>NC_072437.2:18770000-21270000 GCF_028878055.3 Symphalangus syndactylus
TCATCATTTTTTATGGCTACATAGTATTCCATGGTGTATATGTGCCACATTTTCTTAATCTGGTCTATCACTGTTGGACATTTGGGTTGGTTCCAAGTCTTTGCTATTGTGAATAGTGCCGCAATAAACATATGTGTGCATGTGTCTTTATAGCAGCATGATTTATAGTCCTTTGGGTATATACCCAGTAATGGGATTGCTGGGTCAAATGGTATTTCTAGTTCTAGATCCCTGAGGAATCGCCACACTGACTTCCACAATGGTTGAACTAGTTTACAGTCCCACCAACAGTGTAAAAGCGTTCCTATTTCTCCACATCTTCTCCAGCACCTGTTGTTTCCTGACTTTTTAATGATGGCCATTCTAACTGGTGTGAGATGGTATCTCATTGTGGTTTTGATTTGCATTTCTCTGATGGCCAGTGATGATGAGCATTTTTTCTTGTGTCTGTTGGCTGCATAAATGTCTTCTTTTGAGAAGTGCCTGTTCATATCCTTCACCCACTTTTTGATGGGGTTGTTTGTTTTTTTCTTGTAAATTTGTTTGAGTTCATTGTAGCTTCTGGATATTAGCCCTTTGTCAGATGAGTAGGTTGTGAAAATTTTCTCCCATTTTGTAGGTTGCCTGTTCACTCTGATGGTAGTTTCTTTTGCTGTGCAGAAGCTCTTTAGTTTCATTAGATCCCATTTGTCAATTTTGGCTTTTGTTGCCATTGCTTTTGGTGTTTTAGACATGAAGTCCTTGCCCATGCCTATGTCCTGAACGGTAATGCCTAGGTTTTCTTCTAGGGTTTTTATGGTTTTAGGTCTAACATGTAAGTCTTTAATCCATCTTGAATTAATTTTTGTATAAGGTGTACAGTTTCAGCTTTCTACATATTACTAGTCAGTTTTCCCAGCACCATTTAGTAAATAGGGAATCCTTCCCCCATTGCTTGTTTTGTCAGGTTTGTCAAAGATCAGATAGTTGTAGATATGTGGCATTATTTCTGAGGGCTCTGTTCTGTTCCATTGATCTATAAACTGGCACAAGACAGGGATGCCCTCTCTCACCACTCCTATTCAACATAGTGGAAGTTCTGGCCAGGGCAATCAGGCAGGAGAAGGAAATAAAGGGTATTCGATTAGGAAAAGATGAAGTCAAATTGTCCCTGTTTGCAGATGACATGATTGTATATCTAGAAAACCCCAATGTCTCAGCCCAAAATCTCCTTAAGCTGATAAGCAACTTCAGCAATGTCTCAGGATACAAAATCAATGTACAAAAATCACAAGCATTTTTATACACCAATAACAGATAAACAGAGAGCCAAATCATGAGTGAACTCCCATTCACAATTGCTTCAAAGAGAATCAAATACCTAGGAATCCAACTTACAAGGGATGTGAAGGACCTCTTCAAGGAGAACTACAAACCACTGCTCAATGAAATAAAAGAGGATACAAACAAATGGAAGAACATTCCATGCTCATGGGTTGGAAGAATCAATATCGTGAAAATGGCCATACTGCCCAAGGTAATTTATAGATTCAATGCCATCCCCATCAAGCTACCAAGGACTTTCTTCACAGAATTGGAAAAAAACTACTTTAAAGTTCATATGGAACCAAAAAAGAGCCCGCATCACCAAGTCAATCCTAAGCCAAAAGAACAAAGCTGGAGGCATCACGCTACCTGACTTCAAACTATATTTCGAGGCTATAGTAACCAAAACAGCATGGTACTGGTACCATGTTATGTATTTTTAAAAATCAATTTCTGAAGGTAAATTTAAAAAATCAAACCTTCACATGTAAGTTTAATAGATATGGTCTTAAAGTTCTTTAAAATGTTTATAAGCAATTTTCATTTTTACCAACAACTGTAAGCCACTGTTTCTTCTTTTTTACTACTTGAAAGGCTTCTTTGACCCTCAAATGGGAGAGGAAACTTTTGTAGACCCCCCAATATGCCTCCTCATATTCATTACTTCTAGTCCATTATCATCTCTTTATATGGCCCCTCAACCCCAGTAAACTGTTTCCTTCTTTAGAACTAAGAATTCATCTTCTTTAGAACTACTTGTTTATGGGCACACACCACTGATAAACAGCAAAAGTAGAATATGAATCTAGTTCTTGTCTCTACAAATCCTATTTTTCTACTATATATTTCCTTAGTTATACCAATATAAATTTGAAAACTTGAGTCTAGGTCAAAAACCTGTTTTACATACATGAAATTATAATTATCCTTCAAATGACTCTTACAAATAACTTATTTATCCTAATACTGATAAAATTATGATGTATGTGTGCATAGACGTTATTAATAAGCTTTAATTAGTGTGAGACTTTAAAGCATGATCCAAACATAGTTTTTAATCTATGTAACCAAAGTTTGACATAGGATTAACAGTTCTTCATGAAATTATGTATAATTCTTTAAGCTGATTAAGCTGCAACTGACCACCTGTCAATAATAATGACTAAAACGCAGTTGATCTTCATGCAAACAATCTTAGAATCCATTAAACAAAGCTAAAGATATAGACTACCTGTAAAGTTCATTCTAAGGTAAAAATGACTGGGAGTTGATTCAAGCAATTTAATACATTGTGATCCACATGACAATTTTGATTCTCTGGGAAATAAGAGGGAACTCTCTGCTTTACGTGAAAAATGTGTCTTTTTAAATTAATAATTTAGTTTTGTTAAGATGATTGAATCAACCTTGAATCTAGGAAGTTTAGTGAAGTTACCATACTGCTCTATGCTAAGTGAAACAAACTGTCATTTAAAATGTATACTTTCATTTTAACTTGACCTTTTCCAAGGCCACAGTGAGCAATAGCATCCCAAAATTGCCACATATTATCAGGCTTCATGGCTGAGTTCAAAGCCTTCCTTTGAAATGTTATATTTTTCTATAGATTAAGTTTCATATAAAATTATTTTAATATCATCTATTTGTTACTCGAAATATGTATTCTATTTTAAATATCTCCTAAGTTACTTGACCAAAATTTGTTCTGGTTCTCGGTTTTCTTCTCAAATGAGATGGAATAGCCTGGAGAGCCAGTCTCTGACTGCTAAGATGTGGTGTGAGGCAGTCAGAGCTGATATAATTTTTTGTGTCAGGGCTGATAATATACAAGTTGATTAGAATATGATGAATTTCACATGTCTCAGGAGACTGATCATGGAATGTTAGAGAACATACGACTTTAACCCTGTCACCTCTATATGCTTACATATGTTTTATCACAATGGGGAAGAGAAACACTGGGTGCTAGAATAGGTTTAGGAAATGGTTTTATTTTTAAATGTAGATAGTTTTCATCACAGGCAAAAGCATCCTTCTCAAAGTAGAGATAAGCAAAGAATACCTATGCATTAAAAGTTTATTAAATGTGATCAGTTTAAATTAAACCTTTAAATGTCATTCGTTTCTTAAATATGCTCCGGTGACATCTGCTCCAGATATTTTCTGGAAATAATTATTAACATGAGATTATAATAAATTAATTTGACCAGAAATCATCTTCTGTATTGAACGGTATTATTTGCTAGTGAGATAACCATAGAGAAATAATAGAAGGCTTGCATCAATTTACTCAGAAGTCTTTATGAGGCAGATTAAAAATCCTGAGGGTTAGAAACGACTACATATTGTACCTAGGTCCTCAAATTTATTAGCACAATGAATTATTGACCACGACTTACGAGTTGAGAATGAGAAAGCCAACATTTAGAACAGGGAGACCAACTGACTTGCCTCAAATCATAAAGTTGTACTCAATCGTAATATCCATGATCTTCTCTTTTCTACTATATAACTCAGCTTCAACAATTGCTCTGAATTTTGCCTCTTCTCAATAACACTTTCAAGAAAATGCGTGCCTTCCTGGGTATTTAGTTTACAATTATATATGTTTAGAAATTATGCTAAATAATCTTTCCTATATTAGTCACTCTGGGGAAAATAGGTGTTGTTTTATGTATTTCCTCTTCTGGAAACTGAAAGCATCTAGAAGTTAAAAATAAAAATGCAATTTGTTCTATTAGTAAGCCTGACTTCGGGAGGAATACGGTACAAATATTGTTTTTAGAGGAAACAAGTATAGCCTAGTCTTTTGATTATTTGCCAGGCAGAGTCCTTTTAAAAGGGCCACCAACCTTCCCCATATATTTATATTTAAGGTAAAGAGAATAAATTGAGGATCAAACACAAAATCTATTTCAAAAGCTAAAGTACAGAGCTAACCATAAGAAATATACTTTAAAAATTCTATTTCAACACAAATTAAGCCAATTATCAATATTCAACTTATAGTTCCTAACAGTCATATGAAAACTTTTCACTTGGACTTTTAAGAATGATTATGAAGAAGAGATTCAATCGGAAAATTTTGCAAGGAAAAATTTTTTTAAGACTCTCCGTAAAAGTTTTTGGAATCAAATCATCTTTGAAGAGCTTAAGAGCATCTTGGAACATGTTGTTGTTGTTTGTTGTTGTTGTTGTTGTTGTTGTTGTTGTCATAGTTGTTGTTTGTGAAGATTATGTCAATTAGCTTCAACATGTTTTCAGTTCTGAAATATGAACTCTCAACTT
This sequence comes from Symphalangus syndactylus, assembly GCF_028878055.3. Taxonomy (NCBI): domain Eukaryota; kingdom Metazoa; phylum Chordata; class Mammalia; order Primates; family Hylobatidae; genus Symphalangus; species Symphalangus syndactylus. The sequence continues at coordinate 18,774,594 of NC_072437.2, forward strand.
ATCCTTAAGGAAAGAGTCTGGACCTAGATTAAGTTTAGATAAAGTTTTCACAAGGACAAGCTCTGAATCAGCCTAGCTTCTCAAGTCAGAGGAATTTTAGCAAACTCTCCAGTCACGAATTTAATAGGGATTCAAAGATATTTTGAGAGAGGCTGAAAGTTCAAACTAAAATAATTTGACCAGGATGTGTCTGCCAGCTAACGTCATATTCTCGAATTAAGGCCTAGCATTAACTCCAAGCACTCCCAGAAGAACACAGCCTCCTGGAGCTCTGAAAGAGTGGGTGAAGCCTCATCAAAAGGTAATGTCTGGGTAACATTAGAGTACACTTTTCCTAGTCTTCTGCTGGAGTAGGTGAAAGTTTGCTTTTTTTTGAGTTAATAAAAACATACTTAAGATTCCTAAAATATCATCTGTGAAGATTCACTTTAATAGGGCATTGTCACCACGTAGATATATATTGAGCATAATGCAGCTAAGGGCCAATGACAGCAGAGAAAGAAAAGACTGTTCTAGCCTATTTCTGGGGTCAATTCAGGAAAGCCAATCCGAAGTGGAGTAAAAGCAATGATGCTGCTGATGAAGAAAGAGACTGTGAAGGCAAGAGAAATATGACAAAGCTACAGAATGAAGGCAATAAGCATGGTGGTCACAATCATCTTTGACAAATGCTCCGTCTCTCCTTGCCGTAGCACCACCAGAACATCTTATGTTACACTGTTTTATTTTACCCTGGGTTCATTTCACAATCTTTCCTCTCTACCTGGATTAATAATTACTGCTGGAAAAAAATCACACCTATGTGCAGATTTATGGAATGAAAATCATGGTCTCCAGTTTTCTCTGAGCACTCAACACAGCTTAATAAGCCCTTTACAGACTTAAAAAACCCTCCAACACCTTCTTTCAACTTTTTGACCTTTCTGAACCTTTAACACCCCGTTCCTAATCTTCACCCTTTTCAGTCCTAACAGGCTGCCTTTTTTTCTGCTTCATCAAGAAGATGGAGGCCATCATGAACTAAGATTTCTTCTCACTGGTCCTGTCAGTTGTGACTGTCCAACCTCTGCACCGACCCTTTCCAGGGTCTTTCCATTTTTAGAGGAAACAGGAAACTGCCTATTGATTCCTCACTGGTGTGTGTGAATCTTGGAGTCCTTCTTCTATTTCCTCCTGGATTTGGATCCATCTTTCTCTTACAGTTTTAAATTGTCTTACCTTTTAGTGTGTTGCCCTCAACCTAAAACCATGCCTACCCATTTCTTCTTCTAAAAAACAAAAACAAACATGAAAGCAACCTTTCTCAATTCTAAGACTAATGTACCTATTTCTTGTTTTATCCTTTCCTTCCCAACCCAAGCTTCTGGAAAGAGTAGCCTATGCCTGCTGTTTCTCCTTCCTCCCCACCCATTAATGGTTCTCCCCTTCCAAACTTTTGCTCCCATTACTCCCTGAACCTATTCTTTTCAACGTTGACAATGACATTTGTGCTGTGGATACAAGAACGGTAGTCTATATTTGTCTAATTAGACAGTGCTGATTGTGATGCTTTTGGCCAGTTACTTATTTTTTCATTGAAAAACTATCTTTGTCTTCCTTGACACTATTTCCTAAATGCCTTTCTTTTTTTTTTTTTTTTTTTTTTTTGAGGCGGAGTCTCGCTCTGTCGCCCAGGCTGGAGTGCAGTGGCCCAATCTCGGCTCACTGCAAGCTCTGCCTCCCGGGTTCACGCCATTCTCCTGCCTCAGCCTCTCCGAGTAGCTGGGACTACAGGCGCCCACCACCACGCCCGGCTAATTTTTTGTATTTTTAGTAGAGACGGGGTTTCACCGTGGTCTCGATCTCCTTTCTATCTCTGATTATTTCTTCTTTGTTGCGTTAGTGGCTTATTTTTTCACCTGGAAAACAGGCAGAGATTTGAACAATTGCACCATTTCCTACTTCACTAATTTAACATTATTAATGGAATATTTAATCTTCTTTGATTTCAAGGTGTCCAAAGTAGCAGCCAAATAGATTGTTTTTATTAGAAAAGAATGTTTTATGAATCATATTAGGAAAACACTAATGTTAGGCCTTAGCCAAGATGCTTAGCCAAACTCTTACTGTACTTCAGCATTGGAAATCATAATACTCAATTACCTGCTGCAAAATCTTCTCTGTTATAAAGTTTACTATCATACCAAATCAGTTTCAGAATGTGAATAATATGAACAAAACTTAGTGTTTGGATTTACACTTAACTTCTAATCAAAAAGTTTTAACCATTACATTTAGCATTTATTTAACATCAAATATGCGGAAGGATCCAGACTTTAAGGATTACGGTTCTCAATGAATGAGTAAAGCATCAAGTGCATTTGTGGAAAATATAAGAAATCATGCTACAGTTTTAAGTCTGCTTCTAAAAATATTCAGAAACCATTTCTACCGACACTGCACAGAGCTTTGTTTGAAGACAGTGTGTCCAGTCCCTGGATTGCAGAGGAAGTAAGCATTACCTGAATCATTTTCTTTGAGAGAGGAAGAAAAGCTTGATAATGTTGTTACTGCAACATGACTATTAGCAGTAAGGTATACTGGCAGAGGTGGGTCTGGCTCTTCCAGAGACACAAGTCGAAAGTCAGTGTCCCTTTAGAATGACAAATGTGCAGCAGGTTCATTGCAGAAATAATCACATGGCAGTGCTGAGGAACTTTCAGCCTACATTACAATGCCATGATTTTGAAATTTGACCATAAAACCTTTTAATGATACAATTAATATCATTAAAGTGGTAGTCACTTTCAGGTACACTCTTGTAATCCTAGAAGTATGTCCTATGATGATGATATTCAGCTTTGGCCTATGCTTAGTTTAGCTCAATGTTGATTTTAACATGCAGCCATTGGAAATCTGGCCCCTCTATTATGTATTATTAATTGTGTTTCCAACAGTAGTTCTTTATTTTCTATTCCAATAATACTAGGTTAGTTTAATTGCATGTCTTTGAACAACCAGGCTATAAAAATTGAAAGTAATATTAGGAGTTGGGACCTAATGCTCTAGGCTTCCACTGATAATTACAACCATCCTTATGGCAGTGAAACGCTATTATTTAGAGTTGTTACTTTGGTCAGTCTCTTCATTTTATCAAAATATTGTTATGCATAAAAAGACATTTGCAAGGCAATGGTTTAAAATTCCTTTGCCTATGTACTGTTTCATTTGATAATTTCATGTTCAAAGAAGAATTTCGTTTGTTCAGTTACTTTCCTTTTTTCTTCCTAATCTTAAGCACCAGAGAGTGAAGATGACTTTACCAGCAGAAACACTATTTAGAAAATCTACAATAGGAATAATATTTATAATCCATGGAACTTACATTCTAGGAAGAAAGATTAACTTGCAATTAGCATCTGAAAATACTCATGCTGAATTCCAAAAATATATATTAACATGTATTTGGAATCTGCTAAAATATAGTTAAGCATTTATTAAGCAGAACAATTAGGAATTTGATGATTTTTAATTTGCAATGAATAAACACACTACTTGATAGATAATGTACTGAATATTTACTCTGTGCAGGTTCTTAAAATAGAAATTACCTTCTTAGATAAGGAGAGAATTACTGAAAATGATTTTGTGTACTTCTTTACATATTTTGTTTTAAAAATCTATTCGGCACCAACCATATGATTAAAAATAATCTCTTCAAATAAATAACTTCTAATGAATAACTTGGAAAAATTCGTTCTTTAAATACAGATATACAACTTATTTTAAGATGTATATGTTGAATGTCTTGAATGTTGGAAACTAAATTGAAAAGTATAAAACTGGCCGGGCGCGGTGGCTCACACCTGTAATCCCAGCACTTTGGGAAGCCGAGGTGGGCAGATCACAAGGTCAGGAGATTGAGACCATCCTGGCTAACACCGTGAAACCCCGTCTTTACCAAAAATACAAAAAAAAAATTAGCCGGGCCTGTGGCGGGCGCCTGTTGTCCCAGCTACTCAGAAGGCTGAGGCAGGAGAATGGCGTGAACCCGGGAGGCGGAGCTTGCAGTGAGCCGAGATCGCGCCACTGCACTCCAGCCTGAGCCACAGAGTGAGACTCCGTCTCAAAAATAATAAAATAAAAATAAAAATAAAACCTTCAAGAAAAATCAAAATCACTAATAAAACACCTAAACTACTTAAGAAATAAAGTAAATTCCCCCCCAACAAAATACGCTATGAAGTAATTGGGTGTAGTGTCTTCCAGAAACCAACCACCCGTTTTCGAGTGCAAATGTCTTACTTCCAATTCTGCAAAATCCTACTCACTGACCTTGACTTCACACTATATTGTTAATGGCTATTTTTTAATCCTTTCCAGAGTATTGCTTTAAAACAGCACAATATCAAACCCACAAAAGTAGCAGGACCTGGATAAATACTTCACAACTGAATAAGTGAATGAATATTAATGATTAGCAAAAACTGAACCTGAAACTTTAAGTTACAGTTAAGTTAAATTGCAGTCCAGTGGAGCAGCAGTAGAAATATTAGAGTCCTGAAAACATATCATGTAAACAATTGTTTACCTTTTTGTATTCCATAACTTTTAAAGTCACTTAAGTTACATAAAGTAAATATTGACAATTTCTGATTAGAACTAGTATACTTTTTTAAAAATCAAGTTACAATTAAATATATAGTATACACATTTCAGTTAAATTTCATAAATTTAGCCATAATTGAAAGTTTATCCTGTATGCCTCCAAAGTTTTTAAAATAAAAAAAAAAATCCTCTAATATTTCTTCCTATATTGCAGCTCCTCTAGTAGTTCAAAGAAAGAAAGACAAGAAACCTCCATGGACTTTCGAACATGATTTTACTTTCCTTAGTGATTTTTTAAGATGAATCTAAACCCAACCAGACATTAAGTAAATGTGTGGTTTGCCCTTCAAGAATTTGAAGTTGATAGTCAGTCCAAGAAGATTTCATTAGAAACTGTTGCTGCTTACATGCGACATATCCCAAAAATGTGTTTTTAGGTCTATAGCCAACTTAAAGAATCAAACTCTCATCAGTGTAGTCAGAGATCCATACCTACGTTTCTAAAAAAATTCCCCAACAACCTTAGTGAAATCAAGCAACTTACCATGACTGCTCATGGTATATGCTGATTTATAGATTAGATAAAATTTAAGATTTAATGTGTGTGTTAATTTTTTTGTAAACTAAAGGCTGCATACGTAAACTACCAAACATATTCCATCAAACAAGTTTAGATAAAACATATAAAATATCAGGATGTAAAATAACACTGATTTCTAGTACAAGAAAAATGTCCAGAGAGTACACATCAGCATAAACTAACTTTACTTTCAGTCTTGGTTTTGGAAGTCTTTCACCAAAAGGGAAGGACTAGGAAACTAGGAGACAGTGGCAAAACCATTCTTAAGGGAGAACCATCTAAGCAAAACCCTGGGTGGGGAAAAGGATCACCCTGATACATGGCATCCAGTTATGCCTGGCACAGAAGCAGCAAGGCAATTGCTAATATTATTATAATTACTCTTAGTTATAAGATACTAGTAGACATCACTATAGTATATTCTGTAAAGTGAAAATGTAATTTGATTGTCCAGCACTACTCTCTCTCTCCCCTCACTCTCTCTCTCTCTCTCTATATATATATGTATATATATATATGTGTGTGTATATATATATGTATATATATGTGTGTATATATATATGTATATATATGTGTGTATATATATATGTATATATATGTGTGTATATGTGTATATATGTGTATATATGTATATATGTGTATATATGTATATATATGTGTATATATGTGTATATATGTATATATATGTGTATATATGTATATATATGTGTATATATATGTATATATATGTGTATATATGTATATATGTGTATATATATGTGTATATATATATATAAAATTACATTTCATACTTTTCCCCATTAACCTGCATTTAGTCATAGTTCTACACTAAGACTTGTTCTAGTCTTCGTACTAAAGTAAGACTTGTCAACACAAGTAACTATGTTTTTAATGCTTCCCACCAGTGTTGAATGTGTACCGCCTGTCTCTTCTCTCTAGGCATTTTGGGTGTTTTAGGCTGTTTCTTTAATTAGATTACTCAATACTCCCTGAGTTCTTCCTTATAGATAACAGTTTGTCTACGCCTTTTATACTGGAAGGTGTTTTTTTTAGATAGAAAATTGTTGGCTCACAAGTTATTTTTTTCTTGATTATCTTAACTGCTGAATTAGTTCGTTTTCACACTGCCAAAAAGAAATACCTGAGACTAGGTAATTCACAAAGGAAGGAAGTTTCATTGACTCACAGTTCTACTTGGCTGCTGGGACTTCAGGAAACTTACAATCACGGCAGAAGGGGAAGCAAAGCCAAGTCTTTTATGGCGGCAGGAGAAAACGAGCAAAGGCAGAAGTGCCACTTTTAAACCATCAGATATCATGAGAGCTCACTCACTATCATGAGAACAGCATGAGGGAAACCACCCCCATGATCCAATCACCTCCCACCGGGTTTCTCCCTCAACACGTGGGGATTACAATTCAAGGTGGGGACAAAGAGCCAAACCACATGAACTATGTAGCCTCATCTTCTTCTGGAGTAAACTATACTTGCCAAAAATAGGGATGCTAACATAGTTTTCTTTTTCCAGTGTCACTTACTGTTCTTTCTGGATGCCCAGTTATTATTTCTTCTTTCTTTTTCTTTAGAATCCGGTAGTTTTATCAGAACATATTTTGGTCTTGGTTAATTCTGGTCAATGTGGCATTTGGTATGCTGTTTCAACATGTAGTTTGAAATCTTTTTCATCTTTTTTTCACTGCAGAAAATTTTTCTGAACTATAGATTTTAATATCAGTTCTTTCCCTTGCTTTTTTTTCTTCTTTAGAGATGCCTATTATCTATATTTTTGAACTTCTTTATTCATATTTCACATATTTCAATTTCTGTCTCAAATTATTTGTATTTCTTTCTGCATTTCTATTTCTCAATTTCTTTCTACTTTCAACTTTGGTTTTTCTTAAAGCATTATCCATGTGTTTATTTTGCTCTGTTGATATTTCTAGTTTTGTCTTCATTTCTGAAATTGTTATTTTCTTTCATTTCTATTTTTCCCTATGGTAGAGTGCCTAATTTTTGAGTTTTTCTAATTCTGTTTTATAATGTTATTCCACGTTTTGCATTATATTCTTAATGTCATTTAGCTAGTTTTGAAATACAAGTTGATATTTTTATTTATTTGACTAGTATTTATTACCTCTAGGGATGTTATTTGTCTCATTCTCTTTTGTCCTATAATATCTTACTATGGGATTTGGCCTAAATATTTTGGTATGCTTATTTTTATAGAAAATTACTTGATCGATAATTTTGAAGTTCAGAATATCTTGTTTACCTTCACAGAGCTCCCTCTTCTGTTATTTACATTTTAAGAACTACTTAATGACATTTACAGAACATTCATGATATACATTCAGTATCTGGAGAACAACTTATTTCTTTTTATTTTATTTTATTATTATACTTTAGGTTTTAGGGTACATGTGCACAATGTGCAGGTTTGTTACATATGTATACATGTGCCATGTTGGTGTGCTGCACCCATTAACTCGTTATTTAGCATTAGGTATATCTCCTAATGCTGTCCCTCCCCCTCTCCCCCCACACCACAACAGTCCCCGGAGTGTGATGTTCCCCTTCCTGTGTCCATGTGTTCTCATTGTTCAATTCCCACCTATGAGTGAGAACATGCGGTGTTTGGTTTTCTGTCCTTGTGATAGTTTACTGAGAATGATGGTTTCCAGCTTCATCCATGTCCCTACAAAGGACATGAACTATCATTTTTTATGGCTGCATAGTATTCCATGGTGTATATGTGCCACATTTTCTTAATCCAGTCTATCGCTGTTGGACATTTGGGTTGGTTCCAAGTCTTTGCTATTGTGAATAGTGCCGCAATAAACATGCGTGTGCATGTGTCTTTATAGCAGCATGATTTATAGTCCTTTGGGTATATACCCAGTAATGGGATGGCTGGGTCAAATGGTATTTCTAGTTCTAGATCCCTGAGGAATCGCCACACTGACTTCCACAATGGTTGAACTAGTTTACAGTCCCACCAACAGTGTAAAAGTGTTCCTGTTTCTCCACATCCTCTCCAGACCTCTTCAAGGAGAACTACAAACCACTGCTCAATGAAATAAAAGAGGATACAAACAAATGGAAGAACATTCCATGCTCATGGGTTGGAAGAATCAATATCATGAAAATGGCCATAATGCCCAAGGTAATTTATAGATTCAATGCCATCCCCATCAAGCTACCAATGACTTTCTTCACAGAATTGGAAAAAAATACTTTAAAGTTCATATGGAACCAAAAAAGAGCCCACATCGCCAAGTCAATCCTAAGCCAAAAGAACAAAGCTGGAGGCATCACACTACCTGACTTCAAACTATACTACAAGGCTACAGTAACTAAAACAGCATGGAACTGGTACCATAACAGAGACATAGATCAATGGAACAAAACAGAGCCCTCAGAAATAATGCCACATATCTACAACTATCTGATCTTTGACAAACCTGACAAAAACAAGCAATGGGGAAAGGATTCCCTATTTAATAAATGGTGCTGGGAAAACCTGCTAGCCATATGTAGAAAGCTGAAACTGGATCCCTTCCTTACACCTTATACAAAAATTAATTCAAGATGGACTAAAGACTTACATGTTACACCTAAAACCATAAAAACCCTAGAAGAAAACCTAGGCAATACCATTCAGGATATAGGCATGGTCAAGGACTTCATGTCTAAAACACCAAAAGCAATGGCAACAAAAGCCAAAATTGACAAATGGGATCCAATGAAACTAAAGAGCTTCTGCACAGCAAAAGAAACTACCATCAGATTGAACAGGCAACCTACAGAATGGGAGAAAATTTTTGTAACCTACTCATCTGACAAAGGGCTAATATCCAGAATCTACAATGAACTCAAACAAATTTACAAGAAAAAAACAAACAACCCCATCAAAAAGTGGGCGAAGGACACGAACAGACACTTCTCAAAAGAAGACATTTATGCAGCCAAAAAACACATGAAAAAATGCTCATCATCACTGGCCGTCAGAAATGCAAATCAAAACCACAGTGAGATACCATCTCACACCAGTTAGAATGGCCATCATTAAAAAGTCAGCAAACAACTTATTTCTAAATCATAGGTAAAACAAGAAATCACAAATAAATTTAAAACATATTTTAAGCAAAATAATAACAAAATAAGAAAATGCTAAAAATCAATGATCTAAGAGTTCTCCTTATGAATCTAGGAAAAGAAGAACACAACATGGCACAAATAAATTAATAAATATAAGGGCTAAAATAAAGGAAATAAAAAACAAACCATAGAGAAAAATCAATGAGGCCAAAAGCTGACTCTTTGGAAAGATCAATGAAATTTATAAACAACAATGTACACAAGCATTTATGTTAAAAACACAAGTAATAAACAAATTACCATATTCTAAATTAGAGTAAGCACAACTAGAGATTCCTTGAATATTATAAAGGCTATAAGACAATATTATAAATAGCTCTATGCCAATAAATTGAAAAATTAAATGGATAAATTCATTGAAAGACAAATATAAAAACTGACAAAAAAGAAATAAAATATTAATAAACCATTAAATATTAATAAACCTATATTTTTTATATAATAAAAACAATAAATAAAAACAATAACTTTGTAATAAAACATTTTCCAAGAAGAAAACACCAGGTTGCTTATATAGCAAACAAGACACATGAACCATTAAAGAAAAAATAATCTACAAATTGGATTTGAACAAAACCATAAACATTTTACCTTCAAAGCATACAGTAAGAAAAGTAAAAGGCAAGCTATGGAATGGGAAAAATTATTTGCAATATGTGTACCTGCCAAAGGATTCCTATCAAGAATATATAAATGTTCTTCTGAGTAATGAGAAGACAAACTCCTAAATATGATAAAATCTGAACATTCACTTTCCAAATGAATGTATATAAATGGCCAATAACCATATGAAAATATTCAAAACATACTTATCAGTGAAATTTGATACTAGTAAAACTTAACTGAAATTTGATATCAGTGAAATTTGAGCACATTATTAGAATGGCTAAATTAAAACTCTGAAAAAAACAAGTCTTGACAGACTCTCAGACATTGTTGAGGATTATGTAAAACTGTTTCCCAGTTTCTTCTAAAATTAAACATATTATTGCATTTACTCAAGAGAAACAAAACACATGCCTATATGAAAACTTAGGAATGAATATACATCATGGTTTTATTCATAATAGCCTCAAATGGAAACAACTCAAATGACCATCCATAGTTGAATGGTGAAGGAAATAGCGATATATTCATACATGTAATACTATATGCAACCGCATCAATCAGTCTCAAAAGCATGCAGAGCAAAAGACGTTGGACACAGAAGAGTACAATGTACAGCACTCCTTTTATATTACATTATAGGAAATGCAAGCTAACTTTTAACAACAGAAAGTAGCTCAGTGGTTGCCTATGGAGATGAATAGTCAAGGGACATGAGGAAATATTTTGGAGATGATGATATTGCTTTGTATCTTGATCGTGAAGTTAGAATCAAACATTTATGTATGGGCAATATGCACTAAAGTGTATACTTTAAATGGGTGTGATTCATTGAATTCAAATTTTATCTTAATAGATGTGATTTTTTTAAAAAGCGACTAAAGAGACATAACTAAATAGGTGTCTGAATTTTCGTTGGCATAGAATCAGAAAAGGTATTTAGCTTTAAAAATATTCTGGAAATAATAGGAAAATTTTACTTTAAATTAGATATTATATAAGAAATTATTTTTCTTGGGTGTTATTATGGCATTATGTTGATACAAGAAAATGTTCTTATTTTTAGTAAATGCAAGCTGGAGTATTTGGGGGTAGATTGCCATGATATCTGCAACTTACCAAATAATTCAGAAAAAATTATAAGCAGATAATACAAAAATCTATGATGGCATTATAGATGAATAAACATAAAAACATATTATAGAAAAATGCTAACTAGTGTTTAATTTGGGTGCTAAAGGTGTTTATTTTACATTTCTTACATACACACACACAACTCCAATGCTGATTTTTCAGATTTCAAAATCAAACCAAAAGAGTGCCTAGAAACTAGCCTTTGGCTTTCTGTTCCTGTGTTAGTTTGCTGAGAATAATGGTTTCCAGCTTCATCCATGTCCCTGAAAAGGACATGAACTCATCCTTTTTTATGGCTGCATACTATTCCATGGTGTATCTGTGCCACATTTTCTTTATCCAGTCTATCATTGATGGGCATTTGGGTTGGCTCCAAGTCTTTGCTATTGCGAATAGTGCCGCAATACACTTAAGTGGGAGTTGAACAATGAGAATACATGGACACAGAGAGGAGAACATCACACACCGGGGCCTATCAGGGGGTGGGGGACCAGGGGAGGGATAGCATTAGAAGAAATACCTAATATAGATGACGGATTGATAGGTGCAGCAAACCACCATGGCACGTGTATACCTATGTAACAAACCTGCACATTCTGCACATGTATCCCAGAACTTAAAGTATTAAAAAAAAAAAAAAAAAAAAGAAGAAACAACTAGCCTTTGGCTCCAGAGTTCTTACTGCCACAGTTTCAAGTAAAATGTTTGTATTTGAAGGTAGAACAATCTAAAGGTAAGAGTGAAACAGACTTCTTGATGTGAAGTAATCAAAATAGGGTTGTTATTTTTCAAAAGTAAAAATAAACAACATATATCAGAAATATATATGAACATATACATATATGAAAATGCAAAATTTATGATTAACTGAAATTGATTTGGAAAAATACAGAGGAGAGAGTCTTGAGGTATCACATATCAAAACCCATAAAAACAATGATATATGTATATACGCATATATATTTAAATGCTTAATAATGAATAGAGGTGTTACTACTTAAAGAGGGCTTCAGTGTTAACTGTAATACTCTAATGTTACACAATGAGAATGTTTTCATGTGTGCACATATCCCCCATTTTTATAATAAATAAAAATTAAAACAGTAACTGTAAAACATCACTGATTGCAAGTATTTGTTCTTTCTATGGGAGTAATGCATTTCTCTTCAAAATAGTTAACATTTATTAGAAAATAGACATGGAATTCATCTGGAATGTGGAAGAATAAGAAAAACAAACCTAATTTTTTTCTGCATAAAAAAAACAAGATGCCTGTGTTTCTGCAGAGTAATGTAAGGCCAGAATAAGGGGGCCAAGAAAGAGGTAGGAAAAGGAGGTGACGAAAATGCAGGTCTGAGTCAATTCTATTTTAGTTACAATAGATAAGGTGACCCCAATTGACTTTTTTATAGTACTTTTATTTTTCCATAATAAAATTATTTCTTAAAATAGTTTAGGCCATTCGTAATTAACAACTAATCAAGTTTTGTGAACAATGCTTGAATGAAACGGAATGAATCCCAAACAAGAAAAGTCCATTAATCAGGACATAAATTACATAAAGAAGGTTGTCCTTTAATATAAGTCATTTTTCTATACAATTATTTTATTTTTAAATGGTAAAGTCTATATATGAACATAAATCAGTTCAATAAAAGAAAAAACTTTGTAATATCCAAAACTGCTGAAAACACATTGAGCACCCTTATGAAGAAAACTTTTTCGCTATAGCTAGAGGTGCTCAAAAAGTTTGGACGAGCACTACAAAAATAAAAAATAAATTGCATAAAATTTCAATGATAGGTAGTTATTCATTCATTCTTTCACCAACAAACATACAAATGGAGTGCCAACCATGTGCCAAGGTTGTGTGCAGCCCTCCAAAAGCAGTGTTGAGCTGATGCATCTGTGATTACCTCTACATATACCTGATACTACAGTAGGAGAAACAGATGTTAATTAAATAATTCCACAAACAAATGCAAAATTACATCAGTGATGACAGCTATATGTCAGTTGGCGTAATGACCACTGATATCTTTCCCAAATAAATGTGTATTCATTTTTTTCCATGGTTTACTTTAGATATAAAGCCCTGGTGTCATTTTTCAAGTTTTGTATTCAGGAATAATTTCAAAAAAAAAAAAAAAAAGAATAAGAATACATTGAGTTTTACAATCTATCTCTCACCAAAAAAGAACTTCTTTTATAAAATAAATTAGGAGAAGGGCAATGTGAGATGATTATATAGAATCTGAAGCACATCATGAGTGACATTGTTTTTGGAAAGGCTATGCTCCTAATGGGGAGAATTTCTAGCAAAGGAGCAATTGTTCCCTTCTTTCAACCTTCTGCCAGAACAAGTTGTTTAACTTGCAGTGTAGAGGAGAGCTAGTAAAAAAAAAAAAAAAAAAAAATGTAAAAAAAGTTTGTTTTTCCCCTTAATCTCATTAAGAAGACATAGATTAATCACACTGCACTGCAGTAAAAATGGTTCTGTCACCTCTCTTTCGCCCACTTACAGCCAGGGAATGACTACTCATTTGGCCAGAGTCCACAATTCTCTCAGCCATCTCATTTTGCCTCTACAAAAACAGACGTGGTCTGAGGAGCAGTGAGTGAAGCTTTTGGAAAAGTCATCCTGGACCACACAGCAGTTGCTCATGGCAGCATGAAATGTCCGTCCTTTCTACCAGCTGGTCCTGAATCACTGGAAGTGACACATGCTACTTCTGGGACAAAACTGAGGATTACTATGATGGAGCAACACATGAGCACATGATTTCATTTTCTTTCTGCAGTCGCAACCCCTCCAAGAATTGGCTTGTGTGCATCCATTTGAAGTTCAAAGTGTTGTCAAGTGAATAAAAATAAGTCATCTTAAATGTGAACAACATAAACTCCTCTAGTGAATAAGCAACATCTTTAGTTTTGACATTTTGGAAGTCATCTGCACTAATAAGTTCATGAGTTTTTTTAACATGAAAAACCAGCAGTCTTGGATTAGCATTACTCCAGAGCAGAAGGTTTACTGTCAATAAAGGTACACAGTATTTTTGTCAAAATATGCCATGTAGATAGCAAAACCTCATTAATTTGACATTCAGTTAGCAAAAACACTTTCGGCTTACAATACAGTGGGTGGTGAACTGCACGCTCCGGGACATCTTCTAATCCAACTTGGAGGCGGACTCTCACAAAGAGGATGGTTTGCCAAAAAAAGGAAGTCATGGGAAAAATGAAAAGGCTTCTGTGTTTGTCATCCAGGCCTGGCCTTCTCTTATGAACAGGTAATTTGGGGTCATTCACAGATTACTGAAACATGTCCAGCAATAAATTGAATTTCCTAAGAAATCCAGGAGCTAGGGCCAAATATTTATTTCAAGGACAAATGGAGCTAGGATGGAGAAATAACTTTTGTTTCATAGAACAGATACGTGCTAATAAAGGCAGCTAAAGATTGAATTTTCATAAAGCAGCATTATTTCCATTTGTCTACATTTTTAATTTGCATAAAAGAAAAAGCATCCCTGAGCGATCTGAGGTGAAATCTTTGGACGAGAGAGGAATGCATTTTGAGATGTCTGTCCATTTGGCATTATTTTGCCTGCAGCTATGTAATCAACGGCTTGTCCTTTGTAGATACTGCTTCACTGTCCTAACTCCAAGACTTTATTCCATTCCTACTCTCTGCGCTTGCTCTTTGTCACTTGTCTGCCTGGATCAAAACAGTGTCTTCTTGTGTCTGGGTTTAAAGCTCCTCAAATCTGACTTCTCATCATTTTTAACAAAGGCAAATAACAAAGAGCCCTGACTTGTTCCTGGCACCTAGAACTGTATAAATGTGTTACAGTAGATACAGGCACATTGTAGACACTCAGTAAATATGTACTGACTGAGGAAACTTCTGTCAATGTCCCACATAACAGCCACATAGAATTTTTCTTAGAGTACTCTAAAATCTACTTGATAAGTCTCCCTTCTCCTAATCTTCCTACCTCCCACAAAGCAGTTCATGTTTATCTTCCTAAATTATGGTTCTGATCAAGGTATATTTCTTCCCAAAAGGCTTAAATGGCTCTTCACAGCTGAACTCAAATTTCTCTATGACATGTGTTAAGAGTAACAGAAATCATAACCTCCAGGGCTGGCCCAATGAAGGGAGGGAATAGTATGAGTATCTTTATTCTTCTCCTTCTTTTAGTGTAGCTCTGTGGATGCAAAGTAACTAGTCTGTAAGGTCTTTACTAGTATAATATAGACGTTTTTTAATGCTACAACTTTAGTTCATATACTATTATGGGCCAAATTGTGTGCCCCCAACATTCGTATGTTGAAGTCTTCACTTCCCATGTGACTGTAAGTAGAGATAAGGCCTTTTAGGAGATAATTAAAGTTCAATGACATCATAAGGATGGGGCCCTGATCTCACAGAGCTGGTGTTTTTCTAAGAATAGGAAGACACCAGAGCACTCAATCTCTTCTCTTCTCTTTGCTCTCTTCTCTCTCTCCCTCTCCCTCTCTCTCTCTGTCTCCCACCGTGAGCATAAAGACCATGTTGCCGACACAGCAGAAGGTGCTGTCTGTAAGCCAAGGAGAGATGCCTCACCTAGAGCCAATCCTAACAGCATCTTGATCTTGAACCTGAGCCTCCAGATCTATGAGAAAATGAATTTCTGTTGCTGAAGCCAAAAAGAAAAAAAAAAAAAAAAGCAAGAAAAGGAAACGTAAGGAAAAAGAAAGAAAGGAAAAGAACTAGTCCAGAGGGACAGCTGTTGCAATTTTACTTGTGCGGATTGTAAATGGATACATCAGGAAAGGGGCAGGATGCTCTTCTGCACTCCTGTGGGGATCACACAGGGAGCAAGGCCTTCTCCATGCTGCCAGGATGGAGAAGCAATCCTACTCTGTCCAGGTCTTTGAGCTGGTTCAATGAGACTCCGTGGCATCTTCTGTCCCCACCCAACGCTCCTCTGACGTCTTCTCCTCCCACTCTCCCTCTCATTCCCTTCGGTCCACGTACAGGCACACTGGTCTCTATCTTGTTCCCTCGACACAAAAGTGAGGTCCTTTGGATTTGCAGGCCTTCCCTGGCCACCGAATTTAAAATTGCTTCTCTCATCGGCCCAACAATCCCTGATCCTCCCTCCCATGTAATTTTTCTCTAGTATTTATCACCATCTAACCTACTTTATTTTTTACTTATTTTCTCACTTATTGTCTGTTTTCCATGTTACAATGAAAGCTGCATGTAAGCAGAGATTTTCGTCGGTTGTATCTGTTGCTATGTCCCTTGCTTCTAGAAAAATGCCTGGAAATGAATGAAGAAGTGAAATAATGAGTGAATAAAAGGATGAGGAATAACTTTCCAATATTATCTCAGAATCTATGCCCCAAACACAGCTCTTACATTAGCAAAGTTCTGTTCTTTCAGATCAACCCAGAGTTTGTAAATGTACTACATATTTTTCCATTCCAGCACTTTTTATCACCCTTTCACTTGGTAACCCTTCATTATTTTATTTCTGTCAAAATCCTATCTCTCAGTCGGCATTCTGATCTAAGACAGGAATCAGCTACAAAAGGACTATGTTCAAGCCTTCTAAAGGATGTGGGTTAATACTGCATCATCCTGCTTGTGACTCATTACCACTTCCTTCTCAGGCCCTTGCCACCAATGAATTTGAGTGGAAGCACATCTGGCCTCTAATATGCTGCATTTCCACCTCCTTTAGGCCCCATGGCTTTGTGATGTGCCCAGCAATCATCTGGCTTCTCTCTTCCTGTTTTGGCGTCTCAGCAAATGACTTGCATTCCCAGCTTAAACTTGCTTTTCTTTCCTAGCATTTGCTAAATCCCTTGGTTCCAGCGAGGCAGCCTTGCGGTGTCCCACATCCTTCCAGCATTCCCCACGGAGTGAGCAGGGTGCCCTGAACAGAGCAGTGGTTATCCTTTACGAACATGACTGGATTCCATCACCTCCATGGAACTATGGCAACAGTGAAAGATGGAAGCCGATACATGACTTGGCCATGCTGATACATACTTCCAAGGCCAGACGATTACTTCTTCAATTTTTATTCCCTAGGAATACTGGATTTTTCTCTATCATTGGCTACTATCGCACTCATTTAAAAAACTGGGCCTGAAACTCTCTCATTGCAAGGTTAAACAAAAATAAATGCTGCTGTCTAAAAAGCACTGCTAATAATTGGTTTAAAAAAGAGACGCAAAAAATAATTTCATGTGGAGTTTTGATCGTACTCAACCACTGATTCTAATATCTTATTTATTTATTTTGTATCAAAAAGTTTTGATGAAATCCCACAAAATTTATGTTTTTCATTGCTCTTAGAGTTTTTCATATTATTTTTTATGGGAACTATGATAACACAGAAAGAGAAGTAGATGGAAAAGAAGACAGGAACTTGAGTACAAACTATGTGATCTGCAGCAAATCCCTCTCACTGGATTTTCATTTTATTACTAGTAACACAAGCCTAATATTTCAACCCTAAACTCAAAAAGCATGTGGACATGCTGAAACATGAGCAGTTACCCCATACTCATAAATCACTGTATACACACATGGCTTTATTGACAGAAAATATATTACTACATCAATGAGTAAATATCTGACTCATTTTACCACATGAGACACTGATGTAGAAATGGGGACCTCGTTCTATCCCATTTGCTAAGTGAATACAGGATTAGTATCAGTATCACCATCACCATAATCATTATCATCATCAATGGATCATCATTTATAGCAGGAAGTCTACTTGATGCTTTACATATATTATCTAATTAGCTCTAAAAAAATACCATAATAAGGATCTGTTATTATTTGTCTCATTAGTCCTAAAAATAATGATAAAAGTAGGTGTTGTTATTTACTGTTTGCATTTAAGAAGGAAAAACACATGCATTTACTCAGATTATTATTAAAAAGTGAATTTTATTTGTCTGACCCAAACTTTATATCTATTCTTTTTATTGGAAAGAAGGAAGAAGGGAAGACAGGCAGGCAGGAAGGCAGGCAGACAGACAGGCAGGAAGGAAGGAGTGGTGGGAGTAAAGGGAGAGAGAGAAAGAAGCACAGTAAGTGCAGATTAGCCTGCACTTTGCAGTACCGTAGCCAATAGCCACGTATGACTACTTAGATTTAACCTAATTAAGATTTTAAAAATTAAAAATTCAGTTTTTAATTTGCACTACGCTTATTTCAAGTGCTCAACAGACAACCATACTGGGCATTGCAAATGAAGAACATTTTCATCACTGCATATACCTGTATCAGGCAGCCCTGGGGTAGACTATGGTGCCCTTAGTGCAGTATTCTCTTATCAAAAACATTTTTGCAGAGGCCTGGGTACTGTCTCTCACATTACTCCCAAAAAGGTTTATTTCCAAAATATTTCCAGGCTCCCCTTGATATTTCATTATGGATTTGAACATATGTATTTTTAATGTGTACCACTGACTTTATTTTTAAAGTTTAGTATCTATTAGAAAAAGGAGTATTTTCTGCCTGTGGGTATGCATGTATCTGTCTTTACAATAATTAGTTTAAAACATCAAGAACTGCCTTCAACTTGTATGTCTAAGCATAATGGCTAAAAACATAGTGCAAGTCCTAACTGTGGTAACTAGCTGAGTAATTTGAAAAGTGATTTGAGCAGTTTCCTCAACTGTAAAATGGAGATAAAATAGTAAATATCCCCATAATATTATTGGATTAAGCAAGAAAGTGTTTACAACGTACTAATATGGTCTCCAACACATAGTAAGAATGTAATTAATGTAAATTCTTGTTACATTGATAAAAATGTAAATGCCATTATATTTGACTTAGACTTTGTATGGCAGAATTACATTCTCTCAAGGCCAATATTATACATACCTGGGGGATCCTTGTCTAAGACAAACTGAGATGATATTCTCAGTAATGGTGCTAATCAATATATACTGTTCTTTTTCTCCCCTTCAATTGGCTTTAAATATTCACCAGGTAATTAATCCAAATCAATAATTAAGAAGATTCTGAATGACAGGAGCAATAACACTGATTAGATTAAGATAAATACTCTGGAGTAGGTATCAGTTGATACCATTTTAAACGTGACTCTTAACTGTTTAGACAGATGACAAAAGTACCTTAGGAAAACAGATGAATTAGATTTATCCAGCAACATAACAACGTATGTATATGAACACTTCATGTATTATGTATCTTAACATAACAATTGATGGTAATATACTTTTTAGTGATTATGTTTAATCAAATTATTGCATGCTAAAAAAATTTCTTCAAGACAAAAATGCATGATTTTATGGTTCCTTATAATTGAAAAAAGGAATTTACAAGCTTTTGCTTTAAAAAGAAGAGGAAACACCGGTTGTACTGACCAAAGTCTCAGTTTAATGATTGGTTCCTTTCTTAACATTTTCATCTGAGGTCAAATCTCTGAGAAACAGCAAACACGTAGTCATTTTCTCAAGTGTGGGGAAGACTGAAGAGGAAAAAATTTTGAGGGACACTTCACGGCAGGTACACACCAGCTCACGTCACACCATAACATGGCATGGGGGAAGGAAAATGGCCTGTTGGTGGGGTGAAGGGGCAGTGCTGTGGGGACTTGGGCCACCACTGATCCACTGTGGACGGATGCCTTGGTGCACATTTCAGCAAGGCTGGCACAGGTAAGTAGCCACCTAGGACAGAGTCCTCTCCAGCCCTACCCCCAAACAATGTAGCACTCTCTGAACCCATTGAAATTCACTTGCATTCTTATGGAAAGGAAGAATCCTGAATTGGCCAAGATTAACCCTCTACCACACTGGCTGAATTACAGAATTTGGACCACACAACTCATAATCGACCTGTATTTCTTGAACACCTGGATTTGCAGTCTAAGATCTTTATCCTTTACATAAGTCAGGATGTAGGATTATGATATCATTTAGTGGCCCTGGTTTACAAAACAATGGTTCTCAAACTTTGAGTGCTTCTCAACCCATAGTGTAGTCACAGTCATGAGAGAGAGCTTACAAAACTACTGAGGTCTGGTTGAATCCCAGTCATTCTGATTAATTGGTCAGTGATGCAACCTGAGTATTAGGAATTAAAGAGCACCCCTAGATGAGTGTAATGTGCAGTCATAATTAAGCACCAGTATTCTAAGTTAAATTTTATATTTTATTTTTTGAGAGGTCTTAAAGTCTTGAAAAAAATAAACATCAATAGCTTCAGATAGGAAGGTCTCTGGATATCATTGGTGGCTTTAGGAATAGGTACTGATGTAGGATTTAAGAGCTAGGTGTGCAGGTCGTCTCTTTCACCACTGTCTCCCTGTGTTGGGAATTCAGTTTTTTGGTCTCTTGCCTGAAATGTAAATATCAAATATAGCTAGGGGCAGACAGAAGCAAGGTGAGGTTGGCACATCCTCAAGTCATTCTTTTCTTCTCATACCCAGAATCGGTGAAGAGAAAAACCACATTTCTCCCTAGTGACCAAGGAAGCTTAATGTCACCTTGAGTGCAAGAATATTGGCCATAGATACCTTTGCAAATAAATGTCAGGAGAAGCTTTTAAGCCAAAGTTCATTCTCTGCCAATTTGATTTCACACAAGCTAGATAGGAATAAACTTTCTCTCTAAGTGGTAAATACATACAATTGGAGTGGTATCTAAGCATGCTGAATTTCAAAATTAGAGCAATTATTCATGAAACTTAGGAACCCAAATCAGTTTACATGGAAGTGTGTGAACATACTAATTAAAACATTTCCAGGTAATTTTTATTCCTAGACAGTATAAACTTAGAAACAATATGACAATTAACAAAGATGTTCCTGAATAAAATCTATCTAACCCAGAAAATTTGCCTTGCTTGTTAATTCAAAGACTTCTAAGAGGAACATAATACAATTAGCTTTTGGGCTATGATAATATCCAGTCACTATCAAAATTGGTTGTTGCATTTTTTTCTATCTTTTCTTTTGCTTGTTCGTATTTTTTAAATGCCGTCAATTACTAGTTGCAATATTGTGGATTTCCTTGATTAGAAATTGAATGCAAATGCCTGGTGAACATTATCAAATCAAAATCCCACTGAATCATCAGGACAAACTGGACTGGATTTGTTACTATGTGATTCTGAATAAAACTATTCGAATTTCCAAAATAGACTGTATACAAAGATAGTTTTATAACCACATTTCATTTAGACATGATAATCTAACCCTAGAGATTAGAGTGCTTTTTAATCACAATTGTCTCATGAAGAGAAAGCAAAGGATGGGACAGAGGAGGATTTAAACAAAGAAAGCCTGCTTTCAGAAATACTATTTCAAAAACACATATCAAAACATAATTCAAAACACTGCTTTAAAACTATTTCAATAAATACAAGGTGCACCAAAATCAGCTCATTTTTATTCTCTTTCTCTAAAGAAAAAGTACAATCAATAATTCTCAGACCAGAATAACATAACGGATAAAAAAGGGGAACAGACTGTTTTATTTTCTTCTGCAACACAATATTGCAGTCTCACAGTCAAAAAGACAGCATCTAGGTGTGGGTGTATAACTGAGTTAGTTAATCAGGCCTTCCATGCTGCTATCCTCTTTGATGCACATTTAAGTGCAGAAATATAAGTAATGTGTTCTAGAAGAAAAGCAATTGAAAAAGGTAGAATGGTTAAATGCCATTTTTGGTTACTGATAAATGAATTGTAATTTTAAAAGTACATCGCAGAGAAGATCAATCTGATGACTCATATGAAATGTTTCACCTAGATTCAAAGAGTTCCTAAAGAAACTTCAAAGTTTGTTCCACTGTCAATTACAAGTTTCACTATTGGCTAACCCTACCCTCTACTGCATAGCAGAAATATGTCTGCATACATAAATACTTCGGTCAGCACCTGGTCAGTACAAAACCAAACAAATTACCATCAATGAAAGAAAAAGAAAAAAAGATGGCAGATAACTTTGCTGCTTCTAAAACCCTGAGAGGTATCCTGGCATGTCTCAGTAACTGCAAACGGTTCTCGGCTAACACAACCCAACAAGAACTAGTGGAAAGACTCGCCAAGGAAGCAATTCTTTGTTCTTCTCCAATGGAACTATTTCTTACTACCAACACACACTTAAAGAAACGCTACCATCTTGTTGTCTAAAGTTTTGTGTACCATCAAAATGCTGGGCTTAAAAAATATATATCCAGAGTTTTAATTGAGGATTATTTATATAGCTAGCTTGTGATAAAAAATTGTATTCCTATGACTAGAATCAGTTATATTTTACATCATATGTAAATAATAGATTTACATCCAAATTTACTAACATTAATATTTAAAATGTGGAATTACCAATTAAGTATTATAAGTCTTATCATAACCTCCCAAAACAAAGAAAAAACCAAACATAATTTCACAACTTTATTTTAATGAAAGTGTTGAGTATCTCAAGTTTGTTCATTGTAAGTATTTTGTATAAGAACACAATGGGTTTGGAACATTTTCACTCTAGAGAGAACTATATCATAAATTCCTACCATATTTTCTATTTGATGGTGAACTTTATGTTAGTTGCACTTTGTATTTTCACACTTAGATGGAAGAAATATGGGAGCCCTCTGGTGGCCAATATTAAAGTGCTTATTAGTACAACCCAAATTCCCCTAGCCTGGGACATCAGGAGCAAAGGTGGATGGAAGGAATGGAAGTCATCTAAGTTGGAATAAGTGAAGGTACACACATACCACACCTATGTGTATTCCAGTTTTTAAGGCAGTATATTTAGTGGTCATTTAAGGTTCAAGGTTAAACTTTCATACATGAGAGATAACAAAGAAATTGAAATTCAGACAATAAATAGATGTGATTTTGACAACAGCTAGGGGGAGAAATATGGCAATTTCATAACATTAACAGATACGGTTATTAATAATTAATTTGTTTTTATATTTCTCATCATTTGTAGAGTACTTAGCTTGTTAATATCTCTCACTACACAAATGACATTAAAGAAGAAATGAGAGACTTTAGGAAATAAATTAGCTCCAAAAATGATTCCTAACCAAAAGATAATAATAATTTGATATCGTTCATCAAACAGCACCTTTGTGACTTAGAAGAGTTTATGCACTTCTAAGGTGATTAGTTTTTTCCAAGGGAGATAATTATTCCCTCTAAGGTACTAAGTCATGGCAATTTCAGTGATGAAACTTAGCAAATGTTTTAACAGATGTCAACATTCTGACTGCTTTCAACTGCAAGTTTCCCTTTATCTTCCATCAAGCAACCAATTTATATTTAACGATTAAATTAGCATACACCAGCCAACACACCTGCTCATACAATGCAAGAATATGGGGATGTTTAGGATAGAATATTTAGGATACATGTTATTTTGTCTCACTTTAGAATGTGTCTTCATTTATAGGTCATCAAACGGAAACGAAGAACATGTGTTTGTGTTTAGAAATGTTTTAACTATCACAATTGCCACAATAATGCAGAAGACATTAAATTTAGGGCATTAACTTCATATGATAAAATTCACATTGAATAAACAAATACTATACATATATTTATTTATATACGTACTTCATTCTCAGTTATTGCAGAAAAATGAAAATAATTATACATTACTAAGTTGTCCTTTGAGATCAGGAATATCACATGTACGATATTTTCCAAGATCATTTAAATCTAGAATATTATTGGTGCAAAATAATTACTGCAGATGTGAATAATACATCTTTGTTAAGAATTCATTACTTATAGGTCAATTTCAGAACCTGATTTCATGGGGCCAATGGTTCTTTATTAATTTGAAGTATAATTATTACTGACCATTTTAAAGGCTTTAGATTTAGAAGTGCAAGAGCATTATAAAGGCAGAGGAATTCTAGCCATAAGTAATTTTGATTAATGAAAATGATTTTAAGGAGTATATAATTTCTCTTTTAAAATTATAACATTCTCTTAAAGACATAATACATCAGATAAAATTTTTGGTATTTTGTCTTACCATGATCATCATGATCAACAACAAAATTTTGGCACTATGTAATAATTTTCTTAAATTTCAGTGTACACAGGAATTACTTGGGAGGCTTATTGGATCCCCAAGCTCCATATCAAGTAATTCTGATTTAGTCTTACTGGTCTTACTGGGTACTTGCCTTATGCCATAAGCAGTTGCACACCTACCCAGACTCATCAATATCACCTTCACAGTATAGCTCACATCTGTCACATCTGGGAGGCATTTGTTACATACTATGGGGGCAACACTTTTTCATTTTTATTTTTAAAAATCCCTCTTCACACTCTCTGGAATATCAGGCAAGTCCTAGGTTCCACTCAAGAAAAAGGAATTATACAAACCCATTAATCACAGAGGGTTCCTTAGGGGTGTGTGCCACAGTACCGTACACTCGAAGGCTGTTCCTTTGGAAGTTCTCATTGATAATGCCTAAATAGGTGGACCCATAGTTTTTGCAAGTTAAAATTGTTGACAAAATGCTTGCCAAATGAAAGAATGCAAGATTTTTGCAAAGAAAGAAGCCCCAGACAAAACAAATTCGCCAGCACAAACAAAAGAATTTCCTGCCACACAAATGGGCAGGACACCAAACCACTGCTATGTCCTGGTACAGGAAACACCCAAGCAATCTTTATAATTTATTCTGTTATAATATATTCTGAATCCCAGCTTCAGAGAATGAGGCACAGATGCAGGACCTGGTGGAGGCTTTGGCATGCAGATTGACTTAAGGGAAGGTAATTATAGATAAGAATCCACGTACCTCAGAACATTCAGAACAGAAAAGACATCTTCCAGTCAAAGAATAACTACCTTTCCTTGCAGTACTCTGGCTCTCAAAACAAAAGGTCACCATCCCATGGGAAGGGTCCTTGTGCTCACTCACAACCTATGAATGACAATCCCACAGTCCTAGATCTTGGATGAGGTGTTTAAATACAATCTGTATCCAATTACAATGAAAAGCTTCATGCCCACTCAAGGTTACCTAACCATTTGTTCACTAATTCTCAAGGAAAATAAATAAATTTGTGAAACATACATCTTACAAGGCAAATAGACCTAAATCCACATTTCTGAATTTGAAACATCATTCGGAAAATGGAAATTCTTAAGTAGAAGTAAATCTTAGAAGAGACGTGGAGACAGAAATTTCCTGGATGGTGAGCGGCCTGAGGAGGAGCATGAGTGGACCCAGAATGGGAATAAAAATAGAAATAAGCGAGAAGTGAGGAAGAAATACAGAAATAACCAGGCAAAGGCAAAGTAGAAACAACATGCAGAAGAAGAGATCAGATCATCAAACACAAAGGCAAGTGGAAGAGGGATATCCATCTGAGCTTGGAAGTAAAATGACTTAAATGAGGATAGAAAAAATAGGACAAGTAGTCGAATTACAAGGAAACTCAAAATCCACAGGAGTAACTGCTACTATTAGTCAGAGGGGTATTATTTCAAATTAGAATGACAACATTCAAATTAATCTGCAGACTGAAAAAGAAGTTGCACATTTTGGTATGTCTGAGAGAAGGAATTCTTCCTCCCTTAGCTGATGCCATCACGGAGACTTCTTGTTTTCATTTTCCATTGCAGCATAACAAGTGACCACAAACAAGATGCTTAAAGTAACATCTACTCATGATCTCACACCTCTGCAGATCAGGAGTCTGGGCACAACTTAGGTGGGTATTCCGCTCAGGAGGCTGACATGAAGGTGCATGTCTGGCTGCATTCTCATCTGGAGACTTGAACGGGGAAGCCTTTACCTCCCAGCAACCACAGGTTGTTTGTGGAATTCATTTCCTTGTGGCTGTAGGAGGTATGGAAACTTGCTTCTTCAAAGCCAGGAAAGGAGGGCGAGAGTCTCTGTTGCTTTGAATCTCTAACTTCAGGGAAGGCCTGGCTTTTCCTTTAAAGGGCTTACCTGATTAGGTCAACCCCACCCAGTAAAATTTCTCTTTTGATTAGCTCAAAACACAAGGCTAGGGACTTAATACTTCTGCAAAAAATCCTTTCACCTTTGTGTGTAAGTTAACAAAATCACTGGAGTGATATTCTATCACTTTTGTCATATTGTAGTGGCTAAAGGCAAGTCTCAGGTTCCACTCAAGAGAAAGGAATTATACAAGGTCATGACTCATAGAAGGTTCCTTAGGGGTGTGTGCCACAGTACTGTATACTCAAAGGCTGTTTCTTTAAGAGTTCTCATTGTTTTTGTCAGGTTTGTCAAAGACAATGAGAACTCTTAAAGAAACAGCCTTTGAGTATACAGTACTATGGCACACACCCCTAAGGAACCTTCTATGAGTCATGGTGCTGGGAAAACTGGCTAGCCATATGTAGAAAGCTGCAACTGGATCCCTTCCTTACACCTTATACAAAAATTAATTCAAGATGGATTAAAGACTTATATGTTAGACCTAAAACCATTAAAATCCTACAAGAAAACCTAGGCAATACCATTCAGGACATAGGCGTGGGCAAGGACTTCATGTCTAAAACACCAAAAGCAATGGCAACAAAAGCCAAAATCGACAAATGGGATCTCATTAAACTAAAGAGCTTCTGCACAGCAAAAGAAACTATCATCAGAGTGAACAGGCAACCTACACAATGGGAGAAAATTTTTGCAACCTACTCATCTGACAAAGGGCTAATATCCAGAATCTACAATGAACTCAAACAAATTTACAAGAAAAAAACAAACAACCCCATCAAAAAGTGGGCAGAGGACATGAACAGACACTTCTCAAAAGAAGACATTTATGCAGCCAAAAAACACATGAAGAAATGCTCCTCATCACTGGCCATCAGAGAAATGCAAATCAAAACCACAGTGAGATACCATCTCACACCAGTTAGAATGGCCATCATTAAAAAATCAGGAAACAACAGGTGCTGGAGAGGATGTGGAGAAATAGGAACACTTTTACACTGTTGGTGGGACTGTAAACTAGTTCAACCATTGTGGAAGTCAGTGTGGCGATTCCTCAGGGATCTAGAACTAGAAATACCATTTGACCCAGCCATCCCATTACTGTGTATATACCCAAAGGACTATAAATCATGCTGCTATAAAGACACATGCACACGTATGTTTATTGTGGCACTATTCACAATAGCAAAGAGTTGGAACCAACCCAAATGTCCAACAACGATAGACTGGATTAAGAAAATGTGGCACATATACACCATGGAATACTATGCAGCCATAAAAAATGATGAGTTCGTGTCCTTTGTAGGGACATGGATGAAACTGGAAAACATCATTCTCAGTAAACTGTCGCAAGGACAAAAAACCAAACACCGCATGTTCTCACTCATAGGTGGGAATTGAGCAATGAGAACTCATGGACACAGGAAGGGGAACATCACGCTCCGGGGACTGTTGTGGGGTGGGGGGAGGGGGGAGGGACAGCATTAGGAGATACACCTAATGCTAAATGACGAGTTAATGGGTGCAGGAAATCAACATGGCACATGGATACATATG
The DNA here is from genome assembly GCF_028878055.3 of Symphalangus syndactylus. NCBI lineage: Eukaryota > Metazoa > Chordata > Mammalia > Primates > Hylobatidae > Symphalangus > Symphalangus syndactylus. The sequence goes on from NC_072437.2 coordinate 18,802,214, forward strand.
TAACAAACCTGCACATTGTGCACATGTACCCTAAAACCCTAAAGTATAATAAAAAAAAAAAAAAAAAAAAAAAGAATGAACACTGCAGGACAAAAAAAAAAAAAAAAGAGTTCTCATTGATAAGACCTAAATAGGTGAACTCATACTTTCTGCAAATTAAAGTCATCTCCCTTTCTACTCCTGAAGTTTTTTTTTTTCAAATTGGAGTAGAAGAGAATGATTATTCTAAGAAAGAAAACAATAAATTAGGAAAACTGAATGTAAGACCTCAAACTATAAAGTTTCTAGAAGAAAATCTAGGAAATACCCTCATTGACATCAAGCTTAGTAAAGGATTTATGGCCAACTCCCTAAAAGCAATTGCAACAAAAACAAAAATTGACAAGTGAGATCTAATTAAACTAAAGAGCTTCTACACAGCAAAAGAAACCATCAACAGACTAAACAGACAACATACAGAATGGGAGAAAATATTCACAAATTATGTGCCCAACAAAGGTCTCATATCCAGAATCTATAGGAAATTTAAACAAATTAACAAGCAAAAAACAAATAACCCCATTAAAAAGTGGGCAAAAGACATGGACACTTCTCAAAAGAAGATCTATATGTGATCAACAAACATATGAAAAAATGCTCATCATCACTAATCATCATCGAAATGCAAATCAAAACCACAATGAGATACCATCTCACAGCAGTCAAAATAGCTATTATTAAAAAGTCAAAAAACAACAGATGCTGGCAAGGCTGGCAGGAAAAAGAGAACTCATACACTGTTAGTGAGAATGTAAATTAGTTCAACTACTTTAGAAATCAGTTTGGAGATTTCTCAAAGAACTTAAAACAGAGCTACCATTTGACCTAGCAATCCCATTACTAGGTATATACCCAAAGGAATATAGGTCATTATATTGCACTCATATGTTCATTGCTGTTCTATTCACAATAGCAAAAACATGGAATCAACATACATACTCATCAATGGTGGACTGGATCCAGAAAATATGGTACATATGTATCATAGAATACTACACAACCATAAAAAGAATGAAATCGTATTCTTTACAGCAACATGGATGAAACTAGAGGCCATAATCCTAAGTGAATTAATACAGGAAGTGTAAGCCAAATACCACATGTTCTCACTTACAAGTGTAAGCTAAACATGGAATACACATGAACATAAACATGGATACAATAGATGCTGAGGACTACTAGAGGAGGGGATGGAGGAAGGGAGCACTGGTTTACAAACTACCTATTTGGTACTAGGTTCACAACCTGGGTCCAATATACCCATGTAACAATCCTACACGTGTACCCCCTATATCTAAAACCAAAGCTGAAAGTAAAAGATAAATTAATTAAAGCTAGTACTCCTAAAGAAAAAAAAAAAGAAATTGGATTTCTTTTTTGTACTATCTTTTGTTCTTTCAACGTCACTGCATAATTTATGTCTAGGAAGGCACTCTGTTGAATTAAGTAAGTTAATTGTTATAGTAACCAATAACATTTTTTAAAACATTGGGGATTTGAATTCTGACATGAAGTTAATAACAGGAAACTTGAAAAATGGTGTTTTTCAAAGAGATTAGACTAAAGGACTTTATTTGATAGGTTAAAACTTTAAAGGGACTATGGGAAGTCATTTCTGTTCACTCTGGAATCAGACACGGAGGATGACTGGCTTTGTGCATCACTAAAACCAAAATTTCCCCATTCATTTTTGCTTTGGGAAGTCACTATGATCCATTTCAAATCTGAAATTAGGTCCATGTACAAACCTTATCATCCAATAATAATAATGATATTGAATATCAGTTAATACTGAAACAATCACAACATGTGCTAAGTAAACCGGGTCCAATGGTATTATTCAATTTAGAACCTGGGTAGAATATTAATTTATGTTTTTAAATAAAATTAAAATGAGAGATGAATGTTTGAATGTGATTTTCAGACTTGCTTAATGCTGGTATAAGAATAAACAGATATAAAAGACTATATGGTTTGGCTGTTTCCCCACCCAAATCTCATCTTGAATTGTAACTCCCACAATTCCCAGATGTCATGGGAGGAACTTAGTGAGAGGTGATTGAATTATGGGAGCAGGTCTTTCCTGTGCTATTCTGGTGATAGTGAATGAGTCTCATGAGATCTGATGGTTTAAAAAATGGGAGTTTCCCTGAACAACTCTCTTTGCCTGCCAACATCCATGTAAGATGTGACTTGCTCCTCCTTGCCTTCTGCCATGATTGTGAGGCCTTCCCAGCCATGTGGAACTATAAGTCCATTAAACCTCTTTCTTCTGTAAATTGCCCAGTCTTGGGTATGTCTTTATCAGCAGCATGAAAATGGACTAATATGACAGATATAAAAGCTTTACTTTTCTTTTCTTTTTTGTTTGTGATTTATGTTTGGTTCATTAGTCAATGTTTTCTCTTAGTATGAGCCAATGTTCTTTACTAACAGGAGCCAGTTTCAAACTTGGGAAAGGAGAGAATTTTTTTTAAAAACCTTAAAATACAGTTTATTACAATAAATTTGATTTAAAAAGTTTCTCGAAGAGTTGAAATATTGAAAACATCAAAGAACCAAATATGGAATATTCATCTGAGCTCTGGACAAAAACTTTCTTAATAATGAGAGAAATCACAAATAAAAAAAATCAATTGATTTGACTACATATAAATGTAAGACTTCTAACATAGAATGAAACAATGTAAATTTTATTTCAAAAATATGACCAAGCATAAATATCCATAATATAATAAAACTTAATAAATATTTATCAGAAAACACACCCTCTAAGCTTTAGTGAGAAAAATTAGCAAATATTTAAATACGAAAATATTCAATTCCAGTGATGATGTGATAAAATGGAAGCTCACAGTTTGCTGGCAGGAAAGTAAATAGAACCATATTCTTATAAAGCAGTTTGGCAAATATAAGAGATAAGATGTTCCATACCTACCAATTCAAGAACTCCTACCAATCTACCTTATGGAAATGATCAGAAATGTAGACAAATATTTTTATGCAAAGATGCTCATCACTGCAGTGCTTATAGTAAACTGGAAAGAAACTAATTGTACAACTTTTGGTGAATTGATCATATTACAAATGTGTATAAAATACATAAAGCCCTGGCAAAATGTTAGGTACTGAGGATACAGTATTGAAAGACAAAGTTCTTGCCTTTATGGAGCTTACAGTCTAGTAGCAGAGATAGCCAAGAGACATAAATAAATAATTACAGATTGTCAGTAATGCTACAAAGAAAATCAACTGGGTAATAAGGTAGAGTAAGTGGGGGAGGCAACCTGTGAGTCAGTGAGCAGATAAAGTCTCTCATCTCATCAGAGCTGATTTTTGAACTGAGACTTGAAATATGTCAAAGGTTAGTTGTAGAGCCAGCTGCAGAAAGAGAGGTCCAGACAAAAGAAAACTACAAAAATCAATACACAAGAAAAGGTTTGGTGCCTTAAAAACTACATTCCCATACTCCCTTGCAAGCAATGCCCTATGTACAATCTAAGTTTTATGAACGCAACTTGGAAAGGGAGCAGGATAAATGTGAAGTTATTTCTAAAAGCTATCTTAAAATCTCTTCCTTCAGTTGTTCCAATGGCTCTGTGACCTCAATATATCCATTTTGCCTTAAAACACCAGCCAGAAATGACGCTATATAAAAATGGTGTATACAAAGAAGACAAGAAAGACTACATAAAAGAATTAACAGTTTTCTAACATCGATGATATTGTGGGTGCTTTCTTGCCTCACATTATTATGTATTTTTAAAATATCAAATAATTTATATATTTTTTATCATTCGGAAAGGTAAAAAAATCAGTCTAGAAATAGGTATTATTTGAAGCGGGATGATATGTGAAGAAAAATATTTTTGTTCAACACAATCACAAAAATAAAAGCATTTATTTGTAAACAAAAGCATTTATTTGTAAATAAGTCATTTATTTGTTCAAGTATTTTCTGGATATCCACTCTACCAAGCACTGTCCTTGGTGCTGGGGTAAAGCAGAGAACAAAGCAGGCTGTCTTCCTGCCCTTATGGAACTTCTGGTAGGAAAAGCAGAAAATAAATAGCTCTGACTTCTCAATAGATGAATGAGGAACCACTGTCTTCCTGAAGATTTCATGAAGTTGCAAGGAAAAGGGTTGACTTTACATATTATGTGGGAAGACTCTACTGGGGTATGGAGAAGGAATCTTCTCTACATGTGTTCCTTTTTCTCCCAAATGTCTTCTTCAGCTCAGCAGCCAGGTTTTTCTTGTTTCCTCTTCCTTCACCCCAGCAGTTCCCCTTCTCCCAGATCTTCCTCCGTGTCTTTATATTTCCTTTCCTCATACACAAAAGCTTATCTCTTCCAATTACATCTTCAAACCCCTCATCTCCACTGAACAAACAATGACTCTCTTTAAGATCCACAGTTCTTGGAAATTTGAAGCATATTTTGTTTTCATGTCAAAATGGGTAGTTTACAGTCAAGAGAGATCTCAGGAGACAAGGATCCTACATGTCACATAAGTCAAAGGAAATAAAAAATAAAATGCAAGTCACAGGAAAAAATAGAAGGAATTCTTTAAGCTGAAGCAAATTTTATCTCAGTTACAATCCCTTTTGTGTTTCCTCAAGAGTCAGGAATCACTCCTCATACGGAAATGTGTGCAGCCTGCAGGTGACGGTTGGTAGAGGTATGGAAGCAGGGCAGGGACAATTCTGGCTCTGCCGACCTGGCTGTGCCCTGATTGCCCATTTGTGCACCTGCTACTTCACCCTGAATACTTGGCACATCTTCTAAGCATCCCAATACCTTGCTGCATGTGGTCTTTCAGAGACGCTATGAACAACAATGCCTCCCATCAAGACCCCATTACTAATCTGATACACATGACTCTAGAAACTTATCCCAGAATAAACAAAATACAGAAATTATGATACTGTCTTTGACACATTTTAGTTTCGTCTTTAACAATCAAACAAATTTAATGTTTCTTCTGTCTTCAATGTCACAGATGCTAGAAAAATGTAGAGAGATATACCTCCTGGTCTTTTGTCCTAAATCAAACTAAGTTCCAAAATTCAACACATCAGGAATGTCTTATTTGGCTCAGCAGTACATTATCACATTTTAGGACATCTGAAGTATTCTTGAATGTCCTTAGGTCAGTTCCACAGTGAGCGCATTGTAGTAGGCTTGCCATCAAAAGAATATTCACTTGGTAGGAAAGCCCACCTCTTCAGAAGCAGCTGAGTCTCTTGTTAATAGATCTCTTTCTCATGTCACTACTGCACTGTCATCCCAGGGCTGACATGCAGCCAAAAAAGGGAGCTCAGATGCTGGTGCTCTGCTGCTGAAGCAACTTTCAAACGTGCAGGCCTAGTCCCAGCAAGCTCCGCTTCTTCTCTGTTGCCGGTTTAATAGTTTCTGAAGAACTGGAAAGCTGCCACCCAAAGTTGTCAGTGTCCTCCTATTCAGTGTCTAGTTCAAACAGTGGTAGAATTGCTCTGGGGAGTATTAGCAAGCAGGAAGAGGAAGGGAACATCGACTATTGATGGTTTGTCAGACGGAGAGAAAGCCTTGAGCTTGTTGGCTGGCAAGGAGGGTAGAAACCTCAGATCTTTTGCAGTTCTTGACACTGCTGTCTTGTCACCCATGTATTCCTAGCACCAAATACAGTGCCTGGCATACACTGAAGCAATCAATAAAGATTGAATTAGATAATAAATGTTTTATCCATTTCAATAAAGACTGATAAGATAATGAATGTTTTATTCATTATTACTCCCCTAAATCCTCCAGGCTGAGTTAGCCACAACCTGTTTAGGGTCCCCAGGGCAAATGAACACCTTTCTCTCCAACGTTTCATCATATTCTACTCTATAGATTTATTTATTTGTATCTTCTGCTAGATTATGAGTTCTTCAAGAACATGCACATCCAGTCCACAGCAGGCACTCAGAAAGTGTTCATAAAATAGGTTTAAAACATTCCATTTATATGCACACTTCTACTGCAGGAATCTTCATCATTCTGATTGTCAAAGCCAAATGACATGGAGAGAAGCACAAATATCCTTTGAGACAATGCCACTGACAATCCATTTAACAGCAGAGAAATCTCATTCAAATACATTTCCATTGTGTGAATGCACTCACTGTTAATTTTGGCCTTTTGTAAAGGTCTCAGCTTTAAATGTTTATAATAAATAAGTAGGGAGGCTTGAGAGATGGTAACAGCTTAAAGCACAGCACGAACACCCAGAACACCTCAGTATTAAAACACTTCCTGGAGAGATGACCTGCTGAATGTTCTATTTTGCCCTTCCCTTCTTCCACTTAGGTAGAATTATCCCTAATTGTACAAAAAGGCTGTGTGATGCTGGTTTTTTCTTTGACATTATGTGAAGATTTCATTTTCTCCAAGTATGGTGCAATGCACATGAGAGGAATTTGCCAGGTATATGTTCCCCCTAAAACACAGACAAGACAGAAGCAGCAGCTACCAAAACAAGTCAAAGCAGTGAGTCAGCCAGCCAGCTATCATTTGCAAGGGGCTATCTCACCTTCTTTAAATTATCTTTCCACAGAATAGGTATAAAAGGCTAAGGAGAGACGCTCATGCAACGTTTCTGACTTCACTAATAATACTTTCACATAAAATATATATACAGGCCGTGTTTCAATTTGTTTACCTAAAATTAACTTATTAAAATGTTAGTTGTAAATATTAGTTGTGGATGGATAATAGCATTTTGATGTTCTTGATGAATAATTTGATATAGATATGGAAGGAAATGTATAGTACGTTTGCTTTATTAGTGAATGGTATATCTACCTGGTCATAAGGTTATGATGCACTCTTATTATCATCTTATTTAATCTTCTGAACAATTCTGAGAATCAGTGTAAAATAGTAGTTAAGAGCTTGGACTTGGGTGTCAGATTGTCATTTTCAGGTTCTTTGCTGGATCGTGACTCAGAGGGCATGATTCCTTTCCATCCACTTTGTATCTCTGGTAGCATGTGTCAAGCACAGAAGGGATGAACAGTTTTATAAGAAAAACAGATCTTTAACTTTTTAAAAAGTAAGTGTATGTATCCTAACCACAGTGCCTTTGACAACCCTCCTGGAAATATATGTTTATAAAGCAAAGTAATTATTTTTAACAATTATTCCAACATTTAGCGAAAATATGTCATTTACAGTTTATTTTTTAATTGCCTTTATCTTTTACAGATTGAAGGACATGCCCGTGTTTCAGCCACAACCTGAATTTTTCATGTAATCTTTGCTTTACCAAGTCAAATTAGCATAAAACTATCAAAGTGAGAATAATGATTTCAGGATCTAGAGAAAGCCAGACTTGAATACTCCCTGTCTTCCTAGTGACAACCTGCTCCAGCCTATCACAGGCTGCTGTGTAGTTACTGGTTGCTCTGATGTCCCAACACATCATCCTCTTTAACAGCATCCATCATCTAGTCCATCATCTTTAACAGCAAAGAAGGAAAGTCTCAACTCTACCATTCATCACTTCCCCACAGTTTTAGCTATTGAGACTGAAGGAAGATTCTTCCCTGCCAGAGACTAACCCCTCCCTACAAAGAAAGCCCGTTCTTTCTGTTGTCAGTGGTTCCTCATTTTTCAGGAAACTTAGGGTGTACTGCCCTAGGTGGTGTGTTGGAGGTCATTTCAGGGGTGCCCACCAGTGTCACTTCTAAAAGCATAATCTCTAATAACCATGAACAAGCTCTGCATGGATCCAGCCCAGGTGAGTTCCTGGCCCACCTGGGGGCCCTTTCTTGATCCCAGCCCCCAAGATAGGAATGTGGTCTCTTTTCGACTCCATTGTTTCAGAATAGTGTTTCCCATTCCTGGAGTCTGATTCTTCGAACTCCTGTTAGCATTTCTTCCACAGGTTCAGCAGCCCCTTCTGTGGAGTAGACACCTCCTGAACCCCTTAAATGGTCATGCCAATGACAGCCTCACTCCCTGACCCTGAGTACAAACAGTCCAAGGAATAGAGTGTTAGGAAAGATGTGTATGACGCTAAGTGCACAACCATATTTCTTCAGGTGATCCAGATCCTTCTGCCTCAATCCTAATGTTACCTCCCTAAATTTCATAGTATAGGAAAACTTGGAGGACTTTAAAATTGATTACCCCATATTTCTTTTACCAAATATGACATCTGGCTGGTGGAAAATAGCACTTGTTTCAAATTTTGTGTGAGTTTGAACAAACCACTATCAGATTAACGCCATTTTATTGGGTACACATAAAATAAGTTCCCAAGAGCACTGTGTTTGAATTAGAGGGAGGAAATTGTTGGAGGGCACAATCTGTAGATGGAGAGGCATAATGGAAAAAGACTAAGAAACAATCCAATACATCTTGCCTCATTCTCTCTTGTCTCCAAGGGAATGACTGGTGTAGAAAGAAACATCCTAAATCTTTTTTTTCTTCCTGGAACCAGGCACATGAGAATTTAGGGGAAAAGGGCCTCTGGCATTCTTACTAGTAACATTTCCTTTGCATTATGTTTGGATAATGTATAATCATTGTAGAAGCAAAGATTGTGGTTTACTCATATCTCTCATAATTACCAAACAAGGCATTAAATATTCAAAGTCAGCAATAAAAGTAATTTAATTAGTAAATGTATGAACCAGCCTACCTGTACCCAAATAAACAGAGCAACCATGTAACTAGCAGTTTTTGAGAATAAATTTGCAGGCCAGGAGAATAAAATTAATTTAGAATGATATCTCATATACCTAAGAGGCCATTCTGAATCTTTCAGATGGAAAAGACTTGACATATGCCCGGCACACCATAATGCTTGTTGAATAAGTGAATAAATAAATGAAGGAGTAGGCACCAAGATAACAATCTCTTTTGAAGAAAGTGGGAACAAACTTAGGATGGGACACAGGGTTCCAGCACGGCCACAGATTTTAATTTCTTAGCCTGAGTAGTGGATGTAAGAATTTAACCTTCTGATAACTTATTATATCATACACGGTCCTGTGTGGTTTCCTTAATATGTGTTTTATTTAATGAAGCAAATGTTTTAAATTGGAAAATAAAAAATAATAATTTGCATAAAATTAAAGACTTAATAGCTTAAATTGTCTATCTTACATAAGGTTTAAGCTATCAAAGAGCATTAGTTGTTTTTTTTTTTTTAAAGTGTGACTTATACCTATGATATCCATTCAATCCCTAAATTCGGGCGTCTGCTTGGGGGCCAATACACATTCTTACTTTTTGTTTTGTTTGTATCCCACTTTCTTTCAATAATGAGGCTCACCGACAAATGCCCTTTCAGGTGAGAAGGAAGCCTCTGGGGAAAAGGAACCAGCTTACATTCGACCCTCTGGTCCTCAATTTCTCCATCTTTGTGATAAAGGACTCCCAGAAATTCAACCATGAGCCACTTCAGGAAGCTGGTTAGGGAGCACATGCTGCACCTGTCCCAGTCTGCTCACCACTGATCCAAAAGTTTATCCATTAGGACAGACCTTGGAGATGTGCTGACCTTATGGGAACACAACAATCAACATTACAATATATTCTGTAGAACAAAACTGACCTTGCTGGGGAGCAGAGCCGAAGGTCATATAGCCCTTACAGATCTTTCTATCAAAAAGGTGAGGGAGTTTAAGGGCTATCATGGGGCATTACAATTCTCTGGAACACTGTGGTTTCCTTGCTGGGTAATAGCTAAGAGTCATTTTCTTTTTTACAACATTGTATTTTTGTTTACTGTAATCAATGTATTTCAAGTGTCATTGAGGATGTCAGTGTCAGCTGCATTCTCGAAAGGAAAGCTCCTCCTTGGTTTTGCCTGGAAATTGAATTGACGGGGCACTGCACGCCAGGACTCCCATTCCACTGGGTTCCTGGGAACCAGCAGATAAGCTGGCAGAATAAGTCTAGCCATGCCAGCAGTAGAAAACAGGACAGTCACTCTCCATACTATGGTCAACCATTACTGCAAGGATTCTGCAGAGGTGTGTGAGTCGGGGAATTCTGGAAGCGTAGGCCACCAAAGAAAGATCAGGAAATATGGGAGGAATTCTTATCATCTCTTCATTTCACCCTTCCTTTCCTGAAGAAACGTCATCAGATTTAGGCCAGATAGCCTGCCAATCATCAACTAAGCCAAATAGCAGGAGCCAAAAGGTGAACCACCCATCAAACTAAACTCCACCCATTGTGAAGCAGAGGAGACACACAGTAATAATCAGAATAACAACCACTAAGATATATATCCCTTTACTGTTTTAAAATAATTGTCATTATTATTTCATTTACTGCCAGGAGGAAGCAGGAAGACCAATTAGGTTAGATGAACTGTGAGTACATTCAGCTAGCTAATGAAGTTGGGATAGGATTCCAAGTTTAATTTGCTTTTGTCCTGAAATGGTTCAAAGGCACCCTCAAACTGGATGTTGCAGTAGACTCTGATATTTCATCTAGACTCAAGCCTCACAAAGGACTTACATGTGTGTCCAAATAGTTTTCACTGTTATTATTTTTGGAAAAACAATCTGCTTAAAGCCTGTAAAATGCTACTTCCCACCAGGATGCCCTTCTGCATCTATGACTGACTTACATGAAAGTGCAGGAAAAATGCAATTGAGTGGTTACTAACGAACCCAATACCGGAGAAGGGGCAGTTTCCTTTACCAATGGGTAAATCTGCTCGAGTTCTCTCCTTTTCTGAGAAATTCAGGAGGATTCATTAGTAAATGATTTTTAAATTCTATGTAATTTGAAAGAAAAATAATCTCTGAAGAATTTTGTAGCAGTTGGTTAATATTCAGAAAGAACATTTCGCTCCTGAGAAGAAAGGATTCACGCAAACATAATAATATAGCATAATGAACCTCATTGACAAAGAGCAACATGACATTTTTAACTTGGCAATGCTTTAATTGCATCCTTATAAATGAAACTTTCATTTCCAATATCAGTCAGCAGGAATTTCACTACATTAAACTCTGTTATAAATGGGAATCCAATGGACTCCACTCATAACTATTCAAGAAAACAATTTATAAAGAGATACTGCATAATATATTTTATTGGACTATTTTTTTTCTGGCTCGTTGGAGCAGGCAATGATCACAAATGATCCTCACCAAGAGGAATTAAAGTGTATTCTGGATTTACTGTCCTTATCCTTAGGTGTTATTTTGTGAGACCACAGAAAATGCAAGGGTCTAGTGGCCAGTTTTAGTAAGACAAACTGATGGTGGAAGATAAACCTATGGCCTTCAGTGGGGGAAGGCATCAGATGAAAGGAGTGGTGACAGGCCCAAGGCCAGCCAGTGGCCACACCTGGAAAGCCACACTGAGGTTCAGGAGGTTGAAGAGCCAGTGGAAGGAGGCTGATGCAGCAGAAGGCAGGAATGTCCTTTATCTCAGGGGCAAATTAGGGGACACAGGCAGCTAAGCCCTGAGCCACCTCTTATTTCTTGTTTCTCTTTTCCCCAATTATTTTTATGAAACATTTTAAATATAGAAATCTCTCTCCTTTTTTAAAGTCAGAGTAATCCATTAAAGATTCCTATGGGGATATCTGATTATAAATAGAAAAATCAATTGCCAAAGTCTTCTACGTGACTCACACTAAAGGGACAGGGGAAGCATGAGGCATTTATTTGCCCAAGCAAGAAGTGGCAACTCTAGATCACTTCTCTGGTTCTCTTTGCTCCAGTTCCAAAACTGAGCCAGGGCATTTTATAGTGAAAGTCAGAGTTGGGAGAAACAAACTTAAGGAGAAGAATATCTGAGTGCTAGCAAACAATTTTCTTTCTCCATATAAAACCATAAAAACTTCTACTGCCTTCTACTGTAAGGCAATCTCTGCAGCCATCTATGCTGCTGGTACAGTATATTTTGTACTGAGTACCTCTATGTAACTGCAGTGTAAAGACATGAGGGAGGGGTTGACAAAATTAAAGAAAAGTAGAAGCCAAAGCAGCAGTATCCAGCAACACCTCGTCTTTGATAACTAGGATAAAGTTTGTAAAGCATAATAAAAGTATATGTGGCAAATGCAGGAGTCTGAAGCTGCCTTTTATTTTATTATTTTTGCAGATAGCCAGGAAACAAGCAGCATGAAGTTAGAGCACAGATCACGCAAGGCAAAATTGTGCATGAAGAGGACATTCAGAAACTGATATGGTTTGGCTGTGTCCCCACTCAAATGTCACGTTCAGTTGTAGCTCCCATAATTGCATGAGTTGTGAGAGGGACCTGGTGGGAGATAACTGAATCACGGGGGCAGTTTCCCCCACACTGTTCTCATGGTAGTGAATAAGTCTCATGAGATCTGATGGTTTTATACGGGGCTTGGTTCTCATTTCTTTCCTTGCCCACCACCATGTAAGACATGCCTTTTGTCTTCCACTATGATTGCGAGGCCTCCCGAGCCACGTGGAACTGTGAGTCCATGAAACCTGTTTTTCTTTATAAATTACCGAGTCTCAGGTACATCTTTATCAGCAGGCTAAAAACAGACTAACACAGAAACCTAGGTAAAATCCCCATCTGTGGCTGTTCATGCCATTAGGCTCTAGGAGAAAGGACTGGAGGTTTAAGCTGAGTAATACATCATACACCTCTATACAGGTATACAACTGAACAAATTATTTAGGTCATCTGTATATTTTTTAAACTGAACGCTTGATGACATTTAACCTCTTCCCACTTTTTTCTTCATAAAATCATAAAGCCTTGAACAAAAATTACTTGAATTCTAAATTAACCGTACTATAGATCTCTAGATGTAAGCTGACAAAAGTATCACCCCTTACCATCTGTCCCGGATAAACAAATCACAGGTATTAACTTAAACACAAAAGAACAATTATAATATGTATATGTATTTATGATTAAAAATATGCCACATATTTCTACTCTAAGACAAATCATTATAGAAGATTATTTTAACAGTCTTGGATGTACATCTTATTTGAGAAGTTAAAAATAAAAAGCTTGTTCACATCTGCAAGGGAAATACATTCTCATCAGGCCATATGGAAAGTAAGGCTACTCACTGGGATTTCAAAGGAAATGTAAGTTTGAAATGGAGACAACTCCTAATAGAAGCTGTATGAGGTCTCGGATAGAGAACATTTTGTTTTGGTACAAAATTTTTAAAAAAGTGTAACAAAAATTTAAAGTGAAGGGTCAGATATATTAGGATGTGCATACCAGGAGTACCAAATCATAAAACTGAATGGAAAACCTTACTGAGTGAAATCCCAATACAGAACCAGACACTACTATTGGAAAAACATTCTGATCAGACAAAATCTCCCCCAACCTCGATGGAACTGTCGACATATTAAAGTTTGCAGAAGGAACACTCATCTTTGAATCCAAGAGCAGAGAATGTTGTAGTGGCCCGAAAAGGAAAAAAATAAAATTATCAGCTTAATTACTGTACTGAGAAAAGAAGAGACAAAATGCTATTTGCCTGAAGAGCCCCTCCACATCAGAGTTAAAATCTTCCCTAGAGACCATTTGGTCATCATCTGGAGAGACTGCCCTTAAGGAGTGGGACATGATCACTTGGGGAGTAAGGACCGAGAACTTCCATCTCAGGAAGACAAGTACCACTAGAGACAGTGAGCACCTTTGCTCAGGAACTCCTGGTGGCCAACTTAAATTAAAACACACCAAGTGGAATCAAAACTTGTCTTTCATTTCCAGCTTCACTTTTTCACTACTTTGCCCAATTACACAGAACTTTTCAGACTCTGCCTCCATGGTTTACTAAAGAGGAAAAATTGACATTGCAATTATATATTTTGAGGATGGCATACGGACTGTGTGGTAAGTAGAAGGGAAAAGAAAATGTCATCTCCTTGTATCTAAAGCTGGCTCCATCGCCTGCTACTCATGTGACCGGGATCAAGTTTTCAGAACACTCTAGTACTTAGATCATCAACCTACAATTTAGGGATTCAAAAGGATTTACTTAAAAGGAATAATGTGAGGAGTTAAATCATTCTCTTACAGTACTTATCACAGTTCCTTGCACATTTGTAGAATTAATGTTAGTTATAATAATTAATATGATTGTCAGGTAAATTTACTTACAGAGCCAGAAGGCTACTTTAGAGGGCCTCAATTCTAGCTTCTCTCATCCTGTAAGGACAACTCTCCCTCTCTTTTCCCTCTGACCTCAGAACTCCCAGGTGGGTCAGCAGGCCCCCAGGCCTCTTGCACTGTGGGCTTGGCCCTCTGTTATGCTTGTCCCGGGCTCCCCTGGCTCCTGGACATCCCCTTCACTGTGCTCTACATGCCTGATACTACAACATCCCAGGCTGTCCACAGGCCCCTGTGAAACAGATCCTGTTTACCTAATTCCTCCATGTTCATCTCTGGATTTTTAAGGACACCTTTATTCAGGATATGGCAGGAAGCTTCCACGAAAGTACCTTTATTGGATGAAAATGAAGGATATGGGAGAGGATTGTCCTAACTGAAAGTCAGAACAGGGAGAATTCAGTTCTGCAGGAATTAATATTCAACAGAATGGTCTCTAATATATGTGTGGCTTTGTGATTACCGCTATAATGACAGAGAGCAGTGGCAAGAAGGAAGTTGAGGATGGTAAGGGTAAAAGGTTCCAAGGGAAAGTCAAAGGCCATTGATGCTGATTATCAATATTTTAAAAAACCAATAAGATGAGAAGTGAAAAGACTTAAAAATAGATTTTTTCTCTGTAGGAGTAAAACTAATTACAGCCATTCACTGTGCCCCACTTATCATGTATGCCTAATTATCATGCAAGCACAAGCACAATTATAGGTATTGTTAAATATTAAAATCATAGAACCAGAATTTTCAAGCTTGGAGAGACTTTTGAGGTCATCTAGGTCAAGCCACTCCTTTTACAGTGAGGGAATTTGAAACACAAGAATTTAAATGACTTACAGGATCAGAGATCGTGCTCTGGCAGAGAAAACCCCAGCCCCAGTCTCCCAACTGTCAGCGCAGGGCTATGTCCCTGCTGAACACTAGCCTGCCCAGGAGCTGATCTATCTCTAGAGTACATTGGACTGGAGTGTGAAATTCTATACTGAGCACTATCTGTTGTTTCGCAACAAAAATAGGTTACATATTAGCAAATCATTCAAGTAGAAATATTCTGTAAGAAATAGCAACTCTGGAGAAATATAGGCTGGAATATATGTATCTGTGAGAAATGGTGGGTATCTGCATGTAGATAAATTGTGGAATTTGAAGCTGGTGGGAAAATTAAAGAATATTAAGAAAACCAATATAAGACAAGTAAGCTTTCAAAATGTCTCACTATGTTATGAAATATACAATGTAAGATATATCAGTTTCTCTCTCAGTGAATTGCTTTTACCTAGAATTACAGTATTATTTGTCCTGTCTTGAGATACAGGAAAGCTATACCAGTTATGTAAACTGTAAATATACCTACACAAATGGGAAAGGTTACTCCTTACCAGGTCCCAGACAGACACCATGAAATCTCATATACCTCCCTGGTAGCTCCAACTAAAGACCCCCCCTTAGTCCTCTTCTAATTCCCCTACTGATGCCCATCCTTATAGGAGGTAGGCCCTTCATATAGAATGATTGGAAATGTACCAAAAATCATTTCCTTGAAAAAATCTCCCTTTTGCTAGTTACCTCTTTGTACAAAAAAAGTGTGGGGACCCAGAAGATTCCTATACAAATAGCAATCCCACTGCTGAGGAGCTGTACCCATACATGGATTAAAAATTAGCCAGGCATTGTGGCGGGTGCCTGTAGTCTCAGCTACTCGGGAGGCTGAGGCAGGAGAATGGCACGAACCCGGGAGGTGGAGCTTGCAGTGAGCCGAGATTGCACCACCACACTCCAGCCTGGGCAACAGAGCGAGACTCTGTCTCCAAAACAAAAAAAAAAAAATCCAGGGAGTCAGTGAGGTAGAAAGCCAAACCTTGAGAGGATGAGATGAGAACAAGCACATTTTCATGAGTGGACTCTAGGAAGGGAACAGAAAAGCACCCTTGTGGGGGTGACCATGTGTCTGTCTGTGGAATAGAGCCAGAGCATTATCTGTGTGGGGCCTGGG
Organism: Symphalangus syndactylus; assembly: GCF_028878055.3. Taxonomy (NCBI): domain Eukaryota; kingdom Metazoa; phylum Chordata; class Mammalia; order Primates; family Hylobatidae; genus Symphalangus; species Symphalangus syndactylus. The sequence goes on from NC_072437.2 coordinate 18,818,361, forward strand.
AAACAAATGTGAATTCGTTCACAGCTGCGACAATGGCCAGCTCAGATCCCACCATTTCCATCACTTCCACATCAGACATTTCTAAGTAGTGAACACCAGAAGTTTTGTCCCAGCCACCATTCCTGCTACTTATATATTTTGGAGCCCATTTAAAGTCAATAGTCTTTCTGGACAATTAATTTGGAATACAGAGTAAACTACCATAAAAGTTAAAAAGGGTTGGCAACTTTCATGCTCTTGCTGATCAGTTCATGAACCTGAAGAACTAACTGAGAAGGATTCAAAAACCTTCCAACATCAATTAAGAATGTCAATCATGGGAAGTAGAGAAATATAGCACTTGTGTGATATAATCACCATCACTCTTTGTCTAATGCATTCCTATTCTTTGGCAGTGGATATCATACTACTGTAATCATGGTGTGTTGTGGAACCAACATTAACTTACAGAAAAATATAAAAGTAGAAAAGCGCTTATAATATCATCAACCTAACACTAAGAATTTCATAGACTTCATAATTACATTATGCTATCGTTTATTTTATATTATTGGATACACAATTTGCCTATAACACTTGGCTATTATAGCCATCATATATATAGCATTTTCCTTCTTCTGGATTATTTTCTTAAGATAAATCTCTGGAAAGGGCTTATTGTCACTGAAGTTAGAGCTCTGTATGTGAGAAAGTGCATATGAAGCATATGTAATAAAAATATATTTATTTGTATACAGGTGTGTGTGTCTTTGAATCGGTTTTTTGACTGCAGTATTATCATATTTTAGTCCTTTTCCAATATTTACCAGAAAATACTTTTCACAACTTTTTAAAGATTTGTTATTCAAGGAATCATAAATAAAATCTGAAGAATGGTCACCAAAACTTCAGCGCTGTAGCTGATCTAGAACTTGAAGGCAAATTTCATCTGAAATATAAGCTAATTTTTAGACTCTAAGTAAGCTGCATAACCGCTCTGAGTTTCAATTTACTTATTTAAAACAAAACAAAACAAAAAAACAAAACCTCTAAAGGCCCTGTTTGCTTTTTGGCTGTCTCTTAACAGGCATTATTATTTGATGACTACCAAATAAACACATACTGCATATAATGTCTTATCACAGTAAGTGGCAGGTAAACAAGATGTCTCCTCAAAGTGGCTGAATAGTGGAGTATTCTGATAAATGATACTGAAAGGACAAACCTAAGTATGTGATCTTGGGTTAAGTACAAAGAAACAGAATTAGTTAAAATGTCTATATAAATCTAACCTGGCAAATCTCTTAAATGGATCTGAAATTAGAAACTAGCAACAGATGGCAACATACTTTGCACAAAGCCAAGTTTCCTATAACCTTGAAATTCTGAAAGGTCCCCAAAGAAGAAACATCAGATAGGCTCTTAGCCGGGATTGTCCTCAAGACAGATGAAGCTAATGGACTTGTGTCAAAAGAAAGAAAATGAGATAGATGTTCTACAGGCTTAGGTCCCCCAGGTGCAAGGACATTCTGTCATCAGACATGTGGAATAAATCCTTAGGTGAATGGGAGGACAGATGTGGAAAATAGATTGGCAGGATGAACAGGTGATGAAGGCACAAATCACATATCACTCAGGAGGAGAGTCGTCATGCAGCTGAAGCATGTCCCGGACAAAGAAAATCTTGATGCTGATGTTTTCACTCCCCCCATAGATCAGAATCACTCCAGACCATAACAGTGAGTGCAAAATGTAACTTTAATCAAAGCCCTGCAAAACACAATTTACTGCAATATTGAGAATCATAATAAGAGTACATGACATGAGGATTATTAAAACTATGTAATCGAAATAGCTTTATTTTTTTTCATTAGGTGACACTGTTGGTATCTTCTTAAAGATACCCAGCCCTCATTCAGTTCATCATCCTTCAACAAATCTTTGGGATAGAGGATGAAAGACAAAAAAGCAAGAGCTCCAATCCTGCTAAGTAAGAAACTCATACAGTTCAGCTGGCCCTTTATTTATGAAATAGTAGAGGTCTATCTAAGCTCTAAATATCAGCTCCTTGAGTAAAATCTTGGAAATTCCAAGGATGATTTGAAATGTACTCATTCCACAAAGTCTGTAATTCCTACCTCCCCTTCCACCAATTAACCTATGGATTTATCTACATAATAAACTTTGTACAACATCTCCTACGTGCTTAACAGAGATTTACTCCCAGAAAAGTTCTGTGTAAAGGAATTCTTCATAAATGCATTTTATCCTTAGGGAGCATGAAGCTTCTCCATTTGAACTTGGAAAAGGAAAGGGAGTGAGGAAGTTTAGGATTATTACAGAAGCAATGCGAAGAAAGAAGGAGTTAATATTCGGCTTCGGGAATTCAAAAGAGGATTGTACAGTGAGACAATATACTTGAGAGCCAAGAGAAAGGATTGTCTAAATTCCTCTGGTAGCTACCATTTATTCCACCAACAGCTGAGGCTGGTGAATTACATAATGGAATTCCAAGGAGGGCAGCAAGGGAAAGAAAAGGAAAATCTCACCCTTTCAAGCTCTGAGGAATTTGGGAAAAGAAAGGCAAAGGAAAGAGGGAACAGAGAAGGAGAGGCAGAGGAGTAGACCCACAGAAGTGAATCCAGACCACCCTCTTAGGGCGTAGCTCCAGCTTCTGTTCCAGCTGCACAGAAGCTGCCATAGAAAACTTGAGCAGGAAATTAGTATCCACTGTAAATTACAAAAAGGTCCTAAAAACTGCAATAAACTGTGTCAGCTCCATTGAGCCAAATGGATTTCTGGACTCTAAAAGCAACCACATTCATTTCATATCCCTGTTCTCAGAAAATAGCAAATCACCTCCTAAATGAATAACTGCTGAGCAGGACCACAAATACAGTCATATATTGACTTAAAGCCTTTGAACTTTCAAAAGAAGGAACTGTATTTATTTCAGACACCTCTGTAAGAAAGAAATGCACTATATCCTTGAGGAATCACCACACTGTCTTCCACAATGGTTGAACTAAGAACCAGAAATACCATTTGACCCAGCAATCTCATTACTGGGAATATACCCAAAGGATTATAAATCATTCTACTTTAAAGACACATGCACACGTATGTTTACTGCAGCACTATTCACAATAGCAAAGACTTGGAACGAACCCAAATGCCCATCAATGATAGACTGGATTAAGAAAATGTGGCACATATACACTATGGAATACTATGCAGCCATAAAAAGGATGAGTTTATGTCCTTTGCAGGGACATGGATGAAGCTGGAAACCATCATTCTCAGCAAACTAACACAGGAACAGAAATCCAAACACCACATGTTCTCGCCCATAAGTGGGAGTTGAACAATGAGAACATATGAACCCAGGGAGGGGAACATCACACACTGGGGCCCTGTCAGGGGGTGGGGGGCTAAGGGGAGGATAGCATTAGGAGAAATACCTAATGCAGATGACAGGTTAATGGGTACAGCAAACCACCACAGCACGTGTATACCTATGTAACAAACCTGCACATTCTGCTCATGTATCCCAGAACTTAGAGTATAATTTAAAAAAAAAAAATAAAGAAAAAGAAAGCAATGCTCATCCAGGTGACTCAGAATTTTTCATCTTGCAAATCGGCTTAAAAATCATCAGAAGAATGTGTGGCATAAGAAAATGACAATGTATGATGGAGGAAAAGTTGTTATAATTTGGGAGGTCACGCGAGCACTCTACCATAATGTGATGAATTATAAAATCCCTTCAAATGTAACAATCTGAATAAAACTTCACTACTTATACCTGCTAAAGTTGCTTGTAACGATAAAAAATTTTCAAAGTAGATTAATTTGGAAGCTATCTGCTTTATAGGGTAAGTTTTGCAGTGATGGTAATGGGGAGAAGGAGGGTCTGAGGATGGAGTCTTAAGAGAGTGCTAGAACTGGGCCCTGACAAACCCTATCTCCTGACCTTGCAGAGGAGAATGTAGGACAAAAAAGACCAATGCATTTTATTCATAATCTTTAATCACAGAGAAGCAGACAGAGTTTCATTAAGGACAAAATTATTCACAGTAATTTACATAGTCACAGGTTGGAGATATATAAGCACTTACAAATTATATTGCAGAAAAGTCATCAGAACCTTAAAAAACTATTTTTATAAACTTATAAGTGGTCCACCAAAAACCAAGTGGTGTGTCACACCACTTATTAACAATGGGACCAGTCTGAAGATGTTTTAGAGGTTCTTTACTAAATGTCAATAAGTATCCGTGGCCCTTGGGCAACCCTAGGGATTCCCAGCTAATCAAGGGAAAAACTTATTATTCAGCGATGATTTCTCAAATCAACAAGAAACTCTGCCCCTTCTCTCTATAAATCTGTCAGACTAAAATCTGAGCAGGAAGATAAACAGAGCCAGAACTACTGCATGTGGCTTTGCCTACATGTATTAGGTTTGGCATATTTTGTCAAAACACTTATTTGTAGTTTAGCCTCTTCTCTGTGCCCATTTCCAATTTCCTATCCTCAGAAGCTGTACCATCTCAAGGCTACAAATCCCTCTTACTCTTCAAGACTCAGCTCAAACAGCACCACCCGCAAGATAATCCCAGGCAGAATTAATGGCTACTTACTGTGTATGAACAACATATTACTCACAGCCCTGTTAGTAGTATTATTTTAATTAGTCTTGTCCTCACTGGCTTCAGGGTTAGACTGTTCTTTATTGCTTAAGAGAACTCTGTGCATAGTAGCTACTTATCAAGTGTGTCTTAGTCAGCTAGAGCTACTACAACAAAAATACCATAAAAAGATGGCTTAAACAATTGACATTTATTTCTCACAGATCTGGAAACTGGGAAGCCCAAGAACAAAGTGCCGGAAGATTCAGTTCTTGGTGAGGGCTCTCTTCCTGGCTTGCAGATGGCAGCCTTCTTGCTGTACCCTCACATGGTGGACAGAGAAAGCTCTTGGTATTCCTTCCTTCTCTTATAAAGGTACTGATCCCATTATGGGGCCCAACCTCATGTACTCGACTAAACCTATTTCCAAAAGGCCCCACCTCCAAATACCATCACACTGGGGGTTAGAATTTCGACACAGAATTTTGGGGGTAAACAAATATTCAGTCCATAACAAAATGCTAATAAAATTTAATGAAAAACACTATTTACCTTTATTAAATGCTCCCATCACTGCAACTAAGTTCATGAGACAAAGTTTAAAGTAAAAATATTTTGTTTTCTGCTTGTTCTAAAAGCTAGCAATCATCACACTAAGACCTTTAGTCCACCTCTCACTGGTTTCTATTTTTCACCAATGAGTCAGACAAACTGAATGCTATTTTATCAGTTTGATCAGTATCGCAGCATCCTCTGATATCAATGACCTCATCCCAAGCAAGACATTTGATTGCTTTGTTTTGCTTTTTTCCCGTACTGTGAAAAATAAAATAAAAGTTCCCTAACTCTTTTCTTTCAGAATGGATCTTACCAAATGTTATTCAAAAGCATGCTTCCCTGGCATTATTTACATTCACTCTTTTCAGAAAACTAATTTCTCTGCTACAGATGCTATGCAATATTTTTCTAACCCTAAATCTGATATATATTCAACTATGTCAGCTGCTCTCTCCAAATCACATACCAAAGCATTGAAGGGGAAGTAAATTATATTGAGCCCCTCCTATATTCCATGTATTAATAGATGAGGAAGGGTTCCAAACATTTAATGGGTGTACTGAGGTGAAAACTGTCATTTCAAAACTATAAACAGTTTATATCTCAAAAGAAGCAGAATTTGATCCCTACCTTGGAATGATTTTTGTTTGATTTTTAACACCACCTGAATCAGACCTCCATCTACCATGTGTTTATCCATCTATCAATCCTTTATTTCACATTCTTAGAAGAGACTGGAATGCCAGGGCTATATGAAGTAAAATTTTATCTGTGTACAATTTCAGTAACCTTTAATTGTTGGATCTGTAGATTGACATGATGAAAGCTGTCTTGTAACACATTTTAAAACAGAGGAGTAGTATTCTAGCCACTCATTATAGTTTCTATACTTGAAAATATACTTTAGAGATAAATCAAATATCTTCATTTGGAGGCATTAGCATTAAGAAATTTATCTTACAGAAAAGGCAAAATAACCACACCTTCTAGCTTCTTTAGTGTGGTGTTTTGGCTCCTACTGGTAAACAGCCATTAACATCTGCAGCTGGGCCACTTCAGTGGCTTCCTGAAAACATCAAAAGATGAAAAGGAACAGCCACAAATAAAGGGAATATAACTCCCTTTTTTTGAGAACTGGGAACCTAATATTGGCATGGCTTTAATCTTCTTTAATATTTAATGAGTCTAATCTCATAATCACTCACATATAAACAAAAAATTCCATGAGGAGGATGCACAATTATTGCTGTTGTCAGAACACAACACATGTCTCCAAAGGTTGTAGTGGGGGGTTCATAAATAAGACATAGGGTACTTAGCACAATGCCTGAGCACACAGTACATGCTCAGTAAATAGCACTTTCTATTAACATGTTCTGTTCTTCCGCTTAGACAAGGAAACTGAGGTAGTTAACAGCTCTCTCAAGTTATTGACAGTCAGCTTAGGTCTTTCTGGGTTCAAAGCCTGTGACCAGGAAACTCTTTCAGTGTCAATTCCTGAAATCACTCCACTTTTACTCCCCTCAAAGCAGTGAACGTGGGAAAGCTAAGCAGGCATATGTCTTAATCCACTTAAAGGTAAAGAAATGAACTTCGAAGTGCCATGCAGTCTTCTCTGCCATTATAGAGTCAGTTAAATATATATATCAAGCTAAAAACTAGACTCCCTTTAAAGTGATAACAGATGATGAACAGATTGCTCTGAAAAGGCTGTACCTTTAATGTAAAAAGCAATTGCTCCTTTATCTTCAACCTTATTTGGAATTGTACACTCCCTCAAACGTCGATGCTAAGGCTGGCTCCTTGGTTAGAAAAGCATGGGCTGTGAAATCCAAACATCCTTCAAGAAAAACCAGTATCTGTTTACTGTCGGTCCCAATCCCTGCCATCCTCCATCCCTTCTCTCCCTTCTCATCAAGAGGGAGGCCCATTTGATCTCCTCCTCCGAACCCCAGCATTCTTACCATCACCACCTCCTCAGCCTCAACCTCCCTGCATGGCTGTTTGCAGTCAGGCCCCCTGTGCCAGTTTCACACTGAGCACAAACCTAGTTAACAATTCCTCTGTCTTCTGAGCATCATTTGAGTTAGGAAGATGAACCCTTCTTTCTGAATTTAATGAACTGTAAGGAAATAAAACCTACAAGCTGAGACCGAACATACTTCAGTTGATGCAGATGAGCTCTCTGCATCCAGTTTCTTAAAAAGCATAAGAATTCCTTACTTTAGGCCCGTGTGTTGCCAGTATATCTTAGCAGGAGATTCACCGAGGACACTGGTTAAACTGCACATCTACGGAATGCACTTCAGAAAAGGGGCTTAGGAAACGGTATTGCAGAAACACACCACAGTGTTGCTGTGGTGCATTCCAAGCTTATGATCACCCAAGCTTGGAATGCATGGCTTTAGGCCATCAGTGATAACTCCATATATTCCTGAGGTAATTTAACTAAATATCACATTGATTTATGTTAAATAATTATTTTATCAAATATAATTGCCAATTTCAGGTAAATTTTCGCTACCAGGATTTCAAAAATTACAATGATATTTTTGAATCCTAAGTTTCTTTTTTTAATGACATTGGTGTAAACCTCCAATATGGGTTTTACATTTAAACAAGAGGGTTGGTAATGTGGCAAGTTTGGTATTATTTTAGGTCACAGGATAAGGACAGGCTGTTATCAACAGGCTCCATACAATTTCCTGTGTTCCTCAAACATCTCCCAGCAACAGACCTGATATGATTTAAAATTAGCCTGAGCAATTTGACAGGATCACAACACCTGCCTTGGAGCTATAACTACACATTTCTCTTGTGAAATTTAATATGCCTGGTAATAGGTGAAGCCTGAACATTTATACCTAATAAAGATATAGTAACAAATGATAAGGTAGGCTATCAAAATCACTATGAGAACCTAGAAGCAATAAATCCAAGGTTTATGAAGAAGTATTATAAAATTTTGTTATTATTGACCTTGTGAATGTATTTAAGTAGTTCTTCCCATATTTTTTATAATTCTTCTCATTTGGCTGATGCAATCTAGAAAGCATTAAAAATAAGAGCTGGCATTTAATACCTACATAGGCATTTTTGGGTGTGTGAAATTAAACCAAATAAAATACGGACTACTGGATGTGTGCTTATGTTCCTTCTAGTGCTAAACAAACATGCATTGACTGAATAAATGAATAGTAATATAGCCACAGAGAATAGCAATTAGCATTAATGATTAAAATTACCATTATTTACAATACTAAACATGACATTTAAATAGCATCATGAAGTTTTAAAGCTGCAAGAGGTCTAGACTCTTAAAATATGAAACCTATGTTGCAGATTTGCATTATTTATCATTTTTGCCCATTTCTCAAATAGTCTTTATTTCCCCAGTAACCTGCTCTCCTGTGTCTTCCCCAATATCTTTTATCACTAATTTTTTGATGGGGGTCTTATTTCCCCCATATTCTTTCCCTCTGATCTTTTCCAATTTTTATTTTTATTTCAATAGTTTTGGGAAACAGGTGAAGTTCTTTAGTGGTGATTTCTGAGATTTTGGTGCACTCATCACCTGAGCAGTGTACACTGTACCCAATGTGTAGTCTTTTATCCCTCACCCATCTCACACCCTTCCCTCTCCCAAGTCTCCAAAGTCCATTATATCATTCTTATGCCTTTGCATTCTCATAGCTTAGCTCCTACTTATAAGTGAGAACATATATTTGGTTTTTGATTCCTGAGTTACTTCACTTAGAATAATGGCCTCCAGCTCCATCCAAGTTGCGTCAGAAGACATTATTTAATTCCTTTTCATAACTGAGTAGTATTTCATGGTGTATATATACCACATTTTTTTTTTATCCACTCGTTGGTTGATGGACACTTAGGTTGGTTCCATATCTTTGCAATTGTGCTGCTGTAAACACGTGTGCATTTATCTTTTTTGTCTAATGATTTCTTTTCCATTGGGTAGATACCCAGGAGTGGGATTGCTGGATTGGATGGTAGTTCTACTTTTAGTTTTTTAAGAAATCTCTACATAGTGTAATACAACCACTATGTTTTCCATAGTGGTTGTATTACACTAATTTATATTCCCACCAGCAGTGTAAAAGTGTGCCTTTTTTACCACATCCCTACCAACATCTATTGTTTTTTGATGTTTTAATTACGGCCATTCTTTTGTTTTGTTTTGAGACGGAGTCTCACTCTGCTGACCAGGCTGGAGTACAGTGGTGTGATCTCAGCTTGCTGCAAGCTCTGCCTCCCAGGTTCATGCCATTCTCCTGCCTCAGCCTCCCGAGCAGCTGGGACTACAGGCGCCTGCCACCATGCCCAGCTAATTTTTTGTATTTTTAGTAGAAACGGCGTTTCGCTGTAGTCTCGATCTCCTGACCTCGTGATCAGCCCACCTCAGCCTCCCAAAGTGCTGAGATTACAGGCATGAACCACCGCGCCTGGCCTAATTATGGGTTTTTTTTTTTTTTTTTTTTTTTTTGAGACGGAGTCTCACTCTGTCGCCCAGGCTGGAGTGCAGTGGCATAATCTCGGCTTACTGCAAGCTCCACCTCCCGGGTTCACGCCATTCTCCTGCCTCAGCCTCTCCGAGTAGCTGGGACTACAGGCGCCCACCACCACGCCCGGCTATTTTTTTGTATTTGTAGTAGAGACGGGGTTTCACCGTGGTCTCGATCTCCTGACCTCATGATCCACCCGCCTTGGCCTCCCAAAGTGCTGGGATTACAAGCGTGAGCCACCGCGCCCGGCCCTAATTATGGCCATTCTTATCGGAGTAAGGTAGTATCTCGTTGTGGTTTTAGTTTGCATTTCCCTGATGATTCGTGATTTTGAGCATTTTTTCATATGTTTGTTAGCTGTTTGTATATCTTTTTTTGAGAACTCTCTATTCATATCCTTTACCCACTTTTTGATGCAACCTTCTCTTTAAAAGACATGTGAATAAAAGAAAAATGCACCATATATATTTACCCATGTAATCACCATTTCTAGTTCTTTTCATGACTTAGTGTAGATTCATCTTTCCACTTGGCATGATTTTCCTTGTGCCTGCAGAACTTCCTCTAGCATTTCTTCTAGCTCACGTCGACCAGTGATGATTCTCTTTTGTAAGCCTGAAAAAAGTCTTAATTTCACATTTGTTTTTGAAAAGTATTTTGCTGAGTTTAGACTTCCAGGTTTACACTTTTTCTTCAATCCTTTAAAGATGTTGTTTTACTGTCTTTGAAGTAAGAGAAATCTGCTATCATCCTTATTTTTGTTCCTCTGTATGTAGTACACAGTTTTTTCTCTAGATGCTTTTTAAGATTGTCTCCCTATTAACGGTTTTGAGCAATTTAATTATGACATGCCTCAGTGTAGTGTCTTCAGATTTGTTTATAGTTCAAGTTTATTGAAATTGTGTTTGTGGGTATACAATGTTCATCAAATTTGAAATATTTTCATTATTATTTCTTCAAATATTTTGCCAGTTCCTGTCCTTCACAAATTAAATTATACCTCTATTAGATCATTTAAAATTGTTTCACAGCTAACTGATGTTCTATTCATTTTGAAAACCTATTTTCTGAATAGTCCTAGGAGATGATTACACTAAAAACCCAGACTTCCCCCACTATACAACATATTCATGTAGCAAAACTGCACTTGTAATCCTAAAATTTATACAAATAAAAATTTTTTTGTTTTAATTTGGATAGCTTTTAATTGCTCCATCTTCAAATTCACCATTTTTTCTTCTGTGATGTGAATCTGCTGTTAATCCCATATAGTATTTTTCATATTAAATATTGTGGTTTTCATATTTAGAAACTCAACTTGGGTCAATTGACAATGTTGGAATAGAAAAATGACTGAGAATTCTTAAGAATTAAATGAACCATGTGGAAAAGCTATACATAATCACTGATAGGATAAATAAAACTAAGTTCATGGCAGGAAATATTTGAAACCAGAAATCATTATCATTCAGCTCTAGGTATTTTGTAATTCCCTTCATGTTTTCCTAGAGTATTAGAGAAGTAAATTTTTTATGCTGATGGATTTTTACCTATCCCTTTTAACCACAAAAATAAAAATAAAACTTAGAAAAATACTGGAAAAAATTAGCTAAAATGTTGCTTCTGGGAGTTTTTTTTTGGTATTTGCAAAAGTATCTACAATAAGCAATATATAACTAGTTAGACAAAAAGCAGGGAAAAAAATAAATATGCCATCTACAAAAAAGAATGGAGATTGATGAAGAAAAATCATGACGAAGTTCCACAGAGCCTAAACTTTGAAGTACTGTTTTTCCCTTTCAGGAATATCTGCCATATCTGAGGCCCTGCTATGTGAATAGAGGATTTCTGATTAAGGCTAAGCTTCCTCTTAAAAAGTGAATTGATACTTTAATTATCTTAATGATGACAAAGCCTTTAATTATCCTTTAATTATCCAAGTTATTTAAGCCATTCCACTTAAAGAAATATGTGATAGCAATCAGATTAGATTTCAAAAATATGTGGTAAGATAGTAAAATGAGGACAATTTTTATATTAAGAAGGAAAAAAATTGAATTTTAGAAGTAAAAACACATTCAAATAAATGTTATTTTACAAACATCAAGCCTATCCTCCACACTAGCCCAAATAGCCCAGTATTAATAGTATAATCAAGGTTATGAAACCAAAATTGCTCTCTAGGTAATAGGACGTTGGAAAATGAGACTTGTGCATTTTCTGTGCAAGTGAACATTTTTCTCCTTCTCCAGTCAAGTGATTGACTTCTAGAGCGTCTCCGAATTTTTTTTCATAAATAACTTCAGTTAAATAAATTTTGGCCTGAGGTTGTCTTCTGAAACAACTGAATCTTTGCTGTTTGTGACTCATTGTCAATGATATTCTACATCTTCTTGTCCTTCGTGTTGCAATGCCCCCATACTAAATTAGTTGCAACCTTGGCGGTGGACAATATGACTAGAATAAGACGACCTGAACATCCCATTCACTCAGCATTGTGATTGGCTGAAGGATAGAGATACTCCCTGAGTCAGACTACGCAAGAATATCAAGAGGATTCCAGGTAAGGTAATTTCTCTGTCCACTGGACAGGGTGCTGTGATGATATGTATCTAGTGTTGTCATTAGCCACCATGTGAAGCCTGGATGTGGGGCTATATCAGTGCCTAGCAGAGTCCACCTTTAGATCCTGGTGGTATCCTTTGAACCCTATGTTGATTTGCACCCAGGGATAGATCCAGCTCTATACCAGTGTTTCTTAAACTTGACTACGGAAGCATCAGAAGCTGGAAGACTTGTTAATACACAGGCTGTTGAGCCCCACAGCCAGAGTCCCTGATGCCGTGAGTATGAAACTGAGAATTCACAGTTTTCACAAGTCCCCCGTTGTTGCGTGTGCTGCTGATTCAAGAATCACACTTTGGAAATCACAGTTCTAAGTACTTCAGTTAAGTGGTCCAGTAAATTGCAATTTTTTTCCTGACACACACTTGGCTTGGGTCTTCTATTACATGGACCCCAAATAAAGTATCCTACCTGATACACATGTGAGTATTTGAAAAAAAAGTTAATTTGCCTCCCAAATTAACCTAAATTACTTCACTTTATTTAGTGCCTATATATGGAAAGTATAGGAGGAAATTATTACACAGCATAACATAAATTTCATGGTATATTTAGGGTGTTTTCCATTTCATACTATGCTACAATTAAATTTCATTCCATCTTGTAATCAAATGTCATAGGTACATAAAAAACTAATACTTAGGCTTATTTTCATTATAAAAGAGAGTAGGTTTCTGATATTTTTCATGAGGAATTTCACTATTGACAAATCTAAATGGAAACTATTTTTACAAATATAATTAACAAGGCAGATAAATATCATTTTACTTCAAATATAGTAAAAAAAAAAAAACCTATACTCAGTGTCACAACCAGTGTTTTTCTTTTTAACATGCGATCTATAATTTTATTTCTCATTCATCTTTCCCAGTCCTAATGAGAAATGGCTAACCCACATCTAAAGGGTCAAAGTGCCCTAGACAAATACCTATAAATAAAAATACTAATTTAAGTAACTAGAAAAATATCCAGATTCAATATATTTTAAAGAAAATGTGTCGCACTCAAGAGTCAACTTTTTCAAGTCTTCTCGGCTAATACATGCTCATTACGTAATAAACTGGTAATCTTTGGGAGTCGATGTATTCTTTGGCCCCCACTTTCTACCTTCAGACTGTCATTTCATGAACAACTGCCCCTCATTCCTTTGCCTCCAAATATTGCCTTCTAACTTTCCCCTTTCTGGCCCCACCACATTCCCCTTGACTCTCCCAGGTACGATAAATATTTGCGGTGATGGATACACTAATCACCTTGATTTGATCATTATACATTGTATATACATATTGAAATATCACTTTGCATACCATGAATATGTGCAACATTAATGTAAACTAAAAATTAAATGGGAAAAATAAAAATATATACAACTCAAAATAAAAAGAAAAGCTTGCATGTTAGTGAGGAGTATATATAGAGAGAACAATGAATGAATTAAAAAAGATTTAACCAAGGATGAGCAAAAGGTGTAAGTACTTAGCATCAGAGCATGATGGGCGTGGGTGTTCCTCCAGATATTCAGGGTTTAACTTGAAATTCAAACCAAAAAGACACTCAGATATCTCTGGGATAGGGTGGAGGAAGGGTTGCAGAACTTGCAATATTTGAGAGCCGGAATGTCCATAACAGCTTACATTTACCAAACTGCAGCCCTGTCTCCACCCCTTAACCCAGTCCCCAATTCCTGTCAGTTCTATAATATCACAATGTGCCTAGCATCATTCTTTCCCTTTTCTTCCTATAGCCATCCACAAAATTTTAGAATATTATTAATTTCACTATTAGCTATTAAAATAGTGAAATAGCTTTCTCCTTGGTACCTACATTTGAAGGCTTTTATCTTTTTCCTACTTATCCCAAGAGTGATGTCCCAGAAACTCCTTTCTGGAAAAGCCAATTCTCTGCTCACGTTGCCTGCCAAGGACATTCAGTGTCTCTCTCATATATATATGTACACACACACACGTATATTTTGGCATTAAAAGGCTCCCTATGAGCTGTTCCTATTGATCTCTGAAAGTTTCTCTCCAATATCATCTTTAAAAGAACCCACTGGCCTAGGCAAGCAAAATGTCCATGAGGTCCTACTTTAAAATTTTGCTTGTTTGACTACAATGCAATTCTTCTCATACCCACCAGTCAACATCACGCTCATTTTCAAAACAACCCCAACTCCTCACATACAAAGCACTTTGTACTTCTCTAACACTGCATTATGCTGTCTCATAAACCTACTACTAAGTTTCTCAAGGACAAAATCATATGATTTTTTACTCTGAAGTTTTTTTTTTATTCTTACTTTTTATGGGTACATGGTAGATGTATATATTTACGGGGTGTGAGATACTTGGATACAGGCATAGAATGTGGAATAATTACATCAGGGTAAATGGGGTATTTATCTCCTCAAGCATTTATCATTTCTTTGTGTTACAAACATTCCAATTGTATTCTATTTATTTTTAAATGTACAATAAATTATTTTTTACTGTAGTCACCCTACATTCATCTAGTATTTGTGTTATCAAATGGAAAAAATAGCATCATTGTGCTATCAAATACTAGATCTTATTCATTGTATCTAACTATATTTTTGTACCCTTTACTCATTCCCACTTCCACCCTTCTGCCACTCACTGTCCTTCCCAGCCTCTGGTAACCATCATTCTACTCTCTGTATTCATGAATTCAATTGCATTGACTTTTAGCTCCCACAACTTAGTGAGGACATGCAAAGTCTGTCTTTCTGTGCCGGGCTTATTCACTTAAAATAATGTCCTCCAGTTCCATCCATGTTGTTTCAAATGACAAGATCTCATTCATTGTTTATGGCTGAATAGTACTCCACTGTGTATAGATACCACATTTTCTTTAACTTTTCATCTGTTTATGGCCACTTAGGTTGCTTCCAAGTCTTTTGTGATAGTGAGTAGTGCTGCAATAAACATGGGAGTGCAGATATCTCTTCCATACACTGATTTCTTTTCTTTTCAGTATGTATCCAGCAGTGGGATTGCTTGATCATATGATAGCTCTATTTTTAGTTTTTTGAGGAACTTCCAAATTGTTCTTCACAGTGGCTATGCTAATTTTCATTCCCACCAGCATTGTAAGAGGGTTCCTTTTTCTCCAACTCTCATACACTGTTGGTGGGAATGTTACTGCCTGCCTTTTGGATAAAAGCCACTTTAAATGGGGTGAGACCATATCTCATTGTGGTTTTGATTTGCATTTCTCTGATGATCTGTGATGTTGAGCACCTTTTCATATGCCTGTTTGCAATTTGCATGTCTTCAAAAATATCCATTCAGATCTTTGGCCCATTTTGACTGGATTTTTAGATTTTTTTTCCTGTTGAATTCTGTGAGCTTCTTATATATTCTTGATATTAATCTCCTGTCAGATGAATAGTTTGCAAACATTTTCTCCTATTCTGTGGGTTGTCTCTTCACTTTGTTGACTGTTGCCTTTGCTGTGCAGAAGCTTTTTCACTTGATGTGATCCCATTTTTCCATTTTTGCTTTGGTTACCTGTGTTTGTGGGGTATTACTCAAGAAATCTTTGCCCAAACCAATGTCCTAGAGAGTTTCCTCAACTGTTTCTTTTAGTAGTTTCCTAGTTTGAAGTCTTATATTTAAGTCTTTAATATATTTTGATTTGATTTTTGTATGTGGTGAGAGATAAGGGTCTAGTTTTATTCTTCTGCATATGGATATCAGTTTTCCCAGAGCCATTTATTGAATAGACTGTGCTTTCCTTAATGTACGTTCTTGGTACCTTTATAAAAAATGAGGTCACTGTAGATGTATGGATTTATTTATGTGTTCTCTATTCTATTCCTTTAGTCTATATGTCTGTTTTTATGCCAGTACTATACTATTTGGGTTACTATAGCTCTGTGCTATAATTTGAAGTCAGGTAATATGATGCCTCCAGTTTTGTTCTTTTTACTCAAGATGGCTTTGGTTATTCTGGGTATTTTGTAGTTACATAAATTTTAAGATTACTTTTTCTATTCCTGTGAAGAATGTCATTGGTATTTTGATACAGATTACATTTTATCTGTGGATTGCTTTGGGTAGTGTGGATGCTTTAACAATATTGAGTCTTCTAATCCATGCACATGAAATCTCTTTCCATTTTTTGAGTCCTCTTCAATTTTTTGCATCAATGTTTATAGTTTTCATTGTAGAGATCTTTCTCTTCTTTGGTTAACTCATTTTATTTGTAGCTGTTGTAAATGAGGTTACTTTCTTGATTTCTTTTTAAAATTGTTTGTTGTTGGCATATAGAAGTGCTACTGATTTTTATATTTTGATTTTGTATCCTGAAACTTTACTAAATTTATCAGTTCTAATAGTTTTTTGGTGGAGTCTGTGGGTTTTTCTAAGCATAAGATCATATCATCTGCAAACAAGGATAATTTGACTTCTTCCTTTCCCATGTGGATGACCATTATTTCTTTTTCTTATCTGATTGCTCTGACTAGGACTTCCAGTACTGTGTTGAATAACACTGGTGAAAGTGGGCATCCTTATCATGTTCTTGATCTTTCAGGTTTTCCCCATCCAGTATGATACTAGCCATAGGTCTGTCATATGTGGCTTTTATTGTGTTGAAGTTTGTTCGTTCTATACCCACTTTTTTTAGGGTTTTTATCATGAAGTAATAGTGACTTATCCAATACTTTTTCAGTATCAACTGAAATGATCATATGGCTTTGTCCTTCATTCTGCTGATATGTTGTATCACGTTGATTGATTTGCATATGTTGAACCATCCTTGCATCCCAGGGATAAATCCCACTTAGTTATAATGAATGATCTTTTTAATGTGTTGTTAAATCTGGTTTGCTAGTATTTTGTTGAGGATTTTTGCATCAATGCTTATTAGGGATATTGGCCTATAGTTTTCTTACTTTGATGTGTTTTTGTCTGGTTTTGGTATCAGGGTAATATTAGCCTCACAGAATTAATTTGGAAGTATTCCCTCCTCCTCCATTTTTCGAAATAGTTAAAGTAGGATCAGTATTATTTCTTTAAATGTTTTGTAAAATTGAGCAGTGAAACCATTGAGTCCTGGGCTTTACTAGGTCAGGAAACTTTTCATTAATGTACAATAAACTTATGGTTTCAATTTTATTACTGTTATTGGACTATTTAGGTTTTGAATTTCTTCTTGGTTCAATCTCGATAGGTTGTATGTGTCTAGGAATTTATCCATTTCTTCCAGGTTTTCCAATTTATTGGCATATAGTTGTTCACAGTAGTCGCAAATGATCCTTTGAATTTCTTTAGTATCAGCTGTAATGTCTCCTTTTTCATCTCTGATTTTATTTATTTAGCTCTTCTTTTTCAGTCTTGCTAAAGGTTTGTCAATTTTGTTTATCTTTTCAAAACACCAACCTTCCATTTGGTTGATCTTTTGTTATTTTTTTAATTTGATCTCATTTATTTCGGCTATGATCTTCACTATTTTCTTCCAATAATTTGGGGTTTGGTTTGCTCTTGCTTTTCTAATTCTCTAAGATGCACCACTTCTTTATTTGAAGTTTTTGTACTTTTTTGATGTAGGTCCTTATTGCTATAAACTTTCCTCTTAGTATTGCTTTCATTGTATTCCATAGGTTTGGGTATGTAGTCTTTCCATTTGTTTCAAGAATTTTTTTAATTTGTTTCTTAATTACTTCATTGACCCATTGGTCATTCAGGAGCATATTGTTTAATTTCTGTGTGTTTGTATAGTTTCCAAAGTTCCTCGTTATTGATTTCTAGGTTTATTCCCTTGTGATCTGAGAAGATATGTGATATAATTTCAATATTTTTGAATTCTTTAATACTTGTTTTGTGGCCTAACATATAGTCTACCCTTGAGAATGACCCACGTGCAGAGGAAAAGCATGTGCACTTTGCAGCCATTGATGTTCTGTAAATATCTATCAGGTTCAATTGGTCTGTAGTGCAGATTATGTCTGATGTTTCTTTGTTGATTTTCTGTCTAGATGATCTGTCCAATGCTGAAAGTGGGGTGTCAAAGTCTTCAGCTGTTATTGTATTGGTGTCTATCTCTCACTTTAGCTCTAATAATACTTGCTTTACATGTCTAGGTGCTCCAGTTTTGGGTGTATATATATTTACACTTGCTATACCTTCTTGCTGAGTTGACTCCTTTATGATTATATAATAACCTTGTCTCTTTTCAGTTTTTGTCTTGAAATCTATATTGTCTGACATAGGTATAGTTACTCCTGCTCTTCTTTGGTTTCCATTTGTATGGAATATGTTTTTTCATCCCTTTATTTTCAGTCTATTTGTGTCTTACAGATGAAGTGTGTTACTTGTGGGCAACTGTTCATTGGGTCTCATTAGTTTTTGAATCCAGTAAGTCACTCCATGTCTTTTGATTAGAGAGTGTAGTCCATTTATATTCAATATTATTATTAATAAGTAAAGACTTAATCTTGCCATTTTGTTACTTGTTTTCTGGTTGTTTTGTCATCTTTCCTTTTTTCTTGCCTTCCTTCCTGTCTTCCTTTTTGTGAAGATTATTTTCTCTGACAGTATGTTTTAATTTCATTTTTAAACTTTTTATTTGTCAGTTTTTGGAATTGAGGTTACTATGAAGCTTGCAAATAATATCTTATAATTCATTATTTTAAACTGATGACAACACTGATTGCAAAAATGAACTAACAAGCAAAGAGAAAACTAATAAAAACTCTACACTTTAACTTCATCCACCCACTTTTTAACTTTTTATTGTTGCTATTTATGTTATTATGTCTTAAAAAGTTATTGGAATTATTTTTTATAGGTTCATCTTTTAGTCTTTCTACTCAAAATATAAATATTTTACACACCACAATTACAGTGCTATAATATTCTGCATTTGTCTGTTTACTTACTATTACCAGTGAGTTTTATACCTTCAGATAATTTCTTATTGCTTGTTAACACCCTTTCTTTTAGATTGAAAAACTAGCATTTCCCATAGGACACATCTGGTATTGATGAAATCCCTAAGCTTTTGTTTATCTGGGAAAGTTTTTGTTGCTTCTTCATGTTTGAAGGATATTTTCATTGAATATATTATTGTAGGATAAAAGTTGTTTTTGTCCCCTCCTGCCGCCCGCCCCCAATCGGCATTTTAAATATGTTGCACCGGTCTCTTTTGGCCTGTAAGGTTTCCACTGAGAAGTCTGCTGCCAATGTATTGGAGTTCCTTTGAATGTTACTTGTTTCTTTTCTCTTGCTAATTTAAGAATCCTTTCTTTATCCTGGACCTTTGAGAATTTGACTATTAAATTCCTTGAGGTAGTCTTATTTGGGTTAAATCTATTTGGTGTTCTATAACCCTCTTGTACTTGAGTATTGACATATTTCTCTAGGTTTGGAAATTTCTCGGTTATCCCTTTGAATAAATTTTCTATGCTGATCTCTCTCTCCCCCTTCTCCTTAAGACAAATAGCTCTTAGATTCACCCTTTTGAGGCTATTTTCTGGGTCTTATAAGCAAACTTCATTCTTTTTGTCTTTTGTCTCTTCTAACTATTCAAATAGCCTGTCTTCAAACTCACTAATTCTTTCTTCTGTTTGATCAATTCTATGGTTGATAGATACTGATGCATTCTTCAGTATGTCAACTGAATTTTTTAGCTCCAGAATTTCTGCTTTTTTTTTTTATTATTTCAATCTCTTTGCTAAATTTATCTGATAGGATCCTGAATTCCTTCTCTGTATTATCCTGAATTTCACTGATCTTCCCCAAAACAGGTATTTTAAATTATCTTTGACAGGTCACATAACTCTGTCACTCCAGGATTGGTCCCTGGTGCCTTATTTAGTCAGTTTGGTGAGGTCATGTTTTCCTGGATGGCCTTGATGCTTGTGGATGTTCGCTGATGTCTGAGCATTAAAGAGTTAGGTATTTATTGTTGTCTTCACTGTCTAGGCTTATTTGTACCTGTCCTTAGAAGGGATTTCCAAGCATTCAAACGGAATAGAGTGTTGTTATCTAAATCTTTGGTCATTGCAGCTGTGTCTGCATTAGGGGGCACCCCAAGCCCAGTAATGCTGTGATTCTTACAGACTTGTAAAGGTATCCCCTTGGTGGTCCTGGATAAGATCCAGGAGAATTCCTTGAATTACCAGGTGGACTCTTGTTCTCTTCCCTTACTTTCCTCCAAACAAATGTAGTCTCTCTTTTCATGCTGATCTGCCTGGAACGGGGGGAGGGGAAACACAAGCACCCCTGTAGCAACCACTACTGGGACTGCTCTGGGTCAATCCCAAAGCCAGCATGGTACTGGGTCTCACCCAAGGCTCACAGCAACCACACTGCCTGGCTACTGCCAATTTTGTTCAAGGCCCAGGGACTCTTCAGTCAGCAGGTTGCAAACTGAGCCAGGATTGTGTTCCTCCCTTTAGAGCAGCAAGCTACTCCCTGGCTCAAGGCTGGTCCAGAAATGCTGTCCATGAGCCAGGGCGTGGAGTCAGGAAACTCAAGAATC
The DNA here is from genome assembly GCF_028878055.3 of Symphalangus syndactylus. Taxonomy (NCBI): domain Eukaryota; kingdom Metazoa; phylum Chordata; class Mammalia; order Primates; family Hylobatidae; genus Symphalangus; species Symphalangus syndactylus. Next base: position 18,839,179 of record NC_072437.2, read on the forward strand.
TACTTAGTACTCTGTTCTGCTGTGACTTGAGTTGGCACCCACGCTGCAAAACAAAGTTCTTCCCACCCTTCCCTCTCCTTTCCTCAGTCAGAAACAGTGTCTATCCATGGCCATTACCACCCCAGGCTTGGTACCAATGTTCACTCAAGGCTCAGCTTGTGGTGAATGCTTCCAGGCCTTGGTCTCTCCCTTCAGGGCAGTGGGCTTCCCTCTGGCCCAGTGTGGGTCCAGAAATGCCATCCAGGAGTCAAGGCCTAGAACTGTAGAACTGGGGACCCCAGGGATTCACTTGATCCTCTACCCCATTGGGCCAAGCTGTTGCCCAAGCTGTAAGACAAAAGTCCCCTTTACTTTTCTTTCTCCTTTCTTCAAGCAAAAGAAATCTCTCCCCATGGCCACCACAGCTTGAAATATGTTGGATCACACCTGAATCTAGCATGGCCCTGGGTCTCACCCACAGCCCACAGCAAGTAGTGCCTGGGTACCACTGATATTTATTCAAAGCGCAGGCGCTCTTTAGCCAGCAAGTGATGAATTCTGCCAGCACTGGGTCCTTCCCTTCAAGGTAGTGGGTTTCCTTCTGGCACAAGGAGCTAGGGCCTGGAATGGGGGCTCTGGTACACGATTTTATTGTGGCTGAGCTGGTATCCAAGTTGTAAGACAAATTCCTCTTTACCCTCTCCTCCTGGAGCTATGAGCTGCACTGCCTAGGGTCGAAGGAGGGGTGATGAACACACTCCCTTGGCTGCCCTGGCTGGTGTCTCACCAGGTCACATGCATCCCATATCCACTGGCTCCAAGCCCAGCACAGAGCAGGACTTGCCCAGAAATCATAGTTCTTATGGTCTAGACTGTCTTTCAAGTTTATTTAAGACACCAGAGTACTTTAGTCCACAGTGGTGGTGCCAGCCAGAACTCAGGCTCCAACTGCTGGAAAGGATGATTCCTCTCTGGCTAGGGCTGATCAAAATGCTCTGTATGTGGGCAGCTGAATTCTGCCCCTTGTTGTCTTCCACTGTACAGGGCAAAACTGAGTTCCAACGCAAAGTTCCACAATCACTGTTCCCTTTCCCTCAAGCAGAGATGATCTCTCCACACTACATGGCTGCTGCCGGTGGATGGGGGAGGCATGGTGTGGTGATTCAAGACTGTCTTTCCTACCTCTTCAGTGCCTCTTTCTTTGATATGGTATTGAAACCAAGCACTGTGATCACTCATCTGGTTTTTGGTTCTCATAAAGGTGCTTTCCTGCATGGATAATTGTTCAATTTGGTGTTCCTGTGGGGTGGATGATCATTGGAAGGTTCTATTTGGCTATCTTGTTCCACTTCCCTCTCAAGAATCATATTTTAATCTTTATAACCTCTGCAGCTATGAATACACCATCTTATAAATAGTTCCTTAATAAATAACTGTTGATTGAACAAACAACATAATTACACACACAACATAAATATATACAACTGTTATTTTATATCAATATATAAATCCTTGGCTCTATATATGAGAAAGCAGTCCATTTTTTAGAGTTTTAATTCTTAAAGATTGTGTTCATTTGATATGGATATATATGTTTGTCAAATATATTTATACAAATATGGACATCAAATCAAAATGTATATTAAATTTCAAAATTGATGAAACATTATGGAAATATTAGTTCCTAAAGGACTTAAAGTTCCCCATTAAAAAAATGAAACAATCCTCTGCATTAAGTTAATGGACTTCACAATAGCATTGTCAGTTAATTTACAATAGTTGACTGGCCACCCAATGCCTGTGTGACAGCCAACACCATTTAAAACCATTTACGTTTTCCTTTCTTCTCAAGTAAGTTGAGTTATATGGTTTAAAAACCCCCAAAAGAGAAATCTCAATAATAATAAATATGTTGACTGCTTCTAATACTCTTGAAGTTCTCAAGAAATTCTAAAAGTAGCTTATTCAAAGATCTAAGCATATTATCCTACATAAAATATTACTTTAAGGTAGAAAAAGCATGAAAATTAATGTAACGAAACATAGGTAAGTGGCTTACTGAATGCACATATACAAACAGACAACTACTGAATCTGTCCCATGATTTGTACCAATAGTTTGGTTGTTATCTTTGCTGTGCTTTATGGGATTTGTAACATACATTTACACTAAGAGCATTTGGAAGGTGCCGTAAAGTGGCATATTGGATATATTTCAGTGCAGTGTTCTTTAACTCATAAGACATTAAGTCTATATTTAGGAAATTAAGGATTTTTGTGAAGGGACAAGAAAATTTTTAAACAAGTAAAAATATATCCAGAAGTTAATATATAAGAGAGTTCATATCAATCTCATAAAAATGAATTCCCTAAATATAGACCTAATGTCTTATGATGTCAATATAATTTACTATGTAATTGATTAATATGGTTATACTTTAAATAAAAATAAAATGTATTTATTTCCAAATTAAATTTAAATGTCAGATGTTTATGATCATGTCAATAAAATTAATTTCACTGAATATTTGAATATATCTTCTAAATCCTACTGATGGTATTACTGCTCTGAGCTCCTCACTCACTCCCACCATGCCACCATGCAGAGCAGAGATATCTGGCTTGGGCCTGTGGCTCCTTTTGCCCAGTGATGTTTGGATATAAAGTGCAGGTTATTGGTTCAGAGTCAAAGATTTAAGGGATCTCAAGTATTTCTTCTCACTTTCTAGTGCTCCTGTGATCCACAATACCGAAAACGTAGCTTGGGTAGCATAAAAATAACATGCAGCAGAATGTAGTCAGCCTTCAGCCTGAAGTCCAGGCTTGCCTAGCTGAGTTGTAGCTCATTTGCACACCCAAGAGTGATAAATATATATATATATATACGCACATACACACATACATACACACACACACACACACACATATGTGTTTGTGTTGCCTTTCTGTAAGCCACTAAATGTTGTGGTGGTCTGTAACAAGGCATTCTTGAAGCAATAACAACAAAGACCTAAGAGAAAATCTTACAGAAAATCAGATACTATTCCTGCCCTTGAGGAGTATATAATTTAATCATAGTGACATGGGAATGGCCTGATAATACTGATAACAAAAAAGAAGTTGCTGTTGAGGATTTACTACCTGCAAGGGAGTTTTCTCAATAACAACACTATGATAAGAGGAAAGAGAGGCACAAGCGAATCAACTGACTTCCCAAAACTGACAGTTCATAATAGGCAGAGCCAGTTTTGGAACCCATATAGTCTTTCTCCTTCAGTCTCCTCAGTGTTGTCCCTCTCACACTTTCACATATGAAAATGACATTTAATTATGGTAGATCAATACTGCATGTGATAATTCAAAATTCAGAAAAGAGATTTAATACTTCTTGGGGCATTTGTTAGACAGTGTCACTGTGCTAGATGGTGTAACTGAATAACAAAGTGACTTATTGCACGGTTTTTATGTCAGACAACATGTGATCTTAAACATTTTATTTAATCTTTTTGAGGCTCATGCTTTTATCTTTAGAATGGTAAGATGATTTATCCTGCTATTTGTTTATTGGGAGAATTTAACACCACACAAGAAGTATGTAGCAATTCTAAATAAATGTTTGCCGTATTATCCTTACCTTATTTCAAATTCATAATAAGCATATAGGATGATTATAATTAAATAGATTTTTAAGGGCACCCCATAGAATGTTGTCCTACTAGAAAAGGAATTTTTTTCCAGACTATTGCTATTCTGGACCCCTCCCCCACACACCTCATTCATTAGTTGTTCTTCAAAGTCATGGCTCTCTTGCTAGGTTGCCTAGTTGACTTTCATATAAAGGGCAGCAGAGACTATTATGGTTTTTGATAACTATACATCCAGAGGGGAAATGTTGAGATGCACACAAATATCATTATTTCATTGTGCTTTAATAGACTGTGTGCATATAGTTGGGGAATTAAAGACAAACATCAAGTCTACTTTATAAAACAGTAATGCATAGGCAAGAGAATCACTTGAACCCAGGAGATGGAGTTCGCAGTGAGCCGAGATCGCGCCACTGCACTCCAGCCTGGGTGACAGAGCGAGACTCTGTCTCAAAAAAATAAAAATAAAGAAATAAAATAGTAATGCCTATATTATAATACCTTTCAAGCACTGGACATGCATTAAATAATTATTTATGGATATGAAAGTTCTTAAATCCTCAAGTAAAGCAGAGCTTCTAAGGTTAGCTAAGGTAACAGAATATTTCATTTTAGCAGTCAACTGTAAGAAACAAATTCTTTCCACCCTCTTATCAAATCTGCAGTAACTGGAGATTCAGCTCCTGCTGCTTTCTGATGGCTGAAATCTCACAGCTAATGAGGCTAGGTCTGATCATAAGATTTCCCTGTACTTCTCTAGACATCCTTTTGGAGATGTTTAGTAAATGCCTTTTGAATTTAACTGAACTGAGGCTCAGAGAAGTTACGTGATTTGTGCAAGATCACACAGGCAGCAACAATAGTGGAGAAAGATCAAACAGCTTTGTTTTTTAATTCCAATTCCCAAGCATTTTCCAGAGCATTCTGCCACTGCATTTTCATCCTACCCAAACCTGCCTGCTTAGTTTTCCCAAGTAAAAGATTGTTAAATTCAGTAAAGACTGTACTATCTTTTAATAAAAGATCAGCGCATTGCCTCTCATAGGTCTTAAAATTCAACATCTGGTTTTTGTTAGTGATGTTTTTTGTTTTTGTTTTTTTATAGATGGATAGATGGAGTTTCACTCTTGTCACCCAGGCTGGAGTACAATGGCATGATCTCAGCTCACTGCAACCTCCACCTCCCGGTTTCAAGCAATTATCCTGTCTCAGCCTCCCAAGTAGCTGGGATTACAGGCACCTGCCACCATGCCCAGCTAATGTTTGTATTTTTAGTAGAGACAGGGTTTCACCATGTTGGCCGGGCTGGTCTCAAACTCGTGACCTCAGGTGATCCACCTGCCTCGGCCTCCCAAAGTGCTGGGACTACAGGCATGAGCCACAGCGCCCGGCAACAACTGATGTATTAACATGGATATTTGAAATATTGAAAGACCACAATATCCAGAATCCCAGGTAGGCAGGATGTCCCCATAAGCCTTCATATTATGACCCACGGTCCACCCATTCATTTCCAAGATGCAAAGTGAACCTACATGATGATCAATTCAAAACTGTTCAGCTTTCTGTAAATGCTTTCTTCTCTCTCTTTGCAGTATTGTTGGCTCACATAGCTTTGATCTCAAAAAGGCTATACGGATATTAAAATCTGCATGTGTTTAAATTTTTTGAGCTCACTTTATGAAATTTAATTTTATAAGAACAAAAGAGAATCTCTGATGTGACTTATTCGTAATAGCCAAAATATGTAATACACAAAATAATGTAAGGTAATGCCCAAGGAAATAACAAATATGTAGATTCAACTCTCCTACCTACCTTTTCTTTCACTTTTATAGACAAGAAAAATCAGATTATAGAGGAGTTCCTTCAAAGACTGACTCAGGAGGATCCTTCTTATTTGGATATGGTTGATGTTAAATGCAATCTCTCTAAAAACTTCAACTACAGCTGAGAAAATGCTCATTATCAGTAAACAAGTAATTTTGTCCCAGTGATTTTGGTTATCTCAATTTCTTTAACATTAGATGCATAACGGGTTCTTTTGCCCAGTACTTTCTTATGATTTGAGCTTTTACATGAACTCTCTAAGACAAAAATAAGAATCAAAATCTACTTTTCCAAAAAGAAGTTATATTTTTAAATGTAAATAAAGTTTCTGAAAATTATGTTTTTCATTTCAGTACTCCAAAATTCATGAAGAAATTATCCCTATATATGTGGTTTTAGGATAATTTTACTATAATGCTGAAGAAAACCCTTCTATTGATTTGGGGTGGGAGGAATTTCTCCTCAGGCTTACTTAAGCACAATAGTTGGAGGATAATTGTTTTGACTATCTCTTAAAAGTTATTATAAAAAGTGAATGAATTCATATGTATGAAAATATTTTCCAGCATACTATACTCAAATATAGGTAGATACTACTCTTATTCATTTGTATTACTAATGTAGCATTAATTTCAAGGCTTAAAATTATCCAAACAGGCAACTGAGAGAAGTCTCTCCAGTACATAGTTAACAAATCAAATATTTTCTTTCTTGAAACAAATGAATTATTTCCATGTCAAGACAGCTCTTACAGCTCATATAACTAACGGAGTTGCCCAGGAAAGAAAAGAAAATAGTCTATAACTTGTCTTTTGTATTTTGGGGAGGAAACTGCTTAAATGGCCAAGTCACTTTGTTTATAAAAATAACTAGTTTTGTCTAACTATTTTGCTCAGCAGAAAATGATAGCTTTGAAAAAGCAGTAATGAACAATTAGGAAATGCATTTACCACGTATTCATTTTCTGATTTTGGCTCCTTACTCTACCCCACTGACTAAGTCATGAATTTACAGTTAATACCTTGCCATAAGAGAAGTTTTTAAGCAATGCCAAAACTCATTGACCTCTTTTTTTTAAAAAAAATTTAGCCTACCTTTCCCTAGGAAGTTTCCAGATAAAATAACAGAGCAGGAAACTAGAGTGGGTAGGTATTCACTTTGAATAATTCGGTGTTTGAACTAGTGACTATGTACAAACAATTACAACGATAGAGCTCTTGGCACAGGGACTGATTTTATCGTATAACTTAAGGGTGGGGTTGTACAAGGTCAAGTCAGTAAGCACCCTTATAAAAGTCTTATTTTTCTTTTCTCTTTATAAAGCCCTCATTCTTCTACCCAGCCTTAAGTAGGATGATTTAGAGTAGACAGAAGAATGACTTCTATTACAAAATATAGTTTCTTATTTGCCAGGAAATGTGATTCTTGGAAAGACAAAGCACTCCTTTTCCAAAGAAAATGAGATTTGCAACCTCCATGCAGCTCTCTATCTTTATCAATTTAGAAGTTAATAGAAAATAGCTTGAGAATTTACCCGCATAGAGTCCCAAAAACGCCCTGGTAAATTCCCCTGATACTCTCAGTCTAGCAGTACCAGACTTTTCCACCTTCTTAGGTGTGACTCTTGCCTTTAAATCTCAGACCAGGTTTGGAAGCTAAATTTCCCAAAGGACAAAGGCTTCAATATTCCCGTCCCACTAATGTGAGGTTTCCCTTTGCCAAGGTCAGCTAGTAGACTGGCTGCTATGATACAAATATTGACTGATATTTTGGAAGCTAATTCCCAACGTGACAGTATTAAGAAGGTGGGTGGGCCTTTAGGAGGTGATTAGGTCATGAGCGGGATTAGTGCCCTTATAAAAGAGGATTGGGGGAGCCTGTTTACCCCTTCCAACATGTGAGGATACAGGTGCCATCCAGGAAGCCGAAAATGAGCCCTCACCATACACTGAATCTGTTGTCACCTTGATTCTAGACTTCCCAGCCTCCAAAACTGTGAGCATTAAATTTGTCCTGTTTCTAAATTACTCAGTCTAGGGTATTTTGTTACAGCAGCCTGAATGGACTAAACCATCTACCCTGCAACAAATTCTAAAGGAATCCTTCGGGTTGACATAAAAGGACACTAGACAGTAATTCAAAACCATACAAAGCAGAGTTCCAGGAAAGATTGATCTGTACTGTTTACTCAGAACTGTGCTAAATACCTGTTTTTTGTGCTAAATATGTTTGTTTTTAGTTTCCAGAAAAATACGTGAGATGGTGCTACTATTCAGAATATTCAGCATATTGGTAAACATAAGAAAACACGTGAAATCATGAAAAATGTGTTTGGTGTAGGCTGTATTAAGTGACAGTGATGTTAAGATCTAACTAGAGAGATGGGAGCATACAGAGTGAGAAAGAGGAAGCAGGGTCAGCATGCCATTAAAGAGGAATCAGATTCTAGGATGTCTTAATGGCCAAGTAGGTTGGAAGCCAAAGTTTAGATTTGATACCTATAGTATATACCCTCAATGTGTGTTCATGAAGTGAATCAAAGCAGGGGTACAGAATAAGTGGCCAGTATAAATGGTTAGAATGATCTTTGAAGTGAATTTGAAAAGCACAGATACTTGACAAAATGTCACTTATGGTGATTCACCATACAGGATGGTATACAGGAAGACAGCCTGAATGAAGCCTGAGGTATGATAAGAACTTAACTATTATTAATATTCCTTGTCAAGGGAAATGAAGGCCAAGCTAAGGCACTAGCAATAGAACTAAATTCAGCAGAAAATTAAGTAAAAACATTAGCAATATTGGCAGGATAGGAGAGCAATGAAAAGGATGAGTCAAAGTTGGCCATAGTTTAGTTGGATGACTAAGAGGATCCCCTCCCCTCCAAGTTTTCTTGGCCTTTCTGACTCCACGTCTTCATTTTGGTTGGCTTGTCAACTGTTTATCAGTAACATCACTACCTCTGCTCTTAAAGCTATGAGTGTCTTTATCCTCTATGCTCTACACGGTTACCACTATCCTCAATTATTAATCTTTTCAGATGCCTTTACCTAAATATTTATTCCACAGCCATAATGGTAATTCAAATAAGCTGAATCTCATTTATTCACTGAACATATATTTACTGAGCCCCTACAAAGTGCCAATTACTCATTGCAGGGATCCTCAACCTCATACCTTCCCTTCAAAAAAGTAGGAAGTATTATTATCAAATATAAATGGGTGACTGAGGCTTAGGTTGACATTTTTGTTATTTGCCAAGATCACATAGTAGACAAGTGGAAAAGTGGATAATAGAGCCTGTTTCTCCTGTCTCCTAATCCAGTTATTTTTCCATTGATGCAAGCTGCTTCTTAAGGCAGAGGGTCTTAAATCCAGACAAATCTGAAGCTGATTTATCACATTATTTTATTTCCTTTTTTCTTCCTTCCTGGTAGATGCGACTACAAAATTCAGAGTAATTTAGCAAAGAATAGCATATCTGTTAATAGAAACCAGAATTTATTATTAGAAGCAAAATAATACAAGCAGCTATTATTGCCTCAAAGATAGAGAAAATGTATCATAGTTTTGTATTTTTAAGACTATGTCTTTCAGAGGACAGCTATAAGAGAATCCTGAGTGATTTTTGTCTCCAACCCTAGACTCAAGGATTTCCAATGAAACCTAATTTTGGTGACATTTCCAAATACTCCACAAAAATGTATATAGCATCAAAATATATTAGTGATAAGAATGTCACTATTACTTATTTTGAAAAAAGAAAAGAAACTGTTTCTCTTTTCTATCTTTGCACAGTTTCAGTATAAGATGAGGACCATTTACCAACAATTAACTGTAATTTGAATGTGACTTGAGCAGCCTAAAAGCATTTAGTTAACTCCATAGTGAAAAAAATAATCCAATTATGAGTCACCCAAATGATATGTCATTGTTTTCATAGCATTCATTAAAAAGAGAAAGACACAAAAGTATTCCCCAATGAGATACTGATTTCTAGCAGGTTTACACATGTGGTATCAATCCCAAGCAACCTTTATATCAAGAGTGTCAGCATTACAGAAATTTGAAAGTGGACTTGACTTTGATCTGCAGGTAGTAGTCTACCAGAAAAGGACTTACACATGTATGTCCCTGTGTATGACATTTAGACTCACACATATATCCAAACACACATATATATGTATGTTTGTGCACATACTTACATATTCACATATGTATGGCATATGTGTATAAAATTAGGGTATCAAATATGTATGTATACATATATATGTGTATATATATTATTTGTTTGTATAGGCAATCAAAATATATACATATACAAAATATAAATGGGTGAAGTGTATAAATTTTGATTGCCTATATAAGCATAAATAATATATAGGAGGATATATATACATATGCATATATATATATATATATATATCTAGAGAGAGAGAGAGAGAGAGACCCTCCCTGGGTCTTCTCATTTCTGCATACATACACACAATAAACCAGAATGTAAAAAACTACATATATACATACAGACACATGCATATATGTTTGTATCCTTAATATCTGAGGACATCAACACTTGGGGTACAAGTCAAGACTTTAGAGGCCATGGGTGGGCAAAAAATGAGATGACAGAAATAATAACTAAACTCCTTGTGAATAATGAACATTATTTGAAAATGAAATAAAAAAAAAGAAATGTGATGAGAAGGAGGGGTTCAAACAGGGTAAAGAAGAGAGGCTGAAGTACATAACAGAGCATTGGGAGTTTTAAGAATGGGTCAGGCGCAGTGGCTCATGACTGTAATCCCAGCACTTTGGGAGGCTAAGGCGGGTGGATCACCTGAGGTCAGGAGTTTGAGACCAGCCTGGCCAACATGGCAAAACCCAGTCTCTACTAAAAATACAAAAATTAGCCAGGCGTGATGGTGGGCGCCTGTAGTCCCTGCTACTCAGGAGGCTGGGGCAGGAGAATCGCTTGGACCCGGGGGGTGGAGGTTGCAGTGAGCTGAGATCGCACCACTACACTCCAGCCTGGGTGGCAGAGCGAGAATCCGTCTCAAAAAAAAAAAAGCAAAAAACTAGAATTACTCCTATTCAATCTTTAGTTGTTTGCATTCTTATGATTAAATAACACACAACCCAATGTCTCCAGAACGTTCGGTAATGTTTACTACAAATTTTTAAAAATCTGTGAGTTATTTTGATTTGGTTTTTTTTATTGTGTTGCTTTCTGCAGTTTTGCAACTGAAGAGGCAGTTTCTGGGATCAACTATTTGGGATCAGCAATTTAGAGGAGATCATGGAACACCCTAGAAATACAAGAGGGAAGAGTCAGAAGCAGAATTGCACTTACAGAGAAAGCCCTGGGAGTTTGCAGACATCTAAAGGTTTCCAGCAGAGAAAAAGAATGAAAATTCCAAATTCAAGGACTAATTACACAGTTCTGAGGGTAGGGTTCTGGAGCATTCCATTAGATCAATTATGTTGGTACAAATCAGGGTACAGATTTCAGGGACAGGAACACAAAAGGCAGGTTCTGAGACAAAGACATATACAAGACTCAGAAGGCTGGCAGTGTGGTGAGTTGGGGCATGATGCAGTAAGCTCTCAGATTCCTCATGCTGGCCAGGGCTGAGGGCACACCCAGCCCTGGTACTATAGAGCAGGCAAGCTGGCTGGGATAGAATAGTTCAAAGACTACCAGAGTAATTCCAAGACATGAATTTAGTACCAGCGGAAGATATAACATGGACAGAAAATTGCTTATTTGAAAATAAATATCTTAGGACCAGGAATTACTCTAGGGTAGGAGAGGTGTGTCTAGCATATTTAAGCATAATAACTCCAGTGATTTATTAATCACTCGTATGTGTTTGGCACTGTCATTATCCCTATTTGGTCTTATTATTGCCTTCTTTTCAACCATAAGGAAACAGAGGTTGTAACCTCTTGGGTAACCTCCCTGTAGCTCCACAGTGGGCAAGTGACAATGTCAGGAACTGAATGCAGGCAACTGTTGGGCTTAAGTCCCTCTTCATGCTTTAGAAAGACACTTAGTGTTCTTTATCAGAAATGATATGGAAAAGGCCAGGTGCCATGGCTCACCCTTGTAATCCCAGCACTTTGGAGGCCAAGGCAGGTGGGTCACCTGAGGTCAGAAGTTAGAGACCAGCCTGGCCAACATGGTGAAGCCCTGTCTCTACTAAACATACAAAAATTAGCCAGGTGTGGGGGCGCATGCCTATAGTCCCAGCTACTCAGGAGGCTGAGGCAGGCGTATCACTTGACCCCAGGAGGTGGAGGTTGCAGTGAGCTGAGATTGCTCCACTGCACTCCAGCCTGGGCAACACAGCGAGACTCCATCTCAAAAAAAAAAAAAAAAAAAAAAAAAAAAAAAGATATGATATGGAAAAGACTGGGACCAGAACAATTAGATCATGTAGCTAACCTCGGAAAAGAAGGAAAAGACTCAGCCCTTGCATCCTCGACAGAGCATACCAACAGCCAGATGTGAATGGAGTTGGAACCCCTCCCTTGCCATTCACACATACAGAGTGCCCTGCACTTTATAGGAGGGTGACTGTGCTGAGAAGACTATTTGGGCCCTCAAAGATAGCCATACCCTTGCTCCTGAAACCTGTAAATATGTCACCTTACATGGCAAAAGTGACTTTGCTGATGTGATGAAGTTTATGAGTCTTGGATGGGAAGGTTATCCTGGATTATCTGGGTTCAGTCTAATTAAAATAGACCTTAAAAGTGGAGTATGTTTTCTGACGGTGGTAAGAAGGGATGTGACGATGGAAGAGGCTCTGGGAGATGGCAGTGTGAGAAAGGTCTCACGACCTGTTTCCGGTTTTGAGATTTGGGAGTGGGGTACTTGTAAGGACCCGAAAGCAGCTTCTAGAAGACAAGAGGGACCCCAACTGACAGCCAGCAAGGAACTGGGGACCACAGTCTTACAACCACACAGAACTAAATTATCTCAACACCAATAACCAGGAAACGGATTCTCTCCTAGAGTCTTCAGAAAAGAACAGAGCCTGTCAACACCTTGGCCCTGGAAGTCCCATGTCAGGGGACCTTGAGACCTACAGAACTCTAGAAAAGACATTTGAGCTGGTTAAGCCTCAAGGTTTGTGCTAATTTGTTATAGCAGCAATAGAAAAATAATACAAGGGCAGGATATGAAGCTTGGCAAAATGTCTTGTCTTACTTCCTAACTTTGCAGACAGGGAATTCCCCCAAAGAACGATAACGGAGCTCTCTACTCCCAGGGAATTTTTTACTTTTTTTTTATTTTTTTGAGACAGGGTCTAATTCTCTCACCTAGGCTGGAGTGTAGTGGCCTGATCATAGCTCACTTCAGCCTTAATCTCCCGTGCTCAAATGAGCCTCCTGTCTTAGCCTCCTGACAGCTGGCACTACGGGCACCCACCACTGTGTCTGGCAATTTTTAAAAAATTTTAAGTAGGGAGCAGGTCTTGCTATGCTGCCTAGGCTGGTCTCGAACCACTGGGCTTCAAGGATCCTCCCACCTTGACTTCTCAAAGTGCTGGGATTACAGGCAGTGTGAGCCACTACACCCAGCCCCTTCTAGGGCATTGATCACCTACCTCAAGAACATGAACATGGTGAGTCACAAGGTCAGATGTAACAATGTGTATCTGAGGCCCAGAGAGCTGAGCAGCTTTTGTGGGGGTTTATGATATCAAGAACATGCGATGTCAGTTTTAGCATCGTGTTTCAAAATATATCGAAGACTCTGAGAACCTTATGAGGGAGGTTTATGTTTTGCAAATTTAAAATTTGTAATACAAATAAATTTGTTTCCATATGTTCCTTTCTCATTCTGGGGAAACTTTACATAGAAAATAACTCCTGAATTTCTCACATTGATACTATTTTATCTAAATACCACAATGCTATAAATATGTTCCTCTAGACCATCAAGGTGCAGGGATGACCTAGTCCAGGGCAAGGTATGTCTGTCTCTGTGTGATATAGTTTGGATGTGTGTCCCCTCCAAATCTCATGTTGAAATGTGATCTCCAATCTTGTAGGTGGAATCAAGTGGGAGGTGTTTGGGTTATGGGGGTGGATCCCTCATGAATGGCTTGGTGCCCTCCCCAAGGTCATGAGTGAGTTCTCTATTTGTTCACAGGACAGCTGGTTGCTTAAAAGAATGTGGTGCCCCTCTCTCTATCTCTTGCTCCTTCTCTTGCCATGTGACATGCCAGTCCCCCCTCACTTTCCATAAGTAAAGGCTTCCTGAGGCCTCGCCAGAAGCCTATCACATGCTGATGTCTTGTTTGTACAGCCTGCAAAACTGGAAGCCGAATAAACCTCTCTCCTTTACAACCTACCCAGTCTCAGGTATTCTTTTACAGCAACACAAAACAGACTAAGAGATCATGGTAGAGCTGCAGAGCCCTGTCCAAATAAAGCAGTACAATTGAGGAAAATTGCTGTGCATGTTTGGCACTTGCTTTCAGAACGAAAACATTTAACTTTTATACGTCACTTGGGCTAAGACAATATGCATTTATCCAACACAGATGAATGTAAGAAAACAGAGCTCCCGAAAAAATGGCTTACATGCAGTGGGTAAGCTAATGGGGAACTCTTGAACGTGTTTGCAGAAACTACAAGCGATGTGAAGAGTATGAAGAAAATACAGGAAAGAGGCAATGTGAAAGCCAGTCTGTCTGTTCCAGACATTTATTTATTGGTGAAGGGGATTCAAGGCAGATAATATTCTTATGTGCTTGGTGCCTCTGACTCAGAGATATGGAAGGGCTATTTTGTGAAAGAGAGGGGGGTGGTAAATCCAAGATGGGCTAGATGGAGGTAAACGAGTGGGCAAGGAAGACAGGATGAGGATTGAAGGAAGGGAGAGAAGATGAAAAATAGAAAAAGACTAGTAAAGAAAAAGCCTGAGTAAATCCACAAGTAGGCTTGGAGGGAAATCATTCAACAATCTAAGAAAAATACAATTGGAAGGGAAAGGCAAGTTAAATAGTCCTCAGACAGTCTCAAGAGCCAGGAAGTCCAGTTCTCATGAATAATCACATATAAGTCCTATACTACTTACTTCATGGTATAAAAGTCAAATATCTTCAAGAAAAAAAATTACTAATTTTTACATATTAAAAATGTTTCAATGTATTCTAATTATTTTAATTGTTGTATTGTTAATATTTGTACATAAAAATCAATGTTTATAAGAATGGATTATATTTATTTTTTATTTTTATTTATTTATTTATTTGAAACAGGGCCTCCCTCTGTTGCTCAGGCTGGAGTGCAGTGGCATGATCATGGCTCACTGCAACCTATGCCTCCTGGGCTCAAGCCATCCTCCTCCCCTCTCAGCCTCCCTCATAGCTGGGACTACAGGTGTGCACCATGCCCAGCTAATTTTTGTATCTTTTGTAGAGACAGGGTTTCACCATGTTCCCCAGGCTGGTCTCAAACTCCTGAGATCAAGCCATCCCACCTACCTCAGCCTCCCAAAGTGCTGGGATTACAGGTGTGAGCCACCACACCCAGCTAAGGATGGCTGATAGTCTGAATAAATGTAGAAGTATATAAAGGATATGAATATTAAATAAATTTATACATACATATATAAAATCATGCTCAGTGTCACAGAATATAAGGTTCTTCATATCCATAAGGATATTGTTGCAGAAAAAGGCACTAAATATCAGGTAAATTAAAAAACTGGCTCAAAGTTAACAACACAAACAAGTTAACCCACATTAACAATTCAGACAAGATTCCCATCCTGCCCCAAACGTGGTGGCCAGTGAAATCGGAATCTCTTTCTGCTAGCATTAATTTTTCATTTTATATCAATTCCACTTAAAAAGAGTTCTTTTAAAAGAACTTTAAGTCATGGATTTGGTTATCTGGTTCTTTCCTGTGATTTCTTGATTCCATCAGTTCCATCACATTTCCGATCTCGCAGACTTAAAAACCCAGCATGAGTTTTAATTCATCTTACTCATCCTTGGACACTAATTCATATCGATTTTACTTTTAAACGGCCTTTAAAAAAACAATAATTCTGTTCTTATTGCCTCTCCCATGGAGTTCCTCCCCACTGGTTCTCTACTTTAACTTGCCATGCTTTGGGGCACCATACAGTTGGCCCTCCATATATGTGGGCTCCTCATTGGCAGATTAAAATTATTCAGAAAAAAAAAAGTGTAGTACAAAATAATACAACTAACATACAGTATAACAATTATTTACATAGCATTTACATTGCATGAGGTATTATATGTAATCAAGAGATGATTTAAAGTTTACTGGAGGATGTGTATAGGTTACATGCAAATACTACACCATTTTATATGAGAGACTGGAACATCCTTGGTATCCACTGGTGGGGGAGGCTCCCTAGAACTAATCCCCAGCAGATACCAAGGAATGACTGCATTTCTTTCCATAAATCAGAGCACTAATGATCACTCCTATATTTGGACTCTTAATAGCTCTTATATGCTGTTTAATCAAGAACAAGCTCTCTACAATATGATCAACTGTAATTCTCAACATATCTTTTATTACTTTCCTTACAGCTCTAAGATCCAGCCAAGCCAACCCTTGTAGCCCTATTTCCCAAACATCCCATGTTTTTTTGCTTCTACACTTTTGCTTAAGATTTACCTTACTCAGAATTCCAACAGTCCACTTTTTGGATTAAAAAATCTCCCAGTACTGGGTATATACCCAAAGGATTATAAACCATGCTGCTATAAGGACACACGCACACGTATGTCTATTGCTATTGCGGCACTATTCACGATAGCAAAGACTTGGAACCAACCCAAATGTCCAACAACGATAGACTGGATTAAGAAAATGTGGCACATATACACCATGGAATACTATGCAGCCATAAAAAATGATGAGTTCATGTCCTTTGTAGGGACATGGATGAAACTGGAAACCATCATTCTCAGCAAACTATCGCAAGGACAAAAAACCAAACACCGCATGTTCTCACTCATAGGTGGGAAGTGAACAATGAGAACGCATGGACACCGAAAGGGGAACATCACACTCTGGGGCCTGTCATGGGGTGGGGGGAGGAGGGAGGGACAGCATTAGGAGACATACCTAATGGTAAATGATGAGTTAATGGGTGCAGCACACCAACATGGCACATGTATACATATGTAACAAACTTGCACATTGTGCACATGTACCCTAAAACTTGAAGTATAATAATAATAAAAAAAAAACTAAAATCTCAATTGCTTCATGCAGAAAAACTCCAAAAATAGAACATTTATGGCATGCTTTTTGTATTATGTTTGGCTGTGTTTTATTTTTTTAATAAATATTTATAGAGGCATAAAAAAAAATCTCCCAGTACTTAAGTGCTTATGTCAAATGCTACCTCTTTCTCAAGAAATTTTAACCATAATATATAACCTCTGGCTCAATGGAGCCCTCATAAAAATTTGTACAAATGATACCTTGCATTACATTACAGATATCTGGTATTTCTCTGTGTCTCCCTACTCAATGGTAAGCTGCCTTCTATCCCTCATCTTTACACTCCCTTCAACAGGACAGAGCCTAGAAAATATGCAGTGCTTCACAAGTGTTGCTAAATTGAATTCAATTAGCTCTTCCTAAATTACTAAAACTGAAACTCTTTAAGAGACATATTTCAACAGCAATTTCAAAAGATTTCTAAGAAAACAATATATTGTTTAAGTGTCATTGTAGCTGGTCATGGGGTCAACCAGGAATGCTTTAGAAATATCAACTGAAAGTTTCTTTCCATGCAATCAAACATTTTGCCATTCTTTTTTTTTTTTTTTTTTTTTTGTGATGGAGTGTTGCTCTGTCACCCAGGCTGGAGTGCAACAGCGCAATCTTGGCTCACTGCAACCTCTGCCTCCTGGGTTCAAGCAATTCTCTTGCCTCAGCCTCCCGAGTAGCTGGGACTACAAGGCGCACACCACCACACCCAGCACCCAGCTAATTTTTGTATATTTAGTAGAGACAGGGTTTCACCATTCTACCAAAATTATTTTACCCCTTAATAGACCATCACATGCATAGGAACACTCATGTGGCTGGATCTTTATGCTATAAAAGTCTGTGGAAGATGGATGTGCCATGAACAAGTGGACACTGGAAGAAATAGACTTCTAATGGCGGGAACCTAATCACTTTCAACCAGCGCAAACTATAATAAGTATGTTTCTTATGATTCACATTATAAGAATCCCAATGGACTTAACTTTAAAAGGGCATAGTGTATCTAATACAGCTGCCCTGAGGCTGGGCCAAAATAGTTATCCCTACTTGACCTTTTGGGCCTTGAATCAATAACAGATCCAGACTACACGAAGAGAAGTAAATTGCTCTCACTGCATTAAATGCCCGACAAACACTAGGCCAGCTATCTACCCATCTGTCATCTCCATCCACCCATCCTTCCATCCATACTAGCCCACTTGTTATGCATCACTGTAATAATATTATATTACGTACATATACATTTTAATATGTACTGAGCACTTACTTCATGTCAGACACTAGTCTAAGTATTTTACATATGTTAAACCTTACATTTGTATAAGTTAGGTACTGTTATTCCCATTTTACAGATGAAGAAATCAAGGCTCAGAATGTTTAAGTAACTGCCCAAGTTCATACAGCTATTAAGTAGTAGGACTAGGATTTGAATCCTGGAAATTTTCTCCCAGAGTCCGTACTTTTTTTTTGAGACAGCGTTTCACTCTTGTTGCCTAGGCTAGGGTGCAATGGCATGATCTCAGCTCACTGCAACCTCTGCCTCCCAGGTTCAAGCGATTCTCCTGCCTCAGCCTTCTGAGTAGTTGGGACTACAGACACATGCCACCAAGCCCAGCTAATTTTTGTGTTTTTTAGTAGGGATGGTGTTTCACCATGTTGTCCAGGCTAGTCTTGAATCCTGACCTCAGGTGATCCACCTGCTTCAGCCTTCCAAAGTGCTAGGATTATAGGCATGAACCACCACACCCAGCCCAGAGCCCATACTTTCAATCACTCCATGATATAGTACTATGAGAGAAGGATTTTGTTTTCTTCTTAGAAGTTGGAGAGGTCTCTGAAAGTTACTCTATTTCTGGAAAGGACCTACAGGAACTTTCATGGAGGTAAAAGCACAGGTGCACATAAACATAGGAAACCTGCTATGTTTCCATATTACAATGATAAAATTGGAATTACTTCTTAAAAATAAAACTGAGAAGCTAAATTTGAAGCATGGAATACGTCGACGAGCTCGCAAGGCAGCCCTATGTGCTACTTGTAGGGATCTCCGCGTGGGCCCCACAAACGTGGTCAGGGCATTTGCAGGGACAGATTCTGCTCAAGGCCCTGTAGAGCTGGCTTCGATGGGCATCAGTCAGCAAGATGAGAATAAAAAATGAACTTCATTATTCCATTCAGTCTTAAAATAAAGAGAAGCATTTCGTCTTCTACAGAAAGGCATGCATAACCAAAAAAACCATGCTTGACTCAGTCCAGCATTTTGTATCAGGAAGGAAGGAATGCAGTGACTAAGATGCTATGAGTAAACAACAAATCATTTTCTATGGGAGGGAAAAAAGAACGCTGTCTACCACAGCATTCCTTCTGCATAGTTTCACAGAGAAAAGCACCAGCCTAGGTTCTTCAACAGGGAAAGTGAATCTGATGGCACTTACAACTTTCACCAGTTAAAGGCTGCATCTTACCTCTTACTTCTCTAATAAAACAACAAAAGAAAAAGCCCTGGAAAATTTGTTCAAAATTCATGATATTGAAGAGGGCTTGCCAGAGGCCATAGGTCAGAGAAGCCAAGTAACAGTCAAATTTGGAATGAAATATTAGGCGGTAACTTAGCTTTCATTCCAAAGGGCTACCCTTAATAATACTGCAGCTTGTAGGACTGCGAAGTTAAATAACAAGTTGTGGCATCCAATATTTTATTTTTATTTATTATTTATTGAGATGAAGTCTCGCTCTGTCACTCAGGCTGGAGTGCAGCGGCACGATCTTGGCTCTCTGCAACCTCCACCTCCCAGGTTCAAGCAATTCTGCCTCAGCCTCCCAAGTAGCTGGGATTACAGGCACATGCCACCACGCCTGACTAATTTTTGTATTTTTAGTAGAGACTGGGTTTCAGCAAGTTGGCGAGGCTGGTCTTGAACTCCTGACCTCAAGTGATTCACCTGCCTCGGCCTCCCAAAGTGCTGGGATTACAGGTGTGAGCCACCCCACCCAGCATTCAGTATTTTTAAAGGGTTGATCCACAGCCTTCACAGGGAAAACAAATCAAGTAGATGCACCTGTGCCCCTCCAAATTTCTTCTATGACTATTTTTTGCATTGCCAAGCAGCCTGCATATTAAGTAACCTAACTTATACACTACTTGGCCCAGGTTCCAAGAAAAAAATATTTTGCTAAAAACTCATTCTTGATCTTTCTATGTTAGTGTTGGCTGTCTTATTATTCTTAGCTACATTGAGGGTAAAATAAGAGGCTAGTTTTTCCTACAAATTTGCCAAACCGTGGCTGGAATGCATTGTGTTGTGCTTTCACTAATAGAGTTCTGTGTCACTCACAAGGCACTAATTGAAGCTCTTGGCCTTAAGTAAAATGACACATTTATCTGAAACAGGTAAAGAGGTTAAGGGTGTTCTCTGGGAAGGAATTTTTTGACCCTTTCCAATATCAGAACCTGAATCACTCCATAAAAATGTGCAAGGGAAGTGAATGTATTTTCACTCCACCCTTACAAAATACCAAGTTTCATTGCAACTCAAAAATTCAAGCAGCTAGAACAATGCAAGAACAGTCATTCTAAGTAAATATGTGCCTGTTTACTTTTTTCCTTGTTATAGTTTTCTGATATGCACTCCCGCCTGTGAACTATATCCTAATGATGAGAGAGCAAATCAGGCTTCAAAGACAAAACCTGCCTCCCTAGAATGGAGGAAAATAATACATTCCCCTTCCCACTGTTTCCTATATAAAATAAAATACAGGCCTAAGATCTACAAATATTATGATTAACATTCTTGATAGGGATAGGAGAACCCAGTAAAATAACTCCATTTTTGAGGACATTGGGGAATTTATTCTGTAACGAGGAACTTTAGAGGCCAGTGAGATTTTAGAATTAAGCAAATGACGGCCAGGTGCAGTGGCTCCCGCCTGTAATCCCAACACTTTGGGAAGCTCAGGAGGGAGAATGGCTTGAGCCCAGGAGTTGGGGGACCAGCCAGGGCAACATAGCAAGATCCCATCTTTAAAAAATCATAATTTTTATCATATATAATAAAATATATAATTAAGTGAATGAATTTTTAAAATATTACTTCCATTCAAGTTCAGAGCCTGGGGGATAAAAGTATTGTGACAAATGATGCCAGAATTAACTAGCCAAAGTGTGGCAATTGCAGTAACTTAATTGGTGCTTATGTGAAGGGAGGCGTATCCCCACCCTTCACTCTTCTAGGGGAGTGGCAGAAATCCCAGAAGAGGAGTTCCAACATCCCGAGGGAGGAGACAGCGCCGCCCCCTTACCTGCACAGGTGCTCCCGTCGTAGGTCTCGCACACCCACTCGTGGCACTCACACAGGGGCCCGAAGAACATGCCCGGCTCAGTCACGTGGCAGATGCAGACGCCGCAGTCGCAGCGGCCCCGGCCGTGGCACAGCGCGGCCCCCGGGGGCTGCCCAGGTGCGCGGCAGCGGCGCTCCGACTCGGCCCGGGACAGCCTGCAGGCGGCGCCCGGCCAGCTCCTGCGCGGGGGACAAGCAACCGGCAGGCCGGATCAGACGCGGACGCCGCCCCCTGCTCCGAACCCACGTTTCCTCCCCAGTGTCCCCTCCAGGTGCAGACGTACAACCCCAAGAACAGGAAGCCTGAGGCCCACATCTCTCTGGGGTCCAAGCGCTGCCTGGAAGGGCTGTATTTTCCCAAGCAAACAGGTATCATCCACCAGAGAAATGACCAGGGCCCAAAATGTGTAATGGGTGACCTGCCCCCTGGACACAGGTCCTTCCTCCAGGTGGACAGAGGTGATCTGCCCTGCTCTTTGCTAGTTTATCACTAAATCTTATTATGCACATTTAGATTAAATACAAAGTAATCCAACGTATGGCACTCAGCTGACTTTTCAGTTCTCCTTTAAAAAACGTCCCACTGCTATCTGATGGCCAATGAGCAGTTATATTATAGAAGAGGTGAATCTATAGAAAGAGTTAGACATGTTATGATAGGATCGGGCATAATTTGCATTAAGCAGTCTTTAGGAACTCTACTTTTCAAAAGTTTAGTTTCACTATTGCAGTGTGCCTCAGTCTCTTTCAGGATGTGATACAAAATGTAATACAGACCTCCTGTTGCTGCTGTTGAGAAACAGAGAGCATTCTGCTTTATAGGTTGTGAGAAGATACAGGTACACATAGAATTTTAACTCACAGCAGAAATTCCTCCTGATATGTAGTTGCAGAAGAGAAAATTATATTTTTATTCAATGATTGCATTTTTCCAAAGGAAAAGCAAAAGGACAGACATGAGGCAACACAGTGTAGATATAAGGAGAGGAAAAGGAACAGGTTGAAAACAGTTTATCCCGTGTCCAATTTAGTAACAGCTCTTGGCTTAGGGCAGCCATCCTGCAAGCTTGAGCCCTGCCACATAAGCAGGGCAGGTCTGTACTGAAGAATAACAAACCAAACTTACCTCAGAGATGGCGAGAAGCTTTGAGGAACAGCTGACAACCCAGCA
The DNA here is from genome assembly GCF_028878055.3 of Symphalangus syndactylus. Taxonomy (NCBI): domain Eukaryota; kingdom Metazoa; phylum Chordata; class Mammalia; order Primates; family Hylobatidae; genus Symphalangus; species Symphalangus syndactylus. The sequence goes on from NC_072437.2 coordinate 18,861,428, forward strand.
AAGAGAAGGGAGGACGCCAGCAGCAAGAAGTTCCTGAAGCCTGGGGGACGCATGCTGAGCTCCTGGGCCGCTCCTGGGCTGCTCAGGGCGAGCTGCACTTCTGCAAGGTGGGGTTCACCGAGGGAGGCGGCAGGAGGGAGAGGTGCCACCAGCAGATGGCCGGGCAGACGGACCCACGGACACCCAGGCTTGCAGGTCCGGGGCTCCAGCCGGAGTTGCAATTGCGTTGATGAGCTGCCTGCGAGGATTTGGGCAGCGGCACTGCTCTGGGCGGGGTGCTGATGCCAAACCCCTCAGTGGAGAGTCTAGGAAGGGAAGTAATTAGAAACAGTTGTACAAGCAGATGGTTTATTTTGACATTAAAAAAAAAAAAGTGTCCTGTTCACAGATTTCAAGTACAGGCCCCAGAAATATTTGACAAGAGAATATTTGGACTGGTCGATATTAAAGAGACTTTTAAAATAAGCCCTGAGTTGTGGAGAAGAAGGGTGAGGCCAGTGACAGTCGTGTGAACACTTGGGTAGGGAATTACTTTCACCACACGCTTTTAAAGAAGATGCACTCTTTGGAGTTTGGGTTGGGGCGGGGGCAAGGAAATCTGGCAAATACAACTTTTTCTTGCATTTATTATCCTTTGATTTAAACTGGATATTTAATTTCTTTAGTCTTTAAAGAGTGTGTTATGCTTCCAGCTGTTTAGGCCAGTAGCTTATCATGCCACATTTTTTTTCTTGACTTGGACAGTTTAAATTGTAGTTGTCTCAAATTCACCCCATTCTCCCCATATATCAAATGTGAGAAAAGAAAATTAAAGGTTTATTTATAGCACAAATTGCACTGAAAAACAATGGGTGTCATTTACTAAGCACCTACTATGTGCCAGTCATTTAGTATGTTTTCTCTAATTATGACAATAATCACACATTTATTTGTGCATTAGCAAATGGGGATTTAGCATCTATCAGGTGCCAGGTTTTGTGCAAGATAGAATGAATATAACAGGGAACTAAGGAGACATGATCCCTGCTCTCTCAGAGTCCAATGAACTAGAAAGACATTAATCAAAACAAAACCACATAAAAGAATGAAGGGTTGCAAGTGCAGTGAGAAGTTACTTCCAGATGAGATACAGGCACTTGATCTAATCAAAGATGGTAGCATCTGAACAAAAAAACTGAAAAAGGCATCAAATTAAATTGGGTAGAAATAAGAAGGAGATGGAAGAGAACAGGCAGACATTCTTACTCCCATTTTAAAGATAAAGAAACTGAGAGCAAAGAGGTCAACTGACTTGCTCAAATTCACACAGGAAGTTAGTCGTATTTCAGCTGAAATCCAAAGCGCTCACACTATCCCCTACATTTATGGTCATCTGGGAAAAATGTGTAGAGGGTTATACGGAAGGGGAAAACATTTTTCATTCACCCTAAGAAGAGCACTGTAGATGCAATCCTTTCTCATGAAATAGAACCATCCAAGAATCATCTGTGGTCCCAGATCCTTGAAATCAGGGATGAGCCATAACAGGATGGGATTTCTCCCTGTCATTTATATAAGTAGGTATAAGGGTAAGACCACAACAACACTTGCCTGCTGGAGCAAGAAGACAATTAAAGTCCTCTAATCACAGTCCATTTCTTTTCTGTTTCTACCCCAATCTCCACCCTGTAATAGGGGAGGTTTTGCATGGGGCACATCTGTGTGTCCCCCCACCCCCCAACCCCTACTCACACGACTTAACCTTTTTCAAATAGCTGATTTCCTGCCCACCCTTAGATACAGGTGTGTACACACTGGTGGAGTCTTTTATTGCAAGGACAGACTGGGGACAGGTATGCAGAGTTTTGGGAGAATGTCTGGACAGGTAATTCTGGGGTCTTGGCTACCCAAAGTGTGGCTTAGAAAAAAGGGACACAGGTTCTGAGTTGGCAGGTTCCTAAGTCACATGAACTACAGCCTGTGGGGGAAGGGCCTGTCTAAAAGAGACAGAATGGGAATTACTAAGTCAGTTGTTCTTAAAGCGTGCTCCATGGACCAGCAACATCAGCATCATTTGGGAATTTATGGAAATGCAAGTTCTCAGGCCCCAATCCCATCTCTAAGAAATCACAGAGTGCATTTGAATAATATCCCAAGATATCTATTTTTACATAATAATAGCTTGAGAAGCCTGCAAAGCACAGGGCTCAGGGCTGACGCCTGAGGGTGCCTGGATCTAAGAGTGGAATTTCCACCCACCTTTAGTACAAATTCTAGAGTTACATTTTATCCTGCCAACGTGTGATAGTACAAGGACATAGGAACAGGCTTTCCTGTCAACATCTAGAAACCTAGTGACTCAGAGAACATGGTAATGATAGAAGGGAAGTATCTACTCCAAAGCCTGCCTAGGAATTTGCAATAAAAACATGGAAGCTTTAATAAATGAGTCATGTATTGTTTACTCCTTGCATATTTTCTGAGGGAAAATCTATTATGAAATAGGGACTTGATATTTGAACATTTTAATGGATTTAAGTGATTTTTTAACCTGTAGTATTTTCATACAGTGTAGTATTCAATAAGCAATATTCTCTTTAACATATTATTCAGCTTTGAAATGAAGTTAGTATGTACTAGGTGACTGAGAGAATGTAAAAGTTCGTATCATTACATTACTGTGACTCAGAAATAATATCCCCAGTCAGTTGAAATAGTTATATTGTGGCTGACTTGGTGACTCAGTCGAAAGTCTTGGATCCACAGAAACTCTGTCAAAATGAAAGGGTAACTTTAAATTTATGCCTTTTAGCATTCTTTTTTTTTTTTTAACCGAAGTATTGAATGCCTTGGAAACACCTACTCCTTCCATTTTCCCAGTTTTCAGAACCTCAAGGACACTACGTGCCAAGAAAGGTCCTGAGTTTCTCACTTCTGCTGGCTGGGGACACAGCAGTGGGTTGGATGCATAATGAAGGGTGCCTGAAAGGACCCGGTGCATCTGGAACTGAATTTAAAAAGATTGAAAACACCCTAGTCCTTGAATGTAGTCCTTCAGTCCTCAGGTTACACAATCAGAGAATTTCAGCATTCAAGGTATTTTTAAAAGGATGCCTAGTTCAAAACTAAATTTGTTGATAACATACCGTATATTTGCCAAGTAATTAGGTAGCCTTGGTTAAAAAAAAAAAAAAAATTAAGAGGACCACATCCTTTTCTGAGAATTGCTTTGAAGGTTTCACCCCTTGGTTCCAGGTCTACTCTAAGACATTTAAAATAATATTCTAGCCACAAGCCTTGAATCAAATATTCAATGATGTAATAGTATATTCTCCAGTCTATATAACCCCCAAACAATTCTACACTTCTTAAAGATAAATATTTTCATTGCCTTCACCTCTTCCTTATGTATTATAACTTCAAGCTTTCAAAGCCCTGATTTTTTGAGCATTTTTGCTTTTTCTGGAATGGTTGCCTTTTGGAAAGTATGATATATACAACTGAAACCAAGAAGCTGTGGCCTAATAGATGTGGAATAGATCAGTACTTTCAGTATTCTTGTTTCATATGCTGTATTTCTACCAATAAAACTGAAGGTCATATTCACTTTTTTGAATGCCACATTGCCCCAGTTGTGTGCTTTTATAAGTGCATTTTTCCCAAACACAAATTGATGTTTATCTTTATTCTTTTTCATCTAATCTGTGTTCTTTTATCCAGTCAGTAAAAATAACTATGGTTACTTGTTTTATGTTTATTTCACCCTCTCAAAAGTAAATATGATGAGCACACATTCTGTACCTTTATTCAAATAATTAACAAGATATTTGAAAAAAAATTAGGCTGAGGACCAAGTTTAGATACAATCTTTAAGACAATATTAGCCTCTTAGCACATATTGAATAGGCCATCCAACCACTTATAAGTGTACTGAGTTGTCTAATATGAACCTATTTCTTCATTTTGCCCAGAAAAATATTATGAAAGATCCCATCGGGTGCTTTACTATTCTTAGTTTACCATTAAATAGGCTACCACTTTTTTCTGCCATCATCTAAAACAGTGCCCAATACATATTACATACTCGATATATATTTATGGCAAAAATAAATTAACTAAAAATGATGTGCAACATGCATAATAAGTTTATGAGTCAACAAAGGATGCAGGTGATATAATGGGTTCTGGATCAGTTGTCAGATGACATTTTGGCCTTAGGTGTTCCCCTGAGATGACTGTGGATTCAGCTTCAATCTATATAACACCAGATCCTTTTCCTATATTCCCAATTTTTGTTAATCATATCATTTTAACTTATTCCCTGTAGACATAATTGTGAGAGTTACCTTTGGTTCCTGTCTACAATTCATCTGGATTTTCTGGTAAATCCCTGAATCACATTGAGCCCACCTCTTAGTAATCTAGCCTTCCACTTCAACGTATTTATTTCAGATCTTCATCTTATATCTTGTACACTATTGCCATAGCCTCCCAACTGGTCTCTCTTCATTTAGTCTTATCTTTTTGTGTCTACATTTATCCTGCTCCCTAGGACATCTTTCTAGCATGCAAATCTCATCACGTCCATTCCCTATTGGAAATATTGTAGTAGCTCTCCATTGTTTATAGTATAAAGCCCAAATACTCTCTGAGTTCATATAAGTTACTTTGTGCTTGGACTCTGACTGTCTCCCTAGTGGATGTTATGATTCCTCCCAGATACCCTCTCTAGGGTCCATGCACCCATCCATCTCGCTGATGATAGTAGTAACTGCTGACGACTCACAGCTGCCCCTCTCAGAGGTGCCCTGTGCATAAGACGACAGGCTTCCCAGAGGCTGATCACTCAGAATCAAGACAGTTCCCTAATCTCTACCTCCAACAGTATTGACATCATTAAGCCTCTCATATATGGAAACTGTAGAGCTGGACAGCTCCATCATTGTGCTTTTGTCAACAATGCAGAAAAGACTCAAAGATTCAAAAACTGAAAGCGACAAGATGTGTGAGGTGTGAGGTTAACAAGAAGATTTGTATAAATACTCTTACAAGAGAAATTTGACCTCAGATCTTCACCTATGATCTTTCAGATAGGAAGTTACCTCTTTCCCAATTGAGACCCCAGGCTTTAGACTCAGGAATACTGGACACAGCAGAAGGCAGTATGAAAGAAAACAGGAATTAACTGAGCCATCTGAACAGTGATAATCCACGCGGTTTCCTTACTTGGCCTATACCAGTCTTATTTCCCTCAGGGGCTATCGATTAAATTGTTAGTTTTTAGAAAACTGAACATATATATATATATACACACACAATGGATATGAATGTGAATATTTGAGGCTTTCATAAAAAAATTATCTATGGTGGAGCTCACCCTCATAGGTCCTACTAAGATACTGTGAATTTACACTCTGACTTTCAAAACCACACTTTTAATAAAAAGATCGCTAAGGGTTACTAGGCACCAGAACTTGAAGGAGCCCCTCCAAAATAAAAGGCCCAAGTCAAAAAAAAAAAACAAACAACTAAAAAGCAAAGCACAAATGAAAGAAACTCAGATGACATAGATGATGAAGGCAACAGGAAGCAACTTAAGTAAGAAAGTATAATCCCTCTCCTCAGAGAGCTAAGAAGATCTGGGCTTGCAAAAATGTTAAGCCATAAAAATAGGACAATCAAAAATGAATGAAGTGCCCTAAAAAGTGAATTATAAATTAGCTGGAAAGAAGTCACTAAAAGGGTTGAAAAATAAATGAGGAGAAGTTTCCTAAAAATGAAAGCCAAAACAGAGATACAAATAAAGACTAAAAAATTAAATGACGGATCTTTGAGATTTGACGTCTAACTGATAGCAGTTCTGGAAAGGGAATAGGAAAAATAATAAAGGGGATAAAATTATTGAAGAAAAGTTCAAGAAAATTTCCCCAAACTGAAGACCATGAGTTTCCATATTGGATAGTCTCACTTAACAGGTAAAAAGATGAATGAAAATGATGGAAACCAAGGAACATCTTGGGGAAGTTTCAGAATAAAAGGAAAGTAATATTTTAAAAAAACTTTCCAAAAGAGAATAAATGGTCACGTACAGAGAACCAGGAACTAGAGTCGTATTGGATGCTTTAATAGTAACATTGGAAGCAATTTTTTTTTAATTCAGAATGATGGTGATTTTCAGCCCATAATTCTATTTCCAACATACATGCTAATTAAAATACTTTCAGATATATTGGTTTTTAAAAATGTTTCATCCTGGCCCCTTTCCTGGGAAGCTGATAAATCTGATTCACTACTCTCGGGTCAAAAAATCAAGAAAGGGAAGACATGGGATCCAGGAATTCAGATAAAACTCAGAAGAAAAATGAAAATAAGAACAAATAATGAAGTTAAGGGGAATTTCAAAGGCAAGTTCTATGTTGCAGAACAACTAGTCTCGATTGCTATATAACAATGTGAGGCTGTAGAAGGCAGATCTTCAAGAGAACAGAAAATGGACCTACCAGATCTGACTGATACATTTGACAAGTAGAAGCACTGGATTAAGAGGAAAACAAACCATATGTACATAGACAACCAAGCAAATAGAAAACTGGTAATATCACCAAATTAGGAAGCAGGGGTACAGAGGAAATGGAATGGTAATATGAGAGAGCTAAAGTCTTCTCTACCATAAATCAACTACAAGCAGCACAAACACATACTTAGAAACATGGAGGTAAATGCTACTGGGGAGAATGGCACTGCAGTTGATTCAGGGTAGAGAAGTTGAAGGTTCTTGCTTCAGGGTAGCCACACTGGAGGTAGGAGGATGGGACAGGGGATTCCTACATAAGTCTATTAGTAGTGCATCATTTGTCTTTTAAAACTGTTTTCAAGGATCATATTCCTTTAAAAAGAATGCAATTCATATGTATACCAAGGCCACAGAGTGATGAAGGACAATCCAGTTCTTAGGGCGTGAATTTCTATTCAGTAAAGTCCACTTTGCACAGGGCAGGGCACTACCCCTACCTCTTCTCTGAGGGTGCTGGTTTCTTCTTCCTAGCACCACCCAACAGTCTCTTGTCTACATGCATCAATTAATAAACTCATTGTGCAAACATCCCCACTACAGAAAGCATTCTCATGACGCTTCCATTTCAGGGGCTGAAACGCAAGCATAAGATGGTAAATTTCCTCAAGATTTTAGTAGGAAATGACTGGAAATCTTGGTCAATCCAGTCTTTGTTGCTTTATTTCTAGTCATACACTTCTATTCATCATCGGAGATCACAGCTCTTTCTAGGCTAAACCCTTTCTTTAATTACGGCTTATCTGGATACAATCTCTCTTTTCTTTTACTTTAAAGTGATGCCAGGCTTTAAAGGCAAGTTGAATTTTGAGATATTAAGCATTATTATTATAACTTCTCCAATAGATTCTTTGAGAGAATATGAGTTTGACCCCTTCAAGCTTCTCCACGGACTGGTCTGAGACTGCAGAAATGTAAATGTGAACAAACATGACAGCAGTTCTTACTGTCCATCAAAATGTGGGTGTAGATAAAGATCTCCCCAGGGCTAGATCTTAATCATACCAAGCCCTGTTGTTCACTTGTTTGCTTTTTTTTGGACACTGACTTAGCTGACCAACACAAACTGGTTTGGTCATTCGGATGGATTTTTGGTAACATCAGCAGTACCAGGTGGTTCCCAACAGAGGGAGAAAGGAGAGCTGTAAGTTTCTGCCCCACAAACTATTAGGCATTTGTCACAAGGAAAATGAGCCTCAGACCTGAAATAGCCAAATATGTAGGCATTTATCAGCAAACACGCAAGAGTGGTCACACAGCCTGTCTGGAAAAGTAATATCCCCACCCCTCTGTCTTCTGATATACCAACCTGAGCTTTGTATAGAAGCTTCCCTCTGAATCTTCTGAAGCATATTCAGTGGCATTTTTACCACCCACAGGATTGGCAAATCTCTTGTGATCAAGGTCTTTAGTGAATAGAACCAGAACCCATGGCCTCCAGACCTCACGTACCTCAAAGCTGGCGTAACTGATGGGCTGGCTGGTTTTAACACTTTATTTATGCAAGAGCATCACTCCAAGCCAACCCCTTATCTTAACATACATCCCACCAATTAAAAACTGATTCTAATATTCATTATTCTGATAAAGCACATCTAAAGTATGATACAAATAAGGATTAATGTATGCATACACATACCACACTACACATTATACACATGTTGAAGCAATTCAAAATAACCACGAATACAGATAGTACTGGTTAAAGCCGTTTCAAATGTGTGTATCTCTTTTTGTGAACTTGTTTCCGTTTTCCAGCTGCCCGCTCCCCTATCGTATTACCTATATCAACTCAGACCAAGGTATGCCGTGCTCTGACCGTTACTATCCTTGGAAAAGGCAGAATATTCTTGTCCAATTCAGTTCCAGGTACTTGTAATTTCTCTGCAAACTCAGCGTTTGTATCTTTACACAGTACCTCCCTTCCTTCATTCCTTCCTTCCATCTCCACTCACTCTCTTTCACTGATTCTTCCTCCCACTGTTACATTGCTCCATAAATTTCTGTTGATCACTTACCTCCCAAATCCTACAAAGCCTTGTGTGATGTGGCTCTGTCAGCCTGTCTAACCTCATCTCTTATTACTGTTCCCCTTACTCACTACTCTCCAACCATTCAGAGTCTGTTTCTCACATGTTTCTAGAACATCCTAAGCTTGTTCTTTGCCTCAGTGCCCCCTTTGCAAGGATCCCTCTCCCCCAGGTTACGTGCTGAGTGGCTTCTCTTCGAATGCCGCCTTCTGAAAGAGGAGGCTGATCCCTGATTGTGCTGTCTAAAGCCATTTCCCTGTCCAGGCACCCTTTATCCCATTTTATTTTATTGATAGTACTTACAAGGATCTAATATTATTGTTTCCATTTGTTCATCTACTTGTGAATAATCTACTACTCCCCCATTTCAACACAAGTTCCGTGACAGCAGGGACCATTTCTCTCTTGTTCTTTGCTGTAACTCCAGTATCTTGCACAGAGAAAAGCCTCAACAAGTATTTGCTGACAGAATGAATTATAAAATAAATAAGTAAATAAATGGCTTAAAAATTTTAATACATGTTGATTAAACTCAACCTTTTGAACTAAATGACAGTATTTCAAGCTTAATGGAAGGCAAAAATCAACATGCAGTAATGAGATGAATTTAGGCAACTAAAATATAAAAAAAAGAAAATTCTATCTATTATGAAAAAACATCAAGAACGTCAATCTACAGTTAAATAATAAACAGCACCTACTAAACTCTCCATATATGTGTGGCACTAATTGTTACAATCACTTACAGTCAAGTTTGAAGTTTAATAAAATCTCAATTTCACTCAAAACCTACTTGAATAATACTTTCACTCAAAGGCACCTTCCAGGTTTTCAAATAGTAAAAGGCACACCAAAGTTTTCAGGGAGGCTAAATATTCCCAGGCAGCAATAAAAATAAGTTTGCATTTCCAAGAAAAAGAGCTTCTCAGCTGAGCCAGATCTGTGGAATTAGAAAAAAAAAAAAAAAAAAAAAAAAGGTGTATAGTTAATATCTTTTCCAGATGTTAGCACAGAACCAGAGGGCTTTTTTTCCCTCCCACATAGCAAAAACACCTGGAAATATTAGGAGTCTCTGGGATGAGAAATAGTCTTTCACTGTTCTGAATATTTCGGCAGTTCTAGTTGATGCTAGAAGGAAATTTTAGGAAAAAAATCTAGGAGTCATTTTCACTGACTTTAGGGGAAAAGAAACTTACCACATAAATATTATTTTTATGCCAATGAATAGACTTTTAATTCTTAAAGTGGTATTTGGCTGTGAATAAGCAGGAGGATGTAACTAGGCACACACGTAACTAGGCACACAAGTGGCATGGAGACTTAACCGTTCAGAGATGAATTGTGCTGCTGGCTTTGTCATCGAATAGCTGACGACCTTGGCCAGGTTTCTTAACCTGCTAAATTCTGTTTCCACAATGGCATGCTTGAAGGGAATATCAGTTTTCCCTAATGCTGAACTTCTATGATTATATTTTTATTATGTATTTGTCCACAGTGTCTTCTAGTAATAAAACAGATACACATACACGCACATATGTACACGTGTGTATACACACACACACATATACACACAAACTTATACACATATACATGTGTATGTTTTATATATTTATAATTTATATATAAATGTATATAAATATTTCATTTCCAACTCTAATATGTAAGTTTTATATGTATTATATTATATATTTTAATATATAAAATATAAAATAAACATATAAAATATTTTATGTATTAAAATATATAGTACATAATAAACATGTAATATACATTATATAAAATATATATTGTATATATTTTTAAAATTTTTTATTTTAATAGGTTTTTGGGGAACAGGTGGTGTTTGGTTACATGAGTAAGTTCTTTAGTGGTGATTTGTGAGATTTTGGTGCACCCATCACCCAAGCAGTATCCACAGAACCCCGTTTGTAGCCTTTTATCCCTCACCCCATTCCTACTCTTTCCCCCCAAGTTCCCAAAGTTTATTGTATCATTCTTATGCCTTTGCATCCTCATATCTTAGCCCCCAACTTATGAGTGAGAACATATGATATTTGGTTTTTCCTTCCTGGGTTACTTCACTTAGAATAATGCTCTCCCATCCAGGTTGCTGCAAATGCCATTAATTCATTCCTTTTTATGGTTAAGTAGTATTCCATTATATATATATATATAATAGTTTCTTTATCCACTCATTGATTGATGGGCGTTTGGGCTGGTTCCATATTTTTGCAATTGCGAATTGTGCTGCTATAAGCATGTATGTGCAAGTATCTTTTTCTTATAATGACTTCTTTTCCTCAGGGTAGATACCCAGTAGTGGGATTGCTGGATCAAATGATAGTTCTACTTTTAGTTCTTTAAGGAATCTCCACACTGTTTTCCATATCGGTTGTACTAGTTTACATTCCCACCAGCAGTGTAAAAGTGTTTCTTGTTCACTGCATCCATGCCAACATCTATGATTTTTCGATTGTGGTCATTCTTGTGAAAGTAAGGTGGTATCGCATTGTGGTTTTGATTTGCATTTTCCTGATCATTAGTGATATTGAGCATTTTTTCATATGTTGGTTGGCCATTTGCATATCTTCTTTTGAGAATTGTCTGTTTATGTCCTTAACCCCGTTTTGATGGGATCGTTTGTTTTTTTTCTTGCTGATTTGTTTGAGAGCCTTGTAGATTCTGGATATTTGTCCTTTGTCAGATGTATAGATTGTGAAGATTTTTCTCCCACTCTGTGGGTTGTCTGTTTACTCTGCTGACTGTTCCTTTTACCATGCAAAAGCTCTTTAGTTTAATTAAGTCCCACCTATTTATCTTTGTTTTTGTTCCATTTGCTTTGGGGTTCTTGGTCATTAAATCTTTGCCTAAGCCAATGTCTAGAAGGGTTTTTCTGATGTTATCTTCTAGAATTTTTATAGCTTCAGGTCTTAAATTTAAGTCCTTGATCCATCTTGAGTTGATTTTTATATAAGGTGAGAGATGAGGATCCGGCTTCATTCTCCTCCACGTGACTTGCCAATTATCCCAGCACCATTTGTTGAATAGGGTATCCTTTCTTGCTTTATGTTTTTGTTTGCTTTGTCAAAGATCAGCCTGCTGTAAGTATTTGGGTTTATTTCTATTCTGTTCCATTGGTCTGTGTGCCTATTTTTATACCAGTACCATGCTGTTTTGGTGACTATGGCCTTATAGTAGAGTTTGAAATCAGGTAATGTGATGCCTCTAGATTTGTTCATTTTGCTTGGTCTTGCTTTGGTTATGTGGGCTCTTTCTTAGTTCCATATGAATTTTAGGATTTTTTTTGGTAGTTCTGTGAAGAACGATGGTAGCATTTTGATAGGAATTGCATTAATTTGTAGATTGCTTTTGGCAGTATGATCAATTTCACAATATGGATTCTACCCATCCATGAGCATGGGATGTGTTTCCATTTGTTTGTGTCATCTGTGATTTCTTTCAGCAGTGTTTTGTAGTTTTCCTTGTAGAGGTCATTGACCTTCTTGGTTAGGTATATTCCTAAGGGGTTTTTTTTTATTATTTTTATTTTACAGCTATTGTAAAAGGGGTTGAGTTCTTGATTTGATTCTCAGCTTGGTTGCTGTTGGTATGTAGCAGAGCTACTGATTTGTTTACATTAATTTTGTATCCTGAAACTTTGCTGAATTCATTTATAAGTTCTAGGAGCTTTTTGGAGGAGTCTTTACGGTTTTCTAGGTATACAATATTATCATCAGCAAACAGCGACAGTTTGACTTCCTCTTTACTGATTTGGATACAATTTATATTTTTCTCTTGACTGATTGCTCTGGCTAGGACTTCCAGTACTGTGTTGAAGAGAAGTGGTGAAAGTGGGCATCCATGTCTTGTTCCAGTTCTCAGAGGGAAGGCTTTCAACATTTTCCCATTATTATGTTGGCTGTGGGTTTGTCATAGATGGCTTTTATTAAATTAAGTATGTCCCTTGTATGTCGATTGCTGAGAGTTTTAATCATAAAAAGATGCTGGATTTTGTCAAATACTTTTTTTTTGCATCTATTGAGATGATATGTGATATTCGTTTATAATTCTGTTTATATGATATAACACATTTATTGACTTGCATATGTTAAATCATCCCTGCATCCCTGGTATGAAACCCACTTGATCATTGCGGATTATCTTTTTGATATGCTATTGGATTCAGTTAGCTAGTATTTTGTTAATTTTTTTTGCATCTATGTTCGTCAGGGATATTGGTCTATAGTTTTCTTTTTTTGTTATGTCCTTTCCTGGTTTTGGTATTAGTGTGATACTGGCTTCATAGAATGATTTAGGGAGGATTCCCTCTTATCTTGTGGAATAGTGTCAATAGGATTGGTGCTTTATATGTTATACACAATAGATTAATAAACATATATATATATCCTACATACATATCAGAGTTGGAAATGGTGAAAACAAGTATGAGTCTTCTGCTAATAGGCATTCATATAGAGCTATTTTATATAGCATAAGTTTCCAGAAGTTAAAAATATATTTCATTCATGTGTATTTTGATCTGAACTCTGTGCCAAGACCTTTCCTACTACACAGCCTGGTCCACTAGAGCTACACTCGGGAACCACAGGCAACAAACTAAATACAGGTTCCATAGGTGAAGAGAGATGCTCATGAGGTTGAGTGCTAGTGCCAGGGTCAAGAGACTCTGTCCTGAGCTGTGTAAGACACTAAAACATGTTATGGGAATAATAATCACAGAATAAAAGCCCATATGAGAGCCCAAGCATTTTCCCATAATAATATTCAATTTATAAAACTGACATTATATGGATTTTGATGTAATTTCTTTGACCAAATTGCCGTAAACATTGCCTTATTGTGATGAAAATTGTTCACAAAACTTTTTCATTTTCATAAACAGAAAATGAAATTTAGTCATAGAAATTTTTATTTGATATAATAATCTAGATCAATTACTAACAGTAAGATATGAATTAAATTTCTTTAAGGAAAAAAGGAGGGGTAAATAAGACCAGTAACCAAAAAAAAAAAAAAAAGAGTAGCTTGAGTGAGAAAAGTAGTGAATGATAAAGCCAGCAGCTTGCTACCTCCTCTGTGGGTAGCCCAGTCGATTACCACTTCTCCTATCACCTTCTGCCTTCCTCTTGACCAGGCAACACAATAAATTACACTTGCCTTTCAAGCTCTGGTTGAAATGGTCAAGCAACTTTTTCCTTTAGTTACTTTAGCCCCTAAATCAGTCAGTTTGGCATTGTAGAGTCAAATGAAGCTTCACATTAAATAGTTCTTGAAAACCTAAATATTCTTAGAAGTGTCCTGGTGTACTGAAAGGCTATTTAATACAATGGAAAGAAAATGCAGTTCATTGCTTTTTAATTGTCATGTTTTAAATTAACTGTCTTGCTAGGTCTATTTAAAATTGATTGGATATAAAAGCAGAAAAAAAGAGCATATACTTATTTCTGTTAATAAGAAACCTATACTATGGAACAAGAAGATATTAATTGGATGGTTTATCTTCTATATTTTTATTTTTATTGTGTTTGTTATTCTAAAGAATTATTTATAATGGCTTATCTAAGTTCTTTAAGATTGGTAACAACTAATAAAAATAATCAAGTCCATTCACTTTCATTGAGAACTTATGATGTATCAATTACTTTCCATGCCATAGTTTATCAAATATAACCATCCATTGAGAGATTTTTCATCATTTTATGTACCACTGTAAAAGAAAAAAAATGTGGCCAACTAAACTATGACATGTGTTCTTATCAGTTAGATTTTAATTTTATATTTATTGAAAGAGATATTTTAGGCTTATTTAGAAGTATATTTTTTGTCATATCTCCCTATTACAGTTCTACATTGCTTAACAACAGGGTCTTCCCTGAGAAGTGCATCACTAGGCAATTTCATCACCGTGTGAGCACCACAGAGTGTACGTACACACCCTGATAGCCTACTACGCACCTGGGCTGTATGGTATAGCCTATTTCCTCCAGGCTGCAAATCTGTACGGGACATTACTGTACTGAATGCTGGAGACAACTGTAACACAACAGTAAGTATCTGTATATCTAAACATATGTAAACATAGAAAAGAAACAGTAAAAATATGGTTTTATAACCTTAATGGGATCCCTATCATATATGTGGTTCCTTGTTTACCAAAACATCATTATATTGGCATATTATTACATAGAAATAAAAACAAAGACACAGGTGAAATAAATTGATTGAGATAGTCCTAAAACTCCTTTGGAGAGTCTAACTATTCACTTTTCAACTTGGAATCGTATGACTGTGTTTTTCATACAATATATCACCCTCTGATTATATATTGTCCTTAAGTGCAGGTGATGCGGTTTTACTTAACACAACCTATGAAAGAAGCCAAATCCCTTTGGTGCTGAGCTCTTTGTATATTTCTATAGCTGGCCAATTTTTTATTCCAACTTCTAGTTTTCTGAACTAGTTGAGTCACCATGGCCCACTCGTGCTCAACACAACTCACTTGCTCTGCTACTGTCTTGGAATTTTCTTGCAAGTTCCTGACACCAGTTTTGCAGATTTCAAAGTCAGAGCTTTGGATGTTGGTGCATCATCATGACTTACCAACAGAGATCGCAAAATGCCATTCATTGCTATTGATCCAATTGCAAATTTGTCAAAAATTTGAACAAAATAATTGCCTCTTGGAATAAACAAGATGTGATATTTTATCTCGTTTAACTCATACAACAACTTCATGAGATGGAAACACGATGCTCGCAAAAGTCAGGCATACAAACCAAAATAATCATGCTAGTAGATTATAGAGAAAGCATTGGGCTTACAGTCAATTGCTTCTTTTGGAACAGAATTAGCCTTAGTTCAAAGAATAAAGATGGTAAAATTTATTCTGCACCCATCTGTTTTCCACTTCAGTTACTTCTTTCTCCTTCCCTGCCACCTGTTCTCAGGTAACTCGGTTTTCTTTGATTCAGTTGGAACACTGGATCATCCCCATACCTTTCCCATAGCAACAAGTACGTGCCTAGACTCATTCAGTTATTCTTTCAAAAAAAAAAATTCAGTGTACATCTATTAAGTACTATCAAGACTGACACCAGGTTTGCAAGACGATGAGAAATACACACAAGCAGGACCGACCCGAGGAATATTTCTCACAATCTGTAATATTTCTTATGATTACCAAGGTGGTTTCTATTCCATTACGAATAGTCTATGATACTGTCTCACAAGCATTCATAATTTCTAACATTTTGCACTTAGCTATAAGAACAAAAATAAAGCTATATAATGTAGAATTCCCTTCAGAAAAGTACTTGTTAACCAGCTGGGAGGAGTAGGGTAGGCTGAAAGCCACCAGCTGTTCACCCCTTCAAAAACAGGTTTGAGCCAAGGTCACAAAACTCTCAGGATGGTCTGTCTCTGGCTGTACAAAGCAGTGATCTGAGGGTCCAGCCATTTGAGCCAAATGTAGTATAATCTTAGGGCAATCATGGATCAGGGCCTCCCACAGGGCTGGCACAGAGGCAATGTCAGGTCAGCACAGAAGTCTGATGGCTCCCCCTGTCCAATCTTGCTTCTTCCTTTTCCCAGCAAACCTTCTGTACTCCTAATTCCACCTCAACACTTGTTTCTTGATCTTCAAAAATCTTGCTTTTGCATCTACTTGAAATGCCCTTACTTCTCCATGTACTTAAATCTTTCACATTTTTAAAGACCTATTTAGTTCAATGTCTGATCAGTGTCATTCAGCCCATATGGATAACCTTCACAATCTCAATTTATGTTGAACTTATAATGACAACTAGTTAGTTAATTTTTGCACTGCACTGTAACTGCTTTATATGTGTTGGCTGTATTTTCTCAGTATCTTGAAGGCACCTGCCATGGGTAGCAGACATGGCTGCTGCCTTGTCCAGGTTCCTCGAGATTCACAACTTCTGTTGGTGTAGGTGGGATGCGCCAGCTCCTGTAGAACTTCAGGTCACTGCCCTCAGATTATCGAGCCACTTTGTCAACAAATGCAGAGTCAGAAGTGCCTAAATGTTTATTTTTATTCCGCCCTCCTTATTTACCCTCCTAAAGCTGTTAACTAATGATTGTTGGGTGAAAAACTGCAAATCTGCCTTAGGTTTAAACAACTCTGAGGTGTAAGTTATAATTTAGAATCCCCGAACATAATCATGCTAAGTTCCAGTCCCCGTGGGTCTTGTGCCTAAGACTGAACAGTTCTCTTTTCTACCTCCTGTCCTCCTTCTACTTCGATGTCAGTCTCCCAGTCTCCCCTGGGAGCACTTGTTTTAAAATTGCACACAAATATTCATCTCAGAGCCTGCTTCTGGGAAATTTAAACAATGATGAAATATCAAATAAGAAAACCATTATTTGAGTCCAAAAATTTAGTTACGAAGATTTATTACACCAATTGTTTGATGTGATAAAAACATAAAAATCAAATCATGTCTGTAATTTTTAATTTGTTATACAGCATCATGAAAATTTATAGCTAAAACATTTTTATAAAACAGTTTTCACTGAAGATTTTTATTTAAGAAAGGCAACAATATTTTCAGTATGATTTAGTTATCATCCTGCCTGGAAGTAGATGATGAAGCCAACAGCCTCTTAGGGTTTTTCCAGTCCAACAATGTGAGAATGTTTTGAAGGCTAATGAGGACGTACTTATTCAACATCATCCTCTATTTTATTTTCACACTAAAATAGGAAGCTTTGGTTCCCTGGTGGTTTCATAATTAGACATTATCATGGCTGTGTTTTGAGATTGATTTGTGGTCAGGGAATGGAAAATTTTTAGTTCCTAATATAAAAATATTTGACTGTCTCCCTAAAAATATCCATTGCATCAAAGGGACCATTATTCATACAAAGCACTTAAAACTTGAACAATTGAATTTGTGAATTAATTGGTAGTTAATTCATTAAGCAAATACCGATTTAGCTCCTTACTGGGTTAAAAAAAACAAAAGTACAAGACACAGAAAAATAGACTATGTGAAGCCTTATAAGGCCCTCTTTTTCAGAGCCTCAAAATCTAAATAAGAAGATATATTCTTATCACTATAAAAGACAGTATTGAACCAAGATAAGGCCAAATTAATCCTTTGGAAAATATTAATGTAGAATAATGTATCCAGCCAATGAATATATTTCCCATATCTTTTACTCTTTAATAGTCTTATGTTTTGGTAGAGTCCAGCTGTAAACATCTCAAAACCAATTGTGTAGGTTATCACTGAGGTTAATGAGGTTCAATGGTTTTGGTGATAAACCACAATGCATATTTCTTAGAGAAATATTTTATTTACTTGATGTGGTTCTAAATGGCTCATTTATTCCCTTGATGATACATCTTTTCATTTTTCATCTTTTCTCTGAGGATAGGTGTCTTTCATGAGCAGAAGTGCTGATGAGTTCTAAAAGCTCTGTGGTAGCACACAAGATACAATGACTTGGCCGGGCGTGGTGGCTCACGCTTGTAATCCCAGCACTTTGGGAGGCCGAGGCGGGCAGATCCCAAGGTCAGGAGATCGAGACCACGGTGAAATCCTGTCTCTACTAAAAATACAAAAAATTAGCTGGGCGTGGTGGCGGGCGCCTGTAGTCCCAGCTACTCGGAGAGGCTGAGGCAGGAGAATGGCGTGAACACGGGAGGCGGAGCTTGCAGTGAGCCGAGATCGCGCCACTGCACTCCAGCCTGGGCAACAGAGCGAGACTCCGTCTCAAAAAAAAAAAAAAAAAAAAAAGATACAATGACTTGAGAAAGTCACATGAATCTGACTTAATCTTCTTACAAGAAACACAGCCACAGGAGACATTGCCACAATGGCACTGGACTTGAAGATTTTTGTATTACTCTCTAGGCCAAACCACAATCCTGACAAAAGCAGACTGCATCATCATCACATTCACTCACATAACTGAGCGAGGCTAGGACAAAAATGTACATATCTCGCTTTAAATTCATGATCAATTATTTCCAGTGGATTCTCTTTTAATATTTTAAGTTCTAGGATACATGTGCAGGACGTGCGGGTTTGTTACCTAGGTAAACGTGTGCCATGGTGGTTTGCTGCACCTATTAACCCATCACCTAGGTATTAAGTCCCATGTGCATTAGCTATTTATCCTGATGCTATCCTTCACGGGTTCTTAATATTTCTAGCAATCACTCACAGTCCAACCCAGCTTCTCCTCCATTCTTCTAGTTGACTAATTCATAACTTTCTTTTCCCCAAATCTCCAACACATCTTTTTTCAATCCTCACCTTCACTTAATGAGTTTCTTCCTATTTCACTGACATAAAATAAAATCAATTAGAAGAAATTTTCATAAGCTTGTGCCAGCTAACTACCCACTCCCTGCCTTTAGGACCTTGCACTCTGCCTTCTTTTCTGCTAGTGTGAATGAGTGGATGAATCACCTGCCTTCTAGTGCAGGCCAGCCCTCCTTTGTCCACTGGATCCTATCCCACTCCTCTCCACAAGGGCAATGCTTTATTTACCAGTCTTTGCATTATCATGTTTTGCCTGTCCACCAGTTCAGCATAAAATGTACTGTTATGTCTCCTATCTTTAAAAAAAAAAAAAAAAAATTCTTTGATGTACATCCTTCTTCAATTGTCACATCATTTCTTTCTTTCCATTTATAGCAAGACTCCTTTAAGGAGTTGTTTATGCAGTGTCTCCATTCACATCTCCTTGGCCTTGAAACTATTGTATGCCCTATGCTTGACCGTGGACCACTCTCTTTTATGTTTCTATATAGAAAAGAGATTTCCTAGGTGATTTTATCCAGTTTCTTGGATTTAAACAGCATCTCTATGCTGAAGACTACCAGATTTATAACTCACATACACTCCTATATGACTATTTCTATAAATGATATATTCATATATATGTATGTACACACGTGTATATACATACATATATCTACCTTTTGTGATATGTCTATATTACAAATGCTACTCAGAGTCTTCTCTTGGAGATCTAACAGGCATCCAAAGTTTTACATGTCAAAACGAAGCTCTTGTTTTTCCCCTACCCCACATCTAAACCTGCTGCTCCTACAGCCCTTCCCATCTAAATAAATCATAACTTCATTTTTCTAGAGGCTCAGGCCTAAAACCTCAGGGTGATCTTTGACTCCTCACAGTCCACGTTCTCTCTCATTGCCCACACTCTATCCTTCAGTGATTCCTGTCAGATCCTTTGGAAACGATTTTCCATCAGCGCACATCTCACCATCCCCACCACTCCCACTCCAACTCAACATCTGCTCTTGCCCGAATAGCGGGAGACAGCTAATCATGTCTCCCTGCTTCTGCCCTTATTCCCCTTAGACAACTTAGCCAGAATGATTCTTAAGGCATTATTAGACCACTGTGCTCTTTTGCTGAAAATTGTTTCATTTCTTGGGGAAATATTTAAAAAACAAAGTTTTTTGAATGACCTACAGCCATTCCATGACCTGCACCTCACCTGCTTACCTCTGTGCCCCATCTCCTGCTCCTCTCTCCCTTGCTCATCTTATTCCACTCACATGGAGCCCTTTACTCTTCCTTCAGATTGCTAGATGCACTTTAACTTCAAGTCCTTTGCACTCTGTGTTCTCTCCACCCAGAATGTTCTTTCTCCAAATATCTGTAGAGTCCCTCTCTTTAAAAGCATATATGGTCATTTATTTCATTTCAAAGAATATAAGACATATAAACAAGACAAAAATGTCTTTCTTGTTAATACATTAGACAAGGCTATTTATTTTATTTAAGTTAACGTGCACTTCTAAATCTCATTTGTATCCATTGGATCACGGGGTGCATCCAACTGCTGGTAATTGAAAACCTAGTAAAAGATGGTATAAAACTATTTCACAACACAATAGGTCTCCCAGCAGGGAAATTTCAGGTTAATTTTAGCAGCTCACTGTTGACCTCATGGGGCCCAGATTCTTCCTCTGTGTTTGCCCCTCATCCTCAGGCTGTTGGCTTTGGTCTCAGACTTGTCCCTTCATGGTTACCAGATGGCTGTATCCAGTCTAAACCTCACCAACTCACAAAACTCACTCAGAATATCCTCAGGGAAGTAAAGCGTGTCTCTGACTTAACTTTCCTTTTTAAGAATGAAAAAGATCTTTCTCAGAAGGTCTGATCCCTCTACCTCACAAGCCTTGTTGAACAAAATTATGTCATATGCCTATGCCTAACACAACTACTGAAGGCGGAAACAGCATTAACATGGCTGTTCATTTGAGTTGGTGATTGGCCCTTGCCCTGAGCACATGGCCAAAGGGAGAGGGAACTAACTGGTCAGACAACCACCAATGTCTACTAACGTGCTTTTAGAGGGAATTTTGGATAAGAGTCTTATTCAAAACTCTTAAGAATGACTTCTGCATGAAACGTATGAAACCCATATAAGAGAAAATACATCAATATACTGCAAACTATCAAATTAGACTTCAATGGAAAGGGCTATGCCATTATTCTAGACAATAACAAAGATGTCAGTTACAAAGTAATTCAAATGCTTAATAAAATGCCACTCAAAATCTTGAGTCTTATCAAAAATTCCCTCTTAATACACACTAGTAGACATTGCAGACCCTCTAAAGCCTATAGATTTGTCAGTATCAGGTTATTTTTCTCCTATAGGCAATTTGACTTCTCCAAATTTATATTCAACAGCAATAAAGAAATAGATGTTGAATTCTACTATTTTCTAGTCCTGTTCTAGGGATACAGAAAGGAACAAAACAGGTCTCATGTATGCGCTAAAGGAGCTAACATAAATTGAAAACTTTTTTGACCTAGTGCTGTTTACTTCTGACAATTTTTATATATAACAGGATTGAAATCTCTCAGGAAATTTCTTCTGTGGAAATGATTCACCATAACTCACTCTGTGGTACTCATTGGTTGAAGTTATAATGGATATGAAGGTGGTTAATATGGTTTCTGCCAATCATTCCACATCCCCAGGTTCATGCAAACCTCAGGCAAGCCTATGGTCTGGGAAATAGTTTTTCATTAGAGGTAGACCAATGTTAAAACCATTCAAGAGAAAAGAAAGTGTATCTTCTTTTGTGCCTCACATGAACCTTGGCAAAGTAATAGCAACATACATGAATCCAGAAGGAACTAAATACTTTTAGAATTCTTAAGAGTTCAGAAATGTAGCCAAATACAAGATAAATGTACAAAACTAGATATTTTATCTATGTAAAGCAATAACAAATTTGGATATATAATAGGGAAAATCACAGAGCCAATGGTTATCCAAATATTTAAAACTCTTAAGAATGACTTCTGCATGAAATGTATGGAGCCTTTATAAGAGAAAATACATAAATTTAATGTGAACTATCAAATTAGAACTCAATGAAAAGGACTATGCCATATTCCTAGACAATAACAAAGATGTCAGTTACTCACAGGGTAACTCAAATGCTTAATGAAATGTCACTAAAAATCTTAATATGTTACTTTTGTGGATGGCATAAAATGGTTCTCCAAAATTAACTTGCAGAAATAATTACAACATGACTAATACATAATAGAAAAGAACTATAATAATGGCAGCTGGCAAATAAGACTTTTTCTTTTAACTAAGTGCATTTTATGGGGAAGATACTGAAAATGGAATAAATTTTGTGCAAGAGTTAACATTTACAGCATACCACAGAAAAGATAAATCAAAATTAAACCTTATATTCTAAATACAGTAAATGTTAATGGTTATGATGAAATATTTGGACAGCTATTTTTTTCAAAATAAAATGACCTAAGTCTTCAGTTGATACCAAACTCTAAATTCTAAATGGAACAAAGCTAGATACAGATTTATAAAAATAGATATATTGATACATATTGATAGCATAAAAACAAAGGGAAAAACCACAAAGGAAAAAGCTAAGAGTTTACTGAACTTTTGATACATCACAAAAAAGTAAAACCTATACTAAATGGGAGAAATATTTATAAAATTTATGAAAAAAATTATTAACAATTCCTAATTTAAGATTTTGAAAACAGTTTTTCACTAAAAGTCTACAAATGTTAGAAGCACTGAAGAGTAAAAGTATATTCTTCTATGTATTATAATAGGCTTGGCAAAATAATAGCAACATATATGTCTTCATATACATAATTTGCGTACATGTATGTGTACACATTTACACATATATATAGCAATATATATCTTATCAAATTTTACAAATTGATAATAAAACGTTAGTTTTCCCACAAAATCAGCAAATTGTAGAAAAAGGTCATAAAAACAAGAAATACATAAAAATGTAGTTCAAAACTTCAAACTCACCAGGTAAGCAAAAAAAGGTAAAATAACAAAACAATGAGATATGATTTTTCATCATTTCAACTGGAAAGACTATAGACTATATCACTGAAGAGGATGGGTGAGGCAGGCTTACGGTGCACCGCTAGTGGACATGCAAACTAACATTCTGGAAAGCCATCCACACATGAGCTCACTATATTGGATTGTGCAAGTCATGCTCTGCACAGACACCTGGCTGAGGGAATGCATGGGACTGAAATCCAGGCCTTGCTATATTTTCTCCAAGCCATAATCCCTGAATGTGTTGAGTCACCCCATAATAGAGGGTGCCGTTTTCTTCACAGAAAGGCTGGACTACTAGTGGCTCCATCTAAATATGCACAGAGCATACCTTTTGCTACAAGTGACTTATAGGGAATACCTCTAAATTACCCTGGTAGATAGGCAGAGACTTATGTACAAAAGATGCTTATTTCTGCAGTAGCTTTTGCTTGGACACCAAAATCCACTTTTCTATAAACATTGTTCATTGAAGACTTAATTCCAGGTGGCCTATCAAGATATCCAGTTAAATCATGGGTTTCTATTGACCATCTCGCTAAAAGACTTGCTAAGCTATGGCTATATTCATGTCATAATCATATATATACTCAACAAAAATGTCAACATCAGTATTCATAATACCACATATTCAAAAAGTAACTATTGCACACAGAATATACAAGATCTCTTTTGAGGGAGAATATAGCAGTGAACTAAACTGACAGAAATCTCTACTCTCAAAGAGCATATATTTTAAATTTTAAAAAGTAAAACTATGGGAGTAGAGAACAAATCCTCTGAAATATGCTTTGTACTGTTTATGCTTTCTTCTTCCAGTGCGAGGTACACTCTCTTCTACAACTGACTTGCATAATTGCTTGCTCTCCTGTTTAAACTATTGACAGATGCCCTTATTTGCCAGACCCAAAGTTTAGCAAATTATTTATTTTTAGCTGTAATTCTAATTTGCTATTCCAACATTTCCATAATAATTCAATTGTGCTACATCAGTCCTGCATTTCTAAAACACTAGTCTATGTCCTTAAAAGACAGGATCCAAGACTGCAGTTGTTCCATTATTCATTCAATACATATTTTTAAATGCCTAGTATGTGCTAAACACTGGTCTACGTGTTAAGGATAGAGCAAATTTGTGAAACAAACAAAACCCCTGCCCTGATGAACCTTCTATTTCAGTGGTGTAGACAATGAGCAAGATAAATAAAATATAGATAATGCTGGGTATCTAAAAGAACTAAGGAGTAAAGATTGTTTTAAATGAAAAAATA
Source organism: Symphalangus syndactylus (assembly GCF_028878055.3). Classification (NCBI taxonomy): domain Eukaryota; kingdom Metazoa; phylum Chordata; class Mammalia; order Primates; family Hylobatidae; genus Symphalangus; species Symphalangus syndactylus. The sequence goes on from NC_072437.2 coordinate 18,885,673, forward strand.
AGAAATATGGATTGGGGTGATGGCATTTTAGATGGGGTAGACAGTGAAGGTTTGACTGGGAAGTTAATACACAGGAAGTGAAGGACTTAAGTGAACTAATGCAGAAACAAGAAACCAAAACAGAAAACTGCATGTTCACATTTACAAGTGGGAGCTAAACATTGGATACACACGGACATAAAGATGGGAACAACAGACACTGGGGAATACAAGAGGGAGGAGGGAGGGAGGGGGATAAGGGTTGGAAAAAACTACTTATAGAGGCTGGGCACAGTGGCTCACATCTGTAATCCCTGCACTTTGGGAGGCTGAGGTGGGTGGAACATCTGAGGTCAGGAGTTCAAGACCAGCCTGGCCAACATAGTGAAATCCTATCTCTACTAAAGATACAAAAATTAGCCAGGCGTGGAGGCTCACGCCTGTAGTTCCAGCTACTTGGGAGGCTGAGGCACGAGAATTGCTTGAACCCGGGAGGTGGAGGATGCAGTGCGCTGAGATCACGCCACTGCACTCCAGCCTGGGTAAGACAGTGAGACTCAGTCTAAAAACAAAACAAAACAAAACTACTTATAGAGTACTATACTCACTACCTTGGTGGCAGATACATTTGTATTCCAAACCTCAGCATCATGCAATACACCTTTGTAACAAACCCTCACATGTTCCCCAGTTCTGAAATAAAAATTGAAAAACAGCCCAAACAAGTGAAGGATCAAGTGAGCTCAAAAGATTTCTGAAAGAAGAGTACTTCATAGGAAAGGCTAGGTGCAAAGGCCCTAAGGTAGAAGCATGCCCCATAGTTCATGGGGCAGCAAGGAGGTGAAAACATCTACTCAAGTATTTTGTGAAAGAGTCAAAGAAGTGTCCAATGACTTCTGTTTCTGGAGAAAAAAGTGGTCTAGATTTTCTAGATAAGCTTCCTGGAAAATATAATTATAAAAGCTAGACTAAATATTAAAAATTTTAATTATTTCTAAAAGCATCCAAGAGCTGATAAGACAGTCAGCAATCATCAGGCGAAATGCAGGCAACAAGAATGAATACTGGAATATAAGCAGAGGTTGAAGGCATTTCTACCATAAGGGAATTTGCCTATCCAGTTTAAATTAAACTTTTGTTTATAGCAAAAGAAAAAGCTATAAATCTTCCATTGGATTCCATAGACTTGAGAAGTCAGAGGACCATAAGATTTGCCTTGAAGCTGAGCACGAGGAAGCATTGTCCCCAAGAATTTATAACTAAGAGCAAGCACTAGCACAGATTTTTAGACAAAGTGCCTTCCCATAGGTGATACAAAAAAATCACATGCCATGAATTTTGGTCATCCTTGTACTATGGACTGTTGGTGTCTTTAGGTCTCACAAAAGCTAAAACAAATCCTGCCTAGTGAAACCATTTTCGTCTTAAGTCTCAAAAAATTTTGTAAAAGATTTTTCAGAGACCACTTGTTGAAAAAATAAGCAACACAGAGAGAAAATTAGACACCATGATGAAGAACCTTCAGAAAAAATTAGACTGCAAAACAGATCCAGAAAATATTTAGACTTTGAAATTGCCAGACATATAAAATAACTGTATTTATTATGTTTAGAGCACAAATCAATAAAGAGCAACCTAAAAATATCTGTAGGAAATAAAAAACAGCTAGCCACATAAAAAATCAAATAGCATTTCAAAAAATAAATATTTGAAATTAATGACTGAAAAGACTGGTTTAATAGCTTTTTAGATGCAGGAAGATGTATAAGTGAACTAATAGCTTTTTAGATGCAGCAAAGTGTATAAGTGAACTGAAAAACAGGTCAGAAGAACTATTCAGAATACATAATAAGGGAACAAAGGAAATACAGATTCATAGACATGAAGGATAAAGCGTGATGGGCTAATGTACATAAACTGGAGTCCCAGAGGGAGACAAAAAGCAGAAGAAATAATTAATACCAATCCATGAGTTCCGAGTCTAATAAATCTCAACTAGAATAGATAAAAAGACATCCACACATAAATCCATCATGGAGAAATTCCAGAAAAACAAACACAAAGAGTAAATATACATATAAAAAAAAGATGGATCAATAGAAAAACTTATAGACTGAGCACTGACTTCTCAAAAATAGAAACGTTTGTGGCTGGGCGCGGTGGCTCACGCCTGTAATCCCAGCACTTTGGGAGGCCGAGGCGGGCAGATCACGAGGTCAGGAGATCGAGACCATCCTGGCTAACACGGTGAAACCCCGTCTCTACTAAAAATACAAAAAATTAGCCGGGCGTGGTGGCGGGCGCCTGTAGTTCCAGCTACTCCGAGGCTGAGGCAGGAGACTGGCGTGAACCCGGGAGGCGGAGCTTGCAGTCAGCCGAGATCATGCCACTGCACTCCAGCCTGGGCGAGGGAGCGAGACTCCGTCTCAAAAAAAATAGAAACGTTCATTAGTTTGTTAGAAGATGCTGAAGTGGTATTTTATATTCCATGTGCTGAGATAATATAAATGCTAAACTAGACTAGGAATTTACTATATCAGGACAAATTCATCTTTCAAGACTTAGTAATTAATGACATTATCAAATAAACAACAAAAAAGGAACTATTTGCCACCAGCAGGTTTTCTCTAATGGAAATGTGGGCAGATAAATGATCAAAATACTAAATCAAAAGACAAACATGCACAATCAGAAGTATATCAAAAATTAGGATTCAGAAAGGTTGAAAGTAAAAAGATAAAATGTTAAAGTTTAAATCATAGGGGGAAAAAAAGAAGTTTAAAGAATAGAAAGTGAAAAAGAATGAAAAATACACAGCAGAAGAGACCTGGGGCAGCTACACTAAAATTACTTTAAAGAAAAAAGCATTACCAGGTGTATTAGTTCATTCTCACACTGCTATAAAGAACTACCTGAGACTAGGTAATTCATGAAGAAAAGAGGTTTAAATGACTCACACTTCTGCAGGCTTAACAGGAAGCATGATTGGGCAGCCTCGGGAAACTTACAATTATGGTGGGAGGCGAAAAGGAAGCAAGCACCTTCCTCAGATGGTGGCAGGAGAGAAACAGAGCAAAGGCGGAAGTGCCACACACTTTTAAACCATCAAATCTCGTGATAACTCACTGTCACGAGAACAGCAAGGGAGAAATCTCCAGCCATAATCCAATCACCTCCCACCAGGCCCCTCCTCCAATTCGACACGAGATTTGGGCGGGAACACAAATCCAAACCGTATCACCAAATATAAAGTCACTTGGAATGACCAAAGTTTTATTTCTTTGGGAAAATATAGCAATTTTAAATTTGTATGCACTTTGTAACATCGTCTCACATCATATAAAGCAAGACTGACAGAAATATAAATAAACATAAACCCTCAGTCATAGTGGGGGATTTTAATACAAACTTTTCAGAAACTTACAAATCAAGCAAACAAAAATTAAGATGCAAAAATATTGAACTTCATGATCAGCACATAGAAGACGCTACTGAGCAATCAAAACTGCACAGGGCATGCTCCTTCTAAATATATGGGGAGATGGAATTCAGCTTCAGTCTGGACCTCCACAGAACTCTGGAGAAGAATGACACACAGAGCTGGTCCACCTGGAGGCAAGAGGCCTAGCTTTTGTACGAACATGTCCATTTGTCACTGACTTCAGACTGCCCCTGGGTCAGGGTGGGATTATACCGACCCATGTAAGACATCTGCTATTCAGAAGAAGGCCATTCTCTGGGGAAGGGGACAGTTCTGAGAAGTTAGCAGTCATCCTAACACAAGTTGGGTGATAATGGCACTGGCCTGTTAGGATCTGGGTGTGGTGTCAATAGTATCCAGCACTGTCTACCTCTTGCTTCTCAGGCTACTTAGATCTACTTGCTTCTCTCTTTAAGTTTTTTCCATCCAGGGACAATTTGTGCAGGATCTTTGTTGGTCCTGATTTCTGGGCAATGTATAAGAGGAGAATTACTGAAATGAACAACAGCCACTGCTGCTACAGCTGGCCCGAACTCAGCAAATGATGCTCATCCCCTCTCTTATTGGATCCCTCTCCCCCTCGGCTGGTGTCTCATGGAGTGACCCAGCCCATCAATCCTGAAGGGTCTGAGCCCCTGGTTATCATGTACTTGCTAAGATATTTTATGCAATAAATGAGTTCTTCACGGTTATTTTTGGAACAAAAGCTTTACTCCTATCTTGTAGCAGCCTTTATTAAATGGTCAAAATATGCTTCATTTTGTTGCTGAGTGATTCACTTGAAACTTGACCTTTGTTTTTAGAAGTCCACCAGTTCCTTTGGGCGATTGGCTCAGCTGTGGCTCAACACAATGAGGCCTCTGTTTTGCTCCCAGCACGAGTGCTTAATTGGCATTACTGTTTACTCCTGATTTCACAGGCTTCCTTTTGTTTTTTTCTCTAAAACCTAGTTTCCTCTGAAAATACAATTCTAAAGTACAACAAAACGGTGATGTAGAAAATATTTGTGATTAATCTGTAAAGTATACACAGTGTGAATATCACATCTACTTCTCACCATAGGATTTTCCAAGTCCAGTGTGTCCTTCGTCATCTCTCCGATGTCATTAGGCGGTTAATTTTTCCATTAGAAAAATCAATTGCATTTCTTGCCCAAAGATATTTCTGCCCGGTATAAACATCACAGCTTCTGTCTCTGTGAGGTTTAATAGCATCTTTCTATGAACTTACCCTTATTTTCTGTTGATGGATATACTAAGCCTGTCTCCCATCCACAGCTGATTTCAATGACACAATTAAAGGCCATATGCCAATCTTTCAAAGACCTCCACTCTGACTCAGCAGATGGATTTTTACCAGCTACTTGAGCTCACCTGTTTTTAGTGCTTCAGCTAACACAGCTACAATGTAAGTGCAGGGTCTATAGGGGTTGCAGAACTGGTCCAGATGGTGGTTGAAGCACACAGACTCGCAGGACAGGGAGGAAAGTAGGCAAGTCCACTTTGGCCTGTTAGGAAAGGAATGCCTGTGCACAGGTCCCAACCACTGGAACAGTGTTGCTCAGAAGTACGCCTGTTTTGTAAAGAGGAATTCTCTATAGTTGCCTTTCCTACTCCAGAGATACTTAATGAGAACCTCTCTGGAAATAGTTAAGATGGCCCAGGTAATCCTTATTATCAGAGAATTTTGAGGAACCTCACCTTAAGGAAAAGCTATGATGTGCGGTGTCTTTCAATAGCTTGAAATATTTAATTATGAATAAATGCTTTGTGGTTGCTTAGAGATGCTGACTTACGAGAAGAAGACTTATTCAAGTTTTTCATCTAGAATATCACCGGCAAGTGAAGACCACCAACCCGGCAGTTCTTTCCTCAATAGAAACTTATCACACTTGTTACTTCCCTCAAGATCCAAGACAGAGCTACGTAAAGTGAGATTGGTCTTTGGGGCTACAAAACTTAGCGACATCTCTTCTGGTATCTCTTTCCTTTCCCCAGAGACACTCCACAACATGTTTCCTGCTGGGAGATCTGGGAGGCAAACTGCCTTAGATTTCCCCATGCACTCCATTATCAAAATGCATCTATTCTGCCAAGGCTGAATTCTGTACAGGCACATCTCATTTTATTGTGCTTTGCAGATATTGTACTTTGTTTTTACGGATTGTAGGTTTGTGGCAACCCTGCCTCAAGCAAGTCTATCAGGGCCGCTTCCCCAACAGCACGTGCTCACTTTGTATCTCTGTGTCACATTTTAGTAATTCTCCACATTTCAGACTTTTCCATTATTATCGTATCTGTGATGGCAATATTTAATCAGTGATCTTTGATGTTACTATTGTAATTGTTTCAGAGCATCATGAACCATGTCCATGGTAGAGAACCTCCCACCTATGGGAGGCATAGGATGCCCCTATTGGTCCTCTGCCACTTGGGAATGCAGAACTGACCTGGCCAGATCTTCCTTTTTTTTTTTTTTTCAAGATGGAGTCTCACTCTGTCACCCAAGCTGGAGTGCAGTGGCACAATCTCAGCTCACCACAACCTCTGCCTCCCAGGTTCAAGTGATTTTGGTGCCTCAGACTCCCACAGGTATGGTGGCTTACGCCTGTAATCCCAGCACTTTGGGAGGCCAAGGTGGGTGGATCATCTGAGGTCAGGAGTTCGAGTCCAGCCTGGCCAACATGGCAAAATCCCGTCTCTACTAAAAATACAAAAATTAGCTGGGCATGGTGGTGGGTGCCTGTAATCCAGATCTTCCTATTTTTCATGATAAACCAAAATTCTTGTGGTTTTCAAATGTTGGTAATTGATCTTAATTTGTCAACAATATACATTGAGTCATACAAAACACACCTGATTTATATTCTCAGTTTATATTGAACCCACAGGCCAGCAATTGATTTCTACTGGATTCCAGCAATGAATGTAGTTACAGGGCCAATTCAACCTGGAAAAGATATTTGTTCATCCTTTCTACTTTTACTTTGAGGCTGCAGAGAGCTATGATCACATCACTGCACTCCAGGCTAGGCAACAGAGATAGGCCTTGTCTCTAAAAATAATAAAGAAAACGAAAGAAAAGAGATACTGAGCAGGTAGAAGGGGTACTATGATATTTTGGACATACCTATTTTTTAAAACGATTGTCTACTCCAATATACAGTGAATCCCTATGCATTATAGGATGAGTATGCTGGATTCCATGACTTCCTTGAAGCCCAGGAATTCTCTGAGACTGTCTCCATCATCATTGGGATTGTCTGGCTCATAAGCATGAATTATAGAGACTTAACAGAGGTAGTTCAACCAAGGACAGAGAAGGGTCTGAAATGCCTGCTGGGTGAGGAGTGGCACTGAGATTAGTGAAAAATCACTGCCTTTACCACTTCAAAACATTATAAATAAATGTTTAAATATTTCATTAATATAATTTTCTAACAGATAATTCGAACGAATTTCAAAGAATAATACACTATCATTCAGCTACCATATATATATATAGCTATATATTTCAGTTTGTGGAATAAACTAGTATTTAGATCAAGCAATTGAGAGCTGCAACTAAAGATGATGAAACAAGTTGGTAAACACTTTTTCTAAGCAAACTGGTTGTAGATTTACCATTGTTTAAATTACTGTCAATTTTTTCTTATGAGGAGTGATTTCATCATTTGTTTAAAACCTAGCTTTTGACACAGTTTTTCTTAAGTCTTTAGAAATTTGAAAAAATATCCTGCATGATTCTGTATTTCACGAAATACCAATATTTTAACATTTCCCTTTAAACAATAAAAAGTACTATTATGGATTATGAATGTGAATAAATTGTAAATGGATTTTTTAAGAAAGTAGCTTAAATATCTGTAACCAGAAAATACATTTTTAAAATGTAGGTTTGTGTAATTTTACTTCTATCCCTTGCCACATAACATTTTGTGATAGACAAATGTTCTTTGTTTAGAATTTCTCTTGTAGAGAAACTTCATTCAGTTGTTTCTTTCCCTTTATCTATATATGCCTGTGCGCATGATGTCTAAATCACTGGTCAGGAGTTCCCTGGGGATTTTCGTATCTGACTGCATGGCAAGATTCCAGACCCAAAGTAAACCTTTCAGAGAGTGGGAATGAGTGGGAGGATGTCGCCCTGGGCATGGTGCTTTAGGAGGCCAGATTTCCCTAAACCTGCTCTGCTGGGAGCCCTAGGAACCCTAAGATGCAGTCTGCAGTCCAGGTATACTTACAGGGTATGGGGTGGGGGACTGTCAATTTCTGAATAGACTTTGTCTCATCCACACGGCAACATATTTTAATTTTAAAGGCAAACGTCAACCTATTTAGAAAACTATAAGTGTGACCGATGCATTCATTATTTAATAACTCCGGGGTGAAACTTGACGTGAACCGTTTCACCCTTTCATACTCAGGAGTGGAACTAGTCCTCATCCTCGATACTGTGCACAGTCAGACCTCATGCTCGTACGCTGGGCTCCCGGCCTCCTGGCAGTGGACTTAAGTGTACCCCGCGTATGCCCGGCGGAATCCTGTGCACACCGCCGCCGTGCTGTTGAGTACGAAAGACCCCCGAGAGGAGCTCGCAGATGAGAGCCTAGCTGTTGCTGTGAGACTGACTGCGGGTGGCAGCCGGCAAGAAGGAACTGCCAGTACCGACCCTGGCGCTCGCCACCAACTGCGGCGCAGCCTCCTCTGCGGTGCCCGCCCTTCGGCATCACTGCAGTCCCTGTAGCAAAGCTAACTTTAAAACTTTAAATAAAATAATAATTTTTTAAAGGCCCGAAAACTCCGGCTCCCACCCCTCCCCCAACCCGCCCGGCGGCGGCGGCGCTCAGTGAGTGACACGGCGAGCGTGAGCCGCGGCCCCAGCCGGGCCGAGCGCGCTGCCTGAGCGGAGCCGCAGTAGGTGAGGGGCCCGCGTCCTCGCCCGCCGTGGGCGCCGCGCCTGGCACTGATCCTGCCGGTCGCCCACTGTCGCCGCCGCCGCCGCCCGCGGGCACCATGACAGCTCTGAGCGCTGGGGTTACAGGTTGGTCACCGCCGCCTGTGCTCGGGAGGCTGCGGCGCGGCCGGCTCTGTGCCCTGCGCCCGGGGCCCGGGATGCGCGCTCGTTGGTTCCTTGGCCGGGCCGGGCCGGGCCAGGACGGCTCAGGGGCGCTGGGGCTGCGAGAGGGGCTGCTAGAGGGGCTGCGGGCGGGGGCCCCGCGCGGGGGAGGGCTGGGGAGGGGCGCCTCCACCCGAGAGCGGGGCGGTGGGGTCCTTGCCGGCCTGGCCGGGGCGCCGGAGCCGCGATGCGCCCTCCCTGTTCCTGCGCGTGGGTGTCGGGGGCGCCTGCCGCGGGATGCCCCTGGGCTGGCTTGGGAAGCCCAGGGCCGGCGAGACCTCGGGCCTGCCCCGCCTGGGCATCTAGCAGGTGTTGGGGGGCAGGTGGCTGTGGACGAGGCCACTGGGCATCACTACAGCGCTGCACCTGCCCCCTCCTCACCGGGGCCGCTGCCTGGGTAAACCTCTGGGCCAACGCGCGGGTGGGGGCATGGGGGTGGGCAGCCGGGCTCCAGCAGGTCTTCACGGGGGCTCCGCGGCCTTGCCCCACCCCCATGCTCCTGTGGATTGCTCCTTGCTAAATGTCCCTTATGGTATTCATTAGCCTTGTTAAGCAGCCGTCATTAGGGTGGCCACACGGAACGCAAAACAGTGTCCTGCCAAGCAACACCATTTTGTCACTGAATCTTTAAGAGACCAGCAAGGATGGCCTGGCTGGGATCCCTCGGGGGGCCCAGATTGCAGATCAGGGGTCATTTTGCTGACTTAATGTTACTCTTTCAGGATGGTGTGAGAATGCTGAACTCAGACCCTTAGTGCTTGAAATACCTTAGAATAAATCTTTCAGTTTCAGTTACAATTTTTCAGACACTGTATTATTAAGGATGTGCGAATACACGCTCCCTTTCAGGCCTCAGAAGGTTTTACTCCTAATCTGGTGTTCGTGTGGTCATCAGCTAGGCCCGACTGCCCTGGTGGTGAAATGTGGGTTGAGGACCAGTGACCTTTGTGTTAGTAGTTGGTGGATAACACCTCTAATAGGGGATCAAAAATTAACAGGTGGCGATTTTGAAATATATATATATATATATATATATATATGATTCGTATGTTCATAACTACAACTGTGATTTAATATGGCCTGGGAGAGGAGCGGTTTCACTATGGTAGTTACCCCTGAGGCAGATGCATCTCAGGACTGGCTTTTTAAATTCAAATATAAGGTTTCCACAGTTCTAAATAAAAATCACAGCTTCCCAAACATCTGCAGCGAGAAACATTTACTCCCCAACTGGTTGGCTTTCATTCCGTGTGCCTTACTAGAGTCGATTTTTCGTTCTTCTGTAGTATATTTTGACCTAGCCATTGCTAAAACCAGACAGTGTGAAGACAAAATCCAGCTTTGGAGAAAAACTTAAAAAGTGAAAAGGTTCAGTTGGATCCTCTTCTGTGTTCATAGAAGACGTAATGTGTTTGCAGAATAAATGTGCTGTCACTGATAAGGACTATGCTAAAATCTCTACAAAACTCTAGGAGAAAGCATGTCTCATAAAATAGTGGTTATACACTTATAACTTTGGATAGGACTTGCAAGATATTCAAAGGAGAAATGTACTTTAAAAAAAGTCTACTCAAAATAGTGTCATTTAGTTGCAATTTAGTGAACTGAAGATTTGAGTAGCATTTTCTTCTTCTTGGGTATGGCATTTCTTTGAAATGGTTTCCTGTTGATTTTTTTAATCATTCCTGCATGCTTTGTGTGTGCATGTATGTGTATACACATATGTACACATTTGTTTTATCATTTATCAATGATGTGTTCAGATAATTTCAGAATTTCCATAGCTGTATAAATTTATCCCAGGTCAGAGTCACATGTGGATTTCTAGTTTGTGAATGAAAATTCACATCTATACCTCTGTACTAAGATAAGCTAAGCACTGGGCCAGAAGCTGGGTGGTGAGTGAGGCAAAGAGATGAACTGAGAGCCTACGAATCCTTCAGGAAAGACAAATAGGTAAGCAGGTGGATATACAGTGAGATGTCTTATTTTCTAGTTTTGCTGTGGAAACTGTGATATTGAGCTTAAACATATTAAGAATGGTCCCCAAGGCCACACACGATGGCTCATGCCTATAATCCTAGCACTTTGGGAGGCCAAGGCAGGCCGATTGGCTGAACCCAAGAGTCCAGACCAGCCTGGGCAACACGGTGAAACCCCGTCTCTACAAAAGAAAAAAAAAAAATTCACTGGGTGTGGTGGTGTACACCTGTAGCCCCAGTTGCTTGGGAGGCTGAGGTGGAAGGATCGCTTGAGCCCAGAGAAGTCAAGGCTGCAGCAAGCTATGATGGCACCATTGTACTCTAGAATGGGCAACTGGACACAGAGTGAGACTCTGTTTAAAAATAAACAAAGAATGCCCCTGCCCCAAAATGTTATCAACATTTTAGAGCTTCACACATGTTATACAATTCTCACCTGTCTCAAGAACCAGCACAAATTTTTATACCTTCAAACTCTATGCAAATGCTTAAACTTTTTAATTGATTTTTTGAATTTTAAAGTAACCAAAGTTGATAGAGATGACAGAATGATAGAGAAAAACGAGTAAACACCTAGTTTTAATAACCAAAGACAGATGACCACAATATCTGTGTGTTTTTTGTAGTCTTTTTAAGGGCTTGACTTTAGGTAGTTGTAATCATGGCATTGTACAACTTTTATACTGTTTTTTCCGTTGAATATTTATTATAAATATTTAAAATGTTTCTATATAATTTTCTTACTTAAAAATTGTAAATGGCTATATAACACCATACCCAGTAAATACAGCCTCATATATATAACCATACCTCTATCATTGGACGTTTGCTGTTTCCAGTTTTTCGTCATTATAAAGAGTGTCCTGATAGATAGTTATAATGTACAGATTTATTTCTATTTTATGTTTTTCAGTATAAATATCCAAATATGTCCATATCTGTCATCTATCTATCCATATCTTCAAATTGATTTCCTGAAAAATTCAGATTATAATTTATTTATGATAAATTTCCAGTAATTCTATCTTTGAAAAAAGAAGTATCTGAATTATTATAGAGATATATTGTATGTCTTTAAATTGATTTCCTAAAGAATTCAGATTATAATTTTGAATAAATTGCTTAATCTGCTTTTGAGGTAAATCTACCTTTTTACAAAAAGTGTTGGTGGATCACATTCCCTCTTTTACAGAAATAAAAGAAGGTAACATAATAATTTGGATGTTTGATCTTTGTGCTATATAAAAACTTGACCTTTACAAAAATCACCTGAAAACAAGATGCTAAAATATACCTCTTAGAGTAAAGCCAAAATAGGAATACTATAAAAGTTTGAAGCTGGAAAAAGAAAAAAATCAGTGCAAGTTCCTTTAGAAAATTGGCTGTTGTATTCAGGAGTCTAATTCTGCTTTTTGCTTTCCTACTCAAACTTCAGGTAAATGATCAAAAGGGCTTATAGAGTGAGAAATCTGTACCCCCACAGGTAAAGGAAGAAGAGGATCTTTCTTTCCTAGGCTGCAGAATCCAAGGCTTTTCTGGTTGATTCAGTATAGATGGAACAGGACTGATGGGAAAAACTAAAGTTCAGTTCACAATTTCCTTTCTAAGAGCAGTGTACAAAACATAAGGAAGAGAGATGCCAGAAGAGCCCCTTAGTATGAAGGAGTGAAGTTGAAAGTTGGGAGCAGGCTTTTGGTAAAACAGAATTGCTTGTTTCTGCATGAGGTCCCACCCAGGGCAAGGCAGCCATACCAGAATATGTTCTGAAGACAGGGACTGACCCCGCAGATCCAGGCTGGGGGCAGGGGTGGGCCTCCGCAGCAGGAGTGGAAGAATTCGAAGTAGGATAGACCAGAACACTGAAGCCAAGAGAATCATTTATGAAGAGATCAAGAGTGAGAATTATTTCCAATTATGCAAAGAAAAGAGATGAAAAGAGGATGTTGTTTGGAGAGAGATGGAAGACAGCCAACAGAGACACACCAATAAATGTTTTTCCTGACAGAGAGGATCACAGTGCATGGAACACAGCCATGTTTTAAAGTGAGATAAGATTCTTTTCTTCTTTTAGATTAAAAACAATCCAAATCTTCAGAGGAAAATAGGTTATCAGTACCAAAACAATTAATAAAACTTAGCCAACATTTACATATAGCCTGATAAACACTTTGGATTTGAAAACCAATAAAAAGAAAAATATTTCACCAGCATTGTGATCAAATGCTTCAGAAATTACTTATCCACAAAGAGAAAATTTAGATTAATGTTATACTTCCTCTCTAAAATTATCAGCAAACATAAAATAATGTCCTGAAAATCTGTAGTCCTGAAAAATATCAGTAGACAATTCTCTTACGTTGTAAATGAGTCAAAAATGAAAAATAAATAGGTGAAGAAATACATACTAGGCAAGTGATATCGGTAAAAAAAAAAAAAATGAGGTAGAAGTGTGTAAATGTCAGAAAACAGTTCAAAAAATTGTTTGATTCAATGAGAAAAAAGACCTCAAAGTCATAAAATTTGCTACTTTAATCCATTTATAACTACAAGCTTCCCATGTATACCAATGATCAGAGCATTATAGTATGCGCAGCCAGAAGCATAATGCTGGCCAGTTGCGGTGGCTCACGTCTGTAATCCCAGCACTTTGGGAGACTGAGATGGGTGGATCACGAGGTCGGGAGTTCGAGACCAGCCTGACCAACATGGTGAAACCCCGTGCCTACTAAAAATACAAAAAAATTAGCTAGGCATGATGGTGGGCACCCATAATCTCAGCTACTCGGGAGGGGAGGCTGAGGCAGGAGAATCATTTGAACCCAGGAGGCAGAGCTTGCAGTGAGCCGAGATCGCGCATTACACTCCGGCCTGGGCGACAGGGCGAGACTCTGTCTCAAAAAAAAAAAAAAAAAGTCTGATGCTTGTTTTAGGGGAAATGGAAGGGGAAACATGCCCATAGACTCAATATCTTTTTAAAGGGTTTTGTGACCTAAAATGGTATTGGGAGTCAGCATTTCATCTTAAGAAGTACAAAAGAAGGAAAAAAAAAGAAAGAGGATAAAGTTTTAAAAATGAAAACATGAATGAATTCACTATGACGTAGATAAACTCTAAATCTGATAGCAAAAACTGAGAGCTACAGCATTCCAATCTGGGAGGAATATTGATCTACAGGTATCTTTAAGGTAAATTAGAATGCCAAGAAATTGGAATGATGACAAGGAGGTTAGTGAAGAAATGCACTGGAGAAATTGGGTATAAAATTCCAAGATTGAAGAACTGGAATCAGATTGCAGTAATGGAAATGAAGAGGTGGATGGTAAAGATATATCCACAAAAACTAATGCTAGCACGTCTTGGTGGTGGAAGGAAGAGAATGAAAGAGAGTCCTAGGTTAAAAATAATTTCTGATCATCGAGCTTGGGTGATTGTGCTATTGTATTCTATTAAGTCTAGTTAAAAGAAATTGTTACTGCTTTATCTTTCAGTTAATAGTATCTACAGGGTAAATCCTTTGCTTCATTCTCTTTTCTAGCGGTTTTATTGTTATTTTGAAATTCACATGAGATTAGTTCCACAGGCAATGTCATTTTGCTTCCTGTCTTTGAAGGCATTGAATGGCAATTTAAAGGTGTAGTCTAGACTAGAAAATCATAACAGAAACCCCAACAAAAACTCAAATATCTTAGTTATCCTTTTATAAAACAAAAATTTAATTCCTGTATACAATGCAAGTTAGTTATTTTAAAAGTAAATTTTGAAGATCTCTGAGGAAAGAATATACTGTATGTACATACAATTATAAATCAAAATTTTTGTCTCAGACTTATATTTTGCCTGTGTTGCTTATAATTAGACTCTCTTATTCTTTTCCACACAAAGAGCCATGACTATGCAATGTGAACTCTCAAAGTGTTCTCTTCTGAGCATCTAGGCTAGTGATGCCTCATTAATTTGGAAACAGTGATGGGAGAGGTGTACAGGGATCACCTGAAGATGTTTTTTAAAAAATACAGTGTCCTATTTTCCACCCTTAAAGATTCTGATTTAGTATGTCTGAGGTGAAGGAGGCCTCAGCTTGAGTGTCTTAGTTAGCTTGGGCTGCTGTAACAAATAGCACAGACTAGGTGGCTTAAACCCCAGACTTTGGTTTCATACAGTCTGGAGACTAAGAAGTCCAAGAGCAAGGTGCTGGCTGATTCCTGTGAGGGCTGTCTTCCTGGTCCACAGACCATTCAGCTGCCTCTGCTCTGCTTATAGATTCGCTAATCCCATTCATGGGGGCTCCACCTTCATGACCTCATGACCTCCCAAAGGCCCCACTTCCAAATGCATTAGAGATAAGAGCTTCAACATATGACTTGAGGAAGACAGAACCATTCGGTTTACAGTGTTGAGAATGTTTCTGAACCTCCCTTGATAATTCATATGTTAAGCAGTCTTTAGGAATTACTATTTTAAACCATCCCCTTTTGAGCAAATTTTGTGGATTCATATTGCAAAATTAAACAACCACAAAAACATAATCTCCCTTTGATCTTCTGTTATATTTAAATATAATAGCAAGTTTTGAAAACCGCTGTTTTAAACCATCCACCTTATTTATCTAATCTTTACAGATTCATATTATAAGATTAAACAACCACAATCAAAGTAAGTATCCCCTTTCTGGTTTTTCATAATATATAAATGATAGTAGCAGCTCACCAAAATAAAATATCCAACAATGGATAATTAATATAGAGTAGGATATATACTTAGCACAGAGTAGGATGGTGGTGGCCAGGGGCTGGGAGGAGGGGAAAATGGGGTGTTGTTAATTACTGGGTAGAACATTTCAGTTATGCAAGATGAATGAGCTCTAGAGATCTGTGTTATGACATTGCGCCTGTAGTTAACATTTTATAGTGAATTTAAAAATCTGTTAAAACAGTTCTCGTGTTAAATGCTCCTACTACAATGAAACAAAAATGAAAATTACTGTGATGTAGGTGACAAAAATACAAGCCAGTTCCCTCTCATACTGCTTGACAGTTTTAGTTTGGGCATGTAGGTGCAATGACAGTTTTAGTTTGGGCGTGTAGGGTGCAATGACAAAAGGGCATTGGGGCATTGTGGTGTATACTGAATCCCTTTAGCAAACCCATCACTTTTAAAGGCCAAAGAAAATCAATTTTCACGATTAAAAAATTAAACAAAACAGAATCCTTGGAGAAGTAATGACAGTTTCGGAGTATTTCTAGAAATAACCAGAGAAAAATAATCTGCTGTTTTACTTTGGGATTTAGGAAATAGACTCATAAAAAGTGGGGAACCATTTTCTGTTTCTAATCAGTGCCTTGACAAACAGAAAACAGAAGAGTCTGTTTTTGGAGATGGTTCTTTGAAACATTTGCCTTCCCCTATGTGGTCACCACCTTGGGTAGCCCTTGAAGTCTGCTGGGACTGGACCATGCATGCAAAATTATGTTTTTTGCAGAGCTACATAATTTAGTGAGGGCCGAGACATAGATGAATGAGTACCCCAAAAGAAAAGTGGCAGGTGGCATTTGGAGGAGAGAGAGAGAAAGAGAGAGGCAGAAAGAAAAAGAGAAGGAAGAAGAGAGAAAACCAGGCAGCCAAATCAGGGCCTTGACTTTTGTACAAAATTAGATTGAAAATCAACCACAACAATCCTCTACCTGCAGGGGCAGGGGAGGGGGCCGCTGTTCTGTTACGGAGACACACATTGCTGCTGTGATGCCCAGGGCGTCAGATTTTTGATGCTATCTTAGTTCTCCTGCTAACATGTTCTCTGCTGTGTTGCTGGGGGAGACGCAGGACTCCAGGCTAAATTTGAGAGAGAAAACATAGAGCTGCTGCCTTTCCTCTGAGCAGAGGCCAGATTAAAGGGAAAGATGCATCCAGCTCACTGAAGTTCACAAGCTAAGGATACCCGCAGGAGAGGCTTGCTTGAGAGGGCCCGGAAGGACTGGCATTGTAAGTCTAGTGGCAGGTATGCTCTAATTTGGTTTTATTACTTAGACATGGAATAGGCAGGAACTTGGAGACTCCCGTCTCTGTTCTCTGGGAAAGAAGACTGTTCTATTTATAAACGCTTGAAAGGGTCAAACTGAAAGAAGACATGGACAGCAAAGTATTCCTGGGGTGGAAATCAGAAAGACCTGGCTCCCTCGTGGCTTATCACAGCTAACCATGTGACCTCAGATAAGGCACTTACCTTCTCCAAAACTCAGTTTCACCTGTAAAATCAGATAAAAGAGAGAGACACTTGCCTCATTGGGGCATGGTGAGAAATAGGTAACAATTAGCCTCACACTTAATAAACCCTAAGCAAATGTTAGGTGTGACTTGCTTAAACTGAAAATTTTTTTGATGTTTTACTTGTTTTAAAGAAATTATAAATAAAACACATCATCTTTATGAACATGTACAGAAGTTCATGTTTGTGAAATGTACAAAAGTTCTTAAGGTTAAAAAGTGAAAGTCAAATGATTCACCATTTCTCTCCCTCCCTCCCCCTACCTCTGTTCTCCCAAAAAATAGACTACTTGGATTCTAAACTTGCTTCCAATTCCTGTGGGTCTGGGCATGTTTGCCTCCAATTTTTAATCTCTGTAGTGGGAATAATACTAAAAACTACTTCAGAGAGGTGTTAAATGCTTAGAATAGTGCCTGGCATGGAGTAAGCTTTCAATAATATTTGTTGTCATCTTTCAAGTTAAAAAAATGAGTACATAATGTCTAAGCTTGCTTCTATTCTATAATTATGCACAGTAGTTTATGGACCTTCATTCTACCCTGAGAAATGATCAAATGCATAAAAATATGAGCAGTGTCAAGAGTATTAATCACTTTTATCATTGGAAGTCACTTTGGATATCATCTATTGCAAAGTCCCAGACAGAGGAGAAATCTTTTCTGCAAACTCTAAAATGTGTAGTCATTCCCTCTGAGAGTATCCATAAAGGAGTTTACCACCTTTCAGGATATTACAACACATTATGATTGGAAACTTATAGAGTAGATGTTCTTTTTATCAAATAAACAGTCACGTCTTGATAAATTTTTGATAGAGAATTTCTATTTTGTCTGCATTTTCCTTGCTAGAAGAACAGAGAACACGACAAAACAAATCATAACATCTGTGTTCTGGGCTTTGGATTTTGGGTATGACAGAAAGACTTTCTCAGTACATATCTTTTAATTGCTCTTGCACAATCTCTGTAAAAAAAATACGTACATTCTTTTAGCCATGTGTCATAGGTGGAATCTATTTTTTAGTTTTCATATTCATAGCATAGTCGGTCAAGAAATTACGAGACTAAAACTAACTCTAGGAAGTGAAGAAATCTGTCATTTTAGGAAATGGAGAAATCTGTCTCGTCACTACATGGGGTGAGATTATCAAATGAGATTTAGTAAATATGTTTTTCTCATTCTTTACCAAATTTAGAGAAAAAAATAATGAAGGTATAATAGAATATTTCTAGGATTCATCCTCAAGGAAAAAGGAATGATAAATGGATAATACCTTCAGAAACCTGAAAGAGTCATTTAGATAGATTTAATGAGAGGTTTGATGATTTCTGCCAGAAAAAAAACGACATTTTTATAAGTGTGTGGTGAGAAAAATCATAAAGTGAGTCAGATAATAAAAATGGATTCAATTTCAGGAGATGAGAAATGTCTGTACTATTTGCACAAAAAATAATTGATGCCAAGAGTTTGTAATCACCAGGCTATATGATTTAAATATATCGAAAAAGTCATTTTCTCATTTCCTGTCCATTCTGTAATATACTTAATTTTTGATTCAATAATTCTGTAAGGCGCATTGTCCAGTCTTGTCTCTGTGCCTAAGTTTCCTCATCTGTAAAATGGTTCTTGCGAAAATTGAATGACATAATGCATATCTTTTTTCTTTATTTCTTTTTGAGACAGAGTCTCACTCTGTCGCCCAGGCTGAGGTGCAGTAGTATGATCTTGGCTCACGGCAGCCTCTACTTCCCGGGCTCAAGTGATCCTCCCACCTCAGACTCCGGAGTAGCTGGGACTACAGGTGCATGCCAGTATTCCCAGCTAATTTTTTGTATTTGTTTTTTTTTTTTTTTTTTTTTTGTAGAGATGGGTTTTCTCCATCTTGCCCAGGCTGGTCTCGAACTCCTGGACTCAAGCAATCCACTGCCTCAGCTTCCCTAAATGCTAGGATTACAACTGGGAGCCACCATGCATGGCCTGAAAATGTATGATATTATTAAATAGTCTGGCACATAATAACCCCTCAACCAACATTTTTGTTAGAAGGACTCTGTTTTTGCATGACAGTAAATGTAATTTGGGTTGAAATCAACCAGTGAGCTCACTATTTTAACATGGAAACTCTCATGTTTCCCAAAGCACTTTTTCATGGGGTGTATGTGTGTGTGCATGTGTGTGTGAGCTACTGAAAGCTATTTTCCTTTAAGGAAAGCATTCTGAGTAGGAGATAACATTCGTTTTTACATCAACTTCTGTTTTTAACACTTTCCCTTAAATTGTTGTGATGATTGAAATCTCAAGGCAGTCATTGAGCAGCCCCTAAATGGGAGACAGCAGAGTTGCTGGATTCTGGTCTGGAAAGTACCTGGTGCATGTGAGAGGCTGTGGAGGCCGTGAGAGGTGACCTCATGGAGGGAGAGGAAGAGCGTGAGCATGAAGGACACAGATGATCTGGGCTCAGAGAAAGAGAGGAAGTTCAGACACTCAAGATGCACAGAGAGGACACTCAACCGGGCAGAGGCGGGTGCAGGTATCAGTAGCTCTGAGGCTCAAATGTGCCCTGGGACTTGGAGGATGGTGGAGTGGGCAGGGATGGTGACACATGAGGCAGGTGGATGGATGTTGGATAACAGATAATAAGACAAAAATATGGGGTATTTTTTCCTAATTGAAACCATAGCATAACATGTATGATGCTATATTCATTTGCTCTGATAGACATGTCTTCTGTCTGAGAAGGAACTTGGCAAACAAAATCGACAGTCAAACTTAACAGAAACAAGGCCGTCTTGCTGCTAAGCATCGCCTTTTGTCGTCAAGTTTTCATTGTGGTGTATTGAGGTAACAATGAAGATGTAAATGTGCATATAGGGAAAGGACAGGAAGCTCTTGTTCAAATGTAGATTTTAGTGGTTTGTTGTTTTGAGTTCTGTGGCTATTGGAACCAAAAAGAGGAAGAAACAAAAACATTTGAAATAAGAATTAATATTGTAATGCCTACATTAACAAATTGGTAACATCAAATACATGTGTCTTCAAAATATGGGGTAATGCCTTTCTCAGACACAAATTTAACACTGGGAACCTGATCTGGAAAGCTGTGCTTATATCAGTTTACCTTGTAAGGCCTTGCACCTATACACATGTAAATGAGCTATGGGACAAGAAAGACAAGGAAGGGGCACAGATGTTTGAAGATGGTGTTTACTTACAGTTAGGATTTTCTGCACCTGCGTATTTGTTGACAGAGAATGATGTTCACAGAATATGGCTAGATTTTAAAAATCTGGTTACAAAACCATGTGTAAGCAGCCATTTAAAAATAAATGTATGCATGGAAACATATATATGGCAAAGAAAGTTCTAAAAGAGATACAATTCATATCCTCTTGGAGAGTAAGCACCCTAAAGAAAATTCCATGAGAGACCATAACTAATTACTACTTCATCTGCAGCCCCTTGTTCGGTGGCAGACACGATGTATGTGCTCAACAGATTCTTTGCAAAAACGATTGAGTCTCTAGAAGTGGAATCCCTGATGGCTTTCATTTTTGTTTCTTATTTTGTTTGTATAGTTTTTCTAATTTTCTACAACAAACCTGTATTACTTGTGTTAATGAAAATAAAATAAAAATAGAATTACTTTCTTCTAACTTAATTTAAGGTTTAAGTATTTGAGATCTAGGCAAAGAAGGACCAGTCAGCTCTCCTGGATTTTTGCATGGATCTCATTATGCCTGATAGCACAGAAACATGTTGGGAATCCACTGTTCAATATTCCTTGCCTAGCAGTAAGGTACTGAAGGAATAGGAAAACCACTAGATGGAGGTTGAAGAGAAAGTGCACCACACTAGAGGCTCTCTTTTAATTAATCAGCTACTCTGCCTTTAAATACAGCATGTTGTCTTCCATGTCAGGAACATGGAGGGAAAAGACCTAGTATGTTTTGTTCAATGTTAAATCCACATCACTTAACATAATGGTCGAGATAGTCAAAAAACAAAACAATTATGCAAACATGAATGAATGAGAAACTTCTGCTAGCAATGCTGGTTGGCTTCCCAAAGATATGAAAGTCAGAGTTTGAGGTGAAGAGTCCTGGAGATGTTATTGAACATTTTCTTTTCTTAATTTCCTTCTCATACTGTGCCAGGGATACCAAGCAAAGAGATAAAACCCCACTATTAAGTGTGTGTGTGTGTCTGTGTCTGCAATAGGGTGGTTAATAAACAATTTCACTTGCACTCCTAAAGACCCCACAGTTTATGCACAAAAGTTATCAGAAGAGTAGTTGTTGGTATTGATGTATTGACAACCTTAATAACACCTAATGATTAAAAATGAGTCAATGACTTCTGTCTTCTTTGGGGATTTTTAGAATGAGATAGATGCTTTGATTTTATACAAGTTGTATGTTTATCTTCTCACATCTTTATTCCCAGATATTAAGTTTTTCAGTTATAACAAATCACACACATAGACAAAAAGTCTTCATGAGTTAAGTTAGGAAATTAGGAAAGACTGATGTGGGATTGGCATTGGATAACAAAGAGGACATGGCTTGGGTAAAGGTTTGAATTAGTTGAGTAAAGGTTGCAGGATGGTGAATAATGGTACGTTTAGCCAACCTGAGTGCAGCATGTGGTATGAGTGTGAAAGGAAGTGCAGGTACAAATCAGTGGGACTCAGGGTCCTGGAAACATAAGGTTAAATAAAGAAGGCAGTTTGTAAGCTTCAAGAATGCCTTTATATTCAGTGCTGTATACCCAGCACATACCGCAGTGCCTGATACCACAGTGGATGCATAATATTTGCTGTGTGAATGAATGAATGAACAAATGAGTCAGTGAATGAGAAACAAGAAGATACACTGAGGTTTTCTGGGCTACAAAAGAGACCTACAGTGTGTTTGGAAGCTGATTTTTTTATATAAAAGAGGGAACATTTTGAAAGGCCTCCCAGACCTGAGGGCCCATGCCTACCTAGAAAGGAGTCTAGAAATGGGGATAGGTGAAAAAGGCCATTGTACATGTATGGAATGAATGAGCAAGAAAACAATCCACTGCTGAGAGTGGGTGCAAAGAGAACCTGCGGGGCCTTCCCGCTGCACATGGGGAACCTGAAGAGTTCAGAGCAGTAGGGTCTGGGACATGAGAGGAAGGAGAAAAGCAGGGTGCCTGGCTCATGTCGCTCTCAGGCTGAATCTTCTTTCATGATGGTGTTGGCACCGTCTTCCTACATCTGCGGGGGAAGCAGCACCGATACCTCTCTAAATTAGTAGCTGGACACAGATGGTAATGGAAACTAACAACAGGTGATCACTTAAGGGGTTAAGTAGAGGGGACAGGCAAGAAGGGCATGCTGTGAACCATAATTTGGAAGACAGGAGAAGATGCAAAAGACTTTAATACTGAACCCAAGGGAGCTGCAAGGGAAAGAAATGACCCATAATGTTGCAGTTAAAGAAAATGGAGTATTTTAATATTAATACCATGAAGTGGGGGCTGGAATGAAGTAGGGAAAGTCTATACCAATAGAAACGAAATTGCTATCGCAGAATACAAAAACTGGATCTTAACCATTTAAAACAGCAATGAACACGGGATGAATGAACGTTTCCTGAGTTGCTATAAGCTGTTTCTGAGTAAAACATGTATTAACAGACACATTGTGACTGTGCAGCCTCTCTCCTGATATTGAACTATTTAAATACCAACTACTTTTAATAAATGTCGGAAACCTTTTGAAAGCCATGTTTTTCAAACTTTATGTACTGTCTTATGAAGGACACTTCGGTAAACAGAAAAAAGAGATACTGGCTTATAAAAACATAATAATGATAAGGCTGAGATACACAGGAGCAATTTCCTATCAAAATAATAAGCTTACCTGGGATACTTAAATATCCCTACTGGTTTTTATCAGAGGAATAATAGGCCTGCTGTATGCAGTTTTATTGATTCAACACGAATGAAGGCATAAAACAATATTTCTGTTTGCAAAGGAAAATTATTACAATCAACCACCTCAGATTAATTTTGAATTCCTCATGTGTTTGTAACTTAAATTTATTTTACTACTTGAATGCTTTATATAATATTTAATAGATTAAATCAGTGAAATTTCTAGAGATCCAGGAGCTACTTGTTGAGTTTTTATGTATGTGTGGATCAGCCAGGTATCTTTGGAGCTTAGATCATTTTTTGGGCACTGTTTGATTTAGTGGCACCTAGGAGCAGGTAAAGTGAAGGTAAAGGTGAGTGACAGCTAATGTCATTCAGTTATAATTGCACCATTTTGGTTGGTCAGATATAACCAAAGTGGGAATTTTTAAAAAACAATAAATTCTGGACATGTATTTTTCCAGATAAACAAATCCATAATCAAAAATCATTTTTGCTTTAGGTGGCATAGTGATAATAAAAGTGCATGGAATTCATATGCCCATTGTCTCCACTGCTCAGTGAAAGAGGAATTGTGGACAGATCTATAAAATTCATTATATAATCTTTGAAGTGAAACCACTCTTTTACTTGCTCCTTTGTACTGTGTCATGTTGAAGGATTTCTAAAACATTCTATCTACACTCAGTATTTGGATGGATAGGAGACTGTCATTGAAGAGGCATCTCAAATTGAGGCCACCAGATTTCCTTCCCCACTACCAGTAAATCAGAGAAAAAAAAACACTTTAAACACTCCGCATATATTAACATGGGATATCAAAGAGTCCCAAACTCCAATTATATAACATAAATTAATTAATGCAGCCTACTGCAAAGCCCATATTCAAACTCAATATTCAGGGCAGTAACAGCCTGGAAATACCTACCATGTCTTAAAGCCAGTTAGCTTGTTTTCTTCTGGGAATAGGAGGTGAATCAGTCCATTTTCACACTTCTATAAAGAAATACCTGACACTGACTAATTTATAAAGGAAAGAGGATTAATTGACTCCATTCTGCATGGCTGGGGAGGCCTCAGGAAACTTACAATCATGGTCGAAGACACGTTCTTCACAGGGCAGCAGGAGAGAGAAAGAGTGTGTGAAGTAGGAACTGTCAAACACTGATAAAACCACCAGATCTTGTGAGAACTCACTCACTATGATGATGAGAACAGCATGGGGGAAACTGCCGCCATGATTCAACTCCTCTCTCCACACGTGGGGATTGTGGGGATTATAATTCAAGATGAAATTTTGGGGGGTGGGGGGACACAGCCAAACCATATCAGGAGAGTTAGGCAGAGATACCTGCCCAGGTAGATAAAGGAGCACGTAGTGATGAGGGTAGGTGCTCAATACAGGCAATCAGATTTGGAGCTGGTTTGTTCTGAGTTTCTGTGTTTTATTGTCTTTTCCAGTAAAAACTGCATGTGCGCGCGCGCGCGCGCGCACACACACACACACACACACACACACACACACACTGCAAACATGTTCTTGTACTCCAGTGAGGACTAAGTGGCACCCATTGTCCTTGGTTAGGTTTCTTTGTCTAGACCCATGGATCACCAGATAGCAGAGCCGGTGAACCTGCCAGATGTTAAAACTGCAGTGCTATGTTTTCCTGGCTCGGCACAGCTGTGCGCTGCCTGAAGCTCTCTTTTTTTCTGTTACCTGCCTTGAGAAATTCTCCTAATAGTCCACAGCTTCAGCAGGGTCAACTCTAAACCCCTTACACATTGTAGTCAAACAGAGCTTATTTTAAATTTCAAGTTTGCTTGGATGGCCTTGGTCAAGTTATTACCTGCCTTGAGGCTAGTTTTTCTCATGCATGTGTAAGAAGGTAAGATTTTTTTTTTTTTTTTGGTTGGGGCTGTTGCAAAGATCAAATAAAATATCACTGCTAAGTGTCCCAAACATAGTATATGTCCATAGCCATTAGTTCCTCGCCTTCCTTTAAGACTCAATCCAGGTGCTAATCAAATGGGAAGTCTCACAGTCGACTCAGGGATCATCAGGTACCACCTGCCTTTATAACAATTCTTCTCACATTGTATTGCGCTTACTTGCTATTTGTGTCCTGAGGGCTGACATATAATAGCCCCCCTTCAAGTGACTGCTGAGTTGTGGAAGGCAGTAGCAATGGCCATAGGGAGGTAACGTCTATCACAGGATATAGATGTTTCAGAATTGTGGAAATTTTAGCAGTTAGCAGGCATCTCATCTCCCACCTCAATGTAATTTCATGAAAAATTTACTTCAGAGTAGCTGGAAGAATTTAGATAATCACTGCATTCATAAAAAAAAAATCTCCATTTAGAGGAGGTTCTTCCCCCATTCTTTCTGGCCTCCCTCCCCTCCCAAGTTGGGAGATCAACTTGGGACTACTGTTGGAAGTAAGAGACGTCTGTGAATGTCATATTAAATTAACACTGGGAAAACCATGGGGAAGATCTGTGCATTTCATCTGTATTAGTCAGCAGTGTTCTAGCACAAAGCACCTCTATGTGGAGACAGCTTTAGGTATAAGAGCATACATCTAAAAAGATTTTCCCAAGAATATGTCTGCCCTAAGAAGCAAACCATTTTACTCTAGCTATTCTAAATCACTAGCCTCTAAACTGCTTTTGAAGTACATAAAATAATCCATTGCATTGGGAGAAAAAAATCAAGCTTCTATTGGTATTAATTTATCTCATCCTTTTAAAGTTTCTATTTTCATATGTTTATTATACACTATGGAGTAGAACACAAGTATGCCTTACAAATAAGTAGATATATGTAGGGAACTCAATTTTTTGATGAGGGCAAGATGGTTTAGATGACAAATACAACTTTTCCTTTTCCAGACTGTGGTTTTGTGCTTGCTCACCAAAGCTAACCTCAGCATGCTCAAAAGGAAGCAGAGTTCCAGGGTGGAAGCCCAGCCAGTCACTGACTTTGGTCCTGATGAATCTCTGTCGGATAATGCTGACATCCTCTGGATTAACAAACCAGTAAGTTTCTTCTTCGAGTATGGAGAAGCACATGTGGATGTGAGAGAAATGTGATTGACAAATTCAAATATCATGTACCTTTGGCTTCGAAATGTCTGAGCTGCAATAGAATATGGATAAGGTTCAGAGTCTGGAAGTAGAGAACAATCCAATGAAATAGTGAGATGCCGCTACGAGTTACTCACATAGGAAGATGCACTGGGTGGTCTGATCCCCTCCCCTCCCCATGTGGTGCACCCTGTCCTCAGAGTCACACGGTGTAGCGATGATACCACTTCTCAGGCTGATCCAAAGCTGGGGTCCAAGATGAGCAACCTGTTCTTAATGAACCTCCTTTACTTGTTATCAACATTCCTGAATCCATGAGATAATATGCACATGTTTGGAATTAAAGGTCTCCTTCTGATTTGCAAATTTTGAGTAAAAGGTCAATGAGATAATGGATGGTATCTCTGAAGAACTTTGTCACCTTCACCGCCTAATTAAGTTGATGAGGATTTGAGAAGAACTGCTAGGCCAGGCATGACTGTATGCCAGAAAGCATAGTAACCAGAACTAAGCCTGACAGGCATGCATATCCATGAGTGCTGGAATCTCAGCTCTGCAAAACCAAGCAGGATCAACTTCTTACTCATCTCATGGTTGATGCTGAAGTAACAAAAGGAAATGACCTGTTGCCTCTTGCAGTGCTTGTCTTTCCCCCAACCATGATACACACAGGATCTGCTTGGACTCTTTGCTGTCCTTCCCAGTCTGTCTTCCTCTAATCTGCCTTCCAGATTACTTCCCCCGCCTGCTCACATTTCCTTCTATGTTTCTATTTTTATTCACATCACCCTTCTGCTTTATAATCATGGAAGCATCCCTATTACCTTCATTGCAAAGTAGAATATGTTAGTGTGACATTCCTGCTTCTTTTCATTCAGGATCTAACCTGTCCAGCAACTGCTCCTTTCCTGTGTCAGCACACCGTCCACTCGAGCCCCATCAGCAGCCTCCCACTCCTCTAGGCTCTCTGGATTGTTCACACTGCTTTCCCTTGCTCGTACTGCTTCCTGGCCCCAGTGACCTTTTCCTAGTTCCTCTGATGAGTCAAATCCTCCTCATCCATTAGGACCGGCTGAGATGTCACCTCTGGCATCCTCCTCTGAAAGGCTTATTTCCGCCACAGACAGAATGTACCTCTCTTCTCTTTCCACTTAGCCTGTTTTATATTTGTATACAAATATAATGTTATCTATAAATAACTGTATTTTTATATATATCATATATTATGTGTATATTTACATTATATACATTGTAGGTCATGTGTATATTTATATAATATACATATACTTATGGATCTATTGTCTTAGGTATATATACATGTTATATACACATATATAAACATATAACAGGTTATATGTATATCACATATATACACATTACACACACACATGTGTTAACATATATGCATATTACCCACACATATAAATGTCATGTGTATAGAACATAGATACATGTTGCATATGCATATACATATATGTATAATGTATACATATATGTACATATGCATATAACATGTATATGTAATATGTATATGTTATATTCATGAGACAATATACATAATATATGTACATTATGTCTTATCTAGAACATGTTTTATAAAGTTATATAATATAACATGTTTTTGCCTCTTGCAGTGCTTGTCTTTCCCCTAACCATGATACATGCAGGATCTGCATGGACTCTTTGTTGTCCTTCCCAGTCTGTCTTTCTCTAATCTGCCCTCTAGACTACATGTGTTTACATGTATGTGTATTTACACATAATATATACATACAAATAACATGCTATGTGTATATACACACATTATATATATTATATATATACATATGTATAAAAAATACATTCATAGGTGTTTTACTTCTTGGACTGCAAAGCAGGAGTCAGAAGTGTGTCGCTTCCATATTTTGTTCTCCATGCCCAGCATTCTGACACATAGTAGGCCTTCATTCATGCTTAGAGAATTGAATGGAATAGAGAATGAAGCACCCCTAACTTTTTCTTAGTGTCCATCTTATTACAGAGCTTTCTATGAACTTATGAAGAAGGTAGTATAAAAGACGTGGCCTTGGAGGCACTTACTAAAATTAATAATTCTTCATTAAAATTCTGTCTTTAAAAACAGGTTTGTTGTTGAAGAACCTATATTTGGAAGCTCTTTTGTATAATTAGATTCTTTATGTTGAAAGTCCAGATGGGGCTAAATTCACACACCGATGTTTATTGAAGTGCTTCCAAATTGCATGAAAAATACACCAACCTTTAAAGTAAACTGAATCATCAGTGGCTTATGTGGTATGGAATTAGCAGCATAATATCTTCATGTAAATATTATAACTGTCAGATAAATATTATAACCCACTCCTCAGCTGCAAGTGTCTGAGTCTCCTGAAAGTTCTGACAGTCTTTTCTATCTTTCATCTTGAGTGTTTGCTAGTATATATAGCTGCAGAATCCATCTACCACAAAACTGAAATTTTTTTCAGAGTATTATATTAAAGAATTCTCATAATTTCATATATGTCCCAGCTAGTCCATAAAAACATATTTGGATTATGTTTAAGAATTGTGTACTAATTGATTAACTGGTAATATTAATTCTGGTGAGTTTAGCATGGAGATGCAGTTAAGTATTTTTTTAATCCTAGATATTAGTTTTCATAATAAAATATTGAGTATGAGTGATTGTATGTCTTGTGTATATATTCATGTTAACACACACTTATCTTTAATTCTTCTTATTTTGGGGTTAAAGAAAATCTTCAGACAGCAGACATGCCTCTAGTGTTGCACAGAAAGTTATTCCGTGGAATTTTGAAAGATGTCTGGGCTAAATTTGTGTAAAATATGTTCTCCAAAATAAAGAGAAAAATCTATGCATTTTTTTAAAATGTAGGATGAGACCAGATTTTTTAAAAGTTTCTTTGTATTTTTATACAAAGACATTATATATAAGATACAAATAGAAAGGAAATTCTAAATATGGGATGTGTTATATATCAATTCATTTAAAAAGCATTTCTTAACTACTATGATAGGCCCTTGTGCTAGATGTTAGGGAAGGTATGGTAAATGTAGTATGCCCCTAATTCTAGGTACTTATAGTACAAAAATGAAAAAAAGTAATGGCACATCAAGTTCCTATGTGACTAAATTACAAACACATATTTTAATTGAACCAGAATCTTCCTATATTGTAGTCTGATGCCCAGGAGGTTATCAGATGTTTGGGGGAGCCTGATCAGGTTCCGTCTAGGCTTTGGGTCTTTGTAATGCATGACCACAGAAACGCCTCCACCTTTCTGTCTTAGTGTGTGTATGTGGAAAATAGATGCCTTGAGAATTAAATGATATAAAAACGTGAAAATATTTTTAGCACATTATATGCACTTAGATGTTAGATTTCTTCTTCTTCACCTCCATATTAGTAAACTATTTTAACCTCAGTATTATGTTTTCCACTTAGTGTGGTTCATAATACAAGCTTGAGATATCAGTTATGGCGCCATGTAGTAACTCTGGACCATCATTGCAGTGGGTTCACTCTTTGCTGCGCATCTGTGCCATCATCAGCGTCATTTCTGTTTGTATGAATACGCCAATGACCTTCGAGCACTATCCTCCACTTCAGTATGTGACCTTCACTTTGGATACGTTATTGATGTTTCTCTACACGGCAGAGATGATCGCAAAAATGCACATCCGGGGCATTGTCAAGGTGAGCACTTCCATGTCATTTAAACTAAGAACCTAAATGCATTGAAATCTTAATCCGTTTAATCATAATTTCATGTTCATTTCAGTAAAACAAAACATCGTTTTATCTTATACATATTGAAGTCCTTTTTAAAAAGGCATAACTCCAGAGATTGGGAGAAATTGTTGCATGAGACTATTTCAAAAGTTAAATAAATTTTGTAAGGCACAAACTCCTGGAATACCTGAGAAGGAAGAAGATGGTTCGACTAATGACTGTGTCAAGTCTGGAGTAGGGTTATTCATGCCACTTAGGGCTGAGCCCACAACCCAGCACAGGGGCTGGCCCAGAGAAGCACCTTATTATTTGTTGACTTAGGGAGTGCAGAATCAGAGTCACATGATAGAGTTAGAGCATGATATTATTGCAGCACGATGTCATTTACTTGATGTGCTTTGAAGATACAAAAGGATAAAAAAAAAGGACATGAGATGGAAAAAATGTCTGGGACCAAAAGGAAAATAATGTGTCGTGTGAAATTAGTACCAATTGGAAACAAAATAAATATAAAATGTTTTAAAAGGGAAAAGAAAGGGAAAGAAAAGGAAGAAAACTTCTGTCACTGGATATCTTTTCCTTCCATAGCACTAATCTTTACATAGGTTAAACATATGTAGATGATGCTGTCCCTAGAGTATTTAAATTGTAGTATTTGGGGAAACAGTAATAGCAGTGCAGATTTTAGGGTCTGACAAATGACGGACAACTCAGATCCTAGTTCTTTCACTTACTGGTTGTATCAGCATCTCAAGTTAGTTAATTTTGGTGGGAAAGTGTTTTATTTTGTACAAGGATTTTGAGAATCTACCGAGACAATGTATAACACATAATTATTGGTCAATTTCATTGCTTCCCTTTTATACATAATTCATTGTGGGCCATCCTTGAAAGACAGAGATCACAGACAATGCATTATTAGTAGGTTCTTGTTTAACCTTTTATTGTGGACTTTAAAAAATTTACCCCAAAGTATATTACAGTTATAATGTGAATCCCTGTAACTAAATATCAACAATTACCAATATTTAGCCAATTCTGTTTCATTTTAAAGCAAATCTGAGAAACCAAGTCATTTCAGAAATAACTCCTTTTGTATTGGTGACTGATAAAATTTTCTTTTTTTATAGCCTCCATACCATTATCAAATATAACAATATTTTATATATGATAAAATATTTGTAACAAGACTTAGCAATAATTCCTTAATGTAGGCTAATACTCAACCCATGTTCATATTTCCTGAATTGTCACAAATTTTTTTTATAGTTGGTTTCTTCAAACCAAGACTCAGGCAAGGTTTACATAGTATATTTGATTGTTGTTGTTGTTTTTGTTTTTGGGATGGAGGTTCGCTCTTGTTGCCCAGGCTGGAGTGCAATGGCACAATCTCAGCTCACGGCAACCTCTGCCTCCTGCATTCAAGCGATTCTCCTGCCTCAGCCTCCCAAGTAGCTGGGATTACAGGCATGAGCCACCACGCCAGGCTAATTTTGTATTTTCAGTAGAGATGGGGCTTCTCCATGTTGGTCTCGAAGTCCCGACCTCAGGTGATCTGCCCACCTCGGCCTCCCACTTATGTTTCTTAAGTCTCCTTTAAGTCTCTGTAAGTCCGTTAAGTTTCAGCTTTTCACATCATGCAAAAATTTTTTATATGTCGTTGATCCATTGGAAGACATGCGTCTTTTTTCTTGTGGAAGATTCTACATTTGAGATTTGACTGATTGCTTCCAGATGGTGCCCTTTAATAGTTTCTGTGTACTCCATGTCCTCTGAACTGCTTTGTATTTTGACCAGCAATGCGCACAGGTGCTTCTTTCCCACATAGTCACCGCAAAAAATGTCAGACTTCTGGATATTTGCCAGTCTGAAGGGTGGGAAACAGTAATCCACTGTAGTTTTAATTTGCATTTCCCTTTTGAGAGTGAGATTAAACGGGATTTTATGTATCAAGAGCCATTTTTAAGTTACTATTTTTTTCATTCAATTTTGGCCACTCTGTGTGTGTTAGAAGTATCAGCCCTTTGTGGTATAAGTTGCAATTGTTTTTCCCAGTTTGCCATTGTCATTGGCTTTTTTCGTGGTTATTTGTACCATACACAATTCTTATCCAAATCATGGACCAACTTTCCATTCTCTGCATTTTATACCATACGGGAGTGTTTTGTAGGTTTCCTCGTATAGATTTTGCACATTCTTGGTTATATTTATGCTTTGGTATTTTATTTAATCATTTTTTATGTGTATGAGGTCTTATCTTCTATTACGTATTCTAACTTGTTCTTTTAAATGAAGGCTGTTGGTTTCTATACATTAATATTATATTCTGCTACTTTACTAAATGTTCTAGATTCTTGCGTTAGTCGTAATAGTTTTCCCGCTAATTCCTTTGATGCTTCCATATCATCATATCATATTCAAATAAAGAAAGATTTGTCTTTTTCTTCGTAATTTTTATGCCCCAGTTGCTTTTACTTACTTAAAAGTAAAATAAATGAGTTGACTAACCCTGCCGGTAAAATTTTAAATACTAGTACAGGTAGTGAACATTTTTGTTTTGTTTCATTTTTGGTTTATCTAGAACATCTCTAGTGTTTCTTCATTAACTAGTTTGAAAAATTGGGATTTGAAGTATGTATACGTTATCAGATGAAGTGAATAAACATTAATTTCACATTTTGAGAGTTGTATCACGACTAGCTTTTTAATTTGTCAAATGATTATTTTTAATTTGTCAAATTATTATTTTTTCCTTAGTGCTTATAATAGAAGAGATTTTTAAATATTGAATTATCCTTCCATTCCTATAATGAAAAATCCCTATTGGGTCAACATACATTTTTATTCTATTTTAATGTGCTGTTTTGTTATATATGTTATTATTTTCCTTATTTTAAATTTGGTCTAATCTTTGTCAGTTTTGATTTAGATTTTTCATGTGTGTGGGTGACAGGCATGTATGCACACTATAAAATAGTCTGAGCACTCTCAGAATTGTTTTCACTTTAAAAGTTTGGTGTCAATTCCCTGTGAAATCATCTGGTCCTGTTGCTTTTTTGTGGGTGTTCCGTTGCAGTATTTCCCATTTCTTCTACGGAAATCAGATAAATCTGTTTTAGTTTTAGTTTTATTTTATGTTTTTTTGTTTTTTGTTTTGTTTGTTTTTGTTTTTGTTTTTTTGAGATGGAGTCTCACTCTTGTCGCCCAGGCTGGAGTGCAGTGGTGCAATTTTGGCTCACTGCAACCTCTGCCCCCCAGGTTCAAGGGATTCTCCTGCCTCAGCCTCCCGACTAGCTGGGACTACAAGCGTGTGCCACCTCGCCAGCTAACTTTTTGTGTTTTTAGTAGAGATGCAGTTTAACTGTGTTGGCCAGGATGGTCTCAATCTCCTGACCTTGTGATCCACCTGCCTTGGCTTCCCAAAGTGCTGGGGTTACAGGTGTGAGCCACTGTGGCAGGCCTATATCTTCATTTTTTAGTAGAGACAAGATCTTGCTCTGTTGCCCAGGCTGGAGTGCAGTGGTGTGATCATAGCTCACTGCAACCTCCAACTCTTGGGATCAGGAGATCGCCCACCTCATCTTGCCATGTAGCTGGGACTACAGGTGTGTGCCACCTTGTGTGGCTGATTTTTAAAACTTTTTTCAGAGACAGGGTCTTGCTGTGTTGCCCAGGCTGGTCTCCAACTCCTGGACTCAAGTGATCCTCCCAGCTCGGCCTCCCAAAGTGCTGGGATTACAGGCATGAGTCACAGTGTTCAGTCAAAATTGTCTGTTTTAGACTTGCTTGGTCTATTGGGGTTTATTTGGTGAAGTATAGTTTCTTAGGAAATTATCCCCTATTTATTTTGTTTAATTATTTGGTAACATAGATTTGTGTAAATAGCTTTTCTTTCCTCTGTTTGGTTTTCTCCTAATTTTGTATTTTTTTGTTATTTCGGTTAGCGTTTGGTTGTTGTTAGGTTGGCTAGTAGTACTTTTGTTTGTTTTGTTCCATTTTGTTTTAGGTTAGCCAATTGGTTTGCTCATTTTGTTGATTTTTTTTTTTTAAAGAATCAGCTTAATTAATTAACTTAATTAATTTTTGTTTTATATTTATTAGTTTCTTTCTTTGCTTTATTTGGTTTACTTTGTTGGTCTGTTTCTAACTTTTCGAAGGTGTTTG
This sequence comes from Symphalangus syndactylus, assembly GCF_028878055.3. Taxonomy (NCBI): domain Eukaryota; kingdom Metazoa; phylum Chordata; class Mammalia; order Primates; family Hylobatidae; genus Symphalangus; species Symphalangus syndactylus. The sequence continues at coordinate 18,919,400 of NC_072437.2, forward strand.
TCTCACATTTTCATTTCTTGAGACTCAAATCTGCTGCTTCCTTGTCTTGTGGTTAAAATGTTAACCACAAGGATAATGTTAACCAGCAGCATAAAATGTTACTGCTGAGAATGTTTTGTTTTTCCCTCTAAGTGGCTTGATCTTTTCTCCTGAATATGGAAAGAGACTTTCCCTTTATTGTTAAAGTCAGTAGCTCTATGAGAATGTATGTTATCTTTTCGTTGATACTTATGAATATATTTTCCTAGTTTCATCATGTGATATTTATTTTATTTCATTGTTTTCAGGATTCATTTTGTATTCTAATTACACCATGATCTATGTTTTGGTCTTTCCTTTCCTTTGTTTTCTTTCCATGTGTTTCCTTCTGTTTTTATGTTTTCTACATTCTCTTTCCCTTGCTTCACTCCGCATGCTGTCCCCTCAGTCCTCTGTCCCCTGTATTTCACTCCTCTTTCTCAAATGCTGTTTTCATTCCTTTTTCATCATTTCCTGAACAGTTTTTGTTTTTTTTCTTTTCAGTCTCCTGTCATTTGGACATCATTTCTGATTTTTCTTATTTCTAGTTTTGTGATACTTTTGGAGCTTCTATTTGTTTAAATTTCTTTTGGTTATGTTGTCCTATTATAGTCTTCATCTGCTTTGAATGTTTATTTTCTGTTTATATGTTTATGTATTATTTTATTTTTATTTTTATTATTTTTTGAGACAGAGCCTCACTCTGTCACCCAGGCCGGAGTGTGGTGATGCAATCTTGGCTCACTGTAACCTCCACCTTCTGGGTTCAAGCAATTCTCCTGCCTCAGCCTCCTGAGTAGCTGAGATTACAGGCATGCGCCACCACACCCGGCTAATTTTTGTATTTTTAGTAGAGATGGGGTTTCACCACGTTGGTCAGGCCAGTCTCAAACTCCTGACCTCAGGTGATCCGCCTGCCTTGGCCTACCAAAGTGCTGGGATTCCAGGCGGGAGCCACCGCGCCCGTCCTATGTATTCTTCCATTCATCTTATTCTGTAATGTTTTTACAAGGGCTTCATCATGATCCCTTTGTTTGGTTGTCCTTCTTGTTCACATGAAATGGGAGATTTTCCTGCACATTGGGTAGAGTCGCCTCCACATATTGTCAGTACGAGGGGTCCCTCCACTGTTGCTATCCTGATGGGTAAACATGGAGCTTTTCTGTGTACCGACCGCCACGTTCTGAGCTCTGCTTCCTCTGGACTGCTGGCCCAATTATCGAATATTTCTTACCCACTGACCCCAGTATCCCTGCCCTACTCAATTTCCGTTCTAAACATGGGGCTGTGGTCTGGAAAGGGTTTTTGTTGGGTGTCCTTTGGAGTTTCTAATATTCCATTGCCTCTGATCTTTCTGCAGTCCCTTGGGGACATTGGTAGTCGTTTGTGTTTTGTTCCTTTGTTTTACATTAACCTGCAACTTGCAGCCTGCCGGTTTACATTTCTACAAATTTTGCCATTTATTTTAAGGTTCACCTTCTGAGATACCTGCTCAGCATTCCACACCTATTTATTAGTGATTTTGGGGTTATGGAAATCTACTGGTTTATGGAAGAGGTGGGCATCCTCCATAGCTTCAATGAACAGATTTCAGGATGATTCCAAAATTGTCTGTATCTTCCACAGTGTGGCTAGGCTAGTTTTTATAAGCACTAGGTTTAGATAAGCATAGGTTCAGAAAAGCATAGGTTCAGAAAACAGGAACCTGTCTCAGGAGGCCATCTTGGGAGAAAGTTGGTCTTGGGAGAATGCTAACGTCTCTGTTATTCACAGTACTCCCCTGGACGTTGCCCAGCCCTAGCTCACATTCTGTGTTTCACTAGAGGGCCATGAATGGCCCTGTCACTTGTGTGTAGTGGTTATCAGGGCCATGGCAACCTTTGCCCATGCATGGAAAGATCTGAATATTCTGGGTGAAGCATTTTATGATCGAAATTGCCATGTGTTGACTTCTTAAGGGTTCCATTTGAATGAAACAAATGAGTGACATTTTCCTAGAAGAAAACTTTTGGTTTTTTAAGTCATTAAATAAAGACTTGGATTTCACATCACTAAAATGATAGTAGGCACTCTGCTAATTGTCACAGTCTAACAATAAAAAGAAGAGAGGCATACTTAATATATAAATTATATACTCATTCCAAGTGAACAGAGCAGTGAGAGAACACAAGTTTTAATAATGTAAATGTTAGAAGTTGAAGCAATAATTAAAAGAGAAAGAAATGACTTAGGACCAAATTGTTTTCAAAATGCTGTAAATTAGCCATTTCCAGTATTTTCACATTTCCATCAACATTTGGGTGATGAGCTATTTACCACAACCAAAAATATATTTTTATTTTCAATCCATAAGAAGTGAAATTTAAGATGAAAATCAAATAAGGTTTTCTGGTTTTCATTCAGAAATAATTGGATCAAATAAAACTGTAATGCAATTTTAGTAATATTGCACTGTTAACATTATCTTGAAGTAGTCAGCTCAACTTCATAGCTCAGTAAAACTGGTATTCTATGTTTAAATGCTAGCTAACGTTTTAGTTAAATATAGTTAAATATGAAATCTGTTTATCCTGAACCAAGCTTTAAATGTATCAAATCACTGAATTTTTACCATCATGGCCTCTATTATTGTTAGAGGGTAATAATTATATCAGTAAGTACTGTCATTTTCATTATATTAAATCTAAGCCACAGTTTTATTGTTTTTGTACTACAGACTTCTTCAAACATGCATGTCATAACAGATACAGCTCAAAGAATATATTGGGCTTGATATTACGTTCTTATATTCAAAACTTAAACTTTTAATAAGACTTTATTTTAGCAAATGTCCTTTGTCACATTGAATGTATGTTCCTAATTTACATTTTATTAGCTTTGCATTTTTTGTATTTGTAAATTTGTTTTGCTTTTACACTTACATGAGAAATTTGTACATATCGTAGGTATTTAAGTTACATCATAATAAAAACACACTGTCACATCGAAGCTCTGTGATACCTTTCAGGGGACCTCTCTCTTATATTACTCAAGTTTGAGTTACTGTGCTTTCTTCAACTCTACCATAATTTTTAAAACTTTTGTTAAGCACCTGTCCGCTGAAAACCTCATCATTTTTCATACTTTTTCTAACTTAATACATTTGCCAATAGCACTGCAGTTATCTCTCAATTCTTTAGTCTCTTCACCCAGAGTAATTTGCAAATATGTGCTGCATTTTCTCACTAACGTTTTAGCTTGTATTTTTTCATACATAAATAGGAACGTTATGAATATACATGTTCTATTTTAATCTTCAGGTTACACTTTTCGTAGTAAGTTTTCACATTGTTTGGAACAGAGTTGTGCAAATATGAAATATTTAATATTCACTGATTTCCAACTAAAATATTTCTAAGGAATAGTCAAATTTAGTTATTGAGTGAGCAGTACCTGTTAGCCACGTGTTCTGAGTGGAAAAGTGTGTGTGAGTTGATGTACACATATGCCAGTAATTTGGGAAATGCTAACCTGTTATTTTTTAAAGAGTCTTTTCCATGCATAAAACTATGTTAGTCCATAAGAAAATATTTGTAGAAGCAAACCAATGTATTTTTGCCCAGCTGTCATGCAAAATTCTTTAAAATTATACCTAGCCAATTTTGGCAATGTTATGGTATACCTAAGAGTCATACCTAATCATTAAAGTAGTGTTATCCAATGGTACCTAGTTTATAAAATTATGCACAACAAACTAAACCCAGAAACTTTATTTTTTCAAAACAAACATGTCAAAGCTGTGGCTTCCTAGCATTGCCTACTAATTTTATTGACCTAGTAATTTGCCAGATATATTAAAATCTGTATAAATATAAATATAAAATATGTAAGATATGAAAATGTTTAAGATATTTAAGATATAAATGTAATAAAAGAAGGATTTATATTCTTAAACCCAAGTACAGTTTCCAAGTTTTCCTTTAATCATCCAGCAACCATTTATTGAACACTTACGATGAGCCCATCTCTGCCCTTAGAGAAGGGAAACAGACAAAGCCAAGGAGAGCCCCTGTCCTCAGAGAAAGCCTGGTTCACTTTGTGCAACAGACTTAGCACATGCAGGCACTCTTCATTTTCAACATCCAATATATTTCTGAAAACATGCTGGATAGCATATTTTCAGAAAATAGGCACTTCTATTTCATTAATTTATATGGGAAAACTAATAATGTATTAGGGGAGCTCTGAACGATTTCTCCAAATATCACTGCCTCACCATCTAATACCCATACAAGTCAACCTGCATATTTCTGCAAAATAGAAAGCATTTAAAACATCCTTTACCCAATTATTTGCACTAATCAAACCATAGTGGATGTTTTATATGTGCCCAACAATAACAGGAACTTTCTGTTATTAAGTAAATTTAAAAAATACATTAAAGTACTATCCACCATATTTTATTGAATTGTTGATTATCATCAGTAGTAAAAAAAAATGGCATCACTTCACAGATTCACGGGTCTCTAAGAAATAATAAAGGCTTCTAATTATACTTTGGCTGTAAGATGTAAGATTGTAATTGATACATCAATTAGAAAATGCATCCTGAATCCAGAATTGTGCAACTGTGTTGGAGCAGGGTAGGGTGTGTTTTAGAATTGATGAAATATGATACAATAGGCCTGGGTTGGTAAACTCAATTTTTGGATCTTTTGAAAGGCTAACCTTCAGGGGAAAGGTAGGAAAGAGGAAGGTATCAATGCACTAGCGTTAAATAATTAAGTAGGTAAACAGTGCTGGTACAAGATTTGGCCCAAAAGGTGAACAACAGAGATACACCTGCATTACACACTATACCTTTGGCAGAATCCATTGGCAACTTTAATGTCTCCATTGGCACATACGCAAATTCATTATGGTGGTTCTTCTAGGCTCATAGTGATTCTGGGGCAAACATTTTTTGCAGATATAAATAGCAAATATTAGTACAGTGAGAATCTCCATAGACAGGGACCTTCTTTTTTTTATGAAAGGGCTTTAATAGTGGTCTGTAAAAGCTATGGGGAGGCAGGCATAAAAAAAGAAAAGGACTACAACTGTCTGCTTGGGGATATCAGAGAAGTCTTGAAGAAAGAGGAACGTGAAACGATGCCTTGAAGGATGAGTAAGTGTGGTCTGTGGCAGGGGTGACGGAAGTAAGATAGAAGTAAGGGATCTCAGGGAGAAAGAAAAGGAATATGTTGGGACACAAAGGTGTGGAACAGCGAGGTACATGCCGAGCTCAAAGTAGTCAGAAGTGGCAGATGGGCTGTGCACAGGAGGCAGCTGGAGAGGAGTTTGTGAAGCCAGACCTGGCTGCATCATGGAGGGCCCAGCAGGCTCTGCAAGGAGTTCTGACTTTGTTCTGTGGTCAGTAAAGATGCATGGAGGATTTTCATCTGAGAGTGGTACAATCTGATTTGTGTTTGAATAGTTCACTCCGGAGGTTACATGCTGGATGCACAGCTGGGGAGAGAAACTGAAGCAGAAAGTCCTTCCGGCAAGAAATGTCTTTAACAATTTTTGTTGGAGGAATGCATTTGTTTTAAGTGTTTTCCATCTTTTATAATATTCCCAAAACTTGAAGATGCTTGCCCATCAATTCCCACTCCTCAGCAACTTTCTTCTGCCTCCCTAATTCCTCTTGCTAGAAGCATTCTCACTCACCAAATCCCTAGAGGTGAAAAGAAACTATTTGGATGATACATGTCTGTGTTATTGCAGAGCACTTCATGTGTTGCAGACTGTGAATTCTTCAGACCATTCTCAGTTGTCTATTTCACATCTGGCAATAGATACAAGTAAAAGTAGCATGCATGCTTTAAGCACTGTTGAAGTAATATATAATGATGCTAAGACATAGTGACAGACGGGCCCTGGAAACTTGGGACAATAAATCCTGTTCTCATGAAACTGTACCAGTGCATATCATTTTGTCACTGCAAAATATATCCCTATAAATGTGTTTCCTTTTTCTGCTTGTTAAATACTTGCATGATATGTTGTTACTTTCTTATACCTTATCATTGATTGGCAGTCTTCAAGTGTTTACCATTATAAAAATTGACATATACAGCTCTTGAAGCACTCATCTCCTCAGCCACCAAAGTGCTGATTTTTGCCCATAGCTCAAGCACTCTCTGCCCTCCATTTCTTGTTGATGGAACAAACAAATTAAAACATTTTTTCATATTTAAGGTGTTAAAATATCTTGAGTACCACTGGGCATTCATATGTGTTAGCTTCTGGTTGCATATTTTAGAAGCGGGTTGCAAATATTATAACTTGAGCCTCAATACAGTAGAATTTTAAAGGATCTGGCCATGCTTATAAATGGAATCAAAGCAACTTTGACTACTATGGCTAGGGCTTCTGACGATAATTTGATAAATGTGCCAGATACAAAACATAATCCAAGATTGTATTCCAAAGTGTCAGATTTCAAGGTCTGTGTTCTACTTATTTAAAAGTATTATCAACTTATTGTGCCTTAGCAATTATTGACAATGATTAATATGATAGTAATTTTAATTCCTACCAATTCAATTGTATTTACAATCATGCTAATGTATAAAATATGTAAACTGTAACTGTATTCGCATGCATGTTTCGTTCTGCTTATGCAAGCTATGCTAATCCAGGAAGTATCCATAACTCATCTCATAATCTCATCTGTGATCTTTCATGGTTACAAAGGAGCCAGAAAGGAATAATTTCTTTTTAGAAGCATACAAATAATTTCAGTGAATAGATGGATGGATGGATGCATTCATTAAGAAATATTAACTGACATCTTGCTGTATACATTGTATATTAACTGACATCTTGCTGTATACACTGTATCTAAGACATGGTTCATGTGCCTATCTCATCATTCATTTAATATCTGCTATATGTCACCCACTGTACTGGGTGCTGCAAACACAAGCTTAAATTATCCAACTTAAAGTCTCAGGGTGTTACTCATCTTCAGAACACACTCAAACATTTACCATGAGAGATAGACTTCTTTTTTTTTCTAATATAACTCCAGAGAATACATTCAGAGAAGATTTAAGTAGGAAACTCAAACTTCACCATCAGATCCAATAAGTTGGAGAGACCGAATATAAATTCATGAAATAACCAATATGGATTACAAAGGCGTATTCTGCGAGTAACATAGATGCACATTATTTATATACACGAGCTGAGTTGTCAGTTGTTCCGTGACACCTGAGTTAAGGTGATCAGAGGAGGCTGTAGTCAGATCACTCTGGAAGGAAAGGTTGGCACAGACTTGGCAGAATTTTTCAGGAAGATGGACAGCATGAAAAACAATGAACATTAAAAAGCCAAAGATTTTTTACAAATGGAAAAATGCTGAGGGTTGCTGGTCTTTGTATCTTGGGTCATAACTCTGCTTATAAGAGACGTTTATGAATATTGAATGACTCTTGGAAACATGAGCCAGAAAATAATACATGAAACTTATGCCCAGAGGAGTATTTCCATACTTTACTGGGAAAATAAAAAGAGGTCAATTTTGATTGACCACTGCATACCATCTAGCATGTGCTGAGTTTGTTGGTGACGCCTGAATGCAACTATATGTTTCTGAAAAGTCCGAGGCAGAAGACATTCCAAACAAAACAATTAAGTTTTGTTTCCTATGGAAAAGAAAGTTTTCTATATTACATAGCAGAATTTTTGCTAAGCCAGTTTTTATAACCGAGGTCGTTTGAAATTAAGATGTTCGTATGCTTCTAATTTCTGATCACCACTGGTGCTTCTAAAATGATTAAAATAATTCATTATTTTATATAGTTTGAAATGTAGTGTGGGCCAGTTTTACAACATTAATTTCCTTAGCAAACAAATCAGAAACAAAAATTCAGTCACATCTGTTATTGATAGCTTTTCATTCTGAACTGGTGAGGCCCCAATTTTTAAATTTAAATTTATTTTTGCCAACTGGAGAAGTGATTTTGTTAAAGCTAAAATGTCCAACTTAAAAAAAATTGAAAAGCTATTTTTAAAAATTTAACATGTAAGCATTGATCCAAAAACACATCAGAATACATTGTGAAAAGCATGTCTCTCCTCCACCTTTGGCTCCTGGCCACTCACTTGCCCGCCCCCCTCCCCACAACACAAAGGGAAATATCACTGTTTAGCCTCATTTGTTAACATTGTAAATGTACCTCAGTATAATGGTGAGCTCTCATTCTGTGTTCCACCGAGTTTAATTCATTTTTAAAGCAAATTATGAGCAATTAAAAAGAGGGTAATTGTAGTGCTAGTACATATAACATTGTTAATGACAAAAATGAAATAAAATAGTAATACTTTTTTGAAAAAGTGCAATATTTGAAAAAGTGCAATATAAATTCATCCTATTTGGGTGCCCGTGTACTCAACGATCTATAATTACTCTTTTCCTGCCTAATATGTACTCATTCATTGCTCCAATTTTAACATAGTTCTCTGCTGAGTCCCATAAAATTTCAGTTTTCGTTTTCGGAATTCTTTGCTTTTTTTTTTTTTTTTTTTTTGAGACCGAGTCTCTCTGTCGCCCAGGCTGGAGTGCAATGCCGTGATCTCGGCTCACTGCAGGCTCCGCCCCGTGGGGTTCACGCCATTCTCCTGCCTCAGCCTCCCGAGTAGCTGGGACTACAGGCGCCCGCCACCTCGCCCGGCTAATTTTTTGTATTTTTAGTAGAGACGGGGTTTCACCGTGTTAGCCAGGATGGTCTCGATCTCCTGACCTCGTGATCCGCCCGCCTCGGCCTCCCAAAGTGCTAGGATTACAGGCGTGAGCCACCGCGCCTGGCCAATTCTTTGCATTTTTAAAAACAAGTGACAACTTTGCCTAGTTGTTAAAATAAAGATGAAGTGGTAATTTTCTTTTTCTTTTTCCCTAACACGCAAGTAAAAAACATTTGTTCATTTAATAAAAGTCCATTTGAAAATGTACACTTTTATTTTTCTTCATGACACTTGTCGACATATAACACAATGAATATTTTATATTTTATTTCGTTCAGAATGTAAATTGCATAAAGACAGAAGCGTTTGTTTTGTTCACCCTTGTATCCCTAGTTCTTGAACACTGCCTAGATTAAAGGGATGCTTATGAGCTGAGGGAAAGAAGGAAGGGAGGGAGGGAGGGAGGAAGGAAGGAATGAAGGGCACAACTTTAAATAATTCCTATTCTATTATCTTCTTGGGTGTTAATCAAATTTAGGCTCAGAAAAAGTCAATTTTATATTGACTATATTATCTGTATTTAGATTATAATTAATTTACATTTTCAACTGCAATATATGAGGCAAGTATGATGCTTATAGTTAAAGATCCTCTGTGAGATCTTTAACACAACTATTAAAAAATGCAACTATAAAAAAAGTTGAAGATGACTATAAAAATCCTTAAATTATTTGTTATATATTTAACCTTTGCGATGTGTTTATGTGTAGCACATAAACACCAGTAGCATCGGTAGCATCCTAAGATGCAGTTTTTCTCTTCCTTGGGTATAAATCTTCATATGATGATCATCACATAATTTAATAGGGCCATTGTCCTTCTTGTCACCCAGAGCCAAGCTTCAGAGTTTGCTTTCATATCTCTTTTGTGAGTCTTCCCAAACCCAGGAGTCACCAAGTTTGGTTGATTATCTTGCCCCTGAAAACATTATTTGTCCATTCATTTGGGAATTAACATCGGTTTCTCTAAACTCCCCACAGAATTAATCTTACCATCTTTCCCACCATGTTTATAGCTTTAAGTTATTTTGCCTTATATATTAGCTGGGTGTGTTCACGTATGTTTTTCTACAAGATTGTTGTTCTTTTGGTTGTTGCTGGTGGTGGTGATGGTGGTTGTGTGTGTGTGTGTGTGTGTGTGTGTGTTAGCTAGGCATTATATATCTTCAAATGTAAAACAGGCACTTACTCAGTGTTCATTAAGTTGAGTTTATACTTCATTTTTGGGTCAGATAACTTCCATTAAGTGTTTTATCGTAGTGTTAGTTTTGCATACACCACAAACTATTTCCAGAAACCTCTCCAGGAGATACTTGGATACCTATTTGTTACTAAAGGTAGAGGCTTATGTCAATATCCTGCAACATGTTTTATCATTTGATTTGAAATCTTGACATTTTATTTCTAGTTTCATTTCCCTAGCAGGTTTAATCAGAGGAGGTAATGATGTATGTGACTGAATTCAGAATTGACTTACATGAATGACTACAGAATTGATGATTTAATGGGATAGTCCTAAAAAAGCAAAGCCTTTTCTACTTAAAGTTTCTAATTTTTAACCTCATGAAGTTTTCTGTTTTGTTATTCCAAAGGCATTTTTTAAATTCCCATGTTATTAAAGCATTCTAATGTCAGAATAGATACCCTATTAAAAAATGAAAGTGGTACATCTTTATCTTTCTTTTACATATACAATCCCAATTAAAATTAAAGTCAACATGTGTTTTCCTTGCAAATTAAGACAAGTTTCTTCTTCACTTTTTTTTATTAGTCTTGAATTCTATTTTTATTGCACTGTGGTCCAAGAGAATGGTTGTTTTGATTTCAGTTATTTTGCATTTTCTGAGAGGTGTTTTATGTCTGATTAAGTGTTGATTTTAGAATATGTGCTATGTGACAATGAGAACGAACGTATATATATGTGTGTATATACATCCACATATATACAGTGGAAAGTTCTGTAGATGTCTGTCGGGTCCATTTGACCTTTGGGGGTTTTTGCCTTAATGATCCAATATTGTTGAGGTGTTGAAATCTCCCATTATTATTATGCAGAACTGTAAGTCTCTTTGAACATCTCCAAGAACTTGCTTTATAAATTCGAGTGTTCCTGTGTAAAGTGCATATATATTTAGGATAGTTAGGTCTTTTTTTATTATTATAAAAAATTTGCAGAACGTGCAGTTTTATTACATAGGTATACACGTGCCATGGTGGTTTGCTGCACCATCAACCTGTCATCTACATTAGGTGTTTCTCCTAATGCTATCCCTCCGCTAGCCCCCCAGCCCCTGACGGGTCCCAGTGTGTGATGTTCCCCTTCCTGTGTCCATATGTTCTCATTGTTCAACTCGCACTTATGAGTGAGAACATGCGGTGTTTGGTTTTCTGTTCCTGTGTTAGTTTGCTGAGAATGACGGTTTCCAGCTTCATCCATGTCCCTTCAAGAAACATGAACTCAAGCTTTTTTATGGCTGCGTAGTATTCCATAGTATATTGGGCCACATTTTCTTTATCCAGTCTATCATTGATGGGCATTTGGATTGATTCCAAGTCTTTGCTATTGTGAATAGTGCTGCAATAAACATACGTGTGCATGTGTCCTTATAGTAGAATGATTTATAATCCTTTGGGTATATATCCAGTAATGGGATTGCTAGGTCAAATGGTATTTCTGGTTCTAGATCCTTGACGAATCGCCACACTGTCTTTCACAATGGCTGAACTAATTTACACTCCCACCAACAGTGTAAAAGTGTTCCTAGTTCTCCACATCCTCTCCAGCATCTGTTGTTTCCTGACTTTTTAATGATCGCCATTAAACTGGCGTGAGATGGTATCTCATTGTGGTTTTGATTTGCATTTCTCTAATGACCAGTGATGATGAGCTTTTTTTCTTCTTCACTTTTTAATCAGCTTGAAGTGAATGCCTTGTTAATTTTCCTACTAACGGTGCTAAACCTAGCAGTTTTAAAGACCTTCCTGTTGACCACTATGTGCTCTTGGTTCTTGTAGGCAGGGAGCTGGCTTAGGACCTACATAGCGTATTTGGAAGAATGGCTTCTGGTTCTTTAAGTATTAGAATTTGTGTGGCTGAGAAAAAAAATTAGTGATATTTTCCCTTTCCATGAATTAAATATTTTACCTGCAAAGTTGCTTGTCTTTTATAAATTATTTTTCTTATAAGTAATGCTACTTAAAATGCTAAACTTATTCCTTGTGAAAGTCTGTTCTATTATGATACAAAAATTGTAGATAGCCTTTATTGAAATAATATTTGACATTTTCCTCCACAGATTGTTCTTTAAAATATTTGCTTTGCCTAATAATGCCATATAAAATTTATTTTTAGGGGGATAGTTCGTATGTGAAAGATCGCTGGTGTGTTTTTGATGGATTTATGGTCTTTTGCCTTTGGGTTTCTTTGGTGCTACAGGTAATTAAATATTTTTTTAAATTACAAGGGGGTATTCTCCAAAATGGGAATTATTTTGCATTAAAAGTATAAATTGAAATATTACAAAATATATATCAAATGTGATTGTGTAATTGCCTACATTTTATTTTATTTTTATTTTAACAGATGTGATTAATCTCTTTACTCTGACATATTTGAAATTTGAAAAATTAATTTTAATTGATACGTAATACTTGTATGTATTTATGGGAGACTGAGTGATACTTGATGTATACAAGGTGCAATGATCAAATCTGCATAATTAGCAATTTTATATCACCTCAAACATTTTATTGTTAGAAAAGTCAATAGCTGTAATATCTTAATTATTTTCAGTTACATTTGTGAATTATTTCTCAGTCAGAAACGAAAATCAATACTATAGAAAATTATTAGCTGTTAATCGGATATAAAATATATTCCCTGAAATGAAGGCAACAATGTGGAGTAATATTTCTGTGTTTGTAAATAAAACATTGAACTTAAAAATTTAAAGTCTCGTCTTCCCATATTTGGATAGGTATTAGCCAACATAAAATACTGTATTGCAAATATTAAATGCTTTACTGTAAGTGATGGGGAATGTACATTAAAAAGGCTTACAGGAGAGATTTGATTGGAAAATAAGTAGAATTAATTTCCGTGCATTCATTCAGACATGATTTTGCCTTTTAATTCAGCTAAAGTTACTATATTCTATTGATTTGATTTGATCTGTTTTGATTTGATTGTGGTAAGAACGCCTAACATGAGATCTACTGTTTTAATGAGTTTTAATTGTACAAGAAATTATTGTTAACTATAGGTACAATGTTGTACAGGTCTCTAGAGTTCATTCATTTATTGTTTATTTAAAAATTCAGAATTCAAAACTTCACAGCCCATTCTGCCACCTCATCACAGTGTTTGTTGATAAGCTTTCCTTTCTTATTTTTATAAAGTTCACCTCTCCCACAATTTAATTTCATCACTCATATATTTTTTTAATCAGCTTTCTCAGGTTGAATCGTTCCTCACATTAATGTGTTCTTTTCCATTTAATAACTATTGTGTGATTGACAAACATTTCGAATTATTATTTTGCCTCTGTTAGTAAATAGTGCAATTCTTTTTTAATGTTTTTAACCCTTTCTCTATTACTTTATTTTCTAGACATTCAAAAGCCTCCACCAAAGAACATTATTAAAAGAAAGACAGCATACTTACTTTATATTCTAAGTTGGCACTTCTTGTCACTAAAAACTGTCTTAATGAATGTGACAGGAAATGAACATTAATGTTGTTCTTATTAGTTTATCTATTTGTTTCTGTTAAGATAGCTATAGCTTCAAAACATACTCAGAAGAAAGTGGATTTTGGTGGAAAATAATGTATGGCTAAATTCAGAGTAGAGGTGCACCTACTTATGCTGCTAACATCTGTATATTCCATGACTGTAAGCAATGCTAGGGGAAAATCCAACCTCATTTATCCATCTTTTAATTTGTAGGTGTTTGAAATTGCTGATATAGTTGATCAGATGTCACCTTGGGGCATGTTGCGGATTCCACGGCCGCTGATTATGATCCGAGCATTCCGGATTTATTTCCGATTTGAACTGCCAAGGACCAGAATTACAAATATTTTAAAGTGAGTGCTGCTTTACAATAAGTTAAGAGGAAACGTTTATGAAGTTTTTTGTAAGTTTTATGTACTGTACCAACTTTTGTTTCCCCAGGCGATCGGGAGAACAAATATGGAGTGTTTCCATTTTTCTACTTTTCTTTCTACTTCTTTATGGAATTTTAGGAGTTCAGATGTTTGGAACATTTACTTATCACTGTGTTGTAAATGACACAAAACCAGGGTAAGTTTATCTATTAACTGCATTTTAATCTAGTTGATTAACAAAGATATCTCTGTAATTTTCATGAGAATAACCTCTGTGTCAGATTTTTCAAACAGTGCTTATGTCCTCTTTGTTCTGTGTTTCTGCTTCCTCAGTATTGTTTTTGTCCAACTTTTATTTTATTTTATTTTATTTTTGAGACTGAGTCTCGCTCTGTCGCGAGGCTGGGGTGCAGTGGCGCGATCTCGGCTCACTGCAACCTCCGCGTCCCGGGTTCAAGTGTTTCTCCTGCCTCAGCCTCCCGAGTAGCTGGGACTACAGGCGTGCACCACCATGCCCGGCTAATTTTTGTTTTGTCCAATTTTTAAAGACAAGTATTCAAGACAAGACAGATTGGAAAATGTAACCTGGTGGGAAAGTAGATTAAGCAAATGCAAAGTGTACATTTAGAAACCTTAGTGTGGCAAAATGGGGAGTGTGATAACATAATAACATAAACCTAAAGCTTCACTGTGGAAGCTTTTCATATTAGAATGAGTTACATGTTTGGGAGAAGAAGCTCATTTTTATTATTATTAACTTTTGTCATCATTCCCTAAAATAGTTTCCTAAATGATTATAACATCATTTCTAAACAAAACACTATTATCTGTTGCATTTGTCTGTTGTAGGGTTGGTGGGTAAGACAGAATGTATGTACTTTAACTACCTATTATGTATTATGCAATAGGGCACCTGCCTCTTCTACTTGGCTGATCATTGTTAATATACAACTCCAGGGATGTGATGACAGGAGAGAGCAGAGTGGGATGTTGGCCCCTGGATGGTCCAGAAGTGTCCCATTAGATGTTAGCTAGATAGAGAGTTTGGGGTTCCAAGCACAACCCGCAAGTGCAACAGATAGGACTATGCCAGATTTCAGGGCAGCAGGGATTGGGGATATTACAATTGATTTTACACCTTATATTCAAATATTCACATAGGAATTTGTCCATTTATAAATGAAGAACTCATCCATAAATTACCAATTGAAAAATCTTGATTCAAATCATAGAAATTAGATTTAAAGCACTTTATAAAATTCAAAAAGAGATTACAAGCAGCCATTCATCTTCAAAATATTTTAATATATCAATATTTACTTATAAACCAATTGGGTATATAAGGATCATTGAGTTTAAAAATATTGAAAGGGTTATGTTGTGTTTTCTGCAGTTGGAGCATTTTTTTTCATAAAGTCTATGTACTTGTATATATACAAAGTAAATAAACCACAAATAAGTGAATATCTCTGTGAGTATAGACATCATGATAAGCTTGGCTCAATTCCAACACTTTATTGTATGAGTTTGCATAAATTATTTAGGTTACTCCTCAATGAGGTAGATTAATAACAAGACATACTTCCTAGAGGTGTCAGGAAGAGCAAATGAGGGAATGAATGTAAAGACAAGCAAAGTAACCAGCACATAGTAGAGGCATTCACTGTATGCCAGCTGTCACTATTTTGTTGTCATAAAGAGATATGTAAACACGCTTACATGCTGAGGTGGTAGGCATAAGTGTATCCTCCAAAATAGAGATAACATGGTTTAAAAAAAAAGGAAAGAACAATAAAGAAGACCGAAATTTAAACTTGTAAGAATATGAAAGGAAAACATCTATGACTAATTCATGGCTATGTTATTTTACTGACAAAGTAACTAAATTAATTCTGAGTTTATTTCACATTTATAATGGTCATTTAATTATTAGTCTCTCCCAGAAATAAATTTAATAATTGAATTTCTAATTCGTGCACAAACAATATATGTATATTATGCAACTCCTAATAATTACATAATTTACTAAAAACTAAAAGTGAATTTAATTGTTTGCTGTTGCACCACCCCAAAGAATGTCAACTCCAAAAGGGTAGAGATTTTGTTTCCATGTGTTTTCAGACCAGGAGGCATGTGCAAGTTTCTAAGAAAATATGAATGAATGCAGTAACTTCAAAACATCAGTATAATTTCACTGGTTAAATGTTAAACAGTAAAGCATTACCTATTAGTCAAGGCCTTAATTAATTTTATTTTTATTTAGAAGGCATGCATCTCATACCTACTTAGAAATTTACCAGAGGGGGCTAAGCACAGTGGCTCACACCTGTAATCTCAGCACTTTAGGAGGCTGAGGAGGGTAGATAACCTGAGGTCAGGAGTTCCAGACCAGCCTGACCAATACGGTGAAACCCCCTCTCTACTAAAAATATAAAAATTAGCCGGGCATGGTGGCACAGGCACCTGTAATCCCAGGAGGCACCTGTGATCGGGAGGCTGAGACAGGAGAATTGCTTGAATCCAGAAGGCGGAGGTTGCAGTGAGCTGAGATCGCGCCACCGCACTCCAGCCTGGACCACGGAGCAAGACTCCATCTCAGAAAAAAAAAAAAAGAAAGAAAGAAATTTACCTTAGGTTCACATAAGTGTGGACAGATACCATGCCTTCCTTGATTATCCATAGCATTACCTTAAAGATCTCATTTTTTCTTGTTTTTTAATATAACTTTTATTTTTGCATGATGTGAGCGAATAATCTATTCAAAATTATTTTTAAAAGAAAAATACTGTTGCTACTAACCCCACTCCCAATCTTCATTATTATTGTTCAAAATAGCCTTGGAAAATAACTTTTTGATAACCATATTCTGGATATATTATTATTTTCCCCTATTATTGAAATTATGTCTCTACTTTAACCACTTTATTGAGATTTTGGTGAATATAAAAATCTTTACATATTTATTATATACGTCTTGAGGGAACTACTTCCTTTTTCTGTCAGAATTAAATCCAGAGAGTAAGTTATTGCATTGCATTTATTATTCTACTTCCTGAAAATTATGATCCTTCTCAAATTAACTTGTGTATTTCTTATGAGGTACTTCCTGAAAATAACGATCCTCCTCAAATTAATTTGTGTATTTCTTATGAGGTACGGGTCAAGATGCAGTCTTAACTTAGTGGTTGGAATGGACGTCGGTATCTTAGGAGAAGCTCTCAGTATTTCCGTTAGGTGGGATGTGAGCTGTAGAGTTTTCAAAGTGAGGAAGTTACCTTTAGTTCCTGTAGTGCCAAGAGTTTTTAATCATTGATGTATGCTAAATTTTGTCCAGCGCTTTTCCGTTTTGTTCTGTTAATGTACTGAATTACATGATTGACTTTTTTAATAGAAACCAATCTTGCATTTCTGATATTTCGCTAATTTGGTCATACTGTATTCCTCTTTATACATTGGAAGATTTGATTTGCTAATGTTTTTGTTACAAATTATTGCATCTTTGTTCACAAGGAGCATTATTTTTAGGTTTTTTTAACTGAAATAACTTTACCGGGTTTTGAAATCCGGGTAATGCTGTCCTCATAAAACAAGTGGAACATGTTTCCAAGGGTTAATATAAGATTCATATTCTTTCTTTCTTAAATGTTTGATAGAATTCATGAGTAAAACTCAGGGCCTGAAATTTTCTTTGTGAGAACGTTTTTCATTACAAATTAAATGTATTCAACTCACAGAGCTATGGAGTTGTTATATTTCTTGTTCTGTTAAGTTGGTAAATTTTGCTTTTCAAAGATCTTACCTATTTTTATAGATTGTCAATATTGCATAATGTTTCTACAAATGCCCTCTGATTATCTTTTAAATGTCTGATTATCTTTTAACATCTGTAGAATAGTGGTAATAAGCCATTTTTTTCCCGAGATTGATAATTTTTATCTTTCTCTCCATTTTTTTTATTTCTTCTCAATTGTATTAATCTTTTCACACACACACAAGAATCTTTGCCCTCTTTAATATTCCCTATTGTTAGTCTGTTTTTCATGTTGATTTTTTTATCTTCATTATTTCCTTATTTCTGCTTTTTAGTTTTTGTTTTCTTTTTCATCTTTCATAAAATGAAGGTATATAGACAACTTTTAACATTTTTCTAATACAATAATTTAAAAATATAATTTTCCTCTAAGCACTGTTTTAGCTGCATTTCCAAAATGTTGATATGTTGTATTTTTATTATTATTCAATTCAAATATCTTCTAATATATGTGATTTCTCTTTTGACCCATAGGTTATTTAGAAGCGTATTTTTAGAAGGATGAGATTTTCTAAAAATGTTATTTGGGTGCATAATTTTATTCTGTTGTGGTCAGACAATAGTCCCCGTGAAATTTCAGCCTTTTGAAATTCATTAGGAATCATTTTAAGGACCAGTATATGGTCTGAATTGGTGAAAATTCCATGAGAATTTGAAAAGAATAAAAGTGGATGGGTGGAGCCAAGATGGCCGAATAGGAACAGCTCCGGTCTCCAGCTCCCAGCCCCAGCGACACAGAAGACGGGTGATTTCTGCATTTCTGCTTGAGGTACCGGTTTCATCTCACTAGGGAGTGCCTAACAGTGGGTGCAGGACAGTCGGTGAAGCGCACTGTGCGCGAGCCGAAGCAGGGCGAGGCATTGCCTCACTCGGGAAGCGCAAGGGATCAGGGAGTTCCCTTTCCTAGTCAAAGAAAGGGAAAACAGACGGCACCTGGAATATCGGGTCAGTCCCGTCCTAATACTGCGCTTTTCCAACGGGCCTGGAAAACGGCACACTAGGAGATTGTGTCCCGCACCTGGCTCGGAGGGTCCTATGCCCACGGAGTCTCGCTGATTGCTAGCACAGCAGTCTGAGATCACGCTGCAAGGCGGCAACGAGGCTGGGGGAGGGGCGCCCGCCATTGCCCAGGCTTGCTTAGGTAAACAAAGCAGCCAGGAAGCTCGAACTGGGTGGAGCCCACCACAGCTCAAGGAGGCCCGCCTGCCTCTGTAGGCTCCACCTCTGGGGGCAGGGCACAGACAACCAAAAACTCAGCGAGAACCTCCACAGCCTTAAATGTCCCTGTCTGACTGACAGCTTTGAAGAGAGTAGTGGTTCTCCCAGCACGCAGCTGGAGATCTGAGAACGGACAGACTGCCTCCTAAAGTGGGTCCCTCACCCCTGAGCAGCCTAACTGGGAGGCACCCCCCCAGTGGGACAGACTGACACCTCATTCAACCGGGTACTCCTCTGAGACAAAACTTTCAGAGGAACTATCAGACAGCTGAATTTGTGGTCTCACGAAAATCCGCTGTTCTGCAGCCACCGGTGCTGACACCCAGCCAAACAGGGTCTGGAGTGGACCTCTAGTAAACTCCAACAGACCTGCAGCTGAGGGTCTTGTCTGGTAGAAGGAAAATTAACAAACAGAAAGGACATCCACACCAAAAACCCATCTGTACATCACCATCATCGAAGACAAAAAGTAGACAAAACCACAAAGATGGGGAAAAAACAGACCAAAAAAACTGGAAACTCTAAAAAACAGAGCACCTCTCCTCCTCCAAAGGAACGCAGTTCCTCACCAGCAACGGAACAAAGCTGGATGGAGGATGACTTTGATGAGTTGAGAGAAGAAGGCTTCAGACAATCAAACTACTCTGAGCTACGAGAGGAAATTCAAAACAATAGCAAAGAAGTTAAAAACTTTGAAAAAAAATTAGAAGAATGGATAACTAGAATAACCAATGGAGAGAAGGGCTTAAAGGAGATGATGGAGCTGAAAGCCAAGTTTCGAGAACTACGCGAAGAATGCAGAAGCCTCAGTAGCAGATGCGATCAACTAGAAGAAAGGGTATCGCTGATAGAAGATGAAATGAATGAAATGAAGAGAGAAGGGAAGTTTAGAGAAAAAAGAATAAAAAGAAATGAACAAAGCCTCCAAGAAATTTGGGACTATGTGAAAAGACCAAACCTACGTCTGATTGGTGTACCTGAAAATGATGGGGAGAATGGAACCAAGTTGGAAAACACTCTGCAAGATATTATCCAGGAGAACTTCCCCAATCTAGCAAGGCAGGCCAGCATTCAGATTCAGGAAATACAGAGAACGCCACAAAGATACTCCTCGAGAAGGGCAACTCCAAGACACATAATTGTCAGATTCACCAAAGTGGAAATGAAGGAAAAAATGTTAAGGGCAGCCAGAGAGAAAGGTCGGGTTACCCACAAAGGGAAGCCCATCAGACTAACAGCTGATCTCTCAGCAGAAACTCTACAAGCCAGAAGAGAGTGGGGGCCGATATTCAACATTCTTAAAGAAAAGAATTTTCAACCCAGAATTTCCTATCCCGCCAAACTAAGCTTCATAAGCGAAGGAGAAATAAAATACTTTACAGACAAGCAAACGCTGAGTGATTTTGTCACCACCAGGCCTGCCCTAAAAGAGCTCCTGAAGGAAGCACTAAACATGGAAAGGAACAACCGGTACCAGCCCCTGCAAAAACATGCCAAATTGTAAAGACCATCGAGGCTAGGAAGAAACTATAGCAACTAACGAGCAAAATAACCAACTAACATCATAATGACAGGATCAGATTCACACATAACAATATTCACGTTAAATGTAAATGGGCTAAATGCTCCAATCAAAAGACGCAGACTGGCAAACTGGATAAGGAGTCAGGACCCATCAGTGTGCTGTATTCAGGAAACCCATCTCACGTGCAGAGACACACATAGACTCAAAATAAAGGGATGGAGGAAGATCTATCAAGCAACTGGAAAACAAAAAAAGGCAGGGGTTGCAATCCTAGTCTCTGATAAAATAGACTTTAAACCAACAAAGATCAAAAGAGACAAAGAAGGCCATTACATAATGGTAAAGGGATCAATTCAACAAGAAGAGCTAACTATCCTAAATATATATGCACCCAACACAGGAGCACCCAGATTCATAAAGCAAGTCCTCAGTGACCTACAAAGGGACTTAAACTCCCACACAATAATAATGGGAGATTTTAACACCCCACTGTCAACATTAGACAGATCAATGAGACAGAAAGTTAACAAGGATATCCAGGAATTGAACTCAGCTCTACGTAAAGTGGACCTAATAGACATCTACAGAACTCTCCACCCCAAATCAACAGAATATACATTTTTTTCAGCACCACACCACACCTATTCCAAAATTGACCACATAGTTGGAAGTAAAGCTCTTCTCAGCAAATGTAAAAGAACAGAGATTATAACAAACTGTCTCTCAGACCACAGTGCAATCAAACTAGAACTCAGGATTAAGAAACTCAGTCAAAACCGCTCAACTACATGGAAACTGAACAACCTGCTCCTGAATGACTATTGGGTACATAATGAAATGAAGACAGAAATAAAGATGTTCTTTGAAACCAACGAGAACAAAGACACAACATACCAGAATCTCTGGGACACGTTCAAAGCAGTGTGTAGAGGGAAATTTATAGCACTAAATGCCCACAAGAGAAAGCAGGAAAGATCCAAAATTGACACCCTAACATCACAATTAAAAGAACTAGAAAAGCAAGAGCAAACACATTCAAAAGCTAGCAGAAGGCTAGAAATAACTAAAATCAGAGCAGAACTGAAGGAAATAGAGACACAAAAAACCCTTCAAAAAATTAATGAATCCAGGAGCTGGTTTTTTGAAAAGATCAACAAAATTGATGGACTGCTAGCAAGACTAATAAAGAAGAAAAGAGAGAAGAATCAAATAGATGCAATAAAAAACGAAAAAGGGGATATCACCACCGATCCCACAGAAATACAATCTACCATCAGAGAATACTACAAACACCTCTATGCAAATAAACTAGAAAATCTAGAAGAAATGGATAAATTCCTCGACAAATACACCCTCCCAAGACTAAACCAGGAAGAAGTGGAATCTCTGAATAGACCAATAACAGGTTCTGAAATTGTGGCAATAATCAATAGCTTACCAACCAAAAAGAGTCCAGGACCTGATGGATTCACAGCTGAATTCTACCAGAGGTACAAGGAGGAACTGGTACCATTCCTTCTGAAACTATTCCAATCGATAGAAAAAGAGGGAATCCTCCCTAACACATTTTACGAAGCCAGCATCGTCCTGATACCAAAACCTGGCAGAGACATAACCAAAAAAGAGAATTTCAGACCAATATCCTTGATGAACATTGATGCAAAAATCCTCAATAAAATACTGGCAAACCGAATCCAGCAGCACATCAAAAAGCTTATCCACCATGATCAAGTGGGCTTCATCCCTGGGATGCAAGGCTGGTTCAACATACGCAAATCAATAAATGTAATCCAGCATATAAACAGAACCAAAGACAAAAACCACATGATTATCTCAATAGATGCAGAAAAGGCCTTTGACAAAATTCAACAACCCTTCATGCTAAAAACTCTCAATAAATTAGGTATTGATGGGACGTATCTCAAAATAATAAGAGCTATCTACAACAAACCCACAGCCAATATCATACTGAATGGGCAAAAACTGGAAGCATTCCCTCTGAAAACTGGCACAAGACAGGGATGCCCTCTCTCACCGCTCCTATTCAACATAGTGCTGGAAGTTCTGGCCAGAGCAATCAGGCAGGAGAAGGAAATAAAGGGTATTCAATTAGGAAAAGAGGAAGTCAAATTGTCCCTGTTTGCAGATGACATGATTGTATATCTAGAAAACCCCATTGTCTCAGCCCAAAATCTCCTTAAGCTGATTAGCAACTTCAGCAAAGTCTCAGGATACAAAATTAATGTACAAAAATCACAAGCATTCTTGTACACCAATAACAGACAAACAGAGAGCCAAATCATGAGTGAACTCCCATTCACAATTGCTTCAAAGAGAATAAAATACCTAGGAATCCAACTTACCAGGGATGTGAAGGACCTCTTCAAGGAGAACTACAAACCACTGCTCAATGAAATAAAAGAGGATACAAACAAATGGAAGAACATTCCATGCTCATGGGTTGGAAGAATCAATATCGTGAAAATGGCCATACTGCCCAAGGTAATTTATAGATTCAATGCCATCCCCATCAAGCTACCAATGACTTTCTTCACAGAATTGGAAAAAACTACTTTAAAGTTCATATGGAACCAAAAAAGAGCCCGCATCGCCAAGTCAATCCTAAGCCAAAAGAACAAAGCTGGAGGCATCACGCTACCTGACTTTAAACTATACTACAAAGCTACAGTAACCAAAACAGCATGGTACTGGTACCACAACAGAGACATAGATCAATGGAACAGAACAGAGCCCTCAGAAATGATGCCGCATAGCTACAACTATCTGATCTTTGACAAACCTGACAAAAACAAGAAATGGGGAAAGGATTCCCTATTTAATAAATGGTGCTGGGAAAACTGGCTAGCCATATGTAGAAAGCTGCAACTGGATCCCTTCCTTACACCTTATACAAAAATTAATTCAAGATGGATTAAAGACTTATATGTTAGACCTAAAACCATTAAAATCCTACAAGAAAACCTAGGCAATACCATTCAGGACATAGGCGTGGGCAAGGACTTCATGTCTAAAACACCAAAAGCAATGGCAACAAAAGCCAAAATCGACAAATGGGATCTCATTAAACTAAAGAGCTTCTGCACAGCAAAAGAAACTATCATCAGAGTGAACAGGCAACCTACACAATGGGAGAAAATTTTTGCAACCTACTCATCTGACAAAGGGCTAATATCCAGAATCTACAATGAACTCAAACAAATTTACAAGAAAAAAACAAACAACCCCATCAAAAAGTGGGCAGAGGACATGAACAGACACTTCTCAAAAGAAGACATTTATGCAGCCAAAAAACACATGAAGAAATGCTCCTCATCACTGGCCATCAGAGAAATGCAAATCAAAACCGCAGTGAGATACCATCTCACACCAGTTAGAATGGCCATCATTAAAAAATCAGGAAACAACAGGTGCTGGAGAGGATGTGGAGAAATAGGAACACTTTTACACTGTTGGTGGGACTGTAAACTAGTTCAACCATTGTGGAAGTCAGTGTGGCGATTCCTCAGGGATCTAGAACTAGAAATACCATTTGACCCAGCCATCCCATTACTGGGTATATACCCAAAGGACTATAAATCATGCTGCTATAAAGACACATGCACACGTATGTTTATTGCGGCACTATTCACAATAGCAAAGAGTTGGAACCAACCCAAATGTCCAACAACGATAGACTGGATTAAGAAAATGTGGCACATATACACCATGGAATACTATGCAGCCATAAAAAATGATGAGTTCGTGTCCTTTGTAGGGACATGGATGAAACTGGAAAACATCATTCTCAGTAAACTATCGCAAGGACAAAAAACCAAACACCGCATGTTCTCACTCATAGGTGGGAATTGAACAATGAGAACTCATGGACACAGGAAGGGGAACATCAGGCTCCGGGGACTGTTGTGGGGTGGGGGGAGGGGGGAGGGACAGCATTAGGAGATACACCTAATGCTAAATGACGAATTAATGGGTGCAGGAAATCAACATGGCACATGGATACATATGTAACAAACCTGCACATTGTGCACATGTACCCTAAAACCCTAAAGTATAATAAAAAAAAAAAAAAAAAGAAAAAAAAAAAAAAAAAGAAAAGAATAAAAGTGGAATCTGCAGTTTTTGAGTATAATATCTATAAATGTCACCAAAGTCAAGTTGGCTGATAATTTGTTCTAGGTATTTCTATGCTTTTTGGTTTTTAAAATCAGGGTTGTTCTATCAATTGCTGAGAGAGCACTATTCAATTTTCTAGACAAGACAAAAATTTTCAGTCTCTCTTGTTTTTGTTCGTTTTTGCTTTATATAATTTTCAACTTTAATTAGGCACATAAAGCATCATCGTGTCTTTCAGATGGGCTGAACTTTTTATCATCATGAATTTTGAATTTTTTTTCCTAATTAGCTTCTGGATGCCAGGGTGTATGATGGTAAAGGACATGACATTTCAAATTTTTCCATAATGATAACTCTAAAATAACTTATAACTCTAAAATAATTTATTTTATTTAATCACCTTTTATCTTATTAACTAATTGTTTTTTTCCCACAATTACTTACGTGTACTTTAGACCATTCCTGAATTGACAGTAAAAGGAAGCACATGACAAATTCTTACCTAGTTTTAGAGCATGGGC
This sequence comes from Symphalangus syndactylus, assembly GCF_028878055.3. NCBI lineage: Eukaryota > Metazoa > Chordata > Mammalia > Primates > Hylobatidae > Symphalangus > Symphalangus syndactylus. The sequence continues at coordinate 18,944,502 of NC_072437.2, forward strand.
TGCACAATCCTAAGCCCAGCCTAGTGGTGATGAAATTAAGCCCAGTGCTAAGAGTGCAAATGAAGAAGAAACTCAGTAGTAAGAGAGTCTGGACCAACTAGTCAGATGCCCTAATCAACAACTCTCATTCCACTGTCAAAACCTTGGAGATTTTGTGTGTTTTTTAAATAAGTGAAGTGAATCAAGTGGTGCCTACCAAATTTATTTTGTTCTCTGCATCAGTGCGTGGCAAACAGCATTAACGATGAGAAGCAACTAACTCCCATAAGCTATTTTGGGGGAATAGAGGATGGTACAAATATCACAACTTTACAACAAATATTACAACTCCTTCAAAACACAGTTTGGCAGTTTTTGTTAAAAAAAATTAAAAAGTTGATCAGGCTGGCTGCAGTGGCACATGCCTGTAATCTCAGCACTTCGGGAGACTGAGGTGGGGGGATCACTTGAGCCCAGGAGTTCGAGACTAGAGTGAGCTATGATTGCATCACTGCACTCCAGCCTGGGTGATAGAGTGAGACCCAGTCTCTAAGAAATGAAAATGAAAGAAAGAAAAAAAGTTGAACAGGCACCTGCCACATCTCATTTATTCCACTCCAGGTATTTAACCAAAAGAAATAAAAATGTATGTCCACACAAAGATTTACACATGAATGTCCACAGCAACTTTATTCATAATACTCCAAACTGGTGACAACCCAAATTTCCATCAACAGATAGATAAACTAATGATGGTATATCCATACAATAAATACTATTTAATAATAATAAATAATGAACTATTGATGTATACAGCATCTTGGATACATCTCAAAATAATTATGATGACTGACTAAAGCCAGATTAAAAAGATGACATATTCTATGATTCCATTTACATAAAATTCTAGAAAATGCAAACTTATCCTTAATGATAGAAAAGAAATCAGCAGTTGCCTAGTGATAAAGATTGTGGTGGAAGTAAGGGTTTACAAAGGGGCATCAAGAAACCTTTGGGGTTTATTGACATGTTCATTATCTTGACTGTGGTTCTGTACATGTGCCAAAACTTAACAAACTATACACTTTCGTATGTGCAGTTTATGTTATGTCAGTTACACCTACTAAAACTGCTTAAAATGTCTCAGGGTGAAGTAGAAATCTAATTTTTCATATGGTTAAGCAATTGTGCCTGCACTATTTATTGTGTACTATTACCCGCTGAGTTTAGTTTCACCTGTCTCATTCACTAATTCCCTGTCTATACGTGAGTCTGTTCCTATGAGGCTCTATTGTGCTTCACTGGTCTATTGGACTCTCTCTTTGCCAATATCACACTCTGAAAGTCTTTCAAATTACAATCTGGCTTTATACATGGGGTCATATTTCCAGCTTTCAGCTTTTCATGGGCTCAAGACCTGGTCTTCTGCCTCATGTGGGCGTTAAAACCCAGGCTCTTGGATACTGGGTACCTAGCGCCATTCGTAACACTATGTCGACTCATGTTCCTTCTGTTCCTACTCATTTACTGCTTTCCTTCTTATGTTTTGACATTTTGGAATGCATTTTTTTATTGTGAGCCCAAATGTGGAGTTTTTAATGCTATCTATTTGTTTGTAGTGGAAGGAGTTGAATTTGGTGCAGTCCATCTTGCCAGGCCCAGGACTCACATTCATAGCTACTTTTTTTCTATTTTTGTCTAAGGTCCTTGAGGACATGCATGAGAAAGGGGAAGAGGATATTGTGTTATATTCATCTTTTTATCCTTACTACCTAGTATCCTAACACAGAATAAATAATTAGTAACTATTTATTGAAGGCATGCTTGATAACATATTCTATTTAGACAGATAATATTAACATGATGGCAAATTGATAAAGAAGATGAAATAAAAAAGAAACACAGGGAAAAGTAAGTTGTTAAAAGCAGGAAAGGAGAAATGGCTAAAAAATAGAAAAACAAAGTTTAAGCAGAAAGAAGCAGTGAGTTAGTTCATATACAGAGTAAGAAAATTGAAGCAAGTGGTGAGTAAGGGGGTTGACTGTGTGGGTGAGGGAAGAGACAAATGCATGGAAGAAAATCTGTAGGTAGTTGGATTTATTTTTTTTAGTGTATGTAGGCTGTAGAATATGCCTAGATTGTTCTATGAGTGAATATGAAAATGGAAAAAGATATTGTGTGGGTTGGAGACAATCAATATGGAGATGAAGCACAGGGAAATCTTCTGGATAAGAAAGCAGCTGTGTAGTACTGCGGTGGGTACAGAGGCTGGCTTCAAATTACCATTTTATTAAACCAAGTCAGAATGTGAGAGTTATAAAACTTGTAAATGCAGCTAGAAGATCAGGCATTATGCTGGCAAATGAAAGCTCATATTGGCACATAAATGATCACAGAAATTGAGAACAGTTACATGAATGTCGTCTGAACTCATGACCCTAGAGTTGCTTCAGTAAGTATTATTTGCTAGTTCCATGCTGTATTTGGTACCAAGAAAAGAATGATACTGAAAAAAATGCATGAAAACATGCCTTGTGATCTAAATATTAGCTGCAGCTCATTACTTTATCCTAAAAGTGAAGTTTACCATGAAAAATTTCATAAATGTTGACAGAATGCTTAGTTACCTGAGACATAGCCATTATGGTGAAATGGCTGCATTTTTCTCTTTCCCATATGTGTAAAACCTGCCTAGTAGCATACACACACACACACACACACACACACACACATTTATTTTGTCTTCTTTTTATGTGACTCTTTGTTTACTATTTGAGAAGAAAATGCTTAACTAGCCACATGGTAGTAATGTTGCTCATAATCACAACTGTTATAGCTTTGATGATTCATTTCAAGAATCCATCAATAATATCTTTTTTGTTGTTGTTGTTTTGAGACAGACTCTCACTCTGACACCCAGGCTGGAGTGTAGTGGCATGATCTCAGCTTACTGAAACATCCATCTCCCAGGTTCAAGAGATTCTCCTGCCTCAGCCCCCCAAGTACCTGGGTCTACAGTCGTGTGCCACCACACCCGGCTAATTTTTGTATTTTTAGCAGAGACAGGGCTTCATCATGTTGGCCAGGCTGGTCTCGAACTCCTTACCTCAAGAGATTTGCCTGCCTCAGCCTCCCAAAGTGCTGGGATTAAAGGCCTGAGCCACCATATCCAGCCTTATTTTTTTAATAAAATTTCAGTTCAGTATTACTACATTTTAAAGCCCCACACATAAGCAGAAAAACTGTCAGCACCATTTTACCGTAACTATTAGCCCAGACATAAATTTAGTTTTACTCTTAGAGACTCAAGAAATATCCAAACTCAAAATAAAACAGAAAATGGTTAATTGATTTGAAAATTTTTTAACTTTTTTGTTTCCCTTTGTAGCCTCTAAACTATGACTTTTTTAAAAAAAAGGAATTCTGTCATTTGGAATAACAGGAATGAATCTAGAGGACATTATGCTAAGTGAAATAAGCCAGGCACAGAAAGATCAATACTGCATGATCTCACGCATATGTGGAATCCTAACCAGTTAGTTCATTGAAGTAGAGAGGACAGTGGTGGTTACCAGGCCCTGCGGCGGGAAGGAGATGGGGCCGCAAGGGAATGAGGAGTTGCTGATCAAAGGGTACAAAGTTTCAGCTAGGCAGTAAGAGTAAGTTTTGAGATCCACTGCATAACAGGATGACAATGGTCAGTAATAATGTGTTATATATTTCAACATAACTAAGAAAGTGAATTTCAAATGTATCATCACAAAAAAGTTAAGTGATATGATGGATATGTTAATTGGCCCGATTTAACCATTATGTATTGTATACATATATCAAAACATCACATGATGCTGCATTAATGTAATACAATTATGATTTGTCAATTAAGATACTATTATTTTAAAAATGTATTATACACATCTCTGAGTCACATATTAAGCTAAGGTATGATGGCTGTGTTTTCAGCAATCGGTGTTGCCAGCTACTGCCGTGACCTCATTTCTCTTAATCATTTAAGAGAAACGATTAAGAGAAATTTTAACAATTGTTCCAACTTCTGCCTAATTGATTTGCATGTATTATAGCCTAATCATGACAGAGATTTCAGACCAGGAACTTGCATACCTTGGGTTTCATAGCTGACCTCCAGAACTGATTCTGTTTAATATGTGAGGCAAACAAGATAAAGAAGCAACACAATATATACAGTTTTGCTTTTAAATGGAACTTACTTCTTGTAAGGCCCTATAGCAGGGAATCTTAGCTATGTCTTCAGTAGCAGTTCTAGTAAAGCTTTAGATTCTTCTCTGATAATGAATGGCGACCTAAGGCAATTATGAAAAGAGTAATGAGATTTGACTAAGCAAAGCAGCTCATTTCCTAAAGAAAGTTGAGAAGAGCAATGGCTTGTAGCAGAAATAGGTGTGAAATACCAACTGTGATGGCAGAAATCTCCGCAAAGCTGGAACAGGAATGTTTAAAAATGAGCTGGCAGGTTAAATAGAAAAGATGAAGACTTACCTGACACCTTATTATCATTCCTGAAAAAGAAGGGAAACGTATTCATAGCTCAGTATCAAATAATGAAATCTTATTTCCAAGAGCGAGATAATTAGAAAAACTTTAAGGTAAGTAAATGTAACCATTAAATATATAAAAGTTTAATATAGAGAGAGCAGGATTCAAATAGGAACTCAGGAACGTATTTGCGATGGCTGGACCACTAGCTTTAAGCCCAGAGATAGGGTGATCACACATCACAGATGCCCAGGGCAATCTTGGTTTATCCCTACTGTTTCAAAGCAATCACTAACAGCCTCTTATTCGATTTTAAGGAATCTCAATGTAGACAATGCATTTTATGGTCACCTTGCCCAGGGGAAGTTTATAGAACTTGGTATTTTATAAAATATCACCAAGAGTTGAATTAGAGATAATATAAAGTTGGATTTTTTTTGCAGTTTGCTCTTGCTGGTCCAAATACATTTTAAGTTTATTAAAATAAATACATTAAAATTTATTAACTAAATTAAAATTTGTCACGTATTCTTTAGGGTACTTGGCAAATAAGTGAAGTATTGTCTTATAAATTTTGTTGACAAAATAAAGAGGTTTTTTCATGGAATGCTATGCAGCCATGAGAAAGAATGAGACTATGTCCTTTGTAGCAACATGAATAAAGTGGGAGGCCATTATCCTAAGCAAACTAACACAGGAACAGAAAACCAAATACCGCTTGTTCTCACTTATGAATGAGAGCTAAACACTGAGTACATACGGACACAAAGAAGGGAACAACAGACACTGGGCCTACCTGAGGGTGGAGGGTGAGAGGAAGGTGAGGATTGAACAACTACCTATTGGGTGCTACGCTTATTACCTGATTGGCGAAACAATCTGTACATCGCATCCGCGTGACACACAGTTTACCTATATAACAAACCTGCACATGTATCCCTGAATCTAAAACAAAAGTTAAAAAAAAAAAGAAATACAAATAGAAACATACTGGAATTTAGAACATTAATTTTTAATTTCTAAGGACTTTATCAAGAGACAGTTTTGTAGAATATGTAAAATCATAATTGCCCCAAATTCATGCAACGATCTATGACGTCTTCTTGATTCCTATGTATTTATTTATTTACATATGTTCATTGACACAATAGATGTATTTTTGGAGTACATGTGATATTTTGATATATTCATGTAAGGCATAATAATCAAATCAGGGCAATCGGCATATCTATCACCTGAAACATTTTTCTTAATACTGGGAACACTTGAATTATTCTCTACTAGCTGTTTTGAAATATGTAATAGATTACTGTTTACTATAGTCACCCTACTGATTTATCAAACGCTTAGGTCTTATTTCTTTTATCTGACTGTATTTTTGTACGCATTCACCAACCTTTCTTCATCCAACCCTGGCCTTTACCCTTCCCCCTCTCTGGTAACAACCAATCTACTCTCTGTCTTCTTAAGATCCACTTACTTAGGGCCTAAATATGAGTGAGATCATGTGATATTTGTCTTTCTGTGCTTGGCTTATTTCTTTTAACATAATGACCTCCCGTTCCATCCATGCTGCTGTAAATGACAGGATTTCACTGATTTTTATGGCTGAATAGTATTACATTGTGTGTGTGTGTGTGTGTGTACATATCACATTTTCTTTATCCATTTATCCATTGGTGGGCAGTTAGGTAGTTAGGCTGATTCCATATTTTGGCTATTTAGAATAGAGCTGCAGTCAACATGTGAGTGCCACTATCTCTTCAATATACAGATTTCCTCCCTTTTAGATATATACCCAGTAGTGAAATTGCTGGATCATAGAGTTGTTCCATGTTTAGTTTTTTTCAGTCCATACCGTTTTTCACAGTGGCTGTCAAAATTTGCATTCCCACCAACAGTGTACGAAGGTTCCTCTTTCTCTGCATTCTCACCAGCATTCACTGTCTTTTTTATAAAAGCCATTTTAACTGGAGTGACATGGTATTTCACTGTAGTTTTTATTTGCGTTTCCCTGATGATTAGTGATGTTAACCATTTTTATATACCTATTTGCCATTTGTATGTCTTCTTTTGAGAAATGTCTATTCAGATTTTTTGCCCATTTCTTAATCAGATTATTAGATTTTTTTCCCATTGAGTTATTTGAGTTATTTATATATTCTGGTTATTAATCCCTGGTCAGATGAAGCATTTGCAGATATTTTCCCTTATTCTGTGGGCTGTCACTTCAATTTGTTGATAGTTTCCTTTGCTGTGCAGAAATTTTGAGCTTGATGCAATTCCATTTATCTATTTTTGCTTTAGTTGTCTGTGCTTTTCAGATTTTACCCCCCAGAAAATTTGCCCAGACCAGTGTCCTGGAGCATTTACCCCATGTTTTCTTCTAGGAGTTTCATAGATTCGGTTCTTAGATTTAAGAACTTAATCCTTTATTATTTGATTTTTATATGATGAGAGGTAGGAGCATAATTTCATTCTTCTGCATATGGATATCCAGTTTTCCCAGCACCATTTGTTGAAGAGACTGTCCTTTCCTTGATGTTCTTGACACCTTTGTCAAGAATGATTTGGCTGTAAACGCATGTGTTTATTTCTGGGTTCTCTATTCCGTTCCACTGGGATATTTTCTGTTTCTTTTTGCCTGTACCATGCTGATTTGGTTGCTATAGCTTTGTAGCATATTTTGAAGTCAGTTAGTGTGATGCCTCCAGCTTTGTTCTTTTTGCACGGGATTGCTTTGGCTATTCAGAATCTTTTGTGTTTTAATATAAATTTCAGGATAGTTTTTTATATTCCTGTGAAGAATGTCATTGGTATTTTGATAGAGATTGCATTGAAACTGTAGATTGCTTCGGGTAGTGTTGACATTTTAACAATACTGATTTTTCCAATTCATGAGCATAGACTATCTTTCCATTTTTTGTGTCCACTTCAATTTCTTTCATTAGAGTGTTATAGTTTTCATTGTAGAGATCTTTCACTTCTTTAGTCAAAATTATTCCTAGGCATTTTTAATTTTTTAATAAATATTGTAAATGGGATTGCTTTCTTGATTTATTTTTTCAGATTGTTCACTGTTGGTGTATATAAATGCTATTAATTTTTGTATGTTGGTTTTGTGTCCTGCAATTTACTGAGTTTGCTTATCATTTCTAACAGTTTTTGGTGGAGTCTTTAGGATTTTTTAAGTGTAAGATCATGTCGTCTGCAAACGAGGATAATTTTATTTCTTCCTTTCCAATTTGGATGTCATTTATTTCTTTCTCTTATCTGATTGCTCTGGCTAGAACTTCCAGTAGTATGTTGAATAAATGTGAAGAAAATGGGCATCCTGATCTTGTTCCAGATCTTAGCAGAAAGGCTTTCAATTTTTCCCCCTTTGGTATGATGTTAGCTATGGGTTTGTCAAATATGGTCTTTACTGTTTTGAGGTATACTCCTTTTATACTCAATTTTTTAGTGTTTTGATAATAAAGAGATGTTGAATTTTACCAAATTCTTTTTCTGCATCTATTGAAATAATAATATGGTTTTTGTTCCTGGTTTATTTATGTAATGTATCATGTTTATTGATTTCCATATGTTAAGCCATCTTTTCATTTCTGGGAGGTTAAATAATATGTCCAGATGGTAAGTGAGAGAGCCAGGATTTCAACTCAAGTCTAACTTCCAAGCCTATGTACGTTTTACCATTTGAGAAACTTCTGTATTTTAATTCTACATTCATAAACCTATACACACATAGCGATCCACATCCATATGTATAAACTCTTTATAATATATGTAGTATAATTTCTACATTAAAGTTTTTATTAAGTCTGGTTTCTATCCCTATGTATATGTTATGTTTCATGGGATTCGACTTCATCTAAATCTATAAACTAGAGATATATTATATATTTTTAGTACTATCTATATATCTCTTAAAATTGTTCTGCACATTGATCTCCAAGATGTGAACCACCGGAGGTGCCAGAAATCAGCCTTTCATATGATAATAATATTTATAAAGTAAATATAAGGATATATTTCAGAGTAAGTTGAACTTTCAGATGAAAAGTAATACCAGCATGATTTTTACCAGAATAGCAAAAATGTTTGTGAGAGTCTTCAGTATACAAAAAGAAAACCATGCAGTTCGAATGGGGGTCTAAAAGAAATGTAATTTATTTTAATCAATCTTTTGATCATATGTTTACTTCCCAAAAAGAAGATAATATAATATTATAGGTTATAAGATTCTCATTATTAGTGGCAAATAACTTTTATTGAACAATTGCTGTATGTTATTTTCTCACTTAATACTTATAACAACCCGATAAATTATGTTCCATTTTTACACTGTATATTACAGCCAAGGAAATTGAAGCTGAGTAAAGTTAAATAAAGTGGCTAAGATGAAACAGCTTGTATCAGAAGCAAGACTAGACCCATTTCTCCCTCACACTGCTTTCTATGCTTTCAGTTGTAACTTGTTCAGTGTATGAGATAATCTTCCTTCAACATGTGTGTCCAAAATGTTTGATTAAAATATTTAGCTTTCCTTTAGTTACAAGGAGCATATTCTTAGAAGACAAGTTCTCAATGGGACACATGAGTAAGTGGTTAATTATGATTGCTTGTTTTAAGACTGAATTCAAAAAGCATGCACTGGAACTTCTGAACATCCTCTGTGAGTGTGGAATGAGGAGCTCTACCTATTCAGTCCCTCACAAATAGTGTTTACTGTAGTTGCCTCCATAGAATATATATTTACTATCACTTTTGTATCTCAGGTTCCACCCAAACAGCTTGGTTTTCCCCATGATAGAAACCATAATAAGTATGCATAACTACAGCAGCACCACTAGTAAATTTTGAAAACTAGTTTTTAGGATGAAATCTCTTTGATAAAGAAAATCACCTGGCAAAATTTGTAAAAAATACTGATTCCAAGCCACATTTGTGATTCATATTTTTAGGCAAGGCTGAGATTCTCAGAATTGGCTAGGTTAGAAATCAATCGTTTAAAATTTTAGTTTTGCAATTAAACTCCAAAAGATATATTATAGATTAGAACACAAAATTACATGGCTTTTTTAAAAAATAGACCTTGAGTCTTCAAAGAAATGTTAGTCTTCTAGCTAGCTGCTTACTGCCCTGCCCAAGGGTAGCATGCATGTCCTCTTCCCTTAAGACTATTTCCCCAGAAAAGTCCAAGGAGCAGCAGAGGTAATGAGAGCCTCCTGTCTTTCCTGCAAAGAGGCAGGTATGTCTTTGTTTTCTGGGATGGACAACCATCTCAATTTTATTTATTTAGTGACTCTTACATGTTCTTATTTCTAGAGATTGAATTGGGCTGGTGTACTTTGTGGTTGAGCATGGTTGGAGTCGTCAGGGGCATTGGCACTTTTAAAATCCCTCGCCGACTTTACTTTTCATGTTCACGTCATTGGGAAGTGTGTAAATCCATTCTTTCATTGCTATAAAGAAATATCTGAAACTGGCAGGGCACGGTGGCTCATGCCTGTAATCCCAGCACTTTGAGAGATCAAGATGGGCAGATGACTTGAGACTAGGAGTTCAAGACCAACCTGGGCAATATGGTGGAACCCCATCTCTACTGAAAATACAAAAAATAGCTGGGAATGGATCCCAGCTACTTGGGAGCTGAGGCACAAGAATCGCTGGAGCCCGGGAGGTGGGGGAGTTGCAGTGAGCCGATATCGTGCCACTGCATTCTAGCCTGGGTCACAGAGTGAAATTCCATCGAAGGAAGGAAGGAAGGAAGGAAGGGGAGAGAGAGAAAGAGAGAGGAACAGAGGAAGAGAGAAAGAAAGAGAAAGAAAGAAAGAGAAAGAAAGAAAGAAAGAAAAAAAAGAAAGAGAGAGAGAGAAAGAAAGAAAAACTGAGATTGGGTATTATATTTCTTTTATTACATTTTTGAGTCCTATATTTGTATCGTACAGAATGAGTTCTGTATATTTTTCAGATGGAAAAGACATATTGACTTAAAAGGTACCTCTCAAATTTTAATGTGTACAATAAACTGGAGATTGTGTTAATGTAGACTGTTTTTTCAGAAGATCTGGAAGAAAGACTCAGTTTCTGAATTTTTAACAAGCTCACCAGTAATGTCAATGTTTTTGGCCAAAGAAGAATATTTTGTCAAAAATTCAGTAAGTGGAAGAGGCTGTGTTTCTTTTTCTAGTTTTTCTGGCGTGTAAACAAAGATGAGAGTTTTCATTTACCAAAGACAGATATATGCAAAGAAAACCTAAGAAAGAAGGGCAGCTGCCAGATTAAATGTGATGGTTTATGCACATCAGCTGCATAAAGATACCTAATAATGAAGAGAAAAATAATTAACTCTGTAGTGCCACCGTCTGTCAGAGAGCTCTTTAACCAAGTGAATCATTAACGTTAACTGCGCTAGGACAAGTTTTTATGATGTGCTGATGCACACAGAAGGACACAGCATCACTGCTGTGATATTGCCCCCTCCAAAGTAAATTATAGTCTAAATTTAACCATAAAGAGACATCAGTTTTATGCAAAGTTCAAGATACACGTATCTTTCATGTTCTGTAATTTGTAATGTTGATTTTAAGTAGTCTATCTTTAGCACCCTAGGGAGCAAGTATCTCCTAATAATTTTTTTCAGAACTTTCTGGGTAATAAATGCCATCCTGTTAAATAAGTATTTTCTTCTTTTTTTTCTGCTTTGTATCCATTTATTTACTTGTTTGCTTTTTAAAAAAATTGTACTTTAAGTTCTGGGATACATGTGCAGAATGTGCAGGTTTGCTACATAGGTATACATGTGCCATGGTGGTTTGCTGCACCTATCAACCCATCATCAAGGTTTTCAGCCCTGCATGCATTAGCTGTTTGTCCTAATGCTCTCCCTCTCCCTGCCCCTGACCCCACGACAGACCCCAGTATGTGTTGTTGCCCTCCCTGTGTCCATACGTTCTCATTGTTCAGCTCCCACTTATGAGTGAGAAGATGCACTGTTTGGTTTTCTGATCCTGTGTTAGTTTGCTGAAGGTGATGGCTTCCAGCTTCATCCATGTCCCTACAAAGGATATGATCTCATTTCTTTTTATGACTGCATAGTATTCCATGGTGTATATGTCCGACATTTTCTTAGGCCAGTCTATCATTGATGGGTATTTGGGTTGGTTCCATGTCTTTGCTATTGTAAATAGTGTTGCAATAAACATACATGTACAGGTATCTTTATAGTAGAATGATTTATATTCTTTTGGGTATATACCCAGTAATGGGATTGCTGAGTCAAATGGTATTTCTGGTTCTAGATCCTTGATGAATCATCACATTGTCTTCCACAATGGTTGAACTAATTTACATTCCTACCAGCAGTGTAAAAGCGTTCCTATTTCTCCACATCCTCGCCAGCATTTATTGTTTCTTGACTTTTTAATAATCGACATTCTGACTGGCGTGAGATGGTATCTCACTGTGGTTTTGGTTTGCATTTCTCTAGTGATCAGTGATGTTGAACTTTCTTTCATGTTTTTTGGCTGCATAAATGTCTTCTTTCGAGAAGAGTCTGTTCATATCCTTTGTTCACTTTTTGACGGGGTTGTTTCTTTTTTTCTTGCGAATTTGTTTACATTTCTTATAGATTCTGGATATTAGACCTTTGTCAGATGGGTAGATTACAAAAATTTTCTCCCATTCTGTAGATTGCCTATTCACTCTGACAGTAGTTTCTTTTGCTGTGCATAAGCTCTTTAGTGCTTCTAGTTTAATTAGATCCCATTTGTCTATTTTGGCTTTTCTTGCTATTGCTTTTAGAGTTTTCATCATGAAATCATTGTCCATGTCTATGTCCTGAATGGTATTACCTAAGTTTTCTTCTAGGGTTTTTATGGTTATGGGTTTAACATTTAAGTCTTTAATCCATCTTGAGTTAATTTTTGTCTAAGGTATAAGGGGTCCAGTTTTAGTTTTCTGCATATGGCTAGCAAGTTTTCTCAGCACCATTTATTAAATAGGGAATCCTTTCCCCACTGCTTGTTTTTGTCAGGTTTGTCAAAGATCAGATGGTTGTAGATGTGTGATGTTATTTCTGAGGTCTCTGTTCTGTTCCATTGGTCTATATGGCTGTTTTCGTACCGGTACCATGCTGTTTTGGTTACTCTAGCCTTGTAGTATAGTGTGAAGTCAGGTAGCATGATGCCTCCAGCTTTGTTCTTTTTGCTAAGGATTGTCTTGGCTATACAGGCTCTTTTTTGGTTCCATATGAAATTTAGGGTAGTTTTTTCTAATTCTGTGAAGAATGTCAGTGGTAGTTTGATGGGAATAGCATTGAATCTATAATTTATTTTGGGCAGTATGGCCATTTTCATGATATTGATTCTTCCTATCCGTGAGGATGGAATGTTTTTCCATTTGTTTGTGTCCTCTCTTATTCCCTTGAGCAGTGGTTTGTAGTTCTCCTTGAAGAGGTCCTTCACGTCCCTTGTAAGTTGTATTCCTAAGTATTTTATTCTCTTTGTAGCAATTGTGAATGGGAGTTCATTCATGATTTGGCTCTCTGCTTGTGTATTTTTTGTGTATAGGAATACTTGTGATTTTTGCACATCCATTTTGTATCCTGAGATTTGCTGAAGTTGCTTATCAGGTTAAGGAGTTTGGGGGCTGAGACGATGGGGTTTTCTAACTACAGAATCATGTCATCCGGAAACAGAAAATTTCACTTCCTCTCTTCCTATTTAAATACCCTTTATTTCTTTCTCTTGACTGCTCTGGCCAGAACTTCCAATACTATGTTGAATAGGAGTGGTGAGAGAGGGCATCCTTGTCTTGCATGAGTTTTCAAAAAGAATGCTTCCAGCTTTTGCCCATTCAGTATGATATTGGCTGTGGGTTTGTCACAAATAGCACTTATTATTTTGAGATATGTTCCATCAACACCTAGTTTATTGAAAACTTTTAACATGAAGAGTTGTTGAATTTTATCAAAGGCCTTTTCTGCATCTATTGAGAATCATGTGGCTTTTGTCTCTGGTTCTGTTTATGTGATGAATTACCATTATTGATTTGTGTATGCTGAAGCAGCCTTACACCTCAGGGATGAAGCCGATTTGATTGTGGTGGGTAAGCTTTTTGATGTGCTGTTGGATTCGGTTTACCAGTATGTTATTGAGGATTTTTGCATTGATGTTCATCAGGGATATTGGCCTGAAGTTTTATTTTTGTTGTTGTTGTGTCTCTGCCAGGTTTTGGTATCGGGATGATGCTGACCTCATAAAATGAGTTACGAAGGAATCCCTCCTTTTCAATTCTTTTGGAATAGTTTCAGAAGGAATGATACCAGCTCCTCTTTGTACCTCTGGTAGAATTTGGCTGTGAATCTGTCTGGTCCTGGGCTTTTTTTGGTTGGTAGGCTATTAATTACTACCTCAATTTCAGAACTTGTTATTGGTTTATTTAGGGAGCCAACTTCTTGGGAGGGTGTGTGTGTCCAGGAATTTATCCATTTCTTCTAGATTTTCTAGTTTATTTAGGTAGAGGTGTTTATAGTATTCTGAAGGTATTTTGTATTTCTATGGGGTCAGTGGTGATATCCCCGTTATCATTTTTTGTTGTGTCTGTTTGATTCTTCTCTCTTTGCTTCTTTATCAGTTTAGCTAGCAGTCTATCTATTTTGTTAATTTTTTCGAAAGACCAGATCCTGGATTCATTAATTTTTTGAATGGCTTCTTGTGTCACTATCTCCTTCAATTCTGCTCTGATCTTAGTTATTTCTTGTCTTCTGCTAGCTTTTAGATTTATTTGCTCTTGCTTCTCTAGTTCTTTTAATTGTGATGTTAGGGTATCCATTTGAGATCGTTCTAGCTTTCTGATGTGGGCATTTAGTGCTATAAATTTCCTTTTTAACACTACTTTAGTTCCCAGATATTCTGGTACATTGTCTCTTTGTTCTCATTGGTTTCAAAGAACTTCTTGATTTCTGCCTTAACTTCATTATTTACCCAGGAGTCATTCAGGAGCAGGTTGTTCAATTTCCTTGTAATCGTGTTGTTTTGAGTGAGTTTCTTAATCCTTAGTTCTAATTTGATTACAGTGTGGTCTGAGGGACTGTTTGTTATGAGTTCAGTTCTTTTGCATTTGCTGAGCAGTGTTTTACTTTCAATTGTGTGGTTGATTTTAGAATAAGTGCCATGTCACACTGAGAAGAATGTATATTCTGTTGATTTGGGGTTGAGAGTTCTATAGATGTCCATTAGGTCCACTTGATCCAGAGCTGAGTTCAAGTCCTGAATATCCTTGTTAATTTTCTGTCTCATTGATCTGTCTAATATTGACAGTGGGGTGTTAAATTCTCCCACTATTATTTTGTGGGAGTCTAAGTCTCTTTGTGCTTGTTTTATGCATCTGGGTGCTCCTGTATTGGGTGCATATATATTTAGGATAGTTAGCTCTTTTTGTTGAATTGATCCCTTTACCTTTAAGTAATGCCATTCTTTGTCTTTTTTTTATCTTTGTTGGTTTAAAGTCCGTTTTCTCAGAGGCTAGGATTGCAACCCCTGCTTTTTTTTTTTTTTTTCCATTTGCTTGGTAGGTCTTCCTCCATCCCTTTATTTTGAGCCTACGTGTGTCTTTGCACATGAGATGGGTCCCCTGAATACAGCATACCAATGGATCTTAACTCTTTATCCAATTTGGAGACTGGATATTTTATAAAGAGGAAAGGTTTAATTGGCTCATGGTTCTCCAGGCTGTACAGGAAGCATGGCACTGGGCACCTGCTCAGCTTCTGATGAGGCCTCAGGAAGCTTACAATCATGGCAGAAGGCAGACGGGGAGCAGGCACATCACGTGACAAGAATGAGCACAAGAGAGAGTGATAGTGGAAGGGAGGTGCCCTACACTTGTAAATGACCAGATCCCCTGTGAACTCAGAGCAGGAGCTCATTGATCACCTAGGAGTTGGCCCAAGCCATTCATGAGGGATCTGCCCCAGTGATCCCATCACCTCCCACCAGGCGCCACCTCCAGCACTGAGGAGTATACTTCAGTGAGATTTGGGCGAGGACAAATATCCAAACTATATCAGGGAGTCGTTAGCATGTCTGGCCATCTTGAAAGGATGAAAGCTTATTGGAGTGGAAAAAAAATGGCCTCTCTCCAGCCATACAACTCAGTCAAACCACATTCAATTAACATAAATATATTTTGACCTCCAAGTATGTAAGAGGTGATTTATATTCACAATTGCTAATTTATAATGCAGTCTCATAAATTTGATCTTCACAAGAAAGATGAGCAAATTGCTCCTTGCCAAAGTTAATTGGCTGAATTACCAACTGAAGTCCTGTTATGCTTGGCCCTAAATTCTGGTGGCCCCTTTCCACCAGAGTCAACCGGCTCTCTTTACATATAGATTCTCACCCTGTATCTTCCAGTTCCTAAGGCAAAAGGAGAAAAATTGCTGCATGAGGATCTCTTGGCCCAGATTTTAAAAGTCAAAGACAGTGGATTGCTTTATAACCTCAAATGGTTTCACATTTCCAGTTTGGAGCTGATCAGTGCATCCTCTGTGTCCTGATGCTTAACTTTTCTTTTCTTTTCTTTTTGAGATGGAATCTCACTCTGTTGCCCAGGCTGTAGTTCAGTGGCATGATGTTGGCTCAGTGCAACCTCTACCCGCTGGGTTCAAGCGATTCTCCTGCCTCAGCCTCCCAAGTAGCTGGGATTACAGGCATGCACTACCAAACCTGGCTAATTTTCGTATTTTTAGTAAAGACGGGTTTTGCTGTGTTGGCCAGGCTGGTCTCGAATTCCTGACTTTAGGTGATCCGCCCACCTCAGCCTCCCAAAGTGCTGGGTTTGCAGGTGTGAGCCACTGCACCCGACCAACTTTTCTGATATTATTTTGAATATGTTTGTGCCCTCTCATTGCCTTATCCTAACCCAACTGCAGTCTTATAGCTCCTGTTAGGTGCACTGTCCCTAATCCATATTGGCAAAGTAGTTGAGGGAGTCAACTTGGGGAATATATATTATTTTAAAAAGCTATTCAGATATAACAAGATAACTATTTAAAATATTCCTTTAAAATAAAATGATGTACTGCCTTGTCACTTAAATTTCATAGTCACAATATTTGAAAAAAATACTTAATTTTACCATTTTTATGCATGATGGCTACAATTCTTTACAACTTTGCCTACCAACCGTTTCAGGAATGGGTGAAAGGAGTGGGAAAACCATATTAAAATACTCAGTTTTACAATTTATTTCCTAGAAAAAATGTGCCAGGTTAACTTGTTTATTAAAAGAGCTGTGATGTCAATATTATTTCCTGCTTCAGAATATTTATCTTGTTTTACAGTTCCACTAAAAGTCCAGGCAGAGCCATTAAAAGTTTTCCAAAATCAATAAATAATTTATCTCTGCAAATAAGACTCTTGCTTTCCAGGGTGGGATTAGTTTTTCCAAAGCATCCGGCATTAGAATTAGCCAGACCAATTCATAGAAGTTTATAATTAATCCTGACCAGAGGAAGCTAAATAAGAGTGAAAATGAAATCAGATAATTGTCTGAAATGAAGCTGGAAGGTGGTAACAGCCAGACTAAGTTTTCTGTGAGTACACGCAATGACCAGGAAAACGTCTCAATCTAGGGGTCAGCTTTTAGCGAGATAATGTGTCTTGCTAAATTTTTATATCTGCCACAAAAGGCAAGACAAGCACCATGTAAGGTACCAAAGGCTATATTCATTATTCTCGAGTGCAAAAGAGTTTGTGTCTGTGTCTATAATTTTCTCCATGGGTTTATTTAGAATTGTGTTCCTCTGTTTTTGATGTATTTCTAGAACATACAATATAAATAAATATGAAGGCTTATAGATGCAATAAAAAACAAAATGCTCAAGTTGTATAGTGTTATCTGTTGCATGTGGATTTGTTGGGCTACTTATTTATTTACATCATTGACAATTTCTTGTGGAATGCCAACTTCAGAAATGTATTGTAGCTTGGACTCTGCAAGTGTCTTTTACAACAAATGGGTCAAATTTTGATACCAAAAAGTCATCCTTAGCCTGCTTGTCTTTAGTTTTTTAACAAAAACAGGTAATAACAATGTAAACAAAATTGCTATGTATAAATTCCTATCATAGGTATATGTTGTGAAAATCCAGCAAGTAAATTTAGTAATAATTTATTTTGTGAGTATCGTTTGACCTTTTTTGTCCTTTCTCACCTACTAGGAACAGTTTATAATCAGCTCATGCTGCATCAGTCCCAGTATCCATTTAGGGCAGCACAAATCCTTGTCTTTTACCCTAATCTATAAATCTGTAACAGTGTAGTTTAAAAATTGCTTTTGTATGATAACAACTGCTTGTTAACAATCCTCGTATCTCACTAAACAGCTACACTCACCAGTGAAAAAGGTGAAAAGGTCTCTCTCTTTCTCTCTTTCTCTCTCTCATATGCAAATGCAGGCTCTGATATTCTTACTTTCCAGAATGCTTTGCTGTTTATTCCATCCCTAGAACTAGTACCTGTGGATCCTTTAATAGTAGTCACTCCAAGCAACACCCTATTGCAAGGTTTTCCCATTACCCACCATCTGCCACCCGTAGTCATAGTTGATGTTTCCGCTTTGAACTTCAGTTAACATCAGGAGCGTATAGATCGCTCTTAAAGCATTCATCACACTCTCCTGGAGTCCTTACCTTTTTATTCTCTCCCATACTAAGCAGCAAAGTCCCTGAGTCCACTTTATTACTTTTATTCATCTCCATTCCTAGCATGCTGTGTGGCATAGAGTAGGCTTGTCAAAAATAAACAGATGTTCAAATACAATTAAGTGCCCCCCTACGAATATGGGAAAATTTTTCTGAAAAGAGGCTAAGTCATCATAAGCATAGTCATATTCATTAATGACAGTGATTACAGAAGGCCAACACTAAGTGCAGTGCCAGAAGCAGTGATGGTAGTTCCATATCTGTAGAGAAAGACGATATTGTGAATAATGAAGAGAGGAATCTTAACATGAAGTCTTAAGCTATTGCCTTTGTCATTGGTGAGTCTTGTGGTGAGAGAACTATGCACAGTGAAGCATATGTTGAATTATGGGACACGTGCTTGCACTCTAAGTGTATCCCTTTTCTTTTATATGAAAGCGTCATGAGGTCCTTCTGGGAATTGTTTTTTAAACAGCTGGAAAGTTTCTCATTTTTCAGATGAGGAAACTGAGGTTCGAATGTTTCAAGTGAATCTCCCAACGTAATTAAGTTGGTTAATCACCGAACTGAGATGATCATCTTTGTGTTATGATATACAGCTCAGTGCTCTGCACCCCTAGGAGTGGTGAATCACTTAAAACCACAGGACTCTGAGGTCCTGAGGTATTGTTTGTGGCCATTATCAACAATTTTAGTAACAAGTTCAGAACACATTTTCTTAGATCTCAAACTCCTACAAAATGTTATTTGTAAATAGAATGTTTTGTTAAGAATTAAAAACAAGCAAGCAAACATATGCTAGGAGGATAATTGAAGGCTTTTAAAAAAACAATTAGCTGCTCCCAGGGATTCTAGTACTCATTTTGATACATGGAAACTACTAAAGCCAGAAATTTAAAACATTGAAAATCAGTGCCAATTTGTGGATTATTACACTTAAAAAATGCATGAAACAACAGGATCCACTTATTAAAGAGTTTCTGTAGTTTACAAATAAATAATTCACCATACAAATTTTTATTTGTAAAAAATTATTTACAAATAAATAATGGTAGAAAGACACACTCATTCATTCATTCATTCATTCAGAAAATAATTATTAAACATCTACTATATATTAGGTTTCTCCAGAGAGAATATAGAATATATTATATATGTATGTATGTGTGTGTGTATATATATAGTATATATGTATATATATGTGTGTATATATAGTATATATGTGTATATATATGTGTGTATATATGTATATATATGTATATATATAAATATGTGTATATATGTATATATATGTGTATATATATATAAATATGTGTATATATATATGTTGGCTTAGCTCAAAAGATATGTCTATAGATACAGATACAGATATAAAGAGATTTACTTTAAGGAATTGGCTCATGTAATTTTGTAGGCTGTTAAGACCAAAATCTTCAGGGCAGCCTGGAAATTTCAGCAGAAGCTGATGTGGCAGTCCAAAGGCTCTGCCAAAGATGTGGTAGGCCAGTGACCTCTCACTGCTGAGAAGTCAAAATCTTTCCTATTAATAAGATGAGTCCCACTCACATTATGGAGGGTAACATGCTTTATTCAAAGTCTATCAATTTGAGTGTTAATCACAACTATAAAATACCTTCACAGCAACATCTAGACTGGTGTTTGACCAAACAGCCAGGCATCATACTTTAGTCAAGTTGATACATAAATTTAACTATCATAGACTGTGCGTCAGGGACTTCATGGAATTGGAAATTACACTAAGGAACAGTTGAGTTTGGAAGACATCCAATGAACAGATACCACACAAGCATGAATTGCCTTTGTCTCAAGTGCCAGAAACAAAAAGTGAAGGTACCTTGAGAAGTTATAGCAGGGAAACCTGACCCAGTGGAAAGGACTTGAAGTGGTTCCCCCGAGAAAATGATAGTCATGCTGGGGCCTGAAGGCTACAAAAATGGGGTTAACCAAAGAAAACAGGAGAGACTTCCAAGTAGAGGAGAAGACCCCTCATTAGGTAGGAGCTGGGAAAGGCCAACATGGTCAGACACTAGGATACTTGGGGAAAGGGGGTACAAAGGGGTGTTTGAAGTGTGGGAGGAGCCAGATCCTTCAGGATCTTGTGGACCATGTTACAGGTTTGCCAGTGTTAAAGTAGGACAGTGATTATGAACGGTCTCTCCATATGCTTTGTGCCAAATGTATCAGAAAGGCTAAGAGTGGGAGGCAGGGTGGCCAGTGAGGAGGCCAGATAAGAGTGTGTGTAGAGAGGGAGATGGAGAGAATGGAATTAGCTCGAAAGATATTTTGAGAATATGTTGGAGAACGTGATGATTACTTATGAGGGTTGATGGAGAAGCAGGGATCAAGCATGATTCTAAGACTTCAAGCTTGCTCCACGGTTTGGAAGCTGGTCCTATTCGTTGTGACAGGGAACTCTGGTTTAGGGTTTCAAATTGAATAAGGGACCTATTGAGCTGGAGGTACTTGTGGTGTAGCCAAGTGGAGAAATCTAATAAGCAGTTGGACATGTAGCTCTAAGACTCTACAACGATGTATCGGATGACAGAGAATTGAGAAATCATGAAAGTGGGTGAGATTGCCTGGGAGAGTTATCATGAAAAAAGAGAAAGGCCAAAGACAGAGCTCAGAGCAGCTCACAGCTAAAGGTCAGCTCACGACTAGAGGAGACGGAAAAGCAGAATGGCCTAATAAATACGGACAAACCAGCACCTTCAAAGCCAACAGAGTTGCATCTGTGTCTTCCTCCCATACTCACATCTCTCTCCAACCACAGCCAGGTGAGGTTCTTTACTGTTAGGGATTCACGGGGTTAGGTTGGTTCCACCTGGATAATTCAGGATCGTCTCCCAAATTTAATGCCTTTAGCCTTAATCACACCTATAACTTTAGTCCCCTTTTCCTATGCAACGTTATCTACTCACAGGTTCCATATGTTAGAATTGGGACATCTTTAGGGAACCAGTATTTTTTCTACCACAAAAACAACAATTCAGAGCACTGCTGAAGGGTCACAGAAGATAAAACTAAAATTTTTCTGATTGGATATAGCATATGGAAGTGAACAAAAATAATTTCAGTGTCTGGAGGTCACAGAAATGGGCTGAAAAATTAAAAGAGGGAGATTACAAGTAGATACTTTATTCAAGAAATCTGTGAGTAAGAAATGCTGGTCTTGAAACCCATTTGAACATGAGTGGATATTTATTATCACTGAAAGAATCTCTGTCTATGTCCAGGATTTGCCTGGTGGGGCAAGAATTCCATCCACCCCACCCCCAACTCCAGAGAGTCACTTGTTCTCTTTCCAAAGTACCTGAGGGAAAATGACTACGGAAATAATTAAGGTTAATGAATAAAAATAAAATCTGGAAGATTCTTGTTAACTGAAAAAAATGAAACAAAGATTAACAAATATATATTCTGAAACTCTTGACATTCATTTCAATTTTTAAAAACAGTAATTACCTTGTGGTTTTAGATACGTGTGTTCCAGGGCAATTAATCGTCTAATAAATGTGTTTCTAATAAGCATTTGCTAATAGCTTGATGTTGGTAAAAATGTTTCAAGCCTGCTGCCTCTGAAGCCAAAGACTTCAAAATAATATCTAGTGAGAGTTGTGCTTAAAATGAGTATCGGCACTAATATGAAAGAAAAAGCAAATATAATAGGAAGAAAAAAGGAAAAAATACTCTAATATTTATAAATTAATTAAAAAAATCATAATAGTTAACAATTGAGTGATTAACTTATTTTTGGCACCATTCTGAGTGTTGCACATTATCTAATTTAATCATTAAAATGCCCCTACAAAGAATGCAATAACTATCCTCATTTTGGAAGTGGGATAACTGAGGCTGTACACACAGGGCTGGAGTTTCAATCTAGGAAATCTACAACTTTCAAACTGTCAATAACAGTAGGTAACATCTAGCATTGATTGTCTATCAAGTACTTGTTTTATACACTTTACAGATGTAAATACTTTACCTCTCACCCCAGGCTTATGAGGTAGACGTTTTCACACCATTATAGATTGGAAAACTAAAGCATGCTTAAGTCACACATGTAATAAGTAGGTCAGAACTCACACCCAAGAAGATTGGCTCCAAAGTCCAATTTCTTCTCCAAATATCTGAAATGTGATTTTTTTTGAAACTTTTTCATGTGGACAGAGTGTTATCTTAGGCATTTCTGCTATTGTATTTTTAAAAGTATTTGGAATTAAAAATATATGTAATTTTGATGGGCTAGTAAACCCTTCCCTCTCTGAACTTCACCTTGCCTTCAAGAGTAAATGAAGAACTAGGTGATCCATAAAGTATCTCTTAGCTGCATAGTTCTATGAACATGCCAAAGTTTCTTCTCCTCTTTTAACACGTCTTTATTGTTCTGTTTTTACATGCTGGGATTTATGCTACATTGTATATTGTAATGATTAATCATTTAGATCAAGCATTTATTGAGTACAGTACTTACAACACATTAGGTGCTATGCAAAGTGCATTACTTGGTTTACTTTACTTAACCCTCACATGAGCTTTGCTTTTAATTATGATTACTCTCTCTACCTTACAGATGAGGAAACTGAGCTTAGAGGTCCTTAGAGCCTTTTTTAAGTCACACAACCAGTAAATGGCAGAGCTGGGATGAAACCCAGAAAGCCTCACTCTGAAACTCAGAAGCCCAGTCTCCTTACCATCTTACTGTTATATTGTAGGTACCAAATCATTGATGACAAGCATCGTTGATGAGGTTCATAGTATTTGTACCACACACTCTGAAACAGTCAGATCAGACTGAAGCAAAGATGAATCATTTGGCCTATGTATAAGAATGAGAAATGGGGAGATACACACAACGTGTCTGTCTAAAATCATATCTTTCTGACCCACCCAACTGTGTTAATTTCCACAATTAGAGCCTTTCCCTTGGGTTTTGCAGATGGGGTCCAAAGGACCAGCTTAAAATATGACTAGAGGAAGCAATGATTTAACCATCTATTTCCTGAGACCAGCAGACGGATGAGCTCACCTGCTGCGAACAAAGGGCAGAACCCTAAAGAATAGCTTAGGGTGTTTGAATCACGGGTGAGGTTTCTGGAGCTTTGTTTATGGCTGAGAAGTTGGCATAGTATCACCAGGCATGGCATGTGTGTGTGTGTGTGTGTGTGTGTGTAAAACTATGTATATGTGTGTATGTGTAGTGGCAGCAAATAGCTAAGGGATTGCACAATTAGGTGTCAGACTTTAGAAAAAGCATATTATAAAAGGGATGGAAGCAGCAACTGAACATAAGAAGGTATTAAAGAAAAAATAGTCATCCAGTATGTCTACCTCAATTTGGCCATAAACTGATGTGACTGAGGCTGTCTTAGGGTTGTTCTCCATTTAAGAAATTCCTAGAAACGTTGATGTAGTGGGAAATTAGTGTAACACAATCATGGGTTTAGAAGGCTTCTGAAATCATCTAGCCCAGACTTTGGCTTCTGCACAATCCGTGTGGGATACCTCAGATAGCAGCTGTTTGGGGTCCATTTTTAAGGTCAACCCAGAATGAGAGTCTACAGTCAGCAATCCTATGTTATCTATACTTGCTGTCAGGAAAGCCATTACATATCTAAATCCTTTATATCAAGTTGATATCCAGCCTATTCTAAAGAAGGATAAAAATGGGTTATGTCATTATCCCCCTAAAGGATTCTAATATTCCTAGAGCTATCACTAAATCACCTCATAATCTCTCTTTCTTATGGGATACCTTGAGTTCCTTCCATTTCTCCTTATTTGTCTGGTTCTTTCTAAACTAGACACCTTCCAACACTCGGAAGGACAAGTATCATTGGTGAGTTTCATAGTATTCGTACCACACAGAAAATGATTTTCATCATGCAACATTGCTTAGAAGTGGGGAAGTAAAATTTGTGCCCACAGTGAGACAAGGATTTTGTGAATCACAATGACTCCTCAGACAAGTTAACGTTCTTTGCAAATCTGTAGAAAAATTCCTTCCTTTGCTTATCTGGGTCTCAGTCTGTAATGGCAAAAACCGTAATGGTGATAGTATTCTTATAAAGAGCTATTGTGGGGATGAATCAGATATCATTTGAGAATGTTTAATGTGTAATTAATGTTATGAATATCATTTATGGATTATGAATCTTAAAACTATATTCAGATGCACATACACAATTTCGCAAATATCATATATATATATAGAGAGAGAGAGAGAGAGACAGAGAAACAGAAAATCTCTCAAGGTCTCTCATATATGTATTACCAATTACCACAATTGGGTGGGCCAGAAAGATATGATTTTAGACAGACATGTCGCTTATAGCTCCTCATTTCTCATTCTTATATGTAGGCCAAATGATCTATCTTCGCTTCAGTCTAACCTGACTCTATGTTTCAAAGTGTGTGGTACAAATATTATTAACCTCATCAACAATGCTTGTCATCAGTGATTTGGTACCTACAACATAAGAGCAAGAAGGTCTCTCAAGGTCTCTCTTTCTCTCTCTCTCCCTCTCTAAACATATATATATATATGTATTCTCTTTGCTGTACTCTTAGAGAGAGAGAAAGAGAGAGAGAGAGAAGGTCTCTCAAGGTCTTGCTCTGTTGCCCAGGCTAGAGTGCAGTGGCATGATCATAGTTCACTACAACCTCGAATCCCTGGGCTCAAGGGATTCTCCTGCCTATGCCTCCCAAAGTGCAATGATTACAGGCATGAGCAACCTCATCTGGCCAGATACATAGATATTAATGAAGAGTAATTACATTATTCATTGTAATCAACATTTGTGATTGTTGAAATTGTCTAACACTTTCATGTGTTGTTCACAGGAATGTAACCTGGAATAGTTTAGCTATTCCAGACACACACTGCTCACCAGAGCTAGAAGAAGGCTACCAGTGCCCACCTGGATTTAAATGCATGGACCTTGAAGATCTGGGACTTAGCAGGCAAGAGCTGGGCTACAGTGGCTTTAATGAGATAGGTCTGTCTTACTGGTAAAATACGTTTTAAGTTTCTATTTTATGATGTTTATGAAGTGGACAGAATAATTAAATAATTGATACTAATATTTTGACTGACTGTAGTATAGAAGAAATACAAATATAAATTTTAATTCTTTGCCTATTTTATAATATATTCTACCTGACAGTGCGTAGCATACATGCTGTGTATGTATATAGGCAGCAGTGTTTGTATGGAGTTACAGATCTCTCATTTTTGACTATTTCGATTCTTAATAATAGCATTTAAAAGTATTTGTTTGTTGAACAGGGTTCTGGGTTGTTGACTCAAAGATAAACAAAATTTAAGCCGGGCGCGGTGGCTCACGCCTGTAATCCCAGCACTTTGGGAGGCTGAGGTGGGCGGATCACGAGGTCAGGAGATCGAGACCATCCTGGCTAACATGGTGAAACCCCGTCTCTACTAAAAATACAAAAAAATTAGCCAGGCATGGTGGCGGGTGCCTGTAGTCCCAGCTACTCAGGAGGCTGAGGCAGGAGAATGGCGTGAACCCAGGAGGCGGAGCTTGCAGAGAGCTGAGATCGTGCCACTGCACTCCAGACTGGGCAAGAGCGAGACTCCGTCTCAAAAAAAAAAAAAAAAAAAAAAAAAGATAAACAAAATTTGGTTTCCTTTCATATGTAACTATACCCTAATAGGCAAGGTAAGTCTTAAAAACCGTAATACTAGGTATTGATGAGTGTATTAGAGCTGAAAAGTGCTCCTTGATTAGAAGACAATTAATGAACTACTTAATGAATATGCATCAACTAAGTAATAAATGTATGGGAAATGCTTGTGCATGAAAACTATGTACTCAAATGTGTACGTTCTTCTTGGCTTGCCTTATTAAATCCTAAAATGTGCCATTACATACATAATGAAAGAACTTAGCATCTGCCATTTAATTGATGTGATTGTATTTTTATAATTCCATGCAAGTTGCACATATTATATTATTAAAGCAAAACATGTATAATTCCAAACAAGTATTTTATGCCTTGAGAATTGTTATCAGAGTAGTTTTTTAAACTAAAATTTCTTCAAGTGTCAGGCCCGCATGCTAAACCATAAAGTTACAGCTTTTAGATAGAATGTAGTACTGAACGTGGGCTGATGGTATCTTTTTTAAAGTCAGTTTTGCAAATAACATCTCAAGTTTTCATCTTTATGTTTTAGTATTTCCTCATATTTTATTTCAAGCATTATAGTTAGATGGCATTCTTCCATCTCTTTTGACCAATAATATTATCTCCTGTTTCACAAAAATCCAGAAGCCAACTGATGTGAAGCAATTTCAATTTTCTATACCCTCTTAAACTTATCCAACTTTGTAATTAATCTTAAATCCTTCCCTCTGACTCAAAAGTACAGAGGCGTCATGAATTATGCCAATAACTTTTAGGCATGAGGAAGAAATCACAGATGTGGTATGGGAGGCGAGATGTATAGGCTGATAGGCTGTGTGAAATAAGCTTCAGGAGTTCCAACAGCTGGGCATGACTAGAATGCATGCCTTATCAGAGTCTGCAGCTCTTTCTTTTAGGGTCTGAGTGTATCCATGTCTTCTATGGGGAGTGGTCACCATTCCAGGGTTAAGGTTGCCCTTACAGAAAATAGCCTCCAATTTTTTAAAATCATGTAGCTAAAGCACCTCACACCCTCGCCATTTTTAATTCAACAGTTGTACCCAAATTCAAAATGCAGCATTATATTCAAGTTGATTCATCTTTCTTCACTCTGACTTACAATGGCTTTGCTTAATATAGGGTAGAATCTCTTTTTGAGAGAAAAAGTCTCCTTGTAGTGTGCTGGCTCGAGAGGACCAATTCTAGGAGGAAATTGCCTTGGAGGCAGTCGCCCCCTACTAAAGCAATTATGTTACTATAGCTGTACTGTTAATTTATCTCCCAAGGATTTAAGCTCCTTGAAAACAGGAAGTGCATCTTTTCATCTTCAAGTCTCCAGGGCACAGGGCTATGCCTGGCTCACAGGGAGCCCTCCATAAATATTTACTAATAGGCTCAACAAAGCGTATGTCCTTTTAATTCACTGGTAACCAGGCATGTTTGTATGAGGAGGTAGAGCCACAATAGAGAATTAAGTTGTTTTCTTGTTGTTCTTTTGCCTGATTTTGTCTGTTTTTGTTGGCAATATTCATTATTCCTCATGACTCCTTCCTTTCTATACAGGCTTAATTTCATCTGTTTGCTTATTTTTCCCAAATTCATCATCACTGTATGACTAATTGTTAGATAATGAAATGTTGATCTTGTACCATAACCAAAACATTTTTAAATGGTCATTATAATTTAGATTGAAATTGATAGCTACTTCCTGATATTATGTATCTCTGTAGATACACAAACTACTATATTTGAAAGTTCTTATGGAAACAAAAGACAATGTTTTGCCCAAAATGAGGAAAATAAAATATTTTATTAGACACATATGATCATCTCTTCATGCATGCATCTGAATTTAAAACATAATTAGGGGCCTAATTATGCATATGAATTTGGCTAATATACTTGAATATGTAAGTAATTATGATTAGTTAAAAAGGAGCCCATTTCCTTTTCTTACTAATCAAATTACCATTCAAAACATGAATTTCAATTCACTTATAAAATTTCTGGCATAAGTAGGTTTATTTCTCATTAAGGTTTAACACTGATGATGTTGAAAAATTCAAATTTTAAAATATATTAAAAGCCAGAGTCATGGAGTAGAAAAAATTACAAGGAACTTCTGTTGTAAGATTGAAGAATAAAGACATCTTTGCCCCTTTGTGTCCCCAAAATCATCCAAATATCAAGAAGATTGAGAAACAGAAATGAAATTTTCATATTTAAGAAGTCTGAAAAACTGGACTGGGAGTCTAACAGAAAACTTCCAGAGAGGATTCTGCCTACTGTGGATATCAGACAGCACTGGCAGGATAGCAATATTCTGAGATAATGCATGTTCCTGGAGGAACAGAATCGTCTCATATTTGAGTCAGGGAATCAGAGCAAAGGCTGATTGTGGAGGCTTACTAGGACCCCATGCAGCATCACAAAGCAGAGGCCCTCATTTCTGCAAGCAGTTGGTGGGGAGATAGAGTGGAGGGGACACAACTGCTTTGTGATGGGCCCCAACGCTGCTGATCTGGGTTGGCTAGAATGGGATAAAAGCTAAACGGAAGGTTTTCATGGCCGCTATAACTTAGGATGACCTGGGGAGACTTTTAAAACACACAGATTCTCAAGCACCATCCTCATGTCAATTAAAACACAACCTTAGAGTGATACAAGGAATAGATGGCTTTTAAAGGCTCTCCAGGTGATTAATTTAAGTGCATGCAGAGTTAAGAACCACTGGACTAAAGAAACACATACATTGAGCAGTGGTTTGTAGCTCTCCTTGAAGAGGTCCTTCACATCCTTTGTAAGTTGGATTCCTAGGTATTTTATTCTCTTGGAAGCAATTGTGAATGGGAGTTCACTCCTGATTTGGCTCTCTGTCTGTTATTGGTGCTTGTGATTTTTGCACATTGATTTTGTATCCTGAGACTTTGCTGAAGTTGCCTATCGGCTTCAGGAGATTTTGGGCTGAGACAATGGGGTTTTCTAGATATACAATCATGTCTTCAAGGAGAACTACAAACCACTGCTCAATGAAATAATAGAGGATACAAACAAATGGAAGAACATTCCATGCTCATGGGTAGGAAGAATCAATATCATGAAAATGGCCATACTGCCCAAGGTAATTTATAGATTCAGTGCCATCCCCATTAAGCTACCAATGACTTTCTTCACAGAATTGGAAAAAACTACTTTAAAATTCATATGGAACCAAAAAAGAGCCAGCATTGCCAAGTCAATCCTAAGCCAAAAGAACAAAGCTGGAGGCATCACGCTACCTGACTTCAAACTATACTACAAGGCTACAGTAACCAAAACAGCACGGTACTGCTACCAAAACAGAGATATAGACCAATGGAACAGAACAGAGCCCTCAGAGATAATGCCACATATCTACAACTACCTGATCTTTGACAAACCCAACAAAAACAAGAAATGGGGAAAGGGTTCCCTATTTAATAAATGGTGCTGGGAAAACTGGCTAGCCATATGTGGAAAGCTGAAACTGGATCCCTTACTTACACCTTATACAAAAACTAATTCAAGATGGATTAAAGACTTAAATGTTAGACCTGAAACCATAAAAACCCTGGAAGAAAACCTAAGCAATGCCATTCAGGATGTAGGCATGGGCAAGGACTTCATGTCTAAAACACCAAAAGCAATGGCAAGAAAAGCCAAAATTGACAAATGGGATCTAACTAAACTAAAGAGCTTCTGCACAGAAAAAGAAACCACCATCAGAGTGAACAGGCAACCTACAGAATGGGAGAAAATTTTTGCTATCTACTCATCTGACAAAGGGCTAATATCCAGAATCTACAATGAACTCAAACAAATTTTCAAGAAAAAAAAAACCCATCAACAAGTGGGCAAAGGATATGAACAGACATTTTTTTTTTTTTTTTTTTTTTTGAGACAGAGTCTCGCTCTGTCGCCCGGGCTGGAGTGCAGTGGCGCAATCTCGGCTCACTGCAAGCTCCGCCTCCCGGGTTCACGCCATTCTCCTGCCTCAGCCTCCGAGTAGCTGGGACTACAGGCGCCCGCCACCGCGCCCGGCTAATTTTTTGTATTTTTTAGTAGAGACGGGGTTTCACCGTGGTCTCGATCTCCTGACCTCGTGATCCGCCCGCCTCGGCCTCCCAAAGTGCTGGGATTACAAGCGTGAGCCACCGCGCCCGGCCATGAACAGACATTTATCAGAAGAAGACATTTGTACAGCCAAAAGACACGTGAAAAATGCTCATCATCACTGGCCATCAGAGAAATGCAAATCAAAACCACAATGAGATATCATCTCACACCAGTTAGAATGGCCACCATTAAAAAGTCAGGAAACAATAGGTGCTGGAGAGGACTGTTGGTGGGACTGTAAACTAGTTCAACCATTGTGGAAGACAGTGTGGCGATTCCTCAGGGATCTAGAACTAGAAATACCATTTGACCCAGCCATCCCATTACTGGGTATATACCCAAAGAATTATAAAACATACTGCTATAAAGACACATGCACACGTATGTTTATTGCGACACTATTCACAATAGCAAAGACTTGGAACCAAGCCAAATGCCCAACAATGATAGACTGAATTAAGAAAATGTGGCACATATACACCATGGAATACTATGCAGCCATAAAAAATGATGAGTTCATGTCCTTTGTAGGGACATGGATGAAGCTGGAAACCATCATTCTCAGCAAACTATCGCAAGGACAAAAAACCAAACACCACATGTTCTCACTCATAGGTGGGAATTGAACAATGAGAACAGTTGGACACAGGAAGGGTAACATCACACACCGGGGCCTGTTGTGGGGTGGGGTGAGTGGGGAGGGATAGCATTAGGAGATATACCTAATGTTAAATGACGAGTTAATGGGTGCGGCACACCAACATGGCACATGTATACATATGTAACAAACCTGCACATTGTGCACATGTACCCTAAAACTTAAAGTATAATAATAATTAAAAAAAAAAGAAACACACACATACACACACACACCTATATTATAAAAACCTTCAATTCCATCTTGGTCCATTTTGGTTGTTATAACAAAATGTCATAGAATCAGTGTCTCATAACCAAGAGAAATTTGTTTCTTAACAGTTCTAGAGGCTGGGAAGTCCAAGATCAAGACAGCAGCAGATTTCATGCCTGGTGAAGGCCCACTTCCTGGTTCATAGAATGGCACCTTTTCACTGTGTCCTCACGTAGTAGAAGGAGTAAGGGGTCTCTCTTGAACCTCCTTCATAAGGCTACTAATACCATTAATGTGGGCTCCACCTTCATGATCTAATCACACCCAAAGGTCCTACCTCCTGGTAGCATCACCCCCATGGGGGTTAGAAATTCAACAAATGAATTTGGGGAAACATCAGCATTCTGTCCATTGCACTATCCTACAACATTACCCTGATCCTCCCCAAAGTGAAGCAGTGACAGATATCTGGTCTAACAAAAATTTATTTCAAAGATGAGTCATAATTGAAAGAATGAGGACCACATCTATAAAACTGTACTTTGAGGTACTATTAAAACTGAAAAAAATCATGATTGGGGGGAGGGGGGAGGGATAGCATTACGAGATATACCTAATGCTAAATGACAAGTTTATGGGTGCAGCACACCAACATGGCACATGTATACATATGTAACAAACCTGCACGTTGTGCACATGTACCCTAAAACTTAAAGTATAATAATAATAAAATTTTAAAAATCATGATATATAACTCTTAAAAACTTAGTAGGAAACAGAGCACTGAATTACAGATTCAAAGGATACAGCTTGTCTCAGTAAGTGAACATAGAACAGTCAACACTGAGACACATCTTAGTAAAATTGTTGGAAATCAAAGCTAAAGAAAACATTCATTAGGCATCCAGGAAAAAAAAGGTCAAGTTAGCTATAAGGAGGTACATCAGAGAGGCCTGAAACTTCATGTCAATATGGAGCTCTAGAATGTGATGGCACAATGCTTACAAATTCTTTAGTGAAAGAATGGGTCAAGTTCTTTCTGAATATTTTTGAAGAGGCAAGAACATAGAGACTATATTTTGCCTGAAATCTTCTTGAAAACATTCAGCCAATCAAGAGTTTCTTATCATGAGCTAGTCTCTAATATCTATTTGTTTTAGGAACAAAGCTAATATAACTGTAGGATTTACAAAATACAATGTAAATATTACAAATTATGAATATCTAGAAGAGAGAAGATGAAAACTGGGGGAGATAGTGTAATTATGTTGATATTCTTAATGTTCACTTTTAGCAGTTAAAAAAGTAACATTTATACAATATATGAAATGTATAATAGAGATATATGCATACTTGTCATGAGAATGCATGATAAACTCAGAAATTACTTTCTTTAGAAATAACCCAAAAATCCAAATAATGTTATCTATGACCATGTCCCAAAAAATCATTTCAATATCAGTAATAATATTGGAATCAATTCTTTCTAAATCTTGATAATAGTTCTCAAAAGAAAAGTAACAGTGTATTTTTTAACCTCTGAATAGAGTTATGCTATTAGCTGTAGCATGTTTAAAATTAATAGGGGCACATGACTCCCTTGTGGTAAAGTTTGCTTGAAGCACAGTTGTTCAAAAGAATGGCCCTGGGGTTTAGATCATGACTCCACTTTATATTAGTGTGACAGCCTTAGGAAAGTAATTAACTCTCTTGCCTCAATTTCCCCATCTAGGAAATGGGGTAAGTGATAGACCTACCTTACAGAGTTAATGTAAAGAGCAACTGAGAAACTACACTTAGAGTACTGTGTAGCATAGAACAAACACAGATGAGCTAGAAATTGGGATGCACGGGCAAAATATGAATGTATCTCTGTGTTATTTGAGGGAAAATGGCGTAATAATAAGGGAGGGCAGGACATAGATGTTTTCACACTCACACACCGCATCTGATATGATTCCCTTTGTTTACAGACATTAACTGTGCAGATTTTTCAGTATCTTATGCAAGGGAGAGGCATTGGGGCAGGGGCACAGTGTGTTTTGTTTGTTCGAGATGGAGTCTCGGTCTGTCACCCCAGCTGGAGTGCAGTGGCACGATTTTGGCTCACTGTAACCTTTGCCTCCTGGGTTCAAGCAATACTCCTGCCTCTGCCTCCCAGTTAGCTGGGACTACAGGTGCCCGTCACCATGCCTGGCTAATTTTTTTTGTATTTTTAGTAGAGACGGAGTTTCACCGTGTTAGCCAGGATGGTCTAGATTTCCTGACCTCGTGATCCACCCTCCGCGGCCTCTGAAAGTGCTGAGATTACAGGCTTCAGCCACCGCACCCGGCCGGGGCACAGTGTTCTTAACCTTGCATCTTGCCTGTTAACTCATATCTCCCATTTCATTGTATTCCAGTCAATGACTAGCATTCTGGAAGGCAAATTTTTGGTGATGTTTGGTCTTTATTCATCAATTATTCCTCTCCCCTCTCACAAATGTCCTCACTTCTGTGCTTGTACCAATCTCTCTAGAATCTGATCAACATTTAGCCCATGTCATTGAATTTTCTACAGTTTGATGAAGCATCATGTGTATGTTTAATTTTATTTATTTACCCCTATACATTCGAATTTGTGACCCCTGGATTTGAGCCTCTCCCTTTCAGCAGCCTTTCAACAGGTGCTCCTTCCACAGAGTCTAAGTAAACCACCAGCTGGGGCATTGAGCGGAAGGCACAGCCATGCTGTGACATGCAGGGGCTCCAGCACTAAGTGATTTATTTTCTGACCTCCCCTAATTCCCTGAGCCACGTGACAACTGAGATACTGCTTATTTCTGTCTCTTTCTTCCATTTATGCACCTTTCCATCTTTATTTCTGGAGAGCTTTCCTGCGACTCCTTCCTAAGGACCCCCAACTAACTCATCCCCGCTAAGACAGTAGCCTGTGCACTCAAGATCTCACGCACTCCCCGTGTTGCGAGCTTCCTGAGTAGCAGACATAATCTAAAGGACATCTTGCAAAATCACAAAATGTATTTAGCAGACATTGAGATTCCGTGATTGCAGTATGGGTGGCGAGGTGGGTAGGAATCATACAGTGGAAAGGTTTGGGGATTGACAACATACTAAAAGCCACACTGTCGATGTGACACAAAATCACAGCAACTTACCCTATTTAGAAAATTTGTCTTCCCTTTTCTGAATACTTACCCCACTTTCAGTTCTTATTTCCGCTGTTCCCACTTGCTCATAAACATATGAGACATAAAAGCTGAGACATAAAAGAGGCGACACTGTGATTTTCTGTAATAACACTGGAAATGAAATTACAGAAGTTTAGAGCTGGAACAGATAATGCAGTCATGCGTTTTACCCACACAGGTGGGGATCTGAGAGTCAGAGTGAGTGGGATTAGAGTTACAGAGAACTCTGGGCAGAGGCAGGCTGAACTCACTTCTCCAGATTTGCAGATGTCCACCATACTTGCTGTTTCCACCAAACCGTCTTACAACTCAAAATAGTGTTTGAGAAGAAAATTCAAAAATAATTTGCAAAGCTTAGTTTTATTCTTAATCTTCTAGTAGAATGTTAGCATTATTTCCCTTTAATGAAATGCTGATGGGGAAGACCATTATCCAAACAGAGGTGATGTGCCAGTTAGAAAGAAAGCAACACAAAATATATCGTATATGGGAAATAAATCACAGCAAAAAAACACCATCGAACTGGTGATTCCTTGTCATGACATTTTAAAAGAAAGTAAAACATCTGGTACAAGAGATGAGAACAAAACTATTCAGGTGGTGGTTTGAACCCTTCATTCATTATACAGTCAGGTAAAAAATAAAACATGTTCAGTTTGGACTAAACAACCTAATGAATGTCATTGGATGGTAAAACTCATCCTGGGAAGTCACTTAGGAAGTAAATCGCTGTCATGCATTTTTTATTAGTCTTCAGAATCATCAGAATAAATGACAAAAGCCCATTTTCAAAAAAATCCAGAATAAATGAAATTCAACTGAAACAGCTTATAGCAGAGGAAGCCCACAAGCAAGATAAACTATAAATCAAGACATTCTGAAAATAACTAATAGAAAAGACATACAACATATGCCCTTAACACTACACGAGCTGTATATAGTGGATCACTTTGCCTATTCTCTATATACAAAAGTCAAACGTAAAGCCAGAAAATAATAAACACTATGTTCTTATGGTGACTAATTGTCCATCAGACAGTCATTACTTTTGTAATTACTGTCATTACTTAGGACAACTGTTGTTATCATTTATTGATTGCGTATTATGTGCCTGGCACCAGTGAAAAGGTTTTCCATCCATTGTGTTTTTAATCCTCAAAATAAGCCCATGAGGTATCATTATCCCTCAGTTGATGAATGGGGAGAATGAGATGAGCAAGAATGAACTCTCCCAGAGCCTCTTACCAGCCGCATTTGGAAGCCACGTCTTGCTGCCCTGTGTGCTGAGGCTGAAGCCTGTGCACTTGATCTACAAACTACTACTTTACCAGAGAAGTCAGCTATGAGTAACCTTCATTCCTGTGGCTTCTCAGGACACCTGGTCCATTATAAAGTCTAATTATGATGATGGAAGAAACACATCTTCCAAAACAGTGACCTGCCATATGGCATATCCTGCAACGTGGTGACCTCCCTCTTGTCCTGAAGTCTTTAGACGAGTCTTAGACAAAAGAATAAGTGTGAGCTGGGCGCGGTGGCTCAAGCCTGTAATCCAAGCACTTTGGGAGGCTGAGACAGGCAGATCACCTGAAGTCAGGAGTTCAAGACCAGCCTGGGCAACATAGTGAAACCCTGTCTCTACAAATATACAAAAATTAGCCGGCATGATGGCGGGTGCCTGTAATCCCAGCTACTCGGGAGGGTGAGGCAGGAGAATCGCTTGAATCTGGGAGGCAGAGGTTACAGTAAGCCGTGATTGAGCCACTGAACTCCAGCCTGGGCAACAGAGCAAGACTCTGTCTCAAAAAAAAAAAAAAAATAAATAAATAAATAAATAAATAAATAAAGAGTAAATGTGAAGGAATGTGACGCCCACTGCAAACTGATGGCCCCTTAAGGGGTTGGTCTCTGGCTTTAAGTCTAGTCCCTTGTATTCTGTATTCTGTGGGACAGAGAGTTGGTGCATAGTATATGTTAGCTGAATGAAAGAATATAAATATTAAAAAATGTACCTTGGAGGCAATGCAGTTTTATAAGCTACTGAGCTATAAACATCTGGGCAAGGATTAGAGATAATGCCAGAAAAAAATAGTAAATACTACTTTTGATGTAAAATTAGATGGTAGACACATCATGGCTAGAGATGTGGGAGAGAACTTAGCAAGCGAAAGAAAATATGCTATTTGGTATATTTTAGTAAGTTTTATGTGCATTTGAGCTAAGTTCAAAATGCCATGATAAGCCATGTGTTTGCTATATGTAATTTATAGCTACATGCGTTAATTTCTGTTGTGTATTTGAATTTACTTTCTTTGAGATATGAATATTTAAATTTGCTTACTAAATTATCACAAATTAACCAACAAATTTATCTGAGATGATTTTGGAAATCCACATTAATTAATTTCTTTATTAGAATGTGACATAAACAGTATTTACCTTATTAGTTTTCTTTACAAAAAAATTATAAAGCTTTTCTATATATATATATCCTCCTTAAAATATTAGATAAGAAAACTACAAGTCGTCACCTCCACAGAAGTTAAAATGTGGATTTTGGATGCTTAGAACAAATTTAAGATGATGACTTGTAATATTCGTGAATTTTTTTGACAACAATAAATTAATTGGGCCTTTCAAGAAAATGCAGAAAACTAAGGTAAAGGGTGATTGAGTCTGCCAGATTTCCTATATCCCCAACTCACTTCTGAAGAACATAATTATGAGTATTGAAATTTGGGACTGGTATTTTTTACAAGGAGAAATATACTGTAGCTGTTTTTACTTTTGTAGTATTTTTCTTCTTTGAATTTGGGTGGTATTGACTATAAGCTATGGACTCAGCTCCCTGTGTGGGTCATAAATCAGTTTTATTAAATATTGATTTAGAAATATCAGTTATTATTTTCATCGCTGGTGGAGTTCTGTGCTTCGGACTCTACCCCTGTATCTTGCTGAAATAGGATTGACAATGGATCCACTTACACGGGTCCAGTGTTTTAGTTTTAACACAGGATTTGCTTGACTTTGAAATAACTTTCTATATCTTTTTCTATTCGTATTCTATTATTTTTATAATTTGTCTCTTATTACGTCTGATGTTAAATATGGACATAAAATATGATGAAAGAAAATTACTTTTGTTCAAATTATAATGGGATGTAAATTGAACTTTGTTGATGCTGCTGCTAAAAATTGATTCATCAGAGTTAAATGATATTAAACCATATTTCATGCTACTGTATGTGATATCAGATGAGAACTTTACAAATGAATAGAAAACAGGAAGTTACGTATCTACAACCATGATTTATTACAGAATGTACATTTTTACTGCAGTCATAGAAGAAAAAGCCCAGTAAAGACTTATTTGTAAAATATGTAATTGAGATTTATAATGCTTTCAAAAAAAAGCACCAAAGTGTTTGTTTTGATGCATTTATCTTGATGTTTACTGTTGCCATAGGAATTACTTATTGATTTTTTTTGAAAACAAATATGGAAGAGAGAACTAAGGCAATAGAATTCAACTAAAAGGGCTTCATCTATGATAATTCTGTTTGCTCTGATAAAAATTCCTTTATCATGGAACAAAGAAAACCTGACATATTTTTGTTGAGTCGAGGACAAGATCAAGAAACATCATATGAGGAATATTTGTGAAAACCCTTAACCAAATGCAAGGAGTTTTATCCTTGTATCTTGAATCATAAGTGCCCCTAGGTTACATGAAATGTGTGCTTGAGGATTTTTAAAGGGACTGTCTTTAGGTTTCTCAGGTTCTCAAATAGGGCCACAGACTGACTTAAACTGAAATTAGATGTATAGATATTATTCAGAATGTTAGGAAGAAATGAGTTTAAAGGCAGAAATTGCAGGCATGATTTTTTTAAAATAAGGTTGTCCATTGTCTGCTGAAAGATGTTTAGGAGTTTTTGTTGAATGGATGAGAAAAGACAGTGACTAGAGGAGTTTTTCATCAGACAGTGGAAGGAAATTTTAAAAGTAAATTTTGGAGAGCATAAAGTGATGATTTATTTCATGTTATACATAGAAGACAATGTTCACTGGAAATATCTAGTGGATTCCAAGAAATTAGCATTTTTATGGTTGTATTTTAAACATTTATAAGTTTAAAAATTAATACTTCAAATAATGTAAGAGATTTAATGATTTAAGAAAGTAATAAATTCTGCCATATATAATTCCCTCCCTGCTTCCCTCTCTTTCTTGCTTTTCTCATTTCTTCTTCCCTCTTTGTAAGTTTCATGGTATGTTATAAAATGTTTTTCATTCTTCCCTTACTGATAGACATTTAAGTGGTTTTCAGTCTTTCCCTGCAGTAAGTAACGCTGTGTTGAATACAGGCATATATACATTCTGTGCTCATGTGTCATTATGCTTTAGAACAGATTCCTAGAAACAATTTCTGGGTGAAAGGATATGCACATTTTTAATATAACAGATAGCTGGCGGTTTACTTTTTAAAAAGATAAGGATTCATAGTACTGACCTTATTGCGTGAGTGAATTTTTATAAATACAAGGTATTCTTTTTCAATATGCATAAATATTGAAGGCAAAAAATAATGTAGGCATTTCGTATTCTGTACTCTGTACTCTTCTGAACACTGGCAGTCCATTCTCTTCTTGAATGTATGTGTTCATCCCATTCTTCCTGGAATGCCTCTCTCCATTCTCTTCTTGAATGTATACGTTCATCCCATTCTTCCTCAAATGCCTCTCTCCTACTCCCCCCATCTCCTATGACTCACCTTTCAGGACCTACTCAGGTAAGTTTCCCCTGATCTGCCAGCAGCACTCATCTCCCTTCTATCTGAACTATGATAGTAAGGTTTGTGCATCAAAGTTGACACTTCGTTACTTCGTTCTACATGTGTCCCACTGTCTGGGAGTGTGTGTGCATGCACACACGTGCATGCCTGTGTGTGTTTTACCCTTATCTTCTGGATTAGTTCATTAGACCCAGTTGTCTCAGGTGGAAGCAGAGCCTCAGGCACTTCTTTTGATGTCTTTTCTCACTCTCATTGAACTCGGTATATACTTGAGGACTGGCTGACCACATTTATGAGAATTTTATATTCGATAGATTGTCTTTTGAAAATCATCATTCTGTGGAAATTTAGTCATTGAAAATTTAAATCAAATTCAAATACAACTTTAGGTTCTAATTTCACCGTTCGCTTGAACGTATGACTTCTCTGTTAAGCCAGATACTCACGTGAAACAAATGTGAATAGACTAGCGTGGAAATCGTGTATGGACAGTCAAGGAAACTTTCTCTGCTGGTGACAGCAGCCTGCAGAACACAATTCCCTGGACACTCTATGAAATCAAATCAGTTTTATCAACTAATCAGTAGGAGCAAAAAATAATAATAGTGTTATTTAGGAAAGCCCTAACACAGCTCTTACCTCAAGGCTAATGAAGACCTGACCCTGGAACTCGAGGGGCTTCCATGTTCCAGCTTGTGAGCCCTGCTTAGCCAAAACCCTGCTGAAGAGGGAAGAGCCTTCTTCTCTGGAGAGAAAGCCCCCAGCCTTTGACAAAGTGCTTCTAGCCTGAGCCATGTGGGCTATGAAAAAGAAGTTAGTCATCCTGAGCAGTCACTGGACAGTGGAGACAGCCCATCCATTTTTCTCCTTTATTCTTCCCTACCCCTCAGCTCTCACCCCCTTAGGACTTGGGATTCTGGAATCATAAGAGCAAAATATTCTAAATATACTAAAACATGCTAAATAACTTAAATACGCTAAATAAAATTAAAACTGAAATAAACATATTAGAATAAATCATGAATGGCTAATAAATATAAGCTGCCACCATTAAAACAAAAATAACAACCACTACCACAATTGCTACTATAAAGATTATTATTGATCAGATTTATTTTTAGATAAGTAGAAAAGTGAGATGTATTTCTATTTTTCTGAGAATGGAAGCGTTCTTAAAGAATATGAGATGCTTCTCACAGTACGCAGAAGAATGAGATGTATTCATAAATAATATATTCAACAAACAGTTATTTTGCACTTACTCTGTATAGGTACTGAAAATAGAATGATGTAAATAAATATGAACATCCCTCAAACAGAGATGCTAAAATAAAACAAGAAGTGAAGGTGAAATAAATTCAGAAGAAAGGATGGATCATTAACTTGTAGTAGTTCTTACAGCCATGTGCTGGATGCAGGTGTGCCTGTCTGAGTGTGTGCGTGTGCGCGTACATTGCTTCCAAACTTTTTTTTACTATGACTTTGTTAAAGTGAAGCGTGAGCACTCCACATTTGCTGCAAGTCTCACTTCCCCTATTTCCTTTATTTCTCACATTTATGTAACTTGTCTAACCTCTGAAACAAATGTTTTTATTAGTTCTGGTAATGCAGAATAATCTTTAGAGAATTACGTTTTTATTTTTGCTTTTGTTAAATAAGATCTACGGTAGCATAAATTAAGTGTGCCACCTTCATTTTGTACTTAGCTAAATATTTCTGCTTCCTGTGTACTTTTTCTGAAAATTGCTTTAATTTATCTTATTTTTGATAATTAGCTTCAATGAGTACAGAATTCTCCTTTGGTATTGATTGGACATAAAACCTGAGATATTTTCATTGTATTCTGGAATCTATTACTGCCAATAACAAGCCTACTGTGAGTCTAATTTTAAGGCTTTCCTTTTTTTTTTTTTTTGATTTTGTGAATTTGGGTTTTTTTTAACATTGTTTTTCTCTGGTAGTTTTTAAGATTTACCGTTTGTCTTTGCTGTCTTATGGTCTTAGTATCCTATACTTAGGCATGGATTTTTATTTTTTATCTACTGTGAATTCATTGTCTGCATATGAGACTCATGCCTTTCTTCAATTCTGGAAGGTTTTTAGATACTATCTTCTCAAATCAGCTCTCTTCTCCATTCTCTCTATTCTTTATTTTCTGGAACACTGATTAATATTTGTTTTTCTCATATAGTTCTTATTCTATCCTCCATGTCTTTAAATCTTGCTTTCTAACTTCCGTCTATTTTCTTGACTTGCTCTTGTTACCACACAATGGGTGGGTTCAGTTGCTTGGCAGGGGGCAGCCCAATGACCACAACCAAGGAGGGTTTAACGAAGGGATTTCATTACTGGCAACAAGTAAGTAGAACACTGGGGATAGTTCCCAAAGCAGTGGCTCCCCAGACACAGGTGGAAACAGGGCTTTGTGGGGGCTGCTTAGCTGAGTCACTGTACGCAGATGTGGGGTGCAGGCAGGCACAGCTGTTGTTCATGCTTCTCCATATGCTGCCCATACAGAAAATGGCACATAAGCTCTTCCCTGGGCAGAGCATTTAGTATGGTAAGGCGAAGAGCTCTCCAAAGTTCATCTCCAGCTCAGGCATCCCCGGATGCCTGGGACCAGTTTTTTGTGTGTTTGTTGTTTGTTTTGCAGGGGCTCGGCTTCTTCCTAGAACATTTTTAAACAACGGAAACTCAGGGTGCAACAGTTAAAAGTGGATACTTCTTCACAGTGTGTACCCAAAAACCCAGGGACCCTGGGTTATACTCTTGATCCTTGATTAGATGCACAAGGAATCTTCTATCATTCTCCATTCCTCCAAGAGTTGTTTACATATTTTCTTTTTTTTTTTTTTTTTTTTAAATCTTTATTTTTTTTTTTATTATACTTTAGGGTTTTAGGGTACATGTGCACAATGTGCAGGTTTGTTACATATGTATCCATGTGCCATGTTGATTTCCTGCACCCATTAATTCGTCATTTAGCATTAGGTGTATCTCCTAATGCTGTCCCTCCCCCCTCCCCCCACCCCACAACAGTCCCCGGAGCGTGATGTTCCCCTTCCTGTGTCCGTGAGTTCTCATTGTTCAATTCCCACCTATGAGTGAGAACATGCGGTGTTTGGTTTTTTGTCCTTGCGATAGTTTACTGAGAATGATGTTTTCCAGTTTCATCCATGTCCCTACAAAGGACGCGAACTCATCATTTTTTATGGCTGCATAGTATTCCATGGTGTATATGTGCCACATTTTCTTAATCCAGTCTATCGTTGTTGGACATTTGGGTTGGTTCCAACTCTTTGCTATTGTGAATAGTGCCACAATAAACATACGTGTGCATGTGTCTTTATAGCAGCATGATTTATAGTCCTTTGGGTATATACCCAGTAATGGGATGGCTGGGTCAAATGGTATTTCTAGTTTGAGATCCCTGAGGAATCGCCACACTGACTTCCACAATGGTTGAACTAGTTTACAGTCCCACCAACAGTGTAAAAGTGTTCCTATTTCTCCACATCCTCTCCAGCACCTGTTGTTTCCTGATTTTTTAATGATGGCCATTCTAACTGGTGTGAGATGGTATCTCATTGTGGTTTTGATTTGCATTTCTCTGATGGCCAGTGATGAGGAGCATTTCTTCATGTGTTTTTTGGCTGCATAAATG
The DNA here is from genome assembly GCF_028878055.3 of Symphalangus syndactylus. Lineage (NCBI taxonomy): Eukaryota > Metazoa > Chordata > Mammalia > Primates > Hylobatidae > Symphalangus > Symphalangus syndactylus. Next base: position 18,987,015 of record NC_072437.2, read on the forward strand.
TCTTCTTTTGAGAAGTGTCTGTTCATGTCCTCTGCCCACTTTTTGATGGGGTTGTTTGTTTTTTTCTTGTAAATTTGTTTGAGTTCATTGTAGATTCTGGATATTAGCCCTTTGTCAGATGAGTAGGTTGCAAAAATTTTCTCCCATTGTGTAGGTTGCCTGTTCACTCTGATGATAGTTTCTTTTGCTGTGCAGAAGCTCTTTAGTTTAATGAGATCCCATTTGTCGATTTTGGCTTTTGTTGCCATTGCTTTTGGTGTTTTAGACATGAAGTCCTTGCCCACGCCTATGTCCTGAATGGTATTGCCTAGGTTTTCTTGTAGGATTTTAATGGTTTTAGGTCTAACATATAAGTCTTTAATCCATCTTGAATTAATTTTTGTATAAGGTGTAAGGAAGGGATCTAGTTGCAGCTTTCTACATATGGCTAGCCAGTTTTCCCAGCACCATTTATTAAATAGGGAATCCTTTCCCCATTTCTTGTTTTTGTCAGGTTTGTCAAAGATCAGATAGTTGTAGCTATGCGGCATCATTTCTGAGGGCTCTGTTCTGTTCCATTGATCTATGTCTCTGTTGTGGTACCAGTACCATGCTGTTTTGGTTACTGTAGCCTTGTAGTAGAGTTTAAAGTCAGGTAGCGTGATGCCTCCAGCTTTGTTCTTTTGGCTTAGGATTGACTTGGCGATGCGGGCTCTTTTTTGGTTCCATATGAACTTTAAAGTAGTTTTTTCCAATTCTGTGAAGAAAGTCATTGGTAGCTTGATGGGGATGGCATTGAATCTATAAATTACCTTGGGCAGTATGGCCATTTTCACGATATTGATTCTTCCAACCCATGAGCATGGAATGTTCTTCCATTTGTTTGTATCCTCTTTTATTTCATTGAGCAGTGGTTTGTAGTTCTCCTTGAAGAGGTCCTTCACATCCCTTGTAAGTTGGATTCCTAGGTATTTTATTCTCTTTGAAGCAATTGTGAATGGGAGTTCACTCATGATTTGGCTCTCTGTTTGTCTGTTATTGGTGTACAAGAATGCTTGTGATTTTTGTACATTAATTTTGTATCCTGAGACTTTGCTGAAGTTGCTAATCAGCTTAAGGAGATTTTGGGCTGAGACAATGGGGTTTTCTAGATATACAATCATGTCATCTGCAAACAGGGACAATTTGACTTCCTCTTTTCCTAATTGAATACCCTTTATTTCCTTCTCCTGCCTGATTGCTCTGGCCAGAACTTCCAGCACTATGTTGAATAGGAGCGGTGAGAGAGGGCATCCCTGTCTTGTGCCAGTTTTCAGAGGGAATGCTTCCAGTTTTTGCCCATTCAGTATGATATTGGCTGTGGGTTTGTTGTAGATAGCTCTTATTATTTTGAGATACGTCCCATCAATACCTAATTTATTGAGAGTTTTTAGCATGAAGGGTTGTTGAATTTTGTCAAAGGCCTTTTCTGCATCTATTGAGATAATCATGTGGTTTTTGTCTTTGGTTCTGTTTATATGCTGGATTACATTTATTGATTTGTGTATGTTGAACCAGCCTTGCATCCCAGGGATGAAGCCCACTTGATCATGGTGGATAAGCTTTTTGATGTGCTGCTGGATTCGGTTTGCCAGTATTTTATTGAGGATTTTTGCATCAATGTTCATCAAGGATATTGGTCTGAAATTCTCTTTTTTGGTTATGTCTCTGCCAGGTTTTGGTATCAGGACGATGCTGGCTTCGTAAAATGTGTTAGGGAGGATTCCCTCTTTTTCTATCGATTGGAATAGTTTCAGAAGGAATGGTACCAGTTCCTCCTTGTACCTCTGGTAGAATTCAGCTGTGAATCCATCAGGTCCTGGACTCTTTTTGGTTGGTAAGCTATTGATTATTGCCACAATTTCAGAACCTGTTATTGGTCTATTCAGAGATTCCACTTCTTCCTGGTTTAGTCTTGGGAGGGTGTATTTGTCGAGGAATTTATCCATTTCTTCCAGATTTTCTAGTTTATTTGCATAGAGGTGTTTGTAGTATTCTCTGATGGTAGATTGTATTTCTGCGGGATCGGTGGTGATATCCCCTTTTTCGTTTTTTATTGCATCTATTTGATTCTTCTCTCTTTTCTTCTTTATTAGTCTTGCTAGCGGTCCATCAATTTTGTTGATCTTTTCAAAAAACCAGCTCCTGGATTCATTAATTTTTTGAAGGGTTTTTTGTGTCTCTATTTCCTTCAGTTCTGCTCTGATTTTAGTTATTTCTAGCCTTCTGCTAGCTTTTGAATGTGTTTGCTCTTGCTTTTCTAGTTCTTTTAATTGTGATGTTAGGGTGTCAATTTTGGATCTTTCCTGCTTTCTCTTGTGGGCATTTAGTGCTATAAATTTCCCTCTACACACTGCTTTGAACGTGTCCCAGAGATTCTGGTATGTTGTGTCTTTGTTCTCGTTGGTTTCAAAGAACATCTTTATTTCTGCCTTCATTTCATTATGTACCCAATAGTCATTCAGGAGCAGGTTGTTCAGTTTCCATGTAGTTGAGCGGTTTTGACTGAGTTTCTTAATCCTGAGTTCTAGTTTGATTGCACTGTGGTCTGAGAGACAGTTTGTTATAATCTCTGTTCTTTTACATTTGCTGAGAAGAGCTTTACTTCCAACTATGTGGTCAATTTTGGAATAGGTGTGGTGTGGTGCTGAAAAAAATGTATATTCTGTTGATTTGGGGTGCAGAGTTCTGTAGATGTCTATTAGGTCCACTTTATGTAGAGCTGAGTTCAATTCCTGGATATCCTTGTTAACTTTCTGTCTCGTTGATCTGTCTAATGTTGACAGTGGGGTGTTAAAATCTCCCATTATTATTGTGTGGGAGTTTAAGTCCCTTTGTAGGTCACTGAGGACTTGCTTTATGAATCTGGGTGCTCCTGTGTTGGGTGCATATATATTTAGGATAGTTAGCTCTTCTTGTTGAATTGATCCCTTTACCATTATGTAATGGCCTTCTTTGTCTCTTTTGATCTTTGTTGGTTTAAAGTCTATTTTATCAGAGACTAGGATTGCAACCCCTGCCTTTTTTTGTTTTCCAGTTGCTTGATAGATCTTCCTCCATCCCTTTATTTTGAGTCTATGTGTGTCTCTGCACGTGAGATGGGTTTCCTGAATACAGCACACTGATGGGTCCTGACTCCTTATCCAGTTTGCCAGTCTGTGTCTTTTGATTGGAGCATTTAGCCCATTTACATTTAACGTGAATATTGTTATGTGTGAATCTGATCCTGTCATTATGATGTTAGTTGGTTATTTTGCTCGTTAGTTGCTATAGTTTCTTCCTAGCCTCGATGGTCTTTACAATTTGGCATGTTTTTGCAGGGGCTGGTACCGGTTGTTCCTTTCCATGTTTAGTGCTTCCTTCAGGAGCTCTTTTAGGGCAGGCCTGGTGGTGACAAAATCACTCAGCGTTTGCTTGTCTGTAAAGTATTTTATTTCTCCTTCACTTATGAAGCTTAGTTTGGCGGGATAGGAAATTCTGGGTTGAAAATTCTTTTCTTTAAGAATGTTGAATATCGGCCCCCACTCTCTTCTGGCTTGTAGAGTTTCTGCTGAGAGATCAGCTGTTAGTCTGATGGGCTTCCCTTTGTGGGTAACCCGACCTTTCTCTCTGGCTGCCCTTAACATTTTTTCCTTCATTTCCACTTTGGTGAATCTGACAATTATGTGTCTTGGAGTTGCCCTTCTCGAGGAGTATCTTTGTGGCGTTCTCTGTATTTCCTGAATCGGAATGCTGGCCTGCCTTGCTAGATTGGGGAAGTTCTCCTGGATAATATCTTGCAGAGTGTTTTCCAACTTGGTTCCATTCTCCCCATCATTTTCAGGTACACCAATCAGACGTAGGTTTGGTCTTTTCACATAGTCCCAAATTTCTTGGAGGCTTTGTTCATTTCTTTTTATTCTTTTTTCTCTAAACTTCCCTTCTCTCTTCATTTCATTCATTTCATCTTCTATCAGCGATACCCTTTCTTCCAGTTGATCGCATCTGCTACTGAGGCTTCTGCATTCTTCGCGTAGTTCTCGAAACTTGGCTTTCAGCTCCATCATCTCCTTTAAGCCCTTCTCTCCATTGGTTATTCTAGTTATCCATTCTTCTAATTTTTTTTCAAAGTTTTTAACTTCTTTGCTATTGTTTTGAATTTCCTCTCGTAGCTCAGAGTAGTTTGATTGTCTGAAGCCTTCTTCTCCCAACTCATCAAAGTCATCCTCCATCCAGCTTTGTTCCGTTGCTGGTGAGGAACTGCGTTCCTTTGGAGGAGGAGAGGTGCTCTGTTTTTTAGAGTTTCCAGTTTTTTTGGTCTGTTTTTTCCCCATCTTTGTGGTTTTGTCTACTTTTTGTCTTCGATGATGGTGATGTACAGATGGGTTTTTGGTGTGGATGTCCTTTCTGTTTGTTAATTTTCCTTCTACCAGACAAGACCCTCAGCTGCAGGTCTGTTGGAGTTTACTAGAGGTCCACTCCAGACCCTGTTTGGCTGGGTGTCAGCACCGGTGGCTGCAGAACAGCGGATTTTCGTGAGACCACAAATTCAGCTGTCTGATAGTTCCTCTGAAAGTTTTGTCTCAGAGGAGTACCCGGTTGAATGAGGTGTCAGTCTGTCCCACTGGGGGGGTGCCTCCCAGTTAGGCGGCTCAGGGGTGAGGGACCCACTTTAGGAGGCAGTCTGTCCGTTCTCAGATCTCCAGCTGCGTGCTGGGAGAACCACTACTCTCTTCAAAGCTGTCAGTCAGACAGGGACATTTAAGGCTGTGGAGGTTCTCGCTGAGTTTTTGGTTGTCTGTGCCCTGCCCCCAGAGGTGGAGCCTACAGAGGCAGGCGGGCCTCCTTGAGCTGTGGTGGGCTCCACCCAGTTCGAGCTTCCTGGCTGCTTTGTTTACCTAAGCAAGCCTGGGCAATGGCGGGCGCCCCTCCCCCAGCCTCGTTGCCGCCTTGCAGCGTGATCTCAGACTGCTGTGCTAGCAATCAGCAAGACTCTGTGGGCATAGGACCCTCCGAGCCAGGTGCGGGACACAATCTCCTAGTGTGCCGTTTTCCAGGCCCGTTGGAAAAGCGCAGTATTAGGACGGGACTGACCCGATATTCCAGGTGCCGTCTGTTTTCCCTTTCTTTGACTAGGAAAGGGAACTCCCTGACCCCTTGCGCTTCCCGAGTGAGGCAATGCCTCGCCCTGTTTCGGCTCGCGCACAGTGCGCTTCACCGACTGTCCTGCACCCACTGTTAGGCACTCCCTAGTGAGATGAAACCGGTACCTCAGGCAGAAATGCAGAAATCACCCGTCTTCTGTGTCGCTGGGGCTGGGAGCTGGAGACCGGAGCTGTTCCTATTCGGCCATCTTGGCTCCACCTGTTTACATATTTTCAAGCTCAAATTCTTTGCTGAACTCTTAATTTTCTCTCAGTGTGTCTAGACTGCTATTTATTTAGCAAATTTTCAATTCCAACATCTATAATTTTTATACCTAGTATTTCTATTTAATTCTGTTTCAAACCTGCCTGTTCTTTTATCTTAGATTCCTGTTCTTGCTGTTTTCTTTCTAATCTTTTCCTCATCTCACCAAACATTTTAAACATGCTTATTTTAGAATTTGTTTCTAATGCTTCCCTCTTTTCTAACTCTCCTTTACAATAGTTCATTTTCTTATGTGGTTTATAATATTGGCTATGAGCTCATTGCCACTGGCTATGAGCTCATTTTTCAGGGGTACTCTGGCCTGAACTATGACTGGGGTTGTGTTTGCTGCAGTTTCATGGATATCAACCATTCTTACTGATACTCGTGTTACTTTTGTGGCTTAAAGAATATATTAGTCTGTTCTCATGCTGCTAATAAAGACATACTTGAGACTGGGTAATTTATAAAGAAAAAGATTTAATAGATTCACAGTTCCACATGGCTGGGGAGGCCTCACAATCATGGCACAAGGTGAAGAAGTAAAGGCATGTCTTACATGGTGGCAGGCACATCTTACATGGGGGCAGGCAAGAGAGCCTGTGCAGGGAAACTGCCCTTTATAAAACCATCAGATCTCATGAGGCTTATTCACCATCATGAGAACAGCACAGGAAAGACCCGCCCCCATGATTCAATTACCTCCCACTGAATCCCTCCCACGACACATGGGGATTATGGGAGCTACAGTTCAAGATGACATTTGGGTGGAAACACAGCTAAACCATATCAGGGAAGGAGAGGTCCTTGAACTATTCGCATTATGGGGGCACTGTAAAATTAGACTACACACTTCAATTGGCCCAGGTCTTGGATTCTGATTTCTCTGAGGAGACTCTTTTGCCCCACATGGATCTGGACAGAAGTCAAGCAACATTCCGCTTTTTTCCTGAGCTGGAGGCCAGGGTTCTTCCAGTCCAGATAAAATGCAGAACAATCCTTTGTAACTCTCAGCTTTGTGGAGACACCTCAGCTCCAACCTCCTGTCTTGTATAAGGTGCCTTCCAACTCCTCTCCCTGTTGGGACCCAGAAGCCCTGAAGATTTATATTGACTCCAAGCACATCTGTGAACCATTTGGCTTCAGCTGCTGCTCACAGCTCTGATTTTATATTCTCCCAAACTCTCTGACCACTGGATAGTTTGCTCATGTAGCTTTGAGATAATTTATACATTCAAAACTTATTCTCTTTTATCTATTTCCTTGTGTTGATTTGGCATAGGGTGAGGAGGGTAAGGGAAAAGGGTATCTAAATAAGCATAGTCCAACACATTGACCTAAAGCCTATATATATATATATATATATATATATATGCTGCTAATTTTATATATATATATATATGCTGCTAATTTTATATATATATATATATATAAAATTTTTTTGAAACAGTCTTTCTGTTGCCCAGGGTGGAGTGCAGTGGCATGATCTCAGCTCACTGCAGCCTCCTCCTCCCAGGTTCAAGCAATTCTCATGCCTCAGCCTCCCAAGTAGCTGGGACTACAGGCACACATCACCACGCCTGGCTAATTTTTGTATTTTTAGTAGAGACAGGGTTTCACCATTTTGGCCAGGCTGGTTTAGAACTCCTGACCTCAGGTGATCTGCCCACCTCAGCCTCCCAAAGTGCTGGGATTACAGGTGTGAGCCACTGTGTCCAGCCTATGTTTTTATATTTTTAAAATTCCCATGTAATGATGCAATTTTCCTTTCTTTGATATGATGCACCTATGATTTTATATTCTGTATGTATTTTTATACTTATATATAAAATGCATTTTACTAATTATTAGTTCTTAAAACTTGGTATTTCCATGAACTTTTAATTTTACAAATATTCCATTTCAATGTTATTATTTTTATTATTTTTTGCTGCTGAATAGTTATGCCAGCCTCTGTGCAGCCTGGGAAGACAACACACCAACAGTCAATTTGTGTAAAGACAAAATAATATTAGAGAGGAAGAGAATGAGACAAGACTGCAAATCAGCAATGGTAATTATTGAGTACTGAGAACAATTCCAGTGGGTTAAGATTTGGGGTGCTTAAGCTTCTTAATGTTAATTGCAGCAAATATTCAAATGCTTTCACTTTCCATACAAGTACTTAAGCAAATAAGCAAAATATGAAATAAAAACCCTAATTCAGAATTACCTAAATATAAAACAAGTAAATTGTCCTAGTCAATTCTTACCATCTTATGTCCAGTAAAACAATAACCTATGTTTGTGCATACAGATATATTATTTCATTTAAAAACTAGCGGTGACTCTAAATCTTGACACCAAATTGAAGTTGAACTGAAAGAGGCTTTCCTGGAAAGATACTTGGGAGACTTACATTGTATGTAAGGAAAGTCACCTAGTCCTCACATCAACCCCAGGTGTGACATGTTATTAACTCATTCTAATGGTACAGATGTTGAGATGCAGAGAACAGAAGCAGCTCTTAGGGGACAGAGACAGGGCTCAGTGATGATTATATTCACCTGTCACGGGGTAGAGCTACAATAGTGAGTATTCTGTGGATGGTCCTATCCAGATAAAAGAAGGAATTGGTTTCAGGACATAGTCTGCATCTTACTAGGTGTGGGTTGTTGGACAAGTTGCTTAACCTCTTCTGCCCTGTAAAATAGGGATAAAAATGGTACATATCTCAAAGTGTCATAGGAAGACTAAATTAGACTATTCTCATCCTCACACCTAATGAGTTCTCAATATTTAACTGATTATAATTATCTTTACTAGATACATAATTAAGTAAATAAATTAATGAATTATAGAGCAAATAATCATAGGATCATACAGATAGAAAGTGGGAAAAATAAGAGACAAACCAATGTCTATATTCATCCCGTGGCATTCGATTTAGATTACCTCCTTCTAGTCTGGCAAAACACTCATGATTATACAATGTAATTTTAAAATATACAGTACTTTGCTGGGTGTGGTGATGCATGCCTGTGGTCCCAGCTACTTGGGAGGCTGAGGTGGGAGGATGGCTTAAGCCTGGGAAGCAGAGGTTGCAATGAGCTGAGATCACGCCACTGCACTCTAGCCTGGGCTGTAGAACAAGACACTGTCTCAAAAAAGAAAAAAAAGAAAATACAGTACTCACATTTTACTATGCTACTATATTCTGTATTCACTGGTGTATTCTCTCTTGCATGGAGACTTTCGTTGGGAATAAAATGTTGAAAACTATATTACTATTTTTTGCACTGCTTTGAGATACTACCAGCAAAACTATTTCTAAGCTGAGATGCTTTTTCCTGGCAGGACTTCTAAAGAGTTAAAGCAATGCCGTAGCTGTGTACTTAGAACTGACTAGAGCAGGGATCAGCAAACCATGGCCAGTGGGTCAAATCCTGCTTACCGCCAGTTTTTGTAAACAAAGTTTTATTGCAACTCCCTGCCCATTTGTTTAGACATGGTCTGTGGCTGCTTTTCTCCAACAGAAGAAAAGTTCAGTCGTTCCAACAGAAACCCTGAGGCCCATAAAGCCTAAAATGTTTACCATCTGGCCGTTTACGGAAAGTTAGCCAACCCCCAGACTAGAATAAAAGTAGGAAAAACCACTCAGCCCAAGCTTCTTTTTTGATTATATCTTCCCACAGCTGCCTAGAATCCTTTGCAGTCTTTACCCTAGGAGGCTCAGCGGCTACAACACATCTCTAATTTTGTCTATATTTGTGAGAATCCAATTTCACAAATCCAGTTCTGGCCCTCTTTCCCTGACTCAATGTTCCTTGAACTATAAACATGAAATTTTAAAAGAAAGATTACCTGGGATGGGTATATCCCTGAAAGTCGCCTTCTTTCTGCTGCCTCTCACAAATACACAGACTATGTGCCTTAAATCTGTCATTCACTTTAAGTAAGGAATTTTTGAAAAGTGGGTAATAGGTTAGACATAAAATTCATTGAATCTGGGTTAAATTTAATCAGTGAGTATTCTTTAGAATGGAAGCATGAGCTTGAATGATTAAAGAAATTGCTTAAAAAATTAGAATCAAAATACTAAATATCATCCCCCCAATGTTTTAGCTAGAAAAATTACTTGAAAATGAGCAAGAGAAGGAGAAAAATAATTATACTTACAAAAAACTAATAAAAATACAATAAACTATCATTTACTAAAATACAATAAACATGCAAAAGCGCTATCATTGAAAGCACTTTTAATGTTTAAATAACTCACTGATTACTTTCTCTAGTGGATTATTTGCAAGGGTAGAGTAAGAATCCTCACTTCCCTGGACACATAACCCATTTGCCATGTGACATTGCCTCCCTTCCATTAAGAGGTGGAATGTATTTTTCCTCCCCTTAAATCTGATGCCTATAACTTTCTTTCCCCTTGAGAAAATGGCAGAGTGGCATTGTGCAAGTTTTGGAACTAAGGTCCCACGAAGCCCTGCGGCTATCTCTCTTGTTTATCTGAGTACTGCCCTAAGATGACCATGGAGAGAAGCCCAGTCTAGCCTAAATGAGGATAAGAGGCCACGTGGAGAACTGAGGTCAGCCAGCCCCAGCTGTTTGACTTCTGAACAAAGCCTTCTCAGACTATTTGGCCCTGTTAGACCCAGCTGAGATCAGCAGAAAAATCACCCATCTGACCCTAGCCCAAATTGCCTTCTGCAGAACCACGGGCCAATAAATAGCAGATGCTTTAACCCACCATATTTTGCAGTGGTTTCTTATATGGCAACATATCATTGAAAAACCCTCATTTTACCAAAGAGAAAACTGGGGGGTCATGACATTAAGCAACTACCTAAACCCACAATGTAAATGGCAAGTCAGGGATTTAGATGCAAATCATTCCAACTAAAAATTTATACTCTAAATCAATGCCCTCTACTATACTCTGTATGTTCCAAAAACTAATTAGATTGTGTAATCAGCATTTCTGAAGACAGAGGTAGTCGTCTGGGAAGTAGAGTTTTCTCAACCAGTATTTTGCACTTGTTAGGATTTTTGAGATCAGGAATGTTTTGGAAAACCTGAGATGTGCAGTCACATCTCTGAGCAGTGTTTTAAGTTTATTCATTGACTCATTCATTCATTCAGCAAATATTTATTGAGATCTACTATATGTTAGGCACTATGTTTACCACTGGAAGGCAGGCACCAGGTAAGTACAAACACAGAACCTGAGATGGATGGCATTGCATTTTCATTTGATTACAAATTTATTCTTGCTTATAAGTTGATTACTTACCTTATTAAGAGCTGATTTGTTTCAAGTTTTAGAACTCCAATTGTGTACTTAAATTTTTGTCTAGCTTAAAACATAGTGCTAGATTTCAAGAAGTAAATTGTCAAACAGGTTTGCTGTTTACTTTTTGTAAAAAAGGAAACTTGTAGGCAGAAACAAAAACCAAAATAAATAAAATCTAAATTATGTTAATAACAAAAGATAACTGAAGCATTAACAGAGTTTGACTGAACTCTCAAGTCTCAAGCAAATTTCTAAAACTAAACTGTTTTCTTCTGTTAATCAGTTTTAAAAAGGAATACCTTGTGCTAATTTTTCTTGGTGGTGGTAACATTAATAAAGTTCTGTGAAATGAGGCCAGAAGGAACAGAAATTGAGTCAAAATCATGATAACACCTCTTACATATTCTTACCATCCTGTCTCCTAGCCACACACACCACGTTTAAACCTAAAAGGAGACACCTGGAGGGGTTAATTAGCTTGCAGCTGTCTGTGACTAGTCTGCAGAGGATTAGAAAGGATATCAGCCATAAGAAAGCAGCTAGCACTAGCCTGGATGATGAACAAAGGAAAGAAGCAGCTGCTGAGGAAAAGCACGTTTTGCTGACCTTTGAGGAGGGCTTAAGAGGCCCTTTGCCCCCTGAAAATGGGACCTGGGAGGAAAGTCTTGATGGCAGACAGTACAAAATCAAGGGGCAGCAGCTGGCTGTTTTGTGTAAGGGGCAAAATTCAAGAGGATTTGTGAATCGTTGTGATTTACAGTGACCATTAACTATTGTAATAAGGGGAGAAAAATCAACATCCATTCATTGCCCACATTGCAATTGCCAAGCACTGGAGGGGTACTTTCACCTAGGCCAACAAACTTAGTAAGTAGAGAAACCCTTCAGTTTTTTGGCTCCTACAGCTCAAGTGGACTAGGTTGGCAAGTAGAAGTTCCTTTGGTCATCTCTGTTTATACACTTATTTGAGATATTTCATAAAGTCAACCCATTTGTTACTTTATCTGTAGTATGTACTGTTTCATGTGGAAGATGCTTGCCTTTTGATAGTATTCCAAACTGACCAGCGCTGTACGGATTTAAGCTACCAAGAAGCTATGAACAGACAGGTGAAGTTTTGGTGTTGCCAGGAACCAGCTTGTCCAGAAGTTTAATCCTTTAAGGAAAAGGATAGCAAGCCCAATGCAACAGCCCTTCATGCTAAAAACTCTCAATAAATTAGGTATTGATAGGACGTATCTCAAAATAATAAGAGCTATTTATGACAAAACCACAGCCAATATCATACTGAATGGGCAAAAACTGGAAGCATTCCCTTTGAATACTGGCACAAGACAGGGATGCCCTCTCTCGCCACTCCTATTCAACATAGTGTTGGAAGTTCTGGCCAGGGCAATCAGACAGGAAAAAGAAATAAAGAGTATTCAATTAGGAAAAGAGGAAGTCAAATTGTCCCTGTTTGCAGATGACATGACTGTGTATCTAGAAAACCCCATCGTCTCAGCCCAAAATCTGCTTAAGCTGATAAGCAACTTCAGCAAAGTCTCAGGATACAAAATCAATGTGCAAAAATCACAAGCATTCTTATACACCGATAACAGACAGACAGAGAGCCAAATCATGAGTGAACTCCCATTCACAATTGCTTCAAAGAGAATAAAATACCTAGGAATCCAACTTACAAGGGACGTGAAGGACCTCTTCAAGGAGAACTACAAACCACTGCTCGACAATTGTTAAAAACTAAAGTTGTTGGGGAACAAAATGTACTTAAAATATATTTATGATGTAACCTGATAAAATATTTTAAATTCTGGTGTTACAAAGTTTTAGTGTTTCTTTTGTTCTTTTTACAAAACAAAAACCCGCTAAAATGTTAACTGATTGACATTGCATTTTTTGCTTTCGTCAGTGTTAATTACTTGTTGCACAGTAGTATGAGTTGTTTTTACTCTTCTACAAGCCAGTTGAGACGTGTTACGAGGATTCCAAATATTCTAATTGGCAGTGGCCAAATGTCATACAATTATGAAGTATACAAGCCGTTCTAACCTTCACAGTAAATTTTTTTCCCCTCTGGTTGCATACTTAAATAGAATTATACTAATAATGCGTATTTTCTGAATGTTAATGTCATGTGAAATTACTGCTAAGTTAAACGTTACTTCCCATGGTTTTCTGGGTGATGGGTGTTTATTCTGCTTATTCAGTGCCTCTCTACATAGAGGAACCTATCTCAGTAACTCCTGTACTACTCTACAACAAAATGGCAGAAGAAAAGTTACCCATTTGAAAAATACCTTATTTTCCAAACAGAAGTCTTCAGACAGGCAGTCCACAATATTTCCCTTCCAGGAAAGGAGATTGCATAAATGCGTAACTTACATGTTAGTACATGTGACTGTTTCCCTGTCTTACCCTGAATGCATGGAAAGTCATGAGACCTATTTTTTTCTTCCTACTGGATTCCATTATAAAACCTCTATTTGCATAGGTTATAAATTCTAACCAATAATTCTAACCAATACTATGTTGAGGCTGTAGGCAGGGATAAGGTTTACATGTCAGACTTTATGTTCTGCTCTTTGGATTAGGCTAATTTTCAAAAGTTATTGACTGTAAAATAATAATCATGCACTGAGGAAATACAATATTGAAATAAATTTTGAAGAAGATGGAATTATAGCGGGGGACCTGTGGAAAGAGAATCTAAGAACATATTGTACATATGCTGAATTAATAGGGTTGCATTGTGTTGTTCACATCGCAAATTCAGTACAGATTGTTTGGTAATGTCAACAGATTATGCCATAAAATCTGTAATTTGTTCGGCAAATCTTGACAATGCTGAGACATTTATTCTAGTTAATACAAATGGCTGAGGTCTGTAATTATCAGTTATTTAAGCTAAGAAATCTGGCAAGTTCATTATTTGTAAGTCTCTACCTACTATTCCAAATTAATTCACTGTTTTATATACTGATACAATTAATAGTAAACGTTTTATATTAAGTATATATATATGAAATAAAATCATATTATTATTGGATTATAAGAAGATGTTAATAATGGTAAGTCATGATTGTTATTTTGTTGAAGTAATTTTTTAGAATTTTTAAAGGTTTGTTCAACAAAATAGAGTTATCTTACTTAAAAATGGATGCTTAGGGCCAGGCTCAGTGGCTCATGCCTGTAATCCCAGCACTTTGGGAGGCCGAGGTGGGCAGTATCACCTGAAGTCACAAGTTTGAGACCAGCCTGGCCAACATGGTGAAACCCCGTCTCTACTAAAAATACAAAATTAGCCAGGCATGGTGGTGGGCACCTGTAATTCCAGATACTTGGGAGGCTGAGGCAGGAGAATTGCTTGAACCTGGGAGGCGGAGGTTGAAGTGAGCCGAGATCGTGCCACTGCATTTCAACCTGGGCAACAGGGTGAGACTCTGTCTCAAAAAAAAAAGTATGCTCAGAGATTTTTTAATTAAAATAGTTTCAATACTTCTATTATAGTTAAAACAAGTGGTTTCTATTTAAATCACAAATGATAGAGGTTAGAGATGAAACTAAACATATGAGATCATCAAGTCCAACCTTCTGCTAAGATATTAGACTTCAAATGAACAGCACATCAAACATTAACCAGAAGATTTATTTGATAGTCTATTTAAAAATATTGAATTAATAAACTGGAAACATTTTAAAAATTGCTGTTCTTTTGGAATTAATATAAAAACATATACTTTAAAGTAAGGAATTTTATACTGATTAAGTTATACACTGCTTAGCCTAGCATGTGTATGTTATACTTAAAAATGTGCATTGTACATTGTCAAATAATTTGCACACTATCATTTACACATCTGTATCATTCACATTGGTGTACTTTGTATCATATATATTTGTGCATTATCAGTTGATTTGCACGTTGCAAACCAGAGTCACACAGTTATAGATCTGTGTGAATTCCCTATATTCCACATGCATGGACATATTCATATATACCCACACAAATACACCCCATGAAATGATATCCAGTTAATGAATACAAAGGTTTTTAAAAGAGAAATTAATTAGAAAAAAATCCTATAAGCCTCTAGTTTTCCCAGACAATGAATTAATCTAAGAATGGATATTTTATTTTTTCCATGTTTGACTTGTAAAGTAAAACTTTAGTAATAAAGAGTGTCTGCCTTACAGTTCATATATTTCTTGAATTTAAAAAACTCAATTACATAAGAAATACTTTCTTTTCTTTAAACTATTAAGACAGCAAAGTCTTTTTTATGATTATCTACAATTCCAGTCCTCTCTCCAGCATCTCCAAGATAACATTATTATGAGTTACATGTATGACATTTTTGACTTTGCAACTCACTTTCATATGGGTATATACATATGTTTACATAGAATATATGGAGTATTGTTTACATATTATTTATATGAATAAATATACACCTACTCCACTTAATTTAGTGGTGACTATCACACATTTTATTTAGTCAGTCTACGATTGATTGACACCTTTTTTGTGTGTGTGATTACTAATACTGGAGTATTAATATACTTGCATGAGTCTTCTGTGTACCATGGGAATAGTTCTGTATAGTAGATATCTGAAAATAGAAGTACTGGGTATGCACCTTTTTAATTTTTAATATATACTTCCAAATTGCTCCTGCATACTCCCACCAGTACTAAGAATGTATCTGTTTTCCTCTTAGCATGTCAATATTTGATATAATGAAACTTGTAAATTTTAGCCAACTCAATGAGTGTGATTTCTATTCCTTTCTAGTAACTGATGAGGTTATAATCAAGTTAAGCATTTTTTGTACGTTTATTGGCCACTCAGGTTTTTTTCTTCTGTGAATTACTGGTTCACATGCTTCGCCCACTTTCCTTCTGGATTTGTGTGTGTGTCTTTTTCTTACACATATTGTATACTTGAGTTTTGTCTATTATTTACTTTAAGGTTACAGGATTTTAGAATTAATGAAAGGATGAGATGCTGGAAGCCTAGAATTCAGAATCATACATAGGATTCTAAACAGAAGCCATGTTCTAAATAAGGATTTGGCTTGTGGGACAAAAGAAGAATGTGGAATTTCACAGATGAAGGGTTTAGCATTTATGGGCAATAGAGAATCAAGAATGATTTTGTCATAACATCGGCACCATTGAATGATATTGTCACCTATACCATGATCAAGAAATTAACAGTGTTGCTCTGCAGACTGGCAAATCTCATTGCCCTTTCTTCTAACCCTGGGAAAGTATTATTATGATGGAAAAAGATATGCGATAAGATATTGTATTAATAGGGTGTTAGAATCAAATCAAAGGAGGAATAGATGTAGTAAGTGAAGCAGATTTTATAGCTATACCCATTCCAAGAATAAAAAACAAAAAAATAATAGGCGAGTTCATTGTGGGCATCTGTCAGGAACAAGGACAGAGCTCTGAAAGCTGACTGCAGTCAGTAACAAAAACCCTTTTGAGACATATTCCAAGAACCTGAAAAACTGGTAATGGGCCATTCCTTATAATCGGTGTCTTGAAAGGCAGTAAACTGTCTAATGGGATATAAAAATAGAGCCTTTTTTCTTCCCCCACTCTAATATTCTCCTATTTTAAAAACCTTCTTTATGTGGCACTGCAAATAATAGCACACAGCAAGAACTGTACTTTGCAGTATTATTGAGCATCTCAAGTGTCTGAAAGGTACAAAGCTAACAACCACATGACTTCAGAATGGAAAATGTCCCAGAATTTTTAATTTTACTTCTAAAACAGAAATATAGAGGAAGCAAAAACAACCTTTTAATCTAAAATACAGCTTAAAATGACAACCAGAGGTTTTCTAGCTTTTATTTTATTTCAGAATGCTTAGCAAATTTCTTGACTTTTTATTAATTTTAGTGAGTTGTAATTTGAGGAAACTCATGGTTTTCTAAGATCCTTTATATCGGAAAAGTTGTCGCATGCATATAAGACTTGCTTTGTTACTGTTGTTGTAAATTGAATACCTGAAGATAGATTTTAATACACTAAATAATCATGGTGTTCATTCGATGCTAATAGGCAGAAAAGATGGACTATAGAACTTACTGGGATGCCAGGGAGTGCTCTGATCACCCAGGAGTGAGACATGAGATGGGCAGAAAGAACAAGATTAGTTAATTATTGTGGGAAACATAAGAGGAATTTGGCTTTAGGGATTATGTGTTTGAGATTGATTTTTAAAGAAAAAGACCTATTTAAAAATCCACAGATGCTTAGGGAATAGTATAGCTATTTTTTTAATTCATAAATTTTATATTGATTAGTTTTCACGGCAGTGAATTATCAACTTTCTATAAAAGTAAAATGATAATTTGATATATTTCCTGATATGAGTCCACATTTTCAGAGCCATCTAAATTCAGCCTTGTTTGTTCATTATACATATATAAGAAAATCCTTTTTCTATGCAACAAATGGCTGTATATAAAATATACATGACTTGTTGATTTAAAATCTTTTACCTTTTTTTCTCATCATAAAGGTAAAACACATGCATTTCATAAATGTTTGAAAATGTGAACGTATGTACCAAAAAAATCACTTCAAAATCATGGTTTACATATCTTCTAAAAACATGTAATTAAATATAACAAAGTATATTTAGGCCAATATTTTGACTATGATAAAATTTCTTTGATTCAGAAGGTATTGTGTTTTCTGAGTATTTCATTATTTAAAGCAGAAGGTTTCATCTTTCAGAAGTGTCACTCCAGCCTGGAGGGCCTATATGGTTAAGTCAAATCAGTGCTCCCGCTATCAGTAGGTTTGGCACAGGATGAAGCAAGAACATCAAACTAAAGGGGCCAAGAACAATAGGCGGGAGAGGCTGCAGGAGGAACAGAGAGGTCCTGATGATGAGGTTCCCTGACTATAGCAGGTTAGGACTAGACAAGCCCTGTGGCCAACAGAGGAAAGAGTTTCTGAGCACTTTCTATATCTGGCTGTACCTTGGGGGACTTCCTCCATTTTGTCTGGGCTCATCCGCAGACCTGCTAAGAGATTCTGCGAAATATACTGCAGTTCTCATTCATGTGCCCCTTGAGATGCATTTGAGCTGCAGGTATTTTCCCTCCAATGGTACCCAGTTTATTATTTCCAGTCCATTCAACTCATAACAACATCCAGCAGCACTTTACCCACAGGTGGGTGTTTATTAGGTTTTTATTTCTTTTGTCCAGGTTTATTGAGTGTGAAGAGTAGGCAGGGATTTCTGTTTTTATGAGTCACTTGTCAGCTGTAATGAAGTCTTCTTCATTAAAAAAAAAGATGTGAGGACAATCTTGCCCAGTGTCATAATTATTCTAAAAATACATCATGCTTAATTGTACCCACAAAGCTTTTAAAAATTTAAACATCAGTTTTGAGTTTTAGGGCTTTCCTATTGGTGAATTATCAATAATTGTAGTGCTTTCTTGAAAAGTTCCCCGGCGCGGGGGGGGGGGGGCGGTTTCCTTAGTTGCATATAATTCTAGCCTCTTCAGCCTACTAAGGATAAAAGGGACATGAAGTACACATATCTTGGAATTAATTACATTTTTCTGCTCAAGAGCCAAGTCATTTTCAGCAATTGATGTCGAATAGGTCTTCCATAGCTGAAAGTGCTAGGTGTCTCTTCACATAGTTAAGATTTCCCCCTATTCAGGAATATTAGTTTCTGATGACAATGGAAAATTCCAAATGCAGTAGCTTCACTGTGTTCTAATAATGCGCATGCTTAGGGATCCTGAAACCACCTGCAGTATGCCTGGTCCAGCCACAGCAGGGAGCCGGCGCCCATGCCAGTGCCTGGAGCTGACCACCCCACCGCAGCCAGCATGTCTGGCTGTGCACAGTGGCCAGACTCCATGCTCACTCACTCATGCACCCCCCACCGCTCCGCACCTGGTTTAACCTTGGTGGGCATGGGATCCAGGCTGGTAGTGAAGGCTGAATGCTGCCTGCCAGGCCGGGTGGGCAGAATGAGCCCAGCGGGTGAGAAAAACTTGGGCAAATGTGCCACTGGCTACAGAGGTTTCCGGCTGGTGAAGTGACACTCTAAGGATCCTGTGACAATGGAAAAGAGGGTAATGAAGGGATAGAGCAGATTAAGGAATTTAAAACCCCAGTTGAGCAAGTATATCTGTAAATAATGTACTTTTGTATGCTACAAAACCACAAAGAAAGGATCTCACTCCTCTATTATCACAGGGTCATCCCAGAAGAACTAACATTTCAATACATTAAAAAATAGATAATGTTTTTAGCTTTAAAAAAGTGGAATAATCTATGTATATATAACGAATAAATGTACATAACATTTATGTGAGTTATGTAAGCAGAGGTAAGCATTATAATAAAGCAAACACTGATGAGCCACTGGTGAGGAAACATAACCTTCCTAAATCTCTGAGGCTTTCAGAGTGGGTCTTGGCCCGTGTAGAGGTGGCCACACTTGGAAAGGACGTGAAAGAAAGGGAAGAGAGGGCGTCCATGTTTGAGAAACCACAAAATCGCAGGAGTCGCTAAAGGAGTAGTTTAATTGGTTATATGGAGGAACTCTGGAGTGATGTTAGAAGATGCAATTGACCAGATCAGGTGGATCACAGAGGCCATCCTGAGCAGTACAACAGGAAATTAATCAGGAATCCCCTATGGTTACCGTACCTTATGGGTTTAAACCAATGATGCTTACAAGGGAGAAGTTAGCTTTTCTGGACAGTGTCCTTGGTGTACACTTTTCAGATGGAGATTGGCAAGCCAATGGCTAAGAAGGGTGAATCAGAGACTTTCATAGCATTTCCAGAGTATGTCTAGTTTATACTAAAATGTCTTGCCTTCATCTCATAAAATTATCTGTATGTCCTCACCTGTAAAGATTTTCTATATCAAACATTATTATTTATACAAATAATTATATTTTCTTAAAAATACTTTTTCGTACAGTAAAATAAGTGGAAACAAAAATTATTCAGAACAACTTTCTAAATATTTGACTAAACAATTTCAGGAAATAGCCATTTAATCCCTCGAAAACAAAATTTGGCTTTGGTTAATTTTTAGAAAATCCTAAGATGAGGAGATGAAGCTAAAAGAAATATATTGAACACTGTGCATTTCAATAAAGAATTTACAGAATAGCTGGAAAAATTAAGGTTAAGTATACAAGGTAGTTATAGATTTATTTTTAAAATGAAAAGGCATTTAACAATCTAAAAACTACATCAAATACATTATATTTAGCATCATGAAACTACTTAATTATCTGCACCTATCAGTGAAGCATTTTTTTTCTCATAAATTTGTTCTATGGTGATCTACAGGAAGACATAATTTTAAAATTAGTAAGAATTAGAGTGGATGGTCACCTGGTCCCAACCTTTAGAACATTTGAGAAGCAAGGAACATATAAACTGAACATTAATTTTCTTCTTGCAATGTATACAAGAAATTTTTAAAAGAATTTTCCAGGGTACAGGTATAAAAGGGTATATTCTTTACAGGGAATCATAGTGCTGACAAATGGCTAAGATTTCCATCCAAGAAAAGTCTGATGTTTGAACTTAAGAAAATGGAAACTTTCTTTGCTGGACCTCACATAATATTTTCAGTGATGACAGAAAGTCAGGAAAGATGAATGTGGAAACAAAATGTTCTTGAACACATGAAATAAATAGGTAATTTAGATACAGTGGGTGGTGCCAGTATGCTCTGTAGGTGGAGAATAAATCTGGAATCCTAGGAGGTCGTCCTAACCAGTGAGGTCTCTCTCACTGATTAACATAAAATGTCTGGGTACTTACTCAGCACTCCTCTAGGCAATAAATGACCTTCAGTTAGATTAAGGGCCCTTTGAACTGAGAGGGATTAGTACATAATTTAATCCATTTGCTAATTAGCGTGATGAATTAGACCATTATCATCTGTTGCTGCGTAGGAGAGGAAGCGGACAAGGCATTTAAGTTTTGATGAGAAGAACATTTATTGAATAGCATTGTCCACTTTAAGAGTGGATTCTCATATATGATCCAAGTATCTTAGTCTATAGACTAAGTTTGATTCATTCCTTTCATTAGTGACACAGCTACAGCTGTCACTTGAGTATTGGGTGACTTGAGTTCCCTTCCAAGTCGAACACACTGCATGACATGGAAAGAAGGCAAGGAAGAAGGGAATATATCTTGTCCCATCGATGGTCATTTCAGGGGAGATTTTGGCACTCAGGACAGATCAGGAGCATATTAGACAGGAACAAAAAAACAGGCTTGGTAGCTTAAAAGGAGGAGTCAAGTCTTACCAACTCTGAACACTCACCTCAGCAGTGATGTTTCATTTTTACCCTCTTAGAAAGAATCTGGTATTTCTAAGTATATGCTTTCTAGAGTTTGTGTTTACTATATTTAAGAAACATCATTAGATCAATTCATATTAATGATTACCTGATATTAATCATTATGATTAGAGACTAGTTTAAAAGCATAGATTAATTTTGTTAAAGACTTTTCTTGAGAGATTATATATTAAATGGGTGGTGTACACATTCTTACTAAGAAAGTTTTCTGCTGTTTATATCTTAAATTAATGTAGAATTTCTCCCTTAATTTCTACATGGAAACCGAGTATAGATAAGCCTGTGCAGTCAGCTGTGAATTCATCTAGGCCTACTACCATTTCTTCATCTCCTCTAAAGAATAAAATATGAACTATCTTGTTGAAATTAAGTGCTACTAGATCTATACTTCTAGTAATCCTGTAATATCAATACATGCATGCATACATACATAAGTATTTTAAAAAAGGAAAGGAAATCTGGTTGGAACTGATGCCTTCCCAGTGAGCCTTTGCTGGCTCTTGACAGTTTTCACTCTTTTCTTTAAGGGTCTTCAGATTATCTAGACTTTCTAGAATTAATGCTTATTTTATCGTTTTGATAATTTTTCTTTCTCAAAGTTAAAACCACATTGGCATTTTGTGAATATGATCATATTTCTCATTTTGACCAATTTTTCTCTAGCATTACAATTCATTAATTTACTGGTAATTAAATAATGATTAAACATATTAATTAAACAAATAATGATTATTTATTTTTGTATTAAGTTTTATTCCTTAAAGCCTCTCTCCATCGTTAACCCCTTTCCTTTGTAAAGCTTTTCTTCCCATTCGAAAAGCCCTTCCTTAGCATCTCACTGGAGGTACGTTCAGGCAGCATCACTTTGGCATCTTGCCAGCATTGTCCTCTTCCCGCCAGTGGGAAGCGACTAACAAGTACACTCTCAGGTATGAACTTAAGTACAGACAAGTCAACAGATCTCGTAGGCATCCAAATGACACGTTAAATGCAAAGCTTTGCTCACCTGCCTTTGTACAGGAGTCTGCTGCTGCTGGGTTTTAATGAAACTTAAAGGCTGAATCAAAGCTGTATTAGCGGGAGGATCTTTGACATGAAATTCTTTTTGATCAATATAATTTGCATTTTGTATTCATTTGAAAAATTGTCCTGTGCATTTGTTCGAATATGGAGAATAGAGAACTGAGTGATTCCTGGGTTTATGTGGGTGATATTGTGGAAATACGAGGTGCTGTGGTATGTATAGCTACTCCCCAAATATGATTGTATTTTACTAGAGATAGAGAACTCACAGTGATGGAACTATTCAGGCTGTAAAACATAGGAACCATCTGCCATAGAATAAGCATATTAGGAAAATGCCACCTGTTCCTATATTAGTCTGGCCCTTACCCCAAAATTTCACATGTACTCATATGTTTGTTTTCCGTGTCTCTGATTGATGCAGCTAGCTAATGCCTAATGAGATTTTTTTGCACATTCCATATGTGAATACCCTATTATCTGATTCAGTTCTGACTTTATTTCCAGTATATGTGAATGTGTTTCTTTACTATTTTTCTATCAGTTTCCTTCCTGGTCAATTGATTGTATGGGAAAATATTTTATCCATTCAATATTCAAAAATAGTTTATTAAGTACCCACTATGTGCCAGGCATTTGATCACAACAGTGAAAAACAGAGAAAAAAAATCCTTGCTTTCATGGAGTTTACAAATTCTACCAAAGGAAACAGGAAATAATGAAAATAAGTAAGTAAAATAAATAGCATGCTACGTAGTAGTAAGTGTCAAGGAGAAAAGGCAAGCAGACAAAGAGAGAGGGGAAGGTGTGAACAGGAATTGCGGTTTCAGATAAGGTGGCCATGAAGGTGTCCCATCAAGGAAAATGTAGTAGTTGGGAAGGGGCAAGTCGCATGGCTCTCTGGGGAAGAGTGTGCAGGGCAGTGGGAACAGCCCTTGCAAAGGCCTTGAGAAGGAAGCATGCCCCATGCTCTCCTCCTCATATGAGGAGGCCAACAGGTCTCGAATGAAGCTATGGAGAAAGAGAAAGGGAATATGATTGGAAAGGTAACAAGGAATGGATCACATAGAGCCTTCCAGGCCAACGTAATGACCTTGGCTTTTCCTTTTAAATGAGATGGAAAGCCCGTGGAGCATTTTGAGTAGAGGCGAGACAAAACTGATCAGGACAACTCTGCTTGCTGGGCAGAGAATAGAATCAAGGGAAGCAATGACAGAAGAGACTGTCCTAAGAGTCCAGGCGAGAGATGGCAGTGGCTTAGACAAAGGTGGTAGCAGTGGAGGTCACAGAAGATGCTGAATACAGTGTTCATGTTTACTTTATGGGATTTACTAAGAGATTGGCTGTGTGTTAAAAGGAAAAGATCACTCTAAAGCTTCTGGCCTCAGTGATTAGATAGACTTGCCATTAACTTCCAGAAGAGCATGTTTGAGGGGAAATATGAGGATCTTGGTTTCATTACATGTTAAGTTCCAGTAATGTGATTAGATTGAAAATGCTATAGCTGGTAGAATTTTTTCTCTTTTTATGTTAAAACAGAAAACATGATTGAATAATGAAAACTACACATGCTCAATTTTTTTTGAATTGTTTTCTTTGACGCAGTAAAGGATCAATGAGATTTGTTTAATTTTTGTCAAGAATACAAAGTCAACAATGGCTGAGATGAAAATATTTTCCATAAAGTAAAATGATCAAATTTGCAAAAGCTTGGTTAAATGACGTGAATTTCACGCAAACCACAAGGCATTACACTAGAATCTTGCTGAAAATCAAGACAGACTGTCTTAGGAATTCTTTGCCAACAGACAAAATGAATATGGGGTGGTTGATGTGCTGAAGTGGCCAATGAGCATGATTTGATTGACAGATGAGGAAATGTATCCTTACATTTTATCAAACTATGTGGTGTCTGATTTATATCACTGAGGTGGCCATTCATTATGATCATGAACTGTGAGTTCAAAGCACTTGCAATAACTTGCCAAAATACTTCCTATTCCAGTACTAAATATTTCTCATATTTGTTTGCCTAGAATAACAAGATGCAGGCTTGGTAGTCCTTTCAAGAATGTGAATTTCTTTGGTGTGTCTGAGTTTAGCAATGTTGAATTGTGTGTGTGTGTGTGTGTGTGTGTGTGTGTGTGTGTGTGTGTGTGTGTGTGTTATTCTTAAGACTTTGCCTGTATTTTAACATTTTATTTGGTAAAAACAGCATTATTTTGGCAAGATTTTTAAAGCCCTGAAATGGGACAAATTAAAGTATAATGCTTTTTCTTGAGAAATAATTTATTGCTCCATGTTGTTGAATCATACCATTAGTCATGAAACCAAAACCCTATATTTAAAAAGTAACAATCTCATATTCAAAGGATCTCCTTTGAACATTTCAAAGAATCTTAAGCAAATCATTATGTGACATTAAATTGTACATTTTACCTTGTTATTTTAGATCTATGGGTGGAGTTCATTCTTCGGGCTAAGTGTAGGTATGAAGTGTGAATTTCTGTGTCTTGGTATGCCAATAACTTAGGGCAAGGTTAGTAGAGTGGCTTTTGTGAGAAAAAAAGAGCTGTTTTATCGGACATCAGTTGGAACTTTGCCTTTTTGTTTCCCTGAACTGTCCAATCTGCTTCATATATTTGTGTGAAATCCTAAAATGTCTGTATATCAATAATCTTTAGTTAGCATATTTTTTTCCAAACAGACATCCTTGTGAACATCAGCCGTTTCTGAGAACTGGGCCCACGGACCATAGCTACTTTGAGTCTTAAGTCTATGTAATAGTTGGGGTAAAGTAAGCTTTAAAGAGAGAACTCACAATACAATGGCTCAAGCAAGACACAAGTTGATTTCTTTCTGAGGCTGCCATCCTGGATATGTGGGTAGTTGGATGAGCTGGGCCCCATGAAGTCATCCCAAAGTGCAGGCCTCTGTGGCATCTCTGCCAAACTCAACACTTACTCTCCAAGTCTGTCCTTGGCTTCTCTACTTCTAGCTGGTGGAAGGGAAGGGGAAAATGAGTCCAGGGAAGGAGTTTTTGTAGATGGCTTGGGAGTTGCATACATCAGGAAGAACTTTGTCACGAGGCCACACCTCCTTGCAGGAAATTCTAGGAAACATATTCCCTCACTGAGCAGCCATGCACCCAGGAAGAAGAGAAGAATGAGTCTAGAGTCGCAAGCAGCAATATCTACTACAGGCTTAAATAACCAAAGGACAAAATGCCCAGTCCACTATAAATATATTCCAAAAATGAAGCCATGAAATTCGACTTCATTTATTGAAGTCAAAACAAATTTATTTTTATAAACTAATTTCTCTATTTTATATTCTATTTCTCAAATGATTACATTTATAACACAGAACAAAGCCATAGTTAGAATTTCAGTAATTGTACGGAATATCCAAAAGGTACACCCAATACACCCAGAAGCTAAACCAGAGTCACTGCTAAATTTTATATTGTTCTGATTTACCTAACAGATTAGTGAAAATGATTAAAATCTTGCTGCTTTGTAAGTTTTTAATCTCAGATTTTGGTTAGAACTCTGAGAGTATTTAAAACTATCTTTACCTACTCTTGTCGGACAATCATTGAGGAGCTAAGAGTGCAGAGAAGGCAGAGAAATGTTCTCCCCACCCCAAGCAAAAGCACAGAAGAACTATTGCTAATCCAAAACTCAGGGAGGAAATTTCACCCCTCCTCCCTTCCCTTTTCTTGGGCTAGTCTGTTTAATTTTAAAGGCAGAATTTTTGCTTTCACAAAGTATACCAGACAGGAATTTGTTCAAATTCCTCAAAACTAAGCCAAGAAAAGTTTCAGAAAGTTCAGACACGCATGGCAGAGTGGAAAGAACGTAGTCTGTGGAGGCGAGCACAGATTCATTGGAATGCCGCTCCAGACATCCACTCTGGGTGAACTCAGAGATGTGTTTAGTCTCATTAAGCCACAGTCTTTTCATTTTTAATGTGAGAGTGATAAGAACGAACTTGCCAGTGTGTTGGTAGAGAATTGAAATAGAGAAAGGTCTGGCGTGTAACAGGATGTTTCTCTCCATCTGCGTAATCTGTGACAGTCCTAGGAAGTTCAAGGTTATGACTGTTCCGGGTCTGTGGCCAAGAGTTGTCTGTGGCTTCCATGGGTTGGAGCTGTCTAATGGGGCCCAGGCCACCATCGCTCTGCCCAGAAGCTAATCATACCAAAACATGAGGTTTTTCTCCAAGCAACAAAGAGGGGCTAAGCACCCAAGGATCTCTATAATAGGAGCGGGAAAATGAAGCTGAGACCTTGCCCTGACTTAGAAGTTCATAACAATAATGGCCCCAAACAAGATGCTCATGTCTGTTGGTTGTGGTTAATAATCATGCAACAACATGAACTTCAAACCCAGCCTGTGCTTGGCTCTTCCAGGGACTGAAGGCATCTTAGAGCCCCACCCCTTACCTCAGAAACTGCAGGGAGGAGCCTGGGTTCTCAGAGTCCAAGAAAATGCACCTGATAATAGCACCTGAACTTCCTCCACACAAAGGAAGCCTGATGGGAACAGGGGATTAAGCTTGAGTGGAGGGCAGGATCCAACCCACAGTAGCACTTCCTTGCCATGCGACCTTAGCAAATGGCTTAACTCGCTTTCTGTATCAGTAAAATGGTGTTCGTAGTACTAAGGTGTCAGTGAGGATTAAATGAGCCAAGCCTGACCCACACCAATTCATGACAAGTCTCAGCCACTTTAATGAATGTGGTGATATTCTAACGTTTGGGATGCTGAGGTGGAGGACGATGGTGTCCCACCTCCTGCAAATGCCATGTAGACACTGAAGCTACACAAGCAATGGCTCTAAAGTCAAAGCCAGCATCAGGACTGGTATAAAAGAATCACCAGGACAAGGGGAGAGCAGAAGGGAGGCCAAAGCAGCTTTGTCAGTGCCTGCACGGCTGGACCTAGAGGGATTTCTTGACATAGAGGGTAAAACAACCCATTGGCCCACATTTCTGAGGACCGACATGGGAGAAGGGTCACATGAGGCCATGAAATGAGCATCTGCAGAGGAAATGGAAGCCAGTGTCTGGAGACAAGCGGAGCCATTGAGCTAGCAATGCGTGATAGATACTGTGGGAAGGGATGTGGGGAATGCAGCGCCTCTCAAGGGAGGTGGCTGAGTCTGGCAATGAGGGCCTGGGGCATCCTTAGTCAGCAAAGCAGGTCTGCAGCCTCAGGAGCTCTGGCAGCTGGTGTCGGTCACCAACTGGCCTCAGGCACCATTCATGGAAATTAATCTGGATAGTCCCCTCCTGGAGACCCTCCAGGATGGCAGATGAGCAGACTGGCCGGCTTTCAAAGTCTGCTGACCTCTATAATTGTGGCTCTTCACATGGTCCAACACACTCTTCCCTTTTACATGTGTTTCCTCTTTGAATATTTCCACCAGCCCCTCTCCCTGACCTCTCTCTGCTTTACTTTCCTTTGCCCATTTAATCTACATTTTATGTTTTGTCCAGATTAACATACCTGTGTTTCATCTGCCAGGCAGTGGCCTAGGCACTGGGAATATGGTGGTGACCAACACAGAGTGGCTGCTTTCATGGAGTTTACAATCTACAAAGGGACAAAAAAGATAAACAACTTTAAACTTTAAAACTTGGACAAACTTTTATAAATACTGCATTTTTCCAATAAAATGAGATAAGCAATGGTATAACCTACGTGGTGCAGAATCTGTGCCTCCCTAAAATTAAAGCTTTGAGATAAAAGGAGACAAGAGGTATTGTTGGACTTGAATTTGTCATGCAAATAAGATTAAACCTTGAATATTAGCCTTTTGATTGTTGTCTCTTTTTGCAGTATGAGGTAGTCAAGAATTCTAGGTCAAAACATAAGGGTTAAAAGGCTGGAAAAATTAAATAGGCCAAATGAAAGAGTTGTCTCGCTAAAATGTCTGTGTAGATGATAAAATGTCCTTGTGCCTCTTTAACTTCAATGATTTGTGCTGGATATTTTATAAGCGTCCATTAAGCAATAGCAAATTTATTCAAGTATTAGAGAATTATGAAACACAACTATCATAAAAGGTACTTATTTCCTTCCAACCAATAAGTAACCACCAGTGATGAGAAGGCAGAAAGTGACAAGGTTAACCAAATAAGAGAGTTGGATACAACGTTCAACTCCATTTCTTCATGTCCCAATAAGAGACAACATTTGACCTGTCCTCTCATTCCTAATCTTGTTGAATGAATCTAGTACAGAGGTTCATAAAAACTGTCAGGTATATAATGCTGGATTTTGTCAACAAACAATAACAATAATTTTTTCTTTAAAAATTATCCCAGGCGAGGCCGGGTGCGGTGGCTCATGCCTGTAATCCCAGCACTTTGGGGGAGGCCGAGGCGGGCGGATCACGAGGTCAGGAGATCATGACCAGTCCGGCCAACATGGTGAAACCCCCGTCTCTACTAAAAATACAAAAATTAGCTGGGCATGGTGGCAGGGGCCTGTAGTCCCAGCTACTCAGGAGGCTGAGGCAGGAGAATCACTTGAACCCGGGAGGCGGAGATTTCAGTGAGCTGAGATCCAGCCACTGCACTCTAGCTTGGCAACAGAGCAAGATTCCGTCTCAAAAAAATAATAATAATAATAATTATTCCAGGCCAGGTGTGGTGGCTCACCCCTGTAATCCCAGCAATTTGGGTGGCCAAGGTGGGTGGACCGCTTGAGCTCAGGACTCCAAGGCCAGCCTGAGCAACATGGCGAAACCTGGTCTCTACAAGAAACACAAAAATCAGCCAGGCGTGGTAGTGAGTGCCTGTAGTCCCAGCTCCTCATCCGCCTGTAATCCCAGGTGGAGACTGAAGTTAGCCGAGATGGCACCACTGCATTCCAACCTGGGTGATAGAGCCAAACCCTGTCTCAAAACATAACAAAACACACACCAGGGCCTGTCAGGGGGTGGAAGGGAAGGGGAAGGAGAGCATGAGGACAAATACCTAATGCATGTGGGGCTTAAAATTTAGATGATGGGTCGATAGGTGCATCAAACCACCATGCCACATGCATACCTATGTAACCTGCACATTCTGCACATGTATCCCAGCACTTAAATTTAAAAATAAAAATACCATAATAATAAAATAACAAAAAAGTCATTACATCTGAAATAAACGTACTTAAAATTAAAAAGAAAATTAAAGTACAAAAAAGTTAAAATAAAAATCATTTTAGATATTTCCTCAGATTTAAACGGAGGTCATTAAAGCTCAAACACCTGACTGCAAAGTGATTTGTAAGACAAACACCTACATACACACTCTACAAAAAGACTTACGAATACCCTGCATTGGTTGATGAACAAGAACAGTGAGTTATACCTTCTGAATAGTGAATTAAATAAAATACTATTAAAGTTTTAAATAATTGCCAATTGCTCCATATTTCAAATGTATTTCTCTGCATGTTAGAGTTTAGCTAGCATTTCCAGGGATGATTTTTCTGTATTCCTCTCAGTCAGGAATAGCCAGTCAGTATTACTCCATCAGCCGCAGCGTAAATGTCTGATTGCTCTCTTGAGGTCGTTAGCCCAGATACTTGCTAGAAAGGTATGATTGCCGGCCAAATGAGCTCTGGCCTGGTGCAGCAGTCTTGCCAATGTGCCTAATGAGAGCGCGGAAAGACATTTTATTTCAGGCATAAGCAGGCCAGATCACAGCTGCCCAAAGCTCTCTGGCTTTGATTAAGTTTGTTGTGCTATTATGTAATGGGGACTTGAACCATATTCCGTGAATGACCGTTTTCCTTCCTCCTTCGCCACTGTTTTATTATAAGTATGTTGTCTGTATCTAATGTTGCCTTGCAGTTAGTTGTTAAAATCAAGCAGAAAAAACAGGCAAATATTAAAATGTAAATAGAAAAAGTTGTTGGTGGGGAAAATGACTTAATAATGCATTATTCTGACATAGGGTCTTGGGGTCCACCAGGAGAATCGCCTCGTCACAATTCAGCCTCCCTTTGTGCTAATGACGGCCTTTTCATCCTGTGCTGTTAGTGAGGCATAAGCCAAATTGTGACCAGGCAGACTAGACCACATGTAAGCAGAGAACCACGTCTTTGTAGACATTAATTTAAAACTCGTTTTAATCAAATATGTTCATTTATCTGTACTATTTTTGATCTATATCTTAAATCAAAACGAAGCTTTTTTGACTTCTGGTTTCTGTTTCTGCTCATAAAGAGCTTGGAAGTTACCAATCCTGTGTTCACAACAAGAAAAATGCTGAGCACACTGGCAGTCAGTAAGTGGAAATCAACAGTGTTTTAAAAGTTAATTGATTACAATTTTCTCACATTCTTCCCTCACCTCTGTACAGTTCTGGTCTACGTTGGAAATGCTGGAAAAGTAGGAATATACAGTATAGAGCTTTCTTGGTAGCATAGCTTTTAATACATGAAAAATGATTTTTAATTTTAGTATAACCTTAATAAATCTAAACCAGAATCTGTAGCACATTGGAAAACAAATCTAAACCAGTTGAACAAATTTCAATTTTAAACATATTTTCAGGCTTTGGAAGCTTACTGAAGAATGCGGATAGCAAATACAGGAAAAATTTTGGGAATATTTTTGTTCATATATGTAAATGTGAAGGTACAAGACAGAAAAATTTCCCCATGTATAGCTTCAAATTTTTAGCAGTTAGTTAATATTTTCTGTTCAGTTTTAACCATTAAATTGTAATATTATTACAAATGATATTAGAACACGTCTTTGCTTTTAGTGTTGTATTACAAATATTTAAATTGATGAAATTCAGTGTAAATTTGGCATTTATCATAATACAAATAAGAACTTTATTTTAAGCTAATTCCATGCATTATTTGTATTTCATATCTCATGTTTATTTAAAATTACATTTGGTCACTATCACTCAGGTATCTTTCTTCCCTCCCACTTAGATCTAAATTGGATTTTTAAAAATTGAATTTTAATATGCCTTTATAAACAAATGTCAATTATTTATTTCCAATCCTGGTTGATCTTTTTGTTCTGAGATTATTTACTAGTCCATTCAGCCTTCCTATTAAAAATAAATAAATAAATAAATAAATGCTCTTGTAGCTCTTCTGAGGTAGACTGACCAGGTCTACCTTATCGTTAATTTTTGCATTTTCATTTTTATTGAATGTGTGTGATGATGCAGATATGAACTATGTGCATATCTCAGAATAGCAGGAAAAATATCTTAGTACTTTTGCCAAATACTTGGTTCTAATTTTTGGACTATTACGAATTTTTTATGTCATAACTATTATCACCTTAACATTATGCGAAGTTCTAGCCCTTTTGCTTCAATTTCCTTTGAAAAGATTTCTTTCCAATAAATCTTTAAAATATGGGTTACAAAGCTAAAAGACCCTCAGAGGAAACATATTTCTGCTATGACATATTTTGTTTACTCTTTAGAACAATTGAAAAGCTTCTAATTAACGTTTCTTTAGCGCCTTAGTGGTGACCAGCAGTATCATCACTGCCCTAGTGGAAGTTGAGGTCCAGGGTATACTGACTCATACAGGTTACCTAGGTAAGAAGTAATGGATGATTGGAATGTTAGGAACTGTAACTGACAGCGAACTGTGGCAAAGTGTAGAGTTTTTTTTTCTTGTCTTTTTTTTTTTTTTTTTTTTTTGAGACAGAGTCTCGCTCTATCCCCCAGGCTGGTGTGCAGTGGTGCGATCTTGGCTCACTGCATCCTCTGCCTCCCAGGTTCAAGCAATTCTCCTGCCTCAGCCTTCTGAGTAGCTGAGATTACAGGTGCATGCCACTATGCCCGGATAATTTTTGTATTTTTAGTAGAGACAAGGTTTCACCATGTTGGCCAGGTTGGTCTTAAGCTCCTGACCTCATGATCCACCCGCCTTGGCCTCCCAAAGTGCTGGGATTACAGGCATGAGCCACTGCGCCCAGCCTTTCTTTTCTTCTTAAGACAATTAATGGAAAATAAATTTCCAAGAAGCTCTTTTGACCTGACATCACTGCTCTTCAAAGGCAGAAGGCTGACTCACAGGCCGAGGGGTATCTGACATAATTTCTTTGCAACCGTTACTCTCAGCCTACCTGGAAATTGCCGAGCGCAGCGGGGGCGGAGAGTGCTGTAGTTGGCCTGTGGACTGAGCGTCCTGGGAACTGTTCTGCTGTAGTACCTACACTTTCCTGCCAATGTCAGCATCCGGCTTGTCAACACTTCTTTTCCATTTGTGAATACTATAGTGAAAGCCTTCACCTCTCCTTTCTTTGAAGTATTTTCTGTTCAGAACTTGGAACTTTAGAAATTTTCTACATTTGAGAAAACATATTTCAACTATGATTCTTTATTACTTATAAAAAATTAACTTAGAAGATATATGTAAACATGTGTACGGTTTAAGGTAACAAAGTGATTTTACCAATATGGCAAGGTGTGCCAAAAGAGTGCTTAAGTGTAAAAAACAAACAAACCAAAATCAAAATTAAGGTAGCTCAAAAACATAAAGTTTATAAATATTTTTAAGGCATTTATAATAAAAAAAGTCCTTTTCTCAAAAAAAAAAAAAAGTCCTTTTATGTTTGTCCCATGTTCTGGAATAGCAAATAAAAAATGTGGTTTTTGCTTTATTTTGTTTTATTACCTTGCTATGCCACATGGCAAGCCTAAGGCTGGGTGTGTGGAGCACATGAGTTGAGTGTGTGGACAAGTTGTGTTGAAGATTATTATTATAGGCACAATGTTACAGCACAGTCTATCAGGGAAAAATACTTAAGTTTATTTTTTGTGAGGCTGAGCGTGGTGGCTTATGCCTGTAATCCCAGCTCCTTGGGAGGCTGAGGCATGAGAATTGGTTGAACCCAGGAGGTGGAGGCTGCAGTGAGCCGAGATTGCACCACTGCACTCCAGCCTGGGTGACAGGGCGAGACTCCATCTCAGAAAAAGAAAAAAAGGAAAGGAAGGAAGAAAGAGAGAG
Organism: Symphalangus syndactylus; assembly: GCF_028878055.3. Taxonomy (NCBI): domain Eukaryota; kingdom Metazoa; phylum Chordata; class Mammalia; order Primates; family Hylobatidae; genus Symphalangus; species Symphalangus syndactylus. The sequence continues at coordinate 19,020,109 of NC_072437.2, forward strand.
AGGAAAAAAGAGAAAGAGGGAAAGAAAGGAAGAGAGGAGGGAAGGAAGGAAGGGAGGGAGGGAGGGAGGGAGGGAGGGGAGAGAGAAAGAAAGAGAAAAAGAAAGAAAGAGAGAGAGAGAGAAAGGAAGGAAGGAAGGAAGGAAGGAAGGAAGGAAGGAAGGAAGGAAGGAAGAAAGAAAGAGAAAGAAAGAAAGAAAGAAAGAAAGAAAGAAAGAAAGAAAGAAAGAAAGAAAGAAAGAAAGAAAGAAAGAAAGGAAGGAAGGAGGGAGGGAGGGAGGATGGGAGGGAGAAAACATGGTTTATAGAGGTTTTATTCAGTAGGATGGTAACATCCTCCCAAGTAATTTAATTCTAGCTGGTTTATTGTTTAATAAATCTCTGCAATTCAGGATGCCCCTTTCTCGCTATTGCCAGTCTGCTGATCCACATGATCTTATTTCATGTATGTGGATCATCCAGCCACAGTGACAAAGGTTCATTATGTTGAGTCCAGATGTCCACCTTAAGAGTACACATCCCTTGCTGCTGCTTTTTTTTTTAATTATGTCACACTAAATACATTTACTTTATGATAACTACTGTCGGGGTACAATTTACTCTTACCACAGAACCAGCTCTCAGTTAAGAAGAAAGTGCTGAGATGGTGTGGGGAAGTTTGGTGAAGAAAAACATTATAGTAAGTTACAGTCAATCTCACTACTGACCGTTGGCTAAAATATTTTTTTTAATGTGTGGCTAAAATCTGCATAAAAGATGGTATATCTGAGTGAAGAGATTATCGGAGGGTGAGAGAAACTGAGAGTTCACCAAAAACAACAACAAAAAAATTCAATATAGATTTTGCCATTAACAAGTGACCTCAAATGCACATTGCACCACTGCACTCCAGCCTGGGTGACAGGGCGAGACTCCATCTCAGAAAAAGAAAAAAAGGAAAGGAAGGAAGAAAGAGAGAGAGGAAAAAAGAGAAAGAGGGAAAGAAAGGAAGAGAGGAGGGCCACTTTGTTCTTAATCTGGTGGCTGCTGCTTAGATTTCATTGTAGAGGCTACATCTACTGAGCTGTTTTGCAAGTTTGTATTATCTGTCTCATGACCCAGACAGAACCAGTCTATCAACATGGATTAAGAATTAGTCTGTTTTCTTCTGTGTTTTTCTATGAATATACTGAATGTCTCATCTTGATTCAGAAGAAAAACCTGAAAGCTTACCCCAAAAAAAAAAAAAAAACAAAACCCTGTGTGTGGTTTGTCTTGGGACAGTTCAGAAGGCAGTCATTTAATTTCGTTTGGGAACATTTTGCACTATTTATTTCATTAAAAATATGTTAATTTTTTTTCAATTTTAATTAATGTACTTTTGTAATGGCTCATCCTGCAAGCAGAGATAGCCTCCCTTCCCCCAAACTCTAAGATATGCATGTATACAGTCATCTTATTACATAGCAGGAATTTTAAAAAGAAATAAGCTTTTCTTTCCAGTGCCTAGTTGTTAAAACAGCAAAATGGTAAAAATTTATGTAATGGTACTATTGAGCTGTCTACTGTGTGGCAAATATTTTATACAAACAAGTGATGTCTTAGGATCTAGGCTTTTAGCCTTCAAAAATCTTTAAAGAAGAATGAAATGTCATTTTTAAGTCTCATCTTTGATCTCAAGTGAAGAGGTTCAATTCATTTCAAAAATACTTAATATAAATTATATGCTAGACCCTGTGCTAGGCACTGCAGGGCAAAAGCTGAAGAATCAGGCTGTCAAGTTAGAAAAGTGTTTCTCAATTGGCAATTTTTCCAACAGGGGCCACTGGTCGATGTCTACAAGTATTTTTGGTTGGGGGTTGCAAGGACTGTTGGAATGTATTGGGTAGAGGTCAGGGATGTGGCTACACATCTTGCAATGCACAGGACAGACCTTCCCATTAAGGCATCATGCACCTGCAGATGTCACTAGTATCAAACTTACATTTTGGGTAGCTTCAGCAAGTTCTCTCTTAAACTATTCATCGCTCCCTTTTTTCATTAGTTCTGCAGTTTAATAAGAATATTGCCCTATGGAGCAGTTCTAGCACTTTGGGAGGCGGAGGTGAGTGGATCACCTGAGGTCAGGAGTTTGAGACCAGCTTGGCCAACATGGCAAAACTCTGTCTCTACTAAAAATACAAAAATTAGCCAGGCATGGTGGCGTGTGCCTGTAGTCTCAGCTACCTGGGGAGGCTGAGGCAGGAGAATCACTCGAATCCCCAGGCATAGGTTGCAGTGAGCTGAGATCAAGCCACTGCACTCCAGCCTGGGTGACACAGCAAGACTCCGTCTCAAAAAAAAAAAAAAAAAAATAGCTGGAGATTAGGCAAGTTGTATATATGCAAACATAAAAAAAAAAAAAACAAAGAAAAACCAATATAGCATAAGCCACCCCATCTTGAGCAAGTTGTACTTCTAATTATGCACATGTGTAAATATAAAGCTCTTATTTGGTCACCATTCAGGATTGAATATTTAGTCATTGCAACTGTAGTTGAGCAAATAAGCATCTATTTGGAGTTTAGGATTAGGATAATACACTTCCACAGTTTAATCTACTGACTGATGGTAGACAGTTCATTGAGACACAGATACAGCATAGTCATCCATGTGTAGCGGTTGAGTAACATGTAAGTTTCTTTTCCCTTTCAACTGAGGGGGATGCTCAAACTGAGATTTAACAAGGACGAAGTCAATCAGCTTCTCTCTGAAAAGGGTGATGTCTGATCAGAGTCAGCTGGAGGATCAGAAAGTGATTTAGAAAAGTCTGAGGGAAACTGATGATCTTGAGTAACAAAAAAGTTGTCATTTTGTTCACCACAGATGAAAGTCTATTCCCAGACAGTAAATGAAGCCAGATAATCCGGCCAATTTCATAAACAGTAGATCAGATTGGAAGAGTTAAAGGACCAGATAAGAAAACAAGCACCTATAGCAGGATGACCCGAGTAAAACAAAGGATGATTCACTCACAGGGGCTGCAAGGACTAATTCTGCAGGCTCCTATAGCTTGTTGTGCCTTGCAAGGGACTGAGGCCTGGCAGCATCCAGTGAATGGGCTCTTGCATACCTGGTAAGGAGCTGTCTCAGAAGATAGCGTGTTCCCTATCCCTGGAGGGGTTAAAGTTCAAGAACATTGCTGAGGATCCTAACACTGGGAGAGAGAAAGAAATGGGTGGTCCTAAAATAAGTCCTCTTTGTTCTTTTAAAAATTCTGAGTGTGGGAGTGAAGGTGATTATTCAGACCAAGCCCTTGGGTACTGACTCATTCTTATTCCACTGTCTCAGGCCTACATCGCCAATTCTAACTTCCCAAATTCTGTCACGGTAGATCAGGTATTACCATTGTCACAATAGTACTATAGGTATTTTGTGTTTGGAGAGAGGTTTAGTGGTAGGACCCCAGGTTTGTAGTGTGTTGCTAGTTATCATCACAATTTTATGACCCTCTCACTTGAGAGTGGAATGACGATGTGGTTATGTAACCTAAGACTAGAAGAAACAAATGGGAGCGCTCCCAAAACACAAATATCTCACCTCTTTTTTCATGGGAAAAGAGTCAGTAGAAGAGGGCAAAGCAGTAAATAAAATCTTAAAGGTAATCAAAACAGATGAGAATAGAATTTTGTTGAGAGCTATAAAAAATGTCCTCTACTGTTCTCAATACAGGCAGTGTGTAGAAAGTTTCAAGGTTAGTATTTATCTTCTAAACATAGACTTGTGGTCTTCTTATTTAATAAATTCAAACCACCAGTGGAAGAGGTCAGAAAGAATGAATGAAATCAGGAGAACTGATTATCATCGGTATCATTGTTGTGATTGCATTTCTTGCACAGCTTTAATTTGTGCCTTGAGAGTTTGGGGTCTGAGAAAGTAGTGCTATTCCAGGAGCTCTCCAGGGATATTTTTGGAACAGGCCTTATTGTTTTCTAAAAAATTAATGCGTTATATTCCCAGATGCTGTTGTAGCATCATTTTTCATTTAACAAAAATATGGTCGTTTAGCCAGAAATTTTAGTTCTATAATTAAAATGGACTAAAAATATTCTGCAGCACATCTAGAAAAAAATATTTTATATGTATCAATGTTCTTCCTAGAGATTTTCCATGTTAGATCAAACAGTAGATGAAGACTTTTCTGTGTGTATAGGACGGGTTTTTATGTTTATAGATGAGCATGCAGGTGTTTTAAGAGAATTTTGAAAATTGGCAAAACAAAGTCAATTCACTATAAAATAGTTTCCAAATTATCTGTGCAGTATTAATATTGAGGAAGAATTAATCGAAAAGCAAATATCTGAGAAGTGCTTTCATATGTCTGTAGGCTACAAAATCATTGTTTAATTTATTAACAATCTTTGAGTGCTCCTCAGTGTCTGGTACAGAAATGAAAGATACAGTTGTAACTTCAGAGTGCTCACACCTAGTGAGGGAAACAAACAAGGTAGAGAATTCAGCATGATGAGTGACATGAGATAGGTGAATGAGAGGCTCTCTGGGAGTACTGAGGGCCATTGCCTAGTGTAGCTGAGGGCAGACAGGAGCTGAGCTGGGCAGCCCAGGAGTCTGCCAAGGGGGCCAGAGGGAAGCAGTGCAGGGCCAGCAGGGAGAGTGGGACTATGCAAAAGAAGTTCAGTAGCTACAGTTTCTTTCTCAGGGTCCTCCACTTGCCAAAGAAAATGAAAGGAACATCCATTTGATTTCTGTCGGTTTAAATATTGGTCAACCATTGGAAAATCGTTTTTGAAAAGTGATTTCTTTTGCTATATTTGGCAAAGCCGGGAGTAGAAAAGTGATGAAGAAGGGCCATCTTAGTCTGTTGCCTTTGCCTTTGTAACCGTTACTTCTTCACAGCCTTTCTACCCAGTGTAGTTCACATACAGGAAACATTTCTTTCCGTAGTCAGCATCTTCCTGGGGAGTGTTTTGGTTATATTTTCACAAATGTCTCACCTCTTTGTATCAACAAACCCTTCTCTTTGAGCTGTACTGTGGGTTTCTGTTTCTTTCCTTTTTCCCTTTGTCCAATTAGAAAAAAAAAATGGAGTAGAAGTTTCAAGGCTACTTGTTAAATGTGCTCTTTTTTACTTAACTCCAAATGACATCTTGCTTGTAGATGTAATTAAGAAAGATCTGGACAGGGAGAAGGAGGATAATTTTCAATGTTCCTCTCAAATTTAATCTTATAGTGACACGCTCCATATTTTACATGAAAATGCTCAGTTAATACAGCTATTAAACTTTAATAGTAGATAATAATGGATTTCTGTAGCCACTTTTTGGTTTTCATTCAAAAACCTAGAGGAAAATAAGGGATATAAATTATAAATTATTTGTTTAATGTTAAAAATATGTTTCATATTCAGTGCACATAAGCAAAGGTATTGTCCAGTGTTAGTAGCTATGAATCATTAATAAAAACAGTTGCTTCTGTTTGCTGTTGACATTTTATGTGTGTGTTGTTCCTCTCCGAACCTTTTTCTTAAAAGTCAACTTTTAAGAAATAATGTGCAAACAAAAGGATCCATTTTATAGTTAATTGGTTTTATGTTTAAAGATGATCAATATACAATAAACTTAGCCATTGTAATCCCTCAGAAAAACATGAACTGTATTTAAGGATGATAAGAGAAAATAATCTCTTTTTAATAATTGTACATATTTATGGGGTACCTGTGATATTTTGTTTTATGGATAAAATGTATAATTATCAAATCAAGATATTTAGGATATCCATCACCTGAAGCATTTATCATTTCTATGTGTTGGGAACATTTCAAGGCCTCTCTGCTAGCTATTTTGAAATATACAATACATTGCTGTTAACTATAATCACCCTCATCTGCCATGGAACATTAGAACTGATTCCTTCTATCTAACTCTATGTTTGTACCCATTAATAATTTCTTTTTAAAGCCCCAGTCTCAATCAAGAGAAAATATAAATAGCATGGTAAAGAAAAAAATTTATGATCTGATGATATGAGTTCAATTTCTGGTTCTATCACTTTCCACCTTGGAGACCTTCATTAACCAGTGACCTTCACTTTTCCTTCCTATAAGATGGTATTGATAACATCTGCCCTCATCCCCACTTCGCCATCTGCCTAGCTAACAAGACAGAGATTGCCTTAGCATGTTGTGTTAAAGAGGCTTAGAAACTCAACATGCTTTACAAATACCAGCTGTATGACAAGGAGTTACAGTACCAATGTACAAAATATGATTTTTAAAATGAAAGGCAGGACATTTATGAAGTTATATTCTATATAAAGTGTATTAGCACACATTAATGCATAATAGGCAATAGGAATACGCTTTGCTTCTTTCTCTTAGCTCTTCTTTCCAGCCTCTTTTTCTCTCTTGTCATCAAGTCTGCAGCTGGACTTGCCTTCTGTTCTGCATGCCTTGGTGTTCACTGATGCTCTGATTCTGCTTTCTCATGCACAGGCTCAAAGAAACAGTGAGGCTGCCCCAACTTGTGAAACTCTCTTCTTAGTTTGGATACTTGGTCATATGCACATTCTAGTTTAAATTTCTGTGTAATTAAAACATATATGAGTGGAGATTGGTTTTATATTCTGTAATAATAAAACTTATTTATAGAAGTAGAATTTATTGAGGTACAAATGTTTACCAGTTTTATGAATAACAACATATATTTATTTTATAAACAACTTCAATGGTATATGTTTGTGTGTTTTCTCACAAAAGCATATTGAGCAATTATTTTCAATTTTATAATCAATGATACCTGAAATATCTTAAGAACCTACCCTATGATTTACAGGAATTAAGTCATTAAATCCTCCTAACACTATAAAGTCTGTGTTATTTCCCATTTTACAGATGGAGAAACTAACTACAGAAAGGCTATTAAAGAGGCAAGATATCATCACAGTTGGTTGTGTGGGGCTTTGTACCAGAATGACTGAGTTAATTCCAGTTCCCTTAATTATTATCTTTGCATCCTCAGACAAGTCACTTTATCTTTATATGCTTTAGTTTCCCCGTCTGTAAAACATCTTATAGTGTTGTTAGGATTAAACATATCTTTTCGCTACGTGGCATTTGGGGTTCTCTTAACCAATGTTAAAAAATCTGTCTGCATATTTTTAACTTTCCTTTCTTTCCATTACTAGAAGTACTTTCTATGAGGTAATTCTCCCAGAAAATACAAAGTCCTATTTGGTGATTCACCACCTTACATTTTGGTGTTCGGTAACACCATGGAATCCAAAGACGAGCTCCATCATATTAACTGTGGAGCCTGAGATACTTTACTCTCCCTATGAGAAAGTGATTTCAAATGAAACCCAGTTCTCCCATTTATTTCATATTGGTTAAAACTCTAGCAGGTGCTGGCCGGGCGCGGTGGCTCACGCCTGTAATCCCAGCACTTTGGGAGGCCGAGGCGGGCAGATCACGAGGTCAGGAGATCGAGACCATCCTGGCTAACACAGTGAAACCCTGTCTCTACTAAAAATACAAAAAATTAGCCGGGCGAGGTGGCGGGCGCCTGTAGTCCCAGCTACGCAGGAGGCTGAGGCAGGAGAATGGCGTGAACCCCGGGGGGCGGAGCTTGCAGTGAGCCGAGATTGCGCCACTGCACTCCAGCCTGGGTGAAAGAGCGAGACTCCGTCTCAAAAAAAAAAAAAAAAAAAAACTCTAGCAGGTGCTTTTTGGCTTATTGAATGTGTTAGGCTCCAAGTGGCAAGCTTAAATGGTACATATCCTTTTTTTAATTATACCTGTACATACTTGGTTTGACTGTTTATTTCCTTTTCCACATTATTAGTTGCATTTAACAGCTAAAGGTATAATATCAAATTATTTTATTGTTAGATATTGAAATTACCCTGGCTTGAAGTCAGAAACAACTTTATTAAAATTTTAAGAGAACAGTAAAATGTGTTGCATGTGATTCTAATCAATTTTTGAAGAGCTTTTGTCGTTGAGAAAATGAGTATGATAAATATTGATTGTTTTTCTGGAAAATGCTTTCTTATTTCAAAAGTCAACTGTGACTCAGTCTGTCCTCCTCTGTCATGACAGGAACCAGCATATTCACCGTCTATGAGGCTGCCTCTCAGGAAGGCTGGGTGTTCCTCATGTACAGAGCAATTGACAGCTTTCCCCGTTGGCGTTCCTACTTCTATTTCATCACTCTCATTTTCTTCCTCGCCTGGCTTGTGAAGGTACTGCGAAGAATTGTACTAGGAAAGTCTGTGTTCTGTGATAGTTCTGCAGATCTTTTGTTTGGTTTTGGTTGCCCTCTGCTTTGTCATTCTTAGAGTTTGGTAAATGTGATTTGTGATTTTTTTCAGAACGTGTTTATTGCTGTTATCATTGAAACATTTGCAGAAATCAGAGTACAATTTCAACAAATGTGGGGATCAAGAAGCAGCACTACCTCAACAGCCACCACCCAGGTACGGTATCAGCAAGAGGATGTTATAACCCATTTGAGCATGCACATGTCTCACCCTCACCGTCAGTGGACCTTGGGGAAGCTCTTGCATGTCGGGCTTCAACAGTCTGACTCAGGAAGCTGTTTAAAAATACAGGTGCAGGCCAGGCACAGTGGGTCATGCTTGTAATTCCAGCACTTTGGGAGGCTGAGGGAGAGGGATTGCTTGAGCCCAGGAGTTTGAGACCAGCCTAGGTAATGTAGCAAGACCTGGTATCTACAAAAAATTTTTAAAAATTAGCCAAGAGTAGTGGCATGAGCTTGTAGTCCCAGCTACTCAGGAGGCTGAGGTGGGAGGATCACTTGAGCCCAGGAGGTCAAAGGTGCAGTGAGCTGCAATCACAACAATGCACCCCAGCCTGGGTGACAGAGCAAGACCCTATCCCCCCAAAAACATAAAAGAAAATAAAATAAAACAAGTTCAAAGGCCCAAACCCAGAACAATCAAATCAGAGCTTCTAGGCAGTGGGTAATGACATCTATATTTTGTAACAGCTCCATGTGTGGTTTTGATACAAAACCAAGATCGTCAACCACATTTATTACATACCTTTGATTCTGACATCACAAATCCTCAAATGGCTTGTGGATAAAATGCAACCACTATGGAATTTCTCACTTTTATGAGTATTTATTCATGTACTTGCAAACCTATGTAATGTCTATGTGTAGGATTAGAATTTTGTAATGGAAAATATATTTCATTCAGAACAAACCACAGTACGATAAACTATGAAAAAGATCCCTCAAACCCAAATGCATGTTTGTGATTTTTTTAAAGAATCCGTATATAATCAGAAGGATTCCCATAAGTTCCCATAAGACAATATTGTTTCCATAAAGCCATAAGGCTCCTGAGAATTTGAAGGTGGGCTACAAATTTGCTAAAAGCAGCAGAGCAGTTGCCACAAAAGAGGGCAATTCAGATCCAATGCCTTTGTTTTTATTTTTGGTTTTGTTTCATGTGTGTGTTTTCGTGGTGTTAAAAAAAGGAAGGGCAGGTTTGTTATCTTCTTCTAGTGTGAATCTTTATAAAAGAGAGAGAAAATATAAATTCCAGAATCAGGAATAAAGTGATATAATGCCTTGTAACTATTATAATATTAAATTCTAAAGGATATTTAACAACTTTATAAACACTTACAAAAACTATTAAGACAAAGGTATCTATCAAGGAGCCGAGGTGTACAAATTTTACTTTTGAAAACCCTCAAGTTGAACTTTTAATAATTATATGTTAAAATGCAATTAAACACACTAATTTGGGAAAAGTCTGATGGTGTTGAGGCATCTTTATGATGCTGTAAAAGTCTGAATTGTCCAGTCAATTCATTATAGATGAAATAGTGTCAGTCGTATTCAATTTTGACAAACAACTGTTCAAACTTCCATGAAAGCTTTTTGAATATGCTATCCAGGTTATATCAGAACTGCCATGTAGAAAAGCCTTCAAGAAATCAACCGTAGCAAGTCCTCACCTCCTCTCTCCTCTCTTTTTGCAAACTGTGAGAGATAAAGTTCCCGGTCCTTTCCGAGGTGGCAACCTCTAGAAGAACATGTTTTCAGTTATGACTTTGAGACCTAAATGGAATATGGAACTATGATCTCAGCCCTTAACTCACATGCAGTGTTCCTGGAGATGACCTAAAATTCCTTTAAAACTGTAGTATGTTTATGTAGTAACTCTCAAGTATAAAATCACAGCTGGAAAACATAGTGTTTGGAAGCACCACCAAGTCAGCCAATGGTTCTAATAGAAAGGGAAATGTGAAGAGACTTGGAACAAAGTTGTACAAAATCATTTTGATGCAAAATTGTACTTAATCAAGAGGAATAAGTTGGTAATTCAGAGGTAATGCGTCTAGATATTCAGCAGTGGTAATCATACAGAGAATTGTGAAAAACCTTCATTAAGAAAAATGCTAGAGCTGAGGACCTCGTTGCTAAGCAACCAAAGCTCCTGCTGTCAGCCTCTGGGTGAGACACCACTCAGGCAGCCTAGCAACGGGCTTCAGGCCCCGCCCACCCTGGCTAGCCACTTCCAAGTGGGCCCTCTGATGCTTTTATGTGTAGAGAAGGGAGAGACATAATTTGCCATGATGCTATTACGTTTGTAAAATATGACCAAATTCTGTGAACAGGGACTTCTCATTCACTGGTTTAAAATCCTAAATCGCAAGTTACTAATTTGAAGGAAATAAAATAAAGATGATTACTGTAATGCACACAGCTTTTCAAACATGGAAATACATTCTTGCCTTTCTCTAGCATATGGAAAATTTGCAGTTGTTAAATATAGGCTATTCTCATCAGAGGACTAAACGGTCCTGGGCTTGTTGGACTTGTTGATGTCTAAGTCTGCAGACTTCCCGTAACAGCCATGTGTATAGAAAATATGTGTGTGTGTGTGTATATATATATATATATATATATGCACATTTTCAGAACAAAGAAGGGGCTTTCTGTTATATTAGGCAGCTCCCTAGGAATTGGCTCTGATAGGAACCATTTCAAGGGAGGCGAAAGGAAATCTGTGATGAGAACTGTTTCTTTAAAATAACAAAGCAATATTTTTTAATTGAATGGTCACCACCAAATGCCTCCAAGACACAGCATAGGAACAAATTACAGAGACATTAATGCCAAGGGTCTTTAGGAGACCATAATATAACATGTAACTGGAAAACAGAAGGAAAATGACGTAGAAAATTTCAAATTACTAAGCATTGACTCTGCCTGAACTCTGAGAGGCTTGTGATTTCATACCTGCCTGATTCTTAGACATGGGTAACTATTGCCATGTGCTCAGCTGTGGATTGGGTTGAAGGATAAGTGATTCATACACCCATGATATAATACCACGCTGTGTTAATCCACTATAGGGTTACCCAGGCCACAACTTTTTAGTGATGTCCCATCACTGGATGTTGGGATGTGCAGATGAGCTGGAAGACGAAACCCTGATTACCGTATCTCACTAACCCAGACCTTTACTCCCATTATTTAGATGCTTTACTTCCGATACCTGTTAGCAGTCCCGTGGTCCTCTGATCTAGACTAGCTTATGATGGAGATGAGCTTATCCCAACTTTGCCTTGAGTAGAACTCAAAGAACTGCTAAACTTTAGAGCCACACAAGGCTACTTTTCTGTTAAAATGGTAAGAGACAGAAAGCAGGCTTCTGACAGGCAATACATATCTAACTTTTATAAATGAATCATAGTCCAATAGGATCATATTGAAGGTTTGGTAAATAATTAAATATTCTGATTGTACAAAGACAGCAATCATTTCTGGGTCTGTTATTATCTCTGATTGAGCACTCTTGCTGACATGTGTTTTCTGAATTAAGATCCCCAATTAAGAGAGAAGACTGATAAAGGTAGAATTGGTGTGGGAAGAATGGGCACTTTGGAGTTTTTCTCCTTTGGGTTTCCATCGACATTCTTAGAATATGGGTTATACAATGCCTAAAGCAACTTATGCAAAAATGTTCAGTGCTGGGTTAAAAAGTAGAAAAAAAAATGGCTGAAAAGACACATGATCCAAACTGGAAAGAATTTCTCCTCCAAAGAGAAAGCTACGTATAACTTAATGCTCAAAGACAATACTTTAGCAAAAATGTGTTTACTGTGTTCCAAGACCATGTATTTCCTCATGAATATACATCATTAAAATATGTGAAAAAACCATTCAATTAATGCATTTCAGGGAAGGGTGCTTCTAGCATGGTGTAATAATGAGTGCCTCCTTATAAAAAACCATAATAATAGAATAATGCAATCATCATAAGAAGCCATAAATGAGAATTAAATTTTGTGAGGTTGCATCATTGAATATATTATTTTGTAATGAAATCAAGCCAGGTATCCACTTTCACTATTTTCTGTCATAGTGACTATTAGCTATTTTTTGAAAAACCATGAATTTTCAAAGAATCCAAAGAGCATGCAAATTGCAAAGTAAATTTTAGATGTTCTCTGCATTACTGTGTAAGTAGATGTGTGTGTGCCTGTCTTGAGTTTGGAATTCTAATTCAGCTGCTAGTGATTCTCCATTACCAAGATTCTTTCTCTTACCACTATCCATTAGATAACCTGTTGTTCGTGTTGTTGTTGATGATGATGATATTATGCCTATAATGGAACAATCCCAGAAGCATTTTTAACTACTTTACAAACCAACCGACCAGTTATAAAACTCTAGCAGTTGCAAATGGACAGGCCTGAGAGAGTTCTCAAAGTTGAAATCTCCATGCGCTTCCAAATGATTGTGCTAAGAGGAGAGTGCCATGGAAATTCATTTGTGTTATTGGTGATATTCTACTAATTCAGAACATCTTACAATCACTCCCATATATTGAGAACTGCACTAGTCTAATGGCTTTACAACCTGTCTTATTTAATCTTCACAATAATACTGTGAAGTGGGCACTATTAATGTCTCCACTTTGCATGTAAAAAATGACAATGATTGGAAAGTTAATTATCTAACCCAATGTTATATAACTGGCTAGTGGTAAAACTGGGACTCAAAACCAGGTTGCTCAGCTGCAAGAGCCTTTTTATTCAGCATGAGATGCTACCTCCCTTCAATTTAGCCATTACAAGCCCTGCTGTCAACATGCTGTCTTTGTTCTGGCCCCATGTTAACTTTTCTTTTCTTAAAAAAGACAGTACTTATTGCTGGCTGAAAGGGACATTCGCATACATTGTTGCCAAGAGTATGAATTAAAACATCTTTTCCAGAAAACCGTTTGGCAATATGTATCCAAAAGTAAAACATATATACTATCTGACCAAGAAAGTCCGCTTTTAGAAATGTATCCTAAGAAAAATTGGGGGCAGTAGCCAAGGACATATGTTTGAGGATGTTTATGAGGCATTATGGCAATTTTTTAAAAATAGAAACAATCTTAATCTCTAGCAATAAGTTATCGATGATAAATTATGAAATTGGAATAAATGCAAACCATTAAAATAAGCATTGAACTTTATTGATGTGAAGATATGCTGATGACATATTAGTACAAAAAAAGATCCCATGTTTGTGTGTGGGATGCAGGTTGTGTGTGTGTGTGTGTGTGTGTGTGTGTGTGTAAAATACCTGGAATGTTAATTCTCAAATGTTAGTGGTGGTGTCTCTGGGGAATGGGTTTAAACTGTTTCTTTTGCAACTCATCCTCATTTTCCAAGCCTTTAATAGTAAAATATTTAATTACAGAATGAGAAAGGAAAATTACATCAGTAAAATTAAAAAAAATATTAATGGACATTCTAACAGAAACCACATGTACTAGTTAAGTTACATTCAGTTGCAAGGGACAAAAAAGCCCAAAATAAGTTGCTTAGGTGAGGTTTGCGATGAGGAATCCCATTCTCTCTCATAAGAAGTTGGAGGTGCTCATCCCGAGTGGTATGGTCGTCTATGTTGCTACGGATCCAGACACCTTCCTTCCTGTTCCACTTTGCACAGCCTCCATTACCACAGTCACCTTGTAGACTGGCATGGCTGCTGTAGCTCTAACCCTCACATCCATATTCCAGAGAACAGGAAGAAGAAGGAAATACAGGAAAAGAGGGTTTCTGCTTGCATCCTATAGTCCTGTATGTAGTTACATGGTCAAGGTCAGCTTTAAAAAACGGGCAAGAACTGGCCTTTTTTCTTGGTAGCCTAGTGGCCCCATACAGATTATCTTTGTAAAACAGGGAAAAGAGATACAAAGGAAAGACTGGCAGTCCCTGCCACGCTCCCCGCAAGGATTTGAGTCTCTGAGGATTCTTGGCTTCTGCTAGCTAGCCCAGCTTCTGTCTCAAAGATCTACTGTAATATTAACCAATCTAAATGTTGTATAATTCAGGGGACTAAAGAGAAATTGAACGTTTTTGCATTTCCTTTACTTATTTCATACAAATAAATGACCTTGAGAGAACACTTTTACTGAAAATTAAATTGATTCTTTTGATTTTGGTCTACTGAAAAAAAATAATTTAAGAGAGAAAATTAGTCTGCTACTGATCAAAGTAAATATATGCCCCAGGGATCCTTTATGCCACAATTAGAGAGTATAGGATGTATCAACAGAGGGTTTTTATTAATAACTGGTGACTGGCAGTGCTGGTTTTGTCTTTTGTCCTTAAAATGAGGCTTCCAGAATTTTGACAGAAACTTTACAAGGTCCTATAACAGGTTTGCATCTCCACTGATGTCTGTATTCTCAGAATGAGCCTATTCAGGAAGAATATGCTTGATTCACCCCAAAAAGAGTTTTTGCAGTTTATTCTAAAGAAAATCAGAATCCTGTAAATGGACAGCTGAGATGAGCAATTTGCAGTTGGCGTCTTTGTCAAAGGAGCTTTATGTAAATGTGCACCTTAATTTTGTCATTTAAAAATACATATAGGAGGCAGAAGCGGGGGGATTGCCTGAGCTCAGGAGCTCGAAACCACCCTGGGCAACATGCTGAAACCCTCTCTCCAGTAAAAAAAAATACAAAAATTAGCTGGGCATTGCAGCGGGTGCCTGTAGTCCCAGCTACTCGGGAAGCTGAGACAAGAAAATTGCTTGAACCCAGGAGGCGGAGGTTGCAGTGAGCGGAGGTCACACCCCCACATTCCAGCCTGGGCGACAGAGCAGGACTCTATCTCCCCTCCAAAATAAATAAATAAATAATAAAAATACATATAGGGCCTGTGATTTTTGGCAACTGTCTCTCACCACCTCACTCATTTTATAGAAGGCAAGTTTATTTTCCACAAAGGATCTACCACCACTGCTGCCAGGGATTTGAAACTCTAATTACAAATCCTAGGTAATGGGATCTTTGCATCATCTCATTCATATTTTCATTAGCAGTTACGCCTTCGAATACAGGGTCAGACTAACAGGAGGACATAAATAAGGATGACAAAGGAAATATTTATGTATGTAAAACAGTGACCTCAGGCAGGAATAAAACAGTGAGCACTTGTAGTTAGTATCATTATTTAGAAAAACAAAAATGTTTAATTTTGCCCTATTCCTACCATACACACATACACACACACTCACTCCTAAGAACTAGAAAGAAAAATATGTTAGTGGGAAAATACATGAAAGTGGGAAATGTCTTCCAGCTGGGTGAAATATTGACACATAGGTAATATGTGATGATACCTAGGAGATAATAGGTCCCTAGGAGATAATAACCTAGGTATCTAATTCAATGGATTTCAGATTTAGTAGGCCTGTAGCATCTTGAATTTCACCACTTAGGTCTTTAATCCAAAAGAAACTACTTGCTCCCTTCATAATATGTACATAAAATTTCTGTTGAGCAGATTAATTGCTGCCTACTTAAAATAATTACTCAAAGTGTATTAAGCAATGTGGCAGTCTTCTACCATTAAAATAACACCAGTTCTTTCCCTGTGCCACATGCACACTTCTTATTTTATTGATCCTGAGAATATTTTTATTAGGTCAGTGAGAACTGTCCACTAAATAAAAATAAAAATTTGCTACCTATAGTAAAAACACACCAGACATAATGCTTTTTAATTCTAATTTTCATTTTCTCTCAGCTCTAATAGATATTTATCAATATAATGGGGATAAAATACTAAAGTATTTCTCTTGTGGAGAAGAATATTTGAGCAATTACATGCAAAGCATGTGCAAGACAGAAAGTGCCTGACATAGCAAGTAGTCAATAAACTCAAGTTATTATCATTGTTCTTTTTTCATTCACTTAAGCTTTCAATGTTAAAGAAATATAATTGAAATGACTTCATTCCAAATATAAATCCATAGGAAGACAAATTTTTGCTAACATAAAAATATACAAAGCTGGAGACATAGAGTTCTCAATGTTCCATATTAAATGTCTCTGACTCATCTCCCTTCTTTGTCTTGAAGATGTTTCATGAAGATGCTGCTGGAGGTTGGCAGCTGGTAGCTGTGGATGTCAACAAGCCCCAGGGACGCGCCCCAGCCTGCCTCCAGGTGCAGTACAATGACATTTTTAAAAATCACCCAGCAAAGGTCTTTGAATTTTATTTCATCCAAGAAAATCCACAGCTCTTTAAGCTCTAGATTTGTCCAAATTTAAGATCCTGAAGTTAGAGATGGTACTTCACTCCTTCCTCTATTCCCAGGACCTAGCTTTTTTTTTTTTTTTTTTAAGATACACAGTAGGGATTTGATAAGTTTCTGATGGCTGCACGCATGTAAGAGCATTTCAGTGGTATTGAATCAATGAAGAATTTTGTTGACATGTGAAATCTTACAAAAATATTCTTTACCAAAGGCCTGAGATATTTGGCAGTGGGCAAATTCATTCAGTTTAATACCTCACAGAGTAACTGGGAAAAAAAATATGTTAATACATAGTCTCTGTGTTTTTCTGCATTTGCAAGCATTCAGAGGAACATAATGTGGAGGTGTTTCTTTAGCACAGTGCAGCAATAACAAACATAAGGATTGCAGGTGGGGCCTGAGAGTCCTCATGAGATAGATTCTCACAGCAATTATAAGATGGAGCCTCGTCCCTGCCTGTGAACTTTCTGGAATCATCATCATCTCCAAGCTTCTCCAAGCTGCCATTGACAACAATATGGATAACAGTAATAGCAATAAGGCCCAATAAACTCCTTTATCTCTTCTTCAGGGGGCCATACTGACATCTTCCCTTGCTTGGTTCCCCCTTCTTGCCCCCTAAATATCAGTAACTCACTCAAAATAATGTCACCTTACCAAGAGCAGCACCCCTGATTTTCCATAATATTTTCACTTTCATTTTCCCTCCAAGCAGCCCACCCGTAGGATCGGAGAATGGATTCTTCCACCTGGAGAATTTTATTTTCTTTAGCCTTTCTGGTTTTCAGTGACAAATCCTCTTCTCGCAAGGGGTGGTTTCCGTAGTTCTTTATATCCTGCCCTCGTAATTTGGAGAAGTGTTCACATCTGCCGTGGGATGAGACTGTATCTCTTTTCTTTCTTTTGGGTCTTTCTCCAGATGGGGACTTATTATGCAACTCAAGGATTGGTACATGAAAAATAATTGTACTCTGAGCCATTACTGTGGGGCTATGTTTATATGGCCATTTTACCATAGAGTTATTTACTTCTGTTTCTATTTGTATTGAGGTGTGATTAACGAATAAAATTGTAAATACTTAAGGTATACAATGTGATGATTTGATATATGTACACGGCGTAAAACGATTGTTGCAACCAAGCTAATTCACACATCCATCGCCGCATATATTCAATAGTTACCTCTGTGTGTGTGCGGTGGGGGGTAACACTTAAGATCTAATCTCCTAGCAAATCTCATGTATATAATACAGTATTATTAACCATTAATGAATCACTTTGTTTATTAGATCCTGAGAACTTGGCTATCTTTTGACTGATAACTAATAGCTCCCCATTTCTAGCCCCTGTCCCCAGCCCCTGGTAATCACCATCCTGCTCTCTGCTTCAATGAATTTGATTTTTTGAGACTCCATACATAAATGAGATTATGCAGTATTTGTCTTTCTGTGTCTAGTTCATTTCACTTAGCATAATGTCCTCCAGGTTTATCCATATAGTTGTCAATGGCAGGATTTTTTTCTTTATTATGGCTGTGTAATATTTCATTGTATGTCTATACCACATTTTTTTTTTATCCATTCATCCATCAGTAGACACTTAGGTTGTTCCCTGTCTTGACCATTGTGAATAATGCTGCAGTAAACACGGGGCTGCAGATGTCTCTTTGAGATACTGATTTCATTTCCTTTGGGCGTATATCCAGAAGTGGGATTGCTGGATCATATGGTAGTTCTATTTTTAATTTTTTGAGAAACCTCCGTACTGTGTTTCAGAATGGCTCTACCAATTTAAATCCCCACCAACAGTGTAAAAGGGTTATCTTTTCTTTATGCCTTTGCCAAATAGTTACCTTTTGTCTTTTTGATGGTGACCATTGTAACAGATATGAGGTTTAAATTTGCATTTCCCCAATAATTAGGGATAGTATGCACTTTTTCATATACCTATTGGCCATTCATATGTCTTCTTTGGAAAAATGTCTACTCAGAATTTGCTCAGTTTTAAATCAGATTATTTACGTTTTGTATTTGTTTTTGTTTTTTAGTTTGGGGGCTTTTTGGTGTTGAGTTGTATGAGTTCCTTGCATCTTTTGGATATTATCTCCTTTTCAGAAATATTGTGTTCCAATTTTTCCCTGTTCCATAGACTGCCTTTTCATTTCGTTTGTTGTTAGTTATTTATTTCTGTCAGTTTTAAAAAAATGGAGGGCAATAAGTGGAAACGCTTACGATGAATATTGATAAGTATTACTTTGTGGTCCTCCTTCTGTCCTATATTTGATGTTGACAATGCTGCTAATATAAAACTACAACTACCTTTACTCCTAGTATCACTACTGATAGTAATAACAATAATGACAATGATTATAGTACTAGCTTCTTACCTAAAAAGCACTTTTATTGATGTTATTTTTTAATCCATCAGCTGATATTTACTGAGTACCAACTATGTGCTAGACACTAAGATAGTCTTGAAAGAAACACACACAGTCTCCTCACTCATAGAGCTTACAGTATGCTTGACGGTGGAAGGAAAAAAGGCAGCATTGCGCTAGCAATCACAAGAGTGACGTGGGTTTTGAAAGAGGTAAAGCAAGATGCAATAAGAATATATAAATTGGGGTCCTCTTTCAGAGGTCAGGGAAGGTTTTAGTGCATAATCTTAAAACCAAAACCATGAGTAATTCCAGCATTTTGGGAGGCTGAGTCAGGCAGATCACCTAGGGTCAGGAGTTTGAGACCAGCCTGGCCAATATGGTGAAACTCATCTCTACTAAAAATACAAAAATTAGCCAGGTTGTGATGCACGCCTGTAGTCCCAGCTACTTGGGAGGCTGAGGCACAAGAATCACTTGAACCTGGGAGGTGGAGGTTGCAGTGAGCTGAGATTGTGCCACTGCACTGTAGCCTGGGCAACAGAGTGAGACTCTGTCTCAAAAAAAAAAAAAAAAGAGAGAGAGAGAGAGAATGAGGAAAAGAATGACTAAGGATGAGGTTTACTACAACCCGTGATGTAGAAAGACTGACATGCCTGGTCAGCCATTTATAGGAGAAAGTGGTGATTCAGAGGACATAGGGATGTCTCCTGAAGTTACATTCAACCAAAGGGAGAACCCAGGACTAGTGGCTGGGTCTTATGGTTCCTAGTCCCATGCTTTATCCAACTGAAAAAAATATGCAAGAAATCGTAAGTTTGTGATAGAGAAGTAAACTATCAGGGCTACTCTGAGTGCCAAATCAGAGTTGTATGGTATCCAGAGCTTTAAAATCTATTAAATCCTTGTTAATAGATGCCTCAAGGTGGCATTCTGAAACTAGGAGGCAAGTCAGCCTCCTTATCACAAAGATTTGAGAATAGCAAGGGATTAATGACAAGGTGAAGTGTGAAGACAAAATCGAGCAAGGAGACAGTAAAATAAAGATTGGAGTGGAGTGGGGATAGACATCGGGCTTGACATGTATAGAAGTGGCATCCCAGAGACCCCTATATGAGATATGTGTTATGAATATAGCAGCATGCTTTTGACATCTTACGAATGTGACTCATACGCTTAGAAACCTGGGGGAAAGAGGTCAGGTAATTCAGTATGATGCAAGTTTCATTCCACTCAACTTCATGTGTTTGGCCCTGAATAAAGCTTTCCAGAGGCAGCAATGAAGAGTGCATGGAAGAAAAGTGGGATGGCCAAGAGGTTGTCTGTTTGTACCAGGCAGGAGCTGTGATTAGAAAGAGAATACATTTCTATGTCTGAGCAAGAAAAGAATTAATTAATTAAAAAGAAAAGAATTAAGTAAAAATATATTGAAGATAAAATGGTCATGAAATACTTGATGGCTTTTCCTAATGATTAATGCCATCTAAAACTGGGTAACAAGAACATTTTCATCTGAACCTTCCACTCCCTGGCTGGGACTATCATGGTACCTTACCCTCAAGGCTGAACAGGAGCATATACTACTTCTTTTTATTTTTAAAACAAGAAAAATGTGAACATGTTCTCATAAAAAAATTAATATGAAAATAAAATTGAAAGGAAGGGTTTACTTGAAATCTTCTTTCAATGTATCCTTCCTCATTCTTCTTCCAGTAAGTAACTTGGAGGTTAACGTTGAGGCGATTCTTCTCAGACTCCTGCATTTATTCATTTTATCTCACATGAAAAAGCATTTCTGCCTCCAGGAAGCACTGACATTGTCACAGAATGTTTCCTCTTCCTACACCACTTCCTTCTCACTCATCCTTCAGAACTCAGCTCAAACATCACTTTCTTATCCTCAAAAAATAAGCCAGGTACCTCTGTTACATGTTTTCATATCATCCTACACTTTTCTTTTATATCTGTCATAATTTTAATAAAATAAATTGAGGATATAATTAGTTGTTTGATGTCTGCTTCTCCAACCAGGGGAAATTCCATTACTTTAGAGACCATACCAGTCACGGTCACTACTGGAACTATGCTTTAGACATGAGAGATGATCAATTATGTTTATTAACTGAGAACAGTCTGGTGAAAGAAGGAGCCAGTACCTTCTTGGCTTGTGAAAGTACTTATTTGACCTGTCACTTAGAAGCTGCTCTGTTTATCCTCCTGGTCTTGTCTCTAAGAACTAGAAATTGAATAGACTGTGGCAATAACACCCTTTTCCATACAAAACACTGATTTCTATATGCATATCGTTGGAGTCTAAAGCAAGCAGTACACTTGGAGTTTGCTTCCAGAAAGTGCCTCGCAGAGGTTGTAGGGCTTTGGATATCTCTGGATAGTTTTGCCAGGATGTCTCCTCTAATCTGTGGTGGCAGAGCCTTGGCAGGACATAACCCTGACTTCTGTTATGTTTCACCTCTTTCAGAACTCTTTTCATCTTGTAAGCATTTGTCTTATGTTTAGAAATATAGTGTTAGGAATAGCATCATTGAAAAGAACCCAAATTAATTCTTTTTTTTTTTTTTTTTTTGAGACAGAGTCTCACTCTGTTGCCCAGGCTGGAATGCAGTGGCACAATCTTGGCTCACTGCAACCTCCGCCTCCCAGGTTCAAGTGATTCTCCTGCCTCAGCCTCCAGAGTAGCTGGGATTACAGGCATGCACCACCACGCCTGGCTAATTTTTGTATTTTTAGTAGAAACCGGGTTTCACCATATTGGTCAGGCTGGTCTTGAACTCCTGACCTCGTGATCCGCCCACCTCGGCCTCCCAAAGTGCTGGGATTACAGGTGTGAGCCACCGCGCCCAGCCGAACCCAAACTAATTGTATGTTAACGAGAAGACAGAGTTTACTGGAATGAAACATTTGAACGGTTGTACTTAAATGGAATTTGTAATTTTGAAACTGTTGAAGTAAATTAGAAAAAATGAGGTATCAATAATATCTGAGAGATAGCAAACTGATGTTTGAGTTCCCATTTAACTACTAGGAATTGTTGATTTTGTTCAAAGTAGGACTTTGTTTTTAAATTTGACCCAAACTTTAAAAACAAGAGTATTTTACATAAAAACCCAGAAATCCTACCCAACTTGTAAAAGAGGATGATCTGGCAACAAAGAGCTCTCATTTCCACCTGGCTGGAGTTGGCCAGAGCTGGGTGGTGGCTGCCGCATGAGCAGAGGCAGAGAGGCTTTGTTGTGCCTCAGTTTCCCAACTCTCCATATTGTCTCCACAGCACTGGAGGTGAGTGTTTTACTTACCCATGAATTCATACATTTATTTTTCTAAGAGTAGAGAAAGATTTCTGTTTGTCCATGACTCTATCATGTGGAAATAAAGAAGTAATAAATTCATAAATATATAAATGTATAAAGATACACAAATGCATGGATGAATGAATAAAGAATAAATACAAGGCATTTTAAAAGCACCCTGTGATTACAGAAAACAATGAAAAATGAACCTAGTATTTTAAGAAAAAAGGTTATTCCGATGTGTTAAATATGTAACCCTAAGCCTAGTTTTCTCATTATGTTTCTTTCTAGGTCTCAGGAGGCACTTGGTTGAGTGACTTATGTAATAAATGAAAATAATGTAACTTTAGATCACAAAGATTATATAATAACAAGTAGTCCACACATTTCAGTGATTCCAAAATAGTATTTTCATATATTTTATGTTTTTAACATTTTAAAACTTTAAAATCATAACTCAGCATAATTGGAAGCTGGCTCAATTTCTCTTATAAATGAAATGTACTAAAAAATCAAAACTTTCTTCATTGGTATTATGTATTATACTTTTCACCATATTTTCTACTCTGTATTCTTGTCCAGTTACTATAAGTAATTAGGTAATTTAATAAAACAAGATTGATGAAGTGGCTTAATTTTCCTCACCATTATGAAATTAAATACATGATGTAACCAATGCTTCTGTGATGCTGAGTTTTTATGAGTAATAATTTATTCTCTATTTCTCCCTCTCTCTATGTGTGTGTGTATCTATACACAAACATATATATATATACACACGTTTATATATATACATATATAAGTGTGTATATGTGTGTATATGTATATGTGTGTATACATATATATAGAAACATTGCTGGCATAAAACTATTAGGATTTTGTGTATTTCAATGGACAGTGATTCCAATCACACATTAGCAACTAATTTTAAATTGTTTTCCTACATTCCCACGTGTGCACATACATGTTCACCTTATATCAAATATTTCCATTATTATGGTATTTGTTTCCTGTTTTCAAATATTGCTTATGGAGATAGTCAAATGAATTAGGGCACATAAAAGATCTTCTTACTCTTCTACAGAAAAAACAGGCTCTATTGAACCATTTGTGGAGGAAAATATAGGCATCTTTTGTCTGCAGTTTGAAACCACAAATTTATTTTGTGTTCTGAAACACGAATTACAGTTACAATCATAGCTATAATTATAATTAGAATAGGAACCATATGCAGGCATGCAAGGAAACGATTCAATCCAGTGCCCTTAAAGTGATCTTTCTGTTTTTATAATAAATGAAAATGCACATACTTGTAAATTTAATTGCAAGACCACAAGTTTGGAGCAGGAAGACTAGCAGAAAGGTATTGTTAGCTTGGTAAGTTATGTGTGGTGAGCTCTTTAATGCCATTTGTTAAAACTTTTTGTTAATCAACTTAATTATATTAATTTGGCTAGGACATTTCTCATGTTTATCTAGTTATTAATGAAATTTATACCATGCTTAATAAGGCTAAGTGTAATAAGATACTGAGCATGGTCAATGTGTTCAATTCCTAATAAATTTATCCTCACGTTAAAACGAATAAGTGAATGTCCTAGAACCCCTGAAAAACCCTCTCCCATCCTCTGTCATGCCTGCAATGTCTTTCTGGCTCTTTCTCATCTCTGTGCATTGCTGATGTGCTTGTCACTTAGGGGCCCCTCATGCTTGTTACTTTTTTTTTTTTTTTTGAGAAGGCGTCTCGCTCTGTCATCAGGCTGGAGTGCATTGGTGTGATCTCGGCTCACTGCAACCTCTGCCTCCCAGGTTCAAGTGATTCCACTGCCTCAGCCTCCTGAGTAGCTGGGACTACAGGTGCCCGCCACCACGCCCAGCTAATTTTTTGTATTTTAGTAGAGACAGGGTTTCACCATGTTGGCCAGGATGATCTCGATCTTCTGACCTCGTGATCCACCTGCCTTTTCCTGTTTTTGGTCCATACTGTAGGGACAAGATGACTGGTGGTGAAAACGAAAAGCCTAGGAAGATAGATAAGCCAAGCCCCATACCTGGTTTCTTTTCCTTTTTGTACTATAACTGCTGAAATGCACATCTCCCAACATGACCTCCTCACCTCTCCCTCCTGCCTCCCCAGCTACAGATACCCTTATCTTCACTTGATGCATAAACACGCAACACAACATCTTGTTTTGAGACTACACGCTATTGTAGTCTGTTAGAGATAAGACTCTGGAAACATATTTCAGCTACACTACATACTAGTGATACGTGATAGGGCACATTTATGGAAAATGGGGATGAGAATGCATTTTTCCTGGGTTTGTGAGAATTAGTGAGTTTTTATGACTTAGTAAAGAATTATTTGATTGGAAGGAACAGACCATCTGCTCAAAGGGAACATTTATTGCAAGTGTCATTCAGCCTTTCTCTGCCTGTCTCTCACTCTCTGTTTGAGCCACATGATTTCTGTCTGTGAGCCTGCCTCTGTTTTCTCACCTTGAACACTGGCTTTATTGTGTTTTGTTTTGTTTTGTTTTGTTCTGTTTTGTTTTGTTTCTCTCCTTGCATATTACCCAAGTATGGCTGATTGTGACTGAGTGTAATGACCTCCCAATCAAAAGCCCTAACGAGACTCCCCAGAAAACACCCAAAGGTGAAGGTGCACTGGGAGAAAATGAAGTTGCGTGGGGGGTATCAGAAACAGGAGGCATAGCCGGGAGCAGCAGGTCCGGAGAGTGCAAATGGAAGGAAAGAGCAGGTCTGGTTAAGCAAAAGTATTGGATTTTCCTGCAGAGCAAACCCAAAGTGGTTTGAAACCTCCCTTTTGAATCCCCTCTGAAAGCCTTGCCCCATCTCTGCTGGAACCACTACTCAACCACCCTCCTTAGGTTCATAGAATGGGTGGAGAGAGGACACAACTCTTCGGTCATTTTTTTTTATTTTATTATTATTATACTTTAAGTTTTAGGGTACGTGTACACAATGTGTAGGTTTGTTACATATGTATACATGTGCCATGTTGGTGTGCTGCACCCATTAACTCGTCACCTAGCATTAGGCATATCTCCTAATGCTACCCCTTCCCCCACCCCCCACCCCACAACAGTCCCCGGAGTGTGATGTTCCCCTTCCTGTGTCCATGTGTTCTCATTGTTCAATTCCCACCTATGAGTGAGAACATGCGGTGTTTGGTTTTCTGTCCTTGCGATAGTTTACTGAGAATGATGATTTCCAGTTTCATCCCTGTCCCTACAAAGGACATGAACTCATCATTTTTTATGGCTGCATAGTATTCCATGGTGTATATATGCCACATTTTCTTAATCCAGTCTATCATTGTTGGACATTTGGGTTGGTTCCAAGTCTTTGCTATTGTGAATAGTGCCGCAATAAACATATGTGTGCATGTGTCTTTATAGCAGCATGATTTATAGTCCTTTGGGTATATACCCAGTAATGGGATGGCTGGGTCAAATGGTATTTCTAGTTCTAGATCCCTGAGGAATCACCACACCGACTTCCACAGTGGTTGAACTAGTTTACAGTCCCACCAACAGTGTAAAAGTGTTGCTATTTCTTCACATCTTCTCCAGCACCTGTTGTTTCCTGACTTTTTAATGATCGCCATTCCAACTGGTGTGAGATGGTATCTCATTGTGGTTTTGATTTGCATTTCTCTGATGGCCAGTGATGATGAGCATTTTTTCATGTGTTTTTTGGCTGCATACATGTCTTCTTTTGAGAAGTGCCTGTTCATGTCCTTCACCCAATTTTTGATGGTGTTGTTTGTTTTTTTCTTGTAAATTTGTTTGAGTTCACTGTAGATTCTGGATATTAGCCCTTTGTCAGATGAGTAGGTTGCGAAAATTTTCTCCCATTCTGTAGGTTGCCTGTTCACTCTGATGGTAGTTTCTTTTGCTGTGCAGAAGCTTTTAGTTTAATTAGATCCCATTTGTCAATTTTGGCTTTTCTTGCCATTGCTTTTGGTGTTTTAGTCATGAAGTCCTTGCCCATGCCCATGTCCTGAATGGTATTGCCTAGGTTTTCTTCTAGGGTTTTTATGGTTTTAGGTCTAACATGTTAAGTCTCTAATCCATCTTGAATTAATTTTTGTATAAGGTGTAAGGAAGGGATCCAGTTTCAGCTTTCTACATATGGCTAGCCAGTTTTCTCAGCACCATTTATTAAATAGGGAATCCTTTCCCCATTGCTTGTTTTTGTCAGGTTTGTCAAAGATCAGATAGTTTTAGATATGTGGCGTTATTTCTGAGGGCTCTGTTCTGTTCCATTGATCTATATCTCTGTTTTGATACCAGTACCATGCTGTTTTGGTTACTGTAGCCTTGTAGTATAGTTTGAAGTCAGGTAGCATGATGCCTCCAGCTTTGCTCTTTTGGCTTAGAATTGACTTGGCAATGCCAGCTCTTTTTTGGTTCCATATGAACTTTAAAGTAGTTTTTTCCAACTCTGTGAAGAAAGTCATTGGTAGCTCAATGGGGATGGCATTGAATCTATAAATTACCTCAGGCAGTATGGCCATTTTCACAATATTGATTCTTACAATCCATGAGCATGGAATGTTCTTCCATTTGTTTGTATCCTCTTTTATTTCATTGAGCAGTGGTTTGTAGTTCTCCTTGAAGAGGTCTTTCACGTCCCTTGTAAGTTGGATTCTTAGGTATTTGATTCTCTTTGAAGCAATTGGAAATGGGAGTTCACTCATGATTTGGCTCTCGGTTTGTCTGTTATTGGTGTATATGCTTGTGATTTTTGTACATTGATTTTGTATCCTGAGACTTTGCTGAAGTTGCTTATCAGCTTAAGGAGATTTTGGGCTGAGACAATGGGGTTTTCTAGATATACAATCATGTCATCTGCAAACAGGGACAATTTGACTTCCTCTTTTCCTAATTGAATACCCTTTATTTCCTTCTCCTGCCTAATTGCCCTGGCCAGAACTTCCAACACTATGTTGAATAGGAGTGGTGAGAGAGGGCATCCCTGTCTTGTGCCAATATTCAAAGGGAATGCTTCCAGTTTTTGCCCATTCAGTAAGATATTGGCTGTGGGTTTGTCATAGATAGCTCTTATTATTTTGAGATACGTCCCATCAATACCTAATTTATTGAGAGTTTTTAGCATGAAGCGTTGTTGAATTTTGTCAAAGGCCTTTTCTGCATCTATTGAGATGATCATGTGGTTTTTATGTTTGGTTCTGTTTATATGCTCGATTACATTTATTGATTTGCATATGTTGAACCAGCCTTGCATCCCAGGGATGAAGCCCACTTGATCATGGTGGATAAGCTTTTCGGTGTGCTGCTGGATTTGGTTTGCCAGTATTTTATTGAGGATTTTTGCATCAATGTTCATCAAGGATATTGGTCTAAAATTCTCTTTTTTGGTTGTGTCTCTGCCAGGCTTTGGTATCAGGATGATGCTGGCCTCATAAAATTATAAGTTAGGGAGGATTCTCTCTTTTTCTATTGATTGGAATAGTTTCAGAAGTAATGGTACCAGTTCCTCCTTGTACCTCTGGTAGAATTCGGCTGTGAATCCATCCATTCCTGGACTCTTTTTGGTTGGTAAGCTATTAATTATTGCCACAATTTCAGAACCTGTTATTGGTCTATTCAGAGATTCAACTTCTTCCTGGTTTAGTCTTGGGAGGGTGTATGTGTCGAGGAATTTATCCATTTCTTCTAGATTTTCTAGTTTATTTGCGTAGAGGTGTTTGTAGTATTCTCTGATGGTAGATTCTATTTCTGTGGGATCGGTGGTGATATCCCCTTTATCATTTTTTATTGTGTGTATTTGATTCTTCTCTCTTTTCTTCTTTATTAGTCTTGCTAGCGGTCTATCAATTTTGTTGATCTTTTCAAAAAATCAGCTCCTAGATTCATTAATTTTTTGAAGGGTTTTTGTGTCTCTGTTTCTTTCAGTTCTGCTCTGATTTTAGTTATTTCTTGCCTTCTGCTAGCTTTTGAATGTGTTTGCTCTTGCTTTTCTAGTTCTTTGAATTGTGATGTTAGGGTGTCAATTGTGGATCTTTCCTGCTTTCTCTTGTGGGCATTTAGTGCTATAAATTTCCCTCTACACACTGCTTTGAATGTGTCCCAGAGATTCTGGTATGTTGTGTCTTTGTTCTCGTTGGTTTCAAAGAACATCTTTATTTCTGCCTTCATTTCGTTGTGTACCCAGTAGTCATTCAGGAGCAGGTTGTTCAGTTTCCATGTAGTTGAGCAGTTTTGAGTCAGTTTCTTAATCCTCAGTTCGGGTTTGATTGCACTGTGGTCTGAGAGACAGTTTGTTATAATTTCTGTTCTTTTACATTTGCTGAGGTAAGCTTTACTTCCAACTATGTGGTCAATTTTGGAATAAGTGTGGTGTGGTGCTGAAAAAAATGTATATTCTGTTGATTTGGGGTGGAGAGTTCTGTAGATGTCTATTAGGTCCGCTTGGTGCAGAGCTGAGTTCAATTCCTGGATATCCTTGTTAACTTTCTGTCTCGTTGATCTGTCTAATGTTGACAGTGGGGTGTTAAATTCTCCCATTATTATTGTGTATGAGTCTAAGTCTCTTTGTAGGTCACTCAGGGCTTGCTTTATGAATCTGGGTGCTCCTGTATTGGGTGCATATATATTTAGGATAGTTAGCTCTTCTTGTTGAATTGATCCCTTTACCATTATGTAATGGCCTTCTTTGTCTCTTTTGATCTTTGTTGGTTTAAAGTGTGTTTTATCAGAGACTAGGATTGCAACCCCTGCCTTTTTTTGTTTTCCATTTGCTTGGTAGATCTTCCTCCATCCTTTTATTTTGAGCCTATGTGTGTCTCTGCACTTGAGATGGGTTTCCTGAATACAGCACACTGATGGGTCCTGACTCCTTATCCAGTTTGCCAGTCTGTGTCTTTTAATTGGCGCATTTAGCCCATTTACATTTAACGTTAATATTGTTATGTGTGAATCTGATCCTGTCATTATGATGTTAGTTGGTTATTTTGCTCATTAGTTGATGCAGTTTCTTCCTAGCCTTGATGGTCTTTACAATTTGGCATGTTTTTGCAGTGGCTGGTACCGGTTGTTCCTTTCCATGTTTAGTGGAAGGCAGTCCACGTTATAGTTTTAACCACTTCATTTTCACCCCTGTGTATTACCCTATGGTAAAAATATCCCACAGTTTGTTCATTCATTTATTCATTCCACTATTGATGGACATTGAACTTGTTTTTTATTGTTTTGCTTCAGGAGCTCTTTTAGGGCAGGCCTGGTGGTGACAAAATCACTCAGTGTTTGCTTGTCTGTAAAGTAAAGATGGGTCTTGACTCTATCCAATTTGCCAGTTAAGTAGTGAGACTTGACTGCAGTACTTATAACTCAGGGATCATTTTTCTTGTTAAACTTTTAAATCTTGCAGGACTTTAGAAGTTTATTAAGGGCTAAAGAAATAAGCTATTACAGTCTCACTTGAAGCTCAAATCATGCTGTATAAGATAGTTTCTTTAGAGAAACACCACATAGTTACTATAAACTTGCAAATGGACAGTTTGTAAATTGGTGCTATTTTACAACATAATATTAAATTTCCTTACATTTAAAAATACATATTCTGAAATAATTTAGAAACACAGATAAGAAAAAATATCTATGTGTCTGTCAGAAATAATAATAGCTAATATTTACAGACCACTCACTGTATGTTTTATTAGGTATTAAATTATTTAATGCTCACAGCACCATAAATGTAGGTACTAATATGATCTGTTTTACAAAAGAGGAGGTTGAGGCACAGACAGCATAAGGAATTTGATGAAGATCACATAGTTAGTGAATGGAGATTTCATCTCAGGCAGTCCACGTTATAGTTTTAACCACTTCATTTTCACCCCTGTGTATTACCCTATGGTAAAAATATCCCACAGTTTGTTCATTCATTTATTCATTCCACTATTGATGGACATTGAACTTGTTTTTTATTGTTTTGCTATTGCAGACCTTCTAAGACCTTTCTTATCCATGCCTTTGTATGCACACGTGAGAGAGCTGTTCTAACATATATAGCTAGGACAGCAATTTCTGGGTTAAAGGATATGAACAATTTTGACTCTCTGAGGTATGGCAGATGGCTTTCTGGATGATAGGGCTATTTTGTATGCCTTCTAGAAAGGTGTAAGAGTGCTCATTGTCTACATCTTCAAATTCACTTGATGTTATCAGGCTTTTACATCTGATGGCATGAAATGGTGTCTTGTAGTGTAAATTTGCATCTCCCTAATTACAGCCTATGGATGTTGAACATTTTTAGATTCAAGGGCCACACATTTTCTTTTTTTTTCTTTTTTTTTTTTTTTGAGATGGAGTCTTGCTCTGTCGCCCAGGCTGGAGTGCAGTGGCAAGATCTCGGCTCACTGCAAGCTCCGCCTCCTGGGTTCACGCCATTCTCCTGCCTCAGCCTCCCGAGTAGCTGGGATTACAGGCACCCACCACCACCCCCAGCTAATTTTTTGTATTTTTTAGTAGAGACGGGATTTCACTGTGTTAGCCAGGATGGTCTCGATCTCCCGACTGTAGATTGCTTGTTTATCTCATTTGCCCATTTATCTGTTGATTTTTCTAAGTGATGTTCAGGAATTCTGAGTGTTTCTAAAGGGTATATTGTTTCTTTCTAAATAAAAATTTAAGATATTAGATATAAAGACAAATCTAAAATATTAATGCCTGACACATGTACCTTTTTCGTTTCTCCCATCTTTAGTCAATAAGGCAATTCTTTTATATGGTATTAAAGAAACCGATTAGAAAGTTTCTTCATTGTGTGCTGAAGTGTGAGTCTTAGAAAGGTGAAAAGTTATAATTGACTCTTTTAGCATCAAACCAAGCAGGTATATAGCTGTTTAAATACTATTTTAGCATAAGCCATAGCTGTGGGAAGGGTCACTCCAGTGCTTGATAAATAGAAGTCTATTCAGTTGGACCCTCATTCCTCAGCGGCTGCTGTGACAAGCCATTTTCCTGCTGCTGCCCAGGTAGGAGTTTTCATCTCTTGACACTTTGACAGATGTGGCTGCACACTTTTGAACCATCTTCCAACACACCCCCGTGCTCTATTACCAAGAGGAAAGTCTCTGACAAGAGAATGAAAGTACATATGCATGAGACGTGGTACAATGGATCTCAGTTTCCCTCTGGTAGCATTCCACCACGTGCCTCCTGTGAGGAACAGAGGGAGGTAACAGGCTCTTGCTGAAAGTAGGTCAAGTGGTGGCCAAATTATTCCTGCAGTGTTTTAATGCTCTTTGAAAACATTTCCACTGAAGGCTAAGATTGAGGGGAGGTGGCCTGTGTGATGGGAGCATTTCAAGTGACGAAGTGACATCCCAGGCACTCCTGAAACTATCTTCTTCGTGAACCTTCCCACAAACTGGCAGATCATTTCAAGAATTGATGGAAACCATGAGAATGTAGGTTCCCTCCAGAAGCTAGCCTCTTCTATACTCACAGACCAGCGTGAGAAGACAGTGTGATCCAGCTAAGACTGTGTGGCAGAGGAGCACCTGGGACAATTTGATTAATTTCTCTAAGCCTCAGTTTCATTACCTGAAAAGTGAGGACAATAACATCTCTCGGGCTTTTGTAACAATTAGAGATGATGGACTGTACATACAGGCACAGTGTGTGGGAAGCTGTGGACCGCTCGATCTGTAGACGTGTCTGTCATCGCCATCAGTGAACTCGCCCAGTGCTGTTCACTACCCAGGGCATCCTGTCCATTTCCAGGAAGTCGGCTCTCTCGCGTGCACCAAGCCCAGTGACTCCAGCCTTTAGGGCCAGCCCTGCTTTCTTTCCAAGGTTTTAGAGATGCATTTCTAAATGTCCAGCAGGCATGTTTCCCAGGCATTCTCACAGAGACATCACCCTTCTCACCATAAAAACTAAATGCAGCTCCCTCCCCAACCCGTTCCCACAAAGAAACTAGGTTTTCCCTGCATTTCCAGAAACCTCCAAACCAACCCATTATGCTTCTCCTTTTGTCCTCTCCAAATCCAATCTGATCCTTCTTCAATTCTGTCATTACTTCAGTATATTGAAATTTTTTGACTCATTCTGTCCACTCCATCTTCATATTCCTGCCCTCAAAATCAGGTCAATGCTTCCTCAACAGAGTGATCTCTGATTCCTTGATTATATTTGGTCATTTTCTTTTTTCTCTTTCTTCTCTATTGCTTCATTCACGATAGGCATTTGCCAAAAATTTTCTGAATTATACGTGATTGTACACATCAAGCTGCGTTCATGTGCAGAAGACATAGCCTCACACACAGCAGACCCAAATTCTTACTCTCCCCGTAGGCGGGTGTCAAACGATGCTTTCCCCAAATGCTCACGCATGCACACAAACAGAGACACACAGTCAAAAACACATGCACGCATGTGTACACACACATACTCATACAGGCTTACACATGCTCACACACCTCAAACACACAGTGACACACACACACATGCACACTTATGTGCACATACATACACCTACACACTTATACATGCTCATGCACACTCACACACCTCACACATACACAGACAGTGACACACACACAGAGACACACACATGCACACAGGCACATACACGGATCTACATATTTACACATGCTCATGCACATACACACACCTCACACATACAGTGACACACAATCACACACAGACACACATATGCACAAATGCACACACATGCACACACACGGCTACACACACATACACGCTCACACAAACTCACACACACCTCATAATGCACACTCACAAATGGAGACACACTGACACACACACGCATGCACATAGACATGCATACACACACATGCAAATTCACACACATACCTCGCACATACAAACGGTGACACAGTGACACACACATGCTGATGCACACATGCACACACACGTGTAAACACACTTGTACACACTCATGCATGCTCACACACATACCTCACACATGCATACACTCACACACACAGGTGCACACACACATTCATTTTCAATTTCTCAGAGGAATGGAAAACAACTACTTGGAGGAAAAGTTTGTAGGAAAAAGTGAATATAAAAATGGTTATGCAATAATTACCTGGAATAAATATTAAAACCAGGAAAAATACAAGAGCTAAATGTAGAAAGGGGTAGCTAAAATGCTACTTGAAAAAGGCCTATTGTAATTTTGAAGCTAGTGGCCAAATAAACTAAACAGAGGGGCCAATTGTATAAATCCTCAGTTCTAAATATCCCATATATATTTATTTAAATATATATACAATATGTATCTAATATATCCTGATTATATTTCAAATAATAATTATATTTAGAATAGACACGAGATGACCAGGCATATTATAATAAAAAATAAGATTAAAATATTAGTGTTATTTTTATTTATTTGTTTGTCTTACTGGCAATTAAACGGTTTTGCTTCTTTGATTTTTAAGCCTCATTGGAAGAAATATGCAGAACATTTTAAAATTGTGTGCCACATTATCTCAAACTAAATTCCTGTCTCATATTATATTTTCATCCTCCAGTTTGAATCAGTCCTATAACTCTTGAATGTTTACAATTATATTAATTAGGAGACATGTACTAACTTATGCCAAGCATTTATAAAATGTCCATTGGAGATAAATTTCTTCACCAAAGATTTGTTGCGTTGTCACCTTTGGAAAAATGAAGGATGAGTTTTTTTGTTTGTTTGTTTGGTTTGGTTTTGCAAGTCTTGATCTCCAGGTTAAATACGCAGCCTTCTTTAAGCCTTAAAGCCAGGGTTTGAAACTGCTATGTATTTTCTCAGTGTTCAATGCCATCTGCAGTAGAAGGGTTTGGAACAGCAATATGATGCCTTATGCACTCTAAAGCTGCTGACAGGTTTAGACATAATCTAAAATGTAAGTCACTTTGTATAGCTCAGGCAGTTCAGTCCTTCACATTTGTTTTAATGTTTTTCCTAAATACTCTAAATATCTCAAAATGAGTCTTTCATTAAAGATTCTACGTAGCTCAAAATTGTTTTATTTATTTATGCATTCATTAAATATCACAAGTGAGGTCCTGCATTGCATTAGAAATACAGTGTATTAGAAAGGACAGTTAGCTTCAATTTTGAATTCGTAATTTGTCTCTTGAGTATAAAACAGAAGTTCTGTGTTCAACTGCCCACCATTTAATACTAAAAATAAAAATATGAACATAAAAGTCAATTTGAAGTGATTCTAGATGTAGGAATTTAATTAGCTATGGAAATGTCAATGACATCTCAAAACCATCATGGCGTCGTGTCGCCTGTCTAGCAGCCCTATTGTAGCCCTTCCTGACTTCTCACTAACTCACCCATGAAGACAAGGATAAAGAAAAACTCACAACAATACAGATAACTAATATTAAGGAAGCACCTTTTGTCAAAATCTGTTGAGATTATTCAATAACTGTGTGGTTGGTGGAGAACTAGTGAGAAAAATATAAAACATTATATATATTCAAATTGTTGAATCTAATACGTGTCCATCCTTCTAGGAACTCAGTACTGAAGCCTAGGAACATCAGGCTAAAAAAAACAGTGTTGGATTTTTCTACTCTTTCTAGACACCAGGGAACATGAGAGAAAATTATTGTGGAAGGACTAATATTCTGATTTTTATTATTACCTATGTCCAGCCAAATAAGCAAGGTCAACACTTCGCCGTTGAAAAGCCATTTTCATTCTTAATTTTTACTCTGGTATTTCACTGACACTTGAGTGTATGTCAGAATCAGAGGGTCATGAAGAAGGGACAGCCCTGGTGACTGCCACAGGCCGAGACTTATTGCTGGAACATGTATAGTGAGGCCTCCTTGGTTGACCATCACCCTGGGTCTTCTTGTGCCCAAAGCAGAATGGTGCGGCTTCCTGGAATAGGAGATCATATTACTTGAAGCAACAAGATTGTATTGCTTGAACTCTAGTGTCCTAATTTGTTTTACTCACTTTGTATTAATACATGCCAAAGATAGGGAAGGGGATGAGAGGGTCTTGGGACCACCATCTAGGTTAGAGCATCCCTCTTTTAGGAGTCCTTGCTAAGACACCTCAGGGGAAACTGCCTTTCTGAAGCCTGGTTCATGGTCCAGTTAGCTATGTCAACAGTAGCAACATTACTTTCATTTAATACAGGAGATAGAGAAATGTTTAGCCCCCAAGGCTACTTTCCTCAGAAGGAGGCAGAAGATGCTCCATGGCCAATTGAGTACATGGAGGAAATTAAGTCATATAAAAAATTATCGTTGAATCTACTATGAATCCAGCCTTGCAGGAACTGAGTACTGAAGTTTAGGAACACCAGGCTAATATATATATATATTTATTATAAAATACTTATTATATATATTATAGTATACTTATAATATATATTTAAGTATACTACAATATATATTATAGTATACTATATATATATATGAGCTTTTTCAACTCTTTCTGGACACCAGGGAACATGAAAGAAAAGTATTGTGGAATAACTAATATTTTTGATTTTTATTACCCATATCCAGCCAAGTAAGAAAGGTCAACACTTCATTGTTGAAAAGCCAAGATTTTAGCATGTTTATTATTAATTTTTCTTCCAAGTCAATAGTGAAGTCATGCAGGGGTATTGAATTCTTAATCCACAAATTATAGGTTAGTTAATTGAAAGGTTTTTGTACATGTCATCGTTTACTTTTCCTTTCTCCTACTAATCCGTAAATGTAGGCCACAAAGTGTGAGGAAACCAGGAGATTTTAAGTAGTGTTCTATAAGATAGTTTAAATTGTGAATATCCATTATGGCATTGTACTCTAGAAAATACATGTTGTCCTAAATTGAAGCTTTCATAAAGAAAATTTCCCATGTTTTAAATCAATTCAAGACAGATGATTTTATTGGACAGGATATAGG
The DNA here is from genome assembly GCF_028878055.3 of Symphalangus syndactylus. NCBI lineage: Eukaryota > Metazoa > Chordata > Mammalia > Primates > Hylobatidae > Symphalangus > Symphalangus syndactylus. The sequence goes on from NC_072437.2 coordinate 19,056,301, forward strand.
AAAAGTTCTATTTTAAATATTTCTTACTTTAACTGATATACTGGGATCTCTGTAGTCTTAGTGACAGTATCCCAATGCCCAGAAATGGCTTTTGTGTGCTCCTAGTGCTTAGTGAGGCATCATAGCTATGTGACTGCCATGGCATTGTGATTCGTAAGGAGTCTCTAAACAGCAGAAAAGGACTATATATAATATATATGACCCAGACTAGAGTAACAAAGCTAAACACCATAGAAAAGCCCATAAAATAGTCTCCCCTTCCCACAAGGGTTATTATTTATGATCAATGTATGAGTTTTCAAATACCCTACAGCAGACTCAGAGATGCCATAAGAGCTGGGGGAGCTGAGTGGTGAACAATCAAGTTGAAGTCCAGGAGTCCTGACTGTTAGCATTTTCTGCTTTCCATAATGTAAATGCTCCCACCATGGTCAATTTCAAGTCACCAACATGACATCAGTAAACATGAAGGTGGAAAGAGATGCGATTGCAGCTCCAGCACACCACAGCTGGGGCAAGCTGCACTCCCACTTCAGTCAGAGGTAGCATATACATACATACATGTCATACATGTCTATGTAAACACATTGCAAAATTTTGTTTGCAGAAAGTGGAATTTTTGATGCCTCCATCCAAAGCACCTAGTTTCCAACATCACTGTAGAGGGAAAGAGAGAGGGAGACTTTCGAGAAGGCACACCCTTTCTCAAAGCGACACATCCAAAGTGATGCCTCACTTCCATTTCTGTTCTGGTGGTGAGAACCAATCCCATTGCTGCACTTCAGTAATAGTAAGCAGAGTGATGTAGATGAGCTATATGCCAGGAAGAGGAAACCAGCTTGGTAGGTATAATAGCTTTTGCTAAACAACAAGGCATCCTAAAACTTAATGGCCTGGACAGACACTAACTCTTGCTCATGAATTTGTGGATCAGTTGAACAGCCCTGCTAGTCTAAGCCAATCTCAGCCAACTACAGCTGAGCTCACCCCTGCCTCTGCGGTCAGCCACTCATCAGCTGGCATCTCTGATTTTGGGTGTGGCTCGCTGTTAATTGGAATGAAGAGAATGGCAGGGCCCATGGCCACCTGGCCACCATGCAACAGGCTAGGCTGCAGGGTTGATGTGGTCGCTTGGGGTTCCAAGAGCAGCAAGAGTAATTTCTAATACACAAGTATTTTCCAAGTCTTTGCTTGCTTCACCTTTGCTACCATCTCACTGACCAAAATAAGTCACATGGCTGAGTCCGGAGTCGGTATGGAGGATACTGTCAAGGATGTGTGGCTACAGGGAGGTGAATTCAATTGGAGGCCACTGGGTTTTTTCACACAGGCTAAGAGGAATTTGAAAATCACTGGCTTGGCATCATAATCAATCCTGCTTAGAGGTGATTTCTTTCATACCAGCCATTAGTGGTGCTTTTTCCTTCTTGTTAAAATCTAAATTTGTGTTGTAAAGTCAAGAGGAGCTGGTGATTGAAAAAAATAACATCCACATTTGTTTGTTGATTTGTAATTTGACATCTAACCTTACTCTTACAGAGTAGAGTGAAAGCTATACTCACATGGCCTAGAGATAAAGGGTCTGTTCAGAATTCCCTTACTCAGCTCTCCATTCCAATAAAAAGAGCCAGCCACTGACAGGGCGTGGCAGCCGGCAGGGTGTCCACTGAAATCATACGCTCTTGGTACCTTTGTAGAGATTGACATGTGGATTCCCTTCTGTCCTGACTCTCTAAGGACACATCAGGAACAGACAGATGAGAAAGGCAGTCTCTAAGGATATCCACTGGTTCTGTTTTCAGTGTTGATATAAGTGTTACCTCTTTAATATAAATTCTTTGTATTGGACAGAATAATTGTGTGCATTGATAGTAGAAGTAATGAATATCCAGATGTCTTCTAAATAAGGGAAGCAAAAGATGCCCCACTTGCAAATGGGAGATTTATTTTAGGTGTTATGCATTTGGTCTTTTTCATTGTGTCCTTGTTCTTATGTTCATGGCTCATGTGCAAGATGGTTTCTGAGACTTTCACCATGTAATTGCATTGTTCTCCAAATAAGTTTATTTCAAAATCCAATTAAGACACAAGTTTTAGTACATGCCTGATGCAGTATTCAGTGGAGGAGACTTTGTTTTACTAACTGGAGTTATTTTACTCGCTCAAGCAGCAATTTAAAGACAGATTTCATTTCTGAGCTGTACTATTCATTATCCTAATTTATATTTATTGCAACCTCTAAGACCACTATTTTGTCTCTTTGCCTACAGTCTTCAGAATCTTTAAGTTACTGTTTCATAGGAAAAATTATTGGAGAAATTTAATAGAAAGAGCTTTTATGAAGTACTTAGGCATTTATACCACAAAAAAAGATAAGATAGCTTTAGATCATTTTGAAAGTTTATAAATTTTCACGGTCCATTTCAAGATTACTAATCTCTTCCACCTGATTTCTTATGTTACCCTTCAGACCTTCCCTGTAAGCAACTGACTGCATCTCTACTTTTAAATCTTTCGAGTGTTTTCCAAGACTGAAATAATGAGAGTTACAGAGCACACAGTGTCCACTGCAGGCTAGACTCGACACTAAAGTCTCATTTATTTTCATTTTACAGCCAAAAGATGTAGATGTCATCATACTCATTTCCTCTGTGAGAAAACCGAGTCACAGAAAGGTTAAATCCGGCACAGAGACAAGATTTAAACTCAGCTCATCCTGTCTTCAAAATTGACATTCCATTAAACCATGGCAATCTTAAATCTTTCTGTGAAGAACAGATTGTCTTCAGCTTTCAAATTTAGGGTTCATGTACTTACACCTTCTATCTAACCACAAATACTTGGTGAGGAAGCTGCTGTCACTCGTTTTTAATATATAGAGCAATGTTGACTGATGAATTTTGACTGTCTGATACAAGGCAAGAGACTACCTGGTTTGGGCTCACAATGTCTAAGATGTTTCTATCTCTGTGGGCCTAGAAATCTACTTAGACTTTCTGAGCCTGTTTCTCCATATGTAAAAGGGGATGCAAAAGTATCTACCTCACAGAGTTGTTGAGGATTAAAGATGTTATTACATCAGCAAGCAACATGTTTGGAATGAATCTTGACACAAACCAAGCACTCCAGAAAACAGTAGCTCTTATTTCAATAATCCATCCTGTTGGTGTCCATTTTAATTGCGCGAGGAGCCCTCCCCGTGTTTGGCTTGGACTTCCACAGTCTCCTGGGAGGTTTGCTTTCATGGCAGGACTCAGAATCAATGTGGGAAAAAGTGATCTTTCTTGTTCTTCTGCTTGAGGTTGGACTCAGTCCCATTGTTCCAGACTCATTGTCTCATTACACTTTCTGACACAAAGCAAGATGAAAGCGTTGGTTGCTATTATGAGTTTTATATCTGTAGTTGTCAACGTTACAGGGACCCCTCATTGGCAAGTCACCTTGTGTGGAACCCTATGGTCAGGTGCCATTTTGTAGCCCTGGGCACTTTTTTACAATCATGTTTCATAGAAGGTGATTCGAGCTGGTATACAAGACGATTTGAGCTGGTGTCTGTCAAAATCGTTGACAATGCTATGTTAGTTTCCTGTTGCTGCCGTAACAAGTAACCACAAATTCAGTGACTTAAAACCACACACATGTATTCTCTTAGAACTCTGCAGTTAGAAGTCCAAAATGGACTTCCTCAGGCTAAACACAAGGTATCAGCAAGGCTGCATTGCTTTTGGAGACTCTGGAGAAGAAATGGCTTCCTTGCCTTTTTCACCTCCTGGAGGCCACCTGCATTTGCATTTCTTAACTTTATGAGAGTCTGTAATGATGTCTTTATAATGCCTCCAAGTGGTTGCAAAACCAACACATGCTTTTGTTTTTATGAAGCCAAACAGATTTAGTTGATTTTTGACCATGGAATTGGGGTATGGGGACAAGGTTGGCAGCCATTTTTGTGTTGGTGTAGTCCAGCATATTACATTCCAGCCAGTATCTGTGGTATTCTATTCTAGTCATTATAGACTTTTAGAATCGTGAAACTGTGAAGTTGTAAGTAATCTTATAGGTTACATAGTGCAGCCTGCTATTAAGGAGTATCCACTACAACAGTGCTTCTCAAAATTCAACATGCTCACGAATCACCTGGGAACCGTGTTAAAGATACAGATTCTGATTCAGTAGGCCTGGGATGGGGCCTGAGATCCTGCATTCTTAATAAGCTTCCAGGATGCTGCTGGTCCAGGGACCACACTTTGAGTAACAATGCTCATTCCTGACAGATAATGCTGCCTTAGGGATTAATCTAGTATAGATTGTTTGTATTTTGAAACTTCCAGCTGTCATATACACAGATAAGTAATTCTTGGATCAAAGCCAAACTAAAAACATATCCAAAACTCTTCTGCTTTTAAAAAATGTAAACCAAAATCACATTGCAATTAAAGGAAACTTTAAAAAATTGAATGTGTATGTAGAGTCTGAAGGACCTTATATTAAAATATATAAATAAAAAATAATATGCACACACATATGTGAATACACATATATATGTACACACATACACATATACTAGAGATGTATGTGTTCATCTGTCTGCATAGATAGGTAGAGGGATAGATCATGCATCCATATTAAATTATGCAATTGTGAAGACCTCAAGTCATATAATATTTTGTGGTACTGACTCAACTTTAACATTTTCCTTTATATTAATTTTTATTAGAAAATAAAAAATTGAAAAGTACAAATTTGGACTTTCCTGTAGATACAAGCATGAATCTAAATGTAATGTCGTCAGCCTTTTTACATTAAAGAAACTGATAGCCAGTTTCAAGCACTGGCTGAATTGAATTGAGTTGAAGTGGGCCATGCCACTAAAGCTGGAGTTACTGATTTTAATATTTAAATGTAGGTACTGCACATATTTATCACCTTAATTCTTATTTAATATTTGAAAGTTACTGCTTTGGAGAAAGTCAGCTAAGCAATGGTGATTATAGTGGATCAAAATCCATTGTAAGTGATTATTTTAATAACTCTGAACCAACAGGGACACCTAGACATTCAGACAAAAAACAACCTAATTATAATGACAGCACCAAAGTGAAGCTGTGACAGTTACAAAACCAATTTAAAAGTTTCTTGACAGCCATGGCTAAAAGCTTTGTTTGGATCTTTCAGTAATAACAGTTTACTTAAGACATAAATCCATAGCTAAGGAAAATAGAAAAAGAAAGTGTGGCTTTTCTGCCATGCAGATGAAATGGAAATCAGCAGAAATGTTTTTAATAGAACATTATGCTGAAAGGAGTATAGAAAAGGAATAATAGTAATGGAATTTAACTCTCACAATGCGAGAAAGACTAAATAGCAATAAAAATTTTAATGAGCACAGAAACGTGCCAGATGATTTGCCTATCTGTGTTATGAAGGTCAGTCATTTCTGCAAGTAAATTGATGTGCATATAAACATATTGATTGGCAGCTCTGGAATTTGATTTTGTATTACCTGTGAAATAAAGTCAAAGGGAAATGGATATGCATCAATAGCCATGGTGACAGTAAGCATTAATAAAAATCTACTTTCCCAATGTTACTGGCATATCTCAAATTATTAAATCCTTATCAATGTTACTTACCTCACTAGATTCTGGGCTTAGTCTGATATGCAACATAATTAATTCTTCGACCTCGGGTAATTAATTTCTCATTCCTGAACAGAAAAATGCTTGATTCACAAAATTGCATTCCTTTTTTCTGTAAACCTTTGTAGAATATTTGTAAGTGTAATCACTATTCTAAGCCCTTTACAAATATTGACTCATTTAAAATTAATAACAACTCTTTGAAGTAGGTACTATTTTCCCCACTTTATCAATGAGAAAACAGAGGTTTAAGTAACTTCCCTGGAGCCACAGTGCCAGTAAGTGGTGGAGTTTCAGCTCCAGGCAGTTTGGCCCAGAGCCCCTGCTGTAGGATAAGGAAGACCCCATGAGACACATACATAGAGTCATAGAGACGTCGGCAGCGCTCAGAGGAGGCAGTTCTTGTTCTCTTACCCCATTTTAAGGCTGTGCTTTAGCTAGGCTCTTTGAGTTGCAATGACTAAAGGATTCTCAGGTCAGATCAGACGGTAAGGGCATGTGTTAATAAATACCCAGAAGAAATGAAACCTCAGAAAGAGGATGTGTGGTGGCGCTAGTCCCTGGGCAGATGTGGCTCAGTGGTGTGCTGTTTGTGCTCAGTTCCTTTCCATAGGTCTGCTTCTCTCTCCTCTTTCTGCTTCCCAGGTCCTTCAGCCTCCACTCTCTCCATTTAAGTATTCTCTACCCACGGTGGGCAGCGGGCCCCAGAATGGACTTTAAATAGACTAGGGTAAAGCCTGATTCTGTTGTGTACTTGCTGTGTGACCTTGGAAAAATGACTTAGTCTCTCTGAACTGTGTGAAATGTGAGTAATATATCTCACCATATAGAGTTATGGTGGATATTAAAGTAGGTAAAACAAATAACATATGAATAATACGGATTACGACCAAGTGGGATTTATCCCTGGGATACAAGGATGATTCAACATATGCAAACAAATCAATGTGACACATCCTATCAACAGAATGAGTGATGAAAACTGTATGATCATTTCAATTCATGCTAAAAAAGCATTTGGCAAAATTCAACATCTCTTCATGGTAAAACCCCTCAACAAAACTGGGGATAGAAAGAACATATGTCAACATAATAAAAGCCATATATGACAGACCCACAGCTAGTATCATACTGAATGGGGAAAAACTGAAAGTCTTTCCTCTAATATCTGGAACATGACAAGGATGCCCACTATCACCTCTGTTATTCAGCATAGTACTGGAAGTCCCAGCTAGAAAAATAGGACAAGAGAAAGACATAAAGGGCATCCAAATTGGAACAGAAGAAGTGAAATTATCCTTGTTTGCAGATGACATGATCTTATAGTTGGAAAAACCTAAAGACTTGACAAGGAAACTATTAGAACTGATGAACAAATCCAGTAATGTTACAGGATACAAAATCAACATACAAAAATTAGTGGCATTTCTATAAGCCAACAGCAAACAATGTGAAAAAGAAATCAAGAAAGTAATCCCATTTACAGAAGCTACAAATAAAATAAAATTCCTTGCAATTAACCAAAAAATTGAAGGATCTCTATAATGAACACTATCAAACATGATGAAAGAAATCGAAGAGGACACCAAAAGTGGAAAAATATTCCATGTTCATGGATTGGAAGAATCAATATTGTTAAAATGTTCATACTACCCAAAGCAGACTACAGATGCAATTAAATCCTTATCAAAATACCAATGATATTCTTCACAGAAATAGAAAAAAATTCTAAAATTATATGAAACCACAGAAGAGCCAAAGCTATCCTAAGAAAAATGAACAAAGCCGGGGGAATCACATTACCTGACTTCAATTTATAATTCAAAGCTATAGTAACCAAAACGCCATGGTACTGCCATAAAAACAGACACATAGACCAACGAAACAGAATAGAGAACCCAGAAGGAAATCCACACACCTACAGTGAACTCATTTTTAACAAAGGTGCCAAGAACATACACTGGGGAAAAGAGAGTTCCTTCAATAAGGACATCCATATGCAGAAGAATGAAACTAACCCCTATCTCTGTCAAGGTATAAAAATCAAATGAAAATGGATTAAAGACTTAAAGCTATGACCTCAAACTATGAGATTACTACAAGAAAACACTGGGGAAAATCTCCAGGACATTGGACTGGGCAAAGATTTTATGAGTAATACCCCCATAAGCACAGGCAACCAAAGCAAAAATGGACAAATGGGATTACATCAAGTTACAAAGCTTCTGCACAGCAAAAGATACAATTAACAAAGTGAAGAGACAACACACAGAATTAGAGAAAATATTTGCAAACTACCCCTCTGACAAAGGATTAATAACCAGAATATATAAGGACCTCAAACAACTCTATAGGAAAAATCTAATAATCTGATCAAAAAATGGGCAAAAGATTTGAATAGACATTTCTCAAAAGAAGACATACAAATGACACAAACAGGTATATGAAAAGGTGTTCAACATCATTGATCATCAGAGAAATGCAGATGAAAACTACAATGAGACATCATGTCACCCCAGTTAAATGGTTTATATTCAAAAGTCAGGCAATAATAAATGCTGGTGAGGATGCAGAGAAAAGGGAATCCTTCTACACTGTTGGTGGGAGTGTAAATTAGTACAATCACTATGGAGAACAGTTTGAACGTTCCTCAAAAAACTAAAAATTGAGCTGCTGTAATTTAGCAATCCCACCGCTGGGCATATACCCAAAAGAAAGGAAATAAGTATATCTAAGAGAAATCTTCACTTCCATGTTTGCTGCAGCACTGTTTGCAATAGCCAAGATTTGGAAGCAACCTAAGTGTCCATCAAGAGATGAATAGATAAAGAAAATACAGTACATATGCGTAATGGAGCACTATTCAACCATAATAAAGAGCAAGATCCAGTCATTTGTAACAACATGGATGGAACTAGAGATCATCATGTTAAGTGAAATAAGCCAGGCACAGAAAGACAAACATCACATGTTCTCACTCATTTGTGGGATCACAAAACCAAGATAATCAAACTCATGGACATAGAGAATAGAGATCGGTTGCCAGAGGCTGGGATGCGTACTGGGGAGCCGGGGGGAGGTAGCGATGGTTAATGGGAACAAAAAAAATAGAAAGAATAGATAAGACCTACTATTTGCTAGCACAATAGGGTGACTACAGTCAATAATAATAACTGTACATTTTAAAATCACAAAGAGTGTAACACAATCGTTTGTAACTCAAAGGATACCTCATTCTCCATGATGTGCTTATTCCCCATTGCATGCGTGTATCAAAACATCTCATGTACTCCATAAATATATACATATATTTATGTGTGTGTGTATATATATATATATATATATACACCTACTATGTACCCACAAATATTTTTAATGTGAATAATATGGCCTGGAACATAGTAACTGTTTAATACATGATAGCCTTTATAATAATTCTCATTATGGCCAGGCGCGGTGGCTCATGCCTGTAATCCCAACACTTTGGGAGGCCGAGGCGGGCAGATCACGAGGTCAGAAGATGGAGACCATCCTGGCTAACATGGTGAAACCCCATCTCCACTAAAAATACAAAAAAATTTAGCTGGATGTGGTGGCGGGCACCTGTAGTCCCAGCTACTCGGGAGGCTGAGGCAGGAGAATGGCGTGAATCCAGGAAGCACAGCTTGCAGTGAGCCGAGATCGTGCCACTGCACTCTAGCCTGGGCGAGAGAGTGAGACTCCGTCTCAATAATAATAATAATAATAATAATAATAAATAATACTCGTTATTTTTTAGTGTTTAATTATCTCTATCTTAATGTAGGCCGTAGACTTGGACCAGACTTGGGTCCCAGTATTGAGTCCATCTTCAATCCCTGTTTGACAGTGGGAAAGTTATTTAACCTCTTTGAGCCTCAGTTTCCTTATTAGAGTAGGTTCCTAGGGCTATTTTGTGTTAATTTATGTAAAGCACCTAGAAGATCTCCAGGTAGATAGCAAGTACGATGTACATGTCACTTACTAGAAGTTGTAGTAAAATTTTCAACAAATATTTATGGAAGTAATAAGTAAAAAATAAATCTTAGGTTTCTCTTACTTTTCCAGTTGTATAATAATCATCTCTAAAATATTTTCATCCACAGTATTCTCCCTTAACACAGAACAAAGTAATACTTGTTTTGTGTTACTAGCTTTTTAAAAGCCATTTATCCGTACAGTCAGAATTAAGGATAAATACTACCCAACCAACCAATTAAAAATTAAGATGCAAGCCACACACAAATTAAATGATATATATTTTCCATTTTTAGTCAAAAGTCTCTGAAACCATCTTCCTAGTCACTGTTTAGCTGCCTGAAAGAAAGGTTCCCTTGCCTGCCCAGTTCGGCAGTGTGGGACATGGATGGCTTCATCTTGGAAGCCCTGTTTTCATAGCAGCACATCACAAAGGTGCTGTCAGCCAAGGCCTAAGCCCGTCAATTACACTTCATCATGAGGTTTATTTCTTTGTTAAGAGTCTGTCTGTTTCGCCCCCTCAGAAAATGATGCGGTCATCCATTTTCCACATGTTCATCCTGAGCATGGTGACCGTGGACGTGATCGTGGCAGCTAGCAACTACTACAAAGGAGAAAACTTCAGGAGGCAGTACGACGAGTTCTACCTGGCGGAGGTAAGCAGCTCTCCACCGTGCAGATCGCTGGGCAAGTAACAGGCGAACCACAGACAGTGCCTCTTAGAAATGCGAAAGTGAAGTGTAGCCTGTTCATTACTTGACTGTCACCAAAGCTGAGTCATTGTCTGCTTCTTAAGTGGTTCCTCTGGTCACAGTGTGGCCTGATTCATTTCCTGTCACCGCGGGCCTGAGTCATCTTCCTCACAGTATGTCACGTTGCCAAGGTAACCCTTTTCCCCTGGGCCTTAATCTAGGATCTTGCTGTTTTCCTGTCCACCTCTTATTATCTCTCCCTTTCTCAGCTTACGTTAGTTTGTTTCCTACTAAGTAGAAGCAGGCACAGATTCAGAAGATCATAAATAAGCAGGTCAGCTCAGCAATACCTAGAAGAGGGCTGGAAGGAAATATAGAGAGATGATAGTGATAATTACTCCTCTAGAAAGGGGTGTTACAACCTACATTAAAGACATCCATTAAAGGGTAGGTTTCGTGATTAAATAAGCATCTCCCTAGCACTCTATATATCATATTAGAGTTCTGGAATAATACTTCCTATTGATAAGGTAATTTTATTAATACCTGATTCTTAAAATATTTTAGTTTTTATTTCTTTCAATAAGCATTTTGCATTTATGTTAAATCATTTTAATAATTTTCCAAGATCTTTTTTTTAATGTAAAAAGTTACCTAAAATATATCTCAGAATTCAGTGGTTACATATTTATGAAAAAATTGATTGACAATGTAGAAATCCATTCATCGTGTGAGTGAGGTATATATATACAGTTGTACAATGCTTCAGTAAATCCAACCTATGAAAAAGTAAACTGGGGCCGGGTGCGGTGGCTCACGCCTGTAATCCCAGCACTTTGGGAGGCCGAGGCGGGTGGATCACGAGGTCAGGAGATCGAGACCACAGTGAAACCCCATCTCTACTAAAAATACAAAAAAAAAATTAACTGGGCGTGGTGGCGGGCACCTGTAGTCCCAGCTACTCTGGAGGCTGAGGCAGAAGAATGGCGTGAACCCAGGAGGCGGAGCTTGCAGTGAGCCGAGATTGCGCCACCGCACTCCAGCCTGGGCGACAGCAAGACTCTGTCTCAAAAAAAAGAAAAAGTAAACTGAAAAGGCAAAAAAGTCACAATTTGATTATTTTTTATTACCAAAGCATTTTTCACATAAAAAAATCAATTTGCCATATAATTAAGTGTTATTAGATTCCTAGAATTCTCTCAGTACATTTAAAAATGGATTTGGTTAATAAAAATTTAGTCTACCCACACACAAGCTTTTCTGAAAAAGAATTGATTGCATGTACCTATTGAGTGTAGACATCTATGTGGATATCAAGAAACTTTTAAGTAGTCGCTTCTGAATTCTCCTCTTCATGGAAGTGTGTCTCCTGAAACAAAATATCATTAATACAAAACTTTTACTGGGCTACAGTCTCTGATATGCAACATTTGCCCAATGGCTACCTGGTATATGGAGCTTACAATCTAGCAAAAAAAAAAAAAAAAAATAGTAAACAATTAGAGTTCTGTGCTATGGAGAACTAATGACAGGGGCTGATGAAGAAATTATATGCAGCCCAGCCTCTGAAAAATAGGTATAATTTTGCTGAAAATCCAGCACACAATGAATGGATTGTCATTAAAAGCAGAGAGAAGGTCGGGTATGGTGGCTCACGCCTGTAATCCCAGCACTTTGGGAGGCCAAGGCGGGTGGATCATGAGGTCAGGAGATCAAGACCAGCCTGGCCAACATGGTGAAACCCCATCTCTACTAAAAATACAATAAATTAGCCGGGTGTAGTGTTGGGCACCTGTAATCCCAGCTACTCTGGAGGCTGAGGCAGGAGAATCACCTGAATCTGAGAGGCGGAGGTTGCAATGAGCTGAGAGCGCACCACTGAATTCCAGCCCGGGCGACCGAGTGAGACTCCGTCTCAAAAAAAAAAAAAAAAAAAAAAAGCAGAGAGAAGCCTGAACTGATACTAATATTTGCAGGTAAATTTCTAACACAGGGAAAGAACAATGAAGGAAGCCCCATCAAGTTATTTCTGTTTTTCCTGGGAAGTAGGAAGCAAGGTCTGCATCCGGCCAGACGATGAGACAGTGAAGTGGGAAGTTGGCGAAGAAAGGGGAGAGGGAAGAGGTGCCTGGGGATAGGCAAAAAATTAACAATACTGCAAATGCAACATTAAAGATCTATTTAGGACTACGGATTTACAGTGATACCAATTTAGATAGATCTGCGACTTTTTAGCCCTGTATAAGAAGAGGGAAAAGCAACATTTAAATGAATTCAACGTTAGGGTTTTTTCAGGTTGGGGGAACCGAGAAACAAGGGGGAAAGATGGATTGCTGGCAAAGGAGTTGAAATGATGACCCTGTGGTCTCTGTTGGATGTGGAAATGGAGGAGAAGGGAGGAGTGAAGGTGAAGGATCAATGGTCTCTATATGGTTAAAGAACAGGTACCACCGAAGTGATTGATGGAATAATAGAACTAGAAAAGGTTATGATCAGAGAGTGGAGTCCAGGATTTTACAATTCCAGGGTAGTTCCGAGTAATGAAATATAAAATCTAGGGTGTCACATGGATGTGGGCAACTTAAACATATTGATGGAATCAAGGCAGAAATGGAAAGGATTGTCGAAGCTAAGGCGCTGGCTGAGTCTTCACATGGACATTGAAGTCACTCAGAGTGAGGCCAGTTCTTGGAGAGAAGAGTGGAGTCAGGGAGCAGAGTCACGGGGAATGAGCAAGTGACTGATGAACAGATTGACAGAAGGACAGAAGGCAGCCACAGGGAGAGTGGGTGACCGCATGGTTTAACCTCATGGAATACGTTGCAAAGGAGTATCAAGGAGTAATGGATGGGCACCTCTTCCTCGTCCACATATTCTACTAGAAAGGGCTGGAAAGGGCTGCAGGGGTAACTCATGTATTTGAGAGAGAATCAGTTGAGGCATAGACAGAAAGTAGATTCTGAGAACAGAGATTGATAACGTAGAGGAAATTATTTAACGCAGGAGAGACTCAAAGATTAGTTCAAGGCTCTGAGAAGGGAGAAGTGGGAAGAAAGATGAGACAGAAGAATGATACAAGAGTAATAGTATCAGTAGGTAAAGAGCTGCTGACAAAAATGCCAGGGAACAAAAGTAGAAATCACCACAAGAGATTACAATTATGCTCATCTCTCTGGGAGGAGGAATCTGCATCTGCTCCTGAGGGAATCCTGACATTGGAGATTACAGTAACATTGCTTTTGTGATCCAGCCCAGAGTGGGCAGGTGGTCACACTAAATCAATCCTGGAGCATAAGTGAATAGGCCCTCCACACTGGCAACAGCAAGGAATGGAATTCTTTAGTAAATTTTACCTAACTTTTTCATGTACAAAATTGATCCTTTCCTAATGTGTTTATGTATGGTAGATGATTTATCCTTATACTGTACGAAATTCCAACAAAATGTCAAATAATTGAATATTGTAGCGTTGACTGGTTACTATTTAAGTGTATTGTAGAGTCTAGGGGTAGTTGGTAAATCCTTGTCTTTTTTCTTTTTTATATTATATTCAAAATAAAAACAACCCCAACAACAGACAGACAGGACTGGATGGTGGAATTCAGTATATATTATGTGTCCAATAATTGTTGTCCCCTGACAATAATAAGAAGAAAGGGGGTGGGAGGAAACTTTGAGAGGTGGTGGATATGTCAATGGCATTGATAGTAATGGTTCCACAGGGGTACACTTATTCCCAAACTCATCACATTGGTACGTTACATGAATGCAGCTTTTAACATGTCATTCATTCTTAACAAAGTGGCAAATCAATTAACCAGCTAACAACTAACTCTTTGAAATCCTGGAAAAATAAATAAATAAATAAACTAGGTATTGGTGATTTTGTTCACTTAAACAACCAGATAGACTCCACCAATTTACTCTTGAACTATTTAAGCATTCTGAATTTGTTCCATGCTAGGTTTTGGGGTTTTTGGTGGGTTTTTGGTGTTGTTGTTGTCTTCTTCTTCTTCTTTTTCTTTTTTGAGACAGTCCCACTCTGTTGCTCAGGCTAGAGTGCAGTGGCACTATCTTGGCTCACTGCAACCTCTGCCTCTCAAGTTCCAGTGGTTCTCTTGCCTTAGCCTCTCAAGTAGATGGGATAACAGGCACACCCAGCTAATTTTTGTATTTTTAGTAGAGATGGGGTTTTGCCATGTTGGCCAGGCTGGTCTCGAACTCCTGGGCTCGAGCGATCCATCCATCTCGACCTCCCAGAGTGTTGGAATTACAGGCGCGAGTCACCACTCCTGGCCGTTCCACTCTGTTTTTGATTTTGTGTGTTTGACTTTCCCCAAGTATGTTTCATTTTTATTCAAATTACATTGCCATTTCTCTTTGTATCAGAAACTTATACATGAGACAAAGTGATTTGTTTCAAATGAGTGTGAAAAAGTCAATTTAATTAAACTTACTTTTTCATAATATATTCTATTTTTACAAAGTTTATAAAAATGGCTTGAGTTTAGGCCGGGGTTCGGCAAACTCTTTCTTGCAGACCCAGATAGTAAACATTTTGCCTTTTGTAGACCACCCTCTCTCTGTCTCAACTACTCAACTCCGAAATTGCACAAAAGTGAGTGTGGTCTCAGAATGGTTGTTTTCCAATAAAACTTTATTTACACAAATGGATCTTGGTTTAAGCTATAGAAACAGAGAGCATATCAACTAACATTTCGTGTTAAAGTCCAATATTTTAAAATTGACAACAATAAAGCTATGATTTTTGGAGGGCCCACTATGTGCCAAGTGCTTTAAAAGAATTCATTGTCTCATTTAATTCTCAAAATAGTCATAATAACAGCAATTCAAGTTTATAGACTATAATGATGCAGCATTTAAGGCAATAGCATTATGTAATATTTTGAAAAGTTTATTTTAAAAATAGATCACAACAGGTCATGAGCTTTTAAAGAAGTAATTTTTTAAGTTCCTACATATTCCAGAATAAATTATTTAGAAAATCTAAAATAAGCCACTTTACCCATTAAGAGCCAACTCACAGTCTAAAAATCACCCTTTAAGAATAAATTAAGCTGCTTAGCTTCTGTTGTGAAGCTGAGGACTTGTTTTGTTACTTCGGATTAATTAACCTAAATTTAGAATTAGTTAAGAAACAGGAAAAAGTTTACATCTTTTCTAGCCTGTGCATAAATACAAAAAGGTAAAGTTTATTTTCTTTTGTAAGAATTTTAACTTTTCATTGTGATCTAAGAGAATATATTATTATTGCACATAAAATCATATGTTATAATGAACATAATTACATTTTAAATATATATTCTTAAGAAATAATAAAATATGAGCAATATTTTTTCTTATTATTATTATCTATGAATGTATTTGTATCCATTAGGCTGTACATTTAACAAAATTTATCGGCACAGCACAGGAGATTAAAAACTTTAACAAAATTCTTCTTTTGAGAAACTCACAAACAGATGGGAGAGACACAGCAAGGAAGCGAACAGACCTACAGAGAGGCCCAAAGTTAACTCTGTGTCACCTCCTAGCATTATCCCCAGCTATGTTCTTTGATTTCCTCTAGACCTATATGAATGGGGAGCTCGACCCTCTTCCACCTCCTAGTGTTAAGTTTTAATCAGGACAGACATGTTTTCTAATGAAGCCAAAGGGGAGAAAGAAGTCCCAGGACTCTGTGCTACATACCCCACAGTAAATTAACTAAAACTCCTCTTTCTCTCAACTCTGTCTATCCCTCCTACCCAGCCTACTCCCGTATCTCCCCAGCTTGTCATCAGCCAGGCAGGTTCTTCCCCTGCTACTCATGCACAGCAATTCCACTCCAGCCCCAGACTTGCATCTTCACTTGCTCTTTGTTCAGCAAAACAAAAAGCTCTGCTATTAAGAGGATCTAGATTCATCAGAAAAGAAAGTATCATCTATTACTTAAGCCCTCTTAGTCCCCCACAGGAAATATTTCTTTTAAATACGTTCAGAGTTTCTCTGCAAAGATTTCACATGGATATAAAATTCTTCATCTCATTTCAATTATAAAGACAGAGAACAGAGAGGAAGAAAGGCTTAGTATCCTTTCTTACATGGCAGTTGTGCTAGGTGATGGGGAATCAGAGGTAAATAAAGTAAATAAGATATGGCCATGGATGTGTGACTCTAGGGACCTCTTTCTACTCTTAGGAGCTATAGTTCTGTGAGAATCTTAAGAGATTATCTGGTGTAATCTTGAGTGAGGTGTATACCTAAAATTTGTGGCAATAACATGATTTATCAAAGAAATTTTGGTGAATCTAGAAGAAGAAATTAAGAACAATTTCCAAGTCAGTGTTTGTCTCAACACATCATATCCATATGAGCAGTTTTAGCTATTAAATCCGTGTTTCCAATAGATCTAAAAATCATTCTCTATTGTGGTAGAGAACTAAAATATGTATTAAGTTGTCTTGTCGGAGGGAATGAGTCATAATCTGCCAAGGTGCTAGTTCGCTGCAAGAAGTTACAGCTTGAGAGAATGTTGTTTCTAAAACAGATTATTGATGAAGCAAAAGGTGCTGAGACTAAATTAATTTTACATAAATAAGATTTGGGCAGGATTAGACTTATTTATGTCAGACACCTCTGATGTCAGAAGCAACCCTTAGCCTTTGTGTATTAATATGATTATTTTGCAGGATTCTTTCTCTATGGTTATTTATTTTTCCTTCTTTTTGAAATTTCTATCCTTTGAAAATCTGTGACTTTCTTTTATTTCCTTCTTAATTAGAAAGTATTTCTTAAATTCAACACATAGAGAAAATATTATAACCAATATTTGTGTGTCCATCACCCAGATTTTTAAAAAATTCATAGTTTTTCATGTTTGGGTCAGGTTTTTCATTCAGAAATAAAACATCATTAGTAGAGTAGAGAAGCTCCCTGTGTACCACTTCTTGATCTCCTCCTTCTCCCTAATCTACAGAGAACTATACTCATCATATCAATGCATGTTTTATAATAGTATGAAGTGTTAAGATGCCACTTTTCTCTTTCACTCCTCATTGTATTTGGGAAATTGATTCATGTCGATTTAACCATGAATTTATTTGTTCTGCTTGTAAGGGCAATGGGTATTTCAATTGCTTCCAACTTTTTGCTGTTGAAAACAATACCTCAGTAAACACTCTCATTAGAGTTTCTGTGCCACATTTGGGAGAGCTCTTTCTAAATATATACCTAGACTTAAAATTGTGAATTTGTCAGATATGCTCACTTTCAACTTTGCTAAATATTGCTAAATTGAACTTCAGAGTGCTTGTGTCAATTTACATTCCTACCAGGATATATGAGCAGCTCTACTTCATGCTACTTTTTTATGTTCAGGATTTTTAATTTTCTTACAATCTCATATAATGATTATAGTCTTAATATACATTTTCTTGGTTACCATAGAGATTTGACCTTTTTTTCATATTCTGTCAGCCCTGAATTTCCTCTTCTATAATTTTACCTGTTTAATCTGTACCCTAATTGATTTTTCAGTTATGTAGTAGTATGCAGTGCAGACATCTCCCAGCCTTCAGCTTGTCTTTTAACTTTATTTGCTGTCTTTTCTTCAATAGCAATTATTAATTTTAACACTGTAAGATATAGTCTTCTTTAATTTTTGGTTCAGTGCTTTTTGTGTCTTATCTATACCAGAGTCATTGAAGACATTCTCTCATAGTAAAGGCTAGAGTTTTCAAGTTGTGCTTTTTCAATTTTAGACTCCAATACATTTGGAATGAGATAAAGACTTGATTTTTTTCCCCATATAAACAATTGTCCTTCGAAGATTCATTGAAAATTCACTCTTTCCTCACTCCTGTAGTGCAATTTCTGTCATATGTCAGGTTTACACATGTGCACAATTGTGTTTCTGGACACCTCAGTCTGTGTCTATACATCAGAGCTTTAGCGGATAAGATGTCGTAAGTGCTATCTTTTATAATAAACCTTGAGATTTATTAGGGCAAGCTACTGATGTTGATATTCTTCTTCAGATTTGTTTTATCTGTTCTTGGCCTTGCTATTCTTGCTCTACATTATGAAAATTTAGTTCATTTTAGTAATGAGATTTTAATTGATGTTAAGAACATGTCTATTCAGTTATTCTAACCTTCCTTAGTGTTTTCCAATAATGCTTTGTAATTTTCTCCAAAGGTCTTCCAGATTTTTTGTTAGATTCATGCCTACATATCCTACAGTTTCTTTTATGAATGAAATAATTTCAATTAAATTTTTATTGATGTAGGAATAATATTACTTTTTTATATGGACCTAATTCATGGCCAGCAACTTTACTACAATTTGTTATTTGTGATCATCCATAGACTTGATTGGAATTTCTGTGTAGATAATTATATCTTCTGAAATTTAGGTTTTGTCTTTCCATGTCTAATTATTATATCTCTGATTTTTTTCTTCTTTTATTATCCTGGCGTGGGTCTCTAATAAAATGTTGAATAGAGGCAGTGATAGTGGACGTGCTGGGTGTTTTTCTATATTTTGGTATGAATGCTTATGATTTCATCATTAATGTCACTTGTAGGTTTTTATAGATGCCTTTTATCATGTTAATAAAGCTCACTTCTATTTCTAGGTTGCCAAGAGCATTTCTCATGATGAGTTGAGTATTCAATCTTCTTCTACATATATTGAGCTGACTACACAGACTTTCCTTTTTAATTTCTTAGTGCAGTATATTAGAATAATAGATATTTTGATACTGAAACTATTTTAGATTCCTGAGACACCTGATTTTGTGGCACTACTTTTAATAAACAAATCAAATATGTGACATTGTATCAGGAATTTTCAATCATAAGGACAGTTCTATGATTTTATTTTCTTTTACATTGCTAGTCTGATTTTGTTAGGGAAGTTACACTTCCTTTCACAAATGAAATAGACATATTTTTCTCTTTTTCTCTTCTGTGAAAGAGTGAATAAAGTCCCTCTAGACACCATCTAGGGCTATTGTTTGCAGTGGGATCCCTGGTGGAGAAAGGGAGAAGAGAGACCTTGATTAATGACTTATTCGATGGTTTGATTATTATGGTTTGTCAGTTTCATAGCTTATTGCTTGCTATTTATAGAGTCATTAATTTTAACTAATGTTTCACATTTCCACAGTTTTCTCTCAGGATTTTTATAATCTCTATTGAAACTGAAGGTATAATCCTTTTTGCTGCCAATATTGTTTATTTATAACTTTCTTTTTTATAGAAGTAAATGGCATCTGATGCTAACTACCTGGATTTTAGACCAAACTTCACAGCACAGGGGCACAGTTCTCTTTAAGATTGGCCTTACTTGAGATACCAACTGTAAGCTCAGGGGGTTCCAGGGCCTCCCTGGCATATGACGTATCATGTGGCTAATATGGTTGATATGACATATGACATATATGACATATCAACAGGCTAAAAACTCGGGGGTTTCCACTAGCCTTCTCAAGTTTGATAATTTGCTAGAATGACTCATAGAAATCAGGAAAGTGCTATACTTCTGGTTACATTTTTATTAAAGCAAAAAGGATACAAATCAGAGCCAGCCAAAAGAAGAGATGCAGAGAGAAAGGTATGGAGGGTCCTACATGTGAAACTTCCTGTTTCCTCTCTTCATGGAGTGAGGACATATCACCCTCTCAGCCCACGGATGTGAAACAATATTCGGAGTGCTAACAACCAGGGAAGCTCACCTGAGCTTTGTGCTGAGGCTTCTGATTGGGGTTTCCTTAGATAGGCATGATCGCTGGAATCATTGGCCATGCACACAAGGTTGGAGTTTCTGACATGGCCAGTGCTTATGAATGATCTCATTGCCATAAACTACCAGGGTCACCATAAATAACAAAGATACCTATCAACTGGCAAATTCCAAGGATGTCGAGGCTACTTCCCAGGAACTTGAGACAAAAGTCAAATTCTTTATTTTTCATTCAAAGAACCAGCTTTTAGTTTGGTTGATACTAACAGTTTCTAATGTACCTGAAACTATTGGTTCATTCCCAATATTTTGAACTATTAAGTCCCTTTATTTCTTTGTTTTTTAAATTTCTTCCCTCACCTTTATTATTTTCTCCTTTTCATTTATCTCATTGGTCATTTTAAACTTCTTTGAAAATTGTTTCTTACTGGGGTTCTCTGGGTGGAATATAAGTCATTCTATTATAAAGATACATGCATGCATATGTTCATCGCAGCACTGTTCACAATAGCAAAGACATGGAATCAACCCAAATGTCCATCAGGGATAGACTAGATAAAGAAAATGTGGTACATATACACCATAGAATACTAGGCAGCGATAAAAAGGAACGATATCATGTCCTTTGCAGGGACATGGATAGATCTGGAAGCCATTATCCTCAGCAAACTAACACAGGAACAGAAGACCAAACACTGCATGTTCTCACTTATAAGTGGGAGCTGAATAATAGAACACTGAATAGCTGAACATGGACACAGGGAGAGGAACAACACACACTGGGGCCTATCAGGAGGTGGGGAGAGGGGGAGCATCAGGATAAATAGCTAATGCATGTGGGGCTTAATACCTAGGTGATGGGTTTATAGGTGCAGCAAACCACCATGGCACACATTTACCTATGTAACAAACCTGCATATCTTGCACACGTATCCTGGAACTTTAAATTTAATTGAATTTAATTTTAAAATAAAATAATAAAAACAACTAAATGATTGTGATAAAAAAGTTTGACAACATTAATTTTATTGAGAGTAAATTCATATTTTGAATTTTAGAATTTTGTTTTCTTTTTCATTAGATTTATTTAAAATCTTCACATGCTGCCTCGTTTGGCTTGGGAGATTTTCTTATTTCTCTCTCCCTCCCTCTGTGATCACTTCTACTTTCTTAGGGATATTGCAGTTGCCTTAACCTTGATCCTGGGCCCCACCATCCAGAGCCAGGTTTTTAAGTGTCATTTGGAGATTGCTAGCCCCTTGATATGGGTGATATCACAGTTCTTGTCACTAGTCTATAGTCCATAAAAGATCTTGTTCTGATGTTTCAGATAAGCTGATTATTTCTCCTCCTGCTTCTGGAGGCCTGCAGCTACCTATAAGGTCTTAGCTTTGGGTAGTTGGTCTCACTGTCCTTTCCTTAGTAGAGAAACCCATCCTAGTCCCTGTCTTTACGCTATAAAGGTTCTCGTCTTTACCTTATCTAAGGTGCCTTAGTCTCCTAACCCTGTAGGACACATTTGGGTCCAACATTGCCTGAGTCTTGATCTAGCATATGTTTCTGTTGCATTTCTGGTCAACAAAGAGGTTAACCTCGTTTAGAATTCCTTCCTGCCTCTTTGGTTTCCTGTTTTTTCCTTTGATCACATTGTGTTTGAAAGAGAAGGGGTTTCATAAATCATGATTTCATTTTGCCATCTTGCAGGGAGTCCTCTTTTCTAGAAAAGTGATTTCTGCATTCCTCTGAAGACATTTGGTTTTATGATATTTGTTAAAATGAAGAGTCATTTATTTTGGCCCCAACAAAATCTGACACCCATGTTTGAGTTCATTAATCACAAAAAATGGCCAGATGAAGAAAATAATCAATCTTGCCATAGCAGCAGTCTTTGACATTATTGTTGAGTTTAATTTCATTTTCTGGGAAACTTCAAGTAAATAGGTTTCTTCTGACAATTACTTTTTGTGTGTGTTTCTAAAAGATCTGGGCATTATCTTGTTAGGTAAAAATATAATACAATAATGATAATCTGGACTACTCAACCATCCGTCTCAAACTTTGCTCTTTATAGCATACTGATATACACTACAAGCTAAGAGTAGGTGATTTACAGACGGCTCCAGACTGATACAGGTAATCAGTAATCACTTTTTGGTGTTACTGGATCTGAATTTCATGTGAGAGAATGGGATTGCCTGAACTGATTTTCTTGTGAGCTTTGTCCTGTAATCTTCCTTTGTGATAAATATGCATTTTTTTCTCATGATATCCATCATGATTCTTTGAAATTAGAAAACAAAGACTGCAACACAAATATTAGATAACACATTTCAAATATCTTTCTACTCATGGGCAATGTCCATCTCTACCATTTTATCTCACAGGCGGGTGTTTACGAGATTAGTTAAACTCTGCTGTTGTTACTGGTAGAGGGTCTTGATTGCAAGTTGTCCAGGTTCTTGACATTTTGAATAAAGAATTGGACAAAACGTACAGCAAAGCAAGGAAAGAATGAAGCAAGGAAAGCAGAGATGTATTGAAAGTGAAAGTACACTTCACAGTGTGGGAGTGAGCCCAAGCAGCAGCTCAAGGGCCCCAGATACAGAATCTTCTCAGGTCCAAATACCCGCTAGAGGTTTCCCATTGGCTACCTACTTGGTGCTCACCCCATGTAAATGAAGTGGTAGCCCCCAATCAGAGGCTGAGGTGAAGTTACAAAGTTACACTCCTAGGCAAGTGTCTGGTTGGGAAAAGCAACCAATCAGAGGTACTTTCAATTATCCATCTGCCGCACAGAAAAGGTGGGGGTTTGCAAAGGGGGTAGCCCCTGGTCCTTTTGTTACTCAGGCATGGAAAGTTAGGGTTTTTCTTTCAATTTAGTCCTAGGAAGTCAGTGTGAAATGGACTTAGGTTCCCTGCCTCCAGACCCTATTCCCCTGCCTCATTATGGCGACATCAAACCAGGTATATCGGTTGAGCATGCATTCTCAACAGGGAGTAAAATCACCTCCAAAGGGGTAAAAATATGTTCTTAGTTGGGGGATAGAAAATTGTCACTCTTTTATAATGTAGATTGCCATGTAGACCAAATAACCAAAGTAGAGTATGTAAAAAGATATATAATATGGTAGAGGTATCAAAACTCCATGAGGTGGTGATTAAGAACAAAATCTCTAAAAGACTTCTTAGAAGAGGTGATTAAAAAAAAAGATTGGGAAACACTGCTTTGGGGTATTTGTAAGAAGAAATAAATATTTCTTTCCTTTTCTATGCGTTGTTTCTAAGTTTTCTTAAAGTAATGCAAAAAAAGAAAAGTTTATTATACTCTTATAAATTTTGTCTTAACTCTTAAAAAGTTAAGTTTTAACTTGTAGGTACTCACGAACGTGGAATGCACTGCAGAATATGCAACAGAAGAAGGGTCCCAATGAGACCTTCTTGGTGCGGGGGCTGCAGACTGAGGAGGGCCAAAGCAGTGGAGGGCTGCCAGGCTAAGAGTGACAAATGAAGCCACTCTTCCACTTTTCCACAGGCTGCCTGCTGAATGCCTGGGATTTGCAGAAAGCCTGGAGATTGGACACCTGCTCAGGTGACTTTGGTGGGAGCACTCCAGGCAACTAGGTTCTGCAGAGAGCCCGGTTGCCTTCTCCCTTTTAGATGGCTCCCAGCATGCCCCTGGCAAATTCCACCCTGTCCAGCTACCATCAAGGTTGAGTTCACTGCAATAATCTGGAGCTGCACATTGAGAAGTGGTTACTAGAGCTTGCCTCCACTGCTTCCATTTTGGTTCTTCTGAACTATGATAGTCCTCTGAATTTAAGTCCTATACCAAACCCCATAACCTACACTGAAATACTTGGTGATCATTTAAACTAATTTGATTTTCCTAATCACCTTCTTTAAATCCTGACACGGTTCTTCTCTATAGCAGGATAACCCATACCTTCAAGTAAGTTAGGCATATTTTTATGTGCATTGTTTTTCCATAAAATGTTATCACTTTGGCATTAATATTTCAGAGAGCTAGAGTGTTGGCTTGTAAAAGTTAACAAATTGTGTTCAAAGCAAGGCATTTGATTCCAAGAGAATCTGGAATCAGGAATTCTAGGGGAAAATCAGTGAGACTATATATATTTAAATATAATCACATAACAGTTTGCCAAATCTTTTAGTGCCTTTTAGTGTCTTTCAAAAGAATATCATTTTCCCACAGAGAAAACCGTAATGCAAACAGATCCAGCTGCACATTTTACTATAAATTATGCTCACTTAAACAGTTCATTCCATCTGTCCTTTTGATAATATATGCAGTTAGTAAGGTGATTAATTGTATATATACATAATTAGACAATCTATTAGAATATCTTTCAGGCATTTATTAATAGTGTTCTTAAAAAAACACTTTAAAATGGATCACCACTCTTTTTTTTGGAATGAAAGTCTCAGTCCGAAAATACAGGTGAAGGGAGAGATGATGTCGTGGGTACCTATTACTGCTTCCTCTGCTAATACAGCAACCAGGTCAGGCACGTGGATGGGACCTTCATGACACATCAATTTCAGTTTCTCCTGAGATTCCCTAGTATCCATAGGAGAGAGAACAGGTTCAGGTCTTCCCCATATCATCACAAGGCCAGAACTAAGAAGCCTGTGCTAGAGAGGTAGTACCTCTCGCAGGACTTGCAGCAAAATCTGAGTCCTCTGGTCCCCTGAGGCCACTGCTCAGGGCAGAGAGCATTTCATTTCCTGCAGAGGAGCTGGACCTGCCTGCCTGCTGCTTGTGGTCCAGGAGCAGTCCTCAGAGTCCTGTGGGTCTCAGTGGGCCAGGAAGGGAACCTCACTAGAGACTGAATTACTCCAGGTACAGAACGGGGTCAATAAATGACTCCACTCATTTCTGGGAAATCCTGTCACCAAAAAGCCTCCTTCAGATGTTCAGCAAAGGAACTTTGGCTTTTCAGGTCTTTCGCCTCCGTAAACTATGGTGCCCTCTACTACCCCTCATTTGCCACTGCTTAAGATAGCATAAAAGACAAATGACAATTACATCAAAAACATATATCCACAGTGAAGGAAAGAAAAGTTAATTCACACACAAAGGGAGACTCAGAAATTGAGGATGAAACTCAGAGAATCAAGACAAATGTCTAGTATGGGGATTTCCCAAGCAAGTATAATTGATGGGAGGGAGAATAATTTGTTGTTGTTGTTGTTGTGTCTCAAGAAAAAGTAAGCAGGGCACAAAATAAAATTTCTTTAACTTCAACTGAAAATGTCCAAAAAATGGGTAAAAAAGGGCGTAGTCCTTGAGAGCTAGTTTCTAATATGGCAGATGAAGTGGGAAAAAATAACTCAAAAAGTGGTAGAGATATAATAATAAGGGCAAAGTACAGTAGCCTATCCACACAGGTATGAGTAATAGGAGTCCCTGAAGGAAAAAGGGAACAGATAGAAGAAAAGTTGTCATAAACAACAGAAGAAAGCTTACCTAAATGAAAAAAAAAACCATAAATCTGCAGACTGAAAGAGCTCATTAAATTTTAGTGAGATTAAATGAAAATAGATTCTTACTCATGTCTTGGTGACCTTCCTTGGTTGCAAGCATAAAGAAATAACCTTGTTCAGCCTCTGAACAGGCGTAAGTAACCTGAAAAAGTAAAATGAATGTATTGTGCAATGGATGACTCATCTACAATATTGGAGAGTAGAAGGTAATGAATCAATATACATAGACTGCTGAGAGAATGGAACTGCAACTCCAGAATCTGTACACAGACAACATGTTCATCTGTCAGTGTTAAAAATGCACTTTATATATAAAAGGACTAAGAGAGCATACAACCCTTTATATTTATTTAAGAAAACTAAAGTGCGCTAATCACAAGATAAGTAAATTGCAATCTCAATGACTAGATAAAAGAAGAGAGGATTGATGGGCATTGGATCTCAATAGATAATAATACATATGTCAAATAGAGATCTTTGAAAAAAAGAGAAATTATAACATTCAAGAAACTAGTAATAAATTTGTAAATGATTTCAGCAAAACCTGGACTTAGGAAAGGGTGTGATATCAATGGAGAGTGGGATGGTAGAAGTGTACTATGAAGTTTGCAGATGTGTGGGGTGGAGGGATGAGTGAGCCAGCAATTTAATTGTGAAGCAATAAGAAAAAAGTATTGGTTTGATATCTAACCATTGAGAATTAAACCAGGGGATTAGAAAAACCAAGTAGTGTGTCCAAATTAATGAAGGGGGAAAGAAATTAGCAAATAGTTTACCAAGTTAAAAAAAAGACAAGATAAAGTTAAAAATGAAATAGCAATGACATAAAATAAACATGAAGCGTAAGACCAAGTATAAGTTTGGTACATTTTGTTTGAGCAGGTTGAATTTTCCTATCAAAAACCCTTGAAAATCTGGGTATGTTTAAAAACAAAATAAAATTGTACACTGCTTATAGTAAGCACGTACAAAGTGGCCCTGCAAGGTAGCTAAAAATCATTTCTACAAAACACCTAAAATATTAAAACATTTTAAATGTTCAGCAGAGTGTGCAAAAAATTAAGGAAAATTCTTGAGGCTAAAAATTAAATGTGACATGAGTCCAGAATACCAGGTGGGCCCCCAGGCAGTGGCTGCCCTGAGGGCATTTGCATATCCTTGTGGCCAGAACTTGCAGTTTTCAGGAGTGTGTCCAGGATGGAAGCGACTAGAGGCCTGTGCAAAGTGAAGAGGCAGAAGAGAGGCCCCACATAACATCAGGAAGGGAAAATCCTATCCCTCAGAGGGAAAGGATGGGATCATCAGTCTGGACCTTGACCCCTGGCAGATCAAAAATGTTATCTCTGGCCGGGCATGGTGGCTCACGCCTGTAATCCCAGCACTTTGGGAGGCCGAGGTGGGTGGATCACTTGAGGTCAGGAGTTCGAGACCAATCTGGCCAACGTGATGAAACCCCGTCTCTACTAAACATACAAAAATTAGCCACGCCTGCATGTGCCTGTAATTCCAGCTACTTGGGAGGCTAAGGCAGGAGAATCACTTGAATCTGGGAGGCAGAGGTTGCAGTGAGCTAAGATTGATCATGCCACTGCACTCCAGCCTGGGTGACAGAGTGAGACTCTGTCTCAAAAAAGAAAAAAAAGGTTATCATGTTATCTCTACTGAATTGTGTAAGACAGCCTGCCCACTCGTGGGGCTGGAGCTCAAAATCCCATTACATCCAGAATCTGAGAAACAGCAGCCAAAAGTTGATTTAAAGAGGAACCGAAATTTCTAAGATGACCCAGGTTCCCTGGAAGAACCAATTCTTTCTGGAAAAATATGTACCCTAAATGCAGGTCTTGAAAATCTAGAGACAATCAATGATTTCCTGGCAAAATACAAACTGCCAAATTGATGGATGAGATAAGAAACGTGATTTGAACAGCATTGGACAGCTTTGCTCCACCATCACCAAAAGGCCTGTGCCTATGTGGGTTTCCTGGCGCTTTCTGTCTACTTTTAAAGGTGTGCTAATTCTCATTTTATTTCAGAAATTATCATACAAAAGATAAAAACTGCACAGTACAAATGATAAAGCTAGCATAATCTTAGCCAAAACCTGATAATGATATACAAGTAAAACTATAGGCCAATTTCACATAAAACAGTAACTGTGAAAATTATAAATAAAATATATTACCCGATAAAATCCAACATGTTAGCATTATCATCTAGAGATTTTTTCCAAAAATAAATAAATGGTTAACATCAGGAGCTCTTGTGATATATTTCATTGCCTCAATTAATTAAAGGTTAAATCCTTTGAAGGAGAATAGGAAGAAAACGAAAGTCTTTAAACATGATAAAAATTAATCACCAAGACTCATTTCAACCACATATATGAACACTGAAGAAACTTTCATTGAAAACAAGGAGCAAGTTATGGATTCCTATTACTACCATTTTGTATTTAGCAACCATTATACAACTGTACCTTTATAACTAATGCATTCATATGATTAACTCCAAAATAAATCTTAAAAATGAAATAATCTTATTTTATTTCCAGATGAAATGTGCATATTTCTATAAAACTCATGAGACTTTATGAAAAATATTAGAATTAATAGAAGAATCTAGTAAAGTGGCTACAGAAGGTCAATGTAGGGAAATCAATAGCTTTTCTTCCCACTGGAACTACTAGGTAGAAATAGTAAAAAAGAAAAAATACATAGAGAGAGAGGAAGAGAGAGAGAGAGAGGGAGGGAGGGAGAGGGATAGGATATTTAGGATATTTATATGGAAAAAATTTATTAAAGAATATAAAATACAGTTCAAATAAATAGGAAAAGAGTGTATTCCTGGATATGAAGACTAGTATTAATCTTCTTAAAGTTCTATTTTGTATGTAAAAGGTAAAGAAAATATCATAAAGTTGTAGACATATGTGAACATGTAAATTTTATGTTTGTGGCACTAATGATATCAAAGTTAGAAACCAGACTGTTGGCTAGGGAAAAAATGTTTGCAGTATATATAGCAAAGATTATTGTCCTCAATACCAACAACTCCCAAAACGCATAAGAAACACAACATAACACCATATAATAGTGTCAAGGTTATGAAAAGTAACATTTAATTGCTTTAAAAAGAAATTAAAGTGATTAATAAACATATAAACAGATGAGCAACAATAAGTTTGATTACACTAATATTGGCATGGATTTGAGACAAGAAAACTTTCCTGTATTGCTGAAGGGCAAATGATTTTTTATAATATTTTGAAAATAATCACTTTAATATTTTCTAAACTTAAAACACACAAATCTGTCTTTGCCCCAGCAATACCAACTTTGGAAATCTATTTATAGATATGAAAGCCTCAATAAATACTGGTATTGAGGAAGGATGCTTAGTGCAGCCTTTTTATTGAAGTAGCAACGTGCTTAACCACCTTTCCTGATGATTCCTGCAAATACCACCCACCAATGAATTAGTAGAGAAAATGTTGAGTTACATAAATGTTGAACACTATGGGAAATTATGCAGCTGATAAATAAAACATAGGACCTATATCCCTTAATCTGGAGGGATATCCACAATTGTTAGTGAGTCAGAAAAGCAAGTTGCAGAGTGATATATAGTCTTCTTGCATAACCAAATCTTTATCATTCACAGTTCATATAACTTTAGGTAATGCCAAGAATGCCTATTTGTCTTTAGAATTTTTTTTTCTTTCCAGAGTAAATACCTGTCACATTATTTTTAACAACTTCATAGAACTGTACATAATATTTATACCTAGTAATTGTATAGAAAGTATGAACTTGAGAGAGGACAATGACATCTTTAAAATTAGAAATAGTGCTTTCATAAATTGTAACAATTGTTTTTACATCTCATGTAAAAACATGTAATTGCAAGCCTGTTTATGTGATTGCATATGTATGGATGAAGATGCAGATGATCAAGGAAAGAATATACATGACATTAACATGAAATACCTGAGAAACGTAGGCAAGGGAGTTCATCCACGTGTTTTGTGGACTGAAGATCATTTCAAATTTAAAATATATTACCTTCTTACATTTGTTAAGGAGGGAAATGGCAATTAAAATTAAAAAGCAACTAAAATCTACAGAAATGGTAGATTTGAGAAGTGATGCTAATTTCCTCTTCACATCTAAATTATCTGCAGTGCCTTTAATGTTTCATTTCTTAAAACACTTTTATTAAAACTGCATTTTCCCCACATGTTCCGTGTGTGAGTGGAAGAAAATCCCTTCTAATACTCCACATTAGTCTAGAAAAAGAGAAGCAAGCTCTGCTATATTCCTATCTTCAATAAATCATGTAGTGTCTTCTCAGAGGGACGTATTATGACTATTCCCAGTAGTCACCCTCATAGTCTTTAATTAGAAGTTAATCTTTTATTGCAAATTTTAATTCCAGTTGCAATCTCCTTTACAAAATTAAAATTCTTGTTCATAGGACATGTAAAGGAAATAACATGCTGTCTTTATGTGTGTGTTTTAAAATATTGTTATTTGGAATAGTAAATTCATAGAATGCATGTGAGAGATTAAAAGATCAAATAAATGTGTTAATATACTAATATTGATCATTAATTTTATTAATAGTAAAGTAACATATTGATTTATTTGCATATGCACACATAGATCAATTGCTTGGTATGAAATCCCAATTTCTCTTTTGCCATATGGCCTGAAGCATAAAGGAATAAATGATATTTTAACTTAAATTTTGGTTTAATTAGGTTAGTAATATGTAAGTTGTTATTTTATAATATGCCATGTACGTTAAATTAATTTTATCTTAAAAAAATACAACGTACAAAAAAATTCAGACTTTTGTGTACATAGAAAGTCTTTAAATAATAATGGTTTTAAAATAATATCAAATCTAGATAATAAAGAAATAATGCCACTCACATTCAAAATTGTAACATGTTTTTATAATTGCTTAAGATTGTTTTGGTCTACCGTGTTCTAGTTGGTGTGTTTCAAATACACTTTTAAAGTAAAATGTCATTCTTGACCTTATGGGGCGCCTTAGTGTATGCGATAGTGGCAAAAATTCATACACTGACAAATATGTGAAATAATTTAGAATAAATTATAGTTTTGAATTTCAATTTCAATGTTTCTTTGTTTCTCTAGGTGGCTTTTACAGTACTTTTTGATTTGGAAGCACTTCTGAAGATATGGTGTTTGGGATTTACTGGATATATTAGCTCATCTCTCCACAAATTCGAACTACTACTCGTAATTGGAACTACTCTTCATGTATATCCAGATCTTTATCATTCACAATTCACGTACTTTCAGGTAATACAAATAATGCCTATTTGTCTTTAGAAATTTCTTTATTTCCCGAGTAAATACCTGTCACATTATTTTAACAACCACATGGAATTATATATGATATTTATATATAACTATTATGGTAAGTATGAACTTGAGAAAGGCACAATGACATCTTAAAAATTAGAAAAGTGCATTCATAAATTGTAACAATTGCCTTTTAAAACTCCTGAAAATTCACAGGAACAATGTAGATATTTTACTTACTTTTCCTAAATTAGCAGTATATAGATACACATATTTTTATATATGGATAACATATATCTATACATGTGTATCAAATTTTAAACTACGTAAGATGTGGGCACAAACTTTAAAGAGTAGGAAACATTAATTTAATCCCAAGTGTTTATCTTCCTTCTTGATAAGGCTAAGTGTTGGCTCAACAATGATTTATAATGAAAATATTAAAGGTTTATAAAACTTACCTTTACAGATTGTAATTAGTCATACAGTATTATTTATAAATGTCTGTTACTTACTTCATGATGGCACTTATAATTCTTATTTAACTTATAATAATTGGATATCTTTTTAAAATGTGATATATGGAGTCACATTGCTTT
This sequence comes from Symphalangus syndactylus, assembly GCF_028878055.3. Taxonomy (NCBI): domain Eukaryota; kingdom Metazoa; phylum Chordata; class Mammalia; order Primates; family Hylobatidae; genus Symphalangus; species Symphalangus syndactylus. The sequence goes on from NC_072437.2 coordinate 19,087,809, forward strand.
CTAATTATGCAATAAACAGTAATTATTAGTTACATTCTTTGTTATTATTGAATATAGCAACGTGCTCACTGTCCTGGTAAATACTTAGTCAAAATGATAAAATATGTCTACATGGTATTCTAGTCAAAAACACCTCAGATATAGTCATTTTCCTGATTCAAACTTGGTCATTTATACAATTTATCATGGAAACACCAGAATGCGCATTGATTGTTTTCTAAATAGATATTGTTAAATATTTGGGAAATAAAATGACAGTAGAATTTTAAAGAAGTAATTTTGAGAAACAGGACTCTAACCCCTTAGTAAAATGAACATGCATTGCAACTGTATTGATTTTATTTATTAGTAATACCAAAGTATTATTTTCAGAACAATACTCACTTTATCTGCCAGATCACATGTAACTAGACACTTTTAGTACCTGGGGGAAAGGACATGCAAATATAATTCACAAAAAGTAAAAAGCAAAACCCCCCACAAACCCAGGCAAAAAGCTGAGCCCTTGTAATCACAGCTAAGCATATTGAAACCACAGAAGGTTTTCATAGTTCAAGTGCTCACTTCCCTCAGCATCCATGGATGTAAATCTCTCCTCATTTATTGAGTTATATCCTGAAGCTTGGCTATCATAAGTGACATGGCTGGGGCAAGAGATATATATGTTTAAAACTCTTGATACAAAATGTGCTTTCCAAACATTCATGTGATTATAAGCTCTTGTGCACTGCTCTCTAGATTCACAAAGTTATCATGGCCGTTGAGTACCTACCTTAGGGCATCATTGCACATAATTATAGAGAATATCCTTTATATCAAAACAACAGCATACCTTTTTTACAAAGCTATTAAAGCAGCCAAATTAAGAAAATTGGTGTTGCCTATTTCAGCAAAGGTACAGTATAAAATATATTCAGGGCCTTAAAATTGCTATAGTCTCTGACATGCCGTTTTTCAGTAAAAAGTTAGAAAATATCAACATTTGTGTGCAAAATATTTATCACAGAATTGTTAATGAGAGAAAAAAGAAAACTTTAAATGACAAACATTTGAGGAATAGCTTGATAAGTCATAATGTGAATTTAACCATAAAATTATAATTATGACGAGTTTTTTATAACTTAGAAATATGACTGTTTTATTTAAACGATAAACAGTATAAATTATATTATACACATAACTACATATATGTATGTATATATTTATTATATACATATGTAAAATACCTACACAATGGAAAAAATGACTACAGAGAAATAAACCAATTTATTAGAAATTATTAGTCATCTCCAGTTTCCTACTCTTGTCACCATGTCTGATTTTCCTACTAGTCTGTTTTTTACAAAATATCTAATATTAGCCTGCAAGGCTGTAACCATTTTATAGATAGATGATAGATAGATAGATAGATAGATAGATAGATAGATAGATAGATAGATAATAGATAGATAATAGATAGATAGATAGATAGATAGATAGATGATAGATAATAGATAGATAGATAGATAGATAGATAGATAGATAGATAGATAGATAGATAGTAGATAGATAGTCAAATCATAGTGAAGTTTGCAATTTCAGTTCTGTCTTTGATTTTGGATTATTCTGTAATTGGTTCTGTTTAATTTATGTTAATGATTAAGTGATTTTCATTTGTATCTCTCTATACCTGGCCATGCTTATGTTTTTCTAATGTATTGATAATGAATAAAAATGATCTCAGTTAATTTGTGGCTAGAAAGTAAATCTCTTGAGAAACTTAGGTGTCACAAGCGTTTTTGCAAATTTGCATGTGGGGGATCCACTGTACCAGACAGAGTGGCTCTTTGTATAAAGGCCCACATTGGTCTTCCCTATTGGTCCTCACACTTCTCATTTCAACCAACCTTTCTTTACTGTGTTGGCAACAAGTCTTTCCTTAGACAATCTCATATTTGTCGCATTTAAATGAAGTAATATTTAGTGCAAAGTGGCTTCCTTTAAAATATTAGTTATCTGTTAGACTAATTACTGATGTTATTCATGTATTTATTCAAGTGATATTTCTGAGCTTCTGCTATGTGTCGGCCACTGTTCCAGATACTGAAGATGGGGCAGTGGACAAAGCAGAGAGGGTTCCCATTTTATGAAGCTGAAATTCTAAAGGCAAACAGTTCACAAAGAAGTACACAAAGGAATGTGAAGTACAAGTACTGGAAATGTCTTAAGGAAGAAGTGTGCAGGGTAAAAAGCATAGAGATTGTGTAGTAGGGACTATTTTAGATTAGTTGTCCATAGAAGCCCTCTCTGAAGAGGTGAGGTTTGAGCAGACTGAATGAAGTGGAGGAGCAAACCGTAAGGAGGTCCGAGGGGAAGCATTCCAGGTGGAGAGAATCACATTGAGCATGTCCTGAGCAGGGTGCATGACTGATGTGTTCAAGGAATAGCACAAAGGCCAGTGTGGCTGGGCTGCAACCAATGCAGGGCAGCATGCCCAGTGGGAAATCATAAGGTCTTGCAGAATGCTGTGGTTCTTACATATCTGTATCATCATGATGATATTGACTGGTGCTTCTTGTGAATTTTCTGTGTGTCGGGCACCTTGCTGAGTGCATTGTCTCATTTGTTTCTCATAACAAGCCCTGAGATAAGGACTGTATGTGTAAACTGAGGTCTCAAGAAATCTGTTGACTTGCCCAAGACTGCATACCTAGCAAATGATGGAGCTAAAACTTCTTCCCGGCCGGGCGCGGTGGCTCACGCCTGTAATCCCAGCATTTTGGGAGGCCGAGGTGGGTGGATCACGAGGCCAGGAGATCAAGACTATCCTGGCTAACATGATGAAACCCCGTCTCTACTAAAAATACAAAAAATTAGCCGGGCCTGGTGGCGGGCGCCTGTAGTCCCAGCTACTTGGGAGGCTGAGGCAGGAGAATGGCGTGAACATGGGAGGCGGAGCTTGCAGTGAGCTGAGATCGCATGACTGCACTCCAGCCTGGGCCACAGAGCGAGACTCCGTCTCAAAAAAAAAAAAACTTCTTCCCAAGAACTTGAATTTCAGAGTTCATATTCTTAACTATGCAATTTCTACAGCATCTCACTACAAATCAACAGAGTGACCTTTAAGAGACGGACTCAGAAATGTGACCAGGAAAATGTGTTTTAGAGACAGCATGTTCTGAAGTGCTTATCTTTGAGAGTATGGTTTACTTTATGTTGTATCTATAGGAACACAAAATCAAAAAGCTTTGTAGGGTAGATAGAGTAAAAAACCTACTGATCCCTGAATAAATGAAAAGGCACAATTAGACTCACTGACAGGGATTTTTCCTTTCTAGGAATGCAAGTTTAACCTTTGAAAATGCTGATCAAATCACCTATGTGGAAGTGGTATTAAATAGTTCCATTTTTTTCAAGCTGTTTACAGTTAGGTACTGAATTATTTATGTCTGGGAATAGACAAATCTGATAAAAATGTGAAATCTTTCCGGATTATTATTCTGGAAATTAACCTGAATGTTAATACTTTAATAGTTCTTATGGTAAAGCTGTTTGCTTGTTCTTTGTATAGATTATCTGAGAGTAATATGTCCTGATTTGGGAATGTATGTTAAGAATTATAGCAGGATGGCCGGGTGCGGTGGCTCACGCCTGTAATCCCAGCACTTTGGGAGGCTGAGGCAGGCGGATCACAAGATCAGGAGATCGAGACCATCCTGGCTAACACGGTGAAACCCTGTCTCTGCTAAAAATACAAAAAATTCTCCGGGCATGGTGGCGGGCGCCTGTAGTCCCAGCTACTCAGGAGGCTGAGGCAGGAGAATGGTGTGAACCCGGGAGGCGGAGCTTGCAGTGAGCCGAGATCGCTCCACTGCACTCCAGCCTGGGCGACAGAGTGAGACTCCGTCTCAGAAAAAAAAAAGAAAAGAAAAGAATTACAGCAGGAAAAATTGGTAGCTGCACCACGTGGTATGATGCTTAATTTGAACAACATAATTTCTTACATACGTTTAAAAATTGCAAATTAGCATGAAGGAAACATGCTTTAGTCATTTTTTTCCATTGGTTTACTTACATGCTGTAAACCATATCATTTGCATTCTGCAGACAATAGGAATAAGACTGACCACTGATATTTCCTGTTAAATCAAAGTAAATGCAGTAAACGTGGTTTCAGGTATGGCAAAATTCAGAGGCTGATATGGTGTCAGGGGCTTAGTGTATATCTTCACCTACCTTTCTTCTGTTGGTGTATCGGTGTCATTCTTAAGCTAGTCTTCTCTATGTGAAGGCAAAGATGGCTCCCAGGAGCTCATAGTTTGTGTGACTCTTACAGCAGTGCCCATTGGGGATTAAAAAAAAAAAGAAATAGAACATTTCTTATTAAAGGCATCCAGCAAAAGCCCTGAGGATGACTCAGATGACTGTGAATACTCTGGCCAGATCTGGATCATGAGGGTTGGGGAGTCCTTTTTGCACCTCTGTACTAAGACTGGGGTAGGAATGATTTGCCAAAGGAAAACTAGGCAGAGGTGAAGAAGCTAGAGGCACTGGGAAGCCAAAAACAAACAAATGTTATTTTAGACATGTAAAAATTAAAATCTAATTTTTAAAAATGAATTTTCTGTTTCTTACTGTATTCCAAATACACTATTCATCTTTAACAGACAACTCAATCTCTTATTGACATCAAAAAATCTTGGATGATCATTGTATAAACTATATTTCATTTATGCCAAGAATGCAATTTTCCTATGTTAATATCTCTGAATTTGGGAGCTGTTATAATCAGTGGTGTGTTATACTTTAATTGGCAGCATTTTTTTATTTCTTAGAGCTACATACAAAATTGATGACATCTTAGACTTAATGAAAAGTTGTATTTTTCACACTATATACTTCAGCTTTTAATTATGTACTAATTTATACATACTAATCATATAAATATGTCCTTAAAAGCTGTGTCTTTGTGTTATACTTGCTTTGTAATAGTAGCCATTGAATCCTATTTGTCCAACACAAAGTTTGGCACATAGTAATCAATAAATGTTTGTTAAACAAATGAGTGAATAAATTTGTCAATTAATTACTTATGTTTTTTTACAAATGTGTGTATGCAAAACATCTAAATATATCTGTATATATTTAGGGGTGTGTGTGTGTGTATACACAGTCATGCATCACTTAACAGCAGAGATACATTCTGAGAAATGCATTGTTAGGTAATTTTGTTGTCATGTGATCATAGAGTTTACTTACACAAACCTAGATGTATAGCCTACTATATACCTAGGCTATATGGTATGGCCTATTGCTCCTAGGCCACAAACCTGTGCAGTGTATGACTACACTGAATACTGTAGGCAATTGTCACACAAAGGTAAGTATTTGTATATTTAAACATAGCTAAATATAGAAAAGCTAAGTCTTATAGGACCACCATCCTATACGTGGCCCATACTTGACTCAAAAGTTACTATGCAATGCATGACTAAAATATATGTAAATGTACACACATACACATATATATGTGTGTATATATATAGAGAGAGAATAGTTAAGTACATATAACAAAGATCCAAAAATATAAAACTTACATAAGACAGAAGTTTATTTCTCTGCAGCAGTTGGTGAGTATGCAGGGAAAGCAGGTGGCTGTGCCCCCCATGGTCACCCAGCCTGTCGGGTTGGACAGGACTGTCGTATTCTGTGCAAGCCTTCTATTTCTGGTCCAAAGGGGCTACACTGTTTGTTTCCATTTCCAGGCAAGAGGAAGGTATTTTAAAAAGGATTCAGAGAAAGTTTAACTTAATGCACCAAAACTTGTACAAATCATTTCCTCTCACATTCCATAGGTCTGAACCCAGTCCACTGGAGACAGCTAGCTGCAAGGGAGACTGGAACGTGTATGTAGGCTATAGCCCCAGGCAGCCGCTTGCTAGGTTAGAATTCGGAAAGTTCTGTTTTTTAAAGCAGGAAGGAGAAAATGGATATTGGGGTGATAATCTCAGTAAGAAGTAAAGATTCTTGGCAAAAGTTTGCTTCTTTTTCCATTTCCTTGTGATTTTCTAATAATACCTAGGAAAATATTTTATGAGACAATGAATATAACTAATACAGGTTGAATATCTGTATCCCAAATGCTTGGGACCGGAAGTGTTTTGGCTTTCGATATTTGTCAGATTTTGGAATATTTGCATGTATATGCATAATGAGATATCCTGAGAATGGGACCCAAGTCTAAACACAAAAATTGTTTATGTTTTATAAACACCTCAAATACATTCCCTGAAGGTAGTTGTATGCAATATTCTTAATAGTTTTTTTATGCATGAAATAAAGTGTATATACATTGAACCATCATAAAGCAAAGGTGTCAGGTGTAGAATTTTTCACTTACAGCCTCATATAGCACTCAAAATGTTTACATTTTTGAGTATTTTATGTTTTAAATTAGGAATGTTCAACCTGTATTGAATTAAAGGTTGCCTTGCATATTTGAACATTGGAAAAATATCAATTTTATTTCAACAATATGTACACTATGAATATCATTTTGTATAATCATATAATATGTTAAAACAGTTAATCCATTCATTTGGGATTTATTAAGTTCTTGTTACGTGGCAGGCATTGAGCTAGGCCAATGGTTATTATATTGTTATTTTTAGTCACTAGATGTTCAAATGCAGAGGTATGATTTTCATAAAGCACTATAAAATAATCTTTTAGTATGAACATATTTAAGATTCAGTGTAAAAAAATGATCATATGTGTAAATAAATGTTTCTCTCTCCCTTGATAGGTTCTCCGAGTAGTTCGGCTGATTAAGATTTCACCTGCATTAGAAGACTTTGTGTACAAGATATTCGGTCCTGGAAAAAAGCTTGGGAGTTTGGTTGTGTTTACTGCCAGCCTCTTGATTGTTATGTCAGCAATTAGTTTGCAGATGTTCTGCTTTGTTGAAGAACTGGACAGATTTACTACCTTTCCAAGGGTAAGAATTTTAAAAATGCAGTAAGTTAAATTCATTATTCTTATTTTAGTAATAATGATTAACATCAAAGTAATTTCACTTTAGCAGTGGTTCAGAAGTATTGTCCTATTTTTGATAACTTGAGATAATTAGATTTTAATATTTAAAATTGTCTCTTCTGCAGGGTACAGGTATTTGAGACCATTTTCAGCATTGTCAGATTATATATCAATTCTAAAATTCTGGAAATAATCTAATAGAGTTAGATGCTGAAACCTGAATGCTAGGGTTCTTAGCACCTATAAATTAAAATACAGCAGAATTTTAAAATAAAGCTTACATTTTTGTGTTCAAGAGCGTTAACATATTTTTAATGTTTTATAGTTTATATATTGTTATGTTAGTCAGAATCTAGAAGGAAGCTTTTGATTTTCAATAAAATAAAATTCATAGGCTCTTCAGATTTTAAATGTCTCTCAGCTTTCTCATTAGAATTCACTTAGGCTAAAAAGGAAGTTAGAAATCAATGGATCCATAAACAAAACTCATGTAGGAGATAGAGCTCCTAACCAGAAGGACCTTGAAATTTAACTCCATGTGGACTTAGAAACATAAAAAAATACAATGACCAGACAAAGAATGTATGTATTTTTACCCTAAGTTGAAATAGTAAGGACTATTATATGGTGAATTAGTCCATTCTTACACCGCTAATAAAGACATACTTGACGAAACTAGGTAATTTATAAAGAAAAAGAGGTTTAATGGACTCACAGTTCCATGTGACTGGAGAGGCCTCACAATCATGGTGGAAGGTGAAAGGCACATCTTACATGGTGGCAGGCAAGAGAGAATGAGAGCCAAGCTAAAGGGGAAACCTCTTATGAAACCGTCAGATCTCGTGAGACTTATTCACTGCCACGAGATCAGCATGGGGGAAACCGCCTCCATGATTCAATTATCTCACACCTGGTCCCTCCCACAACACATGGGAATTATGGGAGCTACAATTCAAGACGACATTTGGGTGGGGACACAGCCAAACCATATCATATGGGAAGAATAATATTGGGGTAAAAACAACATATATTTTTAAAAGTTAAGCTTTGACAGCAAAAGGGTCTGTAATTTTAATGGATAGCTTAGCTTTATTTTAGGGATTTTTTTTAAAATCCTATGCTAAATTTATGATTTGAGCTACCCGTGTTGGAATTCATCCTTTCATAATGCAGATTCTTCATTCATGTGCCACCAAGGATTTGTTGAATGCCTTTAAAGAGTCTGGTCATTGAGGTAATCATGGGGACATAAGTCCTCAAGAAATTCTCAGTTGAGGGGAGGAACCAGTAGGTAAGCACAGGGCACCACAGGCCTTGATGAAGGCAGACACCAGGTGCTCTGGGGACACAGAGGCAAGGCATGGATTCTCAGGCATGGAAAAGTCCAGAAAGGCTTGTGGGAACAGGTGGCTCCAACGGCTGGATGTAACCAAAGGAAGTGCAAGGGAACAGATTCCCATCACATGGACAGCATGTTCTAAATGTCTGAGGTGAGCAAATCCTTGTTCCAGAACTTAGAGAGCAAGAACCATCAATGGTAAGAGGAGGACAGAAGGCCAAGGAACTCTGAAGTCGGTTGAAAGTGTGATCGTATTTGTCATGCCAAACTCCTATCAACTCTAGTAGGGAAGGCACCAGGTTCAAGAGGCTGAAGAAGAGACCCAGAGCCAGCAGACGAGACATGGGGTTTCATTGAGGGCTTACATACAGGGGAGGGAGTCCAATGGTGGCTGGCTGGTCAGAGAACCAGACCTGCTTGCAAACTGCATACAATTTACATAGCATTTTTACTTAGCACACTCCCCCAGCAACCTCCACGTGGAAATCTTAATTCACCCCAGACTCGGGGCCTCAATTCCCTGTATAGCCAGTGTTCCACAGGAGGAGATGGGGGCTCAGATGTTCCTCATAAACAAGGAGTCAATCTCTGGGTTGGCCACTCCTAGATTCCCTAGCTCAGAACACACACTCAGGTGTGTCTGGCAAGAAGGGTCATTCTCAGGGTATGCCTGAGTTATTGCTTTCAGGTGCACTTACATATGATGTTTAAGTGCTGATGAGAGAGAGCAAGTAGATAGTGAGGTTGCAGATGGGTGAGACAAGGAGGATGACGGCAAAGGTTCCTGCAGAGGTGGGAGAAGGCAGTACCCACAGCAAGAGGACAAAGATTGGCCTTAGATAGGTGTTGAGCTGACAGGTGTGGAGGTGATCCTCAGGACAGCAAGCCAAGCTGAAAGTTACAATCAAGACTTTGTTCCCTCACTGCAACAGTACAGGCAGGAGGCAAAGGTAGGCACTGCTCCCCAGCTCTCCAGCGTCCGGAGGTGTTGGTTAAGGGTCAGGTGGATCAGCAGGCATGGGGGAGGGAGGGCTGTTTTCCTTGCTAAGCAGTCCTGAACAAAAGGTTCCAACCATTCCTGCACCCAGGAAGGAGAAGCATAAGGAAGGAAGGGATAGGAGTAGAAAGGAACGGAGCCAGCATGGAGGAAAGTGCCTCAGCTGGGCTCTAATCAGGAGGCCTCTGCACGGAGGCACCTGGTCTGGGACTGCAGCTATGGCCATGATCCCAGCTGGCCTGGCAGGGCAGAGCTGAGTCATAAATTGCAAGTCCCTCCAGAAATGGCAGTGCCCTGGTCATGCACCATGTCAAGGGTGGGGATGGCAGTGGTCCCCTGGGAGGTCTCCCAGGCAAGGCCTTGCCATTGCCTGTGATCAGGTCTGAATGGATCACACATAGGATTTTGGCCAGGAGCATGACTCCTAGAGAGGAGGCTGGAGGGAGGCAGGCCAGGATGATAGCCACATCATTAGGCCTCCCTTCTCTGGGTCTGCCCCTTCAATGGGTAAATAAAAAGAGCAGCTGGCCTTCTTCCCCATGGGAACATGGGGATGGTTATTCCAAGAGTTAAAGAGGTAAGAAACACAAAAAGCAGCTCAAGGATGGGTTTATTTTGGAGAATAAACCTGAGAGGAGCTCCTGGCCAGTTTTGCTCAGGAGCATTCTCTCTTACAGACTAAGAGTATTTAAGGGTGTAGGAAGTGGGGAGCTTATTGCAGGTTCGGAATGTTTCTATGTGCGGGAAAGTTTATTGTGGGGTTGGGATGTCTGGTTGGAGGGGAGGCTGTCTCGGGCTTGGCGTGTTTCTGGTCAGAGGGGGTTTATCTTAGGGTTGGAATGTTTTGGTTATGCTGACATTAGGCATTAGGCTGATGTTTGGGTGCTTGATTTGGGTGGTTTTTTAATCAAGGGGAACTTAAAATGGTGGTGTTTCTCCAAGATGACGATCTCCTGCTCTGTCAATCCAGTCCCTACAGTTATAGAAAGGAAGAGGGGTGGTAGGTTCTTTCTGGCTACTTCCTGCTGCGCGGGGGGTCAGAGGGTTCTTTGGTCTTGGGTTGATTGTAGGAGTAATGCCATCTGTAGATGTTTTTGGGTAATTGTGGGATGGCCATGATCCTGTCAATTAAAAAATCTTTGAAAAAGGTGAATTAAGCCAGGTAAGCACATTAGTCCTAGGCATATTATTAGGAGAGGGCCCAAGAATGGGATGGTCCGTGTTAGGATTTTGTTTCTAAACCAAGAATGTATTTGGTTGTTTTGGTATTCCTTTCACGTTGTAGCCCTTTAAGCTTTTCAGCAGCATCTCTTACTAGGCCCAATTGGTTGAGATAGAAGCAACATTCCTCACCCAATGAGAGGCAGAGACCCCCTTTTTCAGCCATTATAAGATCTAATCCCAGTCTATTTTGGAGGACTGCTCCAGCCAAGGAGTCTAGTTGGTCTTCGACTCTTATAAGGCTTTGGGCTATATCTTCTAATAAATCCTGTAGTTCTGTTGAAAGAACTTTAAAGTATGTTAAGGAGTTGGCCAGTCTGCCTGCTCCCAATCCAAGCCCAGAGGTTATACATAAGGTGGCCATTAAAGGAATGACTTGGATTTTCCTCCTTTTTCTAACATATTGGATGAATGGAACAGATAAAGATTGATTAGGAGGAACTAGTCCAATGGAGGGAGAAAGACAAACTAGGGTACACGTTCCGGTCCAGTTGGTGGGGTGACAAAGATATGTGTTGGTACCACACAAAAAGAACAAGCCTTTGTCATAAATACAGGCGGAGATAGGGAAAGAAAATAAGCAAATTAAAGATGGGGTGTTTTTTCTTTCCTGTGGTTTTTTACTCCAGGTGGACAAGGAGGAGGCCAGGGAGACATCCACTATAGTAGAAATATAGGAAGAGTTATTTTGTACACATTTAATGCAATCAGATGTTGCACCATTGATATTTAGCCATGGAAAAAGTTGGGCACTAGGGGCAGCACAACTTAGGCAGGAGGCATTGGTTGAGGGAGAGGCTGTAAACGAGCTGGTTGCAGAAATGCTCCATTTCTTTCAGTTGATACTTGGTAGCCAACATGGTTACTTTGATGGTCAGAGGGGTGTTTAACAATGATAGTGTGGTTGCATTGGTTAGAATGTTAAGGACCCTAGAGGGAAATTTCCCTATGAGGCTGAAAAGCAAAGTGAGGCTTGTTGTAAAAGGAGGGTGTGTTTAGTTATGGGCCCTTCAATGGGAGGGTCTTGGGGCTTAAGGCATTGTAGAGTTGTAATAGGTTTGAAATACTTTGTTGGCCTGATTGGCCCTGGAAGTGAGATAATCTAGAAACAGGGTGTCAGCTCTTTCAAAAAAGGAAGCTCCTTTTGGGAGTTTATAAGTTAGGGTTATATTTCCTGTTAAAAGGTCATGAAGGGGTGTAGGAAGGGCTGTGTAAGCTGAGGAAGACAGCGATAAGCATATCCAGCACTCTGGAGCAAAGGAAGAGTTAGCTTGCAGCAAGAGTGTAACATTTATAGAGCATTCTAGTTTGAGAGCAGTGAGGAGTGGTTTTATTGATGAGGTTGATATGATTAGGGAATTTATATTGAAAGAAACAAGCAAAATGAGAAAAAAGTTATTTGGGTAGTAGTAAAGTCCTGGAAAGTTCCTTGAAGCCATAGGTACCATAGAACAGTCAGAAACTGATTCGGATGTATAATAGGAGCTTCATAAGGGTACCACTGAAGGTCTGTAACAGGGTTGGTTAGGAAGCAATGAAAGTTTGAGAGAGAAAGAGACATAAGCAGCTTATGTGGATTTCTCTTCCTTTTCCTCCAGGATTCAGGTGAGGCGAAGGGAAGTGGGTCCTGTGGAGACACAAGAGAAGGCTGAAGGGGTTTGAGATTTGGTTGTTTGGGTACGTGGTGAAGGGAAGTCTCTTTTCTTGAGAGAAGTATAATGAAACCAGTTGGGGAGTCCCTGGAGTTTTGCTGCCGTGAGTGTAGTAAGGATGATCTGGTAAGGTCGCTTCCATTTAGGTGTGAGGAGGGAATTGGGGTGAGGACTGGGATCTTTTATCAGAACCCAGTCTCCTGGCTGTAGGAAGGGATTAGAGGAGGCGACGACAAGTTGTGGCAGGTATTTGTCAGCATATTCCCAAATGAAATGGCAGATGGTATGTACAAGAGGGGAAACAAGAGGAGTTGGTAGAGGTGGGGCTTGACCCTGAGGTGGAACAAAAGGGGCAAGTGGTCTCCCATATGTGAGTTCAAAGGGGCTGAGCGTTAAAGGTTTATGTAAGAGCACCTGAATTTTTAGAAGGGCCAAAGGCAAAAGTGTAACCCAGTCTTTATGTGTCTGGAGTGAGTACCTGGTGAGGGTGTTTTTCAGAATGCCATTCATTTTTTCAACCTTTCCTGAAGATTGAGGTAGATAGGGGATGTGTAGCTTCCAGGTGATGTGTAGGGCTTGTGCAAGTGTCTGAGTAATCTGAGAAATGAATTCAGGGCCATTATCAGATTGAAAAGAAAGAGGCACCCCAAACCTGGGGATGATTCCTGTTATTAATTTGGAGGTGACATTAGAAGCTCATTTGTTGGTTGAGGGAAAAGCCTCAACCCATCCCAAAAAGGTATCAACCAGAACTAAAAGAAATCAAACCCTTTTTACTGGGGGTATATGGGTAAAATCAATTTGCCAGTCCTGTTCTGGAAGGTGTCCCCTGGCTTGATGGGTTGGGAAAGAAGAGTGTCTAGTGTTGGAATGGTGTGAAGCTTTCTGGCAAATAGAGCATTGATGGGAAATGGCTTTTAACTGTTCCTTTATATCTGGGGTTATGTGTATATGGGAACTTAAGAAGTGTTGTAGAGGGGAATGGCTAGCATGGAAGAGGTTGTGAATGTCCCATAAAAGAGTTGTTTTTTTCAGGGTCAGGTAGGACTAATTTGTTTTGTATGAACCAGTTTGGGGGGTTTGAATTGTGCCCCTGCCATGATTAGTTGTTGTGTTTTGTGTTCTGGATAAAAGAAGGGGATATGTTGTATGAGGGGAAATAAGTATTGGGGAATTGAGTGATTGGTTGAGGCATGTTTTGCCCAATAGTCAGCCTCATGGTTCCCTAAAGAAATGTGGCTTTTGTCTGATTGATATCCTTTGCAATGACTAACTGCAACCTTTTCTGGAAGTAGAGATGCCTTTAATAGATGATGAATGAGTTTTCCATTAATGATAGGGGTTCCCATAGCTGTGAGATAGCCCTGCTCTCTCCAAATTTGGGCATTGGAATGGACGATGTTATAAGCATATTTAGAATTGGTGTATATATTGTGTGTTTTTTGCTAGGGTTAGTGCTCTTATTAGGGCAAATAATTCTGCTTGTTGGGCGGATGTGCCCAAAGGCAAGGGGGCAGCCTCTATGACTCTTCTAGATGGGAGAGAGTGGGTATCATAATGATATCCCTCAATGATGGCATATCCTGCTTGGAGAGGAGGGTTTTTTGATGCACTGCCATCTATAAACTAATCTGGGGCTCCCTTTATGTGAGTGGAAGTAAGATGGTGAAACATGGTGAGAGAACTTTCAATTAGATCAGAGCATGAGTGTTGGTCAGGGTCTAAAATCGGTATTGAAGGTAAAAGAGTGGCCAGATTAGGTGGGGAGCATCTATGAAAAGAGACAGCGGGTTGAAGGAGGGTTAAATGTAGGGCTTGCATATGAGAGGATGAGATGGGGGTGAGCACCTTATCGCTGACCATATCTTGTAGACTGTGAGAAGAAAATACCTAAAGGGGTTTGTAGAACATGAGTTTTTGTGTCTCAGGGATAATTAGAGAGGCTGTGGCCAAAATTTTTAAGAAAAAGGACCAGATTTTATAAATGGGGACTAGTTGTTTTGAAAAATATGCCACTGTTGAGAAGGAGTCTCCCATCAGTTGGGCTAATAGTCCAAGGGCCTGATTATGAGAACTGTGTAAATATAGATGAAAAGGTCTTAGGAGGTTTGGAATGTCTAAAGCGTGGGCCTGCAATAAGGCACGTTTTAGATGAGAAAAAGCATGATAAAGGTCTGGGGTGGGAGTGAGTGGTTGGTCAAGATTTCCTTTTGTGTGTTCATAAAGGGGTTTAGCAATAATGGCAAAATTTGCTACCCATAATCGGAAATATCCCACTAATCCGAGGAAGGAAAGTAAGTCCCTTTCTGTTTTAGGAAATGGGATTTGTTGAACACCTTGCTTTCGTGCCAGCAGCATTTCTCGGGTATTTGGAGGTATGATCAATCCTAGGTATGAAACTTTCAGAGATGTTAATTGGGCCTTCCTTTTGGACACCCGGTACCCACATTCAGCCAAAACATTTAAAATCCTGGTGGTGTGTTGAATACAATGGTCAAGAAAGGGGCTGCAAAGGAGTAAATTGTCTACATATTGCAGCAAAATCCTGGGTTGTAGAGGTAGTTGGGAGAGGTCTAATTGAAGGTCTGACTGAAATAGGGAGGGCTGTCTCTAAACCCCCTGGGGAAGGACAGTCCAGATGAGTTGTTGGGAGTAGCCTGTGTCAGGGTTGATCCAAGTGAAAGCATAAAGGTTTTGAGAGGAGGGATGTAGAAGGATAGTAAAAAAGGTGTCTTTGGCCAGGTGCAGTGGCTGACGCCTGTAATCCCAGCAGTTTGAGAGGCTGAGGTGGGCGGATCACGAGGTCAGGAGATCGAGACCATCCTGGCCAACATGGTGGAACCCTGTCTCTACTAAAAACACAAAAGTTAGCTGGGTGTGGTGGTGTGTGCCTGAAATCCCAGCTACTCAGGAGGCTGAGGCAGGAGAATCACTTGAACCAGGGCATCAGAGGTTGCAGCAGATTTTGCTACTAAATGTACTATAAGAAAAAAAAAAGGACCTTCAAGTATTTTCAGAAATTTTTAAATTTTGGAGTTGTGAATAAGGGCTGTGGGCCTCTATTTTTAAAAAATGCATTTAAGAGTCTGTACTTCTGTCCCTACAAGTCCAATTGTGCATCAATGCCCCATTGCTTTTTAGCTATGTAATACTGGGCAAATCATTCTTTACATTTTTATTTTTCACATCCAAGATGTAAGCAGAAATGTGTTTTTTTCCTTCTGCATTTTGTGTATTAAATAATATACAAATATGACATAACTGGGCTTAGAAAGTATTTCTTAAAAGACTAGATTACACCCTATGTAATATATTTGAAATTGATAATATTATCTGTATAAATGACAAGGCTGCTTTTTAGATCCATGCCTGACTTAGCCCCTCTATACTTGCTCTATTTTCCGGCTATAATAGTAATCAAGTAGTATTACATTTTCAGATCTCCAACTACTCAATTGCGCCATTTTGCCTGATTATTTTGACCATCTTAATGAAAGCAGCTTGGCCACTCCCAGGCCCCCTAATCAGTTATTCAGCAGCTGACAATGGTGACAGCCTGAACGTGCGAAGTGACTAGAAGGAGTATATTTTTCCTTTCACATAAATGTTATTGAAGGTGAAATCCATGAAGAATAATAAAATTTTACAAGGAAATGTTAAAAAATATTACAATTACAAAAGGGGTCATTATCATCCCTAATCAAATAAAGCACCATCAATTGGTCATACTTGCCTGATAGAAAATCATTCAGGAAAGATGATTAAAAACACATTTTCCTCAAGGCTAGATTTGTCCTCAGACACTCATCCCTGGGTTTCTTTCCCCTCCCTTCTCTAGACATTATCTAGTAGTTGAGTGCTTAAGGTAGGTTGGTTAATTATAGTATTAGCCAAGGCACAGGACATGACCAGAACAAATTTTCTGCAAGAAAAATCACATGATGTATTGCAAAGTGAAACAGAGACTTTAAAAATGAGCAATTGTCTATGTTATCTTGACTTGGGTCCAAGCCATCTTGGAGGCTGCCTCCCAGCAATGTTTATAGGGCTGCAGAATGGTGTGGGAAAATAAAGTGTGGAAGCACGTGGGAGGCTTGGGGAGGGCACTCACACTGAATCTGCTTCAGCACTATTTACCAGGTGTGCAGTCTTAGGTGACACTTAATTTGTCTGAGCTTCATTCATTTTTAAAATGGTAATGATGTCTATCAAACAGGCATGATAACTAAGAGCCCTACTTACAGATAGTAAGACTGAAGCTTGGAGAGCATGCATAACCCACACAAAGCTACACAGCTGGACAGCTGGATTTGAAGTTGTCTACTGCTTCTACCAACTATTATCCATTAGGTCACTTCTAGCCAAGCAAACACACTAGAAAGCGTTCAGTTAGGAAATATTTATTGAGTGCCAAGAATATAAATATTTTGTCAATCTGTACCTGGAAGGAAAGGCCTCTGGAAGAGTTCATCACAAACTTCCCAGAGGACTTCAGGAAATCAAGAAAGGTGCAGAGGTATTAACATTTTGGGGCACAGCCTGTGAATGTTAGAAATGATCGTGTCAGGATCCCAAACCGGCACCTGACAGTCTCTGTGCCATAGCAGAAACAGCATTTGTCTAAGAAGATCCCACACATAAGACAGGTGAAAGGATGTTCCAAGTGACAGCTTGCGAAGAGGTGTTTGAACGGAGAATGAGCAACAATGCTGAACCAACACAAACATCTGTCATCCTTACATACTGGGTGAGGCTCAGCATGCTGGATTCCTTTTCCCAGTATTGTTCATTCCTCCAGGATCCTCATTCCCCTTACCCTATCCAATCAGAAATGTCTGCATAATTCTGTTGCAAACACTTTTGCTGCAAGTAACAGAAAACTTAATTCCAGGTGACTTTAAGAATAAGGAAATTTATTCCATAAAATTCAAGAGATAAGGTAGCTTTCAGGAAGTCAGGACTGGATCTTTCACTGAAATTCTCTTTATTGTTGTTTGAATTGTCAGTGTTCCCCCAAAAATGTATGTTGAAATGCCAACTCCCAGAACCTCAAAACATAACTTTATTTGACATAGAGGTAACCAAGTTAAAATGAAGTAATCAGGGTGGCCCCTAATCCAGTATGCCTGATGCTTTTATGAAAAGGGAAAGGACAGACACAAACGTGCATAAGAGGAAGATGATATAGACACACAGAATGTTAGCCTGTTCTCACATTGCTATAAAGAAGCACCTGAGACTGGGTAATTAAAAAGAAGAGAGGTTTAATTGCTCATGGTTCTGCAGGTTGTACAGGAAGCATGGCAACATCTGCTTGGCTCCTGGGGAAGCCAGAAGAAACTTACAATCACGGCAGAAGGTGAAGGGGAAGCGGGCAAGTCTTATATGGCTAGAGCAGGAGGAAAAGAAAGAGGGAGGGGGTGCTACACACTTTTTTAAGCAACCTGATTTCATGATGACTCACTCAGTGTCATGAGAACAGCACTGAGAAGATGGTGCTCAACCATTCCTGAGAAACCACCCCTATAATCTAATCACTCCCACCAGGCCCTACCTCCAACATTGGGGATTACAATTGAACATGAGATTTGGGTGGGGACACAGATCTAAACTATATGACACGGGGATATGGCCATGGGACTGGAATGGCATCTACAAGCCAAGGAACGTCAAAGAATGCTGGCAAACACCAGAAGCCATAAAATGCAAGGGAAGATTGTTTCCCTACAGCTCTCAGAGAGAGCACAGCCCTACTAACACCTTAATTTTAGAATTCTGGCCTCCACACCTGTGAGACAATACATTTCTGTTGTTTTAAGCCACCAGGTTTGTGGAGCTTTGTGACCACAGCCCTAGCAAACTCATACAGTGACCTTCTCCATGGGTTGTCTTCCTATGTTAGCAAAATGGATGTGACATTTCCAGGCTTCCTGATGACATCTAGAGGAATATGTGGGTTCTCTGTTCCCGCGCCTCCTCCTTAGGACCAGGAAAACCTTTCCTATCATCCCTTTCCTTCCAGCAAACTTGCTGTCATCTCTCATTGGCAGGATTGAGTAACAGGGTCATTCCTAGAATTAAAATAACTGGCTTTGATTAATCACATGGGAAGAAGTAGATGTTGTGAAGACAACTACTTGGGTCAGACCCAAAACCTGGACAAGATTTCTCTCAGCTCTGTCTCCAGAGCTGCTCCTATATTCCCCATGCAAACAAGGTTTGTAAATAGACATGTGGTAGAAAGAAAGCTGGTGTTTAATTCCTTTTGCCAGAAACATCTGGACCCCAGATCCTTCCCAAGTTGCCCAAATAGGTAGGTACCTGCAGAGCAGCTAGCATAGGGCTGGACACAGAGTAGATCAGTTGTAGATTCCTATTCTCCCTGTTTTTATGGTACTGGTCAGTTTCTATCACATACCATTGACATTACACACAGGTCTTATTGCCTTCACTAGTCTACAGGTACCTTGAGGTTGAGAGCATGTGCATTCCTTACACCTGCAAGAGCACTGAACACTGTGCAGTGGGATCTGTAAGCATTAGTAAGTACAGTCAGAAAGGAAGACAGCTAGGACTGCATCAGTATATAAGCCCAAGAGATGGAGAAGGGATGCTTGAATTCTACTCGATGGAAAAACAAAAAATGGTATATTGATAGAATTTAATAAAACAACTTTGTCATCTCAAGCCAATAACTTTCTGTTCTAGTTTGGACCAAACAGCTACACTGCTAAATAGAAATAAGATGAAATCCTGATGTAAGGTAATATACAACAGTTCCTGTTTTGTTGGGATGAATATATTGTATGAGTACAATTTAGATGAACTATTCATTCTAGAACAGCCTGTACAGGTCCTAAGACAGATTGGCATAAGCAAGAACAACTACAGTCTTTCTTTAACAAAAACAAATTGCATGTTTTTCCATAATCACCTAACAAAAGCTTGTAAGCAGCTTCAGTAAGGTTTTACTCAGTTTTTCCCTCCATTTATTATAGAAAGCAATTGCCTCTAAACTACTGAAATAAATGCAGTAAACATTCACTGTCCATCTTTAACCAGCTCTGTATCTTTATTCCTTCTGACTTCCCACTAAAATAATAAACAGGCCTCACATGTTTAGCAGTTGTACAAATGGAGATAGTTTTTATTTCTAAGTAACATATTATCTTCTATAACACAAAGTACTTAAATTTTAGTATTATTTATTTGATGTAGGTTTTCTTAATTTGCATTCTCTAAATGTTAATTACTTGCTGTATTGAATTTTCACTTCTAAAATATGTCCAAAACAGTTATTGCACAATAGAAGCAACAAATGCTATAAAACACGTAATTACAAATTAACTTTCCTTTCCCCTTGCCACCAAAATGACTAGTCATGCAGTTAGTTGTATTAAAGGAATTACCAAGAAATTTGAAGAAACAATTTGCTCCTTAATTTTTTAAATTATTTGTCAGATGTAGGTAGAGTGTGTGACATTTTTAATAGATTCAAGGTTTATTTTAATCTTTAAAACTATTAGTTCAATTAATATTGCTGAAATATTTAATTTTTGTTCTGCTTTCATGTATTTTTAATTTTGTCATGAAATATTTGATGTGTAAAAAATATGAAGAATAATAAAACATACTCCTCTGTGGCCACACTTAACAAACACTAAATTGCAATAGACCAGAGTGCCCTCTCACTCTCCCGTAGAGAATCACTTTTCTGAATTTGATGTGTGTTTTGTTAATAAATTTCTTTATACTTTTAATGCGTATATGGACATCAACTGAAAATCACATATCGTTTGTGTAATTTAAACTTGCCTTATGTGGTCTCATTCTGTACTATTTCTCCTGCTAATTGCTTTTATTGCTCAATATTATGTTTATGAGAGTTACCTAAATGAGTACATGGAGCTGTATTTTATTTAGTCATTACTGTATAAAAAGCAACTATTATATTACATATATAATACATTGTTTATATAGACAAAACACAATTTATTTTTTCATTTTCCTGTGCAGTAGGCAAATTCTAAGCTGCCCCCCATGATAGCTCCCGCTAGTGTCCATATCCTGCATTATCCCCTACCCTTTGATACTGGTAGGATTTGTGAATATGATGGGTTGTCATTCCTGTGAATAGGTTGCTAAGCCTTTAATGTTGAGTCAGTCATAAATAGAGATTGCCATGAGTGGGCCTGACCTAATCAGAGGTACTGGCCTTTTCTTAGATTCAAAGCAAGAAAGGGTCTTCTGTTGGCTTACATTAGGAGATATACCTAATGTAAATGACAAGTTAATGGGTGCAGCACACCAACATGGCACATGTATACATATGTAGCAAACCTGCACATTGTGCACATGTACCCTAGAACTTAAAGTGTAATAAATAAATAAATAGGAAAAAAAAAAGTAAGCCTCCATGTTGTGAAGTGCTATGTGGCCAAGACCCTGGCCAACAGCCATCAAGAAAGCAGGACTCTCAGTCCTGCAACCCTAAGGAACAACCCTCTGATAATAACCCAAATGAAGTTAGAAGAAGACCACAAGCTCCAGATGAGACCAAAGCCCAGCCAGCATCTTGATTTCCACCTTTTGAGACTCTGAGCTGAGAGCACGGTTGTATTACACCGTGCCCACATTCTGGCCTTCAAAAACTGTGAAATAACAAATGAGTGTTAAGCTGCTACGTTTGTGGTAATTTGTTACACATCAATAGAAAACTAATGCATCCAGGTGTTGGATGTTTGTTTCTAAATTTTGTAAATCCAAACAGTACTGCTCTGAACATTTTTGTACATTGATTTGTGCACATGTGAAATAATTCTTTTTAGGGTATGTAGCTGGGAATAGAGCTGCTGGGTCTTAGGATAAACATATCCTCAATTCTCATTGGTATTGATAAACTTGCATTCCAAAGTAGTTTTACCAATTTATCCTAAGCTATCAGCAGTATATGAGAGTATTCTCTACTTCACCACTCAGGAACACTTGGTCTGGTCAGGCTATATTTTGCTTGAAACACTTAGCTCTTCATTTAGCCTGAATTGATTTTTATGGCTGCTGTGAGAGAGGGAACAATTTTATTTCCATTTGGATAAACAATTGCCACAGTACCATTTATTGACCAATCTATTCATGCCCCCTAGTTCTGCATCATATGCCAGCTGTGTCATAACATGGTTCCATATGTGAGTGCCCAAGTCAAGAAGCACAGGCTCCCTTGTCATCCCCTTTTGCCATTGAATTTTTGTACTGGATCAACCTCCTCTCTGAGGGTTAAAACCAATAACTATATAGCTTTGCTCAAGTATCTCAGCAGTCTCCTCCTTTCAAGGGTTCATAACTTTGCACCTTATATCTGGCACAACATTAAAAACCAAAGTCTAGCAGAGATCGGAAATTCTCTAGAGAAATTGACTTTTCTTGATTCAAGCTGCTTCGTAGCTTTTGGTCCCTGGCGTTTTTAATTATATTCTTGGACTATTAACCTTTAAAAGGATGCTTTTTGCATTTTATCCACAATTTCCCAGGATTTTTGAATCATTTTTTTCCATACAGGATGAGAAACTGAGGTTCACTAATAAATTTTTGAGAAGAAGAAACAAAAAGTACTCCATGGAGTCTCAGATGGATAGACTTTTTTTAAAATTATACTTTAAGTTCTAGGGTACATGTGCACAACGTGCAGGTTTGTTACATATGTATACATGTGCCATGTTGGTGTGCTGTACCCATTAACTCGTCATTTACATTAGGTATATCTCCTAATGCTATCCCTCTCCCCTCACCCCACCCCATGACAGGCCCTGGAGTGTGGTATTCCCCACCCTGTGTCCAAGTGTTCTCATTGTTCAATTCCCACCTATCAGTGAGAACATGCAGTGTTTGGTTTTCTGTCCTTGCGATAGTTTGCTCAGAATGATGGTTTCCAGCTTCATCCATGTCCCTACAAAGGACATGAACTCATCCATTTTTATGGCTGCATAGTATTCTATGGTGTATATGTGCCATATTTTCTTAATCCAGTCTATCATTGTTGGACATTTGGCTTGGTTCCAAGTCTTTGCTATTGTGAATAGTGCTGCAATAAACATACGTGTACATGTGTCTTTATAGCAGCATGATTTATAATCCTTTGGGTATATACCCAGTAATGGGATGGCTGGGTCAAATGATATTTCTAGTTCTAGATCCTTGAGGAATCGCCACACTGTCTTCCACAATGGTTGAACTAGTTTACAACCCCACTAACAGTGTAAAAGTGTTCCTATTTCTCTACATCCCTCCAGCACCTGTTGTTTCCTGACTTTTTAATGATCGCCATTCTAACTGGTGTGAGATGGTATCTCATTGTGGTTTTGATTTGCATTTCTCTGATGGCCAGTGATGATGCGCATTTTTTCATGTGTCTTTTGGCTGCATAAATGTCTTCTTTTGAGAAGTGCCTATTCATGTCCTTCACCCACTTTTTGAAGGAGTTGTTTGATTTTTTTCTTGTAAATTTAAGTTCTTTGTAGATTCTGGATATTAGCCCTTTGTCAGATGGGTAGATTGTAAAAATTTTCCCTCATTCTGTAGGTTACCTATTCACTCTGATGGTAGTTTCTTTTGCTGTGCAGAAGCTCTTTAGCTTAATTAGATCCTATTTGTCTATTTTGGCTCCTGTTGCCATTGCTTTTGGTATTTTAGTCATGAAGTCCTTGCCCATGCCTATGTCCTGAATGGTATTGCCTAGGTTTTTTTCTAGGGTTTTTATGATTTTAGGTCTAACATTTAAGTCTTTAATCCATCTTGAATTAGTTTTTGTATAAGGTGTAAGGAAGGGATCCAGTTTCAGCTTTCTACCTATGGCTAGCCAGTTTTCCCAGCACCATTTATTAAATAGGGAATCCTTTCCCCATTTCTTGTTTTTGTCAGGTTTGTCAAAGATCAGATGGTTGTAGATGTGTGGTATTACTTCTGAGGGCTCTGTTCTGTTCCATTGGTCTATATCTCTGTTTTGGTACCAGTACCATGCTGTTTTGGTTACTGTAGCCTTATAGTATGGTTTGAAGTCAGGTAGCTCGATGCTTCCAGCTTTGTTCTTTTGGCTTAGGATTGTCTTGGCAATGCGGGCTCTTTTTTGGTTCCATGTGAACTTTAAAGTAGTTTTTTCCAATTCTGTGAAGAAAATCATTGGTAGCTTGATGGGGATGGCATTGAATCTATAAATTACCTTGGGCAGTATGGCCATTTTCACGATATTGATCCTTCCTATCAGATGGATAGACTTCAGATGCATAGACTTTTTAAAATAAGCACAATCTAGGGCAGGCCATCCCAGTGTTTGCCTTTACTGTCTTCAGCCTCACAGTCTTTTGCCTTTGTTTGCATTGAGGATATTGTGTCCTCTTTGAATGTCATAGCCTCAGCTTTACCCTCCCCCGTCTGCCGCACCATTGAAAATTATCTTTCACAAAATATCTGATATACCCATTTATGATGAAGATAAATAAGTCATGTGCTTGGTTTTTCACTCATAATTCTATCAACATTCTTTATGCAATGGAGCTAGGAAGCATACAGACATGAACAAATGTACTCACTGCCCTCTTTAACTATAGTATTGTCAAGAACCCAAGGAAGGACTGAAACAACTTATCCCATAGTAGAACACATAAGAAAGATTTCAAGTAAGCCAAAGGTGACATATGCTACAATAGATGTACTCAGTTCTAAAGTAATAGCAAAGACATTTGGGAGAGTATTTTAAAATTCTGGGAATTTACTGTGTGCCTAGCGCTTCCAAATATCAGCTCATTTAATAAGAGGAAAATATTGCTTCCAGAGAAGGAGGTGTGCAGAGCTTTATAAAGATTTGTCTTTAGGGGTGAATATAATTTCAGCAGGTAGGGATTTGGGTCATGGCATTAGATGAAGGCGTTCCATATAAGAAAAACCAAACGAGTAAATTAGAGACATGGAGAATCACAGGCATGGAGGGACATATGACCAATGGATGGCAGTAGCCATGGGAAACCAGACATGGAGGGTCTTCAGTGGTTGGAATTGTGACACAAGAGAGCCTTTGAAGATTTTTACTATTTTTTTTTTTCTTGGAGAATAGCAGAAGAGCTACTTGAGTGAAGTTATACTGGAAGAAGTGTTATTTCTCTGAGGAGGTATTTTCATTGAACGAAATTCATTTTTATTGATGAAAGACAAGAATTTATGATCAGTTGATAAATTTCAGGCATCTTTGGAGGTATTTTTTATTTTTTTCTGTGAGGCTATTACTGTGTCAAATCTTTCACAGTCTCATAAAACTGAGTCTCATCTGAAACTTCAGGCCAAATTATTATCCATGCTTGAGCATGACTCTGCAATAGAAACTAACAATTTGGCTTATTTTAAAGTGATCCCATGACATATATATATCGTTTATTATAATTGTCTCCCCCCCAAAAAAACTGTAAAATCAACTTTATTTCCTTTCTACTATAATATTAGGGTTTTTTTTTTCCTTGCTCCTGTTTGAATTTATTTTTGTGGTGACTCATCAGTGGCATAATGATGAAATAATAAAATAATATCCTGTGTACTTCCTTTTAGAGGATGAATCACATAAAGTTGGCCATCTTTTCCTGCTGTTGTATATTAATATCATTGGTCCACTGAACTGCAATGATCAAAATTATGACTTTTCTTGAATAAAGCATCCTGTTTCCTACCCCTAACCATGGAAGAGTACTCTTTCAGGGAGAACCTATTTTTGCACCTCATCTTATTTTGGTAGTTTTCCACCAATCATCTTATTTGCAATTTCCCAACTATTTAATTGCCATCTTACATTAATATTATTTTAATAATCAGACTGTTCCATTGTTCAAGCTTTAAAAATAAATGAAAGTCATTAATGAAAAGTATAGTCTCATTCCATTAGAATGAGCTTCCACAAGTATGTTTTCAGTGATGAAAACGTGACTGTGTTATTAAATATTTTGTTGAGTCTTGCCTACAAAAAGAAGGCAGTTCATACATTTGTTTGTGTTTGTATGCCTTATAGCTCCACTACATAAAGAATGTTGATGGAATTTTGAACAAAACAGGCACATGATTTGTGTAGTCTTGCCTACAAAAAATAGAATCTGTAGTGAGACTCTATTGTCAGTCTCTCATGGCTGCCCACAATTTCCTATCAATAAAACAGGATAATAATACATAACTTAGAGGATTGGTAGGAAGGTTAAAGGAAGTAATATATGCAAAGTAGTTAGCACTGCGCCTGCCATATAAATAGGCACTTAACTAGTAGTAGCAGTTGTCCTTCTTAAATGCATGGAAAGCCCATGTCTCAGCATGGTATGCTGAATTCCTAGCAGCACTCAGGTGGCCCAACATCCAAGGGTAAATGACTGGAGAATTAATGGAATGGTGGGCACTCAGTTTTCTGTGATGTATAGGAAGTTTAAAACTTTAAAAATAGTCCCCAATTCCAGTTTAGAAGATTATTTTTAATCAGTCTTTTGCAACTTTCCAGAAAAATGCAAAAGGCAAAAAAATCATATTACAGAAAAATAAGACAAAGTGACAAGTTATTTCCAGAAGCTGAAATAGCTTATCACTAACTATTACATACATGGAACGAAACAGAGACCATTCAACCAATGATATGTATATTCATTCTTTCTCTTGGGTATACACCTCTTTGATGTAACACCCAGGAGTCTTAGCATGCCAGAAGACTAAAATGCCTACCTCTGCAGAGGACTGTCTCTAACATTTTTTCTAGGAATCAGTGTTGAAATCTTAATTTCCAGGAAGCATGATGGGATAAAGCATAATGTGTGTACATGTGTGAGCATGCATCTGGCTGAGCACATGTGTGTGCAGATGGGGAGTAGGGAAGGAGAGAGGGACCCCCCTAAGCAAATGGAAGCTAATGGGCTGCATCCTATAATCTTATATTGTGCAATGCCAAAGGAAAAGCAGAGCAGGTGGGACCAGATGCAGAAAGAACCTTAGTAGCTAGTTTAGATGGAGGTCTGCAGTATTGCTGCTGTGGCTTTTGTTGTTGCTTCTTTGTGTTGTTATTTTAGTTTTCAGAATTCCAGAGAAAAAGGCAACAGACAAAAGATAAAAATCCTGCCTCAATCCAACAGAAATGTACTTGCTAAATTCCCGTGAGAACTCTACAAAGTTGGCAATAAAGAATGCATATTAATATGAACGACCAAAAAGTGAATTCTGTTAACAGTCTAGACAAATGTCACATTTCCTGTATCTTGGGATAAACCAAGTCATTTCAAGTTGAGTAAAAACAAGTAAAGCCAGTGGGATTATACAAAGGTACAGAAAATGAAAGGAAAGGCAACACTCTCTTGAAGAGCGAGGAAGAACTTTCCTGTATTACTCACTAGGCAAAGATTATTATCTTCATCTTACAGTTGCTGCCAATTCAACAACAAATAAAAATAAATGTTTATTATATTTGGCCTTGTTCTAACAGAGTATAATGTGTCCAGCAATAATTATATCCAGGTCCAATAAATTTAATCAAATTGTAAAGTAATTAATCTAAAAATAAAACATAAGATGGAAACAAAAAATGACACTCCAAAATCTAAAAAGCTCATCATGAGGACACTCATGTTTCCCAGAGTCCCGGCACAAGTGTGACTAATTTTTCTAGCAAATATACACTTTGATAGACAAACATGTTTATACAAGTTCTACAATGATTATGAGGTACAAACTAGTTCCTAGAGAAGCATAATTATGCCTGATCAAGTCCAGAAAGACATTTTTCTGGATGTTATTAATAGTAATGGTTACTATATGTGATTGCTTTTTATGTGTGAGACTTTACAAGAGGCATGCAGAAAAATGGATAGATGGATATACACAGAGAGAGAGGTGCACACACACATAGATATCTACATATATCTAATATAATTCTCAAAATGACTTCATTAAGGAAAATTATGGATGTTATAAAAACGAAGCAGTGAGGAACAGCACCAGAAATTGATGAGAACCGACAAGAAAACATTTAAGGCTACAATAACTAGAAGAGTATGACTTAGGGTTCACAGACGGATGAATAGGCAAACACATATGTATTAGCCCATTCTTCCATTGCTATAAAGAAATACCTGAGACTGAGCAATTTCTAAAGCAAAGAGGTTTAATTGGCTCACCATTCTGCAGGCTGTACAGGAAGCGTAGCACCAGCATCTGCTCCTTGTGAGGCCTCAGCAAGCTTCCAATCATGGCAGAAGGTGAAAGGGGAGCAAGCAGTTTCACATGGCGAGAACAAAAACAAACGAGAGAGGAGGAGGTGTCAACTCTTTCAAACAACCAGATCTCCCGTGAATTTAGAGCTTAGAACGAGAGCTCACTCATTATCATAGACAGCACCAAGCCATTTGTGAGAGAGCTGCCCCGTGACCTAAACACCTCCCACCAGGCCCCACCTCCAACACTGAGGGTCACATTTCAACATGGGATTTGGAAAGGACACACATGCAAACCATATCACCATATATTCACTCACACAACATGTAACAAAGTATCACAATGAATGATTAAAAGACTCGTTAAACGAGTTAAGTTGGGAATACTAAAGCCCTCTCATACTGTGTCTGGAATTGTTGGGTTCTTGGTCTCCCTGACTTCAAGAATGAAGCTGCAGACCCTTGCGGTGAGTGTTACAGTTCTTAAAGATGGTGTGTCTGGAGTTTGTTCCTTCTGATATTCGGATGTGTCCGGAGTTTCTTCCTTCTGGTGGGTTCATGGTCTCACTGGCCTCAGGAGTGAAGCTGCAGACCTTCGTGGTGAGTGTTACAGTTCATAAAGGTGGCTCATCTAGAGTTGTTCGTTCCTCCTGTCGAGAGTTGTTTGTCCCTCCTGGTGGGTTCGTGGTCTTGCTGGCTTCAGGAGTGAAGCTGCAGACCTTCACGGTGAGTGTTACAGCTCATAAAGGCAGCATGTCCAGAGTTGTTCATTCCTTCAGGTGGGTTTTTGGTCTCGCTGGCTTCAGGAGTGAAGCTGCAGACCTTCGCGGTGAGTGTTGCAGCTCATAAAGGCAGTGCGTGCAGACCCAAAGAGTGAGCAGCAGCAAGATTTATTCTGAAGAGTGAAAGAACAAAGCTTCTACAGCGTGGAAGGGGACCCAAGCAGGTTGCCACTGCTGGCTTGGGTGGTCTGCTTTTATTCCCTTATCTGGGCCCACCCACATCCTGCTGATTGATCCATTTTACAGAGCGCTGATTGGTCCATTTTACAGAGTGTTGATTGGTGCGTTTACAAACCTTTAGCTAGACCCAGAGTGCTGATTGATGCGTTAACAATCCTTTGGCTAGACAGAAAAGTTCTCCAAGTCCCTACTCGACCCAGAAGCCCAGCCAGCTTCACATCTCAATACTGTGTACCAAGACATTTTCTTGATGAATTAGAACAAGGATATTTAAGGAATGAAAATGTAGAGAACAAAAAGAAAAGAAAATCTTAATCTTGGATAGTCAAAGACCACCTAAGCCTAAAAGAATAAAATCAATTACAAAGAAGAATGAATTTGAATGTTTAAACAGGTCGAAAATAACCACCAAAAATATTTTTTAAACAAAGGAAAATGTGAAATACAACCTTAACTTACCACTTCAGTAAAAAAATGTCAAATGGACAAGATTTATTTGCCATACTTGTTTTTTGTTATCAACAAGGCACACTGCTGGCAAGGAAGCACAGATACTGTGATACATTGCATGTGGCGGTGAAAGTTTGTGTAACTTTTCTGAGAATTGGTTTTTTATTATATAAAATGACACTAAAAAGCATCTTATCCTTTGATCTTGTAATTGCATTTATAGAAATCTCTCCTAAGAAAGTAACCTGAGATGCATACAAAGATTGATCTTCAGAAAATGTTTTTTGTTGCATTATTTACTGTTTTGAAAATTTTGAAAGTTTTTCTGTCCAACCATAGTAGAATGACTAAGTAAATTTTGATACATAGTGGTTTATCATACAATTATCAAAACTATTTTTATAGACTAATTAGTGATGTAAGTCATGAGTGAGAGAAATGGTGATGATATTTTTAAAAATTATACAAAACTATATTTGCAGCTGAATTCAATTTTGATTCAAGTACATTTATATGCCTAGAAACAAACTGATAGAATGTTTAAATTACAAAACAAAATATATACATTTTTTGTTATATGCGTATATATAAAACCTGTTTGAATTATTTTATTCTTCATATATTTTGGTATTTTGAGTTTTTTTACTATGAAAATCTTCAAAAATGGAAGCAGGTGGATTGATAAACAAATAGATATAAAACCTTAATTTATAGTTAAACATCAGTGAGAAAAAAACTATTTTTTAAATGGCAAGTACATGAACAGGTTAAGTTCTAAAAGAAAGAAAATACACACACAGACATGCTAGTTATATTTACAATAAAACTAATTTAGGTTTTTGACTTGTAAAATATTTTATTAAAGTCAAATAATTTCAATTAAGCGTTTATGCATAAACAGCTATCAAGTTTATTTTTAAGGTATTAAAGTACTAAATAAGCACTATTAGAAGTGTGGCTTTGAAATTTATATCTGCAAAAGACCACATCATTTTTGATAAAGCTCTTTATTTGTGAGCATAGTGAAGAGAAATGAGAAATCAAAGTTGATTACACATGTTACTTTTTCACATGATAAGAGAAAGATACAGGGAGGAAGGAAGGCAGGAATTGGGTGAGATTTTACAAAATCTCATATTTAAAACTTTTAAAAATTAAGTATTGAGCATGAGGAAATGAGCAGAGAAAATAGTAGTCATATTTCCACATTTGTAAAGAGAAGAACAATAGCCAGGCAAACTCCATGTCTGAAGTGCGGTTTATTTTAATATGCAAAACATAAGCATTTCTCTGACAAAAGCTGCTTTCTATTTAAAGCTAAATATAACAATATTATTCTTGAGCATAGTTATACAAATGAATAATAAGAGAACATAGTGAAATTTCCTATGTAGATTCTGTGCTGTTTTAGTTACGGAAATATTTTTAATTCTCCATTTAACAATGGGGCATACATCTGTGTTTTTCGGAGCACTGTTTTGTATATATTAGTAAATTATCATTGCACTGAAATGAAAATATCAATTTCATGTACAGTTTTATAGCACATATTTGACAATGAAATGCATTTAACTTACAAAAATTTAATATGGCTGACATTAGCAAAATCTCTTATTAAGAAATAGGTCATAAGTACTCCAAGAAACTTGACAATCTGTTCTATGAAGAGCATTAATTCAAAATTCCCCTATTTGCATAAATCTCCAGGTCTCATTTTCACAGCTGTTTGTTGTCAGCTAGACGGTTGCAGTTCAAAATTATTTTAACATAATCGGTGGGAAGTATACCTTTCAACTAAAAATACCATGCTCTGCAAAAAAGATTGTCAGGGGTAAAATATGTGTTCATTCAGAAGATCTTGATATTTTTCCTTTAAATAAATATTTCTAATACAGGAACTTTAAATCTCAAATTGCTGAAATAGTTTTATTATTAAAATATATTTTATAATTTTATATTTTCATAAAAATAAAAAGTTATGTGTTCATATGTAAAAATGTTAATCAGTAGAGCTTATTTTAGCAAAGAGTAAAAAATGCTGAGGATATCTATTTTTCATTAATCAGCCAAGCATTATATGGAGTGCAAGATAGGTGTGCTGGAAAAAAGAGGATTAAAATTTTTAGATATTGCTGAGAATATGCATGTATGTTCTTTGTTTTATTAATTTTAATAATGGAAAGGATCAGAAATTATTAGATCTTAAATGTCTTTTACCTGTAACACCCAAAAGGACAGCAGTAATCAAAGTCAAGAGATCTCAGCCTGGATACTGAGCAACACCATTCGCTACCTGTAAGCTGGAGTTCGTGATTTAAACCCTGTGTACTTCAGCTCTCCATCTGCAGTAGGGGCCGTTATATCTACAGTAATGACTTCACAGGGTCATTGCTAAGATTATATTAAATAATGGACAATTAACTACTCTGGCAACTGCAAAGCACCATACAAATGCTAGTCCTGGTTCAGTGCCTGTTCTCCTGTCATTTCATCTTAGCTGCAATGAAATCCTAGTACAAATTCATGACCTTGTCCAGTTGTCATTTATGGTATAATACATAAAAGTTAACCCAAGCATAGCCAAGAAAAGAGACAATTGGACATACCTATGTATATTTTCATAACTAGCAAAAAGATTTGCTGGTTTTTGCCAATGTACTTCTGTTATTTTTTCTTCTTTTACTCTTGAAATTATATTTAAGTGTGGACACTACTTAAAAGTAATTTGCTGCTGGAACGGGCATAATGTTCTGATGTCTGCTTTGCTTCTAAATTATGTTCAAGCTCATTTTGACATTTAAGGCCAATTACATTAGTCTAGATTCAGAAAACTTTTCCTTAGTCATCTAAAATTTGAACAATCAACAGTTTTTTTCTCCTCTCTCTTTATTCATTTAAGTGGAATGCTTGGCAACAAGCATATTTTGGGAATTGTAAAAGCAAAATAAATAATGTGGGTTCATTTTGAAAAAAGAACTACTTGGTCTTTCTTGCCAACATAAAAGGCAGTCACAGAATTAACTGAAACCACCAGTTTCAACTTTATTTCCTCCTAAATCACAAGGAATAAGGAATTATTTTACAGATATGTTGATATTTTAAATGCTTAAGTTCTACTAACATAAAGATAATTGCCTTCGACAGATCTCTAATTTCAAAAGAGTTCATACATAGAGAGATATATATAAAAATAGCTACAAAAACTGTATCATTTAAAAATCACTCATAATTAAACTCCCCGGAATAGGACCCTACACGAAAATTCAGTTAGCGTTCCATTGTGTTTCAACATCCAGTCAAGTGATGACTGGAGACATAGAGCAAAGCACTTAATTTACCTGCCTCCTTATTTTCAGTCAATTTGCCAACTCTGCAATTTTTACTGTTGACTCAGTAGAAGACCCTGATGAGTTGACAGCACCAAAAGGCAATTCATAGCATCTATTAGTAACAAATCACTGTAGCCTCTTTGTTTAACTTTTATAGGTAAGATCTGGCTTGGAAAAATAGACTGGAAAGTATATTGTAAAAAAAACAAAATTTTCCAATTGACTGTAATTATCAGTTAATAGATTATAGAATAGTAGACCTTTATCGCTGGAATATATGTATTGTGTACTTCAAAGATGAAAGGAAATAATGTCTTTGAAAACACTGTCAAACTTTCAAAATTACGTATCTAAAAGAAATTTCTTAAAAAATAGCTTATCGTTTATAATTTTTGAACTTTATAAAAATGGAATCATACCATGTATGACAAAACATTTTAAGTCATAAAGAATACCCAGGAATTCCGGGCCGGGCACAGTGGCTCACATCTGTAATCCCAGCACTTTGGGAAGCTGAGGCTGGTGGATCACCTGAGGTCAGGAGTTCAAGACCAGCCTGGCCAACATGGTGAAACCCCGTCTCTACTAAAAAGTACAAAAACCAGCCAGGTGTGGTGATAGGCGTCTGTAATCCCAGCTACTTAGGAGACTGAGGCAGGAGAATCATTTGAACCTGGAAGGTGGAGGTTGCAGTGAGCCATGATCGTGCCATTGCACTCCAGGCTGGGCGACAAGAGCGAAACTCTGTCTCAAAAAAAAAAAAAGAAAACATAGGAATTCTGGAATTTAACCACTGTGATAGAAGTTGCTTTTCCTTGGGACAATATTTTTAAGGCAGATTTCAAAATTATTATTTAAACTATTCTTTACATAATGCTGTACTAATTTTAAAGTATTCACATATACGTTATTTTGATTTTCAAAACAATCTTCGAGTGACAATGGGATTGCATATTTGAGGAAGACTGGTCTCAGGACGGCTGCGTGTTTTTCCCAAAGCCATTAAGTAAGTCGATGACTTAGACTCAGACCGTGTGAAAGCAGAGGCTGAGTGCTTGGTTCTTGGCCTCACTGATCTGCCGGCTTACAGAGCATCCTGGACTGCATACTCAGCGATTCAATATCTTAAATGCGATCCCTCAGCCATTCCTTCTAGAAAGGTGATCTCTTTAGAGTGAGAGCAGTGATGGAGGTGGCTGAAGTTACACCAGGGGGAGAAGCTTTGAAAAGCTCCTGGCTGATAGGCATGTACTAATGGGAGCAGGAGCTTTGCTGGCAATGTCGAAGTCCCTTTGGAGGCTGTGTGAGGAGGGAACCCATTTCCCTGGGATAGAGCTCTCTCCACAGGGCAGCTAGATGGCTAAGTGCAGCCATGGAGCATCAGATTCACCTAGGAATTGATATTTTTCTTGAGGGTTTCACAAAAACAGACAGAGAGATGGAATTTGAAGAACTGGGAAGAGTGTGACTGAATTGGAGGGATCTGAAATAAAGAAATAGCTATGGTCAATGGCTTTAACAAACTACTATATTTATACTCCAAATTCCAAATCCACAGTATTTGTATTTAGCTACAATTTAGTTTAGCCACAGTCAGTTGTGGCTCTTGGAGCTTTTATTTACCATGGGATTTTAAATACATTTCATGTCATCTTCATTGGTTTTCCTTAACCCCTAATTCTCCATAAGATCTTCATCCCGTCAGTTATGACTTTGCCAACCAATATACTTTTTAGAAATGTAACCCCAACATTAGGTACATCCAAGATTTAATGTATATCAATATTATCCTAAATATTGCTGAAGCTTTGAATAGCTGAATAAGTTTTAAATAAAAGCAAATGAATTATAAAAGAAAATATTAATGGATTATGAGGTCAGTGGGTTTTTCTGAAGATAAAACTATTCTACTAATTATTGCTGTTTGGGAAAAAAAGAAACAAGGAGACTGAGTAAATGAATCATTAAGGCAATTAAAAGCAGAAGAGAAGTCACTTTTGCACTCAGTGAATACCATCAAGGCAAGTCTTCTATTTTAGAGCTGTCTTATAGTAAGACATAACAGGGACTCTGTCAATAAAAAGGTTGAGCTACTATATAAATCATCAAGTGGATTTTATTTTGAAAGCAACTTTTTTTGTAGAGAAAGACTTCTTGAAATACACAGGAATTCCGGGCCGGGCACAGTGGCTTACATCTGTAATCCCAGCACTTTGGGAAGTAGATGGAAGTTATGTTGTAAAATGAAAGTTATGTGTGGATGATACGAGTTGTATTCCCTACCACATTTTAACATTTTTAGTGTATATATTTTTAAATGAAAAAATGTATATTTTACATGTATTTTAGTACAAACAGTAAAAGAAAAAGCCAAAAGTAATTTATCAAAACATATGTTTACACAAAAACTTGTATATAAATGTTTATAACAGCATTATTCATAATAGCCAAAAGGTGGAAACAACCCAAATATCAACTGATGAATAGATAAAATGTGGTATATCCATTAATAAAATGTTATTTGGCAACAAAAGGGAAGGAAGTTCCGCTGCATACTACATGGATGAACCCTGGCCACATATTGCATGATTCCAATTATAGAAAATATCCAGAGTACAAAAAGCCATAGAGACAGAAAGTAGTTGTCTTTGATTTCCAAAGGCTGAGGGAGGGAGGAATGGGGAACGACTGCTAACAAGTGTGTAGCTTCTTTTGGGGATAAAGAGAATGTTCTTAAATTAGATAGTGGTAATCGTTGCACAACCATGTGAATAAACTAAAACCCACTTAATTGTACACTGTAAAAGGTGAACTTTATGGTATGCAAATTTTATCTCAAAAACCTATTTCTTTTAAAAGTAAAAAAAAAATATAGACCCCTTCCCTAGTTCCTTAGTCCTTTCCATTCCAGTCCTGAGAGTTACAGGTTTATTGTATAGACTTTCAAGCATTTATATGCACAAAAAACATATCTATGTGCTTGGGATATAGCATATAGCTATATCTATATTGGCATATAGCTATAGCAAAGGGATAGTACTACATATTCTACTTACTCTATTTTGACCAAAACCCAAGATGTTTAACCATTCTACTTTTTCTTAATATTTGACTATGTTTTAACTTAAATTGATATCCACACATACTAAAATACCAAAATATACATTGAGTCATCAAATTTCAAAGGTCATCCATGATATTTTTTAAGGGCTTAAAACTCCTTTGCGTGATCTTCCAGCCTGTTTATTTCAGCATAGGAAAATACCCTTGCTTTGCCTTCACCTAACTCTAAGGAAGTCTATTAGAGATATTTAGGGTCAGAAATGGGTCCTTGGGGCTTGAGAGAGAAAAGGATCTTCTGCTATTGATGATCTGGGTCTGCCATGACCCTATGGCATGGATCCTCAGTGGCCCTGTGGGAAGCCTGGTGTAGGCAACATGGCCTAGCCTACCTATGTTGATGTTTAAGGGGTGCTAGGAACAAAAGAGAAGCTATGGAGACTTTTGCTTATCCCCCTTTTTTCCCTCTTTGGTGGTCTTATTTTTATCCAATGCTCTTAATCTCAACTTATAAGCAGAAAATACAGCACCAAAGTGTGCGGGCATTTAGGGGAAAACTGTTATCTGTTTTAGTAGTAATATCGAGGAAGATCAGGGACAAATGCAGAACTGGAAGCAAGGACTAAGGTTGGATTTAGCAGAATTTCCTGAAAGATTGGATGTAGGATGTGAGGAAATGAGAAGAACCAAAGATGTCTTCAAGGTCATTGGCCTGAATAACTTGAAGAATAGATTTGCCATTTTCTTGGCTGGGAAGGAGTGCAGAAAGAGCAGGTTTCAAAATGTGGCATGAGGAGTTTCATATGAGACATCAAATACTTGAGATTCCTGTTATCTAACATCTGTCCAAGTAAAAATGTGGAGTTGATTCTGGAGGTGGGGCTGGAAATATAACTGTGGAAGTCATCAGAGCATACATGGGATGTAAAGACATTATAATGGGTGAGATCAAGCAGGTAGTGAGTATTGAGATATAAGAAAAGATCTGAGGTCAAGTACTGGAGCTCTGCAACATTTAGACATAAAGAAATTGAGGAGAAACCAGCAAAGGAGCATGTAAAGGGCTGGCATTGGATTTTGTGGCTCTGTAGTGCAGTGCTCTGGCCCTTTTGGTGACTCAAAGATGCTTGTTCACCGCCTTTCTCTGTGTTTTCACCCAGAGCATCCCTGTGACATTTCTCTTTATATATATATATTTTTATACTTCAAGTTCTAGGGTACATGTGCACAACGTGCAGGTTTGTTACATATGTATACATGTGCCATGTTGGTGTGCTGCACCCATTAACTCATCATTTACATTAGGTATATCTCCTAATGCTATCCCTCCCCCCTCCACCCACCCCACAACAGGCCCCTTCCTGTGTCCATGTGTTCTCATTGTTCAATTCCCACCTATGAGTGAGAACATGCGGTGTTTGATTTTTTTGTCCTTGTGATAGTTTGCTGAGAATGGTGGTTTCCAGCTTCATCCATGTCCCCACAAAGGACATGAACTCATCATTTTTTATGGCTGCATAGTATTCTATGGTGTATATGTACCACATTTTCTTAATCCAGTCTATCATTGTTGGATATTTGGCTTGGTTCCAAGTCTTTGCTATTGTGAATAGTGCCACAATAAACATACGTGTGCATGTGTCTTTATAGCAGCATGATTTATAATCCTTTGGGTATATACCCAGTAATGGGATGGCTGGGTCAAATGGTATTTCTAGTTCTAGATTCTTGAGGAATCGCCACACTGACTTTCACAATGGTTGAACTAGTTTACAGTCCCACCAACAGTGTAAAAGTGTTGCTATTTCTCCACATCTTCTCCAGCACCTGTTGTTTCCTGACTTTTTAATGATTGCCATTCTAACTGGTGTGAGATGGTATCTCATTGTGGTTTTGATTTGCATTTCTCTGATGGCCAGTGATGATGAGCGTTTTTTCATGTGTCTTTTGGCTGCATAAATGTCTTCTTTTGAGAATTATCTGTTCATATCCTTCACCCACTTTTTGATGGGTTTGTTTGTTTTTTTCTTGTACATTTGTTTGAGTTCATTGTAGATTCTGGATATTAGCCCTTTGTCACATGAGTAGGTTGCAAAAATTTTCTCCCATTCTGTAGGTTGCCTGTTCACTCTGATGGTAGTTTCTTTTGCCGTGCAGAAGCTCTTTAGTTTAATTAGATCCCATTTGTCAATTTTGGCTTTTGTTGCCATTGCTTTTGTTGTTTTAGTCATGAAGTCCTTGCCCATGCCTATGTCCTGAATGGTATTGCCTAGGTTTTCTTCTAGGTTTTTTATGGTTTTAGGTCTAACATTTAAGTCTTTAATCCATCTTGAATTAATTTTTGTATAAGGTGTAAGGAAGAGATCCAGTTTTAGCTTTCTACATATGGCTAGCCAGTTTTCCCAGCACCATTTACTAAATAGGGAATCCTTCCCCCATTTCTTGTTTTTGTCAGTTTGTCAAAGATCAGATAGTTGTAGATATGCAGCATTATTTCTGAGGGCTCTGTTCTGTTCCATTGGTCTATATCTCTGTTTTGGTACCAGTACCATGCTGTTTTGGTTACTGTAGCCTTATAGTATAGTTTGAAGTCAGGTAGCTCGATGCTTCCAGCTTTGTTCTTTTGGCTTAGGATTGACTTGGCAATGTGGGCTCTTTTTTGGCTCCATATGAACTTTAAAGTAGTTTTTTCCAATTCTGTGAAGAAAATCATTGGTAGCTTGATGGGGATGGCATTGAATCTATAAATTACCTTGGGCAGTATGGCCATTTTCACAATACTGATTCTTCCTACCCGTGAGCATGGAATGTTCTTCCATTTGTTTGTATCCTCTTTCATTTCATTGAGCAGTGGTTTGTAGTTCTCCTTGAAGAGAGAGATTGGACACATGAAAGTTGGATTCCTAGGTATTTTATTCTCTTTGAAGCAATTGTGAATGGGAGTTCACTCATGATTTGGCTCTCTGTGTGTTATTGGTATATAGAAATGCTTGTGATTTTTGCACGTTGATTTTGTATCCTGAGACTTTGCTGAAGTTGCTAATCAGCTTAAGGAGATTTTGGGCTGAGACGATGGGGTTTTCTAGATATACAATCATGTCATCTGCAAACAGGGACAATTTGACTTCCTCTTTTCCTAACTGAATACCCTTTATTTCCTTCTCCTGCCTGATTGCCCTGGCCAGAACTTCCAATACTATGTTGAATAGGAGTGGTGAGAGAGGCCATCCCTGTCTTGTGCCAGTTTTCAAAGGGAATACTTCCAGTTTTTGCCCATTCAGTATGATATTGGCTGTGGGTTTGTCATAGATAGCTCTTATTATTTTGAGATACGTCCCATCAATACCTAATTTATTGAGAGTTTTTAGCATGAAGCATCGTTGAATTTTGTCAAAGGCCTTTTCTGCATCTATTGAGATAATCATGTGGTTTTTGTTGTTGGTTCTGTTTATATGCTGGATTACGTTTATTGATTTGCGTATGTTGAACCAGCCTTGCATCCCAGGGATGAAGCCCACTTGATCATGGTGGATAAGCTTTTTGATGTGCTGCTGGATCCGGTTTGCCAGTGTTTTATTGAGGATTTTTGCATCGATGTTCATCAGGGATATTGGTCTAAAATTCTTTTTTGTTGTTGCATCTCTAGCAGCATGATTTATAATCCTTTGGGTATATACCCAGTAATGGGATGGCTGGGTCAAATGGTATTTCTAGTTCTAGATCCCTGAGGAATCACCACACTGACTTCCACAATGGTTGAACTAGTTTACAGTCCCACCAACAGTGTAAAAGTGTTCCTATTTCTCCACATCTTCTCCAGCACCTGTTGTTTCCTGACTTTTTAATGATCGCCATTCTAACTGGTGTAAGATGGTGTCTCATTATGGTTTTGATTTGCACTTCCCTGATGGCCAGTGATGATGAGCATTTTTTCATGTGTCTGTTGGCTGCATAAATGTCTTCTTTTGAGAAGTGTCTGTTCATATCCTTCACCCACTTTTTGATGGGTTTGTTTGTTTTTTTCTTGTAAATTTGTTTGAGTTAGTTGTAGATTCTGGATATTAGCCCTTTCTCAGATAAGTAGATTGCAAAAATTTTCTCCCATTCTGTAGGTTGCCTGTTCACTCTGATGGTAGTTTCTTTTGCTGTGCAGAAACTCTTTAGTTTAATTAGACCCCATTTGTCAATTTTGGCTTTTGTTGCCATTGCTTTTGGTGTTTTAGACATGAAGTTCTTGACCATGCCTATGTCCTGAATGGTATTGCCTAGGTTTTCTTCTAGGGTTTTTATGGTTTTAGGTCTGACATTTAAGTATTTAATCCATCTTGAATTAATTTTTGCATAAGGTTCCTCATACGTTCTTGTTGTGCTTTCACCCTCTACTCTCTGGTTCTCACCCTGTTCTCATATATCCAAGGAAGATAAGACACTCTAATTAGAAACAAGAACTGAACTCAGCTCATTGTTTTCAAAATCTTTCTTCTCCATTTGGTGAAAATCATTGCAGTCTCTTTATTCAATGTGTTTTCTTTTCCACTTAAATTCTGTTCATGCAGGGACTGATTCCTGGGAACATCATTGTGCTGGCAACTTTTACTTTGTAATTTCCCTTTTGTTGCCCCACTCCACTGCATGGCTGATCTCCATTCATTTGTTCACTTCCAGATCCTACTGTTGGCAATCTGATTTTTCTTCATAGTTTTCCATTAAAATTCACTAGAGATGCTTTTGATTTACTTATTTCTTCTCTGGCAGGGTAGAGTTGCTTGTTCCAGATCACCTTGTAGCAAACTGGACCATTCTCAAGTAAACTACTCATCCCTGGTGCTGTTATCAGCAGGGAGGCATCTGCAGCATTAACAGTGATTGACCTGTATAGTGATGTTTAATATGTGATGATGTTACTAGCAGCAAACAAAATAGCACTTGTAAACACAGTTGTTTACTCATACTTACATGTATAGGTTTGGACTTGAGGGGTAAAATAGCAAAATAGAGCAAAATTACCCAACTCCCCTGCCAATAAAACCTAAGGAAATGAATAAAATGACCTGAGAAAATTATACCAGCATAACCACAGTAAGGTAGAGCTACAATTTCATGCCGTTTTCTCTGAATAGCAGCTGGGAGGAAAGAAAAGAAGAGAAAGATGGAGGAGGAGGAGGAGGAAAGGGTCGGGGAAGAAGAGAAGAGAAGAGAATGAGAGAAAACATGAATATTCTAGGCTCATCCTTCAAGACTGTCTTCTGGAAGAAGTTAAGAAGAAATAAACTTGGAAAAACAACTAAACCATATACTCAAATTCCCCAATCTGTGAAGTCTGTGGCCAAAGGGCTATGCAGAGCCCTGGAAAGTGATAAGAACCACTCATGTATAGAAGCCACTTGTTCCAGAGGCAAAATAATCCACTAGATCTCACCATTTTTATTTTTTTCAGCTGAGAAGGCTTGAGAGTGAAGGCAAAATGTCATACCTTCTGAAAATGAGTCAGCTCCCATTCTGGTACAAAAATGTAGCATAATGAAAATATGAAGAGATGAAAACAGAAGCTTCAAGAGTACAGGAGGCTCAGGATAAAGACGGGTGATGAAAGCCCCAGGAGTTGTCCTATTCGCCCATACAGAGAACCAAAACCAACAGGAGGACATTGACTTCTCCCTCACCGGGAGTCAGTGGAGTGGGAATGATGGCTGGAGAGAGGCCAGTGAATTTGGGGAAGTGAACACTTAGGACTGATTAGTTCTGGCTGCAATAAAGATTTCCTGAATCTACCTGAATTGAAGAAATATCTGAAGCCTGATATTTTAAGCATATTTGCCCATACACAGCCTCAGCTAATACTTCTTTCCCTGTACCCCTCTCCTCATACTGAGACAGTAAAACA
Source organism: Symphalangus syndactylus (assembly GCF_028878055.3). Classification (NCBI taxonomy): domain Eukaryota; kingdom Metazoa; phylum Chordata; class Mammalia; order Primates; family Hylobatidae; genus Symphalangus; species Symphalangus syndactylus. The sequence goes on from NC_072437.2 coordinate 19,128,929, forward strand.
CAGAGAAGAAAACCTAGTTGATAAATTGAAAAAGGACGCTAATGAGTGGGTTGAGAGATCTGGAATAATTCTCTGCCCCTGTATTAGAAAGAATAAAAGATCTAGATAATAATGTTAAAAGTGGAAATTTTGGCAACTGTGGAACCAGTCTAGAAAGAAATTAGTTCAAATTAAAACAGGTAGTGAGAGGACCCCAAGAATAACATAATAATATCTATGAGAGTAAGAATCAAATGGTTTCTGGGCAATTGATGGTTTAAAGAAGAACATCTGTAGGATAGTAAGAAGGGTTTATTCTAAATGATAGGTGTAATGCGTGAGAATCTGGAAGCTACTTGAGATAGAAGAAAGAAAGAACATATTTATTTTCCCAATGAGATATGTGAGAAATAGTCAGAAAATCTCAGCAAAAACAAAACCAAACCAAGAACTGTATTAAAAAACCAATGGCCCAAATAACGTGAGTTAAATTCGCCCAGATTCTGAGCAATTAATGGAAAGTGAGAAAGGTTCCATTTAACCTTGACCATTTACTGTCTAATAGAGTCTTGGAGGGGGAAGTATAATTTTAGAACATTACCTGGCCCAAGAGTGAGCAATGTTTTCATAGGAAACATTGACTATGAACATATTGATTATCAACCTGCTGAGAAGCACGGATGACCCAATTATGATAGAAAAACAAAATGTAAATATTGTCAAACTTGAGGATATAAATGTATACATGATACAAGATGGAAAATGAAAGCAGAGAGAAGAGGCGACCTGACAGGTGGCTGTGGAAATACCTTCATCTCACCCTGGAAGGGGTCAAGTCTTTCTAGTTTGATGGAAAAAGAAATAGAGATTTACATACAAATTTGGGAGTGGTTAAGGGAAGTGGGGAGTGATGTGCCTAAATGAAATCTTCACATATCATAGCAGAAGTCTATGTCTAAAGTGGATAAATCAAGAATTCCTAAATAGGGATAGGCATAACACCATCAGAAGTAAAAACAAAAAATTCCTGTCTCATTACTTATACCAAAGTCAATTTCAGATTTAAACTGATTTAAACAGCCAGTTCAGGTTTAACATGTTTAAAATAATAAAGCAAGGAAAGTGTAAAACTATTGCATAAAACCACGGGTAAATTTCTGTCTAATCATGCAGCAAGAGAAGTCTTTTTAAGCAAAATAAAAACACTTAAAAGGAATGACAAATTAGGCCACACTAAATTTAAAACTGATCTTTGCAAACATATAAGAAATGTATAGGGGAAAATGCATTGAACATACATGGCAGATAAAAGATGGGTTTTCTTAATTTGTAAAGGGTTGGTGGAAACCAATAAAGAAAATGAAATGGTCAACAGGGCAGAAAAATGGAAGAACATGTGAATAGGTAGTTCAGAGAAACAACTTCCTCTCTGCCTTCTTTCCACTGAAACTCTACTCCTCTGCATTACTGAGGTCAGTTGCTTCATTTTCCCAAAACTGTTCTTGATTCACCCAAGAGGACTAAATTGGCTCTTCTCTGTTGCCCCTCAGTAGTTTTACCGTATTTTGCTTGCACACCAAAGTTACTATTCTTCCCTTTCTTTTTTTTTTCTTTTTTCTTTTAAGATGGGGTCTTGCTCTGTTGTCCAGGCTGGAGTGCAGTGGCACAATCTCAGCTCACTGAAACCTCCACCTCCCAGGTTCAAGTGATTCTTCTGCCTCAGCCTCCCAAGTAGCTGGGATTACAGGCGACCATTACCACACCTGGCTGATTTTTGTATTTTTAGTAGAAACGGGGTTTCACCATGTTGGCCAAGGCTGGTCTGGAACTCCTGACCTCAAGTGATCTGCCTACCTTGGCCTCCCAAAGTGCTGGGGTTACAGGCGTGAGCCACCATGCCTGGCCAATATTCTTCCTTTTTGAGAATTGATCCTGTTCATCTTTTTCTTCCCCTCTCGATTATACAATTCTTAAGGGAAGAAACTATGTCTTACTCCACTCAATCCCCTCAAACCTTTAGTAACCACTAATAGTCCTGTTTGAATAAATAAAGAGCACAGGCCCTACGTATAATGTAAGTCAGTAAGTGCACTTGAGTCACTATCTCAAGCACACTTTCATTTGAATTTAAATTTCTGGATAAAAATTTCAACAAAACTGATAAGGCACCCTTCAAGCAGGACACAAGTTAATTTTCAGCCTCTAATAGAAGCATTTGTTGGCACTACCTTTCGTTGGTTTATTCATTTCAGCAGCTATAAACACACAGATCCCATTGTCACAGAAAGCTTTGTTCACAAATATAATTTAGTGCGTCTCACAATATGAGCTTTCAGGTGGTTGAGCTGTGTGGAAATTAGATTTTTTTTTTTCTCCTGAGACTCTGAAATGAAAAGAGGATAACCCCAGTGTTCTTGCCCGCATCGCTTATCTCACAACAACAGTTTACAATCCCATAACCCCGTATTCCCGAGCATCTACTGAACACATAATAGCTGTGTTGATCAGATGTAACACAGCAGATGAAAAAACATCAGCTGGTTCATGACCAAGACAGCTGAAAGATGCACCTACATTTTTAGTCTCCAGATAACAAAATAAATCTGTCAGGCTTAATCATGAGCTGTCCTGCTACTTTTGGGGAAAGAAACCCATGTCCAGTGAAATTTCTTTTATACTGGCAGGCATTTTGACTCTTCACCTATTGCTGTTGAATCTCTAGGATATGTACATGTTTTCACACTGATACCTTCATTGAAGAAAATACGGCAATCTGATATTTTTATGTGAATCATCTTTGGAATTTGTGTTCCTCACCTTTGGATACAGTAAATATTCAAGAGAAAAAAATACAGGGAAAAAAATAATTGCCCTCAATGATGAGTTCTGAAATACTTATAAGGATAAGTAATGTGTTGAAAAATTCTCAAAAGCAATTTTAGAAGGAATAATTTTTGCAGAGAGTGGCCGTCTCTTGGGCACCATGGCAAGAAAGTAGTATGTTGTCCTTGGTGATGCTGGGGTCAAGTATCAGTAACAACATACTTCATATTTTCATGAACAAAACACTTTGCAGGATAATGAGATTATAGAAAAATCAACTCAAGTAAAAATAATTACTTTGCACATGGACAAAGGGTAAGTGGAAGAACTTATCTTCCAGTTCATGGTTCATTTAACAATTAATTGCTCCTTTTTCCAACAGGTCCACTGTGTTTTGGGCCTTGAACAGTGTACTTCTAGGAAAGCTTGTTATCCTTACTGAAGGAAATTACAGTTAGGTCGCTTCTCGGCGTTTTGGCTAAGATCAAGTGTGAAAATTATACTTAGATTACTATGTAATTAGGCCTGGTAGATCCTGGGTAGACTTCACTGAATGCAGGATGCAATATTTGGAAAAGTACTTACTTTGGAGTCCTAATGCCTGGGGGCTACTTCTATTAGCTTGGCTGGCCTTTGTTGGAATGCTTTATTTTTTATTTATTTATTTTTTTGTTTTTTGGTCTTGGCTTCTTCCATGATCTTGACCCTGTGCCTTGAAACTTTTTTTAAATCATGAAAAATGTGTTTGTCTTCAAGCTGTTCAGTGTGGCAATATCACTTAGAAATATTTCTTTTTTAAAGAGTCCCATGTTTTTAATATGATAGCTAAAATAATATGATAGATGGGTACCATAAAAATAAAATTAAGGTTATTGTTCTTTTATATGCCTTAGACAAATGTAATTCACTATAAAATAAGTTTCTCTTAGCAGCAGGAACAAAAAAGGAAAGGAAAAGAAAGGAAAAAAATTAACGGCAAAAACCAAAGATCTTGAATTTGTTTCTAATTTGCTCAACAGCATTTACTGCCAACAAAACTAATTTTAATTCAGGGTAATTATTTTCTTATTCCACATCAAATAAATATCATATTTTTAAGATCTTTATTCTCATATCTTTCCTATGTGTTGAATCAAGACTGTTCTTGCCCTGATCAGATAAAAATCAATAATATTGAGATCAAAGTCTTCAAACATCACATGCTAATTTGAAGTTGTATGCAAGCCTAAAGCTAGTGTGTAATACCTTTGTTCTTTTCTTCTTAGGCATTTATGTCCATGTTCCAGATCCTCACCCAGGAAGGATGGGTGGACGTAATGGACCAAACTCTAAATGCTGTGGGACATATGTGGGCACCTGTGGTTGCCATCTATTTCATTCTCTATCATCTTTTTGCCACTCTGGTGAGTTCAGCTTTTTTTTTTCAATTATATCTTGGAATTTATAATGGGATGCGCATCAACAGATATTTGGCCTATTGTCCGTTTCAAAATGGGAGCCAAAGGACTAATGCAGACTAGTCTGGTTGGATGAGATCCCTCCTTCCATTCTCGGTTTCTACACATCAAAGAACTGCTTGATTTGTTAAGTTAGATATTTCCTCCATCAGGTACCAGTGTTTGCAAGAGGGAAAACAAGACAGAACAAAATGAAACTCTCACATTTACATACCAATTTAAGTATCCCCAAGCATTCACACCTAGATGATCTCAGGATCAAACCGGAACTCCATTATTATTTTTTTTCTCATGTAGAGACACTGTCTTCAATTTCACTGCATCCTCTTCACAGCTGTAATTAAACTGAAGACAGAAGCTGTAGACCTCAGGGTGCAGTCAGTTAATTAGAAATCAGCACAGTGTTTTTGTGCTATTTGCGACTGGAAAAAACACATGGAAAAAAATAAAACACATCGCTGCAAATATTGTAAAAGCACAAGAAAACTGAATACCAAAGTCCATTAAGAACTGACTTCTGTCACACAAGCAGATTTTTCTCCTCAATGTACTTCTTTAAAAACAAAGAAAAAAATGTTATGAAATGCAGGAATGTAATACCAAATGCATATCTCTATGTAATAAATTTGTTCATATTTAAGAAGCAAACCTAAGTTCTAACATTATGTTAGAAGTTGCAAGTTGAGGACTCAAGTGTTTCCCTTTATCAGGAACACAAGAAATAAAAACAACTGCTACTATTGTTTTTGGCAATATGTCTTACAGTTACAAAATATCTTACAATATTATTGCTAATCTTTGGAACATCCCATTAGATAGTATTCCCAGTTAACAGATGATAAAACTGAGGCTCAGAAGAGTTTAGTAATTTATCTGATGTCACATGGAATGTAAATATGACCAGAGTGTTCCCAGGTTTGTCTGATCCAGATTTGGTCCTTAGTCTTGCAGCTACTTATTATTGCTTCCCTGGATAATGAAGTTTAAAGTTGTCTGAAAAAATGTCTTTGTCAAATCAAACTTCTGCCAAAGAATCACTCACATCAAACAAATTACATATAATCTCTAAGGTCAGTTTTAATTCTAAATATCTATGAGTGAAATAAGTCCTTGATAAACTAGATATAACTTAGAAGTTGTGTTTGCTATAGACAGACAGAGGCTTTCAAAACTAAGACATGTCCACTGAAAAGTTCGTGAGAATTCATTGTTACATGGTGTGAAGTCATGGGCTCAAACAGTAGAACTACATAGACATAGTTTTGGCCTTTTTATACATGGAGTCCACTTTTAAAACATTCACAAAAGATAGGAACATTGTGCTGTAGGAATGGAAGCCTGGCTTGCAAAGCTGAATCTGGCTGTGCTGGTGTTTGCACAACACTTAGCCCTGGGGTCTTTGCATCTTCCCTTCCAGGACCTTTAAGCCTGTGCCATTTATTCATTCATCCATTCATTTACACATCATTTATGCGTTCAACTAAGTTTATTAAGCACCATGTGTTTAAGTTACTGTAAAACTGTGGAATTGCTCAGACTGTTGATTGTGGGTTAAATGCAGGATAGATTTCATTGAAATCATCTATGTCAGGGAATATCAATCTAATTATTTTATAGTAATCAACCTAATCGTTTTCCTAATAAAGCAACATAATGGTTTACTTTCCTCACTGAAAATGTTTCACACTCAGATATACATTTGATTCTTAGAGACACAAAATATGAAAGCTGGGAGAAAAAACTAGCCTATTAAATTATTTAGTAAAGTAATATTTTTTCAAGTGAAAGTTCTACTGGGGTCACTAATATAATAAAATAAAATATTAAAACTGGTATATAGCCTTCTCGGGCAATCTAAATCTTCTTTATGGGCTAAAATATGGCATTGGTTATAAAACACTTAAAATTCATCCAAGGACTCCTGGGGTTCACCTGAGGCTTTAGGAATCCACAGAGCACAAGATGAAAACCAATCTCTAATTCTACTCTTTCCGTTTACTGATTTAACTATCTACCCAAAATATCTGTTCTAACTTTTTTTATTGCAATTTTCAAAAAACAGTTGAAAGTTAAAACTGAAAATTGAAATAACTTGTTCTTTTATTCACACTTTTTAAAAGTCTGTAAGGCAATTGAGAATTCAGAAGTCTACACGTTTTCTTATACATACATACCTTTGATAAAGTTTAATTTATAAATGAGGCATTGTAAGAAATTAACAACAATAATAACAAAATAGAACAGTTACGGCAATATACTGTAATAAAAGTTATGTGAATACGCGTTCTCTGTCTGTCTCCATCTCTCCTTTTCAAAATGTCTTAATATTTTCAGGCTGTGGCTGACCACAGGTAACTGAAACTGCAGAAAGTGAGACAGTGGATAAGGGGGGCCTACGGTATTTATGGGGTACAGCGGGATGTTTTGATACATGTATACATTGTAGAATGATCAAATTAGGTCAAAACTATCATTTTTTCACTGATGGTCTGTATTTATTTTGAACTCATGCTTAAGAAATTCTTTCCCACCTGAGGTAATACAAATATACTCCTATAGCTTCTTCTAATTGTTTATAATTTTTGCTTTTCACCTTTAAGTCTTTAGTTCATCTCTACTTACTATTTAGATATAGTGTAAGCTAGATGAAATATACTGTTTAAATACAACTCAAACCAATTTTTCTCAAACAGATTCATATGAGAAACTGCAAGCTTTAGAATATGTATTGATCTAATTATGAAGTCTAAAACAAAAAAGGTAAACTATTCAAACTTTTAAACTTATAAATTATTTTTAAATGATAATTAAATAAAAGGAGATACTATATAACTAAATTAAAACAAAGATTATCACTTCTATACTACCCAAAAAAGTCTAATACTGAAGTCACTTCCCCAGTTCACAAAAAAATTTGCTTAAAACATGATCAGCAGTTGTTTTCCTTTTCCTTTATACCCTTAGACTAACAGTTACTGTAATGGGCTTTATGAAGTGAGTTCAATTTGATTGGATACAGTTTTACTGAACCTGTACTACCATGTGCAGGTACTAACCTACGTCCTGGCCAAAGTGGGAAAGAGCTTAATTCGTGTCCTCTTAGGGGCTACAAATAATTGGACATTAGCAATAACAAACACAGACAGGCTAACCAACAAACAAAACCAGTGGTTCAAAGGCCTAAAGATGCAAATGATAAGAGAGGCATGTGTACATTGCTACTTGCTGTGTGATCAATAAACATCTGCTTCCCAGCTGTTCCCAATCTGCCTTATGAGAAATATCACAAGTAGTGGCAGTAAAACAGCTGGAGAGAGTCTGTGGGCTAACATATAAATACATGCGTGAGAGTGACAGGTCTGTGTTATACTCACATTGCATGCCCCTAAAAACTAAACTTCACGAGTTAAAATCTCTATTCCATAAACCTGTCTTTAGAGCTGAACTTACCTAAAAATGAGCATTTTTGTTTAATTGTATGTTTCCTTTTACAAAATACTACAACGCATTTTAACCCAAATGGGTGAGAAGGAAAAAAAAAGTAGTCTATATAAACATACAAGCTCTGATTTGTCTTTTGTTCACACTGAACAGTGGTGCCATACAACTTGGTGAGTTCCTGATTTAGTCTTCTCAGGGACAGGCATGTGCCAAGCAGCGAAAAACAAAATGTGTGGTTGCAGCTTGTTCTGGAATAAAGAACAGCAGGCTATTTCATCACCCCTGGGGGCACCAATTTTCAGCCCACAATGAAAATCAAGCTGAAGTATATAGCAAATGCATATTCATAACCACCATGTATTGTCCCTTTCAAATATCTCTCTCTTCCGCCAGGTATGTATTCTGTATTTCTGTCCTGACTGATTGCAGTTTATTGAATGCTTGTTAAATTCATCTTTTTCCCCACCCTTGCCAACGATTTGGGGATAAGGACTGTGGAAGGCCTAACAAGTTGAAAGACTCCATTCTTCCTGCAATGTTTTTCTGTCTATTACTGTTTCAAAGCAAAGCCCTGTGATGTGAATACTGAAAAGAGAGAAAATGTAATTAAGCGTTCATTGTGGGTAGTCTTTTTGTTACCTTTGAAGTGCTGAAATTAACACAGCAATCTCTTGATTTTGCCTCAGTAGTGACAGCTTGCTGAGAATAGTCATATTTTGCTGACAGAAATGGGCATTCCAAAGTGTAAATTAAATAACTCGATTGTATAGAATTCATTTAAAAGTGCATCTGTGTTGAACGTATCCCATTTTACACTGTTCTGATTACATTTGACTTTTTGTTGACCCAGGTAAAAAGTGAAATTGTTTCATACTACAGGCAGCAAGACAGCTTAGGATAGGGTGATTATAAATGGTAAAAAGGAAAAGAAAAATGCAAGAGTGTGGGACATTGATTCCTGCTGTGTTTCTATTGTAAATTTGAAAATAATTTAAAGATAGAAATTATTAATAAAGATCACAGCAAAGAAGAAAATAAGATTAAAGGTGAAATTTCAGCTAAAGGGACATCTTTAAGCTATATAAAAGGAAAAAAATCATAAAATTAAACTTTATAAAAAGAAAGACAGATGAAAAGGGAAAGCTATATAGGGTAAGGTCATGGCTATCCGCAGAGTCAGAGAGAATGTAAAATAGGATATGTTGCTACAGGGAGAGAAATTTTCAACCAGAAAATCCATTGTGAATGACAAGGCTGCCCTCTTGCAAAAATAAATCATGCTTTTCAGCTGTTTGAATCGTGCTAATCCGAAAGTCTTATTCTGAGGGAATGAGAACTACATTATGTTGGACAAAATGATTTGCGTCACAACAAAATTGGAAGAAATAATTATACTTGTAAACGCAACTGTTTCAGTAATTTATTGAATTTGACTGAAATTTATTGTAGTTAAACAGAAAAATAAATAAATATATCTGTGGTCACATGCATAAAACTTAAACAGAGCAAATAACTACCACACCATTAACTGAGGTGAATCTGGGCTGTTTCAGAGGAGAAAAAGGAAAAGGAGGTATTAGAGAAAGAGGAGAGTCATAAGGAATATTAGAGAAATCAAACGCCTGTGAGACCCTGGTCCAGGTACCAGTTTCAACCTGGAAAATTACGCTTTTGAAATCCACTAATTAGGCTGAAAGGTCAAAATTCTATTATGTCATTCATAAATATTCTGAGAGAGACTTCCCAGGCTTCAGCAGGCCTGATAATGCGGCATTTTCCACACTGAATGCATTGTCAATGCTAAACATATCTTAGCAATGGGCATTATAATCTGAGGGAAATAAAGAATTAGGTATCTGAAATACATTTTTATTCTCCACTTTTTCATTGACATTACTGATTCATAATGTATCAATATCGATCATAAAATTAAAAAGTGGATACATTCATCAGTTGTATATTACACAGTAGAACAAACACTATGTTGCATATTAATATGATCAAATGCTATAGACCTGTTAAAAGTGCCAAATAGTAAATGCATGAAAAAATATATATTTGGCTTTCTTTTTTACAGCATTGTACAAACTAAACACCACTGTGCTGAAAGCATACATGTATTTAGCAGAGTTCAAGAGGAAATGGAAGGTGGTGTCATTAGTCTTTTTCCCCTGAAATTATATCATTAAAAAAATAGGGACATAGTATATCCTGCTGCATTATAAATTGAAATATCGGGCCAGGCATGGTGGCCCCCCCTATAATCCGGCACTTTGGGAGGCCGAGGCGGGTGGATCACCTGAGGTCGGGAGTTCCAGACCAGCCTGATCAACATGGTAAAAACCTGTGTCTACTAAACACACAAAAATTAGCCTGGTGTGGTGGTGGGCACCTCCTACTTCGGAGGCTGAGGCAGGAGAATCACTTGAACCCAGGAGGTGGAGGTTGCAGTGAGCTGAGATCACACCACTGCACTCCAGCCTGGGTGATAGAGAGAGACTCTGCCTCAATCAATCAATCAGTCAATAGAAATATCACATAAATCTAAATATTAATAAATAATGCAAAGCAAACTAGTTGCATAATTTAGAACAGTCAAAGCGCAAAGGTAAAAGTGTTTCATACGTATGATGACACTCTCGTGATTCAATGTGGCAAGTCCCTGTAAAATTCTTTTCTTACATCAATACCGTTTTAATATGAACCTGTAAATCACATTTAGTGGCTATAGAAAAACCTTTTGGCACAGCAACATGTGGCAGTGTAGGTAAACATTAGCTGAAGGTAACGTGCAGACATCGCTGTAATGGGTTCTGATTACTAATGAGCATTACCTCAGCTTTCTGTAAAAACAGAACAAATGAGAACACTCAGAGAACTGAAAAATGATTCTTCCTTTCAGAATTGAGGGCTTGTCTCCCATTCCCATGACTTTCCATACCATGTGTTGGCAAGTGTCTGACACCCAGGTCGACCTGCTTTTCCAGTCCAAATCCACATTGCGCTGGGTTTGTAGGAAAATACTGTATCGTTGATAACATAAATATGATGAACACCAAGCTGCCATTCTTCCTTCACTTCTACCCTTTATCACAGCGGTTATTGTCACCTTATTAGAGTCTGTGAGAAAAGAACCACAAAGTCATTCTCACCTCCTGGCAATCAGCTACAGACTCACCCTGCACCTCCTGAATCTTCTGTTTTCATTGCAAAGACACAGCCAAAGCCTTAGGTCAGACTTTGGTCATCTCTCACCCGGAGTGCCAGTTGCCACCTTATCACAGTGCCCTACATGGGACAGGGAGATAAGGATCAATCTGAAAGTCCACATTCAAATAGGGCTTCAGGGGGAAACCCAAGCCCCCCATCACACACACACATTTTGAACCAGTTTCTGTTTTGAAAGTTTGTGCTTTTGTCACCCCACTGTCACATTAATTGAAAAATGATGCCTAAACAAAGATATTTGCTGAATAAAATTAGGTTTATGCTACTTTCAAGCAAACTTCAAACTTTATTATATTATTCTTCAATTTGCTGCCAACCCTCTCCCCGAGAGTTTGTTCACAATTCTCTAAGTTTGGGCCTTCCCGTTGTGAAGTCCTGCAGCGTTTCCCCAGAGAAGCCAAAGCTCTTCCTTTAGGAGTCTTGCCTTCTCCTATCCACAGCAAATATCAAACACATCTGCCATGAGGAGTCAGTGCAGCTGGCATGCCGTGGCTCTCTCTGTCCTTCTGCTCTGAGAGTGGCTTTTCTCTCTTTCTCCCAAGGGAAAAGTATAAACTATACTGGTTTCTTGTTTAACCAAGGTAAGAAAACATTACATATATATATATATATATATAAATATATAATTTTTTTTTTTTTTTTTTTTTTTTTTTTTTTTTTTTTTTGAGATGGAGTCTTGCTCTGTCACCCAGGCTGGAGTGCAGTAGTGCAATCTCGGCTCACTGCAAGCTCTACCTCCCGGGTTCACGCCATTCTCCTGCCTCAGCCTCCTGAGTAGCTGGGATTACAAGCGCCCGCCACTGCTTAGCCAGGATGGTCTCGATCTCCTGACCTCGTGATCCTCCCGCCTCGGCCTCCCAAATTGCTGGGATTATAGGCGTGAGCCACCGCGTCTGGCCAGAAAACATTGTAACATTTGTCAAACTGCACTTAACCCTGTCTAGTTACTATTTCAGTGAACCAGTTTATTTTTTTGTTGTTTGTTTTTAGTTTTTGGAGACAGGGACTTGCTCTGCCATCCAGGCCTAGAGTGCAGTGCCACATTCACAGCTCACTGCAGCCTCGACCTCCCAGGCTCAAGAAATCCTTCCACCACAGCCTCCTCCCAAGTAGCTGGAACCACAGGCATGCACCACCATGCCTGACTAATTTTTGACTAATTTTTTTTTTTTGAGAGTTGGGGTTGCCCAGGCTGGTCTCAAAATTCCTGGGGTCAAGCAGTCCTGCCTCAGCTTCCCAAACTGCTGGGATTACATGCATGAGTCACCATGCCCAGCTGAGCCAGTTTAAACTGGCTACATTACATGCATTAAAAACAAAAACACACACAAAAAACCTCAGAACTTTTAAAAGGAAAAATTTAGCAGAAAGAAACTGATGTCATCACTTTGTGATTGTTCCAGCCTCCCTCTCCCATCCGTGACCTCTGTGGCACTCAAGACGCCTGCCCATCCTGCCTTCCTCTCCAGCCTCCAAGCCCTCTGCCTGGAAGCCAGACTCTGGCCAGACTTACTCACCAGGCCCTGACCACGCCACCTGGAATGCCTTTCTCACAGCTTTTTTCCAAAATCAGTCTTCTCCTTGGCATCTGCGTGGCTTGGGAGAGCATCTTTGGGTCTCTATCATTTGTCAATAAGTAGTGTTCAGAAATTGCTCCCCTGGCCCATGTGCCCAGATGGGCTCTCCAAGTCTAAATGCTTCAAAATGGTACAGAACTAAATGTGTGAATTTCTGATGTGGCTTCATTTCGGGTCCTCCTCCTTCAAACTTGCATGGCCGCCCTTCCCATCCGCGCTCCAATTTTCTCTCACGTTCCTGCTTTGTGAGAGGAAATAAGACTGATTTCTGGGATGGAGCATGAGAGAGACAGAAAGCCCTGGAGAGAGAAAGACAAAGCGTGTTTCCGTGGGAGATGCCCACACACCTCACTTGGGGGCATTGGCAGTGTTGGTACCCACACAGGTGCGTTTTGACATCCAAGACTTGACCCTAATTCTTCTTGGAACCTGATGGGGAGAGAACCTTGCTGGGGGCCCCACATGGGCCAGGGGCAGCCAGGGCAGAGTTGGGCAGCTGCCTGAGAGTTCTAGGTGGAGAGGCCCGGAATATCCCGCAAGAACAAGTCTCCGTTAGTTCCAAGTGGAATGGCAGCCCTTTCTGAGGTTCCCTGAGTTGAGAGCTAATATATCTGTTGCAGGAACAACAGCCCAAGCCAAAGACCATGCGGAGGCCAGGCATGGTGGCTCACGCCTGTAATCCTAGCACTTTGGGAGGCCAAGATCCAGGAGTTCGAGAACAGCCTGGTCAACCTTGTCTCTACAAAAAATACAAAAAAAAAGTAGCCAGGCGTGGTGGTAGGTGCCTGTAGTCCCAGCTACTTGGGAGGCTGAGGTGGGAGGATCGCTTGAGCCCATGAGGTGGAGGCTGCATGAGTTGAGATCACACCACTGCACTCCAGCCTGGGTGACAATGTGAGGCTCTGTCTCTAAAAAAAAAAAAAAAAAAAAAAAAAAAAGACCATGCGGAGAGTACAGTGGATTAAATGGGCCCCCACAAAAGATAGGACCATGGCTTAACCCACAGAACCTATGAACACAACTTTATTGGAAAAAGAGTCTTTGCAGATGTAATTAAATTAAGGATCTTGTGATGAGATCATCCTGGATTATCTGAGTGGGCCCTAAGTCCAATGACAAGTGTCCTTGTAAGAGACAGAAGAGCACAAGACACAGAGAGAAAGCCTTGTGACTGGTGTTAGATAAAGGCCAAGTGACTGGTGTTACAAAGCGACAAGCCAAGGGACAGTGCAGGCCACCAGCAGCTGGAAAAGACAAGGAAGGATTCTCCCCCCGTGGCCTTTGGAGAGAGTGCGGTCTTGCCGACAACTCAATTTTGGACTCTGGCCTGCAGAATTGTGATCAAATAAATGTCTGTTGTTTGAAGCCACCAACTCCGTGCTCTGTGTTACAGCACTCTAGGAAGTGCATACGGAGGACATCACTGGGAATCAGAGCTGTTAGCTTTGGGAGCTGAGATGGTGGCCAAGTCAGCAGAGAGAAAGCCCCAAACCCCCAATACAGCCTCGTCAGTTCCCCTGATGGGGGATGGAGGACACATTACCCAGCTTGTAGTGGGTCACCTTGACCTTAAACTACCCCTAAAAAGAAAAGGAGCATTTATTCAAATGTAACTGAGCTTGAAAGGACTGAATGGAATTGATGTAGCAAGATGATGCTTCCAGCCCCCAGCAGAAATGGAGGGATTGTACACCAAATTCAATTCATTTGTAGAAAAACCAAGAAATTTATTTTAGCTTTGCATAACTAATTTTATGTCTGTATATTTTCAAACATTGTATAGCTATACTACATGTCAGGGTTGCTCAGGGAGAATTAAAAAAAAAAGTGCAATTTGTTGAGCTATTATTACATTTGTAATATTTTACAAACGAGGGCACCGAAACTCACTGTGGGCTGGCAGTTGCCACGTGGCTCGTAGCTGGCAGAGCCTGTTTGCTACCCGAGCTCCTGACTCCAAGCGCAGTGCTGTCTTCTATGTGTGCTTAATTCAGTGATAAACATCATTGCAGTGAGTGCAATATCGTATTTATGTTTCTGACCAAGCAGTGCCTCACACATCCATGAAGTCCAATCACCTGTTTGTCGAATTTAATGGAATAACATAGCCTTGCTGTCCTTAAGTAGCCTGCCATCTGTCCGGTTTGGGGGATACAGTTAAGAATAAAATCTCCTGCCAACCCACGAAACCTCTCCTTAAAGGTAGAGGAGAGAGAGCCCAGTTTTATTATTGAATAAGCACTAACTCAGGCTGCAATGCACATCACTGGCAATCTGCTAAAGAGATCACGGAGGCAGAAAATACCTCCCTCTTTTATATCACTGCTTTCCATACGTGTTCTCAAGATAGAAATAACTAGTCCTCAAGAAGACTTGACAGCACCACTTGTTAAATATAGTTTATCCTAAATTCACCTGGTAACTGGGGTGGCCATCTGTGGGAGCTGATTGCCTTTATCCAAAAGAAAATTAAAACTTCACATATTTCCATGACAAGTAGGTAGGTTTACAACTTGGAGCCAGATGTCTAAACTCCCACCCTCCACAGAGAAGGAGAGATGGAGGCTCTGTCTTCCTTGATGTTTACATTACTTCAAGGAGACAGCCCTCAAGGAAAACATTCTTTTAGGTTGTAGAACTGGTGAGAAGCTTATTTGGCTCTTAAAAGTATTTATATACATCTCAAACGGAAAGGGAAAGAATTTACAATTCCAAGTCTTATAAAGGAAATGCTCTAAGAAAAGGGAGGCGAACAGGATCCCTTCCGACCCCCCTTTTTTTAGATTCGTGTTTGCACTTTCACTAGGGAGAGAGGAAACCTGATTAAATTAGGACACAGAGCAATGCCTGCTCCAGTGCCCAGGGGTGAGAGAAGGGGTATAAGATTTCCCCTCCTGCAGAAGGAAACCAGCAGGTGAACATCTCAGAATTCGGGATGAGAAATCAAGACAAGGGAAGGTAGACTCTGCCTCTGTTATTACTTTCTGTCATCAAGGTATTGGGAAATGGGCTGAACATGGAGCAAACTTTAAAATGTCCAGTTTGGAATCATGTCTAGTTCAGAATAAGGCTGATGCCCAGTTACCAGTGGTGTACCAGTCATGGTGATGTTAATAAAAACCCTCTGGTCTAGATCATTCTGTATCTTCTTCAAGTTCTGATAAGACTCCAAAGGTCATGGCTGTTGAAAAGAAGGGTGCTGGACTTTTTCCCAAGCCAAGCATATCCCATCACAATTTAATCATGTTGATATACTCGTTAAAATTGAAAAAGAGCTAGCCATTAACTTCTGCATAATAACTTCTCTAGCACTGGCTGAATTATCTCAACTTTCTGACCTTCATGCTTAACCACCTAATATTAACAAATAGGAATAATTCATTAAGAAGAAAACTGAAAAGAAAAATATAAGTTAGAAATGAAAAAGATGATCAAGTGAATGTGGGACTTTAGAAAATTCAAAGTTGAAGAGGAACTAGAAAGTAAAATATTTTTAAAAATTATACTATTTTGTTGTTTTATTTACCTGTTCTAAAAGAACATTTAAAAAAACTGAGAAAATCATAAAATTTTTAAAAGAGGAAAAAATGTATAACTCCAATACACAAAAGCAAGTACCATTAATGTTTCTAAAGTACCTCCTTCAAGCATTTTCTCTATTACTCTATTATATGCATAGTTGAGCTTCTACCATATATCTATATACTCTTATTTACTATTATAATGTGTTTTCAACACCGTAAAAATTCACCAGTGTATTAGTTATCTATTGCTATGTAATAAATTACCCACACATTAGAAGCCTACCAGCAAATAGACGTTTATTATCTCAATTAGTTTCTTTTTTTTTTTTTTTTTTTGAGACAGAGTCTGGCTCTGTCACCCAGGCTGGAGTGCAGTGGCGCGATGTCAGCTCACTGCAAGCTCCGCCTCCCGGGTTCACGCCATTTTCCTGCCTCAGCCTCCCGAATAGCTGGGACTACAGGTGCCCGCCACCGCGCCCGGCTAATTTTTTTGTATTTTTAGTAGAGACAGGGTTTCACTGTGTTAGCCAGGATGGTCTCGATATCCTGACCTCGTGATCTGCCCGCCTCGGCCTCCCAAAGTGCTGGGAGTACAGGCGTGAGCCACCGCGCCAGGCCTCATTAGTTTCTTAAGGTTGGGAATCTGAGACAGGCTTAGCTGGGTGTCTCTAGTTCAAAGTGTCATGAGGTTGCAGTTGAGATGTTGCCTACAGCTGCAGTCACCTTGAAGTTTTGCTAGGGCTGGAGTGCCTCTTTCCAAGATGGATCACTCCAGTGGCTGTTGGCAGGAGGCCTCAGTCCCTCACCGCATGGACCTCTCCAGAGGGCTGCTTGAGCACCCTCACAACATAGCACCTGCTTCCACAGAGCAGGTGATCTAAGAGAGACTAAGAGTAAAGACACAGTGTATTTTATCGCCTAGCCTCATAAAACACACACAATCATTTCTGCAACCTGCTGATGACATAGGCCAGCCATATTCACTGTGGAAGGGGACTACACAAAGGCATGAACCAGGAGTCTAGAACAATGCTGGAGGCCATCTTGAAGAGTAGCTACCACAGTGGGAATTTGTAATGGCTGCATGTATCTTATCACATAAATCTCTATAACTGTATTGACTATTCATGCAAAGTTGGATGTTATTTCTAATATTTCCTTATTACAACCCTCTAATAAGCACCTGTGTAGTAAGCTTTTCATCAACAGTTCAGATCACTTTTTTAGAATATAATCACAGAAGTGGGATTGTTGAGTTCAAAAAAACCTTTTTCTTAATTTCCTTTTTAAGTAAGTTGGTTTCATAAAGGAAGTTAATATATTATTTCAATGAACATATGCATTTTATTTCATGTATTTGTGATAAATACCTTGAAATGCCTATGCAGTGATTCATAACTGCATGTTTATTTTTCATTTAATGAATTATATACTCAATATATTTTAGGTAGCTATATTATACATATAATAGTTTGATACTTATGGCATGTGGGTTTTTTCATTGTTATTTCACCATTTTATAGATCCTCCTGAGTTTGTTTGTTGCTGTTATTTTGGACAACTTAGAACTTGATGAAGACCTAAAGAAGCTTAAACAAGTAAGTAACGTATGGGGAATTTTTTTTTAAAAGGACAAAAAACCAGGGACAAACCATTTGCTTATAGGCCATATTAAAAATTTGAGCTTCAAAGTAAAAATAAAATGTAATAAGTTAAGGCTATCCAAGGTGGCAAAATGGTGTTCTTTTAAGTTTAACTTTTATCTAATATTAACAAGGGAAACTTTCCATTACTCTATAAATATCCTAGGAATAGTTTTGAATAAAAGTAAGACGGACAGAGTGTAGTAAATTGGATTTGGAGACTGTTCTCCTTCTGTCATTAAATGAAGGTTGTTTGGAAATGAGATGCCTCAAGGCCAGATTGCCATTTTGCATAATTATATGTAATACTCTTTATCATCATCATAAAAATACTACAACCTGCCTGGTCTCTAGACACTTAAGGACAGTTTAGTCTGGGTGCCCGTAGTGAGTATAAGAAACAGAATAAATGATCAAATGTGGACCCAGTTATGTATGAAAACAGATGGGATGTCATCATGGTGAAAGTTATACCCCAAAAAATGAAACTAGAAATAGGTGAATGCTGTGTTCTTAATGGCAGGAGGATTACAGCTATAGTCAACAATTCCCATAGTTTCTGTTGCATGGAGGATATTTGGCTTGAATATTTGGCTCGATCAAAGAGTACAGACCCTTTGAGAAGAGCTCGCAAGAGAGTGGGACAATGGGTGGAGCGTTCTTGTATCACCGTCCCCAACACTGAGAGAATAATTGAGATGTTAACTACCAAACTCTACCCAACTGTTAGAATGTTAGAATGTCGACAGAACCACACCTGTAGTAATGTTAACAGAACCATG
The DNA here is from genome assembly GCF_028878055.3 of Symphalangus syndactylus. Taxonomy (NCBI): domain Eukaryota; kingdom Metazoa; phylum Chordata; class Mammalia; order Primates; family Hylobatidae; genus Symphalangus; species Symphalangus syndactylus. Next base: position 19,147,383 of record NC_072437.2, read on the forward strand.
GCTCTCAACCTTTCTATTTGGAATTATAAGCAGGCCCTCCATATTCAGAATTTTCCAAAGCTCTCTATTTTTAACAAAGCAAAAAATATAACCTATTTAAATTTTTTAATTTTTTTAATCTATCTCATGATCAGGTTAGGCATTTCATTTTATTATTTTTACCTTTAAAGCCTATGCTTTTAACAGAGGGTATCAATAAGGAAAAAAAAAACAGAACAAACAAACAAAAAATTGTTATGAAGATTCCTACTCAGAGCATACCAAGGAAGGTTTTGAGTTCTTCACCATCCTACAGCTACCCAGACAAATGGGCATCTTCCCGGCTCTGCTAGAGATGATTTCTTCCACGTCTTTTCACTCTATGGCAGCAGTGATAGGTTCTTCAAATGAGAGCTGGGACATTCCTTTATGCCATCAATGAAAAATATTTTGTGTGGCTTCTAGTTGCAGAAAAAATATCTAATAGGTGAGTTCAAAATTGAAAGTGACCAGCCATATAATTAGACATGACCAATAAAAATCTGCTGCTGTAGAACCACTTTAGTCCATGCTTTACAAATCTGGTATTGAGCTGTCGCTTTTCCTTCATGCCATGGTTATTATGCACAGATATGTACTATCCTCTGAGAGGGTACGTTACAATGTGTATTCTATAGATAAAATTTAAAATAACTGATTTTTTTTAGCTAGTGCTACCGCCAGGTTCCATATGCTTTTAAATAACCATATAATTCCAGCCCTCATTTGCAAAATAATTTTTCTGCTGGAAAGCAACAAAATAAACTTGTATGTAGCAATTTTTTCAGGATTGTGAATTCAAACCTAAGGATACTTTGCAGTGTTCATTTTTTTTCAACATTTTAACTTATTTATATATACATGTATATACATAGCCTACTTAAATTTTTTGTCATCTTTATATCTAATGGTCACAATAGGCATTTCATATCTGACCCAAAGTGAAAAACCAACAAAAAAAGTCAGGACTTTAATTGGCATTGACATTCTTCCTGGACTATAAAGTTTTAATAAACTATATGGCTCTTCACTTTGGGTAAATGTCATTATTTATAAAAGAGCTTTTAATCACTTGCTAGATATTAGTGAAGCTTCGTGTTTCTGGAAATTCTGTATATCAGAACTGGTTATCCAATTGCACTAGCCTACAGTTTGAACCATATACTCTGGGTATTTGGGCATTGAAAACTCCAATCATAATGCAGCAATTCCATTTTTGTTAGTACTTTTTACACTGTTCTTTATCCATGGTTGGACTGAAACTATGTATCTATTAAATTCTTCTATTAATTTCATACTTGAAACTCATTGACCCTGAAATTCATTAGAGCAAATATTATTAAACTAAGTTAAAGTGTTCCTGGTTAACTTTCTCTCATTTTTGTATGATTATGTTTTGTTTTCACTAGTTTTTAACTACTGTGTCATTTTTTATGCCCCTGATTTTTCTTATTTTCAGTGATCTTGGCCTTTAAGGTAGGGCTCATTTGCATATTTTTAAGAACACACACATTCGCGTGCATGCACTTTCATATACACAGGTAGTAATGTGGATACCTGAAACTTTCGACTGTCTTTTACAGATTCTTTTAAAAAACAATAAAATTGTTACCCTAAATATTTGCTTCAATTGTCCATGTACAAATCCAGTCCTTAAGATTTAAACTTATGTACTCTATTTTTACTATTTCCAGATAGAGAGTAGAGTGGAGGAAATGTTCAAAGAAAGTATTTGATTGTCTTAATGTTTCAAGTTTCAGAAAGCGCTATGCATTCCAAATTCCGTCTTTGCTCTGTTCAAACTTTTTGCTTCTTTTACCACGTCTGCTGGTCTGTAGATTCTCATAGCTATGGTGACATTGGTTGAATTCGTGCTCGGTATCAAGTGTTTTATGTTTTCACTTATTTTTCAAAACAACCCGTTCAATGCAGGTATTATTATTATGTCCATCTTACAGATGAGGAAACTAAGACACAGAGAGGTTAAGTAACTTGCTCAAGGTTACACAGCCAACAAATGTCAGAGCTAGAATTTGAACCTAGACAATTTGGACCAAAAGCCCGCACTCTTAACCTCTAAACTGTATTGATTCGAACTAAAGCTATATAAAGGCCAAACATGGGTCGTGCATACTATGGAGGCCACTCATAGGACTCTGAATTATTTGTTTATAAATAATGATGTTGTAGATAACAAAGGCATCCTCATATTCAAGTAACTGTTAGAATGAAGGACAGTTTCTGAGAATAGCAGTGAATGCAGCAACCAAATCATTAAAACTAGTTCCAGATTAGTTCTTTGTTTCCTCTCAAAACTCAGAGGATCTAATCAGAGCCACTGGAGTTACAGTCTTGCTGCGCGATGGCAAATGCCACTCAAGGTGCCACTTTGCAATGATCTTCTTGGAGCGATGATCCTCCTCAGACGCCTACATAACAGGCTTGCAGCATAACAACATTTTAGTGACTTTAATGTCTTTTATTATCGATATGTTTTTAACTGTTTTAATATATAAAAGTTGGTTCATAGTTTTTTTTTCAAGAATAATAAAAACCAGTGCCAGTTACCTCTAAAATGGGGGTGTTGGCCAGGCGCAGTGGCTGACACCTGTAATCCCAGCACATGGGGAGGCCGAGGTGGACGGATCACGAGGTCAGGAGATTGAGACCATCCTGGCTAACACGGTGAAATCCCGTCTCTACTAAAATACAAAAAACAAAAAAATTAGCCGGTCGTGGTGGCGGGTGCCTGTAGTTCCAGCTACTTGGGAGGCTGAGGTAGGAGAATGGCGTGAACCCGGGAGGCGGAGCTTGCAGTGAGCCAAGATGGCGCCACTGCACTCCAGCCTGGACGACAGAGCGAGACTCCGTCTCAAAAAATAATAATAATAATAAATGGGGGTGTTAACATGCAACACTCAGTAGGGCTCAACAGAGGAAGAGGAAGCAGCCCTCGTGTGGGGGAGAGGAGAGGCCGCCCTTAAGCTAAGGGTGTGAGATGGTGGTAGAAAGTGAAAAGGTACTAGTGAAGAAATTATAATGGAAAAGAAGGAAGAAGTGAAGTAGGAAAACACCAGATATGAAATAAAGAGTATGAATATAATGCAGGGATAAAGGTGCAGGAACGTGGCCAAATCCAGAGTTGGGAATGTGAGCAAGTCAGTGGCCAAAAGTGAAAGCCCACCAGGTCCTTCCCCTGAAAAGCTCCCTGAGGGCAGGCATGGGCTGCATGACGGATTGTCGGTGGGCCTGTGTTGAGAAGCATGGCACTGTATGTCTTTTCCCATTATTTTTCTATGCGATCTCCATGTGCATCAGAGGTGGTTTCTAGCCAAGGACTGCTGAGCTCTAGGGGTCCTCATGAGAAGCTATGGTGTCATTTTTAATACTTCAGGAGGCTGGAAGAGAATTGTGCATTTACCTAATATAAGCCCGCACCTGCTAAATAAAATGTCAAGTTTAATACTTTTAGCTGGAAATCTGAAAATTCTAAGTGGCAGCACTGTTCCTTAATACTATAGTTCTGAAGTGTTTTCATATATACTTTCCTTCAAGGAAATTTGTTTAAAGCTACAATGAATTTCTTATTGCTTAATCAATGCATTTTGGCAGGAAAAAATTTGGGTTTTAGAATCCAGAGGAGAAAGTAAAAGGACTTTTTGCACAGAAATTTTGAGAGGCTCTGGTGTGTTTGTTCCCATCACCCCCTCTCCAAGATATCACCAGTGTGTGCCGTGACGGTCACCTCTATGGCTTTTCCTTTGTCACTTCCCACAGTCATGTTCCAAAAACTCACCTCAATCATATAACCATATGAAATACCTCTATTGCCTTCCCTGTGTGTTATATATAGGGCACAACTGATTCCTAATAGCAACAGGGCAGCATAATCTTTGCATAGCTGCCATCATTTACATGACCCCCATATTGAATTACATGGAAACCATATTTCTCTTTTCAGCATCCCCAAAAGCCAATACAGAGACCTGGGAAAAAAATATATATGTGTGTGTATGTACATATATTATTACATATATGTAATATATATAACATATATGTATATATCATACATTAAATACAAAAATATATTATAATTTTGTATTACATATATGTAATATCTACACATATATGTATATATTAAATATAAAGATTATATTATTTATATATATGTAATACATGACATAAATTATATATAATGTGTGTACTATATATAACATGGTATCTAAAAATTATATTTTTATATTTAGTATTTATACACATATATAAAACATTGTTTCTGCATGACATTTAAAAATTGGCTAAAAATGAGATTGTCTGTGAATGTGTGATTGTGGTGAGCTGAGGAGATTCCTGATAAATCAGTTGGTATAGAGGCTACAACAAAACCCTTGACCTAAAACTTCTCTGAACAGGAAGAGTTGATGACTGTGAAGCTCAAGTGATGCACGAATGACACTGGGGAATGTAGACAGAGTTTTGCAAGGTTTGAATGTGAAGAGAATTCTTGCAGCTTTAATGATTTTTGCAAATTCGGTGAAAGACAGATATAAAAGGTTTTCTTTTAAGCAGTATAAAATTCATTAAGCTTTGAGGGAAGAAAAAACCCACGGAAAAGCCTGAGAGGAGGAATCATTGAAAAGGGAAGTATAGATAGTCTGTTTAGATTAAATTCAGAGCTGTGAATTTGAAAACTGTTTACCCAGCTCTGTATCCAGTCTCGTTTGAATCCTGGTCCCAATTTAATGGTGCTGGGTCTTTGCTAGAGTCCGCTGCATAGTGGTGGATAGATATTATATATTAAGAAGCTTTCCTCTCTTATTGACTGTGACTTTTTCAAACAAAAACCATAAATATCTTATATTCTCTTTTGTTAAAGTATGAGCTCCAGGTGAATGTTTTTCTTTAGCCTTAAGCTGCATGATAGTTGATTTTATGTGTCAACTTGACTGGGCTAAGGGATGCCCAGATAGCTGGCGAAACATTGTTTCTGGGTGCATCTGTCGGGTGGTTCTGGAAAGATTTGCATTTGAATTGGTAGACTGAGCAAAGCAGACCCCCTTCCCCAGTGTCGTTGAGCCACTTCCAAAGCTTTGAGGGCCCAGACAGAACAAAAAGGTGGAGGAAGACTGAATTTGCTGTCTGTCTCATTGCCTGCACCATGTAAACAACCTTCTCCTGCCCTCAGGAATCCTGGTTTTTAGGCCTTCAGACTGTTGCCCTGGCTTCCAAAGGTCTCCAGCTTGAAGATGGCAGATTGTGGGACTTATCAGCCTCCATAATTACATGAGCCAATACCTTAAAATAAATATTGGTGTATATTTTATTGGTCCTGTTTCTCTGGAGAATCTTGCCTAACACACCCTGAAGCTTTCATTTGCATCTCCATTTTGTCGCCTATATTGAGTTCATTCTAGATTGAGGGCGGTAGCAAGGTGGCAGGGATGCTGCTGGAAGATGCCATTCGGCTGAGCACTGGTTGCATCTCCTGATGTTAGTTGAATCTTCAGTCTTCTCAGCATTTTGTCAGTCTCTCATGAATGAACTCAAACTAATGTAATTTTAAAAGACTGATATAACTGCTGCAGGAGCAAATGCTATCTATTGAGAACTACCTTGTGTAGGCTACTTTATATTAAATTATCACATTTAATCCTAAATATTAAAGATGTGGCAACCAACATTCAGGGGAGTGAATTTCTTGCCCAAGTCCACACAATTCATATGTGCCTGGGTCAAGGCCACAAAGGCTGTCTGACACTAAACCAATGTCCTTGCCGAAAGAGGCCATGCTGCCTGCAGAGAACCAGCTCCTTTATTTACAATGAAAAGCATATCTAGGTGTGGATTGGATGAGATGCTTATCCATTTTTTAGATCAGCATATTTTCTCCCTGTGGGTATTCAAAGAAGAAGCCAAATTATAATCAGACTATAGCTTAGTGAGCCAGGAATCAGGATGGAGAGGGAGGCAAGAAAGGTTGTGTGATTCAAATAAACATAGATGACAGTTTGATAGGTGCAGCCAACCACCATGGCACGTGTACGCCTATGTAACAAACCTGCACATTCTGCACATGTGTCCCGGTATTTAAAGTAAAATATAAAAGTAAATAAATAAAAATATTTTAAAAAATACATAATGGCATAGGCTAAGATAGGCTGAGATCATCTGAGATATCTCTTTTACAGTTGAGCTATTAGTGACCCAGAAACTACATCTACCCATTCTGTGAAACTGGGGTGTGGACACTCATCTACTATGCTATAGATATTGTGTCGGTGCCAGGGACATGTGATGGTCAGGACACTGTTTCTACCCTCAAAATAACTCCTGAGCCAGTGGGAGAAAGAGACAAGTAAACAGGCAGTTTGGGTTCGGTGGTGACCATTATAAGGATAATGTTTTGGAAGCACACTGAAAACATCTAAAGCAGACTGAAATCAGAGACATTTTCTCACAAGCAGGTGCAGACTGAAATCTGGAGGTTGAGTAGTGCTAATCCAGGTGAAGAGGGTTGGAGGAAGATGGCATGAAGAAGGATACTGAAGACCAAGGGAGCTGCGGACTCTTTTTTAGGTGGGATAAAAACAGAGTGGCTTTGTGGACACTAAGAGTTTGCTGTGGCTAATGTGTAGAGCAAGAGAGAAAATTGTGAACTGGAAAAATAAGCAGAGACCAGTACAGGAAATGCTTGAGCAGCACTAAGCATTTTGATATTATTCTGATGGCATTTACGCCACAGGGTGTCTTAATCATACCTACATTTTGGTGTCAGTGTGAAGTGAACTGGTGGGCACCTAGACTGGAGATGGAAGAATCAGTTCTTGAGGCAAGTGGTGATGGCAGCCTGAACAAAAGGAAATAGGAATGGGAGAATATGAAAGTGGTGGAGTACAGAGAAGAGATTTAGTGACAAATTGGATGTAGGAAGTGAGAAAAACCAGGACACAGGGATGTCACCCAGATTTCTAGATTTCTTTAAGTGCACTGATACAGAAGAAATGCAAGAGAAAGAGAAATGAGAGTTTTGTTTATTTGGGTTTTTTTTCGGGGGAAGAAGGTTGGTCATATTTTCCCTGAGATGCCTGGGAAATATCTATGAGACAATGCCTATGGAGAGATATACAGTTTAAAGCTTAGGTGGAATATCTAGGCTGAAATAGATACTGAAAAAGTGCAAAATCAACATACAGATGGTAATTTAAGACTTTAGAGAGCAGGAACTTACCAAGGGAAGGATGGTGCCCTAAGGGGTAATAAATAAATGGTACGAACCAGTGAGAAGGAGCCAAAATGTGTATGAGAAGTCACAGCACAAAAGGTTTAAGAGGAAAGCCTAGGATGTGTGTGTCATCAAAATCAAAAGGTGAAAGAGTTTCAAGAGAGAGGCTTGTTCAACAATCTCAAAGACTTCAAAGAGGTCAAAAAAATAGTCACCATGGAAAGCAATCCCATTTACAGTAGCACCAACAAGAATAAAATACTTGGAATAAACTTAACCAAGGAGGCAAAAGACACATACCCTGAAAACTATAAAATACTGAGGAAAGAACTTAAGCCACAAATAAAGATGAATTCTGACTTACAATGATTCGACTTAACAATTTTTTTTTTGACAGAGTCTCAACCTGTTCCTTAGGCTGGAGTTCAGTAGCATGATCTTTGGCTCACTGCAATCTCTGCCTCCCACGTTCAAGTGATTCTCCTGCCTCAGTCTCCTAAGTAGCTGGGATTACAGGCATGCATCACCAACCCCAACTAATTTTTGTATTTTCAGTAGAGACAGGGTTTCTGTTGGCCAGGCTGGTCTTGAACTCCTGACCTCAAGTGATTCACCTGCCTCAGCCTCCCAAAATGCTGGGATTACAGGTGTGAACCACTTCACCCAGCAACTTACAATTTTCTGATTTTATGATGGTGCAAAACAGATACACGCTCGGTATGCTCCTCAACTTAAGATGGAATTACATCCAGAAACACTCATAGTAAGTTGAAAATATCGTAAGTCAAAAAAATGCACTTTTAACTTACAGTATTTTCAACTTATAATGAGTTTATAAACCCCATTGTAAGTTGAGGAACATCTGCAAGTGAAAAGACATTCTGTGTTGAAGAACTGGAAGGCTTAATATTGTTAAAATGTTCATACCACCCAAAGCAATCTATAGATTCAATGCAATCTTTTGCAAAATTCCAATGGCCTTTTTTGCAGATATAGAAAAGAAATCTTAAAATTCATATGAAATCTCAAGGGATACCAAAGAGCCAAAACAATTCTGAAAAAGAACAAACTTGAAGATGTCATACTTCCTGATTTCAAAACATATTACAAAGGTAAAATAATCAAAACAGTGTGATACTGGAATAAAGACACACATATAGACCAGTGGAACAGAATAGAGAGGCCACAAATAAACCCTCACATATATAGTCAAATGATCTTTAACAGTGGTGTCAAGACCACACTATGGGGAAAGGACAGTCTGTTCAACAAATGGTGTTGAAAAATTGCATAGCCACACACAAAAGAATGAAGTTTGGCCCTTACCTTATATCATATATAAAAATTAGCTCAAAATGGATTAAGGACCTTAACAAAAGACCTAAAACCATAAAGCTCCTAGAAGAAAACAAGGCAAAAGCTTCATGACATTGGAATTGTCAATGATTTATTGGATACGGCACAGACAGCAAAAGCAAAAATAGGACACTGCATTAAACTTAAAAACACTTGCACATCAAAGGAAACAACCAATAGAGTGAAAAGCCACCTATGGGATTGTAGAAAATATTTGCAAATCCTATGTCTGATAAGGAGTTAATATTGAGAATATGAAAGAGCTCCTGTAGTCAACAAGAAAAATACAAATAATCTGTTTTAAAAATAGGCAAAGCACTTAAATTGACATTTATCTAAAGAAGATATACAAATGGCCAAGTAGATGAAAAGATGTTCAACATCACTAATCATTAGAGAAATGCAAATAGAAACCACAATGAGATACCCCTTTATACCTATTAGAATGGCCACTATCAAAAAAAACAGTTTGGCAAGAATGTGAAAAAATTGCAACATTTGTACTTTGTTGATGAGAATATAAAATGGTGCTGCTGCTGCGGAAAACAGTATGGCAGTTCCTCAAAAAATTAAACATAATGATCATATGATATAATATACTTCTGGGTATGTATATCCAAAAGAAATTAAAGTAGAATCTCAAAGAGATATTTGCACATGCATGTTCATTGCAATATTTTTCACAATAACAGAAGGTGGAAGCAGCCCTAGTGTCCACCAGTGGATGAATAGATAAACAAAATGTGGTATCTACACGCAGTGAAATATCATTCAGCCTTAAAAATGAATGAAACTCTGACACGTGCAACACATGGATGAACCTTGAGAACATCATGCTAAGTGAAATAAGCCAGTCACAAAAAGACAAATTCTGTATGGTTTCTCTTATGTGAGTTTATCTAAAGTAGTCAAATTCAGAGAAACAGAAGACAGAATGATAGTTGCCAGGGGCCGGGGAGAGGAGTAAACCCATTGTTGTTCAATGGGTACAGAGTTTCCACTTTGAAACATGAAAAAGTTCTGGAGATCTGTTGTACAACGATGTGACTATGTTTAACACTACTGAACTGTACACTTAAAATGGTTAAGATGGGGCTAGGCGTGGTGGCTCACACCTGTAATCCCAAAACTTTAGGAGGCCGAGGTAAGCGCATTGCTTGAGCCCAGGAGTTTGAGATCAGCCTGGACAACATGGCAACACCCTGTCTCTACTAAAAATACAAAAAATTAGCCTAGCCGGACATGGTGGTGCATGCCTGTAGTCACAGCTACGTAGGTGGCCAAGGTGAAAGGATTGCTTGAGCCCAAGAGATCAAGGCTTCAGTGAGCTGTGATCATGCCATTACATTTCAGCCTGGGCAACACAGTGAGACCCTGTCTCAAATAACAACAACAGCAACGACAAAAATGATCAATATGGCAAAATTTATGTTATATGTTTTTTTACCACAATTAATTTCTTTTATTTAAAACTGATCATATTAACAATAAGGAGGTGGTTAGTGATGGCAATAAGAGCAAGCTCAGGGCCTTTGATGATACAGAGCTGGGTTGCAGAGGATAGGGAATCAATGACAGGTAAGGAAGTGAAGGTGGATTACCAACCTTTTCCTCAAACTCCTCATATTCTGTTTCCAGATAGACCACCTGGTTGCTGGCTGAGTCTTAATTTTGTTAGATATGTTAACACCATTTGCTGCAGTGCTACCCAACCTTTTCCCATTGTGGTATGCATAGAGAATCGTATTTGTACAACACACTGAAGTCAACAGATAGGAAGCACGAGCAGCTGGAAATATCAGATATCAAAGATTCCTGATGCTCCAGGAAACAGCTGCCCAGGAGCGAGAGGACCATACCCTGAAGAACCTATAAATCGTTAGTGGCTGAGAGTTGGAAAACTCTGCATTTCACTCAAACCTGTTGATGCTACCTAACTCCACTTGAAGCCATTCTTTCAATCTTTTGGTCAGAGATGACTCTTTTGAGGTCAGTTTATTATTGCCCATAACTTTCCATGACGTAAATCTCAAAAGATCAGCTTATAGAGTATTTGATCTGTTATTTCTGAAATAGCTACTTACTTTTATAATAAATTCTTATGTTTATAATAAATGTTAGACTTTTTATAATAAATTCTCTGTCACACTAAGACATGAACAGCAATAAAATTGGTTTGAAGAAATGAAATGGCTAAGACTGAGAACAGTTTAGATCAAGGTTTAAGCCAAGAAGTCACAACAGAGGCCCAGAATTTGGGAATATCAATTATCAACATAAAACAACAGCCTAGGAATCTAGAAGTCATTCAAAAAGTAGAAATATGGGAGGCCAAGGTGGGAGGATCGCTTGAGCCCAGTAGTTGGAGACCAACCTGGGCAATATAGTGAGACCCCCATCTCTACAAAAAATTATAATTATCGCAGTGTGGTGGTCCATACCTGTGGTCCCAGCTGCTTGGGAGGCTGAGGCGGGAGAATCACTTGAGCCCAGGAGGTCAAGGCTTCAGTGAGCTGTGATCGTACCACTGCATTCCAGCCTGGGCAACAGAGAAAGACCCCGTCCCCGCAACCCCCCAAAAAAGATAAAGATAGAAACAGCCAACTGGATTTTTACAGTCAAATAAGTATAGGTGGGAGATTCAGAAAGTCAGTTCAAAACAGGAGAAGTACCTGTTAGAATTGATGTCCTCCTGATATGAGTGGAATTGTGTCCCTCGAATAGGTACGTGGAAGCCCTATCCCTCAGTCCCTGTGAATGTAACTTGATTGGAAATAGGGTCTTTGTAGATGCGATCAAGTTACGCTGAGGTCATTAGGGTGGACCCTAGTCCAATATGACTGGTGTCTTCATAAAAGAGAAGAGACACAGACACACAGACAGAGCACCATGTGATGATGGAGCCACAGACTGGAGTGATGCGGTCCACAAGGAACACCCAGGATTGCTGGCATCACCAGCAGCTGGCAAAGTCCCATGGAGTAGACCCCCCTCAGAACCTCCAGAAGGAGCTTGCCTTGCTGACGTCTTCATCTCAGACTTCCAGCCCCCAGAAATATGAGACAATACATTTCTGTTTTCAGCCATTCCAGTTTTTTCGAACTTTGTGGCAGCGGCCCTAGACAACTAACACACCTCCAGAGCCTTGTTCTCTGGATTCAAGAAGAAACGATCACTTCTAAAGCTGGCAAGTAGCCTGGCTGACAGCGTGGGGCAGCGGGGAACAATGGACGTACCCTTGGAATCCTACACCAGCCTGCACCACCCTGGAGCAGCTTTCTCAGCAGTTGGAGTTATTTTCTTCTGCCTTTCTTTGATTATAGGAATCAAACCCCATCATAGTAAAATTTTATAGACTTGAGACTTTCTTAGAGGAAAGGTTTATGTAAGCCCTTCCAAAATTTCATGTCATGTATGATTAACCCAAACCAGAAGGACATTGTTTTAGAGACCTTTTCTTTGCCTCATCCACGGGTACTCGGGACTGTTTTGTTAGCATGATCTCTCTTACCATGGAAAAAACATGAAACTACACACCTAAGATTGTCCACTCAAGTCTACAGTGGTGGGTTGTCGGTTATATCATTCTTTAATTGTGCTAATTCAGAATTGTTTTCATTCCAGTTTCCACAGCACTCTGCAAGGTAACCCTTCAATTAATATATATATATGCCAGGCATGGTGACTCACACCTGTAATCCCAGCACTTTGGGAGGCCGAGGCAGGTGGATCACCTGTGGTCAGGAGTTTGAGACTAGCCTGGCCAACATGGTGAAACCCTGTCTCTACTAAAAATACAAAAAATTAGCCAGGCATAGTGGTGGGCGCCTGTAGTCCTAGCTACTTGGGAGACTGAGACAGGAGAATCACTTGAACCCAGGAGGCAGAGGTTGCAGTGAGTTGAGATCGTGCCTGCGAATCTCCATCTCAACAAGAGTGAAACTCCATCTCAAAAAAATAAATAAAATAAAATATAGTGGGATTTGGAGGGAAAATGTGCCCAAACTGGAGAGAAGCTCACACTTCAACTCCAGCTGAACACTGCCCACTGCTTAACTATAAGGATGCTATTTTATTTTGTTTCCTTTAATCAAGAGAACAAAAGTGTTAAGAAGCATGAGCTTACTGCACTGTACCATTGAATGGTACAGCAAGGATGATAAGGAAGAGCAACCTCGCAGCACTTTTTCTTTCAGATCCTGTCACAGGCAGTGGGAAACTAGATTGCAATGGTTCTAAGAGAAAAGCGTGACAATTAGTTTTCAGCTTTATGCGGTGCCTGAGAGTTGTTGAATTACAAAAAGGCTCTCTTATAGTTGTGTTAAGATTTGTTTCTGAGGGCTCTGTTCTGTTCCATTGATCTATGTCTCTGTTGTGGTACCAGTACCATGCTGTTTTGATTACTGTAGCCTTGTAGTATAGTTTGAAGTCAGGTAGCATGATGCCTTCAGCTTTGTTCTTTTGGCTTAGGAATGACTTGGCGATGAGGGCTCTTTTTTGGTTCCATATGAACTTTAAAGTAGTTTTTGCCAATTCTGTGAAGAAAGTCATTGGTAGCTTGATGGGGATGGCATTGAATCTATAAATTACCTTGGGCATATCTACAACTATCTGATCTTTGACCAACCTGACAAAAACAAGCAATCGGGAAAGGATTCCCTATTTAATAAATGGTGCTGGGAAAACTGGCTAGCCATATGTAGAAAGCTGAAACTGGATCCCTTCCTTACACCTTATACAAAAATTAATTCAAGATGGATTAAAGACTTAAATGTTAGACCTAAAACCATTAAAATCCTACAAGAAAACCTAGGCAATACCATTCAGGACATAGGCATGGGCAAGGACTTCATGTCTAAAATACCAAAAGCACTGGCAACAAAAGCCAAAATTGACAAATGGGATCTAATTAAACTAAAGAGCTTCTGCACAGCAAAAGAAACTACCATCAGAGTGAACAGACAACCTACAGAATGGGAGAAAATTTTTGCAACCTACTCATCTGACAAAGGGCTAATATCCAGAATCTACAATGAACTCCAACAAATTTACAAGAAAAAAACAAACAACCCCATCAAAAAGTGGGCGAAGGACATAAACAGACACTTCTCAAAAGAAGACATTTATGCAGCCGAAAAAATGCTCATCATCACTGGCCATCAGAGAAATGCAAATCAAAACCACAATGAGATACCATCTCACACCAGTTAGAATGGCCATCATTAAAAAGTCAGGAAACAACAGGTGCTGGAAAGGATGTGGAGAAATAGGAACACTTTTACACTGTTGGTGGGACTGTAAACTAGTTCAACCATTGTGGAAGTCAGTGTGGCGATTCCTCAGGGATCTCGAACTAGAAATACCATTTGACCCAGCCATCCCATTACTGGGTATATACCCAAAGGACTATAAATCATGCTGCTATAAAGACACATGCACACGTAGGTTTATTGTGGCACTATTCACAATAGCAAAGACTTGGAACCAACCCAAATGTCCAACAACGATAGACTAGATTAAGAAAATGTGGCACATATACACCATGGAATACTATGCAGCCATAAAAAATGATGAGTTCATGTCCTTTGTAGGGACATGGATGAAACTGGAAAACATCATTCTCAGTAAACTATCACAAGGACAAAAAACCAAACACCTCATGTTCTCACTCATAGGTGGGAACTGAACAATGAGAACTCATGGACACAGGAAGGGGAACATCACACTCCGGGGACTGTTGTGGGGTGGGGGGAGGGGGGAGGGACAGCAGTAGGAGATATACCTAATGCTAAATGACGAGTTAATGGGTGCAGCAAAACAACATGGCACATGGATACATATGTAACAAACCTGCACATTGTGCACACGTACCCTAAAACCTAAAGTATAATAATAAAAAAAAAAAAAAAATGGCATCTGCTTTAGAGAAATTAAAAAAAAAAAGGTTTATTGTGAGGCTCTTTCCCTAAGCAGCCTTAGGTAATCTGTGAAAATGGTTCGCTATTCACTTGACCCAGAGAACCCCATGAAATCACGCGAATCAAGAAGTTCCAATCTTCGTGTTCACTTTAAGGACACTCGTGAAACTGCTCAGGCCATCAAGGGTATGCATATATGAAAAGCCACGAAGTATCTGAAAGATGTCACTTTACAGAAACAGTTTGTACCTTTCCGATGTTACAATGGTGGAGTTGGCAGGTGTGCGCAGGCCAAGCAGTGGGGCTGGACACAAGGTCGGTGGCCCAAAAAGAGTGCTGAATTTTTGCTGCACATGCTTAAAACCGCAGGGAGTAATGCTGAGCTTAAGGGTTTAGATGTAGATTCTCTGGTCATTGAGCATATCCAAGTGAACACAGCACCTAAGATGCGCCGCCGGCCCTACAGAGCTCATGGTCGGATTAACCCATACATGAGCTCTCCCTGCCACATTGAGATGATCCTTACGGAAAAGGAACAGATTGTTCCTAAACCAGAAGAGGAGGTAGCCCAGAAGAAAAAGATATCCCAGAAGAAACTGAAGAAACAAAAACTTATGGCACGGGAGTAAATTCAGCATTAAAATAAATGTAATTAAAAGGAAAAAAAAAAAAAGATTTGTTGTGAGGAGTTAGAATAGTGAGGTTTACCCTGTGTGGACCTACACATTAAATAGGAACTATGCTGGAGCTGGAGTCATTGCCCTGATTCCTTTTGGACTCAACTTTCACACAGTCCGTTTGGATCTTTTTTCAAGTAATTCATGTACTTTTCCGTTCTTCTGGAAGCATCCTCACAATCTACTTTATCATCCATTCTTCAAATATTTGAGTCCCTACCATGTATACAATGCTAGGCCAGGTACAATAATAGACAAATAAGTTCTTTGCTCCCATGGAGCCTTTTGGTCTAATAGGAGAGTTGGATGTAAATCAATTAATTAATTCCTAACTATGTAAATATTGAGATGAGCTTTCTTCAGAAAATAACATCATTTAAGAAGAGACATTCGTAGAAGACCCTGACACAAATGGTGGTCAGGGGTGAGGATGAAGAAAGTTACAGGAGAGCTAAGTTTTGCAAGATGAGCCTTGTGGACTTCACGGAGGTGTGGTGGGTCAGGAGAAGGGAGCACAACTCCAGGGAGAAGGGAAAGCCTCTTGCACCCAGAATGCAGGAAGACCAGGTTGGAGTGCTACAGAGTAAGTGTGGAAAAGTCAGCAGGGCATGAACCATGCAGTGCCTTGAGAAACACAGTAAGGACATTTACTTTTTTTTTTTTTTTTTTTGAGACAGTCTCACTCTGTCACCCAGGCTGGAGTGCAGTGGCATAGTCTTGGCTCACTGCAACCTCTACCTCCCGGGTTCAAGTGATTCTCCTGCCTCAGCCTCCCAAGTAGCCGGGATTACAGGATACGCCACCACTCCTGGCTAATTTTTATATTTTTAGTAGAGACAGAGTTTCACCATGTTGGCCAGGCTGGTCTTGAACCCCTGACCTCAGGTGATCTGCCCGCCTTGGACTCCCAAAGTGCTGGGATTACAGGCATGAGCCACCACACCAGCCGGAACATTGACCTTTAATGTTTACCTTTAACCTGAGCCACTGATGGGAGGCAGTGGTGAACCAGAGAACTGTTTGGAAAATAAAATCAAGAGGGACTTGATGATAGGTTGGATTTAAAGACATGAGTGAGAGAGTCTCAAAGATGACTCCTGGTTTCAGGTTTCTACAGTTGCATGAATGAAATGCCATTAACTGAGTCAAGAAACACTAGCATACAACCGTATTTGGGGGGAAGTTCATCAACTCAGCCTTGGGCTTGTTGAATTGGTGAATCTTTCAAGATGTCTGAACAGAGATGCCTAATAGTTGTGTATAAGTCTGGAGTTCAGGGGAGAAGGATGGCTGCCTGGAGATAGAAATGTGGATGTTCAATGTAATTCTCAATTATTTATTCAGGTCCTGTTCTAGACGTGTGGGGTAGGTCAATGAACAGAACAGACAAAAACGACTGCCTCATTTGAGCTTCAGTCCCAGTAAAGTTCTCCATGTTTTCATAAACTGGAAGGTGTAAGTCTGGGTGAGATTGTATAGGGTGGGAAGAAAAAAGATGCTGGAGCCTTGAGGAAGAGCAGCATTTAATAACTGCTGGTGTTTGCCTTTATGGTAACTCAACCTGTCTTTGTTTTCCTCCTTGTGTATTTTCACTTTCAGTTCCATTGCAAATAGTCAACATTTTCTGTATCTCAAGTTCAAAACTCCCAACAAGAACAGATCTGACTGATCCAGCTAATCAATATGATTCCTTTTAGGGAGGAATTTCATCTCTGATTGCCTTGCAATGCCGGCCAGTCTTATAGAAATTCCCTCTCTTTGGCCCGGTTTCTGGCTCAACCAGCTTTGACAAGGGTGATGAGTTACTTTGTACCACAAGGCAATTTATAAGGAAGAAACACCTTCATAAAAAAAAAAAAAAAAAAAACAGGCAGACATTCAGAGAACTCACCTGCATATTACAGAGAGATTTAATTTGTTTATCTATTGCATGCCACTGTAATTCAACAGTCTAAGCAAAGCTAACAGAAAAGAGGAGCTGAGACAATCCAGCCCCTCCCCAACCACTCATTCAGGAGGAAGCAGATGTGAATGCCATTGTAAGGTCTTGAGTGAGTATTGGTTCCCATTTCCTAGCCTGCCCCTCCTCCCACACTTGGTCAGTTACACCTTCATATGGCTCCTGTTCTCACTCTACCTCTCTGCTTTATGATAAGCGCAGATAAAAGGCAAGAGACACAGACAAAGTGAAAAAGAAGAAAGAGGGAAGGAAATTTAGAAGGGACCTTGCAAACATTTTCCTTTCACTGAGTGGTCCACAGGAGAAAACAATTAAAACTTCTCTCTCTTTTGGGAGGCCAAGGCGGGCAGATCACAAGGTCAGGAGATCAAGACCATCCTGACTAACATGGTGAAACCCTGTCTCTAC
This sequence comes from Symphalangus syndactylus, assembly GCF_028878055.3. Taxonomy (NCBI): domain Eukaryota; kingdom Metazoa; phylum Chordata; class Mammalia; order Primates; family Hylobatidae; genus Symphalangus; species Symphalangus syndactylus. The sequence continues at coordinate 19,164,942 of NC_072437.2, forward strand.
TAAAAATACAAAAAATTAGCCAGGCATAGTGGCGTGCACCTGTAGTCCCAGCTACTCAGGAGGCTGAGGCAGTAGAATTGCTTGAACCCGGGAGGCAGAGGTTGCAGTGAGCCGAGATCACACCGCTGCACTCCCGCCTGGGAGACAGAATGAGACTCCGTCTCAAAAAAAAAAAAAAAAAAAAAAACTTCTCTCTCACTAACAAAGAGATGTGATTTTGGAGAAATGTCTTCCCTCTCTTTCAGTTTTACCAAATCTGACTTGGGTATCTTTAGATCCGGTGTGCCCTCTTCACTTTGATGACATGGGTCCTAACTCCTATATGTTGTCTTATATGATAGTTTTATGTCATCCTAGCTGGCACTTTTATCATCTCCCTGGTCTCATAGGCATTTAAATCTGGGCCCCTGCACTAGACCCTGACAAGATCTTTTCTAGATCTAAAATTCTCATCCGGGAAAGAGTCGAGAGCTGGCATTACTGGGACGCATGTAGCTGTATACTTCATTATGACAGATCTGTTGTTTATGTCCAGTGTCTCCTCTGATTTTGGGGTGTTCGTGCTGCATGGTTTTATAATATACATAGTTCTAATATGTTCTGTGTTCATTACTGTGAATTTCTGCTCCGATCCCTGGCCACCTACACAAACCGCCATCTCCAGTGTAGGCAACATGTTAGTAACCACCCATAGGGGGCGACTGCAAGCCGTGATGAAGAGCTGGATCTACCATGTACCTGACCTGTGCTGTGAGCTCTGGCACTAGAGCTGGGGTCACTGGGCCCTAAATAAGCATTCTCCTCTCAGGATAGTCAGATTTTGTCAATACATACAATTTTCTCTTAGTAGAAATCTTGGTTGTATTAATAAATGCTGTCATTGACAGCATTGCTTTGTATTTGTACATGGATCAAATGAAAGAATAAAAGTCAGGAAAGTGATTATTTATTCCTTGCCATTTACTTAATATGCCATCAAACTTTCCCACTTTCCTATTATTTTTTCACTCTGGGAGTTTAGGAAAGGGAATTATATGACTACCTGGATTCTCATATGCCTTCAACATATTTTTAACTGGATCATTTCATCTTACTCTGGATTTGTGCCTAAAATCTCAGTGCTAAGTGCTCTATCTTCTAAATTGAGATTCCACCTTCCAAAGATGACTGGTGGTCCTCTTATTCCTGATTATCTTCCCAGCTCACCACTCCCCCAGATGAAATAAGGAGAGTGCTGTGGGAGGAAAGTTGTGGTAGAATCATCAGTAGCAGTGTTTATGGAGAGATTATTCCTCCTTTGCCAAAGCGCAAGAGGACTTCCAGAGAATCACTTGTAGGAGTGAGGAGTACCAGTCAAACAGAAGGAGACTGGCTCTTCCCTCTGGAAGCTTGGAAACCCGCACCTCTACTCAGTTCAGCCACTAGATTAGAGCAAGCTGAGTTGGTTGTGAAAAGAAGTTGGCATCTTCCTTCTGAAGAATGGTGCAGATGGGGTAGAGTGAACCTGCCCTTGTGTGACATAGACAGTTGTGAAAGTCAGAGGCCAGCCAGAGTAAAGCTAGCAGTAGCTTGTCAAGAAGGGACTGTCAAGAAGAATATTTTCTAAGATTAATGCTGGGCTGGGGGGAACCCCACCCCTTTCTACATCTATGCCACCTCAGACGGTGCAGAGGGGAGCTCAGTGGTGCCCATGACAGATGTTAGAGGAAGGTTGGGGAGGCGCAGGGCTGCGCAGGCAGAGGCCAAGCCAAGACATGCTCATTCAGGAGAGGATTAAAGGAAGGACCTAAGGAAGACAAGATTCTCTTTCTTTTAGGAAGTCTTTGGCTGCAGAAGAACAGAGTAAAGCTTATCTCCTTATACAAAAAAGAAATCACGCAAATTATACGTTAACCCTATCAACAAAGGACATAAGCTCTGAATGGGTGTAGATCCAAACCAAACTAGAAGGAAGGTCAGTGGTTTCCTAAGATAATACCTTCTGCTCCTAACTCTCCACTCTGACCCCAACTTTGGAGGAGCTACACCCAAAAGAAGGAGATATGGAGCAATGAAAGAAAAGACCATTGGTTGCTCATGCCTGTAATCTCAGCACTTTGGGAGGCCGAGATGGGCGGATCACGAGGTCAGGAGTTTGAGACCAGCCTGGCCAACATGGTGAAACCCCGTCTCTACTAAAAATACAAAAATTAGTTGGATGTGGTGGTGCCTGCCTGTAATCTCAGCTACTCAAGAGGCTGAGGCAGGAGAATTTCTTGAACCCAGGAGGCAGAGGTCGTAGTAAGCTGAGATCACGCCATTGCACTCCAGCTCTGGGCAACAGAGCAAGACTCAGTCTCAGGAAAAAAAAAAAAAAAAGACCATGTCCCCTCCCTAGCTCAAAACCATATGTCATACTGTCATGTAATGGAGTGAGGAAGAAGGGAAGTTTGAATCAGGTATGAGACTAGACTGCACTGAACTAAATTTTTAATAACCAAAGTGGACCAAAAAGTTATGGAATTAACTAGGGATAACAACCGGTCTTTTATCCTCATTTATAATCCAACTTTCCTATAATTGAGGATGACTGATTTCATTGTTGGCCTTCCCTTACATTCCACGTGGAGCATTACTGAGTGAGAGGTAGGGCATCCCCAGGCACAGTGAGAGGTGAAGCATTCCTGGCATTCTGTCACCATGAAATGTCCAGTCCTCATCTTGTGTTTCCTGTAATTCAGCTCTAAAGCCAGCCATTTCTTCAAAGAATGCTATTTGTTTTATTGGAGAATGGTATTTAGGGACCAAAACCCTAGCACTAGGTTTCTCATTGTTTCCAGTATATCAATGTTTCTAGGCTCCCTCAGCAGAAAGAGAAGAGAAATACATGTATGTGTACTAACTCATGTACACACATACATGTATTTAGCTAATTTTGTATATATTTACCTATCTATGTATGTGTCTTACATAACCATAGAACCATCTGCCTTGATAAGTTGTACTCAGGTATTAACAATATACTAATTTTGTTAGATTGTTACTGGGAAATGAGTGTAGTATATACGTGTTATTTTCTTTAATGTTATCCCTATTTCCACTTGTTTTTAATAAAATATGTGGATTAATGTGAGTTTTCATAGTATATCTAATAAGCCCTTTATCAACATAGGAGACATTTAAAAACTATTCATTTGACCACAGGCATACTCAAAAATGATAATTGGAAATGCATGCTTGTGACCAGAAAAGAAATTACTTAAGGGAACAGGACACTGCTGGTGTCCAAGACCCCAATATTAAGACCGCATTCCAAAGTATGTATTTTCCGTGCCTCTAATTTAAAGTGTCATATTTATTTGATAGTAAATACCGTTACTGATACAACATTACATGCACACTAAGTGTAACAAATAAGGGAATTTACTATAGAAAATGAGAGCCAGAGTTCATACTGTCAGAGAAAGAAGTTTTAAATAAGCAGAGGGGAGATGCCAGAATGAACCTGTGGGGCTAGATTAGGAGTATCAGTAAGAACTCAGCTTATTTTAAGAGAGAGGATAGGTAGGTAGTTACATGCATATATACGTACCTGCATGCATATGGTTGGAAGGTTATGTAAGATACATACGTACGTTAATATATACAAAACTAGGTAAATGTATGTGACAGGGTGTGTGTACATAAGTTAATATACATACGTGTATTTCCCACTTTTTCTGCTGAGGGAGCCTAGAAGTAGGAGTATACTAGAAACAATGAGAAATCTAGTGCTGGGATTTTTGTCCCTAAATACCATTCTCCAATAAAACAAGTCGGCACTCTAAAGAACTGGCTGGCTTTAGAGCTGAATTAAAGAGAACACAAGATGAGGATAGGACATTTTGTGGTGCCAGAAAATAAAGAAGAGCTAAAAAGGAAAAAGCAAACAAACAAACAAACAAAATAGATAGAAGTATGTCTGAAGACTAGAGAAGCCAACTGAAAGAGCCCCCAGTGGCCAAAGCAGGAAGACTTTGAGCAATGAAATGAATAAGGAAAGTACTGGGTTATAACCCAAAGAATACAATCAATAGTCACAAATACATATTTATATAAATACATGATTGAATAAATAAAGGAAGAGGGACAACTGATTCTCACAGAATAATTCCAAGTAAGAAATGTAGAGAAATGGAAATAATAGAATAATGAATGAACAAAACAGAAAGTTGCCGTTAGGAAACCATTGTTGTAATTGCCACAGGCAAGAGCTGATGAATACCAAAATTAGTATGTGAAACTTTAAGGAGAAATAGAACATTTGCATGGCCTCAAAGTGTCCTCTCCAAATCTTATTTTAATTATTGTAGCAGCTTTAACATCCGCCCACAAATTCTTTGATACTCCTCCTTCCTAAGAGATAAAGCTTTAATTCTTCTCTTTCAAGTGTCAGTTGGAGTCAGTGACTTGCTTCAAGCCAATGGAGTAGGAAAAAAGAAACATTGAATGTAACTTTATAATGCAGAAACCTGGCAGACATCACCTTACCCAAGTAAGGACAGTTAACCTCAATGTCATATACACCCTGATATGACGAGAAGGACGTATCGTCTCCATGGTATTTGTCCCAAAAATGTATAACCTCAGTCTAATCATGAGAAAACATCAGGCAACCCGAAATTGGGGGACACTCTGCAAATTACCTGACTGATACTCCTGGAAACCCTCTAGGTCATTAACAACAAGAAGAATTAGAGGAATTGTCACAGCCAAGAGAGACCTCAGATGTGACAGTGCAATGCAATGTGGTCTCCAGGATGAGCTCCTGGATGAGACGAAAGTCATTCATGCAAAAACCTGGGAATTCCCAATAACTTCTTTAGTTAAAAGTATTTGACCAAGATTAATTTCGTAGTTTTGATAAATGTTCTATGGTATAAAACATGCTGGGTCAAGGTATACAGGAACTCTCTGTACTATCTTTGCAACTCTCATGTAAGTTTTAAATTACTTCAAAGTAGTGTTTTTGTAAATAGGATGAGAATTTTCTATGGTAAGCTGTAATAATGCAACATAGAAATTAGCTCCTGTGTTGCCTTGTTCAAAGATATGTACATCTGTGTAGCTTTATGCCATAAATACGTTGTATCAAGTTTATTATGCTTTTTTGATCTTAAAAAGCTGGGAACACACACTTTATCAACAGCCAAATGCTTTTTTTGATTTTGTTTCTAATCGAAAATCTGATGTAACTTGTCATTACTCCTCTTTCATCTTTGCCAGTAATATAACTCATCTGAAATTGGAAGATTTGCTTGTGCTGGATAATATAGATGATTCCATATTATAAAGCCTCTAAGAAAACAATAATAGAATGAAGAGAAATATTACAAATGATCCTCTTCTGCCTATTGATGGGAGTCTGTTAGTGTTGCCTTCTTGTTCTCATCTCATTACCATTGGATTATCATTGTATCGTGTGTACAATGTGAGGCCACAGGGCCACAGAGAGTTCTGCCCTTAATTAAAAATGCGTCATGCTAGTAGGGGAAAAGCACATGTAATTAGAAAGTTATAGTGCAAATCCCTGAGCAAGGTGCAACAGAGGAAGATGTGACTAAATGCAAAGTGCACAGAGGAAGATGTGCCTAATTTGGTTTAGAGGCAGGTGCTGGAAGGTGTGTCTAAAAATGATGCGTAAAACTTTCTTAGGAAAATGAAAGAAAATATCCCATATAAGATGAATAACAGGCACAAGATTCACAAGAAAAAGTGTACCAGTTGCTTGAAAGTGTTGTTTTGGTGTGGCAGTATACAACAGTTTCAGAAGCTCAAGCTCTGGAATCAGGAAGATGGTTGTCAAATTCCAGTTCTGCCACTTCTAGCTGTGTGACTTCAGGCAGCTGATTGAAGCTCTATGGACCTGTTTCCTCATCAGTGATATTGCATAATATGGAGCTAATTATGGTACCAACATCAGGGAGCTAATTTTTAGGGTTAAATAATATTAGCTTAAAGTGTTCAGCATCACATCCAGCACACGTGTTTACTGCTTCACCTACCAGTTGTTATTCTGAGAAATAGTTCTGGAGAAGATGGTTTTGGAAGGATTTATAAGAGTTAAATAAGTGTATTGCAGGCATGGAGAACAGTACCTTCATGTGACATCCCTGTGTGAGGGGCGCACAAACCTACAGGTTAGAGCATAGAGGGCAAAGCACTGGAAGACCCACTTATGCCATGCTAAGAAGATTAGAATTTCTTCTATACATAATTGATAGTCTTTGCATCACTTTAAGGACCAGAGAGACATAAAGGTTTTTCTTTTCTAGATGTTCTAAAAGGTTGGTTTACAGGGACAAGTCTAAGACAGCCAGTTAGGAAGGTTTCAGGAGTCTCAATGAGACGAAATTTGGATGACCAATTGACCACTGGATTCAGCAAAATGTGAAATATGCTGACTTTGCCAAGAGCAGCCCCACTGAGGCGGGGGGCGGGGGGACACCTGAGACAAGAGAGGATGGAAGAGGGGTGGGAAGCGATATAATGGTACTGTAAGCAGCTCTTTGAAGAAGCAACCTTAAATAGCAAAGGAGGCATGATCAGGAGAAATGGTTTAACTGCCTATTTTCGTTCATTTTTACAATCAAGAGTCTTGAGAAAACAATCCAATCGACATAGCAAAGAAGAAATTGAGGAAAGAGGGAGAGGTTGAGTTGTCTCAGATTAGCCAGAGGGAAGGGACTCAAGCGCACATATGTGTCATCCCATTCATATGGGTGAAGTCATACCTCTTGTAGAGCAAACAGTCACTATGGCATGATGAGAGCTTTGGTTTGTTTGGCACATTTTCCTCGAGTAATTCAAATTACAGGCATATTGCTATCTTACTTATACGTCTGGCATTTATATAAGAGACTAAAGATCCTCATTATTTATTTGAGAACACTGAAATCCAAAGGGGTGAAGAGATTATAAAACTGAACAAAAGTTTAAATCCATGTCTTCTTACTTTGTTTTTTACTGTTTTTACTTATGCTATCTCTGATGTTTTATGAATTAAAAGAGAAAAATTACATGGGAGTGTATGTGCGTGTTTGTGTGTATGTGTGTGTGTGTGTGTGTATGTGTGTATCCTGAATTCCCTTTGGTATGACATTTTTTCCTAGCACTATGAATAATCATTTCATAATAAGAACCAAGTATCTAGTTTACATGAAACTCTAATATAATTTCATCTGAAGTGCAGCAAAAAAGATATATACTTTTTTATCACACTGAGCATATTTCTATGACTCAGTAAATTCTCTGATGGAAACACCTGTGTCTCAGTTGAGTAACAAAGGAGAGATATAAAATAGAGATGTTTGGGACCTAGAAGAATAAACATACAAAATCAATCTTTATTCATCACCACTGTCTCTAAGAAATTATTAATTATTTTAATGGGATATTAAAGGACAATAATATGAGCAAAATGTGTTCATTCAACATAATTAGGTATTCTGGTTTTTGAATAATTTTTTTTCGTTTACTAATTCATTAGAGTTGTTGGTTAGCTTAGCCTTGCTGCAAATATTATCTATGTTGTTGCACAAAGTAACCTTCTGAAGGACATTTAAAGCTTGTAAGATCTTAAGGGTTGTGATAACAGCATGAAAGTAAACATTTTATGCACATTTCAGGGATATCATAGGTGGCGTAAATGCAACAGTCTGTTATAAGTGTTCTGCTGAGCTCCCAAACCAACAAACACAAACAGCCACCTAATTGCCCAGTGCACCCGCCCCTCTGAAAACAGAGCTTCTCTTCGCACTTACTTAAGGAACATGCTGCTTGGACGAATGAGTAACCAGCCGGGATACAGCACATACAATTAATCAGCTAATGTTATGAACATTTTGGATGTCAGCTGTCACAGAAAAATGTAGCTTTTATTGCCCATAAGCTAACCAAGAAATGAGCCCTCCAATTTACATCTGTGGCTTCAGTCGATGTGCCCAAATAATTGAAAACCCCACTTTGACCTTGGATATACTGGATGTATTAAATATTTTTGTAAAAGGGGGAAAAACTAGTGACTTAAACATGTTTTTTAATGAAACATTTGAAAACTGTACAGTATCACTGTCTTCTATGCACTAATTAGAGTTGGTTGCCTTTTGTCCACAGCAGAAAAGACAGTGCTCACCCACCTGAAGAAATTCTGTATTGGATTTCACAGGCCAGTGAGGGATATTCTTTGTATTTGTATAGTAAGGTTTTATAATTACATAGAGGTATTATTAAAAACCAACATGTGTGATCATTATTCCAGATGCCCCGTCTGTTTTGACTGTGCGATTTGGGTTGTAAAATCACATATACAAATTAGCAAGAGAAACTCCCTTGAAAAATAATAGTTTACGCCTTAGCAAGACTCTATGTTCTGAATTGCTATGTCATATATATAGATACAGAAAAAATAGCCAAAGCCACTGTGTAAAGAAGCAAAGAGAATTCAGCCTTAATTTATTCACATAACAAAGAGGAGGGACTCCTTTCTCCTGATTGAAGATAATGTGGTTATTTTTCCTATATTGAACAACCAAAAAATATTCTACAGTTACGTCAACTCACAAATCTATGCACAGTTTTCAAACTAACACGGACTAGATTTCAAAATGAGAATCTCCCAAGTCTGAATGTTTTTTAAATTGTTTTCTTTTGGGAAATCATACAAAAAAATTATAAAACATTTTATTTAATGTAATTCTTCAATTCAGTTATTCCTCACAGCAATCAGAAAGGAACTGAAACTGAATAATGTTTGAATATTTTAACAGAAGAAAGCACAGGCTGAAATAGGGAAGATTTAAGCGATGAGGCAGAACACAGTATGTGTCGTGCAGAGCAATTACACCCGAAGTCTCTTGAGAAGTCAGGGAAAGCAGAGGCTTTCAGCCGCCCGATGTGTAATGGTATCTCAGCCAGGCAGATGCTGAGCCGTACAATAGCACTGAGCTTAGATGACTTCTAGGTTTAAAGCTCAAGGTTTGAAGTTTGTTTCTTTGATTCTAATTTCATTCTTGCAAATGTGCTTTTCTTTAGCACGTGAATGTGTGACAAAGCTATCATTTGATCTCTCAGTTGCAGCCAGACTTCATGCTCAGCTGAGGCCATTATAAACTTCCTTTGTACTGTTCTTTACATTAGATTTTTCAATATGAAAAATAAAATCCTAGGATTCTCTACACTGTGTTCTTTCCCTTCAAGAATCATGATCTTAAAAACACTTTTTAAATGGACATTTACAATTATAATTATGTTAAAAGATCTTCTTTTCTTGGTATAGTATAATGATCTTAAAAATTCATAACCACTTCTTATATATTATTCATTCATTTGCATCAAAGTAAATTTAATCTTGGAAAATCTTTGCTTAAATGCAAAAAAGGGGAAAGAATTTGGATAAAAGGTAGAATACTATTTCATTACATTTTAAAGAAACTCAATAGTGGCTTCAAAATAACGTGTAATACTTTATTTATCATAGTCACCTCATTCCCCACCACCAACACACACCCTGTCTACTCCCCTCTTACTCTTTCTTCCTTTTTCTGTGTCTGTAGCTTGGTCAAAATCACGGGTTGGGGAAGAAGTCAAAGTTATGGCGACTGATAGTGCCGAAGTAAGAATGGAATAATTTTGCTTAACTGCATCATCTTCCCTTTTTAAAAACTTTTAACTGAACTATAATATACATACAGAAAGAGGTATTTTATACACTTTTGCAAACAGAACACACCCAGCACCCTGCTCAGGAAATATTGACTGCGCCTTAGAAGCCCCTTTCCATACTCCCTCCCCTTCCCCTCCACCCCCACCCAGGACGACCACTCTGCAGACACCCAGCAGCACAGTCAGTGTCAGCTGCTGGTTTAACTTCATCTACATGGAATCATTCAGTATGTACTCTGTTGTTGTGTCTGGCTTCCTTCTCTCAATGTTATGTTGTGAAATCCACATTCTTACATTGAGATGTAGTTCACTCATTCAAATATTTAAATAAATCCAAATGTATTTTTCCGTTCAACTGCTAGTGGGCATTTGGACAGTTCACATTTTGGGACTCTAACAACTGACACTGCTGTGGCCAAGGGAGGGCTTGTGCCTTGTGAGTGTGCACACATTTCTTGCAGGCACGCACCTAGGAGAGGACCCACAGGGCTGCTGGATGTACCTGTGCTCATTTTTAGTTGATGCTGCTTCTCTCTTAATAACAGCAAAGAGTGCATGGGAACTGTTGTCCAGAAGGAGAATACTTCCTTGCTTTTAGGAGGTTTGATTCAGTGCCTCAGCCATGAGATTCGAAATACTAACGCTTCAAGCAGCCACTCATCTTTCTCTATGTTAACTGGCCTTTATGCACAACTGTAGAATGATGACGCCGGGTTTGCACAATCGTGAAGAACCTTCTGAGTCTCCAAAAAGAGCTTCTCATCTGTTCTTTGTAGTTTCACAGTGCAATGACCAAGTCTTGCTGAGTTCTAATTCATTTATTTACAAAGAGTTCTATTTCTACTCCCTAGAATGTACTAGAGAAGTAAATTTAAAATGGTGTCTTGTTCCTAAGGAGCGTACAAGCTTTGGGGAGTGTAAATATCTCTAATACCAATTAGAATGCAGGTGAAACCCATTTTTAAAACGTGCAAACAACGTGACTGTTGGTATCCTACATATGTTAAACAATATATTCAAGGATATTCGATAAAATATAACTTGCCATTTCTCCAACATGTCCCTTTACATTTTTTTTTTTTTTTTTTTTTTTTGAGACAGAGTCTCACTGTGTCCCCCAGGCTGGAGTGCAGTGGTGCCAGCTCCACTCACTGTAAGCTCCACCTCCCGGGTTCACGCCGTTCTCCTGCCTCAGCCTCCCGAGTAGCTGGGACTACAGGTGACTGCCACCACACCTGGCTGATTTTTTGTATTTTTAGTAGAGACGGGGTTTCACTGTGTTAGCCAGGATGGTCTCGATCTCCTGACCTCGTGATCCGCCCGCCTCGGCCTCCCAAAGTGCTGGGATTATAGGCGTGAGCCACCACGCCCAGCCTACAAAATTTTTATATATGTACTTTGTCTAAACATTCATTAGTTTGTCAATGACAGACATCAGTTCAGGTTAAACAACACAGGAATCTAATTTTATTCTCTTCTGTGAATCTAAGGACATGCATACTCCACACTAACAAATTTATTCAATCAATCAATAGATATTTAATGCTTATCTCTCTACCCTTCAGGATATATCTAAAATCTTTTATTTCCCAGTTGTCTGCTGGAGAGTTTAGCTTAGAGTTGAGTTCCGCCACCTGATCAACGCCATTATTCCTCCACTGAATATTTGCTCAGCTTACCTTGTGTCCAGTGCCGTGCCAGCCACTGGCCGTGGAATAATAAGCAGAGCCCTGCATGGTTCCTGTCCTCACCAAGTTTACAGTCTCAGGGAAAAGAGATCTGTTGTGCAAGGGGTCACACAATATAGTCTCAAACGACAGTACATGTAGGGGGTTTAATGGCATTGCCCCAAAATTTTTGTCCAGCCGGATCCTTAGAATGAGACCATCTTTGGAAATTGGGTCTTTGCAGAGGTAATCAGTTAAGTTAATTGTTCTGGATGGTCCAGTGTTTGGCATCTATAAGGAAAAGGAGAGGGGGATTCAGATTCAGAGACACAGAAATACACAGGCCAAGAAGGCCATGTGGTGACAGAAGCAGGGATGGGGTGTTACAGCTACAAGCCAAGGAACTCCAAGCATGGCTGAGAATCACGAGAAACGAGCGAAAGGTAAGGAAGGACTCTCCCCTGGAGCCTTCAGAGAGAGCATGGCCCTGCTGGCACCTTGGCTTTTGACTTCTAGCCTCCAGAATGCTGAGAGGGTACATTTCTATTGTGTTAAGCTAATGATCTAGTGGTAATATGTGACAGGAGTCCTAGGAAACTAATGTAATGTGGATTCAATTGGACCATAAGAAACTGCAGATTTTCAACTGCTTTGAGCCACACAAAGAGCAATATTATAGGATTCATCCTAACATGTTATGAGCTTGTAAGAGGAAAACTTTGTCAGAGAAAGCTTCTCTGAGGAATTTCTAGTGGAGCTGAAATTTAGAGAACAAGTAGAATTTGATGGAGTTCAAGAAAAAAAGAGGAGGAAAGGGGAACCCAGCAGAGGGCCGGCAGAGGGGCAGCAGAGGAGTGGGAGGCACAGAGGTTCTGAGGCAGAGGGTGCAGATGTTTCCAACCAACTGAAGGATGTGACTGGAACCTGGTGTGGGGATAGGGCTAGCTGAGGCTGGACAGGCAGGGAGGGGCCAAAAAAAGGCCTCTGAGCCTAGATTAAAGATTGAGATTTTGACCAGGCATGGCAGCTCACACCTGCAGTCCTGGCTGCTCAGGAGGCTGAGGCAAGAGGATCCCTTGAGCCCAGGAGTTTGAGGCCGGCCTGGGCAACATTGCAAGATCCCATATCTTAAAAAAAAAAGTTTATATTTTTGCTTGTTATAACAAAAGTTTTTATTTTTGTCTGTTAAAAGCGGTGGGTACCAAGGCATGGTGGTGCATGCTTGTAATTCCAGCAACTCAGGAAACTGAGGCTTGAACCAGAAGGCAGAGGTTGCAGTGAGCCAAGATCACACCATTGCACTCCAGCCTGGGTGACAGAGCAAGACTCCATCTCAAAAAAAAAAAAAAAAAAAAGAGAGAAAAAGAAACAGGCAGTGGAATGCCATTGAAAGGTTTTAAGACAGAGCGTGAGAAATGACAATAATCAAAGAATGAAGAACAGATTAGAAAGAGTTGAAGCAGATGGAGAAACCACTGCAGGAAATGCAGGAACCGAGTAGTACATTGGCCAGGGATGCACTGTTGGGGATGCAGGCAGTGGGTAGGCCAAGAGGCTTTTAGGAAAGAACTCTGTGTTTTCATTTCACTGATATGTCCCAACTAATATACTATTTGCCCTTGTGTCTCTTTGAAGACATTGAATTCTCATAAAATATACATACCAGTCCTGATACGTCTAGAGCCCCCAAGTCAACTCTTCTGACCATGTATGTCTATTCCGCTGCGCATGAAGTCTCTTGGAGTAGAAGTAGTGCCTTCATTTTTTTTCTTATTTCTCTCCTTGCTCTCTACCTTGTGTTTCCAAGCACTCTGTTCCTATATCTACCAGAGTGGCCATTCTATTTTATTATCATTGTCCCTTTATAGAACTGTCTACCCAGTTATACTGTGGGCTCCGTGAGGGTGAATGCAGTGACATTTATTTTTATATCCCCTGAACTTAGCACAGAACCTGACCTATAAGATTTGATTTATAAGTGACAGTATCAATGTATAAATAAATGAGTCAGTAAATGCATGAATTAACAATACTTTATTTCTGCTCTATCCTATCCCCTTTGGCCTGATATACCTGCCTTACACTCTGATCTGATCTAATAGATTAACTGCTTTCTCTATTTCTGCTCTATTTACCACTGACAAGTATTTTTCTACTAGTTGTATCAACTTTTAGAAAACAAGACTCTTCCTGGCAAATCTCTTTATTCGTGTATGGAATCATTTTTCTAATTGTGTACATCTCACGGAGATGCTACTACTTTTTGTTTTGTGTCTTTGGGAGCTAATTCCTTACATTGTCATCATCATAACCACGGAACTGTTGAGAACGTGCCATTTTGCACACATTACTGCGTTGAGCACTCCAGTTAGGAGGGGAGGAAGGCAACGAACAGCAGTGACTCCTTCTCTAAGTAAGATTACCATCTAAGACAGAAAAACCAAAGGCTACCCACAAAATCAAATCAGACTTACAAATGGCGAAGGTCAATGTTTATGTTACACAAAACAAAAGAGCAATTTCTGCAGCCTAATAAGAAAACCAGAAATCAGGATGTATAATGTCATCATGAGCTTACAACCAACAGGATAGTTGAGTCATCCATCACATTGAAATGGGAATGTTTCCCCAGAAAGAAGCCCTCCTGTTCTCCTTAGCCAATTTCTATTTCCACATATAGGAGGGTTGCATTGCCATCTCTCTTCCTGTTTTAAAAGCTCTCTTGGCCTCTAATTCTTATCTTTCCATAACTCCTAAGACAGATTGTAGTGATAGAGTAAAAGCATACCCAACAAGGAGGTAAATGAGTGGAAGATTTTTGAAACCCGCCCCCCAAATCCCTCCAAAAAGGCAGCCTGAATTAAATGTACTCTTTGAAAGGCATCAGCGTTAAAAGATGCAATTTGGGAAGCCGGGACAGAAGACAGGGCAGACGTGGGGAAGGGTGTTCCAGTCTGCAGAAGGTCCTGGAGAAGGGAAGAGGTAAACAGAAGTAAAGAGGGACTCCAAGAGACATTGGCACTGGGAGAGAAAAAGAGAGCATAGGAAAGCGTAGCATGAATTCTGAAAGCCACAGTTCACCTTCATACTATCTTAGGTCAGCCTTGTTCCAGTTTATGTTAAACCTGAGCTTCCCTGAAACTCAGTTTGTAGAAATATAAATATACACTGGTTTTTTTTCTTTGAGACGCTCTTAAATAAATCCATTTGATTGTCATTTCTCACAAAGATATTATATGGCATTTAAGTTTGTCGTGTCCAAGCATGTTTGCAGCCAAATAGAAAACTCGCTGCATGGACCAAATGTGGCATTTCTGTTTTGAGCTTTTCTGTTTCAATCTGCTAGACGACATAACCAATTTTCTTGCCATTGTCTCTCTTTACAAATGCTCCTACTTGGTATGATTCTGTAGTTAATTTTTTTTTATTTTTCATGGTTTTTAAAAATTTTTAATTCTAGCGTTATACATGTGTAAACAAATTTTATTGTTTAAATATGCAAGTAATAGTAAACCATAAAAATGTCTGAGATGAAAAGAGGCTTGTATTTGGGAATAAAATAACATAAAGTTTTCCTTTAATTTTTTTCTGGTTTAGTTTTTTTGTTGTTGTTAAGTTTTGTTTTTGTTTTTTCTGTAACTCAAAAGTTTTAGCTTATAGAGCAATTTATGGCGGGCAAGAGACGTATACTTGGTAGGCCTTTACTGCCATCTACTGGCATTTCATGTAATTACTTATTATTGCTTCCATTCTAAAACTAGTTTTGTGTAGCATATGTAATAGTATTATAGGTTCCCCCTTTTTTTCTTCTTTCCATTTTTTTCTTTAGTTAAAGCAAAGTGAAGCAAACGCAGACACCAAAGAAAAGCTCCCTTTACGCCTGCGAATCTTTGAAAAATTCCCAAACAGACCGCAAATGGTGAAAATCTCAAAGCTTCCTTCAGATTTTACAGTTCCTAAAATCAGGTACCAAAATACTTCTTTAATTGCATATTTCACATACACTGTAAAAGATTCATCATCTTAAATCTGATTTAACCCTTCTTTTAAGTATATGTGGGTTGGGTTTCTTTCGATTTTATTATCTATCTTTACTACCTCTACCTCTATTTAAAATAAATAAATAAACAACTTTGACTCTTTTAAGCAATGTATTCAGAGAAGAGTCACTTTATAACTGCAGTAGCCTAAGCAAGAAGGCTGCTTCCCTTTGCTTCTCTCTGGGATGACTCCTCGGGAATGGGACATCCCAGGAAACTGGAGAAGCTGCTCAGTGTTGCAGGGATGGCAGGTAGACATCAATCTCTCACCCCAACCATATAAGACTAAAATTGCCTCTGTGGCCCTTTTATGTTCAAGCAAACAGAGAAGCCACAGCTGGCCCAGTTTGTGTACTACTACGGTGCTTATTGATCCTACCCTGTCAGGTTACCGTATAATTTGTCGTCCACGTTTTGAAAGAAGAACCGTGGCATTTTTCCACTCATACTGATTTGATTTTCTACCACGTTTGCCCTCCAGTTAAGCAAATGCATAAAAGGTGCTTTAAACACCTGTTTTTAATAATAAAAGGAAATTCTTCTAGTTATAGCTCAAGAAATTACAAACAGAATTACAGCAATATGTTACTAGCTTTAAAAATAATTCTGTGGGGGGTTATAAAAGTATGAGACTGGATATGGTGCCATAATATTTAAAATTCAGATAGAAATATATTTGCATTTCTAATTTTAAAAAAATTAATTGAATTTGGTAATTTGAAGAGACGTTACTTGAATTTTCATTATGCTTTGAAGATCAGATGAACGCACTTGCTTTTGAGTCTTAAAATGTAAAATTCTCTCTTAATCATTCTTAGGATAAATGGGCATTTAGAGAGAGCAACTAATTCTTCCAAGTCTTAGAGGGGAAAAAAAGTGTTTTATTACCACAATAAGATTCAAAAAACTGGGCTGGGTGCGGTGGCTCACACCTGTAATCCCAGCACTTTGGGAGGCCGAACCGGGCAGATCACCTGAGGTCGGGCGTTCAAGATCAGCCTGACCAACATGGAGAAACCCCATCTCTAGTGAAAATACAAAATTAGCCAGGCGTGGTGGTGCATGCCTGTAATCCCAGCTACTCTGGAGGCTGAGGCAGGAGAATTGCCTAAACTCGGGAGGTGGAGGTTGTAGTGAGCTGAGATTGTGCCATTGCACTCCAGCCTGGGCAACAAGAGTGAAACTCCATCTCAAAAAAAAAAAAAAAGATTCAAAAAACTACCATCAGTTACTGAGTAATGTTGCTTGAAAGTTATTTCAAGCATATTGCTTTCTAAGCAGGAGTCACTGAGTTTCAGGAAGCTGTTGCTAATGAAATATTTTAGTCACGATCTAGTTTTCTATGATCTTTTGTCACTGCTTTATCTTTGCTCAAGCAAACTCATCATTGCAAAATGCTGTCACTTGCTCTATTCCATTAATAATGCCTGATGTGTGTGTACTTCATTTGCAAAGGGAGAGTTTTATGAAGCAGTTTATTGACCGCCAGCAACAGGACACATGTTGCCTCCTGAGAAGCCTCCCTTCCACCTCTTCCTCCTCCTGCGACCACTCCAAACGCCCGGCCATTGAGGACAACAAATACATCGACCAAAAAGTAAGATCCGCTGTTTCAAATAACAAGGCTTCTGAAAAGCATGTATGTTTGAGAAAAGAACCGCAGAGTTCTTTAGGGTCCTGGAATCCAATTTCTCAAGAGAATAATGAAAAAAAAATTATTTCATTTGTAAAAGATATCATGAAACCTAACATTTTTTACTGTATGCATTGAAATTTTGCATTTCTCCATGTAAGCTTTTGAGCTGTGCCACGTGGCAGCCATGCAACTTTGTAAACATCAAGAGCCTCCCAAATCTGCATTTTCTCATGTGCAGCATAAAGGGCTGGGATCTCCAAGGCTCAGTCCCGGTGTAATGATCTGCCACCTCCTACAAGTACAACTGCTTATGTCTACTTACTACATCAGAGAGGATACCAGAGCATGTTTCTCCAAAATCAGTCAAAAGAATTGCCATTTATTCAATGCTTGGTATGTGGCAGGAACTTAGGTGCAAGAGCTTATTCATGTTCTAGTTTACCTATTTATCATTGGAAAAGTAGACGGGAAAATTTTTTTTCAGATTCCACAGCAAAGTTTCTTTTTTTTTCCAGATTCAAATTTTTTTTCAGATTCCAAAGCAAATTTAGATGATAATTTTAAAGAAATGTAATTTTTCATTTATTCACTTTAAAAAAAAAATGGAAGGGCTGGGTGCCATGGCTCTTGCCTGTAATCCCAGCACTTTGGGAGACCGAGGTGAGTGGATCACTTGAGGTCAGAAGTTCGAGACCAGCTTGGCCAACATGGTGTAACCCCATCTCTACTAAAAATACCAAAATTAGCCGGGCGTGGTGGTGGGTGCCTGTAATCCCAGCTACTCGGGAGGCTGAGGCAGGAGAATCACTTGAACCCAGGAGGCAGAGGTTGCAGTGAGCTGAGATTGTACCACTGCACTCCAGCCTGGGCAAAAGAGTGAGACTCCCTCTCAAAAAAAAAAAAAAAGAATAAGACATAAAATGTATTGTCTAGGTACAATAAGTAAACATATTTATATATATACACGTATACATATAAATATACATACATATACATATAAATGTATATGTGTGTATACATGTATGCATAATATCAAACTATATATATCAGCTTGGTCACATAATCAATGTCAGTTCAGTTAGAAAATGAAAGATTAATAATTGTCCTTTAATATTAAAGAGATTAAACGGTAGAGTTTGCAAAAACACCTAGTTCACTTGCAAGTATTTCACTTTGGAATTCCTAGTGTGTTTTTTATTCATTTACGTTGTTACTGCCCTTTTTCTTTTGCTTACAATGAAATCCATATTTCTCTATGATCATGTGAAAATAAAATGCCAACTCTTTCATCCTCCAGGATCTTCTTTCTCTCTACATTCTTTCCCTTCCCACAGGGATGAACCCTTTGGAATTCCCACACCTTTCTCTTTATCTCGCCTCCCCTTTTTCTCCTCTTTCTTGCCTCCCATTTTTCCTCCTTTTTCACCTCCCCCTTTTCTCCTCCTTTTTCTCCTCCTTTTTCTTGCCTCCCCTCCCCTAATGTGATGCTACTTCTCCCGTTTACCTCTCCCCCAGTTCCCAGGTTCTCTGCTGTTGTTCAGTCATGTTGCTCTTGATGAAAATGATGATGATTTTCTCTGCAGGATGTCTCTTCTTTTTCAAGGATTTCCATGTGTTGATTTTCCTTCAGCCATCTAGAGATGCTATTCTATTCTCTTTGCAGAATCCAAGATCGTAAATGAGAAGTCTGATGCCAATGTCATTTTTTTTAAGTAATTAGCCTTTTGGTTGGTAGACTTGGTTTGCTTGTTTCTTCAGGAAAACTTGTAAGATTTTCTGTGTATCCTTGGAGTTCAGAAGCTTTCTTAGAATATATCTTATATGTCTTTTTTCATCAGAACTGCTCCAACTAGAGTCTTTTCAGCTTGCCAACTAAGATATTTGCCCAGGGAAATTTCCATTTATTTTGTGTTCAATTGTTACTCTTCCATCTGCTTCTTTCTCCCCTAAGATTGCCATCTCTCTATTTTTGTTCTGTGCTTGGTCTTCCAGGACACTAATTAGATTTCAACTGAGGTTATCCTTTGCTCTAAATTTCTCGTGAAAAATTACGATATGGACATATTACCCTTAGCTATCCTTAAAGGCTTGCATATTACCCTTAACTATCCTTAAAGGCTTGCATATTACCCTTAACTATCCTTAAAGGCTTGCATATTACCCTTAACTATCCTTAAAAGCTTGCATATTACCCTTAACTATCCTTAAAAGCTTGCATATTACCCTTAACTATCCTTAAAGGCTTGCATATTACCCTTAGCTATCCTTAGAGGCTTTACTTTTGTCTTTTATTATTTTTTTTAGAGATGAGATCTTGCTGTGTTGCCCGGGCTGGGGTGCAGTGGCTATTCACAGGCATGGCCATAGCACACTATAGCCTTGAACTCCTGAGCTCAAGTGATCCTCCTGCCTCTGCCTCTGAGTAGCCGGGACTACAGACATGGCCACCATGCCTGGCTTTTTTGATTTTTTTTTTAATTAAACTTAATCACCTCTCTTCTTCACGGTTATAATCCGCTCAACACCGTGCATGGGGCATAGAAGCAGAAGGTCATATGGCAGTGGATAAACAAGTGGGAAGATAGTGCCTTGGCTTCAGCCAATCAGTTTGAAATTGCAGTTTGCGTAGACTAGAAAGCAAGCTGTTTTGTTTTGTTTTGTTTCCAAAGCAGATTGTAAGCCAGAAGTCTGGGCTGTCTTGTGACCACTTATCTCCAGGAAGAGGATAGAGAGCTGATATCCATTATGCCAAAGTCACAAAACCATGACTTGCTTTTAAAAATCACTGGTAACACTACCCCACTGGAAACACAAAATTGAAATATGAGTTTATTTTCTCTCTAAAAGGAAATGTGATTTTTTTCTCACATTTCCTGAACACAGTAGTTTGATTTGGTGAGGACAAAAATAAAAAGATTCTTGAGAGGTGTGTGCCGGGCTGAGGAAGAGTCTAAAGAGAATGTGGCCCACCCCTCTGTGCGCCCACCCGAAGCAAACCCTCCCCAGGTACAGTTGGAATAACACGTTTTATCCCATACAGCATGTATTATTGCTCCCACTTGGAAAGTGGAACGTCAAAAACATATTTTTTCTTCATCAGAGGACCCTGTTAGGGGAGCAGCAAGACAACTGCTTCTGTTACTATCCACGCTTTCTTAAAGCTTTGACTTGATCTAGGTTGTCAGAAAAGTAGACTTAATTCTTTTCCGGATCCACCATTTTCAGCAATAGTTCCCACCAGCTCTTGGTGTTCTTCATAAGACCTTAGGATTTGTCAACCTTGTTGAGTGCCCCCGGGCCAGGGAAATCTAAAGCAGAAAATCCCTCTTCAAAGGATTTCAGTGATAAAGATTTAATGGAAGCAGAAATTGCGGAGACAGCATTCTGGCATTTGTATTATAAATACGGCAAGCCTTTTTCATTTTTATTAAGAAACTTGAAAGCCACTTAAAAACAAGAGCGCATAAACACAGAACAAAAATCCCGATCACAGACCCTACCACCATTAGCTCCCCTTATAAAGTATTTTTCGGCGAGCACTTGGAAATTGCCATTAAAATCCCAATTGCCTTTGGAAATCTTAGTCACCGTAAAGTGGCAGGCAAGGTTCTGCACTCTACATGAAAAAAAATCCACCCAGCACTCTGCAAATTGTGCAAATTGAGGCTGTTTTTCCTCAGTGACTGGTATGAAAGAAAAAGGACATGAGAGGCTGGTTTATCGGTGATTCTCGTAACATGAACAAAGGAACAATAAAATAAAACTGTCCTCTTAATAGTTATCTTGTACCAGGAGAAACTTCTGACTTCGCTATGCTAGAGGGAATCACCTTTCTCTTTCCAGGGAAAATAGTGAAGCCCCAGGTGCCTGGAGACTGCAAGTTAAGGGAGCAAAAAACAACAACTGACAGCAACCCCAGAAGGGGGCAGGGGTTTGATGAAGCATTGCAGAAAACACAAAAGCACATTAGGCAAGATTTTCTCCCAGTAATTACCCCGGCTTTGAACAGGGATGAGTAATTCCCATGGCAACCTCACTTTGCAGAAACAATGTTTTTAAAAATAGCCCTGGTGGATCACCTTTATTATACGGTTTAAAATACCTGTCCTTCTCCCAGAAAACAACCAGCAAACAAAAATCTTTAAAATCTTGGGGCTGACCCAGATCCTAAAAGGAAAAGACAGGAAAGAGTGTTTTCCTGCCTGTCGTTTGAGACTCCGTAGAAACGACCTTCCCAAGTGGTCATTTCCCCATCTCTTTATCCTGCTACCTCCCGTTCCTGTGAGCAATTGTGAGAGGTTCCTTTTCTTCCTGATTCAAGGATCTTGAGAGGGGCTTTTCCAGTTTCCAAGCAGAAAGAAATCAAGCAACAATTTCTACTGGTATTTTTCCTCCATATTATTGAAATTAAACTCTAGTTTCCTTAAGCAGAGCGGTGATTAATAAAGTGAGATCTGAACTTGACTTTCCAGTAACCCTGTAATAAAACCAGCCCGCTCTGTTCTCCGAAGTGAGACATCCAGTCAAGGTCAAGGTCTCACCTGTGGTTGAGTCTAGGGCATCGGTTCTGTGCTGCTGCCTTGGCTGATGCACCATTGCCTATGTCAGAATTTGCAAGAGCCTGGGAAGCTTGAACCTCCTGGAGCCATGCTAGCCTGAGACACATGGAGGATGAGGGCTGTCCCAGCACCTCCACCTCGTGCCCCTGTACTTCCCAGCATAGAATCAGAGCCCACATAATAATGAACAGTGAATATTTCTCTGACACTAGGGCAATATCTGCCCACCCTCTTGTCAGCCTCCTTTCTGCTGAAGCATATGATAGTTCTTTAATAAGCCTTCACAATGAACAACTAACTTTTATGTACAGTAAAGAGGAAAATGATCATTGGAATGACTATGTTTTGTTTACCCATTTTATTTTATAACTTAACAACATTCATTCAGTCATTCAGCAAACATTTATGGAGCACCCATTATTCATCTGCCATTCTCTGGGCTGTGGGAATTCAACAGTGAGCAAGATGCGAACTGTACCCTTTAGAAGCTCATAGTCCAATGGGAGGAAATGCACATACCTGCATGAAGGTAAAAAGTATTACCGGAACCATGAGACAGAACCCCCTAAGTTCCCCTTACAGAAGAAGCATGATTGATTGATAAAGGAAGAAAGCACCCCAGGCAGAGAGGGACATATATGCAAAGGTATGTAAAGCATCAGCTGCTTGATGTAACTGTTGAGAGAAACTGGGTAGAAGAGTGATTAGGTGGTGCAGGTTCCAACCCTCATCAGTAAAGTAGAGATAATTCTCATTTTCAAGGTTTGTTGTGAGAATCAAATAATGTAATAATGTTAAATACCTAGCATTGCACCCGGGCTAGCATATGTTCTGTACCTCTCAAACCAGACAAGAAAGGTTACTGTTATTAAACCGTACCATGAAGTCAGACTCAGCAAACAGACTTCTATTCATCAATTAGGACAAAAGACTTTCACATAAATTTAACCTTCAGATGTAACGGTCTAGTTGAGTGCAATATATTAATTACTGATCAATTTCCTTATGGTACATGAGTCTGATTTTTTTTTAGAGTTTGATTTTTGTTGATATTTTAGTTGCTATCCCCATTGTCTACACAGTGTCTTCGAATCTGAGGAAGTAAGTTAAGTCATTCTGGAAAGATTACTCTTCTGTTTTGTTGATTGCCATACAGCATTTTATAATGTTCTATATGATTATAGAGTGCTTGATAATTTGTTCTTGTAACTCCTCACATAACAAGTTACTCAGTCTGATCTGTAATTTCCAGGATGAATGAATGTTTGTTCACGAGAGAGAGAGAGGGAGAGAGAGAGAGAGAACAGCCTGTTTTCATCTTTAGGGCTTTTGCTCTTTTGAAAGAATTCTTTTTAAATAATGGCTTAGCATCTCTGCAGTACTATTCAAGATGTATCTCCAGGAAACGAGTGACAGATGACATGATGCTACCATATAACCATGAGTTGTATATCAAAAGGAAGAATTGGTGCTCATCATGTCAAATATGAAAACTTTGTACACTTCTCTCTAGCTTAAAAATGCTTTAGTAGATAATGGATTCCCAATTTAGTCACATAGTGGAAAGGAAATAAAAAGATGCATAATATAAAATCAAACCATTTTTTCTTACTGGTCTTTGCAGTAAATTCTCAAGCTAAAAACAAAATATCTGTGTGTGTGAGCACTCACCCTTTCATCCAACAATCATTTGTAAGGACCATTATATGTAAACAGTTTGCTGGGCCCTGAGTAAACAAACACATCTTTCTGTCTTCAACTAACATAAGAGTAGGAATTCCCTCTTAGTGATTATTTTTGCAGAATATTTAATTGTGTAACCATTTTTAGGTTGGAATTATGTATCAGCTGTTTGTATTCCTTAGTAAAGCTTCATTGAGCGTCAAAAGTAAATCAGTCTAGGATTAAGAATTTTTTATAGGTAATGTAAGAGATTTTTAATTGCATTTTCTATATCATGTAAAAAAGAGGTATCAAGTAGTTAAGGCTGCTGCTAAATCTGTCTTGGAAATTTACATTTTGCTCTTCTTTTTAAACTTTTTCCTCTTCTGAGTATAGTTTACTTATAAATTTTCTCTTCTATTAAGTGTCATGCTAGTCTCAGTGGGTTTTATTTGTTGCTGATGATGGTGTTCAGTCCAAGTCCTGCTTCCTTGTGTTGCCACAGATTTTAAATTTGGAATTTCTATACCTGTAGTCCCAGCACTTTGGGAGGCCAAAGCTGGCGGATCACCTGAGTTCAGGAGTTCAAGACCATCCTGGGCAACATGGTGAAACTCCATCTCTACTAAAATACAAAAAATTAGCTGAGCATGGTGGCACACACCTGTAGTCCCAGCTACTCGGGAAGCTGAGGCATGAGAATTGCTTGAGCCCAGGGGGCGGAGGTTGCAGTGAGCCAAGATCGTGCCACTGCACTCCAGCTTGGGCAACAGAGCGAGACTCCATCTCAAAACAAAACAAAACAAAAATGTGGAATTTCTAAATTCACAAACAAGTTAAAAGCATCTGACATTTACTCTAGAATCACAAGGCCACTCACCTTCTTTTGTCTCTGCAGATTTCCAATCTTTGCCTTCCTGTTTATGTTAGATAGAATCATAAAGTCATTTTGTCTTTTAGTTTTGTAATTAAAATCTACCTAGCATATATTCATAGTTTCTTATCATTAAGTACTGTATATTAAACCTATCTAAATTTGTTTCAGTAATCGAAGATATTGCTTTTCCCTCGATATTTGCACAGTTTCATTATTTGATGTGTAAGATGTTAGAGATTTGACCACGGTGACCCCAGGCTACTGTGTTAGTGGCCGAAGCGTTGTCATAAAATTCAAGTGCAAAAAACATCGGATCAATTAACTTTTAAATTCTTTAGTTTCTGATATTACAAGATGTTCCTATATATCGAGTTAGTTGATTCATTTCAAAATAAGCAGTCCCTCTTTGTAATTTTTTACCTCATTCATATTTCTTATTTTTGAGGACTAACTACATTAAAATATATAAGACAGAAAAAGGAGCAAAAACTGAAAGTAATACTTGAATATTATGAAATTAATTCAATTTTCGAATATATTTCAAGCACCAACAATGCACAGTGCTAGACAATGAAAGAAAATGTAATAAACAAGGAATACATTATACATATCCTAAGGAGTTTACAATCTATTGGAATTCACAGAAAGATAAAAAGATGTTTCACACAGGGCAGGGATCAACTTGTGCTGGGTGCCTTGGAGTCCAAAGGAAGAGTGAAGATTTGGTGTATGTGTGGCATGCACACATGTGCACATTCACGTTTATATGAATATTTTAACTCCTACACATAGTGTTTTTACAGGGTTCAGAACACATGATATTGAAATAACTTACAATAAGAAATCTTTTTTTTTTTTTTTTTTTTTGAGACAGAGTCTCGCTCTGTGGCCCAGGCTGGAGTGCAGTGGCATGATCTCAGCTCACTGCAAGCTCTGCCTCCCAGGTTCACACCATTCTCCTGCCTCAGCCTCCCGATCAGCTGCGACTACAGGTGCCTGCCACCATGCCCGGCTTATTTTTTCTATTTTTTAGTAGAGACAGGGTTTCACCATGTTAGCCAGGATGGTCTCGATCTCCTGACCTCATGATCCACTCTCCTCGGCCTCCCAAAGTGTTGGGATTACAGGCATGAGCCACTGCACCCAGCCTACGATAAGAAATCTTGACCCATCATCTAAAATTCTCTTTTCACAAAATTCACATTTTAAGATACTGTTCAAAACTTCATAACATGATATTATAATGGTATTCATCTTTATATACATCCATAATCAACATTTTAATCTTGATGATGCTCACATTAATCACCTTTTAAAATTTTCTTTCTAAGCATAATGTCAATTCCAGAGAAAGTTTATTTTATAGAAACATCTTGCCACATGTGATCTGTCGTATGCACTTTGGGATTAATTTTGAATTCACGGGTGCATGAAAATTCAAATACAGTCAAATGAGATACCACCTTCAACCCGTGCAATTTTAAGTAATTGCTTATTCCCAGTTACTATATTTTATTTGGGAGACTTATTCAATAATGTGGCTCATTATAATAATTACACTACACCTTCCCAGCAGAAATGACATTCATCAAGCCGTATTCATTGGACCATGGTTTTGTGTCTTACAGCCATATGTTTTTATAACCACTTTCCCATTTATTATTAACCTGTTAATATTTTTAAAGTGAGAAACGAAAAATGGAGCCACTCAAACTTTTTCCCAGTTAGAAACAGAAATGTATTGTTAACATTGTAAATCAAAATAGCTATTGAATATTTATAATGCTTGCGGTGTGCTTTGTCAAATAAATATAGATGGCTTCATTCTGAAGGTGGTTTCTAGGGTCAAGCTATGGTTCTTTAGGTCTAAGCATTACCGCATCCTAAAGGAATCTATATTCAAGATAGGTCTGTGGTTACTTCTGGGTGATCGAATTAATCAAATTAATATTTTGATTGATTGAGAGTTTTGATGGATCCCAGATTTTAAGGAATCAGTAAGTGTAAAATATAAAAACTATGATCATACTAGCTTTAATGAGTTAGGAAATGTATTGATCTCTTTCAGTGCTTCAGAGTCATTATTCTGAAAATCAATTATGCATATGTAGAACAAACGAAAAGTTGGTTAGTTTTGATTTTGCATTAGGATGTGAGAATAGCAAGAGTTTATAATATATGTAAGCCAAATATTTCAAGTCAAGCAGATAATATTTTGTTATGGTATAGTTTAGTTTAGAAAATGCTTTTTTATACTAAGCCTAGTGACATTTTACATAGACATAATGCAGTGAAAAGATCCGAACACTGAAGCTGCATGATCCAGAGTTCTAGTAATAATTTTGCAATTTATTATCTGAATGAACTTAGACAACTTGATTTTTATGAGCCTTAGATCTTTAATCTGGAAAAAAGAGATAATAATACCTTATCTACCTATGAGGATTAGTTTGAAGATTAAGTTTAAAATATGTATATATCACCTCAGCACAGATCAAGGAGCCAGGAAATACAGATGTAGAAGTTTTAAAATGTACATTTTTAAATGTGCAATGGGCATCTATAAAATTCTTCATTCAATGACTAGAGAATAACATTCTAATTCGAGAACACATGTATGATTTTAAATGTAACCATTTGCCAGAAAGACTTCTAAACATATACACATCAGTGTCCTAGAGAAGATATTATTTGACCAAAATGTAACAAAATCAGAAACCTAATAACAAGAAAATAGCCACAAAAAAACCTACACATTCAGAAATTTAAAACTACTTTCAAATAAGCAAAGAAGAAACACCAATGAAAATAAGAAAATATCTACAATTAAAAAACAGTGAACAAAAGATGCATCAAACTTGTAGGAAGTAGCTACCAGCATTTTTAGAGGAAAAAATATAGCCCTGAATGAATATCTAGTAAAGAAATAAAGGCTTAAATTAATCTTCCAAGCATTCATTTCAAGAATTTGGAAAAATTATCAACCAAGGAAACACTAAGATAGCAGAAAGAAATAATAAAGAGAAAAGCAGTTATTAATCAAATGGGGTGAAAAGAAGTGATAAATAATATCAACAAAATTGAAATTTTGTTCTTTGGAAACAGTAATAAAATTGATAAATCTACTTCAAAATTCAACAAGAAAAAAGTTAAGGCGCCTTCTTCTATAAAGATGACAGAGGTATCGGCATCGTTTTTTAATCTTGAATTCCCACATGAAAACAAAAAGGATACCAAGATATCAAAACCGCAAATCCATAGTTAATATTTACCATAAAACTCGGTAATCCACAAACCCTAAATAAAAGCAAGTGTTGACAAACAAATAGCCACATGATCTGCATGATATTAGTGTCTGTGGGAGGAAACCGAGCTTAATTACAGGCATCCAGTGTTCATGGAATGGTAGAACATCTTCTTAGCTCCATTCTGAAATAAAAAATCCAGGAGTGGAATCAAAATTGAACAGGCCAGGGACAACAGTGGTAAGGATAAAAGCAGATCCAGACAAAATTTGCAGGGGGAGGACGATTGGGAAACAGAACTTGGAAATTCCAGAAAGAAACCTACCATATTTGATCACTATATTAAAACAACGGAAGAGGAAACTCTGAAGTTAGAAGAAAAATATTAAACTGTTTGGGAAGACTAATTTTGTATAAAAATGAGTAAGAGAAAATTATCAAAGCCAAACTCAAAAATGAGTAAGCGCCAACGTTATTATAAGCCAAACGTTATTATAAGAAAAAAACAGTGAGCAGAATACTGTCCCCGTAGACAAGGAAAGCAACCCATAAAAACGTGCTCTAACCAGCTCAAACTGTAGCATACTATTGAAAAATTAGTCAAAAGACGTTAAAAATTACATAAGGGTGAAATAGCAACATAAATAAAGGTTAGAAAAACTCAGAAATGAGGTGCCAGAACTGAGAAAGTTATAAATTAAAGCAATGAAAACTAAACGAGAAGGAACATTAAGAGACCTCAGATGATTCAAAAGTGAGAAATAGAAAATGAAGAAGAAGAAATTTTTTAAAATCAAAGAGAAATGAAGAAAGAGATGAAAATGATTTGCAAGAAAAATGACAAATTGAAGAAAGTCGAAAGTCCAGTATCTGCATTATAGGTGTCCCTAAGGAAGAAAAACCACAGCAAGAGAATAAAACATGTACTAAACTTTTCTGAAACATAAAAAGATTTGAAACTATATATTGACAGCACACACCTAAAAATATTGGAGTAAATGATTAAAAACAATACATACACCAGACAAATGACAGGTCTTTAAATTTAAAAAAAAATGGTATCTAGCCCAAATAACAACAAGTGATTTATAAAGGAAAGAACGTTAGATTATCATCAGATTTTTCAGCAGCAATGCTTTATGTCAGAAGAAAATAGAGTAACATCTATAGGATGCCCAGGCAAAGAATATCTGAGCCAGATTTTTTTCCATCCTGAAAACTGACTTTCAACTTTCAAGGTCAGGGAAATTGCTTTCAAGATCTGAGAATATGAGTAATGTAAGATACAAGTAATCTTGTTTCAGTGAACCTGTAATCTACTAAAAAACAGGCCTCAGATAACCTAAATGAACTCCAAAAGGGACTCTTAAACCATTTGTCATAAAAATTCACATTCATATGTAAGGACTAATTACATAAGGACAACATGAAGAGTAAAATATGTAATAATTATTTGTTCTAATATGGATAGAGTACAGATATACAAATGAGGAGGTGAATGGGAAGAAGATATGCAAACCCTTAAGATATTCAGTAGTTTTCTTGGTTGTGTATTTTTATTCTGAGACTATTGTCTATGAAATGTGAAATAAAACTGAGTCACTATGAGACAGTCTCATTCTGGCATCCCTGGTGCTCTTGATAATCAAGAGTGCTCTTTGTGGAGAAAAAAGGAGATATAGATATCATATAGAAAAGCTTAGGTAAAAATAAAAATCCTAAAGAAAACGTGGCGCGTATACACTATGGAATACTATGCAGTCATAAAAAAGAATGAGCTCATGTCCTTTGCAGGGACATGGATGAAGCTGGAAACTATCATTCTCAGCAAACTAACACAGGAACAGAAAACCAAACACCGCGTGTTCTCAGTCATAAGTAGGAGTTGAACAATGAGAACATATGGGCACAGGGAGGGGAACATCACACACCAGGGCCTATCGGGGTGGGGGGCAAGGGGAAGGATAGCATTAGGAGAAATACCTAACGTAGATGATGGCTGTGTCCCACAGCCAACCACCGTGGGACATGTATACCTATGTAACAAACCTGCATGTTCTGCACATGTACCCCAGAACTTAAAGTATAACTAAAAAAAAAAAAAATCCTGGGTCCTAATTTAAATTGAAAACATCAGAATAAACCCAGGCAAAATCTTTGAAACAGTGACCAACTCCATAGCAGTGAGCATCTGTGGACTCTAGGTATGTTCTTGAAACACCATTTTCCAGTTTTCCAATGAGTAAACCAGGGCTTCTTGAAGAAGATGGTTGATTTTGAATAGGAAGTGTGCAAGATGACCTTGGAGCATCTTGTCATACTAGGAACAAGGAAGCTTTGTCAAACACTACGAGGGTCATCATATAAAAAGAACCTACGGAGTGACCAACTTGAAAAACTCCCAATGAGCACAGTAGAGATAATTTGACTTACAGTAAGAATGGTAATTGACATGGACTGAAATCCATTAAACATCAAATATGTTTAAATCTTCAGTTCATAATGACATTTTAAAAATAGTAATTCGTTGCCTTGAGAGGATGATAGAAAATCAATTAACCATATAAAATTAATAAGTAAAAGTTGATAATCAAGCATTTATCTTGGCTTTTCCATACCAATTTTGCTACTGGGTAACCAAATAATACAAGAGGGAAAGCACCTGATTATAAAACTATCCCAACTAATAAATGAAAAAGAAATGACAATTTTGCAAACTGAATGAAGTCAGTGGATCTAAGAAATGAATATCAAGACCCGTAACATCACAAAAAGAACACACACGCTGTTCCTTTCGATAGAAGAATCTGACACCACCTATGACCTTGCCAAAGGGATGAAACCAGAGTCTGTATGATGAAACCTCTGGATCCAGCTGCCAGTTTCCAGAAAATAGAAGACAGAAGAACGTGTTGAACTGTACCAAGAATGTGCTTTCAGCAAAATCCAGACTCTCTCTTGGCTGGGTGCAGTGGCTTACTCCTACAATCCCAGCATATTGGGAGGCCACAGCAGAAGGATCACTTGAGCCCAGGCATTTCAAGACCAGCCTGTGCAACATGAAGAAAACCCATCTCTTTAAAAAAAAAAAAAAAGTTACTTAGCTATATGTGATGGCACACGCCTGTAGTCCCAGCTACTCAGAAGGCTGAGACAGGAGGATCGCTTGAGCCCAGGAGGTCAAGACTGCAGTGAGTCATGATAATTCCACTGCATGCACTCCAGCCTGGGTGACAGAACAAGACCTTGTCAAAAAAAAAAAAAAAATCCAGATTCTCAAAAACTGTAGGTCAATGGCCCAGGTTTCTCTATTTTAATGGGAAAAAAGGGTAACATGTAGATTAATTCGAAGACATTGTCAAAAAATCAGCAAGATTCATACATTGGAATGTCTTTCAGGTCCAAATTATTCAATCACAAATAACTCTATGGAAATTGAGTTGAAGCTTTTGAATTATGTGTTAAAGTATATAATTCTGGAAACATGTTTTAACTTAGAAGTTCAAGACTTAAAATATCTCTATATTGTTGATAATTTAAATTTAATTTACTTGTTTTGAGTTATTAATTCTGTCAAAGAATTGTTATCTGAGGCAGTTGGATGTTTTCAGTTTACAAACATAACCAAAGAAAATCTTTTTCAATGCATCTTTGACTTTTTTCAAAGTAAACTCTTTGTAATTCCATCATTCATCCCCTTCCTTTTTATTCCCACATCTCTGATATGTTTAGATCCAGAATGAGCAATTACTGGCTCCTTTCATAGCTATAATTTACAATTTCAGATCTGAAATTACTTACCATGAAATGGATCTCTGTATTCTTTGTTTTGCTAATTATTTCAGGTGATTGTCAATATCTCTTAGAGCCAGAGGAGGGCACTGCAGAGCAGCGTAGCTCTGAGTTCTTTGTGATTAGCACAGTCTAGGAATGCCCTTTGCCAAAAATAAATTCGCAGAGCTTTACTATAGAAGCAAGAAAAAAGAAGAGAATAACTAGATAATCACTATAGGCCTTCTTTATTTAGTAGAAGAAAGAAAGTATATAACGATCTAAATACATATCTAGGACATCAAATATAATATCATATATATATATGTATAAATAGATGAAAGAAGACATATATATGTGTGTGCGTGAGTCCTTTCCTTCTTTTAAGAACATCCCAAAGGCCAGGTGTAGAGGCTCACACCTGTAATCGCAGCACTTTGGGAGGCCGAGGTCGGTGGATCACTTGAGGTCAGGAGTTCAACGCCAGCTTGGCCAACATGGTGAAACCTCGTCTCTACTAAAAATACAAAAATTAGCCGGTGTGGTAGTGCATGCCTGTAATCCCAGCTACTAAGGAGGCTGAGGCAGGAGTATTGCTTGAACCCAGGGGGCGGAGGTTGCAGTGAGCTGGGATCACGCCACTGCCCTCCAACCTGGGCAACAGAGTGAGACTCTGTTTCAAAAAACAAAACAAAACAAAAGAATATCCCAAAGCTAAATCTGACGTTTTTCTATGATAATATTTATTCTCCTGCTACTTCTGGCGTTAGTTATAAAAACAGTTCTCAAGTACTTCCTTGTATGAATTAATGCTGTATTTTGTCTTAGTTCAAATTCAGGGCAAAGGCCATTCAGTAGCCTTTTAGCAATCTTGTGCAGGGCAGAAATCATTTAGGCAATAGTGTACCAGATATTATCCCAAAGGTTTTTCCTAACGTGAAATTGCGGGGGCAGTAGATAAGTGATTGGATTCAGACTCTCATCTTCCACTGAGGGAAAGACAACTAACACACGTCACTGTCCTTTCAAGATGAAATAAGAGTTGTGGAATCTGGAGTCCTCTCCTAAAACTTACTGTCACAGGGCCTCTGTGCCTGGGTCTGTCTCAGGACTATGTGTGTTCTTAGGTGTCTAAAGAGCAGATGCTCCACAATGATGGGGCCACTGGCTGAGTCTTCCATCTCCAAAAGCAGCTCCAAGCAGCTTTCCTTAGGAGCTGAGCTGTCAACTCAGAAAGGTTAAATCCATGCCAAAAGTCAACTTTTGTCTGGGCATGGTGGCTCACACCTGTAATCTCAGCACTTTGGGAGGCTGAGGCAGGTGGATCACAAGGTCAGGAGTTCAAGACCAGCCTGGCCAATATGGTGAAACCACATCTCTACTAAAAATACAAAAATCAGTTGGGTGTGGTGGCGGGCACCTGTTGTCCCAGCTACTCGGGTGGCTGAGGCAGGAGAATCGCTTGAACCCAGGAGGCGGAAGTTGCAGTGAGCTGAAATCGTGCCACTGCACTCCAGCCTGGATGACAGAGCAAGACTATCTGAAAAAAAAAAAAAAAAAAAAAGCCAAAAGTCAACTCTTTCAGGAGGGGAGAAGTAGGAAAGTTTCAAGATTCATCATTGGAAATAGCATGTATGTGCTACCAAGAAAATGGAAGTTCCAAATAGACGGTATCCACTCTTGTCTCCTTGTCCATACATTAATTTTTCTCCTAAGAGTTCTAGTGAATAATGAAACCAATTCCGTTTTTTCATTTTTGAGCAGATAAATGAGTGAACCACCTTTCCTCATGAGGGGGAAATTGCCAGTATATTCAGTGACGCTGATCTTTATTACGTATCTGCTGTAAAATATGAAAAGCGGATTGCTAGTGTTGCTGTTATCTAGGTTATCATTTGTGACTGAAAAGACCTGTTTGTTACTCTGGTTCTTCTCCACTGTGGCTTTATGGACACACTGGCTGATATTATAGCATTTGTTCATAGCTTTGTTTGTAGAATGGGGTGCTGTGAGTTTGTACCTCAACATACCTAACCCTTGTTGAAAAGAAACTAACTAGGTGATCTATTTTTACTGAATACAGAGTTTTCTGTCTTCTGAGGGTTTTCTTTCCCCCCTCAACTTTGTCTGAAACACATTATGCCCTGTAGGGCTTCTTGCCTGGTTTCAAGATCTGGCTAGCACAGCACTTATACAGGTAGTTTGCACCAAATTAACTTGCCCTGTGCACACATGTCCACTTCAGTCCTTCACCCAGTGCTGCCTTTGCCTCCAGGAATCTTAGCCTTCCTTCAAGGCCCGGTATAACCTCCACTTTTTCAATGAAGCCTTTGCTGACTAGTCCAGACTTGCTGTTCCACTGCAGAGAGCTCCAGCCCCTCTGATCTCATTTTTTCTCCTCCACATACCGTCTAGCACTGTACCATCTACTGCACTGTACTTGTCACTGATGATCTCATGTGTCCTACTCTTGTCTTCCTATCTAGGCTGTTCACTTCTAGAAACCAAGAACTCCAAATTCTATTTACCCTAAATCTCCTATGGTCACTAATATCATGCTAACTGCTCAGTAAATCTAATCTATTGATCAAAATGAACAGGTCTCAATTACTATCTTCAGTCTGACTACTGGAGTTACACTTTCCAGTTATTTATTATTTATTCTAGTTATTTATTATTGTGAATCTAGTTATTTATTGGTTATTATGAGAACATAATGGCCCATTTCCCTGTTTTCTTTTTGCCCTTCTTCTGCCTGCTTTAACTCCTTATACACCTTCCACCAATCTAACATCTGCAACTAGCAAGCCACACAGAACTGAGCTTGGGGAGTATATCTTTGAATTTACAGTCGGCATCCAGGATGGTTTTCTCCTTAGTTCTCTTCTCTGGATTAATTTCATCATTGCCAACTAGGAAGAGATCTTGAATGCCCATTTCATTCATTCCCCATGCCTGCAAGCAAAACAACTCCTAAACTCATTGTTCAGATTAGCGTTAGGTTACAGGCCAAGAACCTGCAGCAGACATAATGTGGATTAGAGAGCGTTGCACTAATCAAAGCAAATAAGGAGTCCAGTACGAGGGTCAATGTTAAAGTCTTTGGAAACTGAACATTTTATTCAGACGAAGGCCATTATCAGAGTGCGGCACAGCCAGTGCACCATCTGTGGCTGGGACGTGGGGCCCCACAAGTTTGTTCATGGTGCTGCCCAAATAAAAGTAAAAATAGACAAGAATCGTCAATCGTACGATGATGCTTCAGCGAAAGATATTCATGTTTCGTGTTTTAACAATGTCATCTATTGAATGATTTGGCAGTATATTATTTCTTAACATTCCAAAACTAAAGTCATACTCTTATCATTTTCAGCTTCGCAAGTCTGTTTTCAGCATCAGGGCAAGGAACCTTCTGGAAAAGGAGACTGCAGTCACTAAAATCTTAAGGTAACACCAATTAATGTTGACACATATTTAAACACAAGTGGGATTATATTAATCAAAAAATAGCTTTTTGAAAAATGAATTAATGTTCTGGGCATCAGCATATACTTTCTGCCAGAAAGTAGCTTTGAGTATCTATATACTTACAAACAAGGTAAAAGACATATTGATGTCATTTCTAAAAAAAAAAAATTTTAGTAGCTCAGTAGGCCTTTCTTTCTTTACAAGTATTTAAACATAAATGATAAGTATAAACATTGACCAAAAGGTGAAAATAACTTACTGTTATTTTTAAGTTTTATATGTTTCGTGATATGTAAAGGAGAAATCACAATCTAAAGGATAAATGGTAAAAGTGTAAACTTTTTCATTATAGTTCATTACACTATTAAGAACACATTTTTTTTTTTTTTTTTTTTTTTTTTGAGATGGAGTCTTGCTCTGTCCCCCAGGCTGGAGTGCAGTGGCGGGATCTTGGCTCACTGCAAGCTCCGCCTCCTGGGTTCACGCCATTCTCCTGCCTCAGCCTCCCGAGTAGCTGGGACTACAGGCGCCCACCAACAGGCCCGGCTAATTTTTTGTATTTTTAGTAGAGACGGGGTTTCACCGTGTTAGCCAGGATGGTCTCGATCTCCTGACCTCGTGATCCGCCCGCCTCGGCCTCCCAAAGTGCTGGGATTACAGGCTTGAGCCACCACGCCCGGCCTTAAGAACACATTTATTAAAAATCTGGAAAGAAAAAAAGTATACCAATCTTAGAATGCCTATGAAAACATGTGCTTTTAATGCTACTTTCTAGAAGATGCCCTGAAATGAAATATCAATGAGGAAAATTGAGCAAGCCGCTTGAGTATTTTGTAAGACTCTATGTTATATTGTGGAGAAACATGATGAGTATAAAAACACATAAGCATTTGGAATATCATTTATTGGTACGTATATTACATAGACATACGTAGATGACACAACTCAAGATTGAGAGCTGGAGGTAGGATCGCTCGCAAGGCGAGTGGACAGATTCATGCCAGGAAGCCCCCTGCAAACCTGCGGTGAGTGATAAGGAGTTCTAGCTCCCTTCTACTAGATTTATTACTAGGAATAGACATTAAAGCATTCTCTCCAGAATGCATATTACTATAACTTGGAAGACTGTGTGAGGAAATAAAGCTTAGTATATATGATCTTTAAAACTACTCTTACTTTATAATACTACCTAAAATTTGTGTGCAAAAAAAAATTCCTAACTAATCAAGACAGTATTTCTCTCTATATTGGCTGACATTCATGCACAGAGTTAAGTATGTGTTGGAGTAGCTGTCGACAGATGAAAATAAGCATTTCTGCGGCTTGTATATTATCACCACCAAATGTGATGAGATAAACAGACAGGTCTCATTGAAATAGACAACCTGCGTCCCAACTTAGGCTTGCTCCTGACTGGCTGGTAACCCCATCCTGGTATTACCATCAGATCATGCAGTGAGGCTGGCCTTGAACCACACATGTTACATCAGGATCATGATTCCAGCTGCACCCACATCAGACAGGTTCATGGTAGGTTCCTACAGCAATGCTGATCCACTCACTAAAAAGAGATTCACCCTCAAGCCGGAAACTACCTACAAGGACATCATCATTCTCCGTCTGCATTGAGAATCTGCCTGCCAAGTCAGGAACTACAGGGACCTTACTCACCCGTCCAGAGTCACTGCCTTGCAGTATGAATGGGCCCTCTGTGTCAATGGGTTCCCAGAGACTTTCCGAGGCAGATGCAGAAACAGATACTTGCAAGGAAGAGATTTCCAGACCTCACTTCCCTAGGAACTCTTTCTTAAAACTGATCTATGACTTTACCTTTTTCTCCCTCCTGTCCTCATTTACCCCTCTCTCAGTTTACAAAAGAAAGGTGAAACTCTCACTCATCCAGAAACTATGGTGTGTATTAATCTGGCATGTAAAATCCTCTGGGTTGCCAAGCAAAAGGATTGTTCCCACCTGGATTTCTCCAAAAAGAGGGTCCCATGGGGCCATGCCTTATTATTTATCCAGGTGACAGTTTTATGGATAACTTCCTTCCCAAAGCTATCCACCTTAGAGTTAGGCCTTAGAAATAACATGATTGTCACAAGAGCATGTGGTTACATGTTATTTGTACTGAAAAATAAAGCCAGACTTTTTCTGACAGATTCAGCTGATTGGTTCAACTATGAAAACTGATTTAATAAGTGCCTGATGTCATAAAATTGAATAGATTGGATGGCTAAGAGTCTCCAATATTTTCTCAAAATTATTTTCAAGCACAAACACAATAATGCTAGAAATTACCTTCTTCTATTGAACATGGCGCAAGAGGAATATAGTTGCTGATTTTTAAATATATAGAAGTGTTTTTGTTTTTTCAATTATATAATGTACATGAGCAATATTTTTAAGACTATCAGGGAATATAGACCCCTCTAACTTGCCTAACAATGGTGTAGTTTAGGGGATACCCCCAGCCAATAATATTTTACTACAGCCCAGCATGCTACAAAATGAGAGGCAGCACCTTAAAACTACGGGAGCTATATCACCTTGTGAAACTCAGGAAATAAAAAGCCATAACTTGAAAAAATAAAAAAACCTTAGAATTTTTTAAAATACAAATTTGATCTTAGAAAGCCATTTTGCTTTTTCTTCTGTGCGAATGCTTTCTTCATTGCTTCTATGCTAGTTTCTGCGTGAATTAAGGGCAAGTGCAAAAAATCAAACTGATATTTT
Source organism: Symphalangus syndactylus (assembly GCF_028878055.3). Taxonomy (NCBI): domain Eukaryota; kingdom Metazoa; phylum Chordata; class Mammalia; order Primates; family Hylobatidae; genus Symphalangus; species Symphalangus syndactylus. The sequence continues at coordinate 19,202,284 of NC_072437.2, forward strand.
GGGAATACTTATCTTTTCACCACTAATCGTAGTAATAGTAATGGCAATGATACCATACCTGCATTATAATGTGATCCAACAGTTAAAAAGTCAAGAATAGATTGGGTCCGTGTCAATGAGTGTTTGTATTGTTTTATACTGTTTTTCAAGGAACAATAACAGCTAAAAGGAAAAAGAAGAGGGGGAAAAAAGCATTTTTTTTTTAAAAAAAAAAAGAAAAATATTTGCAGTAACCTTAGGACAATTGATTCAAATAACCTTCCACAAAATTGGGAAGGAGAAAAAGCTCTCCACCGCTTTTTCAGTGTCGTTTTACTGCCTCTAGAGACCGCTCTCCTAGGTTCTAACCTTGCTGTGGATTAAACTCTGCCAAGGTTCCTGGATAACGTAGCAGTGGGGTCTCCCAGGACCATTTGCATTTTGAAAGAAGGCTTTTAAAAAATGAAAGGGCTTTTAAGACAAAGAGGATGCAGATTCCATCTTTTAATAGATGGGTCTACCTCGATATAAATAAAAGAAGTCTGGAAGAGACTGCCGTTTTAGTGTTCTATCTCTCTTAACTTTCTAGGTGTTTTTATTTTCATAGAATTATTGTCTTTAGTCTTATCAAAGAGGTTCCTCGCCAGGGAGTAAGTAACAGCAGTATAGGGAGGCTTGAAAAAGAGACCTGAGCTGGATCATTCCAGCAAACATCACAGGTTGGCATTTGTCCTAATTTGTGTGCAGATAGAGATAAACCACAAAAACCTTAAATCCAGAGTGATATAAGAAGAGGAAGCTTTTATGAAATATTAGCGTCTTGAGATAACTTTCCAAAAAATAACAAGTATTTGGGAAAAAATAAAGCAACTCCTGGACTTAAGGCTTCTGGAGGCCTGGCTGTGTAAACAGGCAATTAATTTCAATTCTCAGCTCTCTTGTCTATTCCATGGGAGCTAGGAGGAGGCGATCTTCAGGGCCCCTGAAGATCTAATGTAGGATACTGGACTTGGTGTTAAATCCCCCCTGGCTGGAATCAGGCTCTGCTTCTCTGTAACACTGAACAACTCACTAATCTGACCCTCAGTTTTCTTATCTACCTTATAAAGTTTGTCTGAATAATCTATTGACCAAGCAAAGTGAAATGTAATACTTATTCCAGTAAGGGAAACTGCCACTTTGTTTTCATAATATCTCAGAAGGGATAAGTGAGAGGTGGATATATGTAAGGTTTTGGGTTTGGGTTTCAGTGTTTGTAGGATGGAGGTCTGTTTGAGATTGGGCAGAATTCTTGATATGAGTTGAGGAGTGTTGAAGATACTTGGTATGGACAAGTAATAGTTATTGTTCTGAAGACGGCAGTGCTGTGTTTGAGGACCAGAAAGAGAAAGTGACCTGCCTGGTGCCTCTCCACTGCTTTCCACGTTCTTTCCCCCGGCTTTGGGTCAACATTTGGGTAATCCATTCTTTACAGCGAGTTTGCCCTTCTGTTTTCATTCTTCTTCTTGACTTGAGTGATCTAAGAGAAGAAAAATAAATGGTGACCTTATGTTGTCCTCTTCACACATGAAATTTATTTTTTCTTTTGTGCCTTTTAGATTTTTAACCAGACACATGTATTACCTTTAACAAACAAATACAACTGATTTTTATAGTGGTTTTTTTTTAAGTTTGGGATTGATCCCATTGGGTAGAGTCTTGAAAAAAATCCTAATGAATACCAATTATTTGTAGGTGACTAGCTTGACCAGTTGAGTGACCTACTGTCTGGAGAAAGGGGTTGACCCAGCAGCCTATAGTTCAGATAAATGAATTTGTGGGAAGTGCCTGAAATCAACAGTGAAGCTGCTGACTGGTTAACAGCTTTACCTTCCTGGACAAGTCAAGTCATATTGACGCAGAGGCTCAGCAATCAGCCCTGGAAATTAAGCTGGAGAGCTGCCAGGGGTCTTAGTTCTCAGGGGGGACCCACATTTCCAAATATCCATCTTCCATTTGAAACAGGATCCGCATTATTCTAGCAGAAAGTATGTTATATACATTACTATGAACAGGAAATTCCAGCCCCCAGATGAAGAAGTCTTTCAGAGAGGAAGGGCCCTAGAGCCTGAGGCATGTAACTCACAGGTAGAATCATCCATTTCTACGTATCATCATCTTTAATTCATGTTCTTGCACTTGTTAAAATTAATTGATGTTTTGAGAAATAGAAATGAATTTTTTGATATATCTGGGAACTCTTTGATGAGAAAAAAAAAGTGGGCCATTTTTACAGAACTTGAGGCTCCTGGCCCATGCAAAAATGCAGATGATTCACTTGGCACAAACAGGCATCTGCGTCATTGTTTTTTAAGACTTACCCGAAGAGGATGTTCCACTACCTGAATTATAAAATCCGAGATTGCTATTAAATTTGTTGTTGTGCTGACTTAGACTGTATCGTTCAGCTCCACTAAATAAAGCTTCTTTTCAAAAGGCAGTGACCTTTTCTCTGCATCAGGCGAAATCAAAAACAAATAGCAATGTGCTTTCAAAAGCATCACTACCTTTGTTGAGATTTCCTCTAATTCAAAGCCCTGAAATCGAGCAAAAATGCATTATCATTCCTGCAAGGCTGAATGAATAGAGAAATGTTAAAATAAAACAAACATTTTACATTATTTTAGAAAGTTACATCCTTTTGTGGTTTGCCATGAGTACCTCCTTAGCGAGGACAATATCTTTATAACCTTTCGAATGCTCAGTCTCGTATGATGTTTGCATTCGGACATTTGGTTTTATAACGTAACTTTCTTTGCCATGCACTTATATTAATAATTGTTTGTCTTAAGGAATAGTCTTTAGTTTAGTGCTACTTACTACGGAAAAAATTAAATGGATTTAATAAAATACATAGAGTTATTTTTTCTCTTACTCATCATTTTAAAAGAATCATTTAATGACTATAAATACAACTTATATGCTACTTACATATATATAAAATCACTATGTATTTATTAATCTGCAGTTATGTAAATGACATTAGCTGGATTTTTTTCCTGAAAGAAAGTGCCCCTAAGAATTCATGCATTCATTCGAGAAATGTTTCTGTAGTGTCTTTCACATGCTAGGCATTTCACACCATTTGCTTTTTCCCCTTTGGAAAGTTCTTCTTTCATAATTATTGTTCCATAGGTTAGCCAGCTATTGAGCAACTTTGGATAAGGTCATGTTAGTTCTCTGCAGCTCTGCATTCTGGGCAGAACTAGCAAGACACCCTGTACACTGCTGGGAGGGCCTGAGTACCTTACAGCGTCCCCTGGACCTTTGAGCTCGGCTCCTCAGCGGAAAGGGAAGGTGCTGGACTGACCCTACAGATGAGAGAAAGAAACAACAGAGACCCTTGCAGCCTAGGGTTTGCGCCAACCCCTGAGATAGCAGCAATTTTTTTCTTAGCATTTGGTATGAATAACCCCAAGTTTTAAGAAAATAGAGTATTGAGAATGAATGTCATAAATATTTATCTTTGCAATTCTATGAAGGCTGCCTGGTTATTGTTGGCTTTTTCTTAAGATTTTCCTGACACTTAAAAACTCTGATAGGTTAGTTGAAAGACTATTTGGAAATAAGCTAAGTAGATAGATGAAAATTAACTGTATTCAGACAACCATAAACTAAGGAGACAAGATGTGTAGATATATGTTTTTGCATAAAACATAAAATAGTAAAGATTTAAAAGTGGCAAAATATAACTAAAACAAAAATAATATATTCTAAACACATTTTTAGATAGTACCTGATTTGCGGTAATCAAAATATGTTATATTTTATTGAGATAGCATATGATTTATAGATTGTTTTTAGATAAACCCCAAAGTGATTATAATAGTGTTATGGATTAGAAAGGCTACTATTGAGTTTTACCAAACAGATGTGGGAAGTTTTTTTAAATAGACTATTTTTTGAGCAGTTTCAGGTCTGCAGCAAAATGGAGCAAAGGTATAGAGATTTCCCACGTACCTTCTGCCCCCACACAGCCACAGTCTCCCCAACTATCAACATCCCCATCAGAGTGGTACATTTGTTACAATTGATGAACCTACACTGACACATCACTATCACCCCAAGTCTGTAGTTGACACTAGGGTTCATCTCCTAGAGTACTACATTCTATGGGTTTGAACAAATATGTGATGACGTGTATCTATCATTATAATATCATACAGAGTAATTTCGGTGCTCTAAAAATCCTCTGTGCTCCACCTATTCATTCCTCCCTCCCCACAAACCCTGGCAACCAATGATCTTTTTACTGTTTCCACAGACACAGAAATGCACATAGAAATACATAGATATGTGTCTCTATAGCCATGCATTGATGTTTATGGCAGCTTTATTCCTAATTGCCAAAACTTGGAAGCAACCAAGATGTCCTTCAGTAGGAGAATGGATAAGCAAACTGTGGTACATCCAGACAGTGGAATAATTATTCAGTGTGGAAAAGAAATGAGATACCATCATGAAAAGACATGGTGTAAACATAAATGCCTGTTACTAAGGGAAAGAAGTCAGTCTGAAAAGTCTACATACTGTATGATTCTAACTATATGGCATTCTGGGAAAGATAGAACCATGGAGACGGGAAGATATTTTAACAAGGTCTTTCTTTTGTTATTTTGTCAAAAGAATAAAGAGTAAAGTAGTAAAGAAAAATGGAATACATATCTGTTGAAAATTGGCCAATGCAGTTCCTGCAACATTTACAAAATTTCACTTTTATTGTAGTAAAAAGTTCAGCCTATGCGTTGTAATTTGCATGTTTCTGAGTCAGTAGTTGGGTTACTAAATTTGAAGCCCAGTGAATGATGCGGGGTTGCGGACATTTTTTATGCTGAAATTTAATAGATGCACTAAAGGCATGGATTTCTCATGAGTTAATTTTTCTTTTTTGTTTATAGTATGGGTATAAATGTGTAAGATAAAGACATTCAAGGTTTATTTTATTTTCTGCCTACGATGAAGTTCTGGTCGCCCCTGTATTTACATGCCTTTCTATGAAAACATTTCTATGAATAACACAAGATTGGGAAGAACTAACTGGCAGTTGCTATGAAAGAGCCAGATCCATTTACTCGGGACAGGGCTGACTCACAAAGGAGTGGGGTATCCACTAGGATAAAAATGCAGCTTTCTCCTCATCTCAGCAAGAGGCCATTACCGACGAGCTCACCCATTAGCATCCGCTGTTGTCTCTACTTGGGAAGATCACATTGTCACTCTAGTGGAGTCAGGTAAGAGCCATTTCCAGGAAATACTCATTATCTATTCTCTTAGTTATACAGTCATAGTTTTACATAATTACCACTGAAAGACTATTTTCCTGTTGTCTGCTAATGTGATTACATTACATTAACCAACCTCGGATAATACTTTAAAATGTATTACTTGTGGAGTTCAAGATTTGAGCAAAATCCCTCAAATGTAATACTCTGCAAAGTTATACTGCAGTTCCTTTAGATGGTAATTACATTTAATACCAGATGCTTTTGTGTAATCTAACTTTTCTACAATGAGTGAAAATAATTCGAAGACTTATAGGCCTCTCCCTTTCATTACAGAATGTATAGGCTTTTCCCACACCCTTGTTCTGGGACATTAAGAAAGAAGACATGGAGACAAAGAAGAAAAGAACCGGGGACCCCCTGCTACTGTGTCTATAAACAACTAGTGGTGTTTAAAGGCTAATAAAGCTCCAAAGATCTTTCTTATAACCATAATCTTTGGGCCAATTTTAACATATTTTAGATGGAGAAATGTCAAGAAAAATAGAGATAATTTCAAGACATAATTCACTTTCCCCAATGTCCATAAAAGATTGTGTATATATATATATATATATATATATATATATATATATACGGCTGTCATATAAGGAGCAATTGAAATTCCACAGCACGAAGGCAATGCAGGGAGAAAAAAAAGGATCAATCATTCATATTTTTTTTCCTCAAAGGCTTGGCAAGAAACCAGGGGTAATATTTTTGCAACTGGGAATGTGTGTTTGCTGAAGAATATTCCCACATTTGAATCATCCTCAGGGGTCCTCATCTTGTTTTACTTTCAAAGGTAGAGAGGGCATAACATTAACCCCAACTGGGAAAAGGAAAATGCCTCACTGTAATTCTCCTCCAGGGAACAGGAATAAAGGGATTACATATGCCTGCATAATGCAGAATTTCCTCACTCAGACAAGACAAAAGACTTCATTATTTTTCACCAGACACTTGAAGTCTTGTGCCTCCCAGTTGCAGAAGCCAAGGAGGCAGGCCAGTTTTTTATAGTAAGCCACTAGATGGAGTTCCTAAGAAACTGGCCTTCTAGTACTTGCCATTGTGAAAAGATCTAGGGAGGATGTTAAAAACCTTGATACCTGACACTACGCAGTCTTTCCTCTAAGAAAAGTGAGACTGTCCCTGAAGATCACAGTATTTTTCCAGTAAAATTAGCCTTGCTTTTACTCTGGGAAGCAAATAAATGAACATTTTCTTTCTGAAAACGCACCTCCTTTGTCCTTACGTGAGACCAAAAGGCATCTCAATCCTAATGAAAAATGTAAAGTGGCAAAATATAACAAAATGGAATATTCAAGTTCTTCTCCTTCTGGGTAGGTCTGTTACTTGGTAACTTTAAGGATGTGTGCATCTCATTTCTTATATAAAATATTAGAAATCTCGAATTTTGTAGTTACTCACTATTTCGGCTTGCAAGTATTAGATTCCTGTAAGAGGAGGTATATGGAGACCACGTTCCCAGCAACAGATCTGATCTCCAGTTAAAGAAATTGAACTAAGTTCACCTGCTGCAGCCTGCTCTGCTCCATCTTGGCTTTCAGACTTCCCTAATAGCTTTCACATACAATATAGAGAAAGATGTATGAAGTTTCTCGTTGTAAGACCCAATGTCTTTTTTTTTTTCATTACTGTCTCTTCTAGTGTAGGTATGCAGCCCATTATTCTTGAGTGGCATCGTATTCTAACTTGAGATAAAATTAAGATTATTTAACTTGCCCCTTTACAAAGTATATTTAAAACACATGCTGTTTTGTCCGTGATTATTTTCATGCTTCAAAAGCATGGAGTGATCAAAAAAGAAAATATTTGATCTTCACAGAATTTCAAGGTTCATTCATTCCACAAATATTTATTGAGCACCTACTGTGGATAAGAGCTGAGAAATAATCACGAACAATTTTAAAGACAACCCTGCTCTCTTAGAGCTCTTTGGAGCATGGCGTATGTGACGAACTAAAAGACCAAAGAAAATGGCATGGAGAGAACGAGGTTCCTCCTGGGAAAGACGAGACCAGAAAGGGAGGCTTAGAGGGACACTAAACGGGGCTTTGTAAGCCACGCTGCTCGTTAGGCTTAGTTTTTTTAAGGCAGTGATAATAGCTACATTCGTGATCTATTGCTGCATGACAAATGACTCCAGAACTTAAGTGATTTAAACAACACGTTTTTCATCTCACAGTTTTAGTCAGGAATCTGGGCATCACTTAGTCATGTCTCTCTTCAAGCTGCATGCATTGGGACTTGAACGGGAAGAGCCCCAGTCAATCGCATGGTTATTAGTGGATTCAGTTCCTTGTGAGCTGTGATATGAAGGCCTCAGTTCCAACCAGTTTGCTGGATTCCTCCCCAAGTGGAACTCTCCACAGAGCACCTCACAAAATGCAGCTTGCTTCACCAGGGCAAGCAAGCAAGACGGCAAGAGCAAGTCAGCATGAGAGAGAGAGAGGGAGAGAGGGAGAGGGGGAAGAGAGAGAGAGAGAGAGAGACGAGCAAGCAAGAGGGCAAGACCAAGTCAGCATGAGAGAGAAAGAGAGACAGAGAGGGAGAGAGAGAGAGAGAGAGGGAGAGAGAGGGAGAGAGAGAGAGAGAGACAAGCAAGAGGGCAAGACCAAGTCAGCATGAGAGAAGGAAAGAGAGAGAGAGAGCTCTAGGAAGACAGAAGTCATAGTGTTCTGCACCTCTCCCATTCTTCTGCTCCTTAGCAGGAAGTCACTAAGTGCCACCCACATTCAAGGAGAGGGAAGTACCCAAGGGCATGAAACCCAGGAGGCAGAGATCATCAGGGTAATCTTAGAAACCTGCCTGCCACGATACCATTATGACGTTCATTCCAGAGAACATTCAGTTTGGGATAATAATGCAATATCTTTATTGAGGGTGGAGGCATGGAGACCAGTTAAGAGGCTGTAGCATGGGTCCACAGTGGACATCACTATCAGTCAGAACAGAAAAGACTTAGCTTCTGCTGTTATCCAACCAAACTTGCTGCTCTGTCCCCAGTGCTATGTAGAGTGTTATAACATCCACCATGACACGGGACAAGATACAACAGGAAATAATAGCAACTAAAATTCAAAGGAAGTGTGGATGTTTCCAAAGCACTGTCACATTCATAATCATCTTTACTTCTTCCAGCTCCCTGTGAAGTCAGAAGGAAAGGCGTTATTGTTCTCTACATTTTACATATGAGAAATGGAGGCTCAGAGAAAGCACATCACCTGTCTAAGGTCCCACAACTTTTAAAAGCTGAAGTCAGAAGTGTGTGCTTTTAAAGCTTATGTTTTCTGAACTCATCTTCTCCATTAGGCTTCCAGACAAAGGCAGAACTTTCCATCAGCAGCTGCACTGCAGGGTGCACTTCTTTGAACCGTGAGAGACTAGCCAGTTATGGATGGGGTCACACAGTCCCCACGCACCTGCCTCTACCCTCCCTACTCACCCCTCCCCACCTTTTCACTCATTCTGTTCATCAGGCAGCATGAGGGCCAGAAACTGAACTTCCTAGGAATGGGAGGCTGAGTGATAAAGTGGTCCCTAATCAACTCACAGTAAGGGGAATAACTAATGATAACAAAATGCCATAAACATTAAACAAGCTTGGTTAATAACATACTGTAGGAACATGGAGTATAAAACAAGTCTTTTTTTTGTGCTTTCACATAGGTGAAATATTCATTTCTCATTTCATGTTACTTTTCAGAACCCATTTATATCAGTCTGTCATTATATTGTGCATGTTAAAACACTATTTGGTATGTATTTCATGGTTTGTGTTACTGTATATGCTTATCTGTGGTAACATTGTATTTCCTTTAAAAAAAATAATAAAGCAAACTTTTACCATGCTTTTGTATGAACCTGGGCACATTGGATTAGAGTATATGTAACCTTTTAGCAGGTCTGATTGTGTCCAACTGAAGTTCATAGCTTTCTGCCAACACTGTTATTTTCCAAAATAGCAAAATTTCTTACATGGCCAACAAATGTGACAATTGCTTAGGCAGTGCGAGGCTGTTTCATTATGTAGAAACATTCTATCATGGGAATCTTTCTATACCTGTTTCAATGTCCAGGTGAGCTCCAGGCCAAAGGGTTATAAAACTTCCTTTCCATTCCCTTGCTCCTGCATCCACCATCCAACCTCAGGTTTATAACTTCCATCTGCGGTCCTTTCCTCATTCACCAGGAACCTGTGTGTGGCCAGTGGTCTCCTTGTATAATGGAAGGAGATTTTCCAGAATGTTCTCTTTAGACGTATTTATATATCTGTAGAAAAGTTGCTTCATGCTGTTTAGTAAATGAAAAATAGTGATTATTTGGGGTTTGTTTCCAAGAGTACATTTACATTCAGTGAATTTGTATGATTTTTTGTAGATATTCACCGTAATTATCTTCATCCACATTAAAAGCATTTTTAAGGACTTAAATATGACATATTTAGTAAGTTCTTATATAATGTATTATTATATAATAAGTTCTTATATGATGCATTATATAATAAGTTCTTCTGTAATATATGTGTTATATTTAAGTACTTAAAAATGCTGCTATTATACATGTATCATAAGAGCTGCTATCTTAAGTGTGCTAAGCACATACAAATCTTTTTCTCAAAGATCTTAACTCTGAGACAGATAGTAATCATATTCAAAGCCATTCAAGAAATGCATTTTAAGAAACATAAATATGAAAATAATATGTAAAAAATGGCAGAATTGTGTGTTCAGGTGTTGAGCAAATACAGTATCATTAGATTTGCATATCATAAAATCATTGCATTTTCAACCTGTGAGCTATCTTTCAGAGCAAGCCTTTCTCTTCATTTTACCAATGAGGAAGTTGGGCCCAAAGATCACTGAACTAGTTCATAGCAGTGTAACTTCGGGCACACAGGTCTTTTAATCCCTTGTGTTATTTTCTTGCCACTTATCAACTATCTCAAGGGAATTCCTGTCATTCCCAGTTGGAGAAACTTTTCTGGAGAATAGTTTTTTTTTCTCACCAAAATCATTCACACCACAGGTGTTAGGCCACCCAATTGTCTTCACTCATTAGCAAATCTGAAATTAACACAAGTCCAGTTATGGTCCAAAGAGAACATGTTTTTAAAAGTCTTCATGGTTTAAACATGTGATAACTGGTTACCAGTAAGCTGCAAGCTTCAGATTGAGGTTTCTGTAGGTAATAATTCCAAAAACTGTGTGCTTTTTTTTTTGAACTGTGGTTTTAAAAACAACACATAACATTTACCATCTAAACCATTTCTAAGTGTACAGTTCAGTCATGTTAAGTATGTTTACATTGTTGTGCATAATTCCAGCTTTAGTTACTTCTCTTTATTACTCATTTTTGCTTGTAAGCTTTATGTTTTCCTATCTTCCTAAAGTTCTGCAAAATCTCCTTGGAACATATATTTCATCATTCCAGGAGCCTGAGTGGACAAATCCTTCCCAAAGAGGGTTTATTAGAAACCTTGTTTAAATTCAAAACCGACATCATGATTGCCTGTGTGTATTAATCTGTTTTCATGCTGCTAGTAAAGACATACCTGAGACTGGGCAATTTACGAAAGAAAGAGGTTTAGTGAACTTAACAGTTCCACGTGGCTGGCGAGGCCTCACAATCATAGCAGAAGGTGAAAGGCACGTCTTACACGGCAGCAGACAAGAGAAGAGAGCTTGTACAGGGAAACTCCCCTTTTTAAAACCATCAGATCTCATGAGACTAATTCACAATCATGAGAATAGCACAAGAAAGACCTGCCCCCGTGATTCAATTACCTCCCACCAGGTCCCTCCTACGATATGTGGGAATTCAAGATGAGATTTGGGTGGGGACAAAGCCAAACCATATCACTGTGGGTAAGCTGGCCTTCCTGCTTATGGCATCCTGATAGAAGCTCTACCATTATTTTTGGAGAAGAGGGAGGAGGCAGTAGGAGGAGGGGCAAGAGGGGAGCTTTCTGTTTATTTTCCAGCCCTTCTTCATAGCTGTGATACTTCTGCTTTGTAAGTGTTCTTGACACAGAGCGTAAAGTTCATTTTCCTTTATAATTATACGTTATTTGCTATATTTTGTGTTTTCCTTGGTGTTGCCTTTAAAATAATAAAAGTAATGAGCACTTATGTATTATTCATCTCAAGTGTACAAACCATGCATTTATCTTGGGCTCCTTTTTTTTTCCTAGAGCTTGCACCCGACAGCGCATGCTGAGCGGATCATTCGAGGGGCAACCCGCAAAGGAGAGGTCAATCCTCAGTGTGCAGCATCATATCCGCCAAGAGCGCAGGTAAATACTCGGGAAGACAGGGCTTCAGAGACTCTAAAAAAGGGGGTTTTACAGGAAATGGTCGCTGTACACAGCCACGGCTGTCAGCCCTGGCTGCCAGACAGGCATGACTGAGGAATCGAGTTCTATTTGCCGTTTGTTACAATAATGAAACACCTAATCAGATCCAAAGATTCAAAAAAATCTCTACTTCACAATCCTTTTCCTTAGAGATGGCCAAATTCTCACCTTTAAGAACAGAAGGAAAAATTCTGAATTTTGTTAGATGGGATCAAAAACATTTGGAGAGAGTATAAGCTTCTGCTAGGAAAAGAAATTATAGGCATTTGTGGCGTTGTAGCAGAAAAAGTGTTTTATTTTGATTTTATCATAGTCACTGCTTGAAAGGCCAGTTTGATCTTGAGATGTATTAACCAGTGCCTGTGGTTGTTTTAGGTCTCTAAGACATGGATCAAACAGCCAGAGGATCAGCAGGGGAAAATCTCTTGAAACTTTGACTCAAGATGTAAGTTTTAAGCAATGCTTTGGATTTCAGAAACGTGATTATGAAAATGTATTTAAATGACTGCTTAGACAATGTCAGTGTCTTTCTGCCACATTCCCATGTCTCCTTAAGACTTCATACCAGAGGGAATCAGGAAACTCAAGATATGAATTATGTAGCCAAGTATCAGAAGTAACCGTTAACAGCAGAAAACTCCAGTCATCCCACACAAAGCACATGTCTTAGTTAAAATAGTAACACAAAAGTGTCATTATCAGTTGGATTTGACTTGAAATTAAAGACATTTTAAGCATTTTATATAGGATTGATTTGCATCATTGACTTTGAATATTCACTAAGAATCAAATATTCTAGAATCTAGATCAAGGGCTTTATATATTTAAAAATATATATATTATATATAATATATATATATAATATATAATTTCAGGGCTTTATATATTAGGAAGTGAAATTTTATTTCTAGAAGAATTTTTCTATCAAGGACTACCTAGTATTTCCCAAGAAAGCTTTTTGCTTTTAGACTCTAGGTCATGTATTTATTTACTGGCTCTATAAATAGTTGTCAAGTGTTTGCTATGTGCTGGGTCCTGTTCTAAGGAATGAGGAGCAATGGGGAAATAAGATGGACTCAATGCCCTCCTGGAGCTTAAATTTTAGAATAGGAGACAGATAATAAGTTCGTAAAAATATAATGGAATTTCTGGAGTGATTTCTTTTTATTTTCCATCATCTCTTCGTTACTATGACAGATTTGCTTTATAATGTAAAGTAAAATGAAGTCATGTAAAGAAATCAAAGGTGGGGATTTGGGGGCAGGGAATTTTTAGATACAATGGTTATCATAGACCCATCTGCGTTATCCCAGAGACCCAAATGAAATGAAGGAGCCATGAAAAAAATGCAGAGAAGCCAAGCGTTAGATGGCCCAGCAGCTATACCATGCAAAGATTACAGTGAAAGAGTTGGAAAATGCATATTAAATAACTGTGATTATGAAGTCCTGATTAAAAGACAGGCCTTAGGTTGAGTCTGGATGAACTGGCTTAAAAAGTAATCTTGAATGTTTAGAGCCAAGGAGGGCACTTGAGAAAGGAGGGCTAGCAAGAGAAAGTTAGCAAAGCCCTGGGGTTATTTCATTTTTCTCTTTTTCACCACTTACCTCTTATTTCTTGAGTTTTTGGAGTGCTTGCCTACTACATCTGCTTTCATTCTGTAGAAACTGCTGTTTTAGTCCAAGTAGAGGGCTTTTATTAAGTGTTCCAGGCAAAATCGAGAGCAAGAATTTGGCAATGAGAACACCTGATATCACCAATACCCTATAGACATGGTTCTAGTCGGCACAGAGCTCTGTTACAGCCACGATTTTTAATATCCAGAGCTCTATCTGATTGGCTACCATATTGTTGACATGGAATTGCCATCAAATCCAACACATGGCCTGCGCACTTAGAATTGCAGAGTCAGCCATATTGCACGGAGAACATTTTCAGGTGAAAAGTCAAAAAGGCAACCCTCATTCAAAGCTCCTTCAATACGTTTCAACCGAAATGTACAACCTCGTTAAGAATCAAATCAGAACATGTCTTTGAAAATAACGTGTTTAAACATAGACAGCAAAGGCCCTATTGAATACTCTCAGTGCCGGAGCTTACTTCTTCAGAGACTTCCTACCCTATTTTTCATATAGAAGTATAGCAAAATCCATCTCCCACCTTCTCCATAGCAAAACGCCATGGGGTTCTGATCATTTCCAATAAATTCTTATAATGTCTTTTCTCCCACAAAGGGGAGATTTAAATTAGAGAATTTTAACTTTTTCACTTATTCTAAATGATAGCAGACACAGATAATTAAGTCTAAGGAGTGCTTTGTGTAAAATCTACTGAGTTACTGGAACTCTGGCCCTGCACCTTCCATGGGGTCCATCTAAAGGGCTGTGAAGGGTCTGCATGGCCTGCTCACCTCTCTTAGCTTTACCCACACTGGCATCCTGGCTATTCCACACGTAGACACGCCAGGCCTGCTCCCAGCTGTGGAAGAACACATTTCTGCAGCCCTACCACAGCCTGCACCCTCACCTCCTTCTAGTCTTTCCTCAAATAGCACCTTCATACTGCGGTCTATCCTGACCTGTTCATTTAAAATCATAATCTTCTAGCCTGTCTATGTCTCTCACCCACTGTGATTTTTTAAAAAATCAGATCACTAAGCATCCTCTAACATACTTATTTTGGAATATTTTTTATCTGTCTCACACTGACTAGAACATCCTATGAGAATAAGGATGTTTTGTTTCCACTTGCCATATCCTACACACTAGAACAGTGCCTGGCACATAATAGGATTTCAATCAATATGTGCTGAATGAATTACTTTTTAGAGGAAAAAAATACTCTTGCTATGAAGACTGCAGCCATTAAATATGTATACATGTTACATATACTGTAAATGTAATCGTATACATGTTACATATACTGTAAATTTGTGTATTTAATGTAAGTATATACATTTAGTTTAAATATACATATTTAATGTAAATATATACATTTAGTATAAATATGCATACTTATTGTAAATATATACATTTCATATATATATTTATTGTAAATATGTATTTAGTATAAATATACATATTTAATGTAAATATATACATTTAGTGTAAATATACATATTTATTGTAAATAGATACATTTAGTATAAATATAGATATGGTAAAATATACATTTGGTATAAATATATAAATATATGTTTAACAGTAAATATATATAATTAATATTTATACTTTATATCGAGGGAGATATTAGTTTTAATTTTTTTAACTGATAATATATTTTGCATTCAAAACCTTCCTATTTTAACACACCCCCTTTTAATTTATTTCTAGCATTCCAATACAGTGAGATATAGAAATGCACAAAGAGAAGACAGTGAAATAAAGATGATTCAGGAAAAAAAGGAGCAAGCAGAGATGAAAAGGTACAGGTTGCTGCAGTGTCCCATGGCTCTCATTTGGGAATGGCAAAATTTCCCTTAGCCTTATTCTCCCGTGAATTTCTCCTTCAAGGAAAGTGCAAGAAGAGGAACTCAGAGAGAACCACCCATACTTCGATAAGCCACTCTTCATTGTCGGGCGAGAACACAGGTTCAGAAACTTTTGCCGGGTGGTGGTCCGAGCACGCTTCAACGCGTAAGTACACTTCATTTCAGCCAGGTGTTTGGCCTGAGCCATGCAAACAGCAGGGGTGTTGTCATATGAACAAGAAGGAACATGTAATCCTAATGGGGTCACAAAATAAACTGTGGACTAATTAATCATGCTGCTCCTCTTTGCTGAACGCCCGACCAGGTGGAAAACAAAGGTCGCAAGTAGTTAACATTTATAGAAAACTCGCATTGATAAAACACAAAACAGCCATATTCCTTTGTGCATTTTAGCAGTTTCCTGATACGCTTTTATCGGCATTATTAACTCCATATTTTATTTTGGAAATACTGAGACAAAAGGGGACTAAAGGACGTGGTGAAATGAAGGTCATTGTCCATGTCTTCCATGAGGCTTGTAGTTTCTTTGTGCTAAAAATACCTCAATTGGTTTATTGGAGAATAATGTAAAGTTGGTTAGTGCTTTCATTACCAACTGTTATAAGAAGGAAACCCCCTGTTCACTGTCTCTACCCTACCAACATGGAAGAAATGTGTAAGAAGCCATAAGTAGGGTGAACACTGAAGACACTGTATTTGTGGACACGTAAGCCAAGTTTGACAGGCAACCAATGGATGAAATGGATTTTTGTCAAGCATACCTGTATTAGTCTATTTTCATGCTGCCGATAAAGACATACCCCAGACTGGGTAATTTATAAAGAAAAGGAGATTTATTGGATTCACAGTTCCAAGTGGCTGGGGAGGCCTCACAATCATGGTGGAAGGCAAAAGGCACATCTTACATGGCACAGACAAGAGAGAGAAGTGAAAGCAGAAACCCCTCGTAAAATCATCAGATCTCATGAGACTCAGCACCACAAGAACAGTATGGGGGAGCCTCCCCCAGGATTCAGTTATCTCCGACCGGGTCCCTCCTACAACATGTGGGAATTATGGGAGCTACAATTCAAGATGAGATTTGGGTGGGGACGCAGAGCCAAACCATATCAGTACCTTTAAGTAAATATTCCGAAGACATTAAGTGTCCTGGAGAAAATGAGAAAACTTTACATGTTCCCATTATGTAGTTGGACTGTCCCTGATGCCATCGTTTAAGTAAATTGATGTATTTGTTATTAATTAGTAGCATATGATAATCACTATCTGTTATGGACTGAATTGTTTCCTCCCCCACCACACAAAATCCATATGGTAGAGTCCAAACCCTCAGAACCTCAGAATGTGACTGTATTTGGAAATAGGAATTTTAAACAGGTTAAATAAATTAAAATGAGGTCATTAGGGTGGGCCCTAATCTAATATGATTGGTTTCCTTAAGAGAACATTTGGACACAGACATATACAGAGAGAAGACCTTGCGAAGACACGTAGGTAGAAGACGGCTCTCTACAAGTCAAGGAGACAGCCCTGGAACAGGGTTTTCCCTCACAGTCCTCAGAAGGAACCAACTCAGCTGGCATCTTGATCTTGGATTTCCAGCCTCCAAAACTATGAGAAAATAAACGTATGTTGCTTAAGCCACCCAGTCTTAAGCACCAGTGGTACTTTGTTACAGCAGCTCAAGGAAACTAATACACACTATTATAACATTTCAGGGATGGAAGAGACCTCAGGGACCACTCAGTGTCATTTGTGTGCCCCCTCCTTCAACAGAGGAGGACGTTTTACGTGTGCAGAAGTTGAGGGCTTTGCTCAAGGACCCAGCTACTACCTGGCTCTCTCTTGATTGCCAGACTACTGTTCTTTCTGCTGTTCTATAAAGACTTTCACAATTTAAAGCAACTGAGTCATAATTATTAAAATCTTCCATGAGTTTTCAAAGCAAAGGAAGAAAATGCCATTTTAGAGATTAATTTGATCAGTTGTCGAAGTAGGTTTTTTTAATCTTGAATTATCCTGTTGGCTGCCTGCACCTTAACATCTCATGGCTAATTCTCCACCTCACTTAGTGTGGTGTAATTTCCCTTTTATCAGCAATGCAGCTGATGTTGAATACAATTGATGAAGACTCTGTTGTAATTGGGGACACAGACACAAAGACTGTAAGGAATCTCAGTGACAGTGCTCACCAGCTTCCTGAAAGTAAAAACAATGTATTGCCCTCCCAAGAAATTCTAAATAAATCGTTCTCCAATATCACAGTTAAATGCAGGGGGAAGAAGTCTATTTAAATTACAGAGTATTTAATTAAATAGTTTTGAAGAACATTCTTGAACTATTAAGGCAAAGATTTTAAATGAGTATTTTTAAATGAAAGTCAAAATTTAATTTTGTACTATCCATGTCAGAAAATTCTGAATGAAGTCACAACGTCTAAAATCAAGTATTTTGATAAATATAAAACTTTATTTTCATAAGCATCAACTGCAAATTCTTTGGATTTTTTCATTCATCAATGTTCTCTGACCTCCAGAGTCACCTACAGTTAACATATTTTATAATGGACACTGTGTAGAGGATGTAAAAGAGATTTTAGGTAGATGAAGATATTTGCAAATATGATTTTTAGCAAGTTAAAACATGCTTGCTATGTTGCAGAATTTTATATATGTGTTCTCTTACAGATCTAAAACAGACCCTGTCACGGGAGCTGTGAAAAATACAAAGTACCATCAACTTTAGTAAGCATTACAAACTTCATTTTCCATGCACATTTGAAGTTTTCATGTACTATTTTATGCTGCATACAGAGATTAAAATTCTCTTTTATTTTCTTGCTATATAGTGCTATGAAATAGATGATTGGGGAATGATGTTTTTAAAATACCAGTCATGTTGATAGAGCCACAGAAGCCATCATCTTTGACTCTTAGAAGCCTTTCCTGGAACCTTTATGTTTCTCAATTTTGTTTGGTCTTTGGCAGTGATTTGCTGGGATTGGTCACTTACCTGGACTGGGTCATGATCATCGTAACCATCTGTTCTTGCATTTCCATGATGTTTGAGTCCCCGTTTCGAAGAGTCATGCATGCACCTACTTTGCAGGTACCGCTGCTAAATCTCAGTTTACAACTAGGAGGTAAAATACTGACCTGCTGTTTTTCCGTTCATTGTAACCAAACTGCCTTTTGCCCATTTCAGATTGCCGAGTATGTGTTTGTGATATTCATGAGCATTGAGCTTAATCTGAAGATTATGGCAGATGGCTTATTTTTCACTCCAACTGCTGTCATCAGGGACTTCGGTGGAGTAATGGACATATTTATATATCTTGTAAGTCTTTGCTTATTTCCTAAATGAAAAACATAATGGTTTTGTAAAATCTCCTGCATTTCTTGGTATAAGCGCAAGAGGTATGAGTCACAGAGGTTTAGATTCCCTAATTGAATTCTTAAATGGACTCTAGAGTAGTTCATTATATGCAAATAAGGGCCACGCATGTAAAATCTAAATTAAGAGCATCATAAACATCTATGGATAGTTATATTGTTCAAATACACTAATCACAATTTTATGTATGAATGAGACATACATTAACAAGGTCTAACGTGGCAAATCTAGTTTGCATCCCACAAATCTTATGGCTTCTATGCTAAAAAAAAAAAGTTTGCCTCATATAAACCATGTTATTGATTATGAGCCCTTTATTGTTGAAAGCAAACTAAAGTGATTGTGATTGTATCTCTCTCCTGATTCCAATGCATAAAATACCTGGCTATAGCAGGTGCCCATTCAACTGTCCAGTAAAACTCGCTGGAAAACCATAAAAATGGGCTCAGAGAATTTTTTATTTTTCCTGTATGTCCGAGGAGGCATGAAATCAATGTCTTTGCAGAGACAACAAAGAGAATTGTGATCCTTAACAAGTAGCATGTTGCAGATCATTAATAAAATAGCAGTAACCTTGATAAAAGGAATTCCAGGCATATCGACATCAGCGGACCCTCCAGAGTAGTAAGTTAAAAGAAGACGCAGAATGCACTGATGTACACACACACACACACACACACACGGTGTGGACACCCCCATTTCTTTCCTGCATACACATGATGACTTTCCTTCTAGATGAGGTTTGTTGTTTAAAGTTAACAGATTGCACGTACAACCAGTGAGTGGAATCTCTGCTAAAGGAAAAGTTGTGGCCAGTTGGCTGTCAGAAAATGTAAATAGTAGGGGATGAATTGTATAAATTCCAGAGATTGTTTTTTCCGCTTTAGGTGAGCTTGATATTTCTTTGTTGGATGCCTCAAAATGTACCTGCTGAATCGGGAGCTCAGCTCCTAATGGTCCTTCGGTGCCTGAGACCTCTGCGCATATTCAAACTGGTGCCCCAGATGAGGAAAGTTGTTCGGGAACTTTTCAGCGGCTTCAAGGAAATATTTTTGGTATGTTAGAATTTTCCTTTGATTCCAGTTCACAGTAGTCCAGCTCTAATATAGCTAATGAGGGAAAAAGTGAGTCTTGCTTATCAAGGTCAATTCAATAGTTTTGGTTATTGCCAGAGGGTAATAGAGGCACTAACAAAACACAGTGCACCTTCAAACACTTCACTCATGGGCGCTTCTGGCATATGAGTTTATTTAATTCACCTAAAGAGAAGCACTCTGAGATTTGAAAGAGTTCATATCTGCTGACTCTTTCAGTACTAACCTCTTGACTCTAATTTCTACTCTGGGTTTTAGTTTCCTCCCATCTGAAAATGAAGGATAAGAAGATTCAACACCGTGTACTCCACAAATGGGATTAGGCATTCATGCATTTGGGCTCCTAATCTCATTCTGTGTGTTCCTGGAATAATATAGCACAGAATTTGTCTCTAGATCTCAGGAGTGTTAACATAAAACAACTTTAAAAATGCAACATACAGGTATAACCCACTTTAAGTAACTTCAGCATTGCAGTAATGAGTGATTACAAAGATGATTGAGGGGGCAAAACGTACTTTTTAGCTGGGCAAACATTGATTTAGGGTCTTCTGAAAACAAGGTCGGAGATAAAACAACAAGAAAGAGGCTCATTGTTCACAATCTGTTACAGAAAGATCTTTGCCTTACAAAACAGTGATCAAAAGATTTTTTTATTATTGATGAGGTCTGCTTGTGCATGAGAGGCATAAATTAATTTACGTAGCCTTGTTTTGTATCTTGCTTTCTAGAGACATACCTGTGATGAGAAAACAGCTGTAGTTGTAGTTGATACAAATGTATTTTAAAGATAGATCGTGATGTTACCAGAGCTATATCATTACTGACTTTTTTTTTTCTTGAGACAGAGTCTTGCTCTGTCACCCAGGCTGGAGTGCAATGGCGCAATCTCAGCTCACTGCAACTTCCGCCTTCTGGGTTCAAGAGATTCTCATGCCTCAGCCTCCCAAGTAGCTGAGACTACAGGCATGTGCCACCACTCCCAGTTAATTTTTTGTATTTTAGTAGACACAGGGCTGCACTACATTACCCAGGCTGCTCTCGAACTCCTGACTTCAGGAGATCCACCCACCTCGGCCTCCCAATTGCTGATTTTTTTTTTAACATGGGTTTAAAAATTCTTGTTTTCTTTATGCAAAGCCATGAAACGGTGGCTCTTCACATAGCTGGAATTAAAAGAAAATATCACCTGACCGCTAATGTATATGAATTTTTTGATCAATAATAAATTTTAGAGGAGAATTTGTGTCTTTCTCTAATGGTGGTCAGTGTGATTTTAGTACACTTAGGTATATGTTTAGGTTATTCAACCGGTGCAGTTCACTTGTTCTGTATTTTACACTCTGCCACTCTTCTCTGCTGGACCAAAGAAGTCAGCCAGCAGAGGGAGCATGAGTTAATTAACAGATTTGCTCTTCAGTACTGAATTCTCTCCTTTCCTCTGTGTATAGAACATTCTCCTAATGCACACCTTCACGATTACAAGACAGCTAAGCCACTGTCCCGCTCATTTGTGCTCTGCTAATAAAAATATGAATCCAGGCCGGGCACAGTGGCTCACGCCTGTAATCCCAGCACTTTGGGAGGCCCAGGCGGGTGGATTGCCTGAGGTCAGGAGTTCAAGACCAGCCTGACCAATATGGTGAAACCCTGTCTCTACTAAAAATACAAAAATTAGCAGAGCGTGGTGGCGTGCGCCTGTAGTCCCAGCTACTTGGGAGGCTGAGGCAGTAGAATTGCTTGAACCCAGGTGGTGGAGGTTGCAGTGAGCCGAGATTGCACCATTGCACTCCACCCTGGGTGACAGAATGACACTCCATCTCAAAAAAATATGTATATATATATTTATATAAATATATAAATATATATAATATATAAATATATATAAAAATATATATAATATATAAATATATATATTATATATAATATATAAATATATATAATATATAAATATATAAATAATATATAAATATATAAATATATATAAATATATATATATAAATCCATTTGGGAAAAAATAGACAAAATATAATTATTTAAAGTTTTTTTCCTTTGTTCCATTAAATAAAAAAGATCAAGGTGTTGATTTTAAAGTCAGAAAAGTTCAAGTCATATCAAAAATACCTTATTCCATTTTCTTACATGAAATTCATGTTTCCATTTAAAAAATTCAAAGCTTGTTAATTTTCTCCTTTTGACCTTCCAGTAAGGCTAATTGTGTGACCTATGGTGGAGAAGTTAAAATACATCATCAAAAACCCATGATTTTTATACAATGTTATCTTAAAATTCCTATTTATGTCACTGTTTAAACCAAACATAATAATTCAGTCTTTAACAAGAGATTCAACATTTCATCAATTTCTTTCAGGTCTCCATTCTTTTGCTGACATTAATGCTCGTTTTTGCAAGCTTTGGAGTTCAGCTTTTTGCTGGAAAACTGGCCAAGTGCAATGATCCCAACATTATTAGAAGGGTAAGATGTACTTTCTGTCTTTTGAAATAAAAATTAAGGGCCAAGTGTGGTGGCATGTGCCTATAATCCTAGCACTTTGGAATGCCAAGGAGGGAAGATTACTTGAACTCAGGAGGTCAAGGTTGCAGTGAGCTATGATCGCACCACTGTACTCCAACCTGGGCAACAGAGCGAGAGACCCTGTCCCTAAAAAGAAAAAAAAATAATAATAAGGTAGTTTACACTCCCTTGGCAAGCATGTGGTACCAGTGGCTGACAAGCCTAGTTTAAGAACTCCCTATAAAACTCTAAGAATTCTCTTCCCACAATGTTTTTGCTTAAGCATGCGATATGTCTCTTCTGGCTAGAAAGGTTGATAAGATGAAAAGCACACCTCAGAGAATGTCACTCTTCCCTCTTATTCCAGTGTCAACCACTGTTGACAACTTGAGCGTGGTCACCCAAGATTCCAGCTGTTTATAGCTGTGAGCTTCAGATACTTTCCCTTGAGGTCTTAGCTAACTTGATCCTTCCTTTATTGCCACATAAGACTCATATCAGCAAACAGCCCCGTGCAAAAATGTCCAAGAAGCAGCGTTTGGTTCTCACCACTTTTTATTGCTTCCCCACTCTCAGCTTTCTCGCCATTAGAAAGCCAGTGCCTTTACATTAGCTCTAGCTGCCCAGAATCTCCCTCTTTATGACAACCAACAAGGACCTCCACAAAGACCCAAACTTGAATACTTGCACTACGGCGTTTCTTCCTCTTTCTTCAGTCATTGGTTATAAGGGGAGGCTAGCTGCTGTAACAAGCCCAATGTTTCGTAGCTTCACATAATGAAATGTATATATTGCATCTTGGATCAGTTGCAATATATACATTTGCAATATATACGATATATACAGCTCTCCTCCAAATGACCACTCAGGGACTCACATGCTTTCTATCCTGTGCCACCACCCTTTGCCATGTCTTCAGAGCCTTCTTCAATCAGCTGGAGATAAGAGTGGAGAGCCATCTCCATCTGAGTGGGCTGTGGGAGAATCCGCTCTGCCCACGTTCATCTGTAAAGAGCAGAGATACTGCAAGGGGGGCTGGAATTTAGTTGTGTGCTCCAGAAAAAAAAAAAGAGGGGGACACAATTTGGTTAATAATTAGACAATTTTTGCAATATCATAAAGTGTCCCATTCTCTTAAGATTCTTATGTTACAAATAGATTAATAAAGTAAACCCCAACTACTGCTGGTGTATAAACTAGAAAAGTATTTTCTCTTTGATCCCAATAAAATGATGCCTTAGTTCCTAAATGTGTATCTTCAAAAGGCCTACTAGACCTGAATTGAACTACATTATATATTTCTAGCAAATATTGCTATCTAGTATAGATTTTAAATGACACAAATTGTTCTCTAATTGTTACAAAATACAGGTAACATCTTTGTTCAGCCAAAATACATTATAAATTATATTAATAATGAGAATTTGAAACAAAGGCCAGACTGGGAGAGACATTCCAGGAGCTTTGATACACCTGAGAAGACAGAACAAGGAATGTGGCCTGACGGTCATGCTGTATCAAATTAGCTGATAAAGAAAGTGACAGAGACCTGACGCATTCATCCACAAGCTTGTGTGTGGAAAGAAGAGTGATTTTCGATCCACACCGAACAGAGGCCAGAAAGATACTAACAACACTTCAGGATGAAGCCTGCTAGGAATCTTGGATGACTCAGTATATTAACAGTGGCCTAAGAGCATGGTGATTTTACATTATCTACTCATACGTGGCCAAAGCTGAAGATTGATGGTGACAGCAGCCAGCAGATAAGCATAGACACACATTTCATGATGCATTTATCCTGTTTCCTAGAGCAGTGAGGTCTGTGCGAGGCTCAGATGGAAAGCCTAAGGAGATTTAGCCATCACGGAGAGCACCAGCACCAAGCAGAATGATTGAAAAGAAATTGGCACGACGAGACGGGGCTTGAGTCTTTTTGTCTTCTCACATCCAAACATAAGAGGCCAAGGCCAAGAAAGCCGTATGAGTGAAGGTGATGTCAGTTCTATCGGAGAACTTCAGCCCATCTTACTAAAAGAACAGATAAATCCAAAGACAAGGGTAAAGTAGATACACCAGCATTTAGATCACACACAGTTCCTGTTAAAGACAATGAAGCTTGAGTTGCTGCGTCCATAGTTTCCAGTTGGGAAAACATGTTTTCTGGTATGAGGCTGAGCACTTCCTCCCTCTGCTCCTTTGTTTGTTTTCTTAAAACTCAACAGATGTCATGAGATCAATATAGATATAGATATGGAGCCTAGGACTTAGTCACCAAAACCCTGTAAACAAACGCTGAGGATACCTTTTGACAGATAGTCATTAAATGTCAGTTGTGTCCAAGGCACTGTGATAGGTGAAATGAAATGTGGAATGGAAACATTAGGAGGTCCTTGCTTCTGTTTTGCGGCATTTTCTATCCAATCAGAATGTGTTTCATGTTCAAGCAACAGTAATATAAAGTCAGCAGTTTTCAAAAGCCTATGAGAAGCAGAAATAACATGCAATCTATGATGTCAGCATGGGAAATTTTGCTTCCAACTGGGAGTACTGTACTGGGAGGGCTTCAGGGAGGAGATGGGATTTGAGATGAGCAGGAAAGGACTTTCCAAGGAGAGCAAGCAGTGAAGAAGGACACAAAGCATGTAAAGAAGAGTCACAGTGTGGAGGCAGGAACCGAACAAGGAGGAAGGAGCACGGGCTTCGAAATCACAGCCTCTGAGATGGGAATCCTACTTTAGGAGAGGTGATGGCCTGGTCTGGTCACTTAATCCTTCTGGAAACTATTTCCTCCTGGAATGCTTCTCACACAATGATATTATGAAGATTAGATTAGCTTGTTTATGCAAAGTACCTAACCCAGTCTCAATAGTGAGTGTTAATTTCATACCCGCCCACGTAGGAGAAAACTGAAAAACAAGGCCAGAAATGTAAGTTAGGGGGAGATCCTCAAGCACCTGAAATGCCTGGCTAAGGGGTTTGGAATTTCATTGATGAGAAGTGAGAAACCACAAAAGGTTGGTAAGAAGAGGAATCAGACACATCCTAGTGCCCACAAAGTACAAAGCACCATTCTTAGTGCTGTTTTTGTTACCCATATCCTAATGAGGATATCCATTCCTAATGAGGAAAACAGGTGTGGAAAGATGAAATAATTTGTCCAAGGTCACCATCTAATAAGTGGAGAAGCAGGGAACTAGTGTCCAGGCACCCTGGCTTTTCACCAAGATACCAGACTGCTTCATGCAATCAAAGGTGGGCTCAGGTGGGTTCAGGAAGACAAATTGGAAAAGGCAGTGAGGCCGAATATGTCAAGGGACCTTTATACAATACACTACAACACAGCCTTTTCAAATAATGTTCTACATACAAAGGTATGGTTATGGAAAGATAATCGCAATATAGTTTTAGCTGAAGAAGGTGGGCGATGGAAGAATATAAACTTTATGAGCTCAGATACGTATAGGAAAAAAGACTGGAAGGGTATATCCCAAAACGTTCATTGTGTTTGTCTGTGGGCAATTGTAGGTAAGTTTTCTTCCTTTTATTTGTCCAGGCTTTATAAATTAAAGATGTGTTGTTTGCATTAAAATGTTCTTATTTTAAAGAGTCGTGCTGGTAATCCAGAAAGAAGTAACGTTGTCATTACTAAACTCATCGTAGTAAGAATGGAGACGTGGGCCAGGAAAGACAGGGAAAGCCCAGGGAACCCTAAGCTTGATGCTGGGCTGCTGCCAGGATGCTGGTCCAGGGACAGAGAGGAGGAGGCCAAGAGGAGACATGGTTTAGGGTCAAAGAGGACGTTAAGCAGATTAAAATGGAATTTCTGTTGAAATATTCAAATAGTGATCAAGAATTTTACCATCTACACCTTGAACCCAGAAAAGAGATTTAGGTTCAAAATATGACCATCATAGCCAAATAAACAAAAATAACCAAAGGGAGAATAGGAAATGAGTCAAAAACTGCCTATAGATGTTTAATTTTTAAAACCCTTTTAACAGCTTTATTGAGATATAATCCACATACCACACAATACACCCACTTCAAGTGTTCAATTCAATGGTTTTTTAGCATATTCACAGAATTGTATACACGACAGCCACTTTTAGAACATTTGTATCTCCTTGAAAAGAAACCCTGTATCTCTTAACTGTTACCCTCATCCCTTTAGCCTCCACCTCAAGCCCTAAACAACAGCTAATATTCTTTTTGTCTCTATAGAGTTCACTGTTCTGGACTTTTATATGAATAAAATAATAACATATGGTCTTTTGTGACTTTTTTCTCAATTAGCATAATATTTTCAAGGATCATCCATGTTGTAGCAGGTGTCAGGACTTCATCCCTTCCTACGGCTGAATAATATTCACTTGTGTGGTTGGACCACATTTTGTTTATCTATTTGTTCAAAAATGGACATCTGGATTGTTTCCACCTTTTGGCTATTGTGAATAACGCTTATATAAACATTTTGTACAAGTGTCTATAGGGACATACATTTTCATTTCTCTTCATTTCACTTCTACCTAGGAGTGGAGTTGCTGGCTCATGTGGTAACTCTGTTAGTGGTTTGAGGACCTGCTAGACTGTTTCCCAAAGTGGCTGCACCATTCTACATCCCCACCAGTATGTAAGGGTTCCAGTATGAGGACTGCGATTCCTCAACATCCTCGCCAATGCTTGTTGTTATCTGACTTTTAGTTATGGCTTTCTTAGTGGGTGTGAGGTGATATCTCATTAAGGTTTTGATTTGCATTTTCCTGATGGCAGATGGCACGTGATACTGAGCATCTTGTCGTGTGCTTTTTGGCCATTTGCATATCTTCCTTGGAGAAATGTCTACTCAGGTCCTTTGCCCATTTAACTAATATTCTCAGCATCAACTTTTAACTGCCTGTCTCCAAAGTCTTTGTTACTATTTGCTGGGTAGCTGTCCACATCACTATTGTTAGATAAAGGGCTTTTGGGATTCCGTGAGAGAAGAGCTTCCTATCCTTTATCTTTTCCGAGTTCATTTTCTGACGAGGTTCCCCCTCTCCCCTTGTTTTTCTACTTTAGGAAGATTGCAATGGCATATTCAGAATTAATGTCAGTGTGTCAAAGAACTTAAATTTAAAATTGAGGCCTGGAGAGAAAAAACCTGGATTTTGGGTGCCCCGTGTTTGGTAAGTATATCATAAAAAAAAATTCTGAAGAATGGTGTGTTTGTCAAGATGAGGTTTTAAATAAGCATAATATGGCATGTAACTAAAAGTAGTTTTGCTAGAGTTGTTAAAAGGATCTTAAGTCATACAGGGCGAAGCACTAGATTATATTGGAAGATAGAAATAAGGTAAAAAAATAAGAGAGCAAGTAGTACAATGAGTTCTACATAGCTTCATGAAACTAGAGAAATATTATCTCAGTATTTTTCTAAGACTTCAAAAATATGTATCTGGATTCAAATGGCTTGAAAAATTAGGCTTAAGAAAGGATTTTCTGTCAAATTAAAACTAAACTTATCCTGAGTTTATATCTTTAAAGGAGGATCTGATGTCCTCATAATAGAACCCTAAATCATAAAGCTATTTCCATTTTAAAACCCATTTATACTGAAGGATTTCCATTATTGAAAGATTAGAGAGGAATAATCAGTAACACAGTTGATTACTTCTAACTTTCCCTTTAATATTCCTTTTTCTTTAAATTGAGTTTTCAAAGCACTTAGATCAAAGCTAGAAATACCTAGTGCCTTCTTTCTTATTTTATTAATGACCATGAGTGGATCTCTCAGTCTGTGTCATTGGTGAACTGAGTGTTCTGTCACCTTCATTTGTCCTATAAAATTGTTATCTGTTTTTTAAGTTTTCTTTTAGAAAATGTGTAAGAATAACAACTGAGGCACAGCACCTCTGCTTTTATCACAATTGATGTTCTTTTCTAAATGTCAAAACTCTTTAATAAAAACAGCATTTCACCCAGCTGTACCCTAGCACTCACTGTTACCTTTCTTTGGCATTTTTCTAATATGAAATTCGCTTTTATACATAATCCAATAGAATGCATATTAGGTTTTTATTTTTTAAAATATCCAAGAACTAAGAAAAAGGGTTCATTTGGGGTATGTGGCTTCAGCTTGGAGAGAGAGGAATGTGAGACATGAGAATATCCTGGCCCCACTGCTGACTAGAAGAGCCGTCCATTTTCCGTTGAAATAAAAATTAAAGGAGCATAAAAATTTTCTTCCATGAGACAAAAATTAATTATAGCATAAAGTTATTTATGTTATAATTTATTAATTTTTATTAATTCAAAGATAATATGGAAGTAAATGTAGTCAGGAATAGAGAACACTGGGGCATTTCATTTCCTTCACTATAGAGAAAGGTGGAGGGTGCCTCCCACCTCTGCCAAGTGAGGTACCCCAGGGGGATCACTTAACATCAGAGATGGGCAGGGCAAGAAGAGAGACTCTTGTGGCCAGGCTGCTCATCACCATCTGGAGGGCAGGGTTATCTGGTGTTCTTGGAGAGCCCAGTAGTCAGTGCCTAGGGCCGCATCATCTGAGTCCTCTTGAACCTTGCTGCAAAGGGCTTTGTGCTGGGAAAGGGTACCCCCACCCAAAGGGTCCGTAGGTGTGTTTCCAGGAGCCAGACTTGAGAATCACCCAGAGACTGCACACTCACAGGAGGAAAGGTGCAATGAGGCACTCCTGGGCTGGAGAGGGGGTTCAAACTCTTGAACACCTATGGCCAGAATCCAGTTGTATCAGATGCACAGGACTTTAACTCCATTCCTCCATTCCTTTCAACGACATCCCACCTCAGTCATGTGAGAATCTCGTGGTGGCCTGAAGAGGGGGAGTGGAAGTGAAGGAAGTGGCCAGCTTTTCTTCCTTTCCTCAAACTGGGGTCCTTGAGCTGCTAAGGATGGGATTGTTATATGAGTTACAGGATCAGTTGGATGTAAAACTGAATGACTGAAAATAACCGAAAAGCTCTGGGACCTCCACAAGAATTCAGAAAGGGAGCTGGAACACACTTGAGGGTAATGTTTGGAGAAAAGTAAACCTGCCAGTTGTGCCCTATGCTCTCAACCTATTCCATACAACAAGCTACATGGGATTTTTAAAATCAAAGTTAATTTAAATGCAATATTTTATGGAAGGTATTATTAGGGGTTTCAAAGGCAATGCCATTCTGGAAGCATAAGCAAATAGCCAGGCATTCCTTGAACATCATCACAATTGCTCTTGTTCATTTCTCCAGGATAATGTGACTTGGATCGTAGTGAAATAGATACCTTCGATCTAATAAATGTCATCTGTAACCTTGATAACTTTTTACACTTTCCTTCTTTAGCAAGCTAATCAAGAGTTAGAAGCTGAAATTTTGTAATTTTATATTGGCTAAGTTATGATTAAGAAAATAACATATCTAGGAATACATCTAGAGGAATGCTTTGGTAATTAGGACATAAATATGCACTAATTCAGGAGACAGTCTAGTTTCAATATTCTCTCTTCAGATTAATAAATGTACTTTCTTCTGAATCACTCAGACTTGATGAGTCACCTCAGTAAAAAGGATTAAACATATCATAGATTATAAATATGGTATGAATTATTTTAAGAAGAAGTCTGGAATATAGGAAAATGGCATGCATGGGAGAAAAACCAACAAAGTATTCAGGCTTATAATAAATGTATTTATTGAGTGCTTGCTCTTCACCAGGTAGTATGCTCGTCACTCTGGTAAGGCCCTGAATAAGCTATGGCCCCTACCCCTTAGGAGCTTAAAGTCCAGTGGGAAACAGAAAATAAAATTACAAATAATTTTATATAATATGCTAAGGGCTTTAATGCTGCACAGATAAGCCCCTAAGCTTACCTCTGGCTCACCCGAAACTCATCTCCATGTAATGTTAAGCTACACTGTGATACGTTCTAGGCAGAAGGTGATCAGGTTTTATAGGGTTTAAGGCCCAAATAATTTGAGGTACCAGGGTCTTGGAAGGGCCTGTACAAAAGAGGGGTCCTACCCCTTAGGTTTCTTTGGCTTCATGGTATACCTGCCTCTGATTCCTACAGAAAGGCTAGGGGTACAATGGACACACAGGAGAAGCACCTAACCCCAACTATGCAGGGCCAAAGAGAAGGACCAGATGAGAAGACATACTGGTTACCTTTGAAGGACAACCAATAGGAACTAGCCAGGTGAAGGGGGCAGGGTCAGAGGCAGGTGCGGAGGAAAGTCTAGGCATAGGTTTGGTATTACAAGTTAAGGCAACTCTATGCCCACAGCTCAAGGCAAAAAGGGTTGGGGTGCTGTAGGAAGTATGACGTTTCTGATTTATTTAGAGATGGTTGTGTAAGATACAGCACGCTGTTTTTGGACAAAGTCTTTTTCTGCATTTCCACATCCAAGGGCAGAGGCTCAGTCACGTCTTCAGGGTGCCCCCATGTTCCCCAAGAGAAGAGCAGCTCTCCCTACCATGATCTTGGGGAGCCGTGGAGCACCTCCTCTGGGAGGTAAAAAACTGACAAAAGTATGTGGTCAGATCTAATGTCTTAGTTTTCTGAATTGGACAGGCAAGATTACAGTATTTCACAAATTAACCAGAAAAAATGACAACCTTTTCAATTCAAGGAAGGGTAGCAGGTAAAAATGACAATAATAGATGACATTTGGGATTTATTAAAGGACTCCGTAGTTACAGGTAAAGTTTCAAACTTTGCAACTTTGCTAGCATGAAGAAAGCATAAGAAAACACCTTACATGATTAAAACTGAAAAAGACTTATCTTTTTAAATGTGATAAATTCTTCTAACTATTGAAGTCTTTGATGCTACATTTTGTTTTTCTTGGCTTAGTTAGAATATTTTTCACATATTCTAACTTCTAGAAGATATAGAAGATAACAGTAGTTTCAGTTGTTGCAAATTCAGCTAAGAAAGCACTTCTACAAAAGAAAATGAGCAGGTAAGGAAGTCCAACATCGGCTCTGAGAACTGGTTCACTTGGTTTTAAAAAATCCTTATTCAAGCAAACTGTGGCATCTGTAGAATCCTCATAACTTCTGTCTACTGTAAAATATATGAAATTTAGTGGAAACATCCCAAAGGAAAGATTGTTGGAAGCATCCAAAAGAATATATTTGTACTTTCACACATAAAAAATATAAAGCAGAATTCCAAAATATGCATTTCTGAGTGGGGCTTTTGCACTACATTAAAGACCATCTCCACTAATCAGCCCTAAGCCCTTAAGAGCAAATCAGTTTCAGTTTAATATTTTCTTCTTCTATCCTCATCTATTTAATATTCAAAACACTTATGAAGGCACATCTTGTGATTGTCTCTATAGTTTAAAAAACATAAAAGATGGTAGAAAAGTACAGAACCAGATTTTCCCCAGAGCGTTGCCTGTCATGAGGGTTAAATTTTGAGAAATGAGCTAGCAGGGGGAGAAAATGATCAAAATATAATTTAAATAGGCTCCAAGGGGCCTACTCTAGTCAGTGGTCCGGAGCTCAGTTCTTCATTAAATTCAGGAAATACAGTCCATGGTTTTCCAGTGTTTGGTTGTCAAAATCTTAATTATTTAAAATTAGCCTCTAATAAGAAGGAAAGAGGGGGAAAAACCACTGAAAGCTTCTTCTATTAACAACAAAAATGTTAGCTAAGAACCATAACAAAGAAGATGCAATCTAGTAAAAAGGATCACTTTTATAAGTGGGAAGAGAAAAGTATAACCATGTTAAAAGAACAAGAAATGAGACATCCCTGGCCCCCACAGAAGTGGGAGCTAAACAGTGGGTACACCTCGACATAAAGATGGAAACGCCGGACAGTGGGGACTTCAAACGGGAGGAGGAAGAAAGGAGGGCAAAGGTTGGAAAAATTACCTGTTAGATTCTGCGTGCACTGTCTGAGTAATGGGTTCATTAGAAGCTCAAACACCAGCATTAGGCAATACACCCATGTAACAAGCCTGCACGTGTACCCCCCGAATATATAAGAAAAAAGAAAATGAAGAAGCCAATGAGTTTCAGGAATCAGGAATCAGCGGTGGAGGTAGAAAGCATGCCACCCACAAAGGGGACCAGACTAAGAGTCCACTGAAAAGACTCAGAGTTAATAAGAAAAACAATCCAACCGGAAGAGAGGAATTTGGAAAAATACATACTACAAGCAAACACCTCTTGCCGTCTCAGTGACCTCTAAGTGCATCACTACTTTACAGCCCTGTGTTCACCATGATGACACAAAGTGAAATAAAGTGACTAAATTCTACTCTACACTTTCTATACTAACACAGGCAATTGTAACTTATGCCTTCAGAAAGGTTTTCAATTACAAAACTATTTCAAAATCCACATCCAAAATCCAGTGCTTCTTTGTGCAAATCGATAAAATCATCTGTCCAGTCCTCAGGGTAATCAGGACGAGGTAGAAATGTTGCAGAACCTCTCCAGCTAGAACTAGAGCTGTTGTACATTGAGATCACCCCATCATTACCTAATGAACACACTCAATTATAGCACATTGATGCATTGTTATGATTTAGCAAATGAATGCCATATAGCGTAAAAATGTGTGTATATACACACACACATATGTGTGTGTGTATATACATATACACACACACACACGTGTGTGTATATGTGTGTGTATATATACACACATACATATCCCACACCCATGACTGGAAAGGGCTACAGATACTTGCCTTCCAGTGCTGCTTATTGGAATTTCACAGAACATTCCTCTATTGGAATTGCAGGGCGAATCCTCGGAACTTTAATTTCGACAATGTGGGAAACGCTATGCTGGCATTGTTTGAAGTTCTCTCCTTGAAAGGCTGGGTGGAAGTGAGAGATGTTATTATTCATCGTGTGGGGCCGGTAAGCGAGCACATCGAATCCTTTGAACACTTCAAGAGCAGCTTTCATTTATTTTGATGAATAACCGTATTTTCCTTTATGCAGATCCATGGAATCTATATTCATGTTTTTGTATTCCTGGGTTGCATGATTGGACTGACCCTTTTTGTTGGAGTAGTTATTGCTAATTTCAATGAAAACAAGGTAAGAATTTTTGGTTTGGATACCACAGGGTTTAGCCTTTTCTGGCCGCTCACTTTGAGCTATTTTTTTCTTTTCACACACGGCATGAAGCCTTGTTAAACTGTAAAGTGACTGGTGTAAATAATCTCTATAACTGTTTTACAAGCTACCTCATTGCTGCTTTTCAGACACATTATTTAAGAGTACAGTTCTCTTGCTAAATTTACCCTTTTGGTAACAGTGTCATTAATTCACTGACAACTGAGAGGCTCATCTCCTATTGTTCAAATTGAAAAGATGTGCAGCAAGTTATTAAAATACAATAGATGAAAGTGATTCGCTAATTACAGGTAATATTACTTTCACTAAATGTAGACTGTATGCTTCTGTGTAACTCAGTAGGTGAACTCAGAATTTTGATGGGGGTGAGGGGAGTCTGGTAGAAAATGTAAAATCCTAAATCACAGAATAAAAAGATTTTGTGGCAGGGCATGGTGGCTCACACCTGTAATCCCAGCACTTTCGGAGGCCAAGGCAGGTGGATCACTTGAGGTCAGGAGTTCAAGACCAGCCTGGCCAACATGGTGAAACCCCATCTCTACTAAAAATACAAAAATTAGCCGGGCGTGGTGGCACATCCCTGTAATCCTAGCTACTGGGTTTGGCTGAGGCAAGAGAATTGTTTGAATCTAGAAGGCGGAGGTTGCAGTGAGCCGAGATCACACCACTGCATCCAGCCTGAGCAACAGAGCGAGACTCAAAAAAAAAAAAAAAAAGAAAAAAAGATTTTCTAATTTCATATGAACTTGACATACTTTGTGAACTCAGGAAGCCTGTTGAGTTTGTAACAGCTCTAATGATTTAGAACAAAGGCTCACAAATGGGAAAACGACAATGTAGTTTCCTATCAAAGTGTGAGTTTGGGGAAGAACATTCTATTAGCACTCCTTGGAGAGGGGCTTGCTCATCTAGGCACTTCTGCTATGCCCTCTATTGTTTGAGAGGCAGTCTTTGCAATCATAGTAAGGGAAATGCATGCAGTTTTTGAACACACACTGTGTACTAAGATCTTACATATTCAATCAATTCTCACAACTCTCAAATGCACGGTTGCAGAAAAAGCAATGACTAGTCTGGGGCTTATAAGGTGTGATAAACAGGGCCAGAATTCAGAATTGGTGCCTATTACTGCAGGCTCTGTGATTCTTCGAAGGCATGAGTAGAATAAAGTCAACCTTCACTCTGCATTAAGTTGAAGCTAGATCTGCCCGTAAAGCACCGTGCTGTTCGATATTATTCATGGCTAGGACTGATTCCCATGCATTCACATCAGAGCTCTTCAGTTTGTGTTGCCACACATGGGACTGTATCTGTCATTCACTGTCCTCAGGCTCAATGTGTGTGGTACCAGTTACCCAGTCAATTGACACCTTTGATGTGTGGCTAATGAGCATGTCATTTCATTCAGGCTTTCAAAGGGTGAGGTTTAAAAATTCCTCTTTTGGGCCCCGACTCTACTTGGACCCTCAGAAACATGGGATGTTAGAGACAGAAAGAACAGTAGTGATCGTGTCACCCAGCCCCTTATTTTACTCCTATCACATTCATTAATGAGATGCTTTGAGCCCTACAGTGTTTAGTTTAATACCAAGCAGAAAGAGGAAGAAGGATCTTTTAGATGCCTTTGAGCCATGTAATGCAGCAGACACTGAGAATTCTAGAATATAAGCAGAAGCTAGTCAGTCAATTAACAGGAGAGTTTAGGCACTGCTTGCCCAGAACACCGTTAAGAAGCCATCTGAGCAGACACCTGATTTCAGGAAGATTAGAACGTATCACAGCTCACAATTCAGCAACATACGTAGAACAACATAAAATGTTCAGTAACTGGAAATAAATGTATAATTAATTGCAACACTTGAGCTTAGAGAAGTGGCTGAGGTAAGCAGAATAACCAGGGAGGTCTCCATCCTGCACTGTATTTATGTTCTGCAGGTAGGAAAGAGTAACGTGGCCTGTTTGAGGGATCTGGGGCGTATGTTCTATCAGCTCAAATGGGCACTTAAAGAAAGGAGAAATTGACAAGAAATTATATTACCAAGCTTTACAAACTTGATTTGTTAATTGGAGATATCAATTGCTAAATTATGTGAGCCTTTTAGAAAAGTTTCTTTCTCTGCAAGTTTTTTTTTTTTTTTTTTTTTTAGAAAGCAGCTCATGAGCTGCCATCTAACAGCATTTATATACTATTCAATCATTCAACAGATGTATTTGAGCATCTACTAGGTGCCAGATGCTGCTCTTGACACTGAGGGCCTAGCGAACTAACCTAAACACTAAACACAGAAAAGTTATTTGCCCTCATGGAGCACACATCTTAATAGTCATACCCAAAGGCACATAGGTAAATTTCCAAATGTAGAGACAATAGAGATAGAAAATCAGGGAATCTTTAGGGTACAATTCAGAATCATTCAAAAATATGTCTTCTTTTGAAAATGGGAACCTCTTTAAAGAGTTTCAAGTCTATATTAGTAATATAGATTTTTTTCTGATTTCTCTATAAGACAATGTGTTTGATTTATTAACCTAATTTGACAATAATAAACTTTCAGAGTTTTTATATATTAATGATCAGATGATACCTCCATGCTTATTATTCTTTTAGATCCTTTCAGAGTTCAACTTTCCAAAAATTTTTTTTTTTATATAACAAAGTAATTACATTAATATCTATGGTGGCCAGAGAACATGTGTTTGCTTATAATTAGTGGGAAAAGTGGTTTAGCAATGTGATTATCAGAAAAGAACAATTTTAAACAAACACTGTTATTGGGAATAAATGATATTAAACAATGACAAAATAATCACCAGAAAGATATAGAACTTCCGAATCCCAAAATGTACAAAGCAAAAATTAACCAAGTTGTAAAAAGAAGCTAGAAAATCCAAAATCATAGTGAAAGATATTAACATATTTCTCAAAAAATCTCATAATTCAGAGAAGAATAAAAGGAAATATGAGATTTGATACAATAAACACAACCAAATGAACATATAAGGAAAACTCTAATTCCACCAATTTGAGAACGTGCATTATTTTCAAGCACAAAATGTGTCTCCCAGTAGGCCATAATTACCAAAGAATTGATAATGTAAGAATGTTTTCTGACCATAATGAAAACAAAAACAAAAAAAAACTCTACAATTTGGAAATATTAAGACAATACTGTAAATAATTTGTGAGTTGAAGAAATTGTAATAGAAAATCACAAAATATTTACAGACAAAACATTTTATAGTATCATATACAAAAACCCATGAGGTAGAGGTAAATCAGTAATTACAAATAAAAGTATCATTTTAAGTGTATATATTAGAGAAGAATCACAAGTTGAATATTAATATGTCAAATATCCAAATCAATAAATTATAATAAAGTAAAATCAAATAAAGTAGGGGGGAAGAAAGTAACAAAGATTAGGACAGAAATTAATGATACAGAAAGTGAGGAAACTTGTATAGCTTCTATAATGTTCAAGAATAACAAAAGCTGCGTTTTGTTTTTTTTAAATCAAGTCAATAAACCTCTAGGAAGGTTGAGCAAAAATAAAAACATAAAACAATAAAGTAAGCTACAATAATTAAAACAGTGTCAGTATTGTTATAGGTATAGAAAATCAGACTTACAGAAAAAACTAGAAAGACCCAGCAGGGACCCTTGTATGTAGAAAACAGAAGCAGCTCAACAAATTAGTGCAGAGGATGGTGAGACCAACAAGGAGTGGTGTTGAGGGTATTGATTGTATTGATGTAAAGAGCTATGCTGAGATCTCTACCTCACTGCATACTCAAAAATGAATTCCAGATGAATTAAAGACTTCGATATGAAAAGCAAAATTTAAACCATTTTTAAAGCATGTCAGCATTTATTTTTTATTTGAATTTCAGATAAGCAGCAAATATTGTTTTTGCTCTTATTATTATTTTTAATCAGCACGTAATTATTATACATATTTATGGGGTACAGTGTGATATTTCAATTCATGTATTATAATGTGTAATGATCAAATCAGGATAATTAGCATATCCATCACCTCAAACATTTATCACTGTTTTGTCTTGGGAACATTCAAAATCCTCTCTTCTAGGTATTTAAAAATATACAATTAATTGTTGTCAATTAGATTCACCGTATATTACCATGGAACACTAAAATTTATTCCTCCAGTCTAGCTGTATTTTCGTATCTGTTAATCAACATTTGACTATCCCTATTCTAGTTCCC
Organism: Symphalangus syndactylus; assembly: GCF_028878055.3. Classification (NCBI taxonomy): domain Eukaryota; kingdom Metazoa; phylum Chordata; class Mammalia; order Primates; family Hylobatidae; genus Symphalangus; species Symphalangus syndactylus. The sequence goes on from NC_072437.2 coordinate 19,239,771, forward strand.
CTCCCCACCCCTAGTAAGCATTTGTTTTTTGCCCTGGAGTAGTTATGGATTTCATCGCATTAGCCACCAAGTAAAATCTATAAAGGAAAAAAAGTATAAACTCGATTATATTTAAATTAAAATTTTCCGAATGACAAAAGACACTCTAAGCAAAATAAAAATACAAGCCAAGACCAAGAGAAAATATGTACAACTTACATAATTGATAAAGGATTAGTATCCAGCATGTATAAAGAATCTCTACAAACCATTAAAAAGTAAATATCAAAATACAAAAATGAGCAAAGGATATGAAAGGGCAATTCACATAGGAAGATATGAGCATCACCATTTACACACATACAAATGTTTCATCTCGTTAATATTAAAACAATATTAGATACATTTTCACACCTATCAAAGTGGTCAGATTACAATGTCTGGCAATATCAAGTATTGCAAGAATATTAGGATATGGTAACACTTGTATATTGCTGGTAGGAAATTTGTTTTGGTTATGGCTCTTTGGAAAGCAAGTTGGCAACATCTGGTAAATGTAAAGATGCTTAAATTCCTAGACCCCATCAATTCTTCTCCTAGAGATTAACAATGGAGAAACCCTCATAGATATTTACTGTGAGACAATACATGGATGCTTATTGCAGCATTGGTTATAGTCCATAAATCTAAAATGAATAACTTCTGATATTTGTACAGTGGACAGTGTTTGTGAGCAGTTAAACAAATTAGATCTAGTAATCTAGTTGTATGGAAAGTATACTGTTCAATGCAGATATAAAGAAACAGCATAAATAATCACATGTTGGACACCATTTCTATAAATATTAAAAAATTCAAAACAAATTCTTATGTATTGATAGATACATAAGCACAAAACATAGTAAGGAGGATGCACGCCTGAAGGGTAGTGGTTAGCTCTGGGTAAGGAAAGGGAGAGTGGGGTTTTTGTCTAGTTTTTAAAATTACACTTCTGCTTTTAGGATAAAATATAATGCAGTGCAGTGCAATACAATATAATATAATTGTAATCATATGCATTTTAATCAAGTACTCTATTATACAGAATACGTAATTCCATTTAGGCAGTTATCACAGCACTAATTTCTTAAAATGCAAACTCTATGACTTTGTATCTCTCAAAAACAGTTTTGCAATTGCACATATTAGACATTTTTTCAAGAAAGACAACATACCCTTAACTAGAAGCCACAGCATTGACAAGCTATAATTTTGCTGCTATGAAATGAAAGGAAACTAACTACTATTAGTGAGTATCCTTTTTTGAAAATGTGATTATGTAGAAACTCCTCTTTACATTTTCCCAAACCTGAATATTACACATCTCCAAAGATACAAGTCGAAGGCTGCTGAATTCTCTCTGAAACACCTGGTCGTCATTTTGGGAACTCCTCCCAAGACCAGCTTTGAGCATTCTGACCATGTTTCTCTAACCACCATGGTTGGAAGAACATGGTCAGTGCAAGCCCCCACATAAGTCCTGTTTGTCTCGGCACCCCATCTGCCATGTTCTTGGTGCGAGCACATGACAAAAGGCCTTTTCCTGCTTTCTTTTGTCTGTTAAGGGGACGGCTTTGCTGACCGTCGATCAGAGAAGATGGGAAGACCTGAAGAGCCGACTGAAGATCGCACAGCCTCTTCATCTCCCGCCTCGCCCGGGTACCCAAGATGCTCTGATTTTATTCATGTTGGGCACTAGTGTGCACGATTCCCCAGGAGTCTCAGATTTAAATTAAAATAATAATCGTGAGGCCGCTGGGAGGTTGTGCATAAGTTAATACAGAAACAGGCTCCAAACCACAGATCTCTCTATAAGGCTATTAAAATCAACCACCCAAAGGCTGTGCTTCAGTGCTCTCAGACTAAGCCTTAATGAAAAAATGAATTTTTAAATAAAATATATTTGCACTCGCCTTTTAAAACTATGAGTGAAATGTATTAAACTGACAGAAATTGAAGGATGCACTTCTCCTTCCAATATAGACGGCGTCATGCACTGTCGTTTTAAATATTCAGAGCCAGCCATTGCTGCAAAAACACCTCACAATAGATGGAACTGTTTGGGGAGGAAAATGTAATGCGTTTTAAGATAAGCATTTAAGAAAATAAACGACAAGAAAGTAATTGTGACCTGTGTCTAAAATGCCCTTGCCCAAACCTTTCTTTTCTAGATAATGATGGTTTTAGAGCTAAAATGTATGACATAACCCAGCATCCATTTTTTAAGAGGACAATTGCATTACTCGTCCTGGCCCAGTCGGTGTTGCTCTCTGTCAAGGTACTTGGTTTCACCCTAAGACTCTGGGAATGAATTTTGTATTCACTGCTACATCCGAGAGTATCACAAGCTGCTCTGTGCATTCACGGTTATGTTCTTGGGTATAAAAATTAAGATTCACTGTCATGGCAAAGTGGGCAGAAGAGGGGCAAGCCTGTTTGTGTCCGATGGACGTGGGCAACGACTCTTGTGCTGTTTCTGTTGCAGTGGGACGTTGAGGACCCGGTGACCGTACCTTTGGCAACAATGTCAGTTGTTTTCACCTTCATCTTTGTTCTGGAGGTACTGTAATGAGTCAACTAGCTCTGGGGGAATCTGTGCACAGTTTTAAAGTAAATCAGCCTCCCTCTTTGATGCCACTTACTCCCCTCTCTGTGTTCCATTGCCTTTGAAGCTTTGCCCTTAGGATATTTCCTTCTTAAGCGGTTCTGCTTAACTCGAACAAAGACATCACTTTATCCATCAGATTTTTCTAACTACAGAAAATGCTGCTGTCGATTGTTGTGTCTGAACACTGGCCTGTCTAGTTATGCGAGTTCTAATATTTAGAGGGAATGCTGCAAGCCACTATAATTCATTGACTCAAATTGCAATAGAGAAGCAAAGCAAGTTGGCCCAGACAAGGTTATTTGAACATGTGAGTCTCATAATATCGCTTTCCAGGGCAATCTTCTTGAAATACAAGCAGATTCTCATTTTGCCCTACACTGGTTGATGTTTCCCAAAATCTATGGCCTTTTGCTTAAGGAAGAAAAATGTCCCATGATCAGAACTAGTCATAAAACAAAGAGGAAAGAGTGGAGAGAACACACATTCGTAAGCTACTTAGCTTCAAAAATAAAATCATATATCTTGGTAATAAACTCTTATTTTTAGTTACTACATTGTTTACAATTGTTCTTTAAATAGTATAACTGAGCATGCTGGCTCACTCCTGTAATCCCAGAACTTTGGGAGGCCAAGGTGGGTGGATCACCTGAGGCCAGGAGTTTGAGACCAGCCTGGCCAATGTGGTGAAACCCCATCTCTACTAAAAATACAAAAATTAGCCAGGAGTGGTCGCGCATGCCTATAATCTCAGCTACTCGGGAGGCTGAGGCAGGAGAATCCCTTGAACCCTGGAGGCAGAGGCTGCAGTGAGCCAAGATCGTGCCACTGCACTCCAGCCTGGGTGACAAAGCAAGACTCAGTCTCAAAAAATAGTAATAAATAAATAGACAGACAGATAGATAGTGTAGGCACATGGCCTAAAAGGAAACCTCAAAAGGCATTAAAGTGTTTGTCTCATTTTCAATGGAAAAGATACTGCGTCCACATCAAATTTAAAATTTTCTTCATTTGAAAAAAAATACATACACATAATGCATCTCAAGTTAATATATTTAAATATGTGCTAAACACTCTCTCTGTTTATTTTCTTCTTTGCCTTTTCTCCAGGTTACCATGAAGATCATAGCAATGTCGCCTGCCGGCTTCTGGCAAAGCAGAAGAAACCGATACGATCTCCTGGTGACATCGCTTGGCGTTGTATGGGTGGTGCTTCACTTTGCCCTCCTGGTAAGCATAGAAGTCAAGTTGATTTCAGCTGATTATTTCAGTTTGGTTCAGTTCTGCTCAGTCCTGTTTCCAGTCTCATTTTACTCCACATCAACCTGCTCTGAGGTGTTAGATGGACCTCCCTAAAGCCCAGCTTTGACTGTGATGGGCTCTCAGACATGCTTTTGTCTACATATACACACCCCCGCACTCTTCACACAGGCAAAACCTGGCCCCTCAAAGCCCTAGATGGTGCAAGCTAGAAAGAGAAGGACCTTCAAGATCTTCTGGTTTAACCCCTCATCTTACCAAAGGGGAAAACAAGAAAGAAAGAGGAAGACTGCAACAGAGATTGAGAACTGTCCAAATTCACACAAGCTAGTATCAGAAGACTATAGTCCTATTTTCCTGTTTTCTCAGCTGAAATACAGCATTTGTTCCACTTTGTTATAATCAGTATTTCACGATGTAATTCTCAAGTACTTCCACTGTTTCATTTTCTTTAAGACATTTAGCCTCCACTTCTCTAAATCATATGATTCTCCATCTCTACACCTGTATTCTCACTATTTTACCTAAAGTGCCTTCACCCTCCATTCAGTCCGAGATCCCACTCAAAATCTGCAACTATGGGTGTACTGAACTGTAATATAGGGCCATATTGTCCAATGAAAATAAAATGTGGCCACAGATATCACTTAAAATTTTCTAGAAGCCACAATAAAGAAGTAGTAGTTTAGAAAATATAAGTATTAAATTAATAATTATAATTAATAATTATAATTAAATAATTATAATTAATAATTATAATTAAATAATTATTAATTATATGATTATAATTAAATATTATTAATTATATGATTATAATTAATGATTATTAATTAAATAAATATTTATTTAATTATAATTATTAATTATAATTTATTTCTATAATTATAATTATTAAATTATAATTAATTATTAGTATATAATTATTTAATTATATTTATAAAATTACAATTATTAACAATTTAATAATTATATTTTCTAAACTACTATATCCAAAGTAGTATTATTTTCATGTGTAAGCAATATAAAATTATTGAGATAAGTTGTACCCTGGTACCTTTGTGTGAAGTCTTTGGCTGAGTATGTATTTTACATTTACAGCGTTTTTTCATTTAAATTGCCACATTTCAAGTGCTCAGTGACCACATGTGGTTCCATGTGGCTGGTGGTTACCATGTTGGATAGCACAGCTCTGGAAGATATGGGTCCTAGTCTAGGTTCCACCATTTTCCAGGCTTGACTAATTTATTTGCCTTCAATGATCCTTTGTTTCCTGCTCTGAACGGCCAATATAACTTCATAATCCACCTATCCCCTCTGGCATTATGAAGATCAAGTGAGATAATATATTTGAGGCTTTCTTGAACTAGAAAGATTATACAAGCCTGTAGGCATTATTATAATTACCTTCTTTTTGTTAGTCACCCTTGATCTCATCCCAAGGAATATTATCAGTTTTTCCCTGTTTCCTTCCATCCATTCTCCTATTCCCTTAGTGTTAGACACATGCTGGATAAGACTCATTTACACATCCTAAAGGGCTTGCCTTAATATGAGATGCTGTGCTCATGAACGTAGTGAGCGTCCTTAAACCAGTGGTTACCTTCAGCATCAGGGGCTGTAACGAAGCCTAGGTGAGCTCTCAGTCACCCTGAAGTATTTTCTCAGCAATAAATGGTTCTCAATTCCTAGTACAAGACACAGTACTAGTAATTGAGAAGAATGTAATAAGCAAAACAAATATAGTTGCTGCTCTTGTGAACCTTATATCCTAGAAAAGTAGATAGATAGTCATCAATTGCTCACAAATCTATGAGTATAATGACTATGATGAGGGAGATGAAGGAGAGCCTGTGTTCCTGTGACAACTTAGATAATAGTGGGAGATGGCTTCATCAGAGAGGTCTTGGAAGACATCCCCAAGGGAGTGATGGCTCCATCTGTAGGATAAGGGGAGGGCATTTCAGGTAGCTATTCCTGGGATGGAAAGATGACAGAGCTGGAAGAAGGATAGATACATAGTACTAGCACAGTACAAGATTTGGATGAGTAAGAAGGTATCAGACCTCTTCGGACCTTGCAGTCCAGGTGAAGAATTCAGATTCTCATCCTAAAAACTATTGGTTGTCATTACTTCCAAAACATAAAGAGGGAAGGTATCTGCAATAGATCTTTAGCTAACATGGGAAGAAGAGGCAGCAAGGCCCATGTTTTTCCTTTCTCCAGATAAAATGTGTGTTAGTCCCTTCTCACACTGTTATGAAGAAATACCCAAAACTGGGTAATTTATAAAGGAAAGATGTTGAATTGACTCACAGTTCCGCATGGCTGGGAAGGCCTCAGGAAACTTACAGTCATGGTGGAAAGGGAAGCAAACACATCCTTCTTCACAAGGGAACAGGAGAGAGAAGAATAAGTGCCCAGCAAAGGGGGAAGTCCCTTATAAAACCATCAGATCTTGTGAGAACTAACTCAATATCGTGAGAACAGGATGGGGGAAATTGCCCCCTTAATTCAATTATCTCCACCTGGTCCCTCCCACAACACGTGGAGATTATGGGAACTACAATTCAAGATGAGATTTTGGTGGGGACACAGCTAAACCATATCATTCTGCCTGGACCCCTCCCAAATATTGCATCAGACTGCAAATTTTCCAAATATTTATACTCTGCTTCCTCTTGAACACTGTGTCACTTAGAAATTTATTCTACCAGATACCTTAAATCATCTCTCTCAAATTCAATGTTCCACAGATCTCTAGGGCAGGGGCAAAATGCCGCCAATCTCTTTGCTAAAGCATAACAAGTCACTTTTGCTCCAGTTCCCAATAAGTTCCTCATCTCCACCTGAGACCTCCTCAGCCTGGACTTCATTGTCCATATCACTATCAGTATTTTGGTCAAAGCCATCCAACAAGTCTCTAGGAAGTTCCAAACTTTCCCATATCGTCCTGTCTTCTTCTGAGTCCTCCAAACTGTTCCAACCTCTGCCTGTTACCCAGTTCCAAAGTCGCTTCCACATTTTCAGGTATCCTTATAGTAGCCCCCACTCTAAGTACAAATTTACTGTATTAGTCCTTTTTCATGCTGCTATGAAGAAATACCCCAAACTGGTTAATTTATAAAGGAAAGAGGTTTGACTCACAGTTCTGCATGGCTGGGAAGGCCTCAGAAAACTTACAATCATGGTGGAAGAGGAAGCGAACACATCCTTCTCCACATGGTGGCAGGAAGAAGTATGAGTGACCAGTGAAAGGGGAAGCCCCTTATAAAACTATCGGACCTCATGAGACTTAATCATCACAAGAACAGGATGAGGGAAACCACCCCAGTGATTCAATTATCTCCACCTGGTCCCTCCCATGATACCTGGGGATTATGGGAACTACAAACCAAGATGAGATTTGGGTGGTAACACAGCCAAACCATATCAAAATGCAACCTAAAGCTACTCAGTCCAAGCAAAAGTCAAGTAGACTCCCTAATCCCAGATAACCTCAGAGAGGAAATCTTAAACCCAAAAGACCAACTTCCCTTTTCTGCCTGACTGCTTTTGTTCTTCTCCAAGAACCTCTTTGGTCTTGGAAGGATGCTCATTCTCCACCGTATTTTGCAGTGGACTATTGGGAAGGAAAGTTCCCCATGCAAGGATGCTATGTACACACATTCATGTGCTTGGACCTCACCAAGGATCTCGCTGGACCCCCTTCGCGGGGCCCATCTGTGACTGTCATCATTTGGCTAGGCAAGCCTCCTTGAGAGTAATCACACTCTGGCATCGGCTGAATGTCAAGGTTGTTATTGCAGTTATAGCTGGTGGGATCTTTGTTTCTCAAATGAAGCTTTCTTATTCATAAAGTGCAGTCATCTCTTCCTGCTAATCACACCCTTGAAAAAAGAGCTGGATGTATTCCTGAGCAGGGAAGACCTCTCTGAAATCAGCTTAGAGGAATGAGTGTGTGTTTGTTCTTCAGTGGTGTCTAGAATCTGACTTCTGGCAATCTTTTCCACCATCAGCCTTTTCTCTTTGCTAGGATTCCTTTATCTCCTATGTCAGTTGACCTTCCTATGTTGCACAGTTATCCTGTGTTTTTCACACCCTGTATGCAAAAGAGCTGGTCACCATTTTATGTGAAGTAAATTTCAAAATACAGAATTTAGCTGAGCAAAACAGAACCCGAAGTTTGAGATTGAATTTTAAATCTAATATTTATTCATGAGTTTTTGCAGTGACCTTTTCAGCACCTTTTTTAGATAACTTTCTTATAAGAATTTACACATATTAAGCTAATTATTCAGTATACTTCACAGAAGGCTTAAAAAATGGAACTGTAACAAGATCTTTTGTGCAAATTATGAGAGTGTCTTCTGTTTAAATTTCAGAATGCATATACCTACATGATGGGCGCTTGTGTGATTGTATTTAGGTTTTTCTCCATCTGTGGAAAACATGTAAGTACTTTGTGAAGAATCTTATCTTAAAGGTCATATATGTGTTAATGAAAGAATGGTGATTAATTGATTACAGCCTTACCTCCGGGTATTTAGGGATGTAATCACAAATTACTAGACATCATAAGTCAAGATTAACAAACATTAAACATTATTAAATGAATCAATAGCTTAGTTATCATTCGATGTGTTTCCTGCCATTTATGTTGCTTATTCTTTGCATTCAATAAATAAATCATTTAAATTTATTAATTTAATTAAAGATAACATCAGTCATGAAAACAAAAACCAATATTCTTTCTTAATGCATTTTTATTTTTATTTTCAATAAAGTTAAGTAACTTCAAAGAAAAATAATCTTTAATGAATTTTTATGTTTCCATGATTCCAGATTTTTTTTTTTTTTTTTGAGATGGAGTCTTGCTCTGTCACCAGGCTGGAGTGCAGTGGCAGGATCTCAGCTGTTTTCTCCACCTCCCAGGTTCAAGTGATTCTCTTGCCTCAGCCTCCCAAGTAGCTGAGATTACAGGCATGTGCCACCACACCCAGCTAATTTTTGTATTTTTAGTAGAGACAGGGTTTCACCACGTTAGCCAGGATGAGATTCCAGATTTTTTAATATTATTTGTTAATGTTCATGGGTATATTCCACATATATTTTTCATTTTTTACAATGCTGTTTCCTTTTTTTATTACAAACATTATTTCATATATACATTCCATATATACACATAACCAATATACTTAATATTTGATAGTTATTTAGTATTATACCTTTGCTTAGGTTTGTTTTTGTGAAAGTCTGTTTGTGGAAGAAACCTGAGTTTACTTGCTATCAGTCAAAAATGTGTAGCCCTTATCATAGAGAATTGAGGAGCAGGAGAAGAGAAAATGGAAGGTGAAAATGCTTAGTGTTACTCTTATTAATTTGTGTGAAGAGGCTGAAATGCTTGAAGTAAGAATAAAATTCACCCAATGCCTGGTGGGTTTTGAAGAATATTTAGATTTAATACCTTATAGAAAGCAACTTTCAAATGATACACCTAAGAGTCACTTTTGAGCCAATCTGCTTAAAGATTAGTTGCTACCCAGGTCTTCCATAGCTTAATAGATTAAATATTCTCTCTCTCTCTCTCTCTCTCTGTCTCCCCGCTTCCCACCCCTGGTCCCCAGGTAACGCTAAAGATGCTCCTCTTGACAGTGGTCGTCAGCATGTACAAGAGCTTCTTTATCATAGTAGGCATGTTCCTTTTGCTGCTGTGTTACGCTTTTGCTGGAGTTGTTTTATTTGGTACTGTGAAATATGGGGAGAATATTAACAGGTTGGTGTATACTTATCTTTCTATTCATTTATCAAGCAAACCCTTTAGTAATAAAATTTTAAATAAACACATGTTTTTTGTCTATTAAAGTCTAGGAGAAGGGAAAGGGAAGTAATCAGTTGGAAATTAAAATAATAGCCAATTCTTGAATGATATTTTTCCAGTTGAAAAAGGTTATTCAGCTGAAAAGGTCTACTTTCAAAACCTTAGAAAAATTAGAAATAAAAAGAATCCATAATTCCACCAACATTCAGTAATCATCACTCCCAATTCCAGCACTTTTTCTATCTACATATTGCCAAAAAGTGATATATTATTTTTAGATGGAACAATTTTAAGATAACTTTGGGTTTCTTTCTCAGCAAAATATGGGAATTTAGAGCCCCCCAAATGGTTGTAATATATATGTAATATGTTATAATGGTTGTAATATATATATTATATATATAATATATGAAAAGCAGTTTTTAACTATTTGCCTAAGTTTTATAGATGCGTCTCGTTTTTTTTAAAGTCCTGATGCAACAAAGTATATATCGATATGTCTGGTTGTAGGAATTAGATACATGGCTGCCCCACCTTTTATAGCATCGTCCAAGTGAAAGAAGGAATCACTTAGTTGCCAAAGCCTGCCTACTTAGTCATTCAAGATGAATGGCAATAAATTAGTGGTCATGCTACAGTTGGGTGTTCAGACAGCTATATTTGGAGGCAAGTATAAATGACAAACTAATAAAAAGGTATAACCTTTGGACAAGGTAACTTAGCAACCAAATTTGCTACAACCTCCACTTGTTTTGGTGGTAGCAAACCATGCTATTTCATGACAAACCCTTCTATTCACATTCTGTTAATTTTTTTTTTCTTAAATCAGGCATGCAAATTTTTCTTCGGCTGGCAAAGCTATTACCGTACTGTTCCGAATTGTCACAGGTGAAGACTGGAACAAGATTATGCATGACTGTATGGTAAATATCTCTCATCATGAAAAAGGCTTAGACTTAGAATCAGCATGAAACTCTTGCAACATAGTGTTGGCAGGATCATCCTTGTTAGCGTCAAGACTTTGTGTATGAAATATAAATCCTGACACTTCAGTCCGTAAAATTGCATTATTATACTTTCCAATGTGTGAATATTTAGGGCAAAATACTCAACCCAACTTGAGCTATTGTAGTTCCATTCAACAAATATGCATTCTGTGAGTGTTGTTCTCTCCCTCCCATCTTTAATATTTTGGTAATCAAAGTCAAACAGGGAGCCCTTTAATTTAATGTATTCAGTGGATAGTTCACTGCCCCTCAGCTATATGCTAGGCGCTGGGTCTTCAACAACTCCAAGGCACACTCCAGGAGCTTATCGCAAGGGCTCTGAGCCACTCTTCCTTTATACTATAAAGTATACTTTAAACTTCCTTCTTACTATATCCTGTCTTCCCCAAGCATCATCCTTCTGGCCTCAGTTTAAACAGGTCTTTTGCCTTAAGCTAAGACAGCCAGCTACATGTTCTTATGCTGCTGTATAGTTCTCCTTTGTAATAAGGAGCTGTAGTGAATTATTGGCTTACATTCATTTATTTTATCTCTTTCTCACTACAGGACAGACCAATGCTGTGTTAAAAAATTTCTGCAGTGATGGAAATCTGCACTGTCCAATTCGGGAGCCACTAGCCATATGTGGTTATGGAGCATTTAAAATGTGACTAACACAACTGAGGAACTGAATTTTAGTTTTAATTTTATATTATTACATTTTAATTAACATAAATTTAAATTTACATCCCTGCATGGAGCTAGTGGTCACCATATTGGACTGCACAGCACTCAACTGTCAGCAGGAAGAACAGACAGGGCCTATGCCTTTCTTACCAGTCTCCCCCCAAACTTGGCACAAACCTAGCACACAGTAGGAGCGCTAGGACTTCATGCATGAATTAACAAGGAGAATTTGCCAAATCAAATAGAACACAAGGCAAAATTTAATGAATCTTAAATAAAAATACAAGCAGAATGCTGGGATTATAGAAGAGAGAGCTAGTTTACCTTGCAGAGAAAAACCAGAAAGTTCTCTCAGAGGTGTGGGCGTTTTATGGAGCCTGTAAACAATGAGAGAGTTTTCGATGACTTAAGTCTTGTGCTATTCCATAGCATCCCATAACAGTGTTCCAAGAATGGGGCTTACTCCTTACACAATTTGAATGTGAATTTGCTATGTACAGGCACATCTTGTTTTACTGTGCTTCACTTACTGCCTTTTGCAGATATTGCATTTTTACAAATTGAAGGTTTATGGCAATCTTGTGTTCAGCAGGTCTATCAGGGCCATTTTTCCAATAGCATGTGTTTGCTCACTTTCTGGTTCTGTATCACATTTTGGTAATTCTCACTATTTCAGACTTTTTCATTATTACTATATCTGTTTTGGTGATCTGTGATCAATGATCTTTTGATGTTTCTTTTGTAGTTTTTTTGAGGGGTGCCATGAACCATGCTCAATAAGATGGAGTATTTAATTGATAAACGTCATATTTCTTCTGACTGCTGCACCAAATAGCTGTTTCTCCAACTCTCCTCTCTTTCCTTGGGCCTCCCTATGTCCTGAGACACAATAATATTGACATTAGGCCGATTCACAACCCTACAATGGCCTATAAGTGTTCAAGTGAAAAGAAGATTCACACATCAGTCACTTTAAATCAAAAGCTAGAAATGATTAAGCTTATGGAGGAAGGCATGTCAAAAGCTGAGTTAGCCCAAAAGCTAGGTCCCTTGCACCAAATAGTTACTCAAGTTGTTAATTCACAGGAAAAGTTCTTGAAGGCAATTGAAATGCTGCTCCAGCGAACACATGACTGATAAGAAATAGCCTTACTGCTGATATGGAGAAAAAGTTTTACTGGTCTGAATAGAAGATCAGACTAGCCACAACATGCCCTTAAGCTAAAGCCAAATGCACAAGAAGGCCCTTACTCTCTTCAAATTTATGAAGGGTGAGAGAGGTGAGGATGCTGCAGAAAAAAATGTTTGACGCTAGCAAAGATTGGTTCATGATGTTTAAGGAAAGAAAGAAGCCATCTCCATAATATAAAAGAAGTGTAAGTGCTGCTGATATAAAAGCTGTGGCAAGTTATCTAAAAGATCTAGCTAAAATAATTAATTAAGGTGGCTACACTAAAAAATGGATTTTCAATGTAGACAAAACAGCCTTCTATTGGAAGAAGATGCCCTCTAGAACAACTTTCGTAGCTAGAAAGGAGAAGTCAATGCCTGGATTCAAAGCTTCAAATAACAGACTTACTCTGTTGTTTGGGATTAATGCAGCTGGTGACTTTCAGTGGAAGCCAATGCTCATTTACCTATCCAAAAATCCTAGGACTCTGCAATGGTTTGACTGTGTCCCCACCCAGATCTCATCTTGAATTGTAGTTCCCTTAATCTCCATGTGTCGTGGGAGGGACCAGGCGGAGATCATTGAATCATGGGGGTGGTTTCTTCCATCCTGTTCTTGTGATACTGAGTTCTCACTATAGCTGTTGTGAGATCTGATGGTTTTATAAGGGGCTTTTTCCCCCATTTGCTTGGCACTTCTTGCTGCCACCATGTGAAGAAGGACGTATTTGCTTCCCCTTCCGCTGTGATTGTAAGTCTCCAGAGGCCTCCCCATCCCTGCTGAACTGTGAGTCAATTAAATCTCTTTCCTTTATGAATTACCCAGTCTCAGGTATGTCTTCATTAGCAGTGTGAGAACGGACTAATACAGTCTCTTAAGAATTATGCTAAATCTACCCTGCCTGTGCTCTATAAATGGAACAACAAAGCCTGGATGACAGAACAGCTGTTTACAGTATGGTTTGCTGGATATTTAAGCCCACTCTTGAGACCTACTGCTCAGAAAAAAAAAAATTCCTTTCAAAGTAGTACTGCTCATTAACAATGCATCTACCTGGTCACCCAAGAGCTGTATCAGGAGATGTATAAGGAGATTAATGTTGTTTTCATGCCTGCTAACACAACATCCGTTCTGTCCATGGATCAAGGAGTCATTTCAACTTTCAAGTCTTACTATTTCAGAAATAGATTTCATAAGGCTAATAGCTGCCATAGATAGTGATTCCTCTGATAGATCTGGGCAAAGTACATTGAAAACCTTCTGGAAAGGATTCACTATTCCACATGCCATTGAGAACATTCATGGCCAGGCGCAGTGGCTCACGCCTGTAATCCTAGCACTTTGGGAGGGCGAGGCAGGTGGATCACGAGGTCAGGAGATCCAGACCATCCTGGCTAACATGGTGAAACTCCATCTCTACTAAAGATACAAAAAACTAGCTGGGCGTGGTGATGGGCACCTGTAGTCCCAGCTACTCGGGAGGCTGAGGCAGGAGAATGGCGTAAACCCGGAGGCGGAGCTTGCAGTGAGCAGAGATCGCACCACTACACTCCAGCCTGGGTGACACAGCGAGACTCCGACTCAAAAAAAAAAAAAAATTCATGATTCATGGAAGGAGGTCAAAATATCATCAACATTAACAGGAATTTGGAAGAAGTTGATTCCAGCCATTATGGATGACTTTGAGGGGTTCAAGACTTCAGTGAAGGAAGTCGCGGCACATGTGGTTGGTAGAAATAGCAAGAGAACTAGAATTAGAAATGGAACCTGAAGACATGACTGAATTGCTACAATCTCCTGATCAAACCTGAAGGAATGAAGATTGCCCCTTATGGATGATCAGAGTGGCTTCTTGAAAGGGAATCTACTCTTGCAGAAGATGCTATGAACATAGTCATAATAATGTTACATAAAATTACTCGATGAACCAGCAACAGGGTTTGAGAGGGTTGACTCCAAATTCGAAAGAAGTTCTATTGTGGGTGAAATGCTAGCAAACAGCATCACATGCTGCAGAAAAATCTTTCATGAAAGGAAGAGTCCATTGATATGATAAACTTCCATGTTGACTTGTTTTAAGAAATTGCCACAGCCACCCCAACCTTCAGCAGCCACCACCCTGCTCAGTCAGCAGCCATCAACATTGAAGCAAGACCCTCCACCACCAGCAGAAGATTACAACTCACTGAAGGCTCAGATGGTTGTTAGCTTTTCTTAGCAATAAAAATACTTTTTATTAAGGTCTGTACCTTTTTGGACATGATACCATTGTGCACTTAATAAGCCACAGTGTGGTATAAACATGACTTGCGTATGCACTCGGAAACCAAAACATGCATGGGACTTTATTGCAATATTCATTTTATCACAGCAGTCTGGAACTGAAACTGCAATGTCTCCGAGGTATACCTGTAGAGTCTATATTCCCAAATCTTAACCCATTACTTCAGTCAGAGAAAAACTTGCAAATGTCTTTTTATTTGATTTTCTGCAGTTTGATCACAGTGGCTACTTATCACTTGGGTCTGGTGGCAGTGGCAGAAAGAATATCTAGTGGAGATCGGTTCATTTTCATTGTGCTTTTAAAAATGGCAATAACCTTGGGATTCTACAAGATAACAGCATAGCATAAGTGAAATATTCTTCTTTATTTCTGCTACAGATGATGTACCAATGTATGTGGTTTTTGAAAGCTTACTTTGAAGTTAATGATATGCTATATGTTTAGGAATCTATTTATTAACTATAGTCAGCTAAAAGAAATTTGTATTCTCTACTCTTATCCTCTCTTCCTTCTTCCACCCCAATGCCCCAAAGGTTCAGCCTCCGTTTTGTACTCCAGATGAATTTACATACTGGGCAACAGACTGTGGAAATTATGCTGGAGCACTTATGTATTTCTGTTCATTTTATGTCATCATTGCCTACATCATGCTAAATCTGCTTGTAGGTAAGTGATGTTAGTTGAATACTTTTTACTCTTTAAACTCAGGTACTTAGATAATTATGTATGATTTTCAAGCAATTATCTTGGATTGCTTGGGGTGGGTGTTTCATGGCATTGATTATAAATTGTTGTCTCTCAATCCAGAAGCTGAAAAGACCTTTGAAAGGCATGTAAATGACAGTTGACTGCAATTTTAAGAGTTGTAGCATTTGTTATGATCATTAATTTCAAAAGAGCTCTTCTCATGGATTGAGTTGAACAAATATCAGAGAGGACTATCTTTCTAGCCTTGAAATATCACATTTATATTTTTGAAAGGTACACCTTATTTACCCAGCTGTGGGGCCACCCAGAATTCAATTTGACCTTTAAAAACAGCCCTGGAACTCTCAACTAAGAGTTAAAGCCAGCTGGCATGACTATCTCTATACACAGAATGTGTGTTTGTGCTTACGACCCTCATGTTTTGGAAAGGCAGGAGCTAGAGAAATAGCTTAGTCCAAGTGTAAACATGCCAATTTGGAAACCATACTAAAAGCACTTTAAAAATTTGGCTTATGATGTAGGTGATAGAATCCATTATTAATAGTAGATGTTTTACTCTTTCTAAAATATGACAGCACAATTGTCTAACTTCTTAATTTTTCTTTTTTTTAAAGCCATAATTGTGGAGAATTTCTCCTTGTTTTATTCCACTGAGGAGGACCAGCTTTTAAGTTACAATGATCTTCGCCACTTTCAAATCATATGGAACATGGTGGATGATAAAAGAGAGGTATGGGAGTGGGTTGTTGTTTCATGCCCCACCTCAAAGAGACTTACCAACATGTCTCAAACACTTAAATGGTTTTGAGGTTGGCAAATGACATAGATTGAATTTTTAAATGGTGAATTGCAGAAAGCCATCATTTACAGTTCAGCAGAATCTTCTAGGAAGGGAGACAGCGTCGTTCCTCCTTACATGATCTTCAACCATGAACATCCTCTTCTTCAGACTTTCAGAAGGCCAGCAGGGAAAGGAATCCAAAAGAACTCTGTAGGAATCAGGCTTGGGCTTAGGCTAGAAAAAGAGGTGACACTGAAACTACCAGAGAGACAGTACATTACAAATGCATGACCACCTCAAACTCAAGCAGCAATCCCAATTAAAAGTACAAAGGAGTTATTTAAGTGGTGTCTGAAGGTGTGTATTGGATTATTTTTGAGTTACTACTTGAATGTTTTAACCATAAAGTTTACCCAAGATTTCTTAAAATTAGCCAAAGTAGCTGCAGTCTATTCTTCCTCTTCTTGTCATTGTCATCATCAACCTTCACCTCCTTCCCTTCCTCCTACTCCTCCTTCTCGTCTACCCCCTCCTCCTCCTCATCCACCCCCTCCTCATCTACCTCCACCTCCTCATCTACCTCCACCTCCTCCTCCTCCTCCTCCACCTCCACCTCCTCCTCCTCCACCTCCACCTCCTCCACCTCCTCCACCTCCACCTCCTCCACCTCCACCTCCTCCACCTCCTCCACCTCCTCCTCCTCCTCCTCCACCTCCTCCTCCTCCTCCTCCACCTCCACCTCCTCCACCTCCTCCACCTCCACCTCCTCCACCTCCACCTCCTCCTCCTCCTCCTCGCCCACCCCCTCCTCCTCCTCCTCATCCACCCCCTCCTCCTCATCTACCTCCACCTCCTCATCTACCTCCACCACCTCAACTACCTCCACCTCCTCCTCTTCCTCGTCCACCCCCTCCTCCTCATCTACCTCCACCTCCTCATCTACCTCCACCTCCTCCTCCTCCACCTCCACCTCCTCCTCCTCCTCCTCCACCTCCTCCTCCTCCTCCTCCACCTCCTCCTCCTCCTCCTCCACCTCCTCCTCCTCCTCCTCCACCTCCACCTCCTCCACCTCCTCCACCTCCACCTCCACCTCCTCCACCTCCACCTCCTCCTCCTCCTCCTCGCCCACCCCCTCCTCCTCCTCCTCCTCATCCACCCCCTCCTCCTCATCTACCTCCACCTCCTCATCTACCTCCACCACCTCAACTACCTCCACCTCCTCCTCTTCCTCGTCCACCCCCTCCTCCTCATCTACCTCCACCTCCTCCTCCTCCACCTCCACCTCCTCAACTACCTCCACCTCCTCCTCCTCCTCGTCCACCTCCTCTTCCACCTCATCTTCCCACTCCTCCTCCTCTACCCCTTCCTCTACCTTCTCCTCCCCCACCCCCTCCTTCTCCACTTCCTCCTGTTCTTCCTCCTCCTCCTCTTCTCTCTTCCTCATCCTAGCAAACACTCAGGCACAGTTCTAGGCACTGAGGATATAGCAGTGAACAAGATGGAACGGCTCCTGTACTCACGGAGCTTACATTCTAATAGGTGGAGACAAATAATAAAAAGTGAAATAATAATAGTGCAGTATTTCCAGAAGTTAAAACTATAGACAGTAGTTGGGGTTGGAGCTGCGCTGGCAGGAATGACCATGAAGGAGGCCTGACGGGTGCTGTGGGACCTCATGTCTGAACAAGGAAAGTTCTGCCAGGGTATTTGGGGCGAGATCTGGAAATAGTTCAAGAAGAGTTGATGAAGGGCACAAAGAGCAAGGAGCCAGCATGGGCATCACAAATGAGGGGCCCTGGCAGTGCACTCACCCTGATTTGCTCCCTCTTCTTGGTACCCTCGCCCGCCCAAGCTTCAGTCTTGAGGGCTTTCAAGGTAGTACGTGCCCTGCATGCAGGGCATCTGAGCTCACTCGCAGCTCCTCGGGATCCACCTGTCTCTCTGTAACTGTCACCCACGGGAACCTGCTTTCATGCAATACACACATGAAGACCACACTGCCCTGCAAACTGAGATGTCAGTAACTGGCAGGCACTCATGGTCACCAATGTTCTGCCCAGCACTTTCATCCAAAGATACAGCCAGGGGGCATGGTGGTTTGTGTTGCATGGAAGGTAGCGACACATCTTAGATTCTCAGTGTCTGGATCAGTTCTGACCCCAGAAGAGGGCAGAGCTGGGGGCCTAATTCTCTTGTATATAGTTTTTCTAATCCTGAAGAAGACATGAAAAGGAGTTATCTTTTTTTTTTTTTTTTTTTTTTTGAGATGGAGTCCCACTCTGTCCCCAGGCTGGAGTGCAGTGGTGCAACCTCTGCCTCCTGGGTTCAAGTGATTCCCCAGCGTCAGCCTCCCGAATAGCTGGGACTATAGGCACGTACCACTACGTCCGGGTAATTTTTTTATTTTTAGTAGAGACCAGGTTTCCTCATGTTGGCCAGGCTGGTCTCGAACTCCTGACCTCAGGTGATCCACCCACCTCGGCCTCCCAAAGTGCAGAGATTACAGGCATGATCCACCACGAGTTATCTTTTAATTGTAGAAAAACATGTAATAAACATTGAGACGTTCCTAGAATCCAGACTGAGTGAAGAGGAGGATTACACGTGTGTGTCTTGTCCATTACCTTGTGTGAGTGCATTATGACCCATTCAGTGCATGTGTTGGAGGCGGAGTCTGTGGGACAGGCTATGCAAGCATCAGCCTGGTGAGACCAAGAGCAGAGTCCTGAGGGGCTGAAGGGGAGCTTCCCATGCCTCACTCCAAATGCTGCAATGTGGTGACATCCCAGAGAGAGAAGCACCAGCAGAAATTTATCACTCAGTTTTCTATCCTCTGCTCTTCTTAGTGCACTTAATTCCACAAGGCTCCAAGGAGGTGACCAGTTTTCTTCACATCTGGTGCTAATTATGCTAGCTTTTGAGAAATCGCACCTTTTTTTTTTTTTTTTTTTTTTTTTTTTTTGAGAAACCCAAGCGAATCAGCGAGGCCTGATGATGATTTGCTGCTTCTTGTGCTCTGCCCCCCAGGGGGTGATCCCCACGTTCCGCGTCAAGTTCCTGCTGCGGCTCCTGCGTGGGAGGCTGGAGGTGGACCTGGACAAGGACAAGCTCCTGTTTAAGCACATGTGCTACGAAATGGAGAGGCTCCACAACGGCGGCGACGTCACCTTCCACGATGTCCTGAGGTACAAGGCAGGCTTTTGCAGGGCTGAACGGGGGCCAGAAACCACAGCTGTCAGCCTTCAAGGCCCCTGCAGTACAATTAACAAGTATGTTTCCAACCCAAAATGCCACATCTGCTGTGGTCATGAAGCGAGGTCACATGTCCCAGGCGCTAAGTGCCCTTTCCCGCTGTCCTCCAGTGATCATTTCCAAGTAGGTGCCTCACAGGGGAGGGCTGGGCAGCCGTGCCCTGACGTCCCATAGGAACCCCTGCCCGTTGAGGTGCTCCCCAAGGGGAGAGGTGGAAGGGATCTGGGAGAGCACAGTCCCAACTCCTTCCCTGTGATGCAGGAACTGCCCGGAAGAGCTTAGTGACTTGCTTGCGGTTACAGGGCTCTGGCAAAGCTGGAACTAACATGCAGAGCGCCTCACTTGCACAGGTCTGATAAGAATTTGTCTCGCCTGCTCTGTGATGGTTGCCCCGTTGACTAAAACACCAGATTTTCCAGACATTTCATGAGCACCCAGACAGGACAGAGGGTCAAATGGAGTCTCTGCCTTTTCTTCTCCCTGGGAGACTTCTGTATTTGTTTCCTTGGGCTACTGTAACTTAGCACCTTAAGCTGAGGAATTTAAACAACAGAAAGGTATGGTCTCGAAGCCCTGGATGCTGGAAGCCCGAGATGGAAGTATTGCAGTGCTGGTTCCTTCTGAGGCCTGCGAGGGAGAATCTGGCCCAGCCTCTCCCCTGGCTGCTGGGGGTGTGCTGCCAATGTTGGGCATTCCTTGGCTTGTAGAAGCATCAGCCTGGTCTCCCTTCATCTTCACATGGCATTCTGTTTGTGTGTGTGTGTGTGTGTGTGTGTGTGTATCTATGTTCAAATTCCTCCTTTTATAAGAACATCTGTCATATTACATATCCATCCTATCCACAGGATGGACAGGAGTCCATCGTACTCCACTGTGATCTCATTTTAACTTAATTACTAATTACATCTGCAATGTTCTATTTCCAAATAACGTTACATTCTGAGGTACTAGAGGTTAGGACTCCAACATATCTTTTTGTGGGAGGAAACATTTAAGCCATAACAGCTTCTTAAGCAGCAGTCCATGGGTAAAACAGAGGCCCATGGACTTGCAAGGGGAAACAATTACATCTTTATTTTCGCTAATCAGTCTTTGAAATGCGGCATTCTCTTCCATGATGAATGTAGGCAACAAACCACAGTCGCATTAGCAATATCCATATCTTTGTTACCAGGAGAAATCATAGATATTTTCAGATTACGTAACTGACTGCCTTGGATGGCATCTTAAAATATCATTTGTGCTCACCAGTGCTTCTGAGTTATGGTAGTCATTTGAGCTCTGCTAGGTGGTATTATTTAATGGAATAATAAAGGAGGCACTTACGTTACTATATCACCGCCGTTTTAAAGTAAATTTGAGAATTGTATTTTAATATAATTGGTTTCCCTTGTAATACTGTGTATTTCATTCTGTGCATTTAAAGCATTATTTTAAGAAATGTCCCATAAGCTCCACTGCCACAGGGGTCCATGCCACAGAAAAAATTAAGAGCGATTGACTAGCAGTAGCTATTCTAATCACATAGCAGTACCTACAAGTAGTGTGTGGGATCTTGTGTTGTGTCTCAAATTTCAGAACTCAGGTGTACAGAAATATGCTTGTGGCCAGAAGCTGGAAAAAAAAAAAAAGGATCAGATCAGCACAGGAAGAATCTGGGAAAAGTTCTCTCAAGTTATCAATTTCACCTCCCCCTATCCAGTTCTTCCACGAACAAGCTAAAAAGTAAAAAAGACGGGACGGAGAAATGCATGTGAATCACAAAGGATGTCATCTCTGTCAATGTTTCTGAGTCTTTCCTCCTAATGGCAAATTTTTTAAATTGACATGAGGCAGATAGGCATACTGTTGTCATTAATATTCAGCCTCTTTGGAACATACAGGTGTATGTAATAAAAATAGACCCAGGCAAAATCTATGATGGGGCTGTTTCTCCCCTTCCTATTTATTCCCATAGCCCAGTATATGATAAAAACAAACAGTGAAGATAAAAGCAATGAAGCTTTGATGAGATTCTTGATGAGTCAGGGAAGAGAGGAAGAGAAGATTCATTTTTTTCCCTCTGTGGTGGGAAGAGATTTAGCAAAGAAGAGAAGCCCAATGTACCAGTGCTCTCAAGAGCCTCCATGCTGTGGTTTGGGCTCTAGGGTGGAACTGCGCTCACAGAAGTTGGTAGCTCACAGGTGCACCAGGGTGCATGGGTCTCAGCCATAACCTGGAATCCTGCGGCTACACCTGGGTGCATCATACTGCCAAGAGGGGCTGTCTTCTTCTCTGGTGGTGGACTGCTCAGTCCAGACATCCTGGGAGCTGCCTTATTGCCCCATGAACTGTGATGCTGTGTTGGCTTCATCTACAACTGCATGGGCCTGTTGTGTGTCAAGGGTTAAATGGGAGTGGCTATTCAACCCTGGGTTTGTTTGGTAGCCTCTAAAATTAATAAGGAAGGCCAGGCGTGGTGGCTCACACCTGTAATCCCAGCTCTTTGGGAGGCTGAGGCAGGTGGATCATTTGAGGTCAGGAGTTTAAGACCAGTCTGGCCAACATGGTGAAACCTTGTCTCTACTAAAAATACAAAATTAGCTGGGCATGGTGGCACACACCTGTAATCCCAGCTACTTGGGAGGCTGAGGCAGAAGAAATGCTTGAACCCAGGAGGCAGAGGTTGCAGTAAGCCGACAGCGCACCATTATACTCCAGCCTGGGCAACAAGAGTGAAGCTCCATCTCAAAAAATGAAAAAATTAATTAATAAGGAAGATACAGAAGGACGAATGAGATAAACAGAGAGGGAAATGGGATGCAGGGAGTAGGGATGTGTGATGCACAGCTGAGCATATTAACCATCACCATGGGGGACTAAGAAGTGTGAAGAAAGTATGGGAGGTGTGGTCTTCCTTCTGCAGAGAAAGTCGCAAGCCTTTTCCTAGCCTGGATCTTTTGCTTTACAGGCACTTAGATGGCACTTACTACTATAAGAGCCTCACAGATACTAATTCACCTAGTCATTAAATAAAGGAGTTACCAGGACTATCTTTATTTTATAGACCAGGGAAGGGAGACACAGACAGGTGACGGGACCAGCCCAAGACATGCGGGTGGCGAGGGGTGGTGTCAAAACGCTAGACTTGTTGGACTGAATGATGTCCTCTCTGGATTTTGACGTATCTAAGGATACGTAAATCTCTGGTGAATCAGAGCTGCGATTGCAGGTGTGTTTCTCCCACCAGCATGCTTTCATACCGGTCCGTGGACATCCGGAAGAGCTTGCAGCTGGAGGAACTCCTGGCGAGGGAGCAGCTGGAGTACACCATAGAGGAGGAGGTGGCCAAGCAGACCATCCGCATGTGGCTCAAGAAGTGCCTGAAGCGCATCAGAGCTGTGAGTGAACTGCACGCGTGCAGGTTGGGTCCCCGCCCCACCCCGCCCCACCCCACAGGAGGATGAAAGAAAAGAGCTTCATGAACCTGGGATTAGCTCCTGTGATCAGCCTTCTATCCCTTTAAACTATGTCCACCACCTCCACTTACAGTGGTCAGATCATGATGCAGACTTTCACTCTAGTCCACAGTCAGCCCTGCCCTCTTTAGCAGAGTCCATTAGGAGTTTCCATGGAATCCCATTTTTATAATATGACATGAAGACTTAAAAAGCAGTTTATTGGCCAGGCGCGGTGGCTCGTGCCTGTAATCCCAGCACTTTGAGAGGTCAAGGGAGGAGCTCAACTCACTTGAGGCCGGGAGTTGGAGACCAGCCTGCCAACATGGCGAAACCCCATCTCTACTAAAAATACAAAAATTAACCAGGCGTGGCACACATGCCTGTAGTCCCAGCTACTCAGGAGGCTGAGGCATGAGAATCACTTGAACCTGGGAGGTAGAAGTTGCAGTGAGCCGAGATCGCACGACTGCACTCCAGCCTGGGTGACACAGTGAGACTCTGTCTCAAAAAAAAAAAAAAAAAAAAAAAGTTTATTGATATTAAAATATGTCCATTTATTAAACTCAACTGTTCAAAATTCTAGAATTTTCCACATATTGAATTTGCAAAACTACTTTAAATTGCTGCTAAAAATTTCAACAAACTGTGATAATGTTGTTTATTCTGAAAAGACCTCTCAAGATTAATGATGTTTCCTGCTTCCTGAATTATAAGCCTATAAGATTCTCTAACTCATAAATTAATGAATGTATACTGCATTGACATATACTGTATTTACAGTGAATGTTTCTATGAGATAATTACTTTTATGAATGCTTTTGGCATGTTTCACAGACGGGGGAAAGAAACCCAAAGCAATCACTAAACATGTATATATAACAGAGACTGTTTCAATCCTCTTCCTCAGAGCAACAACATCAATTGGAGAAACATGTATTTCTATTGCAGGAGAAAATGTTCCCAGAGAAAAGATGCAACTCGACCTCCTGTAGCAAGGCCAGCTTCCCAGTGATGTCCCGTCACTGCTGGCCACTGTAGCTGTGTTAGCTCCAGGGATCAATCTGTCCTCCTCTGGCTCTGAGAGGGCACAAGGAGTCCTGGCTTTAGTATATGCCAAGACAGATTGGTCTCCTGGATTGGCCCGAAAACTTCAGAACCAAGACAAGCACAAAGGTTTTCTCATCCACCTGAGGCTCTTTGCCTCTTACAACTTGCAGGAAAGTGGGAAAGGGGTTGGGGTTGTATTGGCTTAATGAGCCTAGAATAAAATAAGAGGAGAAAAAATAGAATAGCTACATTAGTAATTTTAAATAAGACACAAGCTGGGCACAATGTCTCATGCCTATAGTCCCAGCACATTGGGAAACTGAGGCGGGAGGAGCGCTTAAGACCAGAAGTTTGAAACTAGCTTGGGCCACAGAGTGAGACCTCCTCTCTGAAAAAAAAAGAAAAAAATTAATTAGCCAGCCACAGTCACGCACACTTTTAGTCTCAGCTTCTCAGGAGGCTGAGGCAGGAGCATAGCTTGAGCCTAGGAGTTTAAGGTTACAGTAAGCTATAATAATCGCACCACTGAACTCTAGTCTAGGGGACATAGTGAGAGCCTATCAAAAAAAAAACAAAAAAAAAAACAAAAAAAAACAGAAAACACCAACAACAAAAAGAAAAACAAATAAATAAAACACAAGCATCAATGACCATCACTATTCTGATTGTTACACAAATGAAAATGGACTGGGAAGTCAATGCATACCTCTCTAAGCCCACCTTTGCATCAGCCTACCTTAACTGAACATTGAAACTAGTTCAGGATCCTTACTTGGAAATTCCTAAGAGGTCACCAATCATGCAGGTCTTAGGAGAGGGGAGAAGAAACTAAGATTTGTGTGGCGGTGGGGCAGGCGGGATGCTGGGCTTATTTTACTGAACAAACAATCGTATTTCCATAGAAACAGCAGCAGTCGTGCAGTATCATCCACAGCCTGAGAGAGAGTCAGCAGCAAGAGCTGAGCCGGTTTCTGAACCCGCCCAGCATTGAGACCACCCAGCCCAGTGAAGACACAAATGCCAACAGTCAGGACAACAGCATGCAACCCGAGGTATGCGCACGAGGCGTCCTCTGTCCCAGGACACTCCATGGGCTTCTTTAATAAAAATAAATAAAATGGGTGCTGGTCAGATCATTCAAACAAGGTGACCATATTTCCAATAGGAATATTTTCATTAAAAAAAAAGAGAGAAAGAATGGAAATCCGTTGATCCAGATTACGTCTGTGTCTTTGCCATCTCAGATGCAGTTGAGGTTATTTAAAAAGATTCTGATTCATATGAATGCCAAAAAAAAAGTTAATGCCCTGAACTTCATAATTCTGTATTTTATTTTTGTCTGAAGAGTTAACATCAGCTCTAAGGGCTGCATTTGAATCTGGAAATATGACATGGAGTATGCCCTAAATGTTTAACTCCCCTCACTAAAGTGATAGAAATTTGCAGTAAAATCAGTGAAAATGTTTGTAATTGGCTTTCAACCTCCTTAAATAATCAGACTCATTGAAGATATATCCTTTCCTGGTTGGGTATCAGAAGAACATATGGAATTCAGGACAATTGGCTTGAGGAGTTTCTATTTATTAGGTCACAGCATATTTTCACTTTCAAACTCTATGTATGTGTCTATTTTCAAGAGTACAGGGAGTTATCAGCGTCCTGGAGAGTCCTGTGCTGTGAGAAGCAGCTGGCTGGGAGGATCTGCCCCTTTATGAGGCAGCAATTATGATTTGAGGTTAACGACATGGAGCTGATCCCATGCTCTGTGCAGAGCACCAGGCTCTGTGGTGTGCAGCAACGCAGCCAGGGGCTGGGAGTACCTTTGGAAGCCTAAGGCTCCACAGCCCAGCAGGGTGCCCCAGGAGGCCCACTGGTGCCATAGCCCAGTTTTCAGTAGATCTCATGTTTTGGGCTTCCCAGCCTTTAGAAATCATCTGCCACCAACTGCAGGGACTTCTGTGGAGTTAGTCAACCAAGGGGCAAGGGGGGGCATCTGCAGTGGCCTTGCCACTGGTCACCCTGAAGATGGTTGGCAGTGTCTTGCATGGGAGAGGGAAGCAGGCTGAGGTCAGGACAGACAGTGAGACAGGGCTAATGAGGCTGGGGAAAGTGATGATTTCAGAGCCCTTTGTTTTTAGATGAAAAAGCCTAAGAGGTGACAAATAAAAAAGAAAAAAAGAGGATACTGAAGAGATGTGAAGACCAAGGCTTTTGTTAGGAAAGGGAGAGGTGACAGGTGAACCTGAGAACAGGTGAAACGTGTGGGAAGTCTTGGCATCTCTCTTTGACTTTAGCTTAGACTGTTATCAGCTCTTTCCTCCGCCACGGCCCATCATACAGCTTTGCCTGCAGAGAACTCTTTCCCTGAAGCTCTAAGCGTGGATCTCCAGGCTGGCAAAAGTAGACTGCCCCCGCCCAGCCAGTCCCCACTGCCCCACCTTCCTTCCTGCAGTGCCCCTTAAGATATGAAGGGAAACAATGACATTCTCAGGCATGGAGGGGAATGAAGCAGTGGGGACAAGATGTCCCCAGGACAAGATGTCCCAGGAAGAGTGGTGTCTCCTTCAGCACGGCGTGCAGTGGTGGCTCTTTTGCTTCTGTGACCCTTTATACCCATTTTCACTTTTCCCCATTGTGGACACTCTGAGTCCCTGTTGTTCTTCCCACTTGTCCTCCTGCCGTGTGTTTTCCTTTCTTATAGTAAAAGGAGGAGAGCGCAGGGTTAAAAAGACGGTAACTGTGTGCTTCTCCTCCCATGCAGACAAGCAGCCAGCAGCAGCTCCTGAGCCCCACGCTGTCGGATCGAGGAGGAAGTCGGCAAGATGCCGCCGATGCAGGGAAACCCCAGAGGAAGTTTGGGCAGTGGCGTCTGCCCTCAGGTAGGTACATCCAGGCATTTCTCCAGCGATCGAGGCATTTTAAAGGTATTTACTTTGTTTGTGTGTTTTGGGTCTTGCCTTTCAAAATGCAAGTCTGCATCTCCAGTTGTTTACAGACAGCAACATAATGAAAAATGCAGTCTTGTCAAAAACATTGTCCCCCAAAGTAACTTCTCTAAATATGACTTACATTAGCCCCCATTTTCCAGGTACATTTCAGGCTATCGTGGTTGAGAAGCCAGCACCTATGAAAAAGACAAGATTCAGAAAGAGGGAGAAATTTCCAAGGGCTTTCTGTGTGCCTCAAGGCATGCTCAAACATGGGCAAAAGTATTCAATTGAAGAGGGAGTGGGCAGATGCAATTATTCAGAAAATGCCACAAAGTTCTCAAAAAAGGGACAGGCCCCCGATTTGTCTCAGCACACTTTGCAGCTGAGTGGGTCACTGGCTTTAGGCAAGCTGCTTTACCTCCATACAGTAACAACAACAACAAATACTTACGTAGTACTCACTGCATGCCAGTCACTCTTCTAAGTGCATTACTTGTGTTCTCTCATTCAATCATTTCCTTTAATAAACAATCCCATTATTTTCCATATTTTACTGACTCAGTGAGAGAATTTTCTTCTATGAGCTTCTTCTGTATAGGGTTTTGGAAAGCCAGGATAATCCCATTAAAAGCACTCAGGAATGGAGGGAGAGCAATGCTCCCCACAGCCCAGTGTCCTTCTACATGTTTTTCTCTATAGAAAACTAAGTTCATGCTAAAAAGCAGGAGCTTTATAATGCTCTTTAACTGTGCCCCAACTTCAGCCCAGTTGAAAGGAGAAGATGTGTAGCATACGTGTTCCACAAAGCAGATGACAGCACAGCTTACATTTTGAAGCTGACGATGTTCAGTGGGTCTTCATTGGGACTACCACCAAGGAAAGTATCCCCTTTCATATCCAGGAACTTATTTGTTGGGGATCAGAGAAGATCTAGGTTCCTCCTATTCAAACACAGCAGAGAATGACAGCATCAAGACAATGTAGATGGTGGTGCCGGGTCACAAAAAGCCTTAAATTACAAGCTGAGTAGGTTCAATTTTTTCCTATAGGCAATTAGGAGCTGGCAAAGATTTCTGAGCAGTATGTGACTTTTGGAATCTGTGCTTTAGGAAGTTGACTTGGCAGCAAAGGAGGGAATTGTCTACGACAGAGCCTGGAGGCAGGTTACAAGCTGGAGGAAGTTACTATGGTGTGAGCACAAGGCAACAAAGGCATGGACAGAGCTGGGGGCTAGATGCTGCAGGGACAGATAGGAGAGGTGACCTGGGGAGAATGCACAGTCCTTGGTATTCATTTAAATGGACAAAAGAAATGATGCTGTCAAAAGTACTTCCATTGGGCCAGGCGCAGTGGCTCACCCCTGTAATCCCAGCACTTTGGGAGGCCGAGGCAGGTGGATCATCTGAGGTCTGGAGTTCAAGACCAGCCTGATCAGCATGGTGAAACCCTGTCTCTACTAAAAATACAAAAATTAGCTGACCGGTAGTGGTGCACACCTGTAATCCCAGCTACTCAGGAGGCTGAGGCAGGAGAATCGCTTGAGCCTGGGAGGCAGAGGTTGCGGTGAACCAAGATTGCGCCACTGCACTCCCATCTGGGTGAGAGAGTGAGAACCTGTCTCCACCCCCCCCCCAAAAAAAAAAAAAAGGACTTCCACTGGTCCATGCCTAGGTGGTCCCCACCAAAAACGGTGATCGTGAAATAGACATGCTCTTAGGGTCAGGCTGAGTTTGAGGAGGCAGAGGAGAAGAAAAATAGTATTTTGAGGGGGCAGCAACAATGTCACAGGTGTCATGCTCTGCACTTTCCTAAGTCATCTCATGTAACCTGTTTTAATCCTGACAATACTCTAATTAGGACATCTTCATTGTCTTCATCTTACAATGGAGGAAACTTGGGTTCAGAGACGTGAAGTTGCCCATAGCTACATATCCACAGGTTACAGAGGTGGGTCCCAACACCATGACTGTGAGGCCCCAGAACCACACCTTTCCTCCCATACCCTCACTGCATCCCTCCTGGCCTTTACTGTGGGTCACACTGTCCTTCCTTTTTGTTTTTTTCTTTATTGCATATGCTAACGAATGCACAGGTTTCTATGACACTTAATAGTTCCCAAATTGGAATTTTTTTTAGTGATTTTCTAGTTTTTGTAATTATTTCAAAATGAAAGGGGTGAACAGCACTTTTTTTTCCCCAGATGACATCATTAGTTGTCCATGAGCATAATTAAAAAAAAAAAAATCTATCGTGAACATAAAGAATCAAGTCCTGAAAAGGATGTTTACTTAGCATCTGTGGATAGGACATGTTAGCCAAAAGTATCACGGATGGGAATATCACGGGTTTTTAGGAATGATTACAATAGGGTGGGGCAATACCAAGTGGCTCATAGGACTCATTAATTCCACAGCCCCAAAACCAATAAGCCATTCAGTGTCCTCAGTCAACTTACGGTTTGGAGGAAGGACAACCATGAAATCTGTCGTGTGCAAAATGAACCCCATGACTGACGCGGCTTCCTGCGGTTCTGAAGTTAAGAAGTGGTGGACCCGGCAGCTGACTGTGGAGAGCGACGAAAGTGGGGATGACCTTCTGGATATTTAGGTGGATGTCAATGTAGATGAATTTCTAGTGGTGGAAACTGTTTTCTAATAATGTCCTTGATTGTCCAGTGAGCAATCTGTAATTGATCTATAACTGAATTCCAACTTGTCACAAGATTTTTATAAATTGATTTTCATCCTGCCACAGAAAGGCATAAGCTGCATGTATGATGGGTTACTATCATTGTTCAAAACAATTTTTGTATAATGACTGTACTGATAATATTAGAAATGATACCGCAAGCAAATGTATATCACTCAAAAATGTCATATATTCTGTCTGTGTAAACTAAGGTATATATATTCATATGTGCTCTAATGCAGTATTATCACCACCCCGCAAAAGAGTGCTAAGCCCAAAGTGGCTGATATTTAGGGTACAGGGGTTATAGCTTTAGTTCACATCTTTCCCATTTCTACTAGAAATATTTCTCTTGAGAGAATTTATTATTTATGATTGATCTGAAAAGGTCAGCACTGAACTTATGCTAAAATGACAGTAGTTTTACAAACTACAGATTCTGAATTTTAAAAAGTATCTTCTTTTTCTTGTGTTATATTTTTAAATATACACAAGACATTTGGTGACCAGAACAAGTTGATTTCTGTCCTCAGTTATGCCAGTGAAACTGTTGCCTCCTTCTAAGAAAATTGTGTGTGCAAGCACCAGGCAAAGAAATGGATTCAGGATGCTTAGTGATTTAAAACAAACCTGTAGATAAATCACTTGAGTGACATAGTTGTGCAAAGATGTTCAGTTTCTTAAGAAGCCTTTTAATAACTGAGTGAGTTTAGCAAAAAGAATAAAACTAGACAGCTTAATTTATTTTAAAAAATCTTTGCATGTGTGATGTTATCATTGGTTTCATTTCTTACCCAAGGTATGTCTGTTTTGCCATAAATCAGTGGAGTCATTTCATTCTGGGTGATCCTAACACACCATTGCTATGTTTGTTAGATTTGAAATGACATCTCTGTTACCAGAATCTTCTATGGAAATAATGGTGCCCTGCAAAATCTTCCTCTGAACTCACAGGTTAGGGATCACACAACTTAATCGTTTTTTGTTTTTGTTTTTTTTCCTTATATGTCAATGGCCCATGTCCTCCGGGAAAATTAGAAAAGCAAAATGATTACAAAGTGCCGTTAGATTTCTTGTGCTGGGTCAGCCAAGTAGAAGTGGACTTGGACCTTTAACTATTTTATTACAGATTGGACATTTGCTGTTTAGATGTTTTTTAACAGAGGGATTATCTCAGAATCCTGTGACCTCCAGGTTGTTTTATGATCTATTTTTCTCTATTTAACATTCCTCAGATAGGCAAATAGGACATTCCTTCTGTGTCACAGATGTATCATGGTGGTGGCAGTCTACAGTTTATATGATTCACTGTAACTATGAGATAAAGAAAGAATAACCAGTCCCTGTGGCCAAAAGGATTAGATTTGATTTGATATTCACTTGAAGTTTACTTTTTGTACATACAAGATAAAATAAATATTGGATTTGTAAAATAATTTACTCTGAGTTGACCATTTTTAAATCCTTTTCTTGGTGGGGCAGGCACTCGGTAGCAGCACATTGCAAAGCCTGGATTGAATATTCAGTCCATAATTAGTTGGCAAAAGCTGTGTCCCTGATATTCATTTCAACTCAATTCTCTGAGCCAGAATGTTCCTTTCACACTTGTGCTGATAAGGCTGAGTGAATAGCCTGTGCCTTCTAAGCCTACAATGAACAGAAGGCACTTACAGGTCCAGGGCATGGGTCTGTACTAGTGCTGCATAAAAACAAGATGTTTTTGGCTCATTACACTTGAGTAATACAGCTTCATTCTCACGAAACTGCTGAGCCCTTTCTAAAACGTCTGGAATTGATGTTCAGCAGAACATCATTGTTGTTCTTTCTGCAGTGAAGCCAGGGACAGAATACCAATGTATTTAAAGCCATAGCACCCTATATTTTCAATGAAGCAAAACAGTCACACACTTCCTATAGGACTCCTCTCTACGATTTTTCCGAAACAGGTAGAGCAGATGCAAGCCAGAGAAATTAAGCACCACCCCTTTTTAGATTTTACCTCTAGATACGTAAACATATGAACAATCCCATTACACAGATGAGAAAACTTGGGTCACAGTGTTCCCTGGTCCTTAGGGAAGCCAGACACTGATACTAATCCTGTCATCACGCCACCCACTGCCTTTAATTAGAGGGCGCTGTCAGTTCCAAAGGCACCAGAAAGCATATCGGCTGGAATACTTGACTTAGAGCCCCTGAGAGAGCAGGCCACACATGCGTGACCCTTATGGCACTTCAAGGGGACTCAAAGGGAACAAAGATGGAAAGAATGGAAGGGCCAATGCTATTCATTTTTTTTTTTTTTTTTTTTTTTTTTTGAGACGGAGTCTTGCTCTGTCGCCCAGGCTGGAGTGCAGTGGCACAATCTCAGCTCACTGCAAGCTCCACCTCCCGGGTTCACGCCATTCTCCTGCCTCAGCCTTCCAAGTAGCTGGGACTACAGGCGCCTGCCACCACGCCTGGCTAATTTTTTTGTATTTTTAGTAGAGATGGGGTTTCACCATGTTAGCCAGGATGGTCTCAACCTCCTGACCTCGTGATCTGCCCGCCTCAGCCTCCCAAAGTGCTGGGATTACAGGCGTGAGCCACTGCACCCGGCCCACTCTATTCTTAATGGTACTTCCAGACCAACATACATCATCAATGTCTGGCTGGCTGTGCCTTGGCCAAGCTGAATGAGATAAGGGTACATAGAAGAAAAACCAGTGTTATAAACCTTACAGGAAAGCAGCTTTAAGCCAGTAGAATGATGTGTTTGCCTGTTTCTTTGTAGGAAGTGGCATTCTATACATGGGTGGTTTTCAGTATATAGGTAAGCAGTGGAACTGTTTCTAAGTCCTTCAACGGATCCCAAAATTTTAACCAGCCAAAAGCCAGGCAGCCCTGGTTGAAGTTGAGATGAAGATGAAAACGCCACTCATATGGTCTCTTCTCACCCACTATTATGGGTTGAAGTGTGACCCCCAGAAGGATAGGTTGAAGTCCTAACCCTTAGTACCTGTGAATATGACCTTATTAGGAAATAGGGTCTTTGCAGATATAATTACTTATGAGGAGGTCATACTAGAGGAGGGTAATCCCTTACTCCAACACACCTGGTATCCTCTGAAGACACAGGCATGTGGGGAGGATGGCCATGAGACGGTGAAGGCAGAGGCATCGGAGCTATGCTGCCCAGAGCCAAGGGACACCTGGGCTACCAGAAGCTGCAAGAGGCAAGGAAGGTGCCTCCCAGAGGCTTCTGAGGGACAATGGCCCCATGTCAACACCTTGATTCTGGACTTCTAGCCAGAAGAACTGTGAGAACATACATTTCTGTTGTTTTAAGCTGCCCAGTGTGTCTTTTTTATCATTTTATCATTTTAGTTTTTTAGTTTAGTCTCTGTCTTCTACTAACTCCCTTTCCAATTCTACTTTAGGACTCTCTAACATTGCACCTCCTTCTTCCTCCATTTCTTATTCATCCCTCATAACCATAGGTACACCACAGGCTTGATCTTGTCCACCCCATATCCCCCCAGCCCACAAGGTCTCCTTTCACACCTCTAGAAATACATGTGTATGCACTTCTGCCCTCTGCCTTGAGTAGTTCTTCTATGATGCTTCCCAAGCTCTTGTTTCTATCTCCCAGGGAACTAGCAACCCGACAAGATAACAGCTCTCTCATGTGCACTTCCCCACCTTCCTTCTTTTTTATCTCAGTGTTTCTGTACATGTTCATTCATCCCCTCCCCCTTCTTTTCTGTCTTATAAAGAACCTCGCTTCTTCTCCAAGTCTTACTTCTCCACCTGAGCCACAGATCTCTTTATTTCCATCAAAACTTTCTCAGCATCTTCTATATACTCTGCTGTGCCTTGTGAAGAAGCCAGAGCTGAGCATACCAACATGACCTTTGCTTAAACTGCAGTAGGAGAGACAAGACAGATGCGTGGGTCCCCATGATATAAGGTAATTGTTAAATCTGCCATAGAAAGGTGGAGTGGTAATCAGAGGAGGCTTTTGGGGTGGTGGTGCCATTTGAATTAAGCATTAAAGAAAGAATACTTGGATTTAAATTGTCATAGATGGGGAAGCAGCAGACAGAATGATGCCTGGAATAATAAAAGGAAAATTATCAAGGAGAGCGTCAGTTGACTCTATTCAATGAATTCCAAGTCTTCTGAATAGGTATGCAAAGGCAAGACTGGAGACTTGGTCAAGGGCCTGAAGAACCTTTAATGCCCCACACTTCATGTGGATGGTGATCAGTAGAAAAGGGGAGTCTGTGGAGGTGGGGAGGGAGGGAGATTATAGTAATAATGCGAGACCTGGCTTTAGGAGGAGCACGCCGGGAGCAATGTGCAAAATGGAATTGAGGAGGGAGAGACAGATGCAGGGTGAATGTTTACAATACCCCAGCTCTCCAAGAAAATTGTGGTTCTAGTTCTCCAACCTCAAAGTTGAACTTCTGTAGCAGCACAGGACATGGAAGGAGGGTGGAGATGTGACAGGGACTTAATGAGATGAAAGGGGCTGCAGCACTCCACCACACTGGGCTCATTCATCTTGCACCAATGACTTGCTCTTCTAAACAACACCGCCCTTTGTTCATCTTTTCTTTAACCAGGATGCACAGAAATACACTGACCATTTTCTAGACCTAATTCCAGAACACGCTTTCTCTCCTAGCTTTCTCCCATAGGCCTTATAATTATAAATTTAATTTAACTTACCTTTTTTGTTTGACTCTCAGTTCCCTGGATCACTTGTTAATCTTTTACATTATAATTGCTTGGGGGTACTACTCCTGGATCTTGCAAGCTGAATGGAATTTACAAGTTGGGAGTTTACTAGGTAGAGTTTTATAGTTGATGGGAGAGGGATGGCCCCTCCAGACTCACCTGCTCTTAACAGCTATCCCCCTATGGAACACCCCTTCTCTCTTTGACTTTAGGGTTGCATTTTGAGATGTGGGCATCAAACTGCTCAGATTTTATTGTGGGGATGGGATGAAGAAGAAGAATAGAGGTGTTGGAAGAAGAAAACTAAGGCAAAAAGAAACAAAAGTTCCCTAGAAAGACACACATTCTCCCTTTATCTACTGACCACAATGGTCTGGAATGAGGACCTACCATAAATAATGACAATTAATTTTTCCTGGGTAGAATTATGGTCCATCACCATTGACACCTCTTCACTCCCTATCTCTGACCTAGCTGATTCCAGGTGTCACAATATCTTTTCCATATAATCTAAGCACCTCAATAGTCCCCAGACTTCTCTCCAACCATGCTCAAGGTCATGGCTCCCTATTAAAAAAAATTTCTGTAGGCAGAAAAGTGCTTTCAGTCTCTCTCTTTCTCTCCAAAGTGAACCATTCTATCTGCCCTCTTTCCTCCTTGGCTTCAAACACAGATATCTCTCTTCCAACCCTTTCCAACAGACCTTTCATCTGTGCCAACTCTTGTTTCTGACACACCATCTTCTTATTGCACTCCCTACATTCCTGAACAGAAGTCACACCCAGCCTGAACATGCTGCACGCTTCCTGATTCTCAGGACATTCTTCCATCGGGACAGAGCTCAGCAATGTCCAATGCAGATTCAGTACAAAAGTTACACCAGACAGATCTCCTTTCCTGTGATGATCCTCTGAGAATTCAATTCACAGGGGGAAAAAAAAAACAAAGTAGTTTTCCAAAAGACAGGTTATTCTCTAATTAGGAAGAACTGTCTGAACTCTGCCTATAGTAATTTATCAATGGAAAGTCTAAATAACACAAGACACACTGTAATTGCCTGAGATCGACTATTGTCCAATGAATGAATCATCAAGTAGTTCACTTACTTATTCATCCATTCAAGATTGGGGCAGTCACGCTTCTTGCTCTGTGAGTCTACAGATGGATGCTCTGATCTCATGGTGTTCACGGTCTATTGGGGAAGCAGAAAATAAACAGGTAAATATATAAGTCAGAAGGCTTTAAGTGTGATGGAGAAAAATTAACTTGACTGAGAAGGATAGGCCTTCCTCTTGGATGTAATTTAGTCATTAAAGGACTCACTGCTCAGTTGCCATTTTGGCAGAGACCCGAGGCAGTGAGCGTGGCAGCCATGAGGATGTGCTTCCCGCAAAAGGTGCTATTTGCTGACCGCTTCTGGCTGCTGGTGCTTTCAGGATCTGCCTCAGTCTGTTTTTTTGTTTTGTTTTGTTTTTTACTATAGTAAAATGTATTTAGCATAAAATTTGCCACTTCAACCATTTTTAAGATTTTAAAGTGGTGTTAATTATATTCACAATTCTGTGCAGCTATCACCACCACTATCCAATTTCAAAAATTGTTAACACCTCAAACAGAAACTGTACCCATTAAATGATAACTCCCCATTCCTTCCTTCTGCAAGCCTTGGACCTTCTAATCTACATTCTGTCTCTATGGATTTACCTGTTCTAAATATTTACCATAAGTAGAAGCATACAATATTTGTCCTTTTGTGACTGTTTTATTTCACTGAGCACAGTGTTCTCAATGTTCATCCATGTGGTAGCATGTGTCAATACTTCATTCCTTTTCATGGCTAGGTAATATTCCACTGAATGTGCATACTGTTTTGTCCATCCACTCATCTTTTGATGGACATTTGGTTGTTCCTCCCTCAGCTTTTGAGTGGAGGTCACATGCTTCCTGGATAATCCTCAGCTGATGACGAAGCACAATGATACAAGGGCTTGCCATTTCCCAGGCAGCGTGGGACCCTTCCACAGGCAATCTCTGCAGCGAAAGCTCCCTGCTGGGCTGGCTGACACTTTCTCAGTGCAGTATGCATGGAAATCTGAGGCTCTTCATCCAATCCTCCTATCCCCTCCTATCCCTGCAAGGATGTCAGACCTGCACAGTGGTCTGCAGGCCCACCCTTCCCACTCCTGTCCCTTCTCTCCTTTATCTTTCACAGGCCTTACCCCCAGTAAATCTTGAGCTCTCCTGATACTGCCTTGGAGTCTGCTTCCCAGAGGACTCATCCAAAGGCCTCAGGCAAGGGTGTTCTGGCAGAGGAAATGTGAGGTGTCAAGGCCCTCAAGTGGATGTAGGTTTGGTCAGTTGGAGAAAATAGCAAGGAGGCCATACTGACTTGGAGTCCAGATATTAAAAGGGAAAGAGGGAGGACATGAAGTCAGAGATGTCACAGGAATCATATCATTCAAGACTTCCTAGCTGTGGTAGTCCCTCACTATTCCTATCTCCCAGTAATTCAATCAAATATTAACTGGGTACTGCTGTGATGAGATTTGGCAGATGCAATTAAGATAGGAGACCTTAAACCAGGGAGTAGAACCCATCTAAAGTTAGAGAAATGTCTCTGGCTGGAGTGAGAGAAATGTGGCTGGAGTGAGAAGAGTAAGGAGGAAAGATCTAAAGCAAGAGAGGGACCTGGACCCTACCTGCTGTGGGTGGAGGGGCCACCTGGAAAGATTGAGGGATGCAAGCAGCATCTAGGAGCAAAGGCCACCCTGGGCTGACTGCCAGAAAGGAAAGGGAGATCTCATTGCTACAACCACAGGAACTGAATTCAGTGAATAACCTGAATGAACAAAGACACACATCCATCTCCAAAATTTTCAAAAGGGAATACAGCCTTGTTAGTCCCTTGCTGTCAATCTGATGAGACTCAGGGAAGAGAAACCAGCCAAGCCTATGGGACTCTGACCTGCAGAACCGTGAGTTGATAAATGGGTGTTGTTTTCAGCTGCTAAGATGGAGACAGTTATGGCAGCAACAGAAAACTAATACAAGACAGTTGGCAAGATGGCTGAATAGGAACAGCTTCGGTCTGCAGCTCCCAGCGAGACCAATGCAGAGGGTGGGTGATTATTGCATTTCCAACTGAGGTACCCAGTTTATCTCATGGGGACTGGTTAGACAGTGGGTGCAGCCCATGGAGGGGGAGCAGAAGCAGGGTGAGGTATCGCCTCACCCAGGAAGTGCAAGGGCTCGTGGCCCTCCCTCTCCTAGCCCAGGGAAGCCCTGAAGGACTCTACTGTGAGGGACTGTGCTATCCAGCCCAGATACTCTGCTTTTTCCATGGTTTTTGCCACCCACAGAACAGGAGATTCCCTTGTGTGCCTACGCCACCAGGGCCCTGGGTTTCAAGCACAAAATCAGGCAACTCTCTGGGCAGATAAACAGCTGCAGGAGTTTTTTTCATACACCAGCAGTGCCTGGAACCCCAGTGAGACAGAACCATTCACTGCCCTGGAAAGGGGGCTGAAGCCAGGAAGCCAAGTGGTCTTGCCCAGCGGGTCCCATTCGCACAGAGTCCAGCAAGCTAAGATCCACTGGCTTGAAATTCTCGCTGCCAGCACGGCAGTCTGAAGTCAACCTGGGACAACTGAGCTTGTTGGGGGAGGGGCGTCCACCATTACTGAGGCTTGAGTAGGTGGTTTTCCCCTTACAGTGTTAACTCTGACTGCAGAACTCAGCACAGCATGGCAAAGTGCCTGGAGCCAGACTGCCTCTCTAGATTCCTCCTCTCTGGGCAGGGCATCTCTGAAAGAAAGGCAGCAGCCCCAGTCAGGGGCTAATAGGTAAAATTCCCACCGGCCTGGGACAGAGCACCTGGGGGAAGGGGCAGCAGTGGATCCAGTTTCAGCAGACTTAAACATTCTGCCTGCCAGCTCTGAAGAGAGCAGTGGATCTCCCAACACAGTGTCCAAGCTCTGCTAAGAGACAGACTGCCTCCTTAAGGGGGTCCCTGACCCTCGTGCCTCCTGATGGGGAGACACCTTCCAGCAGGATTCAACAGACACCTCATACAGAAGAGCTCCAGCTGACATCTGGCAGGTGCCACTCTGGGACGAAGCTACCAAAGGAAGGAGCAGGCAGCAATCTTTGCTGTTCTGCAGCCTCCACTGGTGGTACCCAGGCAAACAGGGTCTGGAGTGGACCTCCAGCAAGCTCCAGCAGACCTGCAGAAGAGGGGCCTGACTGTTAGAAGGAAAACTAACAAACAGAAAGCAATAACATCAACATCAACAAAAAAGATGCCCACAGAAAAACCCCGTCCAAAGGTCATTAGTATCAAAGATCAAAGGTAGATAAATCACGAAGATGAGGAAAAAACAGTGCAAAAATGTTGAAAATTCCAAAAAACAGAATGCCTCTTCTCCTCCAAATGATTGCAACTCCTCTCCAGCAAGGGCACAAAACTGGATGGAGAATGAGTTTGACAAATTGACAGAAGTAGGCTTCAGAAGGTGGGTAATAACAAACTCCTCTGAACTAAAGGAGCATGTTCTAACCCAATGCAAGGAAGCTAAGAACCTTGACAAAAGGTTAGAGGAATTGCTAACTAGAACAAGCAGTTTAGAGAAGAACATAAATGATCTGATGGAGCTGAAAAACATAGCACGGGAACTTCATGAGGCATACACAAGTATCAATAGCCAAATCAATCAAGCAGAAGAAAGT
Source organism: Symphalangus syndactylus (assembly GCF_028878055.3). Lineage (NCBI taxonomy): Eukaryota > Metazoa > Chordata > Mammalia > Primates > Hylobatidae > Symphalangus > Symphalangus syndactylus. The sequence goes on from NC_072437.2 coordinate 19,278,893, forward strand.
ATATCAGAGATTGAAGATCAACTTAATGAAATAAAGCAAGAAGACAAGATTAGAGAAAAAAGAATGAAAAGGAACAAACAAAGCCTCCAAGAAATATGGGACTATGTGAAAAGACCTATGATTGATTAGTGTACCTGAAAGTGATGGGGAGAATGGAACCAAGTTGGAAAATATACTTCAGGATATTTTCCAAACATACTTCAGGATATTTTCCAAGAAAACATACTTTAGGATATTTTCCAAGAGAACTTCCACAGCCTAACAAGACAGGTCAACATTCAAATTCAGGAAATATAGAGAACATCACAAAGATATTCCTCGAGAAGAGCAACCCCAAGACACACAATCATCAGATTTTCCAAGGTTGAAAAGAAGGAAAAAGTGTTAAGCACAGCTAGAGAGAAAGGTCAGGTTGCCTACAAAGGGAAGCCCATCAGACTAACAGTGGATCGCTCTGCGGAAACCCTACAAGCCAGAAGAGAGTGAGGGCCAATATTCAACATTCTTAAAGAAAAGAGTTTTCAACCCATAATTTTATATCCAGCCAAACTAAGCTTCATAAGTGAAAGAGAAAAAAATCCTTTGTAGACAAGCAAATGCTGAGGGATTTTGTCACCCCCAGGCCTGCCTTACAAGAGTTCCTGAAGGAAGCACTAAATATGGAAAGAAAAAACCGGTACCAGCCACTGCAAAAACAAACCAAAATGTAAAGACCATTGACACTATGAAGAAACTGCATCAACTAATGTGCAAAATAAACAGCTAGCATCATGATGACAGGATCAAATTCACACATAATGATATTAATCTTTAAGTAAATGGACTAAATGCCCCAATTAAAAGACACAGACTGGCAAATTGGATAGAGTCAAGACCCATTGGTGTGCTGTATTTAGGAGACCCAACTCACATGCAAAGACACACATATGCTCAAAATAAAGAGATGCAGGAATAGTTACCAAGCAAATGGAAAGCTAATAAAAAAAAAAAAAAGCAGGTGTTGCAATCCTAGTCACTGATAAAACAGACTTTAAACCAACAAAGATGAAAAAAAGACAAACAAGGGCATTACATAATGGTAAAGGGATCAATGCAAGAAGAAGAGCTAACTATCCTAAATATATATGTACCCAATACAGGAGCACCCAGATTCATAAAGCACGTTCTTAGAGACCTACAAAGAGACTTAGACTCCAACACAATAATAGTAGGAGAGTTTAACACCCCACTGTCAATATTAGGCAGAACAATGAGACAGAAAATTAACAAGGATATGCAGGACTTAAACTCAGCTCTGGACCAAGCAGACCTAATAGACATCTACAGAACTCTCCACCCCAAATCAACAGAACATACATTCTTCTCATCACCACATAGCAGTTATTCTAAAACTGACCACATAATTGGAAGTAACACACTCCTCAGCAAATGCAAAAGAATGAAAATCATAACAAACCATCTCTCAGACCACAGTGCAATCAAATTAGAACTCAGGATTAAGAAACACACTCAAAACCACACAACTACATAGAAACTGAACAACCTGCTCCTGAATGACTACTGGGTAAATAACAAAATTGAAGCAAAAATAAATAAGTTCTTTGAAACCAATGAGAATAAAGACACAACATGCCAGAATCTGTGGGACACAGCTAAAGCAGTGTTAAGAGGGAAATTTATAGCACTATAATGCCCACATCAGAAAGCAGGAAAGATCTAAAACCAACACACTAACAGCAGAACTGAAGGAGATAGAGACACGAAAAACCCTTCAAAAAATCAATGAATCCAGGAGCTGGTTTTTTTGAAAAGATTAACAAAATAGAGAGACGGCTAGCCAGACTAATAAAGAAGAAAAGAGAGAAGAATCAAATAGACACAATAAAAAAATGATAAAGGGAATATCACCACTGATCCCACAGAAATACAAACTATCATCAGAGACTGCTATGAAAACCTCTATGCAAGTAAACTAGAAAATCTAGAAGAAATGGATAAATTCTTGGATACATACACCCTCCCAAGACTAACCCAGGAAGAAGCTAACCCAGAATCTACAAGGGACTTAAACAAATTTACAAGAAAAAAAAAACAACCCAATCAAAAAGTGGGTGAAGGATATGAACAGACACTTCTCTAAAGAAGACATTTATGCAGCCAACAAACATATGAAAAAAAAGCTCATCACTGGTCATTAGAGAAATGCAAATCAAAACTGCAATGAGATACCATCTCACGCCAGTTAGAATGGCAAACATTAAAAAGTCAGGAAAAAACAAATGCTGGAGAGGATGTCAAGACATAGGAAAGCTTTTACACTGTTTGTGTCAGTGTAAATTAGTTCAGCCATTGTGGAAGACAGTGTGGCGATTCCTCAAGATCTAGAACCAGAAATACCATTTGACCCAACAATCCTATTACTGGGTATAAACACCCAAAGGATTATAAATCATTCTACTATAAAGATACATGCACATGTATGTTTATTGCAGTGCTAGTCACAATAGCAAAGGCTTGGAACCAACCCAAATGCCCATCAATGATAGACTGGATAAAGAAAATATGGCACATATATACCATGGAATACTATGCAGCCATAAAAAAGAATGAATTCATGTCCTTTGCAGGGATATGGATGAATCTGGAAACCATTATTCTCAGCAAACTAACACAGGAACAGAAAACCAAACACCACATGTTTTCACTCATAAGTGGGAGTTGAACAATGAGAACACATGGACAAAGGGAGGGGAACATCACACACTGGGGCCTGTCAGGGATGGGGGACAAGGGGAGGGAGAGCATTAGGACAAATACCTAATGCATGCAGCACTCAAATCCTAGACAACGGGTTGATGGGTGCAGAAAACCACCATGGCACATGTATACCTATGTAACAAACCTGCATATTCTGCACATCTACCCCAGAACTTAAAGTTTAATGATGATGAAGAAGAAGAAGAAGAGGAAGAAGAAGAAGGAGAAGAAGAAGAAGAAGAAGAAGAAGAAGAAGAAGAAGAAGAAGAAGAAGAAGAAGAAGAAGAAGAAGAAGAAGAGGAGGAAGAGGAAGAAGAGGAGGAGAAGGAGGAGAAGGAGGAGAAGGAGGACGACGACGACTAATACACAGGGCATGGTCACATTTTGAGATGTTACTCTAAGAATTGTGGGACGTCATTAGAGAATGGCAAGCTAAGAAATGATGGTATCTGATGTATGTTTTAAGAGTATTCAGGCTATGGCTGGGCACAGTGGCTCACGCCTGTAATCCTAGCACTTTGGGAGGCCGAGGCAGGCGGATCATGAGGTCAGGAGATCGAGACCATCCTGGCTAACACGGTGAAACCCTGTTTCTATTAAAAGGTACAAAAAATGAGCCGGGCGTGGTGGTGGGCACCTGTAGTCCCAGCTACTCGGGAGGCTGAGGCAGGAGAATGGCCTGAACCCGGGAGGCAGAGCTTTCAGGGAGCTGAGATTGCGCCACTGTACTCCAGCCTGGGCTACAGAGCAAGACTCCATCTCAAAAAAAAAAAAAAAAAGAGAGTATTCTGGCTATGTGTGGAGACTAGACAGTAGAGGCATCACCAGACAGAAGGTGTTGTCCTAACCTGTGAGAAATAACAGTGGCTTTAGCCAGCATGGTGGTGGCAGTGGTGAAGAGGGGCAGGATCCTAGATGAACTTATTTCAAAGGCAGGGCCGACAGAGTTGTTGACTGACAATTTGAGAGAAAGAACAAAGTCCAGAGTGACCCCCACTGAAAGAATGAAGTGGACATTTGTTGAGGTGGGCAAGGCTGATTGGAGGTGGGGGACAAAATTAACAATGTCAAATTTGAAATCTCAGTTAGGCACCACAAACACAAAACCTGAAGGGAGGAGTCAAATCACCCTTGGCAAATTTCAGAATAAATGCATGAGAAATATTTTTAAGACTCTTGGATCCCTAAGCCAAATCTGGATTATGAAAAGAAGTCAAGCTGTGGAGAGACGGGAGGTTGGGTTCACAAGTGTGGTTTTTGCTGTGTGTTTTGTCTGTTTGTTTCTAAGAGGGAGCTCTTAGAGGGGTTAGACATACCTCATTATACCACCTCCCTTTTGGAATTCAGGAAGAGTTGACCAGCATGTAACATCAACACAGACCTTAAGTCTGATAAGAAACGTTTACAATCTATTCTCTCTGGAGCCTGCTACCTGGAGGCTTCATCTGCCTGATAAAACTTTGGTCTCAGCAACATTTATCATAACTCAGACATTTCTTTCTATTGATAATAAGTCTTTCAACCAATTGCCAATCAGAAAATGTTTAAATCTACCTATAACTTGGAAGGTGCCCCCCACCACCCCCTGCCACTTCAGGTTGTACCACCTTTCTGAATCGAACCAATGTATATCTTAAATGTATTTGATTGATGTCTTGTGTCTCCCTAAAGTGTATAAAACCAAGCTGTGCCCCAACCACCTTGGGCACATGTTCTCAGGGTCTCCTGAGGGCTGTGTCATGAGCCACAGTCACTCATATTTGGCTCAGAATAAATATCTTCAAATATTTTACAGAATTTGACTCTCTTCATTGACACTATACTCTGATCCCAAAAGCTAGTGACCAAATTGAAGTGGCAAAACCATTTCAATGCCACCTTTAAATTATGCTTCCCTGACTGCCTGCTTTCTACATTGGACCAGTTTACCTGATTTAAATGTTGTACCGTAGTCTCTTGGTGGAAAAGACCCTTGCTGTCATTGAAACCAGCAACAGTATTTTATTATTTTGCCCCAATGCTGTATGTTACCCATTCAACTTAAAAATCCCCCACAGTATGCCTAGTAAATACCTGAATTCCATTTGAATGCTAGAGAGCTGGTATGTCAACTCTTGAATTAAGCCCTGGATGGTTTTTTAGAGGCAGATTTGAGGTTATTTCTCATTGTCCCTTCACGGGCAGTGGTTCAATGTCAATGTCAATTTTTAAGGCTTGGTTACAGATCAACTAACCCACAAGAGGAATTATGTAGTTTCATTGTGTTTCTTTCTCAAATTGGTATTTGTCACTCCATTTCCTGTATGATGTGGATGGTGCCCTCCAAATAACACTAAGTGGAAACACTTGTTTTGTTGCATCCTTCCTAGCAGTGTTCCTAATGCCTGACCAGCCACTGAGATGTTTAGCATTTAAATGAGATTAAACCCATCTGTGGGTGCAGAAATGAACTAAGGCCCATGGGTTCTCTGCAAACAAATACATATTAAAAGATGATACTTTGCATTCCAAACCATGTCAAAACCATCTAAAATATTAAATTAGCAACTTGACCAAGGACTGCCAGGAAAAACAGTATCCAGAAGTGTTCTTTTTTTTTTTTTTTTTTTTTTTTTTTTTGAGACAGAGTCTCGCTCTGTCACCCAGGCTGGAGTGCAATGGTGCGATCTCGGCTCACTGCAAGCTCTGCCTCCTGGGTTCATGCCATTCTTCTGCCTCAGCCTCCCGAATAGCTGGGACTATAGGTGTCTGCCACCACACCTGGCTAATTTTTTTTTATTTTTAATAGAGACGGGGTTTCACCGTGTTAGCCAGGATAGTCTTGATCTCCTGACCTCGTGATCCGCCCGCCTCAGCCTCCCAAAGTGCTGGGATTACAGGCATCAGCCACCACGCCCAGTCCCCAGAAAAGTCTTCTTTAGCCAAGATTCCAAGGAAAAGTGTTGAGCACATAAATTACACCAAGGAAAAGAGTTGAGCGCATAAATTACACAGGGAAATGTTGCTTTTTGGTTTGAATTATCTGCATACTTTCAGGCACTCTCTAACTTTGAAGACAGAAAGTAATAAAAGTAGGTAACACTCTTGGAGCATAATAGTAGCTTGGAAAGATTAAGATAAGGATAGAGGACAGGGGAACAAGGAGATGGGAGGAAAAAAAATAGCCTCTATTCTATCCTCCTTTCTGGGCAATAGATCATGCTATCTCATGTTTGCAGGTAATAAGGATAGTGTTGGCCAATGAGTGTGTGGTCAAGGAGGACAGATCATCTACAATAGACAGAATGATTGTGTTAATCAGGGTTATGCAGAAAAACAGAGCCGGTAGGATATATAGGAGAGATTTATGTTAAGGAATTGACTCATGTCATTAAAGGGAATGATGACAAGTCCAAAATCTGTAGGGCAAGGCAGCCTACTGGAATTTCAGGCACAAGATGATGTTGCAGTCTTGAGTCCAAAATCTGCAGGCTGAGAGTCTCTATGTTAGAAGTCTTGAGGCAGAATTTCTTCTTCCAGAAACCTCAATCATTCTCGTAAGTCCTTCAACTAACTGGATGAAGTCCACTCACATTATGGATGGTAATCAACTTTACTCAAAGCTTATGGATTTAAATGTTAATCACCTTCACAGCAACATCCAGCTAGCATTTGATAAAACAATTGGGCACCATAGCCTAGCCAAGTGGACATATTAAATTAACTATCACAATGACTATCACTTTCTTAGTCATAGTTGTTGGTTACTATAACCTTAGGTCACTGTCTGCCCATGGAATCCAACCAGTTGTCTTTTGTCCTCAGAATAAAAAGCAAATAATTCTGATTTTATTCACTCACCTTCTTGCATTTCTTCTCTGCAAGGAAGCTGGGAAAGGAGATTGAGGAAGATAGATGTTTAATGTGACTTTGTTTTAACGTGTGTATTTGTGGTCAAGTGCTAATCCAAATTCGCGAGCCTGTGTCAATGAACTTGAAGATGCATCGCCTACCACAAGGCACCTTCTTGACCTCCTCTGTCTTATGGGTCTTGGGAGCATTAGCACATTCATCTTAGGATAGATCAGACTCAAAGCATTGTTTGCTCTTTCACAGTCTGCATATTTTATATGAGAAACATCACGTAGGGACCAACCCAGGGTAACACTGGAAGCACAACAATCAAACAGTCAGCTAGGGAGCATCAGGCTGACAACAGGTTGATAATGTATTTCACATATAGCAGGGAAAGCTGTCACACTGAGCCCAATTCCCTCCTCTGACACCAGGGAGCACTTAGTGGTGGGTTCTCCAAGACACAGAGAGAAAGCCTCTTTCTGTTCCTGTTTGAGCCGAGAGACATGTACGGAAAGGAATCTTCACTCTTTTGACACCATCTGTGAGATTTGCAGTTTAACTGAAACATTGCTTATGAATTCTTTGCAAGGGGCGCGTTGGTCTCTTCTTACAAATTGTCTCTTTCTGGCCTTTGTTTGGGGCACCATACGGCCATCTCAAAAAGCCCGCCCTGGCCTCTGTGACACCGGATGCTCCTGGTACTTATCCTTCCTGTAGTCATCACTGGTTGCAGAAGAATGCCTCATTTCTGTGTTCTACTAGCCTAGCTTCAGAACCAAACCCAAGTAGCATGTCAAATCAGGTGTTCTTTTTGACTCACTCACTCTTTTTTTCCAGGGCAATGGAAAGGGGCCTTGCTTAGGGCCAGGTCAAGAGATAATTGGGAATTCTGCAAAGCCCTAATGAGCACAGCCTGAAGGTCCCGGCTGTGTTCACACTTCCAACAGCCACTATGTGTCGACATGTCACACAACCAGCCCTGATTCTCCCATCCCGAGGTCTCCCAGCCCAGGCAGGGCCTCCACTCCCCTCAGCAATTGCCTCACACCCTTGTCTAACTGTTAATTAGATGCCTCATTTCTTGGCATGTGTATAGGCTTGAGCCATCTGCTTATTGTTCACATCCTTCAGAATATATTGGATTTTAAGGAACCCAGCCACAAAGCAGGTTATGTTGCAGGTGGCTCATTGAGATTCTCCAGAGCAAACTCAAGAGTGTATAGTGTGTGGGTGACCTGTAGCCAGGCACATGAGTCAACAAGGTATAAACATACTGCCTGCAAAGCTCAGAGACTGTCATCATTATAAAGTGATGCAAAAACAACACTCAAAATTCCTATCTGATATCCTTCCACAATATTTGGTATTGCACAAAATAAAAATATATAAAGTAGGCAAACAAGATACACACTTACTGAGACCTCTATTACAGTACTAAAGACTAAATAGTGGATTGCCTAGCTTGCAGACAATCCAGAAGCTCAATCCTCCAGGCCAGGTCATGTGTCTGAATCCTCCACCAGACCTTAGAGAGCTGTTAGGGGCAGGGACGTCTGTCCGTATCTGTGCCTCTAGCCTCTCTAAACCGCATGTTGGAACATGTGTGATTCTTGATGCTGCTCTTTAAACAGAAAACAGTGGAAATGCTTTGGATCTTTTAAACTCACTTCTGAATAAGAATGTCTGATATCCCTGTCATTCATCATAAACAAAACAACAACCATTGGAAAGATTTCTCATTTTTTCATCCTGAATTCCTGTTTCATTCCTCCCTTTAACTTGCTTCTTTTTGGATCACAGCAACTTTTCTTGGATTAAGGTAAACCACCAGCATAAACAAAACAACATAAACTTTCCTGGAGAACATTTGGGATTATTCTTCAATTAATTAAAGTATCTCAAGACCCCTCCAAAATTCTTATGCAAAAGGAAAGATCACTGCAACACCTTCTCCCAAATGAATACCTGTTACCAGCATTATGCATCAGGCAGGTCCCCAGAGAGAGGTAAAAGGCCTCAGGTGAGGTGGAGGTGGAGCAAGATGGCAGAATAGAAGACTCCACCCATCATCCCCCCTTCAAGGACACCAATTTAACTACACACACACACACACACACACACACACACACAGACACACAACCTTCATCAGAACCAAAAATCAGGTGAGTCCTCATAGTACCTGGTTTTAACTTCAGAGGCAGGAAAAACCATTGTGATGTGGTGTGGAGAGCATCTCTAGGCACTAGAGGAGGGAGAGCACAGCAATTCTGAAGCACTGAACTCAGTGCTGTCCTGTTAGAGCAGAAAGGAAAACCGAAAGGACCTAACTCAGCTCACTCTCACCCACAGAGGGAACATTTAAACCAGCCCTAGCCAGAAAGGATCACAGATCCCAGCCGTGCAAACTTGAGTTTCTGCAAACCTCACCACCAAGGGCTACAGTGCTCTGTGTCTCCAAGTAAACTTGAAAAGCAGTCTAGGCCACAGGAACTGCAACTCTTAGGCAAGACCTACTGCTGAACCAGGCCCAGAGACAGTGGACTGGGGACATGTGACATACTGAGACACAAGCTGGGGAAGACAAGGTAGTACTGACATCGCCCCTCCCCTAACCCCAGGCTGCACAGCTTGTGGCTCCAAAAGAGACCCCTTCCTTCTGCTTGAGGAGAGGAGAGGAGAGGGAAGGGTGGGGAGGACCTTGTCTTGTATCTTGGATACCAGCTAAGCCACAGCAGGATAGGATACCAGTCACAGTTGTGAGGGCTTTGATCCAGGACCTGGCTCCTGGATGACATTTCTAGACACATCCCAGGCCAGAAGGGAACCTGCTGCCTTGAAGAGAAAAACTCAGTCCTGCCAGCACTCAACACCTTCTAACTGAAGAGCCCGAGGGCCCTGAATAAACAGCAGCAATACCCAGGTACTATGTTGAGGGCCTTGGTGAGCCTCTGAGACTTGCTGGCTTCAGGTGAGACTCGGCACATTCCCAGCTATGGTAGCTCTAGGAAGAGACTCCTTCTGCTTGAGAAAAGCAGAAGGAAAAGTAAAGGGGACTTTGTCCTTCACCTTAGGTACTGGTTTGGCCACAGAAGGGTAGAGCACCAAGTGGGCTCCTGAGGTCCCTTATTCCAGAACTTGACTCTTGGATGGTATTTCTGGACCTGCCTGTGTCCAGAAGGGAGCCCACTACCCTGAAGGGTGAGTCCCAGGCCAGGCAGCATTCACCACAAGCTGACTGAAGAGCTCTTGGGCCTTAAGGGATCATCGGCAGGAGTCTGGCAATACTCCCTGTGACCTGTGGTGGCAGGGACTTCAGGGTGAGGCTCCTTTGCCTTTGGAAAGGGGAAGGAAAAGCAGGAAGGACTGTGTCTTGTGGTTTCAGTGCCAGGTCAGCTGCAATACAGTAGAACACCAAGTAGACTTCTAAGGTTTTTGACTCTAGTCCCTGACTCCCAGATGGCACCTCTAGACCCACCAGGGGCCTGGGCAAACTTGCTGCCCTGAAGGAAAAGACAAAGGCCTGGTTGGCTTTGCAATTTGCTTACTCTAAAGCCCAAGGGCCTTGAGCGAACATAGGCAGTGGCCAGAGAGAGGTTACAGCAGACCTTGAGTGAGATCCAGTGCTGTGCTGGCTTCAAGTTTGACCAAGTGCCATCATAATGATCGTAGCCACAGGGGTGCTTGTGTTACTTCACCCCCAGCTTTAGGTGGCTCAGAACAGAGATAAAGAGACCCTGCTTGTTTGGGAAGAAGTAAGGGAAGAGAACAAGAGTCTCTGCCTGGTAATCTAGAGAATTTGCATCGATCTTGTCCAAGACCATTAATACCAAGAGATACCAGATGGTGTATATCTCTGCTAGTCTGCAAGAACCACAGTGTTACTGGGCTTGGGTGCCCCCTAAAGCAGATACAGCTTACATCACAAAACCCTAGTTCTTTAAATATCTGGAGCCTTCCCAAGAAGGATGGGTACAAACAAGCCCAGACAGTGAAGACAACAATAAATACCTAACTCTTCAATGCCCAGACACCGAAGAACATCTAGCATCAGCACCATCCAGGAAATCATGACCTTACCAAATAAACTAAATAAGGTACCAGGGACCAATCCTGATGAAACAGAGATATATGACCTTTTAGACAGAGAATTCAAAATAGCTATGTTGAGAAAACTCAAAGAAATTCAAGATAAGACAGAGAAGAAATTCAGAATTCTATCAGGTAAATTTAACAAAGAGACTGAAGTAATTAAAAAGAATCAAGCAGAAATTCTGGAGCTGAAAAATGCAACTGGCATACTGAAGAATGCATCAGAGTCTTTTAATAGCAGAACTGATCAAGCAGAAGAAAGAATTAGTGAGCCTGAAGCTAGGCTGTTTGAAAATACACAGCCAGAGGAGACAAAAGAAAAAAGAATAAAATAAAATTAAGCACACCTACAGGATTTATAAAATAGCCTCAAAAGGGATTATCTGAGGGTTATTGACCTTAAAGAGGAGGCAGAGAACGATGTAGGGGCAGAAAATTTATTTAAACGAATATCAGATAATTTCCCAAACCTAGAGAGAGATATCAATATCCAAGTACAAGAAAGTTATAGAACACCAAGCAGATTTAACCCAAAGAAGACCACTTCAAGGCATTTAATAATCAAATTCAGGATAAAGATCAAGGATAAAGGATCCTAAAAGCAACAAGAGAAAAGGAACAATTAACATACAACGAAGCACCAATACTTCTGGCAGCAGACTTTTCAATGGAAATCGTACAGGCCAGGAGAGAGTAGCATGACATATTTAAAGTGCTGCAAAAAGAAAATGTACACCCCAGAATATATATCTGGCAAAAAATACCCTTCAAACACGAAAGAGAAGTAAAGACTTTCCCAGACAAACAAAAGCTGAGGATTTCATCAACACCAGACCTGTCCTACAAGAAATGCTATAGGGAGTACTTCAATCAGAAAGAAAAGGATGTTAATGAACAATAAGTAATCACCTGAAGATACAAAACTCACTGTTAATAGTAAGTATACAGACACAGACTATTACAACACTGTAACTGTGATGTGTAAACTACTTTTATTCTAAGTAGAAAGACTAAATGATGAACCAGTCAAAAACAGTAACTAGAACAACTTTTCAAGACATAGTACAAGAAAATGTAAATAGATAAAACAAAAAGTTAAAAAGTCAGGGGATGAAGTTAAGATGTAGAATGTTGGCCAGGCATTGTGGCTCATGCCTATAAACCCAGCACTTTGGGAGGCTGAGGCAGGTGGATCACTTGAGGTCAGGAGTTCAAGACCAGACTGGCCAACATGGTGAAACCCCATCTCTACTAAAACTACAAAAATCAGCTGGACATGCTGGCACATGACCGTAATCTCCACTACTTGGGAGACTGAAGTATGAGAACCACTTGAACATGGAGGCAGAAGGAGCAGTGAGCTGAGATTGCACTACTGCACTCCAGCCTGGGCAACAGAGCAAAGACATTGTCTCAAAAAAAAAAAAATGTGTAGAGTTTTTATTAGTTATCTTTTTGCTTGTTTATTTATGCAAACAGTGGTTAAGTTGCTATCGGGTTACAATCATGGGTTATAAGCTAGTATTTGCAGGCCTCATGGTAACTTCAAACCAAAAAACATACAATGGATACACAAAAAAGGAAAAGCAAGAAACTAAATCATATCACCAGAGAAAATCACCTTCAGTTAATTAAATACAGGAAGAAAAAGAGAGAAGGAAGAGAAGACCACAAAACAACCAGAAAACAATAACAAAATGGCAGGAGGAAGTCTTTACTTATCAATAATAACATTGAATATAAATGGACTAAACTCCCAAATTAAAAGGCATAGCCTGGCTAAATAAATGAAAAAAGCAAGACCTGTTGATATCTTGCCTATAGGAAACACACTTCATCTATAAAGACACACACAGACTGAAAATAAAGGGATGGAAAAATATCAAATTTGTCTGATATAAGCAGGAGTCACTGTATTTTCAGACAAAATAGGTTTTTGAGACAAACTCTATAAGAAATGACAAAGAAGGTCACTATATAATGACAAAAGGGTCAATTCAGCAAGATAATATATGAATAACAATTTTAGATATATATGCCCCCAACACTGGAGCATCCAGATATATAAGGCAAATATCAGAGCTAAAGAGAGAGATAGACGCTAATACAAGAATAGCTGGAGACTTCAACACCCCACTTTCAGCACTGGACAGATCTTTTAGACAGAAAATCAACCAAAAATCATCAGACTTAATCTTCACTATAGGCCAAATGGATCTAATAGATATTTATAGAACATTTCATCCAATGGCTGCAGAATATACATTCTTCTCCTCAGTGCAAGGATCATTCTCAAGCATAGACCATACATTAGGTGAAAAACAATCTTCAAACATTCAAAAAATTAAAATAATTCCAAGTATCTTCTCTGACCACAATGGAATAAAACTAGAAATCAATAACATGAGGAATTTTGGGAAATACACAAACACATGGAAATTAAACAATATGCTCCTGAATGACTAGTGGATCAATGGAGAAATTAAGAGGGAAATTGAAAAATTTCTTGAAACAGATGATAATGGAAACAACATACCAAAACCTATGGGATACAGCAAAAGCAGTACTAAGATGAAGTTTATATCTACAAATGCCTACATCAAAAAAGGGGAAATCCTTCAAATAAATGATCTAATGATGCACCTTAAAGAAATAGAAAACAAGAGCACACCAAACTCAAAATTAGTAAAAGAAAAGAAGTAATAAAGATCAGAGCAGGAATAAGTGAAATTGAAATGAAAAAAATAATACAAAGGATAAATAAAACAAAAAGGTTCTTCTTATACTTAAACACAATTGACAAACCATTTAGTCAAACTAATTTAAAAAACTGAAGATACCAAAACATAAAATCAGAAATGAAACAGGAGACTTCACAACTGATACTGCAAAAATTCAAAGGATCATTAGTGGCTACTATAAGCAACTATAGGCCAATAAATTGGAATTTCTCCAAGAAATGGACAAATTTCTAGACACATAAAACCTACCAAGCTTGAGCCAGGAAGAAATTCAAAACCTAAACAAACCAATAACAAGTAATGAAATCAAATAAAAATTCTCTCAGTACACAAAAGGCCAGGACCCAATGGCTTTACTGCTGAAATCTACCAAACATTTAAGGAAGAACTAATACTAATCCTACTCAAACCATTTCAAAAAATAGAGGAGAAGTGAATACTTCCAAATTCATTCTATAATGCAAGTATTATCCTGATACCAAAACCAGACAAAGACACATCAAAAAAAGAAAACTACAGGCCAAAATCTCTGACCTCAAAGTTCTCAACAAAATACTAGCAAACTGAATTCAACAACACATTAGAAAGATCATTCATCATAATGAAGTGGGATTTATCCCTGGGAGGCAAGAATTTTTCAACATATGTATATTAATCAACATGATACATCATGTCAACAGAATAACGGATAAAGGATAAAACAGAATAAAGGATAAAAGATAAAACAGAATAAAGGATATAAGGATGTTTTGAATTGATGCCAAAAAAGCATTCGATAAAATTCAACATCATTTCATGATAAAAAACCCTAAAAAAACTGGGTGTAGAAGAAACATACCTCAACATAATAAAAGCCATATATGACAGACCCACAGCTTGTATCATACTGAATGGGGAAAAACTGAAAGCTTTATTCTAAGATATGGAACATGACCATGACAACGATGCCCACTTTCACTAGTATTATCCAACAAACTACTGGAATTCCTAGCTAAAGCAATCAGAAGAAAGAAAGAAATGGCATCCAAACGGGAAAGAAATAAGTGAAATTATCATTGTTTGCAAATGATATGATCTTACATTTGGAAAAACCTAAAGACTCCACCAAAAAACTATTAAAACTGATAAACAAATTTAGTAAAGTTGCAGGATATAAAATCAACATACAAAAATCATTAGCATTTCTGTATACCAACAGTGAACAACCTGAAAAAGAAATTTTTGTAAATCCCATTTACAAAAGCCAAAAGTAAAATTAAAAACCTAGGAATTAACCTAAAGAAGCAACAGATCTCTATAAAGAAACAACACAACACTGATGAGAGAAACTGAAGACAACACCAAAAAAAGGGAAAGATATTCCATATTCATAAATCGGAAGAATCAATATTATTAAACTGTCCATACTGTCCAAATCAATCGACAGATTCAATGCAATACCTATCAAAATACCACTGAACTTCTTCACAGAAATAGAAAAAACAATCCTAAAATTTATATGGAACCACAAGAGACCCAGAATAGCCAAAGCTGTCCTAAGCAAATAGAACAAAACTGGAAGAATCACATTACCTGACTTCAAATTATACTACAATACCATAGTAACCAAAATAGCCTGGTACTGGCATTAAAACAGACACATAGACCAATGGAACAGAATAGAGAACACAGAAAGAAATCCACACACCTACAATATGTGAATTTTCAATAAAGGTGCCAAGAACATACACTGGGGAAAAGACAGTTTCTTCAATAAACGGTTCTGGGGAAACTGGATATTCACATGCAGGATAAAACTAGACCTCTATCTCTGGTCACATACAAAAATTAAATCAAAATGAATTAAAGACTTAAATCTCTCAAACTATGAAATTACTACAAGAAAACATAGATAAAACTCTCCATGACATTGGTTTGGGTAAAAATTTCCTGAGTAATACCCAACAAGCAAGGCAACCAAAGCAGAAGTGGACAAATGGGATTACATTAAGGTAAAAACCTTCTGCACAGCAAAGGAAACAATCAACAAAGTGAGAAGGCAACCTACATAATGGGGGAAAATATTTGCAAACTACCGATCTGACAAGGGATTAATAACCACCATATATAAAGTACTCAAACAGCTCTATAGGAAAAAATCTAATAATCTGATCAAAAAACTGGGCAAAAGATTTGAATAGATGTTTCTCAGAAGAAGACACGCAAATGGCAAACAGGCATATGAAAAAATGCTCAACATCATTGATCATCAGAGAAATGCAAATCAAAACTACCATGAGCTATCATCTCACCCCAGTTAAAATGGCTTATATCCAAAAGACAGGCAGTAACAAATGCTGGCGAGGATGTGGAGGAAAGGGAACACTCCTACACTGTTAGTTGGAATATAAATTAGTACAACCACAATGGAGAACAGTTTGAAGATTCCTCAAAAACTAAAACTAGAGCTACCTTATGGTCCAGCAATCCCACTGTTGGGTATATACCCAAAAGAAGGGAAATCAGTATATTCAAGAGATTTCTGCACTCTCATGTTTGTTGCAACCCTGCTCACAATAGCTAAGATTTGGAAGCAACCTGTGTCCATCAACACATGAATGGATAAAGAAAATATGGTACATATACACAATGGAGCACTATTCAGTCTTAAAAGAGAATGACATCCTGTCATTTGCAGCAACATGGATGGAACTGGAGAACATTGTATCAAGTGAAATAAGCCAGGCACAGAATGATAAACATTGACAATAAGGTGATTATAGTCAATAATAACTTAATTGTTCATTTAAAAATAAGTAAAAGAGTGTAATCAGATTGTTCATAAAAGAAAGGATAAATGCTTGAGGGGATGGATACCTCATTCTCCATTACATGATTACTACACATTGCATGCCTGTATCAAAACATCTCATGTACTCCATAAATATATGCTATTTTGTATCTCCCGCTCACCCCAAGAAAAAGGACTCAGGGCATCAGGAAAGGACAGTCCCCACAGATCATTCCTAAGTACATTTTTCACCGGCCTCCCATAAACAGAACCACCAATTATAACTGTCAGTCTACAAACTAAGCCCAGCTCCTAAAACTAAAGTTTGTTGATTCCACACTGATGTCACGACGAACTTCCTCCCAGGTGCAGAACAAAGACATACGTAAGATGGACTATTCCCTTACTCTTTCTCTCTTTATTTGCCTTATCTTATGTAAAATGTAGTATTTGCCTAACTGCCTACCTGCGCCTCTTTCCACATGCCTTTCCCTCTAAGGAAATGTATAAATGCTAAATATCCTAAAAACCTCTTTGGAAAAACAACCCCAGATGTATCTGTGGCTCACGTTTTTCCCAGACACACCCTAAGTAGTTTAATAAACCTTGATGATTGATGCTACGCCTCAGTCACTCATTCCAGTTGTCACTGAATTCTGGTTCAATTCCTCCCTTTAATTCCCTCTTTGAGGATCATAGACAACTGTTCTCTGGTTAAGGTAAGACACCAGAGTATGCAAAGTAACGAACTTTCCTGGAGCAGCTTTGGGATTGTTCTTCATTTCTTGCCAAAGAGCTTTCTTCCAGAGACTGTGGCAGGGCGCAAGGTTGCAAGAACACAGAGAGCAGCCGTGGGAACCAAGCCTGCAATAAGCAAGGCCTGGACTGGGGGCCACAGTGCAACCCTGACCGCTGGCAGGGATGGCTATCAGGCCCTGTGGGTGACCATAGTTGGGTGGCTGGCTGGATGAGTGACAGGAAGCCACCTCTGATCCTTACCCTGTGCCCTGTGTCAGATAAAACAAATCCCAAGTTAAATAAGGAAGAGCTTTCTTAGAAAAGACTATTGCAATATCTTGGTGAAGGTTTAGCATTTCGGGCAGGGCACCTGTGGCTCACACTTGTAATCCCAGCACTGTGGGACGCTGAGGCAGCAGATAACTTGAGGTCGGGAGTTCGAAACAAGCCTGACCAACATGATGAAACCCTGTCTCTACTAAACAAACAAAATTAGGCGGGTGTGGTGGCGCATGCCTGTAATCCCAGCTACTCTGGAGGCTGAGGCAGGAGAATTGCTTGAACCTGGGAGGCAGAGGTTGCACTGAGCCAAGATGGCACCACTACACTCCAGCCTGGGCGACAAGAGTGAAACTCCATCTAGGTGGGGGTGGGCAGGAAAAAAAAAGGAAGAAAGTTTAGCATTTCAAACTTTTAAACAGGTCAAGTTAGCAAGTACCTTGTCTAGATTAGTCAGCATATACAAACAGTTCAACTGATTACATATAAGGCAAAGAATGGGAGTTTGAAGGATCTGGCACTGTCTGGTTCTGTCATAGGTAAACAAGGAGGTCACCTGTGAGGGTTTTGTAAGTTTTTATAGGGAAAGGCCAGTCATTGCGGTCGACCATTTCCTGGAACGCAGAACGGTTTCCTGACCATGGCTTAGGTAAAGCTGAACGTTGTCAGATCTCCCAGAAGTGGATTCACCTCTCAGGGCTTCCTTTTCTCTTCTGTAAAAGATTAGTGATAGTAGCTTGCTTTACGCACCTCATGTTGAGATTATGAGGATCAGATGAGATCCTGTTTGTGAAAGTATTTTGCAGCCTGTAAGGCATCCTATTAATAATGTCAGCTGTTGTTATTAGCTCTGATAGTGGCTATTCAGCTCTCTTGTTCACAACGGGTGAAGGGGTGAACAGGTTCCAGAGGTCACCCTGGCTGACATTATTGTCTTAAAATCTCCAGACTTCCTGGCCAGAGGCCATGAGTTAGCTGTGGCAGCGGTGGGGCCTCCTCGTGGCTCCTCAGTAAACCTTGAGATGAGGTGTGACTTCCCCTCAGAGCCCATTTCCCAGTCTGCAAAATCCAGCTAAAGAGGTTACCCCGGGCATGTAATGGAGCCACAGCAAAGTATTTTGTCAGCCCAAGGAGCTACTCACCTGCTTACACAGAGGCGCAGGACCTCACAGAAGGCATCCTCCACACACCGAGACAGACAAAGCAAGCACCTGCGAGAGGCTTTACATCCTCAGAGGGCTGAGCTCCTAAATCGCTTTTCTTTCAAAGGGCTGCATGGCTCAAGTCAGAGATTCAACCACTGTTGTTCAGGGGTAGGAGGTTGGTAGCACCGTGCAGCGGGTGTGGCATTGGCGTGGCCGCAGGAGAAGTGTGAATAATGCTTCGGTCAGCAAACCACATAAAGATGCCTGGGGAGCAAAGCTTTTTCAGAATCCCAGGGAAGAAAATCAATGTTCCTGGAAAGGAGAGAGGAGAAAATCCATAGAAAGGGAAATGAGTGGTATGTAATGCAATTCGAAGATTTTCTTTTTCTCCCCTCAAGCAATTGACTCAATAGAGAGCAAAACCTAAAACTCTCTGATTAGAAAGGTGAAGGTTTCACTAGAAGAACCAGCTGGCTCTCATATTGACTGGCCATTGGTTGACTGGGCCACTGATGGTGTCTGGGCCTGTTTTTCTTTTTTTGTTTTTTTTGTTTGTTTGTTTGTTTGTTTCTCATTTATAAGAGTAGAGCTGATATGAATCTTCCAAAAATCAGACATTGAGTTCAGATTTCAAAAGAATGCTATGTCAGTTTTTAAATTATTCTGCTATGAATAAAATCCAAATAAATATAATTTCTGCATTTGACTTCATAAGTGAATACACGAAACTGCTTTTCAACAGGGTCTTGAGCACTAATTTGCCGCCTTCAGAAGCAATTTCATCAGAAATATTCTAGAAAGAATATTCATTTTTGTGTTTAAGTGATTGTGATGGAGATATGGATGGCCTTCCTTAAATGATCAGATCTAGAATGTGAATTCATCATTATTATATTATTGATGTTGGGGGTCAGGTCTTAATTACCTTTGCGTGCCCACTACTATTAACATATTCATTCACTTTCAGATCGTGAAAGTGACATCACTGTTTGTCACATAGACTACTGACCACTCTGGCCCACCTGTTTCTCCATCAATATACGCATTGTTCTAACAACTGGTTCTCCATCACATATATGACTGAAAAAGACCAAATATCTTCAAACAAATATAAAGAGTACACAATTACTTACTTTACCAGATCCTCCTCATATCTGCCTTGTCCTTCTGCCCGTGAGACCCAGGAATCCATGGAAATGATGGACAGGTAGTGTTTTCTGTCAAACATGTGAGAAATATTCTCCTAGGAAAGACGGTATTAGAAATGACAGATTGAATGGTGACTGTCGTCAACAGCATTGACTATTAAAATGACCCATCTCATGAAAAACAAAAGAATAAAGCTCCTGGCTAAATGAATAAAATGTAACAGTTCTATGTTTGTAACCTGGTCCTGCTTATCATTCCTCATCTCTTCAAATCAACTGAATATGACAGAGGCAAAAGTTAGCCAAGGGAACAATAGCTTTTAACTCTGATTTCACTTTGATGTGTTTGTTCACCAACCAGGAGCCCTGGGGGTTAACCTTTCTCTTGTAGTCATTGATCCTTTAAGATCTGAAGGCTTTTAATAAAATTGAGCTGACCAAGGCCTAATTTTTTTTATAATTTGTTTAAATCATAGACTGCCTCACAGATTGTAATGAAACCCCTTACATCTATAAATGATGACAAGGAAACAGCCCAAGATATTGAATTTCCAGCTGTTTTTTATTTGAACAACTGACTGGGCCGTTTTTTAAGCATAAAATAACTTCTAAACTGGCAATGTAAGGATATTTTCTCACTACATATGACTTTTGCACCATATGGAGAAGAAAAAATGATTAAATTATTAGGGGACTCACGTGAGACATGCCCTATATACCAGAATCCTAGTTGGCCGTGCCAAGAAAACCCCAACCAGTAGACATCATCCTGCCCTCTGAAAGAATCTTAGCTTTGTAATTATAGTTCATTCAGGTCACATTGGTTTCTTTGCTTTTGAAACAAAAAGAGAATGAACTGAAAGATAGTCACTAGAAGGAGAATAGTTTTATGATTCCCCTTAAGTTTCATCCACGGGAGCAGGCTAACTTTCTTATCACAAATGTGAGCTGCATCCACAATGATTTGCCAATATTTCCTGTCATTTCTCCAAACTAATTTCATGATTGACTTGTAATTCAGTAAAAAGTATTTGTTTTATGAATTGGCTGTTTTCTAAATTACATTTTAAAATTGAATGACTGTCTTCTTTACGAACAATAATTTTTAAGACCTGAATGGAGTACTTCTCTGAATTTCAGCAGAATTTTTCCTTCGATTAGCATAACAGGTGGGCCTATTTTTCTGTACAGGGCCCACTGCAGGATTCAGACATTTGCATCCTATCTATAACTACTCTGCTAGTTTCTTTTATTGTATTCTGGTAAATTTGTTTCCTAATTCGACAACAAGAATGATCTAAACAAGAAATTATAAACTTGTGGTAATATAAAGGGAAAAGTATGAAATTTAGAAGACCCGTTCTTCAGTCCCGAATTTTCTATATTCTGCTTATAGGCCCTTGAACAAATAATTAAACATTCTCAATCCCCCATAAAAAGAATAATAATACCTAATAAAGGTCTTGTACGAGACCAAACAATATAATAAATGTGAAAGCTCTTTGATAACTATAAATTTCTCTGAACAAAGAACACCTTTGTTCTTACCACAGAGAGACAAATTGGTAAAATAATGTTAATATAAGCCTTAGGATCAGACACACCTAGATTCAAAATCTGACACTAAGACTAATGTGTAAGTGGCATGGTACATTGAGGTAGACAGAATTCTTAAATTTCCCCCAAGACCTTCAGTCCTAATGCCAGTGACTGGGAATATATGAGATAACACATCTATGGAACAAGGAATTTTGCAGATGTTATTAAGGTTACTAATCCATCAACCTTGAATTAGTAAAATTGGTGATTATGGAGGTGAGTTTAATATAATCACACAAGCTCTTTAAAAGCAAGTTTTCACCAGCTAGTAGTGGAAGGAGGATTCAGAGAGATTGGAAGCATGAGGAGGATATGATAAATGGTTGCTATCTTTGAAGATAATGTAAAAGTTAAAAGGAACTCAAAGAGACATCTAGAAGCAGAAGGCAACCCCTGGCCAACAGCTCACAAGAAAACAGCAACCTCAGTCCTACAACTGCAAGAAGCTTGATTCTGCCAACAACGTAATTGAGCTTAGAAGTGGATTCCTTCCCCAAGCCTGAGTTAAGAGCCTAGCACAGCAATACCCTGTTCTGGGCCTGTGAGACCCTGAGCAGAGAACCCACTTGAGCCTGCCCAGACTGCCAATCCACAGAACAGTGAGAAAATAAATGAGTGTTGCTTTAAGTTACTAAGTTTATGTTAATCTGTCAGGACAACAGTAGAAAACCTACACAGGCAAGTTTAAGTGAGTTAAGTATAGCCCACCCAGTGCCTGGTGTGTAGTAGTAGAAGAGGAACCCGTGAAAATATTCATCCATTCCTTCTTTAAGAACCCCATTTCTCCAACTTTAATGTGTTCATGAATCACCAAGGGATCTTGTTATAATGTGGATTCTGATTCAGTAGGTCAAGGTGGAGCCCAAGACTGTGCGTTACTGGGAAGTTCCCACGTTGTGCTGATGCCAAGGCCACTCATCAAGAATCACACTTGGAGGGCAGGGCTGTGGAGCTCACCGCCACCAGTGGATCTGAACCCTGACTGTACATGAGAATCCCTTGGGGGAAGTTTTTAAATGCTCAGAAGCCTGGATTCTGCTTGTAATTTAATTGATCTTAGGTGGAACAGAGGGATCAGTATCTTTTTAAAAGTTCTTAGCATGAGTATCCTCTGAAGCCAGGGATGAGAAGTATTGCCCAAGACTTCTGCTACTCAAAGCATGGTCCCTGGACCAGCAGCACTAGTTTTACATGGGAGCATGTTAAAAATGCAGATCCCACTCCAGACCTATTCAATTGGAATCACTGGGAGTAAGGTGCAAGCATCTGTGCTTTCAGTAGCTCTCCACATGATTCTAATGCCTGCTGGAGTGTGAGAGGCACTGTCTTAGAACAATACTCTAATTTTACAGGTGTACAAATGAAACCCAGAGAGATCAAATGATTTTCTAAGACTGAAGCTGGAACACTATAGCCTGTGGGCCAAATCTGGCCAGTTTCTGTTTTTGTAAATCAAGCTATATTGGAACAAAAGCATGCCCATTTGCTTATGTATTATCTATGTCTACTAGTGGCAAAGTGGAGGAGTAACAATAAAGACCAAATGGTTTGCAAAAATGAAAATATTTACAATCTGACCCTTAAAGAAAGAGTTTGCTGACCCCTGGTCTCAGAATACACTTTAAATTAGTGGGGAAAAAAGGCAAAATGCCAGCTGTTTTGAGGTAGTAACTGATGCAGACATAGAGGATGCAGAACATTCAGCTAAATAATCACTGGGATCTGTTCTATCCCTATGTTTTCAGGGCAGGCAGGGCTATGAGGCCTGATCCTGGTCATTGGTCTGGAGATGGTAAGGGGTCACAGCGAAGACCCTCAGGAGGATGAACACCATCTTGTGAGGAAGGATCAGCCTCAAGTGAGGTCTTTGTAGATATCCAGTCTTCCTCTGGCTAAAGGAGGTCATGGTTCTTTAAACTCTTCCTAGAGGCCTCCAGCTTTCACAGCACACCTTGAGTTGACAGTTGGCTGATCTGAGGGTACCATTCTCTTTAAGGCTGTCAACGCAGTTAACAAAACCCAACATACACTGTGATCCTAACAATTATGCTTGCACTCATACAGTTTTCCAAGTCCAGTAACCAATGACCATCAGGAATCACCTGTGGTCAAACAAATTAGCATAAACTCAGCAGCTTGAAAGACTGCTCACTTATTTCTAACTCTGTAGATCAGAAGTTTGGAGGGCCTTCACTGTGTTCTCAGCTTAGGGTCTCACAGGCCCAAATCAGCGTTGGCAGAGCTGGGCTCTTCCCTAGAGGCTGTGGGGGAGAATCTGCTTCCAAGTTCATTGAGCTTACTACAGAGAAAAGAAGGCACTCCAGAGAACTGAAAACTGAACACACCCATGGCCAGTGGCTGGACCAGAGGTGGCAATAAGACTCTGAGCCACAACCTCTGTAGAAATCAGCCCAAAATGACCAGCACATGATTAATAGCTGACATGTTTCTTGATTTTTGTCCCCACTTCCAATTCAGGACAAACCAGAGAAGGTCAAATATGCCCCCAACAAATCACATAGCCTGCCCTGCTCCTACTTGGCCACCTCCAGCTTCTCTAGGCCAACAGCCTCCAATCGGGGCACACCTGAAGACGTCCTTTTTGCCCACTGTAAAGCTCTCCCACCCCCCTGCCTGCCTTTGAGTCTCTGTCCAACACCAGTGATGGTGGCCAACTCTTTTGCTACAGCAAGCTCTGAATAAATCACCATCCTTGTTCTCAGTTGGGTGGTCTTTATTTCTGTAGGGCTGTGGGATATCTTGGAAACTGGGAATTATGTAGAATTTGACCTTGTGCCAAGTGATTGGAAGGAGAGTTGAAGGAAACAAAGACAGTTCTAGACTGAATGCTGTTAGGGTGTATGAACAATTCAGTGATTTGATTCCTTGGTAATTTTTAATTAGGAGGCAGGAGGATTGAATCACAGATAGAGTTGCAATCAGTACGAAGTGATAGTCTCTTCTTCTTGTTAGAAGAGTGGCATGTTTAGTTATTTGGAGGGGGAGTTGCAGGGTGTCCTTGTCTCTATCTTGTTTCACTCACAGTCATGAAGTGGTCTTGTCTGTCTTGTTCCATGGTGGTGACACAGTGGCCTTGTCTAATTATTGCTTATATTCTGAGTGTTACTCATGTTCACTAGTACTGTCTAGCTGTTAGCTGTCAGCTGCCATGGCCATTCTTCATGTTCTCATCGTTCACGTGGTACCCTATCGCTTACACCAGAGTTCAGCAAACTTCGTCAGTAAATGGAAGACAGCAAGTATTTTAGGCTTTGTAGGCTACACACAGTCTCTGTTGCATATTGTGTGTGTGTGTGTGTGTGTGTGTGTGTGTTCCAATCCTTTAAAAATGTAAAAGCCATTTTATACTCACAGGCCATACAAAAATAGGCAACGGACTATGGCTTGCCAGCTGCTGACCTAAGTTAATACATTACCTTCCACCTGTGCCACACATCACTCTACCACAGGCAAGAGTCATAGTAACAGGAAGCTGTTGCATACCAAGGATTATCACCACTCCTCTTATCACCAGCAATGGGGTAGTATTCCTCTTTGACTTTTAAGTAATCCAACTCTTCTCAGACTAATTCTCTTATCCACAGTTTCCCCCAAAGTTGAGTTGCAAGTACTTCAGTAGGGAGGGTGGTCCATGGAGCAAGGGTGAGAGAAAGCAAAGCAGAGGAGAAGAGAGTCACCCTAACACTCTAATGATATGTTCAGAGAGTTGGCCATCACCACAGGCAACCAGTTGCTCAATTCTGCAGACCTTTTTCCCAGAGGAGGAAAGGAGGAAGCATTTCTCCATTAGCTTCTGACCTACTCTGGTCACAAGCTGCCCACAGGGAAATAAGTCTGGTGCACTCATGAGCACTGAGCAGGTGCTAATGGCCATGCTCCATGCCATGCCAACGGAGAAGACGGCAGCACAAAGCAAAGGCTATGTGTGTGAGCCTGGGGTGAGTATTGTCAGTTACACCTGCTGGAAGGTGCTGGAATGGGGGCACAACATGTAGCTCAGTAACCAAAATGAGAGATAACACCTAGTGGATTTGAAGTGGCGCTTGAAGAGGAGCTATATGCCTCCTACCTCCACCATTCCCCCTGAGCCAACTACTACATGAAAGCATCAAGGGGAACCTCCCCCGCCCCAGTGGAATCCCTAGGAAATTCTTGCAAAATGAGTTCAGAGAAAATTAGATGACGCACTCCAGAAATCCTCACTTAGTCAGGAATCATATGCTTCATGTATCCACAGCCCTGGCCGCTGCAGATTGCTGCCCCTCCCCAGTGAAACTCCTGCTCCACCCTTGATCTCCACAGCTCCTCCCATCCCTGGTTTCCTCTCACCTTCCTGGCTTCCACTTCCCTGACTTTTTCGCATCTGCGAGCATGCAGCTGAATTGGAAATGCTGATGTTTCCCAGGAATCTTTCCTAGGTTCTCTTTTTTCTCACTCCAAATGTCCTCCCAGGGAAGTCTGACATGTATGTTTATGCTTTAACGACAACCTGTGGACAGGCTCAAAAATGCATGTCAACATTTTTCAGACTACTGGGCACCTGATCTTATCTCTATTTCCATACCAACAGGCATAATGAAGTCATAACTGTATGTATCTGCAAGAATAGGCCTGACCTAGCATGGAGGAAACCTGAACAGCCAGGAAACATTTTTCCTTAATTAGCCCAGCCCCAGAGGAAAGAGGAACAGAAGCATCCAGTATTGAATGAGTCCCTTGACTCCTTCGGCAACCTGTGACCCAGTCATCACTGTCACTGATGGAGGCCAACAGCCAGCCTCACCTTGGGTCTCTCCTCTGTGAAACAGCCTCCGGAAGGGAGCAACACAGGTTACTCATGGAAGATGTGAGATTTGGCTTTATTCAGGCATGAGCTAATAGAGCTGTGGTGGCCTCCTTTGATCACAGCACCCATTGAGGACTGGGTAAGAAGGTGCCTATGAAGGAAAAATGCATTTTTGCTTTCAAAAACAAGAAAATAATTTAGGGGTAGGAAAGACAAAGTGTGTGGAGGTGTGTGTATTAGAGAGAGAGAGAGAGAGAGAGCATGCTCTGACAATTTGAATTATTGTCTCAGCTAATACAGAAAAGGCAGGAATGGTGAAAGAGGAAAATGGAATAAGAGGAGGAAAGACCTCTGTAATTTTATTTTCAAAAATAAGATACACATCTGTTATGAGCTGATATGTGTCCCCCAAAATTTATATGCAGCACCAGTACCTCAGAATGTGACTGTGTTTGGAGACAGGGTGTTTAAAACGGTAGTGAAGGTAAAATGAGGCTCTACCCTAACCCAATATGACTGATGTCCTTTTAAGCAGAGAGTAAGACACACATACACAGGGTGAAGACCATGTGAGGACACAGGGAGATGACAGCCACCTGCACGCCCGGGAGAGAGGACTCAGAAGACACCAACCCTGTGGATGCCTTGATGTATTCTAGAACTCCCGGCCTCCGGAACTGCAAGGAAATAAATCTCAGACGTTGAAGCCACCCAGTCTGCGGTATATTGTTATGACAGCCTGAGCAGGCTAATACATCATCTTATCTCGGGGTTCCTCAGATTCAGAGATTACCTTATTCAAAAGGAAATGATTTGATTTTTTTTCTACATAAAGGATTTATTTCCCTACTGAAGAGTGGGCTGAATGAAGTCTCTGGAAAATCTAATATTGAAAAATTCCAGTTAAGACTTCCCTCCCTAGTTCATCACTCCACAATTTCACGGACAGTGTGGGGAACTCCTGTTTCCCACCCAGCCCTTGCAACAAGACCCTCTCTCCCAGCAGCAATGGAGCAGACAGAGAGGCTCCTGACCTGCTACAACCTCCCTGGGTGCAGCTGAGACTCATTATGTCTCTTTATTATAAATAGCACTTATTGCCATGGGTACTTATATAATCTGAAAAACGAACTCTTTTCAAAGGAATGAATTAGAAAGGCAATGTGGAAAAATGTAGCAACCAATTACTGCAAGAAACTCCCTTCTTTTTTCTCTTTTTGACTTATCTCATTAAATCAGGCAGTTTATACATTGAATCTTCCAATTTTTAAAAAATTAATTATAAGTGCCTGAAGGTATTGAAGCCCTGAACATTTATGAGACTACACAACCAGACAAAAACAAAAGGACGGCTGATTTCCCAACCAGGCAACTTAATTTCCCAATTATCTTCCGTAGGCAAATTGTGGATCTAAATATAACATATTGTAACCTTTGCCATTTTTCTGCAGGGCTGATGCATCAATGCCTTCATCTCGTTTTCTCTCTTCTGCTCAAGAAAACAAAGTTGGGGGTGGTGTCTGGATGCTTGTCAAGGCGTTGCTACATTAAAAATGGAACCCACATAACATTACCCAGCCAGCATCAATGAGGGGAAATGGAAGGGCTTGAGCTCCCAATGCTGTGAACCCTGGGAACAAATTAATTAATGCCTTTGGATTTAGACCCTTTAGGCAGCATCTCTGAACGGGCTATGGCTGACTCACAGGAAGCCCCTGCTTGTTATTTCAGGGTGATGCTAATTCACAGGCCATGAAGCCTCCATTAAGCAGAGTGTTCATGGCAGCTGATGGCAGCCCAGGGAGTGTCTGGAAGTGGCCCGTTCCCTGAAAAGGACCCCACAGTGCAGGGGGTGAGGATGGGATCCAGAAGCAACTGAGTGTTGATGACTTACAGGACCAACCTCCTTTCTCAACTCAGACCCTGACCTCCAACAGCTTCTTGAGAAGATCCAACTGCACGTCCTAAAAGTGTCTTTTCCTTAACAGAGCCATCAAGCCTGGCTCTTCAGTTGTTCTGTGTTCAAATTGTTCCTGACCCTCTACAATGAGAGAAACCACTTAGGCTCTGCCAAACCCCTCGGCATGGTGCCCCAGACTCTTCTCTCCCCCAGGACTACCTCGTCCATGCCTACTATCCAAAACTTCTTCCCTTTCCTCATGCTTTGGCGTTGCATTTTGCTTTTGAATCTGTTTTTGCCAACATTGTTTAAATTTATATTTTTGCTCATGCCTCATGTTGTGGGCTGAATTGTGCACCTCCTGACACCAAAATGCATATATTGAAGTCGTAACCTCCCAGTATCTCACAATGTGACCCTATTTGGAGGTAGGTCTTTAAAGAGGTGATTAAAGTTAAGTGAAGTAATTAGGGTGGATCCCAATCCAAAAAAACTTGTGTCCTTAGAAGAGATGAGGACACAGACACCCACACAGGAAAGACCCTGTGAGGATGCAGGGAGATGACAGCCACCTACATGCCCAGAGAGAGGCCTGAGGAGGAGGCAAACCTGCTGACAGCTTGATCTCAGATTCCAGCCTCCAGAACTGTGAGAAAATAAACCTCTGTTGTTCAAGCCACTCAGGCCATGCTGCTTCGTTGCAGCAACCCTGGTAAACCAATCCACATCAACACCCTTGTAAGACATAACTTCTGATTTTTCCTCTTTTTTTTCTTTCTCCTATTTCAACTATGTTTAAGGGAAAACTCCTCCACAATGCCTTCATCCCTTGGGACCAGGGGCAATATTCAGAATATTTTAAAACATTTACAGTATGGGCACTGTTCACCCAGAATAGATTGCAGTTACAGTGATGGAGTCATCATTAGCCATCTTCTAATAAATGGTGAGTAAGTCAAGGGGTTCCTATCCATGTAACTGGGCAGCTGTGGCCACCCCCATACCTATCTTCCTCTAGTGGGAAAGAGACATCCTCATTCACTCACTTCAGTAGACGCTGGAAACCTCCATATCACCCTTGATTCCTCCCTCTCCCTTATGTTATTTGTGATCACTTCTTACTGACCCTATTTTGAATGTTCCTGCATTACTCCTATTTAACTTCAGTTTATTCTATCTCACCTGCACCCTGCAATGGCTTACTAACTGGCTCTCTCTTCCATCCCATTCAACCTTAGCACTCATTCTAGAGCTATCATGCCAAAGGACAGTCCCAATAGAATTATCTCCCACCTCAAAAACACAATAAGCAGTTTCCAGTTGCACACCCCCCAAAAAAGGAAAGAGACTGCCAATCTATCTTTCAGGATCATCCACAAGGTGAGTCCAGCTCACCTCTTAGTCAATTTATTCATTCCATAAGTATTTATGCAACTCCACTAAGTAACATGTACTAGAATGAATGACACATGGCCCTTGGTTCCTCATATGCTAATGGAATAGGAAGGAAATCATAACAGCATGAGAACTGCTGTGATTGGGATAAGTGCAGCATGCTCTGGGGACACATAAGAGGGGCATCTACCTGAACTCAGTAATGACACCTGAGCTTGTTCCCAACGGACCAGAAAAATGGGGCACTTGACCAGAGGGAAGAAGGATGCTCAAGGTAGAGAGCACAGTTTAAACAAAGGCCAAGCACATTATCACTTTTGGTAACTGCAGAAGATTTAATAAGGTTGTAGGGTCAACTTCAAGGGGAAGAACAATAAGACCTAGAACTGGAGAGGGAAGCAGAAGCCCCTCCCGAAGGGCCCTGTTCCTGCTGAAATACTGTGAGCAGTTGTAACGCAATGGTAATATTTATCTAAACATAGAAAATGGACAGTAAAAAGATGATATTATAATTTTGTGGGACCACCATCATTTATGCAGTCCCTCATTGACCAAAATGTCCTTATGCAGCACATGACTTTATTTGTGCTTCCTGGCATGCTTTACTGAGAAAGTGGTTCCAGCTCCTGTGGTTTAGTCAAAGCTTTTACATGGAATCACCAGTTACCTTAACAGAGGTCTCCTTTTCCAGGCCGATGACTCTACTGACTAGAATACAAGGTGGGACAGGCCCCAGAGCCCTCGACCGTCTCCATGAAAGCGCCTGAGGCAGAAGGAGATGGTCAGCAGAGTGTTCCCATTCCCCTCCTTAGGGGAAAAGAAGAGTGATCCTTCTTTTTTGATATCAAGCAGTGGGGACAAAAGGTTTTCTTGTAACTGCTTGGGAATGATGGTTTTTAATGCCCTGGAAGCTTTGAAACTTGCAAAATCCCTAGGTCCACACCCAGAAAACTTCCTAGGTCTAACAGCCAGAAGAAAACAATGCAACTCTTATGGGAAATTTAGCAAAGCCTTAGCCAGATGCTTAACACTCTTGGAACTGGAGAGAGTTGGACCTTCCAGCACACGGGGGTGCCCTGTTGTTTTGATTGGAAGTTCTTCTCTTAAGATCTGGGGTGCTGTCTGATTGGGCCCTTTCCCTGGGCCAAAGAGGCAGCCATGGAGACCATGCAATCCCTGTGTCCCCTCTGCACGGTGGGAAGCAGAGCTTCTTCTTTGTATTTGGTGACAGGGTGGCACTGAAGGATTTGGGGTAAGAAAGTGCTTTGTGATATCCTAGAAGAATCAGTGAGATCCAAATGGAGGCCGCTGCTTGCATTCAAGATAGCCCTCCAAAACAGTTCCTCCTGGTGTTTTGTGTGTTGTTCCAGACTTTCACAAGGGACAGGGCTCCTTGGGCAAGATGACATCTCCCTTCTCTCCAAGCCAACCCCAACCCCACACTGCTGGGGTGGCAGTGAGTTCACCCATTGAATCATAGGCACTTGCCTTAGAGGGTGAAGCGCTACCACCATCTCAGCCTGCAAAAGCCATTTCCCAGCCATCACCTAGGATCCTCGTGGCACTAATGACTGATGACTAACATCATATATTATTGCTCTGTTCCACCTGCCGCCTTCTGGACTATTTTGTATATTTAGTCCTCATTTCCTCTTTTAATCCTCAGGACTTAGCATTTTCATAAATTTTTTCCCATCCAAGATGAGAGGAATATCAGAACTCCCGCTCGCTAATGACCAGCAGGCTGTGTAGAGGCAAGCAACGGCCAGCCTCCACTAATTCCACACTAGAGATCACCGAGGCATCCCCAGAGCTTGAGAAGTTAGCTTGCAAAGGGAAAACAAAGGTCAGCAGCCTTTTGTGGTTGTTGTTTCACTAATTATCTTCCACTCACTGAGAAACAGGACTTTGAATGTTCCAAGACATCATGAGGGACCTAGCTTCCTGCCACCTAGTTGGTCCTGAAGAGACAATATGAAATCCGCTTTGGAAATGGCATGTGTTTTGGATACAGCCAGATCTTATATTGTTAACAGATAGGAGGGTCAACCAATGTGGAAGCACAGTCTTGACCTCAATATCAAAGAACTTAAAGAAAGAAACAATACTGTACTCCCAGCACTTTGGGAGGCCGAGGCGGGTGGATCACAAGGTCAGGAGATCGAGACCATCCTGGCTAACAAGGTGAAACCCTGTCTCTACTAAAAATACAAAAAATTAGCCAGGCGTGGTGGCGGGCGTCTGTAGTCCCAGCTACTCGGGAAGCTGAGGCAGGAGAATGGTATGAACCCGGTAGGCAGAGCTTGCAGTGAGCCGAGATCATGCCACTGCACTCCAGCCTGGGGAACAGAGTGAGATTCCGTCTCAAAAAAAAACACAAAAAACAAGAAAGAAACAATCCAACATTATCATCCTTTTTTCTTTAGAGAAGAGCATAGAGAAAATGACAGAAGCTCTGTTCTTGTCTGATTTGAATCTTCTCTGGGAAACACGCTGCTGTTATTGTTCAATTACATGATTGCTTCCTTGTTAGATTTATTATTATGACTAAATATTAATACATTCCTTTTGGAGGTTGATGCAGTGGTTCTCCAGTGAAACTCACAAGCAGAGTTAACGTAATTCCAAAATATCTTTATGAATTTAGATGTGCATACAGCCCCAAGGTTCCTGATCTTTCTCTCTGGTTCTCAGGAAGAGAGATTCATTGCCATATACACATTGTCTAAAGGCTTTGTCAGCATAACCACATTTTGAATGCAGGTAATAGAAATTATTTTGGTATATTCTGCACCTGTAGCTCATGTATTCCTGAGTAATGATATTTCTAGTGCTTTATTCCTGTGCAAGAGCTGCAGTTCCTTGCTTCCCTCAGCAGATAGACAGCTGAAGTTTTATTAGGCATGGACCTTAAAAAATATATTTATATATATTTTTGAAGGGATGCTCACTCCAGACATAATACTTCAGAGACAACAAACATCACTACATGTGAAATGCCAGCAGAAGAATTCAGGACTTCAAGAGACTACAGAGCAGAGAAGCAGTTGAAAAAGCAATTCCAAAACTTAACAATGTGAAAAAAAAAATCTGCCAGATGACAATTCTGTATAAAAGTAGCCACACACACGTAGAGTTGTACATCATGTTGAGACATAGGATAAATTTAAATTAAGCAAAAAGAAAAGCCAAGGCACATTTGGGAAATATACAGACCTCAGGGTTTGGGGGCATTTTTGTGGGGGCTGTTGCTAGTGGTGGTTTGTTTTTTGCTTTTTCGTGTTTTTTAATAAATTGGAACGTCAACTGTGGAAAGAGACACAGATGCAAAGAGAAGTGTGATCAATATAAGAATTTTAAGAAGGTAAAAGAAACTTCAGACACAATAGAACTTTAAAAGAATCAAACAGTTGAATATTTCTTTGGCCAGATCAAACTAGAGGCCGCAGATTTTAGAGAAGACTTCCTGAATAGAATCAACTTTGGGTTTGGGTTTAGTTTGGAAGGTGTTTGTGGTGAAGGGTGGAGTTGATATATATATATATATATATATATATATATATATATAAAGCATATATATATATATAAAGCATATATATATATATATAAAGCATATATATATATAAAAAGTCCAAGCATATATATATATATATATAAAAAGTCCAAGATCGATGTCACACCAAATTTTACACTCTATGTTGATGTCTGCTCCAGCAGACAAATATTATTAAATTGAATATATGCCACTCACCAGAGATATGGCTCCTCTATTCTGTTGAGAAATGAGTGTCTCCCTCTTTCTTACTTCCCCTGCTCCTTTGCAAGCTTCTTTTTTTGGCCTTTCTGTTATAGTAATTTATGCTCAGATTCTGTCCAGGTGAGCCAGTTTCCTGAGATCACTGAAGAATTGCCTTGATGAGAAAGGCTGCAGATCATTTTATTGTATCATGTTTAGCTCAGCTTAACTTAAAGCAGGGCTAAAATGCCATAACTACACACTGGGGCTTCCCAAACTCCTCTCACTCTATGATGAAGCACCACGCACCCACCTCTCGGCCTCCCTTCCTGAGGGACAACCCCCAAAAACAGCCAATATTTCTCATTTCAAATTCTATGCACAGCCATCTGTCATTTCAAATTCTATGTAATTTGTCATTTGTCATTTCAAATTCTATGTAAGCTTCCTGCAGCCCCTTGATATATAGTAGCTATGAAGATATAGGTCTTTAATGCTTTAGAAACATACATTTATATTTATTATCCTCAATAAAAAGCAACAAGTTATCAACTGTTTTGTTCTCTGAATTGATCTACCAACCTATAACTAGTTTCTAAATGCTCCTAGATGTACTGTACCTCTGCAAGTCACACTGTGGTAAGCAACTGAAATGCATCATGGCAGTTTTACATAACATTCATATGCAAAAAGATGAATGCATCTCTTCCAAACACATAATTTAATAGGCTGTTCTAATAAAACACTGGGGAATTTAAATGTATTACACAATAACAATTCCAAATCCAATAAAAAAGAAAAGTGGATACATTGTCTTGAACTAATAAGCAAAACAGAATTTAAAATTTTTAGTGCTATTTTTGTACAAAACAAGAGTTGGGTTTTTTTCTTTATCTCCCACAAAAGAGTGCAAACAATGAAAAATTGTTTGATTCTGCATAAAGCTTGGAAATAGAATATTAATCTCAGGTTGACATAAAATATATAATGTAAAAGAGCACATTGTAGAGAAGAAATGGGACTGTGTATGGTGATGAAATCTGAATACTTGTGTAGTGTCATGCTCACAGGGGTACCAAATGTGATGAGTAAACAGTCATGTTATTTTTCAAAAGGAGGTGATGGGTTCCTTTCTCAGCCATATGGGAAATTAGTTTTGGAGGGAGTGTTAATATGCATACCCCAAAATTGCCTCCAGACATAGCCAATCACCCAATCTTTGCTCTCTGTTGGGTTTTATTTTAGCTCTGTTTGTTTTTGTTGTGTTATATTTCCTGAGCATCATTCTATACATTCTCTGTTTTCATTATTGTTACTATCTATCTTCTGTTATCAGGCAAGCAAATGATGCTATATACTGGATCAAATGGAAGAAAACATTAATTTTGACCCCTGTCTCACAGTATAAGTAAAAATCAATTCCTGTTAGATTGTAGATCCAAATGTGAGAGGTAAAATTTAAAGTTCTAGAAGACATCATAAGAAAATATATATATGATGTTGAAGTAGACCAGATTTCTTAAATAGGTGCTAAAACCACTAACTGTAAAGAAAAATATTCATACTTAACTATATTAAAATTAGATACTTCTGTATATGAAAATTCAACATGAAGTAAATTTAAAAATATAAGTAGGAAAAGATATTTTCAATACATATAACTGCCAAAGGACTTAAATCCTGCCTATTTAAAGTATCAATAAAAAGGGAAAAAAATAAGTAGTAGAAAGTTGGACCAAAGGCTTAAGTAGATACCTCACAAAAGAGGGTATCCAAATCACCAAGAAACCTGAAAAGGTGTTCAACCTCTTTAGTCATCAGGAAAATGAAAATTAAAATTTCAATGAGATGCCACTCCACACTTGTTAGAATGAGTAAAATTCCAAAAGACTGAGAATACCAAATGTTGACAAGAACATTGAGTAACTGGAACTATCATGTAATGTTGGTGGGAGTCTATAATACAGCTTCTTTCGAAAACTCTTAGATAGTATATTACCATGTATAGCTCTAGGATCTAGCAATTCCACCTCTGGGAATGTATATACATGTGCAATAAATGACACGTCCATCAACATTAGAATAAATTATAAGATTGTTGTATATTCATACAGTAGAATACAACAATGAAAACATGCTACATTCAACTATGTTGATGATCTCAAAAACAAAAGTAGATGTACACACAAAAGTAGATGTACTAATCAATTGCAAAGACAAGCAAAGTTACCTGTGGCATTAGAAATCAGGATTGGGGTTACCTTGGGAGAATAGTAACTAAAAGGGAGTATGAGGTGGGGCATGGTGGTTCACTCCTATAATTCCAACACTTTGTGAGGCCAAGATGGGAGAATCACTTGAGCCCAGGAGTTCAAGACCAGCCTAGGCAACATAGTGGGACCTCGTCTCTACAAAAAAAAAAAAAATAGTAACTAAAAATAAAATAAAAGGGAGTATGAGGAGGGGTCTGGTTGCCAACATTCTGCTTTTTTACAGAAGTTGTAGGCACATGGATGTATCCACTTTATGAAAAGTCATCAAACTAGGCTCTTAAAGCCTGGACACTTTTCTATATATACACTATACTTCAAAAAAAAACTTTTTTAAAAAAAATTAAGAATGCATGGCAACTGTGAGCCCTCCTGGGTTGTCAATCCTCCCACCTCAGCTTCCTGAGTAGCTGGGACTACAGCAATACATCACCATGCTCATATTTAAAATGAAGAAGGTTGATTCCCCCAATTGCAGACTAATTATATTGATATTTGATTTCAGGGGAAAAATAGTAAATCGGGTGAAAATCGCTTCTATATCATAAAATGTCTTTAAGCCCAGCTATTTTCTAATAGAGCTTGTATATGTTTCTATAGACCATCCCATTTTGAATGATGCTATAATGCAAAAACCAGCTAATTTTAAGAAAACAAATTAAACTAGTTAGGCTATTTTTCTGATACAGCTTGTGTATGTTTCTATATACTGCCCCATTTTAATAGAATTATGAAGCCAAAGGCTAGTAAGATTAAGAAAAAGAGTTAAATGAGAATTAATTTATACAACACGGTGCAATTAATTCTAAACTGCTATAATATATTAACTCACCAGAAGTGAACATCAGGAGTAAACCAGACCTGCTGAAAGAGTGAGGGTGTCAGAATGGCACAGTCAGTTTTATGCCTGCCAAGTCTGTATCATTGCTAACCAAAGTCAAATACAGTTACTTTGAATATCTGCTCCATTTTCTCCATGTTTCTTTCTTTTATTAGTTGCAGGATAACTAGTAAAAAAAAAAAAAAAAAAAAAAGATGCAGTTGTCAAATGAGATATCTCACACCTTTTGTGATGTAAAATTTTCAGGAAGGAAAATTTAAGATACGTTACTCAGGATAGTTGATTGTCTTAGATTGGAGATAAGGGAACACCATAGCCTCACCCCTCTCTTTCTTACTAAGAAAAAGACAGATAACCAATAGAATATTGGATGGGAGACTTAAATAGGACTTCACAGAAGACATGGTAGAGGTGTAATGGCTGCAGTATTCAAACGTTCCCAGGAGAGGGACATTAAGAAGCAGTGGGACTTGGCAAGGGGTTAGACCAGGACCAGTGAAGGAAACTGCACATAGGAAGGTAGCCTATGGACTTTAGATGATGTATGATGTTGACACCTTCCTTTTTTACATTTCTAATTTCCTTATACCTTCCTCAAGTCTCCACTGGGAAAGTAAGGTAGTGAGAAAGCTGCTAGAGAGTGGAGACAACCAGAAGAAGCAGTTTGACAGGAATTGAGCCAGTTAGACATTTGACGCTGCAGAATGCAAGCCAGTCCTGAGGCCCTTCAGCAGACTGTAGCCGGAGAGAGGGTGGCTTCCCCACTGTGATGGTTAATACTGAGTGTCAACTTGATTGGATTGAAAGATATAAAGTATTAATCCTGGGTGTGTCTATGAGGGTGTTTGTTGCCAAAGGAGATTAACATTTGAGTCAGTGGGCTGGGGAAGGCAGACCCACTCTTAATCTGGGTAGGCACCATCTAATCAGCTGTCAGCAAATATAAAGCAGGCAGAAAAACATGAAAAGGTGAGACTGGCCTAGCCTCCCAGCCTACATCTTTGTCCCATGCTGGATGATTCCTGCCCTGGAACATCGGACTTCAAGTTCTTCAGTTTTGGAACTCGGACTGGGTCTCCTTGCTCCTCAGCCTGCAGGTGGCCTATTGTGGGACCTTGTGATTGTGTAAGTTAATACTTAATAAACTCCCCTTTGTATATCTGTATCTATCCTATTAGTTCTGTCCCTCTAGAGAACCCTGACTCATCTACCCACCATATGGGACAGAGCTCACATTTGACTCTCCACATAGCAAACAGAAGCATTTAGAGAGGTGGGGTCTACATATGGAAAGAATCTTGCACACAGTAGGTACCCCAAAATAGGTAGCTATTATTATTATCATCTAGTTCATGCTACAAAAACATCAGGAAAGCCTCTACAATACTGTTGAAAATCGGACAGTCTATGGCCAGTTAGGAACTGGTCTGTACAGCAGGTGAGTGGTGGGCAAGCAAATGTTATCATCCAAGCTCCACCTCCTGTGAGATCAGTGGCAGCATTTGATTCTCATAGGAGTGCCAGCCCTATCGTGAACTGTGCATGTGAAGGATCTATTCTGTGCCCTCCTTATGAGAATCTAATCCATCTCCCCAGCACCCCTGTCTGTGGAAAAATTGTCTTCCAGGAAATCAATCCCTGGTGCCAAAAAGGTTGAGGACCACTGGTCTCCAGGAACATACACAATCTCTATCAGAAAAATAACTCAAATTTGAGGTACCCTGCAATATGGAAATTATGATATCCCAACTAAGGAAAGTCACTATTTGAAAAATAAGACATTAGTGCAAAAGTAATGATTTCTAAGAAAAGTTTGGAAGATTTTGTCAATAAAGAAAATGCAGATAGAGACTGGGAAGAATTTCAGAAGATTCACCTACAAATAGTCAGGGTTGTGGAAAACTGCATATGTCATTATAGATTCTGCTCAATGAATTTTCTTTCAAGTTCATTTTCCCTACATAGGAGGGATGCAAGTGTCAAATGAAATATGTGATATCTTTTGCAATGTGAAACTGTCAGGAAAAAAAATTTAAGATGTGTTACCAAAGGGCATAAAATTCAAGCTTTTAGGCCAGGCACAGTGGCTCACACCTGTAATCCCAGCACTTTGTGAGGCTGAGACGGGTGGATCACCTTAGGTCGGGAGTTCGAGACCAGCCTGACCAACATGGAGAAACCCTATCTCTACTAAAAATACAAAATTAGCCAGGTATGTTGGTGCATGCCTGTAATCCTAGCTACTCGGGAGGCTGAGGCAGGAGAATTGCTTGAACCCACAAGGTGGAGTTTGCAGTGAGCCAAGATCGTGCCACTGCACTCCAGCCTGGACAACACCAGCAAAACTTCGTCTCAAAAAAAAAAAAAAAAAAAATCAAGCTTTTAATAGATTTACTAAACTATAAAATTTCATCTGTGCAGACACAAATACCATATTTTACATATGGCATATTATTCAGTGTTATGGAGTAAAATAGGTACATTAAGCAACAGAAGGCCATGGGCACAAGACGAGTAAAAATACATACAATATACTACATGGTGCTTAAGAGGTAAGCTCTATATAGGATACACAAAATGAGTGGAGAGTGCTTGAGGAACAATTCTGGTGAGCTGCACTCAGCTGTACTTAGATGAGCTCTACAGGACAGCTAGGACAATGAGAGGTATCTTAGTCCATTTTGTGCTGCTATAATAGAATACCTGAGACTGGGTAATTTATAAGAAACAAAAATTTATTGGCTCATGTTTCTGGAGGCTGGGAAGTCCAAGATCAAGGGGTGAGCATCTGGTGAGGGTCTTCCTGATGCATCATTCATGGCAGAAGGTAACAGAATGAGAGAATGAAAAGGGGGCCAAACTCATTCTTGTATAAGGAACCCACTCCTATGATAACAGCATTAATTCACTCAGGAGGTCACAGCCTTCATGGCTAATCACTTCTCATTAGGACACACCTCCCAACATTGTTGCATTAGGAATAAAGTTTCCAACACATGCTTTTTGGGGGATATATTCAAATTATAGCAAGAGATTACTGTCCAACTTGATGGAAGGGCAAAGCTAGTAAATGTGGCTAGATGAGGCTGACACACTTATAACTGGGAAGCATATAATGAATGATTAAAACATTGAGGATGGGGCAAATGAGTAAGTCTAGAGGAGCTGACTGGAGGTACCATCCAAGTGAGAAATAGTCAGCATTAAGGGTGAGCTCAGTTTCCATCTTTTTTTATCTGATCCATGAGAGCAATGTGGATTTGTAAAACCAACCCAAGCAAAAAATTTATTGATGTGGCTTGAGTTTGTGTCTTTTCAAGAGTTCCCTGTGCCATCTGGCACCACCAAAAGCCTCATGTTGGAGTGGGGTGCACTACTCCATTAGTGGCACAGCTGATGAGCGTGCAGTGAGGTCTGTTCTGCTGCAAAAGTCAGTGACATGCTGAGCTACACAAGATGCCCATGTCTGTAGTGCAGGCTCCAACATGTATCCTTAGGCACATGGGAGGCCCTTCTTTCCATACATGGAGGTGTTACACTGCCTGCCTACTGAGATGCTTCATGTCAAATCAACATCTCCTTCATTAAACTGCTTGGAAAGTCCTGTTTTCCACACTCATGATTTATGTCACTGCTTCCTTAATGAAAGGTCCACTATAGCTCATGGAATCCTGCATCATGCTTTCTGTGAACAAATTACTTGGGGTAGGCCAGTCTCCTGAAATTTTTACTTAGCAGTGATTTGTCCAAGCGCCTTTTAAAATACTTCTAAAAGATTCATTGGTAACATGTTTTTTAATAATCAGCCTATATAAATCCCTCACTGACTCGTTATTATAATAGTACTTATTATTGCAATTTCTAATTTGTCCCCTGAGATAATTTTAGTTTCCATGTTTCTATTATAAATATTGTGAATAGCACCTATTATCATCATCATTCTGTACTGTGGCCTTTATTACACACAATAAATTACACACAGACCTTCAAGCGAATCCAGAGTTTAGAAAGGCAAACTAAAAACATGCCTTTTATTTGCTAGAACAGTCTAGATCTGAGAGAGAGAGAGAGAGAGAGAGAAAGATTGAAACTTCTGACAAGTTCTCACCCTTAGGAATTTGTTCTGAGGTTGCACCAAGTTGGCCTACATCCCTGAAGATACAGAAAGCAAAGGAAGAAACTGACTCTAAGTATTAAGAGTGCATTTTTGTTTGAATGGTTCCAAGTTTGGGATAGAAACAATGATAGCACAAGCAGTAATCTGTAATAGTAAAGATTAAAATAAAGAGGTACTGGACTCTTACTTAGATTTTGCTCTGGTTCATTCAACAAGTATTTCCTAGAAATCTTTGTGTCTGGGGTAAGCATAAGGACTTCAAAATGAATGAAGCGTAATCTCCATCCTTCAGAGATTAACAAGACAGTGGGGGTAAGAAGGGAGAGCAGACACACAGACTTTATTGTTGCACAGGAAGCCTAAGTGCACGTGTATCATGCTTAGTGTAAATTAATTGCAATGCAATGAGAATAGAGTGAAGAGAAGCAAGCTTCTATGGCA
The DNA here is from genome assembly GCF_028878055.3 of Symphalangus syndactylus. Taxonomy (NCBI): domain Eukaryota; kingdom Metazoa; phylum Chordata; class Mammalia; order Primates; family Hylobatidae; genus Symphalangus; species Symphalangus syndactylus. The sequence continues at coordinate 19,319,503 of NC_072437.2, forward strand.
CCAGCTTTATACTGTTTTTATCAAATAGCCATAATCCATACTTAATTACAGCCAGATAAACTCAGAGTTTACAACCAGTCCATATGATCCTGTTCAAGATGGCAGACTGAGTGCAAACATGTATGACCACTTCTTCCCAAGACTTCCTTAAGGTGTTAATAAAGCAATGTGGTTATTAACTATATACTCACAAATTAATTAAATATGGGAGAGGGAGGCAGCCTAAAACAAGAGATAAAACAAATTTCTAGAAGACAGAAATAGGTGCAGAGAAGGCTGCAGCTAAGGAGGAAGGCAGACTCTGGTGGGACCTCAGTATAGCTCTGTCATCAGGATGGCAGAGGTGGCAGAGGGCAGAATGGGAGGGATGTTAATTAATAGTCTACATCTGAAATGCCTGAAGCCCACAACTCCATGTACAGATTGTCCTGCAAGACAGATATTTAATCATGAAGAAAGCAGCAAGTTTTTTTCTCTAAAGAAATAGACAAACTATCAAGTGATAATTATAACACTTAAGGTAGGGTTTTGACATCCTGGAGCAAAGCCCCCCACATTCCAGCATTAGGGTAGTCCTCAGTTTAATCACTAGGTCCTCTAAAAAAAAAATCCTGCTACTTTACAAATGCCACCAGGGAAATCTCAGTCTGAATATGACTGGGAAAGCAAGAACCACCAGAAATCTGAAGAAAGCCTGCAGCATTACAACGACCATGACAAATTATGCAGAAAAGCTAATCCCAGAGGGAAAGGAGGGGGACTTGCAAAAATGGCTAATTAATATGAGAATTAATATTAATATGAGAGTTGATATAATGATGCATCCAGAGAAACAAGAGGAGAAGAGGAGCAAAAGAGGAAGGAGAAGGATAGGAAGAGAGAAGGACGTCTGGTGAAAAAAGAACAATTACTTCAAAATCATGCCACTTTTTAATTCTTATATTAATCGCCTTCTATCTGGACCATGCCTACTTCTGTTTTGTTTGCTTTAGTGGAGAATAAGAAAGCTGAATCAATTTTAATGTTTTCCCTTAAGTTGCGTGGGGATCGTGACACTGGAACCACAGAGAAGGAAGTGTAATCAAAAGAAGCTACTCGATTCTCAATTTTCAGTAAGCAATGTTTGTATAATCATCTTAACAGAAATTCTGCATGTTCATTCAATACATGTTTATTGACTCCCTACTATGTGCCAGGCTTGTGTAGGCACATGGAGTACATCAGTGAACAAGACAGTAAACAAACATGCCTTCCCATTGTAAGCTACATTCTAGAGGAGATCCATAATATATTATAATCATTAGGTAAGTTTTGTAGGGTTAAGTACATTGGGGAAACGCTAGAACAGGCAAAGAGGGATAGGGTGTGAGTTGTGAAGCAAGTTGCATAGGGGCCAATGAAATTAGGTGAAAAGACGTCATCCGAGGAAGATTTGAATGTGGCGAGGAGGTAGCCATCTGAAGGCCATGAACAGCCTTTTGACGAGAAGGCTATCTGCCAACCAAAAAGTAAAGGTGGCTGTCCCAGAGCAAATGAGTGAGACAGACAGTGGGAAGGTGGGAGGGAAGTTGAGTAGGAGGAGATGGGTGGGTTGTGTGGGGCTTTATACGTCCTTAGAAGGACTTCGGCTTTCACTTTGAGTGAATGGTGGACATTGCAGGGAATGGGGCCAGATGAGCGATGTGATCTCTAACAACAACATTCAGGCTGCTGCAATGAGAACAAGTTAGAAGGGGCAAAGGTGGAAGCAGAGATACCTGTCAGGAGGCTATTGCAGTTTATTATGTTTTAATCATTCTACATCCAAAGCACAGGAGGCTTAATCCATGTTAAAACTCAGATCGTCAACGTTAGCAGCCTGGCAATACTAAAGTCAATGCAGAACTCATAAAGGTGGGAGCTCACAATGGGGAGGAGAAGACCGGGATCAGTCGGTGCCTTTAAAAGACACTGCCTTTCATTGTAAGCTCTTTTATGCTTTCCAGTTTTTAAATTACATATATGGATAACCAATTTTTAAATTGTAGGTTAGATATGCCAATTTCAGTCTAGAAAGTAGTCAAGATAAATACCGTATCGCTTATATTAAAATTGCTTCTTGTTGGCATTTGGGGCAGAACGCATTCCCTCATAGTGGCTTTCTAAATTATTTTAAAACATCGATGTTATCATCTCTTTCAGTCATATGAACATTTCTGCCGTCTTCATTTGCACAACTGCAGCACCCAGTATTAAACAGCCAACATTATGGTGCAAGACAAGGAGGTTGCTGGATTTAAATATTCAGCATGGGGAACGGTAGGAAAAAATGCAGAAGATTCCAGGCTCTGCCACTTATGAAGGATATGTCTTGGAATAGACATTCCTGAGCAACTTCCTGAATATCCCTGAGAACTGGTAAAACTGGCCCAAGATAAGTGTTGAAACTGAGGGTTGTTTTGAGTGCTTAATAAGCTAATAGATGTGGAACACGTTGTAAAATTAAAGGTGCTAAATATTTTTAGGTTTATATAGTTGATATTTCATAATCATTAATCATTAATGCTTTGCACAGTGCTCCATAAATTCTATACATTTTACTTTGTCTTCATTCCTTATAATAATTGTTAGTGAAGGTGTGCTATTAAGTAAAACAGCAACTACCCTGAACTTTGATTCAGTTGTGACAGGTGGCTGGTCCCATAAATCATTTTGTGATACTTCAAATCTAATTTCTTCATCTTTCAGTTTTAGGTCAACATGATTTCTATAATGAATTCTTCTGAGTCAAAGAAAACGTTTTAAAGAACTTTACTCTTATCCTATGCAAAATTGGTCTTATGAAAATGACTTTACTTTGATCATATAACTTGCATGCTGGATTTTATCACATGGTGTTTTGACATCTATTTGAAATTTAAAGGAAATTATTTCACTCACCATGAAATGTCTCTGCATACATCTCATATAAGAGGCTCCCTAGAATTAAAATACATGTGTGAAAGGAATAATTGCTCCTTCCAACATCCTAATTGTTCATAACATCAGGTCACTGAATGTTTAGAAACCAAGTTGTAACTAGCTTGCAATCATATCATCTTTGGCATGGCTGACAACAAGCCTTTTAATAACACATCCCACAATAAACTAGAAAGCAGGCCTCATATGTTCCCTAAAACTTTATTACGGTGCTAACCTTTCAACAAGAAATGTCATTTTGGAAATGCCATATGCATTTTAACTCTTGTTCCAGTTACTGATGGCAAGAATGACCTATCAACAAAGATAGAGGATAAAGAGTCTCATCATTAGCCATATACTAACCACAGTCATTCAGGGTCATTACAACCCCATTTTTCACTCAGGGCAATGCCATTTTATTCATCAAATTGCTTAAAGAAATATTACTTTCTATCACTACCAGAGAACTGAAGTGTCCTGGGATACTTTAAGTTATAAAGTCCTATAGGGACTTTACTTCCAGTATCTTCCTGTATCTCTTTTCTTAAATTTTCTCTTTTCAGGTTGATCAGCAGGAGTTGCTCTAAATGTCCAAGTCCAGATTGACATACGAGTGAAGGAAGAATGGAGAATTTTTTTTCTCCTCAAATATATCTTTAAAATATTTGCAGAGATTCTAAAAAGAGGAGAAATCTTCTTGTCTATTCTAGTCTGAAGAACAATCTACAGGCAAGAAAATCTACTCCCCTGGACCATGCAGATTGGGAAGGATGTAATTAGGATAACGAATAGGTTCAAAAGACTCTTGCTGAATCATTCAAATTAGCCAAATCAACTCTGACCACTAAACCGGATGATAGTTGAAGCTTCTAATGTGGTCAGCATTTGGAACTGCCAAGGGTTCAAGTCCAAGAGACCCATGTTAATAAATACTCTAGCAAATACACTTATGTTTTATTCATCAAACACCAATTGAGATGTAAATATTTATGTCAACCATGACCACAGGTTGTAGGAACAACAATGAACAAGACATAGACACCAAGTAATTGCCAAGTCAGTTCCCATTCCTGATGGGGCGTAGAGATCAATAAAGGAGAGCTAGGGGCTTTGGGGTGTTTCATGTTAGGGGATGTTGTCATTTTATACATGGTGGTCAGAGATGTCCTCTGGGATAAAATGACATTTCAGTAAAGACCCAAAGGACGGGAGAAAGTTAGCCATGTGAACGATGAATTCAGAGCAGACATCTATCTTGCCTCCTTACTTGTCTTTAAAAGCAAAGTTTCTGTCACTTATGTTTATCTTATTTTGATGTGGAAAATAGAGGATAAGCAAAAATAATTATTGTTTTTCTTCTACTGCATCAATTTTTTTTTATTATACTTTAGGTTTTAGGGTACATGTGCACAATATGCAGGTTTGTTACATATGTATCCATGTGCCATGTTGGTTTCCTGCACCCATTAACTCATCATTTAGCATTAGGTATATCTCCTAATGCTGTCCCTCCCCACTCCCCCACCCCACAACAGTCCCCAGAGTGTGATGTTCCCCTTCCTGTGTCTATGAGTTCTCATTGTTCAATTCCCACCTATGAGTGAGAACATGCGGTGTTTGGTTTTTTGTCCTTGCGATAGTTTACTGAGAATGATGGTTTCCAGTTTCATCCATGTCCCTACAAAGGACATGAACTCATCATTTTTTATGGCTGCATAGTATTCCATGGTGTACATGTGCCACATTTTCTTAATCCAGTCTATCGTTGTTGGACATTTGGGTTGGTTCCAACTCTTTGCTATCGTACTGCATCAATTTTTAACTTTCGGAAGCTAATTGCCTATTTGCATCTTCTCACTTCTGCCAAGTCACCTCATGATCCATCACACACAGAAAAAGTCACCAACAATCTTGGTCCTTGAGAGGACATGCCGTCAGGATCAACTCAGCAACTGCGTGCTGCACTCCAGCTGGAAGGCTGGATAAGAAATGCATGAGTGGGACATGAGAACTTACTGGATTTTCTTCATGCTTTCCTTGAAGTCTTTTGCCATAGATGCTCCATTTAGCTGAATCTCCGCACTACACATGCATCATAGAACCAGGGATGACAGCCAGCAATACTTTTAGGGGCCAGAACAAGTTTTCATTTCTTTTAAAATGAGAAGAAAAAAAATGAAGTCTGAGTTTTTTCAAGAGTCTTCATTTGGACACTTAGTTCTGATTTCGTGGTCCTCTTCCTTTCTAATGGAAGCACTTAGGATGCAGCCATCTTTCCAGTTACAATTTTAACTGCATCCCATGAGTTCTGTTCTGTAACATTGGTGCTATCATTCACTTCCAGATATTTTTAGATTTTCATAATGGACTCTTCTTTGACCCATGGGATACTTAAAATTGTGTTTTAAAATTTTAAATTATGGATAAGGATTAATATTTTATATGGCTTTCTAATTTGATTGCACTGTGGTATGATTGCACTGAGGGAACATGGTGTGTTTGATATTAGTTTTTGGCATTTATTAAAATTTGCTCTAGTGTCACTATTTAGGAAATCGTTTCATGTGTCATGAAAGTTCAAGAATTCTTTACATGTTGGGAACAAGGATGTGTATCCATTATATCAAGCTTTCAAATTTTAATCTCCCATGTCTAATATTTTTCTTTATACTATGAATTACTGAGCATGACATGTCAAATCCCTCATCATGAGTGTAGATCTATCCATTTCCAAATGTAATTTAAAATGTTTGCATCATATAGATCCAAGTGGTAACATGGGTGGACACAGGTTTAGAATTCTAGTATCTTACTAGAGATTTTTCTTTTTTTCTCTTCGTATAGTGATTGTCTCTATCCTAAATTTTGTTTTGTCATTAAAGTCTGTGTGGCCAGACATTAACACTGCCAGCCACTCCGGTTAGTATTTTCCTGGAATAGTGTTTTCAGTTTCAACTCATATTTCAGGATTTTTAGGATTAATTCTCACAAATAGCACTCACAGTTAACTCAAAACAAAACCATTATTCACTGGTTATTCTGTGCCAGGTACAGTTCTAGGCAAAGGGAGAACAGAAGTAAACTAAACAAAGTCCCTGCGATCAAGGAGTTTACAGTCTACAGGGGGCAGTCAGAGGGCAGGAGAGGAAGAAAGACAATAACTAACAAGGTAATGCAAGAGGTATGAAGAAAAACAAATTAGAGTAAGAGGGTATGGGGGAGTGGGAGGGCATACTGTTTTGTGGAGGGTAGTCAGTGAAGAATTTGCAGATACAGTGGTATTTGAGAAGCCAGGGAAATCAGGGAGCAAGCCAGGGAAATACCTAGGAAAACAGACCCCAGGCTTAAAGAAGAGCTGGGGAACAAGCCCACAGTCAAAAGCAGGCTTGGGCACACTTGGAGATAGCAGGTGGCCAATCCCACTTCTGTAAGTAGGGTGAAGGGTCACAGGGAGAGCACAGGAGAGGAGGTCAGTCTGGGGTGGGCCAGCAAGATGGAGGGACAGCTCCCAAAAGGTCTTGAGGTGACGATAAGGATGCTGGACTTTCCTCTGAGTGAAATGGAGGGGCGAGTGACTGGATCTGATTTGCACTGAAGAACAGATTATGACAATATTCCAGGTGAGAAACTTCCATGGATGGTGGGGCAGCGGGGGCAGCACTGAAAGTAGGGAGCCATGGTCAGATTCTAAATGTATCTTGAAGGCAGAACCAACATGATTTGCTTTTGGGTTGGATGTAAGATGTGATGGAAAGGGCACATCAAGGATGACTCCAAGGCGATTAGAAGAATTGAATAGCCATTTTCTGAGATGCAAGACTGCAGGAGGAGCAAGTTTAAGAAGAAAACCCGGAGTACAGTTTGGAAATCTTGTTGGGTTGGGAGGAGACTTAAAAACCAACACCTCAATTCCAATTTCTGGTTTGAAACCAAAGGCTTCTAGGGTCAAGCAGAGAGATCTACCATAACCTTTCTTACTAAAGATGTTCGGAGAATATGGCTTCGTTGTGAAAGCCAGTTGGGCTGGTTCTCTCTCTCTCTCTCTCTCTCTCTCTCTGTGTGTGTGTGTGTGTGTGTGTGTGTGTCTGTCTGTCTGTCTCTCTGCCTCTACCTTCCAGTCCAGACCTTAGAAGAGCACACCCAAGGAAAAGTTGAAATCTAAGGGAAGACACACTTCCCCAGTATTGCTGCCTTGTACAGATGAAAGGCAGAGAGGGAAGAAAAGAAGTGGATTTCCAGGCTTTGCAACACTTTATTAGATTCATTTGATTCACTCTAGAAAATCCTGGGCCATTGGTTATGGGAAGAAGCCATAAGCACTAGGGCCAGAGGCCAGGAACATTACCGCAGTAGGCCTCTTGACATGGACAGATGAAGAACCGGGAAAGAAGTTTTGTTTCCTAAGTTTGAAATGACCATCACACACCCAAGTGCAACACATTTACAGATGTTGTTTAGCCAATCTGATTCTCTCTGTCTTTTAAAAATAGTGAGTTTGTTTACATAGATCACATGTATTGAAGTTTTAATTTCTATATTTTGTTATTTCTGTTTATTATGCTTTTATCTGCCCCTTTCATTTTCTCTTCTCTATATTACATTGGCCAAGTTGTATTTCTTTTTTTAACCTCCAATGATCTGGAAGTTTTATTTTTTAGTGTTACATTTAACAACCCACACATCTCACTAAGAAATATCTCTGATCATCAGAGAAATGCAAATCAAAACCACAATGAGAAGTCATCCTCACACCAGTCAGAATGGCTATTATTAAAAAGTCAAAAAATAACAGATGCTGGCAAGGTTGAGGAGAAAAAGGAATGCTTTTACACTGTTGGTGGGAGTGTAAATTAGTTCAACCATTGTGGAAGACAGTGTGGCAGTTCCTCAAAGATCTAGAAGCAGAAATACAATTTTACCCAGCAATCCCATTACTGGGCATATACCCAAAGAAATATAAATCATTCTATCATAAAGATACATGCATGCATATGTTCGTTGCAGCACTATTCATAACAGCTATCAACCTAAATGCACATGTGATAGACTGGATAAAGAAAATATGGTACATATACAACAAGGAATACTATGCAGCCATAAAACGGAACGACATAATGTCCTTTGCAGGGACATGGATGGAGTTAGAAGCCATTATCCTCAGCAAACTATTACCTGAACAGAAAACCAAACACCATGTGTTCTCACTTATAAGTGGGAGCCAAATGATGAGAGCACCGGGACACATAGTGGGGAAAAACACACACTGGGGCCTTTTGGTGGGGGTTGGGGGAGAGAGAGCATCAGAAAGAATAGCTAATGGATGCTAGGCTTAATACCTAGGTGATGGGATGATCTACGCAGCAAAACACCATGGCACACATTTACCTATGTAACAAACCTGCACATCCTGCACATATACCACTGAACTTAAAAGCTGAAGAAGAAAAAAGAAAACAGAATCTAATCAGCAGCTCAATTCTAGTCACAATCGCTACAAGAAACTTTTAACTTTGATTATCTGTCTCTGATCTTATATATTATTACTGCCAGCAATTTACCTCTGTCTTTTCCCCATAATCTGGATCTGTTATTCTTATTTTTGTTGTTCTGTATATTTATTATTTGGTTAGATTTCCCATACACTTGTCTTTTCCCCACACCTCACTATTGGTTTTTGCAGCTCACTTAACTTCCTTCTTCCTGAAATATATTCTTCAGAAGATTTTTTTTAGTCTTCCTGAAAATATCTTTATTTTTCCTTTGTTCTTGAATGATAGGTTAGCTATACAGCATGAGTTATTTTCTCTCAATACCTTGACAATTCTAGTGCTTTTTAGTTTTTATTTTTGCTATTGAGAAGTGAACCATCAATCTAGTTGACAACTAGATTAATCTGTTTTTTTTTTTTTTTTTTCCCTGAGACAGGGTCTCTCTCTATCGCCCAGGTTGGAGTGCAGTTGTGTGATCTCGGCTCACTGCAGCCTCCGCCTCCTGGGTTCCAGCGATACTCTTGCTTCAGCCTCTCAGGTAGCTGGGATTACAGACACATGCCACCATGCCTGGATAATTTTTGTATTTTTAGTAGAGACCAGGTTTCACCATTTTGGCCAGGCTGGTCTCAAACTCCTGACCTCAGGTGATCTACTTGCCTCAGCCTCACAAAGTGTTAGGATTACAGTCATGAGCCACTGTGCCTGGCCTCATCTGTTCTTTTCTCTGCTTTTTAAGATTTGGGGGGTTTATTTGTTCTAATCTTCAATTTCACTCTGATATATCAAAGTATACTTTCACTTTTATTCACTCTGCTTGATATTCTCTGGATTTTCTAATGTACACATTCATATCTCTCATCAATTCTGGAAAACTATTAGCCATATTTTTTCCAAGTATCATTTCTTCTCCCACTCTTACTATCTTCTCTTTCTCCTCTCTCCTCTTGACATATGTTGGAGCATCCTGTTTCTTTCCTCCAGGCTTATTCATCTGTTTCTTTTTTCCTATCGTTTTATCACTCTTTGCCACATTTTGCATTCCTTCAAACCAATCTTCCAGTTCACGAATTGTCTCCCTAATTGGCCTTAAATACTAATGAGTCCTAAAATTCTGTGTCAGACAATTGTCACTGAAGTCAGACATTGCCTCTGAACTTGAATCTCCCATAACCAACAACTAACCCGACATCTCTGCTTGGACATGTAATTAGCCTATCAAGCTTTTATGTCCAGAAATAAACTCTTGAACTTCCCTATACACCCTGGCTCCTCCCACAGTCTTTCTTCTCTCATTAAATGGCAACTTCTCTCATTAAATGGCAACTCCAACTTTCTAATTGCTAAGGCCAAAAACATGGAGTAGTTGTACATTTATTTTTGTATATAGTGAGAAATAGGAGTCCAGTTTCATTCTTCTGCATATGGCCAGCCAGTTATCCCAGCACCAAGAAAACCCCACAGTCAACTTTGTCAAAGATCAGATGGTTGTAGATGTGCAGCTTTATTTCTGGGTTCTCCATCCTGTTCCATTGGTCTATGTGCCTGTTTTGTACCAGTGCAATGCTGTTTTGATTACAGCAGCCTTGTAGCATAGTTTAAACTTGGGCAGTGTGATACCTCCAGCTTTGTTCTTTTTGCTTAGAATTGCTTTGTCTATTTGGGCTCTTTCTTGAGGACATATGAATTATAGAATAGTTTTTTCTAATTCTGTGAAAAATAACATCACTAGTTTGATAGGAATAGTGTTGAATCTTTAGATTGCTTTGGGCAGTTTGGCCATTTAATGATGATTCTTCCAGTCCACGAGCATGGGACATTTTCTGTTTGTATCATCTATGATTTATTTCAGCAGCATTTTGTAGTTCTCCTTGTGGAGATCTCTTACATCCTTAGTTAGATTTATTTCCAGGTTTGTGTGTGTGTTTGTGGCTATTATAAATGGGATTGCATTCTTAATTTGGGTCTCAAGTTGAATGTTATTGGGATGTAGAAATGCTACTGATTTTTGTACATTTATTTTTGTATCCTGGATCTTTACTGAAGTTGGGTCTGTTCCGGATTTTATCTCCTGACTCAGACTTGGGAGGTTGTATGTTTTCAGGAGTTTGCCCATTTCCTCTAGATTTTCTAGTTTGTTAGAGGTGTTCATAATAATCTGAGAATCTTTCATATTTCTGTAGGATCAGTTCTAATTTAACCTTTGTTGTTTCTGATTGCGCTTATTTGGATCTCCTCCCTTTTTTTCTTTGTAAATCTAGATAGCAATCTATCAATCTTATTTGTCCTTTCAAAAAAGCCAGCTCTTGTTTTTGTTTATTCTTTGTATTGATTTTTGTGTCTCAATTTCGGTCTGTTTGCCCTGATTTTAGTTATTCTTTTCTTCTGCTAGCTTTGCAGTTAGTTTGTTCTTGTTTTTCTAGTTCCTTCAGGTGCAATGTTACATGGTTAATTTCAGATCTTTCTAACTTCTTGATGTAGGTGTTTATCGCTATAAACTTTCCTCTTGACACTGCTTTAGCTGCATCCCAGAGATTTTGGTATGTTGTGTCTCTGTTTTCATTTATTTCAAAGAGTTCTTAAATTTCTGTCTTAATTTTACTGTTTATCCAAAAGTCATTCAAGAGCAAGTTGTTTAATTTCTATGTAATTGTGTGGTTTTGAGAGATTTTCTTGTTATTTATTTATTTATTTATTTATCCCAGATGGAGTCTCGCTCTGTCGCCCAGGCTGGAGTGCAGTGGCGCGATCTCAGCTCACTGCAAGCTCTGCCTTCCGGGTTCACGCCACTCTCCTGCCTCAGCCTCCCGAGTAGCTGGGACCACAGGTGTCCGCCACCACACCCAGTTAATTTTTTTGTATTTTTAGGAGAGACAAAGACCAGCCACTATGCCTGGTCTTATTTGTATTTTTATTCCACCATGGTCTGAATGTATGGTTGATATGATTTCAATTTTTTGAATTTATTGAGACTTGCTTTACGACTGAGCATGTGGTCAATCTCAGAGTATGTTCCCTGTGCAGATAAGGATATGTATTCTGCGGTTGATGGATAGAGTGTTCTGTAGATGTCTATTAGGTTCAATTGGTCAAGTGTCAAATTTAAGTCCAGAATTTCTTTGTTAGTTGTTTGCCTCAATGATGTAACACTGTCAAAGGAGGTTCAAGTCCCTCACTATTATTGTGTGGCTAAGTCTTTTTATAACTCTAGAAGTACTTGCTTTATGAACTTGGGTGCTCCAATGTTGGATGTGTATATATTTAAGATACTTATGTCATCTTGTTGGATTGAACCCGTATCATTCTGTAGTGCCATTATTTGTCCTCCTTCTGTTGTTAAAGTCTATTTTATCTGATATAAGAATAGCAACCCCTGCTCTTTTTTGTTTACTGTTTGCATGATAGATCTTTCTCCAGCCTTGAGTCTATGAGTGTTGTTACATTTGAGATGGGTTTCTTAAATACAGCAGATGAATGGGTGGTGGTGGTGGTGATTTTTTTTTAATACTACTTGCCACTCTGTGCATTTTAGGTGGGCATTAAGACCATTTACATTCAAGGTTAATATTCATATGTGAGGCTTTGATCTTATCATGAAGTTGCTAGTTGGTTGTTTCGTAGTTTCTTTTGTGTGTTGCTTCAAAGGGTCTGTGGATTATGTACTTAGGTTTGATTTTTGTAGTAGCAGGTGTTGTTCCTTCATCTCCATGTTTAGAATTGCCTTAAGGATCTCTTGCAAAGCTGGTCTAATGGTAGTAAATTACCTTAGTGATTGTTTTTCTGAGAAAGATTTTATTTCTCTTTTGCTTATGAAACTTAGTTTGGTTGGGTATGAAATTCTTGTTTGGAGTTTCTTTTTTTTTTTTTAAAGATGCTGAAAACAGGTCCTCAGTCTCTTCTGGCTTATAGGGTTTCTGCTGAGAAGTCTGCTGTTAGCCCAGTGGGGTTCCCTTTGTACATAATCTGACCTTTTTCTCTAGCTGCCTTTAAGACTTTTTCTTTAGCATTGACTTTAGACAATCTGGTGACTATATTCCTTGGTGATGTTCAGATTCTTATAGTATCTGGCAGGTGTATTTGGAGGTGTATTTCTAGCCAAAGAAATTCAAGAATACTCTTCTGGGCTTATACCTCCCCCTCCATCCTGTCTTTTCCAGCATTGTTGCTAATTCTTTCACATAATGCCAGTTCTTTAGGCTTTAAGAAAAGCCAGTCAGCATCTGCACTGTCTTCTCTCTTCCTTAGTACTGTCACAACCCATAGAGGCCACCTCCCAGAGATGTTGGTATTTTCACTGAATTGGCACATTAACATTCCTTTTCAACTTCACCATGCATTCACAGAAATTTGCTTTCTCTGGATCACCATGCATTCCCAGAAATTTGCTTTCTCTGGATCAAAGTGGGGAGAGATTCTGGGGTTTTCTTATTATTATATTACATTTATGTTTTAAACAATATTCATTCCACAACTAACTTCTTTAAAAAACCAAGTAATTAATTCTTAGCGAAGAATAACTGAGTAATTAATTCTTAGATTCTTTTCTTACTCCTAAAGTTATTACAGAATGGCATACAAGACCTGAGGAAACCTAGAAAAGTATCAGTTTGTCTTTAAATTATCTTTGTCAGATGTGTAGAAAATATATGGGAACTGAATAAAGAAAGAGCTGAGAGCTGGATAAAGAAATAGTTGAGAATAGCAGAGTGACTAAGAAAGATTCTTCAAGCTTGGCCCCCTTTTTTTTTTTTTTTTTTTTTTTTTTTTTAGACAGAGTCTCCTATGTTGCCCAAAGCTTAGCACTATTGACTTTTGTGCTGGTTAATTCTGTGTTGCAGATATTTAGCAGTATCCCTGGCCCCTACCAATGAGATGCCAGTAGCACCCACACACACCAGTTGTGATGACCAAACATATCTCCAGATGTGGCCAAATGCCGCCTGGGAAGGGTAAGGGTTGATCATCCCATTGAGAATCACTGGTCTAGAGGTTCAAATTCCATTTTCACCACTTACAATCTGAATGATGTTATCCAATATCCATTCTTTCTATTCTTACTAATAGAACCCCAATTTTGATCAGGTTTGCTATGTGCCCAGCTCAAAACGTTAACATAGTTCTGCCTATTGAGACATAAGCTGAAGTTTTCTGGAAGGCTTTTGTTGATCTGATCTAGGCGACACTCCTTTTTCTTTCACCCTCCCCTTTCTCTTTGCCTGAAATGCCAACACAGTGAATGGGGCAGCAGCAGTCACGATGTGCCCATGAAGACCAAGCCATGCACTGAAAATGAGAATGTAGGAAGGTGGAAGGAAGCTAATACAAAGGCCAGCAAATCCAGCTTGCCTGTTTTTATACAGCCTACAGAAAGAATAGCTTTTACATGTTTTAATGGTTACAGGAAATTTTTAAAATGTATAATATTTTATGACATAAAAATAACATGAAATTTGTATTTCATTGTCCATAAATAAAGTTTTATTGGCACACAGTCATTTGTTTACACATGATCCGTGCTGCTTTTGTGCTCTAAAGGCAGAATTTAGTAATTGCAGCAGAGATGGTACAGCCCACAAAGCCTAAAATACTCTCTGACCTTTAACAAAGTTTATCAACTCAGACAGAATAACATCCTTGACAACTCAACTCCAGACTTTTTGTTGCGTGAGAAAAATAAGCTATTTACTTATATAATCCACGATTTTTCAGCTTTATGTCACTTCCAGCCAAAGGCAGTCTAATTGGTGCACAGCTAAATGAGATTTGATGAACTGGAAGAACCAAGGGCAGCATAATGAGGACAGTGTCTAGAGGACACTCTGCAGATGTCAGGACATCTAATTTACTTCCCTATAATTTCCCAGGAACTTTTAAAGCTTTTCTTGGAATAGACTGTGTCTATAAAACTGGAGAGGAGGGAAGAAATGAAAACTTTGAAGAATGAATCTTTACAGGACTCAGCAGACAAATAGGTGCACAAAGCAGAGAAGGTGCAGTAAAATAATAATACCTTAGTGTATTAGTTATCTGTTGCTGTGGAACGAATACTCCTAAGCAACAACACTTTTATCTCACATATCCTGTAATTCAGGAAGCTGGGCATGGTTTAGGACTTGCATTTACTGAATCACAGTGACAGTAGATTGTAGCTATCTCAAGTCTCAGTAGGAGCCACTTCCACACTCACACACAAGGTTGTTGCCAGAATTCAGTTCTTTGCAAGCTGTTGGGCTGAGACCCTCTGTTCCTTACAGCTATCAGCCAGAGGCTGCCCTCAGCACCTTGCCACACAGCCTCTCTGTAGGGCAGCTGGCAATGTGGCAGTGGCTTCACCAGAGTGGGCAAGTGAGGATACGAAAAGGAGTGTGACCCAGATAGAAGTCACAGTCTTATACAACATCATCCAGAAATGGCATCCCAGCACTTCTGCTGTATTCTGTTCATTAAAAGTGAGTCCCCACTTGAGGGGAGGAGATTAAGCAAAGGTGTGGGTACCAGGACGTAGGGTCATCAGGCACCTGTCAGAAGCTCCCTACTACACCCAACCAAGTGTTCAAATACATGGATTATTTTCACGTGGATTACTTTTGCTGCTAATCTTGGGATCTTTTCTGAAAAGCAAAGGAAGTGGACCCAGGCCCACGACCAAATCTTTCAAATGTCATCCCTGTGTAAAGATTTGTGCCCTAAACAGAAGGAGGTTCCTGCTCCCACCTCGCTCCAACCGACACATAACCATCTCCACCCTCTCTGCTCATGTCTTGGGAGTCCCTTATGTTAGCCAAACACCAAAAGAACAATTCTAACCCTGTCATCTAGAATCTAGGTATTTTTGGAAAAGTGTTTCCCATAGGTAGTTTACCCTTTATCTTTTGTCTTAAAAGTGTTTGTTGCTTTTCCCACAATGTGAGTTCAGAAATGCAGGCTGGCTTGCTCGTGAGTACCTACCTGCCAGTAAAGGCAAACAAGGCTCCCTTGGCTTAGATCTTCTTGTCCGGCGGTCCTTCCCACTCTCCCTCACTTTCCTCCTTAGCCTTCCTCCTCCAAAAGAGGGCTCCCTCACTTCACATTCTCTTCTCCCAGTGGGAAGTGCTTTCTGAAACAAAGAAGCCCTTGCCTAGCCCTAAGGCGGCTCAAGTGGCCACTTCTGACCAAATAGGCTTCAAGTTGGTGCTACAACTAAGCACCGAGGGTCTGTGAATTAGACCCTTTAGCATGTGCAGCGCTGCTTTGATGTTGGCAGACAACAGCCCTCATCTGAATGCCCCCTACCTCTTCTTCTAAGCGGACACTTCAGCCTCCCTTTGCTGAGACAAACCAAAGAGTTAATCAAACTCCTGAAATGAGTCCCAGGGAGTTGGAAACATGGCATCTTGCCCTGTCTATTTTGCAAATTTAAAAACACTGGGCTTCCAAAGAGCTATACTTGAGGGTCTTTTAAATGCCTAGAATACTAAACGGGCTGGGGGTTTTCTGTCCTCAGGCTAAAACAGCTGAAATAAGAAAGAAATATAAAGTACTTTATTTTCACCTTTTGGACAGATCCATTTTCTATTTAAAAAGCAATAAATCAACAGATTCAAATAAAAAATGATGAGTTCACGTCCTTTGTAGGGACATGGATGAAGCTGAAAATCATCATTCTCAGCAAACTATCGCAAGGACAAAAAACCAAACACCGCATGTTCTCACTCATAGGTGGGAATTGAACAATGAGAACACTTGGACACAGGAAGGGGCACATCACGCACCGGGGCCTGTTGTGGGGTGGGGGGAGGGGGGAGGGATAGCGTTAGGTGATACACCTAATGCTAAATGATGAGTAAATGGGTGCAGCACACCAACATGGCACATGTATACATATGTAACTAACCTGCACGTTGTGCACATGTACCCTAGAACTTAAAGTATAATAAAAAAGGAAAATATGCATAAATTTATACCTACCCAATAATTACACTGAGTTGTTTGCAGAGCTTTTTACTTAATTCATCTTTTTCTTTTCTTTAAATGCAACACAGTGGGAGACCTTTCCTGCCTGGCCATTCAGAAGCAGGTCACAGGGGCAGCCACCAGTAGACCAGCTTACATGAGGATGCCACTGCCCCTGGGAAAAACAGGAACAGTGAAAAAGATTTTGAGGACTGATGGGATTAAGACTTTCTGCAGGGCAATAATGCAGACACAAGTTTTACCCCCAAATCTTTGAAAGAGGTAACCCAGGAGGGCAGAAGGCATTGAATTTCCCGGCACTCATCCTAAGGTATGGGTTTATGATCAGCAAGGATGGAGGCTTATTAATATGAAAGTGAAGGAAGCCAGCCAGCTGTCCTCTGCAAGGAAGGAAGGAAAGGGTCTATTTAAAACAAAATCATCATAAAAATGAAGAAACAAATGAAAGACTGAATGTACAAATGCACAAATGCCTGGACCATATAATAAGAATAGAACTATCACCCTAAATCTGTAGCAGCCTGCTTAGGAAACCAAGCCCCTTATCTATGATAAACAGCCCAGGAAGACAGCCTGCTAAAGCCAGACTTGCAGGAAGCCAGTCTGCTATCTCTAGTGATAACCCAGGAAGCTAAACAATAACTCCTGTAACAAAAGACCCAAAATGTTCAGGACTTAATTAATAATTGTATTAGTCAGGATTCTCCAAAGAAACAGGACCAATAAGATGTGTGTGTATACATATATATATATACATATATATATTACATATTACATATACATGTATGCCTGTACATACATACATACATATATATGTGGAAATTTATTATGGAAATTGACTCATGCCATTATGCAGGCTGAGTAGTCCCATGATATGCCATCTGCAACCTGGGGAACCAGGAGAGCTGGTCGTAGTGGTTGTATAATTCAGTCCAAAGCTGAAGGCCTAAGAACCAGGGGAGCCTGCCCCACCTGTCAACTGCTGGAGTAAGTCCTGGAGTCCAAAGGCCTGAGAACCAGAAGGTCTGATGTTTAAGGCAGGAAAAGATGGACGTCTCAGAAGAGAGAACTTCCTGTGCCCTTTTGTTCTATTTGGGCCGTCAAGGAATCAGATGATGCCCACGTGGGTGAGGGTGATCTTCTTTACTCAGTCATCTCATTCAAATGCTAATCTCTTCCAGAAAAACCCTCACAGACACACCCAGAAATAATCAATTACAAGCTATCTGGGCACCTCTTAGCCCAATCAAGTTGACACATAAAATTAACCATCACAGTAACTGACAGCCTCCCTAATTTTTGTGCCTGCTTCTAATTCAGGACCAACCAGAGAAAGCCAACTATGGCCCCAACCAATGAGACAGGCTTCTGTGCTCCAAACTGGCCACGCTGGGCTTCCCCAGGCCAACAGCTCCCAATAAGGGGCACACCTGAAGCCATCCCTTTTGCCCACTGTAAAGCTCTGTCACTCCTCTGCCTACCTTTGAGTCTCTGCCAAATGAAAGTGATGGTGGCCAACTCCCTTGCTATGGCAAGCGCTGAATAAATCACCTTTGCTTTTCTCATGTAAGTGGCATTCAATTTTTTCTACACGGGCAACCTAAAAGGACTAAGGTATATTTCGGGAGTCTAGTTTTTAAAATCTCCAGGAAGACAACCTCCAGGGTGAGACCTTGGGTAGAAAACAATGTCACTCTCACTGTCACTGTAATCCATCCTTTTCTGTGTCCCCCAGTCCTGAGTCAGCCTCAGAAGGAAACCAAAATCAATTTAGCTCCATGAGTTCAAGTGCTGATTCCTGACCTTGAGTTAGCTTCAAGCTTTTCAGGCATCTTTGGCAAGTCTCAAAACTCCTTAGCCCCTCTTGTAACAATTCTTTTTGAGCTCTGAACATTAATTTACATGGTGTATGTACTTTATTCATTTATCCTTGTTTTCATGTGTTTCTTTAGTATATTCTTGTAGATTTATTTTTCCTCTTCAGTTAGAGACCTCATCAACCTTTATCTATGCCTATCATCCCTACCCAATACCCTTAAAAGTGCTTTGCACACGGAAGCCTTCTGATCACTCAAGTTAACTGACTTTTAGAAATCACGTATTTTACAAAGATTTGAAATCAATGACTCTTGCAAATATTAATACATAGACCTTTGTTTAACAAAGGTGAATCTAAAATTGCTTGCCACTATGAATCAAATATAATTTCAGTACACATTAAATACAGGCATATACTTGTTCACTGTTTTAGGTAAGGAAGAACTAAAGATATAACAGATAAAATGCTAAATCTTAGTGGCTTCAGAGAATAGATATGTATTATGTTCACAAACAGGTTATTCCCTATCAGAGGGCAGATCTCCAGTAACTCAGGGACCCAAGCTCCTTCTCTGCCTCACAGCTTCATCATCTCCAATGCCAGGTTCCTCAGGTTACTACACTTGTCTGCATCAAGCCAGAGGGGAAAGACCATGGGGGGCCATGTTGTGAAGTTTTTATGAGCCAAGCCAAGAGGTGTGAACACGACTCTTAGCACATTCCATCAGTCAGATCTCAGTCACGTGGCCACACCTCACCACAACAGGGCTGGAAAATGATCTAACTCTGGGCTCAGAGGGAAGAGAAAATGGCTTTGGTTAAGAGCTAACCAGTTTCTTTCACACTTATCAAGGCAAAAAAAAAAAAAAAAAAAAAATCTCTGCTGTAAAGACCTCCTTACAAATACCACTCCCCTAACCCAAATGACTGGCTTAGTCGCTGGAAAATGTGCACAGGCTAAGCTTGAAATTGGATTCTTCATACATCAAAGGGTACAGTAAAGCTCCTGACAGCCCCTGCTTCTCAAACATGAAGGACAGCTCACAAGGACAACAGCAACAACAGAAAGCCCTGCCACTTCTCCCTGCCTTTTTAAGAGAGCGCTGTGCTTTAATTTTATTGCTTCTAGAAGCATTGCAGCTTTTCACGAGCCAGTGAACTAGCTAATTGGCTACAGCAAGGACTGCATCTTGGAAGGTGGCACCTAACAAAACAAATATTAAGAAACTATGATTCTCTGGAGTATGAGCTTTCAAGGGTGAAGGGTATATCATAGGTCAACATGATACAACACGTGACAGTTAAGGACGGGGAGGAAATGACATCTTAGAAAGGGAGAAACTTAGTGGGAATGCTTAGGTTTGTCTCACATTGAGTCATTAAAACCATAAGCTCCTATATAGCTGATTTTTTTTTTGGTTGCAATTAAAATATAAAGGGCTGGTTTCTTTGACATTCTGTGTCTGCCCTTTTTTCCCATTTATATATATACAGCCTAAGCAAAACTGACAAAAAAAGTAATCGAGATTTTGGTTCTAATGCAGATCTTGATTTATTTTGACTTATTCACAGGGTCTAGTCAAATGATCCATGCCTTCCTACAGAAATGAGATGTCAAGATGCAAACAATGCTGCCTCCCTCCAACAAGCAGCCACAGCCCATCCACAGCCATCTCATACTGGCATCCCTCAAGGGCAGTCAAGATCTCAGCCCCTTCATCAGACTGACACCTGCCAACCTTTTTGTCTATTTCTGTAGGAGTCAAAGTTGTTGAAGGCCACGCTGAACTTGAATTTTCCCTGAAGTTCAGCAGAAAAGTAAGATCTACTTGCAGGTGATTCTTGCCGAAAAGTGAGTCATAGACTAAAAATAGTGCAGCAATTTTTTTAATGAGAAAATGAAAAAGATATGTGAACATGGCTCAGATATACCCATCTGTTTTCAATTGTAGTTGGCGGCAAATCAGCTCTCAATTTTCCGCTAGTTGTGCTTTCTAACACAGCTTCCCCTGCGTCTGCCAATGATCAAAATGCACAGCAACCCTAGGTAATCTGGCTCTACCTCTTTCCCCTTCCCAGACCACAGAACATCCAGTTGAACTGCAACATTATTAGGGCAGATATTTACATATTTATGACCTTTTTTAAAGTATGCATATGTTATCTTTTTCTTGCATTCATCTCTTATTATATGCTATCTTGTATTGCCAATGCCTCGTCTCTCCTCCATTAACACTGATAAATTGCAGTTGATTAGAGTTTAGTTCCTTTTCTTGTGAGTTAAACGCAGTAAAATGAGCAGAAAAGTAGCAAACAAGGCCTCAGGGTGACATCAACATCCTATAATAGCTTATTTTTACCTCTAATATTTTCACAGATGATTCTGCCTGAAATTCTCCAATTTGGGGTAATGATGCTGAAAGTGTGTAATATAAGAATCTGGCGTATAAGCAAACAGCTGACGATGATGATGATGTTGACAGAAGGGTTATGTTTGGATAAAAAACCAGCTCTGCATGAAAGGCTGGTCAGGGCTAATAACCCAAGAGCTAAGATGAATCTTGATTCAGTGCTTCCATTAGTAAAAAGAATATGTTTGAAGCTTACCTTTTACAAAATAAAAAGAGCATATCTGACAGTGTATTTAGAAATGAGGGACCTGGCACCTAGTTTAAGAAAACCATTCTATTCACAGGTCTCTGGTGGCACAGGGATCTTGTACTTGGAATAATCAACCTTTGTAGAACCTCTTTTTTGGCGCTGGAATATTAGGCCTGCTGTCTTGAATCTCTTGGAGCTAATGGGATGTCCAGATGTAACTCCATATCTATATAACCCTGAGGACTGCTATACAGCTGCTATAGAGCATGAGGGGCTCATCTCTGTATTGAAAAAAAATTGCCCCAAGCTTTTGTTTCCTAAGGCACTTTTTGTAGAGAAATTATGGCCACGATGACATGCTCACTCTAGGTTAGGGGGAGTGAGAAAATTAAAATTTAGAAAAGACCTGAAGTCTACACCAGCTGGCATCTCTCCCCTCCCCTGCAGAGACAGAACATGGTACCCACTGACCTCAACCCTTAATCCCTTGGGCCCTCTCTGAGTCTCCATTTTACATGTCCCAATGTACTTCAGTGAATTCCTGCCAAACAGCTTTGGAGACTGTGAGGGGTTATCATGTACAGGTCCTTCACAACACCCTAATGCCTCACCCCTTAGAGCTTTACTTATGCCCAGCATTGTCTGGACACCCCTCCTGATTACTTTCCTTCGGTTTCACCCTGAATTCCAAAGCACTGCACCATAAAACCACAATGGCATTTCTAATGGAGCCCCCTAGCCATTCAGGCAAAACTTTCATTCCTATCTTGTCGCACAGATAAGTCCTCTGAGAACATTTCTGTTAATCCCTCATGCTTCTCAACTCCCACTTCCATACTCACCTCCTACACTTTAATATCCCAAATGGACTTAGACACATATAGGAGCCTCAGTATCTTTCCTCCCTTCCCTGCCATTTCTAAGGAGAGAATTTGATCCTCTTCTAACAGCCCACACTTTCTACCTTTGCCCTGATCCCATCCTCACACCTTCTCTGGGACTTGGCTGCACCATTCCTCCTCACCTATACTTTGAACTTCTCCCACCTTGATCCCTTTCTGCTCTTGAGTAATTCCCGCATTAAATCAAAAGGAATAAAGTGAAATGAGCTAAAACCTCTTTCCCGGGCCCACCTATGCTTAAGTTCCTTTTTTAAAAATTCCTCCTACTGAGCTAGACACAAACTCTCGTATGTCCTCTCCCATCCCACCAAAATATTTAAGGTTTTCTTCTCTGCAGAAATTATCTGTCAAACACCAACACTTTTTAAAACTTCTCCAAGGTCAGATTATCAGAATACTATATCTTACTGAATATCATTACTTACTGAATTTTGATTGCTTTTTAAAATTTGTACTGAAAAGCAATATGCATAAGTGAAATCTGCAATGAATGTGCATAAACTGAACAAGTCTTTGAACCAGCACCCAGACCAAGAAACAGAAAATTACCAGAATTCTGGGCTTCCTGCTCATCATATACAGTGAAACTAAGTAGTTTAGAATGGATGAGGCTAGGCTGTGAGAGAGAATAGAATCATGAGGCTAGAAATGTATATTGAAGGGCTTCTATATCTTGCTGAGAAGCAACTGAAACAATAAATCAAGAAATCCATGAACGTATTGGGGTAGTGCTGCCTAATTTACTAAAGAGATCGTGTCTGAATATAGGGTTCTATTTTAGTACCCAAACTAAGACAGCCATATGTCCTGGCTTTTCCTTGACTCCACTGATTTAAAATATTTTGCCTTATCAAACCATGTGTCAGAACACAGCCCAACTTAGGGTCAGGAAAATTTTGTTACCATAACCTCATTCCATCCCACACACCATATTGTTTTTCCAAAAAATAGTATCATTTTTTCTGGTTGGTATCCTATACAGAAAATAATTTGATTTGTAGGCTTGCAAACCACACTTATAAATATTCAAATGCACAGCTCCAGTTAAAACAAGAGCCTGTGCTACAGGCAATGAAAATATTCTTCCCATAGCTACATTTACTTTATTAACAGGCTGTAGCCTAAATGCCTAAGGAAAAAATTGTTATAGGCTTGTTATCTTGCCTCTAATTGAGTGATTTTCTTTCTTCTTTTCATTTACTGAAGTATTATGGACTTGGCTACTATAATGTATGAAACTGTAGTTACTTTGACCAATTCAGACCTAGCTCTCATACATTTAAGGGCTTCACATGACTCAGTCCCTGCTGGGAGTCAAATGCCAGGAAACCCAATTCAATCAAAAGGAATTTAAGAGGAATTCCAAATTTTAGGTTTACTATGAACAATCAGCAGTTCCAATTCACAACTCCCAACAGCAACACTTCTTAAAGTTCCTGCCCCCATTTGCAGCTCCCTCTCCTGCAGCGGCCCCAGCACCTCTCTCCTGCCAATCCCTTGACATTCTTCTCTCCCCAGCCCTACGTCTTTATCAAGATTGTTGTTGTTCTTGGCTTTATTTATTCTTATCTAGAAGCATTTGGCAAGGAGCCATTCTAAATAAGTTCAGCCTAATAAGGTTTTCTTTTTAAAAACAATTTTAAAATAATTCTTTATAAAATACATTACATACTTATATATTAAATCCTGTACACAAGTGCAGGAGAAAGAGACCTGGGGAAAGGCAAACAGGTTTAGTGAATATATGATAATACCTATGACAGCAGATTTTCAGAATGACAAGAGAGATTTTTAAAGATTCTGAAACAAATGGGAAATAGGAAATAAAGGAAAGTTAGTCATGCCTAAACTAAAGATTAAGCTTTAAGTGGTTCCAGGTTTAAACATTAGCAGGAAGAGAAAAAGAAGTCACTCACTGAGACATAAGAACAGAGAAAATTCCTTTTTTGTGGAATGAAAATTCATAGAATAATTGTAGAACAAGAGGAAGCAACAAGGTAGGAGAAAGGCATAAACGATATTCAAAGCAGCCACGAATAGGTTAGACTTTCACATTCTCATAGCAGCATGTCTCATAGCAACAGATATACAATCTGTATGTCCATTCCGTGACATTCCCCTTCAACCCTCTGCCATTTCTATTAGCAAATTCTATCACTTCTACTGACTTTCCCATTTTTGTCAATGTTTCTACTACTTTCTCAATCACGGTTGTTCAAAACTTTACAGTTTGCTTTTTCAACAAGTCCTGCCAATACTTCTTTCAAAGCTGTTCTCAAATCTGCTGGGAGTCAAATGCCAGGAAACCCAATTCAATCAAAAGGAATTTAAGAGGAATTCCAAATTTTAGGTTTACCTATGAACAATTAGCAGTTCCAATTCACGACTCCCAACAGCAACACTTCTTAAAGTTCCTGCCCCCATGTGCAGCTCCCCCTCCTGCAATGGCCCCAGCACCTCCCTCCTGCCAATCCCTTGACATTCAGTGTCAAATGTAGCTCTTTTCTTATTCCCGAGTATCACTCCCAATTTTGATCTCTTCATACATTACTTCTGGTTACTCCAATAGCTACGTTTTTTTCTTTACTACTTTGTTGCAAATTTTTTAGTAAGTTTTTACTTTCTTTTACTAATTTATGAAGGCATACCTTACATAACAAGAACTGAACATATTTTAAATGTATTATTTGATAAATTTTGACATATCCGCCCAAGAGATAACTCAATTAAGACATTGAACAGTTCCATCATCCTGCCCTGGAAATTTTCATAATGTGTCCTTTGCAATCAGTTCTTCCCTTTCTGACCCCATGATCTCCAGGCAACCAATGACCTGCTTTCTGCCACTATATGTAAGTTTTCACCTTCTGCAATTTTATCTGAATGGGACCCCATAATATGTACTCAGCATAATGATTTTAAGATGTATCCATGTTGCTACATGTATTGATTTCTACATCATTTTGTTGCTCGGTGATATTCCCTTGTATGGATAGGCGTATTTTGTTTTCCCATTTACTGTCAATGAACATACAGGTTGTATGTCCATTGCAATGAGACACGCTGCTATGAGAATGTAACAGTCTTTGCATGAACATGGCTTTCATTTCTCCTGGGTAAATACTAAGGAATGGAATAGGCTTGAATTATGTATTGGTGTAGGTTTAACATTTTAAGAAACTGCTAAACTCTTTTCAGCTTGGCTGTTTCCTTGTACATTCCTACAACACTGTAGGAACATTCCAGTTCCTACATCCTCACCAACACTGGGTCTTTTTCCTAACAGCCATCTTATTGAGTATACAGGGGTACTTCATCACGGTTTCCACTGGGATGTCCCTGATGGTTAACAATGTTGAGCATCGTCTTTCCTGCTTACCAGTCATTCCTACATCTTCTCCTGTGAAGTGTCTCTTCAAATCTTTTTCCCATTTTGTTTGTTGTTGAGTTGTTTTCTTATTTTCCAGTTCAAGGGGTTTTTGTTTTGTTTTTTATATTCTACATGCAAGTCTTTTGTTTGATGCATGTGTTGCAAATATTTTCTCCCAGGCCATAGCTTCATCATTGCCACTGGGCTCAGTAAATCTTTGCCCTCCTATCTTGAGTCATTCAAGTAGGAGAATATTTAGTCACAATAATTGCTGGAATAAAGCTAAGAGAGCATAGAGCCTTTTACCAAACTTGCAGGGAACCCTGAATGGTTTTAAGTCTAAACAGCATTTCCAGTACTTTTACGGATCAACATACACTTTCTGGAGCTTTGGTAGAAGTGCTGTTAGAAAGAACATCATTTTCCATTAGGCTATGATAATATACTTTTTATCAGATAGCAGAGGTAATATTATGCTATTGAATGTGTGGGTAGACATGAAAGATCTAGCAGATGGTTTTGACTCAGCTGTTGTCACTGTGTGGGGAACCCTGTGAGGAGGTAACTGTGATGGGTGGAAGGTGAAGGTGTGTTGATGGCTTTATGCGAGAGAGACTTTTCAAAAGGCAAATAGGCTAGAAATTCATCTGCACCCAGAAAGAAAGAAACAAAATAACCACACCAAAAAAGCCACAATTGAGTAAGGTAGTCTAGCCTACACACACACACACACACACACACACACACACACACGAAGATGGGGAGTAAAGATACAAAGAGAAATAAACTGCAATCTGTTGCTTTCTTTTTTTTCTACTGAAATAATGCATGTCCTACTCAGAATTTCAGTATTCTGCATATTAGGATACACAGGCTTCCTTTGCATTCTCAAAAAGCTAGGGAAAAAATATCCAAGATGAAAATCTCAGGGAGATGAGAGACAAAACCAGTAGTCAATGAGAAAACAGCCCAGAAGAGCTCCCCATGAAGGTAAAGTAAATGAAGTCAAACACACTTTTTAAAATAGTGACTTAGACTTGCTTAGACATCTTTTGGTCTATCTGATCACTTGTTTACTTGGTGCTCTGGGGTAGGCAAGGTAGGTGGATATTGGAACGGAAAGACCACGGGCTTTGGTATCAGATGGACCTGGATTCCAATCCTGGACATAAATATTTGAATGATTGTGAATTTGGTTACGTTTCTTAATTTAGTCATTCATAAATGGAAGATAAATAATATCTACTTTATAGAATTATCAAGAATATTAAATGAAATCAAATGTGCTCATTTTTAAAAACAGGTATCAGAACAAAGTACACACTCATTAAATTCTAGTCATTCTTTCTACTTCGGCTTCTACTTACCCTTAATAAAAATGTTATTTGGAAATTCCAGGCCTTTTTTGAATATATTAATTCTGAAAGTTGCACTGTGGTAAACAAGAGAGGCTTGGCCAGCAAAAGCCACATTCCATAAGACTGTAGGGATTATCTAATTTTATGCATCCATACTTTTGCCTGGGTGTCCAAGAAATGCTGAGCTAAAAGTAATGTCATAGGAAATAAAGAAGCTTGGGGTTTGGGTCCATTTCTTTTCCTTCTAACTACATGATAATACTTTCAGTTTTTAAAACTTTTGCTAATATGCCAGCATCAAACTAAATACTTTAATTTTCACAACAACCCGAGGATATAGGTACAATTGTTTACCTGTTTTAGCTTACATGTAAGAGACAGGGACTAAGAGAGGTTAATTTTCCTTGAGGTCCCTGACTTCAAAGCCTGTTTTTTATAATATTACCTCTACTACATAGCTTTTAATTACTGACTTCTATTTTTAAAGAGTAGTTATTTCATCTTTTATGTGTGCTGCTCAATTCCTTTTAGGAAGTGAAAATGATATCAATTATAAATAAATGTTTCCAAGACAAATCAAAGATAGAAAACACAGGCAGGCAATTGATGAACTAGGTCTGAACATCAAACACACTTCTATGAAAATACAACTTATGGAAACAATTGTCAGGCGAATGCCTAATATGTACTGCTACAAGCTATGTTATTTATGGAAAACGATATGGCACCTATTTTCTATCCAAAATAGCCTGTAGGGCTCCAATGAGATACCTAAGAATGAGATTTTTAAAAAGGAGAAACTTGAGAAGTGAAATATATATACGAAGTCTGAAAAGACTGGAAATAGCTCTCAGATTCTGTCCCCTGAATATGACAGAATCTAGAAGGGCCATCTGCCTTATCCATCTTCCTACTTGGCTGGTGACAAAAATGATATCATCTCATTTTTTCTGCTTAAGACCCTGATCCCTTCTAAAATAAAAATAGTCCTGGGAGAGCTAACAAAGTTCTATCTGTCATTGAGAACTTGATGATGATGACATTCCATCTCTCAGAACAGAGCAGGCAGAAATGGGCATGAGACACCAAGTGCCTCAATTTAGAGACAGGAAAGAGCCAGTTCTCAATTTTGCCTAGAGTAAGCTCAGAGATACCTTTGCCCTGTTTGAGCTGACATTCTTCAACCCTTAGGCCTTCTATGAAAATAAGTCAATGTTTTTAGAAAGCTAAAGTCCTCTTATTCGCACAGCAAAGTGCTGCCAATAACCTTAGTTGTGAGTAGGATGAAAACAGTGATTTGCCTTTTTCCTGTTGTAACATATTATTAGATGTTTTGCAGATTGACTGGAAAGGGCAATTCTACAGTAGTGGCCACAGATGTTATTGCATCCAGTTATTCTGCTACATCTGGCTCGAAAAAAAAAAGGTCACTAAATGGCAACATAAATGCACTTCAGCAAATTTGTTTAGAGTAAGTTTTAGATGGATTTCCCACAAATCCACCTATGATTGCAAAACGAGAAACAATTGAAAGATAATACATTGAAGTACATTACAGGAATAAAATAATTGGAACATAGCTTCCAGAACTTTCACAACTGAGAAGTAGACCCATAAGTAAGAAAATCACTGTTGTTTTAAGTCACTGAGAACTAGTGCAGTTGTTACACAGTGTTACTGGAAAACAATAGAAAGAATCAAGAAAACCAAAAATTGGTTATTTGAAAAGATCAACAAAATTGACAAACTTTTAGCTAGACTGACTAAGAAGAGAGAAGATGAAACTAAATAAAACCATAAATTAAGGCAAGAACATTACTAGCAACTTTATAGAAACTAAAATAAGAGAATAATATGAACAATTATATGCTGTGATATG
The DNA here is from genome assembly GCF_028878055.3 of Symphalangus syndactylus. Lineage (NCBI taxonomy): Eukaryota > Metazoa > Chordata > Mammalia > Primates > Hylobatidae > Symphalangus > Symphalangus syndactylus. The sequence goes on from NC_072437.2 coordinate 19,347,813, forward strand.
TATGAGTATATATGTGTGTATGTATATGTGTGTATATATGTGTGGACATATGTGTGTATATACACACGTATGTGTATGTGTAACACATACATATATACATATACACATATGTATGTATGCATGTGTATATGTGTATGTGTGTATATATACATATGTGTATGTGAATATGCACACACATATACACACATACATGCACACATATATACACATACATATGCACATATATACACACATATGCACACACATACACACACATATATATGCATGCACATATATATGTATTATATATATGTGCGTGTGTATATATATGTTTCGCCCATGGTTCCTGGCTCATAACTCTCATAGCCCTTGTTATAATAAATAGAATCTCTTTCTCTGACCTTCTAGCAGAAAGGTTCTTGCCTCATACCCTGAAGGAAGGAATGCTACACAGAGAGGCCAAAACAAATCTGGACAGGTCTTGCTAGGTTTAGAGCATGCCTTTTTTGTCCAATCACATTTTGACATGGTTGCCCATGCTTCAATCATGCCTACATAATGAAGCTTCTATAAAAACTCAAAAGGACTGGGTTCAGAGAGTTTCTGAATAGCTGAACATGTGGAGGTTCCTAGAGGGTGATGCACCCAGAGAGTGTATAGAAGCTCTCCACCCATTCTCTCTTACCTCACTCTGCATCTCTTTATCTGCATCCTTTGTAACAGCCTTTATAATAAAAGGGTAAACATAAGTGTTTCCCTGAGTTCTGTGAGCTGCCCCAGCAAATTAATCTACTCCAAAAAGGAGATCATAGGAATCCAAACTTGAATTCAGTCAGTCAGAAGTTCTGGAGACTTAGACTTGCAACTGGTGTCTGATGGGGCCTGAGGTTTTGGGGACTGAGCCTTCAACCTGTGAGACCTGACAATATCTCCAGGTAGATAGTGATGAAATTGAACTGGAGGACACCCAGTTGATGTCTGCTGCAGAATCAATCGCTCACTTGGTGGTGGGGAGAACCCCACCCCCTACATTTGATCACAGAAGTATTATTCTGTGTTGATTATTATTGTGGTATGAGAGCAGAGGAAAAGCAGTTTGAGTTTTTTCCAAATATATGCCAATAAATTAAATCTAGATGAAGTGGGCAAATTCTTAGAAACACAAATTACCAAAATAGACTCAAAAAGAAATAGGAACTCTCAATAGACCTATAACAAAAAACAGATTGAATCAGTAGTCAAAAACCTTCAGAGAAAGGCAAATCTAGGACCAGACAATTTCACTAGTGAAGTCTATCAAATATTTAAAAAGGAATGAACACCAGTACTAGTCAAGCTCTTCCAAAAAAATTACAAGGAAGGAATACTTCTTAAAACATTTTATGAGGCCAACATTCCCTGATACCAAAGCCATACAGAGAAACCACTAGAAAACTATAGACCACTGTCTCTTATTAATATAGATGCAAAATCCTCAACAAAATACTAGCAAACAAAATCCAACATAACATTAAAAGAATTACACACCATGACCAAGTGGGATATTTATCTCAGGAATGCAAAGATGGTTCAACATTTAAAAAATCAATACACTATATTAATATAACTACAAACAAAGTGAAAAAACCACATGGTGATCTTGATACAGAATATGCACTTTACAAAATGCAGCACCCTTTTATGATAAAAGCACTCACCAAATTAGGACTAGAAGAGAGCTTCCTTAACGTGATAAATGGTATATATGAAAAACCCACACTACCATTATACTCAAAGGTGAAAAAATGAAAGATTAGGATTAGGAAAAAGAAAAGAATACCCACTTTTGCCACTGCTATTAAGCATTGTACTGGAAATCTTAGCCAAGCATTTAGGCAAGAAAAAGAAATAAAAGTCATCCAAGTTGGAAATAAAGAAATAAATCTATCTATATTTGCAAATGACACATTCTATATATAGAAAATTACAAATACACACACACAACACACAAACTACTAATGCTAATAAATGGGCTGGGCAGGGTGGCTCACGCCTGTAATCCCAGCATTTTGGGAGGCTGAGGCGGTTGGATCACCTGAGGTCAGGAGTTCGAGACCAGCCTGGCCAACATGGTGAAACCCCATCTCTACTAAAAATATAAAAACTAGCTGGGTGTGGTGGTGGGCACCTGTAATCCCAGCTACCCAGGAGGCTGAGGCAGGAGAATCACTTGAACCCAGGAGACGGAGGTTACAGTGAGCTGACACAATGCCACCACACTCCAGCCTCGATGACAGAGTAAGACTCCATCTCAGAAAATAGATAGATAGATAGATAGATAGATTGATGGATAGATAGATAAAAATAAGCAAAGTTGCAGGGTACAAGAACAACATATAAAGTCAGCTTTTTGTATAGCAGTAATAAACAACCTGAAAAAAATATTAAGTGAACAATTCCATTTACATTAACATCCAAAGAATAAAACACCTGGAAATAAATTTAACCAAGGAAGTGAAAGGCTTGACCACTGAGACCTACAGAATATTGTTGAAAGAAATCAAAGACAATATTAAAAGAAGACAGCCCATGTTCCTGGATTGAAAGCTTTAATATTGTTAAGATGGAAATACTCCCCAAAAGGATCGACAGATTCAGTATAATCCCATTCAAAATTCTAATGGCTTTTATTGCAGAAATAGAAAATATAATCCTCAAATTCACATGAAATTGTAAGGCACCCTGAATAGCCAAAATAATCCTCAAAAGGAAGAATGAAGATGAAGGACTCATACATCTCAATTTCAAAATTTACCGCAAAATTTACAGTAATCAAAATAGTGTGGTACTTTCATGAGGATAGACATATAAACCAACAGAATTGCAGTCCAGAAATAAAACCAATATCTATGGCCAATTGATTTTTGACAATGCTTCCAAGACCATTCAATGGGGAAAGAATAGTCTCTTCAATAAATGGTGCCTTGGCAACTGGATAACCACTTGCAAAAGAATAAAGTTGAACCTCTACCTCATACATAAAAATTAATTCCAAATGGATCAGAAACCCAAATATAAGAGCTAAAACTATAAAACTCTCAGGAGAAAATGTAGAGTAAATCTTCACAATTTGGCAATAGATTCTTGGATATGACACCAAAAGCAACAAAAGGAAAAAAATAGATAAATGGGACTTTATCCACATTAAAAAAAAAAAATAAAAGCGACACTGTCAAGAAAGTGATAGACAACCTACAAAATGAGATAAAACATCTGCAAATCATATACCTGATTAGGGCCTAGTATCCAAAATATTGAAAGAACACTTTCAACAAAAGACAAAAATTCCAATTAAAAATGGGCAATGCATTACTGGGTATATATGCAAAGGATTATAAATCATTCTACTATAAGGACACATGCACACGTATGTTTATTGCAGCACTATTTACAATAGCAAAGACTTGGAACCAACCCAAATGCCCATCAATGATAGACTGAATAAAGAAAATGTGGGTTCCAAGATGGCCAAATAGGAACAGCTCCAGTCTACAGCTCCCAGCGTGAGCGACACAGAAGATGGGTGATTTCTGCATTTCCAACTGAGATACTGGGTTCATTTCACTGGGACTTCTCGGACAGTGGGTGCAGGACAGTCAGTGCAGGCCACCCTGAAGCAGGGCGAGGCATCACCTCACCTGGGAATCGCAAGGGGTCAGGGAATTCCCATTCCTAGCCAAGGGAAGCTGTGACAGACGGCACCTGGAAAATTGGGTCACTCCCACCCTAATACTGCGCTTGTCCAATGGTCTTAGCAAATGACACACCAGGAGTTTATATCCCACACCTGGCTCGGAGGGTCCCAAGCCTACGGAGTCTCGCTCATTGCTAGCACAGCAGTCTGAGATCAAACTGCAAGGCAGCAGTGAGGCTGGGGTAGGGGCACCCACCATTGCTGAGGCTTCAGTAGGTAAACAAAGCAGCTGGGAAGCTCGAACTGGGTGGAGCCCACCGCAGCTCAAGGAGGCCTGCCTGCCTCTGTAGACTCCACCTCTGGGGGCAGGGCATAGCTGAACAAAAGGCAGCAGAAACCTCTGCAGACGTAAATGTCCCTGTCTGAAAGCTTGGAAGACAGTAGTGGTTCTCCCAGCACAGAATTTGAGATCTGAGAACAGTCAGATTGCCTCCTCAAGTGGGTCGCTGACCCCCAAGTAGCCTAACTGGGAGGCACCCCCCAGTAGGACCAGACTGACACCTCACATGGCCAGGTACCCCTCTGAGACAAAGCTTCCACAGGAACGATCAAGCAGCAACATTTGCTGTTCAGCAATATTCGCTGTTCTGCAACCTCCGCTGCTGATACCCAGGCAAACAGGGTCTGGAGTGGACCTCCAGCAAATTCCAAAAGACCTGCAGCTGAGGGTCCTGACTGTTAGAAGGAAAACTAAAAAACAGAAAGGACATCCACACCAAAACCCCATCTGTACGTCACCATCATCAAAAACCAAAGGTAGATAAAACCACCAAGATGGGGAAAAAACAGCAGAAAAGCTGAAAATTCTAAAAATCAGAGTGCCCCTCCCCCTCCAAAGGAACTCAGCTCCTCACCAGCAACAGAACGAAGCTGGATGGAGAATGACTTTAACGAGTTGAGAGAAGAAGGCTTCAGACAATCAAACTTCTCCGAGCTAAAGGAGGAAGTTCGAACCCATCACAAAGAAGCTAAAAACCTTGAAAAACGATTAGACGTATGGCTAACTGGAATAACCAATGAAGAAAAGGCCTTAAATGACCTCATGGAGCTGAAAACCATGGCACAAGAACTACGTGACAAAGGCACAAGCTTCAGTAGTCGATTCGATCAAGTGGAAGAAAGGGTATCAGTGATTGAAGATCAAATTTATGAAATGAAGTGAGAAGAGAAGTTTAGAGAAAAAAGAGTAAAAAGAAACAAACAAATCCTCCAACAAATATGGGACTCTGTGAAAAGACCAAATCTACGTCTGATTGGCGTACCTGAAAGTGACAGGGAGAATGGAACCAAGTCAGAAAATACTCTGCAGGATATTATCCAGGAGAACTTCCCCAACCTAGCAAAGCAGGCCAACATTCAAATTCAGGAAATACAGAGAATGCCACAAAAATACTCCTCGAGAAGAGCAACTGCAAGACACATAACTGTCAAATTCACCAAAGTTGAAATGAAGGAAAAAATGCTAAGGGCAGCCAGCAAGAAACGTTGGGTTACCCATCAGAAACTTCCAAAGGGAAGCCCACCAGACTAACAGTGGATCTCTCGGCAGAAACTCTACAAGCCAGAAGAGAGTGGTGGCCAATATTCAACATTCTTAAAGAAAAGAATTTTCAACCCAGAATTTCATATCCAGCCAAACTAAGCTTCATAAGTGAAGGAGAAATAAAATCCTTTACAGACAAGCAAATGCTGAGAGATTTTGTCACCACCAGGCCTGACCTCAAGAGCTCCTGAAGGAAGCACTAAACATGGAAAGGAACAACCGGAAGCAACCACTGCAAAAACATGCCAAATTGTAAAGACCATCAATGCTAGGAAGAAACTGCATCAACTAACGAGCAAAATAACCAGCTAATATAATAACGACAGGATCAAATTCACACATAACAATATTAACCTTAAAGGTAAACGGGCTAAATGCTCCAATTAAAAGACAAAGACTGGCAAATTGGATAAAGAGTCAAGACCCATCAGTGTGCTGTATTCAGGAGACCCATCTCACATGCAGAGACACACACAGGCTCAAAATAAAGGGATGGAGGAAGATCTACCAAGCAAATGGAAAACAAAAAAAGGCAGGGGTTGCAATCCTAGTCTCTGATAAAACAGACTTTAAACCAACAAAGATCAAAAGAGACAAAGAAGGCCATTACATAATGGTAAAGGGATCAATTCAACAAGAAGAGCTAACTATCCTAAATATATATGCACCCAATACAGGAGCACCCAGATTCATAAAGCAAGTCTTTAGGGACCTACAAAGAGACTTAGACTCCCACACAATAATAATGGGAGACTTTAACACCCCACGTCAACATTAGACAGATCAACGAGACAGAAAGTTAACAAGGATATCCAGGAATTGAATTCAGCTCTGCACCAAGCAGACCTAATAGACATCTACAGAACTCTCCACCCCAAATTAACAGAATATACATTCTTCTCAGCACCACATTGCACTTATTCCAAAATTGACCACATAGTTGGAAGTAAAGTACTCCTCAGCAAATGTAAAAGAACAGAAATTATAACGAACTGTCTCTCAGACCACAGTGCAATCAAACTAGAACTCAGGATTAAGAAACTCACTCAAAACTGCTCAACTACATGGAAACTGAGCAACCTGCCCATGAATGACTACTGGGTGCATAGCGAAATGAAGGCAGAAATAATGATGTTCTTTGAAACCAATGAGAACAAAGACACAACATACCAGAATCTCTGGGACACATTTAAAGCAGTGTGTAGAGGGAAATTTATAGCACTAAATGCCCACAAGAGAAAGCAGGAAAGATCTAAAATTGACACCCTAGCATCACTTTAAAAGAACTAGAGAAGCAAGAGCAAACACATTCAAAAGCCAGTAGAAGGCAAGAAATAACTAAGATCAGAGCAGAACTGAAGGAAATAGACACACAAAAAAACCTTCAAAAAATCAATGAGTCCAGAAGCTGGATTTTTGAAAGGATCAACAAAATTGATAGACCACTAGCAAGAATAATAAAGAAGAAAAGAGAGAAGAATCAAATAGATGCAATAAAAAATGATAAAGGGGATATCACCACCGATCCCACAGAAATACAATCTACCATCAGAGCATACTATAAACACCTCTACGCAAATAGAAAATCTAGAAGAAAGGGATAAATTCCTGGACACATATATACCCTCACAAGACTAAATCAGGAAGAAGTTGAATCCCTCAATTGACCAATAACAGGCTCTGAAATTGAGGAAATAATTAATAGCCTGCCAATCAAAAAAAGTCCAGGACCAGACGGATTCACAGCCGAATTCTACCAGAGGTCCAAGGAGGAGCTGGTACCATTCCTTCTGAAACTATTCCAATCAATAGAAAAAGAGGGAATCCTCCCTAACTCATTTTATGAGGCCAGCATCATCCTGATACCAAAGCCAGGCAGAGACACAACCAAAAAAGAGAATTTTAGACCAATATCCTTGATGGACATTGATGCAAAAATCCTCAATAAAATACTGGCAAAGCAAATCCAGCAGCACATCAAAAAGCTCATCCACCATGATCAAGTGGGCTTCATCCCTGGGATGCAAGGCTGGTTCAACATATGCAAATCAATAAACGTAATCCAGCATATAAACAGAACCAAGACAAAAACCACATGATTATCTCAATAGATGCAGAAAAGGCCTTTGACAAAATTCAACAGCCCTTCATGCTAAAAACTCTCAATAAATTAGGTATTGATGAGATGTATCTCAAAATAACAAGAGCTATTTATGACAAACCCACAGCCAATATCATACTGAATGGGCAAAAACTGGAAGCATTCCCTTTGAAAACTGGCACAAGACAGGGATGCCCTCCCTCACCACTCCTATTCAACATAGTGTTGGAAGTTCTGGCCAGGGCAATCAGGCAGGAGAAAGTAATAAAGGGTATTCAATTAGGACAAGAGGAAGTCAAATTGTCCCTGTTTGCAGATGACATGATTGTATATTTAGAAAACCCCATTGTCTCAGCCCAAAATCTCCTTAAGCTGATAAGCAACTTCAGCAAAGTCTCAGGATACAAAATCAATGTGCAAAAATCACAAGCATTCTTGTACACCAATAACAGACAAACAGAGAGCCAAATCATGAGTGAACTCCCATTTACAATTGCTTCAAAGAGAATAAAATACCTAGAAATCCAACTTACAAGGGATGCGAAGGACCTCTTCAAGGAGAACTACAAACCACTGCTCAACGAAATAAAAGAGGACACAAACAAATGGAAAAACCTTCCATGCTCATGGGTAGGAAGAATCAACATCGTGAAAATGGCCATACTGCCCAAGGTAATTTATAGATTCAATGACATCCCCATCAAGCTACCAATGACTTTCTTCACAGAATTGGAAAAAAACTACTTTGAAGTTCATATGGAATCAAAAAAGAGCCCGCACTGCCAAGACAATCCTAAGCCAAAAGAACAAAGCTGGAGGCATCATACTACCTGACTTCAAACTATACTACAAGGCTGCAGTAACCAAAACAGCATGGTACTGGTACCACAACAGAGACATGTAGAGAAACAGGCACCTTCATGCATTGCCGGTGGTAATGTGAAATGGCGCAGTCACTGGGGAAAACAGCTTGGCAACTCCTCAAAATGTTAAACATAGGGCTGGGCGCGGTGGCTCACACCTGTAATCCCAGCACTCTGGGAGGCCAAGGCGGGCGGATCACGAGGTCAGGAGATCGAGACCATCCTGGCTAACACGGTGAAACCCCGTCTCTACTAAAAATACAAAAAAAATTAGCCGGGCGAGGTGGCAGGCGCCTGTAGTCCCAGCTACTCGGGAGGCTGAGGCAGGAGAATGGCGTTAACCCCGGGGGGCGGAGCCTGCAGTGAGCCGAGATCACGCCACTGCACTCCAGCCTGGGCGACAGCGAGACTCCGTCTCAAAAAAAAAAAAAAAAAAAAAAAAAAAAAAAAAAAAGTTAAACATAGAATTCTCTTATGATTCAGTAATTCTACTTCTAGGTATATATCTAAAAGAAATGAAAACATATGAATACCAAACGTGAATATTTATAGCAGCACTTTTCATAACAGCTGAAAGGTAGGAACTACCCAAATGTTCATCATTGGATGAATGGATAAACAAATTGTGCCATATACATACAATGGAATATTATTCAGCCATAAAAAGGAACAAAATACTGCTACATGCTACAAGTTGGATGAATCTGGAAAGGATTATGAATTGCTCACTTTAAAATGGTAAACTGTATGTTGCGTGAATTTCACCTCAATAAACATGGTCATATCATTACAGAGATGAAGATAGCTGGTAAACAGTGGTTGCTTCTAGAGGCTGGGAGTTGGAGTGGGGGAGAGATTCCCAGCAGGGAACTATCACTTCCTATTTTAAGTCTTTGCATATATTTATTGATTGATTTCCCTATTTCCATATTTTTATTTTAACTCTGTGTATGTATTACTTCAGTGAAAAAAGTTGTAATTATTTTTAAAAGATAAGTGTTCCAGGATGCTGGAAGTACTGGCAGTTCTCTGTGGATCCTCAGGAAACACCCGAGAATGAACCCTTCTTTGACACAGGTGGAATAACCACCCTCCAGAAATCTCTGCAGAAGTGAAATCCAAGGTTGGCATTTGGCAGGCAGGGGAATGTAAATGCCAGATTGTGAGCTGGAATTCAAGAGGTTGATGAAATGAGATCCCCGACGCTTTTGTCCCCTGGTAACCACCCAGCTCCAGCTGCTGAATTCATCATGTCATCATCCTCACTGTGAGTCTGGATTCCTTCCTGATGTTCCATTGGGTGTTCTCTTGTAGTGTCTTTTGAGCCTGTTCCAAAAATCATCTCAACACTTTCTGGATAATAAACTACACATCTAATCCATGAGCAAGACTTGCCAGTTTTACTTCCAGAATATGTGTCCAGCGGGCTCTGTTTTCACCATCTTCACTATCAATTCTTACCACCACTGCCACCACAAAACCAAATTGTTTATATTGGGACAAGTGCAGAAGCCACTAAGCGCTGCCCCTCCATCCACACTTACCTCCAGCTCAGCCTCCACTCACCAACCACAGTGATGCTTTAATAAAATCGTTATGTCACACTCTTGCTTGAAACCTTTCAATGGATTCCTCTTACTCTTCAGATATTTCCAAATTCTACCCGTAGCTGACAAGGCCCCACATGATTTGGCCCTCTCCAGTTTATTGTCTCTTTCTTGGCCTTCTCTTTTTTTCCTACTCACCCCAGGACCATCACACATGCTCTTCAACCCTCCAGGATGCAGGTGCATCCCACAAACACCCGCCCCGTTCTCCCCTGGCTGACTCCTTCATGTCCTAGGTGGAAAGGCACATGCTGGGGAGACGCTAGCCCCCACCCCAACCAGCTCAGGTTTCCTGCTGCTCAATCTACTGCTTTTCCTTAGTAACAGCCTGATATTAATTAGATCGTATTTAATTATTAGTCAGATTTCTCTCTCTTTCACTAGACTACACACTCCATGAATAAGGTTAAGGACTGAGGCCATTTGCGAACTACTGTTCTTCACCCCTTAACGCAGGGTTTGGCACATAGTAGATGCATCAGAGATGCAACTGAATTAATGAATGCATGAATAAATGAGTAAAGATTATTTCTCTGTCTTAAGGAAAAAAAACATTTGAGGTTGAATGTCTACTATACTTACAAGTTAAATTAAATTTTTTGTTTATAAGCTGCTTATAAATCAACCAGGATGAATAAAGGCATATATGGCAATGCCTAAAGGTAGGAAACTCATTAAAAATGAGGAAGAACACTTTAAAATAGGACTCTCACAATTGTATGCACCAGTGCATCTGTTCCAATTACAAATCACCAGTTTGAGAAACTGACAAGTAATTCTGATGCAAGTATTTTTAATAAAGAACTTATTCAAAAATGTTAAAACCCAAGGTAACAATACTTTTGGACTTCAGAGCATAGTCACATCATTAACGCAAGGTTAGGTCACAAAGCCTGCAGTGAGTTGCGGTGTGATTTTAAATAATCCAAGGGGCTGCTGTATTATTCTGGTTGGTCACTCAGAATGCTACACATGTAAAGCAAAGTGGAAAGTTCCCATAGCAATGACTTTTTACCAGAGGCATTTGCCATTATGGCTCCTTCATCTTTTCGTGGTCTGCATTCTTCCTGATTCAGTCAGACTGCAGCTACGTATTAGCCTTAAATTAGAATTTGACAAGAATTTGTGATGCTAACTTTCCAGAGGAGAAATACTGAGCCCTGGGTGTGCAGCCAGGGCAGCTCTAGGATGGGGCACAAGCCCACTGTGTCACTCACACCTTCTGCCACGTGTGCCCCTGAACGATGCTATATTTGCATCGTGTACATTTTGGAATGTTTTTATGTCTCCCCAAAGTCAGGAGTTAGGAGTTGCAGACCCTCACCTCTCCATATGTGAAGAAACCAATTTTCAGAAGGTTGAAGGGTCTTGTCCACAATACCAAATCCAGTTCTGGAACTAGGACCTTCAGCTTATTCATTTATTAAGCCAATATGTACTGGGTGCCTACTATTTCCAGGCACTATTCTAAGTTCTCAGGAACACATCAGTTTTTTTTTTTGTTTGTTTGTTTTAAAGACAACTATTTTTGCTTTCATGGAGTTTATGTTCTAGCAGAAAAATATTCAGGTTGTAATTTTATTTTTTGACATATCAAATTATTTTGAATTTTATTTGAATACAGAATTCCATGGTTAATAAGTAAAATTATCTTAATAAATTTTCAATTTTTAGATTCCAGAAATCCTAGATTTTCAGTTTATGATGGAGAAGTGCAATAGAATACTTTTTAAATTTTAAATAGGGAGGTCAAGATAGGCCTCCATGAGAAGAAGACATTTGAGTAAAGAGGTGCGAGAATTGCCCTGAGAAGGTCTCTGGAGGCCCACCTGAGCAGAGCCGTAAGGCCCTAGTTCAGACATAATAACTGAGGGGTGGGAATGAAGATTACTGACAGTGAAGTTGGGGGAAAAAGAACCTGCTAGACACATATTTTGGAAGTAGAGCTGACTTGTCTTGCCGATTAACTGGACTGGTGGTTTGCACTTTCTCCAGAATGTGTAGAGATGATTTTTGAAACAGGTTCAAGGCACTAGATGGAGACATCTGATGAAACATCACTAATGAATCCGTCTCAGGCCAACATTGAGCTGTTTGGTGGCTGAGAAGAGGAAGGAAGACTTTGCTGAGTAGAAAGAGAGAGGGAGAGAGTCTTAACAGGGGAGGCCAAAGAAGGAACAGGAGCTAAGACTGCAGAGCCTTGTAAGTCACTAGAAGGCCTGTGGCTTTTATTCCAAGGGAAATGAGGGGCCAGTAGAGAGTTCTGACAGAGAGATGCATGGTCTGCCCTTGGTGTTCACCAGGCTGCTAGGTTGATGTCAGTCTGTCAAGGACAAGCATGGAATAGGAAATCCAGTGGGAGGCTGCTACAGCAATCCAAGCTTGAGATGATGGCGACTTGGGCCAACATGTTGGCAATGGAGGTGATGAGAAGTGGTCAGAATTCAGACGTATTCTGTATTATGGAGACAAGGCAACAGAATGTGCTGATGGGTTGGATGTGAGAGAAAGAGAGGAATCAGGGATAGCCATAATGTTTTTGGCCTGAGCAACTAGAAGCATGGTGCTGCCAAGCACCAAGAGGGATAAACTGAGTGGGCAGGTTAGGGAAGGAGGAACAGCAGGTCAGTTTTAGACGAGTTAAGGTTGAGATGCCTGCCTGAGAGATGTCCAGGATACTGTTGGTTGTACAAGTCTGGGCTTCTGCAGGCACTCTCTGGCTGAAATGCTAATTCCTGGTACAGTGTTCATCTAAGCTTGCTGTACTTCTCCATAGCCATAGCTTGGATTACTCCAGAATGAGAAGCACAGTGGTGAAGCTAAATTGTGCTGCTCTCAGATCTGCACTGGCTTTATTTCCGAGAAAAATAACCAGTCATCCTGCATTTCACCTAAGAAGACCTTTAATCAAGGAGACTCCCGCCCACCTTAGTATGGCAGAAACCCAATTGCAGAACTTCAGACACAGTGAGAAATGGAACTTAATACACTGGCACTGTAATTGAATATGGCACCATTTCTCCAATATCTATAGTATATTTAATCATTTTCCTACTCTATCGGGAGGATGAAATTTTGTTTTTTTATTTCCTTGTAGGACAAAATTGTAAAAGTCTGGGTAAGATCAAAAGTAGCTGAGTTGATCCAAAAGAGCCACACTCAATGCATCTAAATAACCTCGTCTTTGGTTAACAAGGAATCAATGCCAGTGGAATGATCATATTTTAAAACGTCCCCTATAAATGTGACATATGCATCCCCATGTGTCAGCATAATCTCTGCTGAAAACATTTCACTGAATGATGAGTTGATTGGCCCCAATTTGAAAAGCATAGTGTATAAAAACATAATTTCAGGGGGCCAACATTATGACAGATTCTATATTCTGCTCATACACAGAACTGGTTTGAACTGTTTTGAGAATTTTGATAGTCTGTAAATGCCTGCAGCCAAGAAACTTGGCCAGATCGGAGAAGGAGGACATGGAAGGAAGGAAATTCACAACTGTTGGGCAACTATTCTCAGCCAGGCAATGCTTGAGAGAAAATGGCAGGGCAAGGGGACTGATAGATAATCATTGTTTTCACCACCAAAGGAACAGCAGCATAGAGATGAAAAGAACATTGGTTTTGTAAATGCAGACCCCTCGTGCAAATCCCAGCTCCTTCTCTTACTGTGAGATGTCAGACAAATTATGTCACTTATCTGACCCTTGACTTTTACATCTGTGAAAGGAGGGTAACAATAGATGCTTTCTAGGCAGCTGTGAGAATTGAACTAGGTTTTATTTGCATACACACACACACACACACACACAATGTGTTTGACTTATTTCTAATCTCAATGTATTACAAATGGCATGTTAGTAAGGCTCCAATATGATATGGAAGATATCTGAACCACACAGAAGGTATACACCACGGTTTAGAGGACCAAAGAAAAAATGAAAAATGCAGGTCATTTCTGCTAAGATGCCATACAGGGTATTGTCATTCAACAGCTTAGAGACTTGAAAGAATAAACAAAGCCCAACATAGGTCTCTGTTTTCTGTCCACTATATATGTCAGCCACATTGGAGCTCTCTCCTGTGGTCTCCTCATTCATTTTAGTTGAGTGTATCTCAAAACCTATGGCCTCATCAGTTAAAAGCCACCAAAAGAAATTCTTATTTAAAATGTATAAGATATATCAGTGAAAAGCTTTCCTGATTATTTGAGGGAGTCGATGACATAAAAAAGAAACTTTGTAAAAATTCCTCTGCAGTTTTCTATCAATAAACACCTTGCCTGGTATTAATGAGAAGCATCCGTAAGAGAAGTCTGCTCTGCAAACTGCTGATTCATAAGGGATTTTAATTCCTTTGTTACTTCTCTTTTTTGGCCTGCTATGAAAACAGAAAGGATGAGGACCAATTCCAAATCCTGGATCACAGCAGAAAGTCCAGAAAAATGGATGGCATATGGAGGCTGGGGATTAAGCAGGAAGGTGAGAGGGTAGTGAGAATCAAAACCCCGGAGAGAGAGAGAGGAGGAGAGCCAAAAACGAAGGAAGTTTGGCTTGCCAATCCCATCCCAAGGGGACCTTAACTTTCAAATGAGAATGGTGTCTCTGATTTGCTCTTTAAGCAAATATTGATTGGGTTTTTCAGAGTGACTTTAATGTGAGAAATTCTGTGACTCTGCTAGAAGCAAGAGTGGATAGATTGTCACCTTCCCCATTGAATTTGCCATCAAGCCAGATGAAGAAACAAACAATAATAAGTGAGAGGAGTTAAGTCATTGCTCAACTCTTCCTCAATTTTTTTTTTTGCACCAGTCTTCTCTTGCATAACAAAATCATCTCAAGAAACAGCACCTGTTTTGGGGGAATTGAAGAAAGAAACCCAAAATGTGAGACTGCAGCATACTTGCTGAGTATGAAGTGCTTTCATTTTAAAACTCTGATTTACCTACATATGGTGAACCTCCTTGGGAAAGATGGGACACATCTTGTATGACGAGGAGGACCTCCACTGTGACCCATGCAATGGCATGCGCTGAGCAGAGGGACAGCTCAAAGCCAAAGCAGGGACACCACGGAGAGGTGCGCTGCAATAGGATCAATGTCAAGGATACAGGTCTGTGGTGCTAGGGGCTCCAGCTTAATCCATGACCAGAGAAGGTGTTCAAAACCTGGGCTCTGTGCAGTAAGGTGTCTGCCATGGAGCATCGCCTCAAGCTGCCTCCTGCCTGGGAGAGGGAAAGAAGCACTTAGGCCAACTTTGCTGTGGGCCTTAATGGACAATACTCATTGTCACTGGTACAATTTTCCTTAGTTTCATCTTTCCCTGACTCTTTTGTCATCACAGAGTTAAGATTCAAGAGTAAGATCAGGTGTGAACTGAAGGAAAAGATATAGCCTGAGTCCCATGCCAGAGAGACAAGGGTAATCCCTGTGACTCACGTGTCCCAGCCCAGCCACACAGGACTCCCTACACACATGGAGCAATGCCCCATAAGGGCCATGGGAGAAAATCAGAATCTCCTGGGGGACTTCTCTTGGCAAGGAGGGGAATGTATACTTTTCACTTAGCAAACTAGCTGCACACACACACACACACACACACACACACAAGCGTGTGTGCATTTTCATACTTTCCATATTTTCTACTACAAACATATTATTTTGACATCACAGAACCAGAAGTGTTATAAAATGAAGATGAGCACCTAAAGCACTTAAACCCTAAGGTATACTGACTTACTCAGGTAACCACACTCAACAATTTTTTGAATTATCACCTCTCCCACTGTTTCTGAGATTTGAACTGTTCAACGAACAAATGCTGCTCGCTGTTCACTGTGAAATATTCATTTATTATCACTGCGTTCTGAAGCAGATACCACCTATCTTCACATTAGCACATCCCTTACTATGGATCCATTGAAAAGCACTACAGAGTTGCTTTTGTTTCATCCTACTTAAACCCTCTTAAAGCAAACGTCAAAAATTGTTTTGTGAGTTTAAAAATGTGCTGATGGGTATATACCCAAAACAATTGAAAACAGTGTTCCCAAGGGAGACAGTTATACACCCATGTTTATAGAAGCATTGTTCACAATAGCCAATGATGGAGGCAACACAAGTGCCTGCTGACAGATGACCCAATAAACAAAACATGATATATGTACACAATGAGAATTTTTCAACTTTTGAAAGGAAAGAGAATCTGACACACGCTACAACATGGACGAACCTTGAGGACACTATGGTAAGTGAAAACAGTCAGTCACAAAAAAAGACAAACACTGTATGATTCCACTTGGATGAGGTACCTATAGTAATCCCATTCACACAGACAGCAAGCAAATTGGTGGTTGCCAGGGCCTAGGGGTAAGAGGAAATCAGAAGTTTTGTATAATGGGTGCAGAGTTTCAGTTTTGCAAGATGAAAAGAGTGCTGGAGATTCATTGCACAACAATGTGAAGGTACTTAACACTACGAAACTGTACGCTTAAAAATAGTTAAGATGGTAAATTTTATGTTATGTGTGTTTTACCACAATTAAATTTTTTTAATTTAAAATGTATAGTACAGGGCCAGGTGCAGTGGCTTACACCTGTAGTCCCAGCTACTTGGGAGGCTGAGGTGGGAGAATTGCTTGAGCCCAGGTAGTCGAGGCTGCAGTGAGCCGTGACTGTGTCACCACACTCCAGCCTGGGTGACACAGCAAGACCTCATCTCAAAAAATAAATAAAAGTAAAAATAAAATGTATTGGGCCGGGCATGGTGGCTCATGCCTGTAATCCCAGCACTTTGGGAGGCTGAGGTGGGTGGATCACAAGATCAGGAGTTCGAGATCATCCTGGCCAACTTGGTGAAACCCCGTCTCTACTAAAAATACAAAAATTAGCCGAGTGTGATGGCACATGCCTGTAATCCCAGCCACTTGGGAGGCTGAGGCAGGAGAATCACTTGAACCCGGGAGGCAGAGGTTGCAGTGAGCCAAGATCGCGCCATTGCACTCCAGCCTGGACAACAACAGCAAGACTCTGTTTTAAAAAAATAATAATAAATAGGCCGGGCGCGGTGGCTCACGCTTGTAATCCCGGCAATTTGGGAGGCCGAGGCGGGCGGATCACGAGGTCAGGAGATCGAGACCATGGTGAAACCCTAGTCGGGCGCGGTGGCGGGTACCTGTAGTCCCAGCTACTCGGAGAGGCTGAGGCAGGAGAATGGCGTGAACCCGGGAGGCGGAGCTTGCAGTGAGCCGAGATTGCGCCACTGCACTCCAGCCTGGGCCACAGAGTGAGACCCCGTCTCAAAAAATAATAATAATTAATAATAATAATAATAAATAAAATGTATTGTACAATCTATCATTCTGTTAAATGAAAAAGACTTTAGGAAAGAGGTGAAATTTCAGCAGGTACACTTGGCAAAGAGTGTGGCTGGGAGAACAGAAGTATTGGGAAGGGATTCAGAGGCAAAGGGAGCAACACTGAGAAATCCATCTGGAATCCACTGGCATGTTCCCAATCGATTCTTGATGGAGTGAGCGTCTCTAAGGGCTGGGATGTCCTTGTGTGAATGTACTGTCAGCAGAATGCTGGCTAGGACTGGAAGGGAAAAGGCTCTTGAGGGAGTAAGGGTCTTGAAGCTAAGGGGATGGCTTTGGGTGTGGATGGACATGAGGGGTAATAGCGACCATAGGGGTTGGATGAGAGAGGGGATGCCGTGAGAGCAGCAGGTGAGAAAAATGAAGTTGGCAGCTGCATGAAGGATTGACTGCAGGGAGCCATGCCAGAAGCGGGAAAGCCAGTGAGGAATGGATTGTAATTATTGGTCTTGGAACATAAGCATTTCCTTGCCATTAAATTGATCTGACCACAATAAGTCACAGTATTTACCCAGTCCTACAATAAAATGGCTCAGCATTTTACAGTAACAAGTCTCCAAGGAAACCCCAATATTAAAGTCCCAACAGATGCAAAAGGAAAATATTGAAGAAAGGGAAGCTTAGAAGAGGGGGGGAAATGGAGGAGAAATACAAAGACTAACATATAGGGAAATATATTGCGAAATCAGTTTGTATCAGCAAACTAGAAATCCTCTTTTTTTTTTCCAAAAATAGCTGAACCATGTAACACTAGCCAAGGCAATATATTAACATATCACACATTGATGAGTGTTTCTTCTTAAGATTGTTGAATAAGCAAAAACTGTAATAAGAGAGAATCATGTGCATGAAAAAGAAGCACAGAAGAAAGCATCAAATATTTTATGGAAGAGTAAGGGTCCCATTCCTAGTGGAGCATGGAGTATGAGTGAGGGTCAGGGAAACGTGTGTGTATGTACGTACGTGTCACACACATGCTAGAGTGCTACCAGGCTGGTGGCTGCATATGACGGAAAGTACAGGGTAGAACCCCAGATCAAAGGGTGGTGTGATGGTGCTGACTTACATATAGACCTGATTGTCAAAGATACTTGCTGGTGAGAATCAGCTCATGAAAAAGCATGGATATTGTTAAAAATAACTTATATTTAAACCTCAGTTCGGAACACTTTTGATGTGCCTTGGACAGGCAACTTAACCTCATGAAGTCTCAATAAATACACGTCTAAAACCAGATGAATGCACTTAGTTGAGATGATTAGAAATAATGTACATAGAGTGCCTGGAATAGTGCCTGACACATAGTAGGTGCTAAAACAAACAAACAAACAACAGTAGCTATAATGAAAATAGTGTGGTATTACTTATATTTGTATATATAAACTACTATTGATCATTTCAAGGAAATTTACCTAGTTACATACCTTTTCAACAACACGCATTTACTGAGCATCTATTATATGGCAAGTGTTAGGTGCTGAAGGGATATACCACATCTCTGCCTTTAACAAGCTTAGCATATACTCTGATGTACCAGCATAGGTACTCTTCAGAGCCTCCTATGTGGATACCAAGATGGTCAGGTGCACAGGTGAGAACCTCAGCTGATGGAAGATGGGAGGACTCTGGTCACTGTCCGCCAAAGGCCCAGGCCAAGGTCACAGTCACCCTGTGATGTGCAGTGCTTCCCCTACCGGAAGGAGGGCTTGAAGACCCTGGGGCCTAAATTTCCACAGAATCAGAAATGGACCCACTCAGATTGCTCAGCCACCATGCTTCAGAAAGTGGAAAAGAAGAGGAGCAACATGAAGAAGTGAGTCCTCAGATGCAGGAGGGGCAGCCAGCTGATCCACAGAGGAAGGCCATCAGCTGGGTCTCTCTTGGAAGCACCACCACATCCCAAACCCTCAGGTAGTTCCCAGCCACAGCAAAGAGCCAGAGGCCTGAGGGTGCTGCTACCAAAAGAGAAGATAGTTGTGAAGAATGAGTGAGTCTCTCCATCCCCATGGCCCACAATACAGTCATTTTGATCTCCTTTTTCAAACAGATATTCAGCAACCTCCAGGGACCTCTCTCATGGACCGTGTTGCATTCAGCCAGCCATTTTCATGTTCTGTAGCTGCATGAGCTCACCCCTGTCGGGCTCACTCCCATCACGTTGGATGCCCCCACCTCTGTGAGGGAGGGCAGAAGGTCAGGGAAGGCAGACATTGAGCAACACAGAATGCCATGTGGTGCTGTTCGGGGAACAGTGACATTCAATGAGGTGGCATGGAAAATCATATGAGGATGGAGAGGTTGGAAAGAGGTGTCAAAGGAAAGATACTCAGAGATGAGGGGGATGAATAGAGAGGGCAGCAGGAAGACTGCCGGGGGTTCTTGTGGAGGAGGAGGTGGAGAGGGAACAAAAGAGCAGGTCAGGAGACAGTTCTCAAAGATACAGAACATCAGGCCCACTCTGTAGACAATGGGATTGTTCCTGCCACACAGAAAATGAACGCAGGATTATTCACTTGGCAACTGCAACTCAAGATGCTGCAGTGGAATTCTTCTTGTCCCTCCCCCATTCCATATGCACTTCTGCTTCCTGAATCCCTGTCTCCCCTTATGATACCACCACCCACCCGTTTCCCTACATAGAAACTCGGGAGTCATCCTTCACTGCTCCTTGTCCTGGGTCCCCTACATCCATGCAGACATTCATCCTTATCTACACCGATTTCTCTAAATAGCTCTCAGCATCCTCTCTTCTTCTCCATCCCTGCTGCTACTATGACCACTCAGGCCCTCACCCCTTCTTGGTCAATATCCCTCTAACTTCAGTGTCACTCAGTGTATTCTCTGCATTGTCCATCTCCTGCCACCAACCTGGTTGCTCTCAAATTCAAAAACAGCCATGCTGCTGCCATCTATTCGCACTATTTCACCAGCTCCCTATGGCTTTCATAAGAAAGTCCCCATAAGAAAGTCCCGGCTTGTCATGGGAGACCCTTCATGATCTAGTGCTCACCTATCTCTCCTGTCTCATCAACCATTCTCCTGTTCCCCAGACACCTTGTCCTCTGGCTTTATCAAACTCCCTGCTGTCCCTTCTACCAAGAATGGGCCAGGCTGCTCCCACCTCAGGACCTTTTGCATGTGCTGTTGTTTTCAGACCAATATCCATTCCCTCCATTGTCTTGATTCACCCAGTGAGTATTTCCTTCCTCCTGAAGGAAGGAATCCAGGCACACACACTGCCTCTTACATGAAGTGCCTCTGATGGCTCAGGCTGATTTAAGTTCCCCTCTTCTCTGTCTCCGTGGTGCACCCTGTGATCTTCATAACAGCACATATTACACTGGGCAAACCTGTAGACTAGACTGGGAGCTTCCTGAGAGCAAGGACTGTTTTATCCAGCCCTGTGTCCTCAGCATCTATCAGGGTACTCCATTCATGGTGGATGTTTTAATAACTGCTTTGCATTTAATGTATGAATAATGTGAACAAATGATAAATACTTGTGCCAGGCAGAAAGAAAGCTTGGAATGCTTGGGTTTTATAATCTGAACTTCCGTCTAAATGGTAATTTCTAGAAGTAAAATAGAGCACAACATGAAAAGAAGTTTCACTGAGGCCCAGGTGATTTGGCATATTGTATACCACCACTTTTAGGGTCAGATAATAAAGGTGGAAATACTTATGTGCCCACATATATTTGAGTTCAATTTGGTCTCACCATTCTCTGTGTTACTGAGGGTAGTGTGCCCCGCAAGATTTTCAGTTTGGCATGTGTGGGGAAATTGAAGTTATCGTGCAAGTAACCCAATATGTCTGCTCAACGTCTTTCGTCTGTTCAAACTGGTGCGCCATTGAGCCCTCTCTCCCACCATCGCCACCAAATGCCCTTCCCATCCTTGGATGTAGAAATACACCAGAATGTCAGGACAGATCTTCTCCTACATGCCAGGCTCTGAGCCATCCTGCAGTCTTTACAGAGCCAAAGGGCTCCCTGGATTGCCTCAAGTGCTTCAAAATGAGCCCAGAAAGACAAGTGGAGGACAAACATAACAAAAATATGCACCTGTAAAAATAGCCTTGTAATAACAGCCGCCCGTGAGCGAGGTGGAAGCGGTAACAGATGGCTACGTCTGTCTAATTTTCCAATCCCTGAGGTTGTACCTCTCTGCTTCCTTTCCATCTCTTCTCCTGGAACACAGTTTTGGCAGGCAATGGGTCCCTTGGAATCAACAGCATTATTCAAAGTCATTCCAGAATCTTACAGCAAACAAGGCCAACCTACATGCGACGCAGAATCAGAAACTCCAAGTTACAAACATGAGCCATGCCCAAAAGAAGTCAGTGACCTTATTAGGACATCCCTTGCAATTTAACAAAGGACATTCATTGAAGATCAAGGTGCCTTTTGAGTGAAAACAGGAGAAATTGGGCTCTGTTGAAAGTCAAGAAGTATTTAGGCAATATTACCTGCTGATTACCTGCCAGGTGACTGGGCTCAGGTCGGCCATGCTGTACTAACTCCTGCTGCTGCATTGACCCACTTCTGACCCCCACCAGGGCATCACTTGTAGGCCAGTCTGCTTCCTCACTTCGAAAACAGTCTGCAACTTTACACGAACGTTGACTAAAGCTCTTCGTCCTCATCAGTGTTCCCTAGAACAGACTCCCAGTGTCCTGAGAGTTATATATATTTATAAATATTTCATAGTGAATACAAAATGTGAAACTCAATGTTTTCAGAATCACTTGAACTTGCATTGGAATTCTATTCTTATAACTTCCTTGGGCCACTAATTTAAAGAGGTCGTGCTTTAAAGTATTGTACAAATAAAATATTTAATATATTTCTTAATACCTTATTTTCTTTACCATAATTATATAGGATAAAGAAAATGGGTTTGATCTTCTCACCAAGCACCACACCAAGGCCCTCACAGCCCCGCCAGGTCATCCATACAAATATTATCACTTTCTAGGAGCACCAGGAGGTGAACAAATTTGGGAATTAACAGTCTAAGGAAATTGGAATTAATATGTCAAACATTTGACGTGCACTTACTAAGCATGGTACTAGGCCCTCTAGGAGCATGTCATATTGATAAGGGTATTAACCCCGCACTCACAGAACTTTCCATCTAATGAGGATGAGGAAGCCAGTAGCCCTAGTGCCCAGCAGATGCCATGGATCAGGGTGAACTTAGAGAATACGGAGCTCATGCAGAGAGCTTCATATTCCTCCTCTCCATCCTCATCAAAGTCCTCTGATTTGGGTAGTATTGCACCTCCAAAGGTGGGAGAACAGAGGCCTAAAGAAGTTAAATGGCTTGGCCAAGGTCACACAGACTAAATCATCAATTGTGCATGAGCCTGAGTCTGTCTGACCCTATAGAGTCCATAGTCTTTCTCTTAACTGAACCAGTTACTTCTCAGAAAAAGTATTATAGTAACACAAAATGCTGAGGCGACTAGGCAAGAAGGAGAAATCCATTTCATTGAGGTTGCTGGTATAGGTATCAGAGAGGGCTTCATGGAGGAGGTGGCGTTGGAGCTGGGCCTTGAAGGAATAAGAGTTCAATCGAAAATTCATGAGAAAGAGAATTTCAGGCCAAGGAACCCGGAAGGGTGTGAGGTTAGTGAGCTAGCAGTTAATATGGTATATTCTTGAAATGCAGGGAATCTGCAGGGATGGAGCAGGAAATTAGCAAAACAACACTGCCTGCAAAAGGCACAGTGTACCAGTGATGGTGTTTTCTGCATAGCAACCAGGTAAGCACATCCATCCTCCAGCCCTCCTTCACCGTGGACTCTCCTCTAGCTGTTTACCACTGGTTCCCACCTTCCTCTTGCCAAAATGTTTACCTCTCATCCTTTCTCCCTATTCCAAGAGATTTAATGAGTGTGTGAAAATCAGAAGTCTTTAAAAAAGAATTCAGGCCAGGCGCAGTGGCTTACGCCTGTAATCCCAACACTTTTGGAGGCTGAGAGGGGCAGATCACTTGAGGTCAGGAGTTTGAGACCAGCCCGGCCAACATGGTGAAACCCTGTCTCTACTAAAATTACAAAAACTAGCCGGGTGTGGTGGCAGGCACCTGTAGTCCCAGCTACTTGGGAGGCTGAGGCAAGACAATTGCTCGAACCTGGGAGGCGGAGGTTGCAGTGAGCCGAGATCGTGCGACTGCACTCCAGCCTGGATGACAGAGACAGACTCCACCTCAAAAAATAAATAAAAAAATAAAAAAGAATTCAGTTGAACTTGCACAGCATTTTTTTGTTGTCAAGCCACTCAAAACCATCTGTCTCTAGCCATCTGCAGCAGATACTTCCAAACTCCTGGGGGAGCCTTGGGACATTGTGACCTTCTGCTCTTTCCATGAGACACACATGGGGCCCAGACAACCTGTGAAGTCTACCCCAGAGATAAGACTGGGCGTCAGCTTTACAATTACACAGAACACATGGATCCAGGCACAAGAGAAAACTTCCGTCCTCAGGTCACGACTTAGGGGGGATCTTGTGGGAGGAAGGCACCCAACTGCACTCTTTTCTAGACCTTTGCCAAGGTCGAGATGATTCCCACAGAAGAAGCAGGGATTGCCGTAGTGAGGCAAACCACACCATGTGCTCCAGGTGAAGAGAGCAAACAGAGGTAGGTGGGGCAGGTGGGTAGAAATAGAAAGGCACCACCTCCTGAGAATGATACTGGTCATGAAGGTATAGGGAAGGTAAGAGCAAATGCGTGGCTACTTGGCTGGTTTCCCTGAGAATTCTGGGTCTTTGTACCACTTGGTTCTTAGGAGAAACCCAATAAATAGATGAAAAGTCTTTGCTTCTTTAATTCCCCAGAGTGGAGCCGAGACAATGGCCTGCATGCACTGCAGCCTAAAATTATTCATCAGCCTAAGTGTAAAAGGTTCTAGAAAAGCAGGGGTCTTTAGTGTGGTGGGGGCGGAATGAGATTGTAGAGGATTTCAGTATGAACAGGAGTGAAGGCATTCAATAAAAAACATGTGAAAAAAGGAAATGAATGAGAGAAGAAAGAATCTAAAAGAAACATGGGTGAAAGGGTGGGCTTGGGGGATTGTTTTCCTTTTTTTTTTTTTTTTTTTTTTTTGCAACTGGAGAGATTTGATCATGTTTAAATACTGACGGCAAAGAATCAGTAAGAAAGAAGCTGTGGAAGCCCAAGGGGCAAGGCTGCTGGGTGAAGGGAACCCATGAGCAGGTGGGAGAGCACAGTGGAAGGTGTGTGCTTATGGAGGAGAAGGGAAGGGAAGTCCACACATTGCAATGACTGAAGTATGTGAGGATGGATGAAGACAAGTGTCGGGGAGACTGGACAGTGGAGCCAATTCCCATCTGATATCTTCCACTTTCCCAGGTGGGTCGGGGGGCACAGGGAAACTGAGGAAGCCTTGAAGTAAATATGGTGGCAAGTGGAAGAGAGATGACTGAGACTCACAGAAGAATGGCGGCCCTCAGCTGAGGTTGGGGAGCATGGACTGGTAGCAGCTGCAACCCAAACATCGCATGATTTCCTCCAGCCATGCTCAGCAGGCCAGGCAGGAAAAGGAGATGCAAGTTGACCAAGATTGGCTTTTAGGTGGATGGGTGGGGAAGGCATTAGAGGGCAAGAGCACTGAAGACATTGGCAAGGGAATTGTTGAAATGTCTTCACTCATTCAACACATGTTTACTGAGCACCTGATGCATGCCAAGCTTTAGCCTGAGCGTTGGAGACACAGTGGTGCGCAACACAGGCAAGGATTGTTCCAGTGCTGTGCAGTGGAGGCAAACAAGAAACAAGAAGATAAACAAGGAAATCAGAATTTCAGATGCTGGGTGGGGGCCATGACAGACATGGTGCGACAAGGAGGAGCCTGCTGTGTTTGGGGTCATCCAGGAAGACCTCTCTAAGGAGGCTGAAGGGATCACCCCTCAGGTATAGGCAGGGTGGGGAACAAGGGGAAGTCCCTCGAGGCTGGTAGGTAAGGAGGCTGACAGTCTTGCAGGGACCCAAGAGAGTGGGGAGACCGGAAAGGCAGGAAGCTGAGGCCAGAGCAGTGCATTCATTGCACAGTCTCAGCAGTTGGGCTGTTCCTGGACCTTTGGTTGAAAGGATGATACTGGGGCTTGGTATGTTTTCTCTGCTTTTCTCAGAATTGCAACTAAGGTCCAAAGCTGAGCCCAGAAGTCCTAAGAACTCAACATTTTAAGTTCAGAAAAACTTACAGTTATTGCACAGGCTTGCTGATACGTGTCCTTGCCAAGAGGACGATAACAGCACAGAGAGCCCAACAACTCTGACAGCTGCTGGCTATGAGGCAGAAGACGTCTGCCTTGTCACCTTCATTTAGTTCCACTCGTCCCTGCCCCATAGAGGGGAGAGAAGACTCAGGAGAAGGCACCACAACTCTCCTCCATCCTAAATGGGGACCAGCCTTATGGGCTGGCCTATGCCAGGTACCAAGGAGTCCTTTAGATGGTAGACAAAAGCTTAGAAGAGATAGGACTGGAATGAGCCCATCCTGAGACCCGAGAGTGACTGCACAGTTATGAGAGTCATGCCGGGAAGGGGCAGAGGAGGTCCACTCTTTAGTGGTAGCACTTTGGGAGAAGAACTGCTATTTTAGGTCTCTAGCCCAACACATCTGGCTGCCACAAGAACTTGTTTTATGGCTTTAAGACAAAGTGGCTACCTTGTTCCTTCATCATCCAACAAGGGTTTATTTGGCACGTAGGATGTACTCAGCTCCACAGCAGGCACTGAGGAGACAGTGGTGGGCACAGCGCACAGATCCTCACCTTCCAGGCACTTAATGGAGGAGAGAGATGCTAACACACCCAAAGACACAATAATTCTGCTTCTGATGTGTGCCCAGCATCAGGGTTGAGAGTGGTATTGGGGACAGGGAGAGGAAGGGACTCTTGTAGTTAAAGTGACCAGGGAGAGTTGGCATTTGAGTGGGGAACTTGCTGGAGCAAGGGGTGAGCTCTGTTGATGACTGAAAGAGGGGCTCTCTCTGGAAGAGGATGCTGTGGGAGAGGAATGAGCTTGGTAGAGTTGGGGGTGGCTGGAGTAGCCTGAGCAAGATGGATGTGGTAGGAGATGAGGGCAGACAGGGGTCTACCCTGGAGGCCTTTCCAGACATGGTAAGGCTTTGCAGTTGTCTTGGTGTGAAGAAAAGTTCCTGGAGGGTTTTGAGTGGGGGTGTGACACAATGTGACACTTTCTTTGAGATAGAATCTCGCTCTGTCACCCAGGCTGGAGTGCAGTTGCGCGATCTTGGCTCACTGCAAGCTCCGCCTCCCGGGTTCATGCCATTCTCCTGCCTCAGTCTCCCGAGGAGCTGGGACTACAGGTGCCTGCCACCACACCCGGCTAATTTTTTGTATTTTTAGTAGAGATGGGGTTTTACTGTGTTAATCAGGATGGTCTTGATCTCCTGACTTCGTGATCCGCCCACCTCGGCCTCCCAAAGTGCTGGGATTACAGGCGTGAGCCACCGTGCCTGGCCAATGTGACACATTTTTAAGACATTCTTCTGGATGCCATGGAAGATGGAAGATGCCATATAGGGCAAGAGCAGAAACAGGAGGCTGATTCCCAAGGCTGCAGCAGCCTAGGTTGAGGACTGTCAGGCCTGGAAGCAGGAAGGCAGAAGAAACGGTCAGATAAGGGATAGATTGGGATGGTGGGTCCTGCCATATCCTGGTCTGTTGAGGTAGAAAAGAAGGTAAGATCCCAGGGTGGAGGGTGAGTCACACACGCTTGAGACAAAGAGAACGGCAGCAGGTCCAGGGGCTCCTTGAAAGAAGGGAAGTGACCAGGAGACATGGTGAATGAGTGAAGATCTGCAAGGGACTCGGAGAGCAAGGAGGACCCCAACCCAAATGAGAGCATCCACTTGAGGGCAAAGGTTTCAGTGAGAGCCAAGAAATGGTGAAACTTTCTGTAACTAGGTGAAGAGCATGCATGAAATTGTTTGCAACTAATAGAGGTTCCACAGAGCACAGTGGAAAAGTTTAGAAGAAGAGCAATTACATCGGGTCCAGGGAGAAGGAAGTACATGGCCACGTGAAGAGGACAGTGACCAAAAGACTTTGTTCAGTTTGTGTGAAAGACATAGATGAGTCATGGGGGAAATAAATGACCTAGAAATGTCCACAGATCTGGACTCCAAAGTCTCTGATGGATTGGAGGACTCAGGCCTCTCTGGAAGAAGCCGGCTGCTCCTGGAAATCCTACACCAGGTGGGCTGGCAACAGGATTAGTTGGTTCTCAGGAGCTACCCTGAGTGCTGGAAATAATATTAGCTCCAGATGGATGGGAGGCCTTTCTGGATGGAATCCTTCACAGATTGTCTCAACTGTGACTCCAGGGGAATACATGGAAAAATGGCATCATGGATTCTAAAATAACTGCAAGTGAGATCATTGTATGTACTTTCTGTTTCCTTTACACAACCCTCACTCAACTTCTCAACCCACAGAGATATGATTTCTGCTCACTCCATTTCACCAAAACAGCCCTTGCCAAGTTCTCTAGTGGTCTCCATATTACTTGAGCCAACTGACCTTTTTCAGCCCTCATCTTCCCTGACAACTCAGCCCTGTTGGCCACACCCTTCTTTGTGAAACACTTTCTTCCTTTGGATTTCAATAGTGATGTCACCCTCTCCTAATTGTCTTCCTGCCCCCAGCTACTCATTGGCTCTACCTCTCAAATCCTCACTTACATAGCCTATAAGTGTTGGGGTGCCTTAATGCTTGATGGTAGGCCCTCTACCCTTCTCACTTAATAACCTTTCTCTGAGGCATCTCAATCAGATCTATGGCCTCGACTGCTTAATATAACAGAGGCATGTAAAAACTGCTGCAGGAGGGTTTAGCCGAGTGTGTGACTATGGCATGTGAAAAGTAGCTTGATTTGGGGTCATTGCTATTCAGTGGAAAATGTAACCTTGGGATGGATAATGCATCCCAAATTTGAACCCTGAAAGACTATTCAGTGGATTGGAAGACCAATAGGTTCCAATAAATTAAAACTAATTGCTGTTTATCCTTCATCAAAATTACCATTATTCTAAAAGGTAAGTGCTTGTCTATACATTACAAGCCCTGTGTCTATTGCCTATGCATTAACTATGTATTAGCATTTCCTACATTCTGTCCATTCCTTTTATCCAAAATATTCATGCCCACCTTTTACTCAGCAGTCCACCAGGCTTTCCCATCCTCAGTAGCGTTTATTGATTGCCTTCAGGATCTATAGTGATGTTTAAAGCACTATAATCCATCTCTATCCTCAAAGATCTTGATGGAGTATTACAATAACCCTATCACTTATTGTTGTCAGCTTTTCCATCAACATCAATTAGAAAAGGCATGAAGGGACCATATGTTGATCAATTACTTTATCAAGTGAACAAGTATGAAGCATCGCTTGCAAATGATCAACCATCATTATTGCATGCAACTAAAAGGAGTATGTTTTATTTATTTATTTATTTATTTATTTATTTTTTTTGAGGCAGAGTCTCACTCTGTTGCCCAGGATGGAGTATAGTGGCATGATCTCGGCTCACTTCAAACTTCACCTCCTGGGTTCAAGAGATTCTCCTGCCTCAGCTCCCAAGTAGCTGGGATTACAGGTGTATACCACAACGTCTGGCTAATCTTTTATTTGCAGAGACAGGGTTTCACCATGTTGGCCAGGTTGATCCTGACCTCAAGTGATCCACCTGCCCTGGCCTCCCAAATTGCTGGGATTACAGGTGTGAGGCACTGCAACCAGCCTGTTTTATTTTTTTTTTTTAATCCACAATATAGCCAAATCTCTTGTATACACAAAACAGTGATCTGCGGTCCATCTCATGGCAACCATGCTGTTCAGCCTATTGATCTTCTTTAATGAATTACCTGCTTTGCTGACATCTGCACTCTGCAATTCCAGAATTGATCACACATTTCCCTCATAGCCCATCTCCTCATTTCCATTAATTTTACATACTGTCTGCAGAGATAATCTGCTGTAAAGGAGGTAACACTCACCTTGGAATCAGAAGTCCTGGGTCCAAGGTCTAACTTGTAATTCATTGGGTCATGCACAAATCTAATTTTCTTCATCTCTATATCTGCCTGAATAACTCTACAGTCTCTCCACACCTCTCAAAATAGGCAGGTGGTAAGAGTTATTACTTATTAGAAGAAGCTTTAGAAATCCAAATATTTCACCATCGTCCTTGATCAATGGAAAGTTTAAGAGAGCCAGAGTCGTCTATTCTCAGTAGCACGGACTGCAGGGAGCTGCCTCAGTGAAGCCCCTGTTGATTTATTAAATTAATGTATTACAGTTTGTGTGCAGAATATTAGACATGCCTAGCTTCAGGTCTCAACCTGAAGACATGTTTCATCCAACTAGATCTTCAGAATTACCCTGTGAGATAAACCGGGCAGGTGCTATTGTTTTGATTTTGCAAATGAGGAGAGGCTCAAAGTTTAGCAAACTGAACAAGATCACACAGCTAGAAAATGGACAAACCAGGGCTCCACTTTTCAGGCTTTCTAACCCCTAGTTCTTCACCTTCCAACACCTCTAACTGGAAGGGAGAAAGCAGTGCTGAAGTCCCTTTTCAGTGCAAAGAATGACAATTTAATAACCCGAGAGACTTAATGCACCTTACAAAAATTCATTTCTCCCCTATTCACAAAGAGTCAGGGAGAAATTGATTTAGAACAATCAGGAGAAGACTCAGTAAACTTCATCTACACAATAAAAATTATATACTTGGCATTCTCACATAACTTCACATTGTGTAGTTATTGGCAATAAATAAAAATTTATCTCATAGATAACCAGATGGTTAGTATAATTATTTTACAACACAAAACACCTAGACAGGCTTCCTTTTTATTGGGTAGAGATAATTTAAAAATCAATTTAACAATACCACTTTAAATGTACACAGTTCCAAGCCTCGTTGTGGTGGGATGTATCCTGGAAATTTTGGGCATTTAATTTATAATAAGCCTCAATAAATTGCCCTCATGAGATGGCTCTCATGACTAGAGGTCGTACATATAGGCTGAAGCTTTGTTGTAAACAGACTACACAGTGCATTCTAGCCATTTCCAGCTTGAGATACAGGAAACTCCTCTTATCGTAATCAAATGCTAACAAGTCCCTTTGACTTAGAAAGTGACATACAGTGAAATGGACCCCAGTTTAAATGCTTCTCAAGTTTTCAGGGTGAGAAAGCGATTCCAAAGCAACCCATTAGAGGTATTTGTCTGCATGCGTAAGACATTAGGCAGCCTGATATGACTTGATGTTTGCAAAGGGAAAGATGGGTTTGAGGCAAAAGGATTTTGTATGTGCAAAGTGGTACAGGCCAAAAGAGCCACACATGTAACTTCTTTACTTACAGCTTGCCAGATCTTTGCTTGGCTGCAACTAGCTGATTTTTTTATGAATGTTAAGTTCATGGGCAAATGAATAGAGGATCCAAACCTACCTTTTTAATTACAAAATACTTTTTCCTCCCCACAATCAGACTTCTACTCATTTCAGCACTGAAAAAAAAATGTAATCATCATAATTCCTAGTAGCTTGCTTCTGTTTCCGCTTCAATAGATACCCTGTAGATGGGAAGTCACATAACAGCTCCATGTCCTATCAAGTTGCTTCCACCCGAAAACAGCTGCAATGCTTTTCTAATTAAACCCCAGCACCAAACTGTGAGCTTCTGCATCAATCATTAATATTGTATTATGGATCATTTTAAATTCTGACTGGGGTAGGTGGCTCCCCGCACGCTGGTCTCTGAAGGAGATTTTTCAAATAATCTTTAAGCGGCATTGAAAAAATAAAACAAGCTGCCTGCTGTTTGTGGAAAGCTCTACTATCCTGCTGCACCCTGATTAGCTGTTAACACTAATTGAGAGATGAATATTGCTTATTCCAAAAATGCTAAAGATGGGTTTTTTTAAATTATGAAAAGGAAAACGCAGTTCTCCTCACCTCAAAAATGTGTCTGTGGCTCCTTGCCCAAATTCTAAACAGTGCCAAAAGAATGGTGGTTTCTGGGTGTCTTGTCTACAGTTTGCAGAGTGATTATCCTGAATCACTTCTTTTCTCTAGGTGGCCCTCCAGAGTTAGTGAACTGTGACCTCCACGTGGGATTTGGACATGCGTGCCCTACATCTGGAATGCAGAAACACTCTTCACAGAATTCTGATAGCCCAGAAATATTTCTGTAAATCTCTGTCCTGGTAAGGCACATGTTGATGTATTTGGGCTTAAGCTCATAAACCAAGAGGAACAGTTTCCTACATCCCCCTTCGAATGACTAAAGCCAACGGGCTGAGCCAAATGGGACAATTTAGACAAAGAGAGACTGGCGAAAACCAAATGAATGTCTGCTTCCTTCTAGCATTCTAGGAAAAATACCAAGCGGCTGTGCCAAAGTGCACTGCTTGCCTTTGTTAGGAAAATACACTCAAAATCAGGGGAATCAGTCAGTACCAGGTTCGGGAAAGATGTATGCAAGAGAGACTCCCTGATGAGGAAAAATCGACTACAGAAACACAGCATGCACCCAGCTCAGCATAAACACAGCTTAAAAATCTAAGGAACTAGGACGAAGTGTAGAATCCCGAGGTTCTCATTCTTGTTCCCATAAGCCGGGATTGGCTGAGCCTTAGCCAGGATACCTCCCGGCATTCAGCCACATCAGCTAAAGAGATGAGGAACCTGAGAGGAAACAAATGTGAGGAAGAGAATGATTCAAGAGGACCAGAAATACAAGGAAAGGACAGAGGCCCTCGGATGGTTCACAGCAGAGAAGACAGGCTGAAAGATTCAGGAACCGGCTGAAAGCCACCATGCCAGAGCCTCCCGAAGGGTGGAATCAGAGACGTCTCCTGCTATTATTGTATCAGCAGCCTCACGTCTACCCTCAGACCTGAATTTTGTTATAGATTTACACACATATGATAGAGTCCTGCCCATGCTACTTTCCTGCTATCTCCGTGTTTCCTAGAACCAAGGTGCACCCCTCCCCACGGCCTCTCCCACTGCCATCACATTCTAAGCATACGTCCAGTCCTCAGGAGCTATAAGACCTTGAGTGTATTGGTGAAACTCTCCAAGTCTCATTTTCTTCATCTGTAAAATGAAAATAGTGGAATATATTTAGGTACAATTGACAATTTTAGTACTTTTCCTACATATCAAGTTAAATATGGGTTTTTTGTTTGGTTTTTGGTTTCTTTTTTTTTTTTTTTTGAGACAGATCTCACTCTCTCACCTAGGCTGGAGTGCAGTGACACGATTTCAGCTCACTTCAACCTCCACCTCCTGGGTTTAAGCAATTCTCCTGCCTCAGCCTCCCAAGTAGCTGAGATTACAGGCATGCACCACCACACCTGGCTAATTTTCGTATTTTAGTAGAGACGAGGTTTCACCATGTTGGCCAGGCTGGTCTTGAACTCCTGACCTCAAGTGACCCACCCGCCTCAGCCCCCCAAAGTGCTGGGATTACAGTCATGAGCCACCGCACCCGGCCAAATGTGTTTTGATATATTAGTATTATCCTTGTCCTAAAGCACAATGTGGAAAATGTTATTTCCATTACACAGATGAGAAAACGTAAGCCACAAAACTTTCCCAATGCTCCCAAAGTCATCCAGCAAGAAGTACCAGAATCAAAATCTCCTTATCCTTGCCAAAAAAAAAAAAGAAAGAAAGAAAACATAAATAAAAGTGGAACAATAAGCATAATAAAAACGAGTGAGGGAGACAGAGAGAATCTGGAGGTACTGCAAGAGGAAGAAACCTAAATCTAATTTATCTCACTTGGAATTAAGGACAAGTTGTAAAATTTAGCAGTAAAGACTGTAATATGTTTGAAATTTAATAGACTTGGGAGATGTAATAAGAACAGTCTTTTTTTGCAAGTGTTTATTTTCTAATAAACAGGAATCAGGAAATTTGCCTCTGGGCAGTTTTTCCCCATTGAAAATGTGAAGTTAGCAAACAATTCCTTTACAGCAAACATTGCTCCTTTATTCAATTGTTCATGAAAGAGAAACATCTATTGATTCCCATCTAGGTGCCAGGCATTGTGCACTCCATGTGCCAGGCATGCAGTTTAGAGCCAGAAAGTCTGGTATCTGAGCTTTAAAGGCCAAGAATCAAGTGTTTATCTCTGGCATGTTGTAATTAATTAAACCATTTTTATGCAATAATTGCAGCGTGTCAGAATACAATGCATTTGGTGACAAGCTGACTGGACTCAGAAGTTGCTGTGGGATTTCTGCAAGACCAGAGTGTTAGAGGAGACGATGCCCAAGTCAAACTTATTCACTCTTGGAATGCTGGGCACCAAACATGGTGCCTGGTCCACTGCAGGCAGTGGGTTCTTCCTATGTGCCATGCGTTTGACTGTCTTAGGGAAATTCTTTAAAACAGAGGTATCAAGCACCCCATCCTTCCCAGAAGATGCTCATCCTGTTGGGGGAGACAGGACCATGATGAGATTTGTTTGTATTTCTCCATGGGTGATTTGGGTGATTCTCCTTTTTTTTTTTTTTTTTTGAGATGGAGTCTCACCCTGTCGCCAGGCTGGAATGCAGTGGCATGAACTTGGCTCACTGAAATCTCTGCCTCCCGGGTTCAAGTGATTCTCCTCCCTCAGCCTCCCAAGTAGCTGGGACTACAGGCGCACGCCACCATGCCCAGCTAATTTTTGTATTTTTAGGAGAGATGGGGTTTCACCATGTTGGCCAGGATGGTCTCGATCTCTTGACCTCATGATCCGCCCACCTCAGCCTCCCAAAGTGC
The DNA here is from genome assembly GCF_028878055.3 of Symphalangus syndactylus. Classification (NCBI taxonomy): domain Eukaryota; kingdom Metazoa; phylum Chordata; class Mammalia; order Primates; family Hylobatidae; genus Symphalangus; species Symphalangus syndactylus. The sequence continues at coordinate 19,381,861 of NC_072437.2, forward strand.
TGGGATTACGGGCATGAGCCACCACCGCTGGCCAGGTGATTCTTATACATAGCCAGTGACAAGAACCACTCAGTGTGAGCTTTATGCATATTTTTCAATGTATGGTGGTTCATACCTGTAACCCGAGAACTTTGGAGGGCCAAGGCAGGAAGATTGCTTGAGCCCAGGAGTTCTAGGCTGCAGTGAGCTATGATCTTGCCACTACACTCCAGCCTGGGCGACAGAGTGAGATCCTAGCTCTGAAAACAAACAAACAAAAAAGAGTGGACTAGTATTATTAAAGTAAGTGCATACTATACTTTTTAAAACCATGTGGCACCCTTATGGGTATAAATTCTAAAGCAAGAAAGGGATAGGAGGAAGCGTTGGATTAACGTTATGTGTAGGGGCAATACATACTATAATAGGATAAAAGTCTTACTAGAAGAGGGAAGGAACGTGGAATCTCTTAGGGTGAACATGAGGACCTTTTTTAACACCTAAAATAAAAGTTTAAAATAACATTTTTTGGCCGTTATTAAATAGTCAAAAAAAAAAAAACAGATGCTAGCAAGTTTGTGAAGAAAAAGTAATACTTATATGCTGTTGGAGGCAGGGGTGTAAATTAGTTCAACCATTGTGGAAGACAGTGTGGTAATTCCTCAAAGACCTAAAGACAGAAATATCATTCAACCCAGCAATCCCATTACCAGCTACATACTGAAAGAAATATAAATAATTCTATTAAAAAGACACATGCATGTGTATGTTCATTGCATCACTATTCACAATAGCAAAGACATGGAATCAACCTAAATGCCCATCAATGGTAGACTGGATAAAGAAAACATGGTACATACACACCATGGAATACTATGCAGCCACAAAAAAATGAGGTCATGTCATTTGCAGGGACATGGATAGAGCTAGAGGTAACTATTCTTCAAAAACTAATGCAGTAACAGAAAACCAAACACTGCATGTTCTCACTCATAAGTGGGATTTAAATGATGAGAACACATGGACACATAGAGGGGAACAACACACACTGGGGCCTATTAGAGGGTGGAGGGTGGGAAGAGGGAGAGGATCAGGAAAAATAACCAATGGGTGCTGGGCTTAATACCTGGGTGATGAAATGATCTGTACAATAAACCCCCATCACACAAGTTGACCTGTGTAACAAACCTGCTCATGTACCCCCGAACTTAAAAGTCAAACAAAACATTTCTTAGACCCCTATAATATAGGTAGCATTTATATTTATTTTCTTTGTATTAATAAAAACATACCTCTATGAATTTGATGATGCCTTTAATTAATTTGAATTATATTAATCTTAAGTGTCTACTTATGTTTTTAAAATACTAACCCGTACATGTGCAAGAGATTATTTAGTCAGCCTACAGATACTGCTTACTGGGCACATGGACTCAAGAAGAAACTCAGGACACGCATGGTCTGTATGTCAGGAACCACAGACATAGACCATCTAACTAGTAGTAAGACTAGAAGGAAATTTTTCAACATGAGGAAGAGGCAAAATTAGACTCTTTAGTGGTAAAGGGCATTTTAAATTTCTTTGTAGTGGCCAAATAAGTCACCAGGACCAAATGCAAAAATGTGTGGTGTTTTCTTATAAGTTACCATTTTATAGAATAAGTAATTTTAGCATGACTAAGGAAAAGAAATAAATTAGACAAGATTTGGAGAAATAAAAACAGGATGCAGAGAATAGCTGAGGTAGAACAACTTTGCAATATTTGTAAGATTTTCTCTGAATAGGATTAAATTTAACATGATAATATCTGAAGAGACAAGACCAGGGAAAGAAAATTCATTTGATTATCCCATTTTGGGAAATGGTTAGGGAAGTACGATCAAATGCATAGCTGAAAAAAGCAAAAAACACAAATCCCGTAAGTCAAAAGACCTTTTTTAAACCTATTGATATATGTACACCCAAAATCAAGATCAAAAAGAGGTTCTTAATTAGAAATCATTTGTTATTAACAGGCAAAGTAAAAGAGGCTGTTATAGAAAAAAGAAAAAGCATCTTTTATCATTGGATGGATAAGCTGCTGAAACCTGAAGGTCACATAAGACCAAAATGTAAAAACAGCAACAAATGTTGCTGGACTTCCTTCTCCAGGTTTTGCAACTCAGCCCTGAGTTATTCTCAGGAAATTAAATTCCTCTAAAATAAACATAGTGATAAGATTAGGATTCAACAACACCCAAGGCTCTCATATTACTATTACACCTTTCTTCTATGCACGCCTCACATTATTGGCCATTTAAAATGGATTATCTCTTTTAAGGGGGCATATCTAACATTCTGTAATATCTGCCTGTTTATATGGACTCCAAATCACCAAAAATCCCAAGCAATCAGAATTGTCCTCATTTGCTATTCAGCGACATTTCCCCAAGTCTTTTTCTCTGAATGTTGGTGAAGATGTTCCTCAAAAAAGAGAGGAGGGACTATGATTGGATAATTCGTATCTTGAAGATTCTCAGAAATCTTACATTGAAAACATCTGTTTAGCCTTGTTCATCCCATTATTTCTCACATTTATTTGACCTCAGAGCCCTTTTATCATATAACATTGGTTAAAATTCCACAGAAACAGCCTTCCAGGCACACAATTTGGACAGTCTAACTCTTTATGACCCTGAGACACTCCGAAATTGACTGCTCTGGTCCACCAATAGATGTCGAGCTTCAACATCGCCCAGGAACTGGTCTAGCTGCCGGGGATACTGTGGTGAACAAGATGAGCACAGTCCCAGGCCCCTGTGGAGTGCGCTTGCTAGCATATGACAGAGTAAATGCACCTGATGGCTTCAGGGGAGTCTGAGAATAGTGATTTGAATGGGAGCGGGATGTGCCTTTAGACAGGATGGGGACAGAAGGCTTCTTCCCAAGGTGATGTTTGAGACCAGATCCTGATTCTGTTCACTCTCGTTTTAATACTAAATAGACTTTTCCAATTGTTTGAAAATCATTGATTGAAAAGTAGTAATGCAAGATTTGTGTTTTAGTAATTTTCTGTTAATAAGAAAGTCAATTAAACAATGCTCATTCCCCATCCATCCCATTTAAATAGGCATGCATTGCATGTGTGTTAAAAACGTGTGTCTACTGGGATCTTACACTCAGTTCCAGAGCAAGTGCACAGGGAACATCTCTGAGTCGCAGCCCTAAGTGGTAAAACAGTGTTTCTGACACAGCCCAGAAGTCCCTCCACACCGAAGGCACTTAAACAATTCCCCCTTTTTACTCTTCTCTAAACAGGATACATACACGTAATTGGGCACCAGGAAACTCCTGTATGGCACATTGACAATGAATAGTTGTCTTAGTGGCTTATAATTAAGGAGAGTGATAATGCTGGGAATTTAACTTTGGTGGTACTTAACTCTGAAATACTTTTCACTGGCTCAATCCCTGCTGATTGCTTATTAAAATGACTCCTGAAACTCCCAGGAAAACAACATGGAAGGCTGAGTAAATGCTTTCGTATTGTGAAGATACTCTTCAATGAAATATTTCTTTCCCACAGCAACAGACCTACTCTATAATCCAGGAAAATGGTTTTAATAAATGCTTCTGATAATAATCTTTATAACGATCATTGTGTTATTGGCTATGGTGTTGAATAATAAAACCTCCTTCAAAAAGGCTCTAAAAGATAAGGTACTAATTCAAAAGAAGGTTGTGGTGGTCGTTTTTAATTCCAACATGCTTCTGAGAGATCCACTTAAACATTTGCAATAACAGTGGAAAATCTTTAAGCAGACCAATGAGAATTTTCTTCTTATTGTGTTTTGAGTAGTCAAATTGCACCCAGTATTGTAAAATCAAAGTGCTTTGTTGCTAGGCAATTTCATGAATCATCCCAAATCAGGTTTTAACCAGATTGATAAAAGTGTTACCCCCTTGTTTTTTTACTAGAACACAGTTTTTGGTTGAGCAACCAAATATGTGAACTGATCACATGGGAATAGAATTTTTACAGCAATAAAAAAATCTTGCCCCAATGATAATATTTAATGATATGCATAATTATTGTTATAACACATGGGAATCAGATATAAGTGATATAAAGCCTGAGCGATGATTGCATTTAGCATTATGTTGACATTGCAGATAAAAGCAGCTTTGAGATCAGCATGGAGGAGAAGGAATAGGAAGAAGCTGCTCTGAACTCCCTCCAGAAACACCTACATTCACATCCAAGGCACCAGCTGTTGAGTTTCCCTGACTTGAGAAATGGCATCACTCTTGGCAAACATCTCCCAAGGAGACTAGTAGAATATTAATGTATTAGTAGAATATTAATATTAATATATTAGTAGAATATTACTAATAGATTAATAGATTAATATTAACATATTAGTAGAATATTACTAAGGAATAGATTAGTAGAATATTAATATATTAGTAGAAATAATATATTAGTAGCATATTCATATATTAGTAGAATTAACCAGTTGAATGGTTTGTAAATTCTAATATATTTGCTAAAGTTTAATCATTTAATTGATAGTTATATCTGATAATAAGAAATTCATCTCTTCATTTTATTTAATAACAGAATAAACAGATCATTAAGCATATAAGTTTAGAATAGAGGTGAATCTAACTGAAATATTATTGGTATATGAGTATTTATGGAGTCTTCATATTCTTCACTACCTACCTGCAAAGTTAAAGTGTTTATTTGAGGATATAGACATGGAGATCCACACAAACACGTGAAGAGCTATATATTGAAGACAACAGCCTTCAATCTTTAAACCAAGTACAAAGCTCTTATACATTTGTAGTATAATATAGCTCCTACTATTTCAATGTTTATGTCGTATCTCTTCCGTAAGCGACTGGTGGGTCTGAAATCCACTTTCATTGAGATACTTGGTTGACGTCCATACAAATGAGGACAGTGCGGACCATTCTGCCCTTCCCCTGAAAACACAAAGTGGAGCTTTAAAACAGGCTCTCACACTGGATTTTAGGTGGATTTGGGTTTTAACTCCGGTTGTCTATGAGCAATAAAAAAAAAAAAACCCACAGCAGAACGATTTCCAAGGATATTAGAGGATTTAAAGAATAAGGATCGCATTTAAGGGAAGAGGAGTAAAGAGGAGTAAAATGAACTTTTCCTGCTTTTTCCTGTGAGAAGTATCATTGTAATTACACACGTATCTAAATTAAAATTGCATATTCATGTTTTGCATTTTCAATTGGCCTTGTATAATTAAAACTGCATCACACTTGATGGATTTATAATTATGGCTAAATGGTTATGTTAATGTTCATCTCTTGCATGCTGAAAAACAACAAAAAACAAGAAGAACATTTCTTTAACTTGTTTCTTACCAGAAATTCAATCTCCAGATACAAAATTCAATTACCATGTGTCCTGAAAATAAAATATCTTTCAGATCAATAGGCACAGCTTCGAGTGTGAGATTCAAAAATCCTGATGCTTGCAAAGCACAAACCCAAACTGCTTTAAAGAATAATCTACAGAGGAAAAAAATAGAATGAATTGTAGAAGGTCTGATTAAGGTCTTATAGAAGATACCTTACGAACTTCAATGAATTAGCAGGAGACAATCATATCTCCTCAGGCTATAATCATTGTACTTTAAATCCTCAACTATTTCCATTAAAAAAAAGAAGAAGAAAAAAAAAAAAAAAAAAACTGTGTGCTGCAAGATCAGAGCTTTCAATTCTGAATGTAAAAATGGTGACTAAATCAAACACCCATTATTCATTCTTTACTGAGAAACTCTTTCCTAACTTTCCCCAATGAGGGAATCACAAAACAAAAGCACAGTAGATTATAAAAGTTTATGTTGGAAATAGAAACACATTGACTCTGGGTCTCTGTCTTGGCTCTTGGGAACATTTCAGGTTCAAGGTCTCCTGGACAAACATTTAGTGCTTAGATATTGCTGTGAGTTGAACTGTGTTCCCCTACAGTGTCCCTAGCCCATGGGAATCTCAGAATGTGACTTATTTGGAAATAGGGTCACTGTAAGAGACAGGAAAAACCAAACTGTTTCTACTATTCTCACACTCAACGCAACACAGAACCTTCTGTGACCAAAATGTATGGGGGATTTCCCCTGCACTCCAAGCAATTCTCCAAGCAGACACCAACTGGGTGTCCTACAATTCAATTAAATTCTGATGTTATCTACCTAGAGATGATATCAGGATCTAAGGTGAAGGGCTGAGTCTCACACAACTGCCCCCGACTTCAGATGCCAGTCGCAAGCCCCAGTTGTGACCTGTGCTTCTGACCAACTGGCTATAAACTAGAGTTCCCAAGACCCGCTCTTTGGGTTTGATTTATTTGCTAGGACAACTCATAGAACTCGGGGAAATGCTTTACTTACATTTACTCATTTATTATTGAGAATATCGCCAATGATACAAATGAACAGCCAGATGGAAGAGATGCATAGGCAAGGAATGAGGGAAGGGTGTGGAGCTTCCAGCACCTACCAGCACCTCCTCAAATTCAACAACCTGAAAGCACTCCAAATGCCGTCTTTGTAGGTTGTTACACAGGCGTGATTGATTAAGTATTGGCCACTGCTGATCAACTCAACCTTCAACCCCTCACCACTCCCCAGAGATCAGGTGGGACTGAGAGTTCCAACCCTCTAATTACATAATTGGTTCCTCTGGCAACCAGCCCCCTCAAACCTGAGGCTATCCAGGAGCCCCCAGCCATCAGTCATATGCCTAGCATACACAGACACATATCACACTTTGGAGATCCCAAAGATTTTAGGTGCTGTGTTTCAGGAAATGGGAACAAGACCAAATATGTACACAGTCCCAACTCATGATGGGTTGACATACAATTTTTTGACATTTTGACAGTGTGAAATGACACGATGCAGTAGAAACTGCACTCTGAGTACCCATGCAATCATTCTGTTTTTCACTTTCCATGTAATAGTCAATAAATTACATGAGATATGAGAAAGAAAAGACACAGTGTAGCGGAAGAATGCAAGCCCCCCTTAAATGATCAGGCCCAGAGAAGCGTTGGAATGGAACGGCAGTCACGTCCCACCCCATTCTGACTTGATCTCTTCCAGGTGCCTGCCACGTTGACTCTAGACTGACTGATGCCAAGTAACTATAAATTACCCTGATAATGCTCACACTGGACAGCTCATAACCTACAGTTCAACCATGTATAGCCAATCACTAATCAATGTTATTTCTGTAAATCAATACAAATTGTATCAGCCCACTCCTTGTCCACCTTTGCCCTTAAAAACCTCCTTGTAGCAAAGGCCGAAAGGTGCACTTCTCAAGGCAACTTAGAAGTATTTCCCGAGCAGTTGTTCTCACCTTGGCTCAAGTAAATGCTTTAAAATTGTATTTTGTGCCTCAATTTCTTCCTTCAGGTCAACATAAATTCAATACCTTATTTTAAAATAGGCTTTGTGTTAGATGATTCTGCCCAACCATAGGCTAATGTAAGCGTTCTGAGCACGTTTAAGATAGGCTTGGCTAAGCTGTGGTGTTCAATAGATGCGGTGTATTGAATGCATTTTTAATTTATAATATTTTCAGCTTACAATGGGTTTGTCAATTGACGTAATCTCATAGTAAGTCAGGGACCTTCTGTGTATTTCTTGTTATAAATCACAGTATCACAGTCATTAAAAATGTAATTAGTTAGATTAAATGGAAGCCATACTGTAGTACGTGGATACTGAATCCAATGTAACCAGTCTCCTGATAAGAAGAGAGAAATTTAGACACAGAGACAAAGAGGGACAATACTACATGAGGATGGATGCAGATACTGGAATGATGAGCCTACAGGACAAGGAGCGCTAAGGATCACTGGTGTGAAATAAGAATGAAGTCCTATGCCTGGGCAACATAGCAAGACTACCTCTCTACAAAAAAAAAAATAAATAAAAATAAAAAATAAAAAAGTTGTAAGTAGCCAGGTGTGGTGGTGCATGCCTGTAGTTCCAGCTACTGAGGAGGTTGAGGTGGGAGGATCACTTGAGCCTAGGAGTTCAAGGCTGCAGTGAGCCATGATCAGCCACTGCACTCCAGCCTGTGTGACAGAAACAGATCCTGTCTCAAAAGAAAAAAAAAAATGTTCTAATCCCCTACAAGCAACTTAACAGACCTCTCTTGGCCAAGGGGACCCCAGAGAAAACTTGAAAACTGAGTTCCTGGCCACAGTGAGATGGGAGGTCAGATGCGCCTCTTTATACCCTCTCTCCCACAAATTGCCTTTCTTTCCCTTTCAAACGACTTGCTCCACCACTGATTTTAACCAATCACTAGATGCCATACCCAGACTCTCTGCTTTCCTGTGGTTTCAACACAGCAGGTGACAAGGACCACATCACATTCCTCCAAAGACCACGGACTGGTTCTAGCCAGTCTACAGAAGCTGCACATGGATGCCCTATGTCCTCCATTTCATCTTCTGACATATAAAGCCTGTTTTTAATGCATTTAAATGTCGTCTCCACCCCTAAGTGAACATGGGATGTATGCAACATACATTTTTGCTTATTAAGCATGCATGCCTCCTCTTTGTGAATATTCATAGTTCCTCCTATAACCTGTTGAATATGTCTACTTAGCTAAACCATTCAGCATCAGTTCCTGTCTCATCCTTCCTCCTTCAAAGTGCCTGCTTTCAGTCTCTGCCAGGGGCTATGCCTCTCAGCCTGCAGCACGGCCAGCCTGCAGGTTGCAACCTTTATTAAAAGACAAAGCTCTCGTCTCCAAATTTATAGATCTCATGATTTTAAGTCAACATCAGTAAAATCAGAAGCTAGAATAAGAGGCAAGGGGCCAGGCACAGTGTCTCATGCCTGTAATCCCAGTACTTTGGGAGGCCGAGGTGGGCGGATCATAGGTGAAGAGATTGAGACCATCCTGGCCAACATGGTGAAACCCCATCTCTACTAAAAATACAAAAAATGAGCTAAATGTGGTGGCATATGCCTGTAGTCCCATCTACTCGGGAGGCTAAGGTAGGAGAATCACTTGAACCCGGGAGGCGTAGGCTGCAGTGGGCCAAGATCACACTACTGCACTCCAGCCTGGTGACAGATCGAGACTCCATCTCAAAAAGAAAAAAAAAAAAAAAAGAAGTAAGGAAGGACCCCTTCCTAGAGCTTTTAGAGTGAGTGTGGCAGCCCTGCCAGTACCTTAATTTCAGATGCCTAGCCTTCAAAACTGTAAGAGAACAAATTTCTATTGTTTTGATGTACCCCGTTTGCTGTACTCTGTTATGACAGCTCTCAGAAACTAATACAGATGTCTGCGGAACTTGGAAGATTATCTTCCCAGAATTTCAACTGTATCTACATACTACAAGCTCTGTGAACCAATGTCTTGATGTTTTATGAAACTGAAGCTTCTTGCTTAGAATTCAAGCTTAGAATTCTTTTTTCTCCTTTGTTCTCAAAGAAACAGGTGAGAGAAAAATGTCCTTCTTGCAGAATTTATTCTCCAGTGCTAAGATCACTAACCGTACCTGCCTTCAAGGTCTCTAGGTCTGAGCCACGGGAGCCAGGATGTGGTATTGGAGGCAGCAGTGAAACCTGTGTTCGCTGCCCCATCTCCCTTACAACAAGGACCAGCAGGTGCGCCAGCAGGTGCGGCCCCTCAACAGTAACGTAGGTACATGACGCTGTACAGACACACATACCTAGGTGTCTGGCTGCCTTTTCAGGCTCCCACATCAAGTCTGAGGGAAATTGTCTTGTGAGTTGGCAAAGAGAACAAAGAAAATAAAATCTTTAACATGAGTATCCATTCACAGACATTAATGCAGACTAGACTGTGATCTGGAACATGAATCCAAAAGAACCACACAAGTTGTTTTTGATTACTACGTGCAGATCAACGCGCTGATTACTCAACCGGTCATCAGCACCTCTTGCCTTCCAATATTTTGTTAATAAATGTTGTACAGCAGGTACAAGGAGAGGCTGAATGCACAAGCCTATATTCTAACACAACCAGGATGCACATCAACAGAGACTTTGGGCAGAACATGGTATGAATCACAGTTTAGGTTCTCTAGCACTTTTCATTCTACAATGCACTTTAACAAACATTTCTGGGTCTAGTTCTCATGGGGCCCTGTTAATTTTAGAGAGGCAGATAGTCAGAAAAGTTAAGTGACTTCCCCTGGTCACAAAGAAAGTACAACTCAAGCCATTTCTTCTGACTTCATATCTCCTGTTACAAAGTCCCTGGAGAGAAATTCTCATTGGCTCAGTGGATCAAGTGTCCACCCCTGGTCCACTGCCAGGAGCATGGTCTAGCCTGATGCATACACACTGCCAGCTCACTTGCTGCTATGATCTGGAGATCTGCCCCCCAAAATTTATATGTTGAAACATAATCCCCAATGCAATATTAGGAGGCGGGGCTTTTAGGAGGTGATTACACCATAAGGACAGAGACCTCATGAGTGATATCAGTGTCCTTATAAAAGAGGCCTGAGAGAGCTTGTTCACCCCTTCTACCATGTGAGGAACCAACAAGAAGGTGCCATCTAGGAAGCAGACAGCTCTCACCAGGCACTGAATCAGCATGTGCCTTAATCTTGGACTTCTCAGCCTTCAGATCGGTGAGCAATAAATTTCTATCGTTTATAAATTACTCAGTCTAAGGTATTTTGTTATAGATGCACAAACAGACTGAGATACCTCTCCTCCTCATAATTGTTATATAGCACTGTTACTGTAACACCACTTCTGGTCACATCCTTTGTGGGAAATTTTTTTTCAACATCAAGATCATCAACAAACAGTATTTTTTCCTGCCCCCCATGACTATGTTTCCTACTGAACTGTTTTCTCCTCAAAGTAATGTTCTAGGCATCACTGTTCTTCATTTGTTCAGCAGCCTTAATCAAAGGCTGCAGACTGGGTGGCTCATGAACAACAGAATTTATTTCTCACAGTTCTGGAGGCCGTGAAGTCCAAGATGAAGGCACCAGCAGATTCCCTGTCTGGGGAAGGCCCTCTTCCTTGTTTATACTCAGCTGTCTTCGCCCCAGATCGTCACATGGCAGAAGGGATGAGGGGTTTCTCTGTGGTCTTCTTTATAAGGGCACTAATCCTGTTCATAAGGAATCCACTTACATAACATAATCACCTCCCAAAAGCCCCACCTCCTAATACTATCACTTTGAAGGTTAGGATTTTGACATAAAATTTGGGGTGCACATAAACATTCAGTCCATTGCATCTGTATTAGTCAGGGTTCTCCAGAGAAACAGAACCAATAACCAATAGAATGGAGATATATATGGGGGACCAGCACAAATATGAAGCATACACACACACACACATGCACGGAGGGAGAGAGAGAGAAATTATTATAAGATATTGACTCATGCAATTATGAAGGCTAAAAAGTTCCACGATTTGCCATATACAAGCTGGAGAGCCAGGAAAGCTGGTGGTATAGTTTGAAGTCCTGAGAGCCAGACAGCTGACAGTGTAGATTCTAGCCTGAGTCAGGCAGCCTGAAAACCAGGAACACCAGGGCCAGGAGACTGATGTTCCAGCTCAAGCAGTCAGGCCAAGAATGATTTCAGCATTCTTCACCTTTTTGTTCTATTCAGGCCCTCAACAGATGGGGTGATACCCACCCATACCCCGTGACCCTATCAAATTGACACATAAAATTAACCATCACGGTCACTTTCACAGAACTGTTTCTAGAAGAGGGAAATTGGAGTTTTAGCAGCCCCCAGCCCTACAGTAATGCTAGATGTCACAAAAAGGCACCAGAAAAAAAACAAAACTCCACATGCTTATCCATCCTAAAACCACGACCATCCTATAAACCAAAAGCCTTCAAACTTCATTGCTCACATACCTCTTTAATTATTTTGAAAAATTATGTACCCCTGTGAACACTTTCAAATTGACATCTAAACATTTTCTTTATAAGCTTAAATAGTTGTAAAGAATGTGATATTTAGCATATTGTAAATGTTGAAATTCAAAAATGAAAGTTACAACATCCTTCTAAATACATGCAATGGAATCTAAATTGCATAATGGTTTGAAAGCCATCTGTTGGAAAACAGTTGCCTTTTCTTGTTGCTTCTGCCTCTGATGATGACAGTATCCTGCAGAAGCCAGAGTCCTTCATCCCAGAGGTGAACACACACATCTGGCCCTGGAGTCAGAGAAGCTAAAAGACGATCTAGAGGGAGATGGGATACAATACCTACAGGCCCAGTTACTACCCCACATCAACAAGGTGAATCAGTAGATCAGGAACAGTGAGGGTCATCTACAAATGGCTGCGACTTCCCTTCAGCCCTGCACATCTTCCACATCAACCAGAAATACACAATAAAGGGAATTCTGGAACAGTTTAGCCTAGGCAAACAGACACGAAGCCATGGCACCATGGACCTTGCCAGGCATGGGGGACATCAGCCCAAACATGAAGCTCATGCTTTCTTCTGTATCCTGAATAATGAAGTCTTATGTCTCTGACCCAGGAGTCACACGTCTTCTACCAGCATCCATGAACCTGTTACAGGCTAATCTACTAGATTGCAATGAGGGTAAAATCTCAGTTGTTACGTCATTCATTTGCAAAAAGCTGCAGTGAGATATGATTACATGACTTCACTTCAGCTTGGACAAGAGAGAGAGACCTGGTCTTTGAAAAAAAAAAAAAATTGTGGAAAGCCAAGTGTACAATGGTGTTTTCAGTGATATTTGTTAATGTTGATGAGTGTCAGTTTACAAAGATTGAGACTCTGAAACGCTAGAGGAAGTTGAAACTCTGAGCCCTCTAGCAAAGTGTCAGAAAGAATTTCATTAAAGGACACCCCCCGAACAAAAGAAATGTCCAGCCCAGAATGCCCCCTTCTTTCATGAGACCTATCTGCAAGACAAAAGGTGAGGGGCAGAAGTATCGGTCCTGCTTTGAAGGTACTCAGGGGAATTGCAAAGAAAATGCAAAGGAGACCATAACTCTGCACCTGTGATGCCAGTTGCATCATGTCAGCTGCAGAGGACAATAAATTGCAGAGGACAGTAAAGCTGCAGAGGACAATAAATTCGAATGACATAACAACTAAATCCCAAGTGGTAAATGGTTTTTAACAATCAAAAAAAATTTAACATCATACTATACATCTGGCATTCATGCTAGTGATTTGAAGGTGCATGACCCTTCTGAATTGTTTGTATAAAGTAGCAATTACAGAATAGAATGCAGTGTAAGACATGCAATGATTGGAGGGATAAGTGTTCCTGTATCTCCCGGACCACAAAATCGTCTCAAAACCATTTGTTTCCAAAAACCTTATCTTATTGCATGATAAGGGAAGTGGAAGAAATAACAATATATTGAGAGGCTGGGAGTGATGTGGATTTGTGCTATATCTTCAAGTTCAGGAGTGAAGCCAAGAAAAAAAAATGCCCTAATGTTTTCTTCCCTGCCCACATTCCCTCAACCCCTACTAAGCCCTCAAATTCTGTGCTTGATCATCCCACTCTTATAACCCCTGGATTTTGTACCAACTTGTGGCCCTGGACGCATTGATTTCCGTCAGAGATGACCAAAGGAGTGCTCATTCATTCATTCATTCAGTATGTAGGGAATGCCTTTTAAATGCTGAATTTGGTCAGCTCTCCTAGAAGCAAAGTCTCAGAAGAGGACTCACTGGAGTGATTTACTGGGTGACAGGTCACAGGAGGAGCAGGAGAATCATGGGATAGGACTGAAGAATAAAGAATGCAAGGATGCAGCCATCTGAAGCTGGTAAAGAGTGGCTCTTGTTTGGCCAAGGGTATCTGTGAGCTGTGGACACCAAGGCTCCCAGAAGATGGGGCAGGTAAACCGGCTCAGTGACTGGATCTGGGTGGGGCCCTGACTGCCCCCACTGCACACCCATGACCTAGGCTCAGATGCACTCAAAGAAATGATGGATACATGCAAATAAATAATCCCCCTTAGATTTTTTTGGAAAACAATGCTCTTTCTGCCCTGCTCTTCGAGAGCAGGGAGCATATCTTTTATTTTATTCAATAAACATCTGTCCGCCTACTGTTAGCCGGGGACTCTACTCAGAGCTAGGAAAGGATCATAAGAGAAAGCAGCTATAAAAATGAATGACTCCTAGGAGAGAGAATGCCTGCTGAGAAGGGTAGAGAGAAGGGGAAAATCAGGAGAGAGTTTTAAAGGATATAAAGTTACAGCTATATAGGGAGAATAAGTTCTACTGTTCTATAGCATGGATGTAGGATGACTGTAGTTAAAATAATATGTTAATTATAGTTTCAAATAGCTAGAAGGGGGATATTGAATGTTTCCAACACAAAGAAATGATAAATGTTTAGATAATGGGTAGCTAATTACCTTGATCTAATCATTACACATTATATGTATCACAACATCACTATGTACCCATACATATGTACAATTATTATGTGTTAGTTTAATTTTTTTAAGGAATAAAGACAGCATTGCTATCCCAAGTCCCCCTTACCATCCCCCACCCAGTACCTGGCATAGTGTTCCGTGCCTAACTAACGTGTGAACTAACCTTGTTCACTTGCTTGCTGATTTTTTTTTATCCATTTGCACCATGGTAAACACATTGTGATGAAACATATGTAACATAAAAATCTATTATTTTAACCATTTTAGGGTACAGTTCTTGCTTATTCCTTCTAAAAGCAGCGTACTATCAAGGGTTGGACATGTAACATAGTAAGGGAGTCAGATGACCCCACCTTTGGCCTTTACGGGGAGAAAAAAATCCCTTAAGCTCTGAGTCCTTACTACAAAACAAGCTTTCTGCAATGCTACTAGCTATGATATTTGACACAACCATCTCAGGCATTCAGCATTTCCATGTTCATAGGGGGGAAAAAATTAAATTGCCCCTCCCTGGGCTAAACAACCTTGGCACTGCATTTTGATCCTAAATCTATGCACATGCTATCATCAACAACAGACAGGGGTTCTGTTTGCTGAAAGAATATAAATAATTAAAATCCTGCAGGGAGCAGATTTTTATTTACAGGGCTCCATTGTCATTCTTTTACCTGGTGGGGGTATGGTCAAATTACACGAGTTTATTAAAAAACAAAAATTGATGGTTCCGGCTCCGTTCCTCTACCCCATGGAATGAGATCAAATAGAGGCTGCACAGAAGCAAACACTGTCAGTATTTAAAGAGCTATCATTGGAATGGGGAGGGGAGCTAACTAACATTCGGGGGAATGAGCTCTCAGATGCGTGAGCTCCCTATTGTGCCCAGGGCTTCCTGGACATCACCACATCTTGGAGTTCAGATGTTCATGCTATGAAACATTTCCAAGCCCGCCCTTCGCCCTTGTTGGATGTTCTGTTTCATCATTCCCTTTTTATTTATGATTCCCCATATTTCTTAAGATAAAAGCTTACACTGCAGAAACAGTCTAAAGCATACCCCCTACATACAAACTGATCTCCACATTTCCAGTGAAATTGCTGCCTTTGTATACTTATGGACTGACGTGATAACTGAAAATAACTTCCATTAGCACCATAAAAACTCCAGCTGATACCAAATGAATTTCATTTGATACCAGCAGAGAAAAATATTGGCTACTGAGATATTCTTTGTTCATGGTTATTTACAGTTAGCTAGAATCCATGTACAATTCAGCCAGCCAGAAGGCTCCAGATGATTCCCTTTCCTGGAGGACCTTGCATGGAAGGTCTTCCATAAAAACTGCCTCACCTTCATTTGGCGAAATACGAGGACCGCTCTTCTCACAACTGGTCCACCACAATACAAGGAAATGTCTGATGATTAAATTCCTTGGAGTAAGAAAGATGTCAACAGATGTTTGAGAGATGTGCAGTACCTCCCTCTCCACCTCCAACCCATCACCAGGCTATCCTATAAATGTTGGAAATGGTCGACTAAATTATCAGAAAATTTCCCTAAACCATGGTCCTGGTGATTTCTTTAATGTAAATATTTCAAAGGTGGATGTACCACCGCTAAGAATTATGTGTCAATATTTTGTTACGTTTCCTTTGGAACTTTGACTTTTTAAGAAATATCACACACAGTTGAGGCTTCCCACTTCACTCTTTCCCCCTCCAGTAAAACCACTCTCTTGCAACTGTATACACCCTGGCCATTCATGAGTTATGCTTTCAATACATATGCATGTATCATAAACAATCTTAGTTATCTTGAAATATATATCCCTTTCTACAAATTTCTTTCTCCACTCCACATTATGGATTTTTAACATTTTCATTGTAAATATACACAAGATGTCTATTTTAACTATTTTTATGCATCGAATTTAGTAACATCAAGTATATCCACAATGATCTGTAGCCATCACATCCATTTCTAGAACTTTTTCATCATTCTAAATAGAAACTCTGTACCCATCAAACAATACTTCCCTATTTCTTCCCTCTCCCTAGCCCCTGGCAATCACCATTCCGCTTTCTGTCTCTATGAATTTGACTATTCTAGGTACCTCACATAAATGTAATAATCACACAGTTTCTGTCCTTTTGTGTCTAGCTTATTTCACTTAGCATATCAACATTGTTTTTAATATCAACCCATATTGGTACATACTGATATAGGCCATTCATCTTAAATATTGTATAATATTCAGGAGATTCTAGATAATAATTTATCCTTAACTCTATTGGTGGACATCTAAGTTCCAATTTTTTGCTATAACAAAATCCATTTTGTGGTGAGCATCAGAGGCACTCAGCTGAAGTAGAAATGCTGGGTGTGTACATCCTCTGCTTTACCAGGAAGCTGCCCAATTGCTCTCTTAAGTCACGATGGTAATCAACATTCCTGCCAGCAGCAGACCTGAGTTCCTGCTTCCCCATGTCCTTATTTGTACTGACAAATTTTCCTTTTTAATGTTTGATCATTTGATGGGTGTGAAATGGTATCTCAATTTTTTTTTTTTTTTCTTGAGACAGAGTCTCGCTGTCGCCCAGGCTGGAGTGCAGTGGCGCGATCTCAGCTGACTGCAGGCTCCGCCCCCCGGGGTTCATGCCATTCTCCCGCCTCAGCCTCCCGAGTAGCTGGGACTACAGGCTACTTGACATTTTTTCAATGAGCAGAGTGAGGCTGAGCATCTTTTCATGTTCATTAACCATCAAAGTTTCTGTTCATGTGAAATGCTTGCTTATAACTTTTACTCTCTTTTATATTATTTTTTGCTTTTTTATTGATTTCTAAAGGGGAGAGATACATAGATACATACATGCATAGATACCTAGATATTCTGCATAATAATCTTTTGACCAGCATAGTTCATTAATTTCTGATTTTATCCTTATTGTATTTTCCCTTCTGCTTGGGTTTACTCTGTTTCATTTTAGTTTGATTTTTTTGTCCATTTTCTTGATTTGGATACTTATTTTATTTTTTGTTTTGTTTTCTAACTCATGCATGTAAGGCTACACATTTCTCTCTAAATAAATGGTTCATCTCATCTCACAAGCATTAACATGTAATGCTTGAATTTAATTTAAAAAATTGTACAATGTCTGTTCTACAAACATACAGCCTTTGTTAGTTCCTTCAGAGGAGACTGGACATTTTCTTTCTCTTTGTGGATATGAAAGTGTCTAATTTTGCCTTAACTCTTGAATTACAAGAACAATGTGTGTTTTTCCTCGACCTCTTAAAGACCATTTTCACCCCCTCTTGCTGCTGGGGACAGCAGCTGTCCCCACAGGCATCTTTCTAACTCATCAGTCTTCTTTCTCAGGCAGAGTGGAGGATGTTCTCTTTGTCTTTGATTTTTTACAGTTTAATGCGTCTGGGATTACTTTGTTTAACCTTATAGGACAGTGTGTTCCTTCAATCTGAGAATTTGCATCTTTCCTTGATATGGAATATTCCCCCATTGCATCTCTCCTCCATCCTCTCTGTTCTGTCATCCAGGAATGTCTATTAGGCAAATCTTGGAACTGGCTTACTCTGTCCCAAGCCCTATAAATGCTCTCAAATTTTCCATCTTTTGGTCTCTCTAATTTACTTTGCAGAGTTTTTATTCAGTTCTCTTTCAGATCTTGTCACAGTGTCATGTTCCTACTCTGGTTCCTATTCCTTCATTTAAATCTTTGAATGCTTAAGACACACTTTTAAGTTATCTTTTATACTGTCCTGTTTTCTTTTGCTTGGGCCCGACCCTCCCTCCCTTCCTCACACGATTTGTCATGTTGGCTGCAAACTCATAATCAGAGAGCTTTCAAATCCATGGGAATTCCCAGAAGCTAGTTTTACAGGAATCTCAGGTCACCCCCAACCCAATTAAATCAGAATTTCTGGGGTTGAGGTCCAGATGCCAGGGCTTTTGGAAGCTCTCCAGGTGATTTTAATGTGCAGCTGAGGCTGAAACCACTTCCTACAGCACAGAGCAGCCTCCGCCTGCCTCACAACCTTATAAGGCTTTTCACTCACCCTCTTTGTGCTGATCCTAATTCTGTCTTTAATTTTGACACTTACGGATGTCCCTTTCTTGCTTTCAGTTTAGATACACTGGGGGGAGTTCCCGTGATAAAATATACCTAACATAAAATTTACTGTTTTAATCATTTTTAAGTATATAATTCTGTAGCATTAAGTCCATTCAAAATGTGGTACAACCCTCATCATTGTCCATTCCCAGACATTTTCATCATCCAAAACAGAAACTCTGTACCCATTAAACAATACTTCCCCATTATCCCACCCTTAGGGCCCTGGTAACCTCTAATCTACTTTTTATCTCTGTACATTTGATTATAAGAGGTTCCTCACAGGAGTGGAATCGTACAATATTTGTCTTTTCGTGACTAGCTTATTTCATTTAGCATAATGTCTTCAAGGATCATTCATGTTACAGCACTATCAGAATTTCATTTATTTTAAAAACCAAATAATACTCCATGTCAAGGATATACCGTTCATCTGTTGCTAAACATTTGGGTTGTTTCAACCATCTGACTATTATGAATACTACTATAAACATTGTTGTACAAGTATATATACCTATATGTATATACATTTATGGGGTACATGAGATGTTTTGATAAAGGCATGCAATGTAAAAAAGCACATCATGAAGGCCTGTCGTGGGGTGCGGGGAGGGGGGAGGGATAGCATTAGGAGAAATACCTAATGTTAATGTCGAGTTACTGGGTGCAGCACACCAACATGGCACATGTATACATATGTAACAAACCTGCACGTTGTACACATGAACCCTAAAACTTAAAGTATAATAATAAAAAGAAAGCACATCATGAAGAATGGGGTGTCCATCCCCTCAAGCATTTATCCTTTGAATTACAAACAATCCAATTACACTCTTTAAATTATTTTAAAATACAATTTAGTTATTATTATTAAGTTATTATTGATTTCAGTCACCCTATTGTGCTATCACACAGTAGGTCTTATTCATTCATTCTTTCTTTTTTTTTTTTTTTTTTTTGAGATGGAGTCTTGCTCTGTGGCCCAGGCTGCAGTGCAGTGCCATAATCTCGGCTCACTGCAAGCTCTGCCTCCCGGGTTCATGCCATTCTCCCGCCTCAGCCTCCCGAGTAGCTGGGACTACAGGTGCCCGCTACCACGACCGGCTAATTTTTTGTATTTTTAGTAGAGACGGGGTTTCACCATGTTAGCCAGGATGGTCTTGATCTCCTGACCTTGTGATCTGCCCGCCTCGGCCTCCCAAAGTGCTGGGATTACAGGCTTGAGCCACCGCACCTGGCCTCATTCTTTCTATTTTTTAACCCATTAATCATCCCCACCTCCTTCTCAACCCCTCACTACCCTACCCAGGCTCTGGTAACCATTCTTCTATCCTCTATGTCCATGAGTTCAATTGTTTTGATTTTTAGATCCCACAGATAAGTGAGAACATATAATGTTTATCTTTCTGTGCCTGGTTTATTTTGTGATACTTTTTAAAGAAATGTAATGCAGACTTTATTCAGGACCATCATGATAGGTATAAGGATCCCTACAATGGGATTTTGTGGTGGGAGAAAGATTGAGCTCAACTCTGAATACAAGAAAAAGTGGAAATTTATAGCCCAGGAGAAGGGTGGGGGTCAGTGGATGAAAATTACTAAAAGGAAACATTACGGGGAAGGGAAGATTCTGGCTAAACTCACCCAGCATGATTCTTACTGAAGACAGACCAGGGTGATCACACACAACCTGAGGGATGACGGTGGACGAAGAACCCTATCAGGTATCAGGGGTGCTCAGATATCGAGGATGGAGGATTCTTGCTAAACTGACTTAGCAAAATTCTTGACAAAATTGGACACTGATCCCAGAATTCAGGGATTAATGGAGGAAAGCGCTCAGAGGAGCCTGGGTAGAGTTTAATGAAGAAAACCGTCTTTGTCAGGAGTCAGGAAAGAACACAGCACTTCAGGAAGCTGATGAGGAAACCAACTTGCTGGGAGCAAGAGATGCTGCAGGGGTGGGGGCAACGACACAGCCAGCCCGAGGACTGAGAGTTGATACTTCTGTCCACAGACTCTGGGGCATGGCAGGAATTATTTGAGTGGGGCATTAACCAAACCGCTATTTCCATACCTACAGCAGATAAAAGTCTTCCATCCCAAACATATAATGAACTCCTATAGCTCAATCACAAAAAGAAAAACAATCCCATTTATTTTGATGGGCAAAAGACTAGCACATCACAATAAAAATATACATACACACACACACAGCCAATGATCACACGAAAAAGTGCTCAACATCATTAGGGAATTGCAAATATAAAGGACAATGATATGCCACTAGGCACCCACACCATGGCTAAAATGAATCAACTGACAATACCAAGTGTTGACGACTTTTGTGAAGCAATTGGAATTCTCATACATTGCTGATGGGAATGAAAAATAGAAAAATCACTTTGGAAAAAAAGTTTAGCTATTTCTTTTATAAAAATTAAATATACACTTATTTTGCAACCCAGATATTCCACCCCTGGAAATTTTCTCCCAAAAAAGGAAGAGAACATGTCCAGAAAAATCTTGTACATGAATGTTTATTATTAGTCTTGTATATGAATGTTTATTACTTACTAATAATCCCGCAGAACTGGAACAACTCTAATTTCCATCAATAGGAGATTGGATAGTGGGATATATCTGCCTAATAGAATGCACAGGATAGAAAGGAACAAATCCCTGTATAATATAGAAGAATATCAAAGATATTATGCTTAGAAAAAGAAATCTAGAGTAGGCAGTTACTGATACTGTTTAACAGTTCAATGATGCTCATAGCTGGTCTCTTTCTTTTTGTTTCACCACCCTTATCATCCTGACTTTCAGCCTCATGGTCACAAAAACACAGCCCATGAGTTCATGTCAATTGAACTCATGGGCATGTCCATGAGTTCAATTGTTTTGATTTTTAGATCCCACAGATAAGTGAGAACATATAATGTTTATCTTGTACATGAATGTTTATTATTAGTCTTGTATATGAATGTTTATTACTTACTAATAATCCCGCAGAACTGGAACAACTCTAATTTCCATCAATAGGAGATTGGATAGTGGGATATATCTGCCTAATAGAATGCACAGGATAGAAAGGAACAAATCATATTCATATAGAAGGCAGGAGAAAGAGGGCAAGGGAAGTACCAGTTCTATCTGCCTACTTCTTGTCAGACTTGCACTTCAATATTTTTTGCCAGAACTAGGTCACATAGCAATCTCAATGAAAGCCAGAATCAAGGATTTCAATCTTGATTTAGACCAATTTTGATTTCTCATCTTAGGGCTGGGATATATTGCTGCCCAGAGCAAAATCGTTTTTTTTTTCTTTTTTCCAGCAAGACAGGAGGGATGGTTAACACATAGACAACTAACGGAGTCAACCACACAACTTAAAGTCTAAACAAGTCATTCTAAATCCCTTGGGCCTGAACACACAGAAACAATGAGCACAAATGGCTTAAGCCATGTTACAGGAACCCACAAGAAGTCAAGGTACTTTCTCTCAAGCAGAGACTTAAGAACTTCACTTAATACCAAAGGAAGAAAACAAGTGGCATGGCCCAATAAGATGTGTTGAAATAGCTGCCGAGAAATGTGAAGCAAAGATTAAGATATTGGAAATCCCAATGCCACTGGCATTAATAAAAAGTTAGATCCAGGAATTTAGAGAAGGAAAATAAGGATTATTAGCTTTGGTTGCCACAACAAAATACCACCGATTGGGTGGCTTAAACATCAGAAATTTATTTCTCACAGTTCTGGAGGCTGGGAAGTCCAAGATCAAGGTGCCAGCCAATCTGGTTCTTGGTGAGAGTTCTCTTCCTCACTTGCAGGTGACCACCCTCACCACATCCTCACATGGCAGAAAGAGCAAGCTGTGGGGTCTCTTCCTCTTCTCATATGGACAATGGCCCATCACATTAAGGCCCTACTCCTTATGATTCAGGTAACCTTCATCACCTTCTCACAGGCCCTGCCTCCAAATATAGTCATAGTGCAGGTGAGGGCTTCAACATATGAATTTGAAAGGGTGGCAAATAGTCCATAACAAAGAGCAAGCAACTATTTGGGAGGGTATGTCTCATTTCAAATGAACCCATGACTGTGGACATGAGGGCGTCTCTCCAAATTAAGCATCTAAGTCTGTTGAGAGAAAAACCACAAAAGCAGCACCTGGGAGGAAATAAACCCTAAATTGTTCCTCACTAGAGTCAGCAGGTTTGGTCTGAGGCATGGCCCCCGTGTGTTTCAGACACTCAAGATGCACATCCCAGCTTTAACCAGGCTGCTACGCACGACCACAGCCGAGCTCCCAATTCCTGCCTGTAGCAGATGTGTTGTTTACAAACAAAGTACACTGGCTGGCATATAGCAGCTGTGATTAAGTTAATGACTAAGTGCTGTTTTAAGATGACAAATATCTGAAACCCACATTATTATTTGGTTCTGTAAATGTTTAGACAGCTGGTAGAAGTTTGCCCTGACACTGGCATTAAAACGCACGTTCGTGAAGTCGAGTGCACCATGCATTCCTAACAACTAAGATTCTATTTCCTTTCTTATGTATGAGAGACTCAGATCTGCTGTTCTGAGGCAAAGCCATCCACGGCTCAACCCCCCGTGCCTCATGAGTGATCATTTATGTTCCATACAATGAAAAGACGATAACAATGTCCCCCTCATTATTGCTTCATAAGGAAAAACATGGACATATCTTAGCTGAAAAAGACTTTAATGATCTTCTAGGCCTCAAACTCCCATTAGCAGCAGAACCCTGTTTTCAAGTGAAATATTCCATAAAGTCCCAGTAATTAAAAGAGATAAAAGGAGCACCGCTTGGCTAAAGCATAGATGTGGGTGATGTTCATAGCACCCCGGGGAGACCCTAAGTGCCTTTTCAATACCCTAGATCTCAAAAGAGCCTGGTTTAAAAACTCTTTATCTGGTCTGTTTCTGAGATTTCTAGAGCCTCTTTTGACACCTTATACATCTTGGGAAACAGAATCAGGCCCCTCCTGTCAATCTTCAGAACCAGGAGCCTAGTGGGAAAGACTGTGCAAGGGGAGTCGGGACTAAACATTTCCCATCATAGCTGGAACGAGCTGTGAACTCCATGTGCTAAAATAATTGAAGGGAAAAACAGAATCTGTCATTCCCAGGGAGGATGTGAACATTAAAAACAAATACAAATCAAATAGGTATCCATAGATTACTAGCTAAGATGGGGCAGGTGTGTTCCAGGTTTGAATCCAGTGAGGCACCCTGGCTGAATGGGGACAAGGGTGAGAGGCCTGGGACTCTATTCCCTGGGATCCTATTCCCTGGGTACCACCCCCACCCACCAGGCCTAGAAGTCTCAGAAGCACCCTCACTGAAACCTAAGGCTCCACAGAACACAGATTGAAATCCGCCATTCCATGCTAATGCCTGTAGTAATAATAATGGGTGTCGTGAATTACCAGTAAAAAATAATGCTTCTAAAAGGACCATCTACAGAAATTCAAATCCAGTTTGTTTTTAGCATTCTTCACTCCCTCCTTCTGCCCATTTGCCCACTCCCCAAACACAAAATACTCCCTCCTGCCAACGAGAAAAGCTACCAGATCGACTGCTTGACACTCAGAGGTCTGGGGTTATTGTGGATCCCCTCTCACATGTCACTTCTAGAAAGGCAAGAGGAAAGAGAGAAAATCTTAAAAGAAGTAAAGGAAGGGTTTATGGAGATATTGAAAATACCACAGAGTGTGGAAATTGACAGTTCCTCTCAAATCACAATAGGGGAGAGAGTTCCTTACTTACGGGTAAAGCGGAGCTGAAGAGGCTGGTATAAAACAACCTCAAGGAGATCTCTATGCACCTAGAGTTTAATCAAAAGTTCAACAAAGATTTATTGAGCACCTACTAGTTCCAAGCCACTCTGTTCACACTGGGGAGACAAAAGTTAAGGACGCTGGACCTTCCTTAAAGGATCTCAAAATCCAATGAAAGAAATTACAAAGGAACAAAAGTTATTAAAGGAAACAAAAGGTAAAGATAAATTTCTAAAGAGGAACAGTAACTTATTTAAGGAGGGGACAGGGTGAGATATGTCCTAAAACCTTTATTTATCATTCCAAACTCTCCTTAAGTTTAAGGAGACTAAGGAAGAAAGTCTATCGGAGGCCCACATGCATGTTCAACTGGGAAGTTTTGAAAGCATGAGTGGCATGCTGTAATCCATCTAGATATGTTATCCCAGCAGAATGTGGAAGACACGTGTGGGATTGTGAGAACATGCCTGGGTGCAAAGAGCCTGGTTGGAAAGTGAATTTAGTAGTGCAGGCAACAGAGGATAGAAGTGTGAACTAAGGCAGGAGCAGAGCAGTTGGCTTCAAGACACTTTTAAGAGACAAGATGGAAATAATTTGATGACCAAGAGGGTATGAGTAGAAGAGAAACTGACAATAACTATGGGTATCTCCTCCATCTTGCCATCATACCAAATTACTTTTTATTTCTATGTCACTGTCTTCATTTGCACACTGTCGCTCACTCAGTCTCCAAGTCAGAGACTTCAAAGACATCCTTAATGCTTCTCTTTTCTTCATTCTGACATTCAATCTATCAGCACAACCTGTGAACCTACCTACTGCTGATTATTTCTTAAATAAGTTTACTCCCTCCAACCCACTTTACAATGTTGACTTTTACTTGAATCCTGTGCTTCTAGAGAACAGTGGTGATGAAGAGATTTCCTACTCTTTCGTGCTCTAGAAAATGACTTATCGCAAGGAATCCTCTTCTCCTATAACTTAGATAAGACCCTCGGGTACCCTCCACCCACCTTTGTTTACTATGGCAAAGTCAGGCTCAGACCCTCCAATTCCACTCTTTGCTTCATAAACCATTAGATGAACTGTGTGTCCCCACTGATCAATCAAAATAAGATGCCCATTAATCTGATTTGACCAAACTTTAGTTAGGTTTCTTTCTTTTCTTCAGCCCCTAACATTGACCCACCCTCAGCCTGAGGAGTGTGGCTCTGGCTTGAAGGCCCCTCCTGAGAACAGGCTGACCCCAGGATAAAGCATTCTCAGATTTAATGTCTGATCCCTCCACCTGCCCCAGTTCATCCCACTTCCCCACATCCAGTTCTTTCCAGCCTTATTCACTCCTCCCTACAAAAGAAAAGCCTTTTTCCTGGGATCCACTTACAAATCTCATGGTCAGAGCATTCTCTCTCTTGCAATAGTTCTCCTTACCCCCCAATGCAATCATCCTTTTCAATAAAGTCCACCCTTACCTAACCTGGATTTGTTTTTATTTGGCACTGCACCACCCTTGGCCAAATCATCCTTATCTGTCTTCTGAGGTTCCACAGTGGGCTCCAAACTACTCTCGCCACTTTCCTTCTGGCCAGCTTTCAATTCATTCTCCATACCTGCACGCAAGACTATGAACATGACTCCTGCCTACCTCTCCAGCTTCATCTCTCACCACTCCTCCCTTTGCTCTGTCCATGCCAGGCTGCTTTCAACCCCTCAAACACATATTCTCTCTTGCCTTTGGGTCTTTGAATGTGCTGCTTCCCATACCTGACTACTCACAATGGCCAACTGGCTATGACTTATCTTTTAGATGCGAGTTTTGAGGTCAACCTCCCAGAATTGACTAGGGTACCTGGTGATATATTCCCATAACTCACTTTAACATTTGTTTCTACCACACTAGATTGCAAACGCTTTGAAGCAGGGACCATGCCTATCTTATTCACCTGTCAATTCCATCTCAAACATAGAGCTTATTAAGTATTTGTTAAAAAGATGGATATGGGAGAATGGGAGGATGGCTGGAGAATAAGAAAAAATGTTATTTGGTGGGTTGGGTGCGGTGGCTTATGCCTCTAATCCTCTAAACCCAACACTTTGTAAGGCTAAGGCAGGAGGATCGCTTGAGGCCAGGAGTTAAAGACCAGCCAGGGCAAAAGAGCAAGACCCTGTGTCAACAAAGCATTTAAAAATTACCCAGGCATTGTGGCACAAGCCTGTAATCCCAGCCACTTGGGAGGCTGAGGCAGGAGGCTCCCTGGAGCCCACACGTTCAGGGTTACAGTGAGCTGTGATCACACCATTGCACGCCAGCCCGAGTGACAGAGTGAGACCATGTCCTTGGAAAATAAATAAATAAATAGAGGAAAGAAAGGAAGATATATGTCATTTGGAGAGAAAGAAACTATTTCCCTGAGAGAAAATGGCTATAGAGATAGGAGGAAAACCAGGAAGCCAAGGCATGTAAGAGTTTCAGGAAGGAGGAGGTGTTCAACAGCATCCAGTGATGACAGGCCAAGTGAGATGAGAATCGGAAGTTAATTTTGAATAAACTGAAAGATAATTAATGAACATGGTGAAAGGTGTTTTCTGGAGTGGAATGGGATAGAAGCCAGGTGGAATTGGATTGGAAACTGAATGGGTGATGAGGCGGCTTTCAAATAGAGACTGATCTACCAAATAGTGCGGATGGCAAGTGCAGCAGAGACAGATAATGTGCCTGGAAGAAAAAACTTCCCACCTACCTGCTGCCCAACCCCATATACTACTGTCCTGGTATGGACATCCTCTGGATAGAGAGACAACAATTTGGAGTTAAACAGGTCAGAGTGCTTATTTCAGACCTTTCTACCCATGGGAAAGAAGTCTGCACAGCTTTCAGGTGAAGCCTTTGTTGCGTGGCCCTGAGTTCAACAGGAGCCCATCACCAGAGCACTACAAAGGCTGGAGTTTGTCCAGGATCATTGAGCATGCACCATGCACTCTTCTTCCCTATCCCTCAGCCTAGGCTGATGACACTGGCTAAGTAGAAGGCAAGAAGCACCTGAGTATCGTGTTGGTGCTTCTGACCCACGTATGCAGTTGACTCCTAGGAAACCAACAACAGAGACCCTCTTCCAAGCAATAACAAGGTCAAAATATGAACCTCTACTTTTATTTTTGGTGAAATGGTTAAGTACTTAGACTGAACAACTCTCCCACTGAAACCACTAAAATAAAGGTTAAGGCTTGCTAAATGTCCTTTTAAATGAGTTGGCAGAAGGGAAACAATCCACAATGACCAAAAATAAAATAAAAGCAGGAACCCTGAAGACAAGAAAACACCAAAGCTAGCTCTTTCTTTGTGAAGGTTTCTGCTGAACCCTGAATATACTGAGTTTACACTCTGATGATGGCAAGATTGGAGAGAAGAAGAGATGAAGCCTAGGACTCACCAAACATCACGAGGCTAAAAGAAGAATCACCACGTGAAACATGGAAGAACTGTGCCTGATGGTAAAGATGGAGAGAAATAAACTGGCCATTCAGAAGAAGACATCAAGGAAACTTATCTTGACTTTGGTGCTAGGTAAAAGAGAGAAGAAATTTCCCCTGGGAATGCATAACCAAAAAATAAGCTCTTGTGGGCCTATGATCTAATCCACAATAACTAAGAGTACAAAAACAAACTCAAACTTATTTTCAATTCATCCCAGGTTGTCCATATCTGCAAGAAATAAATATGAAATTACTCTGAAAAAAAAAACACAATTTCAATCAATTTTTCAGATTAATTCCACAAATGACACTCCAAGGAAAAAGACCAGCTCGCAGTCAAAACTTAGAAAACACACATGAAAATAACATCATGAGTAAAGCAAAGACAAAAATAGCAGAATCAGATCAACAAAGACTTCAGAATTTTGAATTAACAGATGCAGAACATAACTATTATGAATGTTTTTAAAAAATTGTTTTTGAGATAAAATTCACATAACAAAATTAACCGTTTTAACCATATTAAAGGGTTGAACCCTATTAAACATTTCAATGGTTTTTCGCATGTTTACAGTATTATGGAACCATCAGTGCTTCCTAATTCCAAAATATTTTCATCACCCCAAAAGAAAACTCATATATCCCAATGCTCCTCTCACCATTTACTGACAGCCACTAGTCTTTTTGTCTCAATGGATTTGCCTGTTTGAACATTTTGTCTATATTGAATCAATACGTGATTTATTTCTTACTAGCTTCTTTCACTGAACATAATGTTTTCAAGTTGTAATTTGTATCCATATTTCATTCCTCTTTATGGTTGAATGATGCTCTATTGTAGGGATGTATACATTTTGTTTCTCTCTTCATTAGCTGATGAACATTTGGGCTGTTTCCACTTTTTGGACATTATTAATAATGCTGCTATGAACATTTGTGTACAGATTTTTGTTGGAAGATGTTTTCAGTTGTGGGGGGCATATACTTTGTAGTGGAAATGCTGAGTCATATGGTAATTCTATGTTTAACTTTTTGAGGAACCACCAAACTGTTTTCCGTAGAGGCTGTACCATTTTATGTTCCCACCATCAACATATGAAGGTTTCAATTTCTCCGGATGCTCATCGATACTTGTTTTCTGGGTTTTAGTTTTGTTTATTATTTAGCCACCCTAGTTGGTGTGAGGTGGTGTCTCCTGGATGTTTTGATTTGCATTTCCCAGATGACTAATGATGCTGAGCATCTCTTCATGTGCTTGTTGGCCACCTGCATATCATCTTTGGAGATATGTTTATTGAAATTCTTTGCCCATTTTTATACATGAATTTTTTTACAAAAATCCATTGTATTTGATTGTCTTTTTGTTGTTGAGTTGTAAGTGTTCTCTATATATTCTGGATAGTAGACTCTTATCAGCTAAACTATTTGCAGATATTTTCTCCAAGTCTGCAAGTTGTCTTTTCACTTTCTTGATGGCATCATTTGATAAGTGAAAGTTTAAAGTTTTGACAAAGTATAACATCTCTTTTTCTTTTGCTGTTTGTGCTTTTGGTGCTATATTTAAGAAACCATTGCCTAATTAAAGGTAGTAAAAATTTACACCTACATTTCTTTCTTAGAGTTTTATAGTTTTATCTCTTATGTTTCAGTCTTTGATTTATTTTGAGTTAATTTTTGTATATAGAGTGAGGTAGAAGTTCAATTTCATTCTTTTACATGTGGTTTTCCAGTTATCCCAGCATCATCTATTAAAGAGACTATTTTTTCACCCACTGAATGTTCTTGGCACTCTTACCAAAAACCAACTGATTATAAATGTATGGGCTTATTTCTAAATTCTTAATCCTATACCATTGATCTATATGTCTATCCTTATACTAGTACAACACTATTTTGATTACTGTAGATTTGTAATAAGTCTTGAAATCAGGATATGTAAGTCTTCCAGTTTGTACTTTTTCAAGATTGTTTTGGCTATTCAGTGGTCTATTGTATTTCCAATGAACTGAAAATTAGTTTATCCATTTCTGCAAAAAAAAAAAAAAAAGATTGGGATTTTGATAGAGATTGCATTGAATATGTAGATCAATTTGGAGAATATTGCCATTTTAACAATATGAAGTCTTCCAATACATGAACACAGGTAGTCTTTGTTGCTTTTGGTCTTCTTTAATTTCTTTGAACAGTATTTTGTAGTTTTCAGTGTACAAATCTTGCACTTACTTGGTTATATTTATTCCTAAGTATTTTGTTCTTGGTGTTTTTATAACTGGAATCATTTTCTTAATTTCATTTTCAGATTGTTTATTACTAGTGTGTAGTGAAACAATTGATTTTTGTAAAAAAATGTGTTTTGAAAAAAGAAAAAAGTTTGAAAATATAAGAATCTGTTGACAAAAAGAGTCAAACTCTGTCAAATATTTTAAGAGATTTATTCTGACCCAAATATGAGTGACACATAGAGATTTTAAATATTTTAAGAGATTTATTCTGACCCAAATATGAGTTACACAGCCCTCAGGAGGTCCTGAGAACATGTACCCAAGGTGGTTGGGGTACAGCTTGCTTTTACATATTTTAGGGAGGCATGAGACATCAATCAAATACATTTAAGAAATACATTGGTTTGGTTCAGAAAGGCGGGACAACTCGAAGGGGAGTGGGCGGGGGAGGGGGGGCTGTTCCTTCCAGGATAGAGGTAAATGTAAATATTTTCTGGTTGACAATTGGTCAGAAGAACTGGGATCTATAGAAAGGAAATGTCAGGTTAAGATAAAAGATTGTGGAGCAAAGTTCTTTTGAAGTCTTATAGAGACAAGAGATGACAAATGTTTCCTATTCAGATCTTTAAAAGGTGCTAGACTTTTAGTTAATCTCTTCAGGATTGGGAGAACCTGGAAAAAAACAATCTAGCTATGTTAATAGAGATTCTTTACAGATGCAGGTTTTCCCCCACAAAGGACAGCTTTGCAGGGACATTTCAAGATATGGCAGAGAAACATGTTTTGGGGTAAAATATTTTTATTTTCTTCCTTTTTATGCCAGAGTCAGAGTCAGATTGGAAAGTAAGTCATAATATACAGGATTTAAAAAAATATCTGATGAGAACTTATGGTTTGTAGGGCATGACTCCCCAGACCCCTTAGATAGAAATGTGGGCAAGATAAAACAAATCAGAGCCTAGTCCTCAAAGCAAAAGACTAAAAATTTAAACCAGAGACTTCCGGTTTCAGCTGTCACATGTAAAGATCTTAGAAGTTGCCACTCCCATCCTTACAGCGAGAAGCTGGGCAAACTGGAAACCAATATTGCTTTTTGGCCTAACAGAACTGAGCTCATTGGCCAAATCAACATCCCCAAATTAGGAGAGATAGGCACATCCAGGGGAAAACAACAGAGATCTTCTGAGCTGGAGGAGAAGCAACTAGAGCCATGAATTGGTAGGAATACTTAAATGGCAATTGTGACAAACTTCTGGAGGTTGGGTGTGAATGAGCACAAGAGTGAGAAACTCCTGGATACCCTGCAGCTCTAGGAGGACCTGCAGGCATTTGTGGGCTTTACCTCCAAGAACCCTACAAGGCTCTTCTTACAGTGAGGACCCAACAAAGATCTTTTCAAGGCTCTGTCAAGGGGAGGGGAAGAGTAATCATTGTGAAATATGCCCAGAGCCTTCTCCATAACAAATTGAGACAGCCAGGTAAAAAGGGCTCCCTGGCAGAACTTCCCACAGGCCTGTGCACTGGGAGGAGTGCACACCGGGGTGAAGCCTTGGGAAGTTCAAGTCGTCGTTTGCAGTGGGGAGGAGACTGGCCTCTCGTGGTCTGGGTGGTAACCTGGAATTCAATCTGTGAGGCGAGAAACTGGTTAGCAGGATTCTCGCTTTGCTCAGAGTCCCTGTTTCCCTTTCTTTTTCCTTTCCCAATAAATTCCATTTTTCCCACCCTTCAAAATGTCTGCGAGCCTAATCTTTCATGACCGTATGACAAGAACCCGACTTTTAGCTGAACTAAGGAGAAAGTCCTACAACAAAATGCCTACCTTCCAGGTGAAAGGAGTTGGCCAGAGCCCAATTCTGATACCTTATCCCAGATGAAGGAGGGAGACACTCCCCATATCAGCCCACACTAGCCTTCCTGTCTCACCTAATGAGGGTTAAGGCAGAAAGCAGTCAACAAGGGTCAAGGCTTCAGAGAAACTGTTCAGGGTGCTGCAGCCATGAGATGGAGTAGGGGAAGGGGAAAAAGGGCAAAAAGCTACACTTACACCATGGGAGGAATACTTATGAAAGTCGCAGCTCCAAGACAAAGGCCCATCAAAACACTGATGAGTAATTGGAAAATTATGAAACAATCTCCCTCTCCCAGCTTCTACCACCACACCAACAAGGCTCCAGTATAATAACAATGGATTATAACCAAAAGAGCTATAAGACACAGACTCTTTGAGGAGAAGCACATAGGGAAACCCAAAGTCAAAAGGAGAGACACAACAAGGACTTGGAGGTACTTGATGCCTATGATGCACACAGCTGCAGCAGACATTAAGCACAGCCCACTCACAGCCAGTTCAACATATTAGTGCTCAAATAGCTTATTTACCTCAATTTCTACCCAATACAACACATATGGCTTTCAACAACATATTGCAAGGCATGCCAAAAGGCAGGCAAAACAGTCTCCAGAGAGAACGCAGTTATGAGAAACATACTCAGATTTTATTCAGATCTTGGAATGGTTAGACAGGGAATTTTTAAAAATGATTATTAATATGTTAAGCATTGAAATTTAAAAAGTAGATCACTTGGAAGAGACGGGGAGGTAAGCAGAGAGATGGAAACTCTAAGGAAGGATGCTACAAATCAAAAACCCAGGCACAAAAAGGAAAAATGCCTCCAGTGAGCTCATTGGTAGATTGACAAGGCCAAGGTAAGATTTGATGAACTTGAAGACAGGTCAATATAAACGTCCTAAACTGAAATGTAAAGACAAAAAAAAAGGAAAGAAAAAACAGAGCAGAACATTCAAAACTGTGTGACAATATCAAAAGGAAATGATACATAGATAGGTACATAGATACATAGATAGATCTGCAATATATACATAATTGGAATGCCAGAAGGACAAGCAAGAGAAAACAAAGCAAAAGAAATATTTGAAGTAAAAATGGCTGAGAACTTTCCAAAATTCATGAGACCCAAAGCATGGATTCAGGAAGCTCCAAGAACACCAAACAGAATAAACACAAAAAAAAAAAAAAAAAAAAAAAAAAAGCAATGCCTATGCCGAGGCTTATATTCAAACTGCAGAAAGTCAAAACAAATAATACTGAAAGAAGGAAGAAGAAAAAAAAGTTACCTACAGATAAACAAGGATAAGAATTACATGCAAGCAAGAAAAGGGTAGAATGAAATATTTAAATTGTTTAGAAAAAGAAAACGCTAACCTAGAGTGCTCTATACAATGAAATTAACCCATAAAAGTGAAGAAAAATGCATTAATAGTGGAAATTT
This sequence comes from Symphalangus syndactylus, assembly GCF_028878055.3. Taxonomy (NCBI): domain Eukaryota; kingdom Metazoa; phylum Chordata; class Mammalia; order Primates; family Hylobatidae; genus Symphalangus; species Symphalangus syndactylus. The sequence continues at coordinate 19,415,216 of NC_072437.2, forward strand.
AAAATGGTGTAGCACCTGTGGAAAATGGTTTGGCAGTTTCCCAAAGAGTTAAACACAGAATTACCATATATCCCAGCAGTTCTACTTTTAGGTACATGTCCAAAGGAATTGAAAGCAAGGTCTCAAAAAATACTTGTATACAGTGATTACAGTAGCATTATTCACAATAGCCAAAAGGTAGAAACAACCCAAGTGGCCATCAGGAGATGAAAGGATAAACAAAATATAATCTGTCCATACAATAAAATATTATTCAGTTTTAAAAGGGAATAAAATTCTGATGCATACTGCAACATGGATGAACCTTGAAAACACTGAGCTCAATGGAATAAGCCAGACACAAAAGGACACATAATATTAATAACACTACTACACACCTACTATAGTAGTTAATATCCAAAAAACTGACAATGATAATTGCTGCCAAGAATTCAAAGCAGCAGGAACTGTCATTCATTGGTGTTGGGAATACAAAATGATATAACCACTTCGGAAGACAATTTCATCAAGTGCATAGTATTTGACAGTACAAAGAAGGAACCTTAAGTTATGCAAATTTAAAAAATATTATTTTGAAGGTCAAGGTATGTCAGGGTGGGATGGAGACAAAAGAATATAACTGCATTACAAATGTTTGAGAAAACTTCACAGAAAAATATTGTGGGAAGGGGGAGTGGATGACCTAAATAACTTTGGAAGTGAGTATAGATTACAAGACTGAAGACCAAAGGAACTGTATATAAGCATGGTACTCTCCTAGATAAAGTTTTTCCACAAGTCACAGGTTAACAATCCTGAAACCATGATATATGTATAATGGAATTAGATAAGTGGATGCCTAATGGTGGGAAACAGGTTTCTTTCTGTTGGAGTGGGAGGTTACAGATAAGCAAAAGAAGAAGGCTAGAATGATCCATGTAGTAATCCATGTGACTCATGTATGGCTTAATGTACATACAGATGGATACATATAGAAATATTTATAGATACGTGTATACTGTATACATGAGTTAGCATACCCACATCTATTTTCTTGCTCTGTCAGCTCAGAGGGCCTAGAAGCGTTAACATCCCAGTAGCAATGAGCACATCTAGTTCCCAGGTCTTGGTTTCTAATTCCATTCTCCAATAAAAGGAGCCATGGTTCCTTAGACAAATAACTGATTCTAGGGCTGGGGCAGGACAATATACAGGAGGAGGCTGGAGCATCTCATGGTGCCAGAAGGTAAGAAAGGGCTCAAGAAACCAAAATGATGTTGGTGGGGTGGTGCCGAGGCATGTCAAAGGGACATCAGAGCCAGCCTGAAAGAACTATCAATAGCTACAGCTGAACAATGTAAGTAACAAAATAACGTAGTATTGGATTCTAAAACCAAAGTATCAAATAAATCTCTATGAGTCCAGACTTACACAGATGGGGTAAAAGAGACAAATCTTTCGTAGAGATTAATTGCAAATAATTTATGTACATATCCTCATTTCTAGGAGGTGGAGTATAACTCCTCACTCTGGCACAATATGGAAAGGAAGAAAAAGAGTTACTTTACAGCAGAGAAACCTGACAAATACTACTTAAGCCAAGTGATCAAGATTAACATCGATAGTGGTAATATATGCTGATAAAATGCACTAATATGCACTTTATCTCTGCGGTCTTCCTTCCAAAATCCCAGTTTAATCATAAGAAAAATATCAGACAAATTCCCACTGAAGGATATCTTATAAAATATCTGACCCAAATTCCTGAAACCTGTCAAGGTCTTAAAGCACAAGGAAAGTATAAGAAACTGTCAGTCCAGAGGAGCCTACAAAGATACGACAGCTGAATGTAATATTGCATTGTAGATGAAATCCGTGAACAGAAAAAGGCCATTAAAGGTAAACTAAAGAAATTTGAAGGATGTACGAACTTTAGTTAATAATAATGTATTGATAGTGACTCATTAATTGTTACAAATGTACAGTAATATAAGATGTTAATAACAGAAGACACCATGTAATGTATATGCGAATTCTCTGTACTCTCTGTAACTGTTTTACGAATCTAAAACTATTTTGAAATTTGTTAAAATTGAAAGAAATAACAAACGGACTTGGGATATATTTAGAATATAAAGAATATACTTTAGGCAGAGAAAAAATAACGCTAGATTAAATATCTGAGATGGAAGAAATCATGAAGAAAATATAAATATAAACAAACATCAATTGTATTCAATAAAATATCTAATATATATGAGAATAGAATAGACCATAAAAATGTAGATGGTCATAACATATGACTTAAAAGAGTTTAAAAGAAGTTAAAGTATTCTAACATCTTTAATTATTATAGAATACAGTGAGCATGTGATAAACTTTAGACTTTGATAAGTTGAGTAAGCACATTAAAATAGTTACTGTGAGCACTAAGAGAATAGACATAGAGCCTCATAATCCTATCAGTTCTTCAACATTTATTCAGAATCTGACCGTTTGTCTTCACCTGTTCTGCCACCTACTCAGGTCCAAGACATTGGATTCTCTCACCTGGGTGAGTGCTGCAACCTCCTAACTAGTCTCCCTGCTTTTACTCTGCCCTTATTGAGTCTACTGTCAACAACACAGAAACTAGAGTGGTCCTGTCAGAACATAAGCTAGATCTTGGTGTATCTCTGCTCTAAGTCCTGCAATGACTTCACTTTTCATTCAAAGTAAAAGCCAAAATTATCACAATGATTTGCAAGATCCTGCATTAACTGGCCTCTACTTACTGCGATAACCTTGTATCCTACCGCATTTTCTCACCTTCCCTCCATTCCACACTCTCAGGCCTCTAACATCTAACATTCAAGACCCACTCTCACCTCAGCCTTCACACTTCTGTCTGCCCAGAATGCTCTTCTCCATGGCATCTGCATGAGTCATTCCTTGGTTTACTTATATATGAAGCATTCCCTGACTACCCTGTTTAAAATGAAACCCCTTCACCAGAATTCACTATCCCTCTTCCTTGGTTAATTTTTCTTTGTCACCAATGAACTTACCACACAGTTTAGAGAAACTTTGTTCTCTAAGATCATAGACTATCAAAAGCTTTGCTGTTTGAAATTAAATCAATATGAGACATTCTGCTCTTGACTGAGGATCTAAGTCACTTTGACACAGAGCAGCATTCTTGATTCACAACTCAGCTACAGAGCACCAGATAAAGCATTTCTGGACTCAGCCTTCCATGTCTATCTTAACTTTGTAGATTCCAAGGAAACAGGACCTTGGGTTACCTGATGCTGCTTTGAGCCTAAACTCCATCCTTCCCCCAAATCCTATAATACTTCTAACTTTTCCTTTGTTTGGTGAGACATCTTATGATTCTCAGCGTGTGGTTTTCCTCATTGCAGTGGGCCAGTGAATCTGATTTTGTCAGACTAGAGGTAACACAGAGAAAATTCTAAAGTACTGGTCCACAGGTGTTCATTTTATTGTTATTCTTTATACATAGATATTTTATTGCACTCTGACATTGAGGTATATTGGTTATATCAGTAAACTATGTTATCTTTAATTACTAAGAGAAGTCAAAATTAAAATGAGCATCTCTCTAAATTAGGTTTTCAATTACATTATGACATATCAAGATTTCCTAATGATTTCCTATTCCATTCTTAATTTTTGGAATGTCTGACACTCCCAAAGAGCAGTGCCTTCTTCCTTTGCTGACATAATCTGACTGTGAGTGGCCAAATCACACTGTTCGGTTCAGCTGCAAGGATGATAATATCCTCAAGTGGGTGGTTTCTCTCCTCCTGAAGCAGGTGATGAGGCTGTGGGAACTTGGCCCCATCACCTCATTCCTTCCATCATATCCTTGCCAGATGTTTCTGCCAGATTGATAAGGCTTCCATCCCTCTTTGTGTCTCATATTTCTTTAGTAGTCATTACACCAACCTGTCTACTTTCTGGAAAAAAAAATTCCTATAATTAAGAGCCCAGACATTGTGTACTTATTAGACACAATGGTGTCTCAAAGACAAATTAGGCACATTAAGTGTTTTTCCTCTGACTAGTTTATAGAGCCTATGTGAGCACTAGTGACAACACAACAGGGCCATCTTTTAAATGAATCACTGATTTGCTGAACATCTGTTGAGTTTGGTCAGAATTAATCATTTGATGTCCTAGTATATGTCCTACATTTTGTAATCATTCTTTATGTTCTCCTCAGAACTTGATGACATGTTTCAATAAGTAAATTTCAAGGGTTTTTTCTCCCATAAAATAAAAAAGCTACTTTCCTTCCAGGAAGAATTATAAATTTGACTAAGTTTTTTAACATTTTGATTCTTTATGAAAATCTTCCATGGTTTCCTGCTCTCTAGCTGGAGTTACTTAGCAACCCTATTAAAAATCCTATTTAGAAAGTGATATTATATATCTTTGTTCTTTTCAGTAGTAAGTAATTATTGGTATGGCAATAATAATAATGATGTGTAAATACACTTGCTATGAATTTCCTATATGCCAGCTAGCTTGCATACCTTCATTGTCTCATTTAATCTTTAAAAAATCCTGCAGATTTAGTATCCTTATCCACATCTGAGGGTAAGGAAATGGTAGCTGAGAGAAGCTGGGTGACTAGCTAAGGGCACAAAGCTGAGTCAGTATTTGGTCCCAAGTCTGTCTTATCCAAAGTTTACCTACATTCCAATATACTCAGCCTCCCACACTGATGGTGCAGTTAAGAGGGTAATTAACTGACAGCTAAGCCTTGGCCTCCCTATGTAGAAACAAGACTCCATTTTCATTATTTATTTATTTTTATTTTTTTATTTTTTTATTTTTTTTTTTTTTTTTTTTTTTTTTTGAGACGGAGTCTCGCTCTGTCGCCCAGGCTGGAGTGCAGTGGCGCAATCTCGGCTCACTGCAAGCTCTGCCTCCTGGGTTCACGCCATTCTGCCTCAGCCTCTCCGAGTAGCTGGGCCTATAGGCGCCCGCCACCACGCCCGGCTAATTTTTTGTATTTTTTTAGTAGAGACGGGGTTTCACCATGGTCTCGATCTCCTGACCTCGTGATCCGCCTGCCTCGGCCTCCCAAAGTGCTGGGATTACAAGCGTGAGCCACCGCGCCCGGCCTCATTTTTTATTTTTACCAGTCATTAGGACATTCCCAAACATGAGCATGCTAGGACTTCTGAATTATGAGTTAGAAAGGCAAGGAAACCAGGATTGAGCTGATGGAGAGTGAACAACCACCCTGGTACAAGGAAGACAATTCTTTTCCAGTGTTCAGTATCTAATACAGAGGATGAAGGGGGAAGATAAATAGACAGGCTTCAGTCAAGGAAATCCAAAAGGACCACTGTGATGGCTAATTTTATGTCCACCTGCCTGGGCCTGGCTGCCCAAAGATGTGGTCAAACATTATTCTGGATGTTTCTGTGAGGGTGATTTTTGGGGAGATTAACATTTAAATCAGTGGACTAAGCAAAGCAGATTGCCCTCCATAATGTGAGCAGGCCTCATCCTGAAGACCTAAAAAGAGCAAAAAGCTGACCTACTCCAAGTAAAAGAGAATTTGCCTGCCTAATGGCCTTCAGACTTGAATGGCAACATCAGCTCTTCCCAGGTCTTCAGCCTGGCAGTCCACTGGACAAGCTTTGGACTTGCCAGCCTCCAGGATCACATGAGCCAACTCATCACAAATCTCTCTCTCTCTCTTTCTCTCTCCCTTATTGGTTCTGTTTTCCTGGAGAATCTTAACAAAAACAGCCACTTTGGGTTTAGTTAGCATCTCCAGGGCAGCAGCACACAATGCTTCAAGTCAGACGGCAGCACAGGGGCTCTAGGGCCTCACAGCAGCTGAAGGCCATGGGAAGTAAGAAGCAACCCTGTAGGGGCACCAATAAGAAGCTGAGGAATTAACAGGGTAAGTGAAGGATCCTGGTGTTGTGAATGGATCTGGCCAGCAAGAAGCTCTCAAGGGGCTCCGACTCCAGCTGGTGCACTGAGCCTGCTGCTCACTTCCTCTGGTCAGAACTGGTTCAGGAAGTAGGCAGGACTAAAGCCACAGGTAAAAGACACACACGACTTGAGCCTGAAAGGTGAGGAAGGCCAGCAATTGACCTTTGGTGGGGGTGGATGGGGCAATTCCTTTGTTGTTTAACATCTTGGAGGAGAAAAGTTTTTGAAATCTAGTGCATCAAGAAAACACCTCAAACCTCAAAAGGCAAAGGGCTACTACTTGAGAAGACTTTCACCTCCTCTCTCCCAAGCATAGGAAGTAATGAAGACCTCTTCCAACCCAATCCCAAGCCCCTGCAGTCTACAGAGCTGGTTTCAGGAGACTATTACATCAATTCCAAAGCAAGCAATCACTTTCAGAATTATTTTTCATCTACAGAAATGTCCATGAAGTAAAAGTCTCTGTCAACTCCCACAATCTTTCTCAACTCCACCTGCCACCCTCCAAACACTTCAGATCTATTAATAAAAATAATTTTTCTAATTTTGATGTGATATAAATTCTAAGTCTGGGAACAAAAATACAAATATTATCATGTTGTAAATATTAATACTTCAAAAGACCATCTGGAGGATGCTCCCTTGAATGCTCTGAAAATCACAACTACTGATAACTGCATTGTGCATAATTACCACATTTTATGAATAATCTTTTATTTATCCATCACATCATGGGGGTCAGTTTAATTATTGTTTCCTCTTAACAGAAAAGAAAAACTGTCTCCAGAGGTAATGACTGACTTGCCCAAGGTCATGCAACCAGGAAGGTCAAGGCTGGGTGTATAAGTCCCAGTTCTCTGACTCTACAGCTTATACTGTGTCCCTTCCCACCACACTACACTACCTCTACACTTCAAGAATCTCTCTTCCAAAGAAATAGAGGTCAGGTTACCATGTCCACTGCAAGCCTACTCTTCAAGGTGTGGCTCTTTGCTTGACATTAAGCCACCACCACCACCCTCCAACTTTGGTACAACTGAACAACCTTGTTTTTGAAGGTCCTTCAACAAAAGACTAATAAAGCCCTATGGCTTAGTTAAGACCTAAACATGATGTGTAAACTATCGAAATTTCTGTTCAGGCTCAAAAAGAATCATACTTTATTTCAATAGTGGCACATTCATTCATAGATCACACTCCTCTGGTCTGGTGTGTCATTCCTTTTTAATTTCCATGTAAATCACAATGTCACAAACCACAAAAGCTGTGAAATTCTGAGCCTGCCATGGAAATACGACTCCTAAAGTATGTCAAGGGAAATTGGCCAAATCCAGCAGGACTTCTTCCAGGGGAAGCTTTGCATTTTTCAGCCCACTGTTTTCACCTCCATGTCTGCAATGAACACAATGATGTGGGGTAATGGTTACTTTTACTTGTGTTCATTAGAGATGCAACATTTATCTATCTGCATAATTTGGGTGTAAAAGAAGTTACTCTATTCAAGATTCTCTCTTCAAGAGTTTCTTTCCATCATGTGTGACAAATTACAAAATTTGTCATTTTTGCCTCGACGACACCATAAAATCTATGGTCTTTTTTCATGGTTTCCATCTTTCCTTCCTACTTTATAAATAAGATAGACATTTTAAAGGAATATTAACAGTCATATCAGCAGCATAATTCATAATTTAATACCTTTGGATAAGGAAAATGGCTAAGATAGGGACATGAAGATATTTCCCTTCCCATTAAGGTGGTTTGGCCCAGGGTGAGAGAAAGAGATCACTGGTTTATAAAATATACAGTCAAATTCAACCTCAGAGGTCCCAGGAAATTTTAGGACCTACTCACCAATGAAAATCAAATGGTTCAAAGACCTACTCTTGATGGCAGCTGAAAGTAATTTGTCCTCAATGCACATTCAAGACTACAGCTACCCATATTTCAGTTATGAAGGATTAAGTACATGATGCCTTTGCCTTATCAAGGGTAGCTCTGGCACCAGACATGGACCTTAGCCTGAAAAGCAACCCCACAGCTTTCAATGATCAATTGCCAAAAGGTATTGATTACAAGATAAAGACTTAGATCTCTTCTATGAATGCTCAGGGTAAATTGTCATTTCTTCCATAAGGTAATTTGAGAGATCAGATTACAAAAAGACCTGTTTCCATCTTAAGTGCCCTCTCTTGCTCTCATTTGCTTATTCTGAGGGAAGCCAGCTGCCATATGGAGAAGTCTATGTGACAGGAAACTGAGGGAGCTCTTCAGCCAAGAGCAAGCAAGAAACAGGCCTCCATTCACCAGCTAAAAGAAATTGAATCTACCAACAATCCCATGAATGAGCTTGGAGGCAAGTTCAACCTTCAGTCAGGCCCACAGATGAGAACACACTCCCAGCTGACACCCAGATTGCAGCTCTTGGGGAGAAGCACAGACACCCAGCTAAGCTGCATCCAAATTCCTGACCCACAGATATTGTGAGATAATAAATATTTGTTGTTTTAAAGCACTAAATCTTAGGGTAACTTTTTATGCAACAATAGATTACTGATACACACATCCTTGTCTTGTCCCGTACCAGACACAGGCATCTCACATACCAGCCCTGACCTAATTCCAGCTCTCAGGCTAGAATAGGGGCTAGTAAACCTTGACAAGCAGTCCCAGTACTACACAGTCCTTCAGAAAGACTGAAGATGGGCCAGGCACAGTGGCTCACACCTGTAATCCCAGCACTTTGGGAGGCCAAGGCAGGTGGATCACTTGAGCCCAAGAGTTCAAGACCAGCCTGGGAAACATGGTGAAACCTCATCTCTACACACACACACACACACACACACACACACACACACACACAAATAAAAAATAAAAAGACTGAAGATGACCAAGGAAGCGTCCACTGCACAGAAGACTACTGACTGCATCCCATGTCCTACCCCCATTTCTTATAGACTCAAGCCTCCAGGGCCAGTGGAAGCTTGTAGCAAGTATCTGAACCTCTTAGGGTTCTCTTCATCCCAATGTTACTCTTACAAAGAATCAGATCTTAGAGCCACCTTCTCTATTCTTCTTAGCATTTCTAAGGCAGATGGACAGGTAATTATCTTGCAAGATGAATCCACAGAGCTTCAGAGTCAATTCTCAGCAGCTTTTTTTAATGTATTTTCATGAAGTTGAGAAGCTTGTACATTTCTAAGATACTGTGGTAAATATAAAACCAAGTAAAGATACCATTGTCTCCATTCAGGAATTCATGTTCTTTAAAAAATAAATCCAAAGTTATATATGACAAGGAGCAAAGCGTGAACTGCAAAGACAACCCCCCAGGAAGAGCATAAGTCAGAAGGTGTAGGTGTTTACACCATGTGGAACTTCAGTGTTGGCAGGTTTCATGCTGCAGATCAGACTGACTTCCATGAACATTACGTCTTATCCTCCTACAAGAACAATTCACCAATTGTATAAAAGTGTTTGTGCATCCATTAATGCATTATTCCGTCTGAAAAGCCCGACTACAACAAAGGGAAAAGCTGAAATCTCATCTCACCCTGAACTCAGCCTACTTAGTTAGAGATGAGAAAACAGAACTTTCTTTATGCCAGTGCAAGGGAGAACTTTTTATACTCGTATGTAAGAGCAGAATTACAAAGAAGCAGAATAAGAGTTTCTTTTTGGGAGATGATGTCTTTTACCTAATGATCACAATTCTAAATACTAGATCAGGTTCCATTTCCCAAACAAGGCCCAGACACAAAGTCATTGAGAGTCATTGAGAGTCAACAAGAGTGAGAAGATAGCTACTCTAAAAATGCTATAAAACAAGAGTTTTCATCCATTTGCACTGCATTCTCTGGGATAACTAAGGTAGCTTTGTCCTCAACCAAGAATGGTGACAACAATGTGACCTTTATGAGACACAATGTGCTTGTGTTTTATGAGAACACAAAGGGTGAGTAAGCAAGTTGGGTGACCAAGCAAGTTGGGTGACCCTCAGCCCTAACTCTTTCTAGAACTCATGTCCAGTTGGCAGAGCAAGGCTGAGACACCGCCATGAAGTTGCTTGTCCATTTCTAAAGCATATACAGGTAAACTACCTATCTCAAACAACATTTTGCAGGATCTGAGATTGAACAGAGGCAGTGGTAGAATAAAATCCAAGGCTCAGATATTCCGAAGTTCCAACCTTAAGAAAATGGCCAACTTGAAACCTTAGTCCTCTGAGAGCCTGACACTGCAATATCCCACGCAATTTCTATGTCTGGAAAGGTTGGCAGGGCCAACAAAGAGGGTCTTTGGTGTTCCATAATGTGTGGCCCTCTCCCCCAACTAAAGCTTGCTGTTCCTCTTGGTCTATTCATTACCTCTGTATTCTCTACTTGCCCATCTCAAATATATTCACCCACCACACACACAAACACACACACACACACACACAGACACACACAAGCCCCAAAGCCTGTTACAGACCCTTGGCTCTCTCAACTCTAACCCAACCAGAAGTAAACGTGCCCTCACCACAGCTAACTACACAAAAGTGTCAGTGTGTCGGCCTTCACGTCTTACTTACACAAGGCACCTTGAAGCATAGGGATCATTGCCTTCAATTCCCAACCACCCAATCATTTTACAACTTTCATTCAATTAATCTCTAGGATTTCTTCAAGCCAGGAGAAAGCAGTGACCTAAATAGTCAATAAAATGAAAATATCCTTTTTTTGTATTTACTTATCCATAATATATGTATTTGCAATTACATATTTTTTGCATTTATGCATTTATTTATTTGCACACTGACTGCACAGGCAGCCATGTTCCTCACCATGTGAACTTCACCTTTCCAAGATCAGTGTCTTCATCTGTGAAGCTCTTATGAGGACTAAATGAAACAATGCACATGAAATGCTGGCCACTTCCTGGCACATGCAAAGTGCTCAGAAAGTGACAAAGCACTGATGACTTTAGAAGTCCTTGACTCTGATAGAACATGGATATAAACAGCAATGACACTAAGAAAATAATCTCTCGGGATGCTGGAAATATCAATCTTTGTAGTTTACAAGCAGCTCAATATCAAGAGAATCACCAGTCATCATGGATTGAAGGAAACTTGAATAAATTATGAATGGTTCTATTGACAGACTCATATGTTAAATATGATACTTTTGAGAATGAATTGACGCTACAGAGTAAATAAATTGTTACAATTTTTCCAAAGAGTGTGGAAAATTGAGAGATAACCTTTAATTGCAAAACTATTTAGGTCCTACACCTCTAGCATCTAATCCAGCCACTGTGCCTTATTGGATCATGGCTCACGGTTTATTGGATGAAGTCAGATTTCTTTTTAGCTGCCTCAACCAAAAATGGAGGATTCTTTCACCTATCAAAGGAGAAGTTCTGGCTGAAGGCTTTTTCCTTATTTTATGGATTTTCTGACACTGCTCTCTTTTTACCACTCTACACAGTGCAATCCAGCAAACCAGAAAATCAAAAAACACGAGTAAATGACAGGAAAAGCAAATGTCAGGGCACAAATATTCTTCTGGTAAGAGCATCAATGGTCAGGGGACAGTGTTCTGGTGTTCTTCACCTTTTTTTTGGTTTTTGGTTGTTGTTTTGTTTTTTGTTTTGTTTTTGAGAGAGAGAGAGTTTCACTCTTGTTGCCCAGGCTGGAGTGCAGTGGCGTGATCTTGGCTCACTGCAACCTCTGCCTTCTGGGTTCAGGCAATTCTCCTGCCTCCGGCTCCTGAGCAGCTGGGACTACAGGGATGTACCACCATGCCTGGCTAATATTTTATTTTTAGTAGAGACAGGGTTTTCCCATGTTTGTCAGGCTGGTCTCAAACTCCTGACCTCAGGTGATCCTCCTGCTTCGGCCTCCCAAAGTGCTGGGATTACAGGCGTGGGCCACCACACCCAGCCTTCACCTTGTCTTGAATGTGCTCACTTACATCTGCCAAAAAGGGAAGTACCTTAATGCAGTCTGTAATCACACCCATATTTCTGGATTAAGGTTGTTCAAGCTAATTGGCCCAAGCTCTTCCCAATCTTCTGGTCCCTGGAGAAGTATGGATAAGGGGGAAGTCAGACAGGCAGTTTCCAGTGAAAATTTAGACTCGAAGAAATTACCTATTTGGCCTCCCCCTTAATCCTCCCTTTTTGTCCGCTGTAAAGCTCTCCCACTCCCCTGCCTACCTTTGAGTCTCTGCCAAATGCAAGTGATGGTGGCTGACTCCTTAATCCAGGGAGATTGGGTATCAGGTTAAAGAGCAGGGTGGATGGAAGTGACTCTGTAGTACAATGCACTTGTACTACATCGCAGGATGCTCAAATGGGAAAGATTGAAGCAAAAAGAACCCTCAAAACTCACCTGAGATGTGCTCTGATAAACCCTACCGTGAGTCCCCTCAAAGCCTTTTATATCCTTGGATGATGAGGAAAAGAAAAGACAGGGAAAGCCTGCTATACCCTAAGGAGGAGGCAAGGATGTGAAAGACAAGGGGGCACTGTTCCAAAGGGTTAATCTGGCCTAGCCACTGCTTGGCCAACAGCCCAGCAATGATAGGCATTGATGCCATGAAGAGCTAAATTGAAAAGCTTCCACAAAGGGTGTGGGATGGGGCAGGAGTGTTGAACACAGCCTTTCTGTGAACTGTGAGTACAGGATTGGGCATGCTGTCTACAGCCTGAGAGATAGTGGGCCATGTGGGATGGAACTTAGCGGAAAGCATAGGACTAGAGATCCATCAGTTTCGATGCCTGAGCTCTGAGGGGGTGCCTTCTGTTTTCCAACCACACTTCCAGGCTGGTAAACCCTAGAGAAACAAGAGTCAGTTATTACTTCCTCCAAGAGCACACACTCAGATGGCCTTGTACGGGGAGGAGCTAAGCATGGCATGTGGATGCTTCAGTTTGACCTCCATGTATATGCAAGACCACATCTCAGATGTGATCCTGATTTCACTCCTCTAGGGCTGTGAGTCTCAATCAGAGGTCAGCACCAGAATCACCCAAGGCGCTTTTCCAGTCTGCAGGTATCCACTTCCCACCCCAGACCCATAGGAGCAGAAACTCTGGGGGTTGAGCCCAGTAATCTGGGTTTGACAAGCCCTCCAAGTGATTCTGGAGTTCATTAAAGTTTGAGAACCACTGCCTTAAAGAAATAGTTTAAACCTGAGAGACATTCAATAGGACCAATGTCCGGGTCTCAGCCCCCAAGAGTACAGCCTACCTAGTAGGAGTTTTATAAACTACCCAGATGTTTTTAATATGCAATCCAGGTTGAGAACCTCTGCCTTTAAAAGTCTATATAAATGGATTCCTCATTTATGAACCCCTTGAAACAGTGTGTAAAATTGGGTGTATATGTATATGTGTATTTTTCTGGGAGAGAATCCATAACTTTTATCAAATTCTCAAATGGGTCTGTTATTCCAAAAATGGTTAATAATATGAAGACTTAAGAGAGAGCATGCATTTTCTCTTATTTATTTTGTAACTGGGACACTTCATGAAGAAAGTAGTTCAAATATTAATGTATGCCAAAGATGCTAAATAAATATGAATTAACCTTTTTCAATCAAGTACAATATGGTTTCACATGCCTTAGAGTAGATAGGAGTAAAGGAAGGACAGCTGTTATTCCATACTGGTCTCCGTCAGTGTCATCATTAAAATTTATTCCCTACCCTAGAGACAAGCTACCATACTGCATACAATTTTTCTCATTTGATATACATACAACCCTGTGAGCTATGCCAGGCAGGTAATACAATCCTGTTCTTAGATGAAAGGTGAAGTGACTTGCTCAGGGTCACACAAGTCTTAGTAAAATAATAATTTAAATGAAGACCTCCATTAATGTTTGGCCTTAACTACGGGAGACTAATACAACATGGAGAATGGCTAGACCATCTAAAAAACAGAACTCTGACTTGCAAATGCAGCAGCCTGCCCATTAAACCAACCCCTTATCTATAATAAACAACAAAGGAAGCCAGCCTACTCAAGCTAGACTTGCGAGAAGCCAGACTGCTATCTCTAGTAACAATCCAGCAGGCTAAACAATCACTTCTTCAACAAAAAAAAACAAAATGTTGAGGATTTGATTAATGAATGGAAGTTTCTCTAATTTTTGTCACCACTTCCAGCTTAGGACCAGAGAGAAAGCCAAATATGCCCCCAACCCCTTACATAGAGTTTTCCAGTCTGCAGGTATCCACTTCCCACCTCAGACCTATAGGAGCAGAAACTCTAGGGGTTGACCCCAGTAATCTGGGTTGTTGGCTGTAATCTGGGAAGTTGGCTGCAGCCAGCTTCCCTACGTCAACAGCCTCCAATCAGGACACACTTGAAGCTGTCCCTTTTTGCCCACTGTAAAGCTCTCCCACTCCCCTGCCTACCTTTGAGCCTCTGCCAAACGCAAGTGATGGTGGCTGACTCTCTTGCTACATCAAACTCTGAATAAATGGCCTCTGCTTTTCTTATTTGAGTGGTCTCTGTTTATTTGCACAACTAACATTATGGGCTCACCCTTCCCGGTTTCAAAAGCAAGGAACACCACTACTTATTGCTAAATACTACATATACCTTCATACAGATACACTGATGGGATGATGGATGATGCCTTTTCAAGTTAGCCCAGGGTAGAGTTTTTCCAAGAGAAATATCTATAGACTCTACCAACATGTGAGTCAAAGTGAAAGACAGATCCATGGAATAGATTCTTATGCCAACATGGCTTCCAGAATGAGGATTCAACTGGATCTGGGATGAATATTTTAAGTGACACCTCCCTCCCCCAGCCCAGATCATATTTAATTCTGATCTTCACCTTTGGATCTAGCTCTAAAGCATGTATTGGTGATTTCTTAACTATGTATAGGGCTTTTTTTCTCTTTTTTATCTTTTCAAAGTATTATTTACGATCATATCCTCTTATGGAGTATGAGCTAGGTGGGGAAACTGATCTACAGAGAGATTGCATGACTTGCTTGAGGTCACGTGACCATGGCCTCAGCCTCCCAACATGGCTCTGTGTTATCCCAAAACAGGATATGCAGGACACTGCTGTCATCCCATTCAGGAATTCAGGACACTGCTGTGTTCACATTGCCAGCCCATATCTTGCTCATGGGGCCCTCCTGACCCCAAGGAAAGGCATTCTCTGCCTTCGTTGCATGCTCACCTTGTCCCAAGGGAATCTGGAATGAGTTTCCTTCACAGCCTCTTAATGACACAATGGGGTTGAGAAAGGACATTGCTGAGTCATTTCCAGCCAAAGGAAAGTATTATTTAGAGCAATCTGCACAGACCAACCTTGGTAGTAACTGAAATGACTTCCTTCTGGCACAGGGTAAGTACCAGGCTAATTGTCACCTGTATCCTTTAAAACAGCTCGTTAAGTATATATGGGTTGCTAATTGCCTCCTCTAAGTTTTCCTATGTCTCTACTCTGGACATGATCAGGTTCTTTAGCCCCATGGGCTGCATTTATACAGCCTCAGAGGTTTGTTCTTCCAACGTAATTTAAATCTATATTGTGCATTTTTGGCAAAGTTTGACTATGGGGGGAAAACTGAAAATTTTGCAGGACTTCCTCACATCAGTGTAGTCTCTGTCTGCTTACCTTTTATTATTGGAACCTCCCTCTCTTGTTCCCTACCACTCAGCTCTTTGTGTTGCTTTCTTTCCCTTGCACATTACCCTCCACTGTATTCACCAAGTCCTTCATCTTTCCCATAAACTAAACTTATGTTGACGACTCATTTCTTGTTCTTGCACTTCACACCAAAGTGTCTAGTTGAAATATATGGGCCATAGCACAGTGAAAATTGAGCATCGGCAAGAGATATTCCTTGACATTTACTATATTACTCAGGTGATTCCTAATTATGTATTGTCTTGCATTTTACCTTTTTAACCTCATATGATTTGTATGCCCAGAGAGAACATAAACCAAGACACTACCATATCTTCCATTTATATTAGCCCTGTTAGCCCTCACCATATCAGTGCCCAAAGAATTTGGTTGAATCAATGTCTTTCTTATACAGCATGCCCAGGTCCCAGTATTTAGAAAATAAACCTGCATTTATTGTTTTGAAGATTCAAATAAAATCTCTTGTCACACATGTCAAGTTTCTCACTTTGCTTGTTCTCAGATAGAAGAGTAAATAGTAAGTTTAAATGTTCTCTCAATTTAACTCTACTAATACATATCATTAAAATTTTATCTTTGAAATTTGGAGTATACATAGATACATATACACACATATACCATATGTCTATACTATATGTATACCTATATTTGGAGTACACATATAAATACATACATGTTTATATACATATATAAACATGTGGATATGTGTACTCCAAATTTAAATTAAACCTTTGCTTGAGATTTCAAGCATAGCTAAATGTTTGAAATTCCCATTTCTACGTTTGTAGCACAAACGCTACAAAAATTACTCAGCAAGTAAGACTGCTCTTCTAAAAGAAGGAAATGATCATTGAAATGAGATTTTACCTTGGATGGATTAATGTTTGAGGTCTTTAAAATATTCAGATAAAGTGTTACATGGGAGCAACATGGAATATGTAGGATACCACATATGGAATAATATAATTTGTTCTATAACAAATACAAAAACACACATATGTATGCATATAGCATATAGATGTATGGAAATTTACTTTTACTTTTCACTTTTTTTTCCTGAAATTTTACCATAATCATTAACCACATTTTACAGAAAAAAATACTAGCTGAGTCCAGGCACGGTGGCTCACACCTGTAATCCCAGTACTTTGGGAGGCCAAGGTGGGTGGATCATGAGGTCAGGAGTTCAAGACCAGCCTGGCCAAGATGGTGAAACCTCGTCTCTACTAAAAATACAAAAATTAGCCAGGTGCAGTGGCAGGTGCCTGTAATCCAGCTACTCGAGAGGCTGAGGCAGGAGAATCACTTGAACTCGGAGAGCAGAGGTTGCAGTGAGCCGAGACTGCGCCACTGCACTCCAGCCTGGGCAACAGAGTGAGACTTCATCTTAAAAAAAAAAAAAAAAAAAAAAAAAAAACTAGCTAAAAAATTACCAACCTCTTAACATAATTTTCAAGATTAACATTTTCCATATGTGCCCAATATGCACTATCTCTAGATTGGCATGACTGCTTCTGCCTATTCTCCATGGGTCCTACTCCATTGAACATTGATCTAGACCAGGGTTGACAAGCTTTTTCTGGAAAGGGCTAGATGATAAATATTTTAAGCTTTGCGGACTAGTCTCTGTTGTAACTATACAACTCTGCTGTTACAGTTTAAAAGCAGCCGCAGCCACATATGGCTTTTTAAACTTAAATGCAGTAAAACTAAATACAAGTTAAAGTTCAGTTCCTCAGTAGCACTAACTACATTTCAAGTGTCCAGTGACCACATGTGTCTAGCAGCTACCATTTCAGACAACACAAATTAAGAACATTTCCATCATCACAGAACAGCAAAACTTACCTCTCAAGATCTTCCAACTACATTAAAATTCTTCAGAAAAGAATGGGAAAAAAACCTTTCATTCCCTAAGCTACTAAATCCTAGTCATTTTTGACACTTACTCAATATGACTGATTTATAATAGCATCAAGTAGTGTGAAAGTTTCATATTCTGCACAAAATTGCCATGGTGTGATTTTAAACAACATTTTAATTTTCACCAGAGATGAGCTGTTAAAAAGCACGGTGGAAATTTTATTTAGAAGAGTGAAGAATGGAAAGCCAAAACTATCTATACAATAAAAATTATGGGGCTGGCCTCCAATTATTTTTTTAAACATCTTATAAAACTGAAATCCAAAATACAATCATTTTAAATACATCCAAAAATGATGAGGAAGGAAAAAAACAGGTAAGAGAGACAGATATCAAGCAAAACTGTGTCTAGGGAATGTATCATTTAAAACTACCACCTGCTTTCAGCAGTATTTGAAAGGGACTTTGTCCAATTACTACTTCCCATGATATGGCCACACTTCTATCCCGAAGCTTGTTCTGGTTTCCTTAGAGCACAGGAGTCAAATATGGACACAAGATGGGACAGAGACACTTTCTTTTTAAAATCAAGCACTAGAAAGGTTGCCGAATGATGCAAAACTAAGCAGGATATGAAGAATAAAAGGCAGAACTTTAAGAGAAAAATCACACCATAGCATTGCCAACTTGTTATTGGATTTGCATAAGGTTTCATTTTCCCCATGCATTTCTTGGTGGTTTAGGTAGATACACTATTTATTGCCTACCTGCAATTCCCTCTGTATAGAGGAAGAATTCACATTCCAAGAAAATTAGTGGAAGAAAAAAAGAAAAAAACCAATGGCCTGAGAGAAGCGGCTCACATTCATCTACTCCCCAGCAGCCAGACGAGCTTTGTCTCTTCCACAGCCCATTTGAAAGGGGGTACAAGAGCAGCTGCCCCCAGCAGCAGCAATAAACATTTGTCCTCAAAAAAGTATGACCGTTGACTGCAGAAGAGAGGACGGAGAGTCTGAGAACAAGGCAGTTTGCTTATTGATTTTGAAGCCCAGTGTGACAAGAGACCAGAGAGAAATGTGTTCAGTGAAACTTGGCACAGACGGGGGCCGACAGCCACATTTTAAACTGTATAATTTTATAATTAAAGATCGGGGTGGTCAAAATAAATAGAACAACATTAATCAAGTCTTTCAGATGCCAGTGTACAAATCAGCCTCTCTCATGTCAAAGAAACTTTGACAACTTTTAAAGGGTGTCATTTTGTGCAAATGACACACTATATTATAACTGTTTAATTAGCTCAGGTATCAAAAGGCAGATGTGGCTGCAATGGGAATCCCAACATAACATATGGCAACGGCTGCCTGAGCACAATTGTGGTCACATTCTCTATGCAACAGTTCTCCCCAGTCCTCAGCAAGCCCTTTTTATTCTCCAACTCGGTTTTTCTTTATCAAAATGGTCAAAATGTGAGCCTCCTCACAAGAATTTGATGAAATTTTATGTGGTTTCTGGAGACACACTTTGAAGCTGAAGGCAGCGAATTTTATATGAACAAAGAAGAGTTGTGGTTTTTAAAGCAGTACTTCTCAAACTTTAATAAGATATCCATCACCTCGGGATCCTGTGAAAATTCTTATTCAGGAGACCTCGGTAAGGTCTAAAATTCTGCGCTTCTAATCAGCTCCCAAATGATGGTGATCTGCTGGTCCACAGACCACACTTTGGATAGCAAAGCTAAGTAACACATTAATTCTCAAAGACTGCTCTTTAGGCTTGGAATTGATAGAGGGTATTATTCTTTAAATGCAGAGTTCTAAAATATTAGAGTGACATAGGACCTAAGAGATTATCAAGAATAAACTCATTGTTATGAGCACTTAAGGGACACACTCACCGTTACACCACAGTGTGGCGGCAGTTTCTGGGTCTGGCTTCCTTTTGACAGCCACAATAACACATATCGCAAGCCCTATGCAGTAGAAAAGCATGTTCACTATGACAGAGAAGAAGGAAAAGAGGGAAGGAAGAGAAGAGAGAGGGAGATGGTTTCTTTCTCACATATCTGTGTAACTGAATTCCACAAAAAGCATGGTGCACGACATCAAGAATCATTCGGAAGAGTTGTAGGGCTAATGAGGTTCCAATAGAATTCATCAGTTCACAAAGACTTTACCATTCCTATCCAAACCTTTCCATGTAATCAATACTATTACCTTCCGAAAAACCAGTTGAGGTGCTATGGCTCTCGTCCTGTCTTACTTCTCTCCACCAAAGCTTTTATATAGCACCTATTCTGTACCTAACACACTACTAGTTCCTTCGTGTATGGTATCACATTCAATTATTGCACAAATCTGTAAAGTGGATAGAATTACCCCTTTTTTAGATGAGAAAACTGAATTTTATAGTAATTAAGTACCAAGTATGTGGTAATACAGCAAGTAAGTGGCTCAGCTAAGATTCAGAGTCATGGCCCCCTATTGCAACCCTGAACTATTTGTTTTCAAGCCTGAAATCATACCAGGCCTATAGCTTAAGTCAACTTGTAATTAGTTTACAAATTTATTATGTTCCATTTGAAAGCTAGCGTTATTTCTAAAAGAAACTGCCTGTCTCACATTGCGTCAGTTTGTAGATTTAGGATTTTTTAAAAGGTAAGGAATAGCTCAACTCCTTTTTTTTTTTTTTTTTTTGCCTTTAGGACCTCAGGAACAGAGATTTGAATTAATCATACATATTAGTCAGGGTTCTCTTAGGGGGACATAACTAATAGGATATATATGTATATATGTATATATATGTATATATGTATATATGTGTATATATGTATATATGTATATATGTATATATATGTATATATGTATATATGTATATATATGTATATATGTATATATATGTATATATGTATATATGTATATATATGTATATATGTATATACACACACATATATATAAAGGGGAGTTTATTAGGTATTAATTTACATGATCACAACGTCCTACAATAGGCTGTCTGCATATTGTATACATATATACATATATACGTATATATATGTATATATACGTATATATGTATATATGTATATATATGTATATATGTATATATATTATATATAATATATATATATACACACACACATATATATAAAGGGGAGTTTATTAGATATTAATTTACATGATCACAACGTCCTACAATAGGCTGTCTGCAAGCTGAGGAGCAAGGAGAGCCAGTCTGAGTCCCAAAACTGAAGAACCTGGAGTCCAATGTTCGAGGGCAGGAAGCATCCAGCACGGGAGAAAAATGTGGGCTAGGAGGCTAGGTCTATCTCATCTCTTCACGTTTTTCTGCCTGCTTTATATTCACTGGTGGCTGATTAGATGGTGCCCACCAGATTAAGGGTGGGTCTGCCTTTCCCAGCCCACAGACTCAAATGTTAATCTCCTTTGGCAACACCCTCACAGACACACCCAGGACCAATATTGCATCCTTCAATCCAATCAAGCTGACACTCAGTATTAACTATCACATCATACCTCTGGATTTAGAACATACTATAATAATCATTTTGTACAAGGACCTACTCTTGTTTTCTTTCGTTTTTCCCCGCAACCCTCATTCCTATCTCTCACCTCTCCACAGGTTTCCACTGTGATGTGCCGGATATGCATCTTTGAAGAGTTGTACAGATCCACACAAATTTTAATTTGCATGTATGATACTGTTCTATTTTTTAAAACAAATGCTCTCCAAAGGTGTTTCACTTACTACTGCAAATGCTCCCAAGAAGCAGTTTTAGGCATTTCAACTGGGCAGCATGTCCCTGAAGGGAAGCAGAGAAAGGCTGGCACTCAGGCATGGAGAAGAGTCTCGAGAAAGGGGCATCAATTTCCCTCTCTACCCAGTTATGCCTGGTCCTCAGTGTCTTCCCTGGGGGAAGGCTCATCCGAAGACCTCCTAGAGATGCCAAAAGTGTAGATGCAGCCAATGGAAACCCAGAGATGGATACAGGGGAAAATTTTGTCCGTAATCCAGGCATATAACTCAGGCATAAGAAATCATAATAACTGATTTATTTTACTCCATCTATTTCAATTTTTTTATACTTTTAATATTTTCAGCATGAGGGCCACTGATTATTTTACCTCTTTTCACTTAAAGAAAAGTCCATTATAAAGACTCAGGCCATAATTTCCCAGGAAAGTGTCAGAATGATATAAGACGAGTCCCAGACCTTCCCCATGAAGCAGACTGTCATGGATATTGTGAAATTGATATTCGAACAATGTGTGCACATTCATTTCTCTATTGCTTCGAGGACATTCGAACCCAGGAAGGCAGGTGGGCTTCTGAGTTTTGCTCTGTGCCAGCAGTTCTCACTCTTGAGCTGGCATGAGAGCCCCCAGAGGGCTTGTTACAGCTGGGCCCATCCCCAGAGCTGCTGACTCAGTAGGGCTGGGGCTAGGGCCCATCAGTCTGCATTTCTAACAAATTCCCATGTGGCACTGATGCAACTGATCCAGGGCTTTCACTGCAAGAACCGCTGCTCTACGCAATGTTAGGACCAGATGTTTCAAAAGATCAGAAAATGGATTGGGATTCTTAATTGACTCTTTCTGTTCAGACAGTGTCTATACAATGTGTGATAATTTTTTTCTCCACATGTCTTCTTGTTTCTTAAATCCTCGTGATCCTCTGGATATATATTTGGAGCACAATTTTCACTCAATGCCCCCAAAAAACCTGTTATGGTTTTCAAATACTCTGTATCTTCATTTTCTGTCTACTTGATCTGTTAGTTTCTAAGAGTATTAAAATCTCTCACTATGAATGTAGATTTTCAATTGTTTGCTTTATTTATGTATCAAAACTATGATGGGCACCGTAAATTGCTTTATGATTCTTTTATCTTCATGGTGTGTTTTTGATTAATATAAGGCATCTTTTCTTTTTCCTTCTTAATGCTTTTACCCTTGAATTACATTTCATCATTTTAGCATTATTACTTCTATTTTCTTTTTATTAATGTTTGCCTGGTTTGTATTTTTCTTTCTTTTTATTTTCAACCTTTCTGCATCATTTGGTTTTATATTTTCCTCCTGTAAACAGCTCATAATGGGATTTTTTATTCAATCTGAGAAAGCTGTGTTATTCACATAGATTGGGATTCCTGACATGTTTTTCCTTTTTGCAATTCTGTTTTGGTTTTCTGTTTATTGTGCACCCTTTTTATTTTTTTCCCTGTTTCTTGTTAGTAAAGTTTTCTTTATTCCATTTTTCTCCTCTAATTACTTGGCTATTACCTCTATTACTTCTATTCTCTAAATAATTACCTTAAAAATTTTAACATGCATATTTAAACATATTTTCCAACAGTGAAAATTAATTAATTTGTTCATTCAACAAATATTCAATGCCTGCACACCCTGTGTGAAGCATTGTCCTGGGAGCAGGGGTTCCACAGAGTAGGAACAATAAGCTCATGGAATTTACGTGCTAGTAGCAGAAGCAAGGCACTAAGGAAGGTAAAGCTCACCTGCAGATATTTGCAGAAGAGCCAGGAGGCAAATGTCTGGAGCCACTGAGCAAGATGGAACATCATAGGAGATGACATTAGGGAAGTAAAGAATGTCGCCAGGCTGTGTGGGTCAAAGTGAGAAGCTTAGCATGTTATTGTTGTTGTTGTTGTTTCGTTTTCTTTTCTTTTCCTTTTTTATTTTGTTTTTGTTTTTGAGACAGGGTCTCACTCTGTCGCCAGGCTGGAGTGCAGTGGCACAATCTCGGCTCACTGCAACCTCTGACTCCCTGGTTCAAGCGATTCTCCTGCCACAGCCTCCTGAATAGCTGGGATTACAGCCACGTGCCACCACACCCAGCTAATTTTTGTATTTTTAGTACAGACGAGGTTTCGCCCAGGCTGGTCTCGATCTTCTGACCTTGTGATCTGCCTGCCTTGGCCATGCTGGGATGACAGCCGTAAGCCCCCGCACGCAGCCAAGAAGCTTAGTTTTGCACTAAGTTGGGAACCACTGGAGGATTTTGATCGGGGAAAGAACCAACCTGACCTGGGTTTAAGCAGGTTCACTCTGGCTGTGGAGGTGAGAACCCAATGATAGAAAGCACCGGCAGAAGCAAAAGGCTGTTAGAAAAATCGAGTCAAATCCAACGGTGGCTTGGATCAGAGTGCCTGCAAGGAGTGGGGAAGTGGCCACATTCTGCATATATTTTGGAGGTAGAGCCAAAAGTAAGGTTTGCTAAAAACCAGATTATCGGTGTAAGCATAAGAGAGGAGATGAAGTTAACAGCAGGTGTTTAATCTGCAACACCGAAGGACCAGATGTGCCATTCACGAGAGCAGAAACTGGTTCCTGCAGGGCAGGGTGGGAAATGTGGGGGCCACGTGCCAGTCATGTTCAAATTTGAGATATCTACTACACATCCCAGTGAGACAGAGTGTGCAGTTACAGAGAAGGGACTGCAACTGATGGGAGGCAGAGTTCCCGACATAGGAATAATATTCAGACAGGAACTTGGATGAACTCTCCTAGGCAGGCACAGTAGATGGCAAAGAGAAGAGTTCCAAGAATTGAGTCTTGGGGCAGAGACCATGTAGGAGGCCAAGAAGAGGAAGAGAAACCAGGAAAAAAATAAAAGAATGAGAGAGAAAAAAAGTGAGAATGATTGCAGGAAAATCAGCTGAGATGTGTTCAGGAAGCCAGGGGCAAACAGTATTTCTAGGAGAGAATGTCAATTTCTGTTGATAGGTCAAGTATAATGAGCTCGGAGATTAACCACTAGATTTTTCTAGGAACAGTTTCAATGGAGGCAAAAACCTGTTTGGAGTATTTTCTAGAGAGAAAGAGGGGAGAGGAATTGGTAGCAATTATAGATGGTACTTTGAAAGAGTTTTGTTGCAAAGAAGAGATGCCCTTGGTAGCCTCAGTCAAGTCAGGTGAAATATTTTTTTTAAGACAAGAAAAATAATAACGTGTTCATATGTTATGGCACAGATTCATTTGAGAGGAAATGACTGATTTCTGCAGAAGAGAGAGGAAAGCATTGATGGAGAGCAGGTAGAATACATGGGGACATCCCTTTTCCCCTTGGAATATATCTGCTAAAGTGACCAGACCACTTATCCTGTAGAGTTTCCTGAAGTCTGGTTGTTGCTCACTGCATTTTCATGGTATAGTTTAGAATGTTCTCAATGGCTTCCAAACACAACTTTGTAATAACAAAGCTTTTTCTTTAAATCAAATTTTATCTGGAAGCACAGTAGAAAAAGCCTCAGAAGGTACAGCCTGCATGTTGGAGTGGGGCCAATTGGACAGTCCCAAACGTGAGCCAGGGGCTCCACCACGGCTGTCTTGGGGCCTTGTATCTGAACAACTATGGAATGGATAATTAGTAGAGAAACACAGATTTCTGTTAAAAGGGAGCTTTTGAACACCTCCACTTGTTTATAGCATTGAGCCTAAATGAGACCAAAATCTCACTTCTTGAAATAGCTAGAATGCAGATTTTCCATTTAAAGCTATTGTCATGACAAGAGATTATCTTCCATAAAGTAAAAACCATAGGCAACCATGCTGTTTGGGATTTGTATAGCCCTTTGCATTTCGAGAGTTTTTCACAGATAGACATGACATCCCTAAATTCTAACTGCTAACCACCTGAGAAGGAAGCTGAGGCTCAAAAGGTCAAGGGAGGCCATTATCACACAGATAAGTGGGGTTCTCTCCATAGACTGCTCTTTGGGTATGGAGATAACAGTATTGACCACAGACATCAATAGGGCTTGCACTCTTAAGTGGATTGGCCGGAAGTGGCAATGCCCAAGTGTTCAGATATTTGGTTTCTTTAATGATGAAGAAGACATGTTCTCCAAATGACTTTACAGAGCCAGAGACACAAGCAGTGATTACTGAACTCAGCCAAATTACCTGGCCCTTGGGAAAGTCAGAACATGGCCTCTTCAGGGAGCCCTCACTAACTCAGCTCACCAGCCTGGGAAGCCTTCTAATTCAAGTAATACTAGAAAGCGGTGTTTTTTTCACTGGTTGTCCATTCCATGTGGTACATAGAACTATTTATTTATTTACTATTGATTTATTTACTATGTATTTTGTATCATGTTGTATCATATATCATGTTGTTCTCAGTTAGAGCATATCTTGGTTCTGCTGCAGCACAGCTTTGGAGGTTATTAGAAAAGTAATGAAACAAGGGAATCAAACATGTCAAAAGAGGAGAGACAATTTAATGGGAACATTTCTGTGTAGAAACAAAGACCTTTTTTTTAGAACTATGAGTTTCTTGCTGTCTTCTCCAGGCTTATGTAATTGCTAATTTGCAATCAGGACTTAAGTTATTTTCACACCCTCATATTAAAAAGCAGAGAATTTATAAATATTTACCAGATAATTGCATGTGATACATAATTTCTTCTCTCCCCATAAATTATGAACACATTTGATACATCGCAAGGAGAAAAAAAGTTTAGGAAGACAACAAACAAAAATGGTCATTAAAATGGCCGGTCCCACTTTGGTGACCTGTCCAATTATTTTTCCTCATAAAACCCCACTACGGAAAAAGAAAGATTCTCAAAATTCCTAAGGCAGTGGCTTAAATTAAACATCCACAGTCCAAGATGAAGCTGATTGATCCAGGTGACTTCCTAACTCAGGGTTCTCACACTTACAAAGGTTCCAATGATCAACCATTAACTACTGTAGCTCCCTGAGTAAGCTTTTAAATGGCCATAAAGCCACATTTTCTAGTTTCTCCTCTAATACAGAAATCCTCACATTGATTTTCCTCTTCTCATCAGTTCTAACCCCAACATCCCAAACTCATTTTTATTATCTTAAATAATCAAAATAATCTCCAATAAGAAACAATAGCCAAAAAATAACTAAACTCTTAAGCTATAGAGGATGCATTGTTTGAATGCTACAGCATAAGATATTAAAAAAACATACAGATTAAAAACCAGTAACTCATCATTCCAATCTAGCTACAAACAAGTATTGTCTATCCCACACAGTGTTTCAAAATTTTTAGTTGATTACTAACATTGACAAATTGAGAGATTTCCTATAAATCTGCTTTTATGGCTCAACCTCAAAATCTGGAAAATCTGGCAAAACTGGGTTCACTGATTATCTTGGGGTCTCCAAATTGCCATAGTTCCTACCATTCCCTCCTGCCCTTACACTCAATCTGTTTCCCTTTGTAAGCATTTGAGCTTGCAGTCCCTTTCCAAATGTAATCCCTGTCCAAATGCAGCCTGCTTCAGTAACAGAGGAACCTCAAAGACCTAAGTAGTAAAATATCCTTTTTTGTCCCATTTCATTATTCATCGATTTATTCCAATAATAGCATGCCCTATGCTAGACTAGAACTTTGACGATATTAGTATACATCTAGTGGAAAGGCTAACATCCGAAAATCTGACAGCATCAAATGCTGGAGAGGATGTGGAGCAACAGGAACTCTCACTCATTGCTAGTGGAAATTCAAAATGGCACAGACACTTGGGAAGACCATTTGTCAGTTTCTTATGAAGGTAAACATAGACTTACCTAGCAGTGAATCTGGCCCACAGTTGAGGTACAATAAATAGTTTTGGAAAGAAAGGAGGAAAGAAAGAATGAGGGAAGAAAGAAAGGAAAAAGGAGGGAGAGGGAAGGAGAGGAGGAAGGCAGGAGATGGAGAGATATGGGAGGAAAAGACAAGGAAAGGGAAGGATTTGCATTATGATAGAAAAACTGTCATGGGATGAGGAGGATTTGACTGTGTAAGTTTGGATTCTCAGTAGAGGTTACATGTGAAATAAGATTTGAAAAATAAATAGCAATTAGCTAAGCAAAAAGGCAGATAAAGCAGTCTTATGGGGTACTTAGTAAACACATTTGCTCTTTTCCTGAGCACTCGACTAGTCATAAATTCAGTTGTGGTTGGATTCATGTGACCAAATTTGGCTATCACAATATGAGTGGCTAGTGGAGTGAGTCACCACTTTGGTTTGCCCAGGAATTTCCCTTTTTAGTGCTGAAAGTCTGATTTCCAGAAAACCCCTCTTCATGACACAAAGAGTCCAGATTTTTGGCAACGAATGCAGAAGTTTGGGACGAGAAGTACAAACCCCCAATGGATAGGGTTTGAACTTCCTGGGCAAAGCAGGGTGGTGACTATATGTTGAGTTCTTCAAAAAATAGAGGCTGAAAGCAACCCTGTTTTTAATGGCAAAAAGATATGGCAAAGATTATCAGCCTTCCATAGCTGTCATCACTGTTTTTTCCCCCAACCACTGATTTGATGACCTCATTTTTGGTTCACACTAATGAGTCATTCATCTTTACATCATTTTGAGTGACATGACTCAAGTTTGCAATTTAAGTGCATTGTAATTGTGAACCTTCACAGACCTACTTTGCCTGTGAATTACCTATTGTGCCTTGTGTCAAGATGGTGCTATTTTACTATTTAACAGTGTGAATGTTGTGATTAGGACTAGAATTAACTAGTCCCATTGTTGTGCAAGTTTTCTAAGAGTTCGGATAATGAAAATGAGAATGAATACAATACCAACACCAGCATGACCCAGACATCACTGAAAAGAAGGCTAAATGACTGTTATTTTAATTCCAGTTGGAAGGACACATAGAACTGAATTAGCAGGTAAATAATCAAAAGACATAACAATGTACAATCTATAGAAAAGGATTTGGGATCGGACCTGGTGGAGAAGAGAACATGAAAGCGTATTTGGAGATGGAATCTCACAAGTTCACAAGGACACAGGCAGGTATTTCTAAATCAATCAAAAGTCGTCTTTTCTCGCCAAAAGACACCAATGCCCTATCAAAAACTGTAGCCGCTAAATTAGCTAGCATGCTAATTAGTGCTAATGCTCTAAATTAGGGCATAACACAGGAATGAACACACATCATGGTTCCCTTGATTGCTCTGTGGAACTGAATAAAGCCAAACTTTCTGATTCAGAGTTGCAACTAGACTGTTTCACAGATGAACAAAGAGGAGAATTTTGATAACAGATGTGTTAGCCTCTCTGAGTATGGGGCTGATTCTGTCAGATCTTACCAGTGATCATATTTTCTACAGTAAACCAAGTGATGTATAGAATCACGGCAACACAAAAATGTCCTCTTGGATCTTAGATACTTTGATGTGAAAAAATGGAGTTTCAAATCAACTTCTTGATTTCTTTGAAGATGTTAAGGAAACCACGGGAAATACAAAACAGAAGATTGTTGATATATCGTGTCCAAATACAAACTAGGCTTTGCTCATCTGTCTGCACATTCAGGAGACAATGCAAATGTAAATTTGGGAAAATTCCATCCAGTCTGTAAACTTCTTACCAAAGAAAATAAAAAGATCTGACTTCTAAACGTCCTACATCCTTTGTCCATGACACTGCTGGAAAGAGGTGTGATTTGCTTAACTGGGATACTGAGGCTTTCCTAATCAAAGTTTTTGGCCACTTTATAATTTACTCAAAATGTGCAAAAACACTTCATGAGACTGTTTGCTTTGTGGAATAGTGAGAAGAGACTACTTCCTAAAACATGTCCTAAAAGATAACTATAGTTGTGGTCCACCATAAAAAAGATGTTAAAATATTGACTTTCCGTAAAATCATACTTTCAAAGAGTGGAACAAGAAGAATGCCCTCGTCTACTTTGGAAATACATCAAGGATAAGAATAGAGAAAAAGATTATAATAATACAGACATTTATGTGCTATTTCTCCAAAATTGTGTGATGACCTTAGAAGAGGCCATAAGAGCTTAGAAAGAGATGAACTAACCGTACCTGAGTTGTTTGATGCAATGTGTAGGTTGTAACAAAAACTCACACAGAAAAAAGACTACAGACTTTTCTAGAAGTTGGTCACCCTAGCTGGAAGGGATGTTTGCCACTTCTAGCCCAGCCTATAAAACCTCCCACAGAATCCTCCATACTCCCACTTTCCTCATCAAGTGAATACAGTGATTGGTCAAAGGGGTCCAAGGGCCTAAGACATGGCAGAGCCACTAAATCTAAGGAACCTGGATCCCTGAAGTTCTGTGTGGAGCAGAGTTTCACTGCCACCCTGCATTGGACCCTGGCATGTGCAAGGTGTTAAGACCCTGAGACTCTGGGGCTATTCATTACAGCAGGTGGACTGCCCAGACATAGAGGGTGGCATAATGCTGTCTCATTCAGGACGGAGAAGCCATAGCATGAACCCTGAGGATGTGAAAACCTTGGTGCCATCAGGGAAAGTGCTTCAGAGCAACTACCTCCCCAGGCGGCAGCAGCCAGAGCCAAGTCTGTAGAATAGGCAGCAGAGGCCCATAATTCAGGGCCTGCATCCCCACCTTGGGGGACAGGCGCACCTAAGAGCTCTCCCAATCAGCCCTGGGGTGCTCTCCCACTCAGCAGCCTGGGAGGAGCAGCACATTCCCTTATTTACTGTAGCTTGAGCAATGGGAGCCATTGATGGAACCAAAACAATTTCTCTTTATTCTTGTCATTGTAGGAGAGGTGGCCAATCTCATCACCCTTCTTGGGATTTAAGGTTTTATGAGTAAACATCTGGCAGCTGGAACTTCAGGGACCCAGGAAGATTTAGCAATAAGGCAAATCAAGCCAAGCCTGCTGTGTGGTGTTTACATCAAAAGAATGTTTACACATGGTGAGGACAGAAAACAGTGGGTGGTGAGATGGTCCCTCTGAAACTTCTTCACCCTCCCTCCCTACTTTCTAGCAGGCCACCTTGCCTGACTGACCAAATGAATGAATTAATAAACATCTTCCAGGTACAATTAGAAAGGGCTTTCACGGGGGTTGAGAAGGAGTAGCATGAGAGTAGAGAACAAAAATGGTGCAAACTAAAGGAAACGAGAGAGGAAAAGTAAACTTACAAATTATTTTTATGTTGAAGGTAAAGGAATAAGAAGGACAGAGGCACATAAAGACTGCCTCACAATTTTCTGCCATTTCTCACTCTCTATTTTATTAAAATAAGTTTTCTCTTGGCAGGGCACAGCGGCTCATGCCTATTATCCCAGCACTTTGAGAGCTGAGGCGGGAAAATCACTTGAGGGCAGGATTTCAAGACCAGCATGGGCAACATGGTAAAGCCCCATTTCTACAAAAAATACAAATATTAGCTGGGCATGGTGGCACACACCAGTAGTCTCAGCTACTTGGGATGCTGTGGCAGGAGGATGGCTTGAGCCCAGGAGGTGGAGGTTGCAGTGAGCAGAGGTCGCACCATTGCACTCCAGCCTGGGCAACAGAGTGAGAGTCTGTCTTAAAAACAAAACCAAACAAAATAAGTTTACTCAAAAACTAAACAATGAGTACATTCTGTTTTATTGCTCATTAATTCTTTTTAAAATACAGCTATTATCAGCTTGCAGTGAGCCGAGATCACGCCACTGCACTCTAGCCTGGGAGATAGAGTGAGACTCCAACTCAAAAAAAAAAAAAAAAAAATACAGCTATTATCAAGCCATGAAAAAACATGGAAGAATCTTAAATGCATATTACTGAGTGAAAGAAGCCAATCTGTAAAAGCCACACACGCTGTGATTCCAACTATATCATGTCATCAAAAAATATGGAGACAGAAAGAGATCAGTGGTTGTCAGAAGTGTGGGGACGGAGAGACGAACAGGTGGAGCACAGAGGACCTTAGGGCAGAGAAACTGTTCTGTATGCTACCAGAAAGGTAGGTTAAGGTGGATGCATGCCATTACACATTTGTCAAAACCCAGAAAATGTACAACTCCAAGAGTGAGCCCTAATGTAAACTATGGATTTGGGTGATAATGATGTGTCAGTGTAGGTTCATTGATTACAACAAATAGAATATGTGGTGGGGGGTGTTGGCAGTGGGAGATAATTGGCAGGGGGTACATGGGAAATCTCTTTATCTTCCTCTCAATTTTGCTGTGAACCTACAACTGCTCCAAAAAGTAAAGCCTGGATTTTTAAAAAATACATTCGACTTTCCAAAATATAAAATATATTTTATAACATTAATACAAATTACAATATATACCACTTATACACATGTACATTTTCATATACACATAAAACACTTATGCAAATGTAGCATGTATATAAAATGTGTACAAAATCTCCTTTCCGAAAGATCACCATCAGACGGGGTTGATTTTGCTTCTTTGTTTTTGTTTTCTTTTGTTTACTTTTTTACCCTTTAAAAACAACACTGCTAAAAACAACACCGCAAACTCTAGGTCCAAAGGTTCACGGAATCCATACTTGACTGAAAGGCAACATTTTATTTCAAAGCATGCCCATTTTTTAGTGATGTTGCCAGTCACTTTATATATTTCCTATGTGTCTCTACATTGCAATTAAATCTTCAACAGATACAGTTCCACAACATCCTGGGGCAGGAAGGGACGCACTGACTCCTAGGCGATAAAAATTCACAGTAAAGCCACAGATGTAGCAGAGTGAGAATTACCACACCAGCAGGAACTGAAGATAAAAGAGGATTACACAGGATGAAATGTAGTAATTGACTAGAAGTCACTGAAAAATACCAGATGGATGTCACTGCTCTATATAACTCTAATGCGCCTGTAGACTTTATTGAACATCACTAGAGATTCACTTTTAGTATTTTCTTGAATGTAATTGAAGTTTATTGATATGCTGTTATTGCCCAGTTTAGATGTGACCATAAAAAATACAGTTTGATGTACTTATATCACCACAGAAATCTTGGGCTTTGCAGCTTAAAATAAAAGCTCATAGTAATAACTGCCATAATATTTATTCCTCTTCCTCCATTAGTCCTTTTCATAGAATATGGACAGTAACTGCTCCAGATAGCATTGAAATTGCAGGGATATTTTCAGGAGTGATTGGTGCACAAAAGATCAGACATGCAATGTTGGATACTACCAAGGGAGATTTACAAAGGATTTTTATGTTGAAGGTAAAAGAAAACAAATTCATGTGTTGAAATCAGCTGCCATAGGTGGCGCGGTCCCCTATTAGTCTTCATGGGTTTATTTCCCATTTAGTTTTCAACATAGGAATGGGATACAAATAACTGTCCATCAAAGCTAGAATATTCATTCTGTAAACACAGAAGTCTCAGATCTCAGCAAAAGACCTCCCAGCACAAGCACAGGCCATTTCCCTCAGCAACAAACATTTTAAATTAAGCTGGAAATAATGGGTGTGAAAACTATTGTTTCTCAGAAAAGCAAAGAAAAACTCTTCCTGGGAATTCCAAGTACAGCTCGAATCGTATCACTGACAAGGTCGTCTAAACTGGTAAGAAGCTGCTGTAGGCCAAAGTCAAAGGGCCAGGCCACTTGATTGTATTTTCACAAGCTGAAAATCAAATTCCATTAAGAAAGGAAAACATTTAACTCTGAACTCTGGTGAGCCGCATCGAGCAAAGTAAAGCCAGGAAAGGAAGAACATGAAGCCTGGCCATGGGAACCCAGGACCCCTCAGGGAAAAGAGAGGCAGGGAAGGCAGATCCCAGCTGAAGGAGGTCCCTTTCATTTTCCCCACAGCCCCCTCTCTCCAACCCATGCACACATACTCCATTCCTATGGACATACCCTATAGGTCCTGCCCCAAACACACTTATTTTTTACGGGCTGCTCAACTTCAGTGTTAAGAGCAATGTGCTAATATGGCTAAGGTAAGGACCACTCCCTCACCTGTACTTCCAACACCACAGTAGTATTCTCAAAGGGTATTTGTCCATGGACCACTTGTATGGGGATCTCCTGGACTATTTGTTAAAAATTCAAATTCCTAGGCTCCACACAAGACCCATTGACTCAGACTCTCTAGGAATAAAGAACAAGCAATCCACATCTTTAATAAGCAACCTGGGGAAATCACATTCACAGAGAAGTTGGACAAGCATTCACTTAGAGTTTGCAAAGACCTGTAAAAACAAGTAAAGGGAAGAGTTGGTACTACATTATAAAAAGGAAAAACCCTCTAGATATATGGTGCCTGACTGTGGATCTGGCACATAATGGGGTCTCAATATGTTGAATACTAGATGCATGAATGAAAAACTTCAAAAGAATAAAGGATTCAGGATAGAATGTCACCAAGATAGCTGACTAGAAGCTCCTATTACTCTCCACCACCAGCCCCTCCAGCCAAAAAAAAATCCAAAACAATAAACAACTCCATTTCAACAAATAACTAAAGAAGAGCACAAGAGAAGAGCAAAGCAGCAGCAAAAATCCTACAGAGCACAGAATCACATGGTGGCCACATAGCAAAAGGAAGGAGGCACCTCTCCTCCACCACCCCAGCCCACAAGTGGGGATCAGCCTGAAACCAAGAGGGACCCATTCCTGCAGGGGAAAGGTCAGCAAGAGGACCCCAGCAGCCCCCATCACCAATGCAGACACCTGCAATTTTCACTACTGGAGACTCCTGTAGTCCTCACAGGCTCAGAGCCCCACTGAGAAAGCTCTCTGGAGTCCACACACTGAGCTACCCACAGAGAAGGAGCTGACACTCTTCCCTGCCCTTCCACCATGGCCCATGCTGCTACTATACTGTGCCATCTTGGAACTGGAGACACGCTACAGCGCGCCCTGCTCTGGGGGTAAGCAGCCACTGAATTCTTGCATCCCTCAGGCTCAGCCACCACTGTGCCATACCCACTCAGTGCCATCCCAAGCAGAGCTGCTTGTACACTTTATTCCTTAAAATCAAGCTATTGAAGAGCTGCTACATCCTCCACTTCCTAGTCAGTGGTGCACCCTCCCCTTAGGGCTGAGTGGAAGTGGTGTTCCACCACTGGGGACCTGGAGCCTCGAACAACAAGAGCAGTCATAACCCCGGGCACCACAGTTGAGGCAGCACCCCACCCCCGAGGGACCTCAGGCCTTCTACACACTGGAGCTGTCTTGCACCCCCACCCCATGCCAGGTAAAGCGGCATTCTACCTCCAGGGGTTCTAAGTCTCCAGCACACCAGAGCAGCTGCACCTCCCAGAACCACAGCTGATGCCGCACCTACCCACAGGGATCCAGAGGCTCCACTGACCCATGGAACTGCACTTTTTAAGGCCAAGTAGACACAATGCCCCAAGTCCCAGGGAATCAGAGCCTTGGCTAAGTTGTGCCACCCTATTGCCACCCTATCCTCCAAATACCCACAGAACTCCATCTACCTAGAACAGGACTACCCCCCTGTAGTCCAAGTTGCTGAGGCTCTCTGCCTCTCTGAGGAGTGGAGCCAGCACTGTGCTGCTCCCTGCATCCTAGGACCCAAGCCATGGTGGCATCTTGCCATTCCTAGTTCATTCCTTCTGCTATACCTGGCCTCACAGAGCCTGGGATACTACTGTATCAGGGTCCAGAGGTATCAGCGCATGATATCTTATACCCCAGAACACAAGTTGTCGTGTCTGTTGGCTGTGGGTCGCGAATTGCAGCTGTGCCCTGTTCCTCAGGGCCCAAGCCTTCAGAGTATCCCTTATTTCCTGGAGCCATGTCAGTACTATATATACCCTGCCCTTAAGGGTTAGAAGCACAGTTCTATCCCCCTGGGCCTGAGATGCTGGGGTGTGCCTCAGAGCAACAGATCCTGGCTTAGTGAAAGAACTGCATTCACTTGTGCCTTGGAGAGTGAATCTGTGCCTCACATCCCAGGTGCTATAACAGTTTTTCAAGACCCTCAGCCCAAGAACCCAGCTCCATAGCCCCTCCGAGCACCTGTGTCTTGGATCCCAGGGCCACTGTGGCTGCCTGTGAGCTGTGTCAGACCCAATACTAAGAGAGATACCCTCAGCTAAGCCTCCCCACTTTGAGTAAGACAGTAGCAGAGGATATTGATATTGTCTTTGAGAAAGGCAATAACAGAGGATTCCCTAAAGCCCTTGCCCTGATAACCTATGCAGCCACCATTATTGCCACAAACTCCTGCAGCCTAGGCCACCAAGGCACCTGCTGTCATTGCTAACATTGATCACAGCTGAAGAATCTGCATGGAGACTATAGCATTACACTCACAGTGAACTAGTGAACAGTGAATATTCTGCTCAACCAGTACTCTCAGGCCCATCTGCAGGTGAAAGTCTTCCCCTACAAAAGCCACTCTGTAAAGTTTGGAAGAGGTACACCACCAGGTGCACAGACATAAGTGCAGAAATACAAGAAACACGAAAAAGCAAGAAAACATGACACCACAAAGGAACATAATAATTATTTGGTAACTGACCCCAAAGAATTGGAAATTTATGAGTTACCTAAAAAATAATTAAAAATAATAATCTTAAGGAAACTCACTGAGATAGAATGCAAATAGACAACTGAATGAAATTAGGAAAACAATTAATAATCTGAATAAGAAATTCAAAAAAGAGATAGATATCAAAAAAGAACCAAACAGAAATCTTGGATCTGAAGAATTCAATCAATGAAATAAAAAATTCATTTGATAGCTTCAACAGCAGACTGGATCAAGTAGAAGAAAGAATTTGTGAACTGGAAGATAAGTCTTTTGAAATGACTCAGTCAGAGGAAAAACAAAAAAAAAGAATGAGAAAGAGTGGAGACAGACTATAGAACTTATGGGACACCATTAAGTGAACAAATATTCACATTATAGAATTTTCAGAAGGGGAGGAAATAGAGAAAGCAATAGGAAGCTTATGTAATGAAATACTTCCTGAAAAGCTCCCAAGTCTTGGAAGAGATATGGACATCCAGATCCTTGAAGCTCAAAGGTTCCCAAAAAGATTCAACCCAAAGAGATCTTCTCTGAGACACATTATAATCAAACTGTCCATAGTCAAAGAAATGAGAAAATTTTTAAAGCAGCAAGAGAAAAGTGCCAAATCACATATAAGGAAATATCTGTCAGACTATCAGTGGATTTCTCAGCCAACGCCTTGCAGGCCAAAGGAGAATAGAATAATATATTCAAAATTCTGAAAGAAAAAAAATACTGTTAGCCAAGAATACTATACCAAGCAAAGCTATCCTTCAGAAATGAAAGACAAAGTCTTTCACAGACAAGCAAAAGACAAAGGAATCCATTACCATAGGCCTGCTTTACAACAAGTGCTTAATGAAGCTCTTCAAGCAAAAACAAAAAAAGGAGGATATTTACTATCACAAATACATATGAAAGTATAAAACTACTGATAGAAGTAAGTATATAATCAAATCCAGAATACTCCAATACTATAACGGTGGTATATAAATTACACATATCTCTAGTATGAAGGATAAATGTCAAAATGGTCAAAAATAACTAAAACTATAATAAGTTGTTGAGGAATATACAATATAAAAGATGTAAATTGTGACATCAAAAACATAAATCGTGGGAGGGCAGGGTAAAATATAGTTTTTTACATGATGTAAGTTGTTATCAGCTTAAAATAGTAGATTAAACTCTAAGATGTTTTATGTAAGTCTAACGGTAACCACAAAACAAAAAGCAACAGAAGATATACAAATGATAAACAGAAAGAAATCAAAGCTCACAGAAAATTATCACATCACAAAAATAGAGAATGAGAGAAAGAAAGGAACAAAGGAGCTACAAAACAACCAGAAAACAAATAACAAAATGGCAGTAGTAAGTCCTTACATATCAGTAATAACCTTGAATGTAAATAAATTAAAATCTTTAATCAAAAGACATAGAGTGGCTGAATGGATTTAAAAAATAAAAACAAGGCCTAACTATATGCTACCTCCTTATAAGAGATACACTTAAGCTTTAAGGACATACATAGGCTGAAAGTGAAACAGTGGAAGAAGATATTCCACGCAAATGGTAATTAAAAGAGAGTAGGGGTAGCTATACTTATACCTGATAAAATAGACTTCAAGTGAAAAAATGTTGCAAGAGACAAAGAAAATCATTACTCAGTGATAAAGGGGTCAATTCATTAGAGGACATAACCTTTGGAAATATATGTATCCAAAACTGGAGCACCTAAAACATAAAGCAAATGTTAAAAGAGGCTGGGTGTAGTGCCTCATCCCTGTAATCCCAGCACTTTGGGAGACCGAGGTGTGCAGATCACCCGAGGTCAGGAGTTTGAGACCAGCCTGGCCAACATGGTAAAACCCAGCCTCTATTAAAAATACAAAAATTAGCTGGGCGTGGTGTTGGGCACCTGTAATCCCAGCTACTCGGGAGGCTGGGGCAGGGAGAATTGCTTGAACCTGGGAGCCAGAGATTGTAGTGAGCTGAGATCATGCCACTGCACTCCAGCCTGGGTGACAGAGCAAGACACTGTCTTAAAAAAAAAAAAAAAAAAAATTAATGGACATGAAGGGAGAAATTGATAGCAATACAGCATTGTTATCGGGGACTTCAATAACCCAGGATAGCAATAAATGCCTACATTAAAAATAAGAGGCCAGGCACAGTGGCTCACGCCTGTAATCCCAGCACTTGGGGAGGCTGAGGTGGCAGATCATGAGGTCAGGAGATCAAGACCATCCTGGCTAACACGGTGAAACCCCATCTCTACTAAAAATACAAAAAATTAGCTGGGTGTGGTGGCGGGCGCCTGTAGCCCCAGCTACTCAGGAGGCTGAGGCAGGAGAATGGCGTGAACCTGGGAGGCGGAGCTTGTGGTGAGGCAAGATGGCGCCACTGCACTTTAGCCTGGGCGACAGAGGGAGACTCCGTCTCAAAAAAAAAAAAAAAAAAAAAGAAGAAAGATCCCAAGTAAAAAGTCTAACATTTTATGCCTCAAGGAACTAGAAAAAGAAGAACATGCTAAACCCAAAATTAGCAAAAGAAAGGAAATAATAAAAATCAAAATAGAAATAAATCAAATGAAGAACATAAAAACCATAGAAATAATCAATAAAGCCCACTTTCAACAATGTCTCAATCAATCAGACAGAAATTAATAAGGAAATACCGGACTTAGAATTTCACTTTTGACCAACTGGTGTAACAGACACATATAGAACATTCCATCCAACAGCAGCAGAATACACATTTTTCTTCAGTGTGTGTGGGAACATTCTACAGGACAGACTATATGTTAAGCCACAAAACAAGTCTTAACAAATTGAAGAAGACTAAAATCATCTCAAGTATTGTTTCAAACCACAGTGGTTTGAAACTAGAAATCAGTAACAGAAGGAATCTTGGAAAATTCACAAGTATGCAATGGGTCAAAGAAAATATTAAAAGGGAAATTTACAAACATCTTGAGACAAATGAAAATGGAAATACAAAATACCAAAACCTATGGGATGCAACAAAAGCAGTTCCAAGAAGAAAGTTTCTAGCAATAAATGTGTACATTAAAAAAGAAGAAAGAAAAAAAAGGAGAGATCTCAAGAAAAACATCTACTATTATGCCTCAAGGAACTAGAAAAAGAACACACTAAACCCAAAATTAGCAGGAGAAAGAAAATAATAAAATTCAGAACAAGCCACCTGAGAGGCTGAGGTGGGAGAATCACTTGAACCCAGGAGGTGAAGGTTGCAGTGACCCGAGATTGCACTACTGCACTCCAGCCTGGGAGACAAAGAAGAGAGCAGACCCTGTTTAAAAAAAAAAAAGAACAGAAGTAAATCAGTAAATCAATAGAGAACATAAAAAAACTAACAGAGAGTTTTTGGAAAAAATAAACAAAATTGACAAACCCTTAGCTAGTCTAAGTAAAAAAGAGAAAAGACTCAAATAAGTAAATCAAAAATAAAAAATAAAACTGAAGAAATTTCAAGACACCCCAGAAATTTTAAAAAAGATAATAAGGGACTGTCATGAACAAATATATGCCAACGAATTAGATAACCGAGAGGAAATGGATAAATTCATAGAAAAATACAACCTACCAAGATTCAGTCAGGAAGAAATAAAAAGCCTGAATAGGTCAATAACAAATAATAAGATTGATTAAGTAATAATAAAAAAAAAACTAACAAAAAATATCCCAGGCCCAGATGGCTTCACAGCTGAACTCTACAAAAACATTCAAAAAAATTAATAACAATAATTTTTATACTCTTCTACAAAATAGAGCTAAAGGCAATACTGCCAGCATCACCTGATATCTAAGCCAGACAAAGACATCACAGGAAAAGAAAACTACAGGCCAATTTCTCTGAGGGCCATTGATACAAAAATCCTCAGTAAAATACCAGCAAACCAATCCAACAACAAATCAAAAAGATTATACAGCATAAAAATGAGATTTATTCTTGGTATGCAAGACTGGTTTAACATACACAAAGCAATCAACACAATACATTACATTAACAGAATGAAAG
This sequence comes from Symphalangus syndactylus, assembly GCF_028878055.3. Lineage (NCBI taxonomy): Eukaryota > Metazoa > Chordata > Mammalia > Primates > Hylobatidae > Symphalangus > Symphalangus syndactylus. Next base: position 19,454,985 of record NC_072437.2, read on the forward strand.
TTAAAACCACATGATCATCTCAACTGATTATCAACTCAAATAAATAAAATCAAAGACAAAAGTGAAGAAATTTCAACAGACACCTCACAAATTAGAAAAGATAAGAAGAGACTGTTATGAACAAATACATGGCAACAAATTGGTATGATGCTGAAAATACATTTGACAAAGCCCAACAGTCTTTCTTGATAAAAGCTCTCAACACTTTAGGTATAGAAAGAAAAGTTCCTCAACACAACGAAGGCCATTTATGAAAAACCCACAGCTAACATTATAAGCAATGGGAGAAAACTGAAGGCTTTTTCACTGTGATACAGTACAAGACAAGGATGCCCTTCTTGTCACTTCTATTCAACATAGTACTAGAAGTACTAGCAAGAACAATCAAACAGGAAAAAGAAATAAAAGTAAAATGATCTCTATTTGCAGATGACATGATCCTACCTGTAAGAAAAAAATGAAGAATCCACACACACAGAAAGTTAGAAATAATAAATGAATTCAGTAAAGTTTCAGGTTACAAAGACAATATACAAAAATCAGTAGCATTTTTATATACAAGTAACAATCTAACTGAAAAATAAATCAAGAAAACAATCCCATTTATGATAGCATTTTTAAAAATCTAGAAATAGATCTTACCAAGGAGGCGAAAAATCTATACATTGAAAACTGTAAAACACTAATGAAAGAAATTGAAGAAGATATAAATAAATGGAAAGACAGTTCATGTTCATGGATTGGAAGAGTTAATATTGTTAAAATGTCCATACCACCCAAAGCAATATACAGATTCAACACAATCCCTATCAATATACCAACAGCATTCTTCACAGAAATAGGAAAAATATTTCCACCATAGTGAGAACTTGTCTCTACAAAAATTAAAACAAAAAGGCCGGCCTCGGTGGCTCACACCTGTAATCCCAGCACTTTGGGTGGCTGAGGCAGATGGATCACGAGGTCAGGAGATCGAGACCATCCTAGCCAACATGGTGAAACCCCGTCTGTACCAAAAATACAAAAATTAGCTGGACCTGGTGGCACATGCCTGTAATTCCAGCAATTCGGAGGCTGAGGCAGGAAAATTGCTTGAACCAGGGAGTCAGAGGTTGGAGTGAGCCAAGATCACACCACTGCACTCCAGCCTGGCGACAGAGCAAGATTCCATCTCAAAAAATAAAATAAAATAAGAACTAGTTGGGCATGGCGGTGCATGTCTGTAGTCCCAACTACTCAGGAGACTGAGGTGGGAGGATCACTTGAGATCAGGAGGTCAAGGCTGTAGAGAGCCAAGATTATGCCACTGCACTCCAGCTTGGGTGACAGTGTGAAACCGTGTCTCAAAAATAAAATAAAATAAAATAAAATAATATAGCAAAGCTATAGTTATCAAAATAGTATAGTACTGACACACAGTCTAGTAGAACAGAATAGAGAGTGCAGAAATACATTGAAATATATACAGTCAATCAATTTATGGCAAAGACACCAAGAGGACACAATGAGGAAAGAATAGTCTCTTCGATAAATGGTGCCGGGAAAACTGGATTTCCAAATGCAAAAGAATGAAACTGAACCCTTACATCATACACAAAAATCAAGCTGAAACAGATAAAAGACCTAAATATAAAATCAGAAATTATGGAAGAGAACATCGGAGAAAGTTTTCTAGATACTGGCTTGGGCAGTGATTTTTTGGATATCATACCAAAAGCTTAGGCCACACAAGCAAAAATTAAATAAATAAATAAATAAATAAATAAATAAATAAATAAATAAATGGGACTACATCAAACTAACAAGCTTCCACACAGCAAAGTAAATAATCAACAAAATTAAACAGCAGCCTACAAATTGGGGTAAAAATATTTGTAAAAGATATGTACAAGAAGTTAAAATCCAAAATTCATAAAGAACTCATACAACTCAATAATGGGAAAACAAATAACTGAATTAAAAAATAGGCAACAGACCTGAATGGACATTTCTTCAAAGAAGACAGAAAAATTATCAATAGGTATATGAAATGGTCCTCACTATTATTTTATTTATTTTGAGATGGAGTTTTGCTGTTGTTGCCCAGGCTAGAGTGCAATGGCGTGATCTTGGCTCACTGCAACCTCCGCCTCCCAGGTTCAAGCGATTCTCCTGCCTCAGCCTCCTGAGTAGCTGGGATTAGAAGTGCCTACCCCCACGCCCAGCTAATTTTGTATTTTTAGTAGAAACGGTGTTTCACCATGTTGGCCAAGCTGGTCTTGAACTTCTGACCTCAGGTGATCCACCTGCCTTGGCCTCCCACAGTGCTGGGATTACAGGCGTGAGCCACCACACCCGGCCCTCACTACTATTAATCATCAAGAAAATGCAAATCAAAACCACTACGAGATACAATGCTGGATGGCTATTTTCAAAAAGACAAAAAAAAAAATGTTGGCAAAGGTGTGGGCAAAAGGGAGGTCTTGTACACTACTGGTGGGAATGCAGGTTGGTATAGTCATTATGGAAAACAATATGAGGGTTTCTAAACAAATTGAAAATAGAACTACCATATGGCTCAGCGATTCCTCTTCTGGGAATATACCCAAGGGAAATGAAATCGCCACCTCATAAAGACATCATGTGCACTCCCACCTTCGCTACAGCGTTCTTCACAACAGCCAAGATACGGAAACAATGTAAGCATCCAGCAATGGAAAATGGATATAGAACCTGTGCTACCTACATACAATGGAATATTATTCATCCCTAAAAAAGAACAAGGTCTTGCCATTTGCCACAACATGGATAAGGCTGAAGGACATTACTCCAAGTGAAATAAGCCAGACTGAGAAAGAAAATATTGCATATCACTTAGAGTAAAAAAAAAAAAAAATTCAAATATTCAGAGATAGAGGACAAAACAGTGGCTACCAGGGACAGGGGAGGAAATGGGGAGATGTTACATCAGAGGATTCGAAACAGCAGATATGTCAGACAAGCAAGTCTAAGGATGCAATGTATAACACGAGGACTTCAGGTAACAAAATTGTGCTGGAGATGGGATTCATGCTAAATGAGTGGATTTTAGCTGTTTTTGCCACACACAAAAAAAAATAGGGTAACTATGTAAGAGGATGGAATACTAATTTGCTTCATGATAGTAACTGTTTTACTATCTATATGTATCCCATAATATGCTGTAGACCTTAAATATACGTGATGAAAATTTATTTTTTAAAAAATAAAAGAAAAAGAATAAAAGATCCACTTCTTTCATGTCAGCACAACGTATTTTCACAGGTCAACTACATCTGCTCCTACTTATCTATATTGGGGAAAATAAATTCATATTTGTAAGTAGTTGCTTACAAATTCTAAGAGTAAAATAGCCACAGGCTGGCCCAGCACCTCTGTGCATCTGGCTGAACTGGGACACCCAGCAACAGGATGGGCAGAAGAAAGCAACAGAGATAAGCTGAAGCCCAGCTCTGCAGAGCACGGGCACCTGGGGCTGTTTGGAAACAGCAGAGAAAGACAAGAACTCCCAGGAGGAGGCCATGTCTTCTCCCTTTGCTTTCTATCACATCGTGGTCTTGATTACAAAACATAATACGTATGTGGACAAATTTCCATTTTACAACTCTAATAGTTACGAGTATTACAACAACAAAAAGCCATATGTCATGACTATTATTGCTATGCACCAACATACCTATTCCCATCTGGTGTGTCTGTCTCATCCCCCCACTATCCTCATCTTCCCATATGCACATTTTCACCATGGACCCTAGATTTCACTGTGGGACTGAGGGCCCATGTAGAGTGAGCACAGAAGCAGAAATCAGATTTGTCCTTATTTTTGCTTTTCCCTTAAGAATCAAAGGTTTTAAGCACTGACTTTTGTTCTACATGAGGTTCTGCAGGTACCCAAGTGCATGAAACACAGTTCATTCCCTCAATGAATACATACTAGTCAGGGGACTGCTAGGGCTGAAATGTGTCACCCCCAAAATTTGCATGTTGAAGTCAATTCCCGTAACTTAGAACATCACTATGTTTGGAGACAGGGTCCTTAGAGAGAGAATTTGGGTAAAATTAGGTCACTGGGGTAGATCCTAATCCAACAGGACTGACATCCTTCTAAGAAGAGATTACGACACAGAAACACACAGAGGGAGAACCACGTGAACACACAGGAGAAGATGACCATCCACAAGCCAAGAAACCAACCCTGCTGATACCTGGATCTTGGACTTCTGGCCTCCAGAATTATGAGAAAATAAATTTCTGTTGTTGAAGTCACCCAGTTTCAGGTACTTTGTTATAACATCCCTAGCAAACTGATACAGATGCACTCAGTCCTGTGAAGTGACCTCTGCAGATCTCAAGGAAGAGGCTGCCGAGGTCACTTTATAGGACTGAACGCTTCTGCGTTCCTTTGCTATGGCACTATAACAAAGCACCACAAATTAGATGGCTTACAGCAATGGAAACTCATTCTCTTACTCAGGGTACTGGAAGTCAAAGATCCAGGTGTCGGCAGGGCGATGCCTCCTCTGAGACTGAATAGGATGTATCCTTGACTCTCCCAGCTTCTGAGGGTGGCTGGCAACTCTTAGCAATCCTTGGTTCGCAGCTGTATCACTCCGATCCCTACCTTCGTCATCCCCTTGCCTTCTCCCTGTGTGTCTCTGTCTTTATGGGGCTATCTTCTTATAAGGACACTAGTCATATTAAAGCAGGGTCCACCCTACGATGAGTATGACTTCATCATAACTCATTACATCTGCAACTACCCTATTTCCAGGTGAAGTCACATTCTGAGGTACTGGGGGCTAGGGATTTAGCATATCTTTTAGGGGGACAAAATTCAACCCATATCAGCTTATTGTAAACATACCTAGTGAGCTGAGGTAGAAAGAGAAACTGCCCCATCAGCAGGACAGTCACCTCAGACCCGAGTTTTCCTGACTCTCAAAGACACAACAGAAGTCACAGGCAAATGAGAAAATGTTTCAGCGTCCCCTGAGGCTTCACAGACTCCAGTGGAACCCATGTTGCATTGAGTTGCTCTCCATTTGCCTTCCATGATGAGACTATAACCAGGGTAATTTCACTTCACCCTGAGTTTGGAGTGACTCTCTTGGGCAAAGGAAGTGGCTCCACTTCAGGAGTGACTGGGCCACATGGCTACTTCATCCAGCGTGGCCAGGAGAGCAGGTGGCACTGCCCATCTAATGCAGAGTACCTGCGTTGAAACAAAAAGCTAACTAGACCCACTTCAAAAGGTGATTTTATAAGTGATCTGCACTAAAGAATCATAATTGCTAAATGTGTGTCTCATTTAACTGTCAGAAATTTTTGCCAGAGGCTGAGGAAGGAGAATGGTGGGATCTGCCAAAATTTACACTCCTAGAAATACTGTTCCTGTATATATGCTTAAAGAGCTTTGACAAATGAGGAAACCTAAACTCATATACTGAAATGCACAAAAGAGAAGTCTTTGTCTTTGCAATAAGCTGCATTAAAAACTAAAATGATACTTAATCACACCTTCAGTCACCAAATTAATGCCAATTAATTGTATCAAATCCCCCTCCTATTCAAGATAACTACAGAATCCACTTTGGGTGCTTGGCGCCAAGGCTAATTATCTGCAAACATCAGCAGCCATGGTATTGGCCATTGGATGGTGACTCTACGTGTGGTTAATTAGGATTTAGGGAATAGAGAAAAGAACAGTTGAGCCCATCCAGTCGTTGAATGGTGACTGCCTCACGCACAACCCTGTTCCAGCAGCTCTTGGCCCCTCTGATGCAGATGGGTCATTCTCAGGACCTGCATAGACGACTAGCTGGTGCTTGCCTGCCATAGCCCCAAAAATCAGAATCTCAAGAGACCAAAATCCATGTCCCTGGTACTGAGGACAAGGCTCTGTGGGTTGCCTTTCTTGAGAGTTCCAAAAGGACATAGCATGTGGTCAGAATCAAATTATTACTATAATATTTTACAATTATCTCCAGGATCAATTTGTTGCCTAAAGCATTTAAGCATTTATGGACTCAATGAGTGTTTATGGGGTGCCTGTTATTTTTCAGGGATGGGCATTTATAAATTTCTCCATTCATCCTTTCTGAGGATCTGCGCCGGGCATAAAGTGGAGGATCAAAGCTGTGGCTGTTGTACTGTTTTCCCGCTACTGATTTTTGTGAGGAGAATACCCAAACACTCCTGGCCTCCACCTCACCACTAGCTCCTCCTCATGCAGGTAGAATGACTTACCTGGTTGGTTTGGTTCAAATTCTCCACCGTGTGAAGCTAAGCTATTAAAGATTCTCATCAAGCCAGGCACGGTAGCTCATGCCTGTAATCCCAGCACTTTGGGAGGCAGAGGTGGGTGGATCACCTGAGGTCAGGAGTTCGAGACCAGCCTGGTCAATATGGCGAAACCGCATCTCTACTAAAAATACAAAAATTAGCCAGGCATGGTGGTGCATGCCTGTAGTCCCAGCTACTTGGGAGGCTGAGGCAGGAGAATCACTTGAACTGGGGAGGCGGAGGCTACAGTGAGTCGAGATTGCGCCATTACACTCCAGCCTGGGTAGCAAAAAAGATTCTCATTAGAGGAGGGTGAGATCTGCCCCCTTTCTCTTCTTCTCCACTGGACCCATGGAAACAGCCATCTATGTAAGTATGGACACCTGCAGATTCTGCTTGCTCCCAGAAGCCTCTTCCAAAGTGTACTGAGGAGGAAAAACGGCACCCTACCCATGTGGGCTCACACATGTCCAATACCCTCCAGTCCCCCTGCCCACGGGCAGTGACTGGGACAGAGACACACTGTGAGGCTGGATCAGCACTTGGGAGGTCTTGGTGATCTCCACTCTGCCTGCCCTGAGGGCAGAGCAGCAGGGAAAGCCATTCTGCCAAGAGAAAAAAATGAAGCACTCACCACAGAGGGAAAAAGAAGCCAAGAGATGGGCAGAAGAGTCCTTGGATTTTTATCAAATTCCCAGCTTTTTTTAATGATCACCAGTGACAAGGGTGATCCTTCCATTTTCTCACTGGTGCCTCTTTTTATCTTATTTTCCAGCCAATCAAAAACACATGGAGAAGAGGATGTTGGTGTCTCCCAACATGTGCACGCACGCACACAGTCTGAATAGAGGCAACCATCTGCCCCGCCCCCTCTCCCATTCCCCCATCCACCCATTGGGTGTGAGCTTCCCTGGCAAGGCCTCTGCACCTTCCATGATAATGTCACTCAGGATTTATAATGATGAAGGTGACAGAATAACTCCAAGTTCCTTGATGAATCCTGGCACCATTGTAGCTTCTTATTTATCTTGTGTCTTGGGTTAGATAGAAATGTATGTTTTGATTATTCCCTGATAATTCATTCCAGAATAGCAATAATTAAAACTTCACAGTTACAGCTATTCCCTTCTTCAGCTTTTAATTTCACAGCTTAAAAAAAGTTTGCATCTTTTGAGGATTTCAGGCAAATATGGTACAAAAACCATAAAATATGGTCCTCATCTCACAACAACTTGGGATGCTGAAAAAGAGGGAGAGGAGAGGTTGAAACAGTAGGGCAAAGCAGAAACTAAAATTTAGGAGATTGCAGAATCACAGATAAAATCTGTGGCCCTGCTTTCAATGTTTTTACTATAGCTATAATCAAACTCTTTAGCGGACTTCTCAGTATATGATGTGTATAATTTCAGAGTGCTGTCTGACCAAATTTCTCTTTTACGTCGGGAGAAAGGGTGTGTTGGCATTGATCTAGCTCTTGGAAGCATCTTGGACTCAGCCTGAGAGGTCACTACCCCTTTGTGTTCCCTCCTCACTTGTCAACTCTGGGTACCAGACTGTGGTCACATTAATGCTCTTCCAAGTGACTCATTTGAAGAACATATAATGTATTTAGCACTCTCTTAGCTCTAAAAAGATATGAATTGCCAAGACCTCACCATGATGATGCTGGTTTTCATGATCATCTAAAGTATTAGGAAAATTCCTTGATGAAGTCAGTTGAATGTGTCCAATTAAAAAGCAGTAGAGACATGCAGACAAGGACACCTGGTGTGTCATTAACTGTCCTCACCTATTCACAGTCGTATTTGCCAGCCTGCCCTGCTCCACACGCAGATGCATGCACGCATGCATGCACACACACACACAACACACACAGGCACATACACAAAGACTACTCTACCACCCTGGCCCCCTAAGACTACAGTTGACTGAACCAGAAGCTAGGCAACAGATCGAGGCTGGGCCAGGGTCCCTTCTCTGGACCTTGGAATTGAGGAAGTGAAAGAGTGACTGGGACAGTGGCACACTGTGAGGCTAGATCAGCACTTGGGAGGCCTTGGTCACCTCTGCTCTGCCTGCCCTGAGGGCAGAGCAGTAGGGAAAGCCATTCTACCAATAGAAAAGAACGAAGCACTCACCACAGAGGGAAAGAGAAGCCAAGAGACGAGCAGAATATTCTTTGGGTTTGTATCAAATTCCCAGTTTCTTTAGTGATCATTTCTGAATCCCAGTGCCATCCCTGCCCTTAAGTTGCATGAAACACACCTACCTGTGTCCCTATTAACTTGTTTTTGTTACTTATAATCAAGAGATGGATACGGTGCAGAGCCACTGTAAAAAGTCGCTGGGTGCCCAAGTTGTAGCAAAAGTCATAGTGAACAATAACGCCTTGCATAGTCTGATGTCACTCTACCTTGTTAATTCCCTTGGACATACGAATAGTGCCTGTACGCTACTCATTTTCTGTCAACAAAGACATTCTCCAACCCCTAATCTAGAGCCCTGAACCCCTTCTGGGAGACAGAGCTGGTTGACAATGCTTGGATGTGCCCAGTCTCTGCAATTGTCATGAAAATAATCGACCGGTGCCATGCAACTCAGATTAGAAAACAAGAAGTTAAGTGTGTCCAGCCCAGATCTTGAAAACGCAATGGCAATTATTTATGTCAGTCATAAGCGGCTCCACTTAACAGCTTTGTTGGAGAAAAAAAAATGGAGGGAAGTAGGGAAAGCATTCTTGCTACTGTATTGAAAAGCATGAAAATGATCATTTGGATAACGTAGCTTCTGTCTTAAACACTAATATGCCCACAAGGAAAGTGGAGATCAAAATAACGGCACCGACAAACAGTGCAAACATGTCTCAAGAAGCACGCCCAGGGTTTCATTTTCTGACTTACTTAAAAGGCTCACAGGTTGCAAGCATCGTTCCTTTCTCATTTCCAAAGCCTAGGTTTGTCACGCCTGTTCAGGGCCAGTGTGACCGAGCTGGGTCTCCACTGCCCTCCTTTAAAGTATGCATAAAGCAGAGGTGCCCAGAGCTGTCCCTGAGCACCAGACCCAGCTGCCACAGCCCTGGAATGCAAGCCACTTCGGCTGGGAGTGATGAAAGCCCAGGATCAGGCATCTCCACCGCTTTGATTTGCAAGAACAGCTTGACATCCATAGCAACATGGTTAACGTGAAAAACACAAGATAAAAACATTCCATTTAATTAAAAGCCCACAGTTCAATGGTAGTATAATTATTACAAGTGCATTTTATGGCTGTCTGCATTCATTTTGGGTACATAAATTAATATGCAAATTACCAGCCCCTCTCGTGTTCTTAAGTCCCCCCATCAATCTTTTTTCCAACATGTCAATTGGATAAAGCATGGCTTTTTAAATGCAAAATAAAATTCACGTTTATGGTCCTTCTGTAATCTCCCTGTGCTGGCATGCTTTGTTTTAGATGAAGAGTGTTTAATTAACAGAGTTCACCTCTCTCTGAGGGCCTTCAGGACAACAGAGAGGCCAAGACACTTCTATGGTCTTCGGGCTAGTCAGGATTAGAGACGATTTTCCATCTCAAGGACCACCTATCAAGGTATTTGTGATTCTCCACTCAGCCCATCAAGGACTTTGTTATGGGAAAATATTGTTCTGATTTACAAAAAAGCAAATTCCCAATCATAGACAGATGAACTTAATATTATTCACCAGGGAAATGCTATAACAAATTACTTAACAGATGGTTTGTGGGTATTTAGAAAACATTTTGCACACAGGCAGCGGACTCTAAGAAACAGTATGGGAAAGAATGAGATAGGCTGATCAGACCTCATTTCCTGCTTTGATAGAGTTGCTAAACTGGTTCGTAGGAGGATCCCAAAAGTACAACGTCTCCTGCTGTAAGTAAAGCTTTTGGAAAAATCTTTCGTAACTCCCTAGTAGATGTATACAGTAGATGAATCCACTAATGGAGCAGACACAACTGCAGTGTATTCGAGCATCAGGAATTGAATGTGGGACTTTGAGGTATTCTCCAGAGCCCCAAACTTGGTGCTATTCTGTCAGTACCTCTAGTGTTAGCCTGAATAAAGCCAGAGAAAATATGCTTGAATAATTCACAAGGGTCTCAAAGCTAGAAAGGACAACTAGTATACTTTTTGTCAGAATTAAAACTCCTGAAATACAGACATCTCAAGACACTGAGCCTATCTGATGAAAAAAAAATCCACTTCCCAAGGACAGGATCAACTTAACAGTTTATTTTTAAAAGTAAGTTTTAGTTGCCTGTGAGTCCAATACTGCCCATTAGCTTGACATGGATGCCTACATAACGAGAACAGATTTCATCAAAATAACAATTCTAGAATATAAGCAAAATGAAGGCAAGGATTTTGTTTTATTTGCTGCTGGTGCCAAGCACAGTACCTAATACATCCTAGGTGCTCAAGGAATATGTATTGTATCAATAGCATAACATATTTTCCATCCATCTTTTTTAGTTATAAATGAAATCTGCATGGATTGTAGAAAATTTGGAAAGTGCAGAAAAGCACAGTTACTCTTAATCCTGAAATGATCTACATTAATATCTTAGCATATTTCCAAGTCTTTTCTCTATGCACTTTTCACATGGTGAATTTATTTGTATTACAAAAAATATTTTCTGTACTATTAAAATCTTTATAAATGCAATTTATATAACTATGTAACAGTTGACTTTGTCTATGTAACTTGGTTCCCTTAGCTGACAATGTATTGTTGACTATTTATGCTGCTTCCAAATGTTTTAAATATTTAAACTGCTGTGATGAGTATCACTGTACAAAGCTTTCCCTATATTTCAGAATGAGTAAGAACTTTCTGGCAGTTGGATATGTCCCAAAGTAAAGTGAGTTCCCTGATGAAAATTGCCAAGGCAATTGCCCTTCCTAAAATACAGTGTCTGTCAGGAAAATGTCAGAGAAGATAGTTAATTTTGGTGAAACATGAACTTTGGAGCCACACATTTCTGCCTGATTTTTGGCTCTGCCGTGTACCTGCTCTGCTACAGATTGGGCAGGTTTTCTTGCAGTCAGAGCTATTTTCTGTTCTACAAAATAGTAGTAACATAGACTTTGCTGGGTTGCTGTGAGGGAAAAAGGAAACTATTGCCTAGTAGCTCTTAATGTAATAACTTAGCACAAGGTGACGATTGTGATTGAGCACATACTGATGGTTGTCATTGCTGCTTCTGCTACCAGCGTTTTATGATTTGCAGGTGGATTCATTCTATTTCAGTCTGGAGAGGCTTGACCCTACAGAGGCCACTTGCAGGGATGCTGAGTGAGATTGCACAGGCAGGATCAGTTACAGAATTTCCAGGGCCCAGTGCAGAATGAAGATGCAGGTCTTCTTGTTCAAAGTTATTAAGATTTTCAAGACATCACCAGCAAAGCATGAAACCTAAGCACAGGGGCCCTGTGGGATTGCACAGGTCACACATGCATGAAGCTGGCCCTGTGTAGAAGCTGTATGCAGTCCGCTCTGGGGCATGCAGCAGCTCTGATGGGCTCCTTACTCTGGGAGGCTGCTATCCACAGTGAAGGAGGAGCTCAGTGACTCTACCCTATTATTATTATTAATTATTATTATTATTATATTACTATTACTATTATTTGAGACGGAATCTCACTCTATCACCCAGGCTGGAATGCAGTGACACAACCTCGGCTCACTGCAACCTCCACCTCCTGGGTTCAAGCAATTCTCCTGCCTCAGCCTCCCAAGCAGCTGGGATTACAGGCATGTGCCACCACACCTGGCTAATTTTTGTACTTCTAGTAGAAATGGGGTTTCACCATGTTGGCCACGCTGGTCTTGAACTCCTGACCTCAGGTGATCCACCTGCCTTGGCCTCCCAAAGTGCTGAGATTACAGGCATGAGCCACTGCGCCCATTATGTTATTGCGAATGTGGATGTGACTATCCAAGCCTCAACTGGCTTTTGGCAGAATCCTGTAACTTGGCCTCCTAGAACACATACCCACTCACCACTGGGCAGAAAGTTCTTCCAAGTCAGCTGAACAACCAGAAAGGCTAAGAACAAACTCATGGGGAGGTGGGGAGATGAGAACTACAAAAAAAGGCCACCTCTGACTTAATGGCATTTGAAAACATCTAAAGTCACCCTGAACTATGCCTCTCCTGACAGTCTCCTACTACCTTCAATGATACAGTGTGGTGAGTCCTAAAATTTTCCAGAAGTTTCCAAATAGAAATCGATTTGTTTCAGTTTGTTCAGGCTGCTACAACAAACTCCCACAGACTGGGTAGTTTATAAACAACAAAAATTTATTTCTCACAGTTCCGAAGGCTGAAAAGTCCTAGATCAAAGCACTGGCAGATTCGGTGTCTGATGAGAGCCCATCTTCTCACTGTAACCTCATATGATGGCAGGGGACAACTCTTTCATCCCTTATGAGGGCACTAATGCCATTCATGGGGGCTCCACCTTCATGATCCAAGTACTCCACTTCCTACTCCATAACTGCGGGGATTAAGATTTCAGTATGAATTTTGATGAGACTCAAATATTCAGTCTATAGCAATTTTCCTATAATTGCTAATAACTTCAATTCAGTCAAGAAATCAGAGGGGACCAGTACCGTGGCACACACTTGTAGTCCCAGCTATTTGAGAGACTGAGGCAGAAGGAACACTTGAGCCCAGGTATTTTGAGATCAGGCTGGGAAATATAGTGAGACCTCATCTCTAAAAACAACTGAAAAATAAAACATAAAAAGAAAAATAAATAAACCAGAGGAGCTTTCTCTAAAATATAAATCAATGTTGTTGGGATTACGTGAACAATAGGTGGTTACCAACATCCAGCAGTTGTTATAGGAAGAATGGCTAATTATCAACATTTATAGCTCTTTCTACATTTTAGAAAAATTACAATACCCTTATATTTTCTTATTCTAAGACTGTATTTTCCAAGTTTTTCCCCGTGTTCAATGTTTCTTTCTAAAGAGTCTACTTACAAGTATTGCTTCATCTATCAAGTGATTCAGACTCAAACTGGATCCATAATTCCATGCAGGGCCCCTGCCTTGCCACAGTCCTTTTTCCTATCCTTCTTCTAACCTGGGTCTTAATGTAACTCTGTCCCCCTGAGGTAAGCTGAAAAATAGTCCCCAAAGGTGCTCACATCCCAATCCCTGAAACCTTTGAATATTACCTTATATGACAAAAGAGACTTTGCAGGCATGATTAAGTTAAGGACCTTGGGTGGGGAGATTATCCTGAATTAGCCAAGTGAGCCCTAAATGTAATCACAAAGGCCTTTTAAAAGGGAGGTAGGTCAAAGGAGAGATCAGAGATATGACAGCAGAACATGAGGTCAGAGTGATTTGAGGAAGGGGCCACAAGCCAAGGAATGTAGGTGGCCTCCAGAAATGGGAAAAAGCAAAGAAACAGATGTTCTTTTTTATTTTCTTCTTATTATTATACTTTAAGTTTTAGGGTACATGTGCACAATGTGCAGGTTTGTTACATATGTATCCATGTGCCATGTTGGTGTGCTGCACCCATTAACTCATCATTTAGCATTAGGTATATCTCCTAATGCTGTCCCTCCCCCCTCCCCCCACCCCACAACAGTCCCTGGAGTGTGATGTTCCCCTTCCTGTGTCCATGTGTTCTCATTGTTCAATTCCCCCCTATGAGTGAGAACATGTGGTGTTTCGTTTTTTGTCCTTGCGATAGTTTACTGAATGTTCTTCTAAAACCTCCAGAGGGAACCAGCTGACTGACACCTTGACTTTAGCCCAGTGATCTAGGCTTGGACTTCTGGCCTCCAAAACTATATGAGGATAAATCTGTATTTTTTTACAACATTAGTTTTGTAGTGACTGTTACAGCAGCAATAGGAAACCCTTTGACTATGCATTACCTTTTTCCTAGAAAACCTTTTCTTCATCACCTACCTCCTCTCACCTCCTTCTTCCATCAACCTCATGAACAAATTACTTCTATAGGGAAGAGGAATTCTCAAACATCTTTTTAAATAAGTTTTTGTTGAAATTTTTAAAGCATGTACAAACACTGAATGAGTAAAAACTCCTGTGCGTATAGCTCTTAGACAGCTCTACTACCAAAATAATGTTACAAAATAAATACAAATAAAACTACAACCCCAATACAATTTTTCAAAAATCATTACTGTGATGGATGGTATTTACTGAGAGCAAATCACTAATACTGTGGTTCATAGAAGAAAGATATATATATATATATATATATATATATATATATATATATATATACCTCTTTTGATTTTGCTGATTATTGACTTGCTTCTTGTGACTTTAAGCAAGACAGATCATCACTGAAGCTCTCACTGTTATCTCTGTTATTTTTCCTTTCTAACACTAAACTAAAATTGAGCCCCGAACCATTTTATCAATAGGACATGCAATATAATAGTATATCCCAGAATAAAATACTGTCATCTTCCACGTGTTCATTTAAAGAAAAAAAATCGTTAATTTCATATTTAACACTACAATTGCTACTAATAATTACAAAAACTTATGTACACATTCAGGTTCAGAATAATATCAATCAATACTTTCATGTGTCGGTTCTTTTGTGTTGAGCAGCCACATCCCATATGTTGCTTCATTCGGCCTCCTCTTTCTCCACAATTAAACTGCTATGAATTACTTTTTCATCCAGTGTCCTAGAATGTTTTTTTTTTTTGCTTCCAGTTGTCACAAATATGAAAGTAAATAGAAGTGCAAATGCAGACCTGAAATTGCCCAGCAGCACCCAGTTAAGAGATATTCATCTGTCACCCAGCATATTCTTCAGCAAATTTTTCTTTAGCTTGCCATCAGAAGAAAATGGTAAAGTCTCATAAAACTCATGGGCCCTAGAGAATTTAACCATAGCCCACAGAGACAAGAAAAGCCAATCTGGGAAATTTCAGTCTAGCCTTTGCTGATTTCTCTACCCTTTTTTTCCTCTACTTCAGTCTCTATAATTGTTTCCATAAATTTCCTTTTCTTCCCTAAGGTGATCCAATCTGTTTTACTTCCCTCTCTCTTGTCTGATAGCAAATCCCACAGCTGCTAATCTCCCACCTAGGAATCCTTTCCTCCTTTTGTCTAGTGGAGCCCAGGCCACCGGGATGAATGGATGCGTTTAATAAGCCAAGAGCTGCCTCCGGGAGGCGCCATTCTCATTTTCTCACTCAGCAAATGCACTGATGCCGCTTCCTTTTTTCACAGTGCTCCCTCCACTCCACTTCCATTGCTTCCAGGGCCTTTGAATGACTTACACCACATTATTGCCTAATTGTGTTGATCTACATATACTGACTCCTTGTCAGGGGACATCTACTTTGACACGTTCTCATGTCAGTCTCACGTCAGTGAACATCTGCTGGTCTTTCCTTACCTACTACATGACCTGGAACATCTCCTGAGAGAATCTATAGCCGTAAAGCAGCAGTGACGGGTGCAGTGGACCTGGGGCCTCAGCCTCAGTGCAGTAAGCTCTGTCTCCTGATACTGGGTACAGCTGGTACTAGGTTGTGATCATTTGCACACAACGAATGTGACTGCTCATGCAGTTGTTTCAGAAAATAACTTTTTGGCCTCCTGGACAAGTGTACTGTTGCGCATTTCAGCACCTGAACAAAACTAGTCAATGCTAAACACTCAGAAGCAAAATAAATATTCAGTTAGCTTCATGTCGGAGAAACTCCAGCCTGAATTCATGCACCCCACTCTTGGGATAGACGGCATTACTGTTTCCAATTCTTCACGCCTCCCTGTGGCCACAGGCTTTGTCTTGTGACTCTGCACTTCCTTCTACTGGAGGGGGAGTTTATTCCCTGTCCCATGAAACTCAAGTTTGACCATAGGATTCATATTGGCCAATGGAATGTGGGTGACAGTGATTGTGTGTAAGTTCTGAGTCAAGGCCTTGAGAGACATTGCATGTTTCCACTCACTCTTCTGGAAGCTTCCAACTTCTGCCATGAAAGGAATATGACCCAGCTCGCCCACTTCTCCAGGAGACTGAGAAATGTGAGACCTGCCAAGCCCACCAGAACCCAGTTTAAATCAACTAAACCCCATCTGTTATGGGATGAATTATCTCCCCCACCAAAATTCATATGTTGAAGCCTTAAGCCCCAGTACTTCAGAATGTGACTATTTGGAGACAGAACCTTGAAATGCGCAATTAAAATAAAACAAGGTCATATGTGTGGACCCTGGTGCAATAGGACTGGTGTCCTCACAAGAAGAGGAAATTAGGACACAGACATGTGTGTCCTAATGTGTGTCTGAACACACATCAAGGGGCCACCATCTGCAAGCCAAGGAGGGAGGCCTCGAAAGAAACCAAGCCTCCGACACCTTGATCTTGGGCTTCTAACTTCCAGAACGATGAGAAAATAATTTTTTTGTTTAAGCTACCCAGTCTGTGGTATTTTGTTATGACAGCCCTACCAAACGAGTACACCATCCAACCACAGTGTAAAGAAAAAGTGTAGATGATTATTGTTGCAGCCATTGAGTTTTGGAATGTACGTTACCCAGTATCATTGTGGCGACAGCTAACCATTACACGAATTTCCACTCTTCATCCACATTATGGTCCTTGTAGTTACAATACAAATGTTTGGTTTATACAACACAAAGCCAAAAGTTCCTGGAAGGCAAGGACCATCTTTCATTTGGCTTTGTGCCCCTATGTCTGGAATGATGCCTATCACAGACCAGGCACTCAGTGAATGATGGTGGAATGAATGAACGAGTGAGGACTAAGGGGGTACACAGTTAAATGGATGCTGCTCCTAGCTTTGAAAAAAAATGGAGGAAACATGACAGATGAATGGTTTTGAAGGAAATTCAGGGGTAAAACTTGGAATATGTTTTACTGTCTATGTGCAAAGAATAATGGGGGGTTCTATTTATTTGTTTGTGCTTTGGGTTTTCCCCTCTCTGACCATGAAATTGCACATCCAAATCTGTTTTTCTTTAGTGCAATACTACCTAAGGAGCAATTAACCATTTATCAGTCAGCAACAGGAGCAAAAGTCCATGAAATGCAAGCTCATGACCCCCCTGAGACCTTGGTCTGTAGCACACATTATAAAGGAGTCTAAGGCACTCTCCATCAACCAGGCGCTACATGATGTCAAGAGCGCATTTCTGGAGAAGGGAAAATGAATTGATGACAGTGAATGTTCACTGAGGCCATGCATATGACTGCTGTCTTTTAAAAATCAAGACCGGCTGGAAGCAGTGCCTCACACCTGTAATCCCAACACTTTGGGAAGCCCAGACAGGCGGATCACCTGATCTTAGGAGTTCAAGACCAGCCTAGCCAACATGGCAAAACCCTGTCTCTACTAAAAATACAAAAATTAGCCAGGCATGGTGGCACACGCCTGTAGTCCCAACTATTCAGGAGGCTGAGGCACAAGAATCACTTGAACTCAGGAGTTGGAGGTTGCAGTGAGCTGAGACTGCGCCACTGCACTCCAGCCTGGGCGACAGAGTGAGACCGAGTCTCAAAAAAAAAAAAATCAAGACTGAGTCCCTCTTAGTTCAGTAGTCTCAAAATGGTTTCATAAGCTCCATAGTGATCCTCATAGAAATGGTTTTGTAGCAGTGATAAACTCACAATTATGTGTGCTGATGATCAAAGAGAACAGACTAATAGATAATACAATAGTAGTTCATAGTATATAGTTGGCAGGCAGTTTGGCATAGTGGAAAGTATACAAAATTAAAACAGGTCTCCTATCACTTACTAGCTGTGTGACCTCAAAAAAGTTATTTCACCTCTCTGAGATTTAATTC
This sequence comes from Symphalangus syndactylus, assembly GCF_028878055.3. Lineage (NCBI taxonomy): Eukaryota > Metazoa > Chordata > Mammalia > Primates > Hylobatidae > Symphalangus > Symphalangus syndactylus. The sequence goes on from NC_072437.2 coordinate 19,473,139, forward strand.
CACATCTTAAATGAGCATAGTAATGCCCACGTCCTAGCAGTCATGTTATCTGGTATTATACTTGGGGCTTAGGAGGCACTTAATAAATCAAAGCTTTTATTATTATCACTGCTATCATTATTTGGCTTGCTACATAACAGAACTACTTAGCTCAATACATTTAATGTCCATTTTCCTACCAAACTAAAACCTCCTCAATGTTAGGGATTCACTACTCATTCAGTATTATTTTTATTGGTGAGAGAATTTTTATTGGACATACTCACACTCCTGCACTGCCCACAGAAAACAAGCTGCCGTCATCACTGGAGATAACTAATTATGCAGACAACTCACTCACAGAATTTCTTCTGCTGGTAGCAATGAAAACTTTGCTAATGAAAAAGCGAATTTTATGGAATGCATCCAAGAGGGACATTTTAGAAGTATTGGGTAATTAATTCATTTGAGATTTAAAATGAGTTATTTATTGACTTTAGCTAGATAGCTTTGTCTTTTTATTTCTGAGTCGTTGGTTCCCCGTTCAAGTCTGATTCAGGCTGCATGACTGTATCTCCCTGGCTTGTAGTGTTCTTATGTTAAAACCGAATGCTGGGATTAAACTTAAATTTTTCCATTTCCTTTACGGCAGACAATATCAACATATCTTCCACTCCCACCAAGGTTGTCTAACAAGACTTTATAACAGTATGAATCTAAACCTTGTATTGAACACAGGTAATGGCAATAATTGAATGTTTGGAAAGCGTATTAAGGGTTTAGTCAACTGTTCCCTACCTTCAAATTTGTGCTTATGACTTTTCTTTCCTCTTTTTTTTTTTTTTTTTTTTTTTTTTTTTTTTTTTTTTTTTGAGACAAGGTCTTTCTCTGTCACCTAGGCTGGTGTGCAATATCATGAACATGGCTCACTGCAACACTGACCTTGGGCTCAAGCAATCCTCCCATCTCAGCCTCCTGCATGGTGGGACTACAGGTGCATGCCACCATGCCCAGCTAATTTTTTAAACTTTTTTATGGAGATGAAGTCTTGCCATGTTGCCCAGGCTGCTCTTGACCTCCTGGGCTCAAACGATCCTCCCACCTCAGCCTCCCAAAGTGCTGGGATTACAGGCAAGAGCCACCGCACCCAACCTATATTTACAACTTCTTAAGATATGGAGAAGTTGTGGGGGGAATCCTGCTAACACCTTCAGTGTCAGGTATTATCCTGATCTATTATCTGAAAAATAATTTAACTTCACTTTATTTCCTATCACAAAATTGAGGTAGAATATTGAGCAATTAGCAATATTCTGTATAATAGTGCTTTGTTTTCTAATTTATTTGTGTTTCTTTTTTGGAGGCATTGCAGTTTTTAATTGCTTTATGTTATTTTAAAATTTTATAAGTAACACATGCTTATTACCTTCCCAAAATACAGAAATATTTAAATAAGGAATAAAGATCACCCCAATCCACAATCTAGAGTATTAACTGCAGTCAATATTTCAGTCTGTAACCTTCAGAGTTTGTATGTGCATATATCCATATACAAAAATTGATTTTTACAAAAACAGAGTCATAACTGCATGCTGTTTTGTAACCTGCTTTTCCACCCTTAGTAACTTACTGTAGATATCTTTCATGCCAATAAATATAGATCTATGTCATCATTTTCAGGAGCTTTATAGTACCCCGTGGTAGAGACCAGAGATTGACAAACCACTTAGCAAATTAAGTCCCAGGGGCCAAATCCAGCCTACTGCCTGTTTTTGTATAACCCACAAGCTAAACATGGTTTTTATATGTTTAAATCCTCACTTTTAAATTATTATATTAGTGCCTACATTTATCTTCAATTTTGCCACCTGACCCCAAATATTTTGATCTCATCCTTTAAGAAAAAGGGCTGACCTCTGTTATAGATATATTATAATTTGCTTAATTCATCCCAGATTGATGAAAACGTTGGCATTTATAAGATTGATCTGGGATAAACACCAGTGCAGTGAACAACCTATGTACGGCTTTTATCGCTGGACCAAAGTTTCCCTTAGGATAAAGTCCTATTACTGGAATTGCTGTAGTAATTGCTGGAGCAAAGTAGCCTCTTCGTTAAGGTTTGGAAACATAACTACCTCATTGTTCTCCAAAAAGTTGGCCAATGTAGGCTCTCATCAGCCTCTGCAGTATCTGGAGTGAGGGTATTCCCTTCCCCCTCCCATTAGGCTACTGGGTAATAGCAGATCTTTCTAGTCTTTGCCAATGTTATACATGAAAAATGATTCCACATTTTCCCTTTAATTTTCATTTTTCCCGATTCCTGACATTGACCATCTTTTAATCAGGTAGAGCAACCATTAGTTCTTTGGAGAAAAACCTGTGCTCATCCCTGGTACATTTGTCTTCTGTGGTGTGCAAAACACCCTTCTCTCTACGTTAGGGCGTTATTTCATCTCCTTGACCTTGCCTTGTGAATAATTACAGACCCTTACTCATAAACCCTCTTTTCCAAGATTTTAATCACTTTGTGATTCTTCTCCGAATCTGTTCCAGCACTCTTTCTCCATCCATAGGTCTATAGACAGATGTTTTAAAAACCATTTCCATCGTGTTAAGTATTCCTCCTCATTGTGGACTTTGTCAGGCAGGTCAGGCCTCTCCTCCCATGCTCAATGTGGGCCCATGGCTGGACGCACTGCCTGGGCTCAGTTTGTGGAACCAGAGGCATAAAACCATGCAGCAAGAGCAGGGTGAGGCTACTTCACTGCATTTCCCATCTGAAACCAGCTCCAGCAACTTCAACAAACCACTTCTCCTACTATTAAGATGAAGTGTCATTCCCCTTAGAAACTTTAGCCACAAGAAAACTCAAAGAAGTCTCATTAGTATCAGCTAATTTTTACCCTTGGGAATAAGGGTAACTCTTTCCAGAATCTTCTGCAACGTCTAAAACTATAAAGATTTTATTCTGTCTGCCTAGTGAAGGATCAGTGCATTCTCCAAATCTCAGAGTTCATTTGAAAACAAATTTCCACATCAAATTACAGTATGTGACTCTCCAGCCTACTTGAATGACTATGGTGCATGCCTGATAGGGAATTCAGCAGCAATAACAATTCCCAGACTCTACTGGGAACTGTCAGTTACAGCCCTTGGGTGTCATGTTTCGCAGGAATGTTTGCACACTAAATATCTAATCTTGGCTAGAACAGAAGTAGTAGCAAGAAAGCAAATTTCCAATTACACCTACCTATAATATAAAAAGGTTGACTCCTGAAAGATGTTGTCAAAGAGCTTAAGGAAATCAGAGCATCTCCTCTTCCCGTCCTCACTGAGGGGCTCATTTACCTACCCTGTGAAAGCAATACCCAAAAAATCAATAGCTAAGGAATTAGTAGTCATTACCTGTCTGCCATGCTTGAAAAACCAACCAGAATTTAGACAATAAACACCAGGAGATTTCACACACTGGTACTTTATTTTCAAATGAGGCCCCACTAAAGATTGAGCTATTTTCAGAGTATTAGAGGAAGCTACACTAGCTTCCTTCATTCATTGTTTTAATTTGCTTCTTGATTGTTTTGCCTTTATCCAGTATATAAGCTGTTCATTTGTTGATTCATTCAATAGACATTTTTTGAATCACCAGGCAATGAAGAAAAGCCTCTGTCCACCTGGATATAAGCCCCTGGTCATTTGTCATTGGCTCTTCCAGCCTCAGCAGTCGCCTCCCCATGTTTCTCCAGAGAACCTCCATAGCAGAAGAAAATGATCTGCCCAGGAGCGAAAGACAACTTGCCGAGGGGTTGAAATGTAGAGGGGGGAAATCAATGAAAAGGCTGGAGAAATGAGAGCTCTCAGTTTCCCCACCTATAAAATGGGACTATTACTTTTTACATCTCAGATGCCCGATGCCACTACGCCTCTGAGTCGGGACAATTCTCTTTTCTAGGTTTCCTACTAAGACACCTATGCACACTCCCACTCCTCTAGTCAAATTTTGAGTCAGGTACAATCTATGATGCTGGGAAATACCAACACAAAAAAAGCTCTGATTCCTGACTCCAAGTCGCTTACAGTCTAGAGCAGGGAGATATTCAAGTAAATTACATACGGCAGCCCCATGTGATAAATGGAATAACAGAGCTGATGGAGTGCACAGCAACGTGCCCAATGAAGACAGATATGGAAGCCATAGGCAGGGCCAAGGAAGGCCTCTCTAAAAACAAGTACAATGGTTGTTATTTTACTGAACACTGACTCCAGAACCTATGCTGAATGCTTTATATGGATTATCTTATTGAATCCTATTAAATTATATTCTTATCTTCATTTTATAGACCAGGACCCTGAGCCTTCAAGAGATTACCTAAGTCACTCCAGGGGACACACCAGACCACACCAGGGACAACACCAAAGCTAGAACTCAGGTCTGTCTAGACCCAGGGCCCACCCATGCTGTCTTCATGCCACACTCTACTTCCTCAAGGAGGTGACTCTGAGAAAGCACAGTCTCGAGGACAGGCGGCTGTGGGTCCAAATAAGACAGGGTGGGGGACCCCATGGCAGAGACACAGCCCTGGGGAGTCGGGAGGCAGAGCCACTGTCTTACTCTGAGTCAATTCACTAATTACCATTGGAGGGCTCAAAAACATTCCAAAAGAATTTCTTTGAAGTTTAAATAGATAATCCCTCCATCGGTAAAGTACTGATTTTGCGAGCGTGGTGTAGTACCCAGAGGGCTGGCCAAAGGGTCAGGAGAACAGGATTCTCGTCCTGCCTCGTTCCCTGATTAGCTCTGTGAATTCTAGCAATTCCATTATATGTTTGGGCATTGGATGCTTCACCCAAGAAATGAGAGGCTGGACTATATGGTCATAGGATTCCTCCCAGCTCTGACATTCTCTGGCCTCTAACTGATGGTTCTCTGTGGTTAGGATGTGCTTTGAGTCCACTAGGCCTCTGAGTCCAGACAATTCTCTTCACCAGCTTTCCTCCGAAGACACCTGGGCACACTTCCACTCCAGTTACTCTTTGAGCCATTTCATTGGCTATTTCATCTTTTCTCACTTTGGTTCCTCGGTAGGTTTCCCACTGTTGCCATAACGAATTACCACAAACCCTGGGGGTTGCAAACACCATGTATCACCATCCTACAGTACTGTGGTCAAATATTGAAACGGTCTCACTGGACTGACACCAAGCTGTCTACAGAGCTGTCTTCCTCTCTGCAGGCTCTAGAAGGGAATCCATGTCCTTGCCTTTTCCAGCTTCTAGAAGGTGCTCACATGCCTTGGTTCCTGGCCTTCCTCTTCTGTCTTCAAAGCCAGCAACAGCAGGTCAAGTTTTTCTCACTGCCATCGCCCTGGTTCTCCTCTGCCTCTTCTCCTTGTGTGGCCTCCTTGGATTACACTGACCACCACCTGAATAATCCAGAATCATCTCCCTATTTCTTTTTAGAGTCAGGGTCTCACTCCATCACTAAGGCTGGAATGCAGTACTATGATTATAGCTCACTGCAGCCTCAAACTCCTAAGCCCAAGTGATCCTCCTGCCTCAGCCTCCCAAGTAGCTGGGACTACGGGTGCGTGTCACCCACACCTGGCTAATATTTGTATTTATTTTTTGTAGGGATGGGGTCTCACTACGTTGCCCAGGCTGGTCTCAAACTCCTAGGCTTCAAGTGATCCCCCTGCCTCCCCAAAGTGCTGTGAATACAGATGTGGGCCACCATGCCTGGCCTCTCTATTTTAAGGTCAGCTGATTAGCAAACTTAATTCCACCTGCAACTTGAATTTGGCATGTAGCAGGTTCCAGGGAGGACGAAGGGAGGGCCATGACTGCCCCCACAGTCCCCCGCATCCTTCAAATATAGTCTCTGTGCCACTTTCACCAAGTAGTTTGGACAGCACAAGAGTAGCTGTGGAAATGGCTGCTGTCAGGCCAGTCCTACCCAGTTTAAATATCAATTTCACATGAGCAACACATAATTGTTTTAGTATAAGCATGTCCCATTTAATATTTGGGACATATTTACACTAAAAAATTACTTGTATATTTGTATATTGCAGGTAAGCTGCCACCTTCCTCATGACCTGTCCCTGAGGTTTGCCTGCGCCCCATGATGGGAGAATATGAAAGGTTCACAATGCTTTAAGAAGAAGACTCGGTATGGGAACTGGAAGTGATACGGTATCAGATGGCCCATTCTTGCGCTTCTCCTTTTCCAGAACACGCTGAACAGCCCCCAGTACAGTGTTGGGGCCTCATTCCCACAATGCCTTGCTCTGAACTAGGACCCATCAAAGCTACTATTTCCCTATACATAATGGAAGCTTAAAACAGTACGTTAACAACTGATCTAAAAAACTAAAAAAATCCCTTAAGAACCACAGGAATGAATTTAAAGTAGATCTTTTAGATAAAGGATAAAGTTCCCTGTGCGTAGGGTTGCAACATAAAATATAGGATGTCCAGTCAAATTTGAATCTTGGACAAAAAAAGAAATAATTTTCTAGGCCAGGCACAGTGGCCCACACCTGTAATCCCAGCACTTTGGGGGGCTGAGGTGGGAAGATCACTTGTGCCCAGGAGTTTGAGACCAGCCTGGGCAACATAATGAGACCCCATCTACACAAAGTTAGCCAGGTGCGGTGGTGTGCACCTGTAGTCCCAGCTACTCAAGAGGCTGAGGTGGGAGGATTACTTGAGCCCATTAGTTCTAGGCTGCAGTGAGCTATGATCACACCACTGCACTCCAGCCTGGTTGACAGTGCAAGACTGCAACTCAAAATAATAATTGTTTAGTCCCAAATATTGAATGAAATATACTTATACTAAAAAATTTGTTGCTCATCTGAAATTGACATTCACTGGGTGTATTGTTATTAGATAAATCTGACACCCTATCTACCTGAACCCACTCAAATTACACTATACAAGCAGCTCTGTATTTCTCCCGTCCAAAGGCCAGACATGTTTCCAAGGTCCACTGTTCCCTAGCCTGGCAGAGAACACTTCATAGAGATCTGCAAACATTAATAATTGTTACCAGTAATTTTTAAAGCCACTGTAAAGCCATCACTTTTCATGTGTTATTTCCACTTACATATATTATAATCCTCCAAATAGCCCTGCAAGGAAGAAACCCAGTCTCAGAGAGTAACTTGCCTATGGTCGCCTAGCCACTGAAATGCAGACTGAAAATGCAAATCTAGGTCTGTCTGCCAGCAGATGCCAAAGTCATCCCCCTCCCCCACTCCACTCCCAGCCATGCCCATGGGGTCCAGGGCTCTCGCACAGGGAACCAGGCCTCTGCCCCTTCACAAAGTTTCCATGGTTTCGCTGTCCACACATTTGCATTCTCGGTGCCACAGTTCTCTTTCTCTGGCATTAATAAAGTCATATTTGAAACTTGAAATAAATGTACCTGTGAGCCCAGCCAGGAAAAGATGAAATGCACAACCAATCTGTAGGACAGAAGGGAATATTTTCGTCACGCGGCACAGGAGCTTAGCTATTTCTGTATTTACAGAGATTTCCTAAGTTGTTTTTAAAGTCTGAGGCATATCATTTACTAGGCCACCTTTGACTAAATTGACAGGACCAAATTTCATTTAATTCCATTTGATACGAGATCTGCTCCAAAGCTCACATTTGATTATCTGAACTAAAAGAGGGTATTGGAAAATGCAAGATAAGGCAAAAATTAAATTTGCCTTCAGCATACATTCCTGCACTTACATTTTGTCTAACACTGCAAAGCAGAGTCAGAGGCTGCCCTGCCTGAGTTCTGCCTAGCTCAGCCTCTTCTCTCTGTGCATGAGTAAAGGCCCCAGACTAAGGAATGGTCACTGTGCTGTGGTCTTTCCTCAAGAGGCAGGGATAGGCTAAAGCACTGGGTCTTCTGAGGGTTCCTATTAGGTCACAGCTGAAAATGAGAGCTTCATCTTTCAGGACTATAGATCCAGGCCTACTGTTAAGTTAAAGTGCCTCTGAGTGATGAATGAACTATAACTCCATGCCTACCATTGAATGGTCAATAGACACCATTTGTCCTTTCTTTCCTTCAACTGTGGTAGGTGCTGGGAATACAGAGATATACTATACATTATCTCCGTGCTCTGGAAACTCACAGTGTTGAAGGGAATTGGAACAAAAATATAACGTAATGTGAATGGATAAACAAAATGTGGTATATACCTACAATGGAATATTACTCAGTTTTAAAAAGGAATGAAATTCGGGAACATGATATAACAAGAATGAACCTTTAAAACTTTATGCTAAGGGAAATTAACCAGACACAAAAGGGCAAATATTGTGTGATTCCACTTATATAAGGTACCTAGAATAAGAAAATTCATAAAGCCAGAAAGTAGAAGTTACCAGGGCCTGGGGGAAGGAGAATGGGAGGTTATTATTTCAGGGGCACAGAATTTCCATTTAGGAAGAGTTTTTAAAGTTCTGGAAATGGATAGTGGTGATGATTGCACAATATTGTGAGTGTATTTAATGCAGCTTACACTTACAAATGGTTAAAATGGTAAATTTTATGTTATTTATTTTTACCACAATTTTTTTCACCAAACTGAAATTTCCCTTTAGGGTAACTAATAAGCTTCTACGGACAATTAAAAGCTGATAATTTCCTTGCTAAAAAAAAAAATATAATAAAATGCAATAAACACTATACATGCTAGAATTAGCAAAAAAAAAATCATCTAAAGAAATAAAACCAAGATGGCTATTTAATTCACTAGGAGGCCATATGAATTTGCTTTGCAACTTTCAAAATATAGGAGATGATATCTTTCTTTTGCTTGGCAAACAAAATAGCAATGACTCAATCACAACCTGCTGCAGTTGGATGAAAATCCAGGCTCAATCATTTTGTGAGGGGGTTGGTTGGAGGGAGGAACTTTCCTGAGATGTGGCAGAAGTCTGGTGGAGTTAGTCGTGCCCTCCAGGGAAACCTGCTGGAGGGTGGAGCTTGCTGGAGGGTGGAGCTTGCTGGAGGGTGGAGCTTGCTGGAAGGTGGAGCTTGCTGGAAGGTGGAGCTTGCTGGAGGGTGGAGCTTGCTGGAGGGTGGAGCTTGCTGGAAGGTGGAGCTTGCTGGAAGGTGGAGCTTGCTGGAAGGTGGAGCTTGCTGGAGAGTGGAGCTTGCTGGAGGGTAGAGCTTGCTGGAGGGTGTGTAGCTTGGCTGTTTTTTCCTAGAATATGCACTCCCTTCACACCTAACTTAGCGACAAGGACTATCACTAAGATGCTAGAATTCAGCTCTCAGTAATATATGTAGTGAGCACACCCCCCACCAAACTCTTGCCATCATCATCAGGATTTTTATTTATTCATTTTTACATATTTATATAATATATATATGCACACACATATTGCTGTACATGTTCTTTGCCAATAAAATCTAAGATGAAACAATTTATTTTATTTTTTATATTTTTTGAGATGGAGTTTTTTGCTCTTGTCACCCAGGCTGGAGTGCAATGGCGCTATCTCAGCTCACTGCAACCTCTGCCTCCTGGGTTCAAATGATTCTCCTGCCTCAGCCTACCGAGTAGCTGGGATTACAGGTGCCCGCCACCACACCCAGCTAATTTTTTGTATTTTTAATAGAGACGGGGTTTCACCATGTTGATCATGCTGGTCTTGAATTCCTGACCTCAGGTGATCCACGCCCCTCTGCCTCCCAAAGTGCTGAGATTACAGGCATGAGCCACTGTGCCTGGCCAGATGAAACAATTTAGATATATGTATATCAACAATACCACTATATTATATACAATATTGTAGATATTACATATAATGTATATAATGTAATGTATGTATATAATGTATATTGTCATGTAATATATATACAATATTATATAGAGAGAAGTATAGGTGATATACATATTTCTAAATTGTTCCGTCTTATATTTTAATGGCAAAAAACATGTACAACAATAAACATGCACGTGTAGCTTCCTGGTGAAAACTGGATATTAAATATAAGTAAAATTCCATATGGCTTTTAAATTTCAGTTTATTTTCAAAGTGCATTGAGCCATGATAAAGGAATTTCCTGTACAAGAGAACACTATATTCCTTTATACATTATATGCAAGATATGGGCTCATGCTATGAGTCATCACAACACAGGACTCAATTCTCAATATATGTGAAAACGATACTTGCAAATGGTAAGACAAAATTAGAATTCATTCTTTAAAAAAATTTTCGAGCAAGCTATCAAGAAAAAGTACAACTGAAATAATGCTTAAAATACCATAAAAAAATAAAAATTCTACTCAATACTGAATTTCTTGCAAAGCAAGATTAATGTCCTGAAGATATTGGATAGTTGTATAAGACAAATCACTGGGCCTCAGTGATTTAAAAAAAAAAAAAAAAAAAAAAAAAAGATTATTAGGCTGGGCGCGGTGGCTCACAGCTGTAATCCCAGCACTTTGGGAGGCCGAGGCGGGTGGATCACAAGGTCAGGAGACTGAGACCATCCTGGCTAACACAGTGAAGCCCCGTCTTTACTAGAAATACAAAAAATTAGCCGGGCGTGGTGGCGGGTGCCTGTAGTCCTAGCTACTCGGGAGGCTGAGGCAGGAGAAGGGCGTGAACCCGGGAGGCGGAGCTTGCAGTGAGCTGAGATCATGCCACTGCACTCCAGCACTCCAGCCTGGGAGACAGAGTGGGACTCCTTCTCAAAAAAAAAAAAAAAAAAAAAAAAAAGATTATTAAGATTATTAAAGATAAAAGCAGGATGTAGTGGCATATGCTGTCTTTTCAGGAATCCACAATGTTGTACATTCTCTCCTTTAGTTTTAATTTTATCACCATGCTTAACATCATTTTCTTATTTGCAATATGTGTTAAAATATTGTCCTGTTAGGATTGACTTTATTAAATGTCAGGAAGGATATAAAAAGTGATTAAACTGATTATAAAATGTTTTCAAAGTATCATAGATTTTCCAAGTAATTAATTCAAAACACTTCACTGCAACGCTAAATGGCATAGACACGTCAGTCTTTTGCTAATCAATGAATAGCTTACCTTAATCTGAGTTTACTGAGAGCATTTTTTTTCCCCAATTCAGATATGTATATTCAGGTCCCTGGAGCAAGATCAATCTTGAAACAATTTGACCCTTTCTCAGGAGTGGGCACCCCACTCTGATTTCAACTCTGAGAGCACACTGGCCACATTCCCTAAAAAAGGAGATTCCTACCCCAAAGGGAAGTTGTAGTAACATTTGCTGATAATGCCCATATTGTTGATATCAGTGAGGATTATTTGTTGCATCAAATATTTGTTGCAGAATGATCTCTGTCTCATTTAAGTAAGAATAGCATTTCTGAAAGAATATTCAGCATCTCACAAAATTACCAGAAGGCTGCAGAATTACTGTCACACTTTTGGTTGTCTAAGACCATTGTCATACTCTTCTTCACTGGTGACATTTGTTGAGGCTTATCATGTGTCATATTGTTCTAAAAGGTTTACAAGAACTAATTAATGTAATTCTCACAACAATCCTATGAGGCAATATAGTAGGCTGAATAAAGGTCACGCAAAATATTCCACTCAAGAATATTACTCCTAATCCCCGGAACCTTTAAATGTCACCTTATGAGGAAAAAATGTCTTTGCAGATGTGATTAAGGACGTTGGCTGGGGAAGGTTATCAAGGATCAAACTAAATCCAATCCCAAATGTCTTCATAAGAGAGAGGGAGAGGGAGATCTGAAATACACAGAAGACAAGGCAGAGATTCGAGTGATGTGGACGCACACCCAGGCATACCAGCAGCACCAGAAGCTGGAGAGACAATGGAAGACCCTTCCCTCGGGCCTCTGGAGGGGGCATGGCCCTGCCAACACTGTAATTTCAGATTTCAGGTCTCCAAAACTGTGAGAGAATCACTTCCTATTGCTTTAAGCCACTAAATTATGGTAATTTATTATAGCAGCCCCAAGAAACTAATACAGGTAGATACTATTTCTATCCTAATTTTGCACTGGGGAAACTAAAGCATTGAAAGATGATGGAAACTGCCAAGGTAAGTGGCAGAGCCAGGATTTGCACTCAGGCAGCTTAGTTGCAGAGCAAACCCAAATGCAGAATAAGAATCCATTCCACTGAAGACAAATCACTGCCATCTCCACAATGTAGGCAACCATCCACAAAGACACTGGTCCCCTACCCCACTTCTCAGCCCCCAGGATACATCAGAGACTCTGGGCTGGACACTGCTATTAGCAAAGTGGACACTTGGCAATGGGGGTAGCCAAGTCACGACTCACCTTTTCCATCAAGGGCATTTTATCATGAGCGTTTTGACCAAGCACCACAGCTGCTGCAGAAAAAGGCTGCCTGCTAGACACAAAGCAGGTCCTTCAGCCTCTCAGCTCTTGGAAGTCCACTATGCATTGGTTTCCTGAGGGCTGCTAGAACAAAGTACCACATACTGGATGGCTTAAACAACAGAAATCTATTGTTTCACAGTTCTGGAGGCTGGAAGTCTCAGATCAAGGTATCAGTGGGGCTGGTTCCTTCTGAGGTTTGGGAGGGAGAATCTGTCCCACGCCTCTCCCCTGGCTTCTGGTAGTTTGCCAGCAATCTTTTGGCACTCCTTGGCATAGAAGCATCACCCCAATCTCTGCCTTTCTCTTCAGGTGGCTGTCCCTGTGTGCATGTGTGCCTCCAAATCCCCAGTTATATGGGATCAGGGCCAACCCTGATGACCTCACACAATTTTTTGATTTTATAGAGAGACATGGGCCTTGCCTACCAACAAAATTCAACCTGTAGGAGATTCCTTAAACATAAAAGAAGATTCAATTGCTATATAGCTGAAAGAAGAATGAATGTACACTACACTGTCCCAATTAACAAATCCATCTGAGCTTTCAAAGCAAAATACCACCTTGAATTGTTATAGTGATGTTCACTTTCTGAAATACTTTCTCATCAGTACTTTCGGCTTATGCCAGATGGGAGGGCTGACCATCTGACTTTGAAATGTTAAGAACTGAACCACTGCCCTAGGTAAATGTCCAAACTTAAGACCAGGAGGCAGGACCCTGGTATGGTGGGAATCAGAGTCATTTACTCATACCCTCATTTATTAATTTCTTCATTCATCTGATTCATTAAGTCCCTCCCCTATACCAAGCTTATTTAGTCTTACTCCCAACACCAACACTGTGGAGCACTGAAAGAATGACCTCATTTCTTGGTAGCTCAGTGGTTTCCTCAATAGTATAAGATGATAAAATCTACATCATGAAGTTCTCTTATAGCCCTAAACTCTAGAAAAAGATGTTTCTGAAAATGCTCGATGTTCTGGTATCTTTCATAGGAAACATTAATCAGTCTAAGTAGGGTATATAAAAATATAAAGGATCTCTTTTCCAATTAGGAGGTGATATGGTTTTGCTGTGTCCCCACTAGATCTCATCTTGAACTCTAGCTCCCATAATCCTCCCTTGTCGTGGGAGGGACCCAGCGGGAGATAATTCAATCATGGGGGTGGGTTTTCCCATGCTGTTCTCATGACAGTGAATAAGTCTCATGAGATCTGATGGTTTTATAAAGGGCAGTTCCCCTGCACACGCTGTCTTGCCTGCCACCATGTAAGATGTGCCTTTGCTCCTCCTTCGCCTTCTGCCATGATTGCGAGGCCTCCCCAGCCATGTTGAACTGTGAGTCCATTAAACCCCTTTTTCTATATAAATTATCCAGTCTTGGGTATTTCTTCATAGCAGTATGAAAATGGACTAATACAGAAGGTATGCCTTCTTTGAGGCCATTGGTGTTGACTGCACACAGCCCAACACTCCATTTCCTCATGGTGACTACCCTTCTGTAGTTAGAATATGACAAGCCAAGGACAGTAGGCTGAGGTTCAGTACAGAAATGGGTCTTCCTGAGCTCATTACCAAGGAAGAGAGCCAGGTTCTGAGGTTGATGAGATGGGAAGAGGCTCTAAGCATCAGAGGAAACTGCAAGCACAAGATTGTTTGATTGTAGATGAATGTTAGAATTAAGCCACTGCCACAAGAACTATTGCTCCAGAGACTTCAAGTCCAACGAGGACCTAGAGATGGCATCTCAGGAAGGGATGCAGCACAGCCAAGGATGTGGAAGCACATACATGGTGCCCTTGACGTGCTAGTGACTCCAGACAGAAGTACTGGAGCTTGAAAGACCTCTCAGGGTGAGGATGACATGTGGTAAAAAAATATCGAGTTTCAGTTTGTGCATGAGAATGTTCTGGTAGAAGACTTTAGTCCAACACACATAGAAGAGCTTCCAGAGAAGAGGCTACATGTGGAATGCCTAATAAGGCGCCAGGAACATGACCCCCTGGAAACTATGGCTTATATATCCTTGGGAGCACTGATAGATAGTGATAGTGACCTCACAGGCTTTAGGGCTCAACGTTGGACTCAAGAGGCATGAGACAAGGTCAAAAAAACACAGCACACAGTGCAAGGGTCTAGATAGATCTGTGGGCTTTGACAGAATGTTGGTGGTCAAGCCATCCTGGCTAACATGGTGAAACCTCGTCTCTACTAAAAATACAAAAAAAAAGAGAAATTAGCCAGGCACGGTGGTGGATGCCTGTGGTCCCAGCTACTCAGGGGCTGAGGCAGGAGAATGGCGTGAACCAGGGAGGTGGAGCTTGCAGTGAGCCGAGATCATGCCACTGCACTCCAGCCTGGGAGACAGAGTGAGACTCCGTATCAAAAAAAAAAAAAAAAAGAATGTTGGTGGTCAAGGAGATAGAAATAATGAGCATGAAACATGACCACGATTGGTTCCTTTTAAGGATAAATAGACAAGAATAAGATTCAAATGCAGGTCTGACATTGAAGATCAGTCCATGAGGCAAGGAGAAATGGGATGCAAAATTTGCCAGGTGCGGTGGCTCATGCCTATAATCCCAGCATTTTGGGAGGCTAGGTCAGGAGTTCAAGACCAGCCTGGCCAACATGGTGAAACCCTGTCTCTACTAAAAACACAAAAATTTGCTGGGCATGGTGGCAGACACCTGTAATCCCAGGTTACTCGGGAGGCTGAGGCAGGAGAATCGCTTTAACCCAGGAGGCAGAGGTTGCAGTGAGCCAAGATCAGGTCACTGCACTCCAGCCTGGGCAACAGAGCAAGACTCTGCCTCAAAAAAAAAAAGAAAGAAGAAAAGAAAAGAAAAAGAAATGGGATGCAAAACTCTAAGCCAGTGCAGAGATAGTAGGCAGTTAGAGAGGTTCACATGGCAAGCAACCAGTGGAGGCCCAGTCAGGTGGCATTCAGACGCCAGGATGTCTAACCACTGAGGGCGGCTGAGTTCTATACAAAAGCAATTCCCTCATTTAAGAAAAGGGGCAGAAGAAACAGTTATGAGAGATCTGAAGTACAAAGCAGGCATCAGTCACACTGAAGCAAGGCTAGATCTTGGTCACCATGTTTTGTATCATGTGATTTCACTTGCCCCAGCCATGTTGATTGACTCAGAGGTAAGTAAGCACCTGACCTAAAGGCAGCCAGTCCAGAGATTGGGCAAGGACCAATGACACAGTCTAAAGTGAAATAATGAGCTGACCCCCTCGAATTCTCCCTCAGTGTATCTTAGGAAACATGGAGAACTGGGCCAGTTCAGAGGGAGCTAAAGCTACGGGAACAAGAGAGGGGCCAGAGCAACCACAAAGGGCAACATTCAAGCTGGAATTAAGAGAAAACAAGAGTTATATCTAAACAGCAAAAAGCCACATGGTGAAAAGAAGAATGAAAGGGACAGACAATGGAGCAGAAATGCCTGGAGAAAGAGAAGCTGTGTGGTCTGTGAGAGTCATAGCACAGCTGGTCCTGCAAGCTGCCTTCAGTTTCAAATATATCCTTATAATAAACATCCCTTTTCATGAGGTAATTCAAGGGAGTCTGTTTCTTACAACCCAAATCCCCAGTTAAAACTGTAGAACCTAGGCCAAGCATGGTGGCTCACACTTGTAATCCTAGCACTTTGGGAGGCTGATGAGGACAGATGGTTCAAGCCCAGGAGTTTGAGACCAGCCTGGGCAACATGGTGAAACCTCGTCTCTACATAAAAATACAAAAATTAGCTGGTGTGGTGGTATGCGCCTGTGGTGGGTGGTAGGAAAGATTAACTGAGCCCAGGAGGTCGAGGCTGCAGTGAGCTGAGATTGCACCACTGCACTTCAGCCTGAGAGAAAGAATGAGACCCTGTCTCAAAAAGAAAAAGGAAAACTGTAGAACCTAGTGCCAGGGACCTTCTGACCAAGAACTCCTCCTACCTTTTTATGATGTGCAAGATGTGTCTGGGGTCAGTGTGGGGTAACATCCAGTGAAGGCTGAGTGGTCCTAACTTCAAGGTCAAAGGGCTTAAGAAATTGCAAGTCAAGGAGGTACAGTTGATCCACATGATTCACAGATTCTGTATTTGCAAATTTGCCTACTTACTAAAATGTATTTGTAACCACAGGATCAATACCTGTGGTTCTTTCCTTGGTCATTTGCAGAAGTGCACAGAAAATTTGAGTCACCCAATGTGCATGTTCCCAACAAGTTGAACAAGTTCAACTCTTTGCCTTCTCGCTTCAGTTCTCATACTGTAAATGTGTCCTTTTCACAGTCTATCCAGTGCCACCTTTTTCTTATTTTTGTGCTTTTTCTTGGTGATTTCAATGTTTAAAATGGTCCCCGAACGTAGTGCTGAAGTGCTAGCTAGTGTTCCTAATCACGGGAGGGCCGTGATGTATCTTATGGAGAAAAGATGCATGTCAGATAAGCTTCATTCAGGCATGAGTTACAGTCCTGTTAGCCGTGAGTTCAATGTTAATGAATCAAAAATGTCTATTAAAAAAAAAAAAAGATGTCTTTAAACAGAAACACACATAAGGCAAAGTTATGGATTGATCAATTGATGAAACTATTATGACCAGAGGCTTGTAGGAACATAACCTTGTATTTCCCCTAGGAGCAGTGGCTTAGTATTTGCTAATTCAGTGTTTTTGGTGACTTCATCAAACAGAACTACCTTGAACACCAAGAATTGACTGTATAATACTTTAATATCTTGTTAGGGAGTGACCCCATCAATCACACTCACTGCTGTATCTTCAGTGTCAAACATAGCACCTGGTACACAGTAAGTATGCAATAAATATTTGTTGAACAGAGGAATAAACAAAGGGATTCACTCATGAAGAATCAAAACAACCAGCAGCCTGGGTGAGAAATTTTCTTTGCTCTTGAGAATCAGTGTCAATGAGAGTCTTTCTAAAAAGCATGAGCATCACCTGCATAAGGGTGATAACCCTGGGGGTTTTTAATTATATCCTACCAACTGTTACTACTGCTGCAAAAATCCCCAGTCTATACTCAGTGCTTTCATTTGTAGAGCTGTTCGACAAGGCTTCACAGGCATCACATAAGCCTCAGACATGGCTTGTTGGTATCGACTGTTGCCTCTAGAGGGGGAAACAGACGTGGTGAATCTCATCTGCTTCTCTAGAGTCAGCAGTAACACAGGATTTGAAGCCCCTGGTGTGTGGGTCATGATCCTTAGCTAGGATTCATTTCCTCAAAGTGAAGTCATTTTCTAAAGAGAATTATTTCACATTTTGGTAATTGGAGGTGTCACTATAACCAGAATTGCAATGTTAGTGCTTCCGTGTTGGGGCAATATGGGACTTAAATTTTACTTCATTATGTTTCATTATAAATATTTCCACTGTCAAAACAGAGTTCAGTTGGCAGTCTTTGCCCAGAAGCATCTCAGAACTAATTTAGCATGAGGAATTTAAAGCTGTCTTCCTCCAGCCTTGTTTTCTAGGTTGTCCTGGAAGCAACAAGAACAGGAGGATGGAGGCACACAGCATCCATGGCTCCCAGCATGCACTTTAATCTTCTCCCCAGCACAATTATCTTACTAGGCATTGAAAAATCTATTACCCCGATTTATGGCAGTTCTGGAATCATAAGAAAGCACAAATTGTTCCCATTTTGATTGGAAAAGTTAAATTGCAGTCACTTCGGAAGGAAGCTTAACACTGGAAGCTCTTGTCAACCAGAGTGATTTTAGTTGGAGAATAAAGAGCTGGTCACAGAAGACAGCAGAGGAAGAAACAGTTTCTCAGGTATCATGGTTCTGATCACAAGTGAGGCTGTACATGCTCACTTGCACAGGCTGGAAGGAACATCGCCAAATGTGAATTTAGCAAGATTAATAAATGACTCATACATTGTATGTCATGTTCATATTAGGATTATGAAACAGATTGCAAACACGAAGTAAAGTGATTAACACAATATTTGCCACGCCCAGAGAAGCCGGAAATACTATTAGACTTCTCTCTTTGATTTTAAGCTTGGGTGTTAAGAGTACAGGCTAAAATATTAAGCACACATTTGCCCCATTCCAGGGCAAGGGAGTAGCAAAACTAGAGAAGTGTTAAGTGCTTCAGTATTATAGGAAGACAATTTTTTAAAAAAATTTTAGAAACAACCTGTTGCCCAGGCTGCAGTGCAGTGGTGCCATCATAGCTCACTACAGCCTTGGCCTCCTGGTCTCAAGTGATCCTCCCTCCCCAGTCTCCAGAGTAGCTGGGACTACAAACACATACCACCAAACTTGGCAAATTTTTAAAAACCTGTATTTTGTAGAGACAGGGTCTCACTATGTTGCATAGGCTGGTCTTAAGCTCATGCCCTCAAGCAATTCTCCTGCCTCAACTTCCAGATTGAGCACTGGAGTTACAGGTGTGGCCACCACACCAGCCAGAAGACAAATTTTAGGGTAAGCAATGGAAGCTGCAGAGAACACTAAAGGGAACACGGAGCTAAGAGTACAAGGACCTAGGTTTGAGTACCTACCTGTCTATCCAAAATGGCTATACCACTTGAAATAAGCCATTTGGATTTTCTGGGTCTTAATTTTTTCATCAGTAAAGTGAAGATAATTAAAAAATTTCCTCTCCACAAAACAAAGTTAGAAAAAAATGCTGTAAAACCATGTGCAAGGTCCTTAGAAGTCTGCATATTAGCTTTGTATGACATTTAAGGGTTGGAAGAAAATTATCTAACGTAAATTTAATTTTTTATAAATGCAATTGTTCATAAAGAGACTACTCACTCAGATTCTTGCCCTGTACACAGTCGAGACAGTTGTGCAGGCAGAATACATAGTGAAAATAACCAGATTCAAAGTCAGGACACTTGAATTACTTTCCCAGCTCTGCCACTGACTAGCTATGAAGTCTGAGCACGTCACAGCCACTTTAGATATGAATTGAGTCATCTAGAAAATGAAAGAACTGGACTCGGTGTTTCTAATGCCCTTTCCAGTTCTAAGATTTTATAAAGGACTTTTTTTTTTCCATCTGTTGTTCTTAGTTACAGATACTTCCGATCCCTTCCCATGTTCAGGGATCTTGTTTATTTCAACTCCACTGGAAGCAGCAGGGAAGAGAAGACCACTGAAAGCAAAAGAATGAATTTCTTTTCTTCTTCATTTCCGAGGTCCTATTATAATTCATGGGACGTGAAAAGGGGGATGATTAAATTCAGGATTTCTGATTTCTTGATAGAAGATTATTTGGAAGGAAAGTTGACTTTGCCACATGTCGCAAACTCCTGAAAGTGATATTTGAGCTGAGTGGTTGTATAAACCTGTGTTCAATAAAAGCATATTGATTGGGCGAAGTAGTCTTTCAGGGCTGAGAGAAAGGATGCAGTGAGCATGAGGCGGGGTAAGAGCACTCCTCAGACTTCAATAATGTATTGTTAACTGGCATAATCTTCTGAGAAAGTGCAAGACCTCAAATTAACAGCACTGAACTGAGTCTAATAACTACATTTCACAACATCATATCTACTCCTCCATCAATACTTAATTTTCTCATACAGCCCTCGGCCTCCTGCAAGTTTTTATTGTGTTTTGCAAAGAATAGCATTGACCTCGAGGAACGCCGGTCACCTACAACCCTAATACCCCCAAAAAGCCAAAGGCATCTTGAAATATTCCCGAGACAAATACAGGCTAAAATGCACACCCAGGATAAAAATTGTTCTACCACATTCATTTCCATATTGTGTCAGATCTGTCTGATCTTCATCTTACTGGAAGCCTAAAGTGACTCAGGTTTGGAAATCAGCCTGCACTTTTAGAAGTAACTTTAAAAGACTTGGCTTGAAGTCACATGAGTCAAATCAGCAAATTCATACTCGGAGGTCGCTTTTTGCTGCCTAAATTTCATATTCTACAATCCTGGAGCTTTGATCACAGAAGTTCAGAAAGTCTAGAGGGAAAATGACTTTTTCCATTTCAGTTAACAAAGGTTACTCTGGAGTGTGACAGGAGGATTAACTCTGAATCTTTGGGGACTTTCTTAATATTTTGCTCCAGCATCTCATTGTTGTACATGACATAGCACAGGCATTATTCAAGACAGGAAGAGGATTTTCCAGAATAAATAATCTTTTTTCTACTTACTCATTCAATTCATAAATCAGGTGCTGAGTTGACATTCCTTCCAAAGATAAATAATGTGAAGGGGGCAGCTATCTCTTCACATTTCCCAAAATGTTCTTTGGTAATAATCAAGTATTGCCCTTCCCAGGGTCTGGTTAAATACCACTTTAACATTTCTATTTATATGAGGTTTCTGTTGTCAATATCACAAATTACCACAAACTTGTCCACATCCAGCAGGTAAATGGGTGCATCATTGTCCCAGCCTTTCCAGAATAATGATTGAGACTCATTTTGATTAAATTGGCTCAGGTTGCATGATCCCCCCTGAACCAGTCCCTGAGAGCAGGGTAGATGGTTTAACCTGAACATCGTGTTCCAATCCTGGATCCAGACAGAAAGCACAGCTCTTTCACCAAGATAAGTGTGAATGGATCTTGGGTAGCAAAAACATTGTGCAATTCCTGGACATCACTGTATTTAAAACTTTTCACCAGCTTCATTATAAACTTATGAGTGCATTATATTCTTAACTATCACTTCATCGTTGGACATTTTAGATTGTTTCTAGTGGCGTATTATTAAAAAGTAGTTGCCCAAACAATAACTTTGCCCTGGAATATTCTTTTTATTTAAGATCATTTTCCTAAAATACATTTGCAGCAACAGAACTATTGAGTTAAATAGAATAAACACTTTCAAGTCTCTTAACACACATTGCCAAATTTCTTTCCAGCAAGCATTTTTCACTTTATTTTTCTGCTACCATTCTGTGAGAATTTCCACATCGGTGCACTCTTTCCCAACATGAAGCGTATTCGTCTTCCTTCATCTGTGCCAATTTGAGAGGTTCAAAGAAGACCCAGAGGGAGCTTGATAAAATCAACGGATCTGATCATGTGACTTTGCTGTATACAGGATTTCAATGGCATCCCACTGCCTTGAGGACCAAAGTCTAAACTCCCTAGGATGATGCACAAGGCTTTCTAGGATGTCAGCCCCAATGGTCTCCCCACTTTTGTCTCTGCTGCTTTGCAATCCAGCCCTGGAAAACTGAACAACTTAGAATTCCTCAGACTCTGCATCTACATTCATATTCCTACGTGTTTGCAGACACTCTTTCTTTCTCTCCTTATCATTCTATTTCCAATCCAAGAATTCCCTCAACCTGTACATAACATCTAATTCAGGTCTCCATCACACAGTATTGCATTAACCGTTTGCATGATGACACTTTCCCATACAAAAATATTTTCTGTGGTGGGGGCCAAAAATATATATTTTCGTGCAAACACCTGGCCCTGGCCCAGTGTCTGGCACCAAAAAAAAAGACATACAGTAAATAATCGTCGAATGAATCACAAGTGATGATGGAAAGAGAATGGACAGTGACAAAAAAGAGTGAAACGAAAATTGATAAGGTACAAAGAAAATCTGCATTTGTCCTCTGTGATCTTGAAACAATATTGAAGCACTCTGAGCTTCCTTCTTCACAACATTATTTTAAGATCATATTGAGTGCATCAGAGTGCTATACGACTCTCAGATGGTATAATAAATAATACATTTTAAAATATTCTTTAGGGTTTTGAGAAGCCCTGGCTCTGCAATGCTTCAGGAATGTCCCAGTGTTTTATCACCTTCACAAACCTCACACAATCATATGGGGGAGGAAAAAGTGGCAGATGGGAAAATAAAGAGTATTTAGGAGACATTACAAGCAGACAGCACTCTGGGGGTTCTAGGGTGAGCTCCAGCTTTTCTATATAGAAAGCAAATCTAGAGTTGTAGTAAACAGTGCTGCCGAAAGCCATTAACTTGACGTGTTGTTGGGGTTGAAATAACTAAAAGAGACATTTTGCGCTCTCTGGATCAGGGTTGCATAGAAAATGGAACCCTGGAAAAGGGAGTGTAATCAACAATACAGCCAGTGCAGAAAGGCTGTGTACCACCTCACAAAAAATAAACCCAGAAAAGAGGCCAAAAGGGCAACTAAGTGATCATAGGAACGGACCAACATCTAAGGCCAAAAAAGATTCATTTAAAAAGATAAATTGGCTGAAAGACTCCAAAACATGCTTCTACCTATCCACAGGCTCCAGCCCTAATTGAGGCAACAGAGCATTATGCGGAAGAATGAATATTCAGAAGAATGAATATGCAGATTATGCATATCAGAGCTGATTGATGGCTTCTTGGCCCTTCAGCTGGCAAATGCTGACCCTGGCACCCAAGAGAGGCCATTTTCACAGCTTCTGGAAAGAGAGGCTATTTTCACAGCTTCTGGAAAGAGAGGCTGGGTAAGACAGCTGCTGTCACTTCCCATAAGCCACTCAAGAAGAGTGGCCGCACACACCTCAATGGGTTCTGTCGGGCAGAGGCAGGGCCTGGAGCTTGCGGACATTACCAGGATGTACTGAAGATTAATTAGACCATGTCTCTAAAGTACTTTGAAATGCTTGAAGGGAGGTCTTTTAATTATAGCTTTGGCCGGGAGCAAGTGGAAAAATAGATAGGGAAATAATACCAGTTTTGTCTGGGTAGGAAAGAAGAGTCACCATTTGGATAATTTTCTTGCCTCAAGTAATGTATCTCTGTTCTTCCTCCTCCCTATTCTAGAACCTAGATATTGCTTGGATGAGACACAGCAACGTTATGTCTCCATTTGCTCATGGAGGGTGCTATAGTTGTTTTTTGTTTGTTTTTGTTTTTGAGACAGAGTCTAGCTCTGTCGCTCAGGCTGGAGTGCAGTGATGTGATCTTGGCTCACTACAACCTCCGCCTCCCAGGTTCAAGCTATTATCATGCCTCAGCCTTCCAAGTAGCTGAGATTACAGGCATGAGCCACCACATTCAGCTAATTTTTGTATTTTTAGTAGAGACGGGGCTTTACCTTTGTGGCCAGGCTGGTCTCGAACTCCTGGCTCATTTGATCCACCAGCCTTGGCCTCCCAAAGTGCTGGGATAGTTGTTCTTTTTGCTAATGTTATTATTCAGATGTATTACTCTCCAATTCATTTTTGAAAATTGCCTTTTAAGAAGTAAAGATGCCTCTTTTCTCTGCCTATTTAAACTTTATATTAGTTGTATAGAAAGAGCATATTTTCCTTAATTCGGTTACAAGATTTGGTTTTAGATGTAATTTGTTTGCTGTTAAATTTATTCCATATTGAGGAGTAAATACCGGCTAGTAACTGCTTGTCAGAGGCACACGATGCTGTTTCTAGGAAATTAAGTTGTACTTCAAACTTCAAATTAAGTTGTTTCTGTTTCTAGGAAATTAAGTTGTACTTCAAACTTCAAATGAGAAACCAGGCAGGGCTTTTTGGTTGTGACAACACGAGCAGGTCCAACTCTAAGTTTAAGGAGTTTGTACTGAGACATCCTCCAGAAGAGACGGAAATAATCCGAATTTTGGCTCCACAGCGTTGTGCTGCATTGAGTCATTTGTATTTAGGAAATAGGAGGTTTGACTTTGTTTCCATTATCATTTCAGGATTAATCATTTAGGATTAATCAGTTCAATTAATGACGTTAATTAGGAGGAAGGAATTAGATTATCATCTAGACTTAGGTTCTAATTTTAATCGGTTAAAAAATAATTTGGAGTGATAGGTCCTACCTTGGCATGATGGGCCTTAGAATGCAGAAAGCCGCATCGAGTTTCTCCAGGTTGATGTGCTAAAAAGTGAGGGTGAAAAATGACAGGTGGACACTGGACTTGTAGGTTTGCACAGCGCTTGGCACAGATATGCCTCTCATTCCTTGCAACTTGCCTTTAAGGCAGGAAAATGAATGTGGGTTGAAAATGGATGAATGGAAGCTTGGAAAGGGAATAAGAGAAGCCCAGGGCACAGTCACTTCCTGTAGCTCTCCAATTCAAAGGCATCGCAGGTGTAAGCCTACAGTTCAGTGTATGGCTGAGATGAACTACCTGGCAATTAAACTGCAGTCGGCTGCCTTCAGGCATCAAAGGTCTTCCCCCGGGGTATCCAGAGGCCCTGCCTACATCTTAGTAGCTATATAGGAAACCATGGGTGTCTACTTGGGAATTATACAACCACGGAGGCATCCCTAAAGGCAGGTGAGGGCATCCAGCCAACGCTTGCAAGATCTGCTCAAGGGACTATTTTCCTGACACTGCAATGCAACACAGGAATATTTTTATCCTTAATTATAGAAGAAGCAACCTGAGTGAGAGAATTTAGACCATTTGACAGATCAATAAAGAAAAATGAAATCTCCGCAGGTCAGGGATTTGGATGCTTTTGCCTTAATTGCTTGAGGATCAATCTTTCTAAGAATCTTCCCAGAGCCCGTGTCAGGCCCTCACCATGGCCCCTCCCACCTGGCCCTCTGGGTCAAGGGCATACAACTCTGGATTGGATGATTTCCAACTATGGATCATCTTTTTCATTTGCATTATGATTTCATCTTTGATCCATGGGGCTATTTAGACATGTGGTTTAATTTCTAAATATATGGGGAGTTTTTCAATTTAATCTTCTTGCTATTGATTTCTAACCTAATTGCATTGTGGCAAGAGAATGTGGTCTGAATATTACGAGTTCTTCGAAAGTAATTGATAGCTGCCTATGGCCTACTACATGGTCAATTTCAGTAAATGTTCCATGTGTGCCTGCGAAGAATGCACATTGGGGCAGAATTCTACATATGTTCAATAAATCAAGCATGGCAATTGTGTTACGCAAATTTTCTTTACCATTTTTCAGTCTGTTTGACATATCAATAACTGACAGAGATGTGTTGGAATCTCCCACACTGGTGGTGGGTTTGTCAGATAGTTCTTCAATTTAGATCTATCAGTTTTTGCTTTATATATTTTGAAGATATTTTATTAGGTGCATACACATTTGAAATATTAAATCTTCCCAGTTAATTGAATCTTTATTATTAAAAAGTGATCCTCTCATTCCTCAATAATGCCTCTTGCCTTAATGTCTACTTTTGTTTGATAGTAATATGACTGTCACAACTTTCTTTTTAATCGTATTTGACAGGTATATATTTTTCCATCCTCTTTCAACCTTTCTGTTCTTATAAGAAATATTTCTTAGAAATGTCATTACACTAGATCTCTTTGTGTTTTTCCCCAAAATCTGTTTTTCTGACAATCTCTTTTAAGGTATGTAAATTCAGCTTATTTACTATTTTTGAGATAAATAATGTACCGAAATTTGTTTCTATTATCTTATTCTTAAATTTGTATTTGTCTCTCCTTTTCTATGCCTCTTCTATTTCACTTTCTTAAATTTTAATGCCTCTTTTTTCTTTTTTCTTGGTCTTTTGGGATGGACTGAAAATGTTTATGTGTTTTATCATATTTTCCATTTATTCCCTTTACTGGCTTGGAAATTAAAGCACCCCAAATCTGATATTTTACTGCCTTTGAAATTGTGCTATGCATCTTTAACTTAAAGCTTAGTAACAGATTATATCTTAACCTCTTTTCCAAGGAGACAAGGACTTCGGAGAAGTTTTATATAACCACTATTCTTTCCCTGATACAGCTGACAAACACAGTTGACGAGTGCTTCCATTCTGGGACTTTTTTTTAAAGACAAAAATGAATCAATATTCTCTAATCTACAAACTCTTCGCTTCAATGTATGTATTTGCTATTTTATTGGCTCTGCATTCCTTTTTGCCTCTGAGACTGTCCTTCTGTGATCATTTTTTTTTATTTCTGAAATACGCCCTTCAGAGGGTTGTTTTATGCTGATTTGGAAGTGGTAAATCCTACACACATTTATCTAGGAACAAAAGTCTCTATTTCTCTCTTACTTTTAAAACATGATTTTTCTAGATATAGAATTCTAAGATAACATTTCTTTTCTCTCATGAATATATTATTCCACTATTTTCTGTCTTCCATGTGACTACTGAGAAGTCCACTCACTAATTGACATCCTTCATAGGTGATCATTTTCTCTGACAACTTAAAAGTCTTCTCTTTGGCTTCAGTATTGTAAAGTTTCACTATGCCATGTCTTGGTATGGGATCAATATATTCATCTCTTTCAACAGTCTTGCAATTTCCCAGCAGTGATCTCTTCAAATGTTGTCTGGCTTGATTCACCCTATTTTCTCTTTCTAGAAACTCTTAGATTTTTGGTATACCTTTTCATTCTGTGCTCCCTCCTAAATCATATATTTTTCATCTCTCTTCTCTGCATGTACTGTAGGTAGTTTCTTCAAATATATCTTCTCGTAATTCTCTTTTTAGATGTGTCTAATTCACTGTCTCATAATCCCACTAAAGATATTTTTCAACAATTATAGTTTTTATTTTCAGAAGTTCTCTTTTGCTCTTTTCTGGATTGTTTTGGATCATCCTGTCTCCTGTTGCTGGCTCATGTCTGTGAGTTCATCCTCTATGAGTGGTGAGGGTTAACTTTCTAAGACAGACACCCTGAAGGTTGGCCTCCCAGAAAAGAACTTGGCCTCTTGCAAAGCTCCATGGAAACCAGCCACAGCTCGGTGCTTAAGGCAATCAATCCTAGTCAACCTCAAAGGTTGGCCTGCAGCCCTCTGGCCATGCCTGGGGATATGCTGCACTTCCTCATCCATGAACACTGAGTTGGCAGACCAGCGCTGGAGCCAAAGTTCTGCCATATCATATTGCTGTTGTATCTCTTCCCAACCAATGCAGTCACAGCCCAAGGTTAGGGTCCTCTTGTGGACTCTGATGTCTGCCTCTGTACCACCCTAACTCAGTGGATTTTACCCAATAAACACTATCTCATCTCCATGAGTTGATGCCACATCTCAGTTTAGTACCAACTTCCAGATCAAGATGCTGCTGTTTGCATCTGCTCCCAAAATAACCCTTTCCTCCTGCTAGCTTACTGCTCAAGCCAGAGGTTAGTTTCACTATTCTCCCCTCCACCACTGACATGCTTTGAGAGGAAGTTCCCCAAGAGCTTTGGAGAATGCTAGGAAAATGCTAGGATCGAAAACGTTGGTCATAGGCAGTTTGTTATTGTCCCTGCCTGCAGATTAGAATCACTTGAGGAGCTTTTAAACATCCCAGTGTCCAGGCAGCACCCAAGATCAATTATATCAGAATCTGTGGGTGTGGAACCCAAGCATCAGTATATAGATGCAAAGATAAATAATTCATGATCTCTTTCCTGGATAAGCTCACAGACACAGGAGGAAAAAGATAAGCAGACTACCAGAACAATGTGACATAGGACATATTAAAGAGCTGAAGTGGATCAGAATATACCACCCCAAGATATGCCACTTTGGCATATGTATTATTTTGAGCTGAAGGCAACTGAGAATCAACAGATACAGAAAGAAGACTTCTCAGAGATTTTATTATCCGACTAAAAGCAGAAACTTCTGAGAAATGAAGACTGCCATAAATCCTCTCTCCAGCAGTTTTACAGCCATGAAGAAGATGAAAAGTCACCAAGATGAGTCTGAAGAAATAAACCTTACTAAAATAACGATTATCTTCCATAAGTTTCTGCACACGCGTTCACCTTCCCACAATTTACCACCACCCCAGAAGCCTAAACCTCCCTTTTCTTTGTCTAGTCACTTCTCCACAATGTATTACCCTTTGTTAAAATGGTATATAAGCTTCCAATCTAACTACTTCTTTGGGTTTTCTCTTTCTTTTGAAGCTCCTGTGCACAAAAAATATTAACATCAATAAAGAAACATACCTTTTCTCCTGTTAACGTGTCTTTTGTCCGTTAATTCACAGTCCCCAGTTACTGAGTCTGAGTAGAGGAAACAATTTTCTGCCTGCCCCCCTACCCCTAGATATGTGTATATGTATTAAGAGCAGAGAGAACACAGTTTTAGAGCAGGACTTGTGGTGTGGTGAATTCACCATCACATCCTTATCTCTATGAAGAGTTGCAGCAGGGGGCGGGATTTTCGGGGACAGATTCACAGACAAGGGAGGGGATGCCTGTGCTGTGTTGAAGATTAAACAGAAATTTGGGTTAGGTGCAGTGGCTCATGCCTGTAATACCAAAACTTTGAAAGCCTAAGGTGGGAGGATCACTTGAGGCCAGAAGTTTGAGACCCACCTGGGCAACATAGCCAGACCCTGCCTCTACACTCTCTCTCTCTCTCTCTCTCTCTCTCTCTCTATATATATATATATATATATATAAATATGTGTGTGTGTGTGTGTGTATGTATATATGTATATAAATAAATAATTAGCCAAGCATGATGGCATACACCTGTAGTCCCAGCTACACAGGAGGCTGAGGCATACTCCAGCCTGGGTGACAGGGTGATACCCTGTCTCTAAAAATAATTTTTTAAATAAAAAATAAGAATTTGCCAGGTGGGAATAATTCCAGGCAGACAGAACAGCAGAGGCAAGGCACACAGGCACAAGAGACTGGAATGCCTCAGGCATTTCAATACAGCTAGAGAACAGGCAGTGTCAAAAGCCTCTTAGAAAGATAGGAAAGGCCTGAGCCAGGAGCTCAGATTCTTTTCAGAAGGCAATGGAGAGGTATTGATGGATCATAAACACTAATTACTTGGTTAGATTTGTATTTTAGTAACAGGTAAGGAAACAACACCCCCACTACTGTTCATGTTGCCGTCATAAAGAGGCTGGACTATCATTTTCAAGTGCAGCTTTTGGATGTGCATGGAGACCACAGGGCTAGGCCACACCCTTCTATGTAAGGAGTGTGGTTGACCCTGAGGAAAATAGAGTACCACTATCAGCCCCCTTGGGAAGACTGGAGATTCTAGGACAGAAATGGAGGGCTTAGAGGTTTTTTGTGATACCAAAGGACAGGGAGATCTCTACAAATGCCTAGAGGAGCTCCCCGCATGAAGAGGACACATGGTCTCTGCCATGGTGCAGCAGAGAAGAAACTGAGCAGGGAGCACAACCAGGTAGCAAGTACCCGCCCCCACCCACCCCACCGACCCCCATGCCCGAGTATCTCTGAGCATCTGTGGTAACGAGTACAAAACCGCTCCTTGTATTGTCATTTGCTGTTTTTTTCACGGAGAGAAAAAGGCTTTTTTAAGTGCTTACATGCCAGATCTGGTGTCAGCTGTGAGGTAGGAAATTAAAGAAAAGGGTCTATGTCCTGAAGTAGCCATGGGAAAATAGAGCTATAAACGCCAGCAGAGGGAGCAGCCATGAATAATGGCATCCCCAAAGACAGGCTCGATCTCAAGGACGGGAGCAGGGAACATACAGTCCAGCTGACCCTCCCACCCCCAAAGCATCTTCTCCACCATCTTCTAGGTAGACTAGGATGTCGTGTTATTAAGAGAGCCCAGGGGTCCAAAAATATAGCGTGGGCCAGGGACCACAGGGGAGGAGACTGGAAGCAGGAAACTCTGTTAAGAGGATCCATGCCTAGTTAGGAAATGACAAAGACCTAAGACAGTGCGGATGGAAAGGAGGGGAGGAGAGACATTTAGGAGGTAGACTGGCCGGGGTATAATAAAATAGGCCAGATGCCAGGAGCAGGGGGAGAGTAATGATCTTGCAAATGAGAATAAAGGGAGTGTGTGTGAGAAGCAGCAGGGAAACTTCCTGAGGAGTGCAGCGGAGAAAAAAATTAAGTTAACTGGGATGCAGCCTTTTCTAGTTCAGAGGCAAGCTTTAAAAGTAAGGGAGCAGAGACTTGGCAGGAAATAAAGGATTCCACTCCTCTAGACAATGAAGACAAAAACCATGCCCTGTCTTCTCATCTGACAGGTCCCAGCTTGTGGCTGAATACGTGTTTAATGAATGAACAGAAGAAACGAAACCTTTAAACATGTATACATATATTAGCAAATGGAAACGTATCAGTCTGGCAAAGTGAGCCTGCTACATAGTAAGAGTTAGGATTCAAACCCAAATTAGTCTTGTTCCAAATCCTATGTTCTTTCTACCATGACATCCAAGGCACTAGGGGAACTTGGGGTGGTTTTTGTTTTTCCATTTGGTTTTTTTCAGTGAGAATGTGTCTCAGCTTTGTTCCAACAGCACTGCTCTCTTCATGAGGGCCACATGCCCCATGCCACGTGACAGACATGGTATGTGTACAAGGAGATTGAGCCACAGAGGTGCCAGGTATCACACAGCTAATCAGGATGTGAAGCTGAATTCACTACACCGCCTGTCCTGCTCCAAAACTGTGTTCTTTCCACCATGAAAGGCAGATTCAAAGGCTGCCTTGGCTTCTTAGTGGTCATTTTCTCACACTCAATGTCCTCATCTACTCAACAAGGACACCACAAAGCCTGACTCACAGGGCTGCTGTGCAAGCTGAGTGAGGGGATGCATGCAGAAAGCGGAGTGCAGCCTCTGGCACAGAGCAGGTGTCCTCACTACTGTCTGTCTGCATGGCGGGCAGAGTGATGGCCCCCAAGGACCCCACATCCTAATCCCCAGAATCTGTGAATCTGTGGATATGTTAGGTTGTGTGGCAAAAGGAACTTGGCAGACATGGTCCACACTGTGGACCTTGAGACAGATCTGGAGGAGCCTGGATTATCTGGGTAGGCCCAAGAGGATCACAGGAGTTCTTAAAAGTAGAAGGAGGAGGCCAGGCACCGTGGCTCTTGCCTGTAATCCTACCATTTTGGGAGGCCAAGGCTGTCAGATCACTTGGGCCCAGGAGTTCAAGACTAGCCCAGCCAACATGGTGAAACCACATCTACAAAAAATACAAAAATTAGCAGGTGTGGTGGTGCATACATGTAGTCCCAGCTACTCAGGAGGCTAAGGCAGAAGAATTGCTGAACCTGGGAGGCGGAGGTTGCAGTGCGCAGAGATCATTATACTGCACTGAAACCTGGGCAACAGAGCGTGACTCTATCCCAAAAAAAAAAAAAAAAAAAAGGCCCAGCTACTCAGGAGGCTGAGGCAGGAGGATCCCTTGAGCCCAGGAGGTCGAGGCTGCAGTGAGTTAGGACTGTGTCACTGCTCTCCAGTCTGGGCAACAGTGAGGCCCTGTCTCAAAACAAAACAAACAAGTAGAAGGAGGAGGAAAAAGAATAGAATTAGGGAGAAAGATACGAAAATGAAAAAAGAAAAAAAAAAGGTAAGTGACAGATGACAGAGACCACGCTGCTGGCTTTGAAATGGAAGAGGCAACCAAGAGCAAAGGAAGGCAGGGAGTCTCTGGATGCTGGAAAAGGAAAGACAGCGGATTCCCGCAGAGCCTCCAGCAAGGAGGCTGCCATCACTAATTCTAAGCCATGTCTGACTGCCGACCTGCAGAACTAGAAGACAATACATTTGTATTGTTTAAGCCACACGTTTTTGGTAATTTTCCCAGCAGCCATAAGAAATTAACACAGTCAGGAGGAGCTAAGGATGCTACGCTGTTAGTTGGCCTGCATGCCAGAGTCATGCTTCTTCAGAAGTCTACTAGGATACACTATAAGCCATTTCAGGGCAGGGACTATGGATGATATCTGCAAAGCTCTAGGAGCATCACTTGATTCTGTCTGTGCAACTTCCTAGGAAATTCTGCCAATGCATCAGGCCACTAGGAAATGCCTCTAAGGGAAGAGCCTGTCCCCTCAAGATCACTCCTCTGTCACCCCAACATCCAAATACAGGAGACTGGGATTCCAGCAACTAACCTCAGACTCTGTCAGCAACTCAAGAGCAGGTGGCACGTGAGAGGATGATGGGTCTGCTAACATGTTACATACCTTGCATGTCCCTTGGGCTATGAGATGTGAGCAGAGGATTCTTACATCCTTTCCAGGAGCAAGCATGTAAGGGCCTGTGCCTGTGTCCCCCTGAGACAGGGGTCATTCAGGGTGGTTGCAGGAGAATAGAAAATTCCCAGCAGAAGTTTAACCTGATTAGCAAAAGGAAAACTGTTGAAATAGCTGCAGAAGCTTGGGGCTGATGAGACTGAACAACGAGGGTGTGGGCCAAGCTAAGACTAAGACCGATTAGACCCAACATGGCACTGGATTTGACCTAGGTTTCTCCTAGGAGTTTGTGATACACTCATTAATATACTAAATATATTAATGTATTAAACACAGCCAGTGCTGTGACCATTCCGGGAAAACCGGTATTTGGTGTAAAAATGGGTGGCACCACAGCTCCGAGAAGTCTCCACCTTTTTCCAGGAATTGTCCTAAATATTCCTTTGTTTAAACAAACACATAAAGGCAGAAGCCCCAAACCCCCTTGAGCATGGCTCTCTCTTGAAGACTCCTGCACTCCCCTTTCTTGAGTGTATACTTTTCACTTTGCAATAAATCTCCATACTTTCACTACTTTACAACTCATCCTTGAATTCCTTCCCAAGATGCTATCAAGAGCCTGGACACTAGCTGGGGTTGAGGCCCCAATGGTGTTTGGGGATACCTTCCAGCCCCCTGGAATCCCGTTTTTCCCCCACCTTGGAGGCCTCAGAAACACACATGTGTTACTACAATTAAAAAAAAAAAATTAAGTCTCCATTCACCTGGGTCACCCTGGAACATGCAGCATGAGCTACAAGTATACTTCTGCTGTGTTAAGCCACTGAAATTTGGGGATTGTCTGCAATCTTGATGCATTTTATTGAATGAGGGTAGAGTCAGCTTTCATAATCTCTTCCGAAAAATTCTACTATTTAACCACAGTTAATACTGTCACTGCTTAATTCTACTACTTACTAGGGTTTTTAGAAATTACTTAAGAAGGAGGCTGGCAGTTTGGAGCTCCATGTCTCTCAACAGTATTTTTTTTCAGAATTTTAAGTCACACCAATAAAAAACAAAAGTAAGGCACTACTATAACATCAAGCCTCAAGTGCACATTCTGCTCTAATGTTTACAGACCTCTTTTCTCCATGTTTGTAATGTGACCCACAAAATAAACCTGAGCTAGGAATCGTTCATTCTGTCCTCATCTCAGAGCTAAGAGCACAGCGGTTCAGAGACACCATGAAGTGATAGAAGTAGGACTAGAACCCAAGTTCAAGGGGCCCAGAGCCCCCTCCTCTGTGCCTCACTAATAGTGAATACCTCAAGGATTATGTTTTCATCTCATTTCTAAACACCAGTGCCCTATACTTAACATAATAAAACCAGTGTAAGAACTAAAAGTGCTTTACACCAAATTATACCAATATATCACAAAGCTTAGCATAACATTACGAATAGCTCATTGAACCAAGGCAGTTTGTTTGCAGAGTAAGCAAGCAGATTTCCTGCATAATATAGCAGTGCAGCTGGTAATAGCAGCCACTGAAATAAAAGCTGGGGCCGGTGGGGGCAGCCTCATTTAGGGACAAGTAGTAGACTCTAATGAAATTGCATTTTGGCCATATCATCCTCCTGAGAAAATTCCCCTTGAGGTTTTCCATTTTAATCCTGGGCATATTTATGAAGATCAAAGTAATGGCTTTTTAAAATTAATTACATGAATTTGTAGCTCAACAACATTGAGTGAAAGGCGGGTGTTGTACCCCATGCCTTGTTACAGCTGTACATCACACACATCAAAAGCCCAGGAAGCCGGAGAGAGCACGTTCCCGGCTACATCAGCCCCCAAGCCGCCGGGACGAACGTGGAAAGAGTACAAAAGATCAGTCCCCAAAGTTGTTGTGACAGCTTAATTGTATTATAGTGCTCGGATAATTCCCATTTATTTGGCTTTTTCCTCAGTGCAAATGCTGGCCCCCCAAGCATAGCTATTACCAGGAGAATTAAGATTCACAACTTTGATGGGTCCTCTCTCTCGCTCCCTCTAATACCAGCCCTGCTCAAAAGTCCTGGTAATTGTTCCAGCCCAATCAGGACTTACCCCAGCCTTCGGCATGCTGAGACCCGACAGCAGCTAACTAATTGCAATTAAAATCTGCCATGTGAGTGGAAGAGAATAACATAAATTAATCAGTACATTAGCAGAATTACATTTAAATGTTCAAATGTGCATTCAACATAGTGGGACATTTTAAATTATAATGCAAAGTGCTTCATTATGGATGCTGATATTTTAATGAGGAAATGTGATGTTTGGTTAAATAGGAGTACAATATAGAGACTTCCTTAAAATTAGCATCAATGATGCATTTTAATTCAAAAAACAAGTTGTGGTCTGTGTAATTCCTGCATATCAATGTAGAAAAATTGCCTAGAGCTGTGGAAACAGTTGAACATCTCATTCTCTGAAGAATTAATAATTTCAGCTGTACTAACTAGCACTTTATGTAAATTGTCAGATAAATCACAGCAATAAATAAAGGTTTTAGAAGAACAGAACAGTGTGCTTATGCTTAATTTATTCAATCATCAATTCATGTATACTGAAGCTAAGGGATATGAAAGATTCAACATATCAGGCAAAAAAAAAAAAAAAAAAGGAAAAGAGAAAATGTCTTTTATACCCACACAGAGACTCCAGAGTAAAGATCCCATCCAATTTTACCAAAATCTTGCGTGTAAAAATCACTCTATGATGCATGTAAACATAAAAGATAGATTAAATTTTATATTAAGTTTATTTTCAAGTACAGATAGTCAAGGCTTAGTAATCAACATCTACACTAGAGTTTCAAAAGTCCTCCTTATAAAATAAATATCTTATGTAATTGCATGAACATAGAGCCCAAACAATACACGTATATCAAAAGGACTGTGTCAGGCTGTCTTTGTCATTTCCATGTGCCACTTTTGTTTATGATGCTGCAGGCACAAATCCTAAGAGACATGGTAGAAGCTGACCTAAACTGGGTCTGCCGTTTCTGTTACTGGTTAGAGATGGGGCAACCTCAAAGAAGACAAAATCCTTGTCTTCTTCTTCTGGGCCATCTTCTGATTTTATTAGCAGCAAGATAAATTCTTGCTGGGTTTTGTGATATAACAAAGCCACGGCAGGGCAGGATACAGCAACGAACCACCACTGTTAGAGTATACACAAAAGAGCCTGGATTTATTTACAAGAACTCAAGTGAATGTGGATCTGAAATGATCATAATTAAACAATACAAAACAAGACCAAATTTTAATTGCAAAGAAAATCTGTCTTCCGTGATACCCATTGGAAACCCCACCCACTGCCCATTTATGTCCTGCTGATAATTCTCTATTAAAATTGCCTTATTACACACAACTTTGCTCTTATTTAGCAAAGAACAGAAGGTTCTGGTATGTTCCTTCCTTGCATTTCAGGAGAGAGTTTTTCTCTTTCCAAAGCAATTTTTCTCCCTAAATAAACTGTGGTTCCTCCTTTGGAAACAGATTCTCTCTCTTGGTGTCTCTGTGCTATGCGTCATCAGTCTGCCACTGCTGATGGGAACCCACCTTCTTCCAGGGAAACTGGAGCATGACTTGGCACTCTGCCATGTATAAAGACACCAGTTCACTTTGTGAAAGGTGTCTGAATCAAAATGGAGCCACTAATGCTAAAATAAATCCTGACAAATAGAGCCAGGCAAGGCCATAAAGAAAGGGTTCTCCTGATAGCAGGCCTGATAATGAAAAAGACCTGGGTATTATGCTTACTACCTGGATGACAGGATCAGTCACACTCCAAACCTCAGCATCACGCAATATACCCATGAAACAAACTGGTGTGTGCACCCCCTGAATCGAAAATTTTAAAGTTGAAATTTAAAAAAAAAGAAAGACTACAAAAACCACAACCTTGCAGAAAGACCATCACAACCATATCTGCAAAAATACTACTGGAAGGACATCTGCCCAGTAGCTGCCTGTCTAACCCCACACTGGCATCACCCCTGTTGATCCTTGTAGCCAAGAATAATTATTTCAAAACAATGATGTAATCCTCTTCATTTTTTCCTTTCAAAGCCTTTTTCTTCTTCTACCTCCCTGAATATACACATAGTGTATTATGGCATTCATATTCCCGTTGCAATGCTCTCTTCCCAAATAAACATCTTTTCTTTTGGAGAACCACGCTCTGTTATTTAGTTTGACAACTTCTAAGCATAACCATTGACAATGTTCAATTTTACCTGAGCCCGCTGATCCTGCAAAACAGGAACAGTTAAGAAATCCCCTTACTCTCTTGTGTTCCAGAAAACAGCTGCCTGCAAAGAACTCCCTGTCCCCACAGGACTTAAAGAAGACTCATGAGTGTTCCCTTTGTTTTACCTGGGATGAGATGACAAAGACACACCAGGTCCCATTCTTGGCCTCACAAAAGATTAGCTGAACTGCTTGTCCTCATGAATCAAGCGGAACAAAATGCTTTTTAGCCAAGCTTGGGTCAAGCTGCTCGCCTTCCACAGGAACTCTGACCCACCCTCAGCCTGAGCAGCACAGTGCCACCCCTAAGAAGAGGCTGACCTCAGAGTAGAACGTTCTCTCATCCACTAGCCTACCACTTCCCACACGCAGTTCCTTCCAGCCTTGTTTATTCCTGTCTGGAAAAGAAATCCCGTTCTGCCTCTCTCTTGAGCCGCCTGCCAACCTTATGGTCATAGCTTTGTCCCAATTGCAATTATCCTTTCTTCTTCCCACTTTGCAGTAATCCTTTTGAAATATGGATTTGTTTTTTTATTTGACACCATCGACAGCCGGTGGTGTCTAAGTGCTGCAGCTCCAAGCACTATCAAAGTCTGTGCAAAGACATCTTATTATATCCCATATGAATTAAGAGAACTCAACCCCAGAAGGAAGTGAGGCTACTAGAAATTGGTACCAACAACACGATTTTCTTTGGGTACCATTAGAGCTAAAAGCTTAGCGTTTTCTTGGTCTGCAAACACAGAAGCCAACTAACTGCACCTAAGCCATTCAGTCTCCACTCACAATTGGACAGGGTCTGGTCCAAACAAAGAAAGGAATGAATGCGCCCGCCCCCTCCACAGCTCCTGTCGGGGTAACAATGAATCTTGAATGGTCAGAAGGGCAGTAGGCACAATAGGGCTTCGTACAAAAATATGGCAAAGCCCCAAAGCAGCTGGGGGAACAATGATGTTGACAAAAGCTATCATTGCTTTAGGGTCCTAGGTCTTCCTATTAAAGTGTGAGTTACTAAACTTGCATTCATGTCTGCATTCATGCAGATTACATTTATACATTATGTTTGTGTTTATTATATTGTATTTTTACATATTACACAAATATACATAAAAATCTTCTCAAGAAATAAAATGACAGTATTAGGCACACAATTTTTGAATGGAATAGTCTATCTCCTCCAGAAACAGCCTAAAGGGAATGAAAAACAAAGCTAAGAATGCTTTTCATACAGTGACTTGGATGATGACTGTGTCCCCTGGTTTGGGCTTGATAATGTTATATCATTTTCCCACAAGACTATATTTATTACGAGCTCCATTTCTCACCAAGAGCAAGAAATGATATTGAGCAAAGATGAAATAAGTCACAGCAAAATTGAAAACAGAGAAGTCTTGGTGTAGTTTATCTTTTCTCATCTTTCCAGAGGAAATGTCCTACCACATATCCCAGTTTAATAATCCAAAACAAAACCCTGTGTGGTCAAAGAAATAAAGGGAAAAAAACCCTGGGTTCCATTTTCAGGACCCATGAGAATAGCAAAAGAGACATGACTGAGAGCTTCAGAATCTAGTGACAAATTGGCCACAGAGCAAAACCAGGCAAATAGTAAATGAGAATCAAATATCTAAGTAAAGAAACTTTTGTTGTGTGATGCTGAGAAAAGAGGCACTTCATGAGACCATTTTACTTTAACTTCTCAATCATTAAACTTCTTGTTACTGTAGCCATTTTAGTGATGACAGTAATACTCATTTCTCCTCTCTCCTTTTGCTGAAGAAATAGGTAAGAAAAGGATAAAACTCTTTGATCTTTCTCAAGATTTGGAAAGTACCTAGTTTTACCCAATCAGCAACAAAATTTTATAAATAAGATGCCAAATAACCCACAGAAGTGCAAAGTCCTGCTGACGTTGGAGACCCTGATTCTAACTGGTCCCCTGTCCAGATTAGGGTCACATAAACTCTATTGCTGGGTTCAGTAATCAACATATACACTAGATATATGTGTATTTCTCCTCCATTACATTCAGCCTTTTGGATAAACTCATTCTACCACTTATGTATGCCCAAGAGTCCTAACGCATACTTGCTACATGATCATTATTATAATGACCACCATCTACTAGAACTTAGTAGGTACCAGGCACTCTACTAAATGCTTTATATATACAACCAATCAAAGGGAGGTCTAGGCCAGGGGCGGTGGCTCACACCTGTCATCCCAGCATTTTGGAAGGCCAAGGCGGGCAGACTGCTTGAGCACAGGAGTTTGAGCCCAGCCTGGGTATCATGGCAAAACCCCCCTTCTACAAAAAAATATAAAAATTAGCTGGGTGTGGTGGCATGTGCCTGTAGTTCCAGCTACTCCAGAAGCTGAGGCGGGAGGATCACTTGAGCCCAGGAGACAGAGGTTGCAGTGAGCCAAGACTGTACCACTGCACTCCAGCCTGGGCGATAAAGTGAGATCCTGTCGAAAGAAATGAAGGCAGGAACGAAGGCAGGCAGGCAGGCAGGCAGGCAGGCAGGAAGGAAGGAAGGGAGGGCAGGCAGGCGGGAAGGCAAGAAAGAAAGAAAGAAAGAAAGAGAGAGAGAGAGAGAGAGAGAGAGATAGGGAGAGAGGGAGGGAGGGAGGTCTAACCATTCCCACGAGGAATCTGAGGCTTAAAGAGGTTAAGTAAGTTGTTGAAAGTTATACAACTTATGAAGGGAGTAAGGATATAAACCCAGGATCATCCAGCCCTTCACTATTCGGCTACCCAGCTTCCCAGGACCCAGTCTGGGGACCTGCAGATGCCTAAAAGATGTGCCCCTTTGCTGTCCTCTCTGCTCTCCCTTTTCTCAGCTTCCTTGGCTGACTAACCCACCACAGCACTTACACAGACACCATGTGCAGCAGGTTGCATCGGGTGAGTCTTAGATTAGGATCTGCCTCAACTCTCCGGTGGACTTCACACCGTTCTGCACTAAGCCATTAGGTGTAGTTTAGTGGTCAGAGGACACTTCCCTCCCCTCTATTTGTAAGTTCTTGCTATAAATACCTCGAGATCCTTTCCTTGTGTGCTCTATAGTAATGACACAGAGAAAAACTACAGTAAGCAGAAAGATTACTATAAGCAAGCTATTACAGATTGAACTGTGTCCCTCAAAAAGATATGTTGGAGTCCTCACCCCCCGCAAGTGTGAATGTGAGCTTATTTGGAAACAGGGTCATTGCTGAGGTCAGACTGGAACAGGGTGGGTCCACAATCCAAAATGACTGTGTCCTTATAAGAAGAGGAGAATGCCGTGGGAAGATCTCAGAGACACAAGGGGAGAGGATGACCGAGGGAAGAGAGAGGCAGAGGCTGAAGTTATGCAGCCGCCAGCTGAGGAACACCTGGAGCCACCAGGAGCTGGAAGAAGCAAGGAAGGACCCTCCCCTGCAGGTTTCAAAGGGAACAAGACCCCGCCAGCACTGACTTCACACTTCCCTCCCCCAGAACTGTGACAAAGAAATGTTTGTGGTTTTAAGCCATCAAGTTTGTGGTACTATGCTCCAGCAACTGCTGGAAACCAACACACAGGGTGACCCAGAGAGGCTGGAGGCAGATAAATTGGTTTACAGGCTTTTCTCTTTGGTAGTTCCAGGCTAAGAGGCCCCCAGCTCTGGGCCAGGGTGGTTGTGGGCAGTGAAAGCAGATGACCTGTTGACTAAGAGGATTTCTTCCCATTAAATCATTAAGGAAAATCTCCTCTTTAATAGTAACAAATAGAAACTGATAGGAGCAAGCACTTGAGTTAAGAATTCCCTGGAATTCAGACTGGAGAGCCTCTGTCAACTGCTCTCTATCTGCAAAGATAAATAAATACTGCATGTGCTTAGCTTCTGTTCCTGAAGGAAACATAATCATGTCCCTCAACACATGAGATTCTGATAAAATTTTAAAACCAAAAGAAATAGAATCACAGGGATTAGGAAACTCTATCTAAAGTCTTATATATAATAGTTACATAGAATAAGACCCTGAGGAGTTGGGTCTCAAGAAAAGTTCACCAAGCCAGATGGACATAGGGCAGGTCAGCCTCCAACTCCAAGCTCAATGCTATTCTTAATAAACAAAAAGAGGGCTTGAAAATAGAAATGCATGATGGTAGACCACTAGGCTTTATCTCAGGGTGGGACAAAACTTACAGAATTTCCTTGCTCTAACAAGAGGTCCCTCCTCACTCTCCCT
Source organism: Symphalangus syndactylus (assembly GCF_028878055.3). Lineage (NCBI taxonomy): Eukaryota > Metazoa > Chordata > Mammalia > Primates > Hylobatidae > Symphalangus > Symphalangus syndactylus. The sequence continues at coordinate 19,513,803 of NC_072437.2, forward strand.
GGATCTCTGGAGGGATGGAGGTGAAACACCTCAGGAGGAGGAAGTGAGAAGTATTTTGTTTCTTTTGGGATAGGGGAGTGAGTCTCACCATATTTTCAGGGGAAGTAGTAACACCTTGTGTTTCTAATGTGTGTGTGTATATTTTAGTCTAATCTTTATTATTCAGATATGGTGAAATCAACAGACTAGGAGATTATCATTGAAAAGACTGTTATTCTCCCAGTTCCCAAGAGCTGGGGGCTCATCATGCCATGTGGGATCCCATGAGAAAGCTCCCGGATTAGGAGATGGAGGGAGCGAGAGGAAAACCTGAGCAAGAGCCTTTATTGTGTTTCCTGAGGGAAGGACCATGCAAGACAGAGTAAACTGCCATAGGGTTGGCTAGTTTGAATTGTTTTCAGTAGGCTGTGTGTTTCAGGGGTTAGTCCACTACCTGGCCCTGGGTGAGGAGGGCACCGTGACCTGCAGTGTGAGAGCTCAGGTGTGGGGGTGTGGGCTCTGGATTGATTGGTTGGCCTATGGAAGGTGCATTCACAGGTGAGTCATTTACCACCTCTAGGAACTGGCTCACCCTAGGAGAGGCAGTGTCAGTGTCTGTTACAGGAAAGGGGTCCTGATACAGACCCCAAGAGAGGGTTCTTGAATCTCATGCAAGAAAGAATTCACAGCCAGTCTGTAGAGTGAAGTGAAAGCAAGTTTATTAACAAAGTGAAGGAATAGGGCCAGACGCGGTGGCTCATGCCTGTAATCCCAGCACTTTGGGAGGCCAAGGAGGGGGACCACCAGGTCAGTTCAAGACCAGCCTGGCCAACATGGTTAAACCCGTCTCTATTAAAAATACAAAAAGTAGCCAGGCTGGTGGCATATGCCTGTAATCCCAGCTACTCAAGAGGCTGAGGCAGGAGAATTGCTTGAATCCAGGTTGCAGTAAGCAGAGATCACGCCACTGCACTCCAGCCTGGGCGACAGAACAAGACTCCGTCTGAGGGAGGGGGGAGAAGAAAGAAAGTAAAGGAATAGAAGAATCGCTGCTCCTTAGAGCAGCCCCGAGGGCTACTGGTTGCCCATTTTTATGGTTATTTCTTGATGATAAGCTAAACAAGGGGTGGCTTATTCATGCCTCTCATTTTATAGACCATATAGGGTAACTTCCTGATGTTGCCGGCTTTTGTAAACTGTCATGGCACTGGTGGGAGTTTAACAATACGGGTCGCGCAACCAGAGGTCACTCTTGTCGTCATCTTGGTTTTGGTTTTGGCTGGCTTCTTTACTGCAAGCTGTTTTATCAGCAAGGTCTTTATGACCTGTATCTTGTGACAACCTCCTATTTCATCCCGTGACTTAGAATGCCTTAACCATTTCAGAATGCAGCCCAGTAGGTCTCAGCCTCTTTTTACCCAGCCCCTGTTCAAGATGGAGTTGCTCTGGTTTACAAGCCTCTGACATCTCTAAGGTTAGCAAGGCCCCCAAGATGTCAAAACTCCAAAAATACATAAAAGAAAAAGGCACGGTTAATATAACCATCTAGACTTCCTGATGGGCCCTCAGGTACCAACCACTTGGCCAACCCGAAAACAAAGTGGGGGGCCCCAAGGGGAGCAGTGAGAAGTGAGTCAGGAAAGGTAGAAGGCCCTGAGTCTTTGGAAGCTGGATCCCTCAACCTCATCCTGAGAACACTCCGGGGACGGGGAAGAGCAGAACCTGTGCAGGAGCAAAGGTGTGCAGGGCAGGGCAGGAAATCTTGTGGGAATCTGGGTCTGGGTGACAGAACCCATCTCAGTGCCCTTGGGAATAGGGAAGTCTGGGAAACAATCAGGGTTGACACCCTCCAATTTGTTAAATGACTTGGCACTATGGTGAGAGGTGACCTGATTACCAAGGCAACCATCTGAGAACTCTCAAGTCAAAAGAGAAAGTGCATCCCCCATATCACTCAGTACAAGTAAAATGGTATTAATATGAACATTTTCACCATCGTAGGCCTTCCGGGACGGATCAGAGCAATCACATAATGAAATGTAAAGATTGGTTCATTAATGATTAAGAAGTTGGTTTTTAAAGACTTTGCTTCCTTAATTTTATTTATTTTTCTTTTGTGAGACAAAGTCTCCGTCACTCAGGCTGGAGTGCAGTGGCATGATCTGGGCTCACTCCAGCCTCAACCACCTGGACGCAAATGATCCTTCCACCTCAGCCTCCTGAGTGGCTGGGATCACAGGCCTGTGCCACCATGCCCAACTAATTTTTAAATTTCCTGGTAGAAGCAGGGTCTCACTATGTTACATAGACTGGTCTCAAACTCTGGGGCTCAAATGATCCTCCTGCTTCTGCCTCCCAAAGTGCTGGGGTTACAGGTGTGAGCCACCACACCCTGCTGGTTCCTCAATTTTATTTTTTATAATTTATTTATTGAGATAGAGTCTCACTCTATTGTCTAGGCTAGAGTGCAGTGGCGCGATCTTGGCTAACTGAAGCCTCCACCTCCAGGGTTCAAGCGATTCTTGTGCCTCAGCCTCCTGAGTAGCTGGGATTACAGATGCATGCCACCATGCCCAGCTAATTTTTATAATTTTTTGTAGAGACGGAGTTTCACCATGATGGTCAGGCTGGTCTCAAACTCCTGACCTCAAGTGATCCACCTGCCCTGGCCTCTCAAAGTTCTGGGATTATAGGCAGGAGCCACCTTGCCCAACTGGTTCCTCAATTTTAAATACCTTTGTATTTAAAATATTTTTATTGGTTGGATTAGAAAGCCCTGGATAATTGTCCACATCCTTGACATGGACAGGAGATGAATGTTTTTACCCTCAGGATAATCAGTCATTACAAAATCCTCAAACATTCTTCCTGTACTCCTACAGGGAGCTCCACTCTCCTCCACTCCCTTACTGCTGGTTACTGTGACCTCCCATGTGGCCCGAAGAACGTACCAGAACACCGTGCTAAGAGACCTCACCACATTTTAGCCTGGCCTCCACCTGTACCAAGTTGTGTCCCTAAAGCTGACCCCAGCCTCCTATGCTGAATTTTTTGCTCAAGCAAACAAAATGCTGCCAAACCATAAAATGCACATAATCCCAATCCACATTGCCAAACCACTTTCAATAATTCTCCACTTATCCTTTCTGAAATTTTCCATTTCCTCATAGCGCCCCCAGGTCTCTTTTTTGTTCTGTCTTTAATTTCTCTAGAGCCCCCTTTCATTCCCTTTCTGTTCTCCCTTTAAAAATCTCATCACCTTTGTTTTAGCTGCAGCTCAGCTCAGCTGCTCCTGGAGTCTGTCTCCCCTACTGCAGTAGTCTGAGTAAAATCTGCCTTGCCCCCATCACAAGTGTCCCGTGCTATTTTTCTTTGACATTACTACAGTAAATTAACCAAAACCATTCAGTCTTAACACCAAAAGGCACCTCTCCTTTTTCCCTTATTCTTGCCTAAAGACCCTTGCTACAAGCTACAGATCAGGAATTTAGCCTTCTGGAAGAAATATCAAAAGAATGTTAGCCTCAGTAGAGTACAGTTTTAGATACGGAAGGAAATCAAAATGTTTTACCCCAAAATATATTTCTTTGACATATGGTGAGATGGCTGTTCAAAGAGCCAGCAGGCAGAAGTCATCTTGCAGAGCTGTGTTTTGTAGGAGGGATTTGCATCTGCACAGCATCTGCATTAATGCAGCCAGGTCTTCCCTTGTCCGCATCTAGGAAAGATTAACTCAGAGTCTGGCACCTCGAAACAACTGAAAGAAACATTTACCATCTATACTGTCTGAGGGCTGCTACCTGTGAGGTTTCATCTATACAACAAGACCACCTTTGCTGCCCAGGCCTCTTCATCTCCCCCTCCCATGATCTGTCTTGCCACTATAACCTGATTTACCACCATAATACGGTTACCACCATAACAAAACCACAGCAGGGTTTGGGCCATGCTCTTGTTAAAGCAAACTAAACATGGCCTGAGAAGCTAAATATGACCTGAAAAGGACTCCATACTTCTGTATTTGAGTCCTTGTGGACAAACTGTAACATAGCTTAATAGGCAGACCAGATTAAAAACCTAAGTTAGGAGTATGCACCTTAACAATAGCTGAGTGTTGGTCAATCCCAGTGGCCATACTTCAACCACTCATAGACTGCTAAGTGTTCAAACAGCGTTCAGATAAGGCAAATGCTGAGCTGTAACCAATGGAGCTGTTTCTATACCTCACTTCCGATGTCTGTACATCTCTTCCCTTTTTTTGTCTATAAATTTGTTCTGATCACAACACATACCTGAAGACTCTCAGAATCTGCTGTGATTCTGCGGGCTGCCCAATTTGCGAATCGCTCATTGCTCAGTTGAACTCCTTTAAATTTTAATTCGGCTGACGTTTTTCTTTTAACGCTTTGAACCTCCATGCTTTCTGTAACCTCGAGATGGCATATAAGCTTCTGCACTGCCTTGGGGCATTGGGGTGATTACTCTGTGATTCTCCCCTATGTACACATTAATAAGTTTGCATGCTTCTTCTCCAGTTAATCTGCCTTTTGTACAATGATTTTTTAGCAAATCTTCAGCGGGCACAGGGAAGTTTTCCCTTGGCTCCCACAGTATTCACAACTCGTGAATACTGTGAAGTGACATCACGCCCCGTCAGCCTGTGCCAGAGGACTGAGGCAGGACTCCCAGGGATCTGTGGCCCAGAAGCAGGTGACTCTTTACAGCCACCTGCTGACCCAAGCTCTTGCAGAACAGGAATTAATTGTGTAGGACTAAAGTGAACTGAAAAGGGTAATTTAACTGTGGTTAGTGTCCTTTTTCTTAGAGGAGGCAGAGGAAACCATTTTTCTTACATCTTGATCTATCTCTTCTTTCTATAATTTAGCAGACTAATCCTATGCAGATTGCGAGAACACACTCATTGGATGGTATGTTGCTCCAAATCTTACTTCAGAACTCGGGGGAAATACCCTGTAGAATATCTGGATATAAATTATAAGCTAATGAATCAGCAAGAACTTAAGGATGATGGGTATATAGAAAACACTGGTATTGATTGCCTTTGTCTGCAAAACTGATCCAAACAATCAAAGTGTCTTCATTAAACACTTTTACTTTTCACAGCAATGTAGTTATTTGCATGGGTTCAATAAGATTCTGTCTTTGGGCCAGGCACGGTGGCTCACGCCTGTAATACCTGCACTTTGGGAAGCTGAGGTGGGAGGATCACTTGAGGCCAGGAGTTCAAGACCACCCTGGGCAACATAATGAGACTCCATCACTATAAAAAAAAAAAAAAAAAAAAAAAAAAAAAAAAAAAAAAACTTTTTAAGTTAAATTTAAAAGAAAAAAAACTGTCTTTTTAATGATATAATTGGATAAACCAAACTTGGAACCGTTCCAGAAACGTCTCATTTAAATCTCATTTAATTGAGTTTGACCAGCCCCTTATTAATGAGAGAGGAGAAGGGAAAGAACACAGTCAGACAGGCAGTTAGGGTGGGTCCTCTGTTGATTTCTTTCAAACAAAAGAACAGCCTCCAGGCACAGATAAGGGAATTTACACAGAGGGGCTTACCTAAGACATGCCCACAGCTGCACAGATAAAAAAGGCTACACAGGGGCCAGGAGTGGTGGCTCATGCCACCACTTTGGGAGGCCTAGGTGGATGGATCACCTGAGGTCAGGAGTTGGAAACTAGCCTGGCCAACATGGTGAAACCCCGTCTCTACTAAGAATACACAAATTAGCTGGGCATGGTGGCATGTGCCTGTAATTCCAGCTACTTGGAGGCTGAGGCAGGAGAATCACTTGAACCTGGGAGATGGAGGTTGCAGTGAGCAGAGATAGCACCACTGCACTCCAGCCTGGGTGACACAGCAAGACTCTGTCTCAAAAAAAAAAAAAAAAAAAAAAAAAAGGCTGCACAGGTGACTTGCCCAGACATGCCCACAATGGAAAATTCCATGCCCTGACACATGCGCAGTAAGGGGAACAAAGCAATATGGAGTAACTGAAGCTAAGGGCTCACATGATTACTAGGAGGACAGAGTGGAACTACCAGAAATTCGCACCTTATGCAAATGAGATGCCCAGACCTCACTGGTTTCCTACAAAATTTTCCTACAATTTGCATTCAATTGTAAAAATTGGCCCCTCTCCACATCAGAGAGCTTTCTTCTCTTACTTATTAAACTTTTGTTCTAACCGCTCCCTTTGTGTTCATGCTCCTTAATTCTCTTGGTCATGAGACAAAGAACTCCAGGTCATACCTCACAATGGGTATGCTGCATTGTGGGGCATTGGTGAGACTGTGACATTAAGGAACAAGGACTATATACTTCATGTGGAAATGATGCCTACAGAATCCTCCTGGAAGACTGCTCTACAGCCTTCCCTGGGGTGGGGCTTACAGAGTCCCAGCCTTACAGGATGTCAAGACTTGTACTTCTTGGCCAGCCAGGACAAGTAAATATGAAGATTTCAGAGAAAGAAGATAAACCTTACAGTTAAAGGCACTCCAAGGGGAAACTGAATACATGTTTTTGGTTCCTGAAATGGAAATAGATGAACTACTAAAGGCAACAGAGAATATTTCTGGCATAATAAAAATGATCAAAAATATGAATCCAGGGGCTTTGTGATGGAGTCACAGACACAAATTTACTCCTTAACCTTAATATCTTATGACCAAGCATACAAGGAAGTCTTTATGTAATAACCACTACTTTCTGTGCCTATGTAAGTAAAATCAACCAAATAAAAAAGAACATCAAGTTAATTATACTAGATCAGAAAATCTAGAACAGACATATTGGGTCAAATTCATGCCTTCGAGGTAGAATTTGTTCATAAGACAACCTGAAAAAATAAAACTGATATTCTCATCCTTAGCTTAGCCCTGTCTGATACAAGAAGATGGCAACTACCAGAGCCCAGCAAAGATTTACATTTTTAAAAGCCAGGCATTCTCAGAGATAAGCCTTGAATTACAGGCCATTCTAAAGCCTTACAGCCAGATAAGCTGTGATCCTTTTTCCTACTATCAGAGACAGGACTTTAAATCAAAATGAAACTGTCAACTGCTATATAATAACTTGAACTATAAATACAAACTTCTCTCATTATTCTGGGAGCCCAGTTGTTCTGAAAGCTTGCTTTAGGCAAGCAAACTTCAACTAGATCACAAATTGTCTCAGTGGAATTTTTACTGGGGAGAGGAGGATAGATTTTCTTTTAAAAAGAAACAATAAAAATTGAGTTAGGAGGAGTAAAAACAATTAAAAGAAAGGGAACTGCCCAGCCATCATCATCAACAACTAATAAAAGCTCTATGAGCTTTTATTATAGTGTAAAGAAAACTAGAGCTGCACTGGCATTAAAGCAGTAAAGACAGATTTTATTCAGGAACTACTACAAGAGGGGGAAATGATATCGGTGCAGAACTGGGCTCCATTCCAGATTCAGCAAGGGTAGGTGGAGATTTACAGCCAAAGACTAGAGTCGGGGTCAGTGGATGGAAAATTAATAAGAGGAAACATGGGGGTGTTGGGGGTTGGGGAGATTCTGGTTAAACAGACCTAACAGGATTCTTGCTGAAGGCAGGCCAGGATGACAAGACATCCCCTGGGCAATGGTGTGGGATAAGGAACACAATCAGATATCAAGAGTGATTAGATAGCCATCTCCTAACTTAGCAGGATGCTTTAAAAAAAAAAAAAAAATCTTGCTGTGTCACCCAGCCTGGACTGCGGTGCCATGATCATGGCTCACTGCAGCCTCAACCTCCCAGGCTCAAGCAGTCCTCCCACCTCAGCTCTTGGGTAGCTGGGACCACAGGCATGAACCACCACACTCAGGTACATTTTATTTTTTGTGGAGATGAGGTCTCATTATGTTGCCCAGGCTGGTCTCAAACTCCTGGACTGAAGCCATCCTCCCATCTTGGCCTCCTAAAGTGCTGGGAATACAGGTATGAGCCACTGTGCTGGGACTAGGTTTCTTGTTACAACCAGATTCTTGAGGACAAGGCCTGAGGATGGGGCTTCATCAATGAAGGGCTCAGAGGACCACGTCTAGAGTTTGGCCAATCAGGGTCTCTGTCAGTAGGTACCCAGCAGAGTTGGTGATTGCTCTCAAGGCATGGACAGCCAATACCAGTTAATCCAAAAACAAAATCTCCCACACTTAGGAATTTTTGCCATCTGGAATGGAAAAGGTCATACAGAGATGTGTGATTGTTCCCATCTCCCTGTGGTTCTGTGGTGTAGACAGGTAGACTCAGTCAAGAGGTGACGTTTTCCAGTCAGGGAGAACCAAGAACAGGATAGAAAGAAAAGGAATCCGGAGGGAGAGCTGGGAGGACCCGCAAGGAGAACACTAAGCTGTCAACAGGAATGACAGGATCCTGTTGGGTGTAGACAACTCAAGTCACCTTCTCTTTTATGAAAACTGATCCCAGGGGACCCTCAAACCTGAAAAACTGTCTTCTGCAGGGCAGCTTTCAAAGCAGAATTCCCCTCTCCTCCTAACTCAGCAAAACAATTCCAGGGGAAGAAACATCCCAGGAGGCTGAAAACATAGACTAACATCCTGCCTACCCACTCCTCTGAGTTTTGACAGCCCTCAAGGGGTAGACTTTTGGTGTGGCTTGTCCCCACCTCTGCCCTGAGGCAACTGACCCTCTCTGCTCTGCAGAAACCCAATGGATCCAGCCTGGACAGCAGGTGCCACACACACTCCTAAATGAGAACTCTTAAGAGAAATAATTTTCTTCTTGAACCAAGTGGGGACCTGAATGTTCAGATATGAAAGAGTGAAGCAATATAGATGTATTAGCAAATTTTCACACTGCTAATAAAGACATACTTGAGACCAGGCAATTTACAAAAGAAAGAGGTTTAATGGACTTACAGTTCTACATCGCTGGGGAGGCCTCACAGTCATGGTGGAAGGTGAAAGGCACATCTTACATGGCAGCAGACAAGAGAAGAGAGCTTGTGCAGGGAAACTTCCGTTTCTAAAACAATTAAATCTCATGAGACTTATTCACTATCACAAGAACAGCATAGGAAAGACCTGCCCCCAGGATTCAATCACCTCCCACTGGGTCCCTGCCACAACATGTGGGAATTCAAGATAAGATTTGGGTGGGGACACAGCCAAATGATATCAATACACCATCTTCTGTTGTTTGGAAAACAAAAGCTAGCAACCAAAGGCAAGGCACTTTGGGAAGATACACAGACCTATAGATGTGTAGGAAGATACACAGACCTAAAGAAATTTAGCAATTTCTGAGTGCAGTGGATACTCTCAAGTAGAAGCTGGTCAGCCCCAGGCTGCCTGGCTTTCCTGCTGAATCTGGATATTGGTTAAAACCGAGTATTGGTAGTTACCAGCTAATATTTACTAAGTGCTATCAAAGAAACAGATCAGGACTTAGTAAGGAGAGACTTTTATTCAAAAGGATTCTTGCAAGGGAGGGAAAGGGACTACTGCAACATAAAGAATGCCCTCATCATAAGGTTTGCAAGTGTCACAAAATCAAGCTGAAAGGTTTTGTTTAATAGGATGGAGGAGGTGGTAAGTAGAGATAGGCAGAATCTTTGGGGAAAACTGGACAAGCCAGGGGAAATGATACATGGAGTTTGACTGGAAAAGTTGGGCTCACTGTACTAAGCTGATTCCCAGGAGAAACTGACTGGGAACACGACAGGGTCAAGACAAAGCAGAGGGCAAGAAATGAGCAACTGTGAGTGCCTTGCCAGGGTTTATTAAGTGGCAAGCATGGGTTAAAATTTCCATGAAGAAGGTGCCATTATTTTCCCCATCTTGCAGAGGAAAAACAGACTCTGAATGGTTAAGTGCAACATTAAATAATTCAAACTTAAAACTGCTTTGAATTATTTTGAGCCTCGAGAGGAATGTGGCTATGTAGCCTGGGTCATGCAGCATGCAGCCACAACCTCTGCTTCCCCAGTTATAGATTAACTCTCTTCCTTATTCTTGTAGATAAGTGGTATCCAACATTTTTGGGACCAGGGACCGGTTTCATGGAAGACAATTTTTCCATGGATGGGGCCAGTGTGGGAGGGTGGTTTCAGGATGACTCAACCACATTACATTTAGTGTGTACTTTATTTCTATTATTACATTGTAATATATAATGAAAAATTATACTAATACAGCTCACCATAATGCAGAATCAGTGCAAGCCCTGGGCTTGTTTTCTTGCAACTATACAGTCCCACCTGGGGTTTTTAGGAGATAGTGACAGATCATCAGGCATTAGATTCTCAGAAGGAGCATGCAACCTAGATTCTTGGCATGTACAGTTCACAGTAGGGTTTGTGCTTCTATGAGAATCTAATTCCATCGCTGATCTGACAAGATGGTGAGTGGCTATAAATACAGATGAAGCTTCTCTGGCTCACCTTCTACTGCACAGCCCAGTTCCTAACTGGCCAAAAACTGGTAAGAGTCTGTGGCCTGGGGGTGGGGGTTGGGGACCCCTGCTGTAGATGATTAGGGAAGACTGAAAGACACCAGAAATAAGACCCCCTGGAGTCCATTCCTCCACCTTAGGGAATGTTAAAGCAGTCTTTCTTGGGATGCAGCAAACCGTAACCAATCAAATTACTGTAACATATGTATTGGCCTTGAGCGGAAATATGTTTCAACTCTTAAATTTCTCTGCTTCTAGCTGTATAAGTTAAAACTTAACTTCTTTGCTTTGGGAAGTTAACTTTCCTGCACTGATTCCATTCTTTTGCAGTCTATGTTACATGAGGAGCTATGTTCAAGCTTTGCTCTCAGATAAGCTCTCTACTTAATCCCATTTTCTGCATCTGATTATTTAAGATTGACACAAGCAATTTTTCAGAGTCACACAGGTAGTAAAATTCATGTAGACTCTTATTACCCAAAAGAGAAACAATCAGAAATATATTTTAATGTAATGTGGGGGAGCTGGAACTTTTCTTTAACCCCATTCTCTGTGTAATGTTCAACACATGTTTGGGGGGTAAATTTGTGAATAGGTGTTGGGAGGGTTATAATCTATAAATCCATCTCCCACCCCACTTAATCTCACTGAGTCCTTTGATAACTGGTGTCATGCAATTAATATTTTTGCTGTCCTTTTAAATCTATATGCCTTTTAAATCTATATGTCATTTTAAATCTATATGCCTTTCTCGTGAGCTTCTCCAGGGAGGTAGGAGGGGGGTAAAGAACCCTTCCCTGCCAAGTCCACCCTGTAAAGGACTGTGTACCCAGCCAGTGAACGTCCCATCTGTGTGGTGTCAGCTGCTGACTTCTATACTCTTGATGGGCACTTTAAAATCTAGATGTGCTTATCTTCATGGCCAGCCATCTGTTTCACTGCCAACACCACTGGGAGCTTCTTGGAGAGGCATCTGCATCCTTCCTTGCCCTGGGGGTAGGCTGACCTCTATCCCAGTAGACCTGTATTAGTCCGTTTTTATGCTGCTGATAAAGACATACTTGTGACTGAGCAATTTACGAAAGAAAAAGGTTTAATGTACTCACAGTTCCATGTGGCTGGGGAGGCCTCACAATCATGGTGGAAGGTGAAAGGCACATCTCCTGTGGTGGCAGACAAGAGAAGAGAGCTTGTGCAGGGAAACTCTCCTTTATAAAACCATCAGATCGCATGAGATTTATTCACTATCATGAGAATAGCACAGGAAAGATCTGCCCCCTATGATTCAATTGCCTCCCACTTGGTCCCTCCCACAACACATGGGAATTGTGGGAGCGACAATTCAAGATGAGATTTGGGTGGGGACACCACCCAAATCTCATCTTGAATTGTACTCCCATAATTCCCATATGTTGTGGGAGGGACCCAGTGGGAGAGAATTTAATCATGGGGGTGGTTTCCCCATACTGTTCTCATGGCAGTGAATAAGTCTCACAAGATCTGATGGGTTTATCAGCAGTTTCCACTTTTGCATTTTCTTCATTTTCTCTTGCCTCTGCCATGTAAGAAGTGCCTTTTGCCTCCTGCCATGATTCTGAGGCCTCCCCAGCCACGTGGAACTGTAATTCCAATTAAACCTCTTTTTCTTCCCAGTTTCAGGTATGTCTATATCAGCAGTGTGAAAACAAACTAATCCAGGTGGGGACACAGCCAAACGATATCAAGACCCTAGCAGCCTCTCAATTCTTTCAATAACCACTTAGTTTATGACAGTGAAACTGAGCACACCTCTCCTCGTCAAGGTGCAGTAAGTACAAACCTCTGTGCAGGTGCTGGTTAGAACAAAATTAGATCCAGGGCTGATACGGACACAAAACCCCAACTCTGGTTCTTGAAAGTCTCCAGCCCAGAGAAGAACAATATCCTCAAGCAAGTAAATCGAATGATCAAGTCTTATCCCTTAGGCCCTCCCAGAAATAATCTCACATTCGGAAGGGCATCGTTCACCAGCTGCCTTTACACAACGTCTAGCACCTTCCGAGTTTCTGTCTGCACAAATGCCCTGTGGAAGCTTCCTGGAGTTAGACCTCCTCAGAGGGTGCCTTTCCTCAGCAAGATCAGGCAGCTAAATATAAATGAGGTCTCAGAGACCCTGGATTACAGACAGATACAAATCAATCTGAACTCTGGTTGGACTGATAAATAGGAATGTTAATTATATATATTTTTTAAATTTATTTTGAGATGGAGTCTTACTCTGTTGCCCAGGGTGGAGTGCAGTGGTGCCATCTCAGCTCACTGCAACCTCCACCTCCCAGATTCAAGCGATTCTCCTGCCTTGCCTCCCGAGTAGCTGAGATTACAGGCACCCACTACCACGCCCAGCTAATTTTTTTTTTGTATTTTTAATAGAGACGGGGTTTCACCATGTTTACCAGGCTGGCCTCGAACTCCCGACCTTCAGTGATCAACCCGCCTTGGCTTCCCAAAGTGCTGAGATTACAGGCGTGAGACACCGCACCCAGCCCAGGAATGTTAATTATACCAGCTCATACTAAACTATAAAGTCCCTGAGGATAAGACCAGATCCACCTTGCTCACCACTGTGTGAACAGCACCTCTGGATGTGCCCAGCACACCACTAGCAATTAGTAGGAATTTGTTAAATAAATAAAATAATGAAGGAATGAATGCATCCTGCCTCATTAGACTTCTGTGAATATCAAATAAGATCATATATAACTTATAAACTACACTTCTCTGCAAATAACAGCTAAAAATAAATTAGTTGTTATTGTTACTCTCAGAGGTGTGTACTGAAGGCATGGTTTATCACCACAATTAAAATAAACCATATCTATAACAGAAATCATTCCCCAGAAAGAGCATATTTTTCTCAAATGGTAAAAATTGAAGAAATTTCTTATTTTGAAAGGTTCAATATTTAAGACATTTGCATACAGTAATAAATAAACACGTGTTATATTAAAGACATAAATACTATGTACAAAAAAAACATTAAAATTAAAAGCATTTTCAATCTTTAGAACCAGTATGGAGAAATAAAGATGATAAATGTCATGAATAAAAAACTGGCCATAATTCTTCTCTCCTAAACAAACACATACATAAACACACCCCACACACAAGTCAAAATAAGAAATTCTGCAAGCCATTGTTAGATGCTACGAGCTCGGAAGCTAAATTGTTCTTTCAGAATGGAGAGAGAGATTACTAGAAGCAGCAAATAATGGCTACAATTAGCCATCTTTTAGGAGTGCAAATGGGTTATTGGGAAAAAAAAAAAAGGAGGGAAATTAGCCATGTCCAGGAACCTCCCCAGAAACAAGCCATTCTACAGTGTGATGCAGAGAAAATTGACTGATGACTTGGAGTGTCCAGAAGTAGCCAATGTGAAATGTAACTAAAGTAAATTTAGCTGTCATCATAACTATGACACATAGGAAGTAAAGGACCCTGAAACCGCAGGTTTCTGTAAGTTGTAAGAAATGTTATCACAAAAAGGAGAGTTGGGGCTTAGAATCTGTCAGCATTAAGCTGCACAGTTTCAGAAAGGAAAACTTTGTGCCTGATGGTCATTAGGTATGTGGTGCTACCATAAAGTAGAGAAAATCACCTCAAGCAGCCAACAGAATCCTCCACCAAAACATGCACTGATTCCATGCTCAGCAAGTGACTCTCCTGGGGCTAATTTCCTTCCCCAGGTTCCTTGATACTGGGAGAGTTCCCTAGATCTTTCTTCCTTCCTGTGATGAAGGGTTTTTTCCCTAGGGCTGATGCTTCTTGTGTAGCAGGCAATATTATCACATTCACATTCTCCTTCCTGGACAGACCACATGGCCAGCGCCTGGAAACCAAGGAACAGAGAGGCCACTTGTTGACATACAGCCAGACACTCAAGAGCAATTCATGCCTCTTTCCTTTACCTTCCGGAAGGAGAATGTCTCCTCTCCACATTCATCCTGCCCCAGCTGGTCTAGGACTAAGATCTGGAATTGTTCCCATATCAAAGGGGTTGGTTGTTGTGTGCTCAGGAGGGGGAGGTTGTGTGTGTTCTCCCCACTTCTAACCATTTGCCAGAGATCTGACAAACACTCTATTCTGCCTCCTCCCTTGGCAGCCCAGCCTTGCTGAGATCTCAGGCTAAGGACAGCCTCTATTCACAGCAAATGTAGATTTCTCTCTGCTAGACAATTATTTAAGAGGCATTTTCCTTTAATTACAATAATTTCTAATTTCTGGCATATATTCTTTAAACAATAGCAGTAGGCATTTTCAAGTTGTAGGCAATTCCCAACTTACATGGATTGAGTTCTCAAACTTTGGGAGTAAGTTATTTGAAATTGCTTATAGGAATTTAATTTAGACCAATAAGTAAAGGTAAATGAGACCTTGTAACTTCAGAGGTGTCCAACAGAGAAAGGACTCTGTCTTCAGAGACAAAGGACTTCCTGTCACCAGAAGAATGAGCAACCACTCAACAATGGGTTGCCCAGATTCCTGCAGTGGTATTAGCAGAACTTGAAGCAAGGCAGGACAGAAGAGACGGCACCTGTATATGTGCAAATCCTTGAAGAGAGAAAAGTTTTAAGTCCTTCTTTCTGTCTTACAGGGATTCCTAGAGAAACAACATCTTTTCCTCTCTATTCCCCTAAGGGAAGAAGCCTTATTAAAATCCAAACCTTCAAATTTAGCATTTAGGAAAAAAAATAAAACGCACAATGGAGAGGGGTAACTGACCTATGGGATTGATCCTAATTTCTGAGTCCTCTTCCTCCATGACCTTAGCCACCGGCAGGAGCAGGTTGCTCCCTAGAGGGCTGTTTCCCCACTACTGGCTGGGATAGCTTGCCGTGGTTACCTTCTACAAGCTGAGATAAGCTAGACCATTCAAAGAGAACACAGGTTACATATGGGACCTGCTCAGTGTACCAAGTGCAGGTTTCTGATTCTACCACATTTAATCTCCCCCAGGTCTAGCAAGTCCTTTTCTAGTCTACCTACTAAGTAAGCTTTCACCAGAATAGCCATGAAGTGAACAGCTTTGGGCTCCCCTAGATATTCCCCTCCCCTGCTGGGTGTGTGTCTGCCCATGATGCTTATTGGTTTATCAGGGCTCCCATAAAAGAGTACCACAGACTGGGTGGCTTGAAAATTGAAATGCTTTTCTCATAGTTTTGGAGACTGGAAATCTGAGATCAAGGTATCATCAGGGTTGGTTCCTTCTGAAAACCATAAGAAAAGAATTTGTTCCAGGCCTTGGCTTGTAGATGCCATTTTCTCCCTGTGTTTTGACATCATCGTCCCTCTGTACATGTCTGCATCCAAATTTCCTCTTTTTATAAAGACATCAGTCATATTAGGTTAGGGTTCACTCTAATGATCTCATTTCAACTTAATTATCTCTGTAAAGGCTCTATCTCCAGATACAGTCACATTCTGAAAGAGGGTTAAGACTTTGTCTTAGCCCGTTCTCTGTTGCTATAACAGAATACCTGAAACTGGGTCATTTAAAAAGAAAAGAGGTTTATTTTGGCTGATGGCTCTGGAGGCTGGTAAGTCCAAGATCAGGCAGCTGCCTCTGGTTGGCTTCTGGTGAGGGCCTTGTGCTCACCAAAAATGTGTCACAGAAGCAGAAGAGGAATCAGGCACATGCCTGAAAGGGCAAAACATGAGGGGCAGCTTCACTTTATAACAACCCACTCTCACAGTAACTAACCCTGTCCTTCAAGAGCAAGAACACACTCACTCCCACAAGCATTAACCCAGTCCCACAAACATTAACCCAGTCCCACAAGAGTGGTATTAATCCATCTTTCAACCTAATCACCTCAAAAAGGCCCCATCTGCCAACACAATACCAGGGACCAAATTTACAACACATGAATTCTGAAGGATACACTCAAACTATAGCAGACTTTAGCACATGAATTTAGAAGAGACACACTTCAACCCATAACAATGCTGAACCTAGGAGCCCCATCCTGGACTTCCTGACACATTCACACCTGGTAGAAAGAAAGGAAAACACAAAAGAGTGGTTTTCTCTCTGCAGCCTACTGATGGTACACCATCCTTTCTAGTCACTGGGTGAGAATACAGGCTTTTCCTCAGGACAACTTTTTACAATTAAATAGCCATGCTCTCCACACGTTACCAAGTCCAACAGCACAGCTAGAGCCTTCATAAGGCAAGAATTATTTATCTAAGTCAGCAAGAGAATGAGGTCCTCTTTTCCCCCAAAATAACCCACTAACCAAATAAGTCACATAAATACAAACCCCTTTCAATCAAAACTAAAAAACTAAATAAATACAAACTGAGACTTTAATTCAATGATGGAAATGGAAAGCTATCACGTGAATAGACAGTAACCTTTAATACCCAACTTGTTATTGATAACCATGTCTCACCCACTTATTGAGCTGGAAATTGTTGAGAGAAAAATATTGACAGGTTATAGACAACACAGGCATCACAGGCTCATGGCCATGGAACGGAGTTTAGACATCACACAGTTTAAGTCCTACATTCATACCTCACCCTAAACAGCTGTTGCTTAATGCTACTACTTGTTGTTGTTGTTGTTGATGTAGAGGTTGTTGTTTTCTAAGACTCATCTCCTTCCTGGAAAGATAAGTGCAAACACAAAATTAGATACAGTTTCAACTTTTTCCTTTAACATTACTGACATATTTCTTGATGTATTTCAGCCAACATGCAAAAAGAAATTTTCTCTCTTAACAATTGTCTTTGAATGTTCCCCTCATTTCTACCAGATTTCTGTCTCTGAAGGCTGAACCACAAGAATAAAACTTCTTCTAAAGATGGAAAGGCCAAAAGAGACTCAGAAAATCCCAGAGACAAGCAGGAAATATTCACAGTTTTAAGCAGGAGATAAGTGCAGGTTCCTCTTTAGAAGGTAGGGTCAGGTCTGATTCAACTAAGCAGTTATGTTTTTATCTGCCTGGATTATTGGAGTCTGCTGAGTGCTTCATTTGAATATATATACTGAAAAAATACATATACATACTGAATATATATATATATACATATATATATATATATACACACACATTGAATATATATACTGAATATATATTTATATACTGTTCCCAACGAATGGAAAAAGTTTTAAGGAAACCTGAATAGTCCAAGTCATGTTATAGAGTCACTTAATTTCATATTGTTCAATCACCAAAACATCAAATCAGATGCAGACGAGAGAATACTGCTACCTAGGAAGAAAAAAACACAGCTAGTCCACAGAGAATAGCACAAAGGGCAGAAAAGAGACTTCTGCGCTAGGCCCAGGTATGAGGATTCAGCCAAGAGACCAGAACAGCCAACATAAGACCCCCAACTTCCCATTTATTTCTATGCTCAATAACTGTAGGTGCTCAGAATCAAATTAGAATTATCCCTGGCTGTAACCAAACCAGATATTTGGATTTTCTTTGTTTTTGTTTTTAAATTTAATTTTTTTTAACAGGGTCTCACTACATTGCCCAGGTTGGTCTTGAACACCTAGACTCAAGCGATTCACCTGCCTCAGCCTCTCAAAGTGCTGGGATTACAGACATGAGCCACTGCTCCTGGTCCCAAACCAGGTATTTGAACATATATTTAAACATAAACAATGTAGGGATCTAGTTATTCACTCTGTAAAAGAATTCTTTGCTTTAAACACAAGTACAAAATAATGCAACATCACTTTCAGGCTGACCGGGGAGGCATAACCTGAATCTAACCATGAGGAAACATCAGACAGACACAAAATGAGGAACATTCTAATGAAAAAAAGTGGGGGGGGGTTGTCTTTAAAAAGATCAATATCATGAAAGATAACAGCTTCACATTAAAGGAGATTAATGACAAGATAAGTAAATGTTATATATAATTCTGGACTGACAGGTACTGAAAGAAATAAGAAAATTCTATAGAATTTATTAGGTCAACTGAGAAAATCAAAATATGAATGGGGGATTACATAGAAGTATCATGTCAATGTTAAATTTCCTCAAATTGATAAACTTACAGCGGTTATAAGAGGATGTCCTATGTATCATAGATCTAAATGTAAGCTAAAACTATAAAACCCTTAGAAGAAATATTCATGAACTTAGATTAGACAATGGTTTCTTAGATATGACATCAAAAGCACAAGTGACAAAAGAAAAAAAGAGTACATTGGAGTTGATCAAAATGTAAAACTTTTATGCTTCAAAAGACACCACCGGCCGGGCGCGGTGGCTCACGCTTGTAATCCCAGCACTTTGGGAGGCCGAGGCGGGCGGATCACGAGGTCAGGAGATTGAGACCACGGTGAAACCCCGTCTCTACTAAAAATACAAAAAATTAGCCGGGCGTCGTGGCGGGCGCCTGTAGTCCCAGCTACTCAGAGAGGCTGAGGCAGGAGAATGGCGTGAACCCAGGAGGCGGAGCTTGCAGTGAGCCGAGATCGCGCCACTGCACTCCAGCCTGGGCGACAGAGCGAGACTCCGTCTCAAAAAAAAAAAAAAAAAAAAAAGACACCACCAAGAAAGTGAAAATTCAACCCACAGAGTAGGAGAAAATATTGGCAGGCTGGGCATGGTGGCTTAAAGCTGTAATCCCAGCACTTTGGGAGGTCAAGGTAGGCAGATTGCTTGAGCAAACAAAATTAATGCAGAAATTAGCCAGGTGTGGTGGTGCAGGCCTATAGTCCCAGCTACTCAGGAGGCTGAGGTGGGAGGGTCACCTAAGCCCAGGGAGGCTGAGGCTACAGTGAACCGTGATCACACCACTGCACTCCAGCCTGGGTGACAGAGTGAGAACCTGTCTTAAAGAAAAGAAAAGATTTGAAAATCATGTATCAGATAAGGGATTTGTATTCCAAAAACATAAAGCACTCTTATAAATAACTCACTGATAAAAAGAAAAATAACCTAATTTTAAAACAACAAATAATTTGATTAGACATTTTTCGAAAAAAGATAATAAATGGCCAGTAAGTACATGAAGAGATGCTCAACATCATTCGCCATCATAAAAACAGAAATAAAAAACACACTGAGAGGCCAGGCACAGTGGCTCACGCCTGTAATCCCAGCACTTTGAGAGGTTGAGGTAGACACATCGCCCGAGCCCAGGAGTTTGAGACCAGTCTGGGCAACATGGTGAAACCTCATCTCTACCAAAAATACAAAAATTTAGCCAGACATGGTGGCGTGCACCTGTGGTCCCAGCTACTTGGGAGGCTGAGGTGGGAGGACCACTTGAGCCCCAAGAAGGAGAGGTTGCAGTGAGCCGAGATCACACCACTGTACTCCAACACGGGTGACAGAGCAAGACCCCATCTCAAAACAAAACAAAACACATTGAGAAACCACTTCACAGTCACTCGGAAGGCTATAATAAAAAAGATGGACAATACCAAAGTGTTAGAAAGGATGTGGGGAAAGGAAAGAATTGGTGTGGCTGCTTGGAAAATTAGCAGTTCTTCAGATAGGTAAGCAGAAAGTTATCATATGGCCCAGGAATGCCACTCCTAGGTATGTAGGTATGTCCACACAAAAGCAGTGTGCAAATGTCCAGAGCAGCATCACAGTTAGTAAGCAGAAACAAGCCAAATGTCCATTACCTGACGAATAGATAAATCAAATGCAGTAGATCCGTACAATGGAATATTACCCAGCCATGAAAACAATGAAGTACTGATACGGGCTACAACATGGGTGAACCTCAAAATCGAAGACACAAAACACCATATAAGCCCAGGTGAGGTGGCTCACACCTGTAATCCCAGCACTTTGGGAGGCCGAGTGTGCAGTTTGTTTGAGGTCGGGAGTTCGAGACCATCCTGGCCAACATGGTGAAACTCCATCTCTACTGAAAATACAAAAATTATCCGGGCGCGGTGGCACGGTGGTGCATGCCTGTAATCTCAGCTACCCGGGAGGCTCCACCATGGATGTTAGCCCTGGACTTTCAGGTGAGAGTTTCTCAAAGTTGCTGGCCAGCCTCAAAGCAAATACAGACCCAAAAATAAGTGCCTTGGAAATGTAATCTTTGCAGCACTCTTAATTGTACGCTGGTTCATAAGTTAGCCTAAAATCTCTTCTCACTATGGCTAAATGGTCATATTGAAAGGAAATGTTGCAATGAAATGTTTTTGGAGCATATAATTTTAATGCATATTTTATGTCACTCCATCCCAGCTTACAATGATATAATTCTCAGAAGACAGAAAGCAGATACTGTATTCCTGCTTTGTCTTTGGATCACCAATGTGATGGCATCTTTATGAATATTTATATCTTTCCAAATTCCACCTGACTGCCATGAAATACAAACAATTCAGCTTTGTATCAAGCTGCATAGACTAGGTAACTTGATATTGATATAGAACCATGACAAAGTCCAAGTATCAGACATCATAGTTTGCCTGTCTTTTCTGATCTGAAAACCAGGGGATATCATGAGTATAAAGATTGTTTCACCTTCCCCGGGTTGGAGGTTTGGAACATGGGAAATACGGACAGAATAGGAGAAGGTAACTAGAGCAGAGATCAACAAAGCACAACTCGGACAGCCAAAGCCTGCCCGCAGCCTGCTTTTCTACAGGTTTTGACATGTTTAACCATCATAAATGAACAAATAATATACCACAGAGACTGTCTAGGGACAGCCAAGCCTACAATATCTACTATCTGCCTCTTTACAGAGGAAGACTGTCAACCCCTGAACTAGAGTGTCATAGAATAAAGGTGTAACCCAAATTCCCTCTGCTGCAGATAAAGTTGATGCCACTCACATTTCCAAAGTGAAAAATTGAATCAACTCACCTAAACAGATGGAATAAAAGGACTCCCAGGAGATAGGTATATATAATAGTCATTAGCTACTGACACTCTGTGTCATATTGACAGTTGGTAAATTGCACATAAAAAGATGTTATAGAGGGGAGGGGAATCTCCCCCACCACACCCCACCAAGAGACATCATATTCCTCCCTCATCCTAGTTGTAGCAATCCTGTGGCCACTCGAGAAAACAGCCCCTTGTCACCTGACTGTTTCCTTTTCTGCAGGCAGATGTCTCAGATGGAATAGATAAATAGAGCACTCTCCGTGCTTTGGTAAAATCCCTGGCCTCTTGGGATTCTCCAAACACCATGACAGTTAGCTCCACAGCCATTTGTCTGCTTAAGTGCTCTGATCTGAAAGGAAAATAAAACATCTCTTGTCTCCCCAAAGGCCAAAAGATTAAATCCTGGTTAACCCCAAAGGTGCCTGGGATACTGGAGATTTATCTTCTTAGATGTAAGGTGTAAAAGCCAAGTCAGCTGGGGCTACCAGGCACCTGAGGAGATTTTATTTACATGGCTGGAGTTAGGATTTCTGCCCTTTAGTTTCCAAAGAGAGCCTTTCAGAAGGCAAGAGGAGTGGCTGCCTCTTTCCCTTTGTAAGCAGAGCAAATAGTTTTTCCTACCCCCTCACCTAGGGAATGTCCACTACTTACGCAGGGAAAATTCCCATTGTCTCTTATGTGTCACCCAGGGGTAAGCACTGGGGCAAGTGTGTGATATGTTTATTATTTACTGAGCTGTAATAAGAAATCTTGTCTCTGATCCGTAATGCCTCATGTTGTATTCAGGATAAAATTAATAAAGATGAAGATTAGAAACTCAACTGATGCCAAGGCAGGTGGATCACCTGAGGTCAGGAGTTCAAGACCAGCCCAGCCAGCATGGTGAAACCTTGTCTCTACTCAAAATACAAAAATCAGCTGGGCATGATGGCACACGCCTGTAATTCCGGCTACTCGGGAGGCTGAGGCAGGAAATCGCTTGAACCCAGGACGGAGAGGCTGCAGTGAGCCAAGATCATGCCATTGCACTCCGGCCTGGGTGACAGAGTGAGACTCTGTCAAAAAAAAAAAAAAAAAGAAAGAAAGAGAGAGAGAGAGAGAAAGAAAGAAAGAAAGAGAAAGAAAGAAAGAAAGAAAGAAAGAAAGAAAGAAAGAAAGAAAGAAAGAAAGAAAGAAAGAAAGAAAGAGAAACCCAGTTGACACCTTTTAACTGTCTCTGTTTCAGTCATTTTATTCAATTGCCAATATAATGAGTCTAAAAAGGACCAAGTTTCTGCCCTTACTACTAACTTTGATATTTACTCAGTAAAAAAGCCCAGAGCAAAGATGGTTTGGTGAAACATCATAGATCTAAAGTTTTCCTATCCCATTGTAAAGAACCTTTATTCCCCTCTAGGTTTCCAAGGTTTCTAACATAAAGATTAATACAATACCAACAATCTTGACAGCAATAGGGGTTTTTTTAATTTGTTGCTTAAATATGAGTATTATGGTATGTTCCAGGCCTTCCCAGTCTGCTGGGAAGGGCCAAAGCTATTGAAAAATATAAAAATATTGACATGGGAATCTGGAGGCTAAACTTCCACTGGAAAGATGTCCTCACCTAGGGATTTTTAAATGCTACTTTAGTTTTATTTTCAAATAATGCTTTCCTTTCTCTGAGGAAAATTAGAAACCAAGAGTAAGTAAATAATTACAGAAATATTATCTAAATATTGTGTCTCTCCAGAAAAAAAAAGACTATGAAACACAAAACACTAGGTTTTTGGTATTGGCATGAAAGGCCATGAGGACAGCAATGAAGATTCTCATGTGTTTTCTCAAACTGATTATATCTTTGGGTCCTATTAGGTTCTTTAAGCCAAAGGCCATTAGGAGCCAAAACCCACAGTCCCCGCCTGTGCTCAGCCACCTCCAACTCTCCAAAGTGGACACATGAAAGCATTTTCCTTATTCCAAAGATAACGAGGATCTTTCTGAAACTGAGATGAGGTCTTGCTGAACCTTTGGCTGTATGAATAACCGCTATGACTTTTGGGGTGCCAGCTCTGTGCCAAGCCTTCTAAGCTATGCTATTTCTAATCCTCCTAACAACTGGCTGAGATAGTTATTATCACTCTTATTTTATAGAGGAGAAAACTGGGGATAAATAACTAACATTGATGAGTAAGAGCATGAGCTAAGATTGGGATAAGTGGCCTAAATCCATACTTTTTCCTCCATATCCCTTTTGTTTGGAAGTTTTATGGTTAGAATACCACCTAGCCAAATCAGGTGAGGCTTATTGGCTTCTTGTTTATGTTTGATTGTTTAGGATATTTAATTTTTAGCATATTTAATTGGTGATGCATCTATAATATAATACAGCCATTCAAAACTTGGGGGATCTAACATAGAATGAAACTTACTTTATGACAAAGCAACATTGAGCAACAACAATAGTGGGGCAATAAATGGTGGTAGGTCAGTTGCACAGCCAGATGGGGAAAAGTGAATCTGCTCCTCTACCTCGCCCCATATAGAAAAAACCTTCACAGGTGGATCTAAATGTGAAAAGCAAAACATTACATTTGTAAAAGATAAGATAGAAGAGTATACTTATTGCTTTGAGGTGGGAAAACTTTTTTTTAAACAGGACACAAAATGTTCTAACTAAAATAAAAGAATTGTATTTGATTAATAGAATTAATAAATCTCAATTAATTCTGATCAATTTTTATTAATCAATTAATAAGAATAAGACATTGCAAAACAAATTCTTTAATGAGTTGAATAGGCTTTTCACAACAGGATATTTAAGTGGCCAATAAACATATCAAAGGAAGTTTAAATTTCTTAATCGTAGCATAAATAAATAAAATACTGGCAAGCCAAATCCAGCAGCACATCAAAAAGCTTATCCACCATGATCAAGTGGGCTTCATCCCTGGGATGCAAGGCTGGTTCAACATACGTAAATCAATAAACGTAATCCAGCATATAAACAGAACAAAAGACAAAAACCACATGATTATCTCAATAGATGCAGAAAAGGCCTTTGACAAAATTCAACAGCCCTTCATGCTAAAAACTCTCAATAAATTAGGTATTGATGTGATGTATCTCAAAATAATAAGAGCTATTTATGACAAACCCACAGCCAATATCATACTGAATGGGCAAAAACTGGAAGCATTCCCTTTGAAAACTGGCACAGGACAGGGATGCCCTCCCTCACCACTCCTATTCAACATAATGTTGGAAGTTCTGGCCAGGGCAATCAGGCAGGAGAAAGAAATAAAGGGTATTCACTTAGGACAAGAGGACGTCAAATTGTCTCTGTTTGCAGATGACATGATTGCATATCTAGAAAACCCCATTGTCTCAGCCCAAAATCTCCTTAAGCTGATAAGCAACTTCAGCAAAGTCTCAGGATACAAAATCAATGGGGCAAAAATCACAAGCATTCTTATACACCAATAACAGAGAGTCAAATCACGAGTGACCTCCCATTCACAACTGCTTCAAAGAGAATAAAATACCTAGGAATCCAATTTACAAGCGATGTGAAGGACATCTTCAAGGAGAACTACAAACCACTGCTCAATGAAATAAAAGAGGACACAAACAAATGGAAGAACATTCCATGCTCATGGATAGGAAGAATCAATATCGTGAAAATGGCCATACTGCCCAAGGTAATTTATAAATTCAATGCCATCCCCATCAAGCTACCAATGACTTTCTTCACAGAATTGGAAAAAACCAAAGTTCATATGGAACCAAAAAAGAGCCCGCATTGCCAAGTCAATCCAAAGCCAAAAGAACAAAGGTGGAGGCATCATGCTACCGGACTTCAAACTATACTACAAGGCTATAGTAACCAAAACAGTATGGTACTGGTACCAAAACAGAGATATAGACCAATGGAACAGAACAGAGCCCTCAGAAACAATACCTCACATCTACAACTATCTGATCTTCGACGAAACTGACAAAAACAAGAAATGTGGAAAGGATTCCCTAGTTAACAAATGGTGCTGGGAAAACTGGCTAGCCATATGTAGAAAGCTGAAACTGGATCCCTTCCTTACACCTTACACAAAAATTAATTCAAGATGGATTAAAGACTTACAAGTTAGAAGACCTAAAACCATAAAAACCCTAGAAGTAAACCTAGGCAATACCATTAAGGACATAGGCATGGGCAAGGACTTCATGTCTAAAACACCAAAAGCAATGGCAACAAAAGCCAAAATTGACAAATGGGATCTAATTAAGCTAAAGAGCTTCTGCACAGCAAAAGAAACTGCCAACAGAATGACTAGGCAACCTACAGAACGGGAGAAAATTTTTGCAACCTACTCATCTGACAAAGGGCTAATATCCAGAATCTACAATGAACTCAAACAAATTTGCAAGAAAAAAACAAACAACCCCATCAAAAAGTGGGTGAAGGATATGAACAGGCACTTCTCAAAAGAAGACATTCATGCAGCCAACAGACACAAGAAAAAATGCTCATCATCACTGTCCATCAGAGAAATGCAAATCAAAACCACAATGAGATACCATCTCACACCAGTTAGAATGGCCATCATTAAAAAGTCAGGAAACAACAGGTGCTGGAGAGATGTGGAGAAATAGGAACACTTTTACACTGTTGGTGGGACTGTAAACTAGTTCAACCATTGTGGAAGACAGTGCGGCGATTCCTCAGGGATCTAGAACTAGAAATACCATTTGACCCAGCCATCCCATTACTGGGTATATACCCAAAGAAATATAAATCATGCTGCTATAAAGACACATGCACACGTATGTTTATTGCGGCACTACTCACTATAGCAAAGACTTGGAACCAACCCAAATGTCCAACAATGATAGACTGGATTAAGAAAATGTGGCACATATACACTATGGAATATTATGCAGCCATAAAAAATGATGAGTTCATGTCCTTTGTAGGGACATGAGTGAAGCTGGAAACCATCATTCTCAGCAAACTATTGCAAGGACAAAAAACCAAACACCGCATGTTCTCATTTATAGGTGGGAATTGAACAGTGAGGACACTTGGACACAGGAAGGGGAACATCACACACCGGGGCCTGTTATGGGGTGGGGGAGGGGGGAGGGATAGCATTAGGAGATATACCTAATGTAAATGATGAGTTAATGGGTGCAGCACACCAGCATGGCACATGTATACATATGTAACAAACCTGCACATTGTGCACATGTACCCTAGAACTTAAAGTATAATAAAAATATGTATATTTAAAAAAAAAAGAAAAATGTTAATGTCCAGCAATGGTGAACCTTTGCATATGACACAACAATTCCACTTCTAAGATCTGTCCCATAGAAATACGTAAGAACTACAAAAGACATATACAAGAATGTTAGGTACATATACTCAGAACACTCAGATTTGAATACTCAGAGCCAAAACTGGAAACCACTCAAGTGTCTGCCAATAGTAGAATTTGGAAGTAAATTTTGGTATATTAGTTCAATGGACTATTATACAGCTATGAAAATGAATGAACTACATACAACATAACAAGCTCATAAGCAATCTTAAACAAAAACCAATAATATAATTTAATAGTCTATCATTTTATTCATGCAAAGTTCAAAAACAAGCCAGAAAAAAAATGTGTGGCATTGAAACCAGGATTTTGGTTAGTTTTAGAGAAGAAGATGAAGGTAGACTAGGAGAGGGCTTCTAGGGTACTAGGAAGGTTCTGTTTCTTGATTTGGGTAAGGTGGTGTTATGATCTATACACATATATATATTGGTTTTCATCCACAGTTCCTGGCTCATAACTCACATAGCTCTTGTTAACAGTCTTTTGTTATAATGTTGGGTGTGTCAGGACTCAGGAAACAATCTCTCCAATCTTCTCCTACTCTTCTTTCACCTGCCCCAATCAGGACTCTAATCTTCCTTGACTGTCTGATTGTGAGTCATGACACCCAGCCTAGAGAGGGTCCCACCCAATACCATGGGAGAAGAAAAGCTGACGCCTTGAAGCTTCCTTAAAAACCCGAAAGGACTGGGTTCAGACAGCTTCTGGGTAGCTGAATACTGGCAGGTTCCTGTGTAACTGCCTACTGGATTCACCTTGCCTGCTGCCTAGATGGAACTGATTTATCAAGACAGAACTGCAATAGAGAAAGAGTAATACAAACAGAGCCAGCTGTGTGGGAGACTGGAGTTTTATTACCCAAATCAGCCTCCCTGGGCATTTGGGGATGAGAGTTTTTAAGGACAACTTGGTGGGTGAGGGGAAGCCAGTGAGCCAGGAGTGCTGATGGGTTAAGTAGGAGATGAAATCATAGGGAATTGAAGCTGTCTTCTTGTGCTGAGTCAGTTCCTGGATGGGGGGCAGATGAGCCAGTTAATCAGTCTGGGTGGTGCCAGCTAATCCATCAAGTGCAGGGTCTGCAAAATATCTCAAGCACTGATCTTAGGAGCAGTTAGGGAGGATCAGAATCTTGTAGTCTCCAGCTGCATGACTCCTAAGCCATAATTTCTAATCTCGTGGCTAATTTGTTAGTCATACAAAGGCAATCTAGTCCCCAGGCAAGGAGGTCTGTTTTAGGAAAGGGCTATTATCATCTTTATTTTAAACTATAAACTATAAAGTTCCTCCCCAAATTAGTTCAGCCTATGCCCAGGAATGAACAAGGACAACTTAAAGGTTAGAAGCAAAATCGAGTTGGTTAGGTTAGATCTCTTTCACTGTCTCAGTCATAATTTTGCAAAGGTGGTTTCATCTGGAGGGTGGTGCATCCAGGGAGAGCATGGAAGCTCTTTGCCCATACCTCACCCTGCACATCTCTTCATCTGTATCCTTTGTAACATCCTTTATAATAAACCGGTAAACCTAAGTAAGTGTTTCTCAGCGTCCTGTGAGCCATTCTTGCAAATTCGGCAAACCCAAAGAAGGGGTCATGGGAACCCCAACTTGAAGCCTGTCAGTCAGAAGTTCCAGAGGCCTAGATTTGCAACTGGTGGCTGAAGAGGTGGTCAGAGGGAGTCTTGGGGGCCTGTGGGATCCACCTGTGGGATCTGATGCGACCTCCACGTAAACAGTGTTGGAACTGAATTGGAGGACACACACCTCCTGTTCACTGTGTGGTGATGGGGCAACCCCCACACATTTGGTCACAGAAGTCTTGTGTGTTGATTTTGATGGTGTGAGAAACAGAGGAAAATCATGTTGTGAGAGTTTTTTCCTGAAATAGGTGACATTTTCAATTTGTAACACTTCTCCAAGCTATACACTAATAATTTGAGCACTTTTTGGTAGCTACGTTATTCTTCAGGAGAAGGTTTATTAAAAACAAAAAGAAGGCTGGGCACAGTGGCTCACGCCTGTAATCCCAGCACTTTGGGAGGCCGAGGCGGGCAGATCACCTGAGGTCAGGAGTTCGAGACTAGCCTGACCAACATGGAGAAACCCTGTCTCTACTAAAAACACAAAAAAATTAGCCGGACATGGTGGTGGGCGCCTGTAGTCCCAGCTACTTGGGAGGCTGAGGCAAGAGAATGGCATGAACCCGGGAGGCAGAGCTTACAGTGAGCCAAGATTGCATCACTGCACTCAAGCCTGGGCAACAGAGTGAGACTCCGTCAAAAAACAGAAAAAAAAAAAAGCAAATAGCTATGGCATAAGTAGACACACATAAACAGGAAGTGAGTGGGGGACAAACAAAGGTGAAGAGAGAGATAAGGACAGAGGCAGGGCCACCAGGAATCAGTGTGACTTGGAGAATGAAGTCAAGAGCCAACATTAGAAAGTGAAGAAAGAGGCCGGGCACAGTGGCTCACGCCTGCAATCTCAGCACTTTGGGAGGCCGAGGCAGGTGGATCACCTGAGGTCAGGAGTTTGAGACCAGCCTGCCCAACATAGTAAAACACCATCTCTACTAAAAATACAAAGATTAGCCAGGTGTGGTGGCATGTGCCTATAATCCCAGCTACTTAGGAGGCTGAGGCATGAGAATCACTTGAACCAGGAGACAGAGGTTGCAGTGAGCCGAGATCATGCACTGCACTCCAGCCTGGGTGACAGAGCGACTCTCCAGCTCAAAAAAAAAAAAAAAAGAAAAGAAAAGAAAGAAAGAAAGTGAAGAAAGCAGGAGAAAGGAAATGAAATACAGGAAGTAGTAATGACTGAGGAGAGGAAATTAAGCCAAAGGCTCAAGCAAAGTTTGTTTTTAAAGATAAAAACCAAATGTATCTGGAAACCAAGAAGATGGAGGTCCCAACCCACTGATGAAGGAAGAAAGAAGGAAATTAGGGGTAGATGGCTGGATAAAGGAATCGTCATTTATTGAGGGCTTACTCTATGTCAGACACTGTTATTAGTGAACTTCAAGTGAAAAAGGAAAAAGAAAGCAGAAGAGAAGAGCAGTTTTGCGTTTCCAAAATGGTCGGGCTGCAGATCAAATCTATGAAGCCTCAAATGTTCATCATCTACACAGCTAGTATGTCAAGCTAAGTCAAACTTGTTACCACAAATACAGCAGAAACCATCTTGTCTATAAGATGTACACGAGGGGCCAGCTGCCTCTGAGGTAGCTTGGGGCAGACTCCTCTCGTAAGGGTTAGATTCATTTGCTCAGGCTGCTATAACAAAGTACGACACACTGGGGGAATTAAAACGAGAAATGTATTGTCTCACCTTTCGGGAATCAGGCATCAGCAGGGCCATGCTCTCTCTGGTGGTGCTAGGAGGGAGCTTGCCGTACCTGCTGCAGCTTCTGCTGTTTGCCCACAATCTCTGCCATTCTTTGGCTTGTAGATGCCACTCCAAGCACATGGTCATTGTGAAAGGAAAATCTCTTGGGCCCCCAAAATCACTAAGGAAAACTCAAGCTGGAAACTGCTTAGGGCAAACCTGCCTCCTATGCTATTCAAAGTTATTTCTCTGCTCACTGAGATAGATGCATATCTGATTGCCTCCTTTGGAAAGGCTCATCAGAAACTCAAAAGAATGCAACCTTTTGTGTCTCACCTGTCTGTGACTTACAGGCTCCCTCCCAGCTTCCTGCCCTTGCTTCAAGATGTCCCACCTTTCCAGACCGAACTAATGTGCTTCTTAGATATATTGATTGATGTCTCGTGTCCTCTCTAAAATGTATAAAAAAAACTGTGCCCCAACCACCTTGGGCACATGTCTTCCTGAGGCTATGTCACAGTGCGTCCTCAACCTTGGCAAAATAAACTTTCTAAATTAACTGAGAACCAGACGTTCTGGGTTCACAATTTCTACGACCGAGTTTTTTAGTATCCCCTATGTATGGCATCCAAGGAGAGAGAATGTTTCACTCATCTTACCGTAGTCCTGTCCTGTCCAGTGTCTGTTCTCCCATATTCTATGTGTGGAGGTCACAAAATCCTGCCCAGCTTCAAGGGGAAGGGAAAAAGGCTGCAGGTGTCAATGGGCCCCAGAAATATTACTGTGACTACTTTTGGAGAATACAATCTGCCACACCTTGCAATAAAAGCAACTCTAAGGAATCTGACTTGTTTGACAAGTACAATAGCTAAATTGATTCCAGGATCCAAAAGAGCAACATGTCAAGACAAATATCCACAAATTCTTAGAATTTTCCACAGTCTCATCTTAGTAAAATTTTTACTCACTATAGGACAGGTACGGTGGCTCACGCCTATAATCCCAGCACTTTGGGAGGCCAAGGTGGGCGGATCACAAGGTCAGGAGATCGAGACCATCATAGCTAACATGGTGAAACCCCATCTCTACTAAAAATATAAAAAATTAGCCGGGCGCAGTGGCAGGCACCTGTAGTCCCAGCTACTGGGGAGGCTGAGGCAATAGAATGGTGGGAACCCGGGAGGCGGAGCTTGCAGTGAGCCGAGATCGCACCACCGCACTCCAGCCTGGGTGACAGAGCGAGACTCCGTCTCAAAAAAAAAAAAAAAAATTTTGTTTTTACTGACTATATTGTTTTTAAAAAGTCATCATTTCCTTAGATGTTCTATTACAAAGCAATGATCAGTAGAGTAAGGTGATAAATATTTGCTGAATTCATTTGAATTGAAAATCTTGTGTTTGGAGAAAACATTTCTTTCAGGCATTATGAAATATTAAAAAGGAAAATCTCCCTTTGTTGTCTGGGAAAATATCATAACCACTGTGATTTACCAGGTAACATTATACATATCATAAAAACAAGTAGATCCCAAGAACTTTGTTTGTGTTGGTAACGATAAAAAGGCAAAACATGCCTTTTCAATAGGCATTCCAGTGGTTCTCTATTCACATGCCTAACTATGTGAGAATTGGAGATAGTGTGAAAAATAACATCTCCCACTCATTAGACACATTTTAAAGTTATCCCGTTACTTTAGAATGGAATTCTCTTGTCATTTGCTATTTATAAATCAAGAAGGTTGAGTTTACAACATTAACTGGAGCAAAATGTTCCTTGGTAGTTTAAGAAAGAGGAGAAAAAGAACGTCGAGGAAACAAACTTGAAAACCATCCTAAACAAAATACTAAAGAGCTTAAGTTTTGTCTGTGTGTCAAGAACTGTGAAGGGTGTGAAATCTGACCCTATTTAGAAGCTAACAAGTTATTCCGCCACCATTTCATGGAGGCTGGTAAGAAGACACAAAATTTCCGGGTCAGTGACAAAGGAGAGTTTTTACTCAAAGCAGTAGCAGGAATTGGAATATTGACATTTTAAGTCAGCTCCCCAAGCTCCAAATCCCACAGGGTGATGTGAAGAGGGCCAGATACCACTTGCAAGTGTAGCGGGTTGTTTCTTGAGAAGAATGCTGAGTTTAGGGAATCCGAATGGGCAATAAGCATGCCTGCCCTCTGTTCCACAGGGAGACACCGTCTCTCTTTTCCAAGACTGTTCACCATAAAAACATCCTTGAAAAAGATAATCAGAAACGAAGAGTAGGCCGGGTGCGGTGGCTCACGCCTGTAATCCCAGCACTTTGGGAGCTGAGGTGGGCAGATCACCTGAGGTCAGGAATTCAAGACCAGCCTGGCCCACATGGTAAAACCCTGTCTCTACCAAAAATACAAAAATTATCTGGGCATGGTGGTAGGTGCCTGTAATCCCAGCTACTTGAGAGGCTGAGGCAGGAGAATCTCTTGAACCCGGGAGGCGGAAGTTGCAGTGAGCTGAGATCACACCACTGCACTCCAGCCTGGGTGACAGAGCAAAACTCTGTCTCAAAAAAAAAGAAATATGACTTAGAAGGTGGAAATATCTTTCCTGTGCACTTTAATATGGTAGCCTCTAGCCAATTAAATGTAAATTAACTAAAATTAGAAACATTTAAGATTTTTCCATTGCATTAGCCATATTTCAAGTACCCAGTAGCCACATGTGGTTATTGGATACCACATTGGACAGCACACATATGGAACATTTCTACCATCACAAAAAGTTATTCTGGTTAGCCCTAAATATAATTCAGTCAGTCAGCCACAAAAATGGAAATACAGATACAATTCGGTTATCCAACCATGTTTATTTAATTCTTCCATATGCCAGGGGAAAAAATGTTATATTGACTTTGTTCCCTATAGTCTTAAAGTCTACAGTAAAGTAAGGAAGACAGACCTTATTAAAATAATAAATAAATACAATAGTTCAACAACTTATTGCAATTAAAGGAGACCTGACTTAGTATGGAAGATCTGCAATAGGTTTCCTGGAATAAGAGATATTTAAGATCAGACTTTAGTTAGGTTAAAAAAAATATATAAAGGAAGGAAGGAAGACTTTTCCAGGGAGTTGAAACATCGTCAACATGTAGTGGCTGAAACAGTAGCATATTTCAGAAATTAAGAAAACTCAGGATAAGTGAATGCTAGATGTGGTGGAAAATAGTACTAGATGAGGTATGCAGAGGCCATAGTCATCTGGGTTTTTGTAGACCCATGTTAAGAACTTTGGACCTAGTTCTAAGGGAACTAGCATATTTCTGAAGGGGTTAAAGCAGGCAAATGATAGAATCAACTTGAGGATGATGAGCGATCTTGATAGTACGATACCTGGTAGTGGGACAGGAATGGATTCTTGAAGGCTACTTCAGAGGGTTAGCTCAAAAAGGATGACTGAGCACCTACTTTAAGAAGAAATTTTATTTTTTAAATAAAAGAATTTATTTTTGTTTTGTTTTTCATATGTTAATGGATATATAATAGCTGTGCATATTTATAGGGTACATGTAATATTTTAATATATGCATACAATGTTCAATGATCAAATCTGGGTAACTGGGAAATCCATCACCCCAAACATTTGTCATTCCTTTGTGTTGGGAACATTACAAATCTTCTAGCTATTGTGAAATATATGATAAATTATTGTTAACTATAGTCATCCTATTGTGCTACTGAACACTAGATTTTATTCCTTCTATCTAACTGTATTTTTGTACCCATTAGGCAAGCCCTAAAGAAGAAATGTTAAAATAATACTGACAATAAATTCCTGAAAGATGGATGTAAGTAGGATAAATTTTATAGGGAAAATCAGAGTCCAAAAGAAACTGAAGAAGCGTCAAAGATGGAGCCAAGGATCCAAACAGTGCAAGGGTCTGGGCCAACTTCAGGGAAATATTGACAGATCTGTGGCCACTCTCACCTCTACGCTCAACCTTGGGTGGCTGTTGCAGTCATTTGATACCTTGCTGGATCCCCCAGCCTAGAAGAGTGTCTGGCAAAGAGTTGTTGCTTGCTGAGTAGGAATGAATGAGTACGTGCATGAGAGCAGAGAGTCAGGCAGGACTCCCAGAAGGAAGAAGGAGCCCCCAAAAGCAAATGACAGACCCTCCAAATAATGCACTATCACCACCTGGGGTGAGCTGAAATGAACCAAGCAGGCAGCAGAACAGAGAATCTCAAAAAAAAAAAGTAGTGGAAATCCAAGAAGCAGCAGACATGTGGGGAAAACCAAACCTGTGAGAAAGTGGAGCTAAACTTATTGAAGAGCGTAATTCTAAAGGAACACAGTTAATGGAGCAAACAGAAGACTGAAATATGTGTAACTCATAACCTCAAAGATTTTGAGATAAGATTATGGCAGGAAACACAGACAAGATGATGGAGGCCTGGTCAGGGGTGATAGCACTGGGCATAGAGAGAAGCTGTAAGATTCTTAACTATATTTAGAGGCAAAATTGATAGAAATTGGTAATTGATTGAAAATGGAAAGTTACAAAGATGAAGGAATTATGACTAACTAAGTTTCTACTTGTGGAATTTGGTGGAATGCAGTGTGTTTGTTGATGCTGGGAGTGCTAGAAAGGCAGATTCCAGAGGGGCTACCATCAATTCAGTTTAAAGAATGTTCAGTTGGTTGGCAATGCTATTAGACATCTACAGAGAAACTAAGGGGCTACTGGCTGTGTGTGTGTGGAGCTCAAAAGAAACGTATGAGCTAGCTGTGAATGAGCAAAATAATCTACCTAGGCCATAACTGAAACCACATGCTTGGGAAGTGAGCTAGGGTGAAACTAGCAGAGGTCACAGCACAAAACCCCTGTTTTTTTTGTTGTTGTTGTTTTTCTTTTTTGAGACAGAGTCTCACCCTGTCGCCCAGGCTGGAGTGCAGTTGTGCAATCTCAGTCCACCTCAGCCTCTGCCTCCATGGTTCCAGTGATTCTCCTGCCTCAGCCTGCCAGGTAGCTGGGATTACAAGCATGCCCCACCACACCCAGCTAATTTTTGTATTTTTGGTAGAAACAGGGTTTCACCATGTTGGCCAGGCTGGTCTCGAACTCCTAACCTCAGGTGATCTGCCCTCCTTGGCCTCCCAAAGTGCTGGGATTACAGGCGTGAGCCACCACACCCAGCCAGTTTTCAAAGAAACTGTGGTCAAGGGACAGAGTTGTTCAGGGAGAAAACAGAGGCTCCATGAAAAACTGAGCTGACGGTAAAACTTTTCAATTCTTCATGTTCTATTTTTCTTTGGTGGAGTCCACTGGTTCACATAACACAGACTGTAAAATGGGGATAATAGTACCCGTCCCAAAGAGTTTGATGTGGAAGATGAAAAATGATGTGTGGTGACCACTTAGCTCAGCAGCTGACACACAGGATCTGTTCCATTAATGAGTTACAAACAAATCTGACAGATTTGTATCTGTCAGATTTGATTTGTATAATCAAACAAATCTGACAGAAGGAAAAGTAAAATTTCCCCCAGGTTCTCCCATGATGCTAAATAGGACTGAAGATTATTTTTCTCAATATTTTATTATAGGTTCATTAGGTTTTTGAAAATTATAATTGTAAAAAAAAAGTTTGTTTACTTATGACGTGGAAATTTAGCACATACATTCTGTATTATATAGCTTTTGCTTTGAAAGCATAAAAAAACCATGAATTAATCTTGTGTGAAATACGATAAACAGAATATCTGCAACAGCAAATACTCAATCGCATGTCCCACCAATAACTGGTACAAAGTGTACTCTACATCACCCGTCCTTAGGCCACCGCAAGTGCCTCCTCTGTTCTAGATGCGCTCAATAAATGCATCTTTCACTAACCCAACTACAAGCCCAGTTTAACGAAATCACAAGCAACTAGGATTTCCGTTGTTTTTCTGACAACTGTTTAGCAGGATCCTCTGATTATACGTAGACTGCATGTTTTTGCTGCAATCAGGACAAATAGAGAAACAGACTCTGGAATTGGGCTCTAAGCATAGAACAGGAAGGTTTCCACACTGCTGGGAACAGTCAGTCCCATGAACAGCATGATGGAGCCGTTTTCTCACGCCATTTCCATACCACAAAGACAAAAGGACACACTCAAAGGAAAATCAAGAATTCCTTTTTTTTATTTTTTGAGATGGAGTTTCGCTCTTTCACCCAGGCTGGAGTGAAGTGATGTGATTTCGGCTCACTGCAACCTCCACCCCCCGGGTTCAAGCGGTTCTCCTGCCCCAATCTCCCAAGTAGCTAGGATTACAGGCACATGCCACCACGCCTGACTAATTTTTGTATTGTTAGTAGAGACGCAGTTTCACCATGTTGGGCAGTCTCGAACTCCTGACCTCAAGTGATCCACCCACCTTGGCCCCCCAAAGTGCTAGGATTACAGGCATGAGCCACAGTGCCCAGCCAAAAATCAAGAATTCTTTTGAAAGAATGCACAAACCTGCACTGCCGTTTTGTCTACTACCTCCAAACAAGGGCCCTGCCTTTTCCAAAACTGGTGTGAAAATAGAAGAAACAGAAAAAGCCAGATGAGATGAACCCTTTCTCTGGGTGAGGAGTCATCTTAGCTGAATTCGGAAGGACACACCAATTAGACTTACAAAAAGAAAAAGCAGCAGCAGAGGGTAACTAGTTTTATTTTTTTAAAAAAAGAAAGTGACTAGATTTTAATTCCCTTACACAAGGTACTTCTTCCTTTTTCATGTTCACACTGGGGTGGTGTGGCCCATCCTGCGTATCCTCCTAGCTGCCCTGCCCTCTGCTTCTTTCTCCTGGAATTCAGTTTATAAACAGAATCAACTTCACCAAGAACTGCTTATCTCCTAGACTACACTATTTCCCACTGGCCTTCTGAATGAAATTGAAATGTAAATCAACTCAGATTTCCTCTTAATATATATGATCATATTAATGAATGTGAAGTCTTGCCCAGGTTACAGTTCTTTCTCCTGGTCATCCAAGCCCTGAGCCTCAACAACAACCTGGCGACAGGTTGGGGACTTGGTTTGCCAGGAGAAAGAACTATAATCTGGACAAGACTTGGTTTGCCCTTAAGCTTGGTTTCCCTCACCTGCCTTCACCCCACACCCATTTGCTCATATCTCCCCCTTCAGAATGACTGATGTCATCCCATGACTTAACAACGTTATTTTTTTTTTACTGAAAAGCAGGATGCAGAACAATATGTATAATATGATCCCATTTTCTCTTTCTTTCTTTCTGATCCCATTTTCTTTCTTTCTCTCTGTCTCTCTCTCTTTCTTTTCGACTGGGTCTTTGTCACCCAGGCTAGAGGGCAGTGGTGTGATCACAGCTCACTGCAGCCTCAACTCAGTCTGGGCTCAAGCGATCCTCCTGCTTCAGCCTCTGGAGTAGTTGGGACTACAGGCACGTGATACTATGCCCTGTTAATTTTTTTTTCTCTTCTTTTCCCTCTCTTTTGTAGAGACAGGGTCTCCCTATCTTGCCCACACTGGTCTTGAACTCCTGGGCTCAGGCAGTCCTCCTGCCTCAGCCTCCCAAAGTACTGGATGACAGACATGAGCCACCGCATCCAACCAATCCCATTTTCATTTTAAAAAGATTGGAAAAAATATATAATTGTCAGAGACATTTGAATTAGAGTGACTCCATCTTGAATGGGGGCTGG
The DNA here is from genome assembly GCF_028878055.3 of Symphalangus syndactylus. Taxonomy (NCBI): domain Eukaryota; kingdom Metazoa; phylum Chordata; class Mammalia; order Primates; family Hylobatidae; genus Symphalangus; species Symphalangus syndactylus. The sequence continues at coordinate 19,551,464 of NC_072437.2, forward strand.
GTACACTAAGGCTGAGACCTATTCAGCTGCATTCCCAGGAGGTCAGGCATTCTTAGCCACAGGATGAGACAGGAGGTCAGCACAAGATATAGGTCAAAGACCTTGCTGATAAAACAGGATGCAGTAAAGAAGCTGGCTGAAACCCACCAAAACCAAGACGGTGACGAAAGTGACCTCTGGTCATCCTCACTGCTCATTATATGCTAATTATAATGCATTAGCATGCTAAAAGACACTCCCACTAGCGCCATGACAGTTTACAAATGCCATGGCAACATCAGGAAGTTATCCTACATGGTCTAAAAGGCGAAAGAACCCTCAGTTCCAGGAATTGCCCACCCCTTTCCCAGAAAACTCACGAATAATCCACCCCTTGTTAAGCATATAGTCAAGAAATAACTATAAGTATAGTCAGTTGAGCAGCCACTGCTCTGCCTATGAAGTAGCCATTCTTTTATTCCTTTACTTTCTTAATAAACTTGCTCTCACTTTATAGATTCACCTAGAATTCTTTCTTGCATGGGATCCAAGAACCCTCTCTTGGGGTCTGGATCGAGACCCCTTTCTGGTAACATAATTAGACATGCATTAAAAAGGTGGGGCTCTCTGCACATCACTATTTTAGGGGGTGGTAATATGGAAGACTGTCATTTTATCTTTCATATATTTATGATATTTAAACTTTGTATTTATGTATATATCTGTCATCATTAAAATAAAGAGCAATTATTCTAGGACTATCTTCTCTATGACATTTTATCAGATTACTCCTTTCAAACTCCACTCACTCCCATTCCTTGTATAATGCTTGTAACAGCTGGATATTTTTACCACCATTTCTATGTGCGCATATATGTATCTGCATATGTTTATACATGTTTCTCATTTTTTTGCCATTTGTACGGCCCTCTCTTATCCCTTACACTAAAAATCTCCTGAAGGGAAGTTTTACATCAGATAACAGACATGACTGTCCACAACCAACAGACACTCTTTGTTGAATAACTAAGATTGAATCTAGTCATGAATGAGTCTCATTAGCCCTTGGACTGTCGTAAAATCTGCTTTACTACTCACTTGTTCTTCAGTAGTTGTATATTTTCTCCAAAACGTATATAAAATGTATTAAGTTATACCAGCCCCATGAATTCCTGAAAACATTTTCTTTGTCTGCAGCTAAGAACAAAGTTACAAAAGCCAGACTTTTTTTTTTTTTTTTTTTTGTACCAATAATTTCAGTCATTCCTGACAACTGGTGAAAAACCCAGGACTCTTTTTAAAAGATCAAAAGATGTGGCAATTTAAGCATTGCCATGCTAATGGAAGCTCAGTCGGGGTCAACAGTGATAGACTCCACTTAGCCTTCTTGGACTGGATGAAACAAGATGTTACAGCTTTTTATTAACGCCCTGCTTTTCCAGCCTTGTCTGTGTGTATCAACATCTAATTGTACTTCCAACGATTGGAGACAAACTATCTTTTCTTCTTTCCAAATGAGAATTTGTAGGGGTTTTCTGGTCCCATTTGCCACCAAGTGCACATCAGAAGATGAGTCTCCTAGCAGGAGGTCAGTGACAGCTGAGGAAGAAAGAGGCTCCAGGCCCAGTGGCGGCGCTGGCAGAAGGGCCTTCCCCAACTCGAGTTGCCATGGCAAACCGACTAATGAAAAACGCCTGCATTCTGAATTCATCACTGGAGAGTGATTAGAATGTAAATAATGATGAGATATGTAGGTGATAACATTTTTCTATTAAACGCAATGAAAAGCACATGCCTGTTGGATAGTCACTGGCAGTGGGTGTGGCTACTGTTGATCACACGCAAAAACCCTGAAGCCCTTTACAAAACCTACTGTTTTCCATCGGATCTTTCTGTAAACCTCCATTATATTGCAGTAGAAATATGCAGCAATTAAAACAAGTTAAAATTTAAATGGATTTTGGGCAAGTAGAGTGAAGTGTGTCATTTTTCTCACTGTAGGGTATGTGCAGTGTCTCTGTTAGCATCTGTTCTCAGTAATTCCTCCAATTCAATTATAACACATTTGGAAACTGCAGAGATATGCAATGCATTATTTGAATCACAATTTATCTTTTTTTTTTTTTTTTTTAGCTATTTAGGGCATACATTGCTAACAAAAAGTGAATGTTTTACGTCTCCCTTCCCATCAATAAAATGCCCCCAGCCTCGAACACCACATGGCCCATTGCTGCAACATAGCTCCCTTGCCAAAGCTTTTGCCTTTGAAGCTACTCAGACACCTACCATGAGGATCCTTCTTCCACAGTGGGAACAGTGAGACTAGAATTGTACTTTGGCATGGAGATTAGGTGAGCAGAAGTGACAGAGGCACCAGCACACTAAACAAACCAAACAGAAAGAGCTCAGGGGCCGGGCGCATTGGCTCACACCTGTAATCCCAGCACTTTGGGAGGCCAAGGCAGGTGGATCACCTGATGTCAGGAGTTTGAGACCAGCCTGGCCAACATGGTGAAACCCTGTCTCTACTAAAAATACAAAAATTTGCTGGGTGTGGTGGCACATGCCTGTAATCCCAGCTACTCAGGAGACTGAGGCAGGAGAATTGCTTGAATGCAGGAGGCAGATTACAGTGAGCCACAATCGAGCTACTACATTCTAGCCTGGTTGACAGAGCAAGACTCCGTCTGACAAAAAAAAAAAAAAGAGCTCAGGGTTTATGTCTTCCTGCATGAGGTTGTTCAGTAAGTATTTGCTGAGCACCTACTGTCATTGTCATCTGTACATGGACCAGAACTACCTCTGTCACTGAAGTCTTATGTGCAACGCATAAAGTGGGAGGTACTTTCTTTCTTTTTCTAAGAAAGTATAAGTCACTATAGTGACTTATAAGGCACTTTCTTAAATCTTTCACCATTCTTTGTCCAAGACCACACAACAGGTAATAAATTTCATTATATAATTCTGCCTAAGTGTCACAGGGCAGGGGAGCCCCAAAATCGGAGCTCCACCCTAGAAGGTTCTTGGCTTCCCCCAAGAAGGAATTTGAGGGTGAGCCAGTGGTAGAGGAAAACAGCTTTGCTGGGGCGGCAGTGTCACAGCTCCGTGACTGCTCCTGCAGAGCGGGGCTACCCCATAAGCCGTGCATTGAGAGTAGCAGCTCAGGGGCAGGTCTGCGGTCACATCCATACCCACTTATAATTACACGCAAATTAAGGGGCAGGTTATTCAGAAATTTCTAGGAGAAGGGTGATAACCTTCGTGTTGTTACCAGGGAATGTGTAAACTGTCATGGCGCTGGTAGGCATGTCAGCCAGTCTTCAATCTGGTCGGGAGTCGAGTCCCACCTACCTCCTATGTACTTATTTTTGATGCCACAAAATAAACTTTAGTTTTATTATCTCATTTTATTCAAGACTGCTGCAGTGGGTCACTGCCAGCATTATGCCACATTTGTGACAATTACAAAATGCTACTCTCTGAGTGAACAAATTAGAAAAGCCATCCCATTCTCAGGATTTTAGCCCCACCTGCCCCCTCCACCATTTGCCTTTGAGCATGTGCTGTCTATACACCACCAGGGGAGAAATGCTGATCCCTCCCAGTGTCACCTACTGTCCCAGGCCTGGGCCACCTCCCCTGGAAGAAGTCATTCCCTGCATCTCCCATGTCTCTGGGGACTGTACTATCCTGACTGCCCTACTCACACCCACATTGGCTGAGCCAATCACTGGACTGCCGCCCATGGCTGCCACATCCCTTTCTTCCTTGGTCCAGAAATATTCCTGGCATCCCAGGTACTTTCTGAAAAGCATCTTGGTTGATTCTTACAATTATTCTCAAGTGTTCTCTTCAATATTCTTCTACTCCTAGTCCAGAGAACCTCTGGATCCCCAAAAAGCCTTGAGTTTTAAGAATGGCAGGCCAGGCGCGTTGGCGTACGCCTCTAATCCCAGCACTTTGGGAGGCTAAGGCAGGTGGATCACGAGGTCAGGAATTCGAGACCAGCCTGACCAACATGGTGAAACCCTGTCTCTACTAAAAATACAAAAATTAGCCGGGCGTAGTGGTGAGCACCTGTAATCCCAGCTACTCGGGAGGCTGAGGCAGGAGAATCACTTGAACCCGAGAGGCGGAGGTTGCAGTGAGCTGGGATCATGCCACTGCACTCCAGCCTGGGCAACAGAGTGAGATGCTGCCTCAAAAAAAAAAAAAAAAAAATGTCAGTCACCTTGATTCTTTATGCAGCTTGCAGGATGTCTCCCTTACTCCAATCCTATAGTTCTCCCAACTCTATTGATAGAAGGTAGAGAATCCCATCCCCAAACATGACAGAAGAGTAACACAAAACACATTCAGCACAGACTTAGCCTATTTGCCACAGAATGCCCATTATGCTGAGAGCATGGGCTTGAGAAAATTGGGAGAAGATGGTGGTAGGAGCACATGTCTCAGATCCCCTCTTTAACTTAAAACCCAACACCAATCAAGCTGGAAGGGTCTGGAGGGTTCATTTGAGGCCACAGGTCTCATAGCATCCCTGGAGGAGAGGGCAGATGTAGACTCTCTTCTGGTTGGCATCTGGGGAAAGCTAAGGAGCCTGTGGCTACAGACAAGGGTGTGCAGCAACTTAAGGCCCTGGGCATACCTGGATTGCTGAGGACCTCAGGCGTCAGAGCCTGTGATTGTTTTCAGGAAAGCTCTTCCTCTGTGTACCTGTGACCCAGTGGCTCTGGACGGGCCTGCCCATTCCTGTTGATCCCAGGAGGACTGAGTTAAATTGTGCAGGTCTGTGGCAGGGGAGGACCATCATCCCCACTACACTCAAGGGGAATTAACAGCATTCCAGTTTTCTCACTGTGGGCTCACCAACTTGCTACTGCTCAGGAGGCCTCAACATCCTGGCCAGTGTGGGGCCTAAAGGCACAACCAAGTGAACAGTTTAAAAAAATACACACTTGTAACTGTTTAAGAGGACTCAGTGCCCTCAGAAAGGGAGACAAAGAGACAAAGAGGAAGAGCAGGGTATGGAACTGTTGAATAAGGAGGCTCCCTTTGAGGGACAAGTCAGGAAAGACCCAGATGGTAACTTGTGATAGAGAACTAATGAGAACCCCCAAGACGATTTAAGTAGAGCACCGAAAATATGTTCTGGAAGTTTAGGAGAAACAAAAACAAAAAAACTTGATGCTATGGACTGAATTGTGTCCCCTCAAAATTCATGTGTTTGGAATCCCCAGTGTGATGGTGTTTGGAAATGGGGTCTTGGGAGATCATTAGATTTCGATGAAGTCCTCATAATGGAATTAATCCCCTTAGAAGAAGAGACATCAGAGATCTTGCTGTCTTTCTCCACCCCCTGCCATCTGTCTCTGTCTCTGTGTCTTTCCAGAAAAGAGAGTCCTCACCAGAAATGGCTACTCTGCCACCTTGATCTTGGACTTCCAGCCTTCAGAACTGTGAGAAAAGAAATTTCTGTTGTTTAAGCCATGCAGTCTCTGGTATTTTGATATGGCAGCTCATGTGACTAAAATACTCAATATCTTTATTTTAAAATTTGTTGTGAGTTGAAAAAGAAGATGTTCATGGCTGAGAACCAAGTTAATGACCCAAAAGATCAAGAGCTCACAACCAAAAGCAAAAACACAGTAAGATGAAAATCCTAAGGGAAAAGATCAGAGGTTTAAAGGAGGTTTATCCATGCTGTCAGGCCATGATATCTCTTACTCGCTGCCTATATGCAAGGATTCAGGATATCTTAATATCAGTGTTCCTAGCCAATGAAAATAGAAAACAGTTAACCAAATGTCAATTGACTCAGATCAGACACCTGAAGACAAGAAAAGATCAAGGGAAAGGAAATGGAGGTGAGCAATGAATCTTTCGATCTATAGCTACACCAGATGGACCACAGCAGTGTGTCAGGGATCTATAATGGACTAGTGGAGAAGAATACTTCAAATAGAAGACATATACTTACGGAATTGCAAGAAAAACTTTTTTAACATTATAAAAGGAAATTTCAATATGCATCTTTCAGATTTTTACAAACCAAGCAGAGAAAAATCAATAATGATATAGAGGACCTGAATTATGTAATTGACAAGAGCAATAAGCATGGAGAGAGAGCTGCGTTTCCTACAAGCAGAAAATACATCTTTTGTATCCATGTTACAAAAATTGATCATGTGCTTGGCCATAAAGAAAACTTCCCCAAAGCAGAAATTTTAGAAGCCATGTCCTTGGTTCATACTCTAATAAAGAGAAATGAACAGATAATTTCAAAATTACATTATTAGAATTAAGAAACACTCCCTTGGTTGACCCCCTTATTTAAAATACGTCAAAACTTGTTCATAATTTACCTGGAAATGCATCCAAAAACCAAGCTGGATTGCGGGATGAGAGAGCTGGATAGTTAGATGCATAGGGGATTCGATAAGTACAGCAAAATGTTCCTTGTGGAATTTAGTGGTGGTGTTCCCTGTATGATTCTTTCAACATTTTTACAGGTTTGAAAACTTTTTATAATAAAATATTGGAAGAAATATATCAAAAACTGAAATAAACAAACATCTACAAGCTATTGAAAGGAAGGTTTCATACCGAAACCACAGCTAAAAATGTATTCAAAATTGTTCTATCCTTAGAGCTTACTGTTTAAAGGAGTTCATTTGTTTTCTTTCTAAAACTCTTTATCAAGTAGCTACTATGTGTCAGGCATTGCTCTAAGGGCTTACATGTATTTACTCATTTAATCTTCACAACCCATTTTTCAGGTGAGGAAACTTAGGCACAGAGAGTGTAGGTAACTTGCCCAAAGTCACACAGCTTGTAAATGACAAAACAAGGCTTTGAGCCAAAGCAGTTCACGTTCAGCATCTACAAACATAATCACTGCATTAGCTTGTCCCTAAGTTTTTCAAATTAGGAAATGAGAATAAAAATCATGCAAAATAAAGTAGGAAGATTGATTTGAAAAGGTAAAAGCTGAAACTGGTTAAATAAAAAAGACAAATTATGAAAGGAATGATAAAAAACTAAAATCTATTAAAGACTTCTACAATAGAAAATTCCTAAAAAGTATAAGAAAGAAGCTAATATATAATTCTTAGGAATGAATGAGTAGATTTTACTACAGGTATGAAATAGACTAAAATATCAGAAAATGTTAGGGGCACTTTATAATAGTAAATTGGAGTAACAAAAAGCAAATTAGGATTACAAAAAATCAATCTAAGAAGAATATGTGAAAAAAAACCATTAAGGAGCTTTTTTATTATTATTTTTTAGACAGAGTCTCACTCTGTCACCCAGGCTGGAGTGCAGTGGTGTGATCTCAGTGCAACCTCTGCCTCCCAGGTTCAAGCGATTCTCCTGCCTCAGCCTCCAAAGTAGCTGGGATTATAGGCACCTGCCACCATGCCCAGCTATATTTTTGTTGTTTCTTTCACCATGTTGGCCAGGCTGGTCTCGAACTCCTGACCTCAAGTGATCCGCCCACCTCGGCCTCCCAAAGTGCTGGGATTACAGGAGCAAACCACTGCACCCAGTCCTAGAGCTACTATTTTAAAAGACACTTGGCTCATTTGGTTTTATTTCCCCTCTCAAACTTTTGAATATGAGAAACTTATTTTTGGCTTCCTCTAGACCTTAGAAAAAAGATGGAAAATGTTTTTAATATAATTTTGAGTTTCAGATAAGTACGCAGGTGTTATTTCAGAGTGGACAAAACCTGTAAACTCTACATATGTGTATATATGTTGTTCAAGCATTAAGAGAACTATGGAAGGTTGTAAACCAGGTCATTAACGTTGTTTATTTCAAGAGGATGAAAATTGAGTGGATTGAAGTTTAAAGAATGAGCTTTCTCTTCCCTCTCATTCAGTTCGCCTGGGGGTATGAAAAGAGAAATCACAGACACACTCCAAGCCCCTTCTGCTTCTGCCATGCGAGTGCCACTACCGCCATGGGCCTCACCATCTCTTCTTTCTTCCCACACCTCTTTGACAAGAAGCAGATGCACATTTTGATGGTTGGATTGGATGCTGCTGGCAAGACAACCACTCCGTATGAACTGAAGTTAGGGGAGATAGTCACCACCATTCCTACCATTGGCTGCAATGTGGAAGGAGTAGACTATAAAAACATTTGTTTCACAGTATGGGATGCTGGTGGTCAAGATAGAAGTAGGCCTCTCCGGAAGTATTACTTCCCAAATACCCAACATCTTATATTTGTGGTAGACAGCAATAATCGTGAAAGAATTAAGGAGGTAGCAGGTGAGCTGCAGAAATTGCTTCTGGTAGATGAGTTGAGAGAGGCAGTGCTGCTGCTTTTTTGAGAATCACAGGATCTGCCAAATGCTCTTCGATCTCTTCCTAACAGGACATGATCTGTTCAAGCCACGTGCATAACACAAGGAACTGGTCTGTATGAGAGACTTGACCAGCTGTCAAAGGAGTTTTCAAAATGTTAAATGAAACTAGATATCTAACCAAGGACATTTTGATAAAACTGATCTTGGACTTACAATAAAATTAGTTTGTATCCTGGTTATTAAACAATATCTGGGACTGGTTTGAGCAGAATATTAAACTTATTTTATTGCCAATTATTGTTTACCAAGTATAATGTTGCTACTTAGCAATGTGCTTGGTTTTAAAGAAATGCTCCTTGGGGAAAAAAAGAGTCCTCTTTTAATTTTACTTCCCATAAGCCTAAATGCCTAGACATAGCTATAGCAAAACCTTTACATAAATCCATTTTGAATGTTTGTTGAGCCCAAAACAATAATGTTTTAAAATCATCCCCTTCCTACTTTACTGATACAGTTATTCCTGAGACGTTTGCTGATTTTTAAATGTAGCATTCCATTTGTATTTATTTCCTTCCCTTGCCGAAAATATTTTTTCTTTTTTTTTTTTTTTTTTGAGACGTAGTCTTGCTCTGTCGCCCAGGCTGGAGTGCAGTGGTGCGATCTCGGCTCACTGCAAGCTCCGCCTCCCAGGTTCACGCCATTCCCCTGCCTCCGCCTCCCGAGTAGCTGGGACTACCGGCGCATGCCACCACACCCGGCTAATTTTTGCATTTTCAATAGAGACAGGGTTTCACCATATTGGTCAGGCTGGTCTCCAACTCCTGACCTCAGGTGATCCACCAGCCTTGGCCTCCCAAAGTGCTGGGATTACATGCGTGAGCCACCGCGCCTGGCCATATTCGGATGGTTTTTACAACTCAACAGATTGTCTTCCTTTATATTGTGTCTTTTTTATGTTGCATGTTGCTTGTGGTATCAGCCTGATTTTTTGCTCAGTATATAATAGTTCTGCTGATGTTTTATTGTTTATTGGGTGAACATATCTTAAGAGTTTTCAGAAAACATCAAATTCAATGAATACATTTTCTTCATAACCCATTTGGAATTATTCCAAAAAAAGATTTTATATACATATATGATTTATTATATATATAATCTGTTATATATGTGCATATTATACATATATATGCTTATACATATTGTTAAATGACTATAATTCTGTATGTGTGCATATACATTATAATCATATAACTAAATATTGTGATGATTATATATTATATAAAATATATATTCGTGTATATATTTATATATACACACACAGAACTAGGATTTCCTTCGTCTTCCAATGTGCTTTTCGTAGCAATAAAAACTGAATGTCTGTGTGTCACCCTGGTTCAGTTCTCTAAATATGAGCTGTTATCCTGGAGTTCATATTCTGCACATTTCACGTGGCTTGAAGGCTTTCTAAAGTGTCCTGGATGGTTCAAGTAACTTGCAAATTTCCAAACTATGTCACAAAGATCTGGAGACAAAATTTGGGATTTTTCCACAAGTTTTAATTGGGATTGATGAAGGAGGGTTGCCATCAGACAGAATGTCTGTTTCCAGGAATACAAACTCCAAGAGTCACCCCTATGCCTGCAAAGAGAAAAATCTGGTTACCTGCCCCTTTCTACTGTTTTTAGAGACGGGGGTAGAAGTCCTGGCTGCCAGGACCACTGATTTGCTGATTCCAAGAGTAACCCAGCACAGCAGTGAGGAGACTGTGTGTGTCTTGAAAGGAGAGCTGTCACTAGATTCAACTTGTCTTCCAGGAATGATTGTGATGCAGTGCAAAATTAACCTGGGTAGGGTAGGCCTCTGTGAGGTCTGAATCAAATATTCAAATGTGTTCTTCTCCAGACTGGTGCAGAATTATTGTTGTCGTTTTTGTTTGTTTGTTTTGGTTTGGTTTTTGAGTCTGAGTTTTGTTCTGTCGCTCAGGCTGGAGTGCAGTGGCATGATCGCGGCTCACTGCAACTTCCACCTCCTGGGTTCAAGAAATTATCCTGCGTCAGCCTCCTGAGTAGCTGGGATTACAGGTGCGTGCCACCATGCCCAGCTAATTTTCATATTTTTAATAGAGACGGTGATTCACCATGTTGGCCAGGGTGGTCTGGAACTCCTGACCTCAGGTGATCTGCCCGCCTCAGCCTCCCAAAGTGCTGGGATTACAGGCGTGAGCCACCATGCCCAGCCTGGTGCAGAATTATTATTAAAAATTCACTCTGTACCTAACAGTAGCATGGCTCAGCCCGAAGCTTCCCAGCCTGATGATGAAAACATCGTGTAGAAAGGCTCCAGAAGCTCAAATATCCTTTATACATGCCTTGTGTTACTCAGTCCCTCTCTCCCCCACAGAAATAAATTCATCTGCTCTGATATGTGCTACTTCACACAAAGCCAGCTCTAATTGTTCTGCACCCTCTTTTGCTTTTCTGGGTGATTACAAATTGATTTTGGGGTGATGCATTCTAGTCACTTCCAGGTACATCAGGTAAAGCGAGCTGCTCTGTAATTATTAAACTCATCCTTTGTCCTTTTGAGAGATGAGCACAATAGCTGTCTCCCTGTGTAAAGGGAATTTTCCCCTCTTCCATTAATTCCCATGGTTAGTGGTTTTCACAATAAAATCTGTCAGTTCCGTTAGATGAGTTCTTTCATTCTCAAAAGAACAGGCCCAAATCATACCAGTCAAAGTTGCTGTAAATGAGAACATCCTTGGAAAATAAATGTTTTGGGCAAATGTAAGCACCCAGGGTGTTTATTTGTGTTCAAGCCAATGCAACACATCTATTGAGGGTTTACGGTGTTCCTGGCACATCACCACAGAGAAAACTGTCCTGCTGCCACACTCCCAGAAGCGCTTACATTCAAGCTAGCCACAAAAACATATTTCTGGTTCTAACAGCAGATGTGAAATTGTGAAACACATGCACACAAAAGGCAGGCAGCTTGAGGACCTGCATGGTGGTCTAGGGACGTCCTAAGGGCTGCCAGAGGGATGGAGAGAGAATCTGTGATTGCTGCTCTTATCCCTGGGGAATTGGGGGACTCAGGCAAGAATTCTGCCTCTCTCCCTCTTGTGTGACTGCAGATTGAAAGCAACTGTTTCCAACCCAATGACACGATCATAAGACTCTGTTTAGATAAAATGTTTTATCTTCTAAAGATGATGTTTACATTGTCTACTATCCAATACCAGAGGCCAGCAACAAGGCTTTACAAATCCCACTTTCCCAGTTCCCAAATGCTGCGAGAACACATGTGAAGCACAATTTAGTTTTTGATACAATACAAACACCTTGCATGCTTCCAGATTTCTAGCACATGATATAGTGGAAATAAAGTGGATAGAGTAAGAGACAAGCTAAAGCCATATCTTTCTGGGGAAATGCCTCTGGAAACTGTTTTCTTCTGGAAATATGGGCTCTCCAAATATGGGCTCTCCAAATGCCAACTAAAGTGAGTTAAATAGTCATGTATCTTAGTCAGCTCAGGCTGCCATAACAAAATGCCATAGACTGGGTAACTTAAACAACAGAAATTTATTTCTCTTTGTTTTAGAGTTGGGGAAGCCCAAGACCAAGGTGCCAGCTGACTCAGTTTCTGGTGAGGGCTCTCTTCCTGGCTCGCAGATGGCTTCCTTCTCTAGGTCCTCATTTGGCAGAGAGTGCACGAGCTCTCTGGTATCTCTCCTTACAAAGACACAAATCCTACTGGATTGGGGCTCCACCCTAAATGACCTCATTTACCCTTAATTCCTTCCTTATTTCTAATACATTGTGGGTGTGGTGGCTTACACCTGTCATCCCAGCACTTTGAGAGGTCAAGGCTGGAGGATCACTTGAGCCCAAGAGTTTGAGACCATCCTGGACAACACAGTGAGACCTCATCTCTTCAAAAAAATGCAAATATTAGCCGGGTGTGGTGGTACACACCTGCAGTCCCACCTACTTGGGAGGCTGAAGGAAGAGGATCACTTGAGCCCAAGAGGTCAAGGCTACACTGAGCCATGATCATGTCGCTGCACTCCAACCTGGGTGATCAAGTGAGACTCTGTCTCAAAAAAACAAATACAGTCACACTGGGGGTTAAGGCTTCAACATATGAATTCCAGGAAGACATAGTTTAGTTCATAGCACCATATAATTCAAGGTTCCCAGTTATTTCAACCAGAAAGAAATATCTTGCTGGTTGAGCAAAAGTGTTTTCCTGTGAGTTAAATAATGTAGGTAATTTCCTCAATTCTCTACTACATTTGGACCCTATCGATGCCATCCAGTTAGCAATGTGTGAATTAACAAGAGCTTCAAGTATATTGGCAATGTAAAGGCTATTTTCTGTCCATACCAATCAACTCCAAATTCCGCGTTACAGTCTCGTCTGCTGCTGCAGGCAGCCCTGCAGTACTGGAAAACAGCCAGCAGCTGTCATGGATGCACCAACAGCTTCTGCTTCTCCGTGTAATGCACATCTCCCATGCCCCTAGCTTTGGGGACTTGCCGTTCACCCCAGCACCGGCTGGCACATGGATGTGTCTGTGGAGGGGTCTTTGCTATTGCTGCCCTCGCGGCAGGGTTTTGGATGATGGGATTCTGCACACTCTCATCTTTCACTTCGGGGCATGTCATCCTGCTAAATTAAGAAGCCAGACAACCTTTGGGGTTCCTTAAGTCTTCAGGGCAGAGGAACACATGTATTCTCACCTTACATGGCTTTGCCTGGCTTTCTAAACAGCTGCTGTCCAATCACAGGAACAGCCCAGATGCCCTGGCAACCCAGAGTAGCAGTGGGCAGCAGATCTCAATGGCCACCTGGCCCCCGTGAAAGGTTTGGAGACCTCTTGAGCTTGAGACCACCAGCAGAGGCAGCTGAGAGATGAACACCCAGGCTGGAGGCACAGGGCACAGCACTGATGGAGAGCCCCACCAGGAAAATGAGACACGATGTTTCCCTGACCTTAGCCCAGCCCTTGTCCACTGTCTTGGAGAAGTTCCAAGCTTTCAGGCTCCAGAGGAAGCTCTGGCAGAACCCAAATGTGCTCTGCATGTTTCAGAAGTTCATCAAAGTCCTACTCTCCTCAAAGCCCCCAGGCCCCATGGAGCAGAAGGGGATGCGGAGGGGTGGGGATACAGGGAGGTTGGAGGGTGATGGATGAACTGCCAGGCAGGGACAGGAGAACACAGGGACGGCAGTCAGGCAGCCCAGACAGAGCACTCACCATTCTAGACCTTCACCCAGGCCAGAGACAAATTTCTTTCCATGTGTGAGGGGTCGGGGACATGCAGGAGTATGGGGAACTAAAGGAGAACAAGAAAATATGATTACTGTCATTTATTTTGTCCAAGTTCCACCTGGTAGCAGCCAAGGGGCTCACAGAAAGCTGCAGACTTGTTCCTCCACCTCAAAACCCAGGAGGGACATTTCCATTCACAGCTGAGAACCTCGCAGAAGAAAGAAACTTCCTTTTTTTTTTTTTTAAAGCAAAACAAACAAAAAAAAAGTTTTTTAAATCTCTGGTTAAAGCAAAAAGCCTGAGGCGAGGAATGAGGAACACACTGCTGTCTAATCGAGCCACTGTGATGACTGACTGCAGCAGCTGAGTGCAACAGTGTACATATATTTGTGTGTGTGCTTATGTGTGTACGTGTATGTGGTTGTGGTTGCCTGTGTGCAGATGTCTGCTGGCAGGAGACTGGAGGTAAGTGGGGAACAAGATAGTATTTGTGTTAAATAAGATGATTTTCACACATTCGTCATGGGGGTAGGAGAGAACCTTTGTTTCACATTTGGGTGGTTTTCTTGCTTTCATACTTGTGGAATACCGGCACTGTGCTACCCAGACCCCGCATATTTGACTACGCCTCATCTGACGTGACCTAGGAGGGACGCTGCCTCTCCTGGGCTCCCACCCTAATCTCTCCAGTCCCCAACAATATTCTGAGCAACACACATAAAAAGGCTTTGGAAACAACCTAGTCTAATTTATACTTCTGTAAAAGATGCTTATTCCATCACAGTATCACACCTCCCTATAGGCCCTATCTCCAAACACAGGGGGGTTAGGGCTTCAACATATAAAGGGGGAGGGGGACACCCAGTCTGTAGGTGGGGTTCGGGCATCTGCCATCTGTGTTAACAACTCTCCCAGGTGATTCTGCTGTGCCTAATGGCGCATAATCCAGGGCTTGTGCCTGATGGACCCGGGTTGGAGAATTCTAATTCCTGCCTTCCTTCCCATATGAGCAGCACAGTCTGCCCGTGGAGTGGGCTGCCCTGCCCAGTACCTGGTCTTGCTCACTTGGCTGTGTTTGGTCATGGCCTCACCATGGGGCTCCAGGCTCTGCTGCTGCCGACCTACTGCTTACCAGCCTTGGAAAACTGGGTAAGTCATTTCCCTTCCCTTGGCCTCAGTCTCCTCATCTGACAGTGAGGGGCTTGCACAGAAGAGTCTCTGCAAAGTCCCAACTGACATAAAACACTGATCCTTGAGAGTAATATTCTAGGGGCTTCCATTAGGCCCAATTCACAGTTTTAGCATGGAATTTTAAAAAGCATCGAGGGCTCCTTACCCCATTCCAACTAAGAATATACTATCGCCCATGCAAAATGCCCAACCAAAAAAGTGCCTGGCATGTCACCGCCCTGTGAAATCTAGGTGTCGGGGAGATCAAAACAGAGGTTGTCCTTTTTCTTTGAAGTCAGACATGCCATGTTCTTACCATGAGTCAAAATCCTTTCCTTATTCAGTTCAGGACACAGGTTTATCTCTGGCTTCCCGGGACTCATGGATTTTCTTCCCTGAACAAAAGCATAGTGCGTCTCTACAACCTCTCCAGGCTCCTGGGTACAGATGAGACTTTGGGAAGGATGTTGAACCATTTTAGCAGGCATGGGTAAGTGACATTTAAGCCCCACACATCCAGTATCAGAAGCCAAGAAGGGGTGAGGAGGGAGGGGAGTTCACCTCTGCCCTTGCCACCCTGGTTAGCTTTGTCCAGCCTCAGCAGACAAGACCCTCTCACTTCCTTTTGTCCTCCTAGGCCCCTTCCCGCTT
The DNA here is from genome assembly GCF_028878055.3 of Symphalangus syndactylus. Taxonomy (NCBI): domain Eukaryota; kingdom Metazoa; phylum Chordata; class Mammalia; order Primates; family Hylobatidae; genus Symphalangus; species Symphalangus syndactylus. Next base: position 19,566,862 of record NC_072437.2, read on the forward strand.
TGCCTCCTCTTCTGCTCTTCTTGATGCTTAGAATACTGCTCTCTTCTGTCTACCTAAACATACTTATTTTCCAAAGCACAAAGAGTATATATGAGGGACCAGGGAGAGTGAGAGGCAGAAGGAGGAAATTCTCTGAATCATTGCAGCCTACGTGATTTTCCTCTGCTATAAATCACTGTTGCACTTGTGATCCTGACCATTGGCATCCCCTATTCCAAGCCCAGAGAGGCAAGCACTGTGTGGGTTCTGCACAGCGCTGAGTCCCCAGGGTCTGAAAGATGACCTGGCCCAGAGTGAGGGCTTGGTAACTATTTGTGAAGTAGGGGAATGAGTGAGTCCCACGAGTCATCGTTACCTTACAGTCCCTGCCTCCTCTTGCGGTCTGTTTCAAGGACTGTGTCTTCATGCCTTGGTTCTAAGATAGACCCAGACTGTTTTGTTTTTTTTTTCCCCTGAAAGAGTCTCGCTCTGTCGCCCAGGCTGGAGTGCAGTGGTGTGATCTCAGCTCACTGCAAGCTCTGCCTCCTGGATTCACGCCATTCTCCTGCCTCAGCCTCCCAAGTAGCTGGGACTACAGGCTACTGCCACTACATCTGGCTAAATTTTTTTGTATTTTTTAGTAGAGACGGGGTTTCGCCGTGTTAGCCAGGATGGTCTTGATCTCCTGACCTTGCGATCCACCTGCCTCAGCCTCCCAAAGTGCTGGGATTACAGGCACTTTTTTCTTTTTATCTCCAGAACCTGCAAGGAGCCTTGTCCACTGTATGCACTCAATGAATGCTAGAGTGAATAAATGAAGAGCCATGTCAGAACTGGCATTCAGCACCGAATGGGAGAACCTCCTGGGGAAGTTGATGGTGGAAATGCAAAAAGGTATGGAAGGAGAGCAGGCACAAGTCCACCTGTAGCCACCCAGATGTCCTGGGGCAGTGTGGCCTCCATGGGAGGGCTGTGATGGAGCCTTCCTCCAGACAGTGTGCCAGCTGGCTTAGCAGACACCTCTGGTGGCCCCTGCTGCAGTTGTGGACAGCAGTTGTGTGTCGCTTTCTCTTGCTCTAGGCTCTGCCCAGTATATCTGCCTTCACCCACACTGCTCTGATCCTGCCGTGGGAGACCTGGGAAAGAGCCCACTCCATACATCTCCACGTGTTGCTTGAGAGTTCTGGGAGAAGCCACAGCTCCAGGAGCAACGGAGGAGGGACACCGCTGCAAGACCACTCTCAGGTGGACGGAAGGGTTGGGCAGGATGGAGTCCCCTTGCTGACAACAGCGGCCCATCCTGTAACCATCCCTTATGCTGACTTTTCCTCCTTCCATCTCTCTCTCTCCCCGTCCCCTCACATATACTATTTAGGCTCTGAAAAATAAGTATATTTAGGTGGACAGAGAGAAGAAAGCAACAGTCTAAGCATAAAGAAAAGCAGAGGAGAGACAACGAGGCAAGGAGCCTAGAAAAAGAGAAAGACGAGAGAGGCCATTTGCTGCAGCCAGCTGTGTGGTTCATAGTGGGGCTTGTATGCTAAAAAGATCACAGTCTACAGGACAAATCAGTGCAGGTACCAGACCCATGCTGGTTATCAAACACTATAAATACAGCAGGAAGGGTAGGGAAGAGGGAGAGTCCAAACTCGCCTGGGCACGCGTGTGTGAGCAGCAGCCCCGGCAGAGCAGGCACCTCCGCAGGTCCCCTCCATTTAATAATGTGAGGCTGCATTGCCAAAGCCATCCACTCCAAAGCCATCACTTGTGGCTCTCAATCAGTTTTAGATTGGCTTAATCAATCCTAAACAAGAGGAGCCCCATGCCATCTTCGTGATGCATGGACTAAGACATAAATATGTAAGCAGTTCTGTATTAACATTAATTAGCAGCAGTAGCCTGGAAGTGGTTAGCGTAACACTGGGAATGGCTAATGGAATTGTGTATCTTTTTCCTGCACCATGAGCATCGAGAATCATGCATAATGTAAAAGCATAGATTGCAGCTGGTAGCAGCAGGCTGTATCACAGGAGATGATTTTGACTTTTCATGATCATGAACAACTACCTTTCAATCAGGCCCCCAAAGCAAATACTAGCCTACAGCCCTGGGGGTGCAGATTCACACTACCTAACAGTAAATAACAATCCTGCTCAGAGGCCCCAAAGCTGGGCTTTTTATTTATGTTCTGTCCATATTTATAGAGTCTAGAAGGAGTGCAGGCGGTGACAGAAAGCAGGTGCCACCTGACCATATGGGAGGCTGATTGAGACACGGGAGATGAGCTCATGCTGAGAATAGACAGCTGAGTTCTGGCTGGGCAGAGGACGGTCGGCCTGGAAGCGTCATGGATGCACCACCTTCTGTACTCAGAATTGCTCAGACTCAGGAAAGACGAGCTGCTGGAGAAGCCAAGCCCGTTTAATGGTTTCAGCTCATCTCCTGGTAATAGGACCTCATCCCTGGGTTAGAACAAGGAAAAGTGGGGAAAATTCTGGCAGTCTCCTCAATTTAGCCTTTTGGTCTCCATCACCTGCCTTTTCTCACCCACTACAATCTATTGCAGGGTTTTTTTCCAACGGCGATATTGAGATATGATTCACCTACCATACAATTCACCCATTAAATGTGTATAATTAAATGATTTGGCATCTATTACATTATTTGCAAAATTATGGTGAAATGGTACAAAATGTACCATTTTCACCATGTTTAAGTATACAGTTCTGTGCATTACATACAGTCACATTGTTGTGCAGCCATCACCACCATCCATCTCTAGAACGTTTTCATCACCCCAAACATAAACTCCCTACCCATTAAACAATAATTCTCCATTCTCTCCTCCTCCCAGCCCCTGGCAATGTCTAATCTACTTTGCCTCTATGAACGTGTCCATTCTAGAGATTTCATATCAGGGAACTATATAGTTGTCTTTTGTGTGGTTTATTTCACTTAGCATAAAATCTTCAAAGTTCATCCATATTGTAGCACATATTAGAATTTCATTCCTTCTTATGGCTGAATAATATTCCACTGTATACGTATTCCACATTTTATCCATTCCATCCATTGATGGACACTGGAGTTGTTTCTACCTTTTGGCTATTGTGAATAATGCTATAAACATTGGTATATTAGCCTGTTCTCACACTGCTAATAAGGACATACCCAAGACTGTAATTTATAAAGGAAAGGGGTTTATTGAACTCACAGTTCCACATGGCTGGGGAGGCCTTACAATCATGGTGGAAAGCAAAGGAGAAGGAAAGTCACACCTTACATGGCAGCAGGAAAGAGAGCTTGTACAGGGGAACTCCCATTTATTAAACCATTGGATCTCATGTGACTTATTCACTATCACAAGAACAGCACAGGAAAGACCCACCCCATGATTTAATTACCTTCCACCATGTCCCTCCCATGACATGTGGGAATTATGGGAGCTACGATTCGAGATTTGGGTGGGGACACAGCCAAACCATATCAATTGGCCTATAAGCATCTGCTTGAGGTCCTCTGTTTAGTTCTTTTGGATATATACACAGGAATAGAATTGCTGGATCATATGCCAATTCTACGTTTGGCTTTTGAGGAACTGTCAAACCATTTTCCATAGTAGTTGTAGCATTTTGTAGGAGGGTTCCAATTTCTCTACAGCCTCACCAATACCTCTTATCTTTTCCATTTTTTGTTTTGTGTGTGTTTATAGCCACCCTAGTAGGTATGAAGTGGTATCTCCTTGTGATTTTGATTTGCACTTCCACGATGACTAATGATGTTGAGCATCTTTTCACGTGCTTATTGGGCATCTGCAGGTCTTCTTGGGGAAAAGTTGTATTAGTTTGATGGGGCTGCCATAACAAAGTACCACAAGCTGGGTTAAACAACAGAAGTTTATTTTCTTTCCGTTCTGGAGGATAAAAGCCCCAGATCAAGGTGTCAGCAGGACTGATTTCTGCTGAGTCCTCTCCCCTTGACTTGTAAATGGCGTCTTCTCCTGTGTCTTCACGTGGTCGTTCTTCTGTGATTGTTTACGTGCTTTCTTCTGTTTTCATGCTCTAATCTCCTTATAAGGACTAGGGCTCATCCCAGTGATCTCATTTAACCTTAATTACCTCTTCAGAGACCCTGTATCCAAATACAGTCACATTCTGAGTACAGGGGGCTAGGACTTCAACATATGAACTTTTGGGGGCACATTCAGCCCATAACCAAGGTCAGTTCAAGTTCTTTTTGCCCCCCATCCCCTCTTTTTTGAGACAAAGTCTCACTCTGTTGCTCAGGCTCAGAGTATAGTGGCACAATTTCAGCTCACTGCAGCTTTGACCTCCCAAATCAAGTGATCCTCCCACCTCAGCCCCCTGAGTAGCTGGGACTACAGGCACACAGCACCATACCCAGCTAATTTTTGTATTTTATGTAGGGATGAGATTTCGCCACGTCGGCCAGGCTGTTCTCAAACTCCTCAGCTCAAGCAATTCTGCCTGCCTCAGCCTGTCAAAGTGCTGGGATTACAGGCATGAGCCACCATACTAGCTTTGCCCATTTTAAAAACTGGGTTGTAATCATAAGTTTTGATGTTGAATGTGTGTTTTATTATTCATTTTGGGGGTGGTGAAGGTGTCAGTAGAATAAGAAAGGTAAAGGTTATTGGGATTTTAGTCTTGGAATGTTTCATGTCATCAGTTCTAAGCACAGTCACTGTCCCAAAGGAAATATCTCCATTTTTTCCCCACAGAAACCCAACCATACTATCTATCTTCCAATAGGCTGTTTCCAATAGGTAGTGCAGTAATAGTCATCAGAGGTAAACAAGAAATCACTATATTATGATTAAGCCAAAGTTAGTTTTCGAATGTCTGCTAGACTGTAAATTTCTTGAAGGTAAGTGTCATTTCTTTTTTTTTTTTTTTTTTTTTTTTGAGACAGAGTCTCACTCCATTGTCAGACTGGACTGTAGTGGCACAATCTCAGCTCACTGAAACCTCTGCCTCCCGGATTCAAGTGATTCTCCTGCCTCAGCCTCCTGAGTAGATGCGAATACAGGTCACATGCCACCACACCCAGCTAATTTTTCTATTTTTTGTAGAGACGAGGTTTCACCATGTTGGCCAGGATGGTTTCGATCTCTTGACCTTGCAATCCGCCCACCTTGGTCTCCCAAAGTGCTGGGATTACAGGCATAAGCCACCACACCCAGTTGTCATTTCTTACTCAGCTTTGAGTTGCAGTATGCCTCAGGCCATAAAAACATTTTCTCGTGTAATAAATACAATATCCCATGTGGTAAGTATAATAATACCCATTCCACAGATGGGGAAACAGGGCTCATAGGGGTCAAGTAGCTTGCCCAAGCTGATGCAGCAAGCAGCAGAAGGAAAATGTGGGGTCCTGAATCTGTCCAATTCTTCTTTCCACTATACTATGATTCTTTTCTTCCTCAATGTGGAAATAAGATATGCATGCTCTTAAATCAGGAGAAGCATTCGTTCCCATGAGATCTCCGAGTAAGCTGAGCTCATTTCCAACAAGTACATGTTTACCATTCAGAAGGTATCATTCACTATCTGTCTCCATAAAAGATGTTTCTGCCTTTCCCCACTCCATTTTAGACCTTACATACAAATTAAATAGATTTTTTGTTAATAGACAAGAACTCAAGCCCAGGCAGTTATGTTCTGTTCATGGTAATTGTAATAAAGACATGGGATTCAAAAGAAAAAAAGTAAGAGGATTAGGGGCAGGTAGGCAAAGGGAAGAGAGATGTAAGTTTCAATACACCGAGAAATGGAAAACGATCAACAGTTGTTCTCCTCTTTTGTTGATTCTTAATCCAAAACAAGTGATTCACAAATTATACACACTGGTTTCAGCCCTCTGCCTCTGAGATAAATTTCTCTTTGTGTAGACATTCAGATAGACCTGGGCTTTTCTTGTAATGGACAAGAAGCTTCTGCAGGTAAGTCACAGCCCAACTCCACAGACTCTATCAAACAGCTGCTTCCCAAAGGGAAGGTATCTCTCTGTTTCTCCCACAGTAGAAGCCTGTGCCATGATGAATCCAATCATATCTATTTAATAAAGCCTAATGGGCAGTCTTTCTCCAATGGCTACATCAGCCATCCGTCACCAACATTGTTAAACAAAGAGGAAATTCTAAAAATTCTAAGGAATTTTGCAAACATTACGCATTCTTCTCAGGCTGAGATATTTGTTTTTTTGAGGAAGGACATACACACCCATGTGGTAACTTGTTTAATAATCAGCATTCATATAATCCATCTTTTTCCCCAGGAAGGAAAAATAATCACATGCATAGAACCTGTCAGTCAAGTCCTTGTTTCATAAGGGGCAATCTGACCAAGGGTGTCCCGGAACACCTTTTTATATCTACATGTTTTGTTTTTTGTTGTTGCTGTTGTTAAAAAAGCCAAAATTTCAGCAAATTTTATTGACTACCTTTTAAAAGCCCTATGCTGCTGTTTTACAAGGCATAATAAACCAGCTCATTTGGTCAAAGCATTCTACATCATTAGTTTGAACTAACTTTTACTGAAACAGCTACAGCATCAAAAGAGTTAAGGCAAATTGGAATTCATAGAAAAGGATAAGACACTTCACACTATGTTGAAAGAAAGACAGAAAGCTAAGAAAAGAGACACTGACGGCAACACTGAATTACAGCAACACTCGCACTGCAAGCACAGAACACCATGGGTGAAGTCAGACTATTTAAACTATATGTGTTTTTTTGTGTGTGTTTTACTTTTTGTTCTCAACATACTCATTGCTCCACAAGTATGGCCTAATACAGTACATGGTGGTGTGTGTTATGAAGACACGTTACACTTTGAGAGCCTGAATGATTGGGGTCACAGGCTCTGTGGACAGTTTTATAGCCCAAATCACATGCACTGTATCAAAGTCATCTGGTATGTATTTTACATACTTCTTCTGGTAGGTGACTATTTGGGTGGGCTCAGTAACTAATGGGATTAGATGAAGGTCTCTGACCAGCTTGGACCCTTGTTTCCAGTGCTAGATTCAAAGCCTGGCAACATGTGTGGGCCTCTAAGAACAGGGATTCCAGAGCAATCCTGAAAGATGGTTTGGGTTGAACAGTCAGGCAATGTCCATTGCTGTTACTCACTTTCTTATCCTGTTTCCCCTTTGATCCCACCCAACCAGTGGAGTGCTAGTAAATGTTCAACACCTGGCTCTCCAAATAATGCATGGAAATATATACATACCTGAGGCGATTACTGATTTTACTGATATACAGAATATGTATCACACAATTTACAAATGATAATAAAATCTACAATTCATTGTAAATTCCATATAGCTAATTGATTCTCATTGATTCTCAGTGCTTTCCTTGATTTTTGCCAAGCTCTTGTTTTCATAGCCAACCTACGGTTGCAGCTGATACATGAGCGTAGTTTTGATTAGAATGTTGACATTTTTGTTTGCATTAATGATTAGGGTGAAGGTGAAATAATTAAGATACACGTAGAAACACTACTTGATCATCAATGATCAGAGCAACTTCTTTGCTGATTCAGGTAACAGTTTTCTAATGCTAAAAGAATATTTCCTCAAATTTTTGTGCTATTGACAATGTAATGGCTATAGACATGACAATCTTTAAATTTAATATGGATAACATTAAGAGTCATCAGAACAATAAATCAAGCTTTGATTTATAGCAGTTGTCAATTTCCATGGCACAAATATCCCCACTATGGCTGACTTTAAGCTACCGAGGTGATGTCCTTGAACATGGATTTGGGAAGAGATGCCCAGTAGTGCCCCATGATATACTATTTGCATGATATAAGTGAAATAGATGTAAATAATTCAAAAGGTCAGATGATATTAAAATAAGTAGAAAGTACTGAGTACTGTATTTTTAATACAATTTAATTACAAGTTTAAACAATTTAATAAGCCTGCTGTGTTTAACAAGTGCTAAAAATCCTGGAAAATCTAACAATCAGTTCCTGCAAGCTATTAGAAGTCAGCTCCAGCATGCTATGCTATCCAACCCATAATAGGTTAGGTTATACCATGGACTTTTGGGAATGCTTTAAGCTGTAGTTAACAGGGTATATGACTAAAAGTGTCTAGAATATAGCCCTATGGAACTCAATGATTTTTGTTCATATTTGTAAAGTACTTAGAACAGTGACTAACAGATAATAGATGTCAATAAACATCTGTTGAATTAAGTTTATCAAAATAGAGGCATTTAATCATCACACATTGTTGAGAAGTCTAGGCACAGGTGATTCTAGAGCTGATCCCTCCAGGACTCTGAGTCAACCACTCTGTGAGGTCCTTGGCCTTTTCACTTTAGCTGAAAGGTGGCCACCATAGCCCTAAACACCAAATTCTCACAGCACAATTTCTAAGAAAGGAAACAGGGAACAACTAGATTGATGATTGATGTCTCCTTGCCATTTTCCTGTTTTCTCAAGTAACTAGAACAGAATCCCCAGCAACTCTTTCCTAGACCCTCTAATGGGAGATGGGCAAAAAAAAGGAGGTTGGTGTTCCTATGACAGTCAAATAATTTCCCTGATTTCCTACTAGGCCAATTCAATGTAAGGAATCAAGCAATACAAATATTTATTTCGGTTCAAATATCTTTTTCTGACTAATGCATAATCATTATTCTGGAACTTTCCATTCTCCTTGAAGTATTTTGAAAATAAAATCTACAATGACTCTTTCTAATTACCAAGTAATTGCCCTTAGAAAGAAATCTTCTTTCTACCTTAATTACCTCTCAAGTGTTTATGTACAACTTGACTGAATGTGGTCTATATCAGATTACAAATTATTGCAGTCAAATTCTTAATAAACATAATTGTATTATTTAAATCCCTTATAAAAATTTCCAAGTCCATAAAACATTTAGATGAGTTATAACAAGGGAATTTGAACATCTTTACGAGTATATTTTCCCGGGTTTTGAGTACCATATATGTTGTGATTAACAAAGAGAGCAATTGAAAGCCATTCACACATAAAATATTTATACCCAAGTAACCTTCAAAGATTTCAAAAAGCCCCTTTCTACCCAATACTCGGAAAGCGCCCAAGGAAATAAATGCAGCTTACCTTGGGCTCCCAGGCCTTTGGCATGGATTCTGGTCACTGGAGAAGATTCCCATCTGTCACCATCCAGACACATCTGTGGCAGAGAGAATCCCTGAGGTCAGGAAAAGGCAGCAAAGACACACCAGAAATAATAGCGACCAGGATTGGCTCTCTTTTCAAATCAGAAAAGAGCCATAGGACTTAGAACCACAAGGGATTCTAGAGATGGTTTTCCTCACTTGTATCCAAAACTATGTTCTCCACTGTCAGTTCTTTCTGGGAAATGATTTTATACAGAGGATATCAGATTTTTTTTTTTACTCAAAACTTCTCAGGGGGCCGGGCGTGGTGGCTCATGCCTGTAATTCTAGCACTAGCACTTTGGGAGGCCGAGGCAGGCAGATCGCTTGAGGTCAGGAGTTCAAGACCAGCCTGGCCAACATGGTGAAACCCTGTCTCTACTAAAAATACAAAAATAGCTGGAAATCACTTGAACCCGGGAGGTGGAGGTTGAAGTGAGCTGAGATCGTGCCACTGTACTCCAGTCTGGGCAACAGAACGAGACTCTGTCTCAAAGAAAAAAAGAAAAAAGAAAAAAAAAAAACAACCAACCACTTCTCAGGGGGCTTGTATACTATGAATCTTTAAAATATATGTGTATAACTCCCTTTTCCAAACCTGATGTAACTATAGAAACTTTTTTTGAATGGAACACTTTAATTTTTTTGTTTTTGTGGGAAAATATGTATAACATGAAATTTACCATCTTAACCATTTTTAAGTGTATAGTTGTGATAAGCATATTTATATTGTTGTGCAACCAATCTCCAGAAATTTCTCATTTTGCAAAACCTAAACTCTATATCTGTTAAACAAAAACTCCCCATTTCTTCCCCTACCCCCGGCAACTACCATTGTACTTTGTTTCTATGAATTCTACTACTCTAGGTACCTCGTACACATGGAATCATAGAGTATTTATCTTTTTTGACTGGTTTATTTTATTTAGCATAACATCCTCAAGTTTCATTCATGTTACAGCATTTGTCAGAATTTCCTTCCTTTTTCACTCTGAGTAATATTCCATTGTATGAATATACTACATTTTATTTATCCATTCATTCACTGATGGACATTTGACTTGCTGCCACCTCTTGGCTATTATGAATAATGCTGCTACAAACACAGTTGCACAAATATCTCTGCAAGATCTTGCTCTCGATTCTTTTGGATATATACTCAGAAGTGGAAATTCTGGATCCTATGGTAATGCTATGTTTAATTTTTGAGGAATGACCGCATTGTTTTCCATAGCTGCACCGTTTTACATCCCCACCAACAGTGCACAAGAGTGGAACTCCTTTTTTATTTTTTATTTATTTTTTTATTATACTTTAAGTTCTAGGGTACATGTGCACAACGTGCAGGTTTGTTACATATGTATACATGTGCCATGTTGGTGTGCTGCACCCGTTAACTCGTCATTTACATTAGGTATATCTCCTAATGCTATCCCACCCCCAACCCCACGACAGGCCCCAGTGTGTAGTGTTCCCCACCCTGTGTCCAAGTGTTCTCATTGTTCAATTCCCACCTATCAGTGAGAACATGTGGTGTTTGGTTTTCTGTCCTTGCGAGTTTGCTCAGAATGATGGTTTCTAGCTTCATCCATGTCCCTACAAAGGACATGAACTCATCCCTTTTTATGGCTGCATAGTATTCCATGGTGTATATGTGCCATAGTTGCTTAATCCAGTCTATCATTGATGGACATTTGGGTTGGTTCCAAGTCTTTGCTATTGTGAATAATGCTGCAATAAACATACGTGTGCATGTGTCTTTATAGCAGCATGATTTATAATCCTTTGGGTATAGACCCAGTAATGAGATGGCTGGGTCAAATAGTATTTCTAGTTCTGGATCCTTGGGAACTCCTTTTTTAAAGAACACTTTAGTTAACATAAAACTTAATAAACACCAGTCTAGTCCAAATCCACCCTTTTAAAATAGAGAAGTAGAAGCTCAAGATGGGAGGGACTTGTGCAATATCCCACAGCTCCTCAGTGGTGAGTCAGCCAGGGGCTTGCCGGGAAACAGACCACTCAGCTAGTTATGGAGAGAATTTCATATCGGAATTGCTTACAGAGGATGGGCAGCACTGCAGGGTGCCATTAGGGATATAAAGACACTCAGGAAGAGCAACAGTGAGAAACATTTACCACCCTTTGGCCTAAAGAGGAAAAAGAGAGAAAACGGCATAATTGAACCCAAGGAAACCTAGCGCCTTGAGGGCGGGTTGCTCAGCAGGAGCTGTCCTTGGAGGATGTGGTCGCCACCAGAGCTACAGCACAGAAGAAGCAGGTAAAGAAAACCCCGATTGCTCTCTCCTTCTGGCCATTGATCTCCTGCCTGGCTAAACCAACCCAAAGCCAGAGGGCAGGCTAAGTCCCTGGGTCCCAGAGGAGAGCAGAAACAGGTGAGGAGGAAAGAGAAAGGAGGGAGGATGGTGTTGGATGGACAATCCGGGGTGTCTGACGCAGAGGGTATCTGTAGATGGTTTTCTACACTCAGTGTTTGTCATAGAAAGTTAAAAATTTAGAACTTTTAGGGCCAGGCATGGTGGCTCATGCCTGTACTCCCAGCATTTTGGGAAGCTGAGTCTGGAAAATAGTTTGAGCCCAGGAGTTCAAGACCAGCCTGGCTAACATGGTGAGACCCCTGTCTCTACAAAAAATGTGAAAATAGCTGGGTGTGATGGCACATGCCTGTGGTCCCAGCTACTCAGGAGTCTGAGATGGGAGGATTGCTTGAGCATGAGGAGTTGAGCTTACAGTGAGCTGTGATTGCACCACAGCACTTCAGCCTGAGTGAAAGAGCAAGACCTTGTTTCAAAAAACAAAAAAAAAGAAAGAAAGAAAAAGAAGAAATAAAAGAAAGAAGAATGTTTAGGACATTAGAAAAAAGAAAATAAAAAAATTACCAACAATCTCATTACCCACAGAAACCCAAGTTAACATTTCTGTTTCCAGTGTATAACGTGTTGCAAGATGATATTGACATAGGAAGTTGGGCCTGTTTTCACCGCTGTGCAACGGCACCTCCAGAATGTCTACAGAAGGAACAAAGCGGCCAAAAGAAAGGACTAGATGTGAGTCCTGACATCACACTTACAGAGCAGGCACACTGGTTCTCATTGGATTGCGGGTTTATTTCAGGACCTATCTGGAGCTGCCAATGGAGACAAAAGGCTTTATCTTGAAGCTGCCATGTGCAGAGAGGCCTGCTCGTTTATTTTGGTAAGGTTCAGGAAGAAGGTGATGATTTATGTGGCAGATGAAAGCTCCCCTGCTCAAGGTACCTCTTGACAATGCTGTAAAAGAACTAATATGAGGGTTCTTGGGGAAGGGAGAGAATATATTTTACATGTAGAAGAATGTGAACTGTGGTGGCCACAGGGCAGATTGTGTCACATTATGTCTTTCAAACATCACCACCACAACCTGCCCCATCCCACTTGCCGTTCTGGCAACGTCACCTTGACACTTTTCTTGGGTGGTAGTCTCAGTCCTCTCTTCTCGAATCTGGACAAAACTTGGGCTGCTGTCACCAATATAATAAGTGAAGCGACTATGAACTTCCAAGGCTAGTTCTTAAAAATGCCACACACTCCTGCCTTGCTGTCTTGAGAAGCCAGTGCTTGGAACCCAGCCACAGTGAGGAAGCCCAAACCAGCCCATGTGGAGACGGCCCATGGAAAGGACACCTCTAGGCATTTAGGCTGATAACTCAGCTGATAATGAAAGCTACTTGTGGTTTATTCTCTGGATTTTTCCTTGCCCACTCCAAGAAAGCCTTTGTGTTTTCTTCCCCCATGAATAGAATCAGAAGTAGACAGTTCTCGAATCCTACCACTCTTTTGGAGATTATATCCTGAGGACAGAAAGGAGAACAATTGGTGTCTGGAAAAGGGAGAGGGGACATAAAAGGCATGACCATATATAAGGGAGAATCCCCTATACTAGAAAACTAGAACGGGGTAAGTACAGGAACTTCCAACCCACTAAGTCCCTCAAAATGGCCAAGGATGGTGGCCAGACCTCCGGGGAAATGGCTGCTTGTTGTATAGACAGAGATTGGACTCCCAGCCCAGGGCACTGCTTTGGCAGAGATTTCCGGATCCATGATGGCGAAGAAGCCGCAAAACTAGCAATGGGCCTCAGTGATGGGTTTCTCACAGGTAACCAGGTCAGACTAGAGGTCAGCTTCCAGGATAACTATTTCTGCTTATGATACCCCAGGACCTTTCTATATAATGGGGTGCCCCCAAATGACTGAATTTTTTGCCAGTGATGTACGATGGTGGCTTGGGGTTTACTTTCATTTGACATTTCTAAAAAATGTTCCAAAACAGATTACCAATCCCTCCTACATGACATTCATAGAAATCATTAAAAAGATATAAAAAAGTAAACACATAAGGGCATAGTCATGATTGGAAAGAAGAACAGAAACTCTGGATGAACGAGAACCATACAGAATCTCTTTTTTTCTTTTGGAGATGAAGTCAAGCTTTGTTGCCCAAGCTAGAGTGCAGTGGCACCATTTCGGCTCACTGAAACCTCCGCCTCCCAGGTTCAAGCAATTCTCCTGCCTCCACCTCACGAGTAGCTGGGACTACAGGCACATGCTACCGTGCTTGGCTGCTACATTTTGTATTTTTAGTAGAGACGGGGTTTCACTATGTTATCCAGGCTGGTCTCAAACTCCTAACCCTGTGATCCACCCACGTCGGCCTCCCAAAGTGCTGAGATTACAGGCGTGAACCACTGCGCCCAGCCCAGAATCTCTTAAAATTGGAAAGTAGGCAGGCATAAAGAGGAAAAACTGACCCCAGCTGGGAGTAGGAGAATTCTGCTATGAGCCTCAAGGGGTGCACCCAACCAAGAAGGGGGGATCCAGAAAGAGGAGGAGGAACTCAGAGTGGCGAAGGTGAGAGCAGCGTGGTAGGGCAGCCTCTGGGCAGGGCACCAGTGCCCATGGATGCAAATGCTTGCCTTCCCCAGAGCAGTAGGTACAGGAACTCTGGGAGCAAGAGACTCAGCGCATTGCCCCAGGTATGCCTTAAAGACCCACTGTGAGATGTCATCTCCTTACACACCACAGGAGCCTCCACCAGGCTCACTAAAGCCCGTGTAAAGCAGCAGCAACAATGGCAGTTCCCACCGCGTCTCAATCATCTGTGTGAACTATAATAGCAGATCTTCTAACAGGGAACCTTGGCATTGATTTACATAAGCAGAATCAAATATTCCAGCAGATCCAGCATCAGAAGATAGAAATAAGTGAAAAAGGAAAAACTTTCATTAAAGAAGCAGGTTGGTGAATAGAAGCAGTGTGTGTGTGTGTGTGTGTGTGTGTGTGTGTGCACGTGCACATATAAAATATCTTTAAATATTTAAGGACATAATGTGTGCGATCACAAGAATAGAAAGAGGCTGGGCGTGGTGGCTCATGCCTGTAATCTCAGCACTTTGGTAGGCCAAGGCGTGAGGATCACTTGAACCCAGGAGTTCAAGGTCAGTATGGGCAACAGAGCAAGACCCCATCTCAAAGAAAAAAGAACCAGTCAAAACTACTGGATGAATATTTTAATTGTTGAAATTTAAAAACCTAGTACGTGGGTGAGAAACAAAATAAGCACAGCTGAGAGGCAAATAGATTAGAAAATGGAACCATGGAATTTGCTCAAAATGACACAAAAATAAAGAGATTTGTAGAATAAATCTAGTTCCAGCATCCATGTAATAGGAGTTACAAAAGAAGAGCCTAGACAATACCATTCAAGACATAGGCGTGGGCAAGGACTTCATGTCTAAAACACCAAAAGCAATGGCAACAAAAGCCAAAATCGACAAATGGGATCTCATTAAACTAAAGAGCTTCTGCACAGCAAAAGAAACTATCATCAGAGTGAATAGGCAACCTACACAATGGGAGAAAATTTTTGCAACCTACTCATCTGACAAAGGGCTAATATCCAGAATCTACAATGAACTCAAACAAATTTACAAGAAAAAAACAAACAACCCCATCAAAAAGTGGGCAGAGGACATGAACAGACACTTCTCAAAAGAAGACATTTATGCAGCCAAAAAACACATGAAGAAATGCTCCTCATCACTGGCCATCAGAGAAATGCAAATCAAAACCACAGTGAGATACCATCTCACACCAGTTAGAATGGCCATCATTAAAAAATCAGGAAACAACAGGTGCTGGAGAGGATGTGGAGAAATAGGAACACTTTTACACTGTTGGTGGGACTGTAAACTAGTTCAACCATTGTGGAAGTCAGTGTGGCGATTCCTCAGGGATCTAGAACTAGAAATACCATTTGACCCAGCCATCCCATTACTGGGTATATACCCAAAGGACTATAAATCATGCTGCTATAAAGACACATGCACACGTATGTTTATTGCGGCACTATTCACAATAGCAAAGAGTTGGAACCAACCCAAATGTCCAACAACCATAGACTGGATTAAGAAAATGTGGCACATATACACCATGGAATACTATGCAGCCATAAAAAATGATGAGTTCGTGTCCTTTGTAGGGACATGGATGAAACTGGAAAACATCATTCTCAGTAAACTATCGCAAGGACAAAAAACCAAACACCGCATGTTCTCACTCATAGGTGGGAATTGAACAATGAGAACTCATGGACACAGGAAGGGGAACATCACGCTCCGGGGACTGTTGTGGGGTGGGGGGAGGGGGGAGGGACAGCATTAGGAGATACACCTAATGCTAAATGACGAGTTAATGGGTGCAGGAAATCAACATGGCACATGGATACATATGTAACAAACCTGCACATTGTGCACATGTACCCTAAAACCCTAAAGTATAATAAAAAAAAAGTTAAAGAACATATATATATATTATGTATTATATAAATATTTTATTTTATATAAAAAAAAAGAAGAGCCTAGAGAAATTAAAAGTGAATAAAATTTTAAGAAACAGTTGATTAGAAGTGTACAGAATTGAAGGAAGACATGAAGTCTCTGAAAGAAGCCATCAATACCCAGCAGGATAAACATTTTTAAAATTATCCAGATACAGTTGAGAAGAGAGAACATTTGCATCCACATGGCTTAAATATTAGGGCCAAGGACAACGACCACCTGTTTCAACATGACTTAATTATTTGCTCCAGGAAATCCTTGCCCAGAAAGATAAAGCTGTAAACCAATAAATAACTGCTATTTACTTTAGGAAATTCCTGCAAACCAGTTTGTCTGGGCAAATAGTTTGTGCATCTGGCCAGTTTTCCTCACAGGACAACCATGTTTTCATCTGGGCAAAGAGCTCTTTTATCACACAGTTTACTTATCAATATTTGCTTTGAGCCCCTAGCTTCACTGTGGCAACAATTCTAAACTATTAGTTACAAATTTGCTCATCCCAATCAGTTCTCCAGCTTGAAAGAACTGCCTCAAATCTCATGAGCTCAGACCCCAAAACGCTATAAATATCCTCTCCTGACTTCTCTCTTTGAGCCATTGCTAAGATCTCAAAGTGATGGTCTCCCTTACTACAGTAAGTTTAATAAACTTAGCTTTGCTTCATCAAAAGGTTATTTTGATAGATATTTTTGGGAGTTGACAGTTGAAAATCCATGAAGAAACTTCATCATTAAAATAAAAAGAAAATCCTTAAAATCTTCTGGGGAAGAATAAACTGGTTATCGACAAAAGAAAAATAATATGGCCAGGCGTGGTGGTTCATGCCTGTAATCCCAGCACTTTGGGAGGCTGAGATGGGTGGATCACCTGAGATCAGGAGTTTGAAAACAGCCTGGCCAACGTGCTGAAACTTCGTCTCTGCTAAAAATACAAAAATACAAAAAATACAAAAATACAAAAAATACAAAAATACAAAAATTAGCACTCCAGCCTGAGTGACAAGAGCAGGACTCCATCTAAAAAAAAAAAAAAAAGTCTGATTGACCTCAGCCTTCTTGACAATAACCATGGGCACAGGGAGACCTTGGAGCAATTATCTTCAATATCTAAAGGAAAATAATTTTGAACCTAGAATTTTCTAGCCAGACAAGCTATCCTTTAATACTGAAGTCAGCAAACTATAGCCAATGGACCAGCCCCATTTTTACAAATTTTTTTGGAATACAGCCACACCCATTCATTTATGTACATATCATTTGTGGTTGCTTTTGCACTACCTTGGCAGAGCTGAATAATTGCAACTGAGGCCATATGGCCACAAATCTAAAATACTTACTATCTGGACCATTTAAAAGGGCTTGCTGACACCTGCTTTAAAATAAAGACATTCAAAAACTAACAGATGCTGGCGAGGCTGCGGAGAAAAGGGAATGCTTACACACCAATGGTGGGAATGTAAATTAGTTCAGCCACTGTGGAAAGCAATTTGGAGATTTCTCAAATAACTTAAAACAGAGCTACCATTAGACTCAGCAATCCCATTATTGGGTATATGCCCAAAGGAAAAATAAGCCGTTTTACCAAAAAGACACATGTGCACGTATGTTCATTGCAGCACTATTCACAATAGCAAAGACCAAAGACATGGAATCAACCTGGATGCTCATCAACGGTGGAGTGGATAAAGAAAATGTGGTACATATATACCATGGAATACGGTGCAGCCATAAAAAAGAATGAAATCATGTCTTTTGCAAAAACCTCCATTATCCTAAGTAAACGCAGGAACAGAAAACCAAATACCATGTGTTCTCATTTATAAGTGGGAGCTAAGCATTGGGTACACACAGACATAAAGATAGGAACAATAAACACTGGGGACTACTAGAGGGGGGAGAGATGAAGGGGGCCAAGGGCTGAAAAAACTACCTATTAGGTACTATGTTCAGTACTTGGGTAATGGGATCATTTGTCCCCAAAACTTCAGCATCACTAAATTTATCCATGTAACAAACCTGCACATGTACCCCTATATCTAAAATAAAAGTTGAAATTATAAAACTTTCTAAAATTAAGATAAAGACATTTGCAGATATGTAAAATCTATAAAATTTACTATCCAATGATCCTCCTTTGAAGAATTACTGAAAATTATGGGGGAGTGGGAGGGAAGTTTCCAGAAGGAAGAGATGAGAGGTATAATGCTATGAGTTATAAACACAATAGCAAAATTTATTTTTACATTAAAATAAGTAGTAAATATTTCAGCTTTCTGTTTTAACATCCCATGCAATGTTAAATGCAATGGAAGCAGGTGAGATTTTAAGTAGAGAAAACTAAAAGGTCAGTAAAGTTTTTCTTCTCAGTGGGACTCAGGAAAGCAGAGGAAAAAGATAATTGCAGACAAAGCTTATTAATTCTAGATAATTTCTAGGTAATTACTAATTCTAGACCATGTTAAGTATTTAAGTATTTGATATAAAATATGTACATTTCCAACTTACAGAAGGTAAAAATGGAAAAATGAACCACTATTTAAAGGCAACTAGAAAGCCCAGTAGGAGAACACAAATTAAGAAAATAAGAATAAACCCAAACATACCAGTCAATTCCATAGATATAACTAAGGGACTCGGTTCATGTATTAGTCCATTTTCACACATACCCAAGACTGGGCAATTTACAAAAGAAAGAGGTATAACGGATTTACAGTTCCACATGGCTGGGGAGGCCTCACAATCACGGTGGAAGGTGAAAGGCATGTCTCACATGGCGGCAAGGGAAGAGAGGTTGTGCAGGGAAACTCCCATTTTTAAAACCATCAGATCTCGTGAGACTTATTCACTATCAAAAGAATAGCAAGGGAAAGACCCACCCCCATGATTCAATTACTTCCCACCAGGTTCCTCCCACAACACGTGGGAATGGTGGGAGTTACAATTCAAGATGAGATTTGGGTGGGGACACAGCCAAACTATATCAGTTCAACCTTGTGTTGATGATGTGTATACTTTGTGGCTGGTATTATTATAGGCACTAGAGACACCACTATTGATGGCTGTCATGAAGCTTACACTTTAGTAAGGAAACAGACCATCAACCAATAGGTATGTTATATAATCTTGAATATAGGTGCTATTTTAATAAGAGAAAAGGCAGAGTTAGGGGCTGGAGAGCAATATAGGTTGGTCAACTTGGAGGCTATTGCCTTAGTCCAGGCAATATGTGATGGAGACTTGGATTAGGGTGGTACTTGTAGAAGCAGTGACAACTTACAGAACTGGGAAGATATTTTGAAAAAGATGACAGGATTTGCTGATGGAATCTATGAGAGGTGGGGGGAAACTTAGGTTAAATTGGTGTTGAAGTGGATCAGGATGTGCCACCCCGAAAGATGCCATTTTGACGTAAAAATTATTTTGAGCTGAAGGCAATTGAGAATGAACAGGTGCAGGGAGTTCTCTGCTGTCCCCCATCCACCTAAAAATAGGGCATACATTTGCCTTTGTGAAGGTGGCATGTTTCCCTTTGTAAAGGTGTCCCCCTCTCCTGTCCCAGGAGAGTGACTCTTATCCCCTGAGATGGAGAGCTGGCACCGAGATGAGTCTGCATAAACACAACTTACTAAAATAACCCTTTTCTTCCATTTGTTTCCCTCCATATATTTCCTTGTCATTTCCCCACAATTTGTTATCCCTTTAAGCCCAAAGCCCCTTTCCTTTATCAAAATGATATTCAGGCCTAGTGTCTAACCCCTTCTTTGAGTTTTACTTCTCTTCTCTCAACTCCTATACACATAAATATTAATACAAATTGTGTCTTTTGTTTCACAGGTCCCTATCACTAACCTTAAGAGGGTAGAGGAAAAGTTTTTCCTTCCCTACAGCATATTAAAAGGAATATTCAATTTAATATTAAAACACATATACACACAAACACAAAATCAACTACTTATATCCAGTTTATAAGACACAGACTATAGTAGACACTTGGGACTCCACCTGGACCCCTTTTCGACGTGGTGAAGCCACCCCCAGCTGCTGTGAGTATTGGTTCTTAAAGTCTCATGGGCTGCCCGCCTTCTGTAGAGAACTGCTGACTGCAGCTGCCCCACCAGGGTGGTTACCCAACCAAAAGCCCTCCAGGTGGCAAAAGAGGAGCTGTCTTTAATGATTAATCATGTCATAGGACACCCTGATAGGATCCAATTTCTTTCCTGCATTACACACATTTCTGTTAACTATTATCTTGTAAGAAAGTAGAAATGTGGAGCCCTGTGGGATATCCTGATTTCAGTTTAGAGTGGAGTGAAATGGGGGAGTAAAAACTTTTATCTCCATTGCCACATCATTCTGAACCATTGTGAAAGGATATCCCAATCTCAAAGAAGAGTCCTTAGAAGAGCAAAGTGAAGAGAGCATTTACAAGAAACATCGAATGCAAGAAGTACCTTTTTTCATTATAATATTTTTAAACAAAAGCGATTATTTTCAGCTGCCCTCAATACTCATGCCTAGGATATTTTAACAGCCAGAAAGAAAAAACATTCAAATAGCAAAAGCAGTAAGAGTCGGTGATGTTTTTGTTTTGTTTTGGTTTTGCTGTTGTTGTTTTTTAGTGTAACCAAAGGCTGGTTGCAGGGCACACGCCTGTAATCCCAGAATTTGGGAGGCTGTGATAGGAGGATTGCTTGAAGCCATGAGTTTGAGACCAGTCTGGGTAATGTAAGATCTCATCTCTACAATTTTTTTTTTTTTTTTTAAGATTAGCCAGGCATGGTGGCACATGCCTGTAGTCCCAACTACTTGGAAGGCTGAGGTGGGAGGATTGCTTGAGTCCAGGAGTTCGAGGCTGCAGTGAGCCATGATCACACCACTGCAGACCAGCCTGGGCAATGAAGCAAGACCCTGTCTATAAAAATAAATAAAATAATATAAACAGAATTTTTCTGGGAATAAATTTTTGACATATTCCTTACAAAACTCACTGATAAAACATTAATATGATTTCTTGCAGATCAAGACACTTAAATAATAAAATTTTTTTCTGACTATAGTCTCTCCTCATGCCAGTTTATCACATAAAATATTTTATTTTCCACTTCCTATTAAATGAATTAAAAATAAAATGGATGCTGTGCCCTATCTCATTTTAGTAATAGACCATATTGAACTATCAAATTCACTTCCTATTGCTGTAATAACAAATATTACAAACGGAGTGCCTTAAAACAATGCAAATTGATCATCTTGCATTTCTGGGGGCCAGTCTGAAATGGGTTTCAGAAGGCCACAATGTCAGCGTCTGCAGAGCTGCCTTCCTTCTGGAGATTCTAGGGGAGAATCCATTTTCTTGCCTTTTCCAGTGCATAGGGGCTGCCTATGTTCCTTGACTCACGGCCTAATTCCTCCGCCTTCAAAGCCTGCAACGTGAGGCTGTCCTTCTCATGCGGCTGTCTTTCTGGTTCTCTCTCTTCTTTCTCCCTCTTCCACTTATCGGGATCCTTGTCATTACACTGGGCCCACCTAGACAACCCAGACTCATCTCAAGGTCAGTTGATTGGCAACTTTGATTCCTTCACTAGCCTAATTCCCCTATGCCACATAACTGAACATATTCACAGGTCCCTGATACTAAGACACAAACATCACTGGGTAGCTGGCATTTTGCCTATCACAACTATTAAGAAACAATTCTAATAAAATGTAGTTTTAGGTTTATTATTTATCAAAGTTTGTAACATATTATTCCATACTAATACATTAATATATTATTTTGATCAATTATATTCTAATTTAAGTTATAACTAAATATAAGATAAACTTCTTGTCACTAAAAGCCTGATAGTCGTAAGAAATAAAGCAAGATTTTTCATCAACAGACATAATTTTACTGCAAACAAATTTAATGGAGTACTAAAGACTTTCAAGAATAAAATTCCATTATATTTATTGGATAAAATTCTATGGGAGAAGTAGAATAGAAATTCAAGCCAAGGAGAAAGAAGAAATATACATTTTCCCAATGTTTAGGAAAGGTATACATTTGTAAAAGATGACAGTGTATAACAAATCACTATGGCATTTAGGTTCCATTGGATATATTTAAAAGTATAATTGACAGATTTGCTTTAAAATGTTGATACCATCAAATCTCACCAACTATTGCTGAGCAAAAGAAGTCAAATGATATGAGTCATTTATACACTCAGGACAGTCCTCCCTGTGATCTTGGACTGACCCAGTTCTCCCCACCCCTCACCCCTACCCCCATTCTCACTTGTAGTTCTCAAGAATAACTGTAGAATGTGCTGGGATCAGGGAGCTGGCCAGAACAGCCCAGACTCTATTCTAGCCCCTACCCTAGAAACAAGATGTCTTTCAACACTTTAGCCCAGCAATTCACGTTTCCCCAGGGCATAAAACCCTAGGTACAAAGCCCAGGGCAGGCTGCTTTTCGGGGTCCCTCAGCTGTAATAGAAATGGGTCATGCACAGTCAAGATTCCATCTGTCCTGGGCAACTTTCCAGAGCTTGGGGGGAATGGCTTATGGTGGATCCTAGGCTTCTGTCGTCCCTTGCTGCCTATCTGTGAGTAATGAAACTGCTCTATGTAATTTGTTGTGTGTGGGGGTGCGCTGTCTCACCAGCCTCAGAGAAGTTGGTAACTAGGGCACTGTGAACTTATTTCACAAGATAAAATTCAAAAATAAGCAAACTAGTCAATAGTATTAGAAGTCAGCATGGGCCAGGCATGGTGGTTCACACTTGTAATCCCAGCAGTCTGTGAGGCTGAGGCGGGTGGATCACCTAAGGCCAGGAGTTCAAGACCAGCCTGGTGAACAAGGCAAGACCCTGTCTCTACTAAAACTGTAAACATTAGCCTGGCATCGTGATGTATGCCTGTCGTCCCAGCTACTTGGAAGGCTGAGGTACAAGAATCGCTTGAACTCATGAGGTAGAAGTTGCAGTGAGCCAAGATTTCACCGCTGCACTCCTGCCTGGGCAACAGAGTGAATCTGTGTCTCTCAAAAAAAAAAAAAAAAAAAAAAAGTCAGGATTGTGGTTATCCTTGGAATGGAGCAGGGAATGACTGGAAAGGGGACAGGAGGCTTCTGGGAGTCTGGTAATGCTTTGTTCCTTAATCCGGGTGCTGGTTATACAGGTGTGCTCACTTTGTAGAAATTCATGAACTGTACACTTACGCTTTATTCACTTTTCCGTATGTGAGTTGTAATATAATAACGTCATTATTTAAGATGTCAATATAGCCTTTATGCATTATGGATATTTGTACCCTATTATTTATCTTTCAGATATTTTTCTTGCTCTGACAGTTGTACTTTAACTGCTTTATAGAAAACTGGACAAAATTGACAAGGAGGCAATTCAAAGAGGGTGCCATACATTAAATAGCCAAACAAACATGAAACGACATGCAGTTTCACTGCTACCCAGGGAAATGCAAATGAATACAACATATAACTCTTTCACTCAAATTGGAAAACTTTCTGAAGGTTTATAACATACACAGTGGACAATGAGAATAGGGAAAGAGGCATGCATATGATTTTGGTCAGGGTATAAAATAGTACAGAATTGCTGAAAGGTAGGGTATTAGTCCGTTTTTATGCTGATGATAAAGACATACCTGAGACTGGGTAATTTATAAGGAAAACGCGGTTTAATGGAGTTCCACGTGGCTGGGGAGGCCTCACTATCATGGCTGAAGGCAAAAGGCGCATCTCACATGGCAGCAGACAAGAGAAGAGAATGAGAGCCAAGCAAAAGGGGTTTCCCCTTAAAAAACCACGAGATCTCGTGAGACTTATTCACTACCATGAGAATAGTAGAGGGAAACCGCTCCCATGATTCAATTATCTCCCACCAGGTCCCTCTCACAACACAAGAGAATTATGGGAACTACAATTCAAGATGAGATTTGGGTGGAGACACAGCCAAACCATATCAGGCAGCTTGGGAGCCTTCTGACATTCTTGAGCAGCTGAATTTAGGTAACCAACCATCTGTCTGCAAATCTCTAGAGAAGAAAATAAACCCTAATAATTTTTTAATCTCAATATAGATACCCCCACCTCCATCCAAATTCATACCTTGTGAATTCAGGAACCAAATAGACTCAGAGTTTGGATAAATCCCTCACTATCTGAACTCTCGCTACACAGCATCCAAAATTTAGAAATTGAAACATATTATATTTACTATTAATATTATTCAAACATTATATTCTTTTGAACCATTTAAACTTACAGTAATTTTTTTTTTTTTTTTTTGAGATGAAGTTTCACTCTGCCACCCAGGCTGGAGTACAGAGGTACAATCTAAGCTCAGTGCAGCCTCCACCTCCTGGGTTCAAGTGATTCTCCTGCATCAGCCTCCTGAGTAGCTGGGACTACAGGCACCTGCCACCACACCTGACTAATTTTTTGTGTTTTTAATAGAGATGGGGTTTCACCATGTTCACCAGGCTGGTCTCAAACTCCTAACCTCAGGTGATCCACTTACCTTGGCCTCCCAAAGTGCTGGGATTATAGGCATGAGCCACAGTGCCCAGCCTTACAGTGAATATTTTTAAATGCCAACTTAAAAACGTACAGTGGGGAGGGGGTGTAAATTTTGAAAAAATCTTTTAGAGCAAAAGCTTTTGAAGAAAGCAGTCTTAATATGCCTCTTTTGAAATATATTCTTCAAGCAGACCAAAAATAAGCAAGCAAAAATCCATAGGATTTTATTTACGCAATTAACAAGACTAAACAACTAATGTTTTCTGTTTCCCGAAGCAGAGAATATGCGGTTTTTTCAAATACCCACTTCATATTTTGAAAAAATAGCCCTATTACAGGCCACACAAAGCTCAAAATAGTTCAAAAAATTGATATCATATTGTCCCAATCACTCCCCACGAAATAATGTTTTAGCCCTAACATATTTTTGCCTGGAAATGTTTAAACACACACCTACAGAGCCTTGAATTAAAGAGGACATCAACAGAGAGGGAAAAAAAGAAACTAACATTTCTTACACTTCTCATGTGCCTGTGGGGTTCCCCTGGGTTTCCCCATGTTGACACCTAGCTGCCACGCTTGCCATGCCTCCTCCACTGAGAGCACCCACCTGTGGCCAGGGCTCTCCCCACCTCCCCCAGCCAGTGTAACTAGCAGGCAAAGGCACCCAAGAGGCGGGGCTGCAGCAAATTGCTTGGGCCCTCCGCACGCTCCCAGATAACCTTCTTAAGGGGCTCTGCTGGTGGAAATTCCTGTCCTTCTATGACGAATTAGTGCTGTCTTATTGTTACACACTCGATGTCTGTAACCCCTCCTTTCTTTTGGTTTTGAACTCCTTTTTAGTTGCCTCCAGAAAGATCTTAGTTCATTTTGTTCTTGGACTTCATATTTTTCCTCAGCCTAAATTTTCTGATAAAAAAATCTCTTTTTTGTTTTATTATAAGGCTTTGACTTTTGGCTCTTGTTTAACTGGCTTGATGGTATATAGCTCCTCAAATCATCTTTGGAAATAGATATGGTATAAATATAAAATACACATATACAAACAAATGAAACTTAAGGGGTGAAATTTTCAGGATACGCTGGAGATCGTCAAAGGTGATATTTTTTGGCAGCTAAGCTCTTGATGTATTGTACAGTGACCATCTCCCCGACCACTCTGTACAAGAAATTTCTTCCATTCAGAAACCATATAGATTGAACACTGAGTAAACCTTAATACGGTTATCTCCTGTCCTGAAGATGGTTCAAAACTGAAAAGGAAGAAATGCCTCTTCTGGAAAACTGAGAGTTTAATATTCTACAGACAACCCTGTTGGGGACCCCACAGCAATTTCCTGTAGCAATTAACACGTTAGCTCTTGGGAGGTCACAACCGTCATTCTGTGCAGAAATGGCTGAAAAAAGACATAAGAGTTGCTTGGGGAACACAGTCACTTATTCAACCTTTGAGGTAGAAGAACCTGCAATTCCAATTGTATTATAAACAGTCACTCAGAAAGTAGAGATAGCTGTATTCGCAATTTGGCACATTGCATCCCCAGTCATTCTCAACGTGCTTTAGTCGGTTTTCCATCAAGCAGCCACTACAAAAACACGCCGAACCTTTCGATCTTAAATATTTCAAAGTGACATATTCACAAGAAATAAATGAAAGTTGGTTTTAGGCTTTCAGGTAAAAAACAATATAGACCTTAATGCTCTGTTCTTGGGAAAATTTATTTTTCTAATGGTTTCCCAGCACGGTTTTTGCAAGCAATGTAGAAGAAACATCTTTCATTTTCCGAAACGCTGTATCAAAGAAAGTACGTGTTGGCCAAATGAACCCTTCTTCTCAACCTGATGTCTGTTTCACAATGTGGTTTCCTGGAAGCGTGTTAGCTAATTTTAAGAGATTTACACCTGGAACAATTAAGCCTAAGAATGAAGAAAGACCAAAAGTGGAGCTGATTGCTTTGCCATCAAGGAAAAATGCTGTCTTAGTCTGTGTTGTTATAAAGTAATATCTGAGGCTAAGTAACTTATAAAGAAAAGAGGTTTGGCTCATGGCTCTGCAGGCTGTACAGGAAGCATGGTACCAGCGTCTGCTTCTGGCAAGGACCTCAGGCTGCTTCCACTTATAATGGAAGGTGAAGGGGAGGCCACGTGTGCAGAGATCACAGGGTGAGAGAGGAACCAAGAGACAGCAGAGGGAGGTGTCAGGCTCATTTTAACAACCGATTCTCATGGGCCTAAAAGGGAATGCTCACTCACCCTTAAAGTAAGGCATTCATTGATTCATAAGGGATCCACATCCATGACCAGACACATCTCACAAGGCCCCACCTCCAACACTGGGGATCAAACTTCAACATGAGGTTTGATCCAAGCATCCAAACTATAGCAAATGCTATTTCCATAAAATGCTACCATTATGATCCTGCCACCCACCAGGATCAGGGCAGTGAGCTAGAGGGAGTTCTAAGCCAGCAAAGAGTTCCACCATCTTGAGTTACTGTCCTCTCCTGCTCTTTTCTGGTGTCTCCCCTCTGGCACTGAGCCTACTGATGTCCCTACCCTCCCCTTCATGTCACCCTCACCCTCTCCCCCACCATGAAGAACAACCTGGAATTAGGTAAGACCTCAGGCCCTGGCCCCAGTCCCTTCCCACCCCCAGCCTCCAGTCCTGTATTCCTCTCCTATTGCTGCTAGAACAAACGACAACAATCTCAGTGGCTTAAAATAACAGAAAGATATTAGTTCTCAGCTCTGTAGGTCAGAATTCCGAGTGGGCTCAGCTATTTCTCTGCTCTGGGTCTTGCAAGGCCAAAATTAAGGTGTTGGCCTGCGTGGGCTCTTCTCTGGAGACTCTGGGAGAACCTGCTTCTAAGCTTATTGAGGTTGTTGGCAGAATTCAGTGTCTCCCAGCTGTAAGACTGAGGTGCCTGTTTCCAGGAGCCTCTCTCAGCTGCCTAAGGTCACCTGCATTCCTGGGCACATTACCCCCTCTGTCTTTAAACCAGCACTGGCAAGCGGTATCTGCCTCACACTTGAGTATCCTATTGCCCTCTCCTAGGATTCTCTGCTTGAAGGGCTCATGTGACCACATTGGTATCCTCCAACCCCCCACGACCCAGGACAATTTCACTATCTTCATGTCAACTGACTATTAATAGTAATGTCAATCCCATCTGTAAAATCCCTTTTGCCGTGTAATGAAACATATCCACAGGCTCCAGGAATTAGAATGCGGACATCTTTGGGGGGCAATTCTGTCTACTCTGCCTCCCTCCAAGGATTCCCTTGTTGCCAAGCAGATCTGTCATCTCTGGTGCCTGGGCTGGGGCAAGCCCTCTGCACCCAGGTACACCTTATGCCGGAACTAAACCACAGAATCAGCCTCCAGCCTTCGTTCCTTACTGTGAAGCATCGTCCTGCCAAGGGCCCAGGTCTCCTTCCCACCTGAGCACCCATATCTCAGAAGCTGGTTTTTGGCCAGAAGGGAGGCAGTTGGCTTCCTCTCCAGGAGCCTGCCACAGGCTGGTGTTACACTGTAATTGCACAGTGCTCTAGGAACTGACTGCCATCCATCAATATCCTCCTTCCAAGAGTACTGGCCTCTGCCATGCTCTGCTCCCAGAATCCAGTACCAACAATGGCCAGAATCATCCCCGCTCCTCCATTCTGCCCCCAACTGCTGCCACCAAAGAGATTTTCTTTGCCAAAGCCAGTGGCAGGAGAGCAGGAAGCCTCCATAGGAGGCTATGAAGCTGCAGGCTGCCTCTTTAAGCCACAAATCAAAACCAGTTAGTTTTTCTGTTGGAAATCCTGTAAATATTTCTGATCAAATCACATTTCTGTAATTTGTAGATGTTGGTGATGTGTTCTCCCAAATATTCCTTGTTTAAAAACATTTCTCCCTGAAAAGAAATATGTTCTAGCTCTCTTCTCTAAAGCCAGAAATATAAACAGCACCAAGAATTTATATACGAAAGATTTAATATTTCCCAACCTCCTCATCATTTCTACTCAGCTTTCAACTCCTACTCAATGCATTTTCCTAAGGGAGTCTAAGTTCTTACTAATTCACAAACATAGAATACTGACATAAAGAATCGCTGCAAAATCTGTAGTAAGGAAAAGAGAGAGGAAGAGCAAAGAAATCTGCCCACAGAGGTAAAACAACATGCTCCTTGACGCCATCTAGTGAGTGGCCAGATAATTCATCTATCTCCCCTACTTGGTCTTCCAGCCCCCACACACCATGAGTGTTTCCGTACATACAGCCCACCCTGAAATTATGCATACACACGTGAGATCATTAGTATTAATTTATTCTATGACCCTTTTTTGTTAACTTCATAAGTATCAAGTTCATACAGGAATCATAGTTCACAAACTCAGGAAACAGCACATCTCTTTATTTATATAGATTAATTTGATTTCTGATCCCAATGCTAATAATACCAGGCTGGTAGAAAATTTAACCTCAATGACTTTCAGAGTTTCCGGATGGCTCCCTGAAGCTATCGCATGGTTATGGAGGTCTGTGTGCACTGCTGCAGGTCTGTGACAGGCCCCCTGGACTAGCATCAGTTTGCTAATTGCTGAGACATCCTCTTCCCCCTGCATGGCCCCAGCTGGGCCCCATTGATGCCATGAGACTCCATCTCCCTAAATGAGCTGGATGGCCCTTGGATTCTTGGATTCTCTCCTGGGTCCGTCAGCATCTCCAAGTGCTTCCAGGAAGCCATGACCAAGACCCCCTCTCCTCCAAGACCCTCAGACTTCCTGCTCTTGATTCACATACCTCTCCCTCCTGCCCCTCTGCAGTATCAGATCTCCAAGCAGGACACCTCATCATTGAAGTACCTCTTAGGGACTTACAGCCTTATCTCCTCAGTGGGTTTAGAATCAAGTCAGGCAGCCTCAAGCCTTCCTGGGGGCAAAGAATCTCAGGGTCTATCTGTTTGAAGGAGGTGGATAAAGGGAGAAAATTGGGCTGAAAGCCCATAAATATCTCAAAAGCCTATTTAGCCAATCGCAATGAAAATACATAGCCTTTCTCATGTATTTATGGACAATTATGCCCATGTCCAGCAGAGAAATCCTGAAGTATACGTGAGCCCGGCCCGTGTCAGTGATGCAAGTCTTTCTTAGAATCCTGAGCTGGCGGGAGGCTGACCTTAGCCACCAGCAGCCTTAGCGTCAGCAGCCTCAGAGGACTAATTTCTCCCTTTGGAGGTGAGACAACATGTCTCCCTTCTCAAAAACAGTCCACAAGTTATTTTAGCAGTAGTGTATCAGAATTTAAAAGGAGGCTCTTTCGGGATGCACCATGGTGTTCTTCAGCAACTTGCTGCAAGGTTGTCTTCCCAGCCTCCTAGGACAGAAGGAATTACTCTTTCCTTTGTTCCCACACAGTATGAAATTTGTAGGTATTTTTAGCACTTCTTTTATTCTGCCTTCTCTATGTAGAAATAAATGACCACCACCCACACAAGAAAGGCAAAGGTTATTTATTCAGAGCTTGCTCCATCAAGGGAGTTGGCCACCATCACTTTTGTTTGGCAGGGACTCAAAGGCAGATAGGGGAGTGGGAGAACTTTACGGAGCACACCAGGGACAGCTTCAGGTGTGCTCTGATCGGAGGTTGTTGGCCTGGGGAAGCCCAGGGTGGCCAACTAGGAGCATTGAAGCCTATCTGATTGGTTAGGACCACAGTTGGCTTTCTATGGTTGATCTTAAATTGGAAGCAGGCACAAAAATTAGGGAAGCTGTCCGTTATTAATCAAGTCCTGTTCATTTGGGGCCGACTACTAGAAGGGTTATTGTTTGGCTTCTCAGACCAGTTGCTAGACATAGTAGCCTGACTTCCTGTAAGTCTGGCTTTTAAAGGCAGCAGATGGCTTCTTGGGCTAGTTACGGTATATAATGGGTTGATTTTCTGAGGTAGTTGCTGCAGATTTGGGGTCAGAGTTGTATTTTTATATATGGTCTGGCCACTGTCTATGTGTATATTCAGTCTCTTATCTACTACAGTCTCTTATCTCTTATACTGAAGGCTATAAGATCCTTGAGGACAGGAGCCAGATCTTTGCATTTGTATTGCCAATGTACAGGGTCTAAGATAAACATATTTTGAAAATTGAGCTGAATCAATTTCACGTACATGTTTGTGGAGGTAAACTAATATGTTTCATTTTCCCTAGAGTAATCATTAGGCTTGTTTTTCCCTTTAGCACAAAATACTAACAGACAGCACTGCACTGTCTTCCATTTTAAGCAAGGCTTGCCCCCACTGCTAACAATACTGCTAACTCCACTGTATTAGTCCAGTCTCACATTACTATAAAGATATACCTGAGACTGGGTAATTTAGAAAGAAAGAGATTTCATTGACTCACAGTTCCACATGGCTGGGGAGGCTTCAGGAAACTTAGGATCATGACAGAAGGCGAAGGGGAAGCAAGGCACGTCTTACATGGCAGCAGGAGAGAGAGAGAGAAAAAGGGGAAACTGACACTTTTAAACCATCAGATCTCCAGAGAACTCACTATCACAAGAACAGTATAGGGGAAACTGGCCCCATGACCCAATCACCTCCCACCAGGTCCTTCTCTGGACATGTGGGGATTACAATTCAAGATGAGATTTGGGTGGGGACACAGAGCCAAACCATATCATCCACGTATGAATAATTTGACCTTAATTTTGTTATTTTCCTGCGACTTCCCTTGCCTGCCTTCTGTCTAAATTAAGGCAATAGCCCATGAGCTGTTGAATACCACCTGATGGGGTTTGTCAATCTGTATTTTTTATTGTTGTTATGAAATTGAGCTGTGTCTACCTTTCCCAAGTTGGCTTAAAAACAAGATGCATTTGTATTGAACCAATATTTTCCTAGTATATTTTGGCTTAAGACATACCACAGACTGAAGAGATTTGAAGAGGGCCTTCTCTCCCAGGTAAGATAATTAAGAATATATTATCATTGGCATCCCTTCAGCTTTGGTCTGAACACCCAAATAAGTAGTGCTCTCCTCTCTAATC
Source organism: Symphalangus syndactylus (assembly GCF_028878055.3). Classification (NCBI taxonomy): domain Eukaryota; kingdom Metazoa; phylum Chordata; class Mammalia; order Primates; family Hylobatidae; genus Symphalangus; species Symphalangus syndactylus. The sequence goes on from NC_072437.2 coordinate 19,598,481, forward strand.
GAGGTAAAATTCTCATATATAACATTAACCATTGGAAGTATAAAATTCAGTGGCATTTACTACATACACAATGTTATACAATGGTCACCTCTATCTAATTCCAATGCATTTTCCATCACCCCAAAAGGAAATGCCATACCCATTAAGCAGTTAATCTCCATTCCCTCTCCCCACTAGCCCCTGACAAAACTAATCTGCTGTCTCTATGTATTTACCTATTCTGGATTTTTTATGTAAATGGATTATACAGTATGTGACCTTTTGTATTTGGCTAATTTCACTTCACATAATGGTGTCAAAGTTCATCCATGTTGCAGCATGTATCAGTATTTTGTTTCATTTATGTTATCTGTTGATGTGTCAGAGGCATTTGAGCCAGAGCACCCCCATCTTGAATAGGAGCTGGCTAAAATAAGGCTGAAACCTACTGGGCTGCATTCCCAGATGGTTAAGGCATTCTAAGTCTCCAGGTGAGAGAGGAGGTCAGCACAAGATACAGGTCATACAGACCTTGCTGATAAAACACGTTTCAGTAAAGAAGCTGGTTAAAACCCACCAAAACCAAGATGGCCATGAGAGTGACCTCTGGTCGCCCTCACTGCTACACTCCCACCACTGCCATGACAGTTTGCAAATGCCACGGCAGCATCAGGAAGTTACCCTATATGGTCTAAAAAGGGGAGGCATGAATAATCCACCCCTTGTTCAGCATATCATCAAGAAATAACCATAAAAATGGGCAACCATCAGCCCTCGGGGCTGTTCTGTCTATGGAGTAGCCATTCTTTCATTCTTCTTTCTTAATAAACTTGCTTTCACTTTACCCTATGGACTCGCCCTGAATACTTTCTTGCACAAGATCCAAGAACCTTCTCTCGTGGTCTGGATCAGAACTCTTTCCTGTAACAGAGGGACATTTTGTCGGTTTCCACCCTTTGTCTGTTGTGAATACTGCTATTATGTATGTGGGTATAAATGCTTTTGTGTAGACATGTGTTTTCAGTTCTCTTGGGTATATACCTGGAAGTGGAATGGCAGGGTCATGTAGTAATTTTGCATTCAACTTTTTGAGGAATCTTCTCTTGTTTAAAAGCAGCAGATGTAAGGAGTGCTGAATCCAACTGAAACATGCAGGGGAACTAGGGAGAACTGGAATGGCTCTGCAGACGCTCCAGGGGTGTTCGCCTCCTCCCTGAAGCCTGCTGAGCCCTGTGCACCATACCAGACTGCACCATAATAATCCGTTTCCTACGTCTGTAATGCCAACTAGCCTACAAGTCCCTCTGCAGCAGGGGACACATTTTATAGGTGCCTCTGCGTGTCCCCAGTGTTTAGCAGTTAGCACTGTGCCTAGCACATAGTAGGCATTCAAAAATGTGGGTGAGGTCTCAATCAATTTGTAAATGATTAAACTAATTAAGTCAGCATTCCCTTAGCGGTTTGGTCCTTGTTTAATAAGAACATACTTTTCCTTGGGATACCCACTGAGAGCTGCTGAAAGGGTACAGCACCATCATCTAACACAAAGAACATGTAAATTTGGAAAGCAATAAAGCCCGAGATGCACTAACGATGATAGCAATCTCCACTCTGGGATGGTACATTGAACTTGTGTTTAAATTAAAAGTGAGCGCCTTGGAGCATTTCTCCATTCTTAGTACAATGGCTCATTATCTAAAGCAAAATACAATCTCCGAAAACACTGTCAAATAAAGCTAAGTATTGTGTCTGTAAGAAAAATGATCTAAGTGATTCGCAGGTTATATTGTGTCTTCATCATTCAGAATTTCTAGGACTGACAGTTCACCCATTCTGCTTCTACAGAATCATCAGTACATCTTAGGATCATGAAGGACAGAGTTAATTTTAAAAATGTACAATAAACTCAGCCCTACTGTTAAATGCTACCGTTACACAGCTCATTCCTCACAGCTCACTGCTTTGTTGGCATTAGGTGTTATCTAAATGCAAGGCCATGGCAGTCAAAAAGCTGTAAAAGAAGACTTAACACACCCAGCTCTGTGACACTGGGTGTCATCGCAGTGAGATCTTTTTCGTTCCCCTGTACATTCTCCCTTGATGTTGAAGAGCCGAGACTAAAAATGATCAAACACCAATTAAGCCATAGTGATCTAAGAATTATGCCAGATGATGACTTGGAAAGGAGGGTCTGCTCCTGGAAGATAAATCAAGAAGAATACGAGGGAAAGGAATATTAATGCAGAGTGAAAGGGTGTGATTTCAGAGTGGCAGACAGGGATGAGAGATGGAATTCCCCCTCTCCCTTCTAGACCAGCCCTTCTGTTTCAGATGGCACCCCCTCTCTCCCCACTCCAGGGCATCAGTGTGGGTGACTTTCTTGTGCCCTCTGGCCAATACAGCCTCCAAAGTCCCCCTCCTGTGCACCCCATTCCTCACCCTCCTGCTGCCACACCCTAAAAACTGATTTTAAGCTTTTGAGAACTCAGGATTATTAAAATAGCCTTCCAGCCGCCGTATTGCCTCCAAGTTTCCCCCATGCTAATGTATAGATTAACCCCCCTCCTGTAGGCTGATTCGCAGTTCAGGAGCTGCTGCTCACATCCCCTTCCTACAGAACAGAGTGTGACCCAGCCTTGCCTGGCACTCGAAGCCGACTGCTCTTTCTGCACCACAGTTCAAATGAACTATTTCTGCTCCCCAGACACTTTCCTGCTGTCTCAGGCGGGGTTCTGCAGAGGCCCTGAGATGAGGGTTCGGGTGCAGGTGACTTACTGAGGAAGCTGGACAGATGACAGGGAAAAGCCTAGAGGGAGATGACTTCAGACACAGACCTTGGAGGGAACAGAGGGGAGCTCTGAAGTTTGTCTTTATCCAGGGCGAGGACACTGGGCCTTCAGACTCCCTATGCCCCCCAGCCCCTGCCTGACACTGGAGAAGGGCCAGATGGGGGTGGGAGGGAAGATGGGCTGTAAACCCAGGCACTCCTGGGCCTCCGTAAGAGGAGGCAATGCTAGCTGAGTCCCAGGTACAGAGCTGTGGGAAGCAAAACACACAGAAGTTTGTGTAGGGGGATGAGTGGGTGGGGGTAGAACAAGAGGAATGGAAAAGGGGCCTAAGGACTTTGGGTGAAGTCACATGTCGGTCACACCTGCTTCCTACCTGGTGTTTTATGGGCGACCATAGAGGAGGCCGTACCCTCATCTCCACTTGCCCAGATCTAGACCATCTTTCATAGCCCAGCATCCACAAGCCTTCCCTAACCACCAGACACACACACGTGCACATACACATATACACACACAGAATTAGGCCCAGCCAACACACTGCCCAGCTACCAAATGGACAAGGTCCTGATGAACAGAGTATTCCCAGGCCTGGCCCTGGGAAATGGGGGCATGGGAGGAAGAAGGGAGAATGGGTACCCAGCAGGGTACTGAGCCCAGCGACCCTGGGTCACCAAGGGTGGGTAGCACCTGGGAGCCCAGGTGGTTAGAAGAACAGGGCCAGGCCTCTTCGTGGGTGGTGGGATTCCAGCTCCTGTGCCAAGCTGGGAGCAATTCCTACCAGTCTTCCTGGAGGGCGGCTTAGCTGTGGGAGGCAAAAATAAAATCAGAAACAAGCCAAAAACAGAAGTAAAATTGTATGAACTGGAACCAACCGTGGAGACAGAAGGACAAGAGAAAAAAAGCTGTAACTTGGGAGGTGACCAGGCCCAACCAAGGTACCACAGCCCAGGTCAGCCTGGCTAAGCACAGGGCCAGATATTGACCTCCACTCACAGGCAGGAGGACGAAGCTGCTGAAACTCAAAGGCAGGAGGACGAAGCTGCTGAAATGCCCTCTCAGGGATCAAAGAGGCTGCTTTTAAAGTTCTTGAGATGAAATGCCAAAAAAGAGACTAGTGCCTACTTGCTCATTTTCAATACTACATCCCTCTACAGCAGACATTGGCAAACAAAATATTCAAATTCCTTGCCTCCTTTGCAGCTGGAGGTAGTCACATGCCACAAGCCTGGCCACTAAAAAATAGGTAAAAGTCCTCAGAAAGGGTTCCTCTCTACTCTTTCCTGGTCTCCTTTCTTTTCTGGCTGGGACGCAGCTATTGGTGGCTGGTGATGTGGCAGTCGTCTTATGACCATAAGGATGAAAGCTACATCTCAAAGGTAGACAATGTAGAAAGAGACTAGTCTCCTGAGGCAGTCTTTGTAAGTTAACAATAACTGCAGTAACAAGCAAACTCGGAACTCTCACACAACAAATGTTTATGATGTATGTAAAGTTCAACCAGCAGGGGATGGAAGGAATTGCTCTGCTCCGTGTCATGATTCAGGGACCCAGGCTGATGGAGGTGCTACCATCTTCAACACGTGCTTTCTCAGATCACCCTGGGTGTGAACATCCAGCCAGCAGAGAGGAAAAGAGGGAATGAACCAATCCTGCAGTAAAGTTTTATGAACCAGAACAAAAAGCAGCATATATCACTTCTAACCGCTTTCCTTTGGCCAGAATTCAGTCATCCGGCCACACTAACTGCAAAGAAGTCTAGGAAACATAGTCCAGCCCAGGAGGAAGGGAAAATAATTTGGCATCTGTCATAACACTCTCCTGTGGCCACACAAACCTCAGACTGCCTCCCTCTTGCCTTCTGGTGGCAGAAGGCTGGAAGGAAGATATATATCTTCCTTAAGATATTGTTTGTTGGGGGTCCTTGCTATTCTCAGCCAAGTATAAATCCAGGATAACAGACATCGTGGTACAGTTCAAATATTTACATGTATAAAATTAATCCTTTTAACATTCCTACAACGAATGCAAGATTGTTAATCACAACATAATTATAGCATGTACTGAAAATATTAATTTATAATGCTACAGAGGTGTGGTTAGTAATAAGATGCAAGGTTCAATTTATATGACATCATTTTTTCTCTATCCTGTCAATGATTTCTATCACTGTGTGTTTAACTTCAACATGAGAAGTGAAGTCTAATGTTTGAAGTTTTTCATGGATGTGAGGCCTGGGCCAAAATGCTTCCCCTGCTCAAACTGGGAGAGGGGGAATAAAGGAAAAGAGGAAAAGAATTGATCTACCTCTGCTTCTGCCAATGGATTAAGAATAGAATTTGTGTGACTCATGTTTATATTTCCAACCCGTAAAACTTAAAAACAGATAATGGATAGATGGATAAGACTGTCAGAGTGACTGCTACGATGTCAGATATTAGCAGCTACAATTTTCTACACAAAAGACATAATAACTTTGGAGACATGTAAAACTGAAGATTGCACTTTTGGTAATGTAAGCATTTTTGAAATAAGGTAAAATGTGGCTTTGTGAAATATGATTCAATATTCATTTCGTAAATCTTAGGACTGGAAGGGATCTTAGTCCAGGCCCCTGCTTAAGAGGAAGAAAGGAGGTGAGAGGGTGAGGTTACTTGCCCAAATTATAAGTAACTGAGCCAGCATTGAAATCCAGACTGGTCCTGACACCCACCATATATCATTTTTGATAAAAAGAAGTGCAACAATCGTTATGATCCAGCATCTTTTGGCTACATACCCAAAATAACTGAAAATAAAGACTCTAACTAATACCTGTATACCCATGTATATGGCAGCCTTATTCACAGTAGCCAAAAGGCACAAACCATCCAAATGTCCCTCAACTGATGAATGGAGAAGCAAACTGTGGTATATACCTACAGTAGAATATTATTCCACCTTCAAAAGGAAGGCAGTTCTGATACCTGCTACAACACATATGAACCTGAAAACATGTCAAGTGAAATAAGCAAGACCCAAAAGGACAAATGTCAATTCCGCTTATTTGAGATAGCCAGAAGGCAAACGCACAGAGACAGACAGCAGAATAGAGGGTACCAGGAGCTGAGAGGAGGGGGAATGGGAGTTAGTAGCAGGAACAGTTTAACAAGACAGAGTTTCCATTCAGGATGATGAAAAAGTTCTAGAAATGGATAGTGCAGATGGTTGTACAACATCACGATTATACTTAATACCACTGAATGGTTCGCTCAAAATATGGTTTAAATGGCCAATTTTATACTATATATATTTTGCCACACACAAAAAAGGAACTATAACAAGAACTTTAAAAAAATACTTCTGGCTGGCCGAGCGCAGTGGCTCATGCCTGTAATCTCAGCACTTTGGGAGGCCGAGGCAGGCGGATCACGAGGTCAGGAGATCGAGACCATCCTAGCTAACACAGTGAAACCCTGTCTCTACTAAAAAAAAATACAAAAAATTAGCCAAGCATGGTGGTGGGCACCTGTAGTCCCAGCTACTCGGGAGGCTGAGGCAGGAGAATGGCGTGAACCCAGGAGGCAGAGCTTGCAGTAAGCCGAGATTGCACCACTGCACTCCAGCCTGGGCGACAGAGCAACACTCTGTCTCAAAAAAAAAAAAAAAAAAAAAAAAAAATACTTCTAGCAGGGCCCAGCTGCACATGCCTGTAATCCCAGCACTTTGGGAGGCTGAGGCACATGGATCACCTGAGGTCAGGAATTCAAGACCAGCCTGGCCAACATGGTGAAATCCTGTCACTACTGAAAATGCAAAAATTAGCTGGGTGTGGTGGCACGCCCCTGTAATCCCAGCTACTCAGGAGGCTGAGATGGGAGGATTGCATGAACGCAGGAGGCAGAGGCTGCAGTGAGCCGAGATCGCACCACTGCACTCCAGCCTGGGCGATGGAGTGAGATCCTGTCTCGAAAAAAAAAAAAAAATACTTCTAATATGTATTTGGGAGAGAGGGTTCTGCCTAAGAATTTGATCTCAGCCAAGTATAAGAAAGTCTCAAATACAAACTTTCAACCTCTTCTTTGTTCTGAAGGTGGAATGGTCCCTTAGCAGAACACTTTAGAGGGCACCTCAGTTCACTATAACAGGGCCTATCTCCTGGCAAGTGTTCAGGAAATCAGTGTTGAATGATTTGGGGTTTTTTTTGTTTTGAGATGGAGTCTCGCTTTGTCGCCCAGGCTGGAGTGCAGTGGTGTGATCTTGGCTCACTGCAACCTCCGCCTCCCGGGTTCAAGCGATTCTCTTGCCTCAGCCTCTCGAGTAGCTGGGACTACAGGCGTGCACCACCACGCCTGGCTAATTTTTTGTATTTTTAGTAGAGACGGGGTTTCACCGTGTTAGCCAGGCTGGTCTCGATCTCCTGACCTTGTGATCAGCCCACCTCAGCCTCCCAAAGTGCTGGTATTACAGGCATGAGCCACTGCGCCCAGCCCAAATGATTTGTTTTTAACTCAAAAAGAAGGCCCAGAGTCCAGTTAGAGATGAGGATGGAGAACTAAATTGCTTTTTATAATTCAGTAACTTTTTTTTAGTCTTGCATTGGTAGCTGGAGAAAAAAAGTTTGGGGGTGGATGTTAGAATGGAGGAAGGAAGTATGGGAGGTGATTCGAGAGAGAGGAGGAGGAAGAGGGAGAGAGAGAGAGAACAAGAAAGCACACATACCGGGAAACATGTGAAAAGCTAAATTTAGGAAGAACGTGGGCTGGCAGGTGAGGAATTCTTGTGCTCAGATTGGCCACAGAGTTTCCAGATGGAAATGTTTAGAATATGGAGCTAGGATGAGCATGGGATTATAAACTCCAGGGAAATTCCCAGAAGCATGTAGGAAAGATGCTCAACACCCTATTCTATGCACAATGGGACACGCGCCATGTTGCTTTTGTGTTAGAGGAAAAGGTGGCCCCAGGAGTCTGTAGGACCTGGAAACATCCAGAATACCAAAGGGTGCCAAGTGAAGTGGCTCACACCTGTGATACCAGCTACTTGGGAGGCTGAGGCAGGAGGATCACTTGAGCCCAGGAGATTGAGGTTGCAGTGAGCCATGACTGCACCACTGCACTCCAGCCTGGGCAACAGAGCAAGACCCTGACTCTCTCTATATATACACAAATGCATATACACATATGGATATCTATAATAATATATGTGTGTGTGTATAAACACACACACACAAAGATATATACAGTCATGCATCAAATAACATTTTGGTCAACAACAAACCGCATATACAACAGTGGTCTAATAAGATTATGTTACAGCTGAAAAACTTCTATCCTCTAGTGAAATCATAGCTGTCCTAATGTCATAGCACAACATATTACTCACATGTTCATGGTGATGCTGGTATAAACAAACCCTCTGTGCTGACAGTCACATAAAAGTATAGCACATACAATTATTCATGGTACATAATACTTGATCATAAACGACTATATTACTAGTTAATGCATTTACTATACTACACTTTTTATCTTTAGAGTATACTCCTTCTACTTATTTAAAAAAAGGTAACTGTAAAAGAGCCTCAGGCAGGTTCCTCAGGAGGTATCCCAAAAAGGGACATCGTTACCATTGGAGATGAGAGCTCCATGCAAGTTATTGCCCCTGAAGACCCTGTCATGGGACAAGACAGTGATGTTGATGATCTTGACCTGTGTAGGCCTAGGCTAATATGTATGTGTGTATCTTAGTTTTTAACAAAAATGTTTAAAAGGTAAAAAAAATTAAAAAATAGAAAAAATGTATAAGAATATAAAGAAAGTTATTATACAACTGTGTAATGTGTTTGTGCTTTAAGCTAAGTGTTATTACAAAAGAGTCAAAATGTTTTAAAAATGTAAAGTTCATAAAGTAAAAGCATTACAGTAAGGTGGAGTTAATGTATTATTGAACAAGAAAAATGTTTCCTAAGTATAGCCTAGGTGTTCAGTGTTTATAAAGTCTAAGTAGTGACAGTAATGTCCTAGGCCTTCACATTCACGCTCCACTGACTCACTGACTCACCCAGAACAACGGCCCATCCTGCAAGCTCCATTCACAGCAAGTGCCCTGTGCAGATGGACCATGTTTAATCTTTTATATGGTATTTCTGCTGTACTTTTTCTATGTTTCGATACATAAATACTTACCATTGTGTTATAATTGCCTTCAGGATTCAATACAGTCACATGCTGTAGAGGTTTGTGGCCTAGAAGCATGGGCTATACCATATATAGGTATATATAGGCTATACCATAGAGCCTAGGTGTGTGATAGGCTATACCATCTAGGTTTGTGTAAGTGTATGATGTTTACACATGAAGAAATTGCCTAACGATGCATTTCTCAACATATCCCCATCAGTAAGCGACACATGACTATATACTATATATATAGATATATATATATATGATTGTATATGCACATGGTCCCCAACTTATGATGGTTTGACTTAAGATTTTTTGACTTTAAAATGGTGCAAAAGTGAAATGCATTCAGTAGAAACTGTACTTTGAGTACTCATAACAACCATTCTGTTCCTCAATAAATTACATGAGATATTAAGTACTTTATTATAAAATAGGCTTTGTGTTACATGATTTTTGCCCACCTATAGACTAATGTAAGTGTTTTGAGCACATTTAAGGTAGGCTAGGCTAAGCTATAATGTTTGGTAGTTTAGGTGTATTAAATGCATTTTCGACTTACAATATTTTCAAATTATGGTGATTTATTGGGATGCAACCCCACCAAAGTTGAGGAACATCTCTCTATATACAATCTTACTGGTTTTAGAATGAATGTCTAAGGCAATTTTGCTCTTTGATTTTCCTCTGGAGAATTGCATGATGCATAGAATGCTCATGTTCAATGCACACTTGTGGGATTCCCTGCATTTAGATGACAATAATTTATAATCACCACAGCTATTTGTTAATGCTTCAGTAATAGTCTGTCCTTACTGGTCGAAACATCAATAAAATAGAGTTATGCACAGTTCACCCACAGCAGCCTGCTCTTTCTCTGCAACTTTTATTCAAAAAGCATGTCAGCATATTAAAAAAGTAGTGACCAATCATTAGTTCTGTCAAGTCAATCATCTCCAACTGACAGTGACACAACTCCAAAGTTTAGTGTTCTTTAGAATTACCTGGAGAAGTAATTCTTGCGAACGTACAGGCTCCTAGGCTACAACCCTAAGAGCTTCCTATTTATAGCATTTCAGGTAGCCCAAGAATCTGCATTTTAGCAAGTACTCTAGGAAATATGAAGCTATTTGGAAAACGTTATCTTAGAGATACTTTATTTTTAATACAATCTCCAAAGGTACTAGCTAGAAGTGCCCAGTCAAGACTCTGGATGGTGGAGGTGAAGAAAAAGGAAGAAAAGAGAGTCATATGCTCCTTCCAAAACCAGTTCCTCTTGGCTAACCAGTTGTTATGGGCTGAATTGTGTCTTCCCCAACCCCCAAATTCCTAATTGAAGCCCTAACACCCAGTACCTCAGAATGCGACTGTATTTGGAGACGGGGCCTTTAAAGAGGTGATTAATTTAAAATGAAACCATGAAGGTGAGCCCTAACACAATCTGACTGGTGTTCTTATAAGAAAAGGAAATTTGGACACAAAGAGAGATACCAGGGATGTGTGCACACAGAGGAAAGACCACATGAGGACACAGCGAGAAGGCGGCCATCTGCAAGCCAAGCAGAGAGGCCTCAGAAGAAACCAGACCTGCTGACGCCTTGAAAGAATACGTTTCTGTTGTTTACGCTCCCGTCTGTGGTATTTTGCTACAGCAGCCATAGAAAACTAATACACCAGCTGAAATGAGTCAGTTCTCACACTGCTGTAAAGAACTACCTGAGACTGGGTAATTTATAATGAAAAGAGGTTTAATTGACTCACTGTTCCACAGGCCACACAGGAAGCACGGCTGAGAATGCCTCAGGAAACGTACAATCATGGCAGAAAGCAAAGAGGAAGCAGCACTTCCTACCAGGGCAGGAGCAGGAGGAAGAGTGAAGGGGAAGGTGCCGCCCACTTTTAAACAACCAGGGCTTGCGAGAACTCACTGCCTATCACAGGAACAGCCAGGAGGAAGTCCGCCCCCATGATTCCATCCCCTCCCGCCAGGCCACTCCTCCAACACTGGGGATTACAATTTGACAGAGATTTGGGTGAGGACACAGACCCAAACCATATCACCAGCTCTCCGTGCCTGCCTCACAGTTGGCTCACAGCCTGCAGAGCTGGTGTGCAATGTGTCATCATGATATAACTGTCTTCATTTTCCCACCTAGGATGCCAGAAATCAGGGCCGCAAAGCCCACTAATGTTCCTTTGTGGGTGAGTCGCAGGTTTGTGGGAGAGAGAAACTGGAGATCAGCTCATCAACCACTGAGCTAAAACAATTGTGCCAATGAGGGTCTGACCTAACCTCTCACTCTTGCATGAATGATGGAAGAGAGAGACACCTGAGGTTTTGAGGCTCAGCTATCAGAAGCTGGCTCAGTTTGATAAAGCCTCTTCATTAGCAGTTACATGCGGCAGCTCATACAACCGATTGATCTAACTGGAATCCCCCAAGTATTCCACAGGCACCAATGATATACTAGCCAGTAACCCCACTGTGAGACAGAGTCCATGGATTCAAAGTCTTATTGCCAAAGTTAGGATCTGTAATCCCTTTCTACTTATTTTGAAATATGCTGCTGCACTTCAGCGAAATCTGATAACATTCTGGCAGGTATTATAAAAGTAGTTGAATAATATTAGCTTAATTAGATTAATTGCTTGCTGTGATTATCTAGGGAATTTCATTCCTATCTTCGTTCTCCTTTCTCAGCTCTTTCCTTCCAGCATGTTTCCCTATGGGTGGTATATTCAAGATTGCAGGACACTGGGTGAATGGGAGAGGGAGCAATTGCTGAGATGAGTGTCACTAAAGACATTCACCTGTGCTCTCGCTCGCCTTCATACCCCTCTGGGCTACTGTGCCCCACCTCCAAGGGAGCCAGCATCACCACTGGGAGAGACATGGGGACTCATATGAAGCTGGAAATGAAGGAGAGGCTGCTCTGGGGTGAAGGTGAATGAGACAGTAAGATACAGCTGTGTAAAGAGAAAAGGGGACAGTAAAGAATGGAGTAGAAGAGAAGGAGGTTTCGTCAGAGGGTAAGAGAAGGAGGAAAGAAGAGCTTTGTGGGCGGATTGAACACATGTTGAACTCTTAACCCCCAGAACCTGTGAATGCGCCCTCATTTGGAGATAGGGTCTTTGCAGATGGAATCAAGTTAAAACGAGGCTATACTGGATGAGGGCGGCGGGCCCTCATCCAACACGACTGCTGTCCTTCTAAGACGAGAAAAATTTGGACACAGACACACACAGAGGGAAGGTCATGTAAAGATGGAGGCAGAGGTTGGAGTGACGCTGCTACAAGCCAGGGAGTGTTGGGAACCACCACAAGCCGGAAGAGGCAAAGAAGGACCCTCCCCTAGAGCTCGGAAGGACAGCAGCCCTGCCAATGCCTTGATTTCAGACTCTAGCCTCCAGGACTAGAGACAGTAAGTTTCTGTGGTTTTACGACTCCCAGTCTGTGGTACTTGGTTATGGAGCCTGAGCAAACTAACAAGGAGAGAGTGTGTGGAGAAGAGGGAAGCTTCCTGAAGGCTGTGTGCTTCTCATGCTGCCTGGAACACGCTGGTACTCAGTAAGGAAGTGTGGATTAATAGACTAGGTGAAACGTACATAAGGCACTGACGACAGACGTGCGAGAGGAAATAAAGTGCAAACCGATGTCATATCATATGTCTTTTTCCCTCATTGGCTAGCTCAGTGCCTTACAGAAAACAGGTGCTTAATAAATGTGTTGATGAACTGATTAAATCATTTTCATAGTTATCTAACATTTATAAATGTGGGTGCACAGTTCTGCAGTGAGATCTTTTTTTAAGAGGTGGAACAGCAATTCGTTTTGAAAAAACTGAGCATCTCATCATGGACAGTTTTATTATCTCTTCATGGTTTGCTAAGGAATGAGGGGAAGGACAAGGAAGCAGAAAGAGAAGAAGAAAGAGAAGGCGAGAGGAAAGAAAAGAAGGGAGGTTGTTTTCACTCTGAATGTAGGAGAAGTGGTGAGTGCAGCTCACGTGTGGTTCATGGGTAGAGAAAATGTCACTCATCACAATTCTCTTAAAGAAGAGACTTTGTTTGGCAGGATGCCTTCCTAAGTTTCTGCTGGCTGAGAACCTGGGTCAGCAGGCATAAAGTCCTCAGGGTGGGGAAAGACATTTTAAGTGAGGACAGAGGAGAAATTTGGCTAGTTTGACTCTTGAAGAGAATTGATCATGTTGGCAGGAGCAGGGGTGGAGATGCGGAGAGGATGGGTGGGGACCTAGCAAAAGTGGGAGATGCGGAGAGAGATGAAGGTTAAACTCAGTGGTGGAACAGCTACTTCAGTTATGTAGTATTGTCTATAAGACAATCCACCCTAAATCTGGAGTCACCTGGGTATTTCTTTTGCCCCACAGGATGTGAGCTAGGTCTGAAGACATCTAGGCGGTCAGTTGAAATCTCCTTAGCCAAATCCACAAATTCATTGGCTACATTTCCTATTTCCCATATTATCATAAGCAGCTGGAGTTGTGACATCTGGGTACTCGGCTAGACTAGAATGTCCAAGAAGGCTCACTCACAGGGTTGGCGGTGGATGCTGGCAGTTGGCTGGGAGCTCGAGTGGATATGTGTTGTCTTGAGCGCCTCAATCTTGGTGGCTGGATTTCAAGAGGGAGCACCCCCAGCATTCTGAGAGAGAGGAAGCAGAAGCCGCCAGTCCTCAAATAAACTGATACCGATCAATTGTACTACATTCTATTGGCTAAGCAGTGTGAGGCCAGCCCAGACTCAAAAGAAGGGGAAATAAACTCTATCTTCTAATGAGGATAATGACAAAGAATTTGTTTGCCATCTTTAACAGCAGGCAGCTGATGGAGCTTTTAAAAATGAGAATGTCTTCTGTGACCCTTAAAATTGTTTGCTTTGTTTCAAAATGAACCTCTCCAGCCTTCTTTGGGAGTATACATTGTTTATAGAAGCTTTGCATAGAGGATTTTTTTAATCCAAATATTGACTTTCTCTTCTAGATTAATGTGGGACAAAATAAAAACATTAGATGCAGAAAAAGACGGCTGTAAGAACATGTATCCCTGATAATTCAGTGGAAGTCAATCTGTTCTCTAACATTGATAAATAAATTTAAATAAAATAGTATTTTCTTAACTTATAGAAAGTCATTATAAATAATATAAGTAGAAGTATTTAAAATAGGGGATCCTAGGGAGTGAAACTGGATATCAGGCTGGTACAGATGACATACGAATTAAAAAATTTTCAATGTTTTATTTGAAATATTTTTGAAAACAAAATTAAGCTTTTCTTGCCTATTAGAAAAATCATATATGGTGATAAAACCTGTTTGGGCAAAACATTGAGAAATGAGATTTTATGTATTATTGAAGGAAATATAAATGGGTATAATCTTTCTAGAAATGTTTTATAAAATGTTTGCATATTCTTAGCAATCCTACATCATCAATTTACCTTCAGATGATAATTTTAAAAACTGGAAAATGTAAGCCTAAAAATGTTCAGCACTGGTTATAATGATGAAAAATCAGAAGGAACCTAAATGCCCCTTGATAGAGAGCTAATTAAGTAAATTATGTTACGGACAATGTGATAGTCTCCAAACATCATAAGTGATTTTTAGATTTAGATTTATCAAAACGAAAAGATGTCCATGACAGATTGAGTAATGATGCTGATTACAGAACATGTATAGTATATATTTATAGAAAACTTTGCACATATACTTAATGTGCCTGAATGCACCAACGTAGTCATCACTGTGAAGTAGAATTTCTAGTGTTTTCTTTCTTTATTTTCTGCTTTATTTAAGTATTTTCCAATAGGTAGCATTTTCAAATATAAAGCTAAGTTTGAACATAGCTACGAAAACAACAAAAACAGTATTTGCAACAACTCAAGATTAAACCTAGGCTTTTTGTGTATCAACTACTCAGAAAAGATGAAAATATCTCTGTATTTTATAAAACAAAGACCATAAATAATAATACAAAGTGTACTTTGGCAATTGTCAAAAACAAACCAAACCAAACAGAAATTGTGGCCTCCTCTCTTCTGAATGAGGTCATTCTACCCAATTTTCTTAAATGGTTTTGCAGAAATAAGAACAGCACCATTCTAGGCAGAAAGCCAGAGTTGTCACATCAAGAAAACAAAAAGGAAGAGTCACTTACCTCGGGGGTGACTTATAGTGAGAGAAAAACAGGCAAAAGAAAATGTTACTGAACATTATAACTGGTTGAGCCATTTTATCAGCCTGGGAAACAACCAAGTTCAGATCATTTTTCTAATTTCTTGTTTGAGCCCCTGCCTGTGCTATTTATCAAAAATTTCATTATCTGCTTCTTGAAAGCTCCATTATATCTGCCATCTCAGTGCCAAGAATTCAAAGTTCAATTGCTCAGCCCCAGAGGAGCAGGCAGAGGAAAAGCTCAGCTGTGCAGACAGAACCCCGCACCATTGCTCGGAGGCCACCATGCCCAGTAGATGCCCAGCGCTTTCTGGTCTGAGACACAGCAGTGCCCCTTAGCAGGACCTTGAGGCGATATCGCATTTAGTGCAGCCATCTGCACAGCTGCTTTCCCCTGCATGATACTCTGCCAAAACAGCTGGATTTAGAAAGGCCACAAACAGCTATGGCTTGTGCTGAGCCTGGTTCACCAGCCCAGACACCTCCTCCACCCACATAGATATATAAATGTGAGGTGGGACTTGATTTCTGGTCACAACCCTGCTGACCGAAACAGAATCTGGTCCACATGGGATGAAGTGAAGGAACCAGCAACTAGCAGATGGTGAAAAAAGCGATCCCTAGCTGCCCTCATTTCTCATTAGTATAAGACACGCCCACCAGCACCATGACAGTTCACAAATGCCATGGCAACTCCTCGGAAGTTACTGCCCCTTTCCGTGATAACAACCCAGAAGTTACCACCCCGTAAAAGGTGCTAAATAACTCCCCAAATTTGCATTAACCCACTCCTTAATTTGCATGTAATTGAAAGTGGGTATAAGTGAGTATAAACAGTATAAACGCAGTTGCTCAGAGTCCATATGTTGCTGACTCTGTGATCACTGCCTACGAGTTAATCCCGCTCTGCAAAGAGCAGTGCCATTCAATAAAAGATTGCTGTTTAACACCACCAGCTCACCCTTGAATTCTTTCCTGGGCAAAGCCCCAATTTTGGGGTTCACCTGTCCTGCATCATCTGGCGATCATGAAGAGACAAAGATGGTGGCAACTGGCAATCAGTGGACAGACAGTGAGACAGCAGAGATGGTGGTGATGGGCAGAGAGGCGAGATGACAAGAGACAGTGAGAGATGATGAGATGGTAAGATGTCAACAAGAAAGATGATGAGAGGTGGTGCTCAGCAGGGCAAGAAGACACCAAGAGGTGGCAATCAGAGAAAGGTGGCTAGTGGCGATGAGCAAGCAGCAATCAGTGATTGGTGAGACAGCAGAGAGACAGCAAGAGACAGCGATCAGCAAGAGATGGCAAGATGCTGATCAGCGCTACAGCAATCAAACCGGCAGAGCTACAGTACAAACCATAGACTCTTTTGAGAGCCATTATCTTTCCTGACAAATGGCAGCCCTGGTCCCCTTGCATCAGCTGAACCCACCCAACTGGAAAAACCTGGACAGACCTTCACCTAGGTCCCATGTTGGAGACTGGTCAGCTCCATTTTGGCTCTGCTGAAAGGGTGTCCCCTCTACCACCCACCTCAATATCAGGCGAGCCAGAAAATAAGGCTTTTGGCTAGATAGCGGATTCAAAGTCCCCTAGAGCAGGCCTGATCAACTACATCCTTGTTGCAACTTCTCTCGGTCGTTTCTCCTGTCATGCCATTATAATTTGCTTCACTGGCCATTTTCTTTATTTCTGCTCTGAAATGTATGTTTCATTTGTAGTTTTTTCTGTCACTCCCTGTTAACTATACTTGAGCAATTGTTTAAGGCAGGACACTTGGCTGTAAGAGGTCCCCTGTTGTGTTGACCCTGGGATGACAGAGTCACATTGTTCTGTCACCCCAATGAGGCCTTTGGTGTTCACTATTGGTCCCCTCTGGATGTTCCAAGGTTTCCAGCATTTGGTGTGGGGACCCTCATTGGCTAATGCTTGGGTAATCTGGGTTTTCAGCATTTGGTATTGTTGGCCACCCCCAGGATTCTCTAGGGTGTTTGGTGTCGGCATTTCCTCTAGGATGGTGGGTTGGAGACCCATCCAAGGGAATCTTGCTCTACCTTTCTCGTTTTCAGTCCTAAAGTTATCATTTTCCATAAAAGCATTTTCTTTTCTTATTATCACTTTATTTACACTTTTCCTTCTATACTTTTATTAATAAATATACTTCTTTTGTCATATTTTGTTCACCGGCAAACACTTATAATCCACTTTTGCAATGCCTTGCTGCCTGTACTTACGCCTTCTCTGCAGGAACCGGGAATCAAAAAAAAGGGAACCCTAATGAGCCCAGTTGCTTTCCCTCTCACTAGGCTTAGAAAAATTTCTGTGTCTAGTAGAAATTCTTGTTAGACATGGGACAATGATGAGCATCTCAGAGGGTTCGCCACTAGGGTGTCTTTTAGGCTATTAGAGCAAATTCAAATCCAGCTTAAAGCAAAAGAAACTCATTTTCTTTTCCAACAGCGTTTGAGTCCAATACAAATTAGAAAACCAAGATATTTGGCCTAAATATGGTCCTATACATTGTAATGCTATTTTACAATTGGTCTGATTCTGTAAAAAAAGAAGGAATATGGGAGGGAGTCCCTTATTATGTACAGGCTTTTGTGGCCCTTTCCTGGCTCATGTTGCTTCCAGGCACCAGGACGCCATGCCTAAGGGATCCGCTCCTAGCGGCTCCCCCTGGAGGCCTACGCCCTCCTCAGAGCCTCCTCTGCCCCGCAATTCTGAGTCGGTCCCACCTGTTCTCTAACACAGGATTCCACTCGAAGGTCATCAGGCAGTCCTCTCCCTTACCCGACTAGCCCCAGCCTATGTCCCCCGCTGCCCAAGAGAGTAAGTCCAAGCAGTACCACCAGGAGTGGGGCCTTATCTCAGCCCCTAAAATCAAAACTGTGTCCATTGTGGGAAGTAGCTAAAGGAAATGAGGAAACACTCAGAGTACATGCGCCATTTCCTATCTCGAATTTGGCTTTATACAAGGAGAAATTTGGCTAGTTTTCAGAAAATTCGAGGAGGTTGATAGAGGAGTTTGTTCATTTGACCACATCCTTTAACTTGGCATGACTTGCAAATGTTATCATCCACTTGCTGTGCCATGGAGAAGAAGCAGAAGGAACGGTGTGTGGTTAAGCCGGTCAATTACAACAAGGTTAGAGAAGTAACTCAGGGAAAAGACGAAAGTCCTGCTCTGTTTCAGGGTCGTTTGGTTGAGGCACTCAGGAAATATACTAATACAGACCCAAATTCCCCAGCAGGGCAAGCTCTCCTGGGTATGCATTTTATTACTCAATCTGCCCCTGACATTAGGAGAAAACTACAAGATGTAGGAGTGGGACCTCGAACCCCTATGAGTCAACTCTTTTTTTTTTTTTTTTTTTTTTGAGATGGAGTCTCACTCTGTCACCAGGCTAGAGTGCAGTGGCATGATCTCGGCTCACTGCAACCTCCGCCCCCCGAGTTCAAGCTATTCTTCTGCCTCAGCCTCCCGAGTAGCTGGGACTACAGATGTGCGCTACCACACCCAGCTGATTTTTGCATTTTTAGTAGAGACGGGGTTTCACCATGTTGGCCATGGTGGTCTTGATCGCCTGACCTCGTGATCCGTCCACCTCGACCTCCCAAAGTGCTGGGATTACAGGAGTGAGCGACTGCACCCAGCCATGAGCCAACTCTTAAATATGGCCTTTGAAGTTTACAACAGTAAAGACAGGGCAAAAGAAGTGAAAAAAACAACCAAAAATAATCAAAAAACACAATTATTTGTGGCTGCTTTAAGCTCCCTGCCACCTTATGGTTACCTATGCCAAGAAAGTGTCCTGAGGTCAGTGTCTGGGATCCCCAGATGAGATCCCCTGACTCGCCTCCCAAACATTTCGCTTTTCTCCTTTTTTGTTTTTTGAGACAGAGATTTTCGCTCGTCTCCCAGGCTGGAGCACAGTGGCACAATCTCAGCTCTTTGCAAACTTCGCCTCCTGGTTTCAAGCAATTCTCCTGCCTCAGCCTCCCGAGTAGCTGGGATTACAGGTGCCCGCCACCATGCCCAGCTAATTTTTGTATTTTTAGTAGAGACGGGGTTTCACCACGTTGGCCAGACTGGTCTCGAACTCCTGACCTCAGGTGATTTGCCCGCCTCAGCCCCCAAACTGCTGGGATTACAGGCATGAGCTACCATACCTGGCCCCAAACATTTTTCTTTGGTGTCTCCACTGAGTGAGTTCTCCAGCAGCTCAGGTACTCTGAGGTCTCCCTTGAGCAATGCAGTTCACCCCCTCCATTCCTTATTTGATGCTACAGGATTCCCTTCCCTGCGTTGTCCTGTCTTCCATGTCTACTGCGGCAAACAAAATTTGGCCAGCAGACAAGTCCCACTTTTATAAATAACTTAGATCTAGTCTTGCATAGGTCACCTCATTTGTGTGATGTGTGTTGTGTCCAGCGTGCTATCCAATTGGCTTATAAATAGAAGAGTGCTCATAAACTAAACAAATAAAACTAGTCTAAACTTATTAGTTTGAAAAATATGTGTCTTCTAGAATTTAAGAATTTTACCTAGGTAAACCACTGAGGATTCATAGGCTTTAGAATGGTTAAAATGGCTCTGAGTAGAGAGTTCTTTGTGTGGCTTAAAATCTTAAAAGTGTTGAATGGTTCTCCTCTATAAAATACCAATAGGCATTTCAGGATTTCTTGCTCCTTAGGTTTATATAGAACATGCCAGGGAAGGTGTATTTTTTATGGTGAAAAAATTTTTGTTGGAAAAAATAATTTTTGTCTAATGCAGAAGTTACTAAAAGGAAGGATCAAAATAGGAGAAAACCAGTCAGTAGAAAAGAGAGATGTGAGGAAAGTTATAGATGGAAGATATATTTTTTTGCAGGGAGAGATGAGGAAAAACAGTGATTTTATATGAAGACAGATCTTGTGTGGTAGATTCTTGTTTTAAAATAAGGTGACTGGTTGTTTGGGAAGTAGGTTTACGGGACAGGTTGGAGGGTCCAGCCATATCATTGAATGGTCTTTGTGGGTGATAATAGGGTTTGTGAAAGGGAATTTGCAACAGGAATTTTGTGTGTGATTAAGCTGGCTGTGATTAAATGGAAATTGTTTGTGGCAGATTTTCTAGAAATATGGTCTATGTGTTGGACCTGGGTTTCCTTAAAATATTAATTTGCCCAATTATCAGAAATGTTGCTTTTCAATTCCATGATTGATTTCTTTTAATAGCTTTTCAAATTTATGTCTTGAACATTCAGTTGTTATTGTGTCTTGCTGCTTTCAGCTTTTTCTCCCTGTTAGAAGGCCTGAAATAACTATTTCCTTTAGCTTTTCCATCAGCTCCTGTGACGTTCTCTCCTCTGTTTCTGACTATTGTTGTGACTTAGAGGTTTGGGGGAGCAGTGTTTTCCCCCAATATAGTTTGATGCTAAGCTCTTGGTGTCTTAGTCTGTTCTCATGCTGCTAATAAAGACATACCCAAGACTGGGTAATTTATAAAGGAAAGAGGTTTAATGGACTCACAGTTCCACATGGCTGGAAAGGCTTCATAATCGTGGTGGGAGGCAAAGGAGGAGCAAAGTCATGTCTTACACGGTGGCAGGCAAGAGAGCGTGTGCAAGAGAACTTTCCTTTTATGAAAACATCAGATCTCACGCCTGTAATCCCAGCACTTTGGGAGGCCAAGGCAGGTGGAGTACCAGGTCAGGAGATCGAGACCATCCTGGCTAACATGGTGAAATCCCATCTCTACTAAAAATACAAAAAATTAGCCAGGTGCATTGAGCATGCGCCTGTAGTCCCAGCTACTCAGGAGGTTGAGGCAGGAGAATCACTTGAACCTGGAAGGCAGAGGTTGCAGTGACCTGAGATTGCGCCACTGCACTCAAGCCTGGTGACAGAGCAAGGCTCCATCTCAAAAAAAAAAAAAAATCAGATCTCATGAGACTCATTCACTATCACGAGAGCAGCATGGGAAAGACCCACCCCCATGATTCATTTATCTCTGCCTGGCCCTTCACATGACATGAGGGGAATATAGGAGCTGCAGTTCAAGATGAAATTTGGGTGCGGACACAGCCAAACTATAGTACTTGGTTTTTCTTGATATATAACCTTATTTGTGGCTTTTTGTCTTTGACTCTTATATTGCTTGAAAAAATTTCAAGGGCTAATGAGTGCCCACTTTCATTCATATCTCACCTGAAATATTTAATTGGTTGTAAGTCTTTTGACTGTAAGTCCCTTAACCAAAGGGGGGAAAAAAAACAAACCTAAAAAATGAATTCAGGCCATGATTGAAAATAGAGTATCAGACATGCTTCACTATGCCCTTTCTTAAATTTTAGGCCAGGTTCAAAAGGCCTTTCAAAATTACAAAATAAAGTATTGCCCTTCTCCCCCACCCACAAAAAAGAACAGCTTCTCTGTTCAACCAGAAGACTTAGTCTTATAAGGACAAAAAAAAATTAATCCCTCAAAGATTGTATTAGTTTATTCTCATGCTGCTATGAAGAAATGCCCATTGACTAACAGCTTCACATGGCTGGGGAGGCCTCAGGAACTTTCAATCATGGTGGAAGGTGCCTTTTCAGAGGGCAGCAGGAGAGAGAATGAGTGTCAAACAAAGGGTGAAGCCCCTTATAAAAACCACTTGAGTTTGTAAGAACTCACTCAACAGCATGGGGGAAACTGTCATGATGGGGGAAACTGCCCCCATGATTAAATTATCTCTACCTGGTTCCACCCTTGACACATGGGGATTATTACAACCCAAGGTGAGAATTGGGTGGGGACACAGAGCCAAACCATATCCTTCTGCCCCTGGCCCCTCCCAGATCTCATGTCCTCATATTTCAAAATACAATCATGTCCTTCCAGCAGTCCCCTGAAGTCTTAACTCATTCCAGCACTAACCCAAAAGTCCAAGTCAAAAGTCTCATCTGAAACAAGGCAAGTCCCTTCCTCCCATGAGTCTGTAAAATCAAAAGCAAGTTAGTTATTTCCTAGATACAATGTGGGTATAGGCATTGGGTAAATAAACTCTTTTCAAATGGGAAAAATTGGCCAAAATGAAGGGGCTACAGGCCCCAAGCAAGTCTGAAATCCAGCAGGGCAGTCAAATCTTAAAGCCCTGAATAATTTCCTTTGACTCCATGTCTCACTTTGACCCAGGTCACACTGATGTAAGAGGTGGGCTCCCATTGCCTTGGGCAGCTCTGCCCCTGTGGCTTTACAGAGTGCAGCAGCCTTCCCAGCTGTTTTCACAGGCTGGCATTGAGTGTCTGTGTGTTTTCCAGGTGCATGGTGCAAGCTGTCAGTGGATATAACATTCTGAAGTCCAGAGGATGGTGGCCCTCTTCTTACAGCTCCACTAGGCAGTACCCCCAGTGGGGATTCTGTATGGGGGCTCCCACTCTACATTTCCCTTCTACACTGCCCTAGCAGTTCTCTATGAGGGCTCAACCCCTGCAGCAAACTTCTGCCTGGACATTCAGGCATTTCCATACATCCTCTGAAATCTAGGTGGAGGTTCCCGAACCTCTATTCTTGACTTTTGTGTACCCACAGGCCCAACACCACGTGTAAGCCATCAAGGCTTGGGGCTTGCACCCTTGAAGCAATGGCCTGAGCTGTACCTTGGCCCCTTTTAGCCATGGCTGGGACATAGGGCATCAAGACCTGAGACTGCACAAAGCAGGAAGACCCTGGGCCTGGCCCATGAAACCATTTATTCCTCCTAGGCCTCTGGGTCTGTGATGAGAGGGCTGCCAGGAAGGTCTCTGACATGCGCTGAGGACATTTTTCCCACTGTCTTAGTGATTAACATTTGGCTTCTTGTTACGTATGCAAATTTCTGCAGCTGGCTTGAACTTTTTCTCAGAAAATAAGGGATAGCATTAGGAGAAATACCTAATGTAGATGACGGGTTGATGGGTACAGCAAAGCACTATGGCACATGTATACCTCTGTAACAAACATGCGCATTCTACACATGGATCCCAGAACTTAAAGTATAATTTTGTAAAGGAATATAAAAAAGAGTTTTTCTTTTCTATTACATTGTCAGCCTGCAAATTTTCCAAACTTTCATGCTCTGCTTTTCTTTTAAACATATGTTCCAATTCCAAACTATATCTTTGTGACTGCATAAAACCAAATGTTTTTTAATAGCACCTAAGTCACCTCTTAAACACTTTGCTGCTTAGTATTTTCTTCCACCAGATACCCTAAATCATCTCTCTCAAGTTCAAAGTTCCACAGAGCTCTAGCCCAAGGACAAAATGCCACCAGTCTCTTTGCTAAAACATAGCAACTGTGACTTTATTCCAGTTCCCAAGAAGTTCCTCATCTCCATCTGAGATGACCTCAGCCTGAACTTCATTGTCCATGTCACTCACTACCAGCATTTTGGTCAAAGCCATTCAACAAATCTCTGGGAAGTTCCAAACTTTCCCACATCTTCCTGCCTTCTTCTGAGCCCTCCAAATTGTTCCAACCTCTGCCTGTTACCCAACTCCAAAGTCACTTCCCTGTTTTCATGTATCTTTACAGCAGCACCCCACTTCTGGTACCGATTTAAGGATCAAGCATAACCAAAATAAAAGGGCCCTTATCAGGTATTATTGAGTACCCCCATTGCTGTTAAACTTCAGAGAATCAGTAGCTGGGCACACCTGTCCAAGATTAAACCTCTTTCTATGAGTCCCTGCAGGCATAAGAGGACTGCATGACCTATACTGATGAACTTGTAGAAGACTTAAAGCTGTTGTTTCACAAATGCACAAATAAATAACATGACAAGTAGGAGTATGTGCCATAATACACCACACTTAATATTCTCACCTAGTTTTTACCTTTCCTAAGACCTATGATAGCTATTTTATTATTACTAATTTTTGCCCCTTGCTTGTTTATTCTCTTAATTAAGCTTATGTCTTCTAGACTACAACAATTCCACCTGAAGATGATGCTTGAACAATGCTTCCAACCCGTCCTGTTTTCTGATGCAGAGAATGAAAACATTCTGCCATTGGGTCCCTTAGATTAGGTATCCAGAAATTTTTACTCTTCCAATGCCGGGCAGGGCCTATGCCCAGAAACTCAGCAAGAAGCAGCTACAGAAGATGGACCTCCACCTTTCTGCACCCCCCTTAAGATTAAGAAGGGGTATCTAATCTCTGAGTGGGGAATGCAGCAGGATACTGGCAAGACTTGCTTTCTGGTCACAACCCTGCTGACCAAAACAAGACCCGGTCCAGATGAGGTGAAATGAAGAAACTAGCAGGAACCAGCAGATGGCAAAGAAAGTGATCCCTACCTGCCCTCATTGCTCATTAGCATAAGATACTCCCACCAGCTCCATGACAGCTTACAAATGCCATGACAATGACCCAGAAGTTACCATCTTTTTCCATGGCAAGAACCTGGAAGTTGCTCCCCCTTTCCTTAAAAATTCTAAATAACCCACCCCAATGTGCATTAATCTGCCCCTAAATTTGCATGTGCTTGAAAGTGGGCATAAGTGAGAATAAACACAGCTGCTAAGAATCCATATGTTGCTGACTGTGGGCAAACTGCCTGTGAGTTAGCCCTGCTCTGCAAGGAGCAGTACCCTTCAATAAAAGATTAGCTAACACCACCAGCTCACCCTTGAATTATTTCCTGGGCAAATCCAAGAACTTTCCTGAGCTAAGCACCAGTTTGGGGGCTCACCTGTCCTGCATCGGATGGATGGATGGATGGATGGATGGATGGATGGATGGATGGATAGAAGGATGAATGAAGAGATTCCAAATCAATCTTTCTCCCATTTGGGTTCTGAATGGCCTTTACCATCAGCAGACTTCATCTGGGTTGGGGCCATCCTAATTCATCAGAAAGATCTTGATAAGTTAATATCTCATCAGTGAAAGGTAGGAGATGAGTCTCAATCTTCTTCGTCTCCAATTTACCCCTCTCCCAATTTAGTAATCATCTCTGCCAACCAGGATTTTTGGAAGAAAGTCTAGCCAAAAAAGTTCCTATTAAATTAATATAGAATCTTCCCTGTGGTAGGGAAATGGAGCAGTGTAATGAATCCCTACTCACCTAACATTTGTAGTATTACGAAGGACCCCAGCTGGGTGCGGTGGCTCATGCCTATAATCCCAGCACTTTGGGAGGCCAAAGCAGGCAGATCACGAGGTCAGGAGTCCAAGACCAGCCTGCCCAACCTGGTGAAACCCCATCTCTACTAAAAATACACAAATTAGCTGGGCATGGTGGTGCATGCCTGTAATCCCAGCTACTCAGTAGGCTGAGGCAGAATTGCTTGAACCCAGGAGGAGGAGGTGGCAGTGGGCTGAGTTCACACCATTGCATTCCAGCCTGGGCAACAGAGAAAGACTCTGTCTCAGTGAAAAAAAAAAAAAAAGAAGGGACCCCACTTCCCCCAAAAAATTCTGCAGAGACTTGCTGCAGAGGCTAACCTTGATAAATGCTGGTAACTTCTCTGTTAAAAAAAAAAAAAAAAAAGAAAAAATTCTGCCCAACTGGACTTCCTACAAAAAAGCTTTTATTTAAACATAAAATGGGAGGAGGAGAGCTGCCCATATAACTTAAAATTCCCTCCCCTATTCTTAATGTGTGCCAAGACTGACTCTCCTGAGTCTGCCTTAATAATTCCAGGGACATGTCACACACCAAAACAGCTCATGAAAATGATGTTTTCCAAAATAGTAACTGAACAGCTAGAGACCTGCCCTGGAAATTAAGTCTTTTGTATCATTACATTCAAACATTTTTATTCGATCCATTTCTTACATTTTTTATTAGAAACATATGTGATATCTTTCCTTTGTGTGGCATCATTAAATGTGGAGCTAGCTCCAGCTGAATGGCTAACGACATGTGTGAGATGCCACTGGAGAGACTGGGAAAGTAAGCAACTACCCGTGGTAAGAAAAATACTTAAAACTTGGAAATAAGGCAAAAGAGTAGGTAGGATGTCCCTTTCTCTGTCTTATGAGTATACTGAGTTGAATAATCACTCTCTCAAAAAAAAAAAAATTCATGTTCCTCCCAGAACCTCAGAATGTGACCTTATTTGGAAGTATGGTTTTGCAGATGTAATTAGTCAAGACTAAGTCATACTGGAGTAGGTTGGGCCCTAAATCCAATATGACTGGTATCCTGAAGAACACCATGTGATGACAGAGGTAGAGGGTGACATGTCTACAGGGCAAAGAATGCCAAGGATGGTGTGTTAGTCTGTTCTCGCATTGCTATAAAGAATTAACTGAGACTGGGTAATTTACAAAGAAAAGAGGTTTAATTGACTCACAGTTCCACAGGCTGTATAGGAAGCATGGCTGGAGAGGCCTCAGGAAACTTACAATCATGGCAGAAGGTGAAGGGGAAGCAGGTACATCCTACATGGCTAGGCTAGGAGGAAGAGAGTGAAGTGGGAGGTGCTGCACACTATTATAGACAATCAGGTCTCATGAGAACTCACTCATTATTATGAGAACAGCAAGGGGGAAATCCACCCTCATGAGCCAATCACCTCCCACAAGGCCCCTCTTCCAACATTGGGGATTACAATTCGACATGAGATTTGGCTGGAGACACAGATCCAAACCATATCAGATGGCCAGCGACTACCAGAAGCTGGGAGAAGGGGATGGGACAGATTGTCCCTCAGAGCCTCCAGAAGGATCCAACCCTGCCTGCACCTTGATTTCAGACTTCTAGCCTCTTGAGAGAATAAATTTCTGTTGTTTAAAGCTACTCAGTCAGTTATAATTTGTTGTAACAGCTCTAGGAAACTAATACCCTGGGCTATTGTTTAACAGGCTCACCCAAGTATTATTAAAATTTTTAGGGGACTGTGACTTTTTTTTTCTACTTATTACAGTAGGTAAGGGTACAGTGTCTGTAAAGTTATATGTTAATTTGTAGACCTTGCCCAGTGGAGATGCAAATAATTTTTGTCTAGTGAAAAAGATAACCCTAAAGGCTATTATTTTAATATCCTGTAGAGCATTAACCAGATTTTCTTCAAACTCAGCAGACGTACCAGAATGTGTTTTCTGGTGGAGACAGTTCTGATCCTTCTAATTTTCATCTGAATCGGTTTTACCACCTGTTCCCTCATTAGAAAGTGAAATAAAATTCTTGATGCTTCTTCATTCTACATACAGATTAGTCATGTTTTTAACTTTTTTGAAATTATACTTTGACAACCCAGAATCTTCACGGACCAGACATCTTTCTGAGGTGGTCTGGTTCAATGTCCCTCTGAATGGAGGAATGCATTCTTTCCTCAGTGCATTCATCAGTAGGCTTGGTCAGTCTGTGCTTGAAGATTTTACTTGATGGGGAACTTGCGATTCATTTTTTTTTTATTTCAATAGGTTTTTGGGGAACAGGTGGTGTTTGGTTACATCAATAAGTTCTTTAGCGGTGATTTCTGAGATTTTGGTGCACCCATCACCTGAGCAGTGTACACTGTAGTGTACACCCAAAGTGCAGTCTTTTATCCCTCATGCCCCCCTCCCAGCCTTTCCCCGAATTCCACAAAGTCCATTGTACCTCTTATTTTATTTTATTTTTATTTTAGACAGAGTTTCACTCTGTCACCCAGGCTGGAGTGCAGTGGTGCAATCTCAGCTCACGGCAACCTCCACCTCCCGGGTTCAAGTGATTCTCCAGCCTCAGCCTCCCAAGTAGCTGGGATTACAGGCGCCCACCACCATGCCCGGCTAATTTTTTGTATTTTTGGCAGAGATGGGGTTTCACCATGTTGGTCAGGCTTGTCTCAAACTCCTGACCTCAAGTGATCCGCCTGCCTTGGCCTCCCAAATGATGAGATTACTGCCATGAGCCACCATGCCCGGCCCATCGTATCATTCTTATGCCTTTGTATCCTCATAGCTTAGCTCCCACTTATGAATGAGAACATATCATGTTTGGTTTTCCATTCCTGAGTTACTTCACTTAGAATAATGGTCTCCAATTCCATCCAGGTTGCTGCGAATGCCATTATTTTTCTTTTTTCTTTCTTTTTTTTTGAGACGGAGTTTCGCTCTTTTTGCCCAGGCTGGGTTGCAATGGCACGATCTTGGCTCACCGTAACCTCTGCCTCCTGGGTTCAAGTGATTCTCCTGCCTCGGCCTCCTGAGTAGCTGGGATTACAGGCACACACAGCCATGCCCGACTAATTTTGTATTTTTAGTAGAGATGGGGTTTCACCATGTTGCTCAGGCTGATCTCAAACTCCCGACCTCAGGTGATCCACTCGCCTGGGTCTCCCAAAGTGCTGGGATTACAGGCATGAGCCACCACGCCCAGCCAAATGCCATTATTTCACTGCTTTTTATGGCTGAGTAGTATTCCATGGTATATATACATACGACATTTTCTTTATCTACTACTTGATGGATGGGTATTTGGGCTGGTTCCATATTTTTGCAACTGCAAATTCTGCTGCTATAAACATGCATGTGCAAGTATTTTTTCACATAATGACTTCTTTTGTCTGGACAGATACCCAGGAGTGGGATTGCTGGATCAAATGGTAGATCTACTTTTAGTTCTTTAAGGAATCTTCACACTGTTTTCCATAGTGGTTGAACTAGTTTACATTCCCACCAACAGTGTAAAAGTGTTCCCTTTTCACCACACCCACACCAACATCTAATTTTTTTTTATTATGGCCATTCTTGCAGGAGTAAGGTGGTTGCACTGTGGTTTTGATGTGCATTTCCCTAATCATTAGTGATATTGAGCATTTTTTCATATGTTTGTTGGCCATTCGTATATCTTCTTTTGAGAACTGTCGATTCATGTCCTTGGCCCACTTTTTGATGGGATTATTTGTTTTGTTCTTGCTGATTTTTGGGGGGAACTCATGGTTGTTTTTATGGTAAGCTGTTCTATTGCTAGACATCTATAATTAGAAAATTATTTCTCAAACTAAGGCAAAATCTCCTTCCAACTTCTACCCACTAGTTTGAATTATGCTTTCGGGAGCAGCACAGAATCTGACAGCCCTTAGGATATTTGATATTATACTCTTCTTGGTTTTTCTCCCCCAGGCTAAGTATCCTTAGATACGTCTGAGCACTAGAGTGTTCCTTACATATTTTGTCATCCTATTGAATTTGGAAACTGAATTAAATTCAACAACCCCCCTCCTTTTTTTTGAGCTTCTACTGTGTTCAGTGCTGTACTCAGTACTAGAAAAGGAATCAGATGAAAAAACACTACACTTATAAAGGAATCTTTGCAAGAGCAATTGGAAAGACTCAGTAGCTTTATGGGATCCACTGAGGACCCAAGGGAGGGCATGATTAATTCTACCTGAGGATTTAAGCAAGGCTGGTTTACAAAGAAAGTTCTCCTTGCACTAAGTCCTGAAGGTGGGTGGGAAGTATTCAGGTGTGAGGGACATCCCAGGCAAAGGTAGAAAGACGTATGACCAAAAAAAAAAAAAAAGAACAAGAGAAAATTCTCAAATAATCACAAGGCATTAGAGCACCCTCCAAATTCCATGAGCACTACAAAGATATAAATGTGATTAGTGGGGAAAATAATAATTATGGAAATAAAGCCTGTCCCTAAAAATGTAGGCAGGAGGGTGATGGTCTGCACAAAGACCATAGGACTTGAGCTAAAGAGCAAGATCGGTCAATGTTCACTCAGCCCAATCCAAGGAAAATGGAGCATATTGGGAAGATTTATCAATTTGGAAGAGAAAAGCGAAAATCTGAAGAAACAGTAATCAAATGGGAGGAAATTTTGTGTGCCGATTTTACAATGGGATCTGGTGTCAGTTTGCCTAGTGCACATCCCAGCTCTGACTCTTGCGCTCCACATGACCTGGAGCAAGCTACTTAATATTACCAAGATTCAACTTCCCTATCTGTAAAATGGGTCATGATAGGCTGGGCACGGTGGCTCATGCCTGTAATCCCAGCACTTTGGGAGGCCAAGGCAGGCAGATCACAAAGTCAGGAGATCAAGATCATCCTGGCTAACATGGTGAAACCCTGTCTCTACTAAAAATACAAAAAATTAGCAGGGCGTGGTGGCACGCACCTGTAGTCCCAGCTACTCAGGAGGCTGAGGCAGGAGAATGGCGTGAACCCAGGAGGCAGAGCTTGCAGTGAGCGGAGATCACGCCACTGCTCTCCAGACTGGGCAACAGAGGGAGACTCCATTTCAAAAAAAAAAAAAAGGGTCATTATAGCAAACTTCAAGGGATTATTAGGTTCCTATAACATAATTACGTTCATACACATAATGAAAGTGTGTATCATATGCCTGGCACATGCTAAGTTGTCAGTGCAGAATAAATTTTATTATTATGTTCTCATTTATTTAAAATAGCAATTTAAAGTGAGGAAGCTGCATTTAGAAGAGAACAA
Source organism: Symphalangus syndactylus (assembly GCF_028878055.3). NCBI lineage: Eukaryota > Metazoa > Chordata > Mammalia > Primates > Hylobatidae > Symphalangus > Symphalangus syndactylus. The sequence continues at coordinate 19,629,010 of NC_072437.2, forward strand.
GACCCAGGGAGGGGCTCTTACAATCAAGCTCTTAGAATATTTTACTTCATGTGCACATTTTCCCTCTACATGACCTTCTAGGCCTTGGGATCCTCCCTGCTCTCCTGGGCTATCAACCCCATGACCCACAAGTCACGGCAGAGACCAAAGTGTCCATTCTCATGCCTGGCTCATGTGGACCACTCGTTCTATCTAATTCTGCTCAGACAGCTAAGATTGAAAGCAGACAGGGCAAGGGATGGTGGATGGAGGTTAAATTCACCTTGTTCAAGGTTTGGTTCCTTGTCTGACGCAGATAAATTCTCAAATCTTCTTTCCAACAACCTTCATCTTAATCAAGGTACCTTCATCTTAATCAAGGTTCCTTCATCTAAAAGGAAGAAAAGTTATTGAAGATATCTTAAGAAAAAAAGATAGAATATACTGGAAGGAAACAAAAGCATCTCCCAGAATCATGGGGCAAGAAGATCTAGGAGGCCTCACAAACGAGAGACTTTGGACCTAAGGCACCTCTCTTGGCCTCCAGCGCTGCATGGTCCCTGGGCACCATGTCTCTCTAAACATCTGATTCATCCTTGTTTTTTCCAGCAAATCCCCTGCTGCTGGAGAAAAACAGGGTTGCTCCAGCCCTAGCCTAATCCCATCTCACTGTGTACAATCTCTGCTGATTAATCTCCTTTAACATGGCTTGGTTATTTCATTCTCCCATGAGAAACTTCAGAGATCTCCTACTGCTTATAGAAAAAAGTCCAAGTTTCTTATCATGACATTGCATACCCTCTTCAATCTGGACAGTTCAACCCTTTCCAGCCTGATTCCTCCACATAGATTCCATGTCTAGGCGGTCTGGATTTCTATAAATATGGCCATAGCTTTCCAAAATCTCATGCCCATTCGTGGCTGGAATGCTGTCCCTCACCAATCCTCTCCTATTAAAATCATACACAAGTGAAACCAAACTGATTTTCTCTTTCTGGGCCTATAATTAAACTACATTGCCCAGCCCTCTTGCATCTAGACAGTATGACTGCTTTTATCCAATAGAAAGAGAATGGAAGTAATGTGTGTAACTTCCAGGCCAAGGCAGTTAATAGCACATGTGTCTTTTCAATCTATTCACTCCTTTCTCCCCTCCTCCCAAGGAATAATGCCAAGCAACTGTGAAGCCAGTTAAAGATGAAAGCCTGGAGCCAAAACATGGGTGGAGTCTGGGTCCCAGAATGACTGTATGGAGCAGACTGTGCATGGCTAGGACATGAGAAAGAAAACTTGATCAGGCTAAGTTACTGAGAGTTAGCATTGTTCATAATAGCAGTTGAACTACTCTGATGGCACATCATACCTCGAGACTTTGCTCAAATTTTATACCTTCTTATGTCACTCCTGTAGAAAATGACCACTCTATCATCTGAGCATTTTTCTCTAGTGCTCCGTTTACAGTATTTATCATTTAGCCTTATGTCGTTAAGGTTGTTTATGTGTTCTCTCTCTCTAGACAGTACATTTTTTGAGGACAAGTGTTGAGGTGTTCCTTGCCCAGCAACCACATTTTAGTCCCTGCTAGTATATGGTGAGGGTTGTTGCTGCTGTCAGTGTACATGCTGTTTCTTGATGGAATTTCTATCTGGTGAACAGGGGTGGCAAGCAAGAAGGAAACTTGAGAATCCCCTTACATTCTCCTAGGGCTGAGGGGATCTCATGAAAGGAGTCCTCCAAGTCCAGGGAAACTGTGTACACCTGGGAGAGCTGTGCCCTGCCCAACTCCAGAGGGCTCTATTCATGCAAATTACAGTGCACCTGTGTGCACATTTCAGAGCCCAAAGACTTCCTAGACACCAAAACATTTCAACCACCTCCAAATCTACAACCAAACTAACTGAACGTAGTTATCCCCAAAGGCTCAAATGGCTCATCTCCCTCCAACAACTTTTGACATCTGCTCTTCACAAGGGAGAAGGTATGGGGAGACAAGACAATATGTACTCTCTTATTTGTTCCAGTTCTTTCCAGTCCAGCATAATCTTATTAGGCAGGTGGGGGTTCTTTAACTCTCTGACTACATCCCTTGGTTGTGTGCCCAATCTTGGCTTCACTGAGTAAAGTACTGACTGTTTAACCCCGGACCTCTGTGCTTCCCTCCTCATCTGTAGGATGAGGATAATGACATGCACTTGGCAGAAGTTATGTTTTGTTTTGTTTTTTGGGTTTTTTGAGACACAGTCTTGCTGTGTCACCTAGGCTGAAGTGCAGTGGTGTGATCTTAGCTAACTTCAACCTCTGCCTCCCAGGTTTGAGCGATTCTCCTGCCTCAGCCTCCCAAGTAGCTGGGATAACAGGTGCCCGCCACCACAACCAGCTAATTTTTTTTTTTGTATTTTTAGTAGAGACAGGGTTTCACCATGTTGGCCAGGCTGGTCTTGAACTCCTGACCTCTAGTGATCTGCCCACCTCGGCCTCCCAAAGTGCTGGGATTACAGGCGTGAGCCACCGTGCCTGGCCAGAACTTTTGTGAGAATTAAATAACATGAGCACAGTGCCTGGAGCACATTGAGTGGTCCACCACCATCATGCCTTCCATGTGTGACAGCAACCCCACAGCTCCTGTCCAAGGGGCTGGGGGTTGCTGTCACATGCAGAAGGCATGATCGGGGCAAGGGGTTGTGGTCAGCGTAGGGGAACAGGAACAGGGAAATTTTCTCCGCGTCTTATCCTTCTTACTAAACCATAAGATTGTAAGAGGTGGAATCAGTGTCATGCTTACCTTTATCTTCTCCACAGAGCCTGCCCCTGTGCTTGGCACATAGTGTTATATCATTTTGGTCATGGCTGGCTTCACAATTTACAGAACAAAAGGATATTGGATAAAGTCAGGAGACTCTGATTCTAACTCCAGTATTGCCAATAACATGTAACGGGACTTTAAGAGTTGTGCTTCTCTAGGAGATACCTTGTTAAATGCCTGCTGTGTGGTAGGCATGGTAGCTGCAGGGGTGCAGGAGTTAACTACACAGACATGGTTCTTGCCTTCATGGCACTTACAGTCTAGTGAGATAGTTGGAGATAGACTTTATACAAATGGCCACACTGTCAGTTAATTACAGTTTTAATAAAAGCTATGAGAGTATATACAGATGGACCTACATGTGTTTGGGGAGATAATTCAGGGAAGGGTTTTCAGAGGAGGTGACACTTGAGTAGTGACCTGAAGAATGAATTAAGGCAGCAAAAGGTTGCTCCCTAACCTTTTTGGCACCAAGGACCAGTTTCACAGAAGACAATTTTTCCATGGACGGAGTTGGGACGATGGTTTCGGGATGAAACTGTTACACCTCAGATCATCAGGCATTAGTTAGATTCTCATAAGGAGCTTGCAACCTAGATCCCTCGCATGCACAGTTCACAGTATGGTTCCCACTCCTACGAAAATCTAATGCCATTGCTGATCTGACAGGAGGTGGAGCTCAGATGGTACTGCTAGCTTGGCAGGCTCACTTCCTGCTGTGCTGCCCGGGTTCCTAACAAGCCATAGACAGGTACCCATCCGCGGCCCCGGAGAGTTGGAGACCTCTAAATTGGAGGTAGCCAGGTGTGATGGAGGAGGATAGGAGGGAGCACTGCAGGTGCATGTGCACAGCCCAGGACGGAAACGAGCTCAGAACACACCAGAGGATGCAAGAAGGCCAACATGGCTGGGGCCTAGGGAATGCAGGAGAGAGAGGCATGAGATGACTCAGGAGCAGCAGGCAAGGGGCCTGATCATGCTGTGGCACTGCAGATCATGAAAGATTGAGGCCTTCAATCTAAGAGTACTGGGAAGCAGGGGCCCACCAAGAGGGGCCATGTGGGGGCAAGCCATCCTGAAGGCAGGAAATAAGGGGTGCATTGTCTATAGAGAGTTGACAACAATAAAACTGACTAGGCCAGGCGTGGTGGCTCGCACCTGTAATCCCATCACTTTACGAGGTCGAGGCAGGTGGATCACCTGAGGTCAGGAGTTCAAGACCTGCCTGGCCAACCTGGTGAAACCCCGTCTCTACTAAAAATACAAAAATTAGCTGGGCATGGTGGCAGGTGCCTGTAATCCCAGCTACTCGGGAGGCTGAGGCAGGAGAATCACTTGAAACCGGGAGGAGGAGGTTGCAGTGAGCTGAGATTGCACCACTGCACTCCAGCCTGGGCAACCGAGTGAGTCTCCGTCTCTTTGACAAACGTGACAAAAACAAGCAATGTGGAAAGGATTCCCTATTTAATAAATGGTGCTGGGAAAACTGGCTACCCATATGCAGAAAGCTGAAACTGGATCCCTTCCTTACACCTTATACAAAAATTAACTCAAGATGGATTAAAGACTTAAATGTTAGACTTAAAACCATAAAAACTCTAGAAGAAAACCTAGGCAATACCATTCAGGACATAGGCATGGGCAAAGACTTCATGACTAAAACACCAAAAGCAATGGCAACAAATGCCAAAATTGACAAATGAGATCTAATTAAACTAAAGAGCTTCTGCACAGCAAAAGAACCTATCATCAGAGTGAACAGGCAACCTACAGAATGGAGAAAATGTTTGCATCTACCCATCTGACAAAGGGCTACTATTCAGAATCTTCAAAGAACTTAAACAATTTACAAGAAAAAAACAACCCCATCCAAAAGTGGGCAAAGGATATGAACAGACACTTCTCAAAAGAAGACATTTACGCAGCCAACAGACACAGGAAAAAATGCTCATTATCACTGGCCGTCAGAGAAATGCAAATCAAAACCACAATAAGATACCATCTCATGCCAGTTAGAATGGCAATCATTAAAAATTCAGGAAACAACAGATGCTGGAGAGGATGTGGAAAAACAGGAACACTTTTATACTGTCGGTGGGAGTGTAAACTAGTTCAACCATTGTGGAAGACAGTGTGGCTATTCCTCAAGCATCTAGAACTAGAAACACCATTTGACCCAGGGATCCCATTACTGGGTATATACCCAAAGGATTATAACTCACACTACTATAAAGGCACATGCACACGTATGTTTATCATGGCACTATTCAAAATAGCAAAGACTTGGAACCAACCCAAATGTCCATCAGTGATAGACTGCATTAAGAAACTGTGGCAGCCGGGCGCAGTGGCTCACGCTTGTAATCCCAGCACTTTGGGAGGCCGAGGCGGGCGGATCACGAGGTCAGGAGATCGAGACCACGGTGAAACCTCGTCTCTACTAAAAATACAAAAAAATTAGCCGGGCGTGGTGGCGGGTGCCTGTAGTCCCAGCTACTCAGAGAGGCTGAGGCAGGAGAATGGCGTGAACCCGGGAGGTGGAGCTTGCAGTGAGCCGAGATTGCGCCACTGCACTCCAGCCTGGGCGACAGAGCGAGACTCCGTCTCAAAAAAAAAAAAAAAGAAACTGTGGCATATATACACCATGGAATACTATGCAGCCATAAAAAAGGATGAGTTCATGTCCTTTGCAGGGACACGGATGAAGCTGCAAACCATCATTCTGAGCAAAGCATCACAAGGACAGAAAACCAAACACCGCATGTTCTCACTCCTAGGTGGGAGTTGAACAATAAGAACACATGGACACAGGGTGGGGAACCTCACACACCCACACCAGGGCCTGTCAGGGGGTGGGGTGCTGGGGGAGGGATAGCACTAGGAGAAATACCTAATGTAAATGACGAGTTGATGGGTGCAGCAAACCAACATGGCACATGCATACCTATGTAACAAACCTGCAAGTTCTGCACATGTACCCTAGAACTTAAAGTATAAAAAAAAAAAAAATTCTGACTAAAATCTCATCTGCTTTTTATTTCCACCAGGCACTGATGATTCTATGTCAGTCAGCAGTGTGCTGGTCAATGTTCAACAACTGACTCTCTGGGGAAAATAGAAATGTGTGCCTATATATACAACCATGTGTGTGTTATAAATGTTTCTGATATAAAGGATGTGTAATAAACAATACACAAGTAAAAGGCAGACACTCTATTGTCAGTTCTATCTACTTGACTGATTCTCACAGAAAGCTTTGGTTCCTTTTTGCCAAAGGCTTGTATCTGAATCCATCCAATGCTTGTAACTCAACCATGATGTGACTAGTGAAATTACATACCGATCCACTTTTTGCCAACAAATTTATTGTCCTTAAATCTGTGATCTGTTAAATTACTTCTTACCCTTGTATAAACTCATTAAACTGCTATCTTTTTGTTTCAGCACTAAACACAACACATTTTTAAGTTTAATCTACATTATTAATATTTTCCCCATCACTTTAAGTCTAGAGACAATCAGCAAAACAAATCGATCCCTGATTCATGATTCACAATGTTGGCTAATTTCCATGGTGTAAATACTTCGACCATGGCCCATTACAGTCTACCAATAAGACATCACTGAGTGTGGGCCGGGAAGACGCATGTGCAGTAAGCACATTATGATACGTAATACTGGAAATGGTAGGAAGTGGACAGACTTCAGAGATATTTAGGAAGTAGAATCTTGGCGATTTGTTAGATGCCGAGGTGAAGGCAGAGTTTGGGAAACACTGGATGGTGGTGTCTTCACTATCACAGGGAGACAGGAAGTCGAAAGCAAGCAGGGAAAGGACGCATTCAGCTTTGGATGGGTTCCATTTGAGGTGCTTGTTACCAGGAGTAGCTGAATAGGAAGCTAGATAAACGGATTTGGAGCTCAGAGGAGCAAAGATTAGAGTTGTAAATTTGGGATATATTGATTTAAACGTTGACAGCAGGTTAAATCATTCAGGGAAAAATTGTGGAGTAAGAGGAAAGGTCTGAGACCTTGAAAACTCTGTTATTTGGTGGTCACCCAGAGTAGACAAGCACGCCAAGACTGGGGACAGACAGGAAAGTGGAGCACCCTCCCGCCAAAGGAAGACGTGTTTTAAGGTGAAAGAAGGAATTTTGCTCAGATCAGGTAACGCGAGAAAGCAGAGTGTCCTTTGACTTTAGTGATGCGGATGCTACTTGCGACAATTAAAAAGGCAATTTCACCGAGTGTGAAAACGAACACGTGGAGTTGAGAGACCACAAAACTGGGGGCAGGCGCCTCTTTCACCAACTTCAGCGATGGAAAGTAGAAGAGGGTGGCAGCAAGGGTACGTGGAGTAGAGAATCTTGGAATGATGAAATGCCGAGGATACGGATTCCAGTCCAGAGGGAGCAACGGATCGGATTCTGCGATACTGGAAAAACAGAAGGTGCGGGGGCTCGGTGATGGAGGGAGCAGGTGTGCAGTTTTGCCGGTGGAAAGTGGAAGAAGTTTCTCTTTTTTCCTGAAGCAGGAGGCAAAGACCTCTGAGAGTGGGAGTGTGGGGGGTGTGCCGGCCCCCCGGATGGGAGTGGAGGTTTGGAACCAAGTGGCCCGAGCCTGCGGTGAGTGGGCCTGCCCTGGGTGGCTCTGGCCGCAGCAGGGTCGATGGGGCAGCATGGTCTGGGCAGGAAGAACACGGCTTCAGTCAGTTGTGTTCTGAGAAGCAGAAGGTGGAGACACGCACGTTTTAAACAACTCCTCCCGGACAGGAAGAAGTGGAGTTCTGGCTGTTCTGCGAGGACGCCGCAGTCCTAGCGCGGAGACCACCGCGCGGGCGAAACGCCAGACAGGCCAGAAATAGGGTCCCGCCCGCGGACCCTGGAGGAAGAGCGAGGGCTCGCTCGGTTTCCCGCAGCCAGCCTCGCCCAACCCAGCTGGGGCCGCCCCTTCCCGCCCCGGCCCCGCCCCGGCCCCGCCTCGGCCCCGCCTCAGCTCCGCGCCCACAACCCGGCTTCCTCTTCTCCCGCCGGGTCCGTCTGTCCCTGCGCCTCCTTCGCCGCCGACTAGCGCCCCCTGGCCTGACGTCACCGGCGAGTCCGCCAATGAGCTGAGGAGGGACTTGGCTGCGGCCTGAAAGTGACGGGAGCAGCAGCCAATGGTCGGGCGGAAGGGGCGGGCTGAGACGGGTGCTGGGGGGGCGCCCGCGCGCGTGGGGAGCTGCGGGCGGCGAGGCGCGGCGCGGGGGGGCCGGGGGCGCGGCGGGAGGGGTCGGGGGGGGCGGCGCGCGGGCGGCCCCTCCCCCTGCCAGGTCCGGGCGGGCGCCTGGAGCCGCCGGAGTTTCCGCACCCGGGAGGGAGATGCGGCCAGGGCTCAGGCTCCTTGCAGGTAACGCGCAGGGCGGCCCCTGCAGGGCCGAGCGCGCCGCGGGGCGAGCGGAGTTGGACGCGGAGCGGGCGCGGGTTCCCCGCTGCCGCCGTGTCCCGAGCCCCGCACGGCGGCCCGGGCCGGAGCGGCGCTGCTGGTGGAGTTGGTTCCGGGACCTGAGCTGCTGCCCGGGCCGGGGTCACGGGGGACGCGGGCCCATGTGTGAGCCGCACATGGGACAAAGGGCGCGTCGTGGAGGCTGCGCGCCCCGCCTGCCCGCGCCGCGCTCGGGCCCCTGCGCTCTTCCGCCTGGGCAGAGGTCGCCGCCCCCAGCCCCTGCCTTCACAGCCGCGCCGGCGCTCCCTCGGCCCAGGCGCACCGGGCGCCTGCGGCGCGTCCCCGGAGCAGCCATCTGGCCGCGGGGCCCCGCGCCTGGCCGCCAGCTGGCCGCGGCGCAGGCGATGGCTGGACACAGCCGGGCCGCTTGGCCGCCTGCCCTTGGTTCCGCAGCGGCTCCCCCGCCGCGCCGCGAGCGCCTGCTACTCCACGCTCGGCTGCGGAGCGGAGCGGCGCGAGCGCGGGGCCACCGGCCCGGGGCCACCGAGCCGCCACTTCCCGGCGTGGGCTCGGAGTTTGGGGAAGCCGAGCAGGTGGCGCAGCCACTGTCCACCTCCTGCGAACTCTGCGGGGCTTCTGGTCTTGTTGATGTTGTGGCTATGGGCTGTGTGTGTGTTTTTCTTTTTTTGAAAACCACACACAAAAGAAGGGAGGAGTTAGAGGAACGATCTAGCCACTATGAGTCATCCCACACTTCGCTCTTTCCCCGGGAGAGCAAATGCATGGGGAGAATGTCTTGAGAAACAAGTTATAGTAGGGACTGACTGGGTCCTCTCCCTGTCCCTTTTCTCTGCAGTCCTGTCTGCGCCGGGCGCGTCCCAGACGGAGGTGGGGTAAAATGACGGCCAGCGCACCTAGATGGGGGAAATGGCTACAAGCTAGCAAACTGGAAACTTTCTGGGGCAGTGGAACTGTGAATATCAAACCACACACATTCTTGCTATAGGCAGCCATGGCCCTCGTGCGCTACTGAATTATAAATGGGAAGGCCGTCACAGCAGGAGGATACCTTAGCCTTCAGTAGCATGTATTCAGCACTGCACGGAGGAGGGCGGTGGTGGTGGCTCGCTCCCCTGCCTTGAGGGGCCCAGGATGGGATCAGCCAGGAAACTGCCAGGCCGGGGTATGCAGGGTCACAAACGATTGTGTTCTCTAATCTGATTCCCAGAGGCGCTGTCACCTCTCAGCGTGGCAGAGGATGGCTGGCTATGTGGTTGAATGTTACAGATGAGGTAGAAAGGCTGGGCAGAGGTCAGCAGGTCCCTGGATGCATGGAGGGGAATATTCTTCTGTAGGTGGCTGCTGCTAATTTTTCCAAGGGGAAACATTTAGATTTGGTCTCGCCATTCTGTTTACTGCAGTCCAGGCTGCTGTGTCAGCTGTCATTGGGTCCTCATGGTTCACAGCTGGATGACATTTTTTTTCGGGGGTCCCTGTGTGAGGTCTTTTTGACCTTCTCACTGATGATTAATTTGTTTTAACCTCCTGAAAACAGAGGCTCGATATGAGAAGTTTGAGAAATTGTAGGATAAAGGGACCTCTGCTTTGTTCCAGATTCAGCCCCTGTTGAGGGGCCAGTTGATTCTGTCACAGGAGTCAGGTAGCGAGCAGAACACTGACTTCATTCCTCCTGGGTTGTGCCCTCTGCTTGGCCTGTAGCTGAGGCCACAGTGGGTCTCTCTTGCTTCATAAGGTGAACTAACGATCCAGCTATGGCAGAGGAGCCAGGGAGCCCAGGCAGGACATCATGTGGAGAAGAGGGACCAGAAAGTTCAACCTAGGGCCCATCTGGAAGAAAACAGAGCCTCCTTTCCTGTTTCATGGCCTGGGTGTAAAAAACGGTGTAAAAAATTACGGTGGTTCACACCTGTAATCCCCATGATTTGGAAGGCCGAGGCAGGAGGATCACTTGAAGCCAGGAGTTTGATTCCAGCCTGGGCAACATAGTGAGACCCTGTCTCTACAAAAAAATATTTAAAATAGCCAGGCATAGTGGCATATGCCTATAGTCCCAGCTACTTGGGAGGCTGAGGTGGAAGGGTCCCTTGAGCCCAGTAAGGTGAGGCTGTGGTGAGCTATGATCATACCACTGCACTCCAGCCTGGGTGGCAGAGTGAAACCCTGTCTCAAAAAGAAGGGGGAAGGGATATAGAGAGGGTGGTCCCCCGTCTCTACCACCGTACTCAGACAGGGCTGCTTTTACCTGAGTGCCAAGCCTGGCTCAGGTCATTGAGAAACAAGTCGTTTAGTGTTGGAGGAAGGAGAGTTGGGAACAGGGTCACTGTATATGGTTGTACAGTTTGTGCCAGACACCTGACCAAGGAAGCCATGTGCCCTGGGTCTGCCCAAAAGAAGGGTCCGCCTTTCTCAATCGCACCAGGTCACCCGATGGGCTACTGCTGGCCCTAGTGCACAGCCCATCTGCAGGAATAAACACTGGCAACATGGGTGTGCCCGAGACAGGCGGTCAGGGAATAGGAAGCAGTGGCTAATTTCTCCAAAATCTAACAATAATGAGAACTAGTTGTTTGCATACATTTTCTCCTTTAATCCTTACCACCACCTTCTGAAGAAAGTAGTGGTGGTACTATGTTGTGCCAGTGAGGAAATTGATTCTTAGAAAGACTAAGCAGTTCAAGGTCGTGCAGCCGGCAAGTCCAGGTTTGTCTGTCACCAGAGCCTTTGGTCTCAACCACTGGACCAGACTGATCACTTTGCCTGGCTTGCTAACAAATTGTAGCTTTTTGTTTGTTTGTTTGTTTGTTTTTGCGTTTGCTAGTGAAAGGCATTTTCCGAACTATTCCACTATGTACATTAACAGTAAATCCCTTCAAAGAAAAGAGCATTTGTGAGTTTTTTCAGTGGCAGCAAAGAAGTGGGAGGCCTTGGAGAAAGGGGAAGGAGCCCCCTGAAATAGAGAAGAAGGGCAGTCACAGCAAGGAGGGAAGAGCCAACCAGAACTGGGAAATGATGTGGGGGCAGGGGCATTGGAGGTAGGCCAGGTTTCCTGCTGTCCCTGCAAGAGCAGAGGAGGAGATATCTGACATCCGCTGAGTCAGCCATCCAGTTGACTTCCCAAGAGTCTGGACCTGGCCTCCTACCAGGGCACCTCGTTGATGGTGTGGTCCACAGTCTGCCTTATATATCCTGGGGCTGTGGCTTGGAACATGATTATTGCTTGGAACATGATTATGCTTAGAACTTATTGCTTAGAACATGTTTATGTTCTAAGCAATCTGAGATACAGTCGCTAATTTAGGAGCACAAAGTATTTCCTGATTTAGTATTCTACTTAGAAGGCCATTTGAACCTTGACTAATGTTTGTGAAATAATTTTCAAATATTTCAGACTGAAGCAGATAATACCCAGGCTCAGTGGCACACTCCTATCGTCCCAGCTACTTGGGAGACTGAGGCAGGAGGATTACTTGTGCCCAAAAGTTGAATCAAGTCTGGGCAACATAGCAAGACACCATCTCCAAAAATATATTGCATTAGCCAATAAATTCACTATTGAAACAATAAAACAGATAACGTCAAAACTGGTTACGTGACCTTTTGTCAGCTCATGACTCTATTGTGCATTTAAAATTGCTATGAATTATTTGTTTTCCTTCACATTTAATTTTCTAAATTTTCTTATTCTCCCCATGTTAAATCATAGTATCTTCCTAACTATTCAGTATTTGGCTTTGTTGGGGCGTGTTGTTGTTTGAGACAGGGTCTCACTCTTGCCCATGCTGTAGAGCCAAGATGTGATCTCAGCTCACTGCAGCCTGGAACTCCTGGGCTCAAGCAATACTCCCACCTCTCAGTCTTCTGAGTAGCTGGGACTGCAGGCATGCGCCTCCACACTCAGCTAATTTTTATATATATATATTTTTTGTAGACACTGGGTTTCACCTTGTTGCCCAGGCTGGTCTCGAACCTCTGGGCTCAAGCCATTCACCAGCCTCGGCCTCTCAAAGTGCTGGGATTACAGGCGTGAGCCATTGCAACCAGCCTTGATTTGTTGTTTTTTAAGTAGCAGGAGTAATTTCTTTAGCTGAAATGTAAGCATAGAGGTTGGGGCCTGTGTGCCAAGCTGTGTTGTGTTTGCAGTTGTAATTTAGATTCGAGAAGTGGTTTATCCTTTGACTGGAAAAGAAAAGTAGCTGCAGTATTCCCCCAGCACTTGCTGAGAGCATGCCTTATGCCAGGCTGTGAGGCTCGAGAGACAAGCAGTGGAAGAGTTGTGGCCTGTTTCATCTCTGGATTGTAAATCTGAGCCTCCTTCTGGCCCCTGGAAGGGTACACCATCACCATGGAATGGTGTGTCCCGTTGCCTGTTGGATCTGTCTCCATCTTCACTCAGACAGAAGGCTATAGAAAGATGCTTGTGACTTCAGGTGGCCTATTTGGCTGGCTTCTTATTGATTCCATAATCTGGGGTATCCACTTAGAGATCCAGAAACAGATACATCCAAACTGCCTTCCCAGTCAGGGGGCTGGGATTCTCTTTCATCTCAGCAGGAAAAGAACAGCGTCCAGGTCCCTTAGTAAAGACAGGAGCCTCGGTACCAATCAACCAGATACTAAAAGGGATTTCCCACAGAAAATCATTCTGTGCCTCTGCTTTCAGCCTTCTGGAAGAAAGTATTAATAATAATAGCTGGCCTCCCCTGAGCCTTCATTACAGCCAGGCAGTGCTGGGAATCCTATTTAACCCTCATGACAACTCTGGAAGGTAGGCACTCTTACCATCCCCATTTTAGTGTTGAGGAAACAGGCCCACAGAGGTCAAGTAAGTTGCCAGAGGTACCCCAGGTCAGAACCGAGCAGTCTGACCCAAACCTGATCCTGGTAAATCCGAAGAAAGCACCTGTCCAGGATGTGGTGGGAATGGGGACAGATAAAAGTGTGAGTTTAGGGGTAGGTTGAGATTTGTTTTGGCGAATTCCAAGGCAGGAAGCTGTTAGGCACCGCTCACCACTGGGCGTTAAGATGCTTTGCAGAGGGCCGCAGGGGGTGGGCTTGGAGAGGAAAGGGGTTGTGCACAGGACCGCACAACTAACACATGGCAAGGATGAGGCACAAGCATCCCCGGCGAGAAACATTATGCCCATTTGAAAGAAAAGTTCAAAATAGTATATATTTTTATCTTGACTCTTTCACCAGGATTGAAGGTCATATCCTCACATAGAATAGCCTCCCTTCCTTTCCTTTGTATGGCTCAGCCTTTTCTGGGACAAGATATTGTCCCCACCAGTCATTTCCTCTGTCTGTCCTCTGTGTTGAACCAGTAGCCTAGGAACCCAGCATTCGATCCTGTGCCCCGCCTGAGGATTTTTCTGTTCGACTCCCCTGTCTCTGTGTCAGAGTCTCAGCTCCCTGGCCTGTGTGCCTGAGTGCTACAAATAGACCATAAGCTCTTTGAGAAGCAGGATTGTGTTTTACACACGACCCTCTCCCCTGCCACACACACAGTGTGCTAAAACCCAACAATGACCATTTATTGATTTTTCTTGATTGGATGAGGTAAGATGGTAACTTTTTTTTCAAGCTTTGTAAACTGGTTCAAAGACAATTAAAAATGATTTGCCTTGTGGGGTTGATGAGGATACCATTACATTCATATTTCTGAACGATATTCCAGCATCAGAAACCGAAGGGCATCTGATTTGATAGATCCTGTGGTCGGGCCCAGGAATCTGCATGTGTCCCGTGTGACTTTTCTGCCCACTAAAGTTTGGGAAGCACAGCTTCAAATTGTTAATGATCACATCCTATAAAATCATAGCATAAATGACTATCTAGCTCTTACTCACGGTGCGCACTGCAGAAACGGTCCTACCAGTGTTGATGAATATTTATACGGTGTTGTTTTTCCTGCAGATTCCTAACCAGCATAATGCTGGAGCCAGGAGCCACCAGCCTGCAGTTTTCAGAATGGCCATGTTGGACACTGATTTGGATCACATTCTTCCATCTTCTGTTCTTCCTCCATTCTGGGCTAAGTTAGTAGTGGGATTGGTTGCCATTGTGTGTTTTGCCCGCAGCTATGATGGAGACTTTGTCTTTGATGACTCAGAAGCTGTTGTTAACAATAAGGTTTGTATCTCCACTCTTCTCTGGTAAACTTAACTGCCCACCTGTGTCTCAGTAATCATCTAAGTTTGTGTTGCATTGTTCTCTGTGGAATGTAGGTTAAGCATTAGCCTGGGCCCCAATGGTGCTCTCGATTTTTCTGTCTCTTTTCAACATCGCCTCCTTGATTTGGTGCCTTATTGCTGGCACCAAGGTTCCGAACCCCTGCCTGAGCTCAGGCACTCCCCTCAAGAGCTCCAGTCCACATATGGATCAAAGAGGCCGTTATTCTAAGATTACAAGGCAAGGGAATTGCAGGGCATTGCAGACTTAGTATTCCAGATTTTGTGAAACATTTCCACAGTTGTTCAAAAAAAAAAAAAAAAAACCCCATCACACATTTGCTGCAATGATGGACGGGTGTGATCACCTGCCAGAAGGTGCATCTTCAGCGGCAGGCAGGGAGCTGGCTGCCGCTTTGTCCTTCTCCAAGACTGTCGGGACAGCTTGCTGACAGCTGCTGGGGCAGGAGGAATGTGCTGCCCATGGGCGCTGCAGTTCCTGCTTGTTTCGTGTTTGGAGATTCAGAGTTGCTGAACTTGCAGAATCCCAGTTAATTTTGCTTACCAGTGGTTGCTATGTATCAGTGCAGGAAAAATGGTAATCTTTTTCCACTCCGTACCCGGAGTTAGGGCAGAAGAAAGAGGTTTGTGGGAAAAGATGAAAAAGATTCAAGCAGGCTAAAAACCAGTGCAAGAAATGCAGAGGCAGGCAAGGCCCAGAGGAGAAAGAACTCGGAAATAGCACAAGTTAGAGCCTCTTGACAATCTAGTATTCAGAAGATATTTTATGTGTGTTCCTTAGCCAGTGAAGACTTAGAGGAATATACACATTTAGCTCCCTACTAGATAAAATTAGAGCAACTCTTTGTAACACTGTTGAATGCTCTTAAAAATTTGAAGTTATGGATTCTGCCAAATAAGTATAAAGTCATTTTCATGCTGAAAATGTTGAGAAGAACTCTCTATATGACAAGCATGTATTGTATGGGGGGAACATGACTGATTTGCATATATTTTATTTGTGACATAATATTGCAATTGATCTCCATTTGAGGGCACACACTAGATCATTTTTAATGTTTTAATGGGTTTTCGTTGTTGTTGTTTTTGAGACAATCTCATTCTGTTGCCCAGGCTGGAGTGCAGTGTCACGATCTTGGCTCACTACAACCTCCGCCTCCGGGGTTCAAGCAATTCTCCTGCCTCAGCCTCCCAAGTAGCTGGGACTACAGGCATCCCACGCCTGGCTAATTTTTGTATTTTTTAGTAGAGATGGGGTTTCACTGTGTTGGCCAGGCTGGTCTCGAACTCCTGACCTCAGATGATCTGCCTACTTTGGCCTCCCAAAGTACTGGATTACAGGTGTGAGCCACCACACCCGGCCAATATTTATTTTTAATACAAGTTCTTCATTTGTAATTTTCCTCATATTCACTCAGCAGTTACTGTAGATGATTCTGTTTCAGTTCTTTTTTAAACCATGCTTAAAAGAACTAAATAACTCTACACAACTGTGTCAAACTGGTGGCTTTTTCATGAGGTGGGGACAAAGTCTTACTCTGTTGCCCAGGCTGGAGTGCAGTGGTGCAGTCATAGTTCACTGCAGCCTCCGATGCCTGGGCTCAAGCCATCCTCCCATCTTAGCCTCCCGAGTAGCTAAGATTACAGTCATGTGCCACCACGCCCAGCTGATTTTTTAAATTTTTTTGTAGATACAGAGTCTCACTGTGTTGCCTGGTTGATCTCACCTGGCCTGAAGCGATGCTCCCACCTTGGCCTCCCAAAGTGCTGGGATAACAAGCACAAGCCACTGTGCCCAACACAGATTGGTGGCTTAATGGCCACAGAACTGCTTTTGTTACAAAGATGCAGTTTTATTATTTAAATTCCATTATTCATTTTAGTGAGAATATCTTGACTCTTCCACTTGTGGAAAGCAGAAGACATATAAAGTGTTAATTCAGAAACCATGTTGAAAAATGTTGGTCAGCCAGGAAGAACAAAAACACGAGCCGTGTTGTATGTGGAGGCCCTGGTGTCTGGGTGTAATTCTCGTTCCTTCTGTAAGGTGAGGCAGATGAAGCCATTTCGTGGTTCTGCGGAGCATGGTCTTGGCAGTGTTTTCGGGAGCATCACACTGTGCCCCTTTTGTTAACTTGCTAGCCCTCCCTTTTTCTTTTCCTGGTTAATGAAAGGCACTCCTCCGTTCATTGGCACTGTGCCTACAGTAGTGTGAAACAGGCTGTTACTGGATTTTAGTGATGTTAGAGACTGTTTTCCAGATGCTTCCTTGCAGTGTGGAGTTGCCTTTTTTGTTCCTTGAGATGATGATCTTCTTTGAGACAGTGGAGTTAGGGGGAATTTTCGACACAATACATCTTTTCCATAAATCATTATGAGGAAGAATTGACCTTTCTTTCTGTAGCACACCCTGCTGTGAAGGCTCCACTTAATCAAATATTTAGAGCCTCGTTGGTGTTCATTTCCTGTTCAAAGGGAGGAAAAGATCCTCTGCCGAAGCCCTTCACAGCTGACCGGGTACTTCTGTAAGAGGGTAGAAGAAGGTAGGCTTCCAGGCTTGTCACTGAGTCAACGAAGGGAGCAGGTGCCTCACATGACCTTCACAGAATCTCTAACCTGCTCTTGGGGAGTGGTCAGTGTGCTCCCGGCGTCTGAAGCCGATCCCCATGGAAGCAAATGTCACCCTTAACAGTGGACATTAGTGACCAGCTTTGCATCTGTCACCTCTTTTCATGCCTTTCCCTTTGAGTCAGCAAGCACTTAAGTCGCAAGTGCTGAGCCGCACAGTGGGTGTGGACCTTTGTTGCTCTTTGGGGCCACCCATCATTTGACCCATTTCTGTTTGGGGCATTCTTAGGTGCTCAGAAGACGATTTGATTAGGGAGCTGGTACAGATGGGCTGTCCCGTCAGATGCGCCCCCCTGTTGGAGTCAGGAACTGGTCACGCAAGGTGGGGGCCCAGAGGCAGCCGGACAGACTCTGCGAGGTGCCCAAAGCATGATTTGTGGCTTTGCTCCTGCCACGTGGCCCTGCCCTGGCTTTCCAGGCCACAGGAGGGTCTGTGAGCTGCACACTCCCCTTTGAAGAATTCCCTTTTTGTTTAAATTAATCAGAGTTTGGTTACTGCAATGAAGAATCTTGACTGACAACCCAGGGAAATGATCAGCATGTTATAATTTCTAGTCCCTAAAACGTTCCTGTTTAATTATGCTTTAAAGAGAAAGTTAATCTGTCATTTTTCTTACTTACTCCACCACAGTGCCTTCTTTGCCTGTCTTCTCATTAGACACAATTTAAGCCATCTACTTTCATCTTTTAAATGTAAAAAAAATGCATTTTTAAGCATCTGTAGTATAGTACCAAATTAAATTATCTCAGCAGTAAGAGCAGTACAGTGTTTTTTTTAATATTTAGTGATTTTTATCAAGAAAAATTAAGGTTTTTTTTCTGATTTCATAGTCTGCTTAGCTCATGATCAAAAATGGAAACTTAAAAAAATGTTTATCCATACTTATGTTTTAATTGGGACATTTTGGTAAGTTACCTTATTTAATAGATATGAGACGTTAATAGTTATCTTATTTAGCTGTGTGGTCCACTTATTTGACACGTATTAAGCACCTTCTGTATACAGCCAGCAAACCCAGATGTGGCCCAGTCCTCATGGAGCCCAGTCTAGTGGCACAGACAAATAGTCACGTGACTGTAAGTCTCCAGGGTGCCACGCATTGCTTGACAGGGTGAGATACCCAGAGGCCCACGGAAGAGGGATGGGATCAGCTCAGGAAGGGCAGAGCCGGGCAGCTGGGAGATGAATGGCGGGAGGAGTTGAGCCGTGAAGAGTTGAGGGTGACTGTCCAGGGGTGACCCGCACATGCAGAGCCTCTGGGTTGGGAGCTGGCAGAAGCACAGCGCCAGAGCCATGGGCCTGCAGAGTTCGGGGGAAGCCAGGGTCTGCAACAGCCCCTTCAGCATATCAGCTATGTCCCAGGAGGGTGAAAGCTGATTGGTGTTTGAAGCCTGGTGGGATGAGCCCATGTGTATTTTGAGATATCAACATAGAGAACACGTTGGGCACAGCAGCCCTGCTAGGCCTGACTGTATCCCGGGTGAGAGATCGAGGAGCTTGGCTTGGGGCTGATGGGAGACCCTTGTCCAGAACATCCCCTTTGTGACCCTGCAGGACCTCCAAGCAGAAACGCCCCTTGGGGACCTGTGGCACCATGACTTCTGGGGCAGTAGACTGAGCAGCAACACCAGCCACAAGTCCTACAGGCCTCTCACCGTCCTGACTTTCAGGTAAGCCTTGACGTCGAAGGGCCTGGGAAGGTCACTCCCAGCTTGTGTGTGACATTGGATACAGGTGTGTGTCACCAGGTTCTCAGCATTCAGGAGTCCAGTCAGTGGCTCCAGGTGGGGTCTGAGCTGCTCATATACATGGGTCTCTAGGTGCAGAGAAGGCCAGTGTGGCCCCTGTGAAGGATGGCATGCACATTGGTAGTGTTTCATATTTTTCTCAGTTCTTGGAGGTTTGACCCTTTGCTGGTTAACACCAATGGAATAATATGAGTGAAAGCAACATGGGGCCTCGATGAAACTAATTTTTTTCACTACAGAAATAAATAAGGTATAAATATTCCTACTGTTACCAAGTCAATATGCAAAAGCAATATGCTGCTTAAAAACAATCCCCCCTCCGTTAATCAGGGAGCCACTTGCACTGAATAGATGCATTCACCTCACAAAGGTTTTCGTCCATACCTGCTTCTCAGATGCATTTAAACACTTGTGTGTAGACGTCCCACAGGAGCATGGGAGTGGTGAATTGGAACCACCAGCAGCTGAGAAGCAGTCAGAATAGGAATCCCTGCCAGCGGAGGGTGTTTCGTTGGGGGAAGGCTGGTGGGCATACTGATAAGGAGCCCTTTTTTGGAGGATAAGCAAGTTATAAGGCTATCTTAAATCCAGGTCCCTGGGGGTAACCATGAGTAGTGTGTGGAATATTATATCTTCTTGGAATGCAGCCTTGCCCCTTCTGCACTTAAAACATCGTCTAGCTTTCCTTTTGATTTTCCTCTGCAAGTTGCTTCAGTGCCACTCCCCTTGGACACATCTGTTTCATCCCTTTTTCCCTGTAGTTAATTATATTCCCACCTTTTCCACAACCTTCTTAGCTCAACAGGCATTATTTATCTTGATGCTATTTTTATCAAGCTGGCACAAAGTCTTCCACTTCTCTTTTTAATGTTTCCACACACAAGCCTTCTCCTCCAGACCATTGCCATTTCTTGCTGCATGCTGCTGCGCGTGTACCCTGAACACCCTGTGTTTCTGCAGGATTAACTACTACCTCTCGGGAGGCTTCCACCCCGTGGGCTTTCACGTGGTCAACATCCTCCTGCACAGTGGCATCTCTGTCCTCATGGTGGACGTCTTCTCGGTTCTGTTTGGCGGCCTGCAGTATACCAGTAAAGGCCGGAGGCTGCACCTCGCCCCCAGGGCGTCCCTGCTGGCCGCACTGCTGTTTGCTGTCCATCCTGTGCACACCGAGTGTGTAAGTGTCGTCTGCCTGAGGCATCTATATGCACGTGAGAAGCGATATGACACCCCCATGTCACCTGGTTTCCTAAAACAGGCTCCCTTTATGTACCCATCTTGGTTCCAGAGCTGGAGAAAGTCTACTCCATAATATACTCTAGAAATAGAAAGGACACTACATAAATACCCTGCCAGACATTTGAAACAATTCTGTCTGGGGCAGAGACATCTCTCTTGTGAAAAAAAAATGCAGAGCACCATATTGGTGGAGACTGTGTAATAAGGTATGGTATGATCTCTGGTGATACTGTTTAGCTTCTAGGATAACACCAGCTGTGAAGGCACGGATGTTAAATATTGCCGGACTTGGGGTCTGAAGTTCAGAGGCTAAGAACTGTTCTTCAGTGGAGGGTCTGATGCAGTGTTTCTGTGTTCGCTGACAGCTTTATGATTTATAAAATCCTTTCTTAGACTTAACATGATTGTTATGAAAACGCTGCGACATCAGCTGGGCTAGTACAACAGTTTCCACTTTAGGGATGAGGGAACGGCCTGGTAGGATAAAAATGTATCCAGGGTGAGGAGCAAGCGGATGTCGGGCAGGGCTTGAATTCTGGGCTTCCCAGGCCTCCACTGAGGAGATGCTGACGTACTTGGTATTGAACCGGAAAGCGATGCCTGCACCCTGCTGGGGAGCTGCTCGTGAAGTCTCTCCACCCTCCTCCACCTCACCCTGATCACCTGGGGGAGAGGATCACACAGGGTGAGGTGGAGGAGGGTGGAGAGACTTCACAAGCAGCTCCCCAGCAGGGTGCAGGCATCGCTTTCCAGTTCAACACCAAGTACATCAGCATCTCCTCAGTGGAGGCCTGGAGGCTGCGTCTCCATCCCATCAAGCTGCCCCTGTGTATTTGGAATAGGCTGTGCTGGGATTTCACTAGACATTTGTGAAGTTTTCAGGAACCGCCCCCTGCACCACCATGTGGACCCTTTGAAAATGCAAAAGGCAGCATGTTTGCTGAGGGACAAGATTTGACTCGAGTCATTCATTGTGTGAGCACGAAGTGCCTAAAATAATCACATACACTTTATTACTTCTCTCACAGTAGACTTCTCATTTCATAGGGATTGAAATCTTTGCATTTAACCAATTGCATGTTGCTTCTTGAAGTTTCAAGATGCTGAGCAGAAGTCCTGTTTTTAGCATCTGACTTTATTAAATTGTCTATTCTTCAGTATCAAGAGTGTTGTGGAGTTGTTATCACACCCTCCTCCTGATATCTTTTTAAATCTTTATTTTTTACCTCAGCAAATTCAGAGAATGTTAAGGGCTGGATAGGCTGGGGACTGCTGTGTAAAAATTTAGTTATAAGCTCTTTATACATAACTGTGACTGAATTAGACTTTGTTTCAATCTGAGTTCTCTCTGGGACCCAGATATAGTGCAGCCATTGATCCTGAATAAGGGACTGGAAGAGAGGGATTCACTGGAGAAGTACTGATTCTGTCTTCCTTCTCATCTAATTTAGCATGATCTTAAAAGCAAAATGAAATACTTGAATTATTAGCCAAGGAAAGTTTTCCAAAATTCTCATTTTAAATATTCAAAAGTTGATTTATAAAAAGGTTTCAAGTGCCAACAAGTATAACTGAATGTGCTTACACACGTACACACTCACACACACACATTCTCTCTCACACACACTCACACTCCAGGTAAATGCAACCTGGGAACATGGTAATCTTGGAAGTCCACATTCCAGACGGTTAAAAGGAAACTGAGGCAGACTAGCTCTAGGAGAAAAGGGAGCATTTGAAAAACCTCTTTATCTCTTTCCCTCCCCGCCATGACATCCATTCAAACTCAGATTTCAAGAAATACTTGTGGATAATTAAGAGTTAGCATTGTAAGACAGATACTTTGTATGTTTACCTTTCAGCGTTTCCGCAGATAGTATTCAGTTTCCTTGTGTCTGCATTCCCCTGTTGTCTCCTACCCTGCAGTTAAAAATTCTAGCTTTAGGCCAGGCACAGTGGCTCACACCCGTAATCCCAGCACTTTGGGAGGCCGAAGCAAGTGGACCACTTGAGGTCAGGAGTTCCAAACCAGCCTAGCCAACATGGCGAAACCCCGTCTCTACCAAAAATACAAAAATGAGCCGGGCATGGTGGTACCCACCTGTAGTCCCAGCTACTCGGGAGGGTGAGACAGGAGAATCACTCGAACCCAGGAGGCAGAGGCTGCAGTGAACGAAGACCATGCCACTGCACTCCAGCCTGGGCGATAGAACAATACTGTCTAAAAAAAGGAAAATTCCAGCTTTAAAAACATGCAAAGAGTGGAACACCCAAGGAAACGGGTGGCAGGCGAGTTCCTCCCAGGTGTTGGCCAACACCGAGGAGCCAGCCCCACTTTCTGGCTGGCTGGGCCAGCAGCCTGAATGATGGCCTTAGGCACAGCAGCCCCAGCCACATTCATCCTTGTGGGATGAGGACAATGGGGATTTGGTTAGTAAACTGCCTCAGTTTACCCCATTTGTGTCTGTGTACATTTATTAAGAGATAGTAATAGCAGTATAGGCCCCTGCAGTTTTTAGTGACATGAATTTCTTTTTTTTTTTTCTTTTCTTTTTTTTTTTTTTTTTGACACACAGTCTCACTCTGTCACCCAGGCTGGAGTACGGTGGCGCAGTCTTAGCTCACTGCAACCCCCACCTCCCAGGTTCAAGTGATTCTCCTACCTCTGCCTCCCGAGTAGCTAGGACTACAGGCGTGCACCACCACACCCGGTTAATTTTTGTATTTTTAGTAGAGATGGGGTTTCACCATGATGGACAGGCTGGTGTCGAACTCTTGGCCCCAAGTGATCCACCTGCCTCAGCCTCCCAAAGTGCTGGGATTACAGGTGTGAGCCACTGCACCTGGCCTAACATGAATTTCTTTATATTAACATTTATATTAATATGTGTTAGGTCTTTACCACTCTCCAGCATTTCACACTGAAAATGATTTTGCCCACTGCAAATAAGCACCTGAATTTTCCAGTCTTCTAGGGTGATCAGCCATCTAGTGTGCCTGAGATTGAGAGGGTTCTGGGACGGGGGATTTTGCATTTTAAAGCAACAACAGCCGGGCAAATGGGGATGACTTGGGCACCCCACAGTCTTGGCCTCTCCTGGCCTCTGCTTGGTGATGCTGTAATTGCCATTGGTGTTTTGTGTTCCTCCACTCCTGGGAATGTCTCTCTTTTTCTAATGAGCCACCACACATTGCTCCAAGTGGTTTGTAGACACCCAAAGCCTCTGACAGGCCAGTCCCCACTGCAGGGAGGAGAGCCTGGGAGGGCCACACAGCCCCTGATCTGCTGGTGGCTCTTCAGCTCTGTGTGACCGTTAGCAGGAGGACCCCAGCGCTTCCCTGAGGACAGAAGTGGCTTGTGTGGGCTTTCCTTTTTGTTTTCCTCAAAGTGTTGGGGAAGATTTCACTTTGGCTGAATTCCAACATCAAGGAGAGAAGCTCGGGCCCCCTTAAGAGTTCTGCCCGTCCAGGTGTGGTGGTGTGCGCCTGGAGTCCCAGCTACTTGGGAAGCTGAGGCAGGAGGACGACTCAAGCCCAGGAGTTTGAGGCTGCAGTGAGCTGTGATCACGCCACTGCACTCCAGCCTGGAGAACAGAGTGAGACCCTGTTTCTAGAAGTAAAAAATTAAACAAAATGTTTAAAAAGAATTCTGTCTATCTAATGAACCCAGACTTTAATCCAGAAGGAATCGGGAGGGGAAACTTTCCCCGTCGCCCTAATTTCTTTTCATGGACCTACTGGGGAAACAATGGTGCCGCCTGCTTTATGGATTCAGAGGGATTGCAGTGATTTCTCCAGAAAACTCTTGAGTGTTTCATAGTATTTGTGAGAAAAAAATAGCCTTTGTAGAAAAGTTTGCCTAAAAATACATATTATGCAAATATCAGAAAAGGAAAAGAAAATGTTTTCTTGCTTATGTACATTCTCAAACAGTGATTGGATACAGTCCCTCCTTAGGTAGTTTTTTAACATTCTTTTAGTGAAATCTCTCTTAATTACTATGCCAAAAAAATTCATTGTAAATACTAAATGCTCTCTTGCTTTAAAACACTTCCCATACTTTAAAAATTTTGTTTTTCTTTATGTCAGGGAACATAATGAACATTGTTTAAAGTCGTGGGATGGTCTTCAACAATTAGCAGAAAGAAACATTTCTGTAAAAATAAGCTTTTGATGTTTAAATTTCATTTTTGGTGATTCTTCAAATCTACCCTAGCCACCCAGATACCAAGTGGTTTAGGCAGCCTAGCCCTCCTGGCCCCTAGCCCTAGTATTTTTCCAAACCACTTCCTTCCCCCTCACTCACCTCACTTCCCCTTGGTCTCTGACACCTGCTCCCCCTGTTTCCTGTGACCCTGTTCTCTGTGGTCCCCTTCAGACAGGCTTGTCTGGATTGGCGTTTATTGCTTTCTCTTCTCTAAAGGGTTGGGATTCCAGTCCATCCTGTGGTGCTGTAGATAGTCACAGCTCTGAGACGCTCCTGTCTCCTCTCATGTCCTCCTGGCGTGAGGACCACAGAGCCAGGATGCACCAGCTGCCTCCTCACTCACCTGGGGCTGCAGAGATGATACCTGAGCTTCTGCGTCCTTCGTCCTTTGCCTTTCTGCTACTCCTGTTCATAGACACGCCCCATAGGACCCACCGGGGAACTCACAGTGAGCTGCACCCACCCTGTACCAGGCTCTGTTCTGTGCGGCTGCATCTCTGACTATTTTACTGTGTCCCTGATGGAGTGAGTTTCCAGGCCTGAGTATTCCAGAGTGCTCATTGCATATTCATTTCATTCATAAAGCAATCGGATTGTTCCCCTCCAGCATACTGGCATACTTGTTCCAGATCTGTTAAGCCTTTGTTTTGTCCCTGGCTTCCTTCTCGGTAGTGTTTGTGTGTCTGTGTGGTGTTCGTTGGGTGGATTTATCAGCTTATTCAATTTTCCCAGCCATCACCTGACACCACGGGCTGCCACATACCCACCATCAGGAGGTCACAGTTGCAGTGATGAATGGTCCTCGGCATTTCATGTATAACCAGTGTAGGGGAATCTGCTCCTAAAAGACATTCTGTTTTAGCTATTGACTGCACATGAACTTGAGAATCATATGTAAATATAGTAATTTCATAGTCAGTGTATATTTTCTTATCTTGATTTATAGAAGAGTCCTTTATTCTGCAGCTCATATATCACATCCCCATCCTCTGGGAGGGGATTAACCTACCAGCCTTCAAAGTGATACCTGGACAATCACAGCAGAAGCTTTGGTTCATGTCACATTCAGGTGCCAGTTAGTAAAGAATCCCACCTAAACTAGTCCAGTACCCCTGGGGGGAATTCTGTGTCATTCATCACCGTATAACATTGGGAGAACAATTACTGGAATAATCAGCCTGAAGAAAGAAACACATAGTTGATATTGCTTCATTCTCACTGAGGAAAGGAAGGGTAGAGTCACCATGTGGAAAATGTGGGAAAGAAATGGCAGAAATTATATTCTGTTCTCATCCTAGTTGTTAATCACTCTTGAAGTATTTGGCTTTCCAGGTTAACCCACTTAATCAGTTTGGTCTGAAGGGAAGAAAAAAGAGCAGAGGCAGCTTTGAAGGATTACTCCTGTGTCTTTTTCTATCAGCAGGACGGCTTTTCACACTTCTCTCACACCTTTCTGTCCTTCATGTTTCCAATCACATTTTATTTTTTAAATATCATGCCCTTTGAGCTGGTAACATTTTCCAATTGAAAACCCACTTTGTGACCTCAGAAGACTTAAGTCTTTGGAGCTGTTGGGTATCGTGTGTTAAAGAACATCGCTTTTATGGCACATGCATATCGCCGTCTGTCCAGCAGAATAGCTAGCAGCAGGTTCAAACCAATCCAGTGTTCTCTTGAAGCAGTTAAGTCAAGTCCTACACCCAAAAGGGAGGAGAAAACCGATTGTAAGATAACACCAAGTGCTATTGCACAGCTACATTGTGTATTTATTTTAATAGGTGCCAGAGTCAAGGAAGTTTCTTGTTGTATATGTCTAAAGAATTTGGTTTTGGCTAGACACGGTGGCTCACACCTATAATCCCAGCACTTTGAGAAGCAGAGGTGGGTGGATCGCTTGAGCCCAGGAGTTCAAGACCAGCCTGGGCAACATGGTGAAACCCCATCTCTACAAAAAAATACAAACGTTAACCAGCTGTGGTGGTGTGCACCTGTGCTCGCAGCTACTCAGGAGGCTGAGATGGGAGAATTGCTTGAGCCCAAGGGGGTTGAGGCTACAGTGGGCCAAGATCACACTGCTGTACTCCAGCCTGGGTGGCAGAGTGAGACCCTGTCGCAAAAAAAAAAAAGTTATGTCTCCTAAGTTTAGGATTTCCTTAAATGTGTTTTATGTAATTCTTTGTTTTCTTCCCCCTCTTTTAAGGTTGCTGGTGTTGTCGGCCGTGCAGACCTCCTGTGTGCCCTGTTCTTCTTGTTATCTTTCCTTGGCTACTGTAAAGCATTTAGAGAAAGTAAGCATTCCATTTGCCTTCTTAATTTTCCACCTTCTTCATGTTTTTGTCCTGTTGAGCAGTGTCTTAACACATGGGAAAGAATCCGTCTATGTGAGTGTGTCACTCTGAGGGGATGTGGGCCAGAGGATGCATAAACTCTCTTTAGATATGTATGTCTATTTGTGCCATTGCTTTTTCATAATGCAAAGCTCTGACACTGGTGTTCACATTGTGGCCTATCCTATTAGGTATTGAGACCAAGAGCAGAAGCAGCAGCAGGATTGAGCTTTGCTATTTTATTTCCTGCAAAATTATAGGATTGCGAACGATTCCAGGACAGGCTGTCCTGTTTTTCCTAGGTATTTATTGCCCAGCTATCCTTTCATAGCTTCCAAAGGTGGCTTGGAAAGAGCCAGGGAGATTTTTCATACACTGTCCCTCCTTCATCCCATCCTGTCCAGACTGAACCCAGGCTCAGGCCCTGTCTTGGAGCACCTGCGACTGCCCTAAGGCCCCAGTGGCCCTAGCCTCTGCCAGTGCCCACTCAGGGCATGGTTACACCCAACCACGCCCACCCCCTTTTATTATTATTACCTTATCATGCCTGGATAAAACCACCACTTCTTCCCATCACTCATTGGTTTTCTGATACATTAGAGATTTTGGGGACAGCTGAGCAGAACACCTTCAAGTATTGAGAATAGTGGTGGTAACTTTTCTTCCTGTAACTTAGCAATAATGCACTTCAGTCTCTTCCTGGGGTAGGGGTCTCCCCACCTATGATGATTATAAATCTCCCAAGAGACACACAGCCACCAGAGACCTGGCGAGGTTGCATTGGCCGGCCCCATAATGAATTCAGCACCATCGTGTTACTCTTCATGAGACAGTGAATCAGTAACGGGACTGGGAGGGAGGGGTCCCTTCACTACCTCACTGTTAACGTTCACTACAGATAATGGTTCTTCCTTTTCAGAAGTTGGCAATTAAATCTGAATTTACAGATACAGATAACAGTTTATCAGAAATCATATTTTTCCTGAAGAAAATTTAAAATTAGGAGTTGTGAGCCTGGTGCAGTGGCTCACTCCTATAATCCCAGCACTTTGGGAGGCCGAGGTGAGCAGATCACTTGAGGTCAGGAGTTCGAGACCAGCATAGCCAACATAGTGAAACCCCATCTCTACTAAAAGTACAAAAATTAGCCAGGCGTGGTGGCGTGTGCCTGTAGTCCCAGCTACTCTGGAGGCTGAGGCAGGAGAATCGATTGAACCCGGGAGGCGGAGGTTGCAGTGAGCCAAGATTGCGCCACTGCACTCCAGCCTGGGTGACAGAGTGAGACTCCGTCTCAAAAAAAAAAAAAAAATAGGGATTGTGGCTTTTCTCAAAGACAACTCTAAAGTTTCTGAAAGTGCCATTTTATTTATTTTAACATAATTTTAACATATCCTCCCCTAAAGTCACTACTCCCTGTTCTGAATGGATTTCAAAGACATCAGAGTGATTTTTGAGGAAAGTACTAAACCTTGATAGATTTAACGTGTGGGGGACATCATTTAGGAGATATGATAGAACCTGTCACTACTTCTAAAGATTGCTCTTGTGAAATAATGAAAAAGCTATTATGATACCAAACACTCTTCCATCAAGTGAACAGATACATGTATTGGCCTCCTTTAATGGTGTATTCTCACAGAAAAGTGAAAAGGCTAGACATTTTATATTCTTTTTCTGGAAACTTTTACTAACATTTTCTCTGTTTTAATTCACAAATTTGTATATTAATATATATTACATATATTTGATACATTTGTAAATTATAAAATTATTTCCAAATATCCATACAAAAGATACTTTTTTAACAAAGCTTTTGGCAAGAAACCAACACCAAAGTTAAAGGTATTTAAATATGTGATGGCTGTTCCATTAGTTAACACTTTGACTTATGAGAAATAGGCAAAGTATATTTCAATACTGGCATAAATATATTAACTGTAAGTACCAATGTGACCTTTCTTTTTTGACCGGTAACATTCTTTCAGCATTTATAATGTTAATTTTAAAATTGGAAAGGAATTATGAAGCCTTTAATGTGAAGTTTGTAGATGTTTTTGAGAATGTTAACCTGGGCATTTTTGCATTTGCAAACCGATAGCAGTGGTAGATGTGGGTTCCATAGAAACCTTTTTAAGATGACTAGATTTTGACTTGGTTGAAGTTACTTGGGGCAGTTAAAAGACAGATGGGTGGACTGGGAAGCCTTTGAAGAATGCTTTCTGTTGACCTCTTGTCTACAAGCTGCCCCGTCTTCGTGGGATCTGTTCTCTTGTTCACATGAACCCTCTTGAGGAAAAGGAAAGCGTTAATTTAAAGGGAGCCGATGGAGTCACCTCCAGAGTGGTCTGTGGGCCTTTGCAGGCACCAGCAGCTTCTTTGGTCTTTGGAAAATACAAAACTACAGTAGTTTGCATCTTATGCTTATCCAGGCTTTGGTGTCTTGACCCTGAAACTGATTGTTGGTCATGCATTTTGTGTCCTTCCTGTCCCCTCATGGTGTCCACATGCCCTGGCAGGCTTTGAGTTACGGATCATCACAGTTTTTCTCGGCAGTGTAAAGTGGAGGGTTTAAAACACCCATCCTCGAGCTGCAGTTCCCATCATTTGGAATTGGCTTTCACTGCTATTCTCCATTTCCACTCATCGCTTCCAGATTTCCGACAGAATGATTGGATTCTGCCTCAATTCCATCACAGGCCTGGAGGTGCCGAGCCACGTGGATTCTTGAGAGAGGGCCTTAGACACACTGTGACCAGCTTACTTGGGGGAGTCCCCTGTGTCCCACATGTGAACAGGTCTCTGACCCCTCCCCAACAAGGTGCTGTGCCCTGACACCCACCCTCTGTCACTTCAGGACCTCAGGACTGGATGCCTATCCCCATCCACCTTGTTCCCTGGCCCGGCGACATCAGAACAGCCCCTCACGCTGCCAGCCCGTCTGTCCCCTCCTCCTCACAACTCCCAAAATTCCCTTCGTCTGAGCAACCCCAGAACCCAGAACCGGGGCTAATGAAATCTGCTGGAGCCTCTCCTAGTCTCTTAGCAGAGGCACTGTTTTTAGCAACTTTTCTGTTTCTGATTTTCCATACTCCTTTTTAAACATGCTAAGAATAGAATGTGCTTCTTTGTTGATAGATTACAACCCTTTGGAATAATCCTTGAACATCATGTTAATGATCAGTTCAGTTCGTAGGGGGCTTAAGAGTCTTTTTTAGGAGGAGAAAACTTTCTGCAAATTAATAATACCTTTACAGAGAAGAAGCAGTAAGAGCCCCATATGCAAAAATAATTATGGTTAAGGTGTTCATAAAAGGCCGTGGTTTCTGATTCTGTTCTAAAATAGTATAAAGGCTTATTGATTTTAGTCATTCATTCCATCACCAATAGTTAATCAAACTTTAAGGGCGTTTCTTGTACTAGGTCCGGTTTCTGGTGCTGGGGATACAAAGACTAGAACAACAAAGTTCATGCCCGCTTACTGTAACTCCAGTATATTTTGATTAAAATAAAGCTTCCATGATTCAGAATGCCTACAATCAGTATATTCTGGTTCTCCTTCCTTTCCTGTTGACTTTTTCCTTCCTGTACCCCTCATAGCAGGCACTCAGTAAGGATCCTTTCTTTTCATGCTGTGTTTATGCAGAATGGGAGGCCATGGCCTTTGTTCTACTAATTTCCTTCATCTTCTGTTAAATTTCCTTCAGTACAACAAAACAGAGCTCTTGATCCTAATGAAAATTCAGGTGCTTGTATATTTTCATTTGGGTCAAGAGCTCTGTTCATTTGGAGTTTGAGATATCTTAAACAGTCACATGTTTATTTATTTATTTATTTTGAGACCAAGTCTCACTCTGTTGCCCAGGCTAGAGTGCAGTGGTACAATCTCAGCTCACTGCAACCTCTGCCTCCCAGGTTCAAGTGATTCTCTTGCCTCAGCCTCCCAAGTAGCTGGGACTACAGTCACCCACCACCACACCCCGCTAATTTTTGTGTTTTTAGTAGAGACGGGGTTTCGCCACATTGGCCAGGCTGGTCTTGAACTCCTGACCTCAAGTGATCCGCCCACCTCAGCCTCCCAAAGTGCTGGGATTACAGGCTGAGCCACCGTGCCCAGCACTGTTTTTTTTTGTTTTGTTTTTTGTTTTTGTTGTTGTTGTTATTGTTGTTTGAGACGGAGTTTTGCTCTTGTCACCCAGGCTGGAATGCAGTGGCACGATCTTGGCTCACTGCAACCTCTGCCTCCCAGGTTCAAGCAATTCTCCTGTCTCAGCCTCCAGCCATGTTTTTATTTTACCCTATCTAGTCAGTACAAATTGTACAAAAAGCCAAGTGGTAAACACATGTATTTATTGTCATTGCAGTGGTGATTTCTTGTTCCAAGTGCCCATGTCTATAAATGTTCGGCAGAGAATAAAAACTAACTCTTTTGTGGTAGACAAGTCATTATTTATTGAGATACAAATAATAATGCTATTTAATGTTTAAATTTCAGGTTTAAAGTAACGCTGGTCTTTGTACTTTTGGGATCTGAACATAAATTCAAAGAAAGGCCTAAAATGAGAGGAACAAATTTAATATTATAAGGGAACAAAAAATTAAGTACTCTGAAATTAATGATTCAACTAGTTAATAAGTTCTTTCAGAGAATACTTTCTTTGGTAACATCATTAACTTTTTTTATGGATGGGATGTCTTTATTATAAAGCTCTGGACGATCTTTAACTGCTTGAGTTTATTCACAAGCAATCCTGTCCTAACCTCTGGAATCCTAGTATTTTCAGAAAATGAAAAATGTACTCACATAACATTTCTGGGGCTCTGCCTTCTTTTTTTTTTTTTTTTTTTTTTTGGTGCATAAAAAGAATGTCTAACAAGATCTTTGCAACAGAATTTTTTAAAAGTAGATGTCCTTATAAAGGAAACATACATTTTCTTTAAAAAGAAAACAAAAAACAACAACAACAACAAAAACACTAAGTGAGATGAAATCAATGGCACACTGGGTATTACTTCTGAATGCCCAAAACAAAAAGTGTTATTCTTACAATGAGGCATCTTGTATTTACATCTCTCTTAAAGCCTGGTATTTCAGATTGGAAACAGATCATCTCTGCACATTAAACTGGCTAGAATAGCCAAAACAATTTTGTTTCTAAACTAATACGTTAAAATACTTGTCTCATGGCAGTTAAGACCAAAAGAAGAAATTTAGTCTCATTTATAGTGGAGAGAAGTGAGTCTTTTCCAGAGGGGGATGGCTTTTTTATATACCTAGAACAACCGTTTTAAGTTCTAAATTCTTATTCATAATATCAAAGGCAGAATCTCAAATCTCCATTGTTCTTAAGCTGTATAGCTGCCCTTAAGCTGTATAGTTCTATAGCTGTATAGTACACTTTAAGCTATATAGTTCAGGCACTAAAATGGGATAACTCTTACTCTTGGGATATCATTGCCTCATATTTTCATTCTGATTAAAGACACCTGTTTTTCTTTGACTTAGAATCACACTGCTTATAAAATAGGGCAGTTGGCTAACTCATGTCCAATAGGACACTTGGTTTTCAATATGGGGCCATTGCTGACTGCATTCTGACAGTGGGAGTCATGCATATTGTCTTTTCCCCATTTCTTTGGTTGCTTCATTGCTTGATTTTCCCCCAAATGGACCCGTGTTTTAGAGCAGCAAGCCTGACTTCTTTCATTCTGTGCATAGAAGCACGGCTTGGTCGTTCCAGCTTTTGGAACGCGAATCTGATGCTCATTGTGTTGCTCTGGCAAAGAGAGAGTCGCGGCCACCTGTCGGGGTGGCGTGGTTCCCACACACAACATGACGTGCCAGTTTCGAGCGGCGGAGATGCCAGGCATAGAGTGGTGAAGAGGGGTAACTTGTATAATGTGATGCTTTTTCTGAAAGGAGATCTTCCCACTGGAAAGGAGTGCCAAATCCGAGGCACATGCTTCATTAAATGGATCACATCTGCTGGCACTTGTGGGTGTTAGCACTGACAAGTGTCTTTCTGTCATTGCATTTTTTTCCCTGTGCTCCCTTCACTCCATTAGCCTTTGCCTCCATTTACCTAAGTGAGTGAATTCTCTTAGATGCTAGAGACAATATACTGAAACGAGAACATTACCTAGGCACGTCTCTAGTCAATTCTGGATTGTAAACTATTGATGTTTGCTAATGCTGCATAATTATCCTGGAGCAAGTTGTCTTCTTAAAAGATGAGAGAGGCAGCATGGTGTCCAAATGGTTTTTAGTTTTTTTTCTCTTCCTCTCCTGGGTCATGGGTACTTAAAATTTAACAGTCTTGATGGAGAGGAGACAGAGAATGCTGGAGAAGAGTGATGTCCTCAGATGCTTACATAGAGCCATGCACAAGTTAGAAATTTTAATCTGGGGAAGATTTTTCTGAATAAAAATAATTATAAGTGCAGCTGTGCTGGAGGTGACATCTGCCACTCAGAATTTATTTGTACTGTTTTTAACAGTTACTTCTAAATTTAAGATGAAAATAATTGATTTTCTCCATGGTTTTTAAATATTTCTTAAGTAATATTTATTTATTTATTTATTTATTTATTTATTTATTTATTTTGAAGAAGAATATCTTAATGATGGCGATTCTTCCGGTGTGAAGGAGTTCAAAGATTAAAAGTGAAAAGACCTGAATTCTGGCAGTATTTGTCCACACTGAGCAAATGATTAACTTTTGGGTATTAAATTACATCTCATAGTAAGACTCTGATAGACATAGAAATAAATTAAACTATTTATTGATTCAACAGATGTTTATCAAGTGCCCGCTGTATGCAAGGTGGTCTACTATTACCTGTCTCAATTGTCTCATTAAAATGGTCAAACTTGGAAATAAAATAATGGTTTGCATTTGTTACTGTATAAGAACATAGCCACAAAAGCACAGAGTCTAAATTCCTCTAGATTATATGTTGATAATTATTAGCATTAGTAACCTTCACAAACTAAGGCTTAAAATAAATCTTAATTTGGGGAATTATGTGGGCAAAATTTGGTGGAGCAGGTCATATTTCCAGAAGTCCACTAGTCTGGGCCATCTAAACACTCAGAGCTAGTTTTTCACTTGAATTTTTGTAAGGCCTTTTTTGTTCACCTCCAGAACTGGAAACATTTTGTCAACGCTGTATGGGCTGGCGTTGGTTTATCATTCATGCACATATATACTGCATATATATAAAGAGGACCCCTTTCATTTATATGAAATGGTTTTAAAATATTAAATTAAGCTTTCCAAATTAGATTCTGGGAAACTCAAAGTGTGTGTGCATGCTTAGTCTTATGACTCTGGATAAAATATTGAGTGGCAGCTGGGCACAGTGGCTCACACCTGTAATCCCAGCAGTTGGGGAGGTCAAGGCGGGAGGATCACTTGAGCACAAGAGTTTGAGACCAGCTTGAGCAACATAGTGAGACCCCCTTTCTCGACAAAAATAAAAATTTTTAAAAATTAGCCAGGCCTGGTGGCATGTGCCTGTGGTCCCAGCTACTCGGGAGGCTGAGGCCGGAGGATTGCTTGAGCCTGGGAGGTCAAGGCTCCAGTAAGTCGTGATCACACTACTGTACTCCAGCCTGGGAAAAAGAATGAGACCTTGTCTCAAAACAAAAATATACCAAAAATTGTTGAGTGACTAATCTGGTAGGGATTGGAGAAAGCATTGGCTTTAAATAGGCAAACTCATTTCCTATTTTCTGAGTTTTCAAGGACAGAGCTGGATACAAACATAGCAATGTGCACATTATGTCATCTGTGAGCTGGGTCTTTGATCACATGGTCTAGACACTGCCATGCAATCGAAATACAACAGGAGCCATATATGGCATTGAAAACTTTAAGGTAGCCACGTTATAAAAAACAGGTGAGATGGATTTTAATAATATATTTTATTTGCCTTGATATATCAAAATTATAATTCCAACATGTAATCAGTATAAAAATATGAAAATGTTCACCTTTTTTTTCATACTAAGCTTCCAAAATCGGGTGTGTATTCCATACTAACAATACATCCCACTTGGGACTAGATACATTTCAAGCGCTCGTTAGCTGTAATGATTACTTTCTTGGTTAGTGGTGGGTCTAGAATGTAGTGATCACTAGGTTTATCTCTGACCATTGAGCTTTTGCCTTTGATCTGAAATTGCCACAGTTTTGAGAAGTGATACTTAATATTTAATAATTGCTGAGACTGAAGACACTTCTTCAAAGAAACATTACCTTCATCTTTCATGTCTTTTCATGCTGGGTGTGTTTGAAGCAAAATCGGAAGTCTAAGGAAAAAGAGTAGGACTCTTCTGTCAGAATTGCAGTAGAGGATGGGAGAGGTGGAGTTTAGAGTTTGAGAATGTGGTGAAGTTATGAGGCAAAATTAGGGAGAAGATTATCAGTAAACCTGAAGGCTGTGTTTTCTAGTTGTTATTTTTCTGTTTTCAACTAAGTCTCTGGTTTAACCTTGTAAGGAGAAAGCCATTTTAAATTCTAGATAAGAGGACTATCTAGAATTCTTATCTAGAGGAATTCTAGAGGAGCCCATCACTTTCGTGTCTGTGTCATAATTTAGCTTTGTGTTAATAGAGTGCTTTCAAGAGCTGTCTTTTGGGCATTTTTAATGAAGGAACCGGGAATATTTTTCTTTTCAAAGTCCATGGGGGAAAATTAATCTATGTTACAGTCAAGTAAAAATACAAGATAATTCCTTTTTTCTAGGCAGAAATGTAAAATCAAGGAACTTGCTTTTGAAATTAAGAACAGAGACTATTACATTGGGGAATGTATTATGTTTAGTTGAGAAGTACCAACACAAATTCTGAGTGAAAGAAGAAGCCTACAGAAACCAAATTCAGGTAACAGTTGGTGGGATGGGGTGGGGTGGAGGGTGTCCATTTGGTTTCTGGTGAGCTATGGAGCTGAGCGCCTAGTTAACTTGAAAACAATGGATGGAGCCCGGCCATGGCACCATCTCCTCATGCTGGGTCTAGAGTGGCCAGCAGGTGCCAGGGGTCTCTAGCTCTGTTTATCTCTGGATGAGATCCCATGGTAATTAATCAGGTGGTTTATAATTAAAGGTTTTGTTTACAAATAAACTGCTAATAAGAGAAAATCCTAAAGGTAGTTTGACCCAGACTCAGGAAAATGTGTCATGGGAAGAGAGGCTGTACCCTGAGACTGAGTGGACAAAGCCACCCATCTCTCATGACGTGGCGGAAGGCCCTGATTGCTCCGAGGCTGTGGCATGGACTTGTAAGCTGGACGCTGTGCTCTCTCGCTAAAGCTTGTGGCCCTCTCCCCAAATCATAGCCTAAAAGAATTCATCAGTCTGTTAGTTTTCGGGTTATTTGGGCCGTAATTTTTTTTAAAGCTTTAGTGCATGCCAATACTTATCTGCTAATGAGTGCTAGCAAATGCCCACATGAAACAATAAATACGTTAAGTGCTCAAATTGGAATTATGTGTAATTTGACAGGGTTTTGTTGTTGTTGTGGCTCCTTATTGTGATCTTTTGGCATTAGATACAGAGAAAGTAATTAATTTCTGCAAGTAAAATGATCCTTAGTTTGCTTGATGGATCTAAGTATACTGATATGTAATGGTTTTCAGTAGAGGGAGCCTGACTTCCGGGCTCTATGCCTCCTGAACAACTTGGAGCAGCGCTGCCCAAGGACACAGCTAAGACCTGAAGTTTAGGGAGGCAGGCTTGGGCTCAGCATTTAGAATAATCTAACAACCCAGAGTTTAAAAACGAAACGGGCTGTGGTTTGAAAATTAATCCCCACCAGTGACGTTACTCAAGTCAAGGCCAGGTGGCCCCCTGCTGGAAGCATCTTGGAAGGGATTCCAGCATTTCCATCCTTACAGGAGAGATGATGCACAGCGTCTAAGAAGCAGTGTTGACACCTGCAGTTCCACGATTTGTCGGGAGCACAAAGCTTATTGCACCCCTTTTGATAGAGAGTAGACAGTCACTTCACTCACTGAACATGTACTGCCCTTCCAGAGTCAGTCGGGCCTGCTGATTCAGTCAGAACAATTTTTAGTTACTCCTACGAGCCAGGCATGGTGCCAGCCGTGAGCAGGCTTACTCTCAAGGGGGTGCACCCTGCCTTTAGGGAGCATCACAGCACCTGGAAAGGTTGTTAAAGGCCGATTACTGGTTCCCATTCTCAATTTCTGATTCATCGGATCTCAGTGGGGCCTGAGTCTAATAAGATCCAGGTGCAGGTTCAGGGACCACACACCTGTGAGCAGCACTGGTTTAGGGCAATGGTTCTCAACTGGGAGTGATTTCCTGCCCTTCCCACACCCCTACTGACATCCGGCAATATGTGTGACATTTTTAATTGTCACCACTAAGGGGAGCGGTGGGGGGTGGCGCTACTGGCCTTTGATGGGTAGAAGCTGCAGGGGGTACTGCTAAACATCCTGTGATGCACAGGGCAACCTCCCTCCAAAAAAAAGTAAGTAGCCCACATGTGATTAGTGCCGAGGTGGAGAGACCCTTGACTCGGGAATGACAGAAAATCAAGTGCTTGTGATAAACTCTGTGAGGAATGTTTTGATAGACTGTGATCAGGGCAGTTTAGAGCACTGCAGCTGGGCCTAACCTAATCTACGGGGGCAGTCAGGGACATGGAGAGGTGAACGGGGCTCACCTGCTCACAGTGGCAGTCAGGTGTGCATACAGCAGGGGTGTTTGCTCTTTTAACTGTGGAAGGAAACAATTGAATTGCAGTGAGACGTGCCTGAGAGGGTGGGGTTTGGCGTTTCACAGCATAAGTGGCATTTAACAGCTTTATTGATTGGGTAGGATTCTGCCAGGACTGTTCTGCCCCAAGGGAACTCAGTAAGCACACCCAGGTGAGATCCTGCAAGTGGGCAATGGGCCTGAAGTGAGTGTGTACGCTGAGAGGGGCTGGAGAGGGCCCGCAGTGGCAACTTCAGCAAGGCCTTTAAAGCCACGGTCAGAAGAGGAACCATTATCCTGAAGGCAAAAGAGATAATTGGAAGGCATAAAACAAGAATGTTTAGGCCGGGCGCAGTGGCTCACGCCTGTAATCGCAGCACTTTGGGAGGCCGAGGCGGGTGGATCACAAGGTCAGGAGTTCGGGACCAGACTGGCCAACATGGTGAAACCCCATCTCTACTAAAAATATAAAAATTAGCCGGGCGTGGTAGCATGCACCTGTAGTCCCAGCTACTCAGGAGGCTGAGGCAGGAGAGTTTCTTGAACCTGGGACACGGAGGTTGTAGTGAGCCGAGATCGCGCCATTGCACTCCAGCCTGGGTGACAGAGTGATACTCCATCTCAAAAAAAAAAAAGAATGTTCATTGTGTTTTATGAGACAGTGGGATCTCGGTTAACAAGGCTTTCCTGTCCATCAGTTGGCCTTGTGAAAAGCTTTAAAAGTGCCTCAATTATAATAGCCAAGTCAACTTTTTGTATAAAGCTATTCCATTTGTTTGTATTTTAAATCTAGAAATTTGATACACAGAGATTCTCCCCCCAAAAAGCTGAAAGGGGCAGACTTTCTGCTGCCGCTGGAGCCTGTGTGGGAGTGAGGAGGCTGTCCTAGCAGCCCAGCCATGTAGCTGGTCCTGCAAGCTGCGGGCGTTGGGCATATCAGGAGTTAGTCCTGCTCATGGTTCATTGAGAGCCGGGGTCCCAGCTGGGGAC
Organism: Symphalangus syndactylus; assembly: GCF_028878055.3. Classification (NCBI taxonomy): domain Eukaryota; kingdom Metazoa; phylum Chordata; class Mammalia; order Primates; family Hylobatidae; genus Symphalangus; species Symphalangus syndactylus. Next base: position 19,667,287 of record NC_072437.2, read on the forward strand.
AGGCCTTCTCATCTTGACAGGGTCTCAGCCCCAATGTAGAGCATTTGAGGTTAAGAGCACCTCCCGGCTGGGCACAGTAGCTCACGCCTGTAATCCCAGCACTTTGGGAGGCCAAGGTAGGCGGATCACGAGGTCAGGAGATTGAGACCGTCCTGGCTAACATGGTGAAACCCCGTCTCTACTAAAAATACAAAAAATTAGCTGGGCGTGGTGGCGGGCGCCTGTAGTCCCAGCTACTCAGGAGGCTGAGGCAGGAGAATGGCGTGAACCCAGGAGGTGGAGTTTGCAGTGAGCCAAGATGGCGCCACTGCACTCCAGCCTGGGCAAAAGAGCGAGACTCCGTCTCAAAAAAAAGCGCCTCCCAGCCCCAGGCCAGACCGCACTGGCTGTTTTCAGGATAGGAAGGCCTTCCATCCTGGGGTGTTGCTGATTCTATCTCAAGTATTCATAAGTATTTTTCTATCCCTCCGTGCAGGGTCTGCAGGACACACACAAACACTTGTTGATTTCCCCAGCAGGCAGTTTAATGAGACTCACGGTATATTTTTTACACTATCCAGTTGTCTGGAACATTATGTGGCACAGTGGCTGATCAGCCACCCACTTGACTACTGCATCAAAGCCCCATTGGAAATTCCATCTCCCTCTAAGCTGACCAGGTTTGGCTGACCCAAGTGCCACAAACATTAATTAAATGATTTCTGTAGTCCCAGCATTATACCAAATGATGTTTAACATGTTTAGTTTTTAACATAGTTTTTTAATACACGCAGATGGTTAAGATAATGTAAAGAGTACTGAAGGTTATGTAATGAAAAGTAAGACTTCCTCCCTCTTCTACCCTAATTCTTCATTTTAGAACTTCTCAGAAACTAGTCAGTTTCTTATGTGTTGTCATAGAGATATATTTTGCATTTGCAAGCATTCTTTATGAGTTTTTAACACAAATGGCCAGGTGTTCCTATGTAATTTTTTCCTTTGAAATATATCCTGAGGTCGGTAATGTTGCCCCCACCTTATAGGTGGGTTCCTTGAGACCGTGAAAGTCACTTGCTCAGTGTCACACAGTGAGTGGCAGAGCTGGCATTCAGATACTTACAAAGAGCCATAGGCATTCAGACCGGGAGTTCGGTTGTAAGTGGAATTGAACCAACTAATGCCAGGTGAGCTAACAATTGGATTCTCCAAGAAGGTTTGCTTTTGTCCCACTTGATACCGATCTCTTTTTTATATGTTGGCTTATTCATTTAGATGAAGAGTGAGGACTTCACAACGGAGAGGAGTATCCATGCAGCTTCCCTCTCCTCCCTAGCAGTTTAGTTCTGGCCCCCAAATTGCACACACCACTGACCAGATAGTGTACAGCCAGACCCTGCTCGCAGAAGGCCACTTAGGGACCAGTGGTGGTTACTGGAGCTGCCGCCCACCTGAGCGTCTTACAGTGTTTACACGTCTGGGGATGTTTTGGCTTCTTGTTGGTGCTCAAGCCCCCGTGCAGATTGGCAGCCCAGCCTGGTCCATGTCTTTACCCACCCCAGGTGCTAGGTAGGTGCCGGCTCTGTCAGTAGCCGTGTATCCTTTGGTAGGGGTCGGAGCTGTTCCACACAGGGAGCAGAGCAGACCCATCCTAAGCCACCTGGTGTCTAGAGGGCCCAAACTCCTATTCCAGGAGTGGTGGAGATTCTCAGAGGCATTCCCAGCAGCTCCATCATGGCAGCAGCAGTGACCACTGGGGTCATCTTGAAACCAGATGGACTGTTTGCAGTCTCAGTGGGAGTTCTCAAAAAGACTCATCAGAATGGTCTAGCATGTGATTGGTAGGTTGGGAAGAAGGTACCTGCTGTGTGGGGACTCTGGCATGAGGTGTCTTTGTGGCCAGGGCTTCATGACAGTGCCTCCCAAAGGCCCTGGGCACGTTCTCAGGAGAACCTTGAGAGGGGACATATGTACCATTTAGAAGGTATTGTCTAATGCACTCTTGCCCACAGAGAAGTGCTGTCTGAAGCCAAAACCCTGTTTTTAAGTTATGGTTGTTTAAGGTATTTGCTTAGAATTTTAGTTCCTGATGCTAAAAAACTGAGCTGCATTCCATGACTTTTGCACTGATCGTTTCTCTTAATTGGCAGGTAACAAGGAGGGAGCACATTCTTCCACCTTCTGGGTGCTGCTGAGTATCTTTCTGGGAGCAGTGGCCATGCTGTGCAAAGAGCAAGGGATCACTGTGCTGGTGAGAGCCAAACATGGCTGGGGCCTGCTTTTTCTGTGTGTCCTTTTCCCTCCTATAAAGACATCTGGGGCTGGCCCTGCCAGACAATGGGGCTGACCATTGCTGGCTTGAGGTGATAGACCTTTCTGGACAAATGGCTTTCGCTGTCACAATTCTGGCATTGCAGATGGAGAATTGACTGACTTTCTTGACAGTCATGTGCAACTGGGGAGAAATGGTGAATGAGGAGTTCTTAGGGAGCCGTGATGAGTCCTCTTGAGAGGCCCCGTAGAAAAAGATAAAAGAATGGTTTGAGTTTTCTGGGATGCTTGTACATATTTCAGCAGTCCTGGTGAAACCCCGTCTCTACTAAAAATACAAAAAATTAGCTGGGCGTGGTGGCGGGCGCCTGTAGTCCCAGCTACTCAGGAGGCTGAGGCAGGAGAATGGCGTGAACCCAGGAGGTGGAGTTTGCAGTGAGCCAAGATGGCGCCACTGCACTCCAGCCTGGGCGAAAGAGCGAGACTCCGTCTCTAAAAAAAGCGCCTCCCAGCCCCAGGCCAGACCGCACTGGCTGTTTTCAGTGCCATGATGGAGCTGCTGGGAATGCCTCTGAGAATCTCCACCACTCCTGGAGTAGGAGTTTGGGCCCTCTAGACACCACGTGGCTTAGGATGGGTTTCACCATTGACCCCATCAATGGTTTTGATCCTGGATCTAGAAAGGCTGGTGGATAGTTTAGAAATGAAGGAACAGGGCCGGGCGCCACGGCTCACGCCTGTAATCCCAGCACTTTGGGAGGCCAAGGCGGGCAGATCACCTGAGGTTGGGAGTTCGAGACCAGCCTGACCAACATGGAGAAACCCCTTCTCTACTAAAACTACAAAATTAGCCAGGCACGGTGGCGCATGCCTATAATCCCGACTACTCAGGAGGTTGAGGCAGGAGAATCGCTTGAACCCAGGAGGCGGAGGTGGCGGTAAGCCAAGATCGCGCTGTTGCACTCTAGCCTAGACAACAACAGCGAAACGACATCAAAAAAGAATGAAAAAGAAAAAGAAAGAAAGAGAGAGAGAGAGAGAGAGAGAGAAAAGATGAAGGAAAAGGAGTTCTGCAGCCACTCAAAGCGTCACGTGCACACACATTCTGTCTCTCTTCTCGTCATTCCCCCACCCCCAGCAGTTACCTATGGTTATAGTTAATCACCACCCAAGTGCAACTTCAAGCAATGCTAGAACCAAAGTGTTCCATGGTCATAAATGTTTGACCTGAAATTACAGGAATAATAACTAGTCTAGTATTTAAAGGAGAATCTGTAATGGTGCTAATGTTTCTATTGGGAGTTTGTTCTCAGAGGACTCTTTTTATGCCAGATGTGCCGGGTAATCACGTGTTTTAACTTCGAGCCTTGAAGTCTCTCTGTGTGTAATATGGTGTATACACTGTATTCTCTTGGGGTACATTGTTTTCCTGGAAAGAACCTATACCTTGGCTTCCACCGGCAGTGTCAGGGGTGGGGGAGAGGGCTCTCTCAAGTGGAAAGACATCTACCTTTTTAGTCTGATCTGAGTAGATGCTAGGATTAAAGACCCAGGAAAGGAGAGGTGTTGAAATCCATTTTTCTTTTTCTCCATCCTAACCAGTTTGCTGCTTTATATTATTAGAAGAAAATATAGAAATTAAGGCTGTGAACAGAGGTAGAGAAATGGAAAGATGTGGAATTTTTTTTCCTTTTTTTTTTTTTTTTTTTTTTTTGAGACAGAGTCTCAACTCTGTCACCCTGGCTGGAGGGCAGTGGCATGATTATAGCTCACTGCAGCCTCAATGATCCTCCCACCTCAGCCTCCCAAGTAGCTGGTACTGTAGGTGTGTGCCACCACCCCGGCTAATTTTCTAAAATTTTTTGTGGAGATGGGGTCTCCCTGTGTTGGCCAGGCTGGTCTCAAACTCCTAGCCTTGGGATTACAGGCATGAGCCATCGCACCTGGCCAAGTTGTGGGATTGGAATGATCATATAGAAATAGCTTGGAAAGGAAAGAACAGTTAAAGCTGTTTGGGGCTTGATACAAGTCAAGGCAAAAATTAGTGGTTTTATTAGGTTGTATCTATTAAGATTAAGCTAGCAAGGAGATGGTATAGGGAGAATTACTATGGAAAGATGCTGGAATTTCATGAGTTAATTTTTTTTTTAATTTGCTCTAAAAAGTGTTTCTCAACCTTGGCACTATTAATGTTTTACAGCGACAGTTCTTTCTTGTGGGGGCTGTTCTGGTTTTGTGGGATGTTTAGCGGCGTCCCTGCCCTCTACCTACTAGATGCCAGTGGAACCTCTCAGTTGTGACAACCTAAAATGTCTCCAGACAGTGCCAGACACCCCCTGGGGGGCAAAATCGTCCCTGAGAACCGCTGGTTTTAGAACCTTTCCCTAATATGAAGTGTGGTTTGAGGACCAGGAGCATCAGCAGTATCTGGGAGAGTGTTAGGAATTCAGGATCCCAGGCCCCACCCACTCCTCAGGCCTGCCGAGGCGGAATCTCCGTCCACAAGGTCCTCAGGCGGCTCCTCTGTGCAGTACTTTATTTTATTTTATTTTATTTTATTTTTATTTTTATTTTTATTCGAGACAGGGTTTCTCTCTTGTCGCTCTGGCTGGAGTGCAGTAGTGCAATCTCAGCTCACTACAACCTCCGCCTCCGAGGTTCAAGCAATTCTCCTGCCTCAGCCTCCCGAGTAGCTGGGATTATAGGCATGTGCCATCACGTCCAGCTAATTTTTGTATTTTTAGTAGAGACAGGGTTTTACCATGTTGGCCAGGCTGGTCTCGAACTCCTGACCTCAGGTGATCCACCCACCTCGGCCTCCCAAAGTGCTGGGATTACAGGCATGAGCCACCGCGCCAGGCCTCCTCTGTGCCATTTTTCGGGAGCAGGAGAGAGTTCGGTTGAATTTACATGAATAAAGATACAGTGAAAGGTAGCTATTCTCAAAAATTGGATTAAAATGGGGCCATTTTGATGATGCATTTAAGAGGGAAGGGGGCAGTCTTGTGTTTGGCTCAGGCCTCTTCACCACATGACCCTGCCATCCCTTGGTAACTGTCCTGCAGCTCACAGGAAAACTGTGAGAAGACAATGGCTGCTACACAGGGAGCATCTGCCTTCTAGAAAGTGGTTTTCAACCAGGCAGAAACAGTCTTCTGTGACCCACTAAGATCATGTCTCACATGGGTGAATAGAATCAAAATTCTTTGAACTGATTAACCCAGCACTGGCCCATGTATTGGATAATTAGTGGCTCCCAGCATTTCTGGGAGAGGGTTAAGTAGGGATGTCATCCTTGCTCTGAAAACCACAAATTACCACTGACTTCTGATGATGTGTGATCTCCTTTGCTGCAAAGATGATCATATTAAAGAGACCCAAGTCGTTTAGGGGCAGCTTTAACAATATCCACTGAGTATGTGCAGACCACTTTATCCAGATTGGGCAGGGAGTTCTGTCGATGACTTTGCCTGTAGCAGTGACATTTATAGAAAGTCCAGGCCGGGCGCGGTGGCTCATGCCTGTAGTCCCAGCACTTTGGGAGGCCGAGGCGGGTAGATCACGAGGTCAGGAGATCGAGACCATCCTGGCTAACATGGTGAGACCCCGTCTCTACTAAATATATAAAAAATTAGCGGCTGGGCGCGGTGGCTCACGCTTGTAATCCCAGCATTTTGGGAGGCCGAGGCGGGTGGATCACGAGGTCAGGAGATCGAGACCATGGTGAAACCCCGTCTCTACTAAAAAAAAAATACAAAAAATTAGCCGGGCGTGGTGGCGGGCGCCTGTAGTCCCAGCTACTCGGAGAGGCTGAGGCAGGAGAATGGCGTGAACCCGGGAGGCGGAGCTTGCAGTGAGCCGAGATTGCGCCACTGCACTCCAGCCTGGGCGACAGAGCGAGACTCCGTCTCAAAAAAAAAAAAAAAAAAAAAAAATTAGCCAGGTGTTGGGGCGGGCGCCTGTAGTCCCAGATACTCGGGAGGCTGAGGCAGGAGAATGGCGTGAACCCGGGAGGCGGAGCTTGCAGTGAGCCGAGATCGCGCCACTGCACTCCAGCCTGAGCAACAGAGCGAGACTCCATCTCAAAAAAAAAACAAAAAAGAAAGTCCATTGCAGGAGAGAGAATAGAATCCAGGGCCCATCTCTCCTTTCGCCTGTAACTACAGGTTTAATTTTACCTGCTAGAAAGTAACTATCGTGGTGCTATTGGAAACTGTTAACATAGGTGGACTGCTAATTGAAGTTATTTGTTGTTCCCCTCATGGGTCATGGGCAGAGCTGTAAATTGATAGAGGTGGCCGTCCTCCACACCATGGCCCCACCTGGCAGAGGCCTGCTCTCATCAATGTGTGGTTTCCAAAGTCACCCTGGACATCTCCATTCCAGCCAGCTGGAAGGGGAAACCAAGTGGGAATGTGTGCCTAAGTTTTACAACCAAACATCCAAAATGGTACGTGTCACGTCTCCCACATTCCATAAGGCTAGAACTCAGCCCTGCGACCTAGCTTAACTGCAGGGGAGGCTGGGAGATGTCATCTAGCTGTAACCCAGCGAGAAAACTACCGGACAACTAGATTTCTGCACAAGAGATCTCCAGAGTTCCATTAGAGACTATCACGTGTGTCCATCCTGTTTCTAAAGATGCCGCAGTCCACTGGCACTTAAGGTTCACTTACGTGGCTGGGTTTTTGAGGTTGATGGCTGCCTTTATCTTCCAGTATGATTACTGCCCAGGAAAACACTCTGTTGCATGAACTAAAGGACTGTTTTATAGTGACCAAAAAAAGTGGGGAGGGGGGGATCTCTCGAGGGCTTTTCCTAGGAATCCCAAATTTCTAGCTATCCTGAATCTTGTAGAACTCCTACACGCAGACTGTGAAATCATTACTATCAGGGGCTTACTAAATAATAAATATGATCTATTACCTTGAGCTAATTTCATAGAAACGTAGGGCTGTTTTGTGTTTTTTTTTAAAGAGCTGCAGAGGTCTTCCATGATTCTCTAGTCTGTGTGTTCCTTGTCTAGATTGAGTAATGAAATTGTGAAGTGTAATTGCTGCCTAACACAGCCAAGCTCTCCCGTGGCTGATTGTCTTGCTTTGCTTTCTTAGGGTTTAAATGCGGTATTTGACATCTTGGTGATAGGCAAATTCAATGTTCTGGAAATTGTCCAGAAGGTACTACGTAAGGACAAGTCATTAGAGGTGAGTCTGTACTTTTATCTCCAGCCCAGACATGGAAAATGTCAAGTACCAGCTGATTTAAAATGCCATTCTCAAATATTCCTTGTGATTTTGAATTCTACAATAATCAGCCTTTTAAAGCACAGTGTTGAAGTAGTTCAGGCAGAATTGCTGCACATCTGTACCTGGCTCAGCCACACTTTTATTTGAAAATCAGCCACCTCTGGGGCTTTGCGGTGTCCTTGCAGAATCTCGGCATGCTCAGGAACGGGGGCCTCCTCTTCAGGATGACCCTGCTCACCTCCGGAGGGGCTGGGATGCTCTATGTGCGCTGGAGGATCATGGGCACGGGCCCGCCGGCCTTCACCGAGGTGGACAACCCGGCCTCCTTTGCTGACAGCATGCTGGTGAGGGTGAGTTCTGAGCCTGCCGCCCCCTGGACTGTTTTCTTCCCCCACCAGATTCCCAGATCCCTCACCCCTCCTCCTCATCTCACTTCTCTCCACGCCAATGAAATCCCCAATACACGGGCCACCTCCGTGTTTGTTGGCCATCACTAAAGGTGTTCTGGGATGAAAGCAGGTCTTCCTGAGGGGGTTGAAAGGGCATGCGGAAGCTTCTTGCATTTCCGTTCTAACAAGGAGTAAAGAGGGTGGTTCCTTCTCACATCAGAGTCCTTGCCAGTCCTGTGAAAGGGCTCCCTAACCCTGTGGCTGGGTTAAGGCTAAATATAACCTTGGTGGTATCTTTAGAAGACTAGTGGTGTCAAGACTGTTCTTTTAGGTTTGCCTTTTTTCTAAAGGCAAGGGTATCAAACCACAAATTCTTAGCTGTGCGTTTCTAGAGACCAAAATCAAGAGAACAGCCATGGAAGCCTGTTATGTTACTGGGTGCATAGGTGACCCTGGGGCCTCAGATTTAGAGGTCACGGGCTTCAGGCAGCAAATAGATCATAGCTTGGCCAGAAATATAACGAATGTATTGCATAATCTGGTGGCTTTGCCATATTTTTATATACCAAAATCTGAATACATTTAATACATTTTTACAGACTACAGTCACATACCCAATACAAGTTGGCAACATTTTATTTGATACAACTGCTTTCATTGAATAGAAGCATATGAGTGCCTCCAAAGTGAAGTTAGTGCATATATATGTGTTTTTTAAGTTCACTATCAAATAGATGTTTGTTTTCCTTTTGACTGACAGGCCATAAACTACAATTACTACTATTCATTGAATGCCTGGCTGCTGCTGTGTCCCTGGTGGCTGTGTTTTGATTGGTCAATGGGCTGCATCCCCCTCATTAAGTCCGTCAGCGACTGGAGGGTAATTGCACTTGCAGCACTCTGGTTCTGCCTAATTGGCCTAATATGCCAAGCCCTGTGCTCTGAAGACGGCCACAAGAGGAGGTAAGAGGCAGCACTGAATCTTAAGTTCCACGCTGGTTGAGTCAGAAGCGTTTTGTGAAATCCTGCGCTGATCATTTTAATGATTTTGTGGAAGTCACGTCTAAGGACATTTGTTTCAAATGCATATTTATGGCTAGGATGAGTTCCATCCATTTGGAATCCATGGCTCACTTCCGCGTGTGGGGAGCGAGGTTGGAAGAGGGGCTACGGATGACTGCTTCATCCCTCCCTCCCCCTTTCCCTAGGAAGTAGCATTTTGCGATCCTTTTCGCCATAGGTGGTAAAGAGTAATTTACGGTCAGAACAGAGAGTGTAATTGATGTGTGTTGTGCCCATTATTGCACAATTCTTCCTCAAAACACCCTGGTGAACACTGCCATGATTCCTTCTGTTGTAGCTGGGTACAAAATAAGCCATTGCCCCAAAGAGACTGTTCTTTCTTGATGGAAAAAAAAAAGTTATTGAGAAAATAATTGGGGAAAACAAATGTGTTTCATGAAAAAGAAAACTGTTTAAGGTGATTTCCTTTAAGCCTAAGTGTTTATGGAATTAGATTAGTAATTTCTCAAAATAAATTAAGTTTTAAGTTTACCTGTGTCTTAAATTGGTTGGTAATTCTAAAGAGCCACAAACTTTATTCCCAGTTCCCTTATCCACAGAAAATGGGATTTTTAAAGAAATATTGTAGCCACAGGGCCCAAGAAGGAGCCACCAAAATTGACCTAGAGTCTTAATTCATCCTCTAGCATCATAGGGGACATTGGGAATGATCGAGTGGTTCTAGAAGTGTTTCAATGCTCAGCTTTGTATCTCCCTGACTGAAATTTATGGTGGTGATGTAGCAACCAAAAAATGGTATTTATTTCAAATTTCATAAACTTTAAACTTACTTAAGTGTTATTATCCTCATTACATTTTGGAGGAATTATTTTTTCCCCGTGAAAACTGATTGGGACAGTTTTTGAATTAATTAAGACCAACAATATCCACTGAACTGTTCAGTACCTAAATGGTTTGAGGCATAGTAAGGAGTAGGTGAATTAATAAGGCCTCAGAAATGTGATCATTCTAACTTTCTCCATACGAATTGTGTGGCTTTTAAGTTTTACTCTTAGACTTGCTGTGAAGTGCCGGAGGAATATTTTTGTGCCTTATCCACTTGCTACCAAGCTAAACTCTCTCTACTGAGGATATCCTTTGGCTGACAACAATATCTTTTCTCAGTTGATGGCATGGAAAAGAAAAGGTCTTTAGCATTAATTTAACGTGGAGTAGGATGTTTTTCTTGAGAAGTCTGGAAATAGCCATTTATTTAAATACTTTTCATCGTCCAGGATCCTTACTCTGGGCCTGGGATTTCTCGTTATCCCATTTCTCCCCGCGAGTAACCTGTTCTTCCGAGTGGGCTTCGTGGTCGCGGAGCGCGTCCTCTACCTCCCCAGCGTTGGGTACTGTGTGCTGCTGACTTTTGGATTCGGAGCCCTGAGCAAACATACCAGGAAAAAGGTATCAACCGAGAGTGGTGCCAGTTGATGAACAAGATGACTGGACGCATCTCACCGGTGACATTTACCATGTCTCTCTGTTCTTAAGAAACTCATTGCCGCTGTCGTGCTGGGGATCTTATTCATCAACATGCTGAGATGTGTGGTGCGCAGCGGCGAGTGGCGGAGTGAGGAACAGCTTTTCCGAAGTGCTCTGTCTGTGTGTCCCCTCAATGCTAAGGTACCTAGCTGCCAGATTTCTTTTAAAGAGATCTTGCTAGGATATCTGTTAAGTTCTTGGGCTGAATAAGAACATTTCCTGTCGTGCAGTATTTAGTGTAAGACCATGACCAAATACTTGGGTTTTTCTTTGTTGTGTGTGTGTTTTTTTTAATGATTTTGATAAGATTCATTAAAATTCCACTCAGCCAAAATTGAAAAGAAATCATTTAAAAGCAGACAATATCAATGAAACAGACGACTCTAATGAGGTCTTAATCATCTTCCAGATGATCTACTCACCCTTTGAAGTAGCTTCAGGGGAGGTGACGTTGCGTATTCAGACTGAGGGTGGGCACGGCACAGATTCTGACGTCTAGAGCACACTTTTCAAAACCCACTCTCTAGTGATAGCATTAACTAGCTTCTCCAAGCTGGAATTTAAGGGGGTAGTAATACCTACAAATTGGCAATAACGTAGTTCAGGAAGTTTATGCTATGTGCTGCACAATAGTACACATTTATGTCACCTTTGGGTCCCCTGCTAGTGATTTTTTGGGGGTCGGATTAGGTAAACATAAATGTACATACGGTCATGTGCCATGTAACAATGTTTCAGTCAGCAAACCACATACGGCATATATATGACCGTGGTCCCATAAAATTATACCTTTTTTTTTTTTTTGAGACTGAGTCTTACTCTTGTCACCCAGGCTGGAGTGCAGTGGTGCGATCTCAGCTCACTGCAGCCTCCACCTCCCGGGTTCAAGGGATTCTCCTGCCTCAGCCTCCTGAGTAGCTAGATTATAGGCGCCTGCTACCACGCCCAGCTAATTTTTGTATTTTTAGTAGAGACAGAGTTTCACCATGTTGGCCAAGCTGGTCTTGAACTCCTGACCTCAAGTGATCCACCTGCTTCAGCCTCCCAGATGCTGGGATTACAGGCGTGAGCCACTGCACCCAACCAATATTTTTACTGCCTCTTTTCTATGTTTAGATACACAAATCCTTACCATTGTGTTACCATTGCCTCCAGCATTCTGTACAGTCACACACTACACAGGTTTCTGGCTTAGGAGCAGTGGGCTAGACCACACATAGCCTAGGTGTATAGTAGGCTCTACCATCTAGGGTTGTGTAAGTACACTCTATGATGTTCAAACAATGACTAAATCAGCTAACAATGCATTTCTCAGAATGTATCCTTGTTGTCATTAAGTAATGCATGACTGTATTCTAAAATTGGCAGTGTTTTTGGTTGAAGCAATCTGGTAGGAATTTTTTCACTTGTATTCTTGATGAATCCAAGCCCTTCACTTGACTAGCTGTGCCTCTTTGGGCAAAACTACACTTTTTAAAACTTGCAGTGCCCTTTTCTGTCAGAAGTGGATAATACCCATCTGCTGGATATGTTGTTAGGGCTGAATGAACTAAAATGCCCTCATACGGTGGCCAGCACATAGTAGGTGCTCAGAAAGTGTTAGCTTTTTTTTTTTTTTTTTTTTTTTCCTGAGACAGAGTCTTGCTCTGTTGCCCAGGCTGGAGTGCAGTGGCCTGATCTCGGCTCACTGCAACCTCCGCCTCCCAGGTTCAAGCAATTCTCCTGCCTCAGCCTCCCGAGTAGCTAGGACTACAGGCATGCACCAACATGCCCGGCTAGTTTTTGTATTTTTAGTAGAGATGGGATTTCACTGTGTTAGCCAGGCTGGTCTCGAACTCCCGACCTCGTGATTCGCCCAGCCTCGGCCTCCCAAAGTGCTGGGATTACAGGCGTGAGCCACCACGCCCAGCCAAGTGTTAGCTTTTGTAGGTTCATTTCAGTTTGGATTTTGCATTATGTTGGGAAGAGAATGCTATTTGCTCAAAATGGGGGCCAAGGGGTTAGGTTAGAAGAATTTTCTTTTAGTATAGATTATTATCATTAAATAATGATTCATTCTCTCTTAGGTCCTCAGCATAAGAGCTGCCTAGATTGCTTAAATGTAATCCTCCTGGGTGGAGACGGGGAGCTCTCTGGATCTGTTTCATGTCTATGTTCCATATTTAAGGGAAAGCAATGATTTCAGACAAAATTATGTAAATAAAACTAATGAATAGTTGACATCTTATTATGAACCTTAAGTAAAGAATAATATATAAGAGATGCTGGCTACTTATCTTTTTCTTGGATTAAAACCTCTCGTTCATATTTTAGTTAAGAAACTTAGATAAAATAGTGAATTACTTTCAGCTTTTATCTTTAGTTTGATTTGCTGACTTATCAATTTATTTTATGCTACCAAAAATAAATTGCCTGTGATTTAATTTCATAAACGTTAATAGATCTGCTTTATTTTTCCTTTACTGTTTGAATTGCAGTAATTGCCCCTTCTATTTGTGGAGTTCCTCACCACAAGGAGTTCAGATTTCTTTACAGAGGCTCCATAATTCAGCTCTATTATCCTCTCACTCAGCTTTTTAGAGAGACAGCGTATTATTTTCTGTCTTTTTCCAGATGGGAGAAACTGAAGCATAGCAAGATTAAACTGACATTATCTAGGTGGCTACAGAGAGACCTGGTATGGTGATGTGCCCAGGTGCCTCTAGTAAATAAGGGGGATGGAACATAGGTGATGTCTGAACCCAAAAATCTGCCCAGGAAGTGATTTCATATGTTACAGGCTAGAAAACACAGGGCATGCACTTGTGGGAATGCATGTAAGTATTAGGAGAAAGACAGTGAGAGAGAGAGAATGTGTGTGTGTGTGTGTGTGTGTGTGTGTGTGTGTGTGTGTGTGTGTGTGTGGTTTCCTCTTCTTAATTTAAGGAATACATATAAGACCTCATCTTCAAAATGGACTCAGTGGTAATAGTCCTTTCTCAAGAACATTTTTCTATGATTCTATTCAGTATAAGCAAGATCGAGATTTTTGGGAGTTTCTTTTTAAATTGAAGTGTCATAAAATTATCTTTACTTCCTTTTTTTTTTGAAAAAATGTAAGTTAATTTTAGGAAAGTAATCTCACTTAGGAAGACACTGGTTTCCTTCAGTCCCATTATTTCAGGGGACACATTTTCTATACTGGTTTCATTTGATATCTATTGAATATAAAGTAAGAAATTGGCAACTGGCTCTAGTTTAGGGCCAGACGTGTGAGCCAAGACTCATCTTTTTTGAGAGATCGCAATGTCAGTGTAGGTAGTGCTGGTGCCTGGTCTGCATGTCAAGGCACAGTGCCTTGCATATGGTAGACACTCAATATTAGTTATTGAATTCAGCCAAATGGAAATTGAATTCACTGAGACTACTGTGGATGAGATACCAAGTATACTTAAAATCATTTTTAGTTTTTAAGGCTTAAAAGTATGTCACACCATCAACTCTGTGATACAATTCTATAATAAATTATTTTGACAATGAAACAGATCATATGCCACAATGAGGTATTTTCTTAAGGAGTAAGTGACCCAGGATGCTACAGGATTTTTATGTTTTCAAAACATTTTAAGTTTAACATTAGATGTTGCCAGAATATTTATAACAAATTAGTTTAGCCCTGGTATTAAAGGTGCCTTTCATAACCAATACTCTTACTTTCTTGCATTTACATGTTACTGGGTTGTAATGGTTGTTTTATCTTCGACGTCTGTGCTAGTTCATTGCCTCAGCATGTGCATCACAAATGCTAGGGGGAAAGTTGAAGAATAAACAAGCTTTTTCAATCATTTATATTTCAGGGAAATAAAAGTCACTCATTCTCTAAACACTATTTTAAGTGACCTGGTTGTGAGATTTTTGTTCTGTTTTGTTTTGTTTTGCAATCTAGGCAGCTATTTTTTATTCAAAGAATTCCCTCCACCTAACCCGTAGGAGAAAGCTGGCCTCTAGGTAAATCTGTTTACCAGTTCTTAATAACGGCCTGCCCTCTAAGGCTGTGTCAGATTTTTAACTAGTTCCTGTTCCAGAGTCCCACGTCCTTCTTCTTTGATCCTCTGGTCTCTGGCATTCGGAGTGTCTAACAGAGCACTGTCTATACTGCAGAGGGCGGTTGAACTCTTTGTCTGGGCTTTTTATTGAGAAAACAGAATTTGCCTGGAACAAAGGAAAACAGCAGGAGCTTGGGGCGGAAGAGGCAGGCGTCATGTTGATGTCTGAGTAGAAGCTGTATTTGTATTCTGAGGACCACAAGGACATCACTGGCAGACTGGATTCTCCGGCCCTAGGTTGTTTTGTGCATACGAGAGGAGGTGAAGTCACACGTCCAAGCTGGGTTGGGGGAAGCTCAAATTGTAATCATTTAGAGCACTTTTCTCAACACGCACTTCAGCGATAGCATTAACTGAGCCTCCTCCAAGCTACAATGTGAGGACAAAAATACCTATGAATGGACAATAATTTGATGCAGAAAGCTTAAATTCTACTGTGTGGTGCACAGTAGTACACACATTTTTATCACCTGCGATTTCTCTGCTTGTGAGTCCTTTCATCAGAGTGGGTAAACATAAATCTATATGCTTTTAAATTGGCAGTTAAGAAAACGTGTTAATATGCACTGCTGCATACTCTTCCAGAAATCTAAGTATGTTTGACGAAGTGCTGTAACTGTAGGTTAAAATGGATAAGACAGGATGTGGTTGTGTTTTCAGGGGTCACTTGGAAGCAGTGTTCAGACATAATGTTATTTGAATGTGTTTAAACCACTTCTGTATTTCGAGATTTTATTAGTCTTCTCAGGCTGCTATAAACACACAGACACACAGACACACACACACACACACACACACACACACACATATACACACACACAGATTGGGTGGCTTAGACCACAGTTGATTTTCTCACTGTTGTAAATGCTGGAGTTGTCAGATCAAGGTGTCAGCAGGGTTGGTTTCTTGTGAGGCCTCTCTCCTTGGCTTGCAGACGGCACCTTCCCCCTGTGTCCTCACGTGCTCTGTCTTCTGTGCACACACATCTCTGGTGTCTGTGTCCATATTTCCTCTTTCTGTAAGGACGCCATTCAGACTGGATTGGGGTCATATGGATGGGGGCCCAACCATAGTACCTCATTTGACCTTACTTACCTCTTTAAAGACCCTATCTCCAAATACATTTTCATTCTGGGGTGCTGAGGGTTTAATGTGAACTTTGGGGGACAATAAAATATAAAAAGAAATGTGATTTTACTTCAGAAAAAGGCCAGTGGTATGAATGAGTGGGTCTAGAAAGTGCCTCGAGCAGTCACCCTCATCTTCCCCCAGCACTGTAATCAATGTGTATTATCTAGGGTCACAGCAGCCATGGCCTCAAGCCACCGTGAGGAGAGACCGCGATCACACGGCACGCAACACCACGCCTGGCTGGTGGGTGCCACTCGAGGCGTGCCAGCTACACACCATCTTACCATTCACCGCGACTGTTGTTAGCAGCACCCACACTTCATGCTTCTGATTGAGTTTCTGTAGCATCGTCTCCTCTGGGCTTGCTACTCCCTTTGTATTGTAAAGTCCCAAAAGGAACTTTTGGTCATCAACAAATACTTTTCTTTTTCTTTCTCTTTTTCTTTTTCTTTTTGTGAGACAGAGTCTTGCTCCGTTGCCCTGGCTGAAGTGCAGTGGCATGCTCTCGCCTCACTGCAACCTCCACCTCCTGGGTTCAAGGGATTCTCCTGTCTCAGCCTCCCGAGTAGCTGAGATCACAGGCGTGCACCACCACGCCCAGCTAATTTTTGTATTTTTAGTAGTGATGGGGTTTCACCATGTTGGACACACTGGTCTCGAACTCCTGACCTCAGGTGACCCACCCGCCTTGGCCTCCTACAGTGCTAGGATTACAGGCATGAGGCACTGCGCCCGGCCAACAAATTCTTTTTATTGTAGTCTTCATGAGCTTGTGTAGTCTTGCTGCCTTAGGCTTAGTTCAGGTCCCCACTTTTTTCTTTGTCATTTATTCTAAGCCCATGTATAGTTGAGAAACTACCAGACGTTGGCTTCCCTGATGCCCTCGTTCCAAGGTGACCTGAGAATTCCTAGTAGATTGGCAGCTGGGAGCCCCATTCTATCCAGCCTACTTCACCGCCTCTTCCGTCATTGAAAATCCTTTCCTCATTCTCTCTCCTTTTTTTAAATGGAGGTAAAATTCCTATAACATAAAACTATCCATGTTAGTACCTCAAAAAATTAAAAACAGAATTCTGTGATCCAGCGATTCCATTTCCAGGCAAATATCCAAAAGGACTGAAAGCAGAGACTCAGAGAGATATTTGTACACCCATGTTCACAGCAGCATTATTCACAATAGCTAAAAAGTAGAAGCTACCCAGGTGTCCATCCAGGGACAAATGGACAAACAGAATGTGGTGTACTCATGCAAGGGAATATTATTCAGCCACAAAAGGAAGGAAATTCTGACACATGGGACACAAATGGACAAATCCTGTACAATTCCACTTACATGAGGTACGTGGGAGTCAAATGCCTAGAGACGGAAAATGAATGGAGGTTGCCAGGGTTCGGTGGAGGTGAGAATGGGCACAGAGTTTCAGATTTGCAAAATGAAAAGAACTCTGGAGATGGATGGTGACCATGGACTTCCACGTCAGCCTATCCTGTCCCCCTAAACAAGCCTGATCACCCATCATGTCTCTTGAAAGTCATCATACCCATTCTGTCCTGAATGTTGGGAACCTACCATTTGTTCTTGACACTCTTCCCTCTCTCCTATCAATTGGTCACCAATTTCTATGCTTTTTGCTTCCTCACTGTTCTTCAAACCCCTCCACAGATTCACCACCACCCTAGTTCAGTCTGCTGACCTCACTCCTAGGACTGCAGCCACAGCCTCCCTGGAGCCCCTGACATCTGCTTCTCTCCCACTCACATCTCTTTCCCACCACAGGATTTGTTTCATATGAACATAAACATGGTGATGACCTCTGCCACCCTCCCGCCCCTGACTTCCTGCTATGGGTTGAATTGTGCCTCCCAAAAGCTACGCTCAAATCATAACCCCTGGGACCTGGGAGTATAATGTATAACGTTTTTTGGGAATAGGGTTGTTGTAGATGTAATTAAGATGTCAGTTAAGATGAGGTCATACAGGAGGATGGTGGGCCCTTAATCCAGTGTGACTGGTGTCCTTTAAGACGAGAAGAGGCAGGGAGACAGACGAGGTGAGATGGTCATGAAGCCAGAGGCAGAGGTGGGAGCGAGGCATCTGCAAGCCGGAGATTACGGGCAAGCACCGTGAGACAGGAGAGAGGCAGGGAGCAGTCTCTTCCCTCAGCCGGTGATGGGACCAGCCCTGCCCACACCATGATCTCAGCCTCCAGGACTGTGAGAGAAGTGTGTTGTGTTAAGCCCCTCAGTTTGTGGTGCTTTATTGCTGCAACCCTGGGTACTCACACACTTACAGACCCTGCCCCGCGCCGGCCTCGTGGCTCTGAGGGCAACGACTGATCCTAGCCTGCCCTTGCTCAGGGTTCCCTGCGAGTGCAGCTGCTCCTCCCGGGCTCTCCAACCTGCATCCCTGCTCTCTGTGCTCCAGTCACACTGAGGCCCTTGCTCAGACCCTTTGAGAATAATACCAGAGACAGGGTGGCAGACACTCACTTCTCACAGTGCCAGACGCTGGAAAACCCACCATCAAGGTGCAGGCAGGTCGGTTGTGTGGTGAGGGCCTGCCTCCTGGTTCACAGACGGTCATCTTCTCACTGTGTCCTCATGTGGTGGAAAGGGGGCATGGGAGCTCTCCAGGGCCTCTTTGATGAAGGCACTGATCCATTCATGGGCCTCCACCCTCATGACCCAGTCACTTCCCAGAGGCCCTACTTCCCAATACCATCACATTAGGAGTCAGGATTTCAACATCTGAATTTTGAGAGTCCATAAACATTCTGCTTATTACAGATACAGAGTAAAATGCTTGTGATACTAGCTCTAGGAGAAAGGTGCCATCCAAGAAAGGGCCATATTTGCTTAAATGGGTGGACAGAATCATGCTTTCTTCTACTCATGTCCACATGTGACTGCACTTTGTTATTTCAACTCTAGTGGAGTGTGTAGGTGAGGGAAATTTGAGGTTTTGATGATAAAAACAAGCCAGGTGTGGTGGTGTATACCTGTAGTCCCAGCTACTTGAGAGGCTGAGGCAAGAGAATCACTGAATCCCAGGAGTTCAAGGCTGCAGCACACTATAATGGCACCTGTGAATAGCTACTGCACTCCAGCCTGGGCAACATAGCAAGACCCCATCTCTAAAAATCAAAAGTAAAATTTTAAAAATCCCAGCTTTGTAGTTTTCTGGTTTTCTCTGGTGAGGTCTTTAGTTATTTCCTTTCTGTTGTGTTTTAGAGATGTACCATGCCTGTACCCCCTTTCTTCTCATCCTCTTACAGGGTTAGAGATTAAAGCACAAGCAACTCCTAACCCCTGTAGGGTTTTAGCTAAAGTTCTGATGGGTGATTTTTTTCCTCATCCCTTTACCTTTTGTCTTCAGTTAGAAGATATGATGGAGTCCAGGCTCTGAACAAGAAGTCTATCTGCTGATGGCCCAATTATTCTCTGTCTGCAGGTTCACTACAACATTGGCAAAAACCTGGCTGATAAAGGCAACCAGACAGCTGCCATCAGATACTACCGGGAAGCTGTAAGGTATGGCGAGTATGTCTTACAGAAGAATTATGTACACAGATCGTTTTCACTTTCTAGTATGAAACACTTGTTCCTTTAAAGACCCCAACTTTACAATATCTTTGCCGATTCCAGAGCATTTAATGGTCAGCTTGGTTTTTTCTCAACTTCCAGATTAAATCCCAAGTATGTTCATGCCATGAATAATCTTGGAAATATCTTAAAAGAAAGGAATGAGCTACAGGAAGCTGAGGAGCTGCTGTCTTTGGCTGTTCAAATACAGTAAGCATCGTTTTTATAATTATGCTAGTGACAAAGAAAGGAGCTCCTGCATTCCGGCATCTAAGCCTTTCATCTTCTTGTTTATCTTTGTTAAAACTGCTCCTCTAGGCCAGACTTTGCTGCTGCATGGATGAATCTAGGCATAGTGCAGAACAGCCTGAAACGGTTTGAAGCGGCAGAGCAAAGTTACCGGACGGCAATTAAACACAGAAGGAAATACCCAGATTGTTACTACAACCTCGGGCGTCTGGTAAGCTTGGGGTGCCCTGTGCCTGTGGAAGGAAATATGGGTTATTTTTCTTATTTATAATAAAATGACATAGTGACACCCACCTAGCCCATACATTTTATAAAGTTCTTTCACATGTTTCTATCTCATTTGTAGGTAGCTATTTGATTTCCTTTTGAGTAAATTTTTAAAGTTCTCATTAGAGAGCAGTACAGTGTGAATTAGTCCAGTTTAACATGTTAAAATCCCATCCGCCCTGTAAAACAGTGCCCCAACGGGTAACTTCCCGATAAACATCAGTTTCTCTGTTTTTAAAACAAGAATTGAATAAGAACAGGGATTAAAGAAACAAATCCGTAGTATGATTTCTGAGCTCCCTTGTTCTCATTCTTCAAGGGAGCAGAGCTCTTCATCTGCAGGGAGCATTTCCCCCAAAAAAGGCAGCTTTGGAGGGCACAGGATTTATTTGAAAGGGCTTTGACATTATTTGATGGAAATAGAAAATAATGTGTTCTGTAGTAGCTTTATATTTTTGGTTATTGACAGGATGTTTATGAAGATCTGATTGCTCTTGATTTTCTTGACAAAAATAAAATGAGACACACACATAGCAAAATTCTTTAAACACGAATGGTTGTATTCTCCCTATAATCAACCATTTAATTTGGTTTCAAGAAAACAAATACATATGTTCCTAATATATTTAGATGTATTCAATAAACATTGTTAATTAAAAAAATTTTTGTTCATTCTAACCAAACTGTAATACATCCATAGTGATGTGACTTTAACAGAAGTTTACATGTAGATTTCCAGATTTTATCCAGCTTAGCCTTACAGGTAGGAAAGCATCCTCGTGTTCTAAAGAGATGCCTGCTTACCCTCGTTTTAAAGGCCTGAAGCTTCTTGGTTTTGTTTTTTGTTTGTTTGTTTTGTGTTGTTTTGTTTTTGGAGACAGAGTTTCGCTTTAAAGAGTTCTTATGTTGTCAAAACTGGCAGTTCCCTTAGCTGCTTGTCACAGGCGTGATGGCTTTCAAGGTTACTTCATGGAGCTGGAGCTCTTGGCTGTGCAGGCCGTGAGGGCTGGCGGTCCCAATGGCATGGCCGCGGTGCGTGCCATGGCTTCTGGAGGTGGTGTTTCTTTCTTTTTTTATTTTTTATTTTATTTTTATTTTTGAGACAGAGTCTCACTCTTGTCACCCAGGCTGGAGTGCAGTGGCGGGATCTCGACTCAGCGGGATCTCGGCTCACTGCAAGCTCCGCCCCCCGGGTTCACGCCATTCTCCTGCCTCAGCCTCCGGAGTAGCTTGGACTACAGGCACCCGCCACCACACCCGGCTAATGTTTTGTATTTTTAGTAGAGATGGGGTTTCACCGTGTTAGCCAGGATGGTCTAGATCTCCTGACCTCGTGATCCGCCCGCCTCAGCCTCCCAAAGTGCTGGGATTACAGGCGTGAGCCACCATGCCCGGCCTGGAGGTGGTGTTTCTACTGATAACAAGTAGATGACTGGCCTAGAGATGGAGGTCATGATGACTGCAAGGAAGAGACTGGACCCATACAATGTACTACCCCCAAAGACAGCTTTAGGCACCAAGGAAGACCCTAATTTAGTTCCCTCCATCACCAACAAGAGAATAGTGGGTGCATCTGTGAAGAGGAAAACAGTGCTGTCATCTGGTTTTGGCTGCACAAAGGCAAGACCCAGCAATGCCGCAGCTGTGGAGCCCATTACAAGCTGGTGCCCATCAGCTGGTGCATTGAGCGCCTGCACCAAGTTACTCAAAATGTGCTACAAAGTTTCATCTTTCCGATAAAGACCAGCTGTTGCATTGGCTCCTTCTCTCTCTGCAAAACAAAAACAAAAACAAAGAACCCAACTAGTAGTTTCCAAAACTGACATGCATCCAGACTGTCCCACCCCATCTCACATTTAGGGAATCAAAGGCTCTATAGAGAATCTGTTTTAAAATAACAATAATAAACTGGGCACAGTGGCTTACACCTGTAATCCTGGCACTTTGGGAGGCCAAGGCGGGCGGATCACTCGAGGTCAGGAGTTCAAGACCAGCCTGGCCAACATGGTGAAACCACGTCTCTACTAAAAACACAAAAAATGGCCAGAAATGGTGGTGCGTGCCTGTAATCCCAGCTACTTGGGAGGCTGAGGCAGGAGAATCACTTGAACCTGGGAAGCAGAGGTTGCAGTGAGCCAAGATTGTGGCACTGCACTCCAGCCTGGGCAACAAAGCGAGATTCTGCCTCAAAAAAATTAAGTAAGTAAAATAACAATAATGAAACACCCAGGTGATTCCAGTACCCTGTCATTGGCCCTGCACCTGGGAAGCAGCTCTGTCTGACCTTGGTTGACAGGGTAATCACGTCAGAGCAGAAGCCATGGTTTGTGGGGAACAATCCTAGAAAACACTGACTGTTTACATTTACTGGAAAACGAGGCTTTGGTTTTTACCATAATGTGAATGTCTTTGGTCTTACTGTCTTTGTTTCTGGAGTGGGTAGCCATGATTTTGTGAGTTGTGGAGATAGAATCTTATGAATGGAGAAACAAGATAGCAGGAACGTCTGGCTAACTAATGGTAAAATGTGACCTTCCCCCTCTGCAGAAGTCCCTTTATGTGGACGTGTAATGCTTGTGTTAGAAATATTAAAGTGAAGTGGTTGCATGTATTAGTCCGTTTTCATAATGCTGATAAAGATACCTGACACTGGGTAATTTATAAAGAAAAAGGTTTAATGGACTCATAGTTCCCTGTGGCTAGGGAGGCCTTACAATCAGGGTGGAAGGTGAAAGGTACATCTTACATGGCAGCAGACGAGAGAATAAGAGCCAAGCAAAAGAGGTTTCCCCTTATAAAACCATCAGATCTCATGAGACTTAGTCATACCACGAGAGCAGTATGGGGGAAACCACCCCCGTGATTCAGTTATTTTTCACCAGGTCCCTCCCACAACACATGGGAATGATGGGAGCTACAATTCAAGATGAGATTTGGGTGGGGACACAGCCAGACCATATCATTGCATTTTTATTACTCAAAAAATGCAAAACATGTTTCAGTTATGATATGCCACAGGAACATACCACCTCTATGTGCTGACTCCAGTGTGGAAAGGAGGAATTATTTCTTTCTGGGCACAGAGGCAAGGGTGGCAGGAATGTGGCTGAACCTGTGGAATGGCATGATGCTTGAGCAAGGAAGATTAATGGCAAGATATTCCTTTGTCTCACATTAACTTTCTCCAGAACCACTGACCTTGCGTGCATTTTTGTTCTTTTACATTTTAAAATTCTGTGCTTTATCACCTAGTTACGTGCTTTGATGTTGAAACCACTTTCTCTGTGAGACCTGAAGATTCCAGGAGAGCTGAAATTATTATAATGATCGGCTGTTTGTTCCCAGGGGGAAGGGGAGGCTGTGAAACCTCAACATAATGTTACGAGTGGTGACTTCAGAATTCAATCACATACAAAGCAGGGGCGATCCTCACAAAGTTAGTGAAGTGAGAATAGGGGTGGGGTGGAGGATGGGAGCACATGAGGTCTTACCTGAATTCATGCATTTGGGTGGTTATGAATATATGGGTGTAGGGATTACCGTTTCTGTTCACTGTATCTGTTAAACTAGTACTCAGTGACTAAATATGAGACTTGGTATTCATAAGAATTCTTCTTTCAGTCGGGCACGGTGGCTCACGCCTGTAATCCCAGCACTTTGGAAGGCTGAGGCGGGTGGATCACAAGGTCAGGAGATCGAGACCATCCTGGCTAACACGGTGAAACCCCATCTCCACTAAAAATACAAAAAATTAGCCAGGCGTGGTGGCGGGTGCCTGTAGTCCCAGCTACTCAGGAGGCTGAGGCAGGAGAATGGCGTGAACCCGGGAGGCGGAGCCTGCAGTGAGCCGACATGGCGCCACTGCGCTCCAGCCTGGGTGACAGAGCAAGACTCCGTCTCAAAAAAAAAAAAAAAAAAAAAAAGAATTCTTCTTTTTTCATCCCTTTTTTTCATTTTCTGGAGATTGCTCTTCTGTTACTTTCTTGCTCACAAAGTGAGTGGGTCTGCCCACAGCCTCCCAGGTTATCCTCTAGGCTCTACAGCTTAGTCTTCTCCCCTCTCCTAGTAGCTGCCCGTCACTGCGGTTCCTTGGGATTTGGAAAATAGGGGATTTATAATAAATGCTCCTTCTGTAAGAGTGATGTCCAAATGGAGGAACGTAGAATATAAAGTACCAGCTTTTATCATGTGCCGTAGTCCTTGGGATTCATTACACTTTCACTTGGAAGATCATCTGTAGCATTGAACAGATTGAGACTTTGTACTGCTTTTTGTTTATATTGTTTACTAATTACGCTACTGTGAAATGGTCTTTCTGTATTCCTTTCCGCCAACTGTTCCTGCTTATTTAAGGCTTTTGCTCTCCCTTGTGGTTTAATTATCCAGCTTTTTCCTGTTTGACAGCTTAAAAGCGTTAAGAGCTTAATCTTTAACAACTCAACCAACCCATTTATATATTGGCAAATAAGAACTTAATAGCTTAAGAAGGTTTTTTGTTTGTTTGTTTGTTTTAAGAAATCACTCTCTAGTAACAGGAGACAGAGATTTGTTTTGATTTCGAGACCCCAATATGGAGAGAATATAAGGCAGTTCTCTTGTAGAACAGGAAATCAGGAAGAGCGCAATTACTGGGACATATTACTAATCTTAGAAAGTTATATTCTAAGTAATAATGGCTAGAGGGATTGCCGAAAACAATGCATGATGGAAGGACTGGATGTGTCCAGGAAAACAGAAACCATTCTAAGTGTTTTAGATAGAGAAGACTTAATATAAGGAATTGGTTAGACTGTCATTGGAAGGCTGGATGAGCAAAAATGGGATGGTAACATGAACTCAGAGGTTAAAGGGAATCCTATAGGTTTTGGGGGAACAGACAGGAGGAAGTGGCACTACCAGGATTTAAAAACTCACAAGAGGTTACAATCTCTGGAGCTACCACAGCCTGAAGAGCTGTGATCATGGGAGACGGACCACTGCTTCCACCCTGGGAGGCCACCCTGGGATGGTAGAGGAGGGGACATAGTCACTTCAGAGATACCGCCAGGGGAAGGAAGGAGAGAGTGAGAGTGAGAGGAAAGGACTGCTCCCCTCTCCCCACCATCCAGTGCCTGGTGACAGAACAGAACAAAAGGGTGAAGAAGCCTGGGAAATGTAGTTGCAGACTCCCAGCCCCCGCTTCTCAGAGCAGAGTACAGAAGGGTGATCGTAGGACTGCTGGGTGACTGATGTTACCCGTCTACTTCCTGGATGAGCAGTTCTGGTTAAATCACCACTTTTTCTGCTTCCCTGAAAGTTTGTTCCCTTCGTGTAGATGCTATAAGATGAGTAGAATTTGGGACAAAATGAAACTAAATTTTATCTGATTCAGTCTATTCTTCGATAGACAGTAATAATAATTGTAATAGTAACAATAAAGTAGTGAAGAATTTTGTCATGTTGGATAAAGGAAGTTATGTTGGTTGTTCTGGGTGTGTTCAAATGTCGCCATGGATTTTGTCCAAGTGACTCAAATGTGTATCACTTGGTGGAGTGAATTGATCTGAGGAATCACTGGAACATCAAATAGAGATAATTAAGTGTTAGAATAATTAAGCATCCCATTAATTTAATTTTCTGAACTTTTTCTCTCATTTCCTCATTAAAGGGTAAAAATATTGTAACTTGAGTTTCTGAGTCTCATGAGAAATTCCCACAACATCTTTAGCAAATGGATGTTCATAAATGTTTCCATAATTCATTAAAGCTTTCTTTTTCTTGCATAATATGCTATCTATTTGCTGTGTAGCATAGGACAAGTCAAAATATTTTTGTTGTCTAAAGAAAAGACAGACTTGCCAGTAAGTAAGGAAACAGCCTTAAACTCTGATAAATTGTGATTATTTGTACTTTTTGCAGAGTTAAAGGGATCAAGTACACTCAAATAAAATGTGCATTTGAACTGAGGTAATAAGGCAACAGGGTCACCTGCTAAAAAAATCCATCACTCTATGTGTGTGTGTGTGTGTGTGTGTGTGTGTGTGTGTGTGTGTGTGTGTGCTTTTATTAACTATGCAAATTGAGAGCTAGCCATTTTATATTCTGTTGCCAATGTTAACATTCCCTCTCAAAGAAGCAACAAAAATCTGGAAGCATTCACCTTGAGAAATGGAACCAGGCAAGGATGCCCACTCTCACCACTCTTAATCAACATGGTACTGGAAGGCCTAGCCAGAGCAATCGGGCAAGAAAAATAAATAAAAGGCATGTAAATAGGAAAAGAAGAAGTCAAGCTATCTCTCTTCATGGATGGTGTGATTCTATACCTAGAAAACCCTGCAGACTTTACCAGAAGGCTCCTGGAACTCATAAACAACTTTGGTAAAGTTTCAGGATACAAAGTCAGTGTACAAAAGTAAGAAACATATCTGTATGCCAATAACATTCAAGCTGAGAGCCAAATCAAGAATGCAATCCCATTTACAAGAGCCATAAAAAGGATAAAATACCTGGGAATTCAGCTAATCAAGGAGATGAAGGATCTCTACAAGGAGAACTACAAAACACTGCTGAAAGAAATCAGAGGTGACACAAACGAGTGGGAAAACATTCCCTGACCATGGATTGGAAGAATCAATATTGTTAAAATGGCCATACTGCCCAAAGCAATCTACAGATTCAACACTGTTCCTATCAAACTGCCAATGTCATTTTTCACAGAATTAGAAAAAGCTATTCTTAAATTCATATTGAACCAAAAAAGAACCTGAATAGCCAAAGCAATCCTAAGCATAAAGAACAAAGCCAGAGGTATCACATTACCTGACTTCAAACTATACTATAAGGCTACAGTAACCAAAACAGTATGGTACTGGTGCAAAAACAGACACACAGATGACTGGAACAGAATAGAGAACCCAGAAATAAAGCCATACATCTACAGCCATGTGGTCTTCAACTAATTTAACCAATTTTTTTTTTAAAGCAATGGGGAAAGGGCTCCCTAGGCAATAAATCGTGCTGGGATAGCTGGCTAGCCATATGCAAAAGAGTCCTTTCACAAAAAAGACCCCTACCTAACACAAAAATTAACTCAAGATAGATTAAAAATTTTAATGCAAGACCTCAAACTACAAGAATCCTAGAAGAGGCAGAGCTCAGTGGCTCACACCGGTATTCCCAGCACTTTGGGAGCCAAGACAGGTGAATGGCTTGAGCCCAGGAGTTTGAAACCAGCCTGGGCAACATGGCAAAGCTTCATCTCTACAAAAAATCGAAAAAAATTAGCTGGGCGTGGTGGTATATGCCTGTAGTCTCAGCT
Source organism: Symphalangus syndactylus (assembly GCF_028878055.3). Taxonomy (NCBI): domain Eukaryota; kingdom Metazoa; phylum Chordata; class Mammalia; order Primates; family Hylobatidae; genus Symphalangus; species Symphalangus syndactylus. The sequence continues at coordinate 19,694,330 of NC_072437.2, forward strand.
ACCTGGGAGACCAAGGTGGGAGGATCGCTTGATCCCAGGAGGTCAAGGCTGTAGTGAGCCACTGGTCACACCACATCACACCACTGCGCTTCCACCTGGACGACAGAGTAAGACCCTGTCTTTAAAAAAAAAAAAAAAAAAAAAAAAAGAATCCTAGAAGAAAACCTAGGAAACACTATTCTAGACATCAGCCCTGGGAAAGAATTGATGACGAAGTGCTCAAAAGCAATTGCAACAAAAACAAAAATGGGCAAGTGGGACCTAATTAAACTAAAGGGTTTCTGCACAGCAGTAGAAACTATCAAGACAGTAAGCAGACGACCTACAGAATGGGAGAAAATATTCATAAACTATTCATCCAACAAAGGTCTAATATTAAGATCTATAAGTAACAAATCAACAAGCAAAAAAACAGCCCCATTAAAAAGTGGGCAAAAGGCATGACCAGACACTTCTCAAAAGAAGACATACAAGCAGCTAACAAACATGAGAAAATGCTCATCATCACTAATCATTAGAGAAATGCAAATCAAAACCACAATTGAGAAACCATCTCACACCAGTCAGAGTGGCTATTATCAAAAAGTGAAAAAACAACAGTCACTGGCAAGGCTGTGGGAGAAAAAGGAATGCTTAGACACTGTATATAAATTAGTTCGTCCACTGTGAAAAGCAGTTTAGAGATTTCTCAAAGAACTTAGAACTGCCATTTGACCCAGCAATCTCATGACTGGTTATATACCCAAAAGAAATCATTCCACCAAAAAAACACATGCAGCCAGGCACAGTGGCTCACACCTGTAATCCCAGCACTTTGGGAGCCCGAGGCAGGTGGATCACAAGGTCAGGAGTTCAAGACCAGCCTGGCCAAGATGGTGAAAGCCCATCTCTACTAAAAATACAAAAATTAGCCGGGCATGGTGGCGGGCGCCTGTAATCCCAGCTACTTGGGAGGCTGAGGCAGAGAATTGCTTGAACCTGGGAGGTGGAGGATGCAGTGAGCCGAGATCGTGCCACTGCACTCCAACCTGGGTGACACAGCAAGACTGCATCTCAAAAAAAACCCAAAAACATGCATTCATATGTTCATCAAGCACTATTCACAATAGCAAAGACATGGAATCAACCTAGGTGCCCATCCACTGTAGACTGGAAAAAGAAAATGTGGTACATATACACCATGGAATACCACACAACCACACACACAAAAAAAATTCATGTCCTTTGCAGCAACATCGATGCCACTGGAGGCCACTATCCTAAGGAAGTAAATGCAGGAACAGAAAACCAAATGTCGCATGTTCTCATAAGTGAGCACTAATACATAAAGATGGCAACCACAGACATTTGAGACTACTAGAGAGGGGAGGCAGGGAGGCAAACAAGGGTTGAAACACTAACTATCGGGTACTGTGCTCACTACCTGGATGACAGGATCATTCATATCACAAACCTCAGCATCACACAATTTATCCATGTAACAAACCTGCACATGTACATTCTGAATCTAAAATAAAAGTTGAAGGCCGAGCGCGGTGGCCCATGCCTGTAATCCCAGCACTGTGGGAGGCCAAGGTGGGCGGATCATTTGAGGCCAGGAATTTGAGACCAGCCTGGGCAGCATCGTGAAACCCCATCTCTACTGAAAATACAAAAATCAGCCAGGTGTGGTGACACACGTCTGTGATCCCAGCTGCTCAGGAGGCTGAGGCATGAGAATTGTTTGAACTTGGGAGGCAGAGGTTGCAGTGAGCCAAGATCATGCCACTGCACTCCAGCCTGGGCAACAGAGCGAGACTCTTTCTAAATACATACATACGCCTGGCACAGTGGCTCCCACCTGTAATCCCAGCACTTTGGGAGGCTGAAGCAGGCAGATCACAAGGTCAGGAGTTCAAGACCAGTCTGGCCAATATAGTGAAACCCCGTCCCTACTCAAAATAGAAAAAATTTGCCAGGCGTGGTGGTGGGCACCTGTAATCCTAGCTACTCAGAACGCTGAGGCAGGAGAATCACATGAACCCGGGAGGTGGAGGTTGCAGTGAGCCAAGATTGCGCCATTGCACTTCAGCCCGGGCAACAGTGCGAGACTCTATCTCAAATATAAAAATAATAATAAAAGTTGAAATTATAAAAAAAAAGAAAGCAACAGGTATTTTTCTCCTTCCTAAATGAAGCAAACAAACTCGAAATTGCCAAGAGGTTTTACCTTACCATAGGAGACTTTTCCAAGGAGTTTACAAAGTATGTCTGATGTGCTGCTGTTTTTATATTTACTTTAGACACAGGCAGGAAGAGGCCCCGAGACCGCCCTTCACAAGGTGAATTGGACACATAGCTTTTGATCATGAGAAATACTTTGTTTACTATTCTAAGTAATACTTTATCAACAATGAACTTATGAAGCCTTTAGTGAAAAAGACTAATGATGAGGCTTTCTTCAGTATTTCAGCCGTCTGAAATATGATTTGATTCCTAAAATCACTAAATAACAGGAAATAGGACATTACAGGTTCGGACCTTGTTCTTATTCCTGCTTTACTATTTCTAGTCTATAACTTTGGGCAAGTTCATTTCCCTGTGCCTTAGTTGCTTCCTCTGTAAAATGGGGATAACAATAGTATTTACTTCATTGGTATTGTTTTGAGGATTAAATGAGTTGATACGAAAAACTAGAAGCTCCATAATTAAAGTTAGGTTTTGGTTTTTTATTGTTGTTTGTTAGGCTTTTTCTTTCTTTCTTTCTTTCTTTTAATAATGTCTTGGAAAGAGGAAACAGGAAACTTGGAATACTGATTTTTTGATGTGTTTTATTTTCAGTATGCAGATCTCAATCGCCACGTGGATGCCTTGAATGCGTGGAGAAATGCCACGGTGCTGAAACCAGAGCACAGCCTGGCCTGGAACAACATGATTATACTCCTCGACAACACAGGTACAGAAAGGTGGATGGAACAAATCACAGGAAATGGCTCCACGGTAAAATGCCACCAAAGACTTAGGAAATAGAGATTATTGTGCTTTTTTCCTACTGAGTTTAAAAAAAATTAATATGAAGTTAATTATTTTCTATTACAAAAATGTCTATTCTAGACAATGGAAAATGGAATTTCTAGGCCGGGCACGGTTGCTCACACCTGTAATCCCAGCACTTTGGGAGGCCGAGGTGGGCAGATCACCTGAGGTCGGGAGTTCGAGACCAGCCTGACCAACATGGAGAAACCCTGTCTCTACTAAAAATACAAAATTAGCCAGGTGTGGTGGCGCATGCCTGTAATGCCAGCTACTCAGGAGGCTGAGGCAGGAGAATCGCTTGAACCCAGGAGGTGGAGGTTGCGGTGAGCCAAGATCGTGCCATTGCACTCCAGCCTGGGCAACAAGAGCAAAACACCATCTCAAAAAAAAAGGGGGGGGAAGGGGGGAGAGGGAGAGGGAGGGAGGAAGGCAGGAAGGAAGGAAGGGAGGGAGGGAGGGAAGGAGTGAGTGAGGGAGGGAGGGAGGGAAGGGAGGGAAGGAAGGAATTTCTTTAGACATACTGGAATGTGAATGTCTGGGAAAATCACACTTCACCTAGAACTGGTGTTGAGTCATGGGGGAGGGGTGTGACAGTATCTTGTTTCTTCTGAAGCCTGTTATGCACCATTGGCCATCCTCTAGGGTGTTGGGAGCACTCAGAAGTGAGCAAGAATGGCCTTGGGGCTAATGACATGGATAGTGCTAGGTCCATGCCCCAAGTTCAGGGACTTCACTCAAAGGAGCCCCCTCAGTCTACACTTAGAGCCATGGATTCTTACTTTTTATATGATGCTAATAGACTTGAAGATCTGGTTTCCTATCCCTGAGCAGACCAGATTCAATCAATTAGGAGTTACTCTGCCTCCTTCACTTTAAAAATCTAAACGTCTCTTAAGAAATGATGGTGTTAGGCACAAAAAGGCAAATACCACATGCTCTCACTCATGGGGGATCTGAAAAAATGGACCTCGTGGAGCTAGAGAGCAGAACAGTAGTTACTAGGGGCTGGGAAGGGGGCGGGGATAAAGATAGGCTAATGGGTACAAACACAGATAGAAGGAGTCAGTTCTAGTGTTCCATTGCACAGTAGGGTGACTGTAGTTAACACTTTATGATCTATTTCCCAAGAGCTAGAAGATTTGAAATGTTCCTAACATAAAGAAATGATCAATATTTGAGGTGATGGTTGTCTTAAATACCCTAATTTGGTCACTACACATTGTATGCATATATCAAAATATCACATGCACCTCATCAATATGTACAGTTATGTGTCAATAAAAATATGTTAGTGATGGTGTGAATTTGATCATGGTGTAGAGCAGAGATATATGCTTGTTTCTAGGGAAAATACAGAATGTATACTTCAATGTGATAAATTCTCAGTTATGAAAGTGTTACTGTCATCCTTTTATTTTGCAGATTTGTTTGGATATAACTGGTATCCGGGGAAAAATTAAAACTAGGTTTTAGATGGTTATACAGAAGTTAATCAAAAGCTGTTTATGTGTTGTGTCAGAAATGTGCTGAGTTGCAGTGGCTTTGCCACTGATAAGGTCGTGTATGTATGTATGCGTGTGTGTGTGTGTGTGTGTGTGTGTGTGTTACATGATCTACACAGATTTTCTTAAATAGTTGATTCATAATTGTCATGTGCTGTGCACATAAACCGTGTCAGTTATAGAGAGTAGCTAAAATGAGAGTACAACATTAACATGTCTTTTATTTTTCCATTTTTCACTCCCAGGTAATTTAGCCCAAGCTGAAGCAGTTGGAAGAGAGGCACTGGAATTAATACCTAATGATCACTCTCTCATGTTCTCGTTGGCAAACGTGCTGGGGAAATCCCAGAAATACAAGGTGCGTAAACCGCAGGCTGTGAGTTCTCGCAGTTAATGCCAGAATCTGACAGAAGACGTAAGTGTTCCTTCTGCCCAGTTAAATTAGGAATCAGGCCAAAACAGTGGCAGTGGTCCACCAGTGTGGCTTGGCCAGTTTGTTTCCTGGAAGAGTTGCTTCAAAGACAGCAGTGTGGGGCCAAACCCAGTGTCCTTTCTCATCAGAATTAACCACCATTGTTCACACGTGGAGAGAGGAAGAGAAGCCCAAGGAAGGGGTGGGAGCAGGCAGGGAGTTGTGGGAATGGTTGGCCTCAGAGGCCGGGCAGGCTGGTGCAGGAGGAGGACTCGGGGCAGCCACAGTGCATCCCCAGAGGTGCCCCTGCCCCGGCCCCTCCCTGGCACAACAGGGTTTGACTCTGTCACTTGCACATGGGCTGGAGCTCTAGGTTTTATCTGCAGGTTCCATCTTCTGCACAAAAGAATAACCAGCCCATGGAGGATGCATAACTGGTTCTTGCTGCTTCCAGGTTTTTCTTTATCTGAGTTACATAGGCCACCAGCAAGGCCCAGAGTTTTCTGACCAACAAAAACCACAAGATACTAAATCTTCGCTCCAGTTGGCAGCCAGGGTGGAGCAAGAATAGGCTATGCATAACTCTCTGTGTGTTGAAGGGGACTGGTTGTAAACTTTAATTTTGTCTATCAGAATCACTGAGGGAGCTTGTTAAAGCAGAGATGCCCAGATTCTCCCCAGAAGGGATTGGCTTCATGGGTTAGGTCAGGTCAGGGAATATGCATCTTTTGTTTGTTTGTTTTTTGAGACCGAGTCTCGCTCTGTCGCCTAGGCTGGAGTGCCGTGGCGCCATCTCGGCTCACTGCAAGCTCTGCCTCCCAGGTTCATGCCATTCTCCTGCCTCAGCCTCCCGAGTAGCTGGGACTACAGGCGCCCACGACCACGCCCAGCTAATGTTTTGTATTTTTAGTAGAGACAGGATTTCACCGTGTTAGCCAGGATGGTCTCAATCTCCTGACCTTGTGATCCACCTGCCTCGGCCTCCCAGAGTGCTGAGATTATAGGTATGACCCACCGTGCCCAGCTGGAATATGCATTTTTAGCTGGCATCCTGGGTGTTAAACACAGATATCACAGAAGCAGTGCCTTAGTCGTTTCTTAAGAGAAATACTTTTTTTCAGAATCGGGCTATATCTTATTTTAATCACTCAGCCTATGTATAAGACCTAAAGGCAGCAACTAGCTAATATCTGTCTAGTGTTATTTACTTCTCTTTTTCTGTTTATTTCATGTCATTATCAGTATAATTTTCGATAACAATGGTAAGATAATTTCATGCATATCTCTAGTTTTATAATATTGGGGAGTTGAATAACTTCACTATACATTTTTTAAATTTCTAGATTTTGCTCCAGAAATAGCTTTTTGAAGAGGGTTTAGTTTTATTTTTTATGAATCTACTTGTGTAGCAGGGGAAGGAGGTGAGGTTTACAGGTTTCCCTTTAATGACCTTTCCAGCCATCTGTCAGCCTGGGACAGGTCCCAAGTCTCAGTTCTCCTCCAGTGACCCAGCTACAGCGAGTCTTCTTGAAGATTTGGCTTATATAATCATTGTATTGATTTTTCTATCATCCCACAGTCTGTAAACTGCTGGAATTTCTATTAAGGGGACAGAACCCAGAGTTCGTTTGGCTTCCAGTTCATGTTGTTCTTCCTCCCCCACCCCCAAATAAAGTAGAAAATACTCTGTAAAGCAGAATGGAGAAATCAGCTTTCTCTTTCTCTACACATTTTGCATTTTAATTATCAAGGCCAAAGCACTGGGCCTAACATAAGGAAACAGAAGGTGAAATCTGAAACACAGAACTCACGATGAGATCTTCAAGAGCTACCCAGTGGGGGGACATGATGTGACTTCCTGAGCCACGGCATCAGCCACCAAGCAAGCATCCCATGTGTTTTTTTAGGGTTTGAATTTTAAGCAACTGTTTAGATTTTCCTCTTGTAATGCAAAAATGATACCGGTTGCTAATGGTCAGCTGCATCCCTGGCAATGCTTGTTTCAGGATGTGATGAAAGGGCCTATTTCCTCGCAGAGCACTGGGCAGGATGTTCCAGAGAAGAGGGGATGTGGTGAGCTGCAGGGCTGGGTGAACAGACCCTCCAGCCCAGCTATCTTGATGGCAGGGCAGGTGTCTGCTGCCTGACAACTCACTTTTTACCCAAGCACTTGCATTTTATCATGCACTTGGTAAATCTCCTCAGAGAGCCTGGAGGCTTCTTGAGGTTGGAGCCGAGGCTTTGGTCCCGGTTTTGTATCTCCATTGCTGTCGGGCAGTTACGAAGCACCCAGTTAAGTAGTTGTAAAATGATCGAATGCATCTCTCATTTGGGCCTGAAATGTTCAGGCTTCCAGAACCTATTTGAGATGTTGATGTGCAGAGTGAGTGTTCTCATTATATCTGCGTGGCTCTAAGCACCTTTTTATCCTATCTAAGCAGCCCTTCCTTTTTTTTTTTTTTTTTTACAATTGTATCTCTCTCTCTTTTTTTTTTTATTTTTTTATTTTTTTTATTATTATACTTTAGGTTTTAGGGTACATGTGCACAATGTGCAGGTTTGTTACATATGTATCCATGTGCCATGTTGTTTTGCTGCACCCATTAACTCGTCATTTAGCATTAGATATATCTCCTAATGCTATCCCTCCCCCCTCCCCCAACCCCACAACAGTCCCCGGAGTGTGATGTTCCCCTTCCTGTGTCCATGAGTTCTCATTGTTCAATTCCCACCTATGAGTGAGAACATGCGGTGTTTGGTTTTTTGTCCTTGCAATAGTTTACTGAGAATGATGATTTCCATTTTCATCCATGTCCCTAGAAAGGACATGAACTCATCATTTTTTATGGCTGCATAGTATTCCATGGTGTATATGTGCCACATTTTCTTAATCCAGTCTATCATTGTTGGACATTTGGGTTGGTTCCAACTCTTTGCTATTGTGAATAGTGCCGCAATAAACATACGTGTGCACGTGTCTTTATAGCAGCATGATTTATAGTCCTTTGGGTATATACCCAGTAATGGGATGGCTGGGTCAAATGGTATTTCTAGTTCTAGATCCCTGAGGAATCGCCACACTGACTTCCACAATGGTTGAACTAGTTTAGAGTCCCACCAACAGTGTAAAAGTGTTCCTATTTCTCCACATCCTCTCCAGCACCTGTTGTTTCCTGATTTTTTAATGATGGCCATTCTAACTGGTGTGAGATGGTATCTCACTGTGGTTTTGATTTGCATTTCTCTGATGGCCAGTGATGATGAGCATTTTTTCATGTGTTTTTTGGTTGCATAAATGTCTTCTTTTGAGAAGTGTCTGTTCATGTCCTTTGCCCACTTTTTGATGGGGTTGTTTTTTTCTTGTAAATTTGTTTGAGTTCATTGTAGATTCTGGATATTAGCCCTTTGTCAGATGAGTAGATGGCAAAAATGTTCTCCCATTCTGTAGCTTGCCTGTTCACTCTGATGGTAGTTTCTTTTGCTGTGCAGAAGAGCAGCCCTTCTTAAAACCTAACAGCAGTCACTTAGCCTCTCTGGGCCTCAGTTTATTCATCTATAAAATGGAGATAGTGATCTGCCCAACCTCTTGACAAGGTGATACAAAAAAATGCACAACAAAAGAATTTGCAACTATCAAATGGTTAATGTGTATATGTATATATATGTGTGTGTATATGTAATATATATATATTTTAGTGAGCATTCCATCATTCAGTGAATCTCTAGGGATCATTAAAACGTATTAAAATTTATATTACTTCTTGCCATTTAATTTCCAGTTTCAAACTAATGTGGTAAAGTAAAAATGCAAAAGTAATGTTTTTCAGTGCTTAAATTGTTGCTTCCCTTGCTGATTTCTTTTTCTGTAGTGCTAATTCCAGTGGCCCTGTAGCTTAAGTGCAGGTTGTGTTGATAGAGTCAGTTTCCTAAGTTCCAGACATTTATGTCACACCTTTATGATATTTTTTTGCCACATCTAGATATTACCTTATTTACTTGACATTTTTATTTAAATAGATTTTTAACACAAATATATTTAAAGGAGAAACAACGCATCATTACTATAAATACAGGGTAACTGAAAGTGAAATAATCATACTAAATCCCAGCTAGATACTATTGCTGGCCAAGGCTCTGAGCTCTCTTAGCTTCAAGGAGAGATTGGCCGGTGTGTTAGAGGGTGGGGCCCGCACACCAGCAAGTGCAGACTTCAGCCCCGATGCAATCGGAAGGAGGCAGAATAGAGAATAACTCTCTTCCTGTGTGATTCACGGTTTCAACTTCACATCAGATTACCCATGTTACCCTTCCTATTCTAGCAGAGGCACAGTGGCCCCTGTGCCCCAGAGCACCCTTGGGTGGCTGCTGTGGCTGAAATGACCTCCACCCACCCAGGCTTCCTCGCCTAGACATAGAGACTAGCGCTTGTTCCTACCTAGAGACATAATTGCAAGGCTTTCTAAGTCCTACACCTTTGTTAAATACATTTTGTCTAATATGCTTCAGAACATAATACCTTATTTTTCTCCCTTCTGTTGAGAAAAAAATATCCCCAACTCTAAATGTGAGTTTATTGGTTCATTGGCATTAAATCGGCTCATTGCCTGGGTCTTTAATCATCCAGAGACCTCCAGAGAAGATAAATTTATAAACAGTTCACTGCTTTCCTGAATGAGGCCATTAGAAGGCTGATTTAATAGATGAACATTTCATGGGCTTTGAATACTCACAGATGCTGCGTTCTAAAGAGGCCCCTCCAACCCCATTCCCAGGCCCAGGTACAGGCCCAGGGGCCGCCTCCGTGACTTGGATAGAGCCAGGCCGACCCACCCGCACCTCCTCTCAAACCATCTTTTCCTCCTGACACCCCTTCTTTTGTCCACATGCTGTCGTGTTTTTGTTGCCCTGGCTTGGAAATCTTGACTCATTTTTCCTCCCTTGTCCTGCTGGCCCAGTGCCCTCTGCCTGTTATTCCTCATCCCTGTTCCTTCACACCAGCGTCCTCCTCACCCTGCAGAGTTTGGGTCCAGCCCTGCTGAGAGCAGTGGCCCTCTAACAAGGTGTCAGATCTGAGCCCTTCCCTGTGTCAGCACCACTGTGTCCCCCAAATTTCTGACTCCTCAGTGTCCCGAATGATGTTCGTCCTCACAAGCATCTGAGAACTTAGTTGAATGAATAAATGAATTTAGCAACACTAGAAAACTCCAAACTTTGTATCCGTAAGCCATTTCTCTCTAGTTAACACTACTTCATTTACAGGTTGGGAAGCATTTTTAAGTAGATGTGATTTCCTGGCCTTCCTGTGTCTCAAGTTTTAGGTTTTAAATGGAAATGTTTGAAAATCATCAGAAATAGCCCAGAGACTCAGAAACCACTGCAAAACTACACAACCCATTTGACTTTTTTTCTGCAGCCTTCCTGATATGGCCGGAGTCTTGACCCTCTTGGAAGTAGTTTTAGCCCCTGAAACCTGGAATGCAGACACTACACTGACTTTGAACTGACATCCCATATGTTGTCCTGATGTCTTTCTTAAGTCCCTCTTGGATGACATTTCTAAAATATAAATGTTTCTCTGCCAGCTCTGTCCGAAAGGTCATGGTTTTGGAGATGGTCCCCCACATTCCCAGCCAATTTCTCAGGGGTACCACATGCCATACAGGGCAAAGGAACTGGTGGTCTTGCACATCATAAAATGCACAGTCCCAGATGTGGGAAGCCCACCTGGAAAAAAATTCATGTATGACCCAGGTAGAAGGCACAAAAACTATCCCCACACCAACAGATTTGGTTGGTGAAGCTCAGTGTGTGATACCGATTTTTTTTTTTTTTTTTTTTTTTTTTTTTTTGAGACAGAGTCTTGCTCTCTTGCCCAGGCTGGAGTGCAGTGACGCAGTCTCGGCTCACCGCAACCTCCACCTCTTGGGTTGGAGCAATTCTTCTGGCTCAGGCTCCCGAGTACCTGGGATTACAGGCACACAGCACCACACCCAGCTAATTTTTGTATTTTTAGTAGAGACGGGTTTTCACCATGTTGGCCAGGCTGGTCTCAAACTCCTGACTTCAAGTGATCTGCCCACCTTGGCCTCCCAAAGTGTCGGGATTACAGGCATGAGCCACCATGCCCACCCAGCACGTGATACTGATGAAAGCATGCTCCCCTTAAGGAATGTGAAGGTGGATGGAGTGAACAGCGCCTCCAGGGCACATGTCAATAAAAACAGGTTAGGCGTCTTTATTTCTCAGCATTATGGTAGAAGGGACCAGCCAGCCAGCAGTTTTTAGCAGTGATCAGGGTAGGAAGACACTTTGCCCTGTCTCTTAGTGGCCAGGTTGGAAGTGAGTATGACTTGGAAGAAATGCAAGGCCCTACAAGAATCATTTCACACCCGTCGGGGGCATTTGGTGATGGTCATGTCCAGTACTGTGACAATGTCATTGACAGGTGGCCATTCCTTCCTCTTTTCTGCTCATTCTTTCCAGATGGATGGGGCTGCTTCTGGGCGGCCCAGAGTGTTGTAGGTTCTTTGGGGAGAGGAAATGGGGCTCAACTCCTACCCCAAGAGCACTGGAAATGGCATTGGCATAGGTGTGCTCCATGGCTCAGCCCTCTCCTGTTCCCTGGGCTTCCTGTCGCCATCACGCACCCTGACCTGGGCGACTTGCATAACGTTACAGAAGTCCGACCACTGCAGGGAGGCAGGTGGTGGCACTCACGAACATGTTCATCCCCTCTCTGCGGCCACCACTCCCTCCCGCTGCCCCTTATCAGCCTCTCTCTGGCAGAGCGTGGCCCTGCTGGGCCTTTTGAGTGTTTCTAGAGGAACGCAGTGATACAAAAGGAGGAGGTTAAAAGTTTGAAAACCATAGGCGATAAAACTGGGAACTGCTTTTGCTTCATGTACGATAAATATCTTCCTCTTTATGTTTCTCATTTTTTAGGAATCTGAAGCTTTATTCCTCAAGGCAATTAAAGCAAATCCAAATGCTGCAAGTTACCATGGTAATTTGGGTAAGAAAAATGTTCAACTTGAATCGTGTTGAAATTCTGTTACTTTAATGAAGTTGGTGCATGTCTATAAAATTAACGTTGGGAGAGTAGTTTTTTCAAAGCTAGCCTGGCTTTAAAATGTGGTTCTGTTACTGCATTAAAAAGATAGCAAAGTGATAGCCACACTTACAGATCTTAACTGCATGACCAGAACAGCCCCAAAGTTTGCCCACTCTGTTTATCATTTTCTCATGATGAAACTCAGATTGTCCTTCTTTGTGTTAAGCTGAGAAGGGTGAGATTAGATCAAGAGAATGAGGCTATGGTTGTGAAGAGTTCTCCTAGTAAATTAATCGTAGGTACTTTGGATGCTTGCCATTGAACTTACCTCCTTTTCCTTCCCTCTTACAGAGTAGACCTTCCCCTTCCAGCCTGGCCTTCTGCTTTATATCCTCTTATGCCTTGGCTAAAATGCATTTATAATCATTTATTCCCTAGAATTCATTTCTTGCATTTGTACGTCTCCATAGTTAAGATGTTTAGAGCATAGCATGTTGATGTTTAGAATGCTCACAGAAATGTTTTTGCACGAAAGCTGTTCTCTACCAACTCTGAAGCTTGTCTTCACAAAAGCCAAAAAGCGTCCACAGGTTCTCTTCTGCCCATATAGAAAGTTAATTTTACTAACAAAATCACTGTCATGATCAGAGGCTAATCATCCTAATGATTAAGTTTACTGTAACTATCATTTTTGGGTCAGCTCTTGATATCAGAGGCCTTATTTCCAAATGGACCCAAGCAAGCTATTACTTCCCCAAATGGTGTAGGGAAATATCTTTTTAAAATAAACAGCTGAATTTCTGCATAGTCAGGGCTCTAGGCAGTGCCTAGCATCCATCACCCCCACCTCCCATACCCAGCCTTGCTTCCTGGAAATTTCATGGCAGCACTAAGACATTGCATGTACTCTTCTTTTTACTTCTTTATGTAATAATGTTACTATAGGCAGATGTATCTTATCTAGTGCTATGAAGAGCCCTAGGAGTAACTGGCAGTAAATGGATAATCATCAGGGAGTGTGATTACAATAAATAAAGTTTTCAGTACAAACAATATTGTTTCATACAATTGACTTTTGAAAACTGTTTGCATAGGATCTGTAATATTTCTTTGTCCAAGAGGGTAGGAATATGGCACGTTACTCAGAAGCATTCCCAGTGAAATTTATCTCCTGCTATTTCAGCTGTGCTTTATCATCGCTGGGGACATCTAGACTTGGCCAAGAAACACTATGAAATCTCCTTGCAGCTTGACCCCACGGCATCAGGAACTAAGGAGAATTATGGTCTGCTAAGAAGAAAGCTAGAACTAATGCAAAAGAAAGACGTCTGATCCTTTTTCCTTCGTGTTTTGAGTTTGAGTGTGTGTGTGCATGAGGCGTATCATCAATAGTATGTGGTTACATTTAACCATTTAAAAATCTTAGCCATGTTATTTTACTGATTTTTTTCTATGAAAACAAAGACATGCAAAAAGATTATAGCACCAGCAATATACTCTTGAATGCTTGATATGATTTTTCATTGAAATCGTATTTTTTCAGACAACTCAAATGTAATTCTAAAATTCCAAAATTGTCTTTTTTAATTAAACAGAAAAAGAGAAAAAATTATCTTGAGCAACTTTTAGTAGAATTGAACTTACATTTGGGATCTGAGCCTTGTCGTGTATGGACTAGCACTATTAAACTTCAATTATGACCAAGAAAGGATAGACTGACCCCTACAATTTGTATAAATATTGAACATGTCTATATATTAGCATTTTTATTTAATGACAAAGCAAATTAAGATTTTTTTATCTCTTTTTAAAACAATATACTGTGAACTTTGTAAGGAAATATTTATTTGTCTTTTTATGTTTTGAATAGGGCAGATAATCGAATGAGGAATGGAAGTTTTAACATAGTATATCTACATGCTTTTCCCCATAGGAGGAAATTGACTCTTGCAGTTTTTGATGCTCTGACTTGTACAATTTCAATACATAGGAGGTTATGTAATGTAATATTTTACATAAACGATTACTATCAATTGAAAGTTCAAGCCATGCTTTAGGCAAGAGCAGGCAGCCTCACATCTTTGTTACATCCAAGGTGAAGAAGGCAACACATCTGTGTAAGTTGCTTTTTAGTGTTTTTAACTGAAAAGCCGTTTTCCATTTTGCTTAATGAAACTACAGACATTACTCTATCCAGAAAATGCAAAATTTTCTCTCAAATGGAGCCACATTCGGGGAATTTGTGGTATTTTTAAGAATTGAGTTGTTCCTGCTGTTTTTTATTTGATCCAAACAATGTTTTGTTTTGTTCTTCTCTGTATGCTGTTGACCTGATGATTTATGCAATCTGTAATTTCTTATGCAGTAAAATTATTCCACAAACTAGCATGAAAATGTCATATTGCCTTCTTAATCGATGAGTTTCAAGTAGTGAACTTTGTATCCTCCTTTACCTTAAAATGAAATCAAAGTGACCAAATCATCTTTTATGTGGCTTCTATTTGACTTGGGGATCATTTCATAGAATTGCATTACAGTGTTTTCCAAGTTCAGAGAACAGAGTGAACAGATCCACACTGAGAGGAATTTGATTCTCTGGACTCACTTTTTGGGGGCAGATCTGTGTAGCGTTTAAGTCAGTAATTGTAACTTCTGGTGATTGAAATATATCAAGAAATAAAGTGCTGTGTTTAAAATACTTTTTTTTTTTTTTTGAGATGGAGTCTTGCTCTGTCTCCCAGGCTGGAGTGCAGTGGTGCCATCTCAGCTCACTGCAACCTCTGCCTCCCAGGTTCAAGCGATCCTCCTGCCTCAGCCTCCCGAGTAGCTGGGATTACAGGCGTGCACCAACATGCCGGGCTAATTTTTGTATTTTTAGTAGAGACGGGGTTTCACCACGTTGGCCAGGCTGGTCTCGAACTCCTGACCTCAAGTGATTCACCCAGCTCGTCTTCCCAAAGTGCTGGGATTACAGGTATGAGCCACCACACCCAGCCTTCAAATATTTCTTAAATGGTCCCAAAACAACAGTAATAATTTATAGCTCTCTTTAGTGGCTAAGACCGTCTTCCTCTTATTTATGTTCCTATAGTGCTTCACTTGTCATACAATAGATGCATTATATGCTTTGTTGATTTTTTTTAAAGCAAACTTCTTTTTTTGAAACAGTACTTGTCTATTGAGAGTAATCAAAAAATGATGTTTCTTACAAAAGCCCCTTCAGGATCCTTTTTTTTCCTACCGATTCTAAAACTAGTGCCAAATCAAGTTGTGCAAATCTGGACCCCCGCCTACCGACAAATTCCCTTAGCCTTCACTGCTTCAGCTTCCAGCATTTCCATCGTAGCTGTTTTCTTTCCAGAGAACACAGTGATTACTTTGACTGATATTTCAGGAAGGCTTTGATCTGTGCAGATTTTGGAAGCGTACCACACTGGCTCCCTTTTCTTCTTTTTCCATCTTAAGGCAGCCACCCTCTTTGTTTCTTCGGTTTCCTTTCCAACAAGACTGAAGTGGAAGGCCGCCTCGCAGTTCTTCTCTTATTTGGAGTCTTTTGCTATTTTAATGTTTTTATTGCTAATGACAGTTGGGAGGCAGGTGTCAAAACAAACATGGGGAAGTCACAAGTTTGAGAAATCTCATCATCCTTCTCTTCCTTGATAGCGAACGTCAACAAATCTGGAAAGAGGCTTGGAGCTGGGTGTTGGTTTGTTGGGTAGTTTAACATATGTAGCACGTGAAAATGCAGCACTTCTTCCCTGTTCTTGTTTGGATTTTTACAAATTTAAATGCAGGCTTACATGTGTTTCTCTCCAAGTTCATCCTGTCAGATGTAGCCTACAGGCCTTGACAGGGCCCCTTGAGGTTCTCATTCTGTCACACTGCTTACAGATGTTCTTTCTCCTTTTTTTTTTTTTTTTTTTTTGAGACAGGGTCTCAGTCTGTCACCCAGGCTGCAGTGCAGTGTGTGATCTTGGCTCACTGCAACCTCTGCCTCCCGGGTTCAAGTGATTCTCCCACCTCAGCCTCCTGAGTAGCTCGGACTACAGGCACATACCACCATGCCTGGATAATTTTTATATTTTTTGTAGAGACAGGGTTTTGCCACATTGCCCAGGCTGGTCTTGAACTCCTGGGCTCAACTGACCCACCTGCCCTGGTCTCACAGTGCTGGGATTACAGGCGTGAGCCACTGTGCCAGGCCATTCTTCACATTTTATTTCAAATTATTGACAAAATATCGGAACAGAAGACTGAGCCCTCCCGCACTGGACATCTATGTCCATATTCATACCCAACCAGCCTGGACTTTGGGGTGAGAAAACCCAGACTTGGACCTGGGGCTCTCCCACTGCAGTATCATACGTAAGGCATTGAGCATTGCTCAGGTGCCAGTTTCCCATCTGTACGGTGGTGATAAGAATATCCCTCATAGCCATAAAGTAGAGAGCCCAGTAGACCCTCCATAGGTGATAGCTTGGACTTTTGAAAGAGGGGGGCTCTGGGCCGGGCACGGTGGCTCACGCCTGTAATCCCAGCATTTTGGGAAGCCGAGGTGGGCGGATCACGAGGTCAGGAGATTGAGACCATCCTGGCTAACACGGTGAAACGCTGTCTCTACTAAAAATACAAAAAATTAGCCGGGCGTGGTGGCGGGCGCCTGTAGTCCCAGCTACTCAGGAGGCCGAGGCAGGAGAATGACATGAACCCGGGAGGTGGAGCTTGTAGTGAGCCGAGATCGCGCCACTGCACTCCAGTCTGGGCGACAGAGCAAGACTCTGTCTCAAAAAAAGAAAAAGGGGGGGCTCTGTTGGGAGTACACAGATCTGGCCTTAGATACCTTTATTCCCCATTCACTCAACACATACTAAGTGCTATGTACCAGATACTTTCTTAGGCTGTCTGAATACTAAGGTGGGTGGAAGAGGACACGGACTCTTGCCCTCAGCAGTGGACAGTCCAGTGAGATAAAACAATGATCAAAGAGTTGCATGAATAGTAGCTGAGGAGGGAGGCCTGCCCTAACCTGGAGAGTCAAGAAAGGGCTCCCTGGAAAGGTGGCTTCCGGATGGAGATTGATAGGCAGAGGGGAGGAAGGTCACTCCAGGCTGGCTGTTCTCAACCAGGGGAGATCTCGCCCTTGGGGGCGGGGGGCATTTGGCAGGGCCTGGGGATATTTTTGATTGTTAAAACTGATTGGAAGGTGATAGGGGAGAGAGAGGCTGCTGCTGTACGTGCAATATGCACAGGACAACCCCCCACAAAAATCACCTGGCCTAAAACATCAGTAGTCCCAAGGTTGAGAAAATGTGGACCACACGAAGCAACAGCATCTACAAAGGCCCTGCTGTGGGAAAGCTGAAGTCTGAGGAAGCCGGGGAGGGTGCTTGAGAAGGCTGGCCTTGGTGATGAGCCAGCTCATACAGGGTTCACAGACCACGTGGTGCTTACCTTAAACTGGGGGAGAATCCAAAGCAGGTCAGTGACATGATCCAAGTTAGCGAGGTTTTGACAAGGTCACTTGGCTGCTGGTGAGAAGAGAATTGGAGAGAGGCTAAGAGGACATGAACAGAGAAGCCAAGAGACCATCCCAGGTGTCATCGTCGAAATGAAGGTGGCTCTGTGCAGCCAGGTGGCAGTGGGGCTGGAGAAATGTGGACAGTTGAAAGTAATGATAAGGAGTCAATCAACTAGTCATGGGCAGGAGGTGGGTGGTGGGGGAATGAGAGATGCTAAATACAATTCGGTGCAGAAGCCACTGAGGGAGAAGCTGGCCTTAAACTGGAGAGAGAAGGTTCTTGAGAAGAAATGAGATAGGGCCCCAAATCAGGTGGAGTTTGGCCCTACAAAAGAGGAAATAAGTCTCCTGTATGTATGTTAAGAGGTCCAGATGGGAACAGATGTAGGCACCTCTGCACACTGATACAGTTGGCTAAGCCCCAGTTGCAGCATTCAGTGGTCATATTACAAGAAGTTCCACCTGACTCTCAACTTCTTCATATTAAAAAAACGGCCAGTACGGTAGCTCGTGCCTGTAATCCCAACATTTGTGAGGCCAAAGCGGATGGATCACCTGAAGTCAGGAGTTCTAGACCAGCCTCACCAATATGGTAAAAAAAACAAAAATTAGCCGGGCCTGGTGGCGTGCGCTTGTAATTCCAGCTACTCGAGAGGCTGAGACAAGAGAATTGCTTGAACCCAGGAGGCAGAGGTTGCAGTGAGCCGAGATCGCGCCACTGCACTCCAGTCTGGGTGACAGAGAAAGGACTCTGTCTCAAAAAAAAAAAATTAAAAAAAAAAAGCAGGTAATGTCTAATTTGCAAGATTGTTGTGAAGGTTCAAGTTAATATAATAAAATGTCTACAGCTGTCCTGTCCAGTAAGGTAGCCGCTCACCACATGTGGCTAGTGAGCACTACAAACATGGCCAGTCCACATCAAGATGTGCTGTAAATGGAAAATACATGCTGGATTTTGAAGACCTGGCATGAAAGATTAATGTGAGATCTCAATCATGTTTATATTGATTACATGTTGAAATATTTAGATGTATTGGGTTAAATATTTTCCCCTTTTTTTAACTTTTTAATGTGGCTACCAAATTTAAAATTACATCTGTGGCTTCCTTTGGAGCTAACTTGGTATTTCCAATGGGTAGCACTGATCTAGAGTATAATAGGAGCTGGGTATACGGTACCTACCTCACAATCTAATTTGT
This sequence comes from Symphalangus syndactylus, assembly GCF_028878055.3. NCBI lineage: Eukaryota > Metazoa > Chordata > Mammalia > Primates > Hylobatidae > Symphalangus > Symphalangus syndactylus. The sequence continues at coordinate 19,713,027 of NC_072437.2, forward strand.
TTTTAAAAAGAGTATTTATTGCATCTAATTATTACAATCGAATTAATGTTTTCATTCTTGGGCTCCTACAAGGTCTATATTTCTCATCTTTGTCCCTAAAGCTTTCCTAAGTGGACCAGTCCGATGCCCTTTGGAAAACTGGATTCCGCAGTCCTATCGTGATTATGTAATTAGCAAACAGCCATAGCTGATGAGGGAGACTCTTCCTTATAGACTAATAATAGCTAATACATGTTGAAAGAATGGGAATTAGGAATTCATCCTTTTTTTTTCTGGTCCCCAAGGAACCAATTGATTCAAACAGAGATCAGCAATAAATAAAATCATTGATGGAAAACTGCACTGGAGGGACCAGGCTCTCACCAGCCGAACCCACTGACCAATTTCTTTTTTTTTTTTTATTTTAAGACAGTCTTGCTCTGTCCCACAGGCTGGAGTGCAATGACGCAATCTCTGCTCACTGCAACCTCCGCCTCCTGGGTTCCTGCGATTCTCCTGCCTCAGCCTCCTAAATAGCTGGGATTACAGGCACGCACCACCATGCATGGCTAATTTTTGTATTTTTAGTAGAGACAGGGTTTCACCATGTTGGCCAGGCTGATCTTGAACTCCTGACCTCAAGTGATCCGACCACCTCGGTTCCCAAAGCGCTGGGATTATAGGCGTGAGCCACTGTGCCCAGCCCCAACTGACCAATTTCACAATCATTAAGAGTGGGACACCCAGATATGTGTCTCCCACTGTGATGCTGCACACAGTACATTGAGCCTCCCAGGATGTATCCTTGCCAAAAACAAAAAAGGCAGTTCCACCTGAATCTAACCAAAATCTGCCTTTTTTGATTCCTAATGTTAAGGAAAAAAAAAACCGCAAAATGACATTTTTGAGACCATAAGTCGTAAATTTGTCATGATAATACTATTATGATTACATAGAATATGTGTATTTTTGAGATAGAAATACATACTAAGTTTGTAGAGATAAAATGATAGAAGGTCTGGGATTTGCAATAATTAAAAGAAAAAGGAAGGGAAAGGAGGGAGGAGAGGGGAGGGAGGGAAAGAAAGAAGGAAGAATGGATGGATCTCTGCTTATCTTTCCTGACACTGTTCTTGCAGATGATTCCTTTCATATTGTCCTGGGGCAAGTCATATTTTTGTCTTTTGGGTAAATCTTTTAAATATCTTTGTTTAATGGTGAACTTCCTGATTTTATTACTTGTTTTAGGTGCCTGCGCATCTTTTCCCTCCCTGGAATCACAATCCAAATTGCATTTTTGAAAGCTGAGAGCTTCCCTATCCTCTTGAGATATTTACTTAGCTTCTGGAAACATGCTTTCCTGAAGCTTTTGATTCAAGTTAATTGCACCTGCACAGCCGTTTCTGCTGCAGCTTTCACAAATTGACTGTGTAGCCACTTTCTCCCGCAGTTGCTATTATTTTCACTTTACCAACACACTTCCAATTGTTGATTAGAAATAGTTTGTGCAGTGGCTCACACCTGTAATCCCAGCACTTTGGGAGGCCGAGGTAGGTGGATAACCTGAGGTCAGGAGTTCGAGACCAGCCTGGCCTACATGGCAAAACCCCGTCTCTACTAAAAATACAAAAATTAGCCGGTCCTGATGGCTCAAGCCTGTAATCCCAGCTACTTGAGAGGCTGATGCAGGAGAATCGCTTGAACCCGGGAGGCAGAGGTTGCAGTGAGCGGAGATTGTGCCACTCCATTCCAGCCTGGATCACAGAGTGAGACTCCATCTCAAAAAAAAAAAAAAAAAAACAGTTTGTTCCAGTTATTACCCCAAAACTTAGTAGCTTAAAATAATAGTTTAATTTGCCTGTGATAGTTTTGTTTTGTTTTTTGAGAAAGAGTCTCACTTTTTGGCCCAGGCTGGAATGCAGTGGCGTGATCTTGGCTCACTGCAAACTTTGCCTCCCGGGTTCAAGTGATTCTCCTGCCTCAGCCTCCCAAGTAGCTGGGATTACAGAGCATGCCACCATGACTGGCTAATTTTTGTATTTTTAGTACGGGTGGGGTTTTGCCACATTGGCCAGGCTGGTCTCAAACTCCTGACCTCAGGTGATCCACCCACCTCAGCCTCCCAAAGTGCTGGGAGTACAGGCATGAGCCACTTCACCTGGCCTGTGATGGCTCATTTTATATGTCAACTTGACTAGGTAGGTCATGGGGTACCCAGATATTTGATCAACCATCGTTATCCTGATTAATACACTCATGCATCTGCAAGTTGGGCTGGATTCATCCCCAGTAGGTCCTCTCTTGCTCCACGCCACATGAGCTGGGGTGGCACAAAGACTGGGGCCTGGAATCATCTGTGGTCTTGGTCACCCATGTCTGGCAGTTTGTGCTATTGGCTGTGAGCTCATCTGGAGCCGAGACCTGGAATGCCAACACATGGCCTCTCCATGTGGCTGCTTAGGCTTCCTCACAGCATGGTGGCTGAGTTCCAAGAGAGTCAAGCAGAAGCTATGTCACCTTTTCTGACCTAGCTTTGGCAGTCACAAAGTGTCTCCTGCCATCATCATAGGTCCATTCAGATTCAAGAGGAGGGAACGCAGACCTCACTTCTCCATGGGAGGCATGTCAACATCATGTTGTAAAAAGAGCACATGGAATGGCAAATTTTATGATGGCATCTTAGAAACCCAGTTTCCCCTATAGACCTACGTAGCGGCTACCTTCCTCTTCTAGGCTATTCTTGGGAAATTAAAACATCAGCATGGAGAGTCAGAGTCTTAACAGAGGCTCTGCCAAAGACGACATCCAGCAGGTATTCACATCACTGGAGCATCCCTCCAGGCACTCTATGTTGCATCGGTGCCAATTTGGGGATATGCATTTTGAGACACATCACTCATTTCCCCCACTCAACCACGCAGACAGTACTGACCTCCTGCATTATCACACATCTCCATTTCTCTCTTCATCCTCTTCCAGTTGGCTTCCACCTTTAGGGTCATACACTTCCACAAAGGTGCCTATCTTTTGGATTAGTGAGCCTCCCTCCCTCAGCAGTCTCTTTAAAACAGGGTATAGCTTTTCAAAACCAAAGTCCATCCTGACTCACATCCTACCACATTCTGGGTTGATGACACCAGAGGCAGAGATTAGAGTGATGCTTCTACAAGCCAAGGAACACCAGGGGCCACCAAAAGCTGGAAGAGACAAGGAAGAATTCTCCCTTACAGGCTTCCAGGGTAGCACGGCCCCTGCCAATACCTCAAGCTCAGATGTCCAGCCTACAGAACTGCAAGAGAATGTGTTTCTGTTGTTTGAAGCCACCCAGTCTGTGAGGCCTTGTTATGACAGCCCTAGGGAACTAATAGAGCAAGTCACTTAATCTTTCAGCACCTTGGCTTCCTTGTCTGTAAAATGGGGAATATAACTTTTTCACAATTATTGAGATGTTTACATGAGAAAAGACATATAGAGTCCTGGACCAGAGCTTGGTATATCAAAATATTCTATAAATAACTGAAGGGGGGAAAACCCTTCACTTTTCTTGTTTCTATCCTATAATTACATCACCCAGAAATAATTTCAGATTTATATATTGATTTTTTTGGGGGGGGTAGACAGGATCTCGCTCTGTCACTCAGGCTGGAATGCAGTGGTGCAATCTCAGCCCACTGCAGCCTCAACCTCCTGGGCTCAAGCAATCTTCTTGCCTCAGCCTCCTGAGTAGCTGGGACCACAGGCATGGGCCATCATGCTGGGTTAATATTTTTTTTTTTTTTTTTTTTTTTTTTTTTTTTTTTTTTAGTAGAGACAAGTTCTCCCTATGTTGCCCAGGCTGGTCTTGAACTCCTGCTTCAGCCTCCCCTCAAAGTGCTGGCATTATAGGCGTGAATCACCACACCTGGGCAATCACGTATTTTCTGACTAGTTCAAGTACTTTTAATCAGTTACATTGTTTATCAAAACTGCCTGAGTGTCCTACATTTCTAATCATTTATTTTTAAATATGTGGCATTTCCCAAAGACCAATAAAGCTTTTTTCTTCCCACTTGTGATGTGTTTGAGAAAATGTTTTCTCTCTTGATTTAAATTCTACTTTTATCCATCTTGTAAAAACAATTTTGTCTCAGCAGTTAAATTTTGATAGCATTAATTATGATGGCTAGACTTGAGATTTGTCTCGAAGAATATCAAAACTGCTCATTTCTAGAACTTTCTGATAAAGCATACAGATGACAGCTTTCACAGTACCGGCCTAGGAAACTGCAGACCTCAGCAAAGAAGGTGACAGGGTAGAAAAAGCATGGGAACAGGTGTGTGAGAGCTGTGCTAGGGTTAACTTCACTGGCATGTGTCTTTTATTTTTAAGTTCCAGCAATCCAATTAGATACAAACAACTCCAATCCTTCCGTTAGTTACTTGGAACCTGGGATGAATCTGTTAATTACTCCATGCCTCAGGTGCTTCTGATAAAAATAATGGTAGTGACACAGGATTTTCTTCTCAGTCATTTTGCAAGATGCAACACCCCACCCAGGCCTCACCCAACCGCACTACCTGCTGCAGGACACAGCCTGCCCACTCAGCCTGCCCGGGCCCGGTCAAGCTTATGCACTGATTCCCCAGTTCTTGTCTTACACCCAAGAAGAATGAGGATGCACAGACAAAGCATGAGCAAGGCGGGGTTATTGAATGATGAAACAGCTTTCATGGAGAGGGGACACCGGGGTGGTCCGCCTACCCAAAGGTAGGAAAGTTCCCCTAATATGGCTGAGTCTGGGGCTTTTTATGGGCTCAGAATGGAGAAGGGGCAGGCTATAGGTAGTATTGGAAAAGGCAACATTTGATTAGTTAAAAAGCATAATTCAGAAAGAGTCAATTGGGAAAGGGTGGGCAAACAGGAACAGAAGTTCTCACTCTGGGTTGCAGACTTCATCGGGGACCGGCAATCTGGTCTTTCAGCTTTCAGGCTGTTTTTGGCCTGAAGGTGGCGTTTCACTGGGGACCTGCCCTATCTGCCTAGGCATTTGGCTGCCTCCTCTCACTATCAGTAGTTGTCCTTGCTTTGGTTAATTTCTCCTCTATGAAATAAGATTGGACTAACCCAGGAGACTTCAAAAATACCTAGATGCTTAATCCTTTTTTAAAAAAACATGAACTCTTATAGAGAAGTCCAATGGAAGAAGTTATAAAGGTGAGCTGCTTTGCATGCTTATGCAAATGCTCATCAAAATCTGTTGTGAAATGCCATAATGTTTGAAATGCTAACACCCGCATGAAAATAAAGTATTTTGAAGGTTTCTAGTCTTGATATGGCCTGATAAGTTAAAAAAGTATCTCAGACTGAAAAAGTAAACTTCTGCCCCCTGCCATCCATCAGGCTGAGATAAAGATACAGACAGCAGCAGAGGGAGCGGGAAACACATCCTCCAAGGACACACTGATGTCATATCAGGTCAAATAACCCCCGTCTTTGGGTGCTTGCTGCTTTCTTACTGAGAGGCCTCCTTCTGGAAAAGCATAGACTATCCGAAGCTTTGCTGTTTGAAATCATCAGGACGGACCATCTCAACTTGCCTGGGGGATTCAAGTCTCCTTGAAACAAACAAGCAGCCTCTATTTCCAACCTTGGTGCAGAACTTCCCTTAAACGGTTTCTGGGTGTGCCAGTCTGCATCTGTATTAACTCTGTAGTCTCCAAGGACATAGACCTCCAGACCTGATGTTGCCCTGTACTCACAGCTCTGTCTGCCTTGAACCTGTCAAAACACTCTTTAAATTTCACCTACATGCCACCCCTCCCATAAGTCTTCAAACTTTACCTTTGGTGAGGCATCCCAGGATTCCTCTGGCCTCAGTCTTCTCTCCTTGCAATGAGCCAATAAATCTCACTTTATCCAACTACAGTTTTGCACCTGGTGGTCTTTGATTGGGCTCAGACAGGCCACGTGCCAATCAAAGCAGAAGAAATTCTCCCCGGTCTTTACTATTTCATGCAAGAATAAGGATCAAATGGATCATGTGTGTGAAAGTGCTTCACTGAGAGAACTACATGTATAGGGTTATTTACTGGAACTAATAATTTTAACAAAGAGGTTCAAATATAAATGATTAGTCCTGATATTATACATTTCAGGGTATGTTACCCAGCTTCCCCATTTAAACCTCATGTTAAGAGCATGGGTTTTTGGCTCAGCTGCGTGTGAGTTCAAGCCGTTGCACTCTTATTTACAGTGTATCTTTGAGTGAGTTATTTTACCTCCCAGAGCCATTTCACAGGTAGAATGGGGATAATAATACCTGGTTCATACTATTGTTCAAAGGATGACACGAGAAGAATCATGTTGTGCCTGGCATATGAAGCCCACTCAATATGCATTCATTCCCCACATTGACCACTCAAAGGGAACCAAGCTACATTTCATTTTGTAACGTCTACATTTCTAGACACCAGATTAGCATTCTTTCCTTTTAAAAGTTACTGTTTGAATAGCAGGGCCCAGTGACTTGATTGGCCACAAGGTGATAGGGTTAGAGATGGCTTCGCTTTGAGCATGGTGGATAGTATATTTGGCAGGTCAGATTACTTCTGAGAATTCTTATTCTCCTATTCATGATTAGGGATTTATTCAACAAAGCTAAGGAAATAATCTCATATAGTGCTTTGTTCCAGTCTTTGCTTGTTGTTCCTGAAATTACAGAAGATGGCAAGAATAGTATAAACCATCTCAACTGCAATTGCTTGGAAAATTTCATACACTTTTTAAAAAAGATACTGCATATCTTTTGTGGAGAAAAGGTCAATGCCTTATTCACAAAAACCTGCCAGCAACCCACATCATCTTTAAAACATTAATTCTAGAAATACTAGGATTGAATTCAATGTGAGTGAACTTAGCTTCGTGAGGTTGGTTTTCTCTGCTCGTTAATTTGTCATGGAAATTGTTTAGCAGTGAGACGTGTTGTAACAGGTAAAATAATCACACAGAAAGAAATAATAATCCTGCTGTTTTCAAATTTAACAACAACTTTTTAGAGCCGGGTTTAAAAGTGGAATTAAGGAATTCAATGGTTTGCAGAATATACCCTATTTGCTGTCTTTTGCACACACATTTTCTAAATTAGCCTAATAGTCCTATGCTGAAATTTGAAAGTGTTCTTGTTAAGTTCATACTGATTTACATAGGGAAATGATCAGAAAGTAAACCTCACGGCATGAGGTGCTTGAAACATACACACAAAGCATGAAGGTCTGTGCTCGTGAAACTGGGTTCAGTAGGGAGACAGTTACAGAAAGGAGAGGAAGGTGTTGAAACAGAGAGCAAGAAACACAGTTTGCAGGGTGGGCAAACTTTCTGTAAAAGAGAAGATGTTAAGTATTTTAGGCTTTACAGGCCATATGGTCTCAGTGGCAGCTACTCAATGCTGCTGCTGTCCTGTGAAAGCAGTCACAGACAGTGTCAACAAACAAAATTTTATATACAGACACTGAAACTTAAATCTCATGAACTATTATGATTATTTTTTCCAAGTATTTAAAAATGTACAACTCATTATTAGTTTGAAGGCCACAGACAACCGGGTTGGATTTAGTTTTAGGCCCAAAGATGATTATTGAATGGTTTACTGGAATAATTTGGTAATATTTCAGTAGATTTTATGGTGTTATTCAGTTGGACTTCAAGCTCCTTATATAGCCCCTCCTTTCGGTTGTTTATTTCACATTATAACTAGAGTTTCAAGAGACACAGGGGATATCTTCCTCTCTATTGGACGGTACTTGCAATGCTGGAGGCATGCAGGAGAGAGAACACCCAGAGGAGGCTGGCCTCGTTTGCATAATATTAAGTAGCAATGTATTTAGTTAAATAGGAATATAAATTAGACATCTATTACACCCAGGTCTGGAAAACAGAGCTCAGCAATTACCTGCTCTGATTTAGGCAATACAAATGCCAAACTGGTTAATTCTGGTTAAAGACAATTTGCTGGTTTAAATCCTTGGAGTTGATAAGGAAGATGTTTGCTGAGCTTTGAACAGGTGCTGATATGATTTGGGTCTGTGTCCCCACCTGGATCTCATGCTGAATTGTAATCCTGGGTGTCAGGGAGGGGCCTGGTGGGAAGTGATTGAATCATGGGGGCGGATTTCCCCCAGCTGTTCTCGTGATAGTGAGTGAGTTCTCCCAAGATCTGGCCGTTTAAAACTGTGTGGCACCTCCTCCTTTACTCTCTCTTTCTCCTTCTCTGGCCGTTTAAGAATTTAAGATGTGACTCTTTCCTCTTCACCTTCTGCCATAATCGTAAGTTTCCTGAGGCTTCCCCAGCCATGCTTCCTGTACAGCCTGTGGAATTGTGAGTCAATTAAACTTATTTTCTTTATAAATTACCAAGTCTCAGGTAGCTCTTTATAGCAATGCAAGAACAGACTAATACAGGTGCATAGTGATTTGCTGACTGCATGACCCTAAGCCTAGAGGATGTGGGAGTTTGTAAAAAGGCAGAGCAAAGGGGCCAGAATGAACAAAGCTGAACCCTTTGCAGTGAAAGACTCAATTGTACCATTTGGACGCAACCAAACAGACTTGGTGAGTCAACCCAGTTCCTAAAAGCCACCAGGGCAGTTGCTTGCCAAGGGATCCTGAGTAACTGACCAACCCTGAACTGACAAGCCCAGGACCTGCCTAGACTGACCAGTCTGTTTCATTGAGACGCTTTGTGAGTTTTATCTCTATGAGACCCTCGCTTTGCTGTGGAGCTGTCTTCACAGTGACAGCACCCTGGCATGTGTCCATACACAAGAAAATCCTCACTTAGCACCCTCTGTCCACCTGCAGAATCTTAGACCCTACTCCTGGTTAGATGAACCAGAATCTACAATTTTAAACAAGATCCTGGGTTGACGCCCGTGCACATTAAAGTTTGAGAAGCACCGAGGTACATCCTCAAAAGACGATGGTTCTCAAACTTGAACTGGCATCACTCATTAAAATGTCCATCTCTGGGCCCCACCCTCAGACTTGCTGACAGTGAGTTGACCCCCAGAGTCAGGACACCTCCGGTGTGGCTGGAGATTGTGCATTTCTAAATACCCAGGTGCTGCCGATGCTGCTGGACTGGGACCACATTTCAAAAACTGCTCTTCAAACTGTGAGTTGTTTTCCAAGAAGTTAAACTGAAGGCTTCATGCCACAGAGCCTATTCTATGTTAGATTGGGCTTTCCCAGCCTTACCTGGTGATAGATGCAACTTAACACTTGTCTTGACCGGGTGCTGTGGCTCATACCTGTAATCCCATCGCTTTGGGAGGCCAAGGCGGGTGGATTGCCTCAGCTCAGGGGTTCAAGACCAGCCTGGGCAACATGGTGAAATCCTGTCTCTATCAAAAATACAAAAAACTAGCTGGGCATGGTGGTGCATGCCTGTGGTCCCAGCTACTCAGGAGGCTGAGGTGGGGGGGGATCACTCGAGCCTGGGAAACAGAGGTTGCAATGAGCCGATAACATGCTACTGTACTCCAACCTAGGTGACAGAGTGAGAACCCGTCTCAAAACAAAAAATTCGTGTTGTCCGTCATCTTTAATTTTCCTTTATCAGAAGAGTTATTTATCTGTTTGCCTCATTTTCCTTTGCCAACATGATTTTCCTCCCTCAAAAAAGAAATGAAAGTGGAATCATTCTTTCGCTTCAAAAAGTTATGATTACTGCTCTCTTTAAAAATATTAATGAGCTAGACAAGTTTTTTAAATACATTTCAATTTAATCATGAAGTGTCCAAGACAAGAAAAAACTCTGTGAAAGCTAACGACTTATGTACCTGATGGTTTAGATTTCTTTTGGAATTGTACATCTGTTCAAAATACACATCTGCATTGTTGGAAATGTTTGGATAAAAACCAGTTTATATAAAGGTTTCAATCAGTCCACATCCATGAGAAAGTAGAAAGGGCAGGAAATAATTAAGGGGGATTATTGCTAATCTGATAAACACAGATTTGTGTCTTTCGGAGAGACAGAAGTGTCACTCTCTCCATATCTGTACCATTCCTACCACCTGGCCCCCAAGTGGCATTGCTTCAACCCAATGTCCCTAGAGAAAATTTTCTCTTCCGATTTTGGTTCTCAGTCCTATAATTTCTGGGGCTTAAATTAGTCCTGGAGCTAGGGAAGAGGTGATGTCATCCTTTCATTGTCTCCGACCACAGTTTCATTTTAAGAGTATCGGTAAACAAGAGGGCAGTGTGACTAGATTGACGGTCTGGACTCAGTATCAGGGATGTGTGCATGCTCAGCTGGGGGGCCTTGGTGATGTGTGATGTGATAGATACACACATGGTTGGCATCCCCAGGTGTGTTGAGCTTGGGTTCATTTGTGTGTGCGTGTGTGTCCATTTGATGTGGCGTGTCCCCAAGCTTGTGGAGTCGTCTGTGAGTCTGTTTTGTGGGGTGTGGCCCAGGTGTGTCTGGGTCTACCATGCAGTCGGGGCTTGAGCCTGAGTGCCCAGGTGTGTTAGGGTGGATGTGACTTCTGTGGGGCGTCCCCAGGTGTGTGAAGCTGGTTGCGCTGTGTCTGCGGGGGGGCCTCTCCGGCGGGCATCGGCGTGGGTGGGTCTGGCTGTTAGGCGGCCCGTTGTGCGAGCGGCCAGGTGTGTGGGAGGGCGCTGCAGGGGCGGGCGGCCGGCCTCGCGTTCCGCCTGCAGGGGGCGCCGCCGGGGGCGGCCTGGGAGCAGAGGAGCGGGCCCAGCCCTGCATTTCCGGACCGGCCCTCCCGGACGGCCCTGGCTGCCGGCAGGTGAGGCGGTGAGCGCGGGCGGGGGGTCGGGGCTGCGTCTGCTCCGCCCCCACGCGGGGTGTCCTAGCGCCCGCGGGACCTCGGGGCGTCGCTCCCTGCGCGGCGTCCGGGCCGAGGCCGCAGCACCCGCCGTCCCCGCGGGCGAGGGGGGAGGCCTGGGGCGCCGCCGGCGAGGCCAGCCGGAGGGAGGGGACGGTGGACCCCGAAACGCGTCCTCCATTGCCCCGCGCAGGGGCCACGGGCGCGATTGCCAGAACTGGCAGAGGGCTGCAAAAGCCAGGAACCGCCTCACGCACGGGCGTTGCTTCCCTGTAAAGGAAACGTGACAGCCCACACGCTGGCTTTCAGAGGACCTCAGCTGAACCAGGCTAACACTTCTCAGAAACTGTTTTTAATTTTAAAGATTTCCTGTTTGTAAGGAGACTACAAGCTGCAAAAGAAATCTAAAAACGTCTCCTGGCACTTGTGAATTTCTGATCTAAGGTTTCTTTGGAGCCATTAGTGAAACTTCTGAAATTTTGAAGAAATTTACTGCCTTGATTATTAATTATGGTCATCATTGCTATTTTACTCTGTGGGCCAAGGACAACACCACAAGCTCAAAGGCAGACTTAGGTGTTTTTTGAACACAGCTTCTTAACTCCACGCTTAGTTGATTTAATATTTAAGTGATAAGAAAATGCAGTCGATTTCTAGCCCTTTTTGTTGTTTGGGATGGAGTCTTGCCCTGTTGCCCAGGCTGGAGTTCAGTGGCGCGATCTCGGCTCACTGCGACCTCTGCCTCCCAGGTTCAAGCGATTCTGCTGCCTCAGTCTCCCGAGTAGCTGGGATTACAGGCGCCTGCTATCACACCCAGCTTATTTTTGTGTTTTTAGTAGAGACAGGATTTCACCATGTTGGCTAGGCTGGTCTCGAACTCCTGACCCCGTGATCCACCCGCCTTGGCCTCCCAAAATGTTGGGATTACAGGCGTGAGCCACTGCACCCGGGATTTGTGGCCTTTTTTAAAAGCAAGTTATTCATTTTGCTAAATGTCCCAGGAGAAATTATTAATGAAAAACTGAAAGTGACCTATTTAAAGTGTAGGTCTTACACACACGTAGGTGTCCTTATGTACATTTACCTGTAAATGAAGACTTTTCCCTGGCCTCATTCGATTTATTGAAATACTCAGATGAGGAGCACCTGCAGTTTGCCCATATTTTCCCAAAATGCCTTGTTTTCCTGAAACTATTCCCAGAAGAAGCCAGACTTCCCTGAATAAGCAGACCACTGTACTCTAGCAGAGATTCATATTGTAAAAGCTGAGTTTGCAAAGTTAAATTAATTTATAATTGGTGGATTTTTGTATGGAAATACTTTGGGCTAGTTGACTTTACTAACCAGGCCCTAACTACTAGTTAGGAGAGGGTGGTTGTTTGTGGTGATCTGGATAGTAGGTAGCAGAATAGAAGAGGGATTTTAAAATGATCTGTTCGTTCTTCTGTTTACTAGTAAGATTTCCAATCTGTGTCCATTCTTGAAGTGAAGTCATTGGGAGGCTTTGTATCCACCTCGAGCCAGGGCCCTTACCAGGGATTAGGGCACCGGCAGGCTGGTGTGGAAGTGTAGTGCAGCCATGCTTGAAGAGGGGACAGGACCAAAGGAAAGGTGACAGTAAGAGGACAAAAACACGAAATATTCGCAGCCCTCTTTAGAACATCCTCCATCTAGGCAAAATCTATTAGGAATTTTAAGAGGCCTCAATTAAACATGACTGCCCATTGTCCTGCTGAACAGGAATTCATTCTTCAGTTGAAGCTCTATTGTCAGTAAAACTACTCAGGATAAGGCAGCCGTGTTTAGGCCATGAGGACCTGCCCCCAGACTGCGGAGCTTGCTCTGTAAAAGGCGTCGTGATACCCCCTCAAATGGATTTACAGAAAAGACTCAGCTATTGGAAGTCTCTGGGATTGTATGGCATCATGAGGTAACAGACCTGGTAAATAGCTAGAACGTAGAGAAGAATGAAACCAGAGGCAATGTGTTGTTGGAACTGAGAGGTGAGTGCTCACTGGAGGGCCAGGAGAAGGTCACAGTTGGGGAGACCTTAAGCAGAGAACAGATTTTTATAGGCAGAGGAATGGAAAGGGTGGCCGACACCATGAGCAAAAATAAGAAGCTGAAAATGACAGTGTGTTCAGAGAAAGGTGAACGACTGGCTTGCTGAGGCTGGACTCTGCGTGAGGAGGGGTGGGGTCGGGGGTGGGGGTGCCTGGAAAGCAAGGCTCTTCAGTGATAACCTCTACTTTTTGATCAAGGTTCTGATTTTTTTTTTTTTTTTTTTTTTGCTTGTTGGGAAAATTTTAAGCAAACGTAAAACCACAGCAAAGTAGTAGAATGAATTTCCATTATCCATCAAATGGACTTCACAAGTCTCATTTGGCTATATCCACTTCATCTTTTTTTTTTTTCTTTTTTTGGTTGTGGCTGAAGCAGTTTAAAGCAGTTTATTCCAGACAACATAACATTTCACCCCTAAATTGTTCTAGTATGCTTCTCCAGAGAAAGGGCATTTGCTCGTGTAACCATAATACAATTATCACCTCCTGATGAAATTGACAATAATTCCTTAACATTTTCTAAAACCTAGTCCATGATCAGATTTCCCTGATCACCTCAAAAATGAACTTTTTACTGTTGGTTTGTTTGAATCCAAATCCAGACAAGAATTTGTTGACTATGTGTTATCATTTTATTTTATTTTTTGAGACAGGATCCAGCTCTGTTGAGATCATGGCTCATTGTAACCTCGAACTCCTGGATTCAAGCCATCCTCCCACCTCAGCCTCCTGAGTAGTTGGGATTACAGGCATGTGCCACGAGGCCCAGCAATTTTTTTTCCCCCGGTAGAGACAGGTATTGCCCAGGCTGGTCTTTTTTTTTTTCTTCCCGAGACGGAGTCTCACTCACTCTTGTCACCCAGGCTAGGGTGCAGTGGCACTATCTTGGCTCACTGCAACCTCCGCCTCCTGGGTTCAAGCGATACTCGTGCCTCAGCCTCCCAAGTAGCTGGGATTACAGGTGCATGCCACCACGCCCAGCTCATTTTTTGTATTTGTAGTAGAGATGGGGTTTCACCATGTTGGCCACACTGGTCTCGAAATGAACTCAAGTGATCCACCTGCCTCTGCCTCCCAAAGTGCTGAGATTACAGCCGTGAGCCATCATGCTCAGCTGTTGTCTCTTTCAATCCAGGGCAGGGGTGGCAAATTTCTCTGTGAAGGGCCAGATACCAGCTCTTTCAGGCTTTGCAGGCCCTATGGTCTCTGCCACAACTGCTCAGCTCTGCCATCGGCATGCAGAAGTAGCCGGGGGTGATAGTAAATGAATAAGCATGGCTGTGTTCCAATAATACTTAATTTCCAAAGCTTTTGTGTTTTAAAATCCACCCACAGGCTGGACTTACCCGCAGGCTGTGGTTCGCTGACCCAGGTCTAGAGCAGCCTTGGCGGGTTTCCTCAATACCAATGACTGTCAGTGTTACTTGGTTGATTGCCTGTAGGGTGCCTCACATTCTGGATCTGTTGGGCTGCTTTTCGTGGAGTATGGTTTGGCTTGCTCCTCTATCCCCTGTATTTCCTGTAAACTAGAAGTTAGATCTAGAGGCTTAATTAGGTTCGTGCTTGCCATTTTTGGCAAGTCTACTTCAGAAGTGGTTTGGCTTTTTTTAAATCTAAATTTATCTGACTTTAAAGACTTGGAAACTCTCATCAAAGAAGCTCAACATTACCAAAATAGGAGCTCAGCATTACTAAAATCGGCTTTGCCTGATGGCTGAGAAGACACTTTTTTCTTTTTACTTTTCTTATTTGTAGGAGAGTATATAGAGCTGTTATTTCTCAAATAGTTCTTTTTTTATAGTTAATTTTAGTGGGTACCTAGTAGTAGGTGTATATGAGATACAATGTGTAATAATAAACCCTCATTACAGGGTATATGAGATACAATGTGTAATAATCACATCAGGGTAAATGGGGTATCCATCACCTCAAGCATTTATCTTTTGTGTTACAGTCTAATGATACTCTTAGTTATTTTTAAATGTACAGTTACATTATTACTGACTATAGTCACCCTGTTGTGCTATCAAATACTAGATCTTATTCCTGCTTTCTGTGTGTTTGTACCCATTAACCATCTCTACTTTCCCCCACCCCCCCTACTACCCTTCCTAGCCTCTGGTAACCATCATTCTGATCTCTATCTCAGTGAGTTCAATTGTTTTAAGTTTTGGCTCCCACAAATGAGTAAGAACATGCAGTTTGTCTTTCTGTGCCTGGGTTATTTCACGTCACATAATGACCTCCAGCTCAACCATATTGTTGCAAATGACAGGATTTCCTTTTTAATGGCTGAATAGTACTCCATTAAGTATATGTACCACATTTTGTCAAGGAGGTCTTGAGAACTTTGAACCCTTTCTCTAGGTCACTGGGAAGGTTCCTCTATTCAAGGCATTCTTTGGCCCCTCAAGCATGTGGACTGCATTTTTGCACTGAATATAAATATATTCCTTCCTTGGGTATGTGCCCAGGGTCTGAGATTGACTTCTAATGGGAGTTAGGTCATTTATGTTTGTTTTTAAGCCCCTTATCACTTAGATGTTTAACTTTCTTCAGTTGACTTCCTCTTATCTCGCCTCCCAACAGGACTGAAAACTGGGTATTTGGTCCCCATGGACTTTCTGGTCACCCTGTGAGGTGGACTTACTTTTTCTTGAGTGTTGTGGAAGGACTCTGAAGTCAGAAGTTTTTAAGACTCTCAGGCTTACTGTGGATCTGGATTCTAAGGCAACACTTCCTTGAAGAAACAAGCTTACAGGTGAGAACTGTTAGCCTCCGTTCTAGAGTGTTCATTGCTCAAATTCTAGAGCACCACAAGAAGTATGCTGACAGTGCCAGTTGGAAGCCCTTGTCTCTTTGTCATTTAAGAATAGTAGTGGTGGGGGGCCAGGTACGGTGGCTTGTACTGTAATTCCAGCACTTTAGGAGGCTGAGGCAGGAGGATTGTTTGATCCCAGGAGATTGAGCCTGCAGTGAGCTGTGATTACACTGATTATGCCACTGTGCTCCAGCCTGGGCAACAGAGTGAGACCCTGTCTCAAAAAATTAAAGGAGGAGGGAAAGGGAAGGAAAGAATAGTAGAGAAACTGTATGTTCATTTCTGCCTCTGTTTTTCTCTGGGGTTATCTTTTGATTTATAAGAATTACTTATACATTGAGAATACTAATCTTTTGTCATGCATACTATAACTATTTCCACCCTATTTTTTGTGCTTTGTGTAATACAATCTCTAGGCTTTGCAAAAAATTTTAATTTTATGTAGTTAAAAATATCGATCTCCCCTTTACAGTGTCTTTGTTTTGTGTTTTGCTTAGAAAGACCTGCCCATTTTAAGGTTTCTTTTTAAAATTCATGTTAACATAGATAAATGAAAATGTAATGAGAGCTGGGAACATGTGATTCTGAAAAAGACTATTGAAGGGGGAGTATTTCCAGACAGTATAATACCAAACTAATGTTGGCATTAAGATTGGCTGTATGTTGCTAAGTGTTGAAGTTGGGAGATGAGTATTTGAGAGTTCCTTCTATCATTACCCTAGTTTTGTACATATTTTACTTTCCATAACAGAGTTTTTTTTTTACCAAGAAAAAAATAGCAGGGGGAAATTATATCTTTGTCCTATTCATTCATATTCAGCAGCTATTTATTAAGCCATTCTGAATACTGGAGGGTATCATGTTAATAAATGAAAAACGTGTTGGAATTTCTATTATGTGGGAGACAAATATTAGCATCATGGTTAAGGGCACCAACTTCTGTGTCAGACCACCTGGCTTCTCATCCTGGCACTGCCACTTACTGGCTGGGTGATTTTTGGACTTTTTAATTAGAAAGATGTGTATAATAACAGCTGTCTGGAGGCTCTAGGGAGAATCTGTTTTCTTGCTTTTTGCCACTGCTAGAGGCCACCTGCATTCCTTGGCTTATTGGCCCTTTCCTCCATATTCAAAGCTAACAACATTACCCTTCTCTGACCCTGCTTTTGTCGTCACATCTGTCTGATCTGATCCAGGACAGGTTTTCCAGTTTTAAGGATTCCTCATTTGATCAGATTGGGCCCACTTGGATAATCCAGATTAGTCTCTGCACCTCAAGGTCCTCACATCTGTGAAGTCCCTTTTGGCATAGGAGGTAACATATTCATAGGTTCCAGGGATTAGGATGTAAACATCTTTGGGTGGCCATTATTCTGCCAACCACAGATTTGAGGAGACAAAAGGTGAATGTGGCTGTGTCCTTGGCAGGGAGGAGATGAGACTGGAGAGGGAGCCAGGCAGAGAGGATTCTGTAGGTCATCATAAGTTTTGAAGTTCCTCCCAACAGTAAGAGGAAGTTATGGTCAGATTTATTGCCCCAAATCTGGAATCAGCTGTTTTTCCAAGGAGCCCTGGTTAGCTGTTTTAAAGTGAAAAATGGTACTTAAAGACCATAATCTGGCCTTAATAGGGTGCCCATTGCTGTTGGATTGGCAGTTGTTTTTAAGCCATTTCAACAGACAGAGACAGGGAAAAGCATTGTTAAAGATAAAATATTTCATGAGCACATACTGATAACATCCAAGTCTTTTCTGGACTACAGCGTTTTTGCTTAATGTCATAGAACTTATATCCATACCCCTTTCTTCCACTCCAGAAATCTCAGTTCACAACAACCCAGCATAATTTATTATTTGCTTTAGCCCTTACCTCACAAAGTCACTGCCACAGGGGTGTGGGGATTGGGAGGAAGACCATGGAGATAAAGTGTCATTTTTGCTATATCTTATCAAGTGTACATACCATCTACATGACTTCTCTCTTTTGCTGTTGACCTTGATTACCTGACTGAAATACTGATTGGCAGGTTTCCCCACTGTAAAGTCACGCTTTCCCCCTCCCTTCATACTGTGCTCTGAAAGGAAGTCACAGTGAGCAGCCTGCACTTCTGAAGGGAGGAGTTACATTTAGGCTTCATCTCCTTAAGGGGAAAGTGTCTACATATGTTATTTGGAATTCTTCCGTGCAGGATGTTTATCTGTTTTCTTGCATTTATTTACTCAGCCATTTATATCATTATGGACTCACAGATACTTATTTTATACTTTAGGTTCTACTCCAATACTCCTTATTTTGTTCTCCAATTGTTCCTGCTTTGGCCATTGGGAGCCTGTTCCATTGTCTCTTGTGTCCCTTCA
Organism: Symphalangus syndactylus; assembly: GCF_028878055.3. Taxonomy (NCBI): domain Eukaryota; kingdom Metazoa; phylum Chordata; class Mammalia; order Primates; family Hylobatidae; genus Symphalangus; species Symphalangus syndactylus. The sequence continues at coordinate 19,731,077 of NC_072437.2, forward strand.
ACTTGTGCCATCATTGTGGGCTGGTGGGTTTGTTTATTTTTGAGCACTTCCTTGCTTTCCAATATTGCTAGATGCCCTAGATTTGTGTATTTCCTGCTCCAGTCTTAGGTTCGGCCATTTCTCTAGGGAACCCTGGTCCCCTCTGTTGGAGATGGTGTTAGAAACCACAAGCTGGATGCTGGTGTGCTCATTTCAACTACGGTGGCATTGCTTTTAGGTCCTCTCAGCTGATGGAGCAAGGAAATGTCTGTGTGTACTGACCTGTGTATATACACATATCAATAAATACTTCTGTATGGAATCATCTGTTTCTGTGAGTCCACACTGGTGTCTCCAGCCCTAATCCTTTACCCCATGGATCACTCTCGCCTTTTCCCTGCTGTCTCTCACCTCCCACTCCAACAGTGAGAAACCTGGCTCCCGTTGCCTGTGGCTCATTTGCCTACTTGTTCAGTACATATGTGTGTGTCACAGTGTTGGAACCACTGTGCCCTATGGGAACCACTGAATCAATGAGAGCCCGGTTTTTATTAATATACACAGTTCCTTTTGCCATTAGTCTTGTAACTGTGGACTGGGCCAACAGGTGAAACAGTTTCTTTGGGCAGGCTGAAATGAGAGCCTACTACCTTGAGAACATCTTACCAGTCAGATCTACAGGGTGCACATTCCATGGCTTCCCCCTGGCAGTTCTTCTGTCACTTGTGAGCCCTGGCTGTTTTACTCTGCCTAAGCCAAGGCAGCCTTTGCTATCCTGACTTGACACAGAAGAGTTACTTAGTAACTGTGTTCATCTGCTAGGGCTTCCGTAGCAAATTACCACAAACTGGAAAGCTTAAGACAACAAAAATTTATTCTCGGCTCACAGAATCCAAAACCAGAAATCAAGGTGCTGTCAGGGCTGCGCTCCCTCCAAAGGCTGTTTGGAAAGTCCTTCCCTACCTTTTTCAGCTTCTGGTGGCTCCAGGCGTTCCTCGGCAAGTGGCCGCACACCTCCCGGCTCTTCTCTGTCTTCACATGGCCCCCTCCTCAGTGTCTGTCTTCTCTTCTGTCCCTCATAAGGATATTTGCCATTGGATTCAGGGCCCATGTAGATTGCCCAGGATGATCTCATCTCAGCTTCCCTAATTAATCATATGTGCAAAGTCCCTTTGCCGTGCGAGGTGCCATAGTCAAAGGTTCCAGGGATTAGGGCATGGACATGTTTGCGGGGGACCTTTGTTCTGTCAGCCTCACTTTGTGATGCAGCAGCCATCGCAGGATCAGAGCAGATCCCCAGGCATTTTTGGCAGAGTAAGACCAGGTGCCAATCTCTGAGGTGTGTTTCTGCTGCTCTTATACACCCAGGCAGACCCATCAGGTCTAGACCCAGCAGGCCCCTCTTTCCTCAGCGCTGAAGGGAGGAGGCTTTGGGCTGACAGGAGACATAGGTTCCACGCTTGAATTCCATCAGCAGAACGGTGCTCAGAACCTTCTTTGATTCACTCTGTAGGAGCGGAAAGGGGGTGATCCCTCTCCACCCCGTCATAAGGGTCATGGCTGACACCCCTGTAACAAAGATTAACAATAGAAAAGCAAAACATGTGTTTGATCATAGTTTTACATGACACAGGACTTTTCAGAATGAAGACCCAGAGACCCAGGGTGAACTCTCCAGATTTTGCTTAGATTTGAAGAAGCACAGACGGCCATGTGGAAATCCAACTGGAAAAAGGGGTGTGAGCTGTTGGAAATAGACCGAGTGGGGAAGCCCAGCAAGGCTTGTCTCCTCGGGTTCTTCTTGGCCTCTGTGTTGTAGCATTTCTTCCTTCCAGGAATAGGGCAGGACCCTCTGGAATGAGAGTCTCATTGTCCAAGGTCTTTATGGCCAGCTGTTACACCGAAAGGCATGGGGAAGGCTAGAGTAGTATTTTTAGGTTTCATGGCTGGCTTTGGGGAAAGGGGTTCTGGTTCCTGTCACCCGCATTGCGGAAGAGAAATTCTGGATCCTATGGTTTGCCTTGGGGGAGGATAAGAGGGGCAGGACACACGCAGGAGAAAGTTGGAGAGACTGGGCTGCTGAGCCCCACAACTCCTGGGCCCTCCTGTCCCCCCAGCTGCGGGCACTCCTGCCTGCGCACCCTGCAGGTGGTTTTGCTGCGGTTGCTCTTTTATTTGAATTTCATGTTATTTTGTCTTGCGTAATTAATTGTTTTTGCATACTAGCCTAAACACTGCTGGGCTGTGAGCTCTGATTGGGTGAGAACCATGCCTTCCTCATTAGGAGTCCACCATCATGCCTTCCACATAGTGGGCACCCAGTAAGAAAGAACTCACTTCCAGTTAGTCGAGAGTGTTTTTACAGAACTGATATTCTGAGTCAGGCCAGAGTAAATTAGAGTTAGGAAGAGTGTATGTGGGAATACTCCCCATATTATGCTGTGTTCCTGTCCATTTTTCAAATGACCACATTTACTTTTCAAGCTTTTGAGTGTTAATTACCTCTTCCTGCTGTTGTCATCGTACTTGGAAGTATGAAGCAGATAAGTTAATGAAAATTAATATTTTTACATCTCATGATGGTTTTATTAACTTACCAGCATTAAATGAGGTTTGAAAAGTGTTCTTTGAGCCATTATTGAAAATAATCATAACTGCCTGCTTTGAATTACTCTTCCTCCCCTGAATTGGTTTTCTGAAAAGTTAGATCCAGATTATAAAAGCCTAATAAAAACTCATAAGAGGAGATTAGTATATCTCATAAATGAACAAAGAATGGTTTGACGGCATTGCAGGGACATTTACAAAGTCTAAGTCATGGTTAATGTGGTAATTTTAGGAAGAATGTGAACAGCAAGATCTCTTACAACAGAAGTCAAGTAGACTCACAGGTAAGCCCACGGTACCAGAGTTCCGGGACTTAAGATCAGCCGGGATATAAATGAGTGTACTGACTATGGGAGCTTGCCAGAAGCTTGGTTACCTGCCTTTCACTGGGTTTCTCGAGCCTCTGCGTCACTTTCCATCTGGGCTAACTGGCAGATATCTTACGCAAATGCGACGCATTCTGGACTCTCAGGTTTCGGTGTAGTGGTGGCATTAAGTGGATGTTTTCATTATGTAGAATAAAAACAATATTGGCAGAATATCTATAACAAAGACATCTTGAACAAACTTGTGTCCAGGGAGGCGCTCTCTCCATTGGCAGTGTTTGGGATTAGAGGTGTAGAGGTGAAGGTAGCTGCTACTGTAGGAGGAAAAGAGGAGTGCACTTGGTGTTCGGACATTTCCCTGTGGACGCGCAGATGCCAGTATCTCCTTATCAAACGAATGGTTTTCAGAGTCAACTTTGTGATCAGGGCTCTCTTAGAAAACATCCGTTTCCCTTTCCTATCTTTCCCTTCTGATATTTTAGTTGTGCCTGAGTAAATAACGAACCCTTGGTGAAGAAAGGCAAGTGAAAATATCATTCCCACCCTTTATTCATAACAATTAGGTACAAATTGGCCTTGAACTTGGTTCGTGCAGCGAGACACATCCCAGTTGATGAACACTTCTTCCCTCCCTGCCGCCCTCCTCCTTTCCTTCTCCCCTTCATCCCTCCCTCCTTTCCTTCTCCCCTTCATCCCTCCCTACTTTCCTTCTCCCCTTCATCCCTCCCTCCTTTCCTTCTCCCCTTCATCCCTCCCTACTTTCCTTCTCCCCTTCATCCCTCCCTCCTTTCCTTCTCCCCTTCATCCCTCCCTACTTGCCTTTTCCCTTCCTCTTTTTTTTTCCCCTTTTCAGCATTTTACTCTGAACATTTCCAGACATACTCAAAAGTAGAGTATAGTAACCGTCATGTGCCACCCACCCGGGATCAGAGATCACTGCACCATACTGGCTTTGCCATGCTTGTTCTACATGCCCTCCTCCCTTTGTGTTTTGGAGTTTTATTTGCTTGTTTCTAGAGTTTTGAAGCAAAGGCCAGAAATCATGTCATTTCACCTCCAAATATTTTATTATGAATTTTGAGGGTTTTTTACATATTTCATTGTTGGATAAAATTATATTTATGTAAAAAACCCTCAAAATATAAATTTCATTGTTGGATATAATTATATTTATGTAAAAATCCCTCAAAATATCAATATACATAATATAATTCTATCCAACAATGAAAAATATACATAAATACAATTCTATCCAACAATGAAAAAATATTCCTTAATATCTTTTAAGATTGTATCCCAATTTCCTTTTTTTCTTTTTATTTATTTATTTATTTATTTTTTTGTGATGGAGTCTCACTCTTGTTGCCCAGGCTGGGGTGCAATGGCTTGATCCCGGCTCACTGCAACCTCCGCCTCTTGAGTTCAAGTGATTCTCCTGCCTTAGCCTCCCGAGTAGCTGGGATTACAGGCACCCACCACCCACCACCACGCCCGGCTAATTTTTGTATTTTTAGTAGAGACGGGGTTTCACCATGTTGGCCAGGCTGGTCTTCAACTCCTGAACTCAAGTGACCTGCCTGCCTCAGCCTCCCAAAGTGCTGGGATTACAGGTGTGAGCCACTGCCCAACCTATTTTTCTAAAACAAGGTCTGTACAGTTGGTTTATTCCAGTCAGAATTTTTAAATCCCATCTATTGTATTTGGTTTATGTATCTGTCTCTTTTAAAAATAATTTTGTATGCCAGGCATTAATTTGATTCAGAGTGTTCTTATTCTTTTACCTTTCATTTTTAAGTGTTTTAGAGTAGTTGCATGTTCTCATGCTATCATTCATTATTAAGTTGACAGTAAAACCAACTTGTTTGTACAACATGAATAGCTTTAAAATGTGTGGATTCTTGTACTGGCCATCACCAACAATATACAGAGCAGTCCCATCACCAAAAAGCCAGGAAACAAAACAAACCCTCCCTCATTCTGCCCCTTTGTAGTCCAACCCACCCCCTCCTCAAACCCTGACAGCTTTGATTTGTTCATCTTCGTATGTTTTGCCTTTTCCAGAATGTCATATAAATGAAATGACATAATATGCAACCTTTGAGCCTGACTTTTCACTTCGACAACGCCTTTGAGATTCGTCTGTGTGTATGTCCTTTCTTATCTCCGTCGTCTGGACATACTGCAGTGTGTGTGTCCGTTCACAGTGGAGGGCCATTTGGATTATTTACAGTTTTTGGTGATTTTGAATACAGCTGCTGTAAGCACTTGTATACAGGTTTTATCTGAAGAAAAGTTTTCATCTTTCTAGGGTAGATTCCTAGGAGTGCAATTACTGGGTCATTTTGTAAGAAAGTTCTAGATTTAATTTTATAAGAAACTTTCCACCGTGCCTGTACTGCTTTGCATTCCCACCCGCAATGGTGAGAGTTCCAGTTCTTTCACATCCTTCTCAGCATCTCATGTTATCAATTTGGTGTTTCTTTATTTGAGCCATCCTAATAGATGTGTTATTTTTATTTTTATTAGTTTTTTGAGATTATAAAAATTTGTTTTTAATAATTCTTTTATAAGTTATTGGATTAAATTTATATATCTGTTTTCAAAATAAATATTGGTTTTCTGATTTTTTACATTGAAATATGGTAAGTATACTGAAAAAGCCAGGATATTATGTAGATAAGAGTCATTCTTAAATCTCACTAATTGAGAGATTATATTTGGCAAAGTATTACAAAATAATATCTGAATTCACAATGCATTTTGCAATGCAAGATCCATTCATTATATGCATTTCATTCCTGAGCATCTCATTCCTGTTTGACCATTAGTAGTGGTAACTAGTAGAGCCATGTTTGCTTTTGCCATCAGTTTTATGCTAGATTGGATTGGTCGATGAATAGTTGATTACATGAGAACAAATTGGGTGTCAGCAGAGAGTAATTTGTTTGAATGCCCTTTAACTGTCGTGAACCCCATTGTAGTGTTTGTTTTTTAGACAGGGTCTCACTATATTGCCCAGGCTGGAGTGCAATGGCACAATCACAGCTCACTGCAGCCTCGACCTCCTGGGCTCAAGTGATCCTCTTACGTCAGCCTCCCAAGTAGCTGGGACCACAGGTGTGCACCACCTACATCCCGCTAACTTAAATTTTTTGTAGAGATGGGGTTGGGCGCAGTGGCTCACGCCCATAATCCCAACACTTTGGGATGCCGAGGCAGGCAGATCACGAGGTCAGGAGATTGAGACCATCCTGGTTAACACGGTGAAACCCCGTCTCTACTGAAAATACAAAAAATTAGCTGGGCGCGGTGGCAGGCGCTTGTAGTCCCAGCTACTTGGGGGGCTGAGGCAGGAGAATGACATGAACCCAGGAGGCGGAGCTTGCAGTGAGCTGAGATTGTACCACTGCACTCCAGTCTGGGTGAAAGAGCGAGACTCCGTCTCAAAAAAAAAAAAAAAAAAAAAAAATTTTGTAGAGATGGAGCCTTGCTATGTTGCCTGGGCTGATCCCATCATAGTTTTTTTAATGGGCTGCTCCAGTGTGTCTGAAACAGTAGTCAAAGCTTGCATTTGAATACCTTTTTCCTTATTAAAACATGGTGAGCTCAAAGAAGAAAACGATTCGAAATTTGTGAAACAAAAATCATGCATCTATCTCTTTGTCTGATTTAGGAACAGTAGTCACTGGTCACTATTGGTTGAAAGTCTGGAGTTGACTCCTAGATTAGTTACTAAAATGCCACTGTTAATGTTTGTCATCTCTCACTCCTCCCCTGCAATGAAACTGGGAAAGTCTCTGGGTACGCAGATCATTGCTAATGGAGGTCCTTTTGTAAATTCAAACCTCATCCATTAACTGCTATGGTTTAGGCTCTCAGCTGGTGGTAGTATTTAAAAGACACAGAATGGAGATTCCTGTCATCTACTTGGAAGAACAGTAGCATATAGGTTTTATTTTGTGACTTGAATCTCCCTGTTTTTCCTTCTGAAAAGTTGCTGGAGGGTTAGACCTATTGGCAGACCTTCCTTTCTAATATAGGGACATCACAAAGGAAAAACTGAGCTGACAAAGGAAGACTGAGGAGAGACATCAGATGGGCTTTCGAGGTTGCTGTGGCTGAAGCCTCAGAGGCCAAGTGTAGGGAAGATTTGGTTTCAAGTGTTAAAGAGATGGGATAGATTTTTTTCTCTTTTTTTTTTTTTTAACACGTAAGTGTGATTTATATATTATATGATATTCTGGAGGAAGCAGTTCTGTTAATTTCTTTTTATTATTTCAGCTTTTATTTTAGATACAGGAGGTACCTGTGCAGGTTTTTTACAGAGCATGTTGTACCCAGGTAGTGAGCATAGTACTCAGTGGGTCATTTTCAACCCCTGCCTCCCTTCCTTCTCTGCTCTAGTATCTTCACTGGCTCTTGCTCCCAGGTTTATGTCCATGTGTGCTCAGTGTTTAGCTCCCACTTATAAGTGAGAACGTGGTATTTGGTTTTCTTTCTTTTTTGAAATGGGGTCTCACTCTGTCGCCCATGATGGAGTGCAGTGACGCGATCTCAGCTCACTGCAACCTCTGCCTCCCAGGTTCAATTGATTCTCCTGCCTCAGCCTCTTGAGTAGCTACAACTACAGGTGCGCACCACCACGCCCAGCTAATTTTTGTATTTTTAGTAGAGATGGGGTTTCACCTTGTTGGACAGGTTGGTCTCAAACTCCTGACCTCAAGTGATTCCACCCACCTCAGCCTCCCAAAAAGTGCTGGGATTACAGGCATGAGTCACCACGCCCGGCCAGGTTTTCTGTTCCTGTGTTAATTCAGTTAAGCTTATGGCCTCCAGCTGCATCCATGTTGTTGCAAAGGACATGATTTCTTTCTTTTTTATGGCTGTGTAGTAGTCCATGGTATATATGTGCCACATTTTCTTTGTCCAATCCACTGTTGATGGGCACCTATGTTGGTTCCATGTCTTTGCTGTTGTGAATAGTACAGCAGTGAACATAAGAGTGCATGTGTCTTTTTGGTAAAATGATCTATTTTCCTTTGGATATGTACCCAGTAATGGGATTGCTAGGGAGGTCTGTTTTAGGTTCTCTGAAAACTCCAAACTGCTTTCCACAGTAGCTGAACTAATTGACATTTCCACAAACAGTATATAATCATTCCCTTTTCTCCACAGCCTCACCAGCATGTTTGTTTTTTGTTTTTTATTTTTTGTGTTTTTTTTTTGACTTTTTGATAATGCCATCTTGACAGGTATGAGATGGTATCTCATTGTGGTTTTGATTTTCATTTCTCTGATTAGTGAAGATGAGCTTTTTGGGTATGTTTTTTGGCCACTTGTGTGTCTTTTCAGAAGTGTCTGTTCATGTCCTTTGCCCATTTTTAATGGGTTTGATTTTTGCTTGTGGATCCTGTGGTTGAGTCGTTTTTGGTTTAAAACTAACATATTAGGCCAAGGATTACCTGTAATCCTAGCATTTTAGAAGGCTGAGGCACCGCATGGATTGCTCGAGCCCAGGTGTTTGAGACCAGCCTGGGAAACATAGTGAGACCCCATCTCTCAAAACAAACAAATAAAAAACCTAACATATTAATTGACCATTACATCTGTTGGGATTGGAATAAATCAGAAATAGTAAAGGATTAGTAAGGATGTTATGTCCATTGGACTCAAGTCTTTGTTTTGTTTAAAAACTTATGTATGGGTCTGTTTTAAACTTCTGGCTTATTGAGATTGTTTCAGTGAAGTCACATATATGCACATATATTTCATGGGATGGGGGAAGGGGTAATGGAAGAGTATTGGACCTTTAGTCCAGGGTGTTTAGAATACCAGACTAATACAGCTGCTGCCCCCTGGTGGCAGCGTAGTAAACAGTGAGGTTCAAAGGTAAGGACTTGTGGGAGAGCTAAGTCCAGTGGACTGTGGATGTCAAGAGGATTGTAGAGGAAACTGGGAGATGCCGCTTCTCTCCCACTCTTCTTGTGATTGGTACCTATATGGTCTTAGAAAAATAATTTAGTTTGATTGAAGTGTAGATTTCATATTCAACTTTAAAATGTACTTTCTAAACTTTTTCCAGCATTAATACCCTATGCTTCCCCAAGGGTATTAATAAAAGATGCCATCATGTAGCAAAAGATGTCACGTTCTATTTTTTCCTGTAGCAGCTGTATCCTAAGAAACCCCAGATATTTATTCAAGAAAGCAAGTTCTAGAGTACACCCCAAAGCTGGATACAGATTTAGCTCTGGGCAGCAAAATGCATAAATGTACCTGCAGCACAGTTCATCATTAATCAGTATGAGGACTCTGCATTCTTATGAAAAGCCTACATCATCTGAAAAATGTTTTTTATCCTGGTTTGGTGGTGCATGCCTGTACTCCCAGCTACTCAGGAGGCTGAGGCAGGAGGATCCCTTGAGGCAAGGAGTTTGAGGCCGCAGTGCACTATGATCACACCTGTGTATAGCCACTGCACCCCAGCCTGGGCAACATAGTAAGACTCTGTCTACAAAAATAAATAAATGTTTTAAACATTAACACATAAATTTTACCATCTTAACCATTTTGAAGTGTACAGTTCAGTAGTATTAAGTTTATTCACATTGTTGTGCAACCAACCTTGAGAACATTTTCATCTTTTAAAACTAAAATTCTATATCCATTAAACAACTCCCCATTTTTCCCTGTCCCCCAGCTCCTGGTAGTCACCATTCTGTTTCCTGTCTGTATGAATTTGACTACTCTAGTTATGTCATAAAAGTGGAATCTTACAGTATTTGTGTTTTTGTGGACTGGCTTATTTTCCTTCGCATAATGTTCTCAAGGCTTATCCTTGTTGTAGGATGGGTCAGAATTTCCTTCCTTTTAGTCTTTTCAAGGCTCCGTAATATTCCATTGTGTGTATACGCCACATTTTGTTTATCCCTTCCTCTGTCAGTGGACACTTGGGTTGCGTCCACCCCTTGACTGATGCTAGGAACGTGCATGAGCTATGTCATTTTTAGTATACTGTGCAGACTAATGCAGAGAAGGGCTTATACAGGTTTTTCCTGCACATAAAAGGTTACATTTCATAATAAAGAACACCAGTCAACCATGCCAGATAACTAGTGTATGGCTTTTTGTAAGTTTGAGTAAGTTAAAAAAGGATAAGACTTATTGGATACAAGATATATGCCAGGCATTATTATATCTGTGATATATTCTGTTTAGTCCTTATAGTTCTGTGATTTATCTTTCTCTCAGAGGGACTAAGAGTTACTGAAATCATGTGTGGGCCAGAATGTGTATATACATACATTATCTCCATACATCAATGTTTGAGGTGGGCATTATTATCCCCATTTGCTGGGAATTGGAACTGAGGTTCAGAGAGATGAAACACCCTGAACAAGGTCACACAGCTAAAAGATGGCAGGGTTTTACATGACTTTGAAATGAAGTACATCTAGTTCTAAAGTGTGTCCTCTGGGCTGGGTGTGGTGGCTCATGCCTGTAATCCTAGCACTTTGGGAGGCTGAAGTGGCAGGATTGCTTGAGGCTAGAAGCTTGAAACCAGCCTGGCTAAATGAGACCCCTTCTCTACAAAAATTAAAATTAAGATTAAAGTATGTTCTCTGTCCACACCACACTTTCTTCTGCTGCACAGCATATACATCTGTGTTCTGAAGGATATTAGAGTTGTATCAAAGAATGGCACTTCTATATGATCACTAGAAAAACTGTAATATCTTTGCATTAAATACAGTCTTTTCAATTTTCCTTGCAAAGACACAGCATCAATTTGGATGAGTTCATCTGAAATATATTGCCAAGGCTTGCCTGCTGGGGGATTTTGCAAAATAAATCTCCCTACTTACAAAAGGGTGCTTCTCACGTGCCAGTTTCCATGTATCTGAGGTTATCCTCCTCAACACTGTTATCTTCCCTTTTTTCCCTTCTTTCCTTTGGATTGGCAGAGAGCTAGGACTGTTGTCACTGCTCTCTGCTTCCCCGTCTCTTTAATGCCATGATGTTTTGGGCTGGAGCTTTGATCCGTTCTGGCACCGTGTTTTCACACAGCTCAAGGGCTATAAACTGTCCTCATCGGGGGTCGTTTTCTTGGAGACTCAGCAGTCTCTCGGAGGCCAATTGCAACATTTTCTCACATACGGAATTATTAGATGAACAAATAAGTAGTGATACATCATCTGAGCAGGCATTTAAGCCTAAGATTCCACATTTTAGGATATCCTTATAGCAGCACCCCAGTCTCTGCAGTACAAATTTACTGTATTATCTATTCTCATACTGCTAATAAAGACATACCTGAGACTGGGTAATTTATAAAGGAAAGAGGTTTAATTGACTCATGTTCAGCATGGATGATGAGGCCTCAGGAAGCTTATAATCATGGCAGAAGGGGACATTCCTTGGGATTTTATAAACCTAGAGGATGGGTAAGGACCCAGACTGCTTCCAGAGATTCATTTGAGGTCTGATATAATTTGGCTGTGTCCCCATCCAAATCTCATCTTGAATTGTAGTTCCCATAATCCCCACATGTCGTAGGAGGGCAGGTGGAGATAACTGAATCATGGCAGTGGTTCCCCCCATCCTATTCTTGTGATAGTGAGTGAGTTCTCATGAGATCTGATGGTTTTATAAGGGGCTTCCCCCTTCATGGGGCACTCATTTTCCTTGATGCCACCATGTGAAGGACATGTTTGCTTCCCCTTCCACCATGATTATAAGTTTCCTGAGGCCTCCTCAGCCATGCTGAACATCAGTCGATTAAACCTCTTTTATAAATTACCCAGTCTCAGGTATGTCTTTATTAGCAGTGTGAGAATGGACTAATACAGTAAATTTGTACAACAGAGAGTGGGGTGCTGCTATAAGGATACCCAAAAATGTGGAAACCACTTTGGAACTGGGTAACAGGCAGAGGTTGAGCAATTTGGAGGGCTCAGAAGAAGACAGGAAAATGTGGGAAAGTTTGGAACTTCCTAGAGACTTGGAGGGCTCAGAAGACAGGAAGGTGTGGGAAAGTGTGGAACTTCCTAGAGACTTGTTGAATGACTTTGTCCAAAATGCTGATAGCAACATGGACAATAAAGTCCAGGCTGAGGTGGTCTCAGATGGAAATGAGGAACTTGTTGGGAACTGGAGCAAAAGTGACTCTTGTTATGCTTTAGCAGAGACTGGTGGCATTTTGCCCCTGCCCTAGAGATCTGTGGAACTTTGAACTTAAGAGAGATGATTTAGGGTATCTGGTGGTAGAAGTTTCTAAGCCGCAAAGCATTCAAGAGGAAGCAGACCATAAAAGTTTGGAAAATGTGCAGCCTGACAATGTCATAGAAAAGAAAAACCTATTTTCTGGGGAGAAATGCAAGCCCACTGCAGAAATTTGCATAAGTAACAAGGAGCCAAATGTTAATCACCAAGACCGTGGGGAAAATGTCTCCAGGGCATATCAGAGACATTCTTAGCAGCCCCTGCCATCACAGGCCTGGAGGCCTAGGAGGGAAAAATGCTTTTGTGGGCTGGGCCCAGGGCCCACCTGTACTATGCAGCCTCGGGACATGGTGCCCTCCTACCTCCCAGTTGCTTCAGCTCCAGCTGTGGCTAAAAGGGGCCAACATAAAGGTCAGGCCATTGCTTCAGAGAGTACAAGCCCCAAGCCTTGGCAGCTTACATGTGGTGTTGGGCCTGTGGGTACATAGCAGTCAACAATTGAGGTTTGGGAACCTCTGCCTAGATTTCAGAGGAAGTATGGAGGCACCTGGATGTCCAGGCAGAACTTTGCTGCAGGGGCAGAGCCCTCATAGAGAACCTCTGCTAGGGCAGTGCAGAAGGGAAATCTGGGGTTGGAGTCCCCACTGGGGCAGAGCCACAGGGGCAGAGCTGCCCAAGGCCATGAGAGCCCACCTCTTGTATCAGCATGCCCTGGATGTGAAACATGGAGTCAAAGGAGATCATTTTGGAACTTTAAGATTTAATGACTGCCCTATTGGATTTCAGACTTGCCTGGGGCCTGTAGCCCCTTTGTTTTGGCCAATTTCTCCCATTTGGAATGGGTTTATTTATCCAATGGCTGTACCTTCATTGTATGTAAGAAGTAACTAACTTGATTGTGATTTTGTGGGCTCATGGGCAGAGGGGACTTGCTTTGTGTCAGATGAGACTTCGGACTTCACTTTTGAGTTAAAGCTGGAATGAGTTAAGACTGAGGGACTGTTGGGAGGGCATGATTGTGTTTTGAGTTGTGAAGACATAAGATTTGGGAGGGGCCAGGGGTGGGATGTTATGGTTTGGCTCATCTTGAATTGTAGTTCCAAATCTCATCTTGGATTGTAGTTCCCATAATCCTGACGTGTCATGGGAGGCACCTGGTGGAGATAATTGAATCATGGGGAATGGTTTCTTCCATCCTGTTCTCATGATAGTGAGTTAGTTCTCACGAAATCTGATGGTTTTATAAGGGGCTCGCCCCTTCATTGGGCACTCATTTTTCTTGATGCCACTGCCTTGTGAAGAAGGATATGTTTGCTTCCCGTTTTGCCATGATTGTAAGTTTCCTGAGGCCTCCTCAGCTATACTGAACATGAGTCAATTAAACCTCTTTCTTTTATAAATTACCCAGTCTTGGGTGTCTTTATTAGCAGCATGAGAACAGACTAATACAAGGTCTTCAGTAACCCCTGACAGCAGGATGTTGGCCAATAAATACATAAAGTAGGATTGGTAGAAATTGCTGATTGCAACCAAATATCCGTTCTCTTCTTTCTTAATTACTGGTCCTGTTTTATTCACTGACCCATGTGCCTAGTTATGGTGAATGAGAGGTAAGCAGAAATGTGTGGGGCTTCCAGGGAAGTTTTGAAAAGGAACCCGATTCAATTGGAAGTAGGGCCCTGGTTCTTCACCTGCCTCGCCTCATGCCACCTCCTTTGAATGTGACATTATGGCTAGAGCTCCACCAGCCTTTTTCTCTTGTGAGGGGAGATGGTGGTACCTGAGATTAGAAGTTAGTTAACACATAGAAGGATTAGTCAGATACGTAACTGCATTCAGGCTAGTGGGAGCCAGGTTTCCCAGTGTCAAAGAAGAGAGTTATTAATACAGAAATGCAGAAAACTGGAATGAATCCTGTGATATGCTTTGGGTTGAGTGTGTTTGTGTGAATTCATGGTTTTCAATAAGTGTAGACAGATATAGAAGTGAACATAGATGTAAAGGTGTAAAGAAGTGAATGTAAGTGTGCATGTGTGTATGTTTATATGTGGCTACAGGCATATATTCTGCTGGCGTGGGGGTTGCGGACAGATGCAGCCCAATGATAGCACACCCTGCACCCAGATCTTGGCATCTAAATGCCATTTTCTACAAGAGAACAAGAGCTCCTTGGAGAGAGGGCTGATGCCAGGGCTGGGACAGGGAAAGTCTAAGATGAGCCTGGAACATCTTGAACCAGAAAGCAACAGAATAATGAGGAAGATAGGCCAAGGGGACAGAGAGCTTGCTGGAATTCACCCCATCTGTCCAAAATGGGACAATGTAAGCATCAAAAGAAAGAATGATAGCATTGGATATAATAGGAAACCATAAGTCCATGTAGATACAAATAAATAAGTGAACAAGTGGCAGGTTTGATGGTGAATGAGATATTGCATGGTTTCAAAATCCTTCTTCATAAAATACTTAACTATGAAGGGCAAAAGAGTAACTTCTCTGTGGAGAAGCCTGGCAGTCACCACCTTAAGTGATCAGAGTGAATGTCACAATAATGAAGCAAGTTTAAATCATGTGGTGTCTGATAGGAGGCAGTGAGAAGAACATAGCATCATTTCTGAAAGATTCCTGCTCAAGATATACCATCCAGATCTAATCAGGAGACAGCATCAGACAAAACCAAATTCAGGGACATTCAACCAAATCAATGGCCTGCAATCTTTAAAAGATCGTGAATGCCAAAGATGGGCAGGAATTGTTCCAGATGGAAGGCGGCTAAAGGACATAGCTACATGCAATTGGGATTGTGCACTGGGCCCTTTTGCTGTAAAGCACGTTGTCAGGACAGTTGAAAAAGTTCAAACGGTCTGCAAGAAGGTGGTAAACTTAGTCACGAATGCTGATGCCCTGATGTCACAGGTTGTAGTGTAGTGAGATCAGATGTCCTTGTGGGAAACAGACATGACTGTGTTCAGGGATGAAGGGCATCAGGTTGGCAGCTAACCAGTGGTTTACTCCCTGAGCAGGCACTTCTTAAATACCTACTACACCCAGGTACCAGGGCTGAGAGCCAAGGAGCATAAGTTGCTGGTGCCCGGGCCCCCAGCAATCTGGCAAAGGAGACCTCAGCAGCCGCAAGGCCAGGGGCAAAGGGTTGCAGTGTCCCAGGGTCAGCTCTGCCTCTAGGGCTCAGGATCATAGGCATGGTACCAGAATGATGGTGTTTGAAGTAACCTGGAAGCACAAGGAGGATTTTGCCAGGCAGAGTGCTGAGGAGTGAAGAGTGAAGGGCCTGAAAGGCAGTAGCAACCTAGAAAGCAAAGAAAGTACCACAGGCAGTGTGAGGCATGGCTGAGCGGCAACTGGCCTTTGTGAGCATGTGAAGACATTTGGATTGGCCCTCTGGACTTATCCACTGCTGAGGAACAAATCACCCCCAAAATTAGTGACTGAAAACAACAAAAATTATCCCACAGTTTCTGTGGCTCAGGATCTAAGAGTGGCTTAGCTGTGTGATTCTGACTTGGGTCTGTCACAGGCTGCACTCAGGTGCTGGCTGCACTGTGGCCTTCTCCAGGCTTGACTTGGGGAGACCTGGAGCTCGTTTACCTGACAGCTGGCATGCCTTGGTCCTTTCTGGCTGTTGGTGGAGACCTCACTTCTTCTCTACGTGGCATCTCCATGGAAATGCTCATAGCATGGCAGCTGGCTTCCTTCACAGTAGGGGATCCGAGAGCAGAGGAGAGCCCCCAGGACAGAAGCCGCAGTCTTTTTATAACTGAATCCCATCACTTCCTCTGGATTGTGTTTGTTGGCAGTCAGTCACTAAACCCATGCTCGGTGGGGCAGGAATCACACAGGGACAGGGATGTCAGGCACGCGCTTGGTGGGTGCCATGTGAGAGTCTGCTTGCCACACGGAAGTCCCCACAGCTGGACAGGCAGGGGCACAGCCGGGCATGCATCTTGGAGATATCACTCTAGCTTTGAGGGGGAGCAGCAGTGAAACTATTTGGGAGAGGATCACAGAGGATAGAATTGAGTGGGGAAGAAGAAAGGGGCGTCATCATCGATGTAAAACACTGCTCAAGCAGTTGGGGAGGGAAGGGGGGTTAACCTGAGCGGTTAGAAACCAGCTTCTGCAGAGAGGCTTTTGCAGGATCCCTTTGCTGTGAAAGCTACAAGGCAGTGACCTCGTTTCGAACACCTGGTGTCACCAGCACCACATTTTAAAGTTGTGAAATATCAAGGCTGTTATTTTTTCAGTTATGTCTCGTAAGCACTACTTTGCCTTGACTGTCAGGAGTCAGATGTGCAAATGAAAGCTGTTAACATTGTCAGGTAGGTTGACTGGACCAGGCTTTAAAATACCAACTAATCCCTTTTGACACTCTGATCTTTCAGCATGATGGTTAAAGGATTGTGTCTTTCCTTTTGAAATCTCCCAGTTTTTTGAAGTCTGATCTGAGCACAAATTATTTTAAAGAATGAAGTTTTCCCTGAGATTTTAGATTTTTAATTTCACCAAGCCAGTCTCAACAAGATGAACTGTGAATTCTTGGGGTAGAGCCACATATGCAGTGAGAACAAGGTCAAAGATTGGGAAGGAGGAGGCGGCCATCCCCTGTGAAATACTACAGAGAGAGCATACCAGGTCTGTATCACAACAGGCTTTTCCTTGCGTCATTGTGCTTGAAGTTAAAAACAAACATCACAACCTCCCTTTAAACCTGTATGTTCCCCGGGAATAGTAGCGGTCTGGAGTGTGGTTAAAATGCTGCTTCTGGAAGGGTGACCTGGGCCTCAGGCTTCCCTCCTCCATAAAGGCCTGGCTTCTGCCGGGTTCAGGCCAGCCCCCCGCCCCCGCCCCCGCCCCCGGCATAGAGCACTCAGAGCCGGGTACTGCATGATGCTGGTGACACCAGGTGTTGAAAGTAAAAAATGTAATTTATTTCCACACTTTTCAAATGGCCATTCCTGTGGCTTAATATTTATACTTCGGTCGACATTGAATCATGGGAATAAAAACATAATGCTCTTAGAAAATGTGTACTCAGCGTTATTTAGGCAACAGTCTCGTAGTTACATAGAATGATGGGAAATTCAAAGGGTGAATGTGTACTAAACATGGAAGGGCTACCTGTTAGTTATTCTAAGGCTTTTTGTATTATCTTCATTTTTACATGTTTTGTTTTCCTTTTTGTATAACTTGGATAATTTTTTTAAAAAAGATATGTTTATACAAATCTTCAATCTTTAATACTTGGAAAATCAGCTTTTCTGGTTCTTTGAACTTGCCATGTAGGTGAAGGTTGAATGTAAGTCTTTTTTAGGAAAACCTGTGAAAATGAAGGAGTGCTCCTTCTCTGTTTTTACAGTATACAGAGCATCATGAATCCTCTTTAATCTAAAAGTTAGTAGTTTGAGAGCATCACTGTAAAACGGAAAGACCCTTCCCACAATCAGTGATTTTCCCAAAGGGTAATCACCAGAATCGCCTGGAGAGCTTTGAAAAATACTGTATTTTATTTGAAAAATACTGTATTTTATTTGAAATGTAGATTCCTGCCCCCAACTCCTAAATTACTAAATCCAACTCTCTTGCGAGGGACCTAGAACATCAACGTTGAAGCTTCACATGCATTTTGGGAACTCAACAGGCATGGGGAGCCCTAGCCGCAGGTCCAGTCCAGGGTGGCCACAGGCACCCAGACTGCCCCAGGCTTCCCTCCACCCAGTCCCTGTCTTTTGGTTCCCAGTAGCCCACAGGCCCCCAGGGGGTCCAAATCCCTGTTCCCTGCACACGCCTGGTCTCACTCTCCTTGCCTGGAAGGCACCCACCTCCTCCTTTCCCCTCTTTCCAGCATGGTTTTTACCCTCCTCCCCAGCAGGGACAGTGCCCAACCCCGTTGGGGGCTGCATCCAAGTCACCCACAAGCAAAATTCATTCTTCTCTTTCCTGTTCCTTATGACATGCTGAACAAACCCCTCACTGTGGCATTCCACACATCATATTCTAATAGTAGATTTTATCTGTATCATCTTTTAAAGTTTAGTTTAATCAATTAATGTAAAGACAGGGTCTTACGGTGTTGCTCAGGCTGGACTCAAACTCCTAGGCTCAAGTGATCCTCCTACCCTGGCCTCCCGAGTAGCCAGGACTACAGGCATGTGCCACCATGCCCAGCTTGGACCATTTTATAAGATTTACTTACTTTTAATTGAGGTTTTTTATTGAGATAAAATTCACAGAACTGAAAACCATTTAAAAGTGAAGGATTCCATGATTATTTAGTACATAATGTTATGTGATTACAACTTCTGTCTAGTTCCAGAACATTTTCCTCACCCCAAAAGAAACCTCGTCCACACTAAGCATCGTTCCCATTCTTCCATCCTGAGCCCCTGGCAGCCCCCATCCCCCTTCCTGTCACTGTGGCTTTACCCGTGCTGGGTGTTCTGAATCAGTGGATGCATGTCACATGTGCCTCATGTGTCTGGCCCCTCTGAGTGAGGATAATACTTGCAGATTCATCGTGGGGCAGCGTCCATCAGTGCATTCATTCGCTAGGGTTGCCACAACCAAGTGCCACAGACCGGGTGGCCTCAACAGAACTTTCTCACAGTTCTAGAGGTTCAGAAGTCCAAGATCAGGGGCCGGCAGGGTTGGTTTCTCTGGAAGCCTCTGCTTGGCTTGATGTATATAAGTAAGATTGTGTGGAGTCTGCTTGCAATTCGAGGCAAGTAACGCTTTGACTTGCTTTCTTTTTCAGCACATGGCAGTGGGGGCCCAGGCAGGGGAATGGGAGCTCTTTTTTGGGGGTTGTTAGGAGCTTGAACTCTGGAGTCAAGAAATCACCCAAATTTAAGGCTGTGCTTTTTTTTTTTTTTTTTTTTTTTTTTCTTTTTTGAGACAGGGTCTTGCTCTGTTGCCGAGGCTGGAGTGCAGTGGCGCGATCTCAGCTCACTGCAACCTCTGCCTCCTGGGTTCAAGTGATTCTCGTGCCTCAGCCTCCCAAGTAGCTGGGATTACAGGCACGCACCACCATGCCTGGCTAATTTTTGTATTTTTAGTAGAGATGAGGTTTCACTATGTTGGCTGGGCTGGTCTCAAACTCGTGACCTCAGGTGATCTGCCTGCCTTGGCCTCCCAAAGTGTTGGGATTACAGGCGTGAGCCACCACACCTGGCCTCATGTGCCTCTCTTACCAGTGGTGTGACTTTGGGTGAGTTGCCCATGCTGTCTGTTCCAGTGTCCTCTGAGTGCTGTGAAGGTGGGTGAAGTATATTTGGTGAATCACAGGTACTGCGAGGTGCCAGGCATGATCCTTGCTGGGGCCAGGTTTGGAGAAAATGGTGTTTGTGCAAGGAAAAAAATTTTTTTTCTGTGTAAAACTAAGGTGTATTTATGAAAATGGAAATCAAGTCTTAGCCCTCCACCGAGCTTAGTTGTAGAGAATATCTAGGGTAGTTTCTGTCAGGGTCCACACAGGCAGTGGACAGGGGCTTGCCATTTTATAGAAGAATAAAATTTCACAACTTCTGTGTACTTCCAGTAATTTGAGCTTTAGGGTGAAGCTGGCAAGATAGGCAAGGTAAGAGTTTCTGTCCCCATTTAGAGGCACCTAAACCCCAATGAGGCAAAGTGAGTCACCCAGGAGCTGCCTGGAATCTGGTCCTTTCAAACCCACTGTTGGACACAGCCTCCTCCGGGGCATGCAGACTCTGCAGCATGACCTTTGAGCAGAGTTAATGATTTTCTATTTTATTTCATTCAAGACAACTGTCATTGCTTGAACCCACCCATGCTGGGCACTTGTGTACTCCCAGGGGATCCCACTCCCCCACTCTGGGAAGTGCTGGGGTCTCACTGGACAGAGAAGGAGATCCAGGATGAGAGGTTCAGTCATTTGCCAAGGTCGTGAGCCCCAGCCCCCCACTGAGCAGCACCTCTGCCCCTCCAGGGTCCCGGGTTGGGGGTGTGAAGGGCATCCCAGGCCTTCGCACTGCTGGGTTCTTCTAGGTACAGGAATCTCTGCTGCACACGTCTTCTGAAGATAGCATTCTCTTGATCTGAGAAGGGAACCAGTACCACTTGCTGGGTGTTTAGCCTGCGCTGCACATTTCAGAATCTCATCCTGGTGTTAATAGCCCCAGGTAAGACAAGGCCACGTGTCCAGGAAAGCCTTCTGTGCGAAGACACAGCATTAAGATGGCTCAAAATCGGGGTGAGGAGGCAGGAGGCAGGGCTTACCATCTTCATCCATCAACTATTACCTTTATGATAGAAACCATTTCAGTGTTATTTTCATATTTGCTATGGATCTATACAGAATTGCATTACTTTAATGCTTTATTGCAAAATAATTCACATACCGTACAGTTCACCACCGTTACCAAGTCAGATGTAAGCAGCTCTCTGGGGCTGTTCCTAATATGGAAATGTTGCTTATACCAGAAAATGATAACCAAAATGAAATATAACACAACGTTCAAGGAAAGCTTGTAGACAATCATTGGTAAAATAATAGCAATGGAGCTGGAAATACTGAAATGGAGAGGTTAAAATGCCCGGGGGGGTATTGCTGCTTGATGAGACTTAAGAGGGCGTAGCCACAAGCTTCACCATGAATGCAGTCAGGAGCCGGAGGAAGAGGCATGTGTTCCTGGGCTGTATGGATGGGTGGTCTAGGAGGTGTGCTTGTGATGAAATGACAGCCCACCAGCCCACTATCCCAGGCCCTGGAGGAGATGCGGGGTGCGCAGCCTGGGCTGTCAGAGATGTTTGCAATTGCAAAGATTCTGACCCATATTTTCCCCCACACACATCCGTCTTGCTAGAGCACGTGTCCTGGTTCTTTAGAAAATCACTCCATTGTACTTTAGGACACCATGTCCTAGGAACACACTGACACCAAAAACCTTGGCCAAGAGTCAGAAAAACAAAGCTAGATTATGTGAGGGAATGGAAATGTCCAGAATAAAACCTGGGGAGGCTAAAGGGATCGCATGGAGCTCAGTGACAGCAGAACTGCAAAGCCGCAACCCTCCTCAGCCAGGAGCGGCCCCAGTGAAAGCAATGGATACAAACCCACAGGCCACGTTCCCAGCACAGCCCTCAGGGCCTGGCAGAGCCACACAGCTCCCACGGACGCTCACTCCCTGTCCATTCTCTGTTGGCCCTGGAAGTAGACTTGAGTTAAGCTCCTGGGTAAAGGGCTAAGAAAGGAGAATATGAAGAGACTTCTAGCCATATTCACTCAAATAGGAGAGAGGAACAGACCGGCCTATGTGGCAAAGAAGAAAAGGCTTAATGTTTATGGAGCAGCAACATGCTGCAGAAAAGCGAGTCAGATTCTGGGTGATCAAAGGACTTTGTTCAGATGCTGCTGTTCAGGAAGGGCTTCTTCCCAAAATAATTCCGGTTTTTTGATTTACGGACAAAATTTACTCATTTACTGTTTAAAGTTCGGTGCATTTTTTTAAAGGGTCAACGAATCTTGATAAATATATATACTCATGTAATCACCACCACATTCAAGATACAGGCCCTGTCCATCTCCCCAAAAGCTTCCTGAGACCTTTTTGCAGTCAGTCTCCCTCCCCAGCAACAGGCCCTTGCAGCCTCTGCTCTGCCCCCATGGCTTGGCTTTTCCCGAATCTAATGGAATACAGGATGTAGTCTTTGGTATCTGGCTTCTTTGACTCAGCTCATGCGTTTGAGACTTATGCATGTTACTATATCTGTACACCTCAGTTTGTTTAAGCATTCTCAAGTTGATGGACATTTGGGTTCTTTCTAGTTATTGGCTGTTAAACTGGTATACATAACTGAATTACATGTAACACAAAATGTTTGTAACAGCTAGATTGCTAGATTTCTTTTTTTAAGACTCTCATATCGGCCGGCTGTGGTGGCTCATGCCTGTAATCCCAGCAGTTTGGGAGGCCAAGGCGGGTGGATCACTTGAGGTCAGGAGTTCAAGACCAGCCTGGGCAACATGGTGAAACCCCATTCTACTAAAAATACAAAAATTAGCTGGGCACAGTGGCACATTCCTGTAATCCCAGCTACTCAAGAGGCTGAGGCAGGAGAATCGCTTGAGCCAGGGAGGTGGAGGTTGCAGTGAGCCAAGGTTGTGTCATTGCACTCCAGCCTCGGCAACAGAGTGAGACTCTGTCTCAAAAATGAATTAATGAATGAATAAATAAATAATAAAATAAAATGTATAGTCCAATGGTTTTTTGGGATGTTGTGCAGAGCTGCATTTGCCATCATCAGAGCTGTGCTCTGACTCATAAAATGCATCACCATGATGGGTTTAGAACACTTTCATCATCCATTAAAGAAACTCCATAACTATTAGTGGTCATTCCCTATTTCTCTCCTCTTCCATCCTCCACACCCACCACCCCTACACCCCAACTCTAGGCAATTACTTGTTTTTGTTTCTGTATGTTTGCCTATTCTGGACATTTTTCTTTTTTTAACTCCTCTCATCTAACTGTGAACGTGTGCTCTCTGACCAACCTCTGTCCATCCCCTCTCCCCCTAGCTACCTGAGCCTCTGGTAACCACCATTCTGCTCCTAGGAGATCAGGTTTTTCAGATTCCACATGTGAGCGGGAACATACAGTATCTGTCTTCTACGCCTGGCTTATTTCACTTCACATAGCATCCTCCAGTCATGTACAGGTCTTTATGTGGATATATGAGTTCATTTATCTTGGGTCTATTCCCCAAAGTGAAATTGCTGGGTTGTATGGTAAATGTATGTTTAACTTTAAAGACACTGTCAAACTGCTTTCCAGAGTTGCTGTACCGTTCTGAATTCCCAGAAGCAATGTATGAGAATTTCAGTTACTCTACATCTTGCCAACACTTGGTATTAATAGTCTTTTCAATGTTAGCCGCTCTAATGGTATCTCTTTGTGGTTTTTATTTGCATTTCCCTAATAACTAATGATAGTGAGCATCCATCTGTTCATGTGCTTACATGAGATTCATAGATCTTTGGTAAAGTGTCAGTTTAAATCTTTTGCACATTTTGTTTGTTTGGTTTTGTTTTTTTTGGAGAGGTAGTCTTGCTGTGTTTCCCAGGCTGGTCTCTGACTCCTGGGCTCAAGCAGTCCTCCTGCCTCAGCCTCCCAAATAGCTAGGACTACAGCACCTGGCTGTTTTGCCCACTTTTTTTTTTTTTTTTTTTTTTTTTTTTTTTTTTTTTTTTTTTTGAGACGGAGTTTTTCACTCCTCTTGCCCAGGCTGGAGCACAATGGCACGATCTCGGCTCACTGCAACCTCCGCCTCCTGGGTTCAAGCAATTCTCCTGCCTCAGCCTCGCGAGTAGCTGGGATTACAGGCATGTACCACCACATCCGGCTAATTTTGTATTTTTAGTAGAGACTGGGTTTCTCCATGTTGGTCAGGCTGGTCTCGAACTCCCGAAAGGTGATCCGCCCGCCTCGGCTTCCCAAAGTGCTGGGGTTACAGGTGTGAGCCACCACACCCAGCCTTTGTTTTGCCCACTTTTAATTGGATTGTTTTTCTTCTTCTTGAAGTGTGAGAGTTCTTTGTATATTCTGGATAACAGTCCTTTATCAGATAGCTATTTTGTAGATATTTTCTCTGTCTACATTTGCATTTTCATTTACTCACCTGAGTCTTTTGAGAGTAGGTGTTTTAAATTCTGAAGTCAAAACTTATTCACGTTTTCTTTTTATTATTTGTGCTTTTTGTGTCCTATCAAAAGATTTCTAGAAAGTTTAACTCTTATATTTGGATACATTTTGAGTTAAGAGTGAGATAAGAGGTTTGTAAAAATCTATTTTTTTTTTGCATATGGATATGCAGTTGTTCCAGCACCATTCGTTTAAAAGTCTATAGATTCCCCATTGAATTACTTTGGCATCTTTATTGAAAACAGTTGACCCTACAAGTAGGGGTCTACTTCTGGACTGTGCTCTGTACCATTGATTTTTTTTAACTAGTTTTTGTTTTTTAATTGAAGTAATTCACACAACTTTAAAGTCACCACTTTAAAGTATACAAGTAAGTGGGTCTTACTATTTTCACAAAGTTGTGCAGCCCGCACCACTAATAACATATCACGTTATCTCAAAAAGAATGTTCCATCAACCTTAATGCATATCTTTGCTCTAATTCCACACTGTCTTGTTTATTGTAACTTTGTAGTAAGTTTTGAAATAGAAACCTTGGGCTGGGCATGGTGGCTAAAGCCTGTAATCCCAGCGCTTTAGGAGGCCAAGGCTGGCAGATCACTTAAGGCTAGGAGTTTGAGACCCGTCTGGCCAACATGGCAAAACCCCGTCTTTACTAAAAATAGAAAAACATTAGCCAGGCATGGTGGTGCATGCCTGTAGTCGCAGCTGCTTGGGAGGCTGAGGCATGAGAATCGCTTGAACCTGGGAGGTGGAGGTTGCAGTGAGCCAAGATTGCACCACTGCACTCCAGCCTGGGCAACAGAGCAAGACTCCACCTCAAAAAAAAGAGAAACTTTGTTTAGCTTTTTCAGTGTTGTTTTGGCTATTCTAGATCCTTCAAATGTTTATTTAAGTTTTATTTTTAATTTTTGTGGGTACATATTAGATGTGTATATTTATGGGGTACATGAGATGTTTTGATACAAGCATACAATGTGAAATATGCACATCATGGAGAATGGGGTATCCATCCCCTCAAGCATTTATCCTTTGAGTTATAAACAATCCAGTTACACTCTTTAAGTTATCTTTTATATAAATTTTAGAATTAGCTCATCAATTTCTACAAAAAAAAAAAAAACCCTGGGATTTTCATTAAGATTATGTTGAATGTCTAACTCAATTTGGGGAGAATTAACTGTGAAAATTATCCATCATGGTGGCTCACGCTTATAATCCCAGCACTTTAGGAGGCCGAGGCAGGCGGATCAAGAGGTCAGGAGATCGAGATCATCCTGGCTAACACGGTGAAACCCCATCTCTACTAAAAATACAAAATATTAGCCGGGCGTGGTGGCGGGCGCCTGTAGTTCCCAGCTACGCAGGGGGGCTGAGGCAGGAGAATGGCGTGAACCCCGGGGGGGCGGAGCCTGCAGTGAGCCGACATCGCGCCACTGCATTCCAGCCTGGGCGACAGCGAGACTCCGTCTCAAAAAAAAAAAAAAAAAAAAAATTATCCATCAAAACATGATATATTTCTCCATTTATTTAGATACTAAAATTCATCAGTGTTTGGAATTTTCAGTGCACAGGTCTTGCACATATTTTGTTCAGTTGGACCCTAAGTATTTCAGATTTTTTGGTGATACTATAAATGATAGTGGATTTTTACATTTCAAGTTCCAGTTTTCCCCTGCTAAAATATACAAATACAACTGATTTTTGTATATTGGCCTTATATCCTAAAACCTTGCTAACCTCATTAGTTCTAGTAACCTTTTGGTAGATTTTCTTAGGATTTTCTACACTGACAGTTATGTTAACTGCAAAAGAGATAGTTTTCTTTCTTTCTGAAGTGTATGCCTTTTATTTCTTTTTCTTCCTTTATTAGCCTGGCTAGAACCTCCAGGATTTAGAAGTAGGAAGAGTGGACGTCCTTGCCTTGCATCCAATCTCAAGGGAAAGTACTTGATTATTCACTACAAAGAGAAGGATGTTAGCTGTAGGTTTTTCAGAGACTTAGCCTTTTTAGTAGATCGAGGATGTCCTCTTTGATTTCCAGTTTGCTAAGAATTTTTATCTCAAATTTGCTGAATTTTGTCAAGTGCTTATCCTGTATTTATTGAGATCATCATGTGGTTTTTCCATTTTAATCTGTTTCTATGGCAGTACATTGACTGATTTTTAAATATTAAACTACGTTGCATTCCTAGGATGAAACGTTAGTAATGATGTATTAGCCTTTTAACATATTGTTGAATTTTGTTAGTATTTGTTCAAGACTCTTACATTTATGTTTATGATGGACAGTGGCCTGTAATTTTTTCTTTTCTTTTTTTTTTATTTTTTGAGACGGGGTCTCTCTCTGTTGCTCAGGCTGGTCTTTAACTGCTGGCAGATGATCCTCCTGCCTCTGTCTCCCAAAGTGCTAGGATTACACGTGTGAGCCACCATACCCAGATTTTTTTCTTTTAAAAAAAATCCAGCCTGCATGACAGAGTGAGACCCCATCTCAGATTTTTTTCTTTTTAAAAAAAATCTGAGATGGGGTCTCACTCTGTCATGCAGGCTGGAGTACAATGGCACAATCACAGCTCACTGCAGCCTTGACCTCCTGGGCTCAGGTGATCCTCCCACCTCAGCTTCCCAAGTAGCTGGGACTGACTACAGGCACGCACCACCATGCCCACCTAATTTTTTGTATTTTTTGTACAGACAGGGTTTTGCCATGTTGCCCAGGCTGGTCTGAAACTCCTGGACTCCAGCAGTCCACCTGCTTTGGCCTCCCAAAGTGCTGGGATTACAGGCATGAGTTACCATGCCTGGCCATAATTTTCTTTTTTACCAATGTCTTTGATTTGGTATCAGGTACTACTGGCTTCATAAAAGGAGTGGAGAAGTGCTCCTTCCTCTTTGATTTTCTGGAAAATTGTTTGGTATTTATTGGAAAACATTGGTATTATTTCTTCCTTAAGTGTTCAATAGATTTCACCAATGAAGCCATCTGCCTCTGGGCAAGGGTTTTTAACTGTGAGTAGATACAGGGTTTTGCAGGTTATCTACTTCTTCTTGAGTGAGCTTTGTTACTTTAGACCTTTTGAGGAATTTTTCCATTTCAGTTAAGTTGTAGAATTTATTGGTATAATGTTGTTCATTATGTTCCCTTATTATCCTTTTAACGTTTGTTTTATAGTGATGTTCCCTCCTTGATTTATTATACTGATGATTTCTTTTCTCTCTCTCTCGTTTACCTATCAAAGTAATAGAGCAGTACAATGATTCTCATATATCTATCACCCAGTTTCAATAACTATCAAGCCTTTGCACACTTGCCTTATCAATTCCCTCTTTTCTTTGATATGCTGACGTATTTTAAAGTATGTTCCAGACATGATATTTCTCAAATGCTAGATACTTCCATATGCATCTCTAAAAAATAAGGATATTTTCTTACAGGACCACAATGCCATTATCATACCTTAAAACATTAATCGTGATTCCTTGGTAGACTCTTTTATTACCCAGATACACCTATAAGATTTTCCTAAGTGTCTCAAAAATGTCATTGTGTATAGGTAACATCTTCAAATCAGAATCCAAACAAGGTCTGTACATTTACCCATGGCTGTACCTGAAATCGTTAATGTAAGGGAAATCACCCTCACTTTTTCTAATGCAATAAACTGTCTTATAATCATTTCTCCCCTAAAATGCCTCACATTCTGGATCTGTCTGCTTCTAGTTGGTATCATTTAACTTTTCTGCAATAGGAGTTTCTTCAATCTGAGAGGACTAAATGATGACTTGGAACTCTCTGAACCCCTGAGAAATCTACCTTGGCTTTCATCCCCTGGGGGAACATAAAGGAAGGGTAGGCAACTGTCCATCTCAAGACCTGGGAAGTATCTGGTTTCTGTGTCCAGTTCAGGCCAGGCAATGTCCATGAAGCCTTTGATCTCCATCTCCTCTGAATTCCACTTAATTCTGTGTAGTACTAACTATATGTAGTAGTTAATTATGTATCTTTGTTCATTGTGTTTGCTTTGTGTAGCTCTGGCCCTTGACAAATCTGTCCTCTACTGTTACTCTGTGTTTTTAAGGCTTAGTGTACATTTTATGAAAGTATACCATACATTAGAAGAGTGCAAGATTCCTGTGGACACACTGTGTACCTGGCCCCTGGCACAGAGGTTCGTTTTGGCTGTTACTACTTTTTTTTTTTTTTTTATTTGAGATGGAGTCTTGCTCTGTCACCCCCGCTGGAGTGCAGTGGGGCGATCTCAGCTCACTGCAACCTCTGCCTCATGGGTGCAAGTGATTCTTCTGCCTCAACTTCCTGAGTAGCTGGGACTACAGGTGCACACCACCACGCCCGGCTAATTTTTGTATTTTTAGTAGAGATGAGGTTTCACCTTATTGGCCAGGCTGGTCTCGAACTCCTGACCTCATGATCCGGCTGGCTCAGCCTCCCAAAGTGCCAGGATTACAGGTGTGAGCCACCACGCCTGGCCTGTTACTTCTTTACCTTCAGGTAAACTTGTCCTGCAGAGTGTACCGTTGTCTGGCCGCTTTCAGGTGGTGCTGCTCATGGTGAATGCCATCGTGTTGCTGCCCCTATTCATTCTTGTTGCCATGGAGTATCCCAGGTATACCACAGTTGACTGGCCCATTTGACTGTTGGTGGACATTTCAGTTGTGTCTGGTTTGGGGATATGACACCTGGTGCTGACCAGCACATTCCCATTTGTGCCATTTTGGTGAACCTGCGTTCACATTTTTGCTGTGCATCTGCCCAGGAGTGGAATTGCCGGTCCTTGGGGACACACAGGCTCAGCTTTCATAGAACTGCCACGCAGTCTTCCCCGGGGATTCACTGCACAATATTTTAAAACCCATATCTTACCATGCACCTCCCAGGCTTAATACCCTCGAATGGCTCTCATCACACAGAAGCCGAAGTCTGGCTCCATAAGATACCATGGAAGGCCCTTGGAGGCCTGGGCCCTGCCTCACCCTGCCTGCTGGCATGCTTACTGTTCCCCCAACAGCCCACCATCTCCTCTGCTCAGGTCCCCCTCGCCTCCCCAGCCACCCGCCACCTGACCTGCCTGCTCCTGGGTATCCCCAGAGGCTGTACTGCTTGCCTGGGTCACCCTCTCCTGCAGGACACTTGACACCTGGTCCTGATGCAGGACTCATTGTCCCCATCTAGGGTGTCCTCTCATCAGCACTCAGCATCTCTGCCACTCCACCAGGCTGCAGCTTTTTATGAACAAGGACTGTTGCTTTTTCTGTCTTTGGATGCCTGGCCCGTCGTAGATGCTCAGTACCTCCTGAATGAGTGAATGAATGAATGGCCTGTCAGCCAGCCTAGACGTCCTGAGCACTGGGCAGATGATCTTAACAGAAACATTAAGTGGCTGGCAGCCACTCCTTGCCTTAGAAAATCTTTACATCTAGCTTTGGTTTTTAAAGTTGGAAAGAAAAGGACTCAAAGCATAGCCCCTTGCACAGGAACAATAGGTGGAGATTGACAAGGCTCATGACAGGTCACCGTCTTTACGTCTCAGAATGGTTGTGTTTGCTGGGAGAACCAGCTAGAGCTTCAGTCTCTTCTTCAACAGAGAACTTCCCCATCTGTTTCTCCTAGTTGACCACAGAGTTCGTTGGGGGATGGCGTGTGGATTTTGGATCAAGCCCTGGCTTAAATCCAGCCCATAACAGCTTTGCTGTGTCAGTTAAATAACTCTTCTGAGCCTCAGTTTCCCATGTGTGTGATGGGACAGTAACACCTGCCTCGTCATGGGGCTGTTGGAGGCCTAGTTTGTGAATTCCTCATTTCCCCAGGAGAGAACAAAATCAGTTCCTGGAGAGCCCCTGACAGCCCCCATCCAATGAATTTTCTTCTTCTCTCCTGGGGAAATTAGAAATTCATAGGGCAAGTTTCCACCAGGCTTTGCCTTCCTGAGAGATCTGGCCTGGACCACACTCGAAGCTTGCCCTGCACATGGCTGGGAGAAGGGTCAAGGGCCCCTCCAGTGCTGGTGGCTGTAGAGCCAGCATGGTCTGGAGGGAGTGTGCCCACAGGGAGCTACCCCAGCCAGGCATTCCCTCCTTTCCTTCCGGGGTGCTAGGCCAGGGGAGGAGGTATAGCCTACCTCTCTGTACTGGTCTTGCCCCCTCTGAGAAACAGAGACCTGCTCCCTAGGGAATTGCCTTTAGATGGGGGCAAAGGGAAGGGAGAGAAATTCGTTAACCTGAAAATAAGTATAATCACTGTTATATTAAAACAACGCCAAGTTTGCATGAATTTTAAAGAAAAACCCTGAACATCCAAGGGATGGGAGCACCTTCTTTGGGCAACTGTGCCCCGCTCCTCAGCCCTCCTCTGCCTGGGCACAGGTGCTCCCTGAACAGCACAGCCTGGGGGTCCTGGATTTTAGGGGACCCATTCAAAGGGCCAGTAAAGAGTTGAACATTTTTAAGGTGTTTCAACTAGGACTTTAGTTACCCCTTAACTATTTTGTGGTTACTGAAGCATGGCCCCCAGGAGAAATCCCTTTTTCCTTCTTTTCTGGGAAGTTCCTGGGAGCTGAGGGGAAGTCTGTTAATAACAGTTCTGGCAGGTGGGAAGAGGCTAGTGGCCTCCTCACCTTGCCATGGGTGCTGGTCCCAACCTGTGGAAAAGGTTTTCTTGGCTTGGACAGCTTAGGGGCAGAGAGGAGAGCATCCTTGGTTTTATCCTCTCTGTTTATATATACATTATGGGTTTTTTTGGTTGTTGTTTTGTTGTGTTTTTTTGTTTTGTTGTGTTTTTTTTTTGGTTTTGTTGTTGTTGTTGTTGTTGTTTTTGAGACGGAGTCTCGCTCTGTCACCCAGGCTGGAGTACAGTGGCACGATCTCGGCTCACTGCAAGCTCTGCCTCCCAAGTTCACGCCATTCTCCTGCCTCAGCCTCCCGAGTAGCTGGGACCACAGGCGCCCGCCACCACACCCGGCTAATTTTTTGTATTTTTAGTAGAGATGGGGTTTCACCATGTTAGCCAGGATGGTCTCAATCTCCTGACCTCATGATCCACCCGCCTTGGCCTCCCAAAGTGCTGGGATTACAGGCATGAGCCACCGTGCCTGGCCTTGTTGTTTTTTAATTAAGAAAGCAGTTTTGGATAAGAGAAATGAT
This sequence comes from Symphalangus syndactylus, assembly GCF_028878055.3. NCBI lineage: Eukaryota > Metazoa > Chordata > Mammalia > Primates > Hylobatidae > Symphalangus > Symphalangus syndactylus. The sequence goes on from NC_072437.2 coordinate 19,762,047, forward strand.
AAAACTTTTATATACTCCTCCCAAAAAAGTTAAATGCCTCACATGTGTGAGCTGTTCAATTCAGAAAATGGCTGGGTAAACATGATTTTAACTTCATGACTGAAAGAACACTGTAAATTTGGGGAATAAAAAAACAACTCCATAATGAAAAACAAAGCAGCTGTTCTGCTGTTTCTGAAGCAAGTGGATTGGAGAAAGTGCCTCAGTTGGAGAAGCCGCCCCTCTCCCTAATAACCACACAGCAACAGCGGGGGCTTTGCACGTTCTCCCGGGGCATTCTGCTGTCTCGGGAGTGGCCTGTGCGTGGGCCTTTAAGTGCTTTTTCAAAAGCCAAGTATATACCCAAATGTGCTTTTAAATAATATCTAGGGTCCTGGGATCCACCCCCAACACTGGAGAGGCCAAGGAGTTGTAAACCCAAAGACTGGCGTGTTTGGCTGCAGCCTGGCCTGGCTTTCGTCAGTGGTTTCTGGCTATAATGGAGCTTTTAAAAGTGGGGTGTGTGTGTGTGTGTGTGTGTGTGTGTGTGTAGAGTATAATCGGCTCGGATTTAATTCCTTCAGCGCATCCAGTTTCCTTAGAAGGGCCAGTCCCTCCAGCTCAATGCCTTTTTCTGCAAGTTTTGGCCTCAGAATTCAGGCTGTCCGGCCAGCACACAGTGGCCGGCCGTGCGTTTAGGACTCACAGGAATGTGGCAGATGGACCCACTCTGTGCAGGGGGTGTAGAAGCTCATTCAGGGACACGTGCCGAATTGCCTCCCCTGCTCCCTTCTTCCTTGTAGTTCAGTCTTAACTTCGCTTTCAGCCATTTTAATTGAATTTAACTTGGGGTAATTATACAAGCACTGAAAGGATTTGAATGCTTTGGGAACAAGATAATTCGTACAAAAAAACTTAATCAGGCTTAATTTTGAATTCTATGCTTTTATCTTTAAAAATGTTTATTTTTTTCAAATGTGTGAAAATGGCATCGTGTGCATGTGCCCCACGTATGTTGGGATAAGGTCTCATCTCCTTGGGTGCACTGACGTAAGCAATGGACTTTTCTAGAGTTGCCTTCCTTTCTTTTATCTGCCACCTCTGGCTATATGATCTCCAGGTAGTTAGCATCTTTTTGGAGGGTTTAAACTGGTTTTAATAATATTCTTAGCAAAAGGTGATGCTGAAGGCAAACCTGTTATTACTACCAAAAGGAATCCTGCCTTACAGAGCCCACTGGAGGCAGAGTCTGGCTGGGCCCTGACCCAGCTCCCTGCTGCTGGCACAGGAGACCAGGTAGCTATGATACAACTTATTGCCCAGTTTTCAGTGGCCAGTTGGGTTCCTTTTAGCTCCTGATTTCATGTTTCTGGGCAGTGGGGTGTGGGGCCCTGGCTGGCAGTGCCAACCAGCAGTGAGCCCTGGGTTAGAATGACGCTGTGCTGGTTTGAAGTGGACAGATGAGCAGGTGGGGCCACATGGGTGGCTGTTTGTTTATTTATTTATTGAGGTGGAGTTTCACTCTTGTTGCCCAGGCTGGAGTACAATGGCACAATCTCGGCTCACTGCAACCTCCGCCTCCCAGGTTCAAGTGATTCTCCTGCCTCAGCCTCCTCGTGTAGCTAGGATTACAGGCACCCACCACATCTGGCTAATTTTGTTTTTAGTAGAGACGGGGCTTCACCATGTTTGGCTGGTCTCGAACTCCTGACCTCAGGTGATCCACCCGCCTCAGCCTGCCAAAGTGCTGGGATTACAGCCGCAAGCCCTTGCTCCTAGTCCATGGGTGGTGGTTTCTAAGCTGTGCTCAGGCTCCATGCATAGTGGAGGTGGCATTCCTAGGGATTTTAAATTTGACATCTTGCATTTGTATTTGGTGGTTATCTTTGAAATTATTCTCCAAAATACTTTGACTAATTCATGCTGATGCATTTATTCTGCTCCACATGTTGGGTGGTGGCGTCCTTGGTTGGCTCTCCTGTGGACCCTGTGTCCCCTGGATGTGCCTGCAGTCTAACCCACCCTGTTGTAGCTTTGCCTTGCTTGGCCTGGATCAGGCAGGCCTCTTCCCAGATGTTTGACAGGAGTGTGGCTTTGACCTCTGTTTATCAGCTCTCACTTCTTAAATTTTTTTAATTTAAAATTTTAAGGGCACAAGATAATTGTTCCTGTTTATGGGGATCTCACTATTTTTGTACCCACTGTGTCCAGTCCCTCTCCAGGGGACTTGATCCTCCCAAAGCAACCAGATGGCTAAGCTGCTAAATACAGGCGGCACTGGCCCAAGCCTCGCCAGGGGCCTCACCTGTATCTTTAATTTGTATTTCTTCACTTTTAAGTAGGTTTAATTTCTTATTCTTATATATTCTTATCCTTCTAGAATATTCTGTCAGCAAACCACCTAGAGAAGAGAATGACTGTGATATTTTGTAATTGTTTTGTGCTTCTTCTAACTTAAAGTTGGATTCTCTATTTCTCACATAAGAAGACAAAACAGTAATATAAAACCATGTTCATCAATACAACCTTAAGATGTTTCTAAAAAACAAAACACTAATATATATTTTATTCCTGTTTCAAACTCAAAGTATTTCTAGCCCAAAGGTTCCAAATGAAAAGCAGCCATGCTCTAGAAAAATGAACAGCAGAAAGGCACAGGTGGCATTCCCAGGCCTCCCTTGCCTTCTGCCGGAGTTGAAACAATCCAGACCTCTGGGAGCACACAAGGTAGACGAGAAGTCGCCTGCCATCAGCCAGGCCTGGGTGTCCTATTTAACAAGTGGAGAGCGGGCTGGGACAAGCCACAGATTCTTGGCTTTTCCCGGCTGCCCGGGGTTTTGCTGCCCCAGGCAGAATAAACATATTTTGAGCAACTGCCAGCGTGTGATTGCTGCACCGTCTTCCAGCAGGCCTGGAAAAATACTCTAAAAGGCAAACCGTTTGCTGTGTTTCTTTGTGGGAACTCACTGCTTAGTCAGCAGCTGGTGTGCATGGGGCCCTGGGTGGGCAGAGAAAGCCCTGGTCTCCACCCCAGTGCCCAGGCCTGCAGGGATTACGGCCACCTCATGCCTCCGGGCCTGCTCGACCTTGACCCTGCTGCCAGAGAAGTCTCGTTCTTGTCTTGTTTTATTGAATGTCTCCAGAAGGCAAGTGAGTGTAAGGGAAGCCAGCACAAATCTGTAGAAATGCTTTGGACAGACTTGGGTACTTGTGGAAACCCTAAAGAAAAGATGAGGAGCTTTAGCTTCTGATTTGGGGCTATGAAGCCTGCTGAGCTCCGACAGTGACAGTAAGTGCAGACCAGGCCTGCACAGGGCCTGCCTGCCTCCCGTGAGCTCATTCAGTCTTGTTTTTAGGTCACCTTTTTTGAGGTATAATTTACATACAACAAAATCCACAGATTAAGCGCATAGATAGGTCAATGATTTTGACAAATGTATCCCCCATGGAACCACTGCCCAATCAGTATAAAGAGCATTTCCATCTCCCCAGAGGGCCCTGTGTCCGCGGCAGCGAGTACCCCACCCCCTCTGGTCTGGGTGCTGTCCCTGGAGGTGAGTTTTGCAGGTTCATTGTCAGTGGCTGTAATGGGGGCTGATTACATCCCGCCTGGCTACTCTGCACGTCCCACTTCTGCCCTGCTCCCGGGCCTGGTCTGAGGGTCTGGAGATCTGGCTCTCTTGTGGCAAGGAAGAGGTGGCAGAGCCGGCACTGAATCCAGGGCCTATGAATGTGCCCCCAGGGCTGTGTTTGAACCCGTGGGGTTTGAGACACAAGGAGAACTTGAAGGATTCCCAACAGCCCAAAGGCCCACAGTGCCTCTTTGGGAATCTGGGCTGAGTGGGATGGCCCCTTGGCTTCCTGCAGTATTTATGAAGTGCCTACTGCATGCGCTGGGCCGTGCTAGATGACGTAGGGGGGTGAAAGGAAGAGAAGGCGAGACCTCGCCCTCGCGGAGCTGTGGTTTAGAGGCGTGAGGATGGGCCATGCAACGCCCTTGCTCGAAACGCAAGAAAAGGTGCAGTCGAGGGACCTAGAAGAGGCGGCAGCCCTTTCCTCTGCTGACTCGCAGCTGAGCCTCGCAACTTGGCATGGAGGGTTTTAGTTGTTAAAAACTAAACATTATTTTATTACGTATTCCATATTTGTTATTATTTATTCAGAGACAGGGTCTCACTCTGAGGCCCATGCTGCAGTGGTGAGATTATGGCTTACTGTGGCCTCGACTTCCTGGGCTCAAGCGATCCCCCGATCTTAGCCTCCCAAAATGCTGGGATTACAGGTATAAGCCACCGCACCCACTCTATTTCCTTATTACAAAATTCTCAGCGTGGAGTTTTTCATTCATCTTTATGTTGTGCAATATCAGTTTTAAGTTTCAGTGCATTTAACTCGTGGAATCATAGAAATGACAGTTTTCATAACTTACACATGCATTTTTTTTTTTTTTTTTTTGAGACAGAGTCTCGCCCTGTCGCCCAGGCTGGCATGCAGTGGCGCCATCTTGGCTCACTGCAAGCTCCGCCTCCTGGGTTCACGCCATTCCCCTGCCTCAGCCTCCCGAGTAGCTGGGATTTATAGGCACCCGCCACCATGCCCAGCTAATTTTTTTTTGTATTTTTAGTAGAGATGGGGTTTCACCGTGTTAGCTAGGATGGTCTCGATCTCCTGTCCTTGTGATCCGCCTGCCTCGGCCTCCCAAAGTGCTGGGATTACAGGCGTGAGCCACCGTGCCCGGCCAGCTATTTCATTCTTATCAGAAAGTTAACTGAGCTGTTTTTCACCTCTTGAGGTGCACATGCTCTACCAACACTGTCTGCCTTCACCTATTGATGATGGAGGAAAAGAGGGAGAAAGGCACTCTGGGTGGCCCAGCAGGTTGCCCTGGCTTTCTGTGTCATTTTCCGAGTGTGTGGTTGGCTGACGCGTGTGTAGGAAGGGACATGATGGGGCCTTTGGTGTCTGAATTCTCCGAACCCTTACTTCCTTCTGTAGGGGGAACAGGTTCTGCTTGCAATGGGAAGTGCAGCGGCTCACCCAAGCCTCACCCTAATGCCAGAACACTCCACACCCTGGGTCCACCACGATCCCACACTCCTGGCCACTCCACTCACAGGAGTGCTGTGTTATTCCAGCAGGCTTCGCTTCACTTACAAAATACAAAGACAAAATCGGGAATTTCAGGATAGTGGCAGCTTCTGAGTGCCAGTTCCGTGGCATATGCCAGGCAGGCAGGCAGCCCGGGGTGTGCTTAATAAACCCTGAGGGCACCTTCTAGATTCAGGAGGCCACGGCGGATGTGACTGGAGCCTGGTATGAGGGCAGCCCAGGCCACTGGCTGCCTGGGGCCCTGGAGTGGTTGGGGGCAGTTGGGGGGTGCCCTCCTCCAGGGGCCCTGGGACGTGGAGGTCAGGAAGGAGATGTGAAGGCTCTGCTGCCCTTGCCTGGGTCGCCTTGTGTGTGAGTCACTTCATCTCTGCCCCAGCTTCTCCATCTGCAAAATGGGGGAGAAGCTGGGAGTGAAGCGGCCTCACCATGTGGTTTGGAGCACCAGGTGAAGAATGTTAAGTAAAGCACTTGGCATGGGGTGGGCATGGAGTCAGGGCTCTCCCTTGGGGGTGGCGTTGATCCCCCGTGAGCCACAGGTAGGTCCAGCAAGTGGAGCCAGGTTCCTGAGGCCATGCCCGCAGGTTGAGGGCCCTGTGTGACGAGGTTGACGGCATCTCCGGTGTCAGGCCGCTGGCCGCCTGCCCAGCATGTGTTCCTGGCTCTGGCTCCCGCTGCCGCCTCCGCTGTGCCTTCTGAGTGTCACACCAGGAGGCAGCAGGGGCTGGCAGCACCTCCGCTCCTGCTGCTTGCCTGGAATTTGGGGCCATGGCCCTGGCCGTTTCTCCATCCTGCCTGTTTGCATAGAGCTCGTTCCCTGGCCTGGCATCTTGGGATTTTCCAGCGATTCCTTTCCATACTTGAAGCAGACATGGGGATGCAGGGGATGGCCATGTCTGCGTTGTTGGTCACTGAACATTTTAAAGGTGGCAACACAATTGCCTTTATAGTGATATGGCATGAAAAAAATCGTTATTTATATTTGGCATGGCCAAGGAGTAAAAACTCAAGGGATGGTTGCTGAGGAGCGTTCAGGAGACCTGGGGTGGCATCAGGGACCAAGTGTCCGTTTGATTTCACAGACCCGTGAGTGTTCAGTGTCTTGAGCGAACTGTGGAGAGGAGACCCTGGCCTCTGATTTCAAAGGCGCCAGCGTTTTACTGGGGCCTGTGCAGATAATGGAAGAAAGGTGTTTTGCCAGGGACTTTTCCGGGGTATGCAGTGGGGCTGCTGAGGGGTCTGCCTTAGCAGGAAGCCCTTGCCTTTGCTGTAAAGAAACTAGCAAGCGACAAAATGAAAGCATCAAAGAGCCAACAGGATGCGCCCCGAGCCCTCCCTGGCACGTCGCCCCGAGCCGTGCAGGGAAGAGTGACCTTAGGGCCTGCCTCGCGCACACAGGCCAGGCACAGGTTGAAAGTTCAAGGCATTTTTGTTTTTTCACCTGTTTCCTACAGTTCTAAGAAACTTCTGAAGAATTAATATGTAACTATATCAGACACTCAGTGTTTTCTCCAGGGAAAATAATGTTACAGTGGGGGAGGAAGGGGAAGTGGCTACTTGATGAGACACAAGAAGGTTTCCATAAAATAAGAAAAACCCTCTCTAGGGGAAATGTGCACAACATCGCATGTGACTCTTACTCCGTCTCCACCATGTAGAATGGCTGCCTTTGCTCAGGGCTGGCACAGTGTGGGGCTGCTGATGGTCACAGAAGGACTAGAGCAGCAGTTGGTGTCCTTGAAACCAGTGTACAGCCGTGATCACCACGCCCTTCGTGAGTCTGGTGGGCCCAGGATGTGCTGGGGCCAATTTTGACATGAGGTGTTGAATGAGAAAAGCAAATTAATGCAGCAAATGTAAAGACAGAGATAAGCTCTTTGCCAGGCCATCTTCTGGACCAGGAGTTTATGATTCTGAAACTATTTCTCCCTGGCCATTGGCAGAGCCCTTCTGGCAGCGGCCTGAGCTTCATGCTACCCAAGTCCAAATCATTTTACTTTTTTCTAACAAAGTCTTAACTTGCCAACTGGCAGTATGCATTGTTACTGGCTTGATTTATCATGTGGAAAAAACAGATGCTTTGACATGATGACATACAGATTTTACTAACATTTTCTCCTGTCATGAAATTTTCATATAAAGATGAATATTTTCTTGAGGCACCGTTTATAAAGGTGGGTTTTATGTTAGAAGCTGGTGTTGGCCAGGTGTGGTGGCTCATGCCTGCAATCCCAGCACTTTGGGAGGCCGAGGCAGGCGGATCACAAGGTCAAGAGTTCGAGACCAGCCTGGCCAATATGGTGAAACCCCATCTGTACTAAAAATACAAAAATTAGCCAGGCGTGGTGGCAGGCACCTATAGTCCCAGCTACTTAGGAGGCTGAGGCAGGAGAACCGCTTGAACCCGGGAGGCGGAGGTTGCAGTGAGCCGAGATCGTGCCACTGCACTCCAGCCTGGGTGACAGAGCGAGACTCCGTCTCCAAAAAAAAAGAAGCTGATGTCTTTTTAAGATCCTTTTGTAAATTAGTTTAAGAACAGTTAAACACTAGCCCTTTCCTTGTTCGGTTCACCTGGTCTGCGTATGCATGCTTTTAAATGTGTACCAGGCATATGAAGTGGTTGTGATTTGTAAACTATCATCATAAACTCTTAAATCCTGCCTTTTACACTCTTGCCACCAGGTGGCTAAGAAAAAAGAAATCACGGAAAAAATCTAACAGTTATGCAAAGGACTCGTAATCACTTTCAAGTTCTGCTTCAGTGGTGAAATATGAAACTGTAGACGGACTGCGTTTCAAGGAGGAGAACTGCTGAATGAGTGACAGGCATTTCAGGCAGCGCCCGGCCAGATGGACAGCTCATGAGTGTTCTTATTTTCTCAAATATTGGCAATGGGAAACCAGATTTTGCTGATCTAAAGTTTGGAGACTCTCTGAGCCTGTTCCACCTCTGTGCTGTCCCCTGGATGTCGCTATTGTCCGAACCAGTTAGATTTGGGACAGAGGTTCAGCTTTGGTCTCTTGAATTTCCAGAGTGGAGGATGCCTGAATCCTGACCACAGCAGCAGGCCGCCCTTATTCTTAACACATCAGCATCAGGGAACGACATCTGCAGAGATGTTCAGTGCCCTCAGAATTGGCTCTAGGAACCCAAAGTAAAATTCTCCAAACTGATGTTAAGGTCTCATGCATGTCTTTCTTTGATTCTGTGTATTAACAGTAAGATGCTATGAGGAAATCCATGCACGAGGGATGATGGTGTGGCAGGCTGGAACACGCTTTTTAGATTTACTTTCGTGGACTGGATCTGTTAAGAGTAAGGCCAGCATCCTAGGGCACAAACCGTGCTCTCCCCAACGTTTCTGCAGCGTCATGAAGGACGATCTTGTCCCATGAAACAAACCCTACCTGTCTTCTTACTGGGGGGTCAGCGGCTGCTCTGCTTCTCCTGTGCACCTGGGGTTGCTCTTCAGTTCTCTAACTAAGTTGGACTGGCAGCCTCTTGGTTGTATGCCATTTTATTCTTGATTCACTTTTCTGATTCAAAGTGAACCTGAGTGCCTTAATCCTCTAAGGGGAATTAATTGCTTGTTTCAGTGCTTAACTCTGATCCTGGCTCAGTCCCATGGGGACAAGCTTCTTCCTGTTAGGATCTGTGTGTGTTGTTCAAAACACAATCAGAAAGGTAATGAAGTTTTTCTTATGACACAAGCCAGAAATGCAGGCTATTTTCTTTTCTATTGCATGAGTAGTGTTCTCACACTAACTTTATGTTATGAAGGATGCTATTGAATTCAGTACATAAAATGTAGAAAATTTTGGTTGGTCATTCTAGCAGGCTGGATTATTTCCTAGAAATGAAGGTTAACTTTTATTGCTTGGTTTTATTTTACAGAAATAAGCTATTATCTTCTGCAGAAGACAGTTACTGAACTGATTTTCCAGAGTTGGAATTAGCCTTCTGTGGCCTAATCACCTTCATTTCTACGTAATATCACCCTCCCAGGGCCGGGCGCGGTGGCTCACGCTTGTAATCCCAGCACTTTGGGAGGCCGAGGCGGGCGGATCACGAGGTCAGGAGATCGAGACCACGGTGAAACCCCGTCTCTACTAAAAATACAAAAAAAAAAATTAGCCAGGTGTGGTGGCGGGCGCCTGTAGTCCCAGCTACTCGGAGAGGCTGAGGCAGGAGAATGGCGTGAACCCGGGAGGCGGAGCTTGCAGTGAGCCGAGACTGCGCCACTGCACTCCAGCCTGGGTGACAGAGTGAGACTCCGTCTCAAAAAAAAAAAAAAAAAAAAAAAAAAAAAAAAAAAAATATCACCCTCCCAGGCATTTTTCTTGGTTTTGGAAAATCACTAAGGCCACAACCACTACTTGATATGCCTGATGCCCTCTCCCACTTATAATGTGTTCATTTTTATTTTTTACGGGGCTTCATTGAGAAGACTATAGCTACTAGCTATTTCTGGAAGATCTTGATAAAGGATGGAGTTAGGTGGAGACCTGAGGAGGGAGCAGGGATAAGGAAGGGCCAAGGGGAAGAGGGAATTCACATTCATCAGGTGCTGATGCCTGCACAGTCGGCAGTCAGAGGAGGGTAACTCTTTGGGGTACATAGGAGGAAATGGAAGCTCAGGGACTTGAAATCACTTCCGCAAAGTCCCACAGGTGCTCACGGGTGGAGGCAGGAACTCAAGTCAGGCCTGTTATGGCACAGTGGATTGTTTGATACTTGCCATGCACTCTGTCCCTAAATGCCCACCTACAGAATTCTGAGGTTGCCTTTCCTGATGCTGGCCCTGCAGGGGCTGGGCTCACACTGTGTCTGATGCAGCAGGGCTGACTTGGGGGCAATTATTTCACATTAAGGTAGAGACCAAGAGAAATATTTGTTTTAATCTGGAAAAACTCAGATGGCTTGCCTACAGCTGTTTCTTACCATTACTCATTAAACCAAGCCCTTAAATTGTATCTAAGACTCTGACTCTAACCCTGTGCCATGGAAAAACAAACAAACAAAAACTAGCATGGTGAGAGGGGGCAGGGTTGAAGACACAGTAACATGTGGCTCTCAGAAGGTGTCACCCCTCCCAGCCTGGCCCAGGGGCCTGGTGCACCCAAAGAGGAGCCTGACATTCTCCCAGCCAGAATGAATCACAGGCACATTCTGCTGTGGTTCTGAGGCATCTGGCCAGTGTCATAGACTTTTCATGTGTCCTGTTGGTTGTGAGCCTCACAGCAGCCCTTGGAGATGGGCTGAACATGAGAGACAAGGAACAAGAGTACAAGGAGATGAGAAGCTCAAAAAACAACAATCAAAACCCAAAGCTAGCAGAAGGAAAGGAACAGTAATGATTAGAGCAGAGATAAACAAAATAGAGAATTTTAAACAACAGAGAAAATCAGTTAAACCAAGAGTTGGCTGTTTAAAAAGACTAACAACATTGACAGACCTTTAACTTAAATAAAAAGAGAGAAAAGATCTAAATAACTAAAACCAGAAATGGATGAGAAAACATTACGTCCTACAGAACAACACATCTTGCAGAAATAAAAAGGCCAAGAGAATATTATGAACAATTATGCCAACAAATTGTCTAACCTAGATGAAATGGACAAATTCCTAGAAAGACACAACCTACCAAGAGTGAACAGACCTACAACTAGTAAAGAGACTGAAGCAGCAGTCAAAAATCTCCCCCAAAAGAAAAGCCCAGGACCAGATGGCTTCACTGGTAAATTCTACCAAACATTTACAGAATTCACACCAGTCCTCCTGAAACTCTTCTAAAGAATGAAGAAGAAGGAACATTTCAGTGTTGAGCATCACCCTGATACTAAGGCCAAAGACACTCCAAGAAAGAAAACTACAGACTAATATTCTTGATGAAGATTGATGCCAAAATCCTAAACAACACACTAGCAAACAGAATTCAACAACACATTAAAAGGATTATATGCAATGGCCAAGTGGGATTTATTCCTGGAATGCAAGGACGTTTCAATATAAGAAAATCAATCAATGTAATACACTACATTAACAGAATGAAGGAAAAAACACACAGTCACTTCAATTGATACAGAAAACGCATTTGACAAGATTCAGCACAACTTCATGATAAAAAACACTCAACAAAGGAACAGAAGGAAATTACCTCAACATCATAAAGGCAATATATGAAAAGCCCACAGCTAACATGATACTCAGTGATGCCAGAATGAAAGCTTTTCTTCTAAGATCAGGAACAAGAAAAGGATGCTGCTTTCATCAATTCTATTGAACATAGTTCTGGGAGTCCTAGCTGGAGCAGTCAGGCAATAAAAAATTTAAAAGGCATCCAAGTCAGAGGTAAGAAGTAAAATTAACTCTATTTGTAAACAATATGGTCCTGTATAGAAAATGTAAAAATTCCACCTTAAAACTTTTAGAACTAATAAGCAAATTCAGTGAAGTTGCAGGAGATAAAATTCACACAAATAATTATTGCATTTTTATACACTAACAATAAGCAATCTGAAAAGACAAACTATTCCATTTATGATAGCATCAAAAAGAATAAAATACTTAGGAATAAATTTAACCAGGCAGGCAAGATGTGTACACTGAAAAGTACAACACATTGCTGAAAGCAATTAAAGAGGACACAAATAAATGGAAAAACATCCCATGTTCATGGATTGGAAGACAATATTGTTCAGACGTCAGTACTTCCTAAAGTGATCTACAGATTAATGCAATCCTTTAATGCAGAAAGAGGAAAACCCAATCCAAAAATTTATATGGAAATATCAAAGGACCTTAAATAGATAATGTGATCTTGAAAAAGAACAATGTTGGAGGTCTCATACTTCCTGACTTCAAAACTTACCATAAAGTTGCAGTAATCAAAATAGCATAGAACAGGAATTCCTCCTTATCTGTGGTTTTGCTTTCCATGGTTATTGTTTCATGGGTACAAAGTTTCAGTTTTGCAAGATGAAAAGGTTCTGGAGACCTTTTTCACAACTCAAATATACTTAACACTACTGAACTGAACACTTAAAAATAGTTACGATAAATTTTGTTATGTGTATTTTATCACAATTTTTAAAACTCTACAAATTAAAAAACAGGAAATACAGAGAAGGATTTGGTTTATCAGATAAAATTTAAAACAAGTAGGGAACAAAAAGCATAGGGAAGTGCAGGGTGCTTTGCAAACCATCTCTGCCATTGCAGAGCCTGAGTTCTACACCATACTTGACAGGGTCACCTCCCTTGGGCCTTGGGGTCACTGCAAGTGACAGAGCCAGAGAGGCTTTTGGACTCCAGCAGACCCAGGTTCAGTTCCTGCTGCTGCCTCTCACCAGCTCTGGGCCAGAGCCCTCATCTTAGTTTCTTCATCTGTTAAATGAAGATAATACCACCTACTTTACAGAGTTGAGAGCATTAAATAAACTGAGATGACACAGGCTACTTAGTGCGGGACCCAGTACACCCAGGTGAACCTCCATCATCGGTAAGCAAGGTCCCAGAAGTCCTTGCTGGGAATTAGCCTTCTTCAGAAACACCATCTTCCAACTCTCTTCTCCTCCTACCTCTGTCCTAAGCCTGCTTGTCCACTCTTGGATGAAATATTTTTCTTCCTTTGCAGTTGAATCCCCGGAATAGTGAAAACAATGACCATTGCGTGCCGAGTACCTGCTGTGTCCTGGCTTCTTACAACTCTGTTCCAAAGTCTGTGCTTCTTCTATAGGACTGTTCTCACTTCTTTCCATTTTGCAAGTTCTCAGCCTGGCGGCAGTCTCCCTGCCCGAGTGGATGGTGCTGCCACCTCTTACTGAAGGAGCGGTTTCTGAGGGAGAGTGCCTGTGCTGTGCAGCTGTCTCCCACGAGGCGCCCTCTGACAAGTCTGTCTTCTGTCTCCCCTCAATGACACTGTGGCTTCATGGAGTCTCATTGCATGCCCAGCGCTTAGCACAGGGCATCCCTGCATGGCTGTGTTAGCCTTTCCTTTTCCTGCAAGTGCTGCCTCGTCTTTCCTTTCTCTCGTCTCAGCAGCAGGAAGAGCAAGTCCTTTCTCTGCCTCCCCGCTGCCTGACTCCTTCAGCTATCACCAGCCATCCCCTCTACCCAGCCCTCACTCTGGTGCCACAATTGCTACTTTCCTGGCTTCTTCATGGGGACCTGACATACCCTTGAGTCTCCTATACCTGAAGAAAACCTCCTTGCCATCCTTCTAAGCAAGCAGTTTCTGTCTTGTCGCTTCCCTTCTGGCTCACATCAAGTCTCTCAGAGGAAGGGGCTAGGGCTGGCGGTGCAGCAAGGGAGAAGACGGAGGACAGGCCCTGTGTCCAGCTTCCTCCTAAATGCTACTCAAACGACCCACAAGGACAGTGGAGGAAAGCGGGCGACATGCTTCTGGAAGACGGAAAACAGAAGTGAGTGACAGCTGACTTAGCCTAGAGACACCCAAAACTTAAGCTCCTGCACAGTGAGAGGCCGACAAGCAGTCAGCTGAGCAGTGTCTGCAACGCTGGAGGAGTCCAGAACCGCAGGCCACAGAGGCAAGGACAGGCCAAGAAACAGAAAGGCTGGGAGTGTGCCCAAGGTGCAGGGAGACCCCACTGCCTCCCCTCACACCTGGCAGAGGACGGCGGGTTCCTTTCTGGAGAGCTTGACAAGAACACCTCCGTGCTGGGGACACAGGCCTAGCTGAGTGGTGGTGAGGTGGCACCCTGAAAACGAGCACTGGGGGAAAGTGCAGAGCTCCCAGCGCCTCTCCCCAGAGCCCTGTGTGAGGCCTGCCACCTGACAGAGCTCAGCCTCACTTCCAAAGAGTGGCTCAGCTTTTCCAGCCAAGGTCACATGTAAAGAAAATCTCTTGAAACACAGATACCAAAACAGAGAAAAGAGGGAGTTAGGAGAAATGGAGGCAATGAAGGGAATGAAGAAAACTTAAAAAAAAAAAAAAAAGTATTGAGCCTGTGAATGAACAGGAAGTTGAAAAAATATATATTGGAAATATCATGGCAAAAAAAATTCTAATAGAAGAAATGTAAGATAAAGCAGAATATAAGATAGACCTGGAGGAAAGGAGAAAATAAGAGCATTGGAGGCTGAAATCAGGACCTCCACTGCCAGAATATTGGGAGAGCCAGAAAGAGAACAAAGAGGAAGGAGGGGGAAGAAAATGCCCCCTGCAATCCAGGATAAGGAGCATTCAATGCAAACAGAGTCTACATCATCAGAAAATTCTAGACTCTGAGGGATAAAAGGAAGCCCTTAAGAGCCTCCAGGGAAGAGCTCGAGTCACACACAGGGGACCTGGATCACAGCGCACTGACTTCTCTGCAAGAACTCGGAAAGTTAGAAGACCATGAAGAAATGTCTTTAAAGTTCTGAGGGAAATGATTTCCAGAATCCTCTACCCAGCCACGTTATTAACCAAAAGTGGGAGCGAATACACTTCAGCAAAATGTGGCCGTCATCCCAGCCAGAGGACGGGACAGGAATGAGGGTGGCCTGGATGGCAGCGACACAGAGAGCCCAGACTAGAGCAGGCAGGGAGGACCTTCCAGCTGATGGTCAGGACCCGGGTTCTGGCCATGCTCTCAGAAAATGTGAGGCTGAATTACAATCCTAGAAACTAAGCAAAATGCAAAATAAAAAAAAAAAACCTGAAGCAATGTTTAATTTCAAGAAAAACAAAAAGTTATCCAAGAAAGGAAATGTAATCACAGTATGCTCTGTGTCTTAGCCAAGAGCCGTGTTTGCATGGTTCTAATGCCGAAATAGATGTGGGTCGGGAGGATGGTGGGATGTGGTAGGAGAGCCAGGGGTCAGGCTTCTACAGTGACGACAGCAGCGGCACACGCTACATGTCAACAGATCACACAGGACCATGTGTGTTGGTACCCACCGCGGTCTCCGAGGCAGGCTGCTACTGTGACTTCAGTTTACAGTTGAGGAAGCTGAGGCACAGAGAGGTTATATGATCTGCCTAAAGTCACACAGTTAAAGTCTGTGCTTTAGAACCACTATGCTCACCCACTTTTTGAGTAGAAGGGCAAAGATATGATTTAAGACATCAAGAAGTAGCAGTGTAAGTAACAATATGGAGATAAATGCCGAACACAACAGTTAAAAGCTTTAAAAGTGTTGCCTCCAGGGAGTGGAAAGGGGTAGGAAACTTCGTTTTTCTTATAAAGCAATCTATTGACATTATGGACACATGCCATTTTTAAAAACTGCATCCAGGAAAGCCAGGCAGGCACCTGGCCATGGAGAGCTGGTCTGCAGTGTGACTACGGCCCTGCCCGGCTGGCTGGTCCTAGATCGCCACCAGCCTGGGACTCGGCTTCCTCACCTGCAGGTGCTGGACCAAACGGTTTCCAAGTTCTCTTCTGGCTCTTCATGTTCCAGCAACAAACAAGACCAGTGATTTAGAGAGCACGTGTGCTGTAACGACAACCAGACAGAGTGACGTAACAGACTGAGTAGGCCCTGCCTACTACTCCTGCCCCCTCCAGGTCAGGCGCTGGTGGGGGCAGGAGCCACCTGGATGAGGGGAGAGAGGGTGCAGGAGATGAGGTGAGAGAGTTGAGTCTGCAGCAGGAGATTGACAAGGACCCTCTGGGTGGTGCACTGGGGACAGGCTCCAGGGGAACAAAGACGCCAGGGATGCAGGCAGGCATTGGAGGAGGAGAGCAGGGTGGGAGACGTGGCAGGGGAAGCGCTGATGGGTCTCGCTGGGGGCTGGGATGCAGGTGTGGGGAGGGACATGAGTCCTTCCAAATGCTGAGTCCCCAAGGCAGCTGCACAGCAGGATCCAGACCATCATCACCCCCCAGGTGCTCGTCTTTTGGGATGGCTCCTTGCCTGCTGTTGTAGACAGCCGCTTCCATCCAGTGCCCTCTCCAGACACCAGCGCTGCTCTCAGCCGGTGCCTTTTGTCATTTTCTCATACACCCCCGCTCGTTTTCCCCAGCAGCCGAGTCCTGGCAATTTTAGGCCTGAGCACTTTTCTATTCTCTTCCTTCAGTACAGTCCTACCCCAGGTTCTCCTTAATTCACATCTCAACTTTCCTATCCCAGCATGCCCCCCAGGTCTAATCTGTGTCCCCACACTGGCTAGGGTGTCCCAGGGCTATCACATGGCCAGGCCCACAGGGCACACATATCTGGCTAGCCTTGTGTTTTTCCCACGGCCACACCTTTCCTAGTGCAATGTGCCTGAAATCTGGGGAATACTGATGTTGCACAGGCTGGTGACAGAACCAAGAGGCAGCAGACGTGCCTCTTGAGCAAAATTAGGCCTAGCGCCCCCAGAGCAGCTCGTTTGCTGAGAAGAAAACAGAAGTCCCATGAGTTCAGTGTGACTTCTTCAGTTTCTTCAGGGTCCACTTGTCCACATGATTGGTGGCAAGTGCTGGTGTCTGGGGCCATTTCTGGCGGGTTACGAGCCGCTGCTGGTACCCGGATAGCCGCATTTGTTTTCCTGCACCTGCGGTCCCGTCTACAAAGCCCATCTCAAGGAGTCGCCCCACAGGCTGTCACCTCATGGCAGGGGCACACAGGGCAGCGGAGTGAGGGGCCCGGGAGAGCGGCCCCTTTAATGTTCATTTCCATTTCTGTTTGAGTCACTTTCACGCAAATCACTTCTATCCTTATGTAACAGTCTGTGGCCCAGACCCAGGCAAGTGGTAAATATTTACCTTCATGCTGGAGCCAAGATCGCTGCGGGGAGTCCCGTGAAGCACCACTGCCCTCCAAGACCTTGGAAAGGGAAACACCAGAAGGTGTGGGTGCTGAGCTCCGCTGCGTCAGACTGCCAGGACCCGAGTGGAACTCAGTGCTGAAACCTGGGTTCTCACTGCAGCTGGATAGCAGGTGGTTACAAAATTATATGTACTTTTTGGCTTATTTCTAGTTTTTCTATAATAGTTACTGGCAATTTTCAAAGTCCTTTAAGAAACATTGAAAACTGCTCAAGAAAATGACAGTTCTGCAGGGCTCAGGTAGCAGGGCAGGCTGTTGGGACAGGTTTGACAGACTGTCCTAATACAAGGAGCGCCTTTTCCCAGATCAGCAGCTCTAGAGGGCGGCGGCCTTGCCTGGAACCTCCGCAGCCTCCGCGGCCACCACACAAGGGCTGAGAACAGTGAGGTATGGCCTGTGCGGGGCTCAGGAGCAGGGGTAGCTGCTCACCTGGACAGGGCATCTTCTGGCCTTGAGCTGCTACGATGGGGGTAGGGGTTGGGAAGGGTGGAAGGCTGGTGCCCTCAGGGAGTCGGGGAGGCTGCGCAGTCAGCAGGTCAGGACTGTGTTCCTCAGAGAAGGGTGGCCTGTGCAGGCAAGGCAGGGCTGCCCCTGCAGGGCTGAGGAGCATTAGTCCATCCAGGTGGTGTGGGGAGGCTGCGGGCGCGGTCCTCCTGCCCAGAACGCCAGGTGTCCTGTCTGCTACAGACACATCAAGGAAGTCACCAATGTGTGCCCCTTTCTCTAGCCTAGGGATTGGCAAGCGACACCATGCCCACAGGTTAGAGCCGACCTGGTGCCCGTTTGTGAACAGCCCACAAGCTAGGAATGGCTTTCACATGTTTAAATGGCCGAAAGTCAACATATCTCATGATGTGTGAAAACTAGGCCATTCTCATCTGCGTCGGTAAGTAACGCCTTTTCTGAGCACAGCCAGGCGCATTCAGGTGGTGCGGCCCCAGTGGAGGCTCTGTGGGCCGGGAGCCGGGTCCCAGGTGCAGACACAGAGGTCCCACTGCGGGCTAACCTGTGGCTTCTCCTCTCTCCGCAGCTCCGCCCGGATGGCCCTCGTCTTCTTGTACGGCACCCTGAAGCGGGGTCAGCCCAACCACAGGGTCCTGCGGGACGGCGCCCACGGCTCCGCAGCCTTTCGGGCGCGCGGCCGCACGCTGGAGCCCTACCCGCTGGTGATCGCGGGGGAGCACAACATCCCGTGGCTGCTGCACCTGCCCGGCTCGGGGCGCCACGTGGAGGGCGAGGTCTACGCAGTAGACGAGCGGATGCTGCGCTTCCTGGACGACTTCGAGAGTTGCCCGGCCCTGTACCAGCGCACGGTGCTGCGGATACAGCTGCTGGAGGACCGGACCCCGGGCGCAGAGGAGCTGCCGGCGCCCACCGCAGTGCAGTGCTTCGTGTACAGCAGGGCCACCTTCCCGCCGGAGTGGGCCCAGCTCCCGCACCATGACAGCTACGACTCCGAGGGGCCGCACGGGCTGCGCTACAACCCCCGGGAGAACAGATAAGGGGGATGGGCAGGGTGGGCCTAGGTTTGAGAGCCCTGAGGCTCCAAGATGCCCCCAGCCCATGCTGGGTGAAGGCGGAAGCAGAACAGGGCCCTTTCCAACGAATCTGCGGGAAAAGGAACCAATCTTTCAGTGGCAGCTGATTTTACAAATAATGTTGAGACATGAATAGTAAGGTGCTTCCCTCCCATCTTTCCACCTGGTAAGAAAAATTTAGGATTTTAATTCCCCTAAATGACATTCAGAGAACTCGTGTTATGCCTAATTCTTCTTCTGCTCCTCTTCCTCCTCGTGTTGTTTTTGTTGTTGGCTGTGCTTTGAGCTCAAGATAATATTTAGGATCAGTGTAAAGACTTGGTGTTGCCGCTAGATTTTAGCAGCCCTACTATACTGATTCTGGCCTGTAGCCCCTGAGAAAGCCGATTTTACACGGCTGGGTAGAATTTGTAAAAAAGATCCACAGGGCAAGCATGCTGTACATCAGAGTGCGTATAGCACCTTTATAATTTTCAGATCAGGCTTCACAACAAATATTAAAGATTATTTAAATTTGAAGTCGATGTTTTGGGAAATCAGATATAAAAGTTGGTACTGTGTTTGACCCCCACGTTTTTTGGTATACTTATTTGGTAGAAGGCTCTTTACATTCTGATCTAGCAAAATAATGAACAGCCACTTAACGGGAGACACAGCTGAGCGCCTGGACTTCAAGTGGCAGTTTATCTGAGCCCAGATCTCAGTAGCCAGACCCCGTCCCTGTCCCCTGAAGGGAGAGCATTTGGGAGTGGTCCTTTCAAAGAAGAGCCAACGCATTAGTAATTTGTTCTTCAGGCCTGACAGAAGCTTAGCTTCCAAACACAAACAGCACTTAAAATAATTTTAGCAAGGCACGAAGTACCAATTACTACCCACCTCCATCTGATAATTGTCAGCATCGATTCAACTCGGTGCACGGCTCTTTGCCTCTGCTTCCCAGCAAAGTCTGAAATGTATTCCAAGAATTTCAGAACCAAATGAAAATGCAGCTGCTGTGATCCTTAGTAACCTCGTTCTCTGTTGGGAGAGCTCACTTACTCTTCAACTTAATGGCAGACTGTGATCGCTAACTGCATCTGGCACAAAAACATGATCATTATTTTTTAGCTTCTTTTGCTTAATTGGAAACTTGCTTCACAAAAAAAAACACAAAAAGGCTACGATGGGTCTCAGTTGATGAGCTCGTGGCGGCCCTGTGCTTGATGGGGTGGGTGAGGCAGCCCAAGCTCCTTGTGACTGCCCTGGCTTCTGCAATGGGGAAGGGACGAGGCAGCGCGTTCATCCTCAAAACAGTGGAGACAGCACCCCCGGCCAACCAGGAAGCTTCAAGGTGACCTCCAGGGGGGTCAGCCACCAACACTACACCCACATAGAGACACAGCAGGAAAGGGATTGCCAAAATCTGCACTTGCAGTCTCTGGTCCTTAGGAAGTTATGAAAATCAGCACCAGGAGTGAGGGCCTCACTTCCAGAAGTAGTAAGCCAATCAGATGAAAAAATGGCAAGTGCTAATTTAATAAAGCAAGGCAGAGAACTGACATTTATATCAATATCTCTTAAAAGGATCACAAAGAAATGCTGGTAGTCTACTGGCAGAGCCTGTCGCCTATGTGTACATTGTCTTCATTCAAAGAAAGGGCAAACTAATATTTAGACAAATGCTCAGTTTTATTGATTTAATAATTTTGACACTAGGAAATCTCACAGCAGAAGTACAAATCATATGTACAAGTATTTATATCAGTGAAAATTTCCATTGGTGATTTTTTGGCAGAATACTGGTCTTGACTCTGTGGAATAAATGACGACGCAAACGTAGCTGCACAGGGGTGTTCCTGTAAAATGCTTGAATCAATTGTGTGTGAAAGCATCATGCAAATGGCTAATTAAATTGGGTGATGACTGAAAGGTTATAAATCCTTCATTCCAGCTCCACGAGCAGATCCCCTTCTCCAACTGTGTCTCCAGCTTGGCAGTGCACAGATTTCACCTTCAATTTTGAAAAATGCAGGGGGAGGGGAGAGTAAGAATTAGTAACCAGAACCAAGAGGCAGCAGGCTCCTAATCCATTTCTAGAAACACAGAGTCCTGCAGGCTCAGCAGCACAGGTACAAGCCACCCCACCGGAGCCCATCGAAGGGACCCTGGTGAACAGGGAGGCGCCATGGTGGCCGTGGCTCACCCCTCCCCTCTCCCGTCTCCTCTGTCCTCGGCACCCTCACAGTGGCCGGCCTGAGGGCTGCTCTCCGGAGCACTTGCGCTGTGGCCTGCGCTCTGGCCCCTCGCACTGGGCACCTTCAGGTCTAGGCGGGCTCTTCACTGCCAGCCAGGTGAGTTCTAAACCCTAGCCTCCCTCTCTGTGGTTTTTAGGTTGTGGAAATGTTCTCTGAGAATTAATGGAATACTTGGTGTAAAAGAAAAAAAGGAACAAAACACACGACAGTCAGATCAGCGGCTGAGTAAGAGGAGGACCTCCCTAGCCTGGGCGGCACCTTCCTTCTGAAGGGAAATGGAGTCCTTGGCAGGTGGGGCTGTGCGGTCGCCCTTTCCAGCACCATGGGGGTGTGGAACTGTGCCTTTTTGTCCTACCGGTTTCAGTCAATCTTTATCAAGTTTTGCTTTCCCAAGTTTGTGTTCTGACTTAAAATTAGCAAGGAGGGGGTTGAGGTGGGGAAGAGACAGTCATTAGACTTCTTGGAGGCTCTTGCTTGGGCCTGAAAATGAAAATTGGGTTAGAACTAATCGGCCACTGCAGATGCTGCTTGGACTGAAGAGGCTGCTTTCCACAGGGCTCCTGCCTCCATTTAGCAGCCCTGCTAGAGGACGCAGTGTTAGTGATGCAGCGATGACCTGAGGAGAGGATCTGGTTCCTTTGTGAGCTTGTTTTCTCTGGGAGGAAAAGTGGCCGCGCAGGTAGGAACCAGGGCCTGCTGCTTTGCACGGAGGCTTCGGGCCACTTCTGCTCTTCCTGGCTGGGTTGGAACTGAGAGGCCTGGGGACGGGGAGAGGTGAATGGAATGCACAGGAAGGCTCCAACCAGGAGGGGTGAGGGGGACCTAGGCCACGAGGACAGGAAACCCACTACCGCATGACACCACGCCCCTTCAGAGAACTGAGGCCAAGTTCAATTCTGCACTAGCACCTCAGACCTGCAGCACAGGGCCCTTGGCATGCGGCGGACACATGTTCTCGGTCCCCCACAACTAGGCCAAGTAATCATCATGGATGGGTGTCGTGACACTAGGGCAGCACAAATGTTAAATCCCAAAGAACGGACACAAATTTTTACGTGAACAGAAACCAACATTTTCTTGTTCACTTTTTTAAAAAGTAGTTTAGAAAGAATTCCTTAAAAACACTGCAAATCATGCCATTCTACTCTCTACACCCCACCAACACAGTGCAACTGTCCACACCCCTCCAGACCGGCTGGCTGGGCTCAGGAGCCCCTGGCATACACCTGGGCCTCTGTTCTCCCAGCTGGGACCAGGCATGACATCCCCACTGCCCCTTCTCTGAGAATCCATTTCATTGCCTTCTGCAGTGACAGGGCATGAGACAGAGGTTGTGTGTCTCTCTGATGCAAACCTGGTTATGAACTGATGGATCTCTCTTTGCACCTGATGTCCCCAAGGCATGGCCACATGCAGAACATGGCCAGCCTTGCGCTTCCAATCATGCTTTCCGATGCAGATGCTTCCAAACCAAAACGGCCCTCAGAAAAGGATCATTTACCTACTAATGGCATCTTTTTAGTCTTTTTAGTCACAGGAAGAATAATGAAGTTATTGCTTAAAAGGACTTTTCTATTTTCTTCAAGAAAAAAATACACAAGTTTCACTATTAATGAATTTCAGTACTAATATTTTTTTCTCCCTAAATAATTAAGTCCCACATGTACATGGGGTTTCGGCTCCTCTTGATCTGCAACTGAATTGTTCTCTTTGTAGAGAAATTGTCTTGAAGAGTTACATTAATTTTTGCAATCTGTAAAACCATTTCCTGCCGTGTCACCTAACTCTCAGATGACTAACTGCCTTCAAGACAGATGTAAACATTAAAAATTAAAGACCCCTTAATTTGAAAGACATTAAGGTGAAGAACAATTGTTCTTTGACTACCTGAACATAAAGCACAGACTTTTTGGAAGGCATGCTCTCCACGAGGCAGGGACGCATCAGGGCAGAATGCAAAAGCTCCCAATCCTAACGTCCTCTGTAGAAGCAAGGGGGAGAGGGCGCCTCTGTGGCCAAACCACCCATGATTCAAAGGTGGGCGTTCCTCCATCACAGGGCCAGCCTGGGCTGATGGGGACTTAGGGACTCACCGTGCCAGTTTTCCCAGCTGTCATACTATTCTGCATTTTCATGGCTTCAATCACACAAATTTCTTGACCTTCTGCTACCTGGAAAACAAAAATGGGCAGAAGTTTTAAAAGCATTCTAATTTTGCAATAACACTTAGGAATGAAGCCATTAAGAAATTCTTTGTCAAATGCCCCAAAATATGTGTCTATGAACAGCAGCAACAATCCCTAATGTTTCCTATTCCAAGCTCATCTTTAGGAACAGTAGAGAAAAGCCATTCTCTCTCTGATAAAGTCCTCGTTGGAAAAAAACAAAATCCCTGACCCTGGAGAACTGGGGACCCTGGCGGCAGGGCCTACCCTGGGGATCTCTGAGTCTGGCTCTGCCACTAACAGAGATGCTGGGAAATTGGAATGTTTTCCACTTACCTGAAATGTCCAGAATAGGCAAATCTCTACAGACAGACTCGAGGTTGCCTGGGGTTGAAGAGGGAAGGGGAGTCACTGCTGAAGGGTACAGGGTTTCTTTTGAGAGTGATAAAAATGTTCCAAAATTGATTGTGTTGACAACTACACAACTCTGAATTGACTGAAACCAGTGAATCGTACACTTTAAAGGGCTAAATTGTATGTGAATTACATCTCAGTATAGCTGTTACAAAAAAAAAAAAAAAACCACCACCAAATGTACACATTTCTGTCTATAGTCCCGGGGAGCTGGGAACAGCTCGGCCCTGGCGCCACGAGGACCACTGTCCCATCCTCTGCAGGACACAGCGAGTACCCAAAACAAGGCACAAGGCAGCTTCCGGAAAACCCCTCCAGACACGGGAATGACTTCCAGAGCTACATGCATTCCATGCTAGGAAACTGGGAGCGCCCACGGGCCTTTGCTCAGACTGTGTTCAGAGAAGCCAGGCTGAGCTGGGTGTAAGCCCACTGGGGTTAAGCCCGAGGCTTCCCTGCAGGAGTTAGCTGCAGCTGAAAACCATGCTGCGCACCCACTTCGCTCTGCCTCGATGGGTCAGCATCCTGAGCCGACCAGGTCTCTCTTTTGCCTCCCAGTCTTTGAAACGGGCAAGTCCAGGTTCCTAGGGCCATGGCTATGTGGTGTGGGTGGGTGTCCTGGCATGGGGCTCCTGGCCCTTCACACCACTGTGGCCATATTCGTCCAATGCCACAGAAGTGCCTAGAGAATGTTCTTTCCTGAAATCCCCAGATGATCTCCAAGTCCCCCTCTGGGCCCCCCGTGTGGCGCAAGCTGTCTTGCTGGCACTCTGGAGCGCCTGAGCCGATGTACTCTTTTCCTCTGCTGTTCAGGTGGTGGGCTGCTTTTTCCTGGCACAGAAATATAGGAAGAGAGACGATGCCAAGGCTTCGGCGCTGGCACGGAGGAGAGACACCGCGCTGAGGAGCTGGGCCTGGAAGCGCTGCTCGCGCTGCCCTTTTTGATTCATTTTCACCTGGCATCTGCATTCCAGGGAGAGCGAAGAATCGGCCTCGAGGGCTGTTTGCAGGGGGACGGGAGAGGCAGCGCAGAGACAATGCAGAGGCCCCCGTCAGGGATGTCAGAACAGTCACTCCCTCCAGTTGGCATTTTAGAGCCTTTTTTCTCTCTTCAAAGGCAGGCAGAGACCAGGGAAGCTAGGAGCAGGTCCAGTTCACTGCAGCACACCTGCCAGCCAGCGCCACACAGGGGACCCTGGAAGCCTGGCTGTGTCCTCTTAGAAGCTGGACTCACTGTGACCGACTCTGACCTAGGACTGAGCACTCAGGCAACAGGACCGGGGACTCTGGGAAATGGATCCGAGACTCAACAGAACATGGTAGAAATGCCATCCAAAAATGAGGAGTCCACCCTCCCGCTCTGGGCACTGTTCTCTCTCCAGGTGGAGGAGCTTCCTGGGGACTGCATGCCGGCCTCCCACACACCCACCCAGCCCTTCCTCTGCAGGCATCTGAGGGCCCGGGACTGGCCAGAGCCCCGTCCCCCCGCCATGCACATTGGCTTCACATGGGTGGCACAGCCCCTGCCCTCTCTGCCAGTAGGTGTGCCCTTGCACCACACGTCCCCTCCCATCCCCTTGCTCAGAATCTGCGGGCTAGACAAGCAGACAGCTCCTGCTTCTGTTTTACAGGATCTTCAAGTAAGCACATTAGCAACTAAACTGCAAATATGAAGAAATGCGGCCTGGGGATTTCCCAAGGTCACGCCAGGGGCAAAGGCCAGCCTGACCCGGCTACAGCTCTACTCTGGGCCCCGCCAGGGCCTGGGAGCAAGCGGGTGGTGGACAGGAGCTTAAGGGCTTCTGCTGTGGCTGCCACTGACCATCTTTCTGGCTGGCTCTGTGCTTCTAATGTGGGCTATTTGTAAAGAGGTAACGCACAGGTAACTGCAAGTGCTGGGTCCCCAGTTGTTCATCAGAACAAAACCTCGGATTTAGCCCGAGACAATCAGGAAAAGTGGGGAGGCCTGAAATTCAAATAGTCCTTCCGTCTGATTGTGAGAGTCCGGCAATTCAGTTCAAAGGACTTTAAAGAAGGCGTGTCCCCACTGAAGCGATCCCATCTTCTGCCCCACCCAAGCACAGCACTGAATCATAGAATTAGATCCTCCCTGCTCCATCCACCTTTCATTCCTGTTTCCCCTCCCTAGTTCCTCTCATGGTGTCTACTAGTCTACTTAGATTATTTAGCTCTATCCTATCTATCTAATCTATCTATCTTAGAGACAGAATCTCGGTCTGTTGCCCAGGCTGGAGTGCAGAGGCACCATCTCAGCTCACTGCAACCTCTACCTCCCAGGTTCAAGCGATTCTTCTGCCTCAGCCTCCTGAGTAGCTGGGATTACAGGCGTGCACCACCACACCCAGCCAATTTTTTGTATTTTTAGTACAGATAGGGTATCACCACATTGGCCAGGCTGGTCTCAAATTCCTGACCTCAAGTGATCCGCCCACACCTTGGCCTCCCAAAGTGCTGGGGTTACAGACGTGAGCCACTGTGCCCAGCCTAGATTATTTAGCTGTAAATGAAAAACTAACACACTTCTCTATTAATTTTGCACCATCTGTTTTGTAGACCGTTTTCCCTAATTCATCCCCAAAAGATGGTGCTTAAAAACTTCCTTGATGCCTTACAAAATAGTGAGATACATCTTGTTCAACAGAAACATGTTCTACCCCAGCACGCACACACACACACACACACACACACACACACCCACACACACACACACACGTGAGCTTAATTGAATTTCAACTTGTTTCATCCTTTGGAAAAAATCGAGTTGGAGAACCAAATGTGGTACAAACCGAATGTCAAAGAATGCAATGGAAACACAAACTACACCTGCCCCAGTCTGTGGGAAGAGGCTGGCACTCGAGGGCGTGCTCCAGGGATGGGTGGGCATTGAGCTGGGCTCCTTCCAACAATAGCAAAATGCCAGCACTCGGCCCTTGGGAGCAGGGGCTGTCACCTTAGGACTTTGGAGCCTTGCTCCCAGCAGTGCTGACTCTTGCAGAATGTGTCGCACACCGTGGAGTACACGCAGGGTACACCAGGGAGCTGGGCAGTGAGCCCAATGGTAGCAACACCTTCCGGATTGCCCGGGGTAGCTGGGAAGCCGAGCATTAACTGGGTGCGCAGAGAGGGCCCTCCAACATTCCATCTCCATCAGACGCCCCCATGTGCGGGGCCCATTCCTGCAGGATGTATGCGCACGCTTCTCCAACACTTTTGTGAATCATCTCATAAAGACTTAATGATTGTGACAGGATGTCTCCAATGTTGGGCTTACAAAATGGTCACAAGCCTCGCAAGTCTTTTTGATGAACCTAGTGGGCCTGATGTATTTCCCCGCTCCCTGTCTAATTGGTGTAAAGTTTGGAGGCCTGAATCCTGTATCTTTCATCCAGCTTATTGCATCCTCTCCTTTGACACGAGGTCAAGGTTCACATTCGCATCCGATTATCAGAGCGGCACTCATTAAGCGGGAGTCGGCCTTGCCCCAAATGAGGCTTGAGAGAAACCTCGGCCCATTTACTCAGCAGATTTTCGCCTGTCGCGGGGGCCCGAGTGTCACCCAGCGTTGCTCTGTGCTGAAGAGCTGCAGACACCTCCAGCTGATGATGAATTGTGAGTGATGGGAATCAAATCCCGTAAAGCCAGCTGCTTGCCATGGTCGGCAAAATGACTCTAATGGATATAGGCTGCCAATTTTCCAGTTTTACTGGCAAGTCTTCCAAGTGTAATTAAGGGAAGTTATAAATGATATGGAAATCTATCAAGTTCCATTTATTTTCAGAGGACTCTTTCCCCAGAGACTTTTATCTTCAAGCTTATAGTATGCTTTGTTGTGCTAATGATTTAAACCACTTCTTACTTCTGATTAAAGCCCCCAATATCCTTCTACCAAGTTCTCTTCACTCCTTCCACGAAGATTAAAAGACAGAGCACCTTCTCCCGCACATGCCCCCTCTCAGAAAACATGCTAAGACAGGGACACATTTGGCAATGCCGATCATTGAAACTGCAAACTGCCACGACCACGAAGAACGCTCAAAGAAAGTGCAGGAAGAAAAAGAGAAGAGAACGGGGGAAAAAAGACCACCAAACATAAAAGGAAGCCCCCACAAGCACAGACTTGAAAGCGGTGCTCAATACCAGATATTCATCAGAAGGTGGTGTAGCTCACTAATGTTATTTGATTTGGAATAAAAGCATGAAAATGATGGCAAAGGCCTAAAATTGGAGATGTAAAGGATGACTGCACAGTATTCCATTTCTCAATTTCATCCTTCAGAGCCACAAAATGGGGGTGATACAGTGAGTGGATGAGATTTACAGTAACAGCTGTGGTCTCCCACACAAGGGAGGCCCTTCTAATGGACTGAGGTCTGTTTGGAACAGACGGGGAGTAACAAAACAAGGTTCCCTATTAAGAGTGTGTAGTCGTATTTCTGATAAAGAAAATGACAAGGGAGTCAGGTCTCCTTTAAAACAGCCCCATCCTCTTTTTGTTGCCCAAACCCAGGGCTGTTTTAAAGGTGTTATCGTTGAGATAGAGGCCAGGGGACGTTCACAGCATCGAGTCTCCCCGCCCCCCAGGAAGCCCACTCTCTAGCAACTGTAAGGAATGCAGAGGAAACGGTGCCAGTGGCATATGGCTTTCCACTGTGCTAAACATTCATACAAAAGACAGGTTCATCAGTCATTGGAGTATCTGGATAAAAAATTAGCTCCTGATGGATGGTATTTTGAGCTTACCTGCTGCTAGTACATTACCAGAGAAACATAGGTTTTGAAACCCACATGACATTAGAAACTGCAGACCATGAAATACGACACGTGCAGGAGCACACGATGTAAGCCAGATTATACAAAATAATAAATAAGCTATTTAAACCCTCTGCCTAAAATTGGGCCCGCTGCAAGGAACCCTGGGTCACTTCTACGCAGGCCAATTAATGCACAGCATCTGCTGTACAGAAGCAGGGCATGAAGCACTTCCGAATGATTTCGGCAATTAAAAGAAAACTGTTTCCTGCCTGTTCAGACGGCAACTGTTTCGATGCAAGAGTGAGCACCAAATCACTGTGTGCAGCTGAAAAATTAAGTCCCCTTTTTGGGGAAGAAGGGTGGGTGGGAGGAAGAATTTTTATGGAAAAAGGAGGCTTCTTTTGTTGTCCTACATTCTGTGTTTTTCTGCCAAATTAGACAGAAGGCTCGGAGGGCTTACCAGCCCGCTGCAGTTTCCACTTCTGCAACGCCGGGCCACCGGAAAAACACGGATCAATATCAGCCCTGCTGACTATGCCACAAAAGTGAAAATCCCTCCATTTCATTGTTAAAGGCTGGTCTGCTTGGAACACAGGTGCCTGAATGCCACACATTTTAAGGCCCTTAGATCTGAAGAAAGGTTCAGTTAACAGTCACAAAAAAAGGCATCTCAGATTGAGTGAAAAGGCACTGCTCGCATCTGATTATATTAATAGCAACTTCCTCTGAGCCGGTAAGATAGGCTGGTAAATATCCCCTGATATTTCCTGAAAAAGAAACGTGTATTCACATCCCAACATCTTCATGTAAAGCGAGACGGGGAGGAGGCCACGGGAGACTGTAGTATTTGAGCAAGGATGGAACCATTATCAAATTACAAAGAGAGACCAGGCGGGCAGGAGACGTCCGCCCAGCCCTTCCTCCGGCTGAAGGCTCCTTTAATGGCCCATGCACGAGCGGCCTCACAATGGAGGGCGCGGGAACCCAGACGCCAACCGTCCAGCCCCGCTGCTGGCTTGGGACTTCAGGCACACATGCCATCTGCCTGGTGCTCCCCTTGTCTCTCGAGTGGGGCTCCCCAGAACTGGGCAGCACCCAAGGGGCTAAAGGTAAGAGTACAGACTTGTGGCCGATATAAAACAAGTCCAGTTTCTTTTAAAATTACTTAAAATGAAGAAAAATATGACTCCCTACTGCCCTCTAAGTTAGCTCAAAATCAGAGCCAAAGCCTACAGTTACAAAGAGAACTAGTGAAAACTGATGTCATTCACAATACCTTCGGAAATTAGCCTGGACCCTCTACCTTTGTGAAGCATGCTACTTGAAAGGGCTCTGTGAAAGGATGATTTTTTTGTAAACTTTTATTTTTATTAAAAGAGAAAAAGATAGTTTACATCTTGGTAAGGCTGAGAATGGTCACTTACAAAAATGTTGAAAACAAAGAAAACACACCTTCCACTCCCAAGCAGATCACTCCTGAATAATCAAATCAAACGCCAAGCTTGGAGAAGACTCTGCTATAATATTTAATATACTGATCCACATAAATATTTTTTATTTTATATTGATAATTATCATTGAGTATATTAAACTGTAAAAATTCCCAGATTGTTACCCCCAACAAAAACCAACTCTTAACATTTAAAAATAAATGTTATCTGGAAAAGATTAAAAGGCCAAATCCAGGGGGCGTCGTTACCTCTGAAGAAGACAGGACAGGAATGAGATGGAGGAGCTTGCCACAGGGGAACTTCATGTTATATGGAATGTTTCATTGTTAAATAAAATTCGAAACACATATGGAAATGGTGAACAGAGGGCACAGGAGTGCTTGTTGGATTCTTCTCTGTAACTTTCTGCATGTTTGTAGTATTTCATAATTTTAAAGTTTTATAAAATGTTAACAAATGCATGGATCTCTGTGTACATGCTGTGAGGTACAATCTGAGGTTTGGGTGAAAACTGGCATCTTGTCAAATAAACTGCTTGAGTAACTATTGCTATAAAACGTATAAATTTAATTATTGCAATTATTTTGTGATTGTAAATCAAGGTATCCAGAAACTGGAAAGTCTGTGAAGCAGCCAGGCTAGCCCCTCTGCCAGGGAAGGATGCAGTGAACGAGCCTGGGCTGCATGAGGCACACAAGCGCGATGCCAGGCAAACACCCGTCGGGAGGGCCCAGCCCTGCCTTCTCGTTAGGATACTTGAGAGCTTATGAAATTTTAAAATCTTGTTTAAGAAATAAAAAACAAAGGTATCTCACCAAGTTTGCCAGTTCTCCATGGTCGGCTATAAGCTCAGTTACATGAGGCTTAGAGACAAAGGGGAGGTGGGGACGTCATACTCTGAGATGGGATGGGGTGCCTGTGTCTTGTGGCCCTGACTGCGCACCTGCTTGGGAGCCTGCCCTGTCAAAAGAGCACGTGCAAGGAGGAAACAAAATCAGGGTGAGGTGTAAGTGGCGGTGCTACCGACGCTCACAATGTGATGCTTCCACTGGCACACTGTACAGTAGGCTGTTTCTTGCCTTTAAGGCGTTGTCCACAAGAGGAACAACCGCAAACACCTCACTGTCCCCTGCTAAAGGTCAATTCCATCACGAGGTGAATTTTTCATCTTGGCCCCACCAAAATATCCCGAAGTCTATCTAATATTGAATGGGCTTATTCGCAAGAAAAAGCAGCAACAGGTACTTAATTTCAATCTATTCTTTCACCTGGTTTCACTAATCGTTAAGAAAGAAAGAAATGCAGATGAGTATATAGCCAGCTTATGGTTCGTTTCTCATTTAATTGTTTGGTGTATTAAATAAGATGAGTATTTCTGATGCAAATCTGCAATGACTGCAGAATACAAACATTACTTGAAAGAATCTTAACTAAATGCAGTATTAAAATGCCTCCTTGGGTGACTATCTTATGGGGTTGTTTTGTTTCTGATATCAAAAAGCTAACAAAGCTAATGTGCTCATCATGACTTTATTTGACTTCAAAGTCAAAGTGAAAATTATGCAATAAATTCAGCAGCTATAAGTCTAATTTAACATGGAAAAATGTATTCTACCGTTATTCTGAAAATATATATATTTTTAACATTTCTGTTCAAGAGTATCATAAAGGTAGAAGTTTGAAACAGTTGAGTCATGATAACTTTGATTACAGAAGTGCTCCCAGTTTACAATAGTGTTATGTGTCTAAGAAAACGGGATTGTTTTCAAACTGAAATGAGTTACTGCAGAAACATTTTCAGAAGGCATATAAAAAGGCACATAAAATTTATTCTATCAGTTGTTTCCTAAATTATATTCGTGATTCTGGACCTTAATAATCCACTGTACTTTCTTATTGATTTGCTCGCTTACCTGCATTTTACTGTATATTAACATCCTCTCTCCACGTGTTCAGAAAAACTATTACACAATCATTTAAAATGTGACCTGCCACATTTAATGTTAAATAGTACATAATAGACACTGAAAAAGTTATTAGGAACTTTTGCTGTGTGAACCCTACAGAAGCCCTTCAGATAAAACACAGCTTCTGTGTTTAGGGCAGGCTGAGTGTTTCAAATTAATCAGTTCACAGGCCTTGGAACACCAAGCGCCCCGAGTGGATTCATTACTTCTCGACGGCCACCCCACATCTCTTCTTCCTGAGGTTTTTAAACTGGGTTCAAATTGTTTACTTCACAAAACACATTTGTTCATTACGATTTATGTGACACTTTTTTAGAACTTATTTCCAGGCCCACCATTCTAAGATTGGTCAAGTTTTACTTCAGCTAAACAGAAACATGATAGATTACTGGAATTTAAACTATAAAAAGTAACATTTCAAAGAAAAACAGAATACTTGTAAGGTCCTTAGTTGTTTTGGGGTCCTTATTTTCCTTGAAAATACACCAAGGAGACTGACTCCATTATCTTCCCACCCATAAAAGGGGAACCTCGTTCGGCTATTGTTAGTGCGGAGGAACACACGACACGCCCCGCGGTGTTAAAATCACTTAAAACTGCAAAACTTCAACGTGACAAGTAGTGTTTCCTCACAATGGCCTCAAGTAAGTGACGTGCCTCTGGTCCAAGGAAACTTCTTGTGTTTTAATTACACTAAGCAGAATTTAACTACAGAAGTTGCTCTAAGAGCCGACGATGAAACTTCTCAGGCGGCATTGGGTTTCGATATTAGTGGTTTGGGACAGTTTTCACAAGCAGTAATTCAAGAGAAAAGACTGTTTCATCAAAACACAATGGCACAGAATATGAAAGGAAGTTCTGCAAGTACCAAAAAAGACAAAAGCAAGTATACGCCCCACCTGAGCAGCCCCCGCAAACAGAACTTAGGAGCGAGCTGACAGATCCCGAGGTCCTGAGCCTGTTCACCGCACGTGCCCCCCAAGTACTCTGACTTTAAAGGAGTGCATAAAATATAGGCCCCATTGCTCTGCCGTAACATATTTTTAACAGTTCTCAAACCATTCTTAATGAGTACACACATTTAATTATTGGTGGGTGTTTTTAATATCTGAGCTACATCAATGAACTGAGGACTGATATCACATTGTTCCCATTTACGAAATGCCTTGCTTTTCTACGTTCAATTATTAACCAGGAAATGCAGTGTACAAAGGCCAAACCCTTTCGGTATGTGGGAAAGTCAGATCAGGAGCCAGCAGCTGTTAAGAAACCAGAAGGCTGCGCTCATCTGCCCTTGGGAGCGGCCCCGTTTACTGCCTCTGAGCAGCCTCCTTGAGGGCCCTGTGAGGGGCCAGGGCTGCAGTCACACCCTCTTGGCCTCCAGGCTTGAGGCAGGAGTGGTCTCCCTCCTCCCTGCCCTCCCTCCCTCAGCTCCGGTTTGGATTCAGGTGTTAGAAAAGGATTTAAGGAAAACACTTACTTGAAACACACACACACACACACACACAATTTTATAATTAAAGCCACACAATTAGGAGTGACAAGCTCAGGCTGGCAGTATACAGACTAGATGCCTTCCAGAAAAAAAAAAAAACTTAAGAAAAATGAAAAAAAAAACCAAAACCCTTACATTGTTTACCAACCTACATATCTAGTCACTAGAAGATTCCACTGACAGCTCTGATAATGTCATGTGCAAGTGAATGATTCTTAATGTCAAGGCCAAGAGACTATCCTCTTATGACCCTAATTCTGGAGAAGGAAGATGTCCTCCCCTGAATTTTACACACACACACCCCTAATTTTTCTTATGGCCGCTCCCAAATCCTTAACACGTGGGCATTAGACAGTCTTAAAAAGGGCTTTCTTCCAGGAGTATCAATGCTTTAAAAGCAAACAACAATTCACAGCCATGTAGCCTCTTTTATGCCTTTCTGAAAAAGTGGACAGTTCTATTTCTGTATCACCAGGTAAAGCAACTGTTAAGTCGGTTTTCTAACTTCACATAATAGTTTCAGGGCTGGTCATTCAAACAACTAAAACTGATCATGTTTTCTTAATATTCACATTTATTGCAAATACTTTTCTAGAAGCCAATGCCAACTACCTGATTTTTTCCTCAGTGTTAAGCGGATATTTTATCTATACTAATTGAGAAATCAGGAGACACTAAAATGTAAGTCCCAGTGACCTGAGATACAAAATGGAATCACCATCTCATCCATGAGAGACAGTCATGTCTGGATGCTATTTTCCTGCACATGAATAAAAATGCAAGTATTTAAGTGTACCCGGAAATCTGGTTGCCTCCTAAATTGTTTTCTTTTCACTTTTGCCGCTCATCAGTAGAGATTTCTATCCATGTTCTAAGAAAATGTGTGCATCCTACCAATTCATCCATAGTAAGTTATCTCGAGGAAATAATACAGCTTTGATTTGTGCTTTAATGTCACAAGATCAAGATGAAAAACTTCAAACTGTGATGCTACATTTTATTTACCAAGTAAGGGAAGTGCTCTGGTACTGTACAGATTGCAGAATTAACCTTTCCTCAACTCTTCTTCCCAATTAGACATTTGTTCCAGGAATCATGCAAAAAGTTCCTCATTGGAGTCTTATTCCCTGGCATGACTTCATGGATGCTTTGAGCACAGCATACTAGAGAGTAAGCAGCACTTTTAAGGAAAGTACTTCCCAAAACACTGCATTTGCAAAATGACGGAATGAATCTGGCCTTCTTTCTGCTTCACTCCCAGATCATTTGGGAGGAGAAGCGCTGAGGGTCCTGGCACCAACCTAATGCAAACGTGAAACAGGTCGACAACACACAAAATCGATTTTGCTGTTTGGTGGGGGTCAGTTAAGAAAGAACTGCAAAGAGCCGAATTGTGCTGTGCCGTTAGCCATCGTTTTGGAAGGGGAAGTCTGAGACCAGCATGTCCTGCAGAGACACACACAGCCCTTACCGCGTCTCCAGGCTTGACAGAGACAGCCACCACCACTCCGGGCATCGGGGAGCGCAAAACACTGCTTGTGTCCTCAGTCACTTTTTCCAGCATAAATCTGTTCAATTCTGCGGCAAGTTTGGTTAAGATATTCACCTTGTACTTAAGGGAAAAACAAAACAAAACCATAAGTGAGTTCAAATGAACTTTTCCTCAAAAGTAGCATTCATTCTAAATCAATTTTTAGCTTTTAAATTCAAATTACAGTAACAGCCTTAAATTCAAATGGTTCTCAATTGCTGCACACATCAAAATGTATTTGTTTCTGTCATATATTGAGCTGTTTCAGAAATTTCTTGAAATAAGGGCTATTCCAGTTATTAAAATTAATCATTGATAAATATCATCCTGTATCTTTAAGAAAAACATCTCTAAACGTTATGAAGAAAACTGAGAATCTTGTATTCCCTTCACCACCTACAAACTTATCCCCATCAAGGAAAATCCCGTGAGCTGGGCAGGCCCAGGGGATGGAGGAGGTGACATGTGGACCGGCGCCAGTAGATGGCAGCAGATGGCTGTCGCAGCTTCCCACAGCCCTCCAAGAGCGGCTGCACTACGTATCAGTAAGTTAAGACAATGGGCTTCAGTGTTCATTTTGGGCAAAATAGTATTTAAAATTCCGTTTTTTCAGTGACAGAAAATGTTATATTAATGACTGAAAAAGTTGGCTTTTCTTAAAGGCACTACATAGTCTTTCTGATGTAACAAGATGGTTAGGAAAAGATGAAGATAATGAGAATGCCTTCTGCACTGAGAGACAATAACATCAAGATGTTATAAACACTGATGGAAAATACACACAGACAAGTATATTCATGGCACCTTCTGTAGGTGGCTCTCAAACAATCGGGCATATTCAGGGCAGTTCAGTGAAGCAGAACATTTCAAAAAAGAGAATTCCTGTCCTCTCCGTGAATAAATCCATGAGCCACAATTTGATCTATCCAAACAGAAAAAAAGATAAAATGGTGGAGGAAGTGTCTCTCGGTGAAATTGGAACCACCACCCGAAGGTTCTGGATCCCTACCAGGTCTGATTTCTCTTGGGTAAGAAAGAAGCAGCAGTGAGACAGCTCCATTTTGTTCAAAAAAACTTGCTGTAACTCAAAGCCTCCTGTGGGCATCATGATGGCAGGGATGCAAAAACAAAATATAATTCCCCCTTTAATTCTGCGTGGGGACGGCGGGAATCTCTAAGTGCCTCTTCACAGGGCCTACTGAAAAGGGTGGGGGGAGAGCTTTGATGGCCTAAGTTCCAAGTGGATTTGCGACACTGTGACAGGTTGAATAATAACATCTTTTGCATGTTTCTTTACTCCTGAGTGTGTGTT
The DNA here is from genome assembly GCF_028878055.3 of Symphalangus syndactylus. Classification (NCBI taxonomy): domain Eukaryota; kingdom Metazoa; phylum Chordata; class Mammalia; order Primates; family Hylobatidae; genus Symphalangus; species Symphalangus syndactylus. Next base: position 19,797,776 of record NC_072437.2, read on the forward strand.
TTGCAATCAAGACATAGAAGCGTCTGCCAGTTTCTGAAGGATATGATCCTTAAGTGAAATTACAGTGCAAATAAAAGCTTTTTGCTCCTATTAAAATTCATCTGAGTCACAAGTGGTGAGGGAAAAAGCGAGGAGAGTGCATGCTGCTGTCAGTCTAATAAACATTCTGGGCAGAGGGACTATTTATCAGTGATGAATTGTACCTCCAAGTCCTTCATTAAATCAATGGGGGAGGGTGTGGAGGGACAGAGAGGACTATAATTGGACCAAATTGCACAGTTTTCATATCTGTGCTGTCTGCCATGGGGGAAAATATCCAACATCACTAGAAGCATCAGAGTCAACAAAAAAGTTACTTTTCTAGTTGGTATCGCCCTGAGCTGCGCCTTCTGTGTGACTGACTTACGACCTGCCTTGTTCAGTTTTCAGTGTAGCACACAGATCTATTTTTTTCTTGTTTTGCAGAATTCGACTTCAAAATGTGAAACCTAAATTCAGGAAAAGTATCTTCATACGTTGAGAATATGATTTACTACATTTCACCACAGTGGCTATACTCCAAAACTAAGTTTAGTTATATCACAGATCAGCCTGCATATGAACAAAGTGCTAAGACTGTATTTAGCTTCATTTCTCCCCAGAAATTACAAGATTCTGACGAACACTGGATCCTTTTACTATTTTTATAATTTTCATCTTTCAGATTCCTTTCTCTGTAGGACTCCTGCTTTGCTTGGAAAGAGATGTAAAAGAGTCACAAACTCAATGCCTTTAGATGCAGTCTTTGTTACTGATGAGATGTTCCTTTTCCTTTTGTATTTGTTTATTGTTCTTAAATCTGTTTGGGGGATAAGTGACTTATTGTAATAGCAAGTAAAAAATAACAACGGGGTAAACTCCTCCAGAGAGGCCTTGGTGCAAACAGTTGGTTTAGAAATGACCTTTCTGAATATAAAAAGAGAAGGCAGAGAGAGATTCTCTTTTTAAGGTTATCTTTGATGTTGTCCTGACCCCGTGAGTGTACCACACAAACATGCCTTCTTAAAACAGCCTCTCAGCTGGCCTGTGCTGTGCCGCACAGGGCGCGTGCCGGGATGGGGGCCCAAGTGGGGTGCAGCATATGGGCCCATCAGAATGAACTGCCTGGTGAGAACCGTAAAAGCTTTTTGATGCCCCAGAAAAGTCATTTAAGAATGTACACCAGGGCTTTCCAAGCTTCTGATCAAAACTGCTATTTACTGGCATCTCTGGATTCTTTGGCGGCACAAAGAGCCAATGCTTTGTGAGACTTCAGGAATGTGCCCCTACCTGGACCGTGGGGTACAAGCTCGGTTTCACCTTGGGCATTTAACTATTCCTCATGGGTTGTGCGAAACTCCCTTAGAGAGTTTTGATTTTAAGTTTTTGTGGTTGTTTTCAAGAAGATAAATCACAAAGTTGATGTTTGAGGGTAGCAATCCAAGACTCTGAAGGCTTGTGGACAGGACAGAGTAGCAGGATCCCAGAAGCAGCCAGGTTTTCCCGCTGCCTGGGTAGGATGAGGGAACATGCCAGCATGGATGACAGCAGCTGCCTGTGGGTGGGGCTGGGCTGCCATGTGGCGCCGGAAGAGGATTCACTCCAGTGAGCTCGGGGCTGGTCAGTGCGTGGCCTTCACTCCGCTGGCTTGGGAAGGTGTTCTCCAGACCACACCGCCAAATGAAAAAAGTGTTCGTGAAAAACAGCTCACCACGTAAGTGAGAACAGAACAGCTGCTCTCTGGGCTTGGCCTGGTGGGACTCCTCAACCCACACAGAACAGTAATGGGAGGGAATGTGGTGTTATCTAATGACCCAATGACGGAAAAGTGGCCCCAGCCCGGGTCTCTAAGCAAATTAATTTTATGGCCTCTACAGTGTGAAACCATGTCTAACAAGAGAATTTCTCCCAGAAGTTTAAAAGAAAGAAAAGGAATCACAGCTGACATGAAAGGGTCAGGAAGAAAGCCACAAGAGCTGGACAACGACAAGAAACGCCAGTGGGATTGTTTTTAAAACTGTCACGCAGCTCTTCCATGGACCTGATGAAAGGCTGGGGGCTGAGAGTGGTTGCTGCAGCAGGAGGAGGAGGCTAGTCACAGTCTGAGTGAGAGAGGGATGTTATCACTGGACCTCATTAAGAAAAGCATCCTGCAACTGGGCATGTGTGCCTGCACCCCAGCACCCTAGAACTCAGCACCCCAAAGACAGCAAAAAATCACCCACTTTGAGGCACGCTCCACTTTGACGGATACACAGAATACCACCCTGGAGGCTTCTGTACTTGTACAGTACATGCACCTCCTCACAGCGTTAAATCCACCCACTTCTTTCCACAGCCTGTAGAAGTACCAGTAATGTAATTCTGCAGACCCCATGCGCTAAATGTTGCAATGATCCCGAGGTCTGCGGCTGCTCCCGAGGTGAGCGCTTGCAGTTTGCTGTACAGTTTTCAGCTGTGATTTCAGAGCCTCCAGTGCCACTGTCAACCTCCGTTCCTCTTCAAGTGGGCTCACTTCCAGTTTCCATTTCTAAGTCATTCTTCCAGTAACAATTAGGACACGTACAGTTGACTGACTGTTAATGCTCTTTCATGTCCTCAACTGTTGGCCATCTCAGTCAATACCAATTCAAGGGCAGGTGCTATCTTTGACTGTAAATCACTGTGCATCAGCTACCTTGAAGCACTGGCCCCTCACTAAGTAAGGGGGCAGACACTTCTTCAAAGATTAGGCTCTCTTCCTAGTCAAGGTTTTACACCTTCTGGCCCCAAAGGTCTCCAACATTAAGCTCTGTCTTCATTTCTGCAGCGTGGCAGTGACAGCAACACTCAAATATTCCCCTAAAGGTCTACTGTCCTAACTCAGAGCTGGAGAAATAGTGTCAGTGTTTTTAAAGTGATGGAAAGGGCGAAATGCAAAAATGATGCATCTTTAAAAACACTGGCGTGTCGGAAAAGCAGAGAAAAACTAGATATAAATTAAAACAGTTCAGTGGAATGAGACTTGTAATTCAACCACATTCTACTCTCCTAAATTCTTTGTAGGGTACACAATTATCACTTGAGGAAAAACATAGCAAGGTTCGGAGCTATACAAAATAATTTCTCTCTACTTCCGCACAGGGCCCAATTGCCTGGTATCTGAGCTACACCACCACCACAAATCTCCAAGACACAACAGTGACAATACACAGAAGTGAAGCCTACGGCCGTCCTTCCTTTGGAGGTGCAGCCCAGGCAAAGGAGCGGACAGGAACAGGCAGCAGCTAAGGAGCAGGGCAAACCACAGCCTCCTACAGCTGCAGTCGCTGGAACAGCCTGTTAGCATAATGCTGTGACAACTCCATCAGTGCAGTCTCAAGGTAGCTGTCAATCAGGATGCATCATTTAATCCAACAGCACTCGGAGGACTTTCTCCTACAACCCACATGACAGCATATCTACAGCTCTATTTATATCAGCGCCCAGTTGTGTTTACAATGTTGTTGTAATTAGAAAAGATGCAACAGGCAGCAATATTATTGAGATTTCCATTTTGTAGTATTGCCCTGTAAAGTGTGATCTTGCTTCACAGAGTCATGCTAAATGACAAAAGGCTATTTTCTTCAATCTCCCAGCTCAGACAGCACTTCATTTGCAGCTATCTATAATTAGATTAATGGTGTAGTGCGGTACAAAGCAGGCCCACTTCACATCAGATAGCATATGAATTAGGACAAACACTTATTTCAATTCCAGGCAGAGAAAGCAATGACTGGGGTATTTAGCATACCCTTTATGGTGGAATGAGATGTTAATTGTGTACCATTACCTCTAAACTGCTTGCTTGTTGTATAAATCACTGTGCTAATTGATGCAGAGATAGAAATGTAGCCACAGGCGAGAAAGCAAAGGAATGAGAGCTGAAGATGGTGGATAAAGGATTATCGAGTCAAACCATATGGAGATGAGGTTCCTTTGAAACCTTTGCTTTCTGCCCATGAGCAGGATTTCTTCATATACAGCAAAACTCTGGTACAAGAAAAATTAATTTCACATTCCTTTTTAAAAACACAAATTCCTTGTAGAAGTTCTGGCTGCCAGAAATCCAAATAATAGGTATGTGGAATTCATCTTAATATCCATTTATAAAAACATGGAATGTGTAGTTTTCAATAGTCACAGCTCCTCATCTGGGTTTTCGAAAAGCTCATGGGTTAATAAGTAACACTTGTAAACTATACCTGAAGCAGATGTTTCTGACCCATCCACAGGGCAAAAACAAATTCTTTCCCAAGGCTTGAAGTTGTTCTTTTAGACAAAAAAAAAAAAAAACCACCACAAAACAAAAAACCCACACCACCACTATGCTGGCTTAGTCTGTTATAGACTCTAATTGTGTAGAAACATTTATTCAGGATGTGAATCCCCAACAGAACAGAATCATTTTCATCTACCATTAAAACAACGATTTTAACACCATCACCCAAACACTGAAATCTGACTATTCCAACTTGAGATATTCTTCCTTGTTTTTCTAAAACTAGCAAAAAAATAGAAGCAAGTAGTAATTTAAAAGCTTCCGTTTTAAAATCTCTGAATGTTACTCTTCCCTTTTAAAATGTCTTGTTCTGCCCTCAACAACTCTTAATAGGGTAAAAAGGAGTGTCTCAAAAGCGCACATATAGAAATCAAATGTTTCATCCCACAAGTCAAACCGTCGGTGATCCACAGATAAACGTGCCCCTGGGAAGTTCATAAATCAAGTGCATGTGTCCTGAGTACATGCTCACGTTTTTTCACTAGCAAGGCAACACTGAGGTGCAGATTAGTGCTGTGGACCTTCTCACAAATTCAGCTGCTTAGTAATTAGCACTGTTACAACATTTTACGCAGAGAACAAACGCACAGGGTCAGTTAGCAGCTCCAGTTCTCAGCCTCACGGTAACAGTTAACCTACGCATCTACTGGCAAGTGCACATTTGAGAAACACTGTATCGTTCAGCGTTGTGAAATATGAACACCACACTAACTTGCAAGAAAATAAAACAATGTTTCAAGAAACTAGAAAGTCTAGTTCAAGTTACCAGGACTGAAACTTGGGAGGGCAAGTCCAGAGCTTCTTTGTTGGGGGCCACAGCTGTCACCTTTCACCGTACAGAGTGGCCCTTATTATACATCTGACTGCTGAACTAAGGACACCTGGATCGCAACTGCAAGCGTTTATGGTTTAGGTTATTATGCTAAATAATATTAAAAACAAACAAAATCCACAAAGAAACATCAAGGACTCTCAGGATGGAAACCAACGTCAGCACAATAAACAGCGTGAACTACTCTGAAACAACCCCCCTCCCCCAAGCATCAAGGCAACATAAATAGAAAGGAGAAAAGATGTGGAAACAGTGTAAAGCCCTGCCTCCTGGTCATTAATCACTTGTTTAGACCATTTAAACTAGAGCCTTACAGCCTGCAGCCAAAATCAACATGCCTCAGTGAAGCTGGTGTTAACAGAAGAAAATATATGGTTTCTGATATTGCGTCCCAGTTCCTCAACATTTGCTCCAATTGAAAAAGGCAGTTTAACACAAAGTAAATCATCCAGTTAGCCTGTTTAGTGACACACAATTGATAATGTCAATACACTGCAGCGACATAATGCGTCACTTTCAACACTCGTCCGCTGCCATTTATGAATCAATCTGTACTCACGGTTTTATTGTGTTACTGGTAGGTGGTTCTTGGAGTTAAGTCTTTTACTGGACCAATGAATGTGCCACAAGGAGGCTCAACGGCAGTGAGCAGCAATCTTATTTTTTGAGGGAAAAATTAACACAAATAGGAGTGGGAAGAAAATCCCAACAAAACAGAAGAATAAAAATATCTGAAGCCCATTCAGCAACTCATTTTTCAAACATCCTGCAAAAATGGGGAGGGTTTCCTTAGAGAAAAGAACCATCTTAAGGCTGATCATCAACAGCATTGAAGGAATGGGTAAGTCTGTGTGTATCTCGGGCTTGCTTCCGAAAGACGCTCTCCTCTGGAGGGAAGAATATGGGGTTGTCAATAATACAAAAATCTAGCCTCATCCTTTGTTCCGTCTTGTTTTTGTAACTGGAAACACAAGGCTCATTCCAGTTCTACTGTCCTAAGATGAGCAACTTAAAAAAAAAAATAGTGCCAAAAATTAAATTGAAAATTAAACACTAGGCCGGGTGCAGTGGCTCACATCTGTAATCCCAGCACTTTGGGAGGCCGAGGCTGGAGGATCATGAGGTCAGGAGTTCGAGAACAGCCTGGCCTACATAGTGAAACCCCGTCTCTACTAAAAATCCAAAAAATTAGCCGGGCGTAGTGGCGGGTGCCTGTAATCCTAGCTACTCGGGAGGCTGAGGCAGGAGAATCGCTGGAACCTGGGAGATGGAGGTTGCAGGGAGCCGAGATCACGCCACTGCACTCCAGCCCAGGCCACAGTGCGAGACTCTGTCTCAAAAAAATAAATAAAAAAGAAAATTAAACACGAGAGCCAGCACTCAATAACAGAGAGGATTTATTTCTTCCCTTGTGTTGCACTGAGGTTACCTTGTAATCTGAATCACTTGTATCATAAGAGAGGCCTAAAACTGATGTGGAGGGAAAAGAGCTAGCATCTGGGAGGCTGCCCCATTCCTAGTCTTCTAAGAATTCCGAGGCGGTCTCTGATGGGCAGGAGTGCACTGAGAAGTCCTCAGTGGGTTTCCCAAGGAGCAAGTCTGTTAATGACGGCAGCCTCCCGGGAGCGTGGCGCCATAGTGCCATGCGTGCAGGTGTAACGATGATAAAGGGGGCCCAGCCTCTGCCTGGCCCAAGTGCCCGCAAGCTAACAAGTAGGTGCATATGCCACAAAGGCAATTTGCTGAAATAAGTGGCACTTTCACATCCACAAAGGCAAGTCCATTTACAATGAACTGTACAGAATGCACAAAACAGAACAAGTGCATTCTGTTTGATCAGGAGTCTCCGTGACACATGATGACTATAATGAGTCATGTTTTTTCTTTTTACTCAAGAAAAATATTATAGATCTTTGAAAGCCATGTACTCAATTATAGACAATACCAACATCTGTTAACAGTACAGGCTGTTTCTATTCTGTATCTCGAATTGTTTTATGTAATTACGAGTTTATAAGGTATTTGGTAAACTGGTAAGAAAGTACCTTTTTAAAGCACTATATAATCTGGGGTACAATGAAGTGTTCTCTTAAAAATCTATAATTAGGGCAGCATCAGCTTACAGAGAAGTACAGGAAATGTTATAAAAACACAATTATGTAAATAAGCACCGAGGTGAGGAAGTGTACCATTTCACGACGCTGCCCAACCCTCTTCTTTCTTCTCCTCCTGTCTGAAATGTTCTTTGCTCATATCAAGTTGAAGTCATGCTGTCAGAATGAATGATCTTTGGGGAAAAGAGATGGGGAGCTCAGCCTTCCCATGTAAGTCCTCAGTCCCCCCCCAGGTTGGAGCACCTGGGAAGTGTTCTAATGTGAGGGGTTTCAACAACAATCTTGCCTTTACAGGTTTTCTTAAATATTTTTACTATTATGAATTCACTGAAGAAACTCAAAGTGCAAAATGCCTAAATGCTGGCTTTATGGGACAGAAATTCAGAAACTAAAATACAGAAAGGCAGAGTAAACAAAAGTAGAGATGACTATGATGCTGTGAGGTAGACGGTCGGCCAAGAAAACTGAAGCAGAAAGCAACTGAAAGCCCCGCCGCCCCCGCCCGCGAAGGGTTCTGGTCTGAAGTAGCAGACATGAGCGCTGGTAGGGAGGTCGCCTAAGAATCTTACGGTTTACAGTTCTGACATATCCTAGACGCTGAGCCAGGGAGGACTGCTGGCACCCTCATGCTGTGCTGTGTACAGAACACATGATGCTGAAGGTAGCCAAGGCCTGGAGAGCCATGGGAGAAATCGGGAGACCGGGCGATGTGGCCCCCGTCCTGGCAGCAGCAGAGTATGAAAGCCCAAGTCTCTGAAGCCAACCGGCCTGAGTGTGACGTCCCAACGAGACGGCACCTTTTGACCAAGTTACCTCCTCCTCAGGCAGATGTCATCTCTAAAATGAAGCTAATACAGGTCTTGGATAATTGTTTTGAGGATTAAATTATGAATACGATCTGCAGCCCACCTAGCAAATGCTCGACAGTAACTATTCACCAGGTGTTACTTCCTGTCTCCTTTCCAAACATCTCTGGTTGTTCAGAATGAAAGACTGGTGGATTTGGGGGGTGGGGGGGCGGGGAGGGTGGGCAGAGAACAGGGTACCACTCTGGCACCCAGGTTGGAGTGCAGTGGTGTGACCATGGCTCACTGCAGTCTCAACCTCCTGGGCACAAGTGATCCTCCCACCTCACCCTCCCAAGTAACTGGGACTACAGGCAGACGCCACCAGGCCTGCTTAGTGCTTGAATATGTTTTGTAGAGATGGGGTTTTGCCACATTGCCCAGGCTGGTCTTGAACTCCTGGGCTCAAGGGATCCGCTGCCCCAGATTCCCAGAGTGCTGGGATTACAGGCATGCGTCACTGCACCAGACTGACACTGGTCGATTTTATTTTAAAATCATGTATTGTAGGACGTCTCAGATTAACTTCTAATTGTTAGAGTTCTAGCTCTATGCTCTCCACATTTGAGAGCAAATAGATTACATTCTTCAAACATCACATCTGGCTCTAAAATCAAAGAAAGGAAGTTGATTCCGTGTTCAGAGAGGTTCCCGGGCACGCAGTGAGGGACCCCACGGTTGTCTTTTCCTTAAGACAGTTAGAAGCATAGTGAATGAGAGAAACAGTTTGGTTCATTCATTCAAAAACCATTTATCAAGCATATCTAGGCAATGTAAGAATACAAAATAAACAAGAAAAAATGGCTCCTGACCTAAATACTATAATCTGGCCAGAGGGGAAAGACATTCATGAATGACACAACATAAACGTATTCAAGGATTACTAAGAATGTGATCAATATGAGGTGGGCTTTTTTATTTTAGCCCCTCTCTTACAGAAAATCTCCAGGCTGCGAGGCAGTAGAGAGTAGTGTTTACTGTTTAGGATCTGGAGTCAGAATATTCTTCCATTTAGAAGCTTGGGAAAGTTCGACTTTCCATGTCTCAGATTCCTTCTTTATGAACCTACTTCTGTGGAGAGTAAGTGAATTCCTTTTTTTGAGACAGAGTCTCACTCTGTCACCCAGGCTGGAGTGCAGTGGCATGATCTTGGCTCACTGCAGCCTCCACCTCCCGGGTTCAAGTGATTCTCCTGCCTCAGCCTCCCGAGCAGTTGGGACTATAGGCGCCCGCCACCACGCCCAGCTATTTTTTGTATTTTTAGTAGAGACGGGGTTTCATCATGTTGGCCAGGATGGTCTCGATCTCTTGACCTCTTGATCTGCCCGCCTCAGCCTCCCAAAGTGCTGGGATTACAGGCGTGAGCCACGGTGCCCGGCCAGTAAGTGAATTCTTGTATGAAGAAGCCTCAGAACACAGAAATGTCATTAAGTATTTAATAGCCATCATTACTACTAATTGCTGTCATTAAAACATGTCCACAGATGGACAGAAATCTTGGGCACAGTCACTGAGAAGACACTGGAGGCTGTCTGGGTGGGTCTAGAATTCAACACACAAGGATCTAAATCGCTCTCACGCCCGTGTACACGCTCTCAGATGCACAATAGCCACGTACCTCAACTCTTCATGCTGATTCTCTTCACTGGAAGTGTCCTCTGATCATATTCTTAGCCTAAAAATTTGGGCTTCTATTCAATTCTCATATGAACATTCTCCCGACTTGGAACTTTGTCCTATCTATGTGGATCTGACTATAATCTTTCCCCAGACTTTAAGACTATGTTTCTAATTTCTCATGGCAGAAGAATTCATATTTGAGGAACCTGAGGATTTTATAAGAAAATGAGAATCAGGGGACTGAGTAAGTGAAATTTGACAGCTCTTATAAAACAATGTATTTTATGGAGTTAAAAATAGTTATAGGCAGGCCGGGCGCGGTGGCTCACGCTTGTAATCCCAGCACTTTGGGAGGCCGAGGCGGGCGGATCACGAGGTCAGGAGATCGAGACCACGGTGAAACCCCGTCTCTACTAAAAATACAAAAAAAAAATTAGCCGGGCGTGGTGGCGGACGCCTGTAGTCCCAGCTACTCGGAGAGGCTGAGGCAGGAGAATGGCGTGAACCTGGGAGGCGGAGCTTGCAGTGAGCCGAGATCGCGCCACTGCACTCCAGCCTGGGTGACAGAGCAAGACTCCGTCTCAAAAAAAAATAAAAATAAAAAAAACACAAGATGTTTAATACAGAAAAATCTTTATTATTATTTCTTTTTTTGGGGGGGATGGAGTTTCGCTCTTGTTGCCCAGGCTGAAGTGCAATGGCACAACCTCAGCTCACCGCAACCTCCACCTCCTGGGTTCAAGTGATTCTCCTGCCTTAGCCTCCCGAGTAGCTGGGATTACAGGCATGCACCACCACACCCAGCTAATTTTGTATTTTTAGTAGAGACAGGGTTTCTCCATATTGGTCAGGCTGGTCTCGAACTCCCGACCTCAGGTGATCCGCCCGCTCGGCCTCCCAAAGTGTTGGGATTACAGGCGTGAGCCACTGCGCCCGGCCAGAAAGAACTCCAGGTAAATTATTTTTCCTCGTACCTGCTTAGCTAGCTTAAGCATGGCTGTTCTGAGCCTCCGTCAACAAGGAGCCTCTGCCTAGGACAACTCCAGAATGTGGCAGAGTATCCTCCACTGGCCCTGCCAGTCTCTCTTACCCACGATCCAGCCTCCCCTCCTCCCCAGGAATCAGAAGGTCCAGCTGTAAATACAGCTTTAACGCCCTGCATCTGCGTCGGCCTCAGCTTCTACAACCTTTCCCAGTGCTGCACTGAAAATTCCTGTCCTCTGCCGTCTGCTCTGCCTCCCTCTTCTTTTCTCAACTTCGTTTCCTCTTTTTCTAATTAACCCCAACAGCATGACTCGTTATCTGCATGTAACAGACAACTCTGCCTGGCTGCAGTGACTCCGCTTGGATTTTCCCTAAATCCCTGTCCTTTACTCCTGAGTCTATCTCATATCCTACCATTCACACCAATCAACAGAAAGCTCTCTTAACTTTGTAAATTGTAACCACTCGGTCCTTTTCAAGTTTAGAGGGCCAGAAATGCCAAAAGTAACTGCCAAAAGCTTTAGTCACAGAAGTTAAGGTCTAATTTGTAAATGATCGCTGTCTAATCAAAATGAAAACTGCCTACCTAACCCTCTTACCATTGCAATTCAATAATGCTACACAGTAGCCCATGAAATAAGACTAGGAGACAGTTCCCTTGCATCTGTATAATCCAGAAACCAGGAATACTGAGTACCAGCCATTCTGTGCCGCTCTGCTGTCCTCTTGGTTAAAAATATACAGTACACACAGCCAGGGTGAGGTGGGATGAGAAGGTCCCCGTTCAGCAGGGACATCTACCCTGGCCTCTACCTTAGTGAAATCTGCCTGGATTAGGGGCTGGGCCTCTGTTTCATAGGCTTAGAAGCTAGACTTCCACTATACACTCATCATGCATCATTCTGAACGAGATGGATTCACTTTTATCAAGCTCACAAGATACTGACATGTAAACCATCTTAGGAATTTACAATCAGAAATAGGTTTGTAAAGGGAACTCACACACCTCCTAACTGTAGTGTGAGTACTAAATTATAGTCAGTGGTTCTTTGATAAATACAGAATCAGCAGAAGAGGCACTGGCTGAAGTGCTCTCCACCAAGACAGCATAAGCAGCAGTTCTCAATCACCAAAGCATCAAAACTTGCCTGGAGGGCTAGTAAAAACACAGACCGCTGGGCCCCCCACTTGAGTTTCCAATTCAGGTTTGGGTTGGGGTTTGCATTTTATTTAATTAATTTATTTATTTATTTATTGAGAAGGAGTCTCCCTCTGTTGCCCAGGCTGGAGTGCAGTGGCACGATCTCAGCTCAGCACAACCTTCGCCACTCGAGTTCAAGTGATTTTCCTGCCTCAGCCTCCCAAGTAGCTGGGATTACAGGTGTGCGCCACCATGCCTGGCTAATTTTTTTGTATTTTTAGTAGAGACGGAGTTTCACTATGTTGGCCAGGCTGGCTTCAAACTCCTGACCTCGTGATCCACCCGCCTTGGCCTCCCAAAGTGCTGGGACTACAGGCGTGAGCTGCCACGCCCGGCCTGGGGTCTGCATTTGTAATGAGTTCCCAGGAGACGCTGAAGCTGCTGGTCTGAGGACCACATTGCGGGTGAACAGAAGGCCTTCTCCATTATGGAATGGCCTTTCCCAGAGAATTTAGCTCATGTCCATGAGAAGCCCTTCTTCTCCTAGACTCAGCTGACAATGAGCTGCTAGAGAAGGCTTTTCTGATAGTAGACAATGGAGACTCAGAAGGGTGAGGGGGTGGGAGGAAGGTGGGTGATGAGAAATTACTTAATGGGTACCATGTGCATTAGTCAGGTGATGAATATCTAAAAGCCTTGACTTCCTCTCTATTCAATCTATGCATGTCACAAATTTACACTTGTACCTCGTAAGTTTATATAGATAAAATAATTTCAAAAAGTATGTTTGACTCTTGTTCTAGGTAGAAAAATCTCTGAGCGACACATTTTTTCTTTTTTTATAAGAGTCTTACTCTGTTGCTCAAGTTGGAATGCAGTGGCATGATCTTGGCGATCTCAGCTCACTGCAATCTCCGCCTCCCAGGTTCAAGCAATTGTCCTGCCTCAGCCTCCCGAGTAGCTGGGACTACAGGCACCCACCACCACACCTGGCTAATTTTTGTATTTTTAGTAGAAACGGGGTTTCACCATATTGGCCAGGCTGGTCTCAAACTCCTGACCTTGTGATCCACCCGCCTCGGCCTGCCAAAGTGCTGGGATTACAGGTGTGAGCCACTGCGCTCAGCTAAAGAAATATCTTTAAAGTCTCTTTTGCATAAATGCAGTCTTGCTTATTTGATGTCTCAAGGTTTGGGGAGTGCTTTGGTGTCTACAGTTACTACCCCATTAATTTTTCTCTGGCCTCAATGTTGCTGTCCCTAAATTGGATCAAATATATTCTTAGAAGGGTGAGATTAGGAAAGGAACTCGTTAATATAGACTGAAGGCCTCTCTAGTCTGTAAGTAACCTCAATATTCTGAGACTGGAGAATACCACTGTGCTCACTATCTTCTGGGACAGAGGTTCTCTTTAAATGTTCACAGATTTCAGATGAGCTCAAACCAGCCTTAACTGCTCAATATTTGGACAACTGGGGACTGTTCCTTTGATCTTTTGGTTTATTAAAAACTATGGGGAAGCTAAAAAGTCTTAGAAAATTTAGCAAGGTAACTTTAAATGGAATGCACATGTTATTACATGAACTAATGAAGTATAAATTCCTCGAAAAGAAACTTTAATATTAAAACATATATAAATATATCCTTAAGGAGAGTTCTGGTCTCAACAAATAATAACAAAATATAAGCGCCAGATCACTACTGCCCTTGGTCTGGTGTCTGCAAGAGGAAACAATACACTGAAGAGTTGGACTTTCATTTGACTTTCAGCCGTACAACAATCTTCCTAGAATGTGGAGAGCCTGGTGACTCCATCCATTTTTTTTTTTTTTTTTCTGAGACGGAGTCTCGCTCTGTCGCCCAGGCTGGAGTGCAGTGGCGCAATCTCGGCTCACTGCAAGCTCCGCCTCCCGGGTTCACGCCATTCTCCTGCCTCAGCCTCTCCGAGTAGCTGGGACTACAGACGCCCGCCACCGCGCCCGGCTAATTTTTTGTATTTTTAGTAGAGACGGGGTTTCACCGTGGTCTCGATCTCTTGACCTCGTGATCCGCCCGCCTCGGCCTCCCAAAGTGCTGGGATTACAAGCGTGAGCCACCGCGCCCGGCCGACTCCATCCATTTTAACCCTGATCGCCTCAATCTGAAGGCAGTCTCAGGAGAAAATGGACCGAGCCAGAATTGTTTAGCTTTTTTCCTGGGTGGTGAGATTCCATTCTTGCCCAATTTCTTACTTCAATTAGATTAAGAGGTAGAATAATCTAAAGATAGTATTTGGAATCTATCTCTCTCATCTTAAAAAAAAAAAAAATCAATCTGTTATTCCTTCTCCCCAAATGACAGAAGCATGATTTAATTGTATTTTCCTTCAAAACTCTGTGGCCAATAAAATACTAGCACCTCCAAAAAAAGTCTCAAGCAACCTGTGAAGTAGAAACACAAATATTTTTTCCTTTACTTCTCCTGTTATTTTGAAAACTGTGAAAGAAAAAACCTTTTTAAAATGTCAAATATACTTGTCTTGTTTACATTCAGATGTATGAAAAAGTTCACTGAGGTGTTGGTCTTATTTTTGTCACTAGACATAATGGGACAGATGTGCTTCTGCAACAGAGGTACGGATGCAGCATGCAGCAGTCTATCCTAGAAGCTCTGGAAACAAACACTCTTTATCCCAAGGAGGCAGGATATGAAAGGCTGGAACCGCCTTAATAAGATATTACTTGTCCCAACATAAAAGTCTGTCTTGAGGCATCCTACTACAGTCTTGCCTATTACTCTGCTGATTAAAGGAGGTTGACTAGAGCCATGTGGGCTAGAAGGAGTGAGGCCTGGACCAGAAGAAAATAATTGCAAAAGTTTCTCTGTCAAACATTAAAAGTCATCAACATCAGAATCACAAATATTTCACTAATCTCTTACATCCCGCAAATGTGCAGATAAGCCATTTCTCTCTGCCAAACACCTGAATGGAACAATGATTATCTTCCGGGATACAAAACTATCTCCTAGTTTCACCAGTTATGTGAACACGGATGCTGACAAAGGAGAAATCTTATTTTTCAAGCGTCTTTTGGGAACAGCAAAGGCTATGAATATTTTAGAACTAGCGAGAGAGTGTTATGCTGAGCAATGGAAGCAAACTCCTCGTGTTCCATGTATTGACTGCACGCCCATAGTTTTGTGGCTTGGTGAAAAGCTTTCACTTGTCACAACTCACGGTTTTCCACAATAACATGAATTGACATCAATGATTTTGCTTGCAATGCTGGTGGAAGTCTTGTCTTCCACTGCCAAGTTCTCAGAACCACAGAACTGAATCAATGCCTTGTTAAAAGGTTTTGACAAGGTATGGCGGCAGAATACAAAATTTCTCTCTACTATGAACAAGTATGCTAACATGACAGAGATGAATCATTAAACTACCCCCACCCCAGGAAATTATCACTCCAAAACAGTTCAATAGGGAGGAGTTATTTTAAGCATAAAGAACATGGTTGGTAGTGGAATAAACCTACGAAGACCAGACACATGCTCCAGTGTGGATGAACCTCAGAAGTGTTACACTGAGTGGAAGACATCACACACAAACAGTAGACTAGGGGTTGCCAGGGGGAGGTCGAGGAATAGGTAGTGATCACTTAATGGAAATGGGGCTTCCTTTTGGGGTGATGAATCGTCTTGGAACTGGAAAGAGATGATGGTTGTACAGTGTTGTGAATGTTAATAAATGCACTGAATTGTATGTTTTAACTTAGCTAATGGTTAATTGTGTTATGTGAAGTTTAACTCGAGGAACAAGGAAATCTATTTGGCCGTATGAATTTGTAAAGCTTTCATTTGCAGGCTCTTCAGTCACTAACATGGGCGTGTTTCCAACTGATTTGTGGCTTTCCTCTTTCTCTCTCTCTTGTTTTTGGTATGTCTTCTCCAGTAGACAGTACTAACTTCCACGAGAGGGCATTATAGTGTCTGGTACATAGACGAGACATTCAATATTTGTGAATGAAAAAAGAAAAGAAAATCGATAATTTTTTTTTTTTTTTGGCTAACCTACACATCTCCAGACAAAAAGAGAGGCAACTGGCGATAACTATGACAACTTCCAATGTTGGGCTGGGTGTGGTGGCTCACGCCTGTAATCTCAGCACTTTGGGAGGCTGAGGTGAGAGGATTACTTTGAGGCCAGAAGTTCGAGACCTGCGCAATATAGCAAGACCTTGTCTCTACCAAAAAAAAAGGTTAGCCAGGTATAGTGGCACATATCTGTAATCCTAGCTACTCATGAGGCTGAGGCAGGAGGATCAATTGAGCCCAGTAGTTCGAAGTTTACAGTGAGTTATGATCCTGCCACTGCACCCCAGCCTGGGTGACAGAGACCCTGTGTCTAAAAAAAAGAAAAGTAAAAAAAGAAGGAAAAACTTCCAATGCTGAAGAATGTGATTCTTCAGGCTAAAATCAGGAGCCCACAAATCTGGCAATTTCTCTTAGGGAGAAATTTACCAGGTCTTGGAAACCTCACTAAATTCTTTTGAACATTTATTTTTGCCCAGACATCACTGAAATTTAGACTTCAGTTCATAATCCGTTTCTTGCTGACAGCATCACTAATGGTCACCTGCAAAGATGACCTCACTGGTAGAAGAACAGAGGAAATGACTTGGCATGAATTTAATTTGAAAACTTGCAGAATTGCAGCAGTTTCTTAACAGGAGCCTGGAAAAGTTCTGGCAGCTCTGATAGTATCTGCTACCCCAAGCCTTGGTAAGTCAGTACTTACTGCCACTAAAATTAAAAAAAAAAAAAAAAAAAAATTAAATTGGCTGGGTGTCACTGCTTTACCATTCCACAATTTACACTTCTCATTCAAGCCAAAGAATAGTAGGCTTCTCAGATGCATACTTCAAAGCCAAATTTGGTGACTTTTTAGTTTTATTTGCACAACTTGTTCATATTTTCATTTTTCACTAATTTTCACCCTCAAAAAAGTGAGAGAAAAAGTAGTGACAATTTTTTGCAAAGATGATTTTTATTTTCTAAGAGAAGGAAACCAATTTCCAGTGCAACCAAATTAACTGTGCGTCCTGCGATGAAACTTCTTTGACTATAATCTTCCCCCCAATTCCCCATTTCTCTGCTATTTTTAGCTCTGTGTTAATTAGGGGAGAGAGAACTATGGAATTAAGAGACAAAAGAGACCCTAGAGCTTTTAAGGAACAAGGAGCACAGCCTTTGCTTCCAGCCTCCCGTGAGAACAAGTGCACTTGTACTGCCATACTGGGATTCTGTGACATCTTCCAAACTCCATCCTAGAACTCAAGCTGCCAGCCACTGTAGCGACCTGAACACGCCATGCAGTTTCATGGCTCCATGGCTGTGTTCGTAGTTATCATGTCCTTCTAAAATATCCTCCCCATTTTCTTTGGCTTGGCTGACTCATAATCATTCCTTAAGTCACAGCTGAGGTGTCATCAACTCCAGAAGCCCTCCCTGAGCTACCAGGTTGGGTGACATCTACTTACTGGCTCCCAAGGCACCCTGGCTGTTTAACACTCACCATATTATGTTGAAATTATCAGCTTAACTGTCTATTTCCTTTATCAGATAAATGGAAAAAGGAAAGTAGTAACTTTAGAGTGGAAAAAGGGACAAACACCACCAGACCCAAATGATCAAAGTGATGCCATTAACAGTGGGACAAAGAGAAACGTGAACGTGCGCCTCCCGAGAGGAGACAGCGAGGACAACACAGCAGCACCACCATTACATTCCTGCCAAAAATGAGTAACAACCTGACTGTGAGGAAACACCAGATGAATCCAAATTGAGAGCCATTTGACAAAATAAACGGCCTGTCTTCAAAATGTCAAGATCACGGAAGCCAAAGAACGACGGAGGAACGATTCGAGATTCAGGAGACCAACAGGACAGGCAAAGTCAACGCGAGGTGTGATTCTGAGCAGATCCTGGGCCAGAAAATAACGCTTCTTTTTCTTTTGCTTTAAAGCCAGTATTTTTTATACTGAGTAAACTGACAACAATTTGAAAACATTTTAAAGAGTAGGAAAACTGGCAAAATTTGAAAGGCTTGTAGATCAGACAATGGTGCTGTTTTAATGCCGGTTTCCTAATTGTGGTAACAGTACTGCATTGCAGTTCCATGAGGGAATGTTGTCCTGTGTCGATGAAATACACGCTTAAGTATCGTTAGCAATTTGCTGAAATGGTTCAGATGATACCAATTATTTACACATATAGATGGTGGAGGGGGGAATGGGGGGGAATACACAATAAATCAGCCCTGATAAAATGTTAACATTTGGGCACTCTGGGTGAAATTACCTGGACATTCTTTGTATTATTGTTTTGCAACTTTTCCGTAAGTCTGAAGTTATTTCAAAATAAGTTTTAAAAAATTAAAAAGTATCAAAATCTAAAATAAGTTTTCCTTTTAGATGAGAAAAAAATAAGTGTAGGATTAAAAGCGTGTAGGTTATGTTCAGGGTAGTGAGAAAAATCTGCAGTAATTACTTTGAAAGTGAAGTCAGTGGTTACACAGAGTGCTAATTGGAAGTTGGCACAATTCCAGGGTGCTGACACTATCTCCCAAATTAACCCAACAAACTGGACAGCAGAGCAGGAAAAGGTATTTTCTTTACTGGGTTAGTCATAAATGAGAAGCAAGAACATTCCAAATAATGCTGAGCTTCTTTACAAATAAGGATTTTTCTCACAAGCTTTACAAACTTAAAAAAAAAATTCTGCACTAAAGGCAATCATCCTACAAATAACTACAAGTTAACAAAAATAGAAGGGACACCCAGTAGTCCCCTGACATTCACCGTCAGCAGCAGTATCGTCTCTCCAGTGCTGGCCATTTCAGAGAGGTGGCATTTTCCATGATGACCAGAAATTAACTAGACTAGCCATAGGAGCTACGAGACATTACAAAGTGTGCAAGTACTTGGGAACATGCACATGTTGAGGTAAATCGTGGAACCAGGTATGTGGTGGTAATGTGGACGAGTTTCCCAACAGCAGCCGAAAGCCTGGATTCATCTTTGTTTTGGAGTTGTCCTGTGTTGGGTGGCATGGTTAGCAGGGTCTCGGGCTTCCACACACTAGATGCCACAGCACTCCCTCCCAGCTGTGACAACCAAATATGTCTCCAGACATTGCCGAATATGCCCCGGGGCACAAAACTGCCCCAGTTGAGAATCGCGGCTCTAAGTTCCCTCCTACCAGCAAATTTCTCTGAGTCTGTGTTGAGAAAATGAAATGCTATGGAATTTCACAGGGAGAACTGAGGCAGTCAGAGGAGGATTTTGGGAGCAGGGAGGATTTGAGATGAGTCTTGGGATAAAATAAATCAAATAGGGGTAGAGGAAACGGTGAGCTTTCCAGAAGTAGGGAAGTCACAATTTAAGGAGTGTACACAGGAAAGAACAGACCGCCACAGGACTGTTAGGAAGCCAGTGGGCTGGGCAGAGTCTTCACTAGTAGATAAGGTGAGAAGCACCTGTCATGTTGTAATGTGTTGAAGGAATTACAATTTTTTTTTTTTTTTTTTTTTTTTTTGAGAAGGAGTTTTGCTCTTGTCGCCCAGGCTGGAGTGCAGTGGCGTGATCTCAGCTCACCACAATCTCTGCCTCCCGGGTTCAACCCATTCTCCTGCCTCAGCCTCCCGAGCAGCTGGGATTACAGGCATGCGCCACCATGCCTGGCTAATTTTGTATTTTTAGTAGAGGCGGGGTTTCTCCATGTTGGTCAGGCTGGTCTCGAAATCCGACCTCAGGTGATCCGCCCACCTCGGCCTCCCAAAGTGCTGGGATTACAGGCGTGAGCCACCGTACCTGGCCGGAATTTCAAATCTGAAGTCAAGACTGCTTAGGCTGGCATCCTGACCTAGCCATGGCATCCGAAGGTGATTGCTAAGTGCAGTCCCGCAAGGGACAATGTTCTTGTTAGACAACAACCCACATCATCTACTACTCCACTAAACAAACAATGGCTTAAGAGATGAGAACTTGGTAAATGTTTGCCCTTTATTTATGTATGTATTTATTTATTTTGAGACAGAGTCTCACTCTGTCACCAGGCTGGAGTACAGTGGCATGATCTCGGCTCACTGCAATCTCCACCTCCTGGTTTCAAGCCCTTCTCCTGCCTCAGCCTCCCAAGTAGCTGGGATTACAGGCGTGCACCACCACACCCAGCTAATTTTTGTATTTTTAGTAGAGATGGGGTTTCACCATGTTGGCCAGGATGGTCACCATCTCCTGACCTTGTAATCTGCCCACCTCAGCCTCCCAAAGTGCTGAGATTACAGGCATGAGCCACCATGCTCAGCCAAATGTTTGCTTCTTATATGCCACTGCTCTCTATGTCTGAATGATACAGATCGAATTTTAAAGTGTACTTTAAAGAGAAGCTGAAAGCAAGCAAGTTGGGAGGGAGGGAGGTGGAGAATAGTGTTCACCGGGCATGGACTGAAACACATCACATTTTGTGAAAGATGGTAGAGTGCTGACTTCCTGCTATATTCATGCAACACTCACAGGCCAGGAAGGCCGGAATTTGCAAGCGTGTAGATAACCAAGACTTCAGTCTTTCTTTTGACTAATTCTGTATTTTCCCAATTTGGATCACAAGAGGGATTTCTCAAGACTCTGTGCCGGGCGCGGTGGCTCACGCCTGTATTCCCAGCACTTTGGGAGGTCGAGGTGGGCGGATCACGAGGTCATGAGATCGAGACCATTCTGGCTAACACGGTGAAACCCCGTCTCTACTAAAAAATACAAAAAAAATTAGCTGGGCGTGGTGGCGGGCGCCTGTAGTCCCAGCATACTCGGGAGGCTGAGGCACGAGAATGGCGTGAACCTGGGAGGCGGAGCTTGCAGTGAGCAGAGATCGCGCCACTGCACTCCAGCCTCAGCAACAGAGTGAGACTCCGTCTCAAATAAAAAATTAAAAAACAACAACAAAAAAAAAACCTCTGTGGGGGTTTGCAAGAACTGGGGTTGCAGCACGCGCTTGAGGCAGTCCTGTCAACTTTCAAGTCAGCCCTGAGAACCGAGCTGCGTCCACGTGGTTTGGCTCTCTTCTTGGTGTGGGGCTCAGATGTACCCTGAAAGCCCCAGGAGAAGCTCACTGTAGTAACTGAGGCTCTGTTGCTGTGTAAGAGACTCTTCTAGTGGCCTCCCCTGATCAGGCATCAGCTTGGTGGGGCAGCTCACACCCCCACATCCACCCGACAGGCCTTTGAAGGTCTGAGAATGCTGGGTCCCACCTGTGTCAGAATGAAATGGGAGAGTTTCCTGAACTCCTCTCAGGATTTGTGACAGGAGTGAAGCTCGTTTGCTTGGCCGACACGTGCTCAAACCCCCTATGGGAGGGAGAGCATGCAGATGGGCAGGGGCAGGTGTAGGAGCTGGGGTGAGCACTTTTGGGCTCTGGCCCCATGGTACTGTCTGGGGGTGTGTTACAATTAATGCTCTGTTAGAAGGTGCCATCTGCGGATGGCTACATGTTAAACCAGCTCAGCGGAGAATAAGGGTGACAGCCTTTTATGCCCTGCCCTCTTGGTACCCAAGTCTCTGTCCAGCATTCAGGAAGAATCACCCAGACTTGAAGGATGGTGAATGTGAGGATTTTACTGAGTGATGGAGATGGCTCTCGGTGAGACAGATGGGGAGCTGGAAAGGGGATGGAGTGGGAAGATGATCTTTCCCCTGGAGTTTGGCCATCCCACAGCTGACCTCTCCTACCCTCCCCAGCCGAACTCCTCTCAATGTTCAGAAGCACCTTTTCTTTTCTCCTTCTCTGCTGCACTGCTCTGCCACTCTTCTGCTTGTGGAGCCTGGGGTTTGGGGTTTATATGGATACAGGAGAAGGGGGCATGATGGGCCAAAAGCTAACATTTGGGCACAAAAATGGGAATGCCTGTTCCCATTTAGGGCCACAGGTTTCCAGGCTTGCGGGTGGGGCCTTTCCTGGGGAACCACCCTCTTCTACCGAGTGTTTCCCTGCCTCCTGTCCATATCAAGAAGGTGCCAGGGGTGACTCTGGGGCCAGTTCATTCAGTCAACTGCATGAGGCTGCAAACACCCTTCTGCAGTTCCCACTGTCTCTTGCTGCTTAGAGAGATGACAGTCCACCAGGTGCAGTGGCTCACGCCTGTAATCCCAGCACTTTGGGAGGCTGAGGCAGGTGGATCACAAGGTCAGGAGAGCGAAACCATCCTGGCTAACACAGTGAAACCCTGTCTCTACTAAAAATACAAAAAATTAGCCAGGCGTGGTGGCGGGCGCCTGTAGTCCCAGCTACTTGGGAGGCAGGGGCAGGAGAATGGCGTGAACCCGGCAGGCGGAGCTTGCAGTGAGCCAAGATTGCACCACTGCACGCCAGCCTGGGCAACTGAGCAAGACTCCGCCTCAAAAAAAAAAAAAAAAAAGAGATGATAGTCCATCTAAGCAATCTAAGCAGCCCCTGTGGGGCAGGGACTGCAGCTTCTTGTGAAAGTCATATTGAACCACCTCCTCTCCAAGCAGATGAACCTTTTCTAAGTAATTCTTTCCCTACATTCCAAAAAAACTTCTGAAATGGGACCTCTGATTGAACTTTGCCCAGGTGCTTTGTGGATTATAATTCGGCATCATTAGAGTCATCCAATGCTTCCACTTGATCTTTCAGGGAGGCCCAGAAGCCACTGTATTCTCATTTAACTCATATTCACTAAAATATTTTTATTTTAAAAAATAGGGAAAAAAAGGGACCAAAATATTTACATTTATTGGAGATTTAAAATAAAAGCGTCACAAATCCAAAAGAGCTTGTACAAACTGAGAGCTTTCAATCCCAGGCCTCCTGCTAAGCCAGCCACCAGGCTGCAGCACCTTCTGCCAAGCTTCTCACAGTCAATCCAGAAGCTTTCTCCAGGGCTAAGAAAAAGTGATTAAGAGTGCACTGCTTTGGCCATTATTTCACAACCGAGTTAACCTCTATCCCAAGGGCAACATTTTGCAGCTGTTTGCAGTGAGTCAGTACTTTCTTTCCATTCTTTTCCTTTTTATCTATTTTCTTCTTTTTTGGTAAATTGCCCTTTCCATTTTTGCCTATGACTAGGGGCATACGAACAAAGTTTGGGTCTGCTTCTTGCTGTTTTTTTTTTTTTTTTTTTTTTTTTGAGACAGAGTAGCACTCTGTCGCCCAGGCTGGAGTGCAGTGGTGCAATCTCGGCTCACTGCAAGCTCCGCCTCCCGGGTTCACGCCATTCTCCTGCCTCAGCCTCTCCGAGTAGCTGGGACTACAGGCGCCCGCCACCACGCCCGGCTAATTTTTTTGTATTTTTAGTAGAGACGGGGTTTCACCGTGGTCTCGATCTCCTGACCTCGTGATCCGCCCGCCTCGGCCTCCCAAAGTGCTGGGATTACAAGCGTGAGCCACCGCGCCCGACTTGCTTCTTGCTGTTCTGAATAGCTGTCTGCTTTTTAAAAGGCAGAAATGAAAACAGCAGTCACGTGATGTTCTTTCAAATTAAAGTTACACAATGACACAAAGCTGAGGCGTGCTCACACACACAAAATACGCAGCAATGCTGCTTCCCGCCATTGAAAACACCACTTTTCAGATGGCACTTAATGGTTCTGTTTATTATATAATTCCATCTCATAACATACATTTCCTTCCTTTAGAATGAACAATGCTTGCTTTTAAAAAATCCTCATACGGCCTGCACCAAGCACACAAACCAATCACATGAGTGACTATTTGTTACAATGTTTGAAATTGCATAGACCAGGAGGTCTTAAAGCAGGGTTCCCTGACCAGCAGCAGCAGCAGCAGCATTCAGGAACTTTTTACAAATGCAAATTGTCAGGCCCCATCCCAGACCTAGGGCGTCAGGAATTCAAGGGTGGAGCCCAGAAGTCTGTGGTCAAACAAGCTCAGCAGTTGATTCTGAAGCTCACTGAAGTTGGGGTGGGTAAGAGCGGTCTGGGCCCTGAGCACCTGGCCTCGGTCATTTGAAACCACCCTGAGTGCCCTCAGTGCCTCACTTCTTCACCGTGTAAAACAGAGAATGACAGTAACACCCCATAGGACTGTCTTGAAGAGTCCATTAGGTAATCCAACACTGTTCAAACATCGACAGCGCTTGCCTGTGGCTGGCCAGGGAGCAGGGATTGGCTGCAAACAGGCAGAAAGGAACTTTTGGGGTGATGGAAATATGGTAAAACTGGAACGTGGTGATGCCTGCACAACTCAGTTTATGAGAACTCGTTGAACTGTAGCTCAAGAGGTGAATGTTATCTGTAAAGTATACCTCAACAAAACTGTTCACGAAATACTAAAAATGTTTAGAAAAGTGCCTTACTCATAGTAATCAGATGTTGGCTCTGATCATCTAAGCCGTTTGAACAGATTTATCTAATTGTGCATGTTCTTCTAAAAAGGAACTAATCTCCCTCCAAAGTGTGAGGGTCTTGTTCTGCCTTGATGTAGGAATGGGATTTATGCTGTGACCTGTTACTGATCCAAAAAGTAAATCAGACCTGTGGTGACCATTTTCATGAGGAAGATTTTACAGAGGGAAAAATGATATTCTTTGGAGTACAGTAATATACCAAAGGCGAACTGAAATCGAATCTACCCAGTGATACTACTACAGAGATCACATGCGTTTAAAACGTATTGGATGTGTATATTTGCTCTAATTTATAATAGCTGGCTTCATTATTGCCATCCCTATTTCAATAAGCAATGACTCACCATAAACTGTGCTGACCAGGATATAGGCAATAGAAGCAATGCAAGACAGAATGCGGAAACAGACAGAGGTGGCCATGGACAGAGCCTTAGGAAACAGACCCATTTCAGTGCCAGAACCACACACCATGGGGTATTTAATAACACTTAACTGATTTTGTTGACAACTGACAATGCTGAACTTTCCCTGAGCCCTGTGCTCCTAGAACACAGAAACAGTTACAGAATCTTCCTCCTCTTTCTTAACCCAGGAAATGGCTGGAGGCAAAGCCACCTTCCTCATAGACTTCCACTCTTCTTCATGAACCCTGTAATTCTTGGATCCCTCCCTTGTTCACCTGCATTTACAAAACCCTAGTTCTTCCTCTTCTCTGAGACATTTCTCATTAATAAACATTACCCCTACTTCAGTAGCCTGGGTAAAACTATCTTAATTGTCTGGTACATTTTGTTTTTGACACAATAAATATTAAGTTTGGCCGGCCATTCCATCACTTTCAGTTAACAATGTTATTTGCAACACTTGACATTTTACAATATTTTAGAATATATACATGTATGCACACACATATACACACCTATATTAGCTGTTCAATTGCATGTATTCATGCTGGAGTATAAAAAGAAAATTAAAGTCAATTTGCACATACAAGTACCTATGGCTAATCATCTAGGTCAGAGGTGGGCAAACTTTCTTCTACAATGGGCTAGATGGTCAACTTTTCTTACCTGTTTTGCATGTTACACTGTCAGTTCCACTTCAGTCATGTGAAAGCAGCCACTGACAGTACACACAGGAATGAGCATGGCTGTGTTGCGATAAAACTATTTTTTTTTTTTTTTGAGACGGAATTTCGGTCTGTCACCCAGGCTGGAATGCAGTGGCGTGATCTCGGCTCACTGCAAGCTCCGCCTCCTGGGTTCACGCCATTCTCCTGCCTCAGCTTCCAGAGTAGCTGGGACTACAGGCGCCCGCCACCATGCCCGGCAAATTTTTTTTTTTTTTTGTATTTTTAGTAGAGACGGGGTTTCACTGTGTTAGCCAGGATGGTCCCAATCTCCTGACCTGGTGATCCACCCACCTCGGCCTCCCAAAGTGCTGGGATTACAGGCGTGAGCCACCGCACCTGGGCGAAACTTTATTTTCAAAAACAGTTGGTGGGGGGTAGTTTGCAGATTTGATCTAGAGTAGTGTTTCCTGAGGGAATTCTAAGGAACATTACTTTCAAGGCATGTTAATAGCTAATGTGAAAAAAAATAAAAGTCGGGGGTAAGGGAGTGGCCCATGGTAAAACAGATTGGGGAAAATTGGAAAAAGTTTACTATAGCACTTTCCACTAACTTTATTTGTGAGGCAGGGTCTCGATCTGCTGCCCAGATTGAAGTGCAGTGATGTGATCCTAGCTGACTGCAGGCTCAAACTCCTGCAGCTCAAACTCCTGGGCTCAAGTGATCCTCCTGCCTTAGCCTCCCGAGTAGCTGGATTATAGGTATGCACCATCACACCAGCTAATTTAAACAAACAAACAAACAAAAAACCTTGTAGATACGGGATCCCACTATGTTGCCCAGGCTAGTCTCAAACTCCTGAGCTCATGCGATCCTCCAGCCTCAGCCTCCAAGCTCACAGGCGTGAGCCACTGTGCCCAGCCTCCACTAACTTTAAAATGCTAATGTGCAATATTTTTGCATTTTTTTTTTCAAAATCTCAACTCACAGATTACTGTGTTTCTTAAAAGCTTTTAAAAAATATATAGGGCCGGCCGGCTCACACCTGTAAATCCCAGCACTTTGGGAAACCGAGGCGGGTGGATCACCTGAGGTCGGGACTTCAAGACCAGCCTGACCAAAATGGAGAAACCCTGTCTCTACTAAAAATGCAAAATTAGCCATGCGTGGTGGTGCATGCCTGTAATCCCAGCTACTTGGGAGGCTGAGACATGAGAATCGCTTGAACCTGGGGGGCAGAGGTTGCGGTGAGCCGAGATCGTGCCATTGCACTCCTGCCTGGGCAACCAGAGCGAAACTCTGTCTCAAAAATAAATAAATAAATAAAAAGCACGAGGCAGAATGCTTGTGGCTTCATTTTAAAAATTATATATATATACACACACACATATATACGTATATATGTATATATATACGTATATATGTGTGTGTGTATATATATATATATTTAGGGCTGGGCACAGTGGCTCATACCCGTAATCGCAGCACTTTGGGAGACAGAGGCAGGAGGATCACTTGAGCCTAGGAGTTCAAAACCAGCCCAGGCAACATAGTGGCACCTTGTTTCTACAATTTTTTTTAAATTTTAATTAGCAGGGTGTGGTGTTGTGCATCGGTAGTCCCAGCTGCTTAGTGAGCTGAGATAGAAGGATCGCTTGAGCCCAGGAGTTTTGAGGCTGTAGTGAGCTATGATCCTGCCACTGCACTCCAGCCTGGGTGACAGAGGGAGACCCTGTCTCAAAAAATTAATTAAAAGGTCCCAACGCAGCATTTCCTACGGTATCCCACAAAATGAGCTCTGGCAAACGCTACTTAGTATATGCCCAAAGAAAACGAGGGCTCAGTGGTCAAATTCCCTTTGAGAAATGCTGCATTCTATATTCCATCTTGGAGATTCAAAACAGACATCCACTTATTAAAGACTCTGAGATGTCCTGAAATAAAAAATATTAATTTAAACCAGCATTTCCCAAACTTATTTTAAACATCACACGACACACACAATCAACTAACTGAAATTCTTAGAATTCTATGTAAATTCAGAGTCAATAATCTTAGTCTTAAAGTCAGAAACTTGGTTAACACGCCATTCAGTGATTTGAAGTTTTTACCGGTTTTTCTGGGTTAAAAAAAATTCATGGTGTGATACTTCCAGATGTTAGAAACCTGGAGTGTTGCTATTAAATAAATGTGGGTTCCCCCCTTCAAGCACCTTAGTAATAACACTGCTTAAGTTCAGAATCTCTGCCGTTAATTTGTTCTATTATACAGGTAACAATGATTGGGTTGACTGAGTTATCAGTAACACTGCTGAGGCCTCTATGTCTTACTTTCATTGTTTTTCTTCCTCAATAATCAATATTTTTCATTTCAGCTACTTTTAATTAGCACAACTCCTTTACCTTGATGTATTTTTCAAATATATTGCTGAATATATAAGGGATATGCTCATTATAAAATATCAGATGCTAACAGAAGAGCATGAAAACAATTCCGCTCAAGT
Source organism: Symphalangus syndactylus (assembly GCF_028878055.3). Lineage (NCBI taxonomy): Eukaryota > Metazoa > Chordata > Mammalia > Primates > Hylobatidae > Symphalangus > Symphalangus syndactylus. The sequence continues at coordinate 19,825,624 of NC_072437.2, forward strand.
TCGGCAACTATTAATATTCCTGGATTAAGCCTTTCATGTTTGTGGGGGCTTTTTGTTTTTGAAACAGAGTCTTTCTGCTCTGTCACCCAAGCTGGAGTGCAGTGGCACGATCACAGCTCACTGCAGCCTTGACTTCCTGGGCTCAAGTGATCCTGCCACCACGGCCTCTTGAGTAGCTGGGGTCATGGGCATGTATCATCACACCCGGCTTATTGTATTTTTTTGAATTTTTTGCAGAGATGAGGTCTCACTAGGTTGCCCAGTCTAGTCTCAAACTCCTGGGCTCAAGTGATCCTCCTGCCTCGGCCTCCCAAAGTGCTGGGATTATAGGCATAAGCCACTGCACCCAGCCTGGTGCCTCACACATACTGAGTGCTCCATATACATTAGCTCTCCCAGTTACAGTATTATCATTATGACCCAAGCACTGCGGATCCCGAGAACTGTCAGATAAGAAGTTCCCTAGGGTTTGCATGGCTGGCCGTTCCTTAAGGCCTCTGTATATATATCCTTGTAGTAAGTTTAGGAAACCTGGATGAACCTCTTGCCAGCAAAATTAACAAAAGCAATTCTTTAAGTTCTAGAGTTGGGGTTGCCAGTTTGAAGAGCAGAATCTTTCAGAGAAACTCCTCTTACAATTGACCTAAGCAATAACTCAACTCTAGAAATGTTCACTACACATGTGCTGACTGGTTTGTAAGTAGCTGTTATAATATGGTTGTGCTATCTGCGTTCAAGTTCAACACGGATCCAGAAACCTTGCCTAGAAACTTGCAGAGCACCTTGCCCCATCAGCAGGGCTGCCACAGCTAAACACTCAAGGAGGCAAAATATGGGAGAGAAAGAGATGGCTTAGCTAGCCAGTGCTTTAAAGAACAAAGTAGCTGACAGAGAAACACAGGCCCAATCCACGCACCCTTTCCACTGTCATTAAAGCAACGGGGTGGGAACAGCTTTTCTCTTCTACACCCATTCACTCCCTTCCTCCTCTTCAGCCCTGTCCCCCTCTGTTTAGACTGCTAAATATTAAAGCAATCCTTCCCCTTTGATTTTAAACCCATTTCATATGGGATGGGGGGAGGAAGGGAGGGAGAGTGAGTGAGAGGAATGTGGAAACGGAAGACAGAAAGCCAGTGTGAAATTTAAGTCGTCTCAGGTCTATATTTCTAAGAACAACCCTAGGTCCGATCAGTGCATCAAATAGGAAGCCAAAAAACCAAACCAGTCACCACCAGACCTCACAAAAGAGTTCACAGCAGTGGTTCCTACCGAGGTGCTCACCAGAATCACCGGGCAGCTAATTCAAAATGGGTGTGAAGCGGCTGCCAGGGTGACTGGCTCCACCCAGACCCAATATGCTGTTGGGTTAAGATTTATAGTGGAAAAAACACTATAAACACTTTCAGAGTTCCATTAGTTTCTTCGAGTTCTAGCTGTCTATTTGATATCTGTTAATATCTGGAAGAAACTGGTATCAGTAGTGGGCTCTCAAATTCTACATATGCCAAATATATCTACAGGGGGAAAAAAAGAAAAACTCAAACATCTCTAATACTCTTTCTGTAACTTCAGTCCAGCTTTTATCTCAGAGATCCTGAACGTGTTGTTTAGAAGTCTAGAACGGGCATGCAGAAGCGACCACAATACATCAAAAACTTGAGGTGCCGTCTGATGAGTTTCTCTACTCTCTGCTTAGTAAATTTAGAGTTTTCTATTTTTGGAGGACGTAATCCCTATGCACACTGCTTTTAGCATCTAAGCATTTTCCTCAAGATGGGTCAAAGTGTCAAGGGTTTCACGAGAGCCTCTGTCAATTCCTGCAGAACACTGTGGATCTGCTAAAGACTTAAAATAGGGACACAGTCCTTACAGTTTCAGCTTAAGGATCATAAACACAAACGACCACCTGAGACCACAGAGGACCGGATATGAGCTACTTATAGTCATACTGAGCCGGTGAACAAGAATAGCAGGAAAGCGGCCAGTTTTCTTGTAGTGAGGTTCTTTGAAGTAAAGTATTTATTAAACATTATATTATAGTGCATGAAACAAAAATCTTTGAAGGCAGGTTATCCTACTCTGCACAGTGGCCACTGCTAACGAATTACTTCCTTTTCCTCTTAGGTTTTGTTTTTCTATTTGTGAAACTGAAACCCAGATTGTTTTCCTCCATCCATGAAACCAGCTGGCACCAAGCACTCCTTCTGGTAATAATGTCCCATCAATGGAAACAGCATTAAAAATGATTCCAAACCCATCACTTCACCACCACACAAGAGGATGTGCAGATTAAGGAGGTGCTCTCTAAATATTGATCAGCAACTTCTCCAAAATAGAAAACTAGGCTATAAAAAAATGACGAAATTGACTAAAAATGGCATCAAAATGGGGCTTATGGTTTTATTTAAAAGCAAAATTTACCGATTGCATTTCTCATTTCGTAACTCTAGACTGATATGCCTTGTTTCAGCTAGCATTTTCTATTTCTCAATAAAGTACCCTAGATATACCAGTAAGAGCCTCATCTTAAAGAAATGTCCAAAAGAAGACCAAGAGGGCAATATAGTTTATTCTTCTGAATCAATTATTAAGATTCTTTGCCTGGGGAAGGAGCACTGAGCAGCGAAACTCCCAATGAGCCGGCACAAGTGGTCACACGCTGAAGATGCAAGGGAAGAATCCTGGCCCATTGGCCAAAAGGAGTCTCTGGCTAAGTATGTGCTGAGAGGAGAAAAGGACAGCGCCGGACACATGGCTGGGTCTGTTTCAACGTGGCTGAGAACAGTGGGAAGCTTTTTAAAATCTGGGAATACATCAAAGGGCTAATGCAGATTAAGCCCAGCTCCTTTTTTTTTCCCCCCTGAAAGGCTCACTTTTGTTCCTAATAGAAAGACTTAGATGGTATTTCTTCAGATCATAAAGCAAGTTGTACTTTTAATGATGGAATAAAAATTATAAAAGTAAAACGTGGCTTTTCCTCCCCATTCTTTTTTTCCTTTTTTAAGTGATGAATTCAGGAAAAGACCAGTCTAGGCCAAATTTATCTCTTATTAACCTTCAGGGATATGGAGTACGTCAAGTATGATGTTAGTACAAAGTCAAATTTGGGTGATGGAGTCATTTTTTGCTAATTCCATTATTAGAAACATTAGATAATATGGTAGTATCTAAGGAATACAGCTTTAAAAATAGTATGCACCTTCACTATCAAGACTGTAAGGCAAAATCAACTTGTGTCCACAACTGAACTTTTGAAATAGAAAATTGTGTTGTATCCATGTTAGCCAGGCTGGTGTCGAACTCCTGACCTCAAATGATCTGCCCGCCCCGGCCTCCCAAAGTGTTGGGATTACAGGTGTGAGCCACTGCACCCGTGGCATGCACCTGTAATCCCAGCAACTCGGGAGACTGAGGCAGGAGAATCGCTTGAACCCAGGAGGTGGAGGTTGCAATGAGCTGAGACTGCGCCATTGCATTTCAGCTTGGGCAATGAGCAAATGCCGTCTCAAAACAAACAAACAAACAAACAAAAAACCAAAACAAAAAACCCTGTTAACGTCAATAGAGAATTTCTAAGTGGGTTAGCAGCTCCCTGACAGGCTACCTCTCCAGCCTTCCCAGGCCCACCCATCCTTGGTTCCCTCTCCAGCCTCACAAGACAGCGTTCTCATCACACTCAGGCATTCCACTTGAACCCCTGATCTCGCTTTGCCCTCTTCCCGGGGAGCCTGCCTCATCAACTGTCCTCTCCTCCCTCTCTAGTGGCCCCTTCTCTTCATCCTGAAAGTCAACCTGAGTCATTCCAATCAATAAACTCTCTCTCGACTCTGCATCCCTCGTGGTTACTGCCTTCTGACCCAACCGTGTTCTCCACACAGTCCTCTGTTATAGCTGCTGCGACCACACTTGCACTCACGACCAAACCAGTCCCAAGTGGCTATCGCCACCACTGTTCTTCCTAACTGACAAGCTGTCTCAGGTACCCACGGGTTAGATATTTCAGGGGAAATGACTGTTACAGAAATGTTCACATTAGAATGAAGAAACAGATCAATACACATCAATCATATTAAAAAGGTACTTCTAAGACAAAGCATAAATTATTTTTATTATCCATATTCAATATTTTAGGAATTAAAGCAACTATGTTTCTACAAATTTATGTCTTTGAATTGATGGTACATTGTAATAATGCATAGACAGGGTCTGCCTGAGCTTTCACTCCAGGAATTGTAAAATTTATATTACAGTAGCCCCCATTTATCCAAGGTTTTAGCTTTCCAAGGTTTCAGTTACCTGTGGTCAACCATGGTCCAAAAACATTATATGGAAAATTCCAGAAATAAACAATGTATAAGTTTTAAATTGTGAGTCATTCTGAGTAGTGTGAGGAGATCTTGTGCTGTCCTGCTCCATCCTGCCTGGGTCATAAACCCTCTCTCTCGGGGTCCAGCGTCTCCACGCTGTAGACACCCCCACCACCAGCCGGTCACTTAGTAGCCATCTCGGTTACCAGATCTACTGTCAGGGGGTCTCAGTGCTTAGGTTCCTTTTTTATTTTTGAGACAGAGGCTGGCTCTGTCACCCAGGCTGGAGTGCAGTGGCATGATCTTGGCTCGCTGTAATCTCCACCTCCTGGGCTTAAGCCGTGCTCCCACCTCAGCCTGCCGAGTAGATGGGACTACAGGTATGTGCCACTATGACCAGCGAATTTTTGTGTTTTTTGTAGAGGTAGAGTTTTGCCATGTTGCCCAGGCTGGTCTCAAACTCCTGAGCTCAAGTGATCCACCTGCCTCGGACTCCCAAAGTGCTGGGATTAGAGGCGTGAGCCACTGTGCCCGGCAGGAACTATTATTTGACTTCACAATGGCCTCAAAGTGCCAAGAGTATGATGCTGGCAATCTGGATATGCTAAAAAGCAGCCATGAAGTCCTTCCTTTAGTGAAAAGGTGAAAGTTCTCAAGAAAAGAAAAAGTATGCTGAGATTGCTAAGATCTACAGTAAGAATGAACCTTCTACCCATGAAATTGTGAAAAAGGACAAAGAAATCTGCTCTAGTTTTGCTGCTGTACCTAAAACTACAAAAGTTATAGCCGCAGTGTGGGCTAAGTGCCGAGTTGAAATGGAAAAGGCATTAAAGGCAAGCGTATACAGGGTTCGGTCCCATCCGCAGTTTCAGGCATCCCCTGGGAATTTTGGCATGGATCCCCCATGAAGAAGGGGGGCTACTGTACAGTACGTCCCTTCAGCAAGTCGCATATTCGAGTTCTCTATTTCAGATTCCCCTTCATGACTGTCATGCAGGTAGCAAAGAAAACCCATTGTGTCCAAGGAAATTTTTACTTTCTCTAGGGATTCAGAAACCTGACTTTCTGATACTCAGAAACTCAGTCCGCATGGGTGAGAAGGCTCGGTAGGGAATAGGTGCTTTGTATCTCAGGATCTGCTGGAGCTGAGGGCGTTTTCTGGTTTAATCTAGTTTCACTGTGTGTTTCATGGACAGGTTCCTCTAGGAACAAAAGGTTCTATGGAAGTCACGTCCTTTATCCCTCTTAGCCATCCCTGTGTCTGCCTTAGGCAACCTCCCATTTGTAAAAAGAAAGCAGAGACCAGGCTACGGCTGAATAGTTTCAGACAGCCCCTATACCACTGTCAGCCTTTGCAAAGTGTAATGCTTTAATTACAAGGGTCACAAAAGGTCTTAAGACACAGGAGTCTCTGTGTCTGAACGTAATCACTGTGTATGCATCTCAGCCTAATGAGGAGGTGACTATCATGAAGGTCTGGTGGTGAAGACCTTGCAAGAAGGTGCCTTGTTTGAGATCTTTCAAGGAAACACAGTACTCAATGAATGTGGGTGAGTAGAAATTACAATTTAGTTGGGTTAATTTTTGGTAGTAATATGGAGCTTTGCAAAGAGAAAGTCATTTGCTGAAGACACTGGTAAAGTATGTGCTGAAGCTCTGCCTCATCTAGTCTGGTTCAAAAGTCAAGTATCAGAGTCAAGAGACCCTCCTATTCAGAAGAAAGCCCTGACTTGTTAATTTATTAGAAGCAAGAGTAAATGCTCCATAGGTTTTTCATTAAATAAAATTAGATCTAGTCCAAGGGCTTTTCTGTAACGGGTACTCCTGAGTCAGGAATCAAGACCCATGAAGTAAGAAAATAACAGGTAGGCAAGGGGGTACCTTCTCCTCTAACAAAAGTGGCCTATCAGATGGTCAGGGAGCCTCTATCAGTGGAGCCAAACCAGCTCCACTGACACAGTTAAAGACCCTTGCCATCAAGTGCAAAGGGAAGCAGTAGGACTTAGAGTAGGTGATTTCTTACTAAAAATGGAATCATTTTTCAGTTTGGTGTACAGTTGAGCCTTGAGCAGCATGGATTTGAACTGCATGGGGCCACTTAAATGTGGATTTTCTTATGACTCTGCTGCCCTTGAGACAGCAAGATCAACCCCTCCTCCTCCTCAGCCAACTCAACGGGAAGACAATGAAGATCAAGACCTTTATGATGATCCACTTCCACTTAATGAATAATAAATATATTTTGTCTTCTTTATGATTTTCCTAACATTTTCTCTAGCTTACTTTATTGCAGGAATACAGTATATAATCATGGAACATACCAAATATGTGCTAAATGACTGTTTATGTTATTGGTAGGACTTCTGGTCAGCAGTAGGCTACCAGTAGTTACATTCTGGGAGAGTCAGAAGGTATCCGTAGATTTCTGACTGCACAGGGTTGGTATCCCTAGCCCCTATATTGTTCAAGGGCCCATTGTATCTAGGACGTTGGTCAGCACACTTGTACCCCATCAGAATCTCTCAGGAGCCTTCCCTGTGCCACACTCAGTGATTCCCTCATTACAAGATTAGGCGTCCCTGTGATGAATGGGCTTTCATTTTGGTTTTTATTTTTGAGTAACCAGCAGGAGTTTACCTGGGATTTGAGGAATGGATAACATGGCCTTTTTTCCCAGTATATAAAGAGCTTTACCTAAAAGAGCCCAGCTATTTCTTTAATAAAAGTGAGTAGTGGGGCTATGACTGATGATTATCTGTCAGAGAATAAGTGGGATTATTGTGTTTTTAGGTAACGTCCCAGAAACTGTGGCTGTCCCTTACCCTGAGTGAGAAGGTTCTGGTGCATGCAGAGTCAAATTGTATGTGTGTTTCTATCCCTCCGAACCCTGTGCAAAGAGAAAAGTTGGTCAGCTTCCATTTCTCTTGGCTTACCAGTTCTAGTACCAAGAATTCTGCTACTGTGAGGAGCCCCATTCTTTCCTTTTCATAGTAGAAAAAGCAACTCGTCTAGGCTTATCCAGAAAGGAATTCTAGAAGCAACTCCCTTAAGCCAGCCTAGCAGGATTTCCAGGATGAGTGTTCATGCTCCAGGGCTGCTTAGAAGGTGAGGAGTCACTCCCAGGGTGACCGTTCCTGAGGATGCCACGGTGCACCTGGCTGTGAAAAGGCAGGCGAGCCCTCTTGACTAGGCAATTTCCTCCTCATCAAGGCATCCAGGGTAACAGCAGCAGCTCCTGGAAGCTGTTCCCTCCTCCTGTGAGAACTAAGTCAGAGGCTGAGAGTGTGCTGGAGGAGGGGACGCAGGTCTTCCCACCTCTCAGTCGGAGACCTCCCCAGGGCCCCTAGGGAAGGGTTGGGGCCTCCCAGGCATCTGCCCAGCATCAAGAAGAGGGCTGAGAAGCTACAGTTCCAGAGTGGGAGGGAAAGGACCCTCACCAGAGCAGGCCGATCCCAGAGCTCCAAACTCCTCTGGCGTCCACTTGGGCCCAGGAGGGGAGACAGTTGTCAGGGCTCTGGTCTGACCCACTGACTGCAGGCCACAGTGGCGACAGACCGCTCCTCGGAGGATTCAAAACTTTTCTCTGGAGGAGGCAAGACTAGGTTGTTGAAGACAGACAATTTCCTGGGTCAAGGGGAAAAAAAAAATCCACAGAAAAATAAATATGTCCTCAGACCTCCCCTTCCTCTTCAGGGTAAAATGCAATGAATTGCGGGCTTCTGAGCTAACAAGGCCAAGTTAGGCCAAGGGCAGTTCACAGCTGATCATTTGCTAAGAAGCAAAAGCCTAAAAGGCCCGATTAGCTCGAGCTCGCCACGTCCAGCAACAACCTGGAGCGGCCTTCAGCGCAGGGCTGGGTACCACCCGCGGCCACAGGCCTTGTCAGGTGCGGGTGGCCAGCTGTTCCTCACGCTACGTGGACGGGACAAGAAGGGCTGCATTCAATCCAGGGAAGGCAGAGGCCTCTCTCTTTCCCAGGCACCAAGGAGACAGTCACGTGAACAGGCTGAGAAATCAGGACTCAGGGGTGAAGGGCGACTGTGCGACTGCCCACAGAAGAACACACATTTCATAGGGCTCGCCCCATCATTTTCTTTTGTTTATAATATTCCTGAGATTTCCCTACCGTATGCTGTCCAGACTTGCTATTCAACAAGGAATACCACAGTTCTTTTTAGGAACAATCCTTGCTACGGTACTCTCTGGATGATTTAAACAATTATTTGCTTAACAACTCTCTTCCCATCATCGGCAGGGTCACTGCCTTGCCCCCAAAGCCACCGTCTCTCACCTGCACCACCCGAATGAGCACTGAGAACTTAAAGTTGTATAATATCAAATCGTTAACATGCAGAAAATAGTATAACTTTCAGTAGTATTTTCTTATTCACTGAATTTCCAACAGGAATTAGAAACTCCACATCTAACTTAGTTGCCTTTAGGAAGCAGCTATGGCAACCAGAAAGTTCTCAGGATCCTGTCTCCTCAAGGTAAATGAAACTTTACTCTTGGGTGTGAAATATTTCCACCCTGCTAGTTATTGAGTGGTAACATTGTGCCAGGAACTATACTAAGTGTTCTGCATGCACCAACTCATTTAATTCTCACTATCGCCAATGAGGTAGATGGTACAATTACTCTCATTTTACAGACCCAGAAACTGTGCCGAGAGAGAGCAAATGAGGCCAAGCAAAAGGCCAGTAAATTAGCATGCACTTGACTTTAAAGCAGGTGCCCTCGGTCATTACCCGGTAAATTACCTTTTGTATATAAACAGATGGGATAGAATTATTGAAGTAGTAACTATAACATTTGAAAAGGAATTCAAGAAAGGAAGCAAGATAATTAATTTCTGTAGAGATTTAATACCACAAAACTAAAATATGGCAGAATAAAGTGACGAGCTTCAGAGTCTAAAGTCTTCATTCATTCTACTCCCTTATTCAACTGCCCTGCCCCACCCCTCAACCAGGTACTCTGGGCACTGACCTCAGAGTCCCCCAGTTTTGCTATAAAGAACTAAGAAAGGTGACTGTGTGACACATGAAGGTGATTTTGATACATACGAATTTTTATTTAGGTGCAGTGTGTACACCAGCTGGTTGCCACTGGATGCTTATTTGTGATTCAGATTTCTGTCCTATTGAAATTGGTCCATTTCCACAATACCTAGAACATTGTCCACCACAAAATATGTACCTATCAAATACTTGGATAAATGAATGAGTAAATGGATCACAAACTTCCATGGGTATGCAAACTAAGGGTGGGGGGTAGACAGGACTTTCTCTTCACCACTTCTGCTAATTTCAAACTAGTGACTTGGAAAGATACTTAATGTGTTTTGCTTTTCTCACAATATTAGTGCTAATTACAGTGTCAGTTATTACATCCCTTATGAACACAATGTAGGTGGTCTCCAGAACAGGATTCATATCTAAATGCCTAAGGAATTAAAACACTGGCATTTGAAGCTTTGACAAATATTTTTACTATCTGAGTTTCCAAGGCAAAGTATCAGTTCACAGGCAACAAGAGGAAACTGCCCAGTAATGTACAAAAAATATTATTAGTTGGTTTAAATCTCAAAATTTTACAACATTCCTATTAAAAATTACACAAACAGCATTAATTTTCTCTTCTATGCTGATTATTCTTTTTTCCTCTCTTTATCTAATGACCTTCCTGCACAGTATGTGATACCATTAAAGAGAGAGAGAGAGAGAATGAGCACAGGCAAAGGAACTCTGTGCTTAATATCAAAATCATCTCATCTGAGAAGAGACAATAACGTCCTAGAAAATATGTATTAACTGAAATGTATGTGCTTTGTTGCTTTTGGGGGGTCAAGTTTGTTTTAAAAAAATAAAACAAATTAACATACACAATTTGGCTACTTCTGCATTAATTATGATTTCTAGGGAAGAAGGCAGACTACTACATAGAGAATATTTAGAAACAAGCCTGTCTTCATAGCCACTATGATGATCATAATAAAAAAGACAATAACGAGTGTCAGTGAGGATGTGGGAAGAACTGGATCGCTCCCACTGCTGGTGGGAGGGTAAAATGGTGCTGCCACTTTGGAAAACAGTGTGAGAATTCCTCATAAAGTTTAACATACAGTTACCACGCCACCTGGAAATTCCACTTGTCGGTATACACCCAAGAAAAATTAAAACCTTGTTGCCCCAAAAACTCGTACATGAATGTTCATAACAGCATTATTCATCGTAGCCGAAAAGACAGGAACAAACACCCACCAACTGACAGGTAAATAAAATGTGGTATATCCATACAATGGGACGTTATTTGGCCATACACAGGAATGACGTACTGGCATGTGCTACAACGTGGATACCGGTATGCCAAGTGAAAGCCACAAAAGACGACATATTGTATGATTCCTTTTCTAAGAAATGTCCAGAATAAGCTATACACAGACAGAAAGTAACAGTGGCTACCACAGGCTGGAGGGGTGGAAGGGGTGAGGAGTGAATGCTAATGGGTAGGGGGCTTCTTTTCGGGGTGATGAAAATGTTCTAAAATATGACAGTGATGGCAGCACAGCTCTGTGAACAGTCTAAAAACCAGTGAATCGCTGGGTGCTGTGGCTTGCACCTGTACTCCCACTTACTTGGGAGGCTGAAGCAGGAGGACCACTTGAGCCCAAGAGTTCAAGGCTGCAGTGAGCTGTGACCAAGCCACTGCACTCCAGCCTGGGCAACAGAATGAGACCTCAGCTCGAATAATAATGCTAATAATAATGATAATAATAACAAGTGTTAGTGTATGTCCCAAATATTGAATGAAACATAATTATACTAAAAATGTATTTGTTGCTTATCTCTTAACAAAAGAAACAACAAAAACAGGAAACAAAACCCACTGGATCCTACATTTTAAGTGGGTGAATTATACGTTAATTGTATCTTAATAAAATTGCTACAGAAGTCCTTAGAGGCAGATATTTGAAAATTCTCTGTAAATCACAGTCAAAGAATTCTGGCCTGCAAAATGGACACATATGGCCAGGCACAGTGGCTCACACCTAGCACTTTGGGAGGCCAAGGTGGGAGGATCGCTTGAGACTGGGAGTTTGAGACCAGCCTGGGCAATGTGGTAAAATCCCTTCTCTACAAAAAATACCTAAAAAATTAACCAGGCATGGTGGCGCATTCCTGTAGTCCCAGCTACCTGGGAAGCTGAGGTGGGAGGATCACTTGAGCCCAGGAGGTCGAGGCTGCAGTGAGCCATGACTGTACCACTGCACTGCAGCCTGGGCCACAGAGTGAGATCCTGTCTCAATATGAGAGAGAGACAGAGACAGAGAGAGAGACAGAGAGAGAGAGAGAGAGAGAGAGACAGAGAGACACAGAGAGAGACACAGAAAGCGAGAGAGAGAAACAGTAAATATATAAAATTATAAGAATGTCAACAAAAGCAGCAACGTTGCGATAAATTTAAGGAATTTGCTTCCAAAGGCTAATACTTAAAATGTGTAGTAAGCAGGACATTCACTATACCATCAAAAATAACTTTCAGATACATAAAGGAAAAACATGAGCCTTTATCTTGGAAATTCCACTAAAAGTCAAATTAACTCATTTGCATTTAAAATTGAAGAAGAAAAGAGGTTTAGTTTATGACAGTTTTGGCCTATTTTAGACAGGTACTTATTAAATATTTATTAAAATGCTTGAGCTTAATACTATAGGTACCAGAAAGAAAACAAATATGGGCAATTCAATTCCCTACCTTCTGTTCAACAAAACTCACTTCTCACGGCAGGTGGCACAGAGAACTCTACCCAGGGGGTTAATCAAAACTCCCTTAGAATAATTGAAAAGCATCTGCATTTTTTCCCCAGAAACCACAAAAAAGTCACAGTAAGCAGAACATACAATCTTGATTATTAGCACTGTGCCTGTAGCAGCACAATGTGTTGTCCCCAGAAATTAAGTTACAAGACGAGATGTCATTGTGCGATAAGCCAGAGATGTCTCCCCTAATGAGACTGGAAAACTCAAGGAAATCAAAAGATAGACAATGATGATAATAAGTTGCATGTGTGATTTTGCTACTGTTGCCAAGCAAACTGCATATTGTGCCAAATGCAATCACTCTCAGAGCAGGCTAGGGGTGGGATAGACTCTAGAGGTCACCGACCCCAACCTTTCATTTTACAACAAAGAAAACTGAGGTTTACGGAGGTCACACAGCCAGTTTAAGGCATCACTGGGACTATAGATGAGATTTTTCAGGGCTCTCTTCGTGAAATATATTTTTCTGTCTGAGCATATGTACTATAGAGAGTATAACCTAAGAAATAGAAAGTTCTTAGGAATTTCTGAGAGCTACGCTGGTAAAACTCCACAGAGCAGTACTGTAATTGACCATCCATGAAAGTGTACAACCAGAGTTTGGGGACACTCAAAATTCCAATCAAAGTGGCCTGAGTACCACCCTAAGGGCAGGAGACCTGTCGTTTGACATCGTTTGGGTCTGCGCCTACTGTTCAGGTAGCTGAAGCCTAATCGACCGCAGGGGGCCTTTCTGTGGGAAGATAACAGCAGTGCAGAGGCAAAGAAAAGGGAAGGCACAGAGGTGGTCCCTGAAGGGTGTTCTGGGAGAAGTAATTAATTCACCAAGTTCCTGCGCGGCACAGGTACACCACGTGACCGTTTGCTCTGATTACCACATAAACCAAACTAGTTTGAAATTAAGGTGACCAATGAGTTTCCTAATTATTCCATTCTAGAGGGCAGAATATTTAGTCAATATTCTGGAGGGCAGACTTAAAGACTTGGTCACTGGAAGAATCACTCCTCCCCTCAAGCTAATAAATGCATATTCTGGCTCAGCTATCGATCCCTGTGAGTTTCCTTACTATAGGTCAGTTTCCTAAAATCTGGGTACTTCTAGGTTCACAGTATATTAATCATGTTTAAAATTTTTTTTTGTATCTTATGATACTTTAACATTTTCCAGGGACTTACAGATCCAGAAAGACACTGCCCCTCCCAAGACCAGCTAATTCCTCAGTTAAGAACTTGGAAGTAAGCCAGCTGCCCATTTTATCTAACACACACCACGCCAATATTTTCCCTGCCTCAAAACATCCCAGGGCCAGGTACCAGGCAAATAGAGACCACCCAAAGCCCACCACCATTATTCAAACCAGCCACGCACTGCCCTTCCCGAGGAAGCCCCAATAAGGTTCCCGCCCACACTTTTCTCTGGCTCCTTTCTGCCTCCTGACCCACACTGGTTGTTCCCCTGTGCCCTGCATGGCGGGGTGTGCCCCCTTCTCCTAGGTGATGTAAGTAATAAGTTCTCCTTTCAAGGGCATTAACCTCTTCTCGTCGGCACTCAGTCACTTCCATAAATGAAAATCCACAGGTACCTTTCCAAACACCCCGCAAAATCAACGCCAGATCTGTAGGACCAGGACCACCGAGGGCCAGACTGCAGACTGGGGAGTAGATGGAGGCAGGAGGCAGAGAACTCTCCCCGGCAGACAGGGGAGGGTCCCTGGAGAGCCTCTGACCTGCCAAGGTCGTCGTGCCCAGGGAACTCGCCCAAACATGCATGTGGTGGAAAAGTTCTGTCCCTTAACACACGCGCAGTAAGAGAAATAAATCAATGTAGAGTGGCTCAGACTAAGGGCCCGCGTCTGCACTGGAAGGACGGGGTGGAGCCGCCAGGAATTCGTGCTTATAGAAATAGGGAACGCAGCCCCATCAGCAGGTATATAAAAGCCCTTGTACTCAACTGTGAAGGAAGAACCGCAATCTGCTTTCAAGACCCTTTAAGTTTTCCTTTCGCTTAGTGCATTCTACTCCACTCACTCTCCAAGTGTCCGCCTGCCTACTTCTTCCCGGTCCTGAGACAAGAACCTGGACTTTGCTGAGCTAAGAAGCAAAATATCCTTGTCACAAAAGACAAGGCCACAGAGCTCCAGGTGGGCCCCAGTGTCCCCTTCTCCCTAGCTGGCCTGCACACGAGAAGCACCGCCACTGGGAAGATCCAGGCTTATGGAAAGCTCACCTGTGTTGTGTCTGCACACGGAACACACACAGCATGTACTTATGTTAGTTCATCTTCAACAAGTTGATAAGTTGATAGCATAATATTGAATTGAACTTTTACTCTAGACAGATGTGGCATTAACAGAGAAGATCCACACAGAAAACTCTGATGGGCAAATTTGAACTGTAAAATGTTTGCTCTGTTTGAGAAGAAACTTAGATACTATCAAGTATCCAAAAACTACAGGCCTACCTCATTTTATTGGGCTTCACTCTATTGTGTTTCAAGGATAATGCACTTTTTACAATTTAAAGGTTTGTGGCAACCCTTTATCTATTGCCACCATTTTTCCAACAGCATGTGCTTACTTCACATCTGTGTGTCACATTTTGGTAATTCTTGCAGTATTTCAAACCTCTGCATTATTAGGAAACCCATTTTCATCGTTATCTGTTGTGGTGATCTGTCATCAGTGATCTTTGATGTTACCATTGAAATTGTTTTGGGGAACCACAAACTGTGCCCATGTAAGAAGGTAAACTATAATAAACGTTGTGTGTGTTCTGACTGCTCCACTATCTGGCCATTCCCCCATCTCTCTCCCTCTCCTTGGGCCTCCCTATTCCCCAAGACACAACAGTATTGAAATTAGGCCAATTAATAACCCTACAGTGGCCTCTAAGTGTTCAAGTGAAAGGAAGAGTCACATGTCTTTCACTTTAAATCAAAAGCTAGAAATGATTAAGTTTACTGAGAAAGCATGTGGAAAGCTGAAACAGGCCAAAAGCTAGGTCTCTTGTGTCAGTTACTCAAGTTGTAAATGCAATGGGAAATGTCTTGAAGAAAATTAAAAGTGCTACTCCAGTGAACAACACACGGATGACAGGAAAGTAAAACAGCCTTGTTGCTGATATGAAAAGTTTTTTTATTTTTTGAGACAGAGTCTCACTCTGTCGCCCAGGCTGGAGTGCAGTGGTGAGACCTTGGCTCACTGCAACCTCCGCCTCCCAGGTTCAAGCGATTCTCCCGCCTCAGCCTCCCGAGTAGAGTAGCTGGGACTACAAGCGTAAGCCACCATGCCCAGCTAGTTTTCGTAGTTTTATTTTTTAATTTATTTTTTATTTTTATTTTTCTGCAGAGACAAGTGAACATTTATTTTTGGGCCTTTCTTCCTATGTGTATTTCAAGTCTTTTTCAAAACAAGGCCCCAGGAATCTCCAGATTCAATTATGTCCCTGGGCTTGGTCGACTGCTGCCAGAGTCTTAGGGGGCCTTGTACAAATGCTACAGTTACTCATTTAGCAACATTAAACCCAAGGATAGAAGATGCACATGGAATGTGTTGACTTCAGACGAGGCAGCAGCCAATGTAGAAAACTCTGGAATTTTTCCTTGGGACTGACTGTGATGTGAGGTGCCTGCCATGAACATAAGCTACTGTCTTTTCTTTGACCCCTCCTTTTTTTTTTTTTTTTTTTTTTTTTGAGATGGAGTCTCGCTCTGTCGCCCAGGCTGAAGTGCAGTGGCGCAATCTCGGCTCACTGCAAGCTCCGCCTCCCGGGTTCACGCCATTCTCCTGCCTCAGCCTCCAGAGTAGCTGGCACTACAGGCGCCCGACACCACACCCGGCTAATTTTTTTGTGTTTTTAGTAGAGATGGGGTTTCACCGTATCAGCCAGGATGGTCTCGATCTCCTGACCTCATGATCCACCCGCCTCGGCCTCCCAAAGTGCTGCGATTACAGGCGTGAGCCACCGTGCCCGGCCCGACCCCTCCTTTCCAGTTTTTGAAGATTAAGCAGGAAACAATCTTCTCTGAAGATACTTGATAAAAATTCCCCCCAAAAAACCCAAAACACACGCTTCCACTTCACTGATAAAAATTTACTGCAGTTTGGCACCTGGGTCTAGTTCAGTTGGCGGATGAGCTGATTGATGTGTTCACCCCGATAGCCAGGTGTGCCCATCTCGAGGAAGCCCACTCTATTTTTGGTAGCATGATGGGCCACTGAGAGGTGGAAACGATGCAAGAACCATGAAATCTCCTGGAAATACTTCCCCAGGTGCTCCGCAATCACTGTGTTGTCTGTCAGAGGGATGGTCTTATTCTTGACCTTGACCACGTTTCAAAATCAGTTCCCAAAGAAAATTCAGATTTGGAAATCCCCAGGTCACATAAGATTCCATTATATGCAGCAGGGGGTGACTTTTACAAAGACACCACTAAAAATTTTCTTTAGGCATAATCTTGCAATGGTTTTCTGCACCAGTAAACTCATATGCCATCAAACTTTTTTTTTTTTTTTTTTTTTTTTTTGAGACAGAGCCTAACTCTGTCGCCCAGGCTGGAGTGCGGTGGCGCAATCTCGGCTCACTGCAAGCTCTGCCTCCCGGGTTCAAGCGATTCTCCTGCCTCAACCTCCCAAGTAGCTGAGACTACAGGCACCTGCCACTACGCCCAGCTAAGATTGTATTTTTAGTAGAGATGGAGTTTTACTGTGTTGGCTGGGCTGGTCTTGAACTCTTCACCTTGTGATCCGCCCACCTCAGCCTCCCAAAGTGCTGATATTAGAAGCATGAGCCACCGTGCCCAGCCACACCATCAGTCCTTTCGATACATACAAGAAAGGCCAAGGAATGTTTATCTGGCAATTCCAAAGCATGAGGTTTCACTTCTAGTCGTCTGAGACGCACCTTGTCATGTTTCTGCTGCCAGGAATCATGTAGGATTCCAGTCCCTTAAACCTGAGCCCTTTTCCTTTCCTTTGCTCCTCTTTGCCAAAAGTGCCTGCTTTGCCTGGGTAGCTTTGAGGGCTTAATAAGCCTTCCTCTTTTTCAGGAGATTTTCTGGAACCAAAGGGATTTTTTTTTTTTTTTTTTTTTTTGAGACGGAGTTTCACTCTTGTTGCCCAGGCTGGAGTGCAATGGTGCAATCTTCGCTCACTGCAACCTCTGCCTCCCGGGTGCAAGCGATTCTCCTGCCTCAGCCTCGTGAGTAGCTGAGATTATAGGCATGTGCCACCACGCCTGGCTAGTTTTGTATTTTTAGTATAGACGGGGTTTCTCCATGTTGGTCAGGCTGGTCTCGAACTCCCGACCTCACGTGATCCGCCCGCCTCGGCCTCCCAAAGTGCTGGGATTACAGGCATGAGCCACCGCGCCTGGTCAAAGGGAATGTTTCTTTGTTCTTGCTCCGCCATCTTTCTAGTGTTGCAGCTCAATTTTTGTATTTTTAGTAGAGATGGAGTTTCACCATGTTGCCCAGGCTGGTCTCGAACTCCTGACCTCAAGTGATCCACCCCTCTCGGCCTCCCAAAGTGCTGGGATTATAGGTGTGAGCCACTGTGCCCAGCCTAAGTTTTAGTGGTCTCCATAGACAATCAAACCAGCCACAACATTCCCTTAAGCCAAAGCCTAATCCAGAGCTTAATCCAGGCCCTAGCTCTCTTCAATTCTACACAGGATGAGAGAGGCGAGGAAGCTGCAAAAGAAAAGTGTGAAGCTAGCAGAAGTTGGTTCATGAGGTTTAAAGAAAGAAACTATCTCCATAATATAAAAGTGCAAGGCAAAGTAGCAAATGCTGATGAAGAAGCTGCAGCGAGTCACGCAGAAGGTCTAGTTAAGATCACTGATGAAGGTGGCCACACTAAACTACAGATTTTCAGTGTAGACAAAACAGCCTTCTGTTGGAAGAAGATGTCATCTAACTTTCACAACTAGAGAGGAGAAGTAAACCTCTGGCTTCAAAGGACAGGCTGACTCTCTTGCTAAGGGCTAATGAAACTGCTGACTTTCAGTTGAAGGCAATGCTCATTTACCATTCTGAAAATCCCAGGGCCCTTAAGAATGATGCTAAGTCTACCCTACCTGTGCTCTAGAACAGAACAACAAAGCCTGGATGACAGCACGTCTGTTTGGGGCATGGTTTACTGAATATTTAAAACCTGCTGTGGAGACCTACTGCTCAGAAAAAAAACATTTCCTTAAAAATATTACTACTCATTGACAATGCACCTTGTTACCTGGGAGCTCTGACAGAGATACACAAGGAGATGAATGTGGTTTTTGTGCCTGCTAACATGACATCCATTCCACAGCCCATGGATCAAGCAGTCATTTCAGCTTTTAAGTCTTATTATTTCAGAAATACATTTGGAAGGCTACAGCTGCCATAGTGTTTCCTCTGATGGATCTGGGCAAAGTAAATTGAAAACCTTCTTCACCATTCTAGATGCTGTTAAGAACATTTGTGTTGAATTCACATGGGAAGAGGTGAAATTGTCAGCATGAATAGGAGTTTGGAAGAACTGGATTCTAACCCTCATGGGTGACTTTGAGGGGTTCAAGAGGAACTGCAGATGTGGGGAAAATAGCAAAAAAACTAGGAGTGGAGCCTGGACATGTGACTGAATTGCTACAATCTCACAATCAAACTTGATGCCGGGCGCGGTGGCTCAGGCCTGTAATCCCAGCACTTTGGGAGGCCGAGGTGGGTGGATCACGAGGTCAGGAGATCGAGACCATCCTGGCTAACATGGTGAAACCCCATCTCTACTAAAAACACAAAAAATTAGCCTGGCATGGTGGCGGGCACCTGTAGTCCCAGCTACTCAGGAGACTGAGGCAGGAGAATAGCTTGAACCCAGGAGGCGGAGCTTGCAGTGAGGGGAGATTGCACCACTGCACTCCAGCCTGGGCAATAGAGCGAGACTCCATCTCAAAAAAAGAATGTCCCCACTCCTCCCTGCTGTACAAGAATAACTGGCTCAGGAAGCAGAGAAATCCAGACCTCAGCCCTCTGGCCCATTAAGTGGCTGGTGTCTAAGCCTCAACACAGAAGAACTGGTTTTGTCCCCTCAAATTGCTCTCCACCCGACAGTCAGGAATAACTAACTCCCAACCACCCAGATGCTCATGTGAAGGAAGCCACGTTTGTTACTAGATCTGGGTTTGGTCCTACAGCTGCTCTTCTGATATAAACCACCCTGAGCAAATCCCTTACTTACTGTTTATAATGAAGGTGTTACTGCATCTGAAACATGGGGGTTCTACTGGTGATCTCAAAGGGGAGATTTCAATGAGATGACAAACATACGGTGCTAGGTACCTACAGGCACTCAGCAAGCAACGATAGTCCCCCGGTCAACCTACTTTAAAGGTTGGCTTATTGAGTGGCTGAGACAGGAAAGGAGTGGTACAATCTTTTAGCCATGGTGAACTGTAAAGGTAATTTTTTTTTTTTTTTTTTTTTTTTTTTTGAGACGGACTCTCCCTCTATTGCCCAGGCTGGAGTGCAGTGGCGCAATCTCGGCTCACTGCAACCTCCACCTCCTGGGTTCAAGCAATTCTCCTGCTTCAGCCTCCCAAGTAGCTGGGACTACAAGCACAAACCACCACACCCAGCTAATTTTTGTATCTTTGGTAGAGATGGGGTTTCACCATGTTGGCCAGACTGGTCTCAAACTCTTGACCTCAGAAGGTAATTGTTAGAACCTATCCACTCATTCTTTCCCTAACCCCTAAATCAGGCAGGGACTCTATTTAAAATGAGGGTACTTGACTTTGCAGTGTCGCTGTGCTCCCTGATGCGTGGTAATTACCTTAGGTAATTAACACTGATACCTTAGGAATTACCTTAGCTGTTCCTCCCACAGTCTCGAGAATTTACACCATACAAAACATATGCTGGCTTGGGAAGGCTATTTCTCAGGAACACACACTTGAGATGCTGACTACTGTGTGGCTTCTTGTCAGGCATCCTGCCATATACTTCCTCGCACAAGGGGGGAAGTGCCACAAAATATTAAATAGCCAAGCAATTAAATAGTAGCTGCAAAAAGAACAGAAGAACTTCACAGATGTCACTGTGAGGTGATGCTTATAACACACTCTAATATGTCTCACCAGGAGGATTATGGGGCTTTTACAAAACTGAAGACCAAATGAAGAGCAGCAGCTTCTAGAATAAGGTACTGAGCCGCACACTCACTGTATACCCAAAATGTGTCTTTGGTAAGCAGTAACAGTACATCTACTCAAATGGTAAAAAGGACCCAAATGAACACAATGCAATCACACAAACTAGACTTTGCCCTAAATTCCATGAATGGCTGTCCATGGTAGACCTGGTTCACAATCCAGTATGAGGAAGATTAAGAAAAAGTACCCCTTACACACTTCCAAACAGCTATTCGCTAAACATGTCCCTAAAGCAAATCCAGTATCAGGACGGGTCAAGTGTATTTTCTTTGCATGAGGTATTCAAGTAGGTCATGACGTGTGTACGTGGTAAGCTTCCAGCCACTAAGTTTCACATGTGTTCTGGAGTCTCTCCCCAACCAAGCTCTCTGCAGCCATTTGGCAATGTTTGGAGACAATTTTGGTTGTTGTATCTGGAGACATGTTCTGACATCTAGTTGGTGGACGCCAAGGATGCTGCTAAACATCCTATTGGGCATAGAGCAGTCTCCCACAACAGAGAATTGTCCAAAATGTTAATACTGCCCAAACAGATAACACTGCCCTGCTCTAGGGCAAAAATAGAAATTATCACTGTCTATAAGACTTGAAATAACTCAGACTGAATCTAAAGAATTGTACAGGTGATAAGTAAACTTAAAAGATACAGTTGATGACACTATGGACCTAATTATACTTTAGGTCCTATCATGTCACTCCCTGATTTTAAAAATTATGTATTATGAAAGTACATGTTAATTAGCACAAATAATCAAATGTTTGTCCTATCTTCTCATTCTGAAAAGGATCCAGAACGCTGCTCCAGAGCTTGGCTCACGGGGCCAGGAATATCATGTGTCTTTTGGTATTGACTTTCCAAACTAGATAGTAATTCTACATTAATGTTCAAAATATATTGCAAATTCTAGTCCTGGTGCATTTTAAGGTGATTTCGACATCAGACGTGGGGGGGTCAGCTTTTCTAGGAACAGATCTGGGAATCTGTATTTTCACCAGGATTTCCTGGTGATCCTCAAGCATGATAAAACTTGAGAACCACCGACTCAGACTTTGCTTCTATAAGAAAAGAGCTGCCATTCCCACTTCCTTCTCACTGTAAATTAAAGAGTGACAATCAAATAATTCATAGGTACAAGAGATCAATAGTCCATAGTAGCATATGACAGTGCCCTGAAACAGCCTACCTAAAATGATATCCCTTTAGAAGTGAGGCCAGTAGAAGAAAGAACATCTCATAGGCACTGTCATAAAACGTCCTGTATCAGAATGGTTTTGCCATTCTTTCCATCTGAATATATTTTAAGCAGCATTGTTTAAACACAAGGCACCAAATTCTTCCCTGGTCAAGTTTGGTGTTGTTGATTCGCAAGATTCTTCAAGGAAACAGATGTTTTTAAGCACCCTGCCACCACAAGGTACACATTTAAATATGTGCTTTCTATTCCATATTCACTTACAAAACATTAACTATGTTAAGGGGTCATAACCAGGGGATTAACACAAATTTGGCTTTTCAAATTAAAGGGAACAATATTTTCCTTCTGGATTTTTCTGTAGGCCAAGCACCAAATTGAAGACTCGGTGGAGACTATCACTTCAGATGACAGCATGTCTCCAAGCAAGACAAATGAAAGGGAAAAGGAAGCAAAGGGAGAGTAGGGAGCTACAATAAAAACCGAGCTATTCTTTGCCAAGTGCCTGCTATTTTCAGGCATTTTACAAACATTTTCTTTTTCAGCCCTTGCCATCTCCATAAAAGCAGACATCTATTCTGCTGATGAGAAAATTGAGGACCAGGGAGGTTAGGCAACCTGTTCAAATTCACAAAGCTAAGTGATAGGTGATCTGAGACTCAAATGCAGGAAGACAAACTCTACTTATTCCTCCCCCACCCCTGCCCACTCCTGTTCACTAGCAACCTGGTAGTGGTTCATGGTAATTTCCTGCAAACACGTAACTCGTAATCTCAAATATTCTAAATGGAAAACACTGCAAGGAGTACTCCATGTCTGATTTTTACGACTCACTCTAAGGTGTGCTATGGCTTATTCATCTTAGCAATTGAATGGAATCAAGTAAACCGACATATGTAGATGCATTCTAAAGCCCTAAAGCATCATACGCAGGTAAGGCATTATTTATAAATATTAATTTTACTTTGAGGATCTTTGGCAGGTGGCAACATCCTGAGATACTTTGAAATAACTTAGTGATACCCTAGGATACTGTGAAATCATAACTGAGGTTACAACGAACTGGCTTCTAATAGTATATATAAATGATTTCAATAATAAACATGTCATCATTTTGTAAGTGACTCCATTAGAGAGGACAGGCCTCCACCTTAGCTGTGGGCACTTCCTGGAGCTCCATTCTGGGCCTGGCCTCTGCTTTGCCATTGACCCTTTGGCAGGTTCATCCACCGCACGGCTTAGGACCTCACCTCTCCTGGGGCATCAACTTATGTGCTCACTCTTAATCTTCTTCCTGCTCTCCAGACCAGAAATTTCCCCCTTATATCATAGATGTCTCTTGGCATTTCAAACTTACATTGGTTAACTCCATCTTTTTAATCGAGTCAACCTTTTCTCTGGTACAATTCTTCTCTTCTTCCTGTTCTTCCTCCCTCCGTTAACTACATCAGTTATCACCTCTAGAAATCTCAGAATTATCTTCAATTCTGCCCAATACATAGAATTGTACACTGGATTCTAAAGAAGTGGCTCTCAAATGTACCCTCTTCTTTCTTTGCCTACTCCCATAAGTTGTCAAAAAAAAAAAAAACCACACACACACACACACACACACACACAAAACCCACACCAATAAAACCAACCACCTCTGATGAGATTAGAATTCTTCTTTCAACTCCTTCAATGAACCTCAGAATCTAGGGAATGCCACACAACCTCCTTGGAGTGGTCTTGTGTCCTCTTGCCCCCAACAGACTAATTTCATCTTCCAAAGGGACCTTTGCTGCCCTGCCCATCACCCTCATAAGCCAATCTGCTCTTCCTTAAACACTTGGGACATCTTCATACCTCTGTGCCTTTATTAATTACATTCCGTCCTCTTTCTCCATCATCAGTACAGAGTACAGTTTCTACAACCTGCTATCTCTAGGCCCACTGTTCCCCTCTATCTGAAATGCCTTCTCCTGTGTGCAAACTCAATTCATCCTTGAAGTCACAGCACTAGCTATAAACACTGAAAAACTGTTCACAATTTCTCCACTTTCTTCACCTCAGCCCCAGAATCCCTGTACTTCATATACACCTCTGTTAGCGTTCTTATCACTGTATACTGTAATCAGTCATTTACATTTCTCTATCCTTAGGCGACAATGGGCTCAATGACTGCAGGGATATTTGTTTCCTTTGAATTGCCAGATTCAGTGTCTGTCACCAGTGTAAGATGACTGACGGACTCTCATGACTACCATTAAAGGCTAGGTTTTATGCTCAGTTTCAAAAAGTAATGTCTAATAAGATATGAAATATAGTTCTTCTTTTCCCTGTGTTTATTGAGGTGTACTTGACAAATGAAATGCAAATTCTTAACCAGAGACCTACGCCCTATGGACTGTACTGTTTATCAATGAAAGAAACAAATAATAAAGCTAACAGATCTACAATTCTCTCTGCTACTATATGAGCCTACGCATTACCCATCTCAGCACTTACCATGTTTGCGTGGTATCAGTTTGTCTGTCTTCACCAGCCAGTGTGCTACTTAAGGGTAGGGACCAAGTCATGTTCATCTAACCCACTTCCTAGCACATAGTATAGCAGGCAGGCAATGATTTCTTTTAAATTTTTGTTCAGAATGCATCACACTGCAATACTAATAACCAAACTTTTATATTATATAGAGCATGCCAATTTCAAAAGAATAAAAACTTAGTTATATTCCAAAAGTTCATTCTTTGATTGGTTACATGGCACACAGAACACACATTACCACAAAAACAATGTTCAAGATTAAGACTACATTTATATTCCATTTCATAAAATCTTATTCTACCCATATTTTACCTGAAATTTTGTATATTTAGGGGCAAATGCAGGAAGGAATGCTATAGATTTTCTTAGCACTGTAAAATATATCTGAACATCAGAAAACTTGATCACCCCTCCACAAAGTGTCTGCTCTGTGACCACCACCTGCTTCCTATTGTTGGACTAGAAAACTGTCATGAACACAAAGAGTTAGACCTAGCGGGGAGGAAGCCCTGTGGAGTTGAGGGTAAACAGACTATAAAGGCTCTGGTTTCTATGCCAGATACTTTCTATCCGTTTCTCTTTTCCCCACCCAGAGAAAGTGAGAACCAATGTAGCTTGGGTAGGCAGGTAAGATCCAAGGGGCAACTCAGCCAGATGACCCACCAAACCAGAGCACAAGCAGAGAGCCTACCCTAGCAGGACTTGGAGCAGCTGCAAAGGCAGGCAGGGACAGGTGGAAAGTTACAGCACACGTATGCAAGAAACCCCAGTAAGCCATCATGTCATTCCCGAAATCACACTGACACACAGAAAGGGATGGGACAGGGAGGAGAGATCAACTTAAGTCAGACATGTCAGTTGAGGGACTGCTTATGGAATTATGAGATATAGAAGACTGAAGAAGTTCTCTGGAAGTTTACGTTTAGGAGATGATACACAACCAAAAATACATGATATCACTTATTTCTCAAGAGTATAAAGAAAAACAGTAACAAACTTAATTCTTTTCATTTTCCAGTTAGTTAAATTTCAAACAAATGGGAGTCTGCTCTATTAAAATTTGATATCCGTAAGTGAATTTTCAGAAGCAGAAGACCTTTTTGATGACGTTTACATATCTATAAATATGAATGATGCAAATTTCGAGTCCTAAGATATCAGATGACAAGATACAGCCCAAGCTTCAGCTCTTGCTAATTAAACGAATCAATTAAGAGACTACAGTTGCAACTGTGTAGCTGCTGTTCTATAGTAGCAATAACAACCCCACGGGGAGGTCTTTTACTACATTAAAATGCTGTCCTCCACAACTCCATCTGATATTATTAGAAACAGTTATTTGTGTCTTGCTGTCATATTAGTAGCAAAGGCAAATTATGGAAATATGCAGACCAGAATGGTCCCAGTATGAGATCAGGTTGGGTTTTCAGACTCCAAGGGAACAATTGCTGAAACTCCAAAGTTCCCCAAAGTTCTTTAATGGAACTGATAAATCTATCAGCACAGCATCCATTTAGAAGCTAGGTAAGGGTCACATATTTACATACCTTCCTGCTAAGCTGATACAATTCAACTAGACGAATTATCATATTAAGTTTACCCTCCTGAGTTAAACTGATGGAGTTCAAAATTGTTTTCGATGGTTGTCATTAATCGCTGTTACTTCATAAGTGCTTACTTTGAAATCTAATTGTGCTGGTGTATCAAGGGTCATATTAATAGCATTCTTAATGGTAAATCTTTGTAAAACATGTTTATTCTACTAATATTATCACTCAAGCTTTCAAGGGTAATATGAAATAAAGTAGATTTATTATCAATAAAAACTTAATTTAAAATGTGTAATTTGAGATTTAAATTAGCTTTAAGAACTTTAGCATCATTTGGTTTCATCAGATCTCTGGCTAAGCTTCAAAGATACTGAAAATTTGATCGTTTCTCAAGAGTCCTTGGGTGAATGCCAATACTGTAGCCACGAAGAAGCTGTTCAATGGAGTCTAAGCTTATTTTCCCTTTCATACAAACATCGTTTTTACAAAAGAAAAAAAGTCAGTCTCACTAAGATATGTTTGCCTTATTATAGTACTTTAAAATGTAATTATAATAAAAATTTGCAATAAAATAACTTCTGCATTCTTTAATAACAAAATATTTATTTTTATTGTGAAGCACAGTTCAAGTAAGGAATTCTGGTTAAGTAAAACACCAGCTCTCTTCGATTTCTTTGTGAGCTTATACTATCTGATGTACACAGACTCACAGCTTCACCAAAAACATGCAAACAAAACAAATAAAACCTAGACAATTTGCAATTTGAAATGGGCACAGATATCCTGGAAAAATTCTGGGATCTGCAGCTTACCAACTAAATGTATGTTAGGGACTGAATGTCCAAATTCGTGTGCTGAATGCCTAACCCTCAATGTGACAGTATTTGGAGATGGAGCCTTTCAGAGTTCATTAGAGGAGGTCATGAGGGTGGGGCCCCATGATGGGATTAGTGCCCTTAACAGGAAGGGAGATCAGAGTTTGCACTCTCTCTCTGCTACGGGAGAATAGGCATCTGCCTCCAGCCTAGGAAGAGGGCCCTCACCAGGAACTGAATCTGCTGGCACCTTACTTAGACTTCCCAGGCTCTAAAACTGTGAGAAATAAACATCTGTTGTTTAAGCCACCCGGTCAATGGTGTTTCATTATGGCAGCCTGAGCAGTTGTACTTAGCAGTTACTGCAGAGAGCTCCCTGGATTCCACAGTCAAGCAATTTGTTCTTAAGGTACTCTGATGTTCAACAGCCTGACTTTAAAGTCGGCAAGGGCTGGTTTTGCATCCTGTTTCTACCAATTATTACCATGAGATAGTTATTTAACCTTTCTATGCTCACTTTTGTCTTCTGAAAATTAGGCATACCCATCATCAGTGTTCCTGCATTTTTGAGTATGGGGTACGAACTGCAGTCATACAGGTGATGTATGAAAATACCAGGGAAATAAATGGTAGTACTCAAATAAGACCTAAGAAGTAATGCTCTGTTTGTAAAATATATTTTTAGGTAAGTCACCTCAGTCACTTTTTAGCTTTACATATGTGTTAAGTATGCTTTCAGATCTATATAGCATACTGGGTTGAACAGTGTCATCCCAAAATTCGTATCTACTCAGAACCTCAGAATGTGACCTTATTTGGGAATAGGGTCTTTGCAGACATAATGAATTAAATGAGGTTTCACTGGATTAGGGTGAGCCCTAAATCTGATGACTGGTGGTGCTGGATTTATGTGAATGAACACACACAGGCATAGGGAAGAAGGCCATGTGACAGCAGAAGAAGAGCCTGGAATTACATAGCTACAAGCCAAGGAAGGCGAGGACTGCCAGGAGCTACTAGAAGCCAGGAGAGAGGCACAGAACAGACCCTCCCTAAGAGCCTCTAGGGAGGCGCCAACCCTGCCCACACCTTGATTTTAGATTCCTGGCTCCCAGAACTGTGAGGGAATACATTTCTGTATTTTAAGCCACCCGGTTTGTGCTAATTTGTTGCATCAGCCCTAGGAAACTAACATGGAATACTATGTATTACAGTTTGGGAGTGGCAGAGTAATGAAACGGATAGATATGAAAGGTAAAAATGCGGTGTCCTGAGTACATGTATGTACACCCAGGCCAAATGTGCTCTCCTGGGTCATAAAGGCACAAATTGTATCTGAATGTCCCATTCTGTTAATTTGGAAAACTTTCCCTTCATTAAACAAAAAACTGGCTAACAATTTTATTTTAATTTTTAAATCTTCGTTTTTTGATTTTTTTGAGGTGGGGTCTCACTCTGTTGCCCAGGCTGGAGTGAAGTGGGGTAGTCACACCTCACTATAGCCTTGAACTCTTAGGCTCAAGCCATCTTTACTCCTTAGCCTTCTGAGTACCCGGGTCTATAGGTGGGCGTCACCACACTCCGCTATTTTATGTGTGTGTGTGTGTGTGTGTGTGTGTGTGTGTGTGTCTGTAGAGATGGGGTCCTACTGTTGCCCAGGCTGGTCTTGAACTCCTAGGCTCAAGCAATCCTCCTGAGTAGCTGGGATTACAGGCATGAGCCACCATGCTTGGCCACAATTTTAAAATAAAGTTTAAACAGCATAACAGGAAAAAGACCTTATACTTGGATTGAAAGTTTATGAGCGAAAGGACTGAAAGTAGACAGAATAAACCTAATGAATCTATATAAAATCTGAAATCTATATAAGCGGACATGGGGTTCTATGAACAGAAGGTGGTCCTTCATGTTCCCAGACTATTAGGATAAGCTGGGCTATGCATCAGCAATAAGTCAACACTGAGATCTCAGTCTACTACAGCTTGCAGGTAGCAGTGCTCACTGCCACTCTTCAGCAGGAACTCATGCTGCCAGGAGCATCAGCGTCACACAGAACCTCCAAGCGGGGCATGGCAGGGACTAGAGGGCTCACATTTGCTCTTAGCTATCTCTGACCAAAAGTGGCACACATCACTACCAGGAGACAATTCACCCCCAGGTCTCTTGCATTTTTTCACTTCTTGTGAGCAAGACACTGATTGTTCTTTGCTCTGAACTATCTTTTCAAATATGCTTGTATAGTAAATGGCCTTGGTAGAGTGTCTCCCTCCAGCTCAAAGGGCAGGTGCGATTACTGCACATTATAAAAAGACTCAGGTTCTCTAAACTCAGAGCTCCTCTCCTATAATGCAACCCACTATGTGTGCAGGTATCATGTCTCTTTGCATTGCCCTAGGGGAATCTGGGTTCAGGGAAATGGTACAAAGACAATGGTACCCTGACCACTGCTGCTGCTGTAATAAACTATCCTTCATCTCTGATCCTGGAGTCTCATGTCTTCTATCAGCATCCATGAAATGTCACAGGCTGATTTGTCAGCCAGCAAGTAGCATAAATCTCAGAACCTTCAGAGTCGTTGACAGTCACTTCCATTCATAGCTCACAGTCAGAACGTGTGGGCGAAAGATTACCTAGGTGCTGAGGCAAGAGACTGAAGGCACAAACTGTTTCAGTATATTAAAGAAAATAGAATAAGAATAGTCATACTACAAATTAGATATAGAGATGATCATGGACATTATCAATCATTATAAACATTATGAGTCATTAGCTTTCAGTATTACTCTTTGTTGCATTACTAATATAACCTAGGAATAACCAGCGGGCATAGGGTCAGGTGCTAAAGGGACATTGTGAAAAGTGACCAAGAAGGCAAGAGGTGAGCTCTCTGTGACGCCCGCATAAGGGCCACTTGAGGGCTCCTTGATCAGGCGGTAATGCCACTGTCTGGGAAGACACCCATTACTTAGCAGACCGCGAAAGGGAGTCTCCTTTCATTGGAGGAGTCAGGGAACACTGCTCCACCAGCTTCTTGTGGGAGGCTGGATATTATCCAGGCCTGCCCGCAGTCATCTGGAGGCCTAAACCCCTCCCTGTGGTGCTGCGCTTCAACGGTCACGCTCCTTGTCCACTTTCATGTTCCTCCTGTACTCCTGGTTCCTCTTTGAAGTCACAGTAGATAGCAGTAGAAGAAATAGTGAAAGTCTTAAAGTCTTTGATCTTTCTTACAAGTGCATAGAAGAAAACGCTGACGTATGCTGCCTTCTCTCTCTGCTTTGGCTACCTAAAAGGGAAGGGCCCCTTCTATGATCACGTGACTTGCTTGACTTTGTCAATCACTTGGAAGATTCACTCTCCTCCTTACCCTGCCCCCCGGTCTTGTATGCAATAAACATCAGCACGCCCAGCCGTTTGGGGCCACTAACGGTCTCCGCGTCTTGATGGTAGTGGTCCCCCACCGGGCCCAGCTGCTTTCTCTTTATCTCTTTGTCTTGTGTCTTTATTTATTACAATCTCTCGTCTCCACACACTAGGAGAACATCCGCTAAGCCCCGTAGGGCTGGACCCTACAAGAATGAGTCAAAAAAGTCCACACCTAACCCTTGGTGCATTAGTAATGCAACAAAGAGTAATAGTGAAAAGCCAAATGACATATACTTAATTTGTATCATTCACATACTAAATTCATGTACTTTTGCAGTCCCATGTCATAGAGAAATACACAAAAAGCTATAAGAGGTACTTCTCAGAGGTGGAAACCAAATGGTTGACGAAGAGAAATAGCCAGTAAATAAGAAAAGATGTTCTACTTCATTAATAATCAGGATAAAGCAAATTAACACAACAATGAGGGCACTATTCACACTGGCAAAAATTTAGAAGATCCTAGTGAACGTGTGGAACAAAGTGAACTCATTCACTGCATACTCAATGCACAAAACCCTAAAGCAACTACTGCATATGGCCGGGCACGGTGGCTCACACCTGTAACCCCAGCACTTTGGGAGGCTGAGGTGGGTGGATCATGTGAGGTCAGGAGTTCGAGACCAGCCTGGTCAACACAATGAAACCCCATCTCTACTAAAAATAGAAAAAGTAGCTGAGTGTGGTGGCGTGCACCTGTAGTTCCACCCACTTGGGAGGCTGAGACAGGAGAACTGCTTGAACCCAGGAGGTGGAGGTTGGAGTGAGCCAAGATCACACCACTGCATGCCAGCCTGGGTGATAGAGGGACACTCTGTCTCAAAAAAAAAAAAAAAAAGAAATGACCGCGTATGTGCCATCAGTACACGTATACTCATGTACCAAAATGCTTTGGGTAGCAGTGAGAATTACAGCACAAGACACTGGAAACTACCCAATTATCCATGAGTAGCAGGCTAGTTTATCAACACCACAGCATCCTACATTGCTGAGCATAAATTAATTACACCTCCACACAACACACGAGTCTCACAAACACAGAGCAAAACAACCAAGTCACAGATGATTCCAGAATATAATTCTATGTATATCAAGTTT
This sequence comes from Symphalangus syndactylus, assembly GCF_028878055.3. NCBI lineage: Eukaryota > Metazoa > Chordata > Mammalia > Primates > Hylobatidae > Symphalangus > Symphalangus syndactylus. The sequence goes on from NC_072437.2 coordinate 19,856,549, forward strand.
AAAAACGTGTAAAACAAAAATGTATATCACTTAGGGATATAAATGTGAGAAAACTATAAAGAAAAGCAAAGAATGAGAAATACATGTCGGGAAGATGTTAGTTCCTTGTGCAGGGAGAGAATGAGTGACAGAATGGGAGTAACACAGAGACCTTCTAAACTAATGGTTACGTTTTTAAAAACTTCAGGCTAGCAGCCTCCTTCTCAAGGAAGGCTTCCCTGGTCACACCACTTAAAATTTTGGTCACTCTTTCCAACATTTTATTCCCCCCCTTGCCCACTTTATTTACTTTTTTTCATTAGCAGTTACCACTGCTTGACATACTGCATATTTTGCTTTTTTGATGTATTTGATCCTCCTACCTCAGCCTCCCAAAGTGCTGGGTTTATAGGCATGAGTCACCAAGCCAGGCCTATATTTCCTGTCTTTAGTTTTCTTTTCAAGTCTAACACTTAGGTATGCAAATCTGTTGTATCATCATTCTTTATAAATGTTTTTTAAATGTTATTTTACATATTTTTATAAGAATGTAAAGTATAATATTTCATATATATAATATCTAATACAAGCTTTTTTTTTTTTTTTTAAAGTAATGAGATTTGTTTTATTGAAAATGAAAATCACAAACTGGCTTTTTTTAAAAGTTCAGAGTGAGTAAAAAATGAAATGAATTATTTTTAAGTTTGTATTTTCTCTAAGTTGAAACAGTAACCTTATTTTTTTTTTTGGAGACGGAGTCTTGCTCTGTCGACCAGGCTGGAGTGCAGTGGCGCAATCTCGGCTCACTGCAAGCTCCGCCTCCCGAGTTCACGCCATTCTCCTGCCTCAGCCTCTATGAGTAGCTGGGACTACAGGCGCCTGCCACCACGCCCGGCTAATTTTTTGTATTTTTAATAGAGACGGGGTTTCACGGTGGTCTCAATCTCCTGACCTCGTGATTCGCCCGCCTCGGCCTCCCAAAGTGCTGGGATTACAAGCGTGAGCCACCGCGCCCGGCCAACAGTAACCTTATTTTTGAAGCTTATTTACACAATAGAAGTACTTCTCTTAATCTAAAATTGAACTCTCCTTTGAACATTGAAGATCATGTTTATCAATACTGACAAAAAGAAACTTACACAGAAAATTCTACAAGAATTCTCTCAAAGACAAATCTATACCTGGAAAGCATCACCTTTGCCATGGGACATGCTGCTATTCCTGACCTGTGTGTCTTGGAAACTATATTTGCTTTAGACATCTTTGACTGAAGCAACATATGCTAGCTAGGAATCAATCTGTATTTGTTGTAACAGGACCACTACTATCTTCAAACTATTTCTTTCCCTCTTTCAGACTTATCTACTATTGCTAATAACACACACAGAAAAATTCAATAAAACAAAACACATTGGCCATTCAAACTGCTGCGCTGTAGAATTTTACAATAATTAGAAATTACTCTAGAAATTGTACCTGAAACTGACATTCCCGCTAGGTATAAACTGTATAAACAGAGTGGACACAGCCTCTTTAGAACTCACTGGCAAGGAATCTATGATTTATTAGGGGCAGAGGAAAGTGTCAGCTACATGAAATTCTTTTTCTCGGCCAGGAGCAGTGGCTCACGCCTGTAAATCCCAGCACTTTCGGAGGCTGAGGTGGGTGGATCACAATGTCAGGAGATCGAGACCATCCTGGCTGACACGGTGAAACCCCGTTTCTACTAAAAATACAAAAAAAATTAGCCAGGTGTGGTGGTGGGCGCCTGTAGTCCCAGCTACTCGGGAGGCTGAGGCAGGAGAATGGTGTGAACCTGGGAGGCGGAGCTTGTGGTGAACCAAGATCGCGCCACTGCACTCCAGCCTGGGGGACAGAGCAAGACTCTGTCTCCAAAAACAAACCAACAAACAAAAAAAGACATTCTTTTTTTATTTTTTTCAGGTGACTTGTTGTCCATTTAGGTAGGGGTGTGTACATGTGGTGTGTTTTTGTTTCTTGTGTTTTTTTATACTAGCATGTTTTGGGTGCCTGAAGTGGATGAAAGGGAGTGAAACTGAAGGGCACCTGCTGATGGAACGGGCCTTGAACTGAGAGCTGAGAAATCTGTATACCCTTCAGTGTTCTACACACCAGCCAGACATGAAACCTTGGGGAAGTCAGTGACCTTTTCTAAGGTCCACGGAAGCCAGCTTAGTTCAGCTCCACAGTCCCAAAAAGCTCCCTGCACTTTCTTTTTCTCCATTTGTTTCTTTTTTTTTTTTTTTTTTTTAACTAGAGTGCAGTGGTGCAATGTCAGCTCACTACAACCTCCACCTCCCAGGTTCAAGCGATTCTCCTGCCTCAGCCTCCTGGAGTAGCTGGGATTGCAGGCTCCCGCCACCATGCCTGGCTTTTTTTTTTTTTTTTTTTTTTGAGACGGAGTCTCGCTTCCACCCATGCTGGAGTGCAGTGGCGCGATCTCGGCTCACTGCAAGCTCCGCACCCCGGGTTCCTGCCATTCTCCTGTCTCAGTCTCCCAAGTAGCTGGGACCACAGGCACCCGCTACCATGCCCGGCTAGTTTTTTTGTATTTTTAGTAGAGGTGGGGTTTCACCATGTTAGCCAGGATGGTCTCGATCTCCTGACCTCACGATCCACCCGCCTCAGCCTCCCAAAGTGCTGGGATTACAGACGTGAGCCACCGCGCCCGGCCTAATTTTTGTATTTTTAGTAGAGACAGGGTTTCACCATGTTGGCCAGGCTACTCTTGAACTCCTGACCCACGTGATCCTCCCACCTTGGCCTCCCAAAATGCTGGGATTACAGGTGTGAGCCACCATGCCCGGCCTCCATTTGTTTTCATATTTGCTTTTTTCTTTGAGACAGGGTACAGGGTCTCACTCTCACCCAGGCTGGAGTGCAGTGGTGTGATCATGGCTCGCTGTAGCCTCAACCTCCCTGGGCTCAAGTGATCCTCCTGAGTAGCTGGGACCACAGACATGCACCACCACGCCCAGCTAATTTTTAGTAAGGATGGGGTCTCCTTTTGTTTCCCTGGCTGGTCTGGAACTCCTGGGCTCAAGTGATCCTCCCAGCTCAGCCTCCCAAAGGGCTGAGTTTATAGGCATGAGCCACCGAGCCAGGCCTGTATTTCCTTTCTTTAGTTTTCTTTTCAAGTCTCACACTCAGGTCCTATGCTGGCCAATTTCAGTCATTCATTTGCCCAGCGCTGACTGAATACCTCCTCCAAGCCAGGCCTTGTTCAGGGCACGGAGCAGAGCATGCTGAACAGAACAGAACAATCACCCTGCACTCAAGGAGCTTATTACTTCCAGGAGAGGAAGATAGACAACAACCACATCAAAAAAGGAAAAGATGCAGTATGTCAAGCAGTGGTAACTGCCAATGAAAAAAAAAGATAAAGTGGGCAAGGGGGAATAAAATTTTGGAAAGAGTGACCAAAATTGTAAGTGGTGTGACCAGGGAAGCCTTCCTTGAGAAGGAGCTACTGAGTAAAGACCAGACGAAAGTGAGGAAACCCCTGAGCAGACATCTAGGGGCAGATGTTCTTAGCAGAAGAAAAACAAGGGCAGAGACTCTGAGGCATGTGCCCAGCAGGTCTGAAGAAGAGCAACAAGGCCAACCAAGGGATGTTTTCAAAGGACTCCTTTTCCTGCTTCTATTAGTGATGGACTAGGGAGTAGCATGGCAGTGAGGTGGACGCCAGCTACTGCCATCCTCCAGACAAGAGATGGCAAAAGGCAGGTCCAGGAGTGGGGGGCGTGGGGACACAGAGACAAAGACAGGGGAGACAGGGAGAGACAGATGGGGAAAAGAGAAAAGGAGAGAGAGAGAGAAAAGAAAGAGGAGAAAGAAAAAAGAGAGAAGGAGAGAGAGGTAGAAAGGGGAGAGAGGGAGAGGAAGAAGAGGAGAGAGGGAGAGGAAAGAGAGACAGGAAGAAGACAGAGAGAGAGGAAGGAGAGAGAGAGGAAGAAGAGAGAGAGAGAGGAAGAGGAGAGAGAGAGGAAGAGGAGACAGAGAGAGGAAGAGGAGAGAGAGAGGAAGAGGAGACAGAGAGAGGAAGAGGAGAGAGAGAGAGGAAGAAGAGAGAGAGAGAGGAAGAGGAGAGAGAGAGAGGAAGAGGAGACAGAGAGAGGAAGAGGAGAGAGAGAGAGGAAGAGGAGAGAGAGAGAGGAAGAGGAGAGAGAGAGGAAGAGGAGAGAGAGAGAGGAAGAGGAGAGAGGAGAGGGAGGAAGGAGAGAGGAAGAAGAGAGGAGAGAGAGAGGAAGAGGAGAGAGGAAGAAGAGAGGAGAGAGGAAGAGGGGAGAGTGAGAGGGGAGAGAGACAGGAGAGGAAGAGGAGACAAAGTAATTAAGGATTAGTTCAAGTTGCCATTTTCTGAGAGGAAAAACTGAGGGAGAAACTTTTCGAGCTCAGTTTTCGATATGTGAAGTTTGAGAAACCGATTAGAAACCCAGTAGAGATGCTAAGTAGCAGAGACAGCATGAGTGGACTTCCCAGCACGAGCACCGAGGAGTGAAAGCAGTCCTCTCCATCCACGTAATGCAGCTCTGTGTGGCCCTTACGGTGACTGAGGTCGATCTTATGGGCTGACACGGAAAGGTGTCCAAGGTCTATTACTGCATGAAAAGATGCATAACTTTCTGGAAGAATTATCTATTGCTAATCACTTAAAAAACCTCTAGGGACAAGATATATACTTCTGTGATGGTTAATTTTATGTCAACCTGACGAGGCCATGGTACCCAGATGTTAGGTCAAACACTGAGATGAATCATTGAAAATATTATTAGATGAGATGAACATTGAAGTCAGTAGACTTAGAGTTTAGCAGATCACCCTCCATAGTGGGTGGGCCTCATCCAACCCGTTAAAGGCCTTAAGAGAAAAAGACAGACCTCCCCAAGCAAGGAGGGCTTCAGCTAGTGGACTGTCTTTGGACTTGAACTGCAACACTCCCCTGGGTCTCCAGCCTGCTGATCTACCTTGCAGATTTTGGTCTTGCCAAGCCTCCACAATTGCTTGAGCCAATTCCTTAGATCTCTCTATCTTTCTCTTTCTCTCTACACATACGCACACATCTTACTGATTCCGTTTCTCTGGAGAATCTTGACTAATGCAACATCTTATGACATACGTTTGAATTGCATTTAAAAGTTTTTACAATAAGCATGTATTACCTTACTAATCAGAAAAACAAGAATAATCACAAAACTTAGTTCCAATACTTAAAATTTAGGTTACATTGACCAAGTACCTATACATATACTTTACGTAAATTATATATACATCTCTATAAACAATAAAGCATTCAGTAAACACACATTTTATTAACATCCTTCCTATCTCAATGGCTGCAAAACCCTTTTTCACGCAAGCTCTCTTGCATGAAATACCTCTCGATATTCTTGCAGAATACCTGATATTCTCAATAAACTCCAGAGTTATCTGAAATGCCCAATATGAATCCATATCCTGACCGAGGTACCCAAAGGACATGAACAGACATTTCACAGATTAGAAATGATATCTGGTGAATGAATACACGGAGAAACATTCAAATACAATAGCAATAAACAGAAAAATGAAAATTAAAATAAGGTACTTTTTTTTTTTTGAGATGGGGTCTCTCTCTGTCACACAGGCTGGAGTGCAGTGGCACGATCTTGGCTCACTGCAACCTCCGCCTCCTCAGTTCGGGCGATTCTCCTGCCTCAGCCTCCTAAGTAGCTGGGATTATAGGCGCCCACCACCACGCCCAGCTAATTTTTGTATTTTTAGTAGAGACAGGGTTTCACCATGTTGGTCAGGCTGGTCTCAAACTCCTGACCTTGTAATCCACCTGCCTCAGCTTCCCAAAGTGTGGGATTACAGGCGTGAGCCACAGCGCCAGGCCAAATAAGGCAAATAAGGTACCTTTTTAAACAACTTAGTTTGAAAAGTATAGTAACCAATATAATTATAAACTTATAAGTAAAATAGTAATAATAAATTGAACCTCTTCAGCAGATTAAGTTTACTAATTTTGAAAATTGTAACTCACACTAGGTGAGAGTACGAAGTTGTGTTCTAATATATGATGGGTGGTGTTCTAAAGAGACTTAAAATAATTGGCAACATGTGTAATAAGCTATAAAACTATTTATGACTTTGATTCTATTTGGGAGGAAATGTATCATACATGTTTAAAAATATCTTATCCCCATTTGAAAATAATTCCACACCGGGCATGGTGGCTCACACCTGCAATCCCGCACTTTGGGAGGCCGAGGTGGACGGATCGCTTGAGGCCAGGAGTTCGAGGCCAGCCTGGCCAACATGGTGAAACCTCATCTTTAGAAAAAAACACACAAAAATTAGCCGAGCATGGTGGCGGACACCTGTAATCCCAGCTATTTGGGTGGCTGAGGCACGACAATCGCTTGAACCCGGGAGGCGGAGGTTGCAGTGAGCTGAGATTGCGCCACTATACTCCAGCCTGGGCAACACAGTGAGACTCTGTCTCAAAAGAGATAATAATTCCGAACACTAAAATAAAGTGAAATATATGAAGTTGTTCCCTAGAATATCATTTGTAAAGGCAAAAAAGTAGAGGTAATCTAAATATCTAGCAGTAATGAAGCCAAGTTCAAACACATGAGCTACAACTAGTTCAACACTTTTTTTCTCTGTAAATTAAGAGAATAAAGAATGATTTCACACTTACCACTGTACCGAGAAACTGAATGCTCATGTTTCCACCTGCTTCTCGAGAAAGACACTAAAAAACAAACAAGAGATATAAAATGAACTCACATCCACACAGCCTGTATGTAATGTTCACGATAGCCAAAAAACCCAAATGTCCATCAACTGATGGATGGGTAAACAAAATACAGTATAGCCATACAGTGGATTATTTGGCCATAAAAAGGAATGAAGTACTGATACATGCTACAACAGAAGTCGGTCACTAAGGATCACGCATTGCATGATTCCACTTAATAAGAGATGTCCAGAATAGTCAAATCCATGGAGATAGAAGGTAGATTGGTAGATGCCTCCAAGAGGAGGGCTGGGAGGACATGGAGATGATTGCTAATTGGTGTGAGGTTTCTCAAGGGTATAAACATGGTCTAAAATTGACTGTGGTGATGGTGGAACGACCCTGTGAATTGACTACAAACCACTAAACTGTAACTTTAAATGGGTGAATTGTATGGTGTGTGAATTATATCTCAATAAAATAGTTATAGAAAATGAATTAGCATTTGTTTAAAACAACAATGCAATTCTATGTCCAGAGAGTAGTGAAAGAAATAACCTCTTTATTATTCATTTATAAATAAAATTTGTTTATAGCAAATATATCACTTGCATATATCTTGTTTGAATTTTAATTAAAATAAAATACTATGACTATTAAAATTTTAGTTAAAAGTAAATACTACTGCTACTAAAAATGGGTGACTAAGTAGTACACTGGAAGCTGACTACACTGTGAGATAATCCTCACCTACAAAACTGGTCTATTGGGCTAGGCGCGGTGGCTCATGCCTGTAATTCCAGCACTCTGGGAGGCTGAGGCAGGCGGATCACGAGGTCAGGAATTCGAGACCAGCCCGGCCAATATGGTGAAACCCCATCTTTACTAAAAAATACAAAAATTAGCCAGGCGTGGTGGTGCATGCCTGTAGTCCCAGCTACTCGGGAGGCCGAGGCAGAAGAATTGCTTGGACCCAGGAGGCGGAGGTGAGGTTGTGGTGAGCCAAGATCGTGTCACTGCACTCCAGCCTGGGTGACAGAGCGGGACTCCATCTCAAAAAAACAAAAACAAAAATAAAAAAACTTGCTCTATTTAATCCTAATGTATTCCTCAGAATTCTTCCTCTTCTGGCTAATCAGAGAGGGCTCAGTGACTTCAAAGACTACACACACAAATAAAGCAGTTCTAACTAAGCCAACATCATTTGTTTAAGTTCCCAGACGTAGAGTAATTAGTGGCTTTCACTCAACGACATGCCATGAGCATTAGGATACAGGTGTATCCTAATTTCATTCCTTTTTACAGAAGTGGAGGTTTACCAACTCTGATCTCTATGATCACAGAAGTAATAGAACCCAGAGTCAACCTCTAGAAATCAAGCTGAGTCCTCGGTTCCTGGACGGAGGGAGGTTAGATCAATAAGACAGTGGTTTAATGCAAAATGTTTTCCCCTACCTGCAAATATTGCCAAGCGAATTGACACAACAGTAATCTAGATAGCATACTCAAGGCAGTGTGGTATAGACTAGAAAAAAATCAGTATGGGGGCATTTTGACCCATGTCACTTTTTTTTTTTTTTATTTGAGACAGAGTTTCGTTCTTGTCACCCAGGCTGGAGTGCAATGTCACCATCTCGGCTCACAGCAACCTCTGCCTCCCAGGTTCAAGTGTTTCTCCTGCCTCAGCTTCCTGAGTAGCTGGGATTACAGGCACCTGCCACCACATCTGCCTAATTTTTGTATTTTTAGTAGAGACGGGGTTTCACCATGTTGGCCAGGCTGGTCTCGAACTCCTGGCCTCAGCTCCCAAAAGTGCTGGGATTACAGGTATGAGCCACCATGCCCAACCAACCCATTTCACTTTTTTTTTTTTTTTTTTTTTTTTTTTTTGACGAAGTCTCACTCTGTTGCCCAGGCTGGAGTGCAGTGGCACGATCTCAGCTCACTGCAACCTCTGCCTCCTGTGTTCAAGTGATTCTCCAGCCTCAGCCTCCCAAGTAGCTGGGACTATAGGCATCTCCCACCATGCCCGGCTAATTTTTTGTATTTTTAGTAGAGATGGGGTTTTGCCATGTTGGCCAGGCTGGTCTCGAACTCCTGACCTCGTAACCCACCCCTTCTGCCTCCCAAAGCACTAGGATTACAGGTGTGAGCCTGTAATCCTACGGCGCCCAGCCAACCCATTTTACTTCTAAGAATTTATCCTGAGGAAAAAATGTAAGGATAGGCAGAAAAATAAAGCTGAACAAATATCACAGTGTAGTTTATAGAACTGAACAATGGCAAGGAATGTACATGACTGGGAAAGACATTGGCTAAGTAAATTGTGGTATATATCCAGCCTGCCATTTAAAAAGTTTAAAGACATGAAAAAATGCTTATAGTATATTTCTAAGGGCAAGAAGAACAAAACAATATGTTCAGAATAAGCCTTGTAAAAAATTATGTTATAGAAAAAGTATAGAATTAGTGCACATAAAACTTATTTTTAGGCAAAAATATTAGTTGACTCTCATTTTCACTTATCTGTTTTTCCTATTCTTTTATATGCACATGTTGAACTTAATAAAGGCAAAAAAAGACAGAAACAAAATGGAATAAAATAGACTCCTTTCCTGTGTCTTAGGGAGACTCAGTTAAGAACGGAGCGTTGATTCCTAGGTTTTGACACTGGCACTTCTACGTTGGTCATCCATCTAATCAGCCACCTATCTCTCAACTGTGTTGGGCACTGCTGGCTGAATTAAGACCCACCTTCCAGGAGACTAAGGAAAAGACAGCAGAATTATTGGAAAAATAAGTATAATTCAATACGATAAATGCATAGTACAAAATGTACAAAGTATTATGGGATAAAGAGGATAGACGGACTAAATGAGCAGTCTAAGGTTAATAAGGAAGACATCAGATAGGTTAAGACAGACATTAAAGCTGGATATTTAAAAACAAACAGGGACAGGGTGCGGTGGCTCATGCCTGTAATCTCAGCACTTTGGGAGGCTAAGGTGGGTGGATCATTTGAGGTCAGGAGTTTGAGACCAGCCTGACCAACATGGTGGCTCTACTAAAAATATAAAAATTAGCAGGGCATGGTGGTGGGTGCCTGTAGTCCCAGCTACTTGGGAGCCTGAGGCAGGAGAATCACTCGAACCTGGGAGTTGGAGGTTGCAGTGAGCTGACTGTACCAACGCACTCCAGCCTGGGCGCCACAGCGCGACTCCGTTTCAAAAAAAACAAAGAAAAAAAAAAAAAAAAAACCACGAACAGGATTCAGCCATTATGGAAAACAGTATGGAGGTTTCTCAAAACATTAAAAATAGAACTACCATATGATCCAACAATCCCACTACTGCATATATATCCAAAGGAAAGAAATCAGTTATGTCAAGGAGATATCGGCATCCCCGTGTCTACTGCAGGACTATTCATGATGGCCAAGATAGGGAATCAACCTATGTCCATCCACAGACCAACGGATACAGAGAATGTGGTATATATGCAAAACGGAATATTATTTAGACTTAAAAAAGAAAATCCTGCCACTTGCAACAACACGGATGAACCCGGAAGACATTATGTTAAGTAAAATAAGCCAGGTACATACAGAAAGACATACCATATGATCTCACTTACATGACGAATCTAAAAACGTCAAACTCACAGAGTAGAAAATAGAATGGTGGTTGGGGAGAGGGGGGGTTGGGGAAATATTAATCAAAACCCACAAAATTTCAGTTATAAAGGAGAAATAGGTACAAGAAAGCTATTATACAATATAGTAACTACAGTTAATGATGACGTATTATTAATATATTCTTGAAATTTTCTGAGTATATTTAAAGTGTACCTCACATACAGAATAAGTATGTAAGGTAATACATATATGTTAATAATTAGCTCAATTTAGCCATTCCACAGTGTATTCACTGTTTGAAGTGTGTACTTCAAAACATGTTCTACATGTGCTAAAGTTTGAAAGTTTGTCTCCTCCAAACCTCATGTTGAAATGTGATCCCCAGTGTTGGAGGTGGGGCCTAATGGGGGTGTGTGGATCACTGGGAAGGATCCCTCTTGAATAGATTAATGCCCTCTTTGAGGGCGAGTTCTCGCTTTTAGTTCCTGAGAAAGCTAGTTGTTAAAAAGAGCCTGGCACCTCCCTCCCTTCTCCCTCACTCTGTGACCTCCACACACATCAGCTCCCCTTTGCCTTCTACCATGAATAAAAGCAGCCTGAGGTCTTCATCAGATGCCTAATCCTGAACTTTGCCAGACATCAGAATCATGAGCCAAATAAACTTTTTTTTATAAATTATCCAGTCTCGGGTATTCCTCTGTAGCAACACAAAAGACGCTACTAAGACAGTATGACAAATATACGCAATTTTAATTTATCAATTAAAAACCAAATTACAAATTTTTAAAATGAGCAGGAATTCTCCAAAAGAAAACTGAAAAACAGCTGAGAACGGTGGCTCACACCTATAAACCCAGCACTCTGGGAGACCAAGGCAGGCAGACTGCTTGAGGTCAGAAGTTCAAAACCACCGGGCCCAGTGGCTCACACCTGTAATCACAGCACTTTGGGAGGCCAAGGTGGGCGGATCACGAGGTCAGGAGATCGAGACCATCCTGGCCAACATAGTGAAACCCCATCTCTACTAAAAATACAAAAATTAGCCGGACATGGTGGTGGGCACCCGTAGTCCCAGCTACTCGGGAGGCTGAGGCAGGAGAATGGCATGAACGCGGGAGGCGGAGCTTGCAGTGAGCTGAGATCGCATCACTGCACTCCAGCCTGGGTGACAGTGTGAGACTGTCTCAAAAAAAAAAAAAAAAAAAAAAAAAAGAAGTTGTTCAAAACCAGCCTGGCCAACATGGTGAAATCCCATCTCTTCTAAAAATACAAAAATTAGCCGGGCGTGGTGGTGGCACCTGTAATCCGAGCTACTCAAGAGGCTGAGGCAGGAGAATTGCTTGAACCCGGGAGCTGGAGGTTGCAGTGAGCCAAGATTGCACCACTGCACTCCAGCCTGGGAGACAGAGCGAGACTCCATCTCAAAAAAAAAAAAAAAAAAAATTGTGGGCTGATAAGACAGTTAACAAAAATTTCAGATTAAGAGATGGCACGATGGCATGGCGAGTTTAGGGAATGTTAAGCAGTTCAGTGTGGCCAGAAATAGGGTTGGATGAAGGTGGAAGTGGCAAGAAAGGAAACCAGGAAGGAATTATAAACCCAGGTCAGATCTTGTACAGAGAGAGCTCATACCTGAAAAAGTTCTTACACTTAAGAACTGGAGTGTGACATGCTCACGTTTTAGAAAGACGGTGGTCTGAGGTCATGCTGAAGATATATAGAATGCGGAAGGACGAGGCTAGGAGGCCGAGTAAAACAGCACTACAATCATTCAGGTAGGAGCCTGATGTGCTAAGCAGCCACAACGGAAGAACTGAGTCTGACTCAGACCTAGGACCTTAGGATGGAGAGAGCAAACAGACCTGAAAGACGATCTCAATTTTGCTCTATAGATGAAGAAACTAAGGCACAGGAATGTAAAAAGTAGTTTGGCTACCTGCAACTCTGCACGAAAAATTTTAATCTTGGTCCTGAGATTTAAAAAAGAAAAAAATCACAATAAGCCACTGAACTGCTGCATGGCAAGAAAGTCTGTGCATTCAGCTTCATACGACAAAAACTGCAAAAGCAGCCATAGATGGCAGACAAAAGTGAATGAATGTGGCTATGTTCTAGTTAACTGCTTATCATCAATAAGATCTGAATGTGACCTCATACTTCTCATGGGTCATAAAACATTATTGATTTTTTTTTTTTTGACAGTGTCTCATGCTGTCACCCAGGCTGGAGTGCAGTGGCACAGTCACAGCTCTCCACAGCAACTGCCTGGACTCCAGCGATTCTCCCACCTCAACCTCCCAAGCAGCTGGACCCACAGGCATGCACCACTGTACCCAGCCACTTTTTAAAAAGATTATTTGTAGAGACAAGGTCTCACTATGTTGCCCAGGCTGGATGAAACATTCTTCTTTAATTTTTTCCCCCAACTATTTAAAAATGTAATAACCACTCAAGTTGTGAGCCCCATAGAAACAGGCAGTGCCTCCTGGTCTAAGCCACCAGTACCTCTCACCTGAGGTCTATAATGGTCAAATCAATGATTTCTCTGTCTCAAATCAATGATTTCCCAGGGCCTGCAGTGATTTTAAAAATCACATCACATCACTCTCCTACCCAAACCCTCCAAACAACACAAAACAAAACAGTTATTTGGCCCCTAGATGATCTGGTTCTGTCTTTCTCATTCCACTCTCCCCAGCTGGCCTTCACACAAAACAAGCTTGTTCCGTTTCAGAGCCTTTGCTTTGCCCCTTCTGCTACCTGGGACTTTCTTCCCCCAGACTTCTGCACGTTTGCCCCCTCCTCTTCGTAGGTCTCGGCTCAGTGTTAGCTATTCAGAGAGGACTTCCTAGCCATCCTTGCTAAAGCTGCCTTCTCCAGTCACTTTCTATCAATTTTACAGTCTTCATCCAACTTCTTAGTACTAAAATCACCTTATTTAGGTATTTACATGTTTAGTATCTACTCCCCCCTGCTGGAATATAAGTCTTGTTCCTTGTTCTATCTGCAATGTCTAGAACACTGCCTAGGCCATACTGGGTGTTCCCTTCTATGTAGGAGACACTAAAACAATATCATCATTCCTTTGGCTGACACTACAAAGGTTAGATTCATTCCCAGGCAAATAGAAGTAATTTTGCAATATGTAAAATGGAAACAAATTTTCACATTAAAAACAAATTGTATCAATGAATGTGTGACCATAGGTATAAGTACCAATAAGCTGTCCTTAACATTGCATTCAGTTTAAAGCAGGTCACAATTACATATATAACGACTGTCACCTTTTTTTCACCACACTCCCACAGTCTGTAAAGGAAGGAAGGAAGGAAGCAAGGACAGGCCGGGCGTGGTGGCTCACGCCTGTAATCCCAACACTTTGGGAGGTCAAGGAAGGCGGATCACTTGAGCCCAGGAGTTTGAGACCAGCCTGGCCAACAGGGTGAAATCCTGCCTCTACTAAAAATACAAAAATTGGCCGGACATGGTGCCATGCGCCTGTAATCCCAGCCACTTGGGAGGCTAAGGCAGGAGAATTGCTTGAACCTGGGAGGCGGAGGTTGCAGTGAGCCGAGATCATGCCATTGCACTACAGCCTGAGTGACAGAGCAAGACTCCGTCTCAAAAAAAAGAAAAAGATTGATGTAAAGAAAAACAGAAATAAAATTTCACTCAAAACTGGAATTTATTTCAATCTTCCCTAGGAGGAAGATACACTTTTCCTAGAGCCTAGGATTAAGATAATTCAGTTTTAGAATCCACAAAAAAAACAAAGTATTCAATGCCTATCATGAGTCTAATGCATGCCAAAACAAATATGAACTGACCACTTGATAAGCTAATAGCAAAATTCTTCATAAAAATTAAGACTTTTATTTGATGAAACATATCCACGCTTGTTAAAATATTTTCTCCAAATATTTCATATTTCATCCCTTTTCCTATTTTAAATGGCACTCCAAAGCCTGATAAAAATGTTCTCCTTTTCTTATTTTGACAGTCTGCTCCAACGTTTACAAAATATATTCCTTTTTATTTAATACTTTGGAAGATTTTGTTAACAAAATGATTTCAATATTTGTTAGAATCAAATTCATACAAAATTAGCAAAGTTATTCACACAAAGGCAAAAACATTAGCAAAACAATAAATCAAATGTTCCAAAAATACCTTCCTAGGATAATAAAATCAAGGCAATTTCACCTTTAAAAATAATGTCACTGAACAGTAAGAGGAAGAAATAGTAATAGTTTTCTTTTTCCCCTCACTGATTTCCAACTTGATAATATGTTTTAAAGGCCATTACTGTGGGATTTGTCTTATCGGTCTCCAGTGCAGCTGTTTGTATTATTTTCCACATTTACTACAATCAGTGTTTATACTATTCAAAATTCTCTTCCTCAGGCAGCAACGAAAATATAATTTTCTAGTTAACAGAAGAGGAGAAAAGCTTGTATGTGTGGGGGTGTGGGCAGGGGAAGTTCAGAGAGACATTTTCCCATTCAGTTAAATTTTAAAAGCAACTCCAAATTATAAAACCAAGAAAACTGCTAAGCTTCTAGGACTACATTACAAAAGCAGGTAGCCTTGCATCAAAATTAATATTTTATACCACAGCTGTAAATACATCCCAGCTGTTAAACTGCCTTGAAATATTTTAAAGCAGAGTCAACAGAGTTATTTCTGTTCTACTGGTGAGCTTGTTTCTAAGATGTGTAGCTGTATTGATACGTCAGGAATGTAAAAAGGATATGGTTAATAATTACTCTTTCATTTCCTACTTCATTTGAAAAAAAATACCAACCTCTACTTATTCTCAGTTATATATTTATATATCCTATATATCTTGAGAGTTTCATGTCACATGCAATGATTCTAGAGAAATCACATGTGTAAAGTACAAAATAATACTGACTTCAAAGAGGTGGGGGTGGGGGGAACATTTTTAAAACCTGTAAAACATTTTAGGACTAGAAACATAAGACAATTACTTCCCAATTCATTTGTGTGCCAGCAAAGTACGGGCAAAAATGTATGTCACTTTATTTTCTAATTAAAATATTAATTTTACCATCTATAAACAGTTATTAGGATTAAAACTAAAGTTTATTATTGGAGGGTGTGGGAGCTATTTTAATCTAAAAAAAACTGAACAGAAAATAACATTTTTAACTTCCTCTCAAGTAGATATGAAAATCAACAATTTATTTTCTTCAAAACTGAAATTTAAGGTTACAATTTTAAAATTGATTCAAATTCTGTGTGGACAAGCATTTATACATATACTACATATAGTTTCACAATCTGCAAACAGAGTAACATCTCGTCCATCACATTCACGTGCTTGTGTAATATTTTATATTACACAGGCCCACTGGGCATTTTAAGTTATCATGTTATATATATATTATATATATATATATAAAATTTAATACTCTAGTCATTTCACAAGCAATCCATTTAATCTGGTATTCTTCAGTAAATAACATGAGATTCATGTGACACTATTCCAAATTTGTCTGCTTTAACATAGAAAATTAGTTCCACTTAGCTGAATATCAAAGACCTATTCAATACAGAATGCAGTGGTGCTACAATCAGCTCTGCACTGTTATTTATAATAAATTTATCTTCTCTTGAAAATATTTGAGCAAGAATATGAGAAAAAGAAAAAAGTCTTCAAAGGTACAGCATGAATAGCTTCACATCACACAAATGCAGAAATTGTTAGACCTTAGCAGGATCTCAAGATATTTTCAAAAGTATTTAGCTACTCCTCAGGCCTGAAGGCAACCTGCTGTGAGCAGGTGGGTAGAAGAAATCACGCCATACAAAGAAACAGGCCAACAGCAGTTAGTCGGCTCTGCTTGCAAATGTTCAAACAACGTGACTATGCAAAATGAAAATCTAGTATGTAAAACGTTAACGACAAACAATACATTAAATCCCAGTACACAAATTACACTGTAAGAAATAGAGAACAGCAAAATTGAAGAATTTCTTTCAAGGTCAAAAAAATTACTTCACAGGAATATAGACATAGTAAAAAAATAAAAATAAAAAACTTCTATTCATCCAGCAAGTTCCATACTACAAAGGTTCTGGGGTTTGTGAGGAAAACAGAGAGTGAGCTCACCATGGCCAGAACACAGCGAATCTTCTGTTTGTTTCATCACTTTAATTATATGCCACAGGCAGGAAATCATTCCACGTTTTAAAAATAGTTGTAATTTTTTTAATCTAATGGGCAATTTAAAAAGCTTGTCAGCTAGATGATAAATTCATCTTCTGTTTAAAAATAAATTCAACTCATCTATTCCGAATTTTAAAAGATAAAAACCAAAACTGTGGTTGACATTAAGGGGGAATACTTTAAAAACCGTTATGTAGAGTTTTCTCTATCTGTAAACACACTCTGGTTTACAAAAAATTTTGCCTGTGAGTGGCCTAACCCAGTAACCAGTAGCTACATGTAACTACTGAGAACTTGAACTATGACTGGTGGGACTGAGGAGTTAAATTTTCAATTGTATTTAATGTTAATTTTAAAACTGAAGCAGCGTAATTTTCTGTTAAACCCAACTCCGTTGTTTTGGTAGGACTACATTCCACTCTGACCGTTCCATTGTTTAAGATACTGTTGTATTAATGCCAATGTCTATGTTGTTTCTGGTATCACATTAGTAATTTTTAAAGTCTTTCATGTTGAAATGACAACATTTTGGGTATTAGTCTGTGAAAGCGCCATAAATGCAAAGCAGCCCCCAAATGCAGAAGGAGCCAAGAAACCAAAGAATAAGGCAAAGAAACCCAATTTGTTGGTAAAGGTGTTTTCTTGGGGGAACTTACTTGGGGGGACAGACAGAAGCGTGGTCTCCGACGGCTGCAAGACAAGTATATCCCGCACTGTTACTGGCCAGACCCAGAGCTTATATGCCACAGGGAAAGGGCGTACGTGCTCTATAGAGGCAATTAAAGGCATCCTCCAGAACAGGTGAGAATGCTATGTGCATCACTGCCTATAATTTGTGTGGTAAGATCAAGGCTGCTTTGTTCTTACACTAAAAACAGTAAATAAAATCGGAATCAGGAGGCATTCACGCGACTGGGGCTAATGAGAAATCAACGTGGCTTTGCTGGGAGTGGTGGCTCAGGCCTATAATCCCAGCACTTTGGGAGGCAGAGGCAGGATGATCACTGGGGTCCAGGAGTTCTGGGCAACACAGTGTGCCCTCATCTCTACAAAAAATCAACAAAATTAATTGCATGTGGTGGCACAGGCCTGCAGTCCCACCTACTCAGAAGGCAGAGGCAGGAGGATTAGTTGAGTCTGGGAGGTTGAGGCTGCAGTGAGCCATGACTGCACCACTGTACTCTAGCCTGGGCAACAGAGCAAGATTCTATCATAAAAAAAAGTAAAATAAAAAATAAATTAAATTAAAACAACAAGGTTTGCCTTCAAGAGAAAAAAAAACATGGTGGATTAGCAATTAAGATGGAATCACTTTTGCCTCCACAGGTACACTGGGTTAAATAAAATGTGTTAGTAAAATTAATTCCACTTGTTTCATCTTTTTTAACATGACTACTAACATTTTAAATGGCAGTTGGGAATGGTGGCTCACGCCTGCAAACCCAGCACTTTGGGAGGCTGAGGCGGGCAGATAACTTGAAGTCAAGAGTTCAAGACCAGCCTGACCAACATGGTAAAACCCCCTCTCTACTAAAAATACAAAAAAAAATTAGCTGGGCATGGTGGCAGGTGCCTGTAGTCCCAGCTACTTGGGAGGCTGGGGCAGAATAATTGCTTGAGCCTGGGAGGTGGAAGTTGCAGTGAACTGAGATTGTGCCACTGAACTCCAGCCTAGGCAACAGAGCAAGACTCCGTCTCAGAAAAAAAAAAAAAAAAGCTAATTAATTAAAACTAAGAAATTTTAAATATGGCTTGTATTAGGTTTCTATTAGATAAGGCTATTTAATAAACGTCATTATCAACTGACTACTTCTGCAATGAAAATATACAATGAAAATAGAAACACTGGTAAAAAAAACATAAAGCAAATAAATATAAAAGTTATTTGATTTTCCTTAAATGATGATATTTAAAGAAAAGTTGGCTAAATTATTAGAGAAACTAATAGAAAAAGACTTTTAAAATTCTGAAGAGAACTTTTAATTATTTTCAAGTTTTCAATGTTTATGCCCCTGGTTCTTTATCATTTCAAAATATGTGATTTCCTCCTCCCTCAGGTAATATATCACTAGCTCCATATTCAAAGTTATCCACAATGATTAGACTTTTTCCGAGAGTATGATTTTCTTGAAGTCAGAAAGGCAGCATACTTAAAGCAGGTGCGGGTGGTTCTGTGGGAGCAAGAGCTGATATGACCTCACCCAGCAACGGACAGTGAGAAAGCCCAGGGCATGCACAAGGCTTTGAGAAAGAGAAAACCAGGAATAGCGGGAAGCAGACACTTTCCTACACCTACTGATACTATCAGTAGCTATCTACACTTGTCAACAGGTGATACTGTGGGCCTAAATCAGCCGAGGTGCTACCCAGAGCAAACAGAGGCCAACAGGAAAGAACCATGCTTGGTGAGCAAGGTGCCTCTGTGGGCAAGTCCTTGGGAGCCGTCTTGTTTCTTTTTGCTCTCACAGAAACCATGGTTATTCTGTATCAAGAGAGGTCCACCAGCCACACTAATGGAGTATGGATTTCGCAAATGTTGGGAGGTCAGGAACGAAAAAGAATCAGCAAAACATTCTATAAGGTAAGATGACTGTCCACTTACCCATTTACCCATCCATACCTATTCATCCAATTATTGAGCATTTATACGCACCGAGAAGTCAGCAGGGCAGTGAGAATTAAAAGTCAAATCCAAAAGGAAACAGGTGATTTAGATCAATTAACAGAGGTTAATAACCTATGAAATTTATTATTCCGATGATAGTATTGAGGCAGGAGAACAGGGTCTGGAGGCAGGGAACCTAAGGCTGTTTCATGCAGACTTCCTAGAACTAAATTGAAAGGAAAATCCTAGCTTTCCACACCTAAGTAATAAAAGGACCAGAGGCTACTCCCTTTGCAAACTCCCCACCTTTTCTGTGTGGCAGATGGGAAATCGGACAGTCAATTTCCCAGCCAATAACAAATCAGAAAATCAGACTGACTGTGGGTCCAGGCTTTGCAACTTTGTAACTTCACTCCAGTCTCTGAATGGTTGCTGTCCACAACCAATCAGACTGATTGCGGGCCAAGTCTTCGTTTGCATAGAAGTGTAACTTTGTAACATCACAGGATTGTGACCTTGGTAACTTCAGCCTCTGGCTGGCTGCTTTCTGCAGCCAATCAGACTGATTACGGGTTACCACTTCATTTACATGAGCTGAGTATAAAGTAATCAATGGAAAACTTCTAGTGGGTATTTGGAACCAAGAAGATTCTGTATCCGGGCCCTTGAGCCGCTGCTCAGGCCCGCTCCCACACTGTGGAGTGTAGTTTCATTTTCTTTCTGTCTCTCTCTCTCTCTTTTTTTTTTTTAATTTGAGACAGAGTTTCGCTCTTGTTGCCCAGGCTGGAGTGCAATGGCTCGATCTCGGCTCATTGCAACCTCCACCTCCTGGGTTCAAGCAATTCTCCTGTCTCTGCCTCCCAAGTAGATGGGATTACACACATGCACCACCACGCTAGGCTAATTTTGTATTTTTAGTAGAGATGGGATTTTACCATGTTGGCCAGGCTGGTTTCAAACTCCTGACCTCAGGTGATCCATACAACTCGGCCTCCCAAAGTGCTGGGATTACAGGCATGAGCCACCACACCTGGCCGCCTGTATTTTCGTTTTCAATAAATCCCTGTTTTTGTTCCGTTGTTGCTTCATTGTTTGCTTTGCTGGACATTTTGTCCAATTATTTGTTCAAAACGCCAAGAACCTGGATAACTTGCAGTCACGACCGTCTACCAGTGACAGTATACACCAAAATACAACTTACTTTTAAACAAATTTAATGGGTAATATTAAGCTTATGAATTTTACCAATGAAAACCAGGAACATGAATACACGTGATCGGACTGGATGAATCAGGAGCTAATTCCTGAGGCAAAGGTAAGTTGCCTTCCCAACTACTTACTCATCTCATCAGATAAAGAAGTTAAATGCTCCTTAATATGGTTTGGATGTGTGTCCCCTCCAAATCTCTTGCTGAAATGTGATTCTCAACATGGCAGGTAGGGCCGAGTGGGAGGTGTTTGAGTCATGAAGGTAGATCTTGGTTGTTTAAAAGAGTGGGGCACCTCCCAGTTCTCTCTCTCTCTCTCTCGCCATGTGATGCTCCTCCTCCTGCTTTGCCTCCACCATGATTGAAAGCTCCCTGAGGCCTCCCTCCCCAGAAGCCGAGCAGATGCTGGCACCACACTTCCTGTACAGCTGGCAGAACCGTGAGCCATTTAAACCCGTTCTCTTTATAAATTATGCAGTCTCAGGTTTTTCTTTATAGCAATATAAGAACAGATGAACACACTACTTTTTGTGGAATCACAAGGGTTCAGCAACAAAATGAAGTAGATGCCAAGTACCCATACATCTTTAAGTCAGATGCTAGCCAAGGCTACCTGGTAGAATGTGCTAGGAAGCTGTGGGACCAGTGACTGTCCATCTCCCACCTCAAAAGAATAAAAGAGGAAAATTAATTTGAGGAGGTCGAATTCTTAAGCTTAGAATTTAAGGCTGAACTCCTTAAGTTATGTGAAAGCGACTTCATGAGAATCACTTATTCATGCAAATTCTTAGAGATAGACCAAGAAGAGAAGCTTGTACTTTGTTGGTTTGGTGAGGCAAGGACTTATTACTATTTCTTGTGGCCAGATGTGGATTATGCAGGAGAAAAGCAGGCAGGGTCATTATGAGGGACCATGCCCAATGAGAACATTCAGAGTCAACACAGCAGTTGCTCAGGAGGCCAAAGGCAACTGGAAAAGACAGGCGGCATTAAGTGTTCTGCAGGTGAGAAGTTCCCCCAAATCCACATGAAGGTATCCCAGGGCTACCCGCCAGCTTTGGACATCTGCCATGCCCCAAGAGAGTGAATGCCAGGTTGCCTCTGCCCCAGAAAACCTGGTTCTTCCTGCCAGGCTCTTCTCATCTTTACCCCATACTGCAAATTCTGAGAGACCCAATACAGCAGCTCTGAAGTAGAAAAGGGTATTGTTGAGGCTCAGAAAATGATACCCCAAAGTGAAGGCCTCAGAAGTAACCTCAGAACTAAGGTCTCTCTGACCTTCTGCCCTCCTGTCTCTCACCCCTCATTCTCTCCTGAGACGAGTCACAGACATCAAAATTCCTCTCCTGCAAAGACAACTATGAAACTAGAAACAGGACTCTAACCCCTCCCTGCCTTTCTAAGAGCTGCCCATAAAGAAATTCTCTGGCCTACCCTTCTCTACAACAGTAGCAGGTCATAAGACTGTCATCCCAGATGGGTCTTATCCCATACCTGGGAGGAAGAAATGGTACAAGAGAGGCCAGGAAGGTCTGAACAGAGGCCTTGCTGGGTTCCTCTCAGCCTACTAGCATTCACTTACATTCTTTGTCCCATCGGTTTTACACGGCTGCCCATTCTTCATTAAACCTAAGCATTAACATGGACAGCTTTCCTTGTATCTTTGGATCTCTTTTCTGAAGACTCTCATGTCACATAAAACTTTGATTAAATAAATCAGTTATACTTTTCTCTTGTTAACCTGTCTTTTGTTATAGGAGTGTCTGCCATTGACACCCTTATGATGGGGAGGAGCGGGATCACACCCTTTTGCCCCTACAATATAAAGCAAGCAAGAAGAAAGCAACATTCTCGTCTGCGCTAGTAAAGGTTTCTCAGTGTGAGGTCAAACTGAGTTTAGAGAGGGGAGGTTTTACCAGGTTTGATATTACAATGAACTAGACTTTGAAACACACCCTCCTCTCCCAAATACAGTATGGCTTGTTTATTACCTGGTAGCAACATTACAGACTGTTAGAATGGTATGTGGTTTTATATATGGGAAGCAAAGAAGTTGAGATAAAGGGTTTAAAAAAAAACAGCTCTAAGAAACTTGCTTCTACTTGGACTGAAAAAAGTGCCACTTGTGCAGTGAACTTGTTACAGTGTAACACCAATATAGGAAGGGCACATCCTAGAAGTATTCGGAATGCCTCTTCTTCAATTACTAGCTAGGTAAGTCCTGCTCCACAATGAGATACCACTTCACTCCCAACAGGATGGCTATTATTAAAAAGATAAAATAAAATAGAAAATAACAAGTGTTAACAAAGATGGCATGAAATTGAAATTATTGTGCACTGCTAATGGGAATGTAAAATGGTGCAGCAACTATGGAGTTTCCTCAAAAAATTAAACATACAATTACCATATGATCCAGCAATTCCACTTCTGGGTATATACCCAAAAGAATGGGGTACTCAGACAGATATTTGTACACCCATGCTCATGGAAGCATAATTCACAGCAGCCAAAAGGTAGAAACAACCCAAATGTCCCTTGACAGAGGAATGGTTAAACAACATGTAGTATATTCACACCATGGAATATTATTCAGCCATAAAAAGGAAAGACATCCTGTCACATGCTATAACCTGGATGAACCCTGAAGACAGTATGCTAAGTGAAATAAGCCAGTCACTAAAGACAAATACTATATGATTTCATTTATAGGCAGTACCCATACCCACAGTAGTCAAATTCATAGAAACAGAAAGTGGTTTCTATGCATGGAAACATAGGTTTCTCTCAAACTCAACCCCCTTTTTCTCTACACTGCTTGCACCCTAGTGAAGGATGAAGGCAGTAATAGGATTGTCTTCTGAATGAACTCCATCTCCACCCTTCAATCCCTTAACCCCTCCTCTATTATGAGGACACATTAATATTCTACAACGGCATTTTGATGGACGTTACTTTACTCTGCAAAAAGTTGTAATATCTCCACTGCTGACTGAAAAGCATAGATTCTTTAGGCTCTCATTCACTATCTGGCTCCTCCAACCTATTTTTCCATGTTTAGCTCTCATTACTTCCCTAAATGAATACTTCCCAATTTGCCTCTTGATTCACAAACATGTTTTTCTAAGGTGTATCTCGAATATCATCTGATGCCCTTGGCTAAGGGTTTCCGAAAGATTAACAAAAAATGAAAGAGTGCAACTGACTGAGAGCTCATAGAAGCAAATATACTGAGGATCGTATTAAGTGAAAAATCATCTTTTTATTTACAATTAATTGAGAATCACAGAAACAGCTTTTAAAGAATTTCGGGGTTGGAAAGGTGAGGTGGTGGCAAGGTAGCAAGGGAAGAGAAGCAGGACTGCCATTAAATTGTGCTGGCATAACGAGTTATCTGTTTATTTATTTTTGAGATGGAGTCTTGCATTGTCGCCCAGGCTGGAGTGCAGGGGTCGAGCCTCCTGAGCAGCTGGGACTGCAGGTGTGCACCACCATCCCCGGTTAATATTTTGTATTTTCAGTAGAGACAGGGTTTCACCATGTTGGCCAGACTGGTCTGGTATCAAATGCCTTACCTCAGGTGATCCACCCGCCAAGGTCTCCCAAAATGCTGGGATTACAGGCTTAAGCAACCACACCCGGCCTGGTATCTGTATTTTATTTTATTTATTATTATTTTTTTTTGAGATGGAGTCTCACTCTGTCACCCAGGCTGGAGTGCAGTGGCACGATCTTGGCTCACTGCAAGCTCTGCCTCCCGGGTTCACACCATTCTCCTGCCTCAGCCTCCCGAGTAGCTGGGACTACAGGCACCCACCACCACGCCCAGCTAATTTTTTTGTATTTTTTAGTAGAGACGGGGTTTCACCGTGTTAGCCAGAATGGTCTCGATCTCATGACCTCGTGATCCACCCACCTCGGCCTCCCAAAATGCTGGGATTACAGGCATGAGCCACGCACACCATGTACAAAAATCAATCCCATGAGGATTAAGTAGTTAACTTTGAAAAGCATAATTTAAAAAGGTTTAAAAGAAAATATAGGTATCTTTGTGAGCTTAGGAGTAGAAGAGGATTATCTACACAAACACAAAACACACAAACTGTAAAGGAAAATATTGAAAATTCTGACATTAAATCTTGCCTTAAAACTTCACTTGGATAACTTCAAACAATAAAAACACAAGCTACTTTATCAAGACATATGACAAAAAGGAGCCACAACACAGGAAGAACTTTTATAAGTCAATAAGAAAAAGCCAATCCAATTTAAAAAGTGGGCAAAAGTCATGAGCAGGTATTTTACAGAAGAGAAAACAAGACAGCAAATAAATACATATTTTCAATGTTCATTGTTATACTAATCAGGGAAGTATACATTAAAACCATAATGAGACGCCATCTAAACTCACCAGTCAGGAAAAACCTAAGTAGTCTGGGAATGCCAAGGGTTCACCAGGATGTGAAAAAAAATGTTAAGGGCACAGATTCCTCGGTTCAAATTCTGGCACTTCCGTTTACTACCAGATGGGAAAGCAATTTAGCCTCTACAAGCCTCTGTTTTCCCAAATACAAAATGAGGGATAACACTAGTACATACTTTATTGGGTTTTGGGAGGCATTGGGCAAATTCATGCATACAAAGTGCTTAGAACAGTCAGCGCCAGGCACAGTAAGTACAGAATAAGGTTAGCTCATTGTTCTCATTATGACTATCATCTTCACTACTGGTGGGCACATAAGCTGGTACAGCCACACAGGGAAACCCATCTGGCCTTGCCATGCAGGAATGAGAAAGCACAGGCCCCACGGCATGGCTGTTCTACCGGCACATGACCTGGAGAACCTCCTATGTCAAGAGGAAACAAGAAGCAGAGTGTTCATATAAGCATCACTGCAACAACAAAATAAGGAAAATAACACAGATGTCTATTGAGAGGAGAATAAATAATTTGTCGTATATTAATATGATGTATAGAAGTAAATAAACTGCAGCTATAGGCAGCAACATGGGCCAGGCTTGCAAACATCATGCTGGTGTGGAGATGGCAACTCCTGGAAGAATACAGAGAGCATGCGGGCAATTACGAAGTTCAAAAACAAGAGCAGCTCAACAAGACACTGCTCCCAGTGTTGGTGTATTCATAAATATCCCTAAAGAAAAGCAAGGTAGTGATCAATTTAAAACTCATAATGGTGTTCTCCAGGGACACTGGAAAGGAGGATTTAATCAAGGAAGAATGATACAAATAGCACTGATGATGTTTTGGGTTTTTTTGTTTGTTTTTGAGACGAAGTTTCGCTCTTGTTGCCCAGGCTGGAGTGCAATGGCGCCATCTCGGCTCACCACAACCCGGGTTCAAGGGATTCTCCTGCCTCAGCCTCCTGAGTAGCTGGGATTACAGGCATGTGCCACCAGGCCTGGCTAATTTTGTATTTTTAGTAGAGACGGGGTTTCTCCACATTGGTCAGGCTGGTCTTGAACGCTGAACCTCAGGTGATCTACCTGCTTTGGCCTCCCAAAAGCTGGGATTACAGGCGTGAGCCACCATGCCCAGCCTGTTTTCTTTTTTTAAATCTAGATAGTGGGTAAACAGGTTTTCATTGGGTTATTCTTTAGCTTTTATATAGATATAATACATATTTTTGGCTGGGCGCAATGGCTCACACCTGTAATCCCAGCACTTTAGCAGGCTGAGGCAGGTGGATCACCTGAGGTCAGGAGTTCGAGACCAGCCTGGCCAACATGGTGAAACCCCATCTCTACTAAAAATACAAAAATTAGCGAGGCGTGGTAGCGCATGTCTATAATCCCAGCTACTCCAGAGGCTGAGGCAAGAGAGTCGCTTGAACCCAAAAGGCAGAGGTTGCAGTGAGCTAAGATCGCACCATTGCACTCCAGCCTGGGCAACAGAGGGAGGCAATATCTCAAAAAAAATAATAATAATAATAATACATATTATTTTATATTAAATGAGGTTTAATAATAAAATTTAATGATACAAGTTAATGATAAATAGTAATATTTAGTAATATTTAAGAATATAAAGTTTATACGTATGCTCAAAAATCCAGAGAAAAAAGAATTGTAGTTATTACTTTAAAATAGCTACAATTACTATAGTAATCAATTACTAAAGTAATCAATTTCAAGTGATTACTGTAAAATCACTTGAAAAATACCTTTGGTAATATTCATCCCTTATTTCCCAGAATTTACCATAAACAATTGCAAAGAGATACACAAACACTCATAATTGCATTTCATAGCTATCTGCTTGGAGGTGTTAAGCTGGAACTCTTGGAGCAATGCAGCCCAGGAAGCAAGCAGAGAGAGAAAAGGGGGAGTCAGGAATAGAATTTGGAGATTTGCCCATGCTAACGGTGGCCAGAAGAGAAATCAGCAGATGACTGTAAAGCCACCAGTTCTTTCCCGTCACACTTGCAGATCTCTTCTGCACACAGTGCCCTCATCCCCACAGCTGCTGAGACTTCTCAACTCCGAATCCCTAACATCTGCTGACTTCTCTCTTTGCCTCCAATCTTCACCTCATCCTTCTTCAAGCCACTCTCCACAAAGCAGCCAAAAACCAAAAAAACCTTGTAAGCTACAATTCTGTTCAATCATCACTTCCTTACTGAAAGCTCTTCCACCGATCCCTACTGACCTAGGGATAAAGTAGAGCCTGTCCTATGTCCTTAATAAGGCTCGTGTGACTTGGCTCCTACCCACCTTGCTGGGGCACACCACTCCTCAGCTCATTCTCTGACTGCAAAGGTTTAAAGCAGAGGGTGTCCAACTGTGGCCCAGATCGGCAGCATTAGCATTACCTGGGGCTTGCCGGAAATGCAGACCTAGCCCAGACCTGCTAAATCAGAGTAAGCTATGGGTGAGTCCAACAACTTGAGTTTCCACAAGGCTTCTAGTTGATTCTGAAGCACATTAAAGTTTAAGCATCTCTGGTTTAAAGCATGAATGACAGGTAATTATAATTTGAAGAAGAATTTGACAGGAAAAATCGCAAAGTACTATAGCATAGTGGGGGAAAGCACGCATGACTGCCACAGACCAAGTTGCTGCTCTGCTTCTTCCTAGCTTTGTGATACCCAGGAAGTTACACAGCTTGCCTCAGCATCCTGCAACGCTTGATGGCAAGGATCCTACCTACAGCAAGACTGCTCGGGTTTAAATCATGGCTCTAGGCTGAGGTCAGTGCGGGGGAGGGTTGCTTGAGCCCAGGAGTTCCAAACCAGCCTGGGCAACATAGTGAGGCCTCATCTCTACAAAATAAACAAAATTAGCTGGGTGTGGTGGCAGGCACACCTGTAGTCCCAGCTACCTGGGGGGCTGAGGTGGGAGGATCGCTGGAGCCTGAGAGGTCAAAGCTGCGGTGAGCCCAGATTGTGCCACTGCACTCTAGCCTGGGTGACAGAGCGAGATCCTGTCTCATTTAAAAAGAAAAAAAAAATCACGGCTTTACCTCTTATTAGCTGGTGACCTTGAGTAAGTCACTTACTTTTCTCTGAGCCTCAGTTGTCTCACTTATAAAATTATAAATAGCACCTACTTCATACAATGGTGAAGATCAAAGAAGTTCATATCTGTACTATGCTTAAAGCTACACCTGATACACAGTAAGCACTGTGTGTTATTTATTATTACTATAATTGTTATTATTTCCATAGGGGCCACATTACATTTTTGGAAAAAGTCAATACAATGCTAATGCCTACAAAAGTAAATAAAATCCATCCCCTTTCATAAGGAAAAACTCTCCTTACTTTTTTTTTTTTTTTTTTAGGTAAACGACTGTTTTTCCTAGTACACCATTTACCTCTCTGAGTTTATTTCCTTCCAATTAGAGAGTACTTGATGCAACAACCTCTTCCTAAGAGTCAAGGGATCTGCCTTTAAGGGGTCACTTATTTCAGACACATTAATTCTTTTAGTAGCGAAGTACTTACAGGATTAAAAAGGGATTTACCGAACATGATCCCTACCCTAGGGAAAATATTTTTCATTATTCCACATATATATCCATATTAATCTAGCTATAAATTCTACATGTAAAAGTGCCATCAAGACAACTATCTGCACAGTCACTGAAAAAGATGATGAAAGTAACACAATACAAAAAATGTGCATAACAGGAGTTTGTACCTTTCTTCTGACTACTGAGAGTTAACACTATGTCCCTCTCACAAATACGTGAGCCATAACATATTCAACGCACTTTACAGTCTACCAAACATAAACCAGTATAACAAAACCACAGTTTTTTGTTTGTTTGTTTCTGTTTTGTTTTGTTTGTTTTGGAGACAGAGTCTTGTTCTGTTGCCCAGGCTGCAGTGCACTGGCGTGATCCTGGCTCACTGCAACCTCCACCTCCCAGATTCAAGCAATTGTCCTGCCCTAGCCTCCGGAGTAGCTAGGAATACAGGCGCCCGCCACCACACCCGGCTAATTTTTGTATCTGTAGTGGAGACAGGGTTTCACCGTCTTTGGCCAGGCTGGTCTGGAACTCTTCACCTCAGGTGATCCGCCTGCCTTGGCCTCCCAAAGTGCTGGGATTACAGGCGTGAGCCACTGCACCCGGGCACCACAGTTTTTAAAGACATAATAATACATGGATCTAAGTAACGTGAAATTATGTAGTGATTTTTTTCAAGAGTCTTAAAATATTTCACCTCATAATTTATATTGATATAATATTATATAAAGTTATATAATATGAGTTAAGTTATAAAATATGAGAAAAGACAGGAGTTAGAAAATAAAAAAAATGAGAAAAAATATACCAGGACAAGTCACAAAACCAAAGTCAAAATATAGGGCTCATTACCAAGAGTTCAAGGTTACTTGGAACCATAGAGATAATAGATGAATCGAAACTGACTTAGAAATCAGTTCAGTCATCAAATATTTTTTGTGGATTATGAAGTCCACTGCCCCAGTCTCTCATAGAGGTAGATAAGAATCAGGTATGGAGTAAGTAGTCTTAATCTGTGATTATCCTGATTTCTCAAGGTTTTTAAAACCAGTTTCCTGTGTAAAATCAAGTTAAGATGATTTTCATAAAAAAGAACAAAGAATGGGCATTTAATGCTATGGGTGGGGCTAGATTTTTATTAGCCTGTGATAGCCACATGTTCCATGATTTCTTTTTTTTTTCCTAAAACGCTAAACCTCAAATATGAGGCAAGGTGAAGAATTCTGGCAGAATCTCTTTTCATAACTTTCTACTTCAAAATGGAAGTCGCAGGTTACAAAAAACATTCTATCGACTGGGTTCCAAGGCATCTCCTCAAGGCAGGACATTTTATATTGAGGTGAAAAGAAAGATTAATAAGATTACTAAATTTTTAAAGGACATCAGCGAGCCGTGGAAAGTCAACCTGAATAACACGTTTTGCTAGCCTAACACTACGTAATTTCAACTGCACGGAAAAGAAAGGTAACAAAGTAAGTTGTATTTTACAACTAAAAACCCACAGAGGAAAAAAAAAAACAAAACAGCTAATCTAGTATTTTTAGAAAAGCCTGCAGAATTCCTTGTTTATAACAAAGTACAATACATGAACCTTCTTGGATTGTCTGAAAAAAGAAAACATGAATTGCTCAGGTTAACACTTCAGATCCTCTAAAATAAGAAAATAAAAAGTTTTCAACTGTAAAAAGTACAAGGTGAATAAAATACAGCTTTTCCCTCCTGTAGCTCTAAGTATTAGCCACACAGGTGCTAACAAGGATTCTGGACTTGAGGAGGCCTTCTAAGGAAATCCTTACAACACTCACCTGGACAGTCCTCTGAGTGCCATCAACGCTGACAGACAGTAAGGGCGAAGCCAGGTTCCACGTGCTGGTCACATTTAGTTTCGACCCATCAACTTCCACCTGTTGTGACACCAAATAAGACCATTACCATGAAGAAAGACAGAAAACTGATCTCAAGTTCATTGCTGCATACAAAGCAGCAGCCATTTTAAACAGATGGCTCCCAAACAACCTGTCATGTTTACTGCTCCAGCCATGAAAGACAGGGTCCAACAACAGCGTCTTCCCAGTCATCTCTGGGGAGAGGTGAAGGACCTGTGAACAGCTGCCTCTGGGTACTGAGGCTTCAAGTGATTTCCGTAAGTAACAAACAGCCTTCTAACTCGAAACCTATCTGGACATGCTACATTTACTGCAATTAGACAAGTAATGCATATAAATTCCAGTGACATCTTGCAACCCACACAACAGGGCTTGCATATAATATCCTCTCCAAGGACCAAGGAAGAACTTTTCCTGTGTTAATTTTAATGAAGGACTATGCATTGTTATCTTAATTAAACAGAAGCTTTAATTAGACAAAATTCTTTGGTGTTGAATATCAAAAGTCCATTCAAACTTTGCAAAGTTGTCATATTTCTGTCAATCATAAATGACTGATTTCATCCAGTCATCCTTCATGAATATGCAAAACAGACCCATAATCTTTCAAAACAGGGATACTCGTAAAAGAAAAAAAAATAATTTCCAAATAAATATAAAAGTAATGGAAATTTAAAAATCATAGCTAATTTAAAATGAAAGTACTATTGGTTTTCTTCCTTTCACTAACTCTTTAATATGAGAGGCTTACAGATGACATTATTATTATATGGTAGACAACCTAACAAGGTGATACTTAAGCTTGCTCAAGTTTCCAAATAAACCTGCAGCGGAACTATGATATATGATCCCTAACAATTCCCCCACTATCACTCATTTCTCTTAAAAGATACTCATTAAAATCAGATTATCAGAGACCTTACTATTTCCTCTTCTGGGGACCCTTGGGGACAGGGCAGGGGTGGCAGTGGACAAAGATTGCTGAAAACATTCTGTCAAGTATCAGGTGCCCTAAAAATACCCGGGCGAGAGGTCTGCTTCTGGGACACAGTGTAGTGGAGGCTGCAGGCTCGCAGTGAAGCCCAGGGCTCAGTTTTGTGGCATTCTGAATATGGCGTGGCAGCAATAGCACAGCGTGGCTGGAGGGAGGGGCTGGGCAAATAACCCAAGTACGTCGTGATAGGAATCCAGAAGTTCTGACCAGTGAAGGTCTGGGTCAGGACGAAGACCACACAGAATGGGGAACTCCATCATGACTGCAGGCAAATACAGTTGATCCTTGGAATCCATGGGAGATGGGTTCCAGGAGCACCATCCCCGCCCCGCCCTGCAGATACCAAAATCTGGGGATGCTCAAGTCCCCGATATAAAATGGTGTTGTATTTGCACCTAACCCATGCACATTCTTCCATATACTTTGAATCATCTCTAGATTACCTATAATACCTTTGAATTATAATACCTAATACAATGTAAATGCTATCTAAATAGTTGTTATCCTCTATTGTTTAGGGAATAAAGATGGGGGGAAAAAAGGCTGTACCTATTCAGTACAGATCCAAATCTTTTCCTCCCCGCCCCCCCAAATATCTGCAGTTGGATCCACAGATGCGGAGCCCATGGATACAGAGGGCCGACTGTAGTAGGTCTAAGGACAGCAGAAGCCTCCTCAAGGCTTTCAAAGCCTAAACAGCGTGAGTCGTTACTCAGTGGTCACCAACCCAAGCCCTCGTAGCAAAGCCTCAGGAGGACTGCATGTGAGTCTACGTTCTCCCCATGCCAGCGCCGCGAGGCAGATCTGACCATCATTCCCAAAGGCCCCTCTCACTGCTCCCAGACCTCACCTCAGCAGAAGCTGGGGATAGAAGAAAACTGAAACACATTACCCCAAAGAGACTGTTTAAACCAACAGACGCCAAGATCCTGTTTACTCACAAATTTTTCTTCCCACCATCCACTACTAAAGGTAGAGGGCCTCTGACAAAGATGATAGGTGATAGCAAATACACTACATTTCATCATCTACACAGAAATTTGCAACTTCACTACACAACTGAAACAAGGAAGCTATCATGACTCCAAATCATAAACTGAAAACTATCTGCCAGTACTAAGTGGGGAAAGGGATGTGTGGAAAGTCATCACAGGCCTTCTCAGGCTTCCAGCATACACAGATACATAATGCTGAATACGAGATACAATGATTCTACTGATGCTAGCACCCAAGGAGGGAATCTAGATGGAAGTATAGGCCATAGGAGAAGTAGAGAATGTCTCTTTGAACCACAGGTTAATACCAGAGAAAGGTGGGCTGGCTGAACCAAAGAATCCTTGTTACTATGCCAGATCCACTGTGTACATGCAACTCTTCAGTCAAGGGTGACTGAAGGGGCAGATGTAGAGTGGAGGGGACATTTCGTGATAGACTCTGACACAAAGAACCAGCCTACCCTTTCAAACTAAAGAACAGATTTGGTGAGAAATGACTAAGTAACATGTCCAAAAAGAAGGGCTGTAGCCTGCTTCACCTACCCTCCCGCCCTATTTCAACATAAACAACACTCAGAAAACAACCAATACTGGATGTCTGCATACAATTTGGAAAAAAAAAAAAAAAAAACTCAGAAAAAGGGTAAATTAGTAGCATATAACACAAGAACTACTCAAAGAAACACAGGAAGAGTTCAGATAAATAGTTCTCCAAAGTCTCAAAGGCAACCATAGGAAACGTGACCCCTCTTAAAAAAAAATAAAATAAAAAAAGAGCTCAAAGAAGAAAGACAAAGGTTCAAAGAAGAGATTATACAACAACAGAAGGAAATGAAAGTCAAGCTGATAGAACTCAGAAAAAAATGGAGAGAAAAATAACGTTATTGAGATAAAAGTCACATTAAGAAGGAACCAAAAATAGAATGTGACTAAAAAGAAAGATAAGGACTGGAGAAATCATATAAAATGAAATAGATAAGACTAACAATGTAAAACCAATTTACTGAGAAGACAACAGATATGGAGGAAGAAGGGGGGTAGAAAGAATATGTAACTGTCCAAAGAGGCTCACAAAGCAAAAAGAACAAATGTACATTCAAAGATATATAATAGGATAAAACTTGTCAAAATAAATAAAACAATAAAACCTGGAATTTGTGGATTGATTATGTTTATAGAACTTTAAGGCTAGAGAAAGAATTATGGCCAGGCATGTTGGCTCACGCCTGTAAGCCCAGCACTTTGGGAGGCCCAGGCAGGAGGACTGCTTGAAGCCAGGAGTTTGAAACCAGCCTGGGCAACAAAGTGAGACCCCATCTCTACAAAAAAAAATTTTTTGTAATTAGCCAAGGCATGATGGCCAGTGCCTGTAGTCTCAGCTACTCAGGAGTCTGAGGCAGGGGAGATTGCTTGAGCCCAGGCCTTCCAACCTACACTGAACCATGATTTTGCCACTGCACTCCAGGCTGGATGACAGAGCAAAATGCTGTCAAAAAGGAAGAAAGAAAGAAAAGAAAAGAAAGGAAAGAAAGAAAGAAAGATGAAGAAAAGGAAAAGGAAAAGAAAAAGAAAAAGAAAAAAGAAAAGAAAAGAATAAAAAGAAAGTATGGAGGTATTAAGTTAGAAATAAAAAATCATGGCCGGGCGTGGTGGCTCACGCCTGTAATCCCAGCACTTTGGGAGGCCGAGGTGGGCGGATCACCTAAGGTCAGGAGATTGAGACCAGCCTGACCAACATGGTGAAACCTCATCTCAACTAAAAACACAAAAATTCGCTGGGCATAGTAGCGGGTGCCTGTAATCCCAGCTACTCGGGAGGCTGAGGCAGGAGAATTGCTTGAACCTGGGAGGCGGAGGTTGCAGTGAGCTGAGATCGCACCACCGCACTCCAGCCTGCACAACAGAGCGAGATTTCATCTCAAAAAAAAAAAAAAAAGAAAAAAGAAAGAAATAAGAAATCATGGACAAGAAAGGAAAAAAACTCAGGTCAGCCTAATTTCTCAAAAGCAACACAGATACAGAAGACCACACAGCAATATGGTCTAAGTACTAAAAAAAAGGAAATGTTGTCCCCCAATTTTACACCCAGCAAAGGTTTTCTTAAAGTATATCAAATAAATATATATTCTGTAGAATGTAAAAACTTAGTGCCCCTTCTTTAAAAAAATCAGTCATCTCTATACATACTGATTTGAAACCATCTTCAAGAAAATACAGAATAGTGTATACACTGTGCTATCATTTTTTTAAGAAAAAAATAACCATACATGTGTGTTTTTAAATGCAAAGAGTATCTCTGGACAAATGCTTAAGAGGAACAGAATAGCTGAGGAACAGGGGTGAAAGGGAGGCTTGTTTTTCACCACAAATCCATTTGGACTTTTTGAATTTTATACCGTATATACATACACTACATTATTATTGTTATTTTTTTCTTTTAGAGACAGAGCCTCACTCTGTGGACCACGCTGGAGCACAGTGTCGTGATCTCAGCTCACTGCAACCTCCGTCCACCTCCCGGGTTCAAGTGATTCTCGTGTCTCAGCCTCCTGAGTAGCTGGAATTACAGGCGCCTGCCACCAGGCCCGGCTAATTTTTGCACTGTTAGTAGAGACGGTGTTTCACCATGATGGCCAGGCTGGTCGCAAATTCCTGACCTCAGATTACTGGCCCGCCACGGCCTCCCAAAGTACTGGGATTACAGCCATGAGCCAACGTCCACTCTACAGTTTTTTTTTTTTCAAGTGAAGTGTGCTCATTTTCTCTGTCATTACAATATGCAATCAACAACCACTTCAGACCTTTCACTAGTAGGCACACAATAAATAGTAGCTGTTTTTTTAAAACTGCATTTGAGTTAACAGGTGGATACTAACTTTTATTTCTCTGGTTGTAGATTTACAGACTTCAACCTACAACACCAAATTTTACAATATGTTTCAGATAATCTCTCTTCCTCATCTGAAAAAGAGAGACCTGAACTAACAAGGTCAAACATCTCTGCTACATCTATAATTCTGTGGTTACAAAGCCCTTTTATTTCAGATGTATTTAGATGGTTACTGTCTTTGTTTTTTTGAGACAGGGCCTCACTCTGTCACCCAGGCTGGAGTGCAGTGGCATGATCATGGCTCACTGAGCCTTGACCTCGCAGGCTCAAGTGATCCTCCCACCTCAGCCTCCCATGTAGCTGGGACTACAGGCACAAGCTACCACCTCTAGATTTATTTATTTATTTATTTATTTATTTATTTATTTATTTATTTTGGAGACACAGGTTCTCATTATGTTGCCAGGGCTGGTCCCGAATTCCTGGACTCAAGCAATCCTCCCACCTTGGCCTCCCAAAGTGTTGAGATTACAGGCGTGAGCCACCACATCCGGCCTTAGACATTTAATTTCTAATATGGCTGTTTCCAATATTATAAAGTGAGTGTTTTGCTCACATACCTCTGTTTGAGGTTAGAACTTTTTAACATTTTTCCTTTAATTGACAATAAAAGCTAACAAATTAAATCAAATTCAGTGTGTGGATAAAAAGAAAAATAGGCCAAAAGTGAAGCAATAAATCACATAACATCCTGGGGCACAAGTAAAATCTGCTCCTTTCAAGGCAGACAATATTATCAAAATGTCTTAGCACTGTGAACACACTGGACTATTTTAAATTAAACAAAAAACTCTGTATTTCATAAACTATCCAAAGACACAACGCTAGAGGTGTTTAGCAGCAACGCTAACGTAAACAAAGATTTTATAATTTGCCCTGAAATTGACCAAGGACTCAAGTGCACCAAACTTATATTAATTATAACCCTGCCCCCCACTCTCAGCAGATGACTTCTTCTCTTTACCGAAATCGAAGCCTTAGACCCAAGTCCTTATTTTCTTGCCTCACCAGCCATGCTCTTTCCTTTACTCATATCTCATGCCCTCTCTGCTTCTTAGTTAATCCTTTTAACTTCATTGTTCTTCAGAGCTTTCAGTCTACACTGGTGTCTCGCCTCTGCTTTCAGACGCACGCACAACTCCATAGCTCCCTAACCGTGTCTCTTCCCTTCTCTGACAGGTTCTAGAACAAGTTCTCCGTAGCTATTTTCTTACCGTACACCTTTCCCCATAACCTTCTATAATCTGACTACTAAAACTGTATTGTGAAAAGTCACAAATCTTCAGCAATTTCTTTTCTTTATTTTTTTTTTGAGACAAAGTCTCGCTCTGTTGCCCAGGCTAGAGTACAGTGGTACAATCTTGGCCCACTGCAGCCTCCGCCTCCCAGGTTCACACAATTCTTCTACCTCAGCCTCCCGAGTAGCTGGGATTACAGGCATCCACCACCACACCTGGCTAATTTTTATATTTTTAGTAGAGATGGGGTTTCACCAATGTTGGCCAGGCTGGTGTCGAACTTCTGACCTCAAGTGATCCGCCCACCTCAGCCTCCCAAAGTGCTGGGATTACAGGCGTGAGCCATCACACCCAGCCAATTTCTATTGCCTCTTCTGAATTTTCATTATTCTTCACTTGTCGGCAGGAAGAAGGACCTCTCTGAGGAGGTGATCTTGAGCAAAGACTGGAAGGGTGAGTAGGAATTAGTTATGTATGCTAGTGATGGGTGTGTGGGAATACTCTAGAAGGAATATCACATTTAAAAAAAAAACAAAACCCTGAAGTGAGAAAGAGCTGGTTTGAAACTTGTGTGGATGGAGCAGAGAGAAGGGGAGGCTGGCTCTTGAACAACAGTGACAGGAGTGGGAAACATGAATGGGTCCCACCTGCAGAGAGCCATTGTCTGCTGTCCTTTTTTTTTGTTTTATTTTTGGAGGTGGAGTCTCACTCTCTTGTCCAGTGGAGTACAATGGCACGATCTTGGCTCACTACAACCTCCACTGCCTGGGTTCCAACGATTCTCCCACCTCAGCCTCCCAAGTAGCTGGGATTACAGGTGTACACCACCATGCCCGGCTAATATTTTGTATTTTTAGTAGAGATGGGGTTTCACCATGTTGGCCAGGCTGGTCTCGAACTCCTGATCTCCGCCCACCTCAGCCTCCAAAAGTGCTGGGATTACAGGCGTGAGCCACACTGTCCATTTTTGAAAGATCATTCAGGCTATAGCTTGGACAATGAATTAGAGGAAATAAAACTAAAAGTCATGGTGATCAGATCTAGAGCCCTGGTGGTGTAGAGAAGAGGGACATTCAGAAGTAGTGTCAGCTACAGCAGGAACGTGGGACATGTGAACACAGTGGTGAAGACAGGAAGGAGTCACTGAGGATAAGGGAGGAGAAGTTATCAGAGAAACAGCAACCCTGCTGCCCAGCGTAGGATGCTCAGCTGGCCCTGGCCAGCAGACGCATGTAACGATGGGACTGTGCCCTTGGTATGTGACGTTCACCAGCAATGGTAAGGTGCTCATGTGCAGGCATACAGAAAGTGGAGGCAGAGTTCCTCTGAGTTTGAGACTGATGGAAGAATGAAGGAGTGAGCAGTTAAGGGTATTCATGAGTGAGTGACTATAATGCCAGGCCAGGGATTGGATAAAGGATGTAAAACCAGGAGTGGTGTCTGTGGATGGAGAGAAAATACAGGGAATAATGATTGTATGGAGACAGACAGACCAGGAAGTGGCTGCTGGTCTTCACGTGCAGGGAGAGGGATACAGGGAAGGGGATCTGAAGGTTGCCAAGAGGAAGATGAGGTAGTGAAGACTGATGATGTGATTTCGAAAAAGAAAGGGCTTACAAGAAAGAGTGGAACAGTCGTCTTGAATGACATGAGGAGGAAAGTAATCCCACCTCCCGTCTTGGAGGTGCGTGGGGTATGAGAACAAAACTACCCTAAGGTTTTAGTTAGGGTAAGTAATTAGTGGAACATTCCAGAAAAGGCTGATACAAAAGGCTGTTGGTCTGAAAGTGGGCAATACCAGGGGCACAGTGGAAGGGACTGGGAGGCAGTGGAGAGATGACAGAGAAGGGTAGAGGACACAGAATTAGAAATAATGGAGGCTGGAGTGGCTTTCAAATACCGCAAATTCCCTCCGTCTCTACCAATAACACCTTAGCCCAAACTCCGGCCATTGCATCTCTCAGGCAGACTGCCGTGATACTCTGGCCTCCCCACATACATCTTCCAGATCTCCAACTGGTTCTCCCCACTACAGCCAGAATAATCTTTGTAAAGATGAAACCAATCATTCACTAAAACAGAGATAAAGGGGAAATAAACACATGCAAGTGCCGCCTGTTTCTGAAAAGTGTAAACTCCAAAAAAGACATGGAGCACGGAGTGTTTGGTATAAAAACATCATATGTCTCGCCATTCCACCATCACTTAAAGGCTAAATGCTAATTTAAACTATTGGCATTATAAATTTGAATTAACCAGGACAAAGCTTTGGTGGGTACAGTTCATGAAATTCATCTCAGTGTACTGTATTTTCTGAAAACTTTCCCCAGCTTAACCAAACAGATCAGTTTGGTTGAAAATTATTTATAATAAGAATATACATGACAGGCCGGGCATGGTGGCTCACGCCTGTAATCTCAGCACTTTGGGAGGCCAAGGCAGGCGGATCACCTGAGGTTGGGAGTTCGAGACTAGCCTGCCCAAAATGGAGAAACCCCGTCTCTACTAAAAATACAAAATTAGCCAGGCGTGGTGGCACATGCCTGTAATCCCAGCTACTCGGGAGGCTGAAGCAGGAGAATTGCTTGAACCTGGGAGGCAGAGGTTGCAGTAAGCTGAGATCGTGCCATTGCACTCCAGCCTGGACAACAAGAGCAAAACTCCATCTCAAAACAAACAAACAAACAAAAAGAATATACATAATACTGGCCAGGTGTGGTGGCTCACGCACCTGTAATCCCAGCACTTTGGAAGGCCAAGGCGGGTAGATTATGGGGCCAGGAGTTCGAGACCAGCCTGGCCAAGATGGTGAAACCCCGTCTCTATTAAAAATACAAAAATTAGTTGGGCGTGGTGGCAGGTGTCTGTAATCCCAGCTACTCAGGAGGCTGGGGTCACTGGAACCCGGGAGGCGGAGGTTGCAGTGAGCTGAGATCATGCCATTGCACTCTAGCCTGGGCAACAGAGCAAAACTCCATAAAAAAATACACACACGCACACACACACACACACACAGAGATATTTAAAACAAGTTCAAAAACATGATTTGGCTGGGCACGGTGGCTCACGCCTCTAATCCCAGAACTTTGGGAGGCCAAGGGGGGGCGGAGTACTTGAGGTCAAGAGTTCGAGACTAGCCTGGCCAACATGGTGAAACTTCTGTCTCTACTAAAAATACAAAAATTAGCTGGGCATGGTGGCGGGCACCTGTAATCCCAGCTACTCAAGAGGCTGAGAACTGCTTGAACCCAGGAGGTAGAGGTTGTAGTGAGCTGAGATCATGCCACTGCACTCCAGCCTGGGCGACAGAGCGAGACTCCATCTCAGAAAAAGAAAAAAGAAAAAAAAAAACATGATTTATGTCCTACTTCAAGAAGGCATCTCCCCACATGTCATAATCCACCTATCACTCTGGATTCCATTAAAAGCATTTCACTGCATTTGTGGTACAAATAACGCTGAAGTGGAACATTTTCCATGAGTTGTTTGGAACATTCGATTTTCCTATCTACGTCATCATAGGGAAAAAGAAAGTACACACCCTAAATTAATTTGACATTTGAGAGATATTACCGACATCCTTTACCATTAAAAAACAAAAAAGAAACACTTCCTCAGAGATACCTCATGACATATTTAAAATATTATAGCTTCTATTACAACAAGCACCTGCTAAACATTTAATTTTATTCAACTTTAGAAATGTAAAACTTACAAAACAAAATATTTGCCAAAAAACCATTTCCAATAATAATAAACTTTAGGAAGACAGAGACTGTAAAAAGTGTTTTTGATTCACCTCATAAGTCATCCTTTTTGTCATACACAAATTCTGAGTTTTTTCTTTGTCATCAAATGTTAAGGAGATTAGCACTGTACAGAGTGAAAATATAAAATAAAAACCCAGGTATTCTGCTATTTTTAAAAAGACTTTGATCATATATCTTGCTTCTACTTCTGAAGATGATATGAAGGATAAAAAACCAATTTGTTGGTCAAGTTATAATGAATTCTCAGAAAGGAATAACTAGTTCCTGCTCCTTTAATAGGCTTTCATAGTATATCTTAAAAGTGACTGTTTTGCACAAACTGTGGAAAAAGATCTGTACATTTCTGATTGCTTTGTTTTGTTTTGGAGACAGGGTCTCACTCTGTCACCCAGGCTGGAAAGCAGTGGTGGGATCCAGCTCACTGCAGCCTCAACCCCCTGGGCTCAAGCAATTTGCCCACATCAGCGGGTTGAGTAGCTGGGATTACAGATGTTTGCCACCATGTCTGGCTAATTTTTTTTTTTTTTTTTTTTTTTTTTGTAGAGGTGAGGTCTCACTATGTGCCCAGGCTGGTCTCGATCTCCTGGCCTCAAGCAATCCTCTCACCTGAGCCTTCCAAAGTGCTGAGATTACAGGCATAAGCCACTGTTTTCTGATTCGACTTGTGGGCTAGAAAGAATCCTAGAAATAATACACTCCAACTCAACGCTCTCCTCCTCCCATTTTACATCTAAAAAAATTAAAGAGCCATATAAATTATGCAATTTATAGGGGCAATTACCTTGCAATACTCCTTAGAGTATTTCACTTAAGTTCACATGTGAAAAGCAAAATAGCAAATGTAATCTAAATATGAAGATATAGTGCTTGTATATAGTAGATGCTCACTGCATATTTGTAAGACTGTTTTAGAGATGGAGATGTTTATTGCTTCTTTTTAGTTCTTATCACTTAACTACTGCTAACAAAAAGTATGATTATTAAATTATGTATCAAATAGATGAGGTATATCCCATTCCCCATTAACAAAGAACTTTGTATGCCATGCAGTTAATTAAATTGTGATATTACCACCATCCAACGTTATTATAGTTCACTAAATTCTACATAAACTGCAACTAGAGATGTAAAGCACAAACATACTTTAAAATTCTAAAAAGCCAAGATGCTGACAATAAGCACATACATTTCCAATTATTTAATAGATCTAATAACGTTGCTAAGTCACTCGCTTCAGTGCTGATTTCTAGGCAAAGCATGACAAAACTCAAACAATTTAATGCTCTTATAATAATTGATT
This sequence comes from Symphalangus syndactylus, assembly GCF_028878055.3. Taxonomy (NCBI): domain Eukaryota; kingdom Metazoa; phylum Chordata; class Mammalia; order Primates; family Hylobatidae; genus Symphalangus; species Symphalangus syndactylus. The sequence goes on from NC_072437.2 coordinate 19,897,979, forward strand.
CTTAATGTTTTAGTATAAACTATAACACAGTTTTAAACCTTAACACAAAAAGGGGAGGCTTTCTTTACCCTGCCTTCCTATTTACTAAAATATTATTTCAAAATAGAGCTATCATACCTCTAATGACCTCCCAGAGGGAAATGAGATGGTTGTTTTATACAAACAAAAGGAGGCAACCATTTTTATAAGTTTGCTCTTTATCACCATCACCTTGGAAACGGCCTTTTATTTCTCTCCCAAATATGTATGTAATAATGACAAAAACATCAAGAGGAATTACACATAATGATAGTGAAGATCTGTCAATCTGTCACAAAAGATTACATTAAATATGCATATGTTATAAATGTAATTAAATATATCTCAAAGGATGTGAACTGCAAAAACAAATTTTAGGTATTGGTCTACAATCAGGTTGGCTAGTTTCTGTTTAATTATCACCTCATTAATTGATCAGTAACAACTTTAATTTCAGTTTTACGGTCTACAAAAATATCCTACATTATTTTGCCCACAGTTTAATTATAGTAGTAGTTTCTTTTGGATTGGTGTGATAAGATCATTCTCTGCAGATCACACTGTAAATTATATCAGCGTAATGAATAACTCCAGGTAGATGAGTTCCTTACATAAAGAACAATTGAAACTGCCTTTCGCTCCCCTACCTCATTATGGTGGAATCCTGTGTTTCTATGCAGTATTGCCATCAATGGTCACAATGCTTGTGTTTGAACCTCAGTTCCACAAGTTATCTAATTGTTCATGTCTCCATTTTCTCATATGTAAAATGCACATTCAAGGAGTGGTTGTAGGCTGGGCGCGGTGGCTCATGCCTGTAATCCCAGCACTTTGGGAGGCCGAGGCGGGTGAATCACGAGGTCAGGAGATCGAGACCATCCTGGCTAACACGGTGAAACCCCGTCTCTACTAAAAAAATACAAAAAACTAGCTGGGCGTAGTGGCGGCTGCCTGTAGTCCCAGCTACTTGGGAGGCTGAGGCAGGAGAATGGCGTGAACCCGGGAGGCAGAGCTTGCAGTGAGCCGAGATCGCACCACTGCACTCCAGCCTGGATGACAGAGCAAGACTCCGTCTCAAAAAAAAAAAAAGGAGTGGTTGTGAGGAATGAAGTCAAGCCCTTAGAACAGCACCTAGTACATAATAAGCCCTCAATGAATGCTAGCTGTTGGTGGTAATTCAACTTAGTGATGCTCTATACTCCTCCCCAAAAATGATTATTAGAGATCTATTTTTCTCCTTTTCCAAGCATGCCTACTTTTACTGTTCTTCAATTTTTCTTGTTCTTCACTAATATCTCCTCCATTATTTATTCTCTTAATTTCATCAGATTCCTATTAGTATTTACTGCTTTTGCTTTTCATATGTATTTTGCTACCACTGATGTCCTCCAATAAATCCCATTACCTAAGCTGGTGGTTTACCACCACAGAACACATCTATTATCTAAGTGGACTATAAGACATCCATAAAGATGGCTACGTATTTCCTTTGCCTAATTCCCATACATTGCGACTGTGATGTGCTGTTTCTTGTTAATCCTACCTACTTTATATTATTATCTGTGACTGTTTAGCATTCTAGTACTATCCTTAGACACTCAGAATTTTCCCTAGTAGTCCATTTCTCCTGGCCAACAGTAAATGTATCTGATACTCTGTTTTCTATGCTCCTATCTACCAAGGATTTTCCAGCAGGTTTGCATTCTGTTTTTTAGCCTCTGTGGCCACCAGTGACATTATTCCTAATATGTACATACTAAAATATTAATTATATTTTACATTATAATACAAATAACATATTTAATAGTTTTATGTTTGTATCTTAAATTTATTTGCTACTATTTTATTCCCAAAATAATTGGTGGATTACAAATTGATTAACAGGATTCTTTTGCAAGCATGAACAATAAAAACTCCTTTTTCTTTTCATTTGTTTGCTATCATGGTTTGTCCCAATTTCTTTGATAGGTAAAGGTGAGATATAGAAACTGATGCCCCAGACCCACTCATCACATCCATCCAGGGAATAAGCTAACAATCAGCCATTTACTCTGTGCCCATTACATCTCAAGGAAGACCCTGGTTTAAAAAAAAAACACAACTATCCATTAGGTTAATCATAATAAAGCATGCACTTGTAGAGAGTATATAGGGCACTTATCAGCTGTAAGCCACTGCCATGACTTTACTTTTAACTGTTAAATTTACAGTTACCAGTGTCCTTTTATTGCACCTAATAAGAAATAGAAAAATGGTATAGTTAGCCTCTATTCTAATAAACATCCTGGGGAGGTATTTCGTTGTATCTTGTTTGTTTCTTGTAAAACAATTTCAGATATACATAAAAGTTATAGCATTAGTACATGGAGTTCCCTTATACCCTTCACCCAGATTCCCTAGCTGCTAACATTTCTGAGCAGTAAAGAATACATTTTATGATGTCCCATTACCCTTTAATACTTCAACATTTATTCCCAAGTACAAGGACCCTCTCCTTAGTGAATGTGAACAGAGTTTGTGAACTAGATGGCAATACTGGAGTAATAGTAACTTCCTGATTTTGTTGACTGCACTGTGCTATCAACAACATTTTGCTGTCACTAACATTTTATCGACAGCACAGTGCAGTCAACAAAACAGGAATTTACTATTAACCCAATATTACCATCCAATCCACAAACTCTATGCAAATTCCAGTAGCCCCAATAATGTCCTTTATGGTATGTCTAAGATCTAATTTAGGCTCATACATTTAGTTTTCATGTCTCTTTGGTGTCTCTCTCAACCTGAATAGTTCCTTAACTTTGCTTGTCCTTCATGATTTTCCTTGTGCTATGGACTGAATGGTTGTGTCCCCTCAAAATTCATATGATAAAAGCCTAACTCTCAATATGACAGTATGAGGAGACAGGACCTTTGGGAGGTAATGAGGTGGTGGGGGTGGAGCCCTCCTGATGGCATCAGTGCCCTTATAAGAAGAGACACAAGAGCTGCTTCCTCTCCCTCTGCTCTCAGCCATGAATGAACACAGCAAGAAAGATGGCTATCTGCAAACCAGGAAGTGGGTCCTCACCAAACACCGGATCGGCCAGCACCTTGATTTTGGACTTGTCAGCCTACAGAACTGGAGGAATAAATGACTGTTGTTTAAGCCACCCATTCTATGGTATATTTATTATAGCAGTCCAAATTAACTAAGACACTTTCCATACTTGCAGGGCATAGACCAGTTAATTTGGGAAAATGTTTCCTCTTGATTAATGTATTTTTATCAGGAATACCACAGAAGTAATGTTGTGCTTTTTTCAGCATCAAATCAGGAGGCACAGCCTGGTCAACATAGCAAAACCCTGTCTCTATTAAAAATACAAAAAATGAGCATGGCTTGCACACCTGTAATCCCAGCTACTTGGGAGGCTGAGGCATGAGAATCACTTGAACCTGGGAGGCGGAGGTAACAGTGAGTCAAGATCATGCCACTGGGCTGGGTGCAGTGGCTCACACCTGTAATCCCAGCACTTTGGGAGGCCGAGGCGGGCGGATCACGAGGTCAGGAGATCGAGACCATCCTGGCTAACACAGTGAAACCCCATCTCTACTAAAAATACAAAAAATTAGCCGGGCGAGGTGGCCGGCGCCTGTAGTCCCAGCTACTCTGGAGGCTGAGGCAGGAGAATGGCGTGAACCCTGGGGGGCGGGCCGAGACCGCGCCATTGCACTCCAGCCTGGGCGACAGCGAGACTCTGTCTCAAAAAAAAAAAAAAAAAAAAGATCAAGCACTCCAGCCTGGGCAACAGAGCAAGACCATGTCTCAAAAAAAAAAAAAAAAAAAATCAAGAGGCACACCTGTCCCGTTACCAGTAAGGTTACTTTATTACTGGTTAAGATGGTTTCTGCCAAGTTTGTAATGTTAAGCCCTAAGCAAATACATCTAAATCTGTTTCTGTGTCTACTGATTTAAAAAAAAAATGACTTCACATTGATACCTCTGATTCCAAACATTTCAACAATGTAGGATTTATTTTAACTTTCCCCTGTGCTATATTTGCAACTCCCTTCAAAGACAGTGAGAAACTGCCTCACATCATCTGGCTAACTAACAAGTTTGCTCCTATTTTCTTTCTCAATTTATCTGACATACACATAAATCTTCTACTTTAAATATATTTCACAGTAAGTCAAAGAGTATATATTATAGAAAAAGAATATGACAGTGCTTTAACAAAAAAACAGTCAACTGATTTGACACTAATGCAAAATTTAATAAGAAACAGGTTTCTCTTGGGGAAAAAAAAGAGTGTGCTAAGTGATCAGTGGACATGGGTTTGGGAATTTAGGATACTGCAATTCAACAAACTTTAAAAAAAAGAGCATCAATTTACAGGACTGCAATATGTGCTATAAAATACTTCAGAATAAAAACAGTGGTGTGCAAGGAGAGGTCCGCAAGAACTGCACACGGTGCTCACTACACTAGTAGCTCCACTCTGTGTAGACTTTACAATTTCCCTGGCAGGCTGGGCATGGTGGCTTGTGCCTGTAATCCCAGCACTTTGGGAGGCCAAGGCAGGTGGATCACGAGGTCAAGAGATCAAGACTATCCTGGTCAACACAGTGAAACCCTGTCTCTAATAAAAAAACAAAAATTAGCTGGGAGTCATGGCATGCATCTGTAGTTGCAGCTACTCAGAGGGCTAAGGCAGAAGAATCGCCTGAACCCAGGAGGCGAAGGTTGCAGTGAGCTCAGATCATGCCAATGCACTCTAGCCTGGGGACAGAGTGAGAATCCGTCTCCAAAACAAAACAAAACAAAACAACAACAAAAACAAAAAAAAATTCCCTGGCAAAAAGTTAAGGAAAACAGATAATTAGGTCAGGCTATTTGGACAGTCATGTTTTGTACCAAAGAATTCCAGTCCATATAGTACATTAATTAGCAAACCAATTTGGCCATAGAAACGGGTTTGCAGAATCATATCACAAGTAGGGGTGACAGGCCGGGCATGGTTGCTCCTGCCTGTAATCCTAGCACTTTGGGAGGCTGAGGTGGGTGGATCACTTGAGGTCAGGAGTTCAAGACCAGCCTGGCCAACGCGGTGAAACCCCGTATGTACTATAAATACAAAAATTAGTTGGGCATAGTGGCGTGCCTGTAATCCCAACAGCTACTCAATAGGTTCAATTGCTTGAACCTAGGAGGCAGAGGTTGCAGTGAGCTGAGATCATGTCATTGCACTCCACCCTGGGCGACAGAATGAGACTCCATCTCAAAAAAATAAACGAGTGGGGGTGACAAAAATGGCCAACTGTAAAAGACACACTGATATAGTTTGGATAGTTGTCCCTGTTCAAATCTCATGGTGAACTGTAATCTCCACTGCTGGAGGTAGGGACCAGTGGGAGGTGTTTGGATCATGGTGAGATAGCCAGGCGGGAGGGGGTCCCTGGAAAAACTCCAACTGGCCTGTGCACTGGGGTGGAGCCTCAGGAAGCCCTCACCATCTGCACCGTTTGGCCCCTCCTCTTCCTATGTGGAACTAGGAATTTAATCTGTGGGCAAGAAGCACTCTAGCAGGAACTCTGGCCTTGCTGAGTCCCTGTTCCCCCTTTTTTTCCCTTTTCACCCTATAAAACCCTGTCTTACTCACCATTCAAACTGTGAGCCTGAATTTTTCTGGCCATGGGACAAAGAACCCCATCTTTAGCCAAACTAAGGAAAAGTCCAGGAACCATTTTTGGCGCCAAATGTGGGGCTCAAGAAGCAGTGAGTGAAATGGGGACTCAAAACCTCTCACTGTGGCTCCTAAGCCTTTTCACCCTGAGATTTCTGAGGGTGGAGGAAACTGTGCCCCCACCACCTGCTGCCCCCAGGGGTTGAGAACCAACCCAACCTTTCCATAGCCCTTTTCTTCCTTTTTTGGGAGGGACCAGTGAGCAGCAGCTCCCTACCTCCCTCCTCCACTGCTGAGGCTTGGACACATGGTCCAAGGGCACCCGGGGTGGCTGGCTAGCATTTTCTGCCACGAGCCACTGGAGCCTTCCCCTTCCCCAGCCAAGGGTTTCAACTCCATCGGACAGTAATTAAGCTTAAGCTTCTCTCCTCGGTGGAAGAACCACTTGCATGAGAATAAGAGGTTCTTTCCCAGGCATTTTTAAACTGTCTTTTTTTTTTTTTCCCCTACTCTACCCTGTCAGCAGTTAACTTTTAAGTTTTTTCTCTTTTAGAAAACACTTTACTAGGCCAGACCCCCACCCTGGAACTATCACTGTTTGTATTCTCTGCAAGGTGTTGGTTGTGAAATCAGGCCTCCATCTTGTTTTACATCCTGAGGGCATGGCTTCTAACTCCAGTGGCAAGGCTTTGTTTAGCAATCCACCCTTAGGGGATGAGCCCTCTCTGGTTCCATATCTGCATGTTTTCCTAGCCCTGTCTCTTAATGGGCCCCACCCAGCGACTGGGTTTTCTTTTGCCTGTCTGTGTATATACTGTGTGTGGTATCTGTAAAAAGACCTCTAATTAATTTGGCCTAAAGAAAGACAAGCACTTGGATCTGATATTTTTTTAAAGGGAAGATAAAAACTGTGGTACCTTTCAGTTCACGTGACTTTAATCATTGAGAAATAAAAACAGCCTTAAGGATTATTGGTAAAGAGCAGATGTTGTCAAAATGTAAACAGATGGACTAAACAATGCAGGTCAGATACAAAGTTTGCTAAGTGTTTTGAAGTTACCAGCTGCTTTTTGAGTTCTGAGAACTATTTGACTTGCTGGCTTCACAACTGGTAAGGCCTGGGGACATATAACCATGCTCTTAATTAAGAAGGCAAACCTTGGCAGCACTGAGCATACACTTAAACAATTAAAACAACTTACCAAGTTTGTTTGTTTGTTTGTTTGTTTGAAACGGAGTCTCACTCTGTCACCCAGGCTGGAGTGCAGTCGTGCAATCTTGGCTCACTGCAAGCTTCGCCTCCTGGGTTCAAGCAATTCTCCTGCCTCAGCCTCCAGAGTAGATGGGATAACAGGCGCCTGCCACCATGCCCAGCTAATTTTTTGTATTTTTAGTAGAGACGGTCTCACCATGTTGGTCAGGCTGGTCTTGAACTTCTGACCTCAGGTAATCCACCCACCTCGGCCTCCCAAAGTGCTGGAATTACAGGCATGAACCACTGTGCCCAGCCCCAAGTTTTAAATTAAAGTTAAAAATTGCTAGGAGTTACCATTATACCATGTAATTAAGACTACTGGAAATAGATTTACATGCAAGGTATGTAAGAACAGGAAAATGTGTTTTTTAGCAAAAGGTGCTAAGGAGGCATGGAAATATAAATTTTTGTCTAGGTTAAAGGACAGTTTTAAATTAGGAAAAAGCTGAAGGTTCAAACAAGTGGTGGAAGAATTGTGGAAATGAATCTTGCAGAAGAGGTTCTCTATGTGAACAGATTGACTAAATTCCAAAAGGTATTATATGGTTTTTCTGTAGATTGAGCATTGAAATAAAAACATGGCAAAGTTTTCGTAAGGCGCTAATCTGCTATTTGGCAAAATCTGTAAAGGGTTATAAAAGGTTTTTACTTATTTAAAATTTCTGAGTTATTACTCTGGTGAAATAAATAATTTATGGTAATCTGGAATTCTATTTTATAACACAAAGTATTTTAAACCTTGCCCGTTTAACGGCCTTCTCAAAATCAAACTTCAGTTTCAAAATTGTCTTTCCTAACACCCGGCTTTTCGGATAGTCCAGAGGGCCCCTGGAATGTCCAGAAAAGAAAGGTAAACAAGATTATTTAACATGTTTAGTTACATGGGATTGCCAAAATGACATTCAATCTTCTTTAGGTTATATTTTTGTGAATAATGCTAATATGTGTTCCCAAATTGTATGGGATTTCTAAAATTCTAATGTCCAAGTATATGCTATCAATCATAATTAAGGTTGTTATGTTAAGTTATTGTAAACCATGGAGATAACCAAACTTCTTTCTCAGTTGTGTTTCTAACTGTAACTACCCTGGATATTTAGCTATTCACAGACAACTGTTGTCTTGTTTTAATCCTTTTCAAAGATGGTTTATAATAAGCTATAGAATTTTAACAGGTCCTCTCAAATACAGGCTTCTGATAACTTTGGAGATTGTAACATTAAAATAAAGGAAAAAGTACAGGACTCATAAAGAGCTGAAGTGTTTACAAATATCAAGCAAAACTAGAGAACTTAATGGAATGAACTCAGAAACCTGAAGCAACCTTTTTGACTTTTGCTTGGAATATTGCTGATCCTTGTTTAGTTTTTCATAGTCAAGGAAACTTATTTTGAAGTATTTTTCTTTTTCTTTGGGTGGGGAGACAGAGTTTCACTCTTTATGCCCAGCGAGGCTGGAGTGCAATGGCATGATCTCGGCTCACTGCAACCTCCACCTTCCGGGTTCAAGCGATTCTCCTGCCTCAGCCTCCTGAGTAGCTGGGATTATAGGCATGTGCCACCACACCCAGCTAATTTTGTATTTTTAGTAGAGATGGGGTTTCTCCATGTTGGTCAGGCTGGTCTCGAACTCCTGACCTCAGGTGATCTGCCCACCTTGGCCTCCCAAAGTGCTGGGATTACAGGCGTGAGCTGCCACACCCAGCCAATTTTGAACTATTTACAGACTTTAATAATTAAGGTATACACTACTGTGATGAAGGTTTGGAGCATATTTGTTTCTCTCTTCCTGCTTCCTCTGGAATTTGGAAACTATCTGTGAGTCTTCTTAACTTATGACAATATAGTTGTTTGCATCAGTGCAGTAAGAATCCATTTTTCTTTTGCAACAGGACACAATTGGAGAAAGTGGTTATTTTACCAAGGCTTTGACTGGAAAGGTATACTTCCTTTTAAGGAGTGAATCTGACTTGCAGAGCCAATAAAAGCCCAGTGGGGAAAATGGCCTCATACCCCCATCTATGCAGTCCCTGTAAAGGGTTACTGACCTGTGGTCAGTAAAGAATGTCACTTTCTGGTGGGGCGCAGTGGCTCACGCCTGTAATCCCAGCACTTTGGGAGGCCAAGGCGGGCGGATCATGAGGTCAAGAGATAGAGACCATCCTGGCCAACATGGTGAAATCTCGTCTCTACTAAAAGTACAAAAATTAGCTGGGCGTGGTGGCGCACACCTTTAATCCCAGCTACTCGGGAGGCTGAGGCAGGAGAATCTCTTGAACCCGGGAGTCGGAGGTTGCAGTGAGTCGAGATTTACTGCACTCCAGCCTGGCGACAGAGCAAGACTCATCTCAAAAAAAAAAAAAGAAAAGAAAAAAAAGAATGTCACTTCCTAACAGGTCCAGGAGCTCCAAGTTTATCTTGGGACCTTAAAAGGAGAGGACCACCCAACTCACAAGTATTTGAGGATAGAAACCCATGGCTGGGCTCGGCTTAAAAGGTCTTATCTGAGATTCCCTGTGGAACAGACTTCCATCAAAGCCAATCCAAAAGGCCTATGTAGAAATAATTATTCTTGTTGCACTTTATGCAAATATTCAGGCCAAGTATAAGACTAAAGTCTACTTTGCAAACCACTCAGTCCCATCATAATTTTATTTTTGTTTAACAAAAATGAGGACTGGAGAGAAATTATGCTCCAAAACTTATCATACATTTGTCATTAAATTCTAAACTCACTAGTTGTTTTTAAGTTTTCACCTACATTTTAGACTAACCCTGATTGTTCTTGTGAACCAACCAGCAATCTCTGGCTGCAGCTCAGAAAGAACAAGAGGGATGGGTAATGTAAAAGTCTGGATCAATATTCTAGTTCTGAGCAATTATCCTGTAAATCCTGCCAGGGGATGGGAATAAACAGGATGCCCATCACTCCGAGGTTTCCTTTCAGTAAAGTAAGACCAAGGGAGCGAACCAAAGACAAGCACCACGCACCCAAATCCTAGCAAGCATAACTACAGCCACCAGTTATCTGGGTGTGTCACAAGACATGCTTTCCTCTCCCTTGTTGGAGGAGGACGCAGTTCCACAGTTTCACCTTAGTATTCGGCTTATGATAAGGAGTCCACGCAACTCCCCTCGAGACACATTTGTGTTCCAGACTCACTTCCAAGCTTCGGGTCAAAGCCCTAGAAAGAAAACTGGACGTAAGGGATCCAGAGGCAGATGACAACACTGAGGTTAAAAGGCACAGTGCAGGTGAGAGTGGCTGATTCCTGCTGATTAAGCCAACCCAAAGCTTCCTGTTTCATGGATAAAGGCCATGTTAGTATCCATGGCATAGAGAATTCAAAGCTACTGACAGCACGGGAGATAGGGTGTATGTGGGTAAGAGTGGATGATTCTTGCCTCCTAGGCCCCCTGCTTCACAGGTGCAAGTTGATTTGACACCCATGGCAGCACCTGCCAAGCTTGCTGGGATTCAGGGATGCAAGGAAAGAAGAAGCGAAAGAGGATGCTCTCCCTTCTCTCCCTCACTAACCCTGAGTATCTGCTAGGAAGAGAAGGGAACCAGGGACATCTGCTCCCCTCTTTCTAGATAGGCAGCCATTCATCTTCAGTTTGTACCCCTTTTGAATGCAGCCGGGACCCCCAGGACCCCTTTGAAAAAAAAGCCTTCTTTTCTTCTATCTCCTCCTCAGTTCTCTCTTCACAAATAGGTAATTGTGTCTCTATACTACGATACACTCACCTCAGATGCATCCTCCAAGCTGGAAAGAGTTAATTTCCCAAACCTTAAACGGGTTGGCTTAGGACTGGGCTCAGGGGAAGGGAACCCAGAAGCCCAACATGCCAGCAAAAGTGTGAAGTTTTCTTGACCAGTCGGGCTTTTGGCCTCCTTCTCCCCGTGCAAACTGGTAAAAGGCCTAATTTTTTAGCGATCTTTATCCTTCCTCTTGTTTCGTTTTGATACATGTTTTCTAACAACCCGGTTTGTCTGTTCTTGCCTTCAGGCCATCAAACTCCAAATGGTCATGCAACCGGAGACTCTGACAATGGCCCCTTCTGCCAGGAACCCTTAGATAGGCCTTTGAGGGATCTCTGACTGCTGTTTCCCCAAAACGGCATCCCCTGTCAGCAGGAAGCAGTTAAGATCGGTCTTTGTCCTTATCCTTATTCTAACGTCAGTTAGATGTACTTCTTTAGAGGGGAGAATGAGACAGCCAGGTAGGAGGGATGGGGTTCTTGGAAAAATTCCAACCAGCTGCACACTGGGGTGGGGCCTCAGGAAGTTCGCAGTGTTTGCAGGAGGGAGGGACCTGGCCCCTCCTCTTCCTGTGTGGAACCAAACATTCAAGCTGCAGGCAGGAAGCACTCTAGCAGGACTCTGGCCTTGAAGAATCCCTGTTCCCCCCCTTTTTTTTTTGCTTTTCACCCAATAAAATCCTGTCTTACTCACCATTCAAATTGTCTGTGGGCGTGAATTTTCATGGCCCTGGGACAAAGAACCCCATCCTTAGCTAAATCAAGAAAAAGTCCTGCAACAACGGGGTGGATTCCTCATGAATCACTTGGGCCATCTCCTTAGTGAGCTCCTGTTCTGATTTCCTGTGAAATCTGGTCATTTAAAAGTGTGTGGCACATCCCCACCCCCACTTGCTGTGGTTCTCACCATGTGATGTGCCCTCTCCTCTTTGGCCTTCCACCATGATTGGAAGCTCCCTGAGACCTCCCCAGAAGCAGGTGCTGCTATGCTTCCTATACAGCCTGCAGAACCATGTACCAACTAAAACCTCTTTTCTTATAAATTACCCAGTCTCAGGTATGTCTTTACAGCAGTGTGAGAAATAGCCTAACACACGTGCCAATAACTGAGTGTTTTTTGTTTGGCCCCTCCCCCTGTCCCCCACTATTACCTGACATCTCTCTAATCTATCTCCCCAAATTTTGTTATCAACTTCTAAGCTGAACGTGAACTCTTTTCCTTCCCATTTCTTTCACTACTGACAACCCCATCAAACAAGAAAACCTTCCCAAAGCCCTATCTCCAACCTGCTACAGTTGTATTCACTTCCATAGGCCAGGTACAAATGTGGCTTTACTGTGTCTTACAAGTTTTCTCAGTTCAAAATCCTTCTTGGCTTCTGGCTGCTTAATTAAAAAAAAAAAAAAATTAAGTTCTCCACATGGTCCTCTGGGTCTTCTGTACTAATGGTCACAATCTAACTATCATTTCAATTTTTCTTCCCACTTTCTCTTACATTCAGCAAATGTGCACAGGCACTATTTCCTAAACTTTAGTCCTCCTATTTTTTAAACTTGGACTAGCCAATTCAGCCTAACAGAATTCTACCATCCATCTTCCATGACCTGACATCTATTCTATTCATTTTGTTCAGTTTGCTCTTGATTTTCTGCCCCATCCCCCCTGCCCCTACCAATACCACCCACCCATACCACCCCTTGCCCACTGCTAAATAGGGCTGGGTCCTTCCTTGCTCTGAATTTCTGTAACACTTTATATCTCAATGTACTTATCAGAGTAAGCCTTTTATTACAAACATTACTGTATTAATCTCAACATCTCCAAACTAGGCTGGAGTTCATGAGGGTGGGCATTATTCCTTCATGGCCCTCATGCACAACTCAGCACAGTGCCCTGATCTTGAAGAACGACAGATCCTTGATAAGTATCTATTGTATTAAAATAAAAATTATCTAATTTAGAGAGAAAATCTAACTTATAATTATAGAATTGCTGAAAAGCTATGTTTTAAACTAAAATATCAAAACTGACACAAGCATCGTGGCTCACTTTCATCATCTTAATGGATGTTTTCCAGCTAAGTGTTTTTTACATTTCATTGTTGACCACTGACAACATAGTTCTTTTCTAAAAAAAAAAAAACAACTCTCCAACATAGCTTTTGTAAGACTAATAAAGCAACTTTTTTTCTTTTTTCTTTTTTTTCTTTTTTTTTTTTTTGAGATGGAGTCTCGCTCTCTCACCCAGGCTGGAGTGCGGTGGCGCGATCTTGGCTCGCTGCAAGCTCCGCCTCCCAGGTTCACGCCATTCTCCTGCCTCGGCCTCTCTGAGTAGCTGGGACTACAGGCGCCGATAAAGCAACTTTTAAGTCAAAATATTTTCAGCTGTAATGTCCTATAAAGTATTTATAATGATTGTATTTAAAAATCTGTATATGCTTACAATAGCAGATTACAGTTATTCCAGCTATATAAAGGACTCCATTATGCACTTTTACAATACAAAATCTACAAGGGATCCACACAGAGGTAAACATCTCATCACCACCCACACATATACACCCAAGCATACTTACCATAGCTCATTTAATGAAAGGCAGGCAATAAGAAAGAATTTTGAAACAAATTTAAAATGCTACTTAAAATTCTATCCCAATACTAAGGTTTCACTTTCATGTCTACAAAAATAAAATTATCTATTCAAGTTGTTAGATAAATCCTTCTGATTCTGCAAACAAAGTAAGACTATTCTATTATTTGTGAAACTGTGCTCCCAAACTGAAAGGAGAATAAGATTGGCACTTTTCCAGGAGTCTTGAAAAACAGCGTATCTAGTATATAGCAGTTTTGGTAGCACTTACCAGAAATTGTACACAGAACATGGCCAAACTGAAAACTAATAAGGAAAGGAATGAGTAGAAAATGACTGGGAATGGTACAAAAAATAATGAGTAAGCTACATTCACTCCTGAAGGCCTCCCAAGATACAATTAAAAAAAAAACAACAGTTGGCCAGGCACAGTGGCTCACACCTGTAATCCCAGTACTTTGGGAGGCCAAGGCGGGTGGTGGATCACGAGGTCACGAGTTCGAAACCAGCCTGACCTACATAGTGAAATCCCATCTCTACTAAAAATACAAAAATTAGCCAGGCATGGTGGTGCATGCCTGTAGTCCCAGCTACTCGGGAGGCTGAGGCAGGAGAACCACGTGAACCCAGGAGGCAGAGGTTGTGGTGAGTCAAGATCATGCTACTTCACTCCAGCCTGGGCAACAGAGCAAGACTCTGTATCAAACAAACAAACAAACAAGCAACAACAACAAAAAAAACAGTTAAAGTGTTTTTAGAGTTTAATTCCTTAGAAAGTTATAAAAAATCTAAAATATTTCAAGCAATGCTACTTTGAAATAAAAAGGGGAACAAGTCAAGTCAATTCTTGGGATAAGCCAAAACCATGGGAAAAGAAACAATAGTCTGAAATATGATCTTGGTTTCTCCTCCTCTCCTTAGTCAAAGATCAGTATTTTGAACACATTCTAAAAAGTCCTAAAGAAAAGCACTTTCTTTTTGGAAAGTCTTTCTATAGAAGAAAAAGACATCATTACCTCTAACATAAAGAACGGAGATCAGGCCATGCCGGTGGCTCACGCCTGTAATCCTAGCACTTTTGGAGTCCAAGGCAGGTGGATCACTTGAGATCAGGAGTTCGAAACCATCCTGGCCAACATTGTGAAACCCCGTCTCTACTAAAAATACACAAATCAGCCAAGCACGGTGGAAGGCACCTATAATCCCAGCTACTCAGGGGGCTGAGGCAGGAGAATCGCTTGAACCTGGGGGGGCGGAAGTTGCAGTGAGCTGAGATCACGCCACTTTGGCAAAAGAGTGAAACGCTCAAAAAAAAAAAAAAGGAACTAAGATCAATCATCACATTACACCTAAAATTATCACCTAACACTTCTGTAAGTGTGAAGAGTGGTCTACATATAGTCACATACAGACACAAAGACTCACCCCAACACTATAATTCCCAACCCAAGAGCCATTTCTTTAATTAAGGCAGTGTCTTTAGAAAGCTCCTATTAAAATCCACACTGCCTAGAAAATAACTCTTTTATACATAAGCGTACAGAATAGCTTGTCAGGTGATGTAGTTCTCACTTTAGATGGGTACTTTTTGATAAAAGGGACTGGGGGAGAAAAGGCAGATCCTGGAAAGGGACTGGCAGGTATTGAAAAAACCTGACAACAGCAGAGGGTGAAGTCACCCTGCATACTAAACAAACAACCTTTCTGTTCTGGAAAACTGCAAACATATATAGAAACAGAAAGAATGGTTTAATAAACCCCTATATATCCATCACCCAAGTTCAAAACTTATCCACTCAAAGCCAATCCTGTTTCATCCATATCCCCACTGACTAATCCACCTGCTCCGAGACTATTAAGAAGCAAGTCCCAGTCGTCTTTTTGTTTCATCCATAAATTCAGTGAATACTTTTTCTTAAGTTTAGCCTAAACTCTTATGACATGCTCAAGCTTTTGGCAACAAACCACTCAAATAAATTAATTCAATATTCATTAGTGATTGTTATCTCCTTTTTATTCCACACATTTACAGTACTTTGGTTTCTCTGAGCACTGGGAAGGGAAGTAGTTGGGGGAGGAAGTAGGCAACAGAGCAGATAGCTGTAAAAGGTTACCTGAAAAACAATCAGACATCACATACACTGCATATTATGCTTTCTACAATTTCTATTCATTGAAGAATGAGGTCAGAATAAAGTGTTCCTGTTAGTCTGGGTCACAAAAGTAATTCAAGATGCATATAAAAATGCTTATTACCATTCAAGTTCTCTAAACCCATTCAACCATTCAGCCCTTTGCTTTCTGATAAGACTGCCAACGACTATGCCAATTAGTGTCAATTGCGATGTTAGATTTTGTAACATCTGCACCTGCCTACCAGTTAGTTTAGTGGGCAGAAAGAAATGAATGATAGAAGGTCCAGCAATATTCAACACTGTTCCTGAATTAACATTTACAAGTCTACAAATTCACCAATTGGCTTTTCAAAAAATATATTTTTGCAAATTAGTTTCTATTTCTTTTAAGGAGGAGGGGCAAGTTTAGCCATTATAGTGTAAATTGTAACAATAATAATACTTTTTTTTAAGCCTGAAGTTTTACAACTAAGGAAAATTTAATCTATAAGAAACTTGGTGAATTAGAAATTCACATCAAACAAAAATATATTTACAAATAATTTGAAATATCTCAAATTTAGCAAATGCTAAATTTATGCATTTCATTTAAATACGTGAGTAATTTTTAAAACTACCTATTCATATTTTTAGATATTTTCCCATTTTTGTATAAGAGTTTAAAGTTTCTCTTTTATACTCCACAAAACAAAAATTAAGGCAAATAGAAATAGGCAAAGCATATTTAACATGGAAAAAAACATGAATACCTCAAATTTGATTGTATTTCTTCAAATTAATTAATGCGTCTATTTCATCTTTTTTATGTTAAATATTCAGAATTAAAAAGAATACAATACTTCTGAAATATCCAGAACAAAACACAGCCATCTTTAATTTCTTCTTGAATCAAAATGCTTCGCTTTGATTTATTATAATTAATAGTAAGAGTATATTTTTAAATTTCACAATTGAAGCAAATTGCATGTAGTTGATGAAGCTTACTGGAAGTAATATAGTGGTTAAAGACAAAGTGCATTACTAAAGAGAAATAAAAATTGCATGTCAATATCTAAAAGTATGGGAGATGTATATAATGTAGCACATTCTATCTAGCGTCATTACTTAAATTGCTACTTTTCCTCAACAGTCTATTCTCCAGCTCTAGCAAGTAGAATAAATGGTAATTTTACCTGCCAAATTTGGCACAAAAAAGGACAAGCAACTTCATTAACAGAACAATGCTTTCAATATGATTTTTTTCCCGTTTCCACCCAGTGCCAAATAGCGGAACAATTCAAATCAAGAAATCTAAGCAAAATTACCTCCTCTTGTTGAAGTTTTATATGCTTGAATAAGCAAATGATACATACAGGATGCTAGCAAGAATATCCTTCTAGTAAGTGCGTATATTTTTTGTATTGCAGCTTAATTACAAGCTGGAATGCTATACTCAACCAAGAATGAAACAACCTTCCCACTGAGGTAACATTCTCAATGTGAGGTGTGCTGTGGTATGCATATATGATCATTTAAAACCCAATGGAATAGGTTGAACCTAAAAGGCTTGATTTAGATTAAAATTTTGGTTAAAATATCAATTAATGCACCTAAACCAGTGGTATGAAATAAAACGGCACAGGGCTTCCTTGAATCTTTGTTAAGTTACACTACTGGAAACAACATCCACTCCCAGCAAGCTCACCAATTACTACCAGCTTTCACATTTCCTTGGTGTTTTTAGTAGCTGGTTGTAAACAAAATCATAAATCCTTCTAAGCCTTGTTTCAAATCTAATCACAAAAACATTTAAAACAACTCTTCTACTAATCACGCTGAACCTGAATGATTAAAGAGACTTAAGCCAGTTCTCAAATCATCATCACTAGGTTTTCAAAGCTAAACATAAGCACTTTTTGTCCAGCTGGGGAATTTGGTAGCTGCTCACAAGTTTGTCTATGGTTATTTACAACAGAGGATTGTGCTATGTTTAATCTCCATCTAGTTTCCTTAATCTTGTTCTGAACGATAGTCACACAGCCAAACACAGTTTTTATTTTATAAAAACCACAAGCGATAAAACAAGCATAAACCCATTACCACGCTGCCACAATAAATATGGCCAAGAGCAAATACGGCCACACACAGCCATGCTCAAAGCCATAAGTTTATTTTAACATTTCAAGAAATGTCTCTTTTTTTAAGGTTTAAACACTGAGTTAGAAAATGGCATGTTTTATAATTTCCTCTCTTAAAAATAAGAATACTTTAAAAAAAACACTGAATCAAAATAGAAATTTCAATAATGGTAATATCCAGATTATGAATGCTCTTTGGGTTTTTTTCCCTCAACTATAAACATCGTATTACTTTTTCAGAGAAGTGAGTCTAAAGCAAAGAAAGGAACATGACTGAGGCCCTAATATCAATCAGGTATTTTAATATACATCACGCTCATAGAATCCTAGGAACAATCCTACAATGGAGACGTTACTAACCACATTTTACAGATGACAAATCTGACACTCAGAGAAGTTGAATAATTGCTCAAGGGTCTACAGCTAGCAAAACAGCACATCCAAACCTAGGCTGATGTGATGACACCTCGACCCAGCCAATGCAGATACTTGTCAGTAAGTTTATTTGGAAGGGAAACACAATGGCAAGGGTCACTATTTTATTGCAACTAATGGCCACTCTAATAATTAGTGTGGTAAATCCATGACGTCTGGGGTTTATACCAGAGAGCTTGCAACAGACACTCAGTAGAGTGTCCATGAATAAGGAAGGGCCTCTAAATGGACAAGGGTCAAACCCCCCACAGGGCAGCAGCCAGTCAGCCCCATACCCTAACAGTGTAGGTGCGCCCTATCGCGGAAGAAAGGGAAACTGCAGGTTTATATGGGCTTTTGCACCACAGCAGGGCCTTGGGGACAGAAATGGGGAGGCAGAAGGAGCAGCTTTCTAGGTTCACCAGCATCACTCAACAAAATTTCCCAAAGTGAATCACCAAGACACGATGATTACCTCTATAACTACTTCCCAGGTAGTCTGCTGTAGATTCAAAAGGGGCTTCCTAAAATAAATACAATTCTAACAAAGAATATTAGAATGTAAAAATATTAATCAGTACTGACAAATCTTGCTAATATATGTTGGCATATTTTATTTTTTGTCTTATTTTTATTATATAGATGAGAGGTTTCTGTATTGCCTAGGCTGGCCTCAAATGCCTAGCCTCGGCTCCTTATGTGCCAGGACCACAGGCCTGAGCCACTGTGGCTCCCTTTTGTCTTATTTTTTAAACTTTCCAAGAATTTTTCATACGATGGAAAAGAACTGCTTGCAAAGTAAAAGCTACTTTAGCTTCTTTTAAAAAGCAAAATATCCATGTTTTAGAGGGAAGAGAAATCATTTCTGGGGTGCTTATTACATCAGCCACTGTACTAGAGCCTTTCTATAAAATCTCATTTAATTTTTACAAAAACCCTGGAGGATACTATCCCTATTCTACAGAGAAGGAAAACTAAGGCTAAGAAAAGATAACTAACTTCTACTGGATTCCACAGCCAGCAGGTTTAGGATTGGTATTTAAACTCAAGTCCACCTGCCTCGTGACCCTTGGGTTTTTCTCTATGCCAACATTCAGATAAACACCACTGCTGCAGTGGTTCAGGGAGGCTAAGTAACTTTTCCGACTTTACACAACTGGTAAGTGACAGAGGTTTCTCTATCTTCAGAGGCTATTGTTTTCAGCATAATGTTACATTATTGCTTCTCTACCATCCCCTTAGATAACTCCAAACTAAACCTTGTGGGTAAATGCTGATGGTAGATAGGTTGATTTTTACAAACTAAAGATAATAGAGGAAAAATATGATTGCTTGTGTCCCTATATCCAAAAAGACTGACGTTTCTTTTTTATAAGACTGCCCACTCTGCATGATAAAAAACGTGATTGCTGTGATTTGTTACTTATTAACTTCAACTACTAGAAATAGGGCTCCCTAACAAGTTATCTTGCAAATTGATATCAAAGATAATTACCAAATGTTCTGCCTTCTGAGATTCTATATTTCTACCAAGATTTTTAGAGCTTTTTCAACAAATAAAAACATTACAAAATCATGGAACACTGTACCAAAGGCAGAACCACTAAAAGAATATTTAAATCACATCCATAATTTTAAAAAATTATTTAATTTACACAAATGTAATAAAATATTCCTGAGCCACACCCATAATTCTTTTAAAATCAGGAACTCCACAAGATATTCACAAGACATAAAACACACAATCAAGAATACAGAGATGGAAACCTAATTGTATATTGGCCCTGTCCGTGAAATCTTTTTCTGACCTATTGCTATTATTGCTCCAAATATATTTTTTAAACTTTTTAAGCCTTTGTTGATTATTTTTAATTTCTTCAATGGTGGTATATCCCTGGCCACTGAGTTTTAGAAATTGCCACAGTTATGCAGTGCTGAGTCTGGTGAATAAGATGGAAAAGATCAGTTGTGGCTAAGAAGGCAGAAATACAAGCCTACAGATTCTACAGACTCTTGGATGGAATATGGAAACAAGACATCAAAAACAATTTGTGGGCTACATTACTATGTGTTTTCAGTGTGATCTGTGGCTTTGGGATAATTTTAAGCTTGAATAGTCTAAATTAATTTTGTCTTTCCTTAAAGGCAAAGAATAATTAGAAGTCTGAAATTTGCTTTTAGGATTTTTATACAAATCAGGATGTTAGAGCAAAGAAAGTTTTAGATACACAAACCTGTGCCCATGAGTGGACAGCCCCCAAAACCCCCCAAGCACTTCATCCTAAACACAACACATGAACGGGATTCTGGGAGAGATCACAACCCCCTGAAATGTAATTAGAATCACGGACACAGAAGATAAAAGCTGCCTTGATGATGAAGCATGCCAGACCCTGGACACACAAACTGGAAAGAGAAGAAAGCAGTATTTTCAGAGTAAATTGAAGTAGCTATTCTAATGAAATGTGAAAGTTTAGGGATAATTTAAAAAATACTAGTAGTAGGACATATTTTTAAAAAACATAATTTTACTATGAAGGATATATTTCATTCTTTCAACATATTTATTGAGAAGCAGACCTGACCTGTGCACTGAAGGCAAAGTGAATCAAAAATACAATTACTATTTGGGTCATGGTAACCCTTGTTAGTTGATTCACTTTGTTTTTGTGGTTAATATAAGCTTCTGAAACAACTACCCTGTTACCAGATTCAGTTACTGGTTTTTATCTTATACTTTTGGGTTTAGGGAATTACTCAAGTTTATGCATATTTTCAGTTCATGCCTCTCGTAAGCAAAATCTGCAAACACACAGCTGCTGTGATAGTCTGACAGAGATCTATTCCACAGACCTCTGACTGCCACCAAGAACCAGTGCTGATACAAAAGGAACCTCGGTGAAGAAAGCTGTGTTTTCTTAATAATAACAGTTGTATAAACATAAGGTCTTCTCAGTTAAAGGGAAACCAACATCAAAAAGCAGTACAACATAGAACCCTAAACCCCTCTTTCTTTGAAGAAACCCGTTTGAAGCGAGGTGTTTCTAGTTATGGGTGAATGAAATGAGAATTCAGCTGCAACAAACGGACATCCAGTTCTACGAAGGACTAATTAAATCCATCTGAGAAGCTGCATCTCAAACCGCCTCACACATTTCAAAGGAAAGCACTCCTCTGCCTTTTGCTAAGACATCAAAACACTCAGTCACAGCTGACGCACAGAGGCTCTACAACAATGTTATTTTTATGGACTACAAAGCTCCACAAAAGTAATGTTAAGAGTTTGCACTATTTCATGACTAGAAATTCAGAGTTAAGGCAGAACATTTCTACATATCACTATCTGAAATTTCTTTCCAGCCTCCAACTAGTTTTGTAGATCTTCTACCTGATCTCAAAACAAAAACAAAACAGATGCATCAGTCTATTTAATCTGTTTCATATACTTGCTAAGTAGAAGTGGTTAAAAAATTAATGGAAGAATTAGTCCTAGTTGCACCATTAACTTTTTTCCTTATAAACAAAACCAGGATTATGATGTTCAATTAAGACTCGAGTAGGCAGGGTGCGATGACTCATGTCTGTAATCCCAGCACTTTGGGAGGCCAAGGCGTACAGATCATGAGATCAAGAGTTCGAGACCAGCCTGACGAACATGGCGAAACAGCGTCTCTTCTAAAAATACAAAAATTAGCCAGGCGTGGTGGTGGGCGCCTGTAATCCCAGCTACTCGGGAGGCTGAGGCAGGAGAATCGCTTGAACCCGGGAGGCAGAGGTTGCAGTGAGCTGAGATCATGCCATTGTAATCCAGCCTGGGTGACAGAGCGTGACTCCATCTCAAAAAAAAAAAAAAAAAAAAAAAAAAAAAAAGACTCTTCAGTAGTTAATAAAAGCCAGCAGAAGAAGCTGCTGAAAACTTTAAAAATTTGGTTTGACAAAAATACTCCATTTAACAGCCATTTTTTGGCCTTTAAAGTGGTAGAAGAAAGTTATATTCAGAATTTGGGCTATTATCCCAACAGGATAATGTGGTGTTAGTGTCTATCCTCCCAGGATTTTCTGCCTGTCATTGGTTATGGTGAGCTCATATAATCATATTGAGCAATCGTGCTTTTTCTTAAAGAACACTATTAAATGTGACAATCCATAAGCAGGAGAAATTCAATTCTTCAACATTTTGTTTTCAACATACATAGAGAGACATACAACTAACACCATCCGGATGGTTGCTAACATTCAGAGTTTCTTCCCACGGCAGAAGACCTTAGTAAAAAGAGAAGCAGGAGCCGTCAGGAGGCCCCAGGCTTCTGGCTTCTCTCTTTACTTACTAAGTAACCTTGGGTGAGTCACTCGACCTTCCCTGGGTGAGTCACTCAACCTTCTCGTCCCCTCTTGCTGTTAAGTGGGGAGTTGCCCTAGGGACAGCCAAATTCCTGTAAGTTTTGAAAGTCTGTGACTTTTTCCTCCAAATGTGAATTCATTAAAACGCTACATGGATTCTGTTTGGAATCCCACTTATCAGTTATTCACACAATGGAAACATGGTAACTTACCACCTTTCTGCTACCTCCTCTGCCCCAAGGAAGTTTCAGGCATTCCATGACAGTTTGGTAAATTAACTCCAATTCAAAAGTTTTCAGGTCACAGGAAATTTTATAGAAGAGAATAAATTTCTGGAAATTAACACACTGCTACATTACGGACAGAGAAAAAACTGTGGTGAAGAATAAGGCAGATTTTGTTGACCCTTCAATTTTAAAAAGAATAAAAAATGCTTATGCTTTGATATTTGAAATCACATTTCCTAGGTGCTAAATTTATAAATAAAATCATTGTTTTCTTTAATCACAACAAATTAAACTAGCAAACACATTGACTGAATTTGGATATCCCATCATGTAACTAGTTTGTTAAGGTGTATGAAAGGCAATTGTCAACGCATATTTGCCTGTATTTTTTGGAGACAACATTCTAATTTATTAAAGACTTTCCATGACCACTAGGGAAGCAGTTTTTTGAACTCCTTCTTCCCCGCTTCACTGTTCTCTCTCTTCCTTCCTTCCCCAACACCTCTACCCTGCCCCCAACAAATATTTCCTGAGAAGTACAAGAAGTGTGACAGTGAACAAAACTAGGTCCTTGCCTTTACAAAGCTCCCATTTTAGTGTGAAGAGGCTGAAATTAAACAAGTGGACAAAGAAATAAACATGAGAACGCAAGTGCATGATAAGCACAATGATGGAAATGAACACCATGATATGACAGCAAGTGACTAAGGGGTCACTTAAGAGACCAAAAGCTAATTCTGCTTCCGAATATAAAAACACAGAAGACAAAACCAACAGTAACAGTAACCCAAAAAACCTCTCATTCGAATTCATGACTAAAAGAATTTGATTAGATATCAAATATGAGTTTACTGAAAATATGTTAATGTATTTATGAAAGTGATCTAAATATGTATTCTATGAATTCTCACAAGATACTAATTTGAACACAATTTAGACTTTTGAAAAACCTGTAGTAGTATTCCCTAGAACATACAAAACAAAATTAGCCGGGCGTGGTGGCACATGCCTGTAATCCCAGCTACTTGGGAGGCTGAGGCAGGAGAATCACTTGAACTCGGGGGGTGGAGATTGCAGTGAGCCAAGATCATGCCACTGCACTCCAGCCTGGGTAACAGAGCAAGACTCCATCTCAAAAAAAAAAAAAAAAAGAACAGAGGCCCTTCTCCTAGTTTTTCTTTTTCTCCTTATTCTTTAATCATCAAAAATTCCCTTCTTCTGGCACCTGTTACCAGCACTTAAGAATTTATTAAACCTTTAAAAAGTCAATCCCCTCAACACTATGGCCCACTCCAACGATCATGCCTTTCGAAGAAGAGTCATTCACTCCACTTGTCTGCGTATCTCAATGTCTGAACTCACCACAATTTCATTTCTGGCCCCATTACAACACTGAAATTGTTCTCAATTATTTTCACTAAATCCAATGGATAAATCTCAGCCTTAGTTGTTTTTTTTAACATGACTTCTTATATTCACTGACATCATTGACCTCATCTTCTTAAAACAGCCTCTTCCTTTAAATTCTGAAACAACACAACTTCTTGGGTTTTTTGACACAGTCTCTTTCATTGCTCCTCTTCAGTATCCTTTGCTGATTCTTCTTCCTCTGCCCATCCTTTAAATCTTTAATGTACCTCAAGGTTTCATCTTTCTTGGTCCTCTTCCCTTTTCTACATTCTCCTCAATTCAACCCCGTGTTCAACTGCCATTTAAACTACTGGAGACCAAATCTCCCCCAAACTCTCTCCCGGGCCACAGAACCTCACATGCAATGACCCAGGAAACATCTCCACTTGTGTATCTCACAGATCCCTTCAAAATTATGTCTGAAATTGTCTTCCTATTTCTCTAGACTTAACCTCTCTATGCTTCAATTTCCTTATACTTAAAAATAGGACTAATAATAGTACTTAGGCCTTATAGGATTGGAATAGAAATGAAAGTAGATTGTACGTGTTGACTACAATTGTTGTTAAATAACATATTGCATGTGGATCACTTAGAACAGTGCTTGACACATATTAAATATGCAATATATATTAGCTAATATTATTACTGCTCAATAAATGCACGGTTAATTCTACATCTTAAATCTCTTCCATGCTGATCCATTTTTCTCTAAAATACTTGCAGCTGAGGCTCACAGCGCCCACCTGCATGACTGCTTCTAACAGGCCCTCTTCCTCCAGTCTTGCCTCTCCAAACCTATTCTCCATCATGAAGGCAGAGTGATCTTCCAAACAGGCAACTCTATCTGACTCCCTGCAGGCAGGCCTTCTGTGGCTCTCCACTGCACTCCAGACACATCCAGACCAGGTTCAGGGCTGGCACTTCCACATGGCTGGGTCCCAGCTGCTTCCCCTGGGAGCTCCCCCTCCCTGCCTCCCACCAGGTCCCACACTTCAAGCTTTCTGTGCTGCAGTCATACACAACTTCTGTCTTGCTTCAGACACAAATAACTTTCTTAGTTCTCTTTCTACTTTTTTTTAGTGTGTGTGTGTGTTTTTCTTTTCTTTAACTTCTATTTTACATTCAGGGATACATGTGCAGGTTTGTTACATAGGTAAACTTGTGTCATGCGGGTTTCTTGTACAGATTATTTCATCATCCAGGTATTAAGCCTAGTATCCATTATTTTTCCTGATCCTCTCCCTCCACCTTTTGGTAGGCGCCAGTGTGTTGTTCCCTTGTGTCCATGTGTTCTTGTTATTTAGCTCCCACTTATAAGTGTGAACATGCGGCATTTGGTTTTCTGTTCCTGCATTAGTTTCCTAAGGATAATGACTTCCAGCTCCATCCATGTCCCTACAAAGGACATGATCTCGTTCTTTATAGCTGTATCTACTTTTTATGTAGGCTTCAAACTCTGACTCCTTCCCCTGCCCTCCCCTAAACCTCCTCTGTAGGTGTCAGCCTGGCCAGAATTCCCTTCCTAAGCCTCCGCTAACCACCTCCGTGTTCAATTCGGGGCCTCCCCTACGTGCTCACCACAGCACCCGCCCTCCCTGTTACCACTCAATTTTCCTCCTTCACTGACACAGCCTTCGTCCTTGTCCCCCTCAACAGACGACACTGTGAGAAGTCAGATGTATCATCTCTTTTGATTACCACTGGTTCTCCAGGACCTACGTCATAAAAGGTACTCAATAAACAGCTGTTATATTACAACTAAAATGATCAATGCATGGTGCTAGAAATATGTCAAAATTCATCTACTAGCTGAGTCACTCAGCGAAGGCATTTTAACAGATGGCTCCACTGTTCATTCTATTTATAAACAAGTTTGAGGGGTCAAAATATCATACCAAAGTGAATTTTAAAACTTTTTAATTATTTTTATTTTTTATTTTTGAGACAGAGTTTCACTCTTGTCATCCAGGCTGGAGTCCAATGTTGCAATCTCGGCTCACTGCAACCTCCACCTCCCAGGTTCAAGTGACTCTCTGCCTCAGCCTCCCAAGTAGCTGGGACTACAGGTGACTGCCACCAAACCTGGCTAATTTTTGTATCTTTAGTAGAGACCGGGTTTCACCGTGTTGGCCAGGTTGGTCTCCAACTCCTGATTTCAGGTGATCCGCCCACCTTGGCCTCTCAAAGTGCTGAGATTACAGGTGTGAGCCATTGCGCCTGGCCTTAAAACTTTATTTTTTAAATTTGTGAGTTTTACATTTTTTGTTTGTTTGTTTTGAGATGGGGCCTCACTCTGTTGCCCAGGCTAAAGTGCAGTGGCACAATCACAGCTCACTGCAGCCTTGACCTCCCAGGCTCACTTGATCCTCCCACCTTAGCCTCCTGAGTAGCTGGGACCACAGACATGTGCCACCATGCCTGGCTAATTTTTTTTTGTAGAGACAGGGTCTCACTATGTTGCCCAGGCTGGTCTCCAACTCCTGGGCTCAAGCGATCCTCCTGCCTCAGCCTCTTAAACTGTTGGGCTTATAGGTGTGAGCCACTGCACCCAGCCAACTTTAATTTACTTTTTGTTGTTGCAGAAAACTGACCAGCACCCGTAACAGGCTCCTTGACTACTATAAATATTTTATAAAGATTTATAAAACTGAACTGAACTAAAGATGAATATCTGGTATCAACGCTGAAAGTTTTATTCCAAATAAAATCCTTCAGAAAGTGAATCCAGGGCTAATACTAAAAATCACTTGAAGTCTTAATTACAGTTTTTGCCAAGTGTAATATAACACCAATACCATTCAGTGTTTTTCATTGCCAAAGTAACTGAATTTTATATATTTTTGTTCTTCACTTAGCACCATAACAAGTTACTTGGCCCTTGAGCACAACCTGACTGAGTCATTCAAGAGGGTACAGGTGTAGCTGTGCACCCAATTAGACAAGCAATTTTCCAGAGTACACGGGCAGGATCATCACATTTTTGGGAAAATTTAGTCCTATGTTTCAAAAGTAGAGTGAAATACCCACTGAACAAGCCTGCATTTAAAAAGTAAACAGATCAAGCTGTGCAAGGTTACTCTTCAGACTTGATTTCTCTATAACCTTGTTTATCCAACCCCCTCCCATCAGACGTCAAGCTGATTTGGATGAATTTGCCTTGAAAGGATATTCTTTAGCCTGGGATAAGGAGTCACATTGGTACATCAGGTTACTTTTGGATGTTCTTGCTTAAACCAAGAGTAAGGAAAAACATACTGTTCTCTAAAATAGCCTTGTGATGTCTTAGGACGAGTGAAATTACTACGAGCTCTGGAACCCTAAGCAAAACTTTCGGAGTGAACTACCTTTACACTGCCTTTTGCTATTAGGAAACACACATCTCTCCAACTATTCTACATTCATAGTAATCTCTCTGGGTAGTTCATACACCTGCAGAAGGGGAAACAGGAGGCTGTGGAGGAACTGCTCTGACTCAGCTTCCTTACTCTGACCTGTTACTGCTCTTTCTTTGCTTTTTCCAATTTCTTAATTCAGATTAGATCAACCTGTAACCAGAGCCTATTAAGTGATCTCCAGCAACTGTCTCCAAGTTGGAAGTGCTAGCCAAAGAATTTCAGTGATTGCGTTTTGTGTACTTAACACCTGTGGCACCAGCACTCTCTATTTAATGAGGCAGCTGCTTGTCTGATTGCTTCCCTGGATGGCCAAGTCACTGCAGAAGTTTCTTGAAAGGTAATTAAGCCTCCATTATTTCAACACTCCTCCATCTTACAGACCCTTCCACTTTCACAATTTTGAAATTTGTTTTTAAAAAAATAGGTAATACACATGTAGGGTTCAAAATTCAAAAAATACTAAAAAGATATGATCTAAGAGATGTATCCTTCTCACTTATGGAGTCAGCCCTCCAGCTCCCCAACTCAAAGGCAACCACGGGTCCCAGTTTCTTGTGGCTCGTTCCAAAGATATTCTGTGCATATCACAAGCACAAACACACACATTCTTTTTTATGCCAATGAATGTTGTTTGCCTCTGTCACTTGATAAAGCAGCACATAGGACTGGGCGCAGTGACTCACGCCTGTAATCCCAGCACCTTGGGAAGCCGAGGCGGGTGGATCACGAGGTCAGGAGATGGAGACCATCCTGGCTAACACAGTGAAACCACATCTGTACTAAAAATACAAAAAATTAGCCGGGCGTGGTGGCGGGCATCTGTAGTCCCAGCTACTCAGGAGGCTGAGGCAGGAGAATGGTGTGAACCCGGGAGGCGGAGTTTGCAGTGAGCCAAGATCGCGCCACTGCACCCCAGCACCCCAGCCAGGGCTACAGAGCGAGATTCCGTCTTAAAAAAAAAAAAAAGAAAGCAGCACATAGAAGACACTCTCAACTTTTTAAAGGCTGCACAGTATTTCAATGTCATGAATATATCATATTTATTTAACTATTCCAGTCTGACAGGCAGTTTGATACCATGTTACACTGGTACAGTAAGTTACTTTTGGACATTCTTCCTTAAACCAATAGTAGGGAGAAACATACTATTCTCTAAAATAGTCCTGTGATGTTTTAGGACAAATGAAATTACTACGAACTCTGGAACCCTAAGCAAAACTTTTGGAGTGAGCTACCTTTTCACTACCTTTTGCTAGTTCTTTCCAGTCTTCTGCTGTAACAAATAATACTAACATGATTATTCTTGCACATCTCCTACATGTGGACATAACACACAGTATGAATTTATTTTGTCAAATTGCTCTCCATGGAAGTTGTTATATCAATTTATACTCCCACCAGCGTTTGAGAGCTTATGTTTCTACAATCTTAGGAAGAGGCCAAGCGCAGTGGCTCATGCCTATAATTGCAGCACTTTGGAAGGCCAAGGCAGGTGGATTGTTTCAGCCCAGGAGTTCGAGACCAGCCTGGGCAACATAGTGAAACCCTGTCTCTACAAAAAATACAAAAAGGAGCTGGGCATGCTGACTATTCAGGCTATTCAGCTATTCAGGAGCCTGAGGTGGGAGGATCACTGGAGCCTAGGAGGCCGACGTTGCAGTCAGCCGTGATCATGCCACTGCACTCCGGCCTGGGCAACAGAGCAAGACCTCGTCTCAAAAGAAATAAATAAATAAAATCAAAACAAAACAGAATTAACAAATTTTTCATTTTTGCCAAAATGTACATGGAAAATGGTATCTCATCGTAATTTTAACTTGAATTTGTGTGTGGCTTTTAGCACTTTTTGTCATATGTGCAGGAACCATATGTCCTTTGCTGTAAACTGTCTCTGAATATTTTTTTACCAGGGCTTTTGTCCATTTTCATATTGATTTATAAGAGTTCTGTGTATATGAAGGGCATCCCTCACTTTGTGACTAAAATGAATTGCAAATTTTCTCTCTGGTTTTTTGGCTTATCTGTTGGCTTCACTTATGACAGTTTTACATTCTTTGCAGAAAATGTTTACATTTTTAAGCATTATCTTGACTTACTATCCTAATAATTTTTCAAATGGAAAAATAATTTTATCAAGGAAAAAGTTCTTGCCAATGTAAAAGAATTTCCATGCTTATGCATTATGTTTTAATTTTAAAAAACTATTGACAGAAAATAAGGTATTTTCCTCAAATAGAATATCTTTTGCTGCTTTGTTCAGTATACTTTTTAAAGGTAGAGGGGTAGAAAGACTAAGTGAAAAAATTACCTAAGAAGAGAAGTAGTTTAATGATCATAACATTTAATTCGGGCCAAAGACAAATTAATGAAAAATAAAAAAATAAAAAACATAAATATAAAATATGACTTCAAAAAACTTACCTCAATTTTCTATCATTTGTCATGTACTGCAAGTCAGTTTTCTAAATAGAATTATAGTCCTTTATTATAAACCCCTAATGGTACTGTAGTATTCTCTTTAAAATGCTCAGGGAAAAAAAGGCTCTTTTTCTGCCTGCCTTCTCTGTATTTAAGCCATAGGTACTTTTTAAACTAAAAGCCTATAATAGGTATAAATGTAATAGTTAACTGACCTTGTTTACTGATGTCCTTTTCATGTTCAAGATTAAAAGCCTATCCTAAAAACTGACAATAGAGGCAAAAGAATAGATATAATAATGTTCTATTTTTTGAACAAAGGATGTTCCAAAATTAATTCTTTAAAAGAACCACATGATTCTTATCATGTTCCTAAAAAAATTCCAATAACTTCATAATTTAGTATTATGCTCTATTCATAGAATAAAACTAAAAGAGATTATGATGTAAAATGCATGTATAAATTCTTAATGAAGATACATTACAGATTCTTTATATTACTATTTGAGAACACAAAATTATTATTTTGTGCAGAAGATTCTTGGTATATTCTAAGTTCATCGAATTTTTCATTTTTATGAAAACGTTACACAAAAACATTTAAACAGATTTACTTAAAATTGAATTTTTGGCCAGGCACAGTGGCTCACGCCTGTAATCCCAAAACTTTGGGAGGCTGAAGCAAGCAGATCACCTGAGGTGAGGAGTTCGAGATCCGCCTGGCCAACAGGGTGAAACCCCGTCTCTACTTAAACTACAAAAATTAACCAGGCGTGGTGGCACGTGCCTGTAATCCCAGCTACTCGGGAAGCTGAGCCATGAGAATAACTTGAACTTGGGAGGTGGAGGTTGCAGTGAGCCAAGATTGTGCCTCTGCACTCCCACCTGGGCAACAGAGTGAGCTCTGTCTCAAAAAAAAAAAAAAAAATCAAAATTTCAAAGTGCTTTTTAAATATTAAAATAAACTATGGTGGAATGTCTTCTTAGTCAAGAAATCCAGAACAAAACATATGGTGGGAGAACAAAGGAAAAAAGGTGAGTTAGAGCAGAGAAGGAAAACGTCAAACAATGCATATATAATTATTTCTTATTATGCATCCATATGTAGTTATTATTTTTTTATTCTTAGTTCATCACCATATTTTTTCTTTGAGGAGAAAAATATAGGGTGGTAATTTCAATGATATGAATACTACAAAACAATTCCCTCCCTCCACCTCAGGCATCTAAGATGAAACAATTTTGCATCAACCAAAACAAACATTATAAAGAAAACAAAATGAAAGCACAAACTCTCTTGTACACAAAAGCTTACCTATCTCAAATCTTTATATTTTTTTTTCGACACGGGGTCCGGATTTCACTCTCACCCAGGCTAGAGTGCAGTGGTGCAATCATGGCTCACTGCAGCCTCAATCTCCCAGGCTCAAAGCATCTTCCCCCTTGGGCCTCCTGAGTAGCTGAGACTACAGGCGTGTATCACTACGACCGGCTAATCATATAAAATTGTTTTTGTTGCCAGGGCTGGTCTAGACCTCCTGGGCTCAAGTGATCCTATCGCCTTAGCCTCTCAATGTGCTGCGATTACAGGCGTGAGCCACCGCACCCAGTCTCAAATCTCATATTGCTCTCAAAAAATATTGCTTGGATAAAACTTGAAATCATAGGCTGGGCACGGTGGCTCATGCCTGTAATCCCAGCACTTTGAGAGGCCAAGGTGGGCAGATGGCTTGAACCCAGGAGTTCAAGACCAGCCTAGGCAACATGGCGAAAACCTGGTCACTACAAAAAATATAAAAATTAGCCAGACATGGTAGCACGCCCCTGTAGTCTCAGCTACTTGGGGGGCTGAGGTGCTCTCCCTCATGCTACCACATTCTAATGTTTTTCCTCATTTATTTATACAATAATTTTGAGGCAAGTTCTGGCTTATATATAGTAAAAAATATGTTCTAAGCTGTGACTCATCAGTCATCTCCCCCAAGAGGAACTTCTTTCATCTTCCCCCAGATCCTTCCCTTCCCCCAAGCAGTTGAGTGCCTTTCTTTCTCATAGATTTAACTGGTTGATGGCACCTCTATTAATGCATTTATTACATTATTTTAATTACTTCCAACTCTGCCTTCCCTTATAAGTACCGATTGTTTACATGGATATCTCCAAGCCCAACTGCCTTTAATTAATTTTTTTCCCTGACAAAATATTATATGTTGAATTAGTGATTTTTCATTGCTTGCTTGGAACATGTTCTAGAAGTAAAAATAGTAGACCAAAGAATATGAATGTTTCTAAAGGTCTCTGATAAATGTTATCATATATACCCATTTAATTCATCTTTAAATTATTGACATGTAGGCCAACAACTATTGTTTGATATTGATACAATGATAGAGACAGGAGGCAGAGTAATTCTAGGCAGACAGGTGTGGGTCCCTGGTGAAGTTCCACCCTCAAGCTGAGAAGCCTGAGACCGAGGCCCAAAGTGAGAACTTCTCTCCCTGTTTTCCAGCTCAAATGTTGCCCTTTCCTAAACTACCCACGGCCCCACCCCACCTCATCCTGTGCCTATAAAGACCCCAGACTCAATCAGCAGAGAGGAGAAGCAGCTGAATGTTGGAGAGAAGTGACTTGACTTCAGATGGACAGCTTGATGGAGTAACTTGGGAGAAAATCCAGCCGGACTTCAGGGGAAGATCACCTACCCCTCCTCTGTCCCCTTTTCAGCTCCCCTCTCTTCCCACTGAGAGCCACTTTCATCAGCAATAAAATCATCCCTGCATTTACCATCCTTCAATTAGTTCGTGTGACCTCATTTTTCCTGGACACCAGACAAGAGCTCAGGAGCCACGTGTGTGGATACAAAAGGCTGTTACACTGGCCCTTTGCCCTTTCTGGTGGAGGGCAACCACAGGCCCACTGAGCTGTTAACACTTAAGCCGCCTGTGGAGAGCAGAGCTGAAAGAGCACTGTAACATGCCCTCTGGGGCTTTGGGAGTCACAGGCACCCCTCCTGGATGCTGCCATGGGGCCTGCACAGAGTTCGCTCCTGCTGGCGCCCAAAAGCACTTGCTCTGGCTCCTGCACCCACTCCCCTGTTGCACTCCCTCCTACGAGGTGTGGATGGCAACAGGTCCTCATGAGTAGAGTTTGATCCCACTGGCGCCGAACAGCCAGTCAGTTCCAGTGCTCCTGCACTACAGTTCCCGTCTCCTTCGCTCGTGTGCTCCCTCCCACAAGGAGTTGAGAGCTATAGGCTGATTAAACGAGGCACCCCATGGCAAAGGGGTCCCGCAAAGGGGTCAGGGAAATAACTTGCTTCGATATCATTTGAAAGGTAAGAGATATTCACCATAGTAATAAAGAAATACATAAATACTTATATAAATATTTAAGATTTAATACTCCTGATACAACAGAGCCAAGGTTCTGAATAACCCAGATATTTAACCATTTAAGGAAATGCCATACTGTTTTCCAAAGCAGCTGCACCCTTTTACATTCCCACCAATAGCATTTGAAGGTTTCAATTTCTCCACCTTTTTGCCAACACTTGTTTTTTTTTTTTTTTTTTTTGAGACGGAGTCTCGCTCTGTCACCCAGGCTGGAGTGCAGTGGCGCAATCTCGGCTCACTGCAAGCTCCGCCTCCCGGGTTCACGCCATTCTCCTGCCTCAGCCTCCCAAGGAGCTGGGCCTACAGGTGCCCGCCACCAAGCCCAGCTAATTTTGTTTTTGTATTTTAGTAGAGACGGGGTTTCACTGTGTTAGCCAAGACGGTCTCCATCTCCTGACCTCATGATCCGCCTGCCTCAGCCTCCCAAAGTGCTGGGATTACAGGCATGAGCCACCACACTTGGCCTGCCAAAACTTGTTATTACCTGACTTTTTAAAGTAGAGCTATGTAGTGGGTGCAAAGGACAATCTCACTGTGGTTTTGATTTGCATCTGGATCCCTCCATGCCCTACAATGCAGAACATCTCTGTATGTGCTTACTGGCAATTGCATATATTCTTTGGAGAAATGTCTATCCAGATCTTTTGCCTATTTTTAGAGTGGGCTGTTTTTATTGTTAAGTTGTAAGTGTTCTTTATGTATTTTAAACACAAGTGCTTTACTGAAAATTTCATTTGCAAATATTTTTTCCCATTCTGTGGTTTGTCTTCAATTTCCTGTTAGTGTCCTCTGAAGCAAACATTTTAATCTTGATGTTGAGCAATTCATCTATTTTTAAAGATGTTTTGCCTCTTATAATTAGGTCTTCAATCCATTTTGGATTAATTTTTGTATACGAACTCAATATGAGGTAGGGGTTCTACTTCATTCCTTTACATGTGAACCCAGGTTTTTCGACACCATTTGTTGAAGAGATTATTCTTTCTACCACTGAATTATTTTGGCACCTTTGTCAAAGATCAATTGACCATACATTTTTGGGCTTATTTCTGGATTCTCAATTCTATTCTGTTGATTTATATGACAATCATTTTGCAAGTACTACACTGTATTTGATTACAAGGCTGTTTGTAGTAAGTTCTGAAAGATGGAAATGAGTTATCCAATTCTGGATTTTTGTGGGTTTGTTTGGTTGGTTAGTTTTGAGACAGAGTTTTGCTCTGTATCCCAGGCTGGAGTGCAGTGGTGTGATCAGAGCTCACTGCAACCTCCACCTCCTGGGCTCAAGCCATCCTCCAACCCCAGCCTTCTAGGTAGCTGGGACTAGAGGCACATGCTACCACCATCAGCTGAAAAAACTTTTTTGTAGAGATGGGGGTCTCACTATATTTCTCAGGCTGGTCTTGAACTCTTGGGCTCAAGTCATCCTCCTGCCTTGGCCTCCCAAAGTGCTGGGATTACAGGTCTGAGCCAATGTGACTGGCATGTTTTTTTGTTTTTTCGTGTGTGTGTTTAGATTACTTTGGCTATTCTGGGTCCCTTAAGTTTCCATATTTTCCAAATTTTAGGATCAGCTTGTCAATTTCTGATAAAAATACAGCTTGGACTTCGGCAGGAATCGTGTTGCATCTTTAGACTAATTTGGGAATTACATGATTTGGGTGTGTCCCCAACCAAATTGCATCTTGAATTGTAGCTCCCATAATTTCCATGTGTGTGGGAGGGACCCAGTGGGAGGAAACTGAATCATGGGGGCAGGTCTTTCCCATGTGGTTCCTGTGATAGTGAATAAGTCTCAGGAGGTCTGATGGTTTTATAAAGGGGAGTTCCCCTGCAAGAGCTCTCCCTTGCCTGCTGCCATGTAAGATGTCCCTCTGCTCTTCCTTCATCTTCTGCCATGATTATGAGGCCTCCCCAGCCATATGCAACTGTGAGTTCATTAAAGCTCTTTCATTTATAAACTACCCAGTCTTGGATATGTCTTCATTAGCAGCGTGAAAACAGACTAATACCGGGAAGCAGTGCCATCTTAAGTTTTTCAATTCACAAATATAAGAAACTTTCCACGTGGCCGGACGCGGTGGCTCACGCTTGTAATCCCAGCACTTTGGGAGGCCGAGGCGGGCGGATCACGAGGTCAGGAGATCGTGACCATGGTGAAACCCCGTCTGTACTAAAAATACAAAAAAAAATTAGCCAGGCGTGGTGGCCGGCGCCTGTAGTCCCAGCTACTCGGAGAGGCTGAGGCAGGAGAATGGCGTGAACCCGGGAGGCGGAGCTTGCAGTGAGCCAAGATCGCGCCACTGCACTCCAGCCTGGGTGACAGAGCGAGACTCTGTCTCAAAAAAAAAAAAAAAGAAACTTTCCATTTATTTGGGTTTTCCTTAATTTCTTTTTTCAATGGTTTGTTTCACAATACAAGTTTTATACTTCTTTTGTTAAATTTACTCACCTGGACCCACTAACATCAGTGTCAGCACACGCAACCCCAGGGCCCAAGGACAGACATACTCAGCCCACCACTGCCACCATTAGGGCCCAAAGACTGGCCCATGTGGCATCCTTGTCCCCAGAAAACCTCATTACAGCCTCTACTAATAACAGTACCCTAAGCCACTAAAGAAATCACAGATACCACTGATACTGTTTACAGCCAAAGAAATCATACAGTGACTACACTACCACGTGTACCCAGAATCAAAGCCAAAGGGTCCTACCCAACCAACAGCATGGATACATCTTCAGGAAAAAGACTTCCCCTATGAAAGCAAATTCTAAAATTGGAAGAAGCGAATATTATCCTAGATGTTCAGATATCAACGTAAGGACACAGGAAACATGAAAAAGCAAGGGAATATGATATCTCCAAAGGAATACAATAATTCTGCAGCAACAGATCCCATCCAAAAGAAATTCACAACATTCCAGAAAAATAATTAAAAATTTTGATACTAAAAATACTCAGTGAGACACAAGAGTAATCCGAAAAACAACACAAAAAAATCAGAAAGACAATTAAGGACACAAATGAGAGATTTACCAAAAAGATGGGTATCATAAAAAAGAATCAGACATATTCTGGAATGAAGAATTCACTGAATGAAATGCAAAATGCATTCAAAAGCTTCAACAGACTAGATCAAGCAGAAGAAAGAATCTCAAAGCATGAAGAGAAGTCTTTTGAAATAATGCAGTCAGACAAAAATTTTTTGAAGTAATTTTAAAACATGAAGAAAGCTTTCATGATATATGGGACACAATAAGGTAACCAAATATCAAGATTATCAGTATCCCAAATGGCAAAGAAATAATGAAAGGATTTGAAACTCTATTTAATGAGATAATAACTGAAAACTCCCCAAGTCTAGTGAGAGATACAGACATCCAGATACAGAAGTAAGAGAAAAGTATCTAGTCATCTATAAAAGAAGTCCCATCAGACGAACAGTAGACATCTTAGCAGAAACCTCACATACCAGGAGAGAATGGAATCGTATTTTCAAAGGGCTGAAAGAAAAACACTGCCACTCAGTGGTATTATACCCAGTAATAATATCTTTCATTAATGAAGGAGAAAAAAAGTCCCAGACAAGCAAATGCTGAATTTGACCAGTGGAATGCATTACCACTATATCCGCCCTATAAGAAATGTTCAAGGGAGTCCTAAATCTGGAAGCAAAAGGACAACATACACCACCATGAAAACACATGCAAGTATAAAACCTACTGGTAAGGCAAACACACAAATGAGGAACAGAAAAGACTCAAATGTTGCCACTGAAGGAAAACACCAACCACAAAGATAAACAAAATAAAATAGGAAGGAAAAAGGGGCCGGGCACGGTGGCTCACGCTTGTAATCCCAGCACTTTGGGAGGCCGAGGCGGGCGGATCACGAGGTCAGGAGATCGAGACCACGGTGAAACCCCGTCTCTACTAAAAATACAAAAAAATTAGCCGGGCGTGGTGGCGGGCGCCTGTAGTCCCAGCTACTCGGAGAGGCTGAGGCAGGAGAATGGCGTGAACCCGGGAGGTGGAGCTTGCAGTGAGCCGAGAGCGCGCCACTGCACTCCAGCCTGGGCGACAGAGCCAGACTCCGTCTCAAAAAAAAAAGGAACATATAAAACAACCACAAAGCAATTAATGATATGACAGGAACAAAACCTCATATATCAATCATAACCCTGAATGTAAATGGATTAAATGTTCCACTTAAAAGATGGAGGCTGGCGGCCAGGTGCAGTGGCTCATGCCTGTAATCCCAACACTTTGGGAAGCCGAGGCGGGTGGATCACGAGGTCAGGAGATCGAGACCATCCTGGCTAACATGGTGAAACCCCGTCTCTACTAAAAATACAAAAAATTAGTCGGGCGTGGTGGCAGGTGCCTGTAGTCCCAGCTACTCAGGAGGCTGAGGCAGGAGAATGGCGAGAACCTGGCAGGTAGAGCTTGCAGTGAGCTGAGATCGCGCCACTGCACTCCAAACTGGGTGACAGAGCGAGACTCTGTCTCAAAAAAAAAAAAAAAAAAGATGGAGGCTGGCTGACCAAATAAACATATGAACCAAATATACGCTGCCTGCAAGAAACACACTTCACCCTTAAAGACACAAATAGTCTGAAAGTAAAGGGATGGAAAAAACTGTTCCATCCAAATGGAAACCAAAAACAAGCAGGAGTAGCTATACTGTTATCACATAAAACAGCTTTAAGTCAAAAACAGTAAAAAGACATTTTTATCAAGTGGCTGGCAAGATGGCCAAACAGGAACAGCTCCGGTCTGCGGTTCCCGGCGAGATCAACACAGAAGGTGGGTGATTTCTGCATTTCCAACTGAGGTACCTGGCTCATCTCACTGGGACTGGTTAGACAGTGGGTGCAGCCCACAAAGGGCAAGCTGAAGCATGGTGGGGCATTGCCTCACCAGGGCAGCACAAGGGGTCAGGGAACTCCCTCCCCTAGCCAAGGGAAGCCATGAGGGACTGTGCCATGAGGGACGGGTGGTGCTATTCAGCCCAGATACTATGCTTTCCCCATGGTCTTCACAACCCCACAGACCAGGAGATTCCCTTGGATGCCTACACCACCAGGGCCCCGGGTTTCAAGCACAAAACTGGGCGGCCATTTGGGCAGACACCAAGCTAGCTGCAGTTTTTTTTCATACCCCAGTGGTGACTGTAACACCAGCGAAACAGAACCATTCACTCCCCTGGAAACGGGGCTGAAGCCAAGGAGCCAAGTGGTCTTGCTCAGCGGATCCCCCCCCATGGAGCCCAGCAAGCTAAGATCCACTGGCTTGAAATTCTCACTGCCAGCACAGCAGTCTGAAGTTAACCTGGCGGGGAGGGTCATCCACCATTATTGAGGCTTGAGTAGGTGGTTTTCCCCTCAGAGAATAAACAAAGCCATGGCAGCTTGGCAAAGCCGCTGTCGTCGGACTGTCTCTCTAGATTCCTCCTCTCTGTGCAGGCCATCTATGAAAGAAAGGCAGCAGCCCTAGTCAGGGGCTTATAGATAAAACTCCTATCTCCCTGGGACAGAGCACCTGTGGGAAGGGGCGGCTGTGGGCGCAGCTTCAGCAGACTTAAGCGTTCCTGCCTGCCGGCTCTGAAGAGAGCAGTGCATCTCCTAGCACAGCACTCCAGCTCTATTAAGGGACAGACTGCCTCCTCAAGTAAGTCCCTTACCCCATTGCCTCCTGACTGAGAGATACCTCCCCACAGGGGTCAACAGACACCTCACACAGGAGAGCCCCACCTGGCATCTGGCAGGTGCCCCTCTGGGATGAAGCTTTCAGAGGAAGGAACAGGCAGCAATCTTTGCTGTTCTGCAGCCTCTGCTAGTGATACCCAGGCAAACAGGGTCTGGAGTGGACCTCCAGCAAACTCCAGCAGACCTGCAGCAGAGGGGCTTGACTGTTAAAAGGAAAACTAACACACAGAAAGGAACAGCATCAGCGTCAACATCAACAAAAAGGAGGTCCACACAAAAACCCCATCCGAAGGTCACCAATATCAAAGACAAAAGGTAGATAAATCCACAAAGATGAGGAAAAACCAGTGCATCTTCCTCCATCCCTTTATTTTTAGCCTATGTGTGTCTTTGCATGTGAGATGGGTCTCCTGAATACAGCACACTGTTGGCTCTTGACTCTATCCAATTTGCCAGTCTGTGTCTTTTAATTGGGGCATTTAGCCCGTTTACATTTAAGGTTAATATTGTTATGTGTGAATTTGATCCTGTCATTATAATGCTAGCTGGTTATTTTGCCCGTTAGTTGATGCAGTTTCTTCATAGTGTCGATGGACTTTACAATTTGTTATGTTTTTGCAGTGGCTGGTACCAGTTTTTCCTTTCCATGTTTAGTGGTTCCTTCAGGAGCTCTTGTAAGGCAGGCCTGGTGGTAAAGGGATCAATGCAACAAGAAGGGCTAACTATCCTAAATATATATGAACCCAATACAGGAGCACACAGATTCATAAAGCAAGTTCTTAGAGAAATAAAAAGAGACTTAGACTCCCATACAATAATAGTGGGAGATTTTAACAACCCCACTGACAATATTAGATCAATGAGACAGAAAATTAACAAGGATATTCAGGACTTGAACTCAGCTCTGGGCCAAGCGGACCTAAGAGACATCTACAGAACTCTACACCCCACATCAACAGAATATCCATTATTCTCAGCACCACATTGCACTTATTCAAAAATCGACCACATAATTGGAAGTAAAACACTCCTCAGCAAATGCAAAAGAATGGAAATCATAACAAACAGTCTCTCAGACCACAACGCAATCAAATTAGAACTCAGGATTAAGAAACTCCTCAAAACCGCACAACTACAAGGAAACTGAACAACCTGCTCCTGAATGACTACTGGGTACATAACCAAATTAAGGCACAAATAAATAAGTTCTTTGAAACCAATGAGAACAAAGACACAATGTACCAGAATCTCTGGGATACAGCTAAATCAGTGTTTAGAGGGAAATTTATAGCACTAAATGCCCACAGGAGAAAGCAGGAAAGATCTAAAATCGACACCCTAACATCACAATTAAAAGAACTAGAGAAGCAAGAGCAAACAAATTCAAAAGCTAGCAGAAGACAAGAAATAACTAAGATCAGAGCAGAACTGAAGGAGATAGAGACACGAAAAACCCTTAGGTCCTTACAAAAATTTCTATCATTGGCCCACTGTAACAATTCAATATACAGTATCATGTATAATTGCTTTCCAGTTTATTAGTAGTAAACATGAAACATCAGGCAAAATTTTTCAAAAAGTGCATGTACAGTGCTCATTTTTCCATCACTAGGAAGGCCAAATTTCTTTTTTTTTTTTTTTTTTTTTTTTTTTTGAGACGGAGTCTTGCTCTGTCGCCCAGGCTGGAGTGCAGTGGTGCGATCTCAGCTCACTGCAAGCTCTGTCTCCCAGGTTCACGCCATTCTCCTGCCTCAGCCTCCCAAGTAGCTGGGACTACAGGTGCCCACCACCACGCCCGGCTAATTTTTTGTATTTTTAGTAGAGACGGGGTTTCACTGTGTTAGCCAGGATGGTCTCGATCTCCTGACCTCGTGATCCGCCCGCCTCGGCCTCCCAAAGTGCTGGGATTACAGGCGTGAGCCACCGCGCCCAGCCTAGGAAGGCCAAATTTCTAACTAATTTTCTTATACATCAGGACTACTCTGACACTCTTCTTTCAACTCTTTCTTTCAAGTGAATCACATTCAATATGAATTTAGTTTTTCACCGTCTTTAAGATATTAACTGTGTTAATATTTTAATTCATCATAAACTTATTTTCTCCTGAGTGCATGGACTATAGGTGCGCACCACTGTACCTGGCCAAAAACTATTTTGACCAGTTTTGTGTTATACTGAGCAAGAGAGAAATGGAAAACATCCTGGGAATCCAGAAGGGAATCATGAAAATAATTAGAATAAAAATCAGTTTGTTATTTAGTACTTTTGGGCTTATCACCATGACAAGCTGAATAGTATTTCTACTTTGTGTCTAGCGGGTTTTATACTATTAATTAATTCTGTCATTCATTCATTCAGACAGCCGTATTCAGAAATCAGAATAAAGACCTAAAACACATAAAATACTTCACTTCTACGATTAATATTTCACTTAACTTTCATTTCTGCCATGCATTCATTTCCCAGAATTTTCATACCTCCTTATTTATTTATTTATTTATTTTTTTGAGAGAGAGTCTCACTCTGTCAGCCAGGCTAGACTACAGCAGCATGATCTCAGCTCACTGCAACCTCCATCTCCTGTGTTCAAGTGATTCTCCTGCCTCAGCCTCCCAAGTAGCTGGGATTACAGGCGCGTGCTACCACACTTGGCTAATTTTTGTATTTTTAGTAGAGACGGGGTTTCACTATGTTGGCCACGCTGGTCTCGAACTCCTGACCTCAGGTGATCCACCCACCTCAGCATCCCAAAGTGCTGGGATTACAGGTATGAGCCACTGCACCTGGCCACAACCCTCCTTTTAAGTTTTTCATTATAAATACTGATTTGAATTGTTTTGTGTATGTTTTACTTGTGGTAAAATACATATAAAATTTACCATCTTAACCATTTTTAAGTGTACCCTTCAGTGGTATTAAATATATTTGCATTTTCCTGCTACCATCACCACCATCTACCTCCAGAAAACCTTTCATCTTAAAAAGTGAAACTTTGTATTCTTTAAGCAATAACTCCTCATTCCCCTTCCTCTCTGCCCCTGGCAACCACAATTCTAGTTTCTGTCTCTATCAGTCTGACTACTCCAGGTACCTCATATAAGTGGAATCGTACAGTATTTGTCCTTTTGTGCCTGGCTTACAACCTAGCATAACGTCCTCAAGATTCATCTGTGTTATATAGCACATGTCAGAATTACCAACTTTCTAAGGTTACTATATAATTCTACTTGTAAGTTTTTGAGGGACCATCATACTATTTTTTCCAAAGTAACCACATCATTTTATATTCCTACCAACTGTGCATAAGGGTTCCAGCTTCTCCACACCCTCACCGGTACTTATTTTCTGTTTATTTGATAGTAGCCATTCTAATGGGTGGGAGGTAGTATCTCATTGTAGGTTTGACTTGGATTTCTCTAATGATTAGTGATATTGAGCATCTTGTCATGTGCTTATTGGCCATGCATGTATCTTCTTTGGAGAGTTGTGTATGAAAGTCCTTTGCCCATTTTTAATTGTTTTTTGCTATTGAGTTGAAAAATTTCTTTATATATTCCAGATATTAAACTCTTATCAGGGCTGGGCGTGGTGACTCACACCCGTAATCCTAGCACTTTGGGAGGCCAAAGTGGGTGGATCACCTGAGGTCAGGAGTTCAAGACCAGCCTGGCCAACATGGTGAAACACCATCTCTACTAAAAATACAAAAAAAATTAGCCGAGTGTGGTGGCATGCACCTGTAATCCCAGCTACTTGGGAGGCTGAGGCAGAAGAATCACTTGAACCTGGGAGGCAGAGGCTACAGTGAGCCAAGATTGTGCCACTGCACTCCAGCCTGGGCGACAGAGCGACACTCTGTCTCAAAAAAAAAAAAAAAAAAAAAAAAAAACTCTTATCATCTATGTGATTTGTAAATATTTTCTCCCGTTCTGTGGGTTGCCTTCTCACTCTGTTGATTCTACTCTGACAGAGTGGTTACTTTGGAAAAAAAGAGTAAGAAGGCAACCCACAGAATGGGAGAAAATATTCGCATGAAACATTTATATATTTATAGTGTTCACAATGAAAAAAATTTTTTTTTGTTTTTTTTTTTGAGATGGAGTCTCGCTCCGTCACCCAAGCTGGAGTGCAGTAGCGTGATCTCGGCTCACTGCAAGCTCCGCCTACTGGGTTCATGTCATTCTCCTGCCTCAGCCTCTCAGAGTAGCTGGGACTACAGGCGCCCGCCACCATGCCCGGCTAATTTTTTGTATTTTTAGTAGAGACAGGCTTTCACCGTGGTCTCGATCTCCTGATCTCGTGATCCGCCCACCTCGGCCTCCCAAAGTGCTGGGATTACAAGTGTGAGCCACCGCGCCCAGCCTATAATGAAAAATTTTAAAGGAGGGATGAAAATTCTGGGAAAATATTCTCCTTTCATATATAGAAGTGTTTAACTCTCACGTAGTCCAATTTATCTTTTGTTGCCTGTGCTTTTGGTGTCACGTCTAAGAAACCATTGCCAAATCCAATACCATGAAGCTTTTCCCCTATGTTTTCTTCTGGTTTTTTTTGTTTTGTTTTGTTTTGTTTTTGAGACAGGGTCTCACTCTGTCACCTAGAATGGAGTGCAGTGGCACGATCTCAGCTTACTGCAACCTTTGCCTACTGAGTTGAAGAGATTCTCCTGCCTCAGCATCCTGAGTAGCTGGTGTGCCACGCACCACCAAGCCCAGCTAATGTTTGTATTTTTAGTAGAGATGGGGTTTCACCATGTTGCCCAGGCTGGTCTTGAACTCCTGAGCTCAAGTGATCCACCCGCCTTGGCCTCCCAAAGTGCTGAGATTACAGGCGTGAGCCACTGTGCCCAGCCTTCCCCTGTGTTTTCTTCTAAGAATTTTATAGCATTAGCTCTTACATTTAGGTCTTTGATCCATTTTGAGTTAGTTTTGTATATAGAGTAAGAAAAGAAAATTCATTCATGTTGAAAAGGCTGTCTTTTCTCCATTGAATATTTTAGAAACTCTTGTCAAAAGCCATTTAACTGTACATACAACGGTTTATTTATGGGCTCTCTATCCTAGTCCATTGGTCTATATATGTGCAGTACCACACTGTTTTGAAAACTGTGGTTTTGTAATAAGTTTTGAGATGAGGAGGTATAAGGCTTTCAACTTTCTTCTTCTATTTCAGGATTGTTTTGACTATTTGGGACCCCCTTGAAATTGCATGAATTTTAGAATAAATTTATCTATATCTGCAACAAAATGTATTTGGGGATTTTAATAGGGATGGCATTGTATCTGTAGATCACTTCAGGTAGTACTGACATTTCCTTCTTTCATTTTTCTTTTGTTCGCCAGAGATGGAGTCTCGCTGTGTTGTCCAGGCTGGGCACAAACTCCTGGGCTCAAGTGAACCTACTGTCTCAGCCTCCCAAGTAGCTGAGAGGTACTGATATTTTAACCATATTAAGCCTTCTAGTCCCTGAAACGAGATATCCTTCCATATATTTGTGTCTTTTTTAAGCTCTTTCAGCAACATTTTATAGTTTTCAGTGTGCAAGCCTTTCGTCTCCTTGGTTAAATATATTCCTAAGTATTTTAGTCTTTTTGATTCTATTGTAAATGAAATTGTTTCGCCTAAAATTTACATAAGTGGTGCCATTAAGTATGTATATTGTTGCAACTTTCCTTTTTAACATTATTGTGGTATATATATCTGTACCAAAAGTCTTAATAACACGTACAGGAAGGACACACAGCATCATCAGGTTAGCTGCCACCACTTGGGAGAAA
This sequence comes from Symphalangus syndactylus, assembly GCF_028878055.3. NCBI lineage: Eukaryota > Metazoa > Chordata > Mammalia > Primates > Hylobatidae > Symphalangus > Symphalangus syndactylus. Next base: position 19,942,615 of record NC_072437.2, read on the forward strand.
GCAGAACAGGATGATGTAAAGAAAGGACTTCGTTTAATCTATATATTTTTCTTTTTAAATAGGAGACCTGTATGGAAAATCTGCAACATCTGCTGTACTTTCCTTATTAGAAATATCTTATAATTTAAATTCCTAAAAATTAAACAGAAGAACTCTGGAAATGTAGGGCACCTAAAGCTTTACGGTGCGCTCAATAAAGCCTTTGCCTGCACTGTCTCCAGAGTCATTAACCCAGACCTAGCTTGTCACCTGTAGGCTAATTTTTTTCTTGATGTGACAGTGGGTGATCTGGGAAACTAAGTTAACAGTCACAGCTCTCCCGTCTATGGCCGTAAAAGCAGACAATAGTGCCATACTATTGAAATCTTTCTACCAATGAGCCTTTACTTCACCACGCTGTTCAACCCGCCTCCTTTCATAATACTGATGTCAAATGAAAGTAGCTCAATTTAAATATGCCTAGGAAAAAGGGCTACACGATCATGTGCATATGCCTTTCATTGGGCTATTGATGCTCTGACAGTAGCCAAGCCAATAAATAGAGGAAATCATTTCTGATACTATATACTAAGGTGGATATTTTCCAGGGAAATTTTTAATGCACTAATTTTGATGTGTTTTAAAAACAGCCCTGTTTTCCTCATAAGCTAAAAAGTGAAGCTGGAGATAATTCTACAGAAAAAAATTTAAAAGATACCACGTATGCAGTCAGGTCAGAGGTCTCTAGTTTTCAACATGGAATCCAAAACAAGCATAAAGAAGCAATGCTTGCCTGTGATCCCAGCACTTTGGGAGGCTGCAGCAGGAGGATCACTTGAGCTCAGGGGTTCGAGACCAGCCTGGCCAACATGGTGAAACCCCATCTCTACTAAAAATACAAAAATTAGTTGGGTGTGGTGGTATGCGCCTGTAGTCCCAGCTACTTAGGAGGCTGAGGCAGGATAAATCACTTCAACCTGCGAGGCAGAGGCTGCAGTGAGCCGAGATCATGCCACTGCACTCCAGCCTGGGCGACACAGCAAGACACCATCTCAAAAAAAAAAAAAAAAAAAAAAAAAGAAGTAACAGCTCTAAAAAGTAATCTAGACAGTTTTCTTTATTAAGGTAAGGCACTACTTAAAAGAACATTGTATCAGAATATCAGATTACAGTAAGGCTTCAGTGGTGACTCAATACAGAACTGAAAATTATGCTAAAGTCTACATTTTTGTAAAGTTAATCTTCCCCCAGAAAAAAAAATGCCACATTGTAATATTTATACTCTTTACTATTCACTTCCTATAATTTGCTATTCAACCTGATCTCTGGTTAAATGTCCACTTACACAGCTGTTTTTCTGAAATGACTATGTCAATAGGTGGAATGCAGAGAGTCACACAAGATCTCATGAGACAGCTGTTTTAACTCCATCATAGCTTTCATTTTAAGAGAGCTGAGTGAAGTATCTTTCAGTATCTAACGTTTCAGCAATTTTGGCGTATACAGTGAATCTCAACAGTTAAAGAAAACCAAGGAGACTACCCTTAGTTCATGGACTGACATCATTGATTTGTGAGTCTGACACCACACAAGAATGTCAGCTTCCCCAGGGCAACAGCTTGGAACTGATCTGGCGCACAGTAGGCACGCAACAATTATTTGTGGAATGAATGAATTCTCATGAATCTTCGACTTGTGATTATTTTCTCACTGAGATCAAGAAACTGCTGTACCCCTCTTAAGCCACACCAGGTCTTATTTGTGTGAAATTATATTGTTTTGATATTCATATCCTATTTCAATATTCTGATAAAAATTCACTTGTTCCCCCAAAACAAAATGACATTTCAATGCAACTTAGCCATAAGAAGAGAAATGTAGATAAACAGAAAATTCATTATACTAACTATATATTAATAGCAAACTCCTTGAGTCCAGGCTGAAAATACAAAGGCATACGACTTAAAACAGCAACTCTTAATGGTATTTTTCTGGCACACTCAGATCACAGTTTTAAACATATCACTCATACTACAGTATAAACACTGAAATCTTACTGTAATATTGTTCACTATAGACTAGAATTCCAACTATGGCAGTTTCATCTTGGACACTATATCCAAGGGGTTTAAGTTCTTTAAAACAAAAAGAATGTCACCACAAGGTAAATTTAGCCTCAAGACTATCTTGCAGCATGAGATTTAAAGATAATGTTATGTGAGGCTTCAGATTATTTGTTTTAAAAGGATGGTTACCTACCACCACTATCATAGATTGGAATTGTAATTCAAAATGCTCTTCTCTGTAACAAAGGCGAAAGTATTACTTCTCATAGCATAAAAGAAAAATGAATCAACCATCAGAAAGTGAGTTTAGGATGTGGCTAAATCTAGAAATGTATTTCCTAATTAGCATAAGAGAACAAAAATTTCCATTTCCATTCAGCTTCCTAAAGAAGATGAAAAATACATAGAGGTGCTATAAATTCAAAAGATGAGAGTCACCGAACAGGTTAAAAATGGCTTTAAATATTCATAGATAATATCAAGATTACCAAGAAAATAAAGAAAGAAAACTCACCGAGAACGTTGACCCATTGTTTGATGCTACTACAGTATGAACTTTATCATGCAATTTTATTGAGAGCTCCCAGTTGGCTATGTCTGGTTTAATAACAGGCATTCTGAAGTAGAATGAAAAGAAAAAGAGTTAATAATTTTATATTATTATTTCTCAATAAACTAATTTCCCTTCGATATAAAATGTGCAGGCTAAAACTGCCATTGAATGTATTTGTGAACATTTTAAACACCTATTCTAAGAATCATCATGTATTCTATGAATTTGAATTGCTTAATTGTTACAGTCATTCACAAATTCATCTGCCGGAAGCAGTATTAGTTTTTTTCAATATTTGGTTACTATTCAAAATGGTTTTTCTAAAAAACAATTACAGTGAAATAAATAAGTATGCCATGCCTTAAACTTCAGAGACACAAAATGAATTACTGAGTTAGCATGATGTGGCCTAGAGAATCATTTTGTTCTTTATAGGTGATGAGACTAAAAATGTATTAAACAATGAACCTCTCTACATTATTCTACTTATAAGATAATATAGAATGTTTCTTCATGATGTCAATTAGAAGAGAAATATCTCAGTACATTAGCTAGGATATAAATATTTTTTAATTTTTTTTTTTTTTGAGACAGAATCTCGCACTGTCACCCGGGGTTGGAGTGCAATGGCGTGATTTCGGCTCACTGCAACCTCTGCCTCCCGGGTTCAAGTGATTCTTCTGCCTCAGCCTCCCGAGTGGCTGGGATTACAGGCGCCCACCACCATGCCCAGCTAATTTTTTGTATTTTTGGTAGAGATGGGGTTTCACTATTTTGGTCAGGCTGGTCTCAAACTCCTGACCTCATGATCCACCCACCTTGGCTTCCCAAAGTGCTGGAATTACAGGCACGAGCCACCGCGCCCAGCCAATATAATTATTTTTTGCAAAAAAAAAAAAAAAAACTATACTTATTTTATAATGTTATTACTAAAAATTCACAAAATTAAAAAAACAAATTTAAACATTACTCAGATACCCACTTATTATGTTATTATATAATAGGACAACATCAAAATTTTGCTAAAATAAAGCACAGCCACACACACACACACACACACACACACACACAGACAAAACCCTAAATGACTTATGAGTTCAACAAACACTAAGTACTTGGCTCTAAGTTTTGGGGCCCCACAGAGAAATAAAACACAGTCCTCATCTTGGAAACTTACACACTATTTCTTTTCTAGCCCTGGTTTTCCCCATCACCTAAAACCCCCCAAAAAGGACTCCATATCTATGAACAATGTTAGTCTTACCATACAGGTCTTTTCTTGCATATTATCAGTATTACATGGTTCAGAAAATCTGTATCAAGCAGCCAAAGACGAAAATGTTTTTAAAATATAAATGTTTCCCACAACTTTTTAAAGTAACAAAATTTAATGATTTCAGAATTAACTTAAGTATTGCATATTTATACTTGTGAAGTAATATTTACCAAGTACTAAACATCAGCATTTTGTAGTATCTGGGCTCCAGCTTAAACCACAGTTCTGAAAAAATGTTCCAAGTTATGTTTTCATGTAAACCCACCAAATTTCAAAAGAAGTCTCTGTGTATTTAGCATTAAGAAAAGTCAGAGTCACAAAAACTATGCTTCTAATCAAATTACCTCTAGATTCAATATCTGATTAATATTATTAATTTAAATACATATTTGTATTTGACCTACCACTTCTTGATCGGCATTATTCTGAAGATAAGGATATGTTGTAAATACCACGGAAGTAAAAATAAAAGTAAAAAAAAAAATGCATCAACAATAATGCACACTGTACACACAGGCCTTGACGATTCTTTCTGGCAGTGTGAAAAGAACTGTTTCAGGGGATAGAGCCTCACACAGGAGAGTATGAATGAATGGGGGTGCAGGGGACTGAGCGAGACAACACACAGTGGGGAGGGGAGGAGGAGAGGGAAAGAAAAGGAGGTCTGAGCAGAAAGGAAGAAGGGAAGAGAGGGCTTCTGTGCCAGTATTGCCTCTTTTTTTTCTTAGCACCTTTATTCTACAGGGCATTTATTTGTTTATATGTTTGTCTCCCAGTGTCCTGGGGGCTCTTAAAAGACCAAAATCATTCCTTATTTTTGTATCCCCAGCTCCTGGCACAGGATGGAGACAAAGAGATGAGGGATAAGTAGAAAAGACTGTGAGGAGTGTCTACTATGCACCAAGCATGTGTAGAAGGGGAGGCTGACTTGCCCAGGGGACAGAGCACAAGTGTGACAGGAGAAGCGTGTGCCCCAAGCTCCTGGATACTCCCTGGGTGTCCCTGGACTACACCTATCATCTCGCTAAGACTTCATTTTGCTCACTTCGAATGGGGTCAATATTCCAGTTTCACAGAGGTATTGTGATTGCAGAAACAGCCTCACATCTAGACGACCGTGCAACTTGGCTTTCTTAAATCTGTGCTTTCCTCAAGAATTATGTCACTACCTTGCTCATGATCATTTAATGGTTTTCTACCCCACATCAAGTTAAATCTTTATTAACCTAACTACCATTCAATGCCTTAAAAGTAAGAACCTGCCTTTTGCATTCAATTTTATTTCTGCTTATTCTCTGATTTGTCTATCTGGTTAGGACAGACTCTTAAACCAAGCTACCATGAGGCAGAGAGCAAGACAGTGGTTTTGAACTCAGGCCTTGATGAGTCACAGAAGCTGGCACAAAACCCGGAGCAAACTGTCTGTCTCAGTTTCCTTATGTATAAAGATTGTAACAATATCTGCATTGATAGGGAGGTGTTGATTAAATTAGGTGTATACATGTTATAGCTTTTATTATGAGTAGTTGTCCCGGCTCTTGGCCTATATTCTTACTTTCCCCTATAACTGAAACCTCTTTCTTTATAGAAACTTTGGATCCTCATCTCATCTCTCTGCTTCTCACACTAACAGATGCTTCAAGGGAAATATCGCCTCCCTCACGAATTGTTCCTTAATTACAGCATAAACTCAAGAGACCTTTCTTCCATTTAATCTATGTCATATGCTGTAATATTTTTCAAACTGTAGCAGCCTGATGGAGTAGGGATTGAGAATTCCTTCTGTTATGTAACAAGTCTCTGCTTCCAGAGGCATTGGAACATTGTTGATCCTGACATCCTGTTCCAACCCAGAACCCATTTTCCCACAGAAAGGGACCTTATAGATGGTGATGAGATACAGTTGCCACTCTCCAAAACCTAACTATTATTTATTTTTCCATTGTTTTATTTTGATTCACATCTGTTTCATATATATTATAATTTGTCCCAGGAAGGGCCTTATGGAAATAATACAGGGTTTTGACTTAAAACATCCAGGTCTAAATCTCAGCCTGTTCTACTAGCAGTGTACCTGAGAACTTACTCCATCTGTTTGAACCAACATTTCTACACTTGTAAAAGAGGATCAGAGCTAGGCAAGTGATAGGAAGCTACTGCTTCTTCTACAAACTTAACTCTTGCAGTGGCACTTTTCTAACAATTTTTTCTTTTTCTTTTAAGTAACATGATCTCACTCTGTCACAATGGCTGGAGTGCAGGGGCCCAATCATATAGCTCACTGCAGTCCGGAACTCCTGGGCTCAAATGATCCTTCTGCATCAGCCTCCTGAGTGGCTGGGATTACAGGCATGCGCCACCACCAGGTCTGGCTTTTTTTTTAAGAGATGGGGTGTGTCTCGCTATGATGGCCAGACTGGTCTTGAATTCCTGGCCTCAAGGGATCCTCCTGCTTTGTACTCCCAAAGTACTGGGATTACAGGTGTGAGTCACAGTACCCAGCCTTTTTCTAACAATTTCTTTCAGGGTGATATGTTAACAGGATATAGAAAAAAGGCTTCACTGTGAAAGACCTCTAAATACCAAAAAAGAGTCAAAACTATTTGTAAGTTTTGGGATCTATTTGTAAGTTCACTCTTCTACAAACAAAATTTGCAAAGATTCCTTCTGGCTTAACACAAGTTTGAAACTAGTTTTGTTTGGGTTTTTAAATAAAATGGATGGGTTGGGCATATATGCCAGTTAACTGGCAGATACAAATATGCTCTACAATAGAAATAAACTATAAATTAAAAAAAATACAAACCTGTGGCCGGGCGCGGTGGCTCACGCTTGTAATCCCAGCACTTTGGGAGGCCGAGGCGGGCGGATCACGAGGTCAGGAGATCGAGACCACAGTGAAACCCCGTCTCTACTAAAAATACAAAAAATTAGCCAGGCGTGGTGGCGGGCGCCTGTAGTCCCAGCTACTCGGAGAGGCTGAGGCAGGAGAATGGCGTGAACCTGGGAGGCGGAGCTTGCAGTGAGCCAAGACTGCGCCACTGCACTCCAGCCTGGGCCACAGAGCGAGACTCCGTCTCAAAAAAAAAAAAAATACAAACCTGAAAGAATGCATGCTCCATTTCTGCAAAATCATTGAAAATACATTTCTAATACTTACTTTGAAACATTCTTATTAATTTAACCAGCACAGACAGATTTATGATAGTAACAATTACGTATAATTATGTGTTAAATGTTTAGAAAAGAATTATACAGATCCATTAAATTCAAAATAGTCTCAAAGAAGATTTTTATGAACAACTCTCTGACAACAGGGAAAAGGTCTTAGAACTTCATTCAACTCACCATAGTAATGATACAGTTTCCTTTAACGAAGTACATTGCTAGTGAAAGATGCTGTCATCTGACCAAAAATTTAATCTGTGCAACTTATTAGTCACCTGCAAAGCTGGTACCAATTAAGTTATTTCTTCAACAAACAAACAAAACCCAAAATCCCCAGTAAAAAAGAATTCACATAAACAGTGACTCACAAAGCAAATAAAATAATAGCTCTAACCCAGGTCTGTCCACTTTATCATCAGCCAGCCAGGATGAATATGCTCAACAAAACTAAATTTTTTATATTTGATGGTGAAAAACTGTCAGCTGATAGTCACTATTAATACTAATACATTTAACTTACTGGAATATTTTACTCAAAAGGGTGCTTTTGAGTAAATACTTTGCTATTACAAGTCATTTGCTAAAAGAAGACTGTATAAACATAAAAACTCTCAGCATCTTCAGTTAGAAAGGATTATAAGTATTTTAAACCATAATTATCAGACACTCAAAAAAGCTGGTTTTTGATTGTGCCATCACCTCTTTAGAAGTAAAATACTGAGTTAAAACAATGCTAATGGTCAAGGAATCATTAAGAAATGCTTCATCATAACTTTCACAGTGGGTGGGCTGTAAAATGATCGAGAATAATATGCTGCATTCCATGGCCACTGAGGTCAGTTTCTGCATACAAATCTTTGCAGGAAGAAAAAGGCCTTCAGAAAGTGGGCCATTCATCTGAACCAAGTTCAGAGAATTTCCAGCACGGTGAAAAGATATGTTATGCAAGCACATAGATGTATTCAGTGGGGGCAGACAGAACCAGCTACATGGAGACTACAAAGGAGCCCTCCCATGGCTCATGAATAAGTCGAGGAAATGATCAGAAAAAAAAAAGGAGAGAGAGATGTTTAGACAGATGGCCCACTTAAAATGCCTGGGACAGGGCATAAGCAATTTTAATGAAACTTTAGATCTAGTATATGAATTGTTTCTTATTTCCCCAGGGTTGGAGAAGGGGAGGAACAGCTCCCAGGGAAGATAAAAATTCAGCAATTCACTGGAAAACTCACTTTTAGCACGTCGAGATGGAGGAAGAGTTAAGTACAAGTTTTAGTAGTTTTTTTACTAGTGTAATAAATTCAAAAAAAATTCTTCACAGAGCCATCAGTTATTAAAATGAATATAAAAAGCATAGAATGAACAGATTAAAGGAATTTTAAACAGAAGTCTACTGCCAAACCAAACAAAAATCTAAGCCTTATTATGTGAGAACTTACAACACTCCAACATTAAAGTTCATCACTGCAGAAGAAAGATAAAAGCAGCATTTTCAGAGAACCTCTTCAAAGCTAGGAATTGGCATAGAGGAGGATTAGAATTCTGCCTACATGCAATTGAAAATGTGTATGTTCAAATATATTAGATTGTGTGGAAGAGTCTGTATCACATAATCATGCTGAGAAATAGGGAACACCCCCAAGTTTGGTGTTATTAGCATTACAAATAATTACACAAATGACATCTGAATCTAGGATAGAATACGTAATGTTACTCATAATCTCATATATTTAAATATTATGCATACTCCCTTTCCTTCTTCTACCGATAAGGGCTTAAGGTTCTCAATTTAGACATTGGGCATGATTAGCCAGGAAAGGCACTGCGGCACAGCTGTCAACCCAGCAGACCCCATGTCTCACTGACCAAGTGCAGACCTACAAAAGCTGTGTGACCTCCATCCACAACTCACTTAGCCTCCTTGTGCCTCAGTTTCCTTATCAGCAAGACAAAGATAATACGAATGCCTAACCCATATGCTGCTTACATGAGATAAAAGGTGTAAAATGCTTAGAGTAGTGTTTGGCACAAAAATGCTAAATTAGTTATTATCGTTATCATAATTTGGTGCAGAAATATCTGAAATCCCTCTCTTTTGTTTCAGCAACTGTTATTTTTTTTTTAATTTTACTCTTATACAACTAACATACAGTCAAATTCCAAGATCTTAAGTTCCGTCATTCACCCTTCCAGTCACTTGGCTCTGCCTGCCACTAACAGTCAACCAGAGATTATGCTTGCCTGTTCTGAGCTTCACATGAACAGACTCCAGAAAAAAACTGTGGCTTTTTTGACCAATATAATATTTTTGAGGTGCATCCATGTTGTTGAATATTTCATCCTTTTTTTCTTGCTGAGAAGTATTTTATTGCACCAACACACCAAAATGAGTTCATCCTTCTGTGGATGGACATTTTGGTGGTTTCCAGTTTGGGGCTGTTATAAACAAAGCCACTGCAGATATTCTTTGTACATGGTTGGTTTTTCCCCCCTTAAAGAGGTATGTCTTCATTTCTTGTGGGGTAAAAAATACTAAGGAGCACAACTCCTTCATCATATGGTAAGATTATGTTGTGTAAGAAACTGCCAAACTGTCTTCTAAAGTGGCTTACCATTTTGCACTCCCACCAGCAATGCATGAGAGCTCCTGTTGCGCCACATCCTCAGCAGCACGTGGTGTTCGGTGTTCTTGATTTTAGACATTCTAATAGGTATGTAGTGGTATCTTTTTGCAGTTTTAATGGAAGCTTTTAATATTAACAAAATCAGACTCACTAATTTTTCCTTTTATGTTTAGTGCTTTGTGTCCTTGCTAAGAAGTTTTCTGCCTATATACAAAGTTTCAGAAGATATGCTCACGTTTTAGATGTTTTACATGTAGATCTATCTATGATGCATCTCTAACTTTCCCGTGTGGTAGGAGACAGGGGTGAGGCCATTTCAGGAAAATGTGTAGACCAAGTACTGCAACTTTGTTCCTATCAGCTATGCTAGGTCTGATATGGTTTGGTTGCGTCCCCACCTAAATCTCATCTTGAATTCCCACGTGTTGTGGGAGGGAGGCAGTGGGAGGTGACTGAATTATGGGGGCAGGTCTTTCCTGCGCTGTTCTCATGATAGTGAAGGAGTCTGATGAGATCTGATGGTTAAAGAAAAACAAAACAAAACAAAACAAAAAAAATGGGGGTTTCCCTGCACAAAACTCTTTTTGCCTGCTGCCATCCACATAAGATGTGACTTGCCCCTCCTTGTCCATGATTGTGAGGCCTCCTCAGCCATGTGGAACTGTAAGTTCAATTAAACCTCTTTCTTTTGTAAATTGTCCAGTCTCAGGTATGTCTTTATCAGCAGGATGAAAATGGACTAATACAAGTCCCTTTGCATTTCCATAGAAATTTCAAAATCAATGTGCCAATTTCTTCCACATCCTCCCTGAGATACAATCCCAATAGAATTACTACTGGGCCTGCATTGAATCTATATTACTGTAGAGAGAAGTGACATCTTAATATTTTCTCTTCCAGTCCATGAGCAGGATATAACTTACTTCTTTTGATTTTTAATTTATTTCATAAAGTGTGGTAGTCATGAATCCCTTTTGTTAACTTTATGCCTATTTCTGTCTTCGTTTTATTCACCGTATGGCAGACTCCTTAGAGTTTTCTTAGGTAACCAATTAAGGTGTGGAAAGCTCTGTTATTTCTTGCATGCCTTCATACTCTAACTAGTGATGGTATTTGCTTTGCCTGAGTATTTTTATGCTATGTTAAGTGGAACTTTAATTTTCATTTTCCCATTGTTGCTAGTTTATTCAAATACAACTTGCATTTGATTGCCTTTTTATCTTGTAATCTTGCTAAATTTGTTAGTTCCAGCAATTGTTTTATAGATTCCTATAAGGCTTTCTATGCAAACAATTATGTCCTCTGTAAATAGAAATGACTTTACTTCTTCCTTTCTGATTTCTATGCCTTTTATTCTTTTCTTTCCAATTGCACTGGCTAGGATCTCCAGGATAATACTGTACAAACATGATAAAAACAGACAACTTTGTCTTGTTCCCAGTCTTAAGAAGACAACATTAAATATTTTTTCTGAAATTTCTTCACTCTCTAGCCTTTCCTTTTGTCCTTCCTAATACATGCTTCCTGATAACTTATAGTGCTCACAAGTCACTGAGGCTGTCTTCCAAACAGCTTTTTTCTTTTCTTTTCTTTTCTTTTCTTTTCTTTTTGAGAAGGAGTCTTGCTCTGTTGCCCAGGCTGGAGTGCAGTGGCACGATCTCAGCTCACTGCAAGCTCCTCCAGCTCCCGGGTTCAAGTGATTCTCCTGCCTCAATCTTCCTAGGAGCTGGGATTACAGGCATGCACCACCACACCTGGCTAATTTTTTGTATTTTTAGTAGAGACAGGGTTTCACCATGTTGGCCAGGCTGGTCTCAAACTCCTGACCTCAGGTGATCCTCAGCTAAACAGCTTTACTGAGGTGTATGACATTTTTAAAAAACTGCACGTTTAATGCACACAAGTTGATTAGTTTGGACATATGCATACGGTCATTACACTATCACCACAATCAAGGTAATAAACATGTTTTACTTCCAAAAGTTTCCTTTGTCCTTTTCTGTCTCTTCAATTTTTTAAAACACATTTTTCTTTCTCTTTTTTCAGATTGCATAATCTCTATTCTTCTATCTTCAAGGTTACCTATTCCTTCTTCTGCCATCACCAGTATGCTTTTCAGCCTATCCAGCGAATTATCCATTGCAGATATAGGACATTTTAGATCTGGAATTTCCACTTAGTAATGTGTTTTAATTTCCATTTCTATGCTGATATTTCCTATTTTTCCCTCATTTTCACCTTTAATACTTGAAAATGATTTTAATAGCTACTTTAAAGCTCTTACCCATGAAACAAACATTTTAGTAATCTCACGGTTGATTTCTGTTGACTGCTTTTCCTCTTGATTATAGTTGTCTTTATTCTTAGATCACATGCCAAGTAAATGTTTATTGTAAACTGTATTGTGGGGATGTTGTCAGACTTCACTCATCATGTTATCTCCCTCTGAAAAGTACTGATTTTTATTGCAGCAGGCAGTTAAATTACTAGTTACTAGTCCTGAAGTTGTGGAGGCTCAATTTTATGTTGTGCTAGGAACTATTTGGTTTTGCTCTCAATAAATAACAAGTCCAAACATTTATTCCAGAAAGTCTTTTCTCCCAAGGCATGGGCCTTCCAGGGTTTTACTGGAAAGCTCAAGGTGTTTACAAGTACCTCAAATTGATGAGATTCAGATTACAACATTATCATAACCATGGTAGGCAACTGAAATTTGAGCTCAGTTCATTCAGCATTCCAGCAGTTCTGGGATCTTCTGGGATCCCTGGGGTCTTCGTTACACACATTTCTAGGGTCAACCAACAATTTGAGAGAATCTGAATTCACATATGGAACTCTTCACTCTGTTGCTCCCTTTTTGCCATGACATCCCTGCTTAATTTCCAGCACATCTGACAACACTGAACATCATTCTCTGAGACCTAAAACCAATAACTGAGTTCCAGCCATGCCTTAATGCATGCAATAGTGACTGCTTTCAGAGGAAAAGCCACATAAATGTGCATCTCACTGGTATAGTTTTCTTCTTTTAGGGGTCATATTTGGTTGTCCATCGACAGCCTTCAAATAGTTGTGCTTTCTATTTTGTCCAGAGTTTATTTATCTGGAAAGGAATTCATTGAAAATACACTACACTGCCATTGTAGGAACTGAAACTTTTCTGTGTAGTTTTAATTTTATGTCACTTGCATTTCAAGGCAGAAGAGGAAAGAAAAGATGGAAGAACGCGGGTTCACATACATTTACTACTTCCACCTTCCAGGTGGTAGGCCAGGAACACTTGACATTGCTACCCCCAAAAGCTACTCTTGCACTAAATTGAGAGCAGGCATAGAAACATATTTTACAATTTGAAAAGAAATATTCTTAAAGACTCCATCAAACTAGAAGGAAGAAATGCCTCATTTAATTCCTAAAATTTGAACATCTATTATACCATTAGAAAACAAATTCTTAAATACAAAATGCCTAACAGACTATAAACATTTTAAAGTTTGAGATGAAATTCACATATCACACATTTAACCCATCTGAAGTGTACAAGTTAATGGTTTTTAGTATATTCACATAGTTATGCAACCATCCCCACAAGCAACTTTAAAATGTTTTCATTGCCTCATAAGGGAACCATTAGATATGAGAGCAGCTACTCCACATTCCCCTCCTCAGCCCTAAGCAACTGTTACGTACTTTCAATTTCTATAGCTTTGCTTATTCTGGGAAAATTTGTGATCTACTTTGACTGAATTACTTCATTTAGCATTTTTGCAAAATTCATCCATGTTGTAGAAAATATCAATACCTCATTTATTTTTATTGCTGAAAAATATTCCATTCTATGAACATACCACATTTTATTTACTATTATACAATCATTCATCATTTGAAGGACATTAGGGTTGTTTCCACTGGCTACTATGAAAAATGCCACTATAAACATTTGTGTACAACATTTCTGTGGACACATGGTTTCATTTCCCTTTGGTGTATACCAAGAAGTGGAATAGCTAGGTCATGTGGTAATTGTCTAATATTTTAAGAATCTGTCAAATTATTTCCAAATTCTTATCACTGTAGTCATAAATTCCCACCAGGAACATGTAACGGTTCCCATTTTTCCACATCTTCATCAACTATTTACTGTATATTTGATTGTAGTCATCCTCGTGGGTGGGAAGTGGTATCTCATTATGGTTATGACTTACATTTTCCTATCAACTAATGATACAGAGCATCTATTATGGGCTTATTGGCCATTTCTATATCTTTTTTGAAAATTTTTTTATTCATGTCCTTTGCCCATCTTTTAATTGGATCATTTGTCCTATTAAGTTGTAAGAATTCCCTATACTAAAGACACTATTAAATATATATGATTTGCAAATATTGTCTCCCATTTTGAGGGATGTCTTTTCACTTTCTTCATCATGTCCTTTAAAGCACAAGTTTTAAATTCTGAAGTCCAATTTATCTCATTTTTCTTTTGTTGCTTGTACTTTTGACACCTTATGTAAGAAATCATTACCTAACCAAACGTAACAAAGATTAACTCCTATGTTTTCCTCTAAGAATTTTGTTGTATGAGGTATTACTTTTAGGTCTATGCTTTTTTTTTTTTTTTTTTTTGAGACAGAGTCGCACTCTGTCGCCCAGGCTGGAGTGCAGTGGCTCGATCTCGGCTCACTGCAAGCTCCACCTCCTGAGTTCACGCCATTCTCCTGCCTCAGCCTCCCGAGTAGCTGGGACTACAGGTGCCCACCACCATGCCCAGCTAATATTTTGTATTTTTAGCAGAGATGGGGTTTTGCCATGTTAGCCAGGATGGTCTCGACCCTCTGACCTGGTGATCCACCTGCCTCAGCCTCCCAAAATGCTGGGATTACAGGCATAAGCCACCGTGACCGGCCTAGGTCTATGATTCTTTTTTTTTTTTTTATTATTATTATTTTTTTTTTTTATTATTATTTCTTTTATTATACTTTAGGGTTTTAGGGTACATGTGCACAATGTGCAGGTTTGTTACATATGTATCCATGTGCCATGTTGATTTCCTGCACCCATTAACTCGTCATTTAGCATTAGGTGTATCTCCTAATGCTGTCCCTCCCCCCTCCCCCCACCCCACAACAGTCCCCGGAGCGTGATGTTCCCCTTCCTGTGTCCATGAGTTCTCATTGTTCAATTCCCACCTATGAGTGAGAACATGCGGTGTTTGGTTTTTTGTCCTTGCGATAGTTTACTGAGAATGATGTTTTCCAGTTTCATCCATGTCCCTACAAAGGACACGAACTCATCATTTTTTATGGCTGCATAGTATTCCATGGTGTATATGTGCCACATTTTCTTAATCCAGTCTATCGTTGTTGGACATTTGGGTTGGTTCCAACTCTTTGCTACTGTGAATAGTGCCGCAATAAACATACGTGTGCATGTGTCTTTATAGCAGCATGATTTATAGTCCTTTGGGTATATACCCAGTAATGGGATGGCTGGGTCAAATGGTATTTCTAGTTCGAGATCCCTGAGGAATCGCCACACTGACTTCCACAATGGTTGAACTAGTTTACAGTCCCACCAACAGTGTAAAAGTGTTCCTATTTCTCCACATCCTCTCCAGCACCTGTTGTTTCCTGATTTTTTAATGATGGCCATTCTAACTGGTGTGAGATGGTATCTCACTGTGGTTTTGATTTGCATTTCTCTGATGGCCAGTGATGAGGAGCATTTCTTCATGTGTTTTTTGGCTGCCTTATACAAAAATTAATTCAAGATGGATTAAAGACTTATATGTTAGACCTAAAACCATTAAAATCCTACAAGAAAACCTAGGCAATACCATTCAGGACATAGGCGTGGGCAAGGACTTCATGTCTAAAACACCAAAAGCAATGGCAACAAAAGACAAAATCGACAAATGGGATCTCATTAAACTAAAGAGCTTCTGCACAGCAAAAGAAACCATCATCAGAGTGAACAGGCAACCTACACAATGGGAGAAAATTTTTGCAACCTACTCATCTGACAAAGGGCTAATATCCAGAATCTACAATGAACTCAAACAAATTTACAAGAAAAAAACAAACAACCCCATCAAAAAGTGGGCAGAGGACATGAACAGACACTTCTCAAAAGAAGACATTTAGGTCTATGATTCTTAAAGTTCATTTTTTTTTTTTTTTTGAGACGGAGTCTCGCTCTGTCGCCCAGGTTGGAGTGCAGTGGCGCAATCTCGGCTCACTGCAAGCTCCGCCTCTCGGGTTCACGCCATTCTCCTGCCTCAGCCTCTCCGAGTAGCTGGGACTACAGGCACCCGCCACCACGCCCGGCTAATTTTTTGTATTTTTAGTAGAGACAGGGTTTCACCGTGGTCTCGAGCTCCTGACCTCGTGATCCGCCCGCCTCAGCCTCCCAAAGTGCTGGGGTTACAAGCGTGAGCCACTGCGCCCGGCCTTAAAGTTCATTTTTATGTATGGTGTGAGGAAGGAGACCAACTTCATTCTTTTGCATGTACATATCCAATTGCCCGAGCAGAATTTACTGAAAAGATTAATCTTAACTCATTGAATTTTCTTCCTACCCTTATTGAATTCAATTGTCCATAAGTATAACAAATTTATTTCTGGAGTCTCGATTCTATTCCATTGATGAACATATCTATCCTTATGCCAGTACCACTTTTATCTTGATTATTGTAGCTCTGTAGTGTTTTGAAATCAGGAAGTAGGAGCCTCCAAACTTTATTCCTCTTTTACAATGCAAAGGCATTTTCATACGAATTTTGGAATCAAATGTCTATTTTTCCAAAAATAATGCAGCTGGGATTTTAGTAAGGATTGTGCTGAATCTGTAGATCCGTTTGGTGATCAATATTAGGTCTCCTGACATTGAAGAACACAGGGTGTTTTTCATTTAGGTCATCTTTATTTCAACAACATTTTATAGTTCTCAGTGTTCAAGTATTCCATTTCTTTTTAAAAATTTATATGTAAGTATTGCATACTTTTTGGTGCTATATAGAGTTGTTCTGTTAATCTCATTTTTGGCTTGTACAATGCCACTGTATAAAAACAAAAATTGAAGGCCGGGCATGGTGGCTCACACCTGTAATCCCAGCACTTTGGGAGGCTGAGGCAGGCGGATCACAAGGTCAGGAGATCAAGACCATCCTGCTAACACGGTGAAACCCCGCCTCTACTAAAAAATACAAAAAATTAGCCAGGTGTGGTGGCAGGCACCTGTAGTCCCAGCTACTTGGGAGGCTGAGGCAGGAGAATGGCATGAACCCGGGAGGCGGAGCTTGCAGTGAGCTGAGATCATGCCACTGCACTCCAGCCTGGTCGACAGAGCGAGACTCTGCCTCAAAAAAAAAAAAAAAAAAATTGGTATCTGTATAGCACTCTTGTGTCCTGTATCCTTCCAGGACTCATTAGTTCTAACAGATTTGTTTGTGAATTCCTCAAGATTTTCTGCATATAAGATCATGTCATCTGCAAAAAGAGGTAAGTTGACTTCTCTCTAATCTAGATGCCCTTATTTTCAGGTGTGGGTTTATTATAGATGCTCCTCATCAGTCTGAGGAAGCTGCCTTCTATTCCGAGTAGGCTGAGTGTTTTCATAATGGAAAGCTGTTAGATTTTGTCAGATTTTTTTTTTTTTTGCATTTGAGATAATCCTCTGGTTTTTGTCTCTTATTCTATTAATATGATATATCGCATTGATTGACTTTTGTATGTTAAACCAACCTTGTATCCCTAGGAGAAACCTCATTCGGTTATGATGTATATCACCATATATATTCTTGGATGCAGTTTGCCACTATTTGGCTGGGAATTTTTGCATTAATACTTAATGAAGGATATCAACCTTTAGTTTTCATCTTGCAATGACTTTATCTGGTTTTGGAATCATGATAATATTGGTCTTGTAAATTGGGATTTTGGAAGAGTTTGTGAGGATTAGTATTAAGTAATTTTCCTTTAACTGTTTTAACCAATGAAGTCATCTGGTCCTGAGTTCTTTCTAAGAAGTTTTGCAATGATTAGTTCAATCTCTTTACTTACAGTAAGTCTATTCGGATTTCCTACTTTCTCTTAAGAAAGTGTTGGCAGTCTGTATCTTTCTATGAATTTCTCCACTTTATCTAAGTTATCTTGTTTATTGGTAAACAATTGTTCACAGTATTCCCTTATGATCATTTTAATTTCTGTAAGGTCGGTAGGCACACCCCCTATTATTCTTGATTTTACAATTTGAGTTTTCTTTTTCTTTTGGTCAGCCTATCTATAGGTTTGTCATTTCTGTGATCTTTCCAACAAACATATTTTACTTTTATTGATTTCCTCTGTTGTTTTCTAGTATCTATTCGTTTATTTCTACTCTAGTTTTCAGTATTTTATTCCCTCTGCTTTTGTTTGCTCTATTTTTCCATGTTTCCTAAAGTGGAAGATAAAGTAGTTGATCCTTTCCTTCTATCCTTCCCTTCCCTCCCCTCCTCTCCTCTCCTCCCCCCTCCCCTCCTCTCCTACCCTCCCCTCCTCCCCCCCTCCAACGCTTCCCTCCCCCCTCCCCTCCCCTCCCTTCCTTCCTTCCCTCCTCCCCCCTTTTTCTTTCTTTTTTTTTTTCTTTTCTTTCTTTCTTTCCTTTCTCTCTCATTCTCTCTCTCTTTCTTTCTGTCTTCTTGAGACTAGGTCTCACTCTGTCAGCCAGGATGGAGTGCAGTGGCATGATCTCAGCTCACTGCTACAGCCCTGACTTCCTGGGCTCAACCAATCCTCCCACCTCAGCCTTCTGAGTAGCTGGGATTACAGGTGTGTGCCACCACACCCAGTGAATTATTATTATTATTATTATTATTATTATTATTATTTGTAGAGATGGGGTCTCAAACTTCTGGGCTGAAGTGATCCTCCAGTCTCAATCTCCCAAAGAATTGGGATTACAGGCGTTAGCCACCAAACCCACACCCAGCTTTATTTCTTCTTTTATTTTGAGATAGGGTCTCACTCTGCCACCCAGGCTGGAGTACAGTAGTACGATCTTGGTTCACTGCAACTTCCGCCTCCCAGGCTCAAGCAATCCCCCAACCTCAGCCTCCCAAGTAGCAGGGACTACAGGCACGTGCCACCATGCCCAACATATTCTTGTACTTTTTGTAGAGATGGGGTTTCACCATGTTGCCCAGGCTGGTCTCGAACTAGTGGGCTCAATCTGCTTCCCTCAGCCTCCCAAAGTGCTAGGATTACAAATGTGAGCCACTGTGCCTGGCCTCTTTTTTTAATACATGTGCTTACAGCTCTCAATTTCCCCTAAGCACTGCTTTATGTGCAGCCCACACGTTTTTAGATGTTGTGTTGTTTATATTAACCACAAAATATTTTCTAGTTTCTGTTGTAATTTTTTAAATCTATTGGTTATTTGGTAGTACACTGCTTAATTCCACATATGTATGAACTTCCCAAATTTTCCTTGTTTTCTAATTTCATTTAATTTGTCAGAAAACATACTTTGTATGATTTCAATTCTAGTAAATTTATTGAGGCTTGTTTTATGGCCTAGTATACGGTATGCTATGGTATGGTTAAATATGGTCTAGCCTGGAGAATGTTATACATGCACTTGAGACAGGTATATTCTGCGGTCGTTGGAGAGATTATTCTAGAGATGTCTGTTAGGTCTATTTGGTCTACAGGGCTGTCCAACACTTTTACTTCCTTGCTGATATTCTGTCTAGTCGTTCTATCCATTTTTCAAAGTGATGTATTGTGGAATTGTCTATTTCTCTCTTTGTCTCAGTTTTGCTTCACATATTTGGGGACTGTGTTATTAGGTACATATATGTTTATATTTGTTATAGCTTTCTGATGGATTGACCCTTTTATCATTACAAAATATCCCTCTGTCTCTAGCAATGATTTTGTCTTGAACAATATTTTGTCTTGGCAGCTCATGCCTGTAATCCCAGCTACTTGGAAGGCTGAGGCAGAAGGATCACTTGAGTCCAGGCGTTTGAGGTCAGGAGTTCAAGACCAGCCTGGGCAATATAGGAAAAACCTACCTCTAAAAAGATTTTTTTTTTTTTTTTTTTGAGACGGAGTCTTGCTCTGTCGCCCAGGCTGGAGTGCAGTGGCACGATCTCGGCTCACTGCAAGCTCCGCCTCCTGGGTTCACGCCATTCTCCTGCCTCAGCCTCTCCGAGTAGCTGGGACTACAGGCGCCCGCCACCACGCCCGGCTAATTTTTTTGTATTTTTAGTAGAGGCGGGGTTTCACCGTGGTCTCAATCTCCTGACCTCGTGATCCGCCCGCCTTGGCCTCCCAAAGTGCTGGGATTACAAGCGTGAGCCACCGCGCCCGGCCTAAAAAGATTTTTTTAAATTAGCTGGGCATGGTGGGGTACACCTGTAGTCCTAGTTACCTGGGAGGTTAAGGCAGGAGGATCACATGAGCTCAGGAATTAGAGGCAGCAATGAGCTATAATCACACCATTGCATTCTAGCCTAAGTGACAGAGCAAGACCCTGTCTCTTGAAGAAAAAAAAAAATACAAAAAAGGCTGGGTGTGTTGGCTCATGCCTATAATCCCAGCACTTCAGGAGGCTGAGGTGGGAGGATCACTTGAGCCCAGGAGTTCAAGACTAGCCTGGGTAACATAGCAAGACCTCATCGCTATTAAAAAAAAAAAAAATAGCCAAATGTTAGGGCATGCACTCTAGTTCCAACTACTCAGGAGGCTGAGGCAGGAGAATCAACTGAGCCCAGGAGTTTGAGCTTGCAGTGACCCATGATGCCACTGCACTACAGCCTGGGTGACAGAGCAAGACCCTATCTCAAAAAAAAAAAAAAAAAAAAAGAAGAATGCTATTTTGTCTGACATCAGCATTATTAGTAATAAAATACTGATAATAATATTACAAATACAATGTCTGTCTGATACTTTTTTCCACCCTTTTACAATTGACCTATTTATGCCTTTGACTCTAAAGTATGTCTCTTGTAAAGCATATGGTTTGATCATATTTTTAAATCTGTTCTGTCAGTATCTGCTGTTGATAGGCTTAAGCCATTGGCATTTAATATAATTAATTATCCGTCAGGTAGGATTTACATCTACCATTTTGCTTTTTACTTTCTATATGTCATAACTTTTTTCTCTCTATTCCTTTATTATTGCCTTGTTTTAAATCAACGTTTTCTATTGTCTTATTTTAATTCCCTTGACTTTTCTTTTACTAATATTACTATTTTTTAAAGTTATTTTCTTAGTGGTTACCCCGGGCATTACAATTTGAACAATGCTTTCAAGCAACATGGTTTGCTAGTCTCTGCTCTATCTTGTCTTACACATTTCTTGGTATTTTCCAAATATCACAGGATTTATTCACAGAACAAATTTCATTGAACATATTACTGGGGATAAGGCTGAAAAGATGACTAGGTAGCTCTGTAAAGGAAACTGAGGTCTATCCAATGCAAGTCAAATAATCAATATCTAAACATATGCATTTTTATCTTCACTAATCTATTATTACTAAATTATTTATTTTAAAGAAAAGGTAGTTCTAAAGTAAACTGATGAAGAGATGTTAAAGCACACAATGCCCACATTGGTCTCCTAGAAAAGATGTCTAATCTCACTCTAGTACATCTCGTTACTTCACCCATCTCCACGTGCATAAATCATTATGGTCTTCATATATACAAATATAGAAAAAAGCATTATATTGAAAAATCAAATAATGAGTTCAAAAGAAATATTTTCCCATTTGCACCAAATCTATTCCTCTTTTAAGTTTTTTACTTATCTCACTGACAATCTCTAAACCACTTTTAAATCCTTTTTTGGAACAAGGCTGAACACAAATATAATATATACAAAAATTCCTCCATTACCTATAGAAAATTGCCTTACACAGATCAGCTAACTTGGGTTTTTAATAATAATCTTTGTATTATGGAAATTAATCTTTTGACATTTTATTATAAATGCACTGATGGTGTTGATTTAGTTTCAATTCAAAAATCAAGGATTTCATTACCCTATAAAACATATCCAGAGTTCAAACTATTTAAGGGGGGTTAAACAAAATGCAAACATTTAATGCAACATTAAGCATGTGAAATAAAAACTTGATTGCCTAAAGAAAGCATGCTATGCTGTTACCCTGGTGACAGGTTAAAAAAGGGATTGTAAGCTGAATAGCTGTATGATATGAAATTAAAATGTTTCACATTGAACAATCCAAAATGAATTGGGAAAGGTTAGAGTAGAGGAGAGAGAAATCAATTCTCCAATGGCAATGGTGAATGGGAAAGAAGCATGAATAGGATTTGCCAGTGGGGTGCAACAGCTGCCAAATATCCTGCAGCCAAAGAATTATAATAATACTGATGAAGTGTGTAAGAGCTTCTGGAATCATGGCAGGGAACAGAGAAATTCTCCAGCAATAATCAGGCTATTCTGTCTTCCGCTCAGCTCTTACAGTAGGATCAAAATAAAAATATTTTACAACGTAATAGTTAGCAAAAATATGTAAATATGCTTTCTTATCCACTTAGTATCTTGTACTTAATCTCACATAGATTTCTAAACCATCTTAAACACAGTCATATTAAGTAACTGAAAATATCATAACAGAGATAGTAAAAAGTGAGGCAAGCTTAAGTGATAATGATTGAGTTAATGTTTTCTCCCATCTTGTTGCTTTTAGGAGATTTATTTGCTCAAATGAATGTAGATATTTCCAAAGACAAAGAGTGTATACGTACGTTTGTAAATATACACTTAAAGTGCTATTTTTTTATTGTATAGTCAGGTACCACATCACCTTCACTGTCACAGTGAAGTGGCTTATCTAAGAGTATGAAATGAGTTATAAGTTGTTTTATTTTCATTGACGTATAAATGTGTTATAATTTCACATGCTCTTTTAATTCAGAAGACATTTTAGTAAAAGAGCCAGTATGTACCCGTTCAACAATACTGGCTTTTCTTTGGGGATTATTTTCACATGGTTACTTTTTTCTATGTTTCTCACCCCACTCATCTTTCAGTGGTTAAGATCATATTTCAAAAACCTTAAACTTTTATCATCTAATTGAAAATTTAATAACAGGTGAATAAATTCTATATCTGAAGCCAGGAAAGGCCAAGAAAAATAAAGATAATTGTCTCTGCTAGGCAGAAATCACTAAAAAATCGATTCTCCATTTTATCAGGAAGCCAGATGAGGAAAGATAATACAATACAAATGCAGACACAATGACTGCACATACAGAGAACCCAAGAGAAAGTAATTTCCCGTTAAGCTACTGTGGCTGAAAGAGTTGAACTGACACCAGGCTGTGTAGCCAGCCGCGATACTTGGTATGTTCTCCTAAGCCTGAGCACAGAGTACACTGATTCCATGCAGCCAAAGTCATCCTCCACCAAAGGGAGTGCCTTATTTTAACCTTTCAGGCTGAAGTATTTCCATTAATATTATAGGCCATAGTGAAGTTGTTTCTTTTTCTGAGTCTTTAACCCCTGCTCAAATACCAAGAGAGAAATTATGAGGATAAAGTAGAAACCAGAAAATGGCCAGGCGTGGTGGCTCATGCCTGTAATCTCAGCACTTTGGGAGGCCAAAGCAGGTGGATGACCTGAGGTCGGGATTTTGAGACCAGCCTGGCCAACACGGCAAAACCTGGTCTCTACTAAAAATACAAAAATTAGGCCAGGCGCAGTGGCTCACGCCTGTAATCCCAGCACTTTGGGAGGCCGAGGTGGGCGGATCATCTGAGGTCAGGAGTTCGAGACCAGCCTGACCAACATGGAGAAACCCAGTCTCTGCTAAAACTACAAAAAAAATTAGCCAGGCATGGTGGTGCATGCCTGTAATCCCAGCTACTCGGGAGGCTAAGGCAGGAGAATTGCTTGAACCTGGAAGGTGGAGGTTGCAGTGAGCTGAGATTGTGCCATTGCACTCTAGCCTGGGCAACAAGAGCAAAACTCCATCTCGAAAAAAAAAAAAAAAAAAAAAAAAACACAAAAATTAGCCGGGCGTGGCGGTGCATGCCTGTAATCCCAGCTACTTGGGAGGCTGAGGCAGGAGAATTGCTTGAGCCCAGCGGGCAGAGGCTGCAGTGAGCCAAGATCACATCACTGTACTCCAGCTGGGACGACAGAGCAAGACTGTCAAAAAACGAAAAAGAAAGAAAGAAAGAGAGAGAGAGAGAAAGGAGGGAGGGAGGGAGGGAGGAAGGAAGGGAAAGAAAAAAAAAACCCAGAAAGTATAAGCTGTGACTTCATGCAATTCAAATAGCATCAGAGCTGAAAAAGGCTTCAGTAATCATCCAACTCGACACTGCCATTTTTCAGAAGAGAAAACTGAGTTAAAAGCTGAATCACTTTGCACAAAGGCCTGTAGAACCTGGAAACACGGCAGTGCGGCTGGGTCCATATCCTGACTCCTGACACCTCGCCCAGCGCTCGTCCCATCCACTGCACCATGCCAACTGCTCTGACAATTCAATGCCATACGAGGGAGCCAAAAGAACCAAAGGTGACTCTAATTTTCCCAACCTGAATCACTGAAAAGAGGAAATGCCATAAAGGCCATAGAGAATTCAGCGTATGCATTTTCAATATTTAAGGGATGTGGAGTACACATCTCACCCTGCAATGCCAGTGACCACTAGTATAACATGAACTAATGTAAATTCATTCTCTGGATTTGTCGGTTCTATCAGAGAAAGATTTTCCATCATATGTGAAATTATTAAAAGATATTAACATTGTATAGTCTCTGAAAACCACTTTTTCAAAGAATATTTAATAGGGGAAACTGATGACAGCGTAATAATGCATTTTTTAAAAAGACATCCTTTTAAGTAGAATGGCCCATTTTCTGATAAAATCAAAGTAAGAGTAGATTATGTGTATACACAGAAAAAGGTCAGTCCTCAAAGGGGATGCTGGGATTTGTAATCTCCAGTTTCTCCCTTCCATTCTTTCTTGAACCCCCACCAATCCGAAGTTAAGCCCCACTTTCCATGTGCATCCCCTAAAACTGCTCCAGTCAGGTCTCCTGCGACGTCCACATTGTTCAAAGGTCAATGGTCATTCTCCATCCCATTTGACAAACTGCAGTGGAACACTCCTTTCTCCCTGCTGCCCTTTCTTCATTTGGCTCCCTGAACTCCACCCAGGCCTAGTTTTCCACCTATCTCCTTCTCAAGTCTCCTTTGCTGAATCCTCCTCATCTTTCCAGCTTTCTCATATTGAAGAGTCTCAGGGCTCAGGCCTAGGACCCCACCCTCTCTGGCATCAGCTTCCCCTTTTACTCCCTTATAGTCAACTGCAACACTGCAGCCAGGAAGATCTTGTGAATACACATGTTGCTCAAGCTCTTCATTGCTCAAAACCTTGCAATGGCTCCCCACTTCACTCACAGTAAGAGCAGGAATCCTGACAGTAGCCCATCTGACACAACTCCATTTCCTACTGTTCTGCAGCTCGCTTACTCCTCTCCAACTGCATTTAGCAGACTAACATACTGAGCCTCATCCTTCATATCTTCAGAACCTCTTAATTCTACATGAGATGAAAACTGTATCGGTTTCAATCAGGGTTTCTGTTACCCACACCCAAACATCCCAAGTGACTCAGGAGGTAATATAACTGCCACTCTAGAAACAAGAGAAAAGTTACTATAATGGGGCATGCCTATAGTCCCAGCTACTCAGAAGGCTGAGGTGGGAGGATTGCTTGAGCCCAGGCGTTTGGGGCTGCAATCAGCTATGTTCACGCCTTGGCAACATAATAAGACTCTGTCTCTAATTAAAAAAAAAAAAGCAGGGATATGCAAGTCAATAAATGGAACTGATTCTACTGGTTACTCATACGAAAAAATAAAATCAGATCTCAATCTCGTATCATCACACATAATAAATTTGAAATATGAAATACCAGTGTAATAAAGGAAACTTCTAAAAGACCAGAAGTAAAAATATAACTAAATATTTTACAAAATCTTAGGTAGAAAATATTGCTTTATAAGCATAAAAGCAAAATAAAAACCCACAAAGAAATAAATTTATTAAATAACATTAAAACAAACTGTAATGGTGTCCTATTTGCTGGAATATAACATAAAACATCTCATTATTTACTTCACTGAAGATAACTAGACCCCGATTTTTTCTTTCTTGTCATTATTTATGTATAGCTATTGGTATAAAGAAGTAAAAAATACGACTTCTTATTCTTGATGGTTTCCTTTCGGTTTATTCATAATACATTTACTTAGTTGTGTATTACAATATATTATAGATTCTTTTTTATTTCTTTATAACAAATGAGGTAAAGAATCTGGATGTTGCAACATAATTATACAATAACAATGATTCTCATATGAAAAAGACAGAATATAGATTACTCTCATTTTATAGGTAAGCTTAAAGTAAAATACATACCTAAGGTCACATTACTAATAAGTGGTAGAGTTATGACTAAAACCTAGATTTATAACTCTAATTCTAGTTTTGCCACCATATCACAAAATGTATTTACATGTTTATACATATTATATGGTTTGGTTCTATGTCCCTGCCCAAATCTCGTGCTGAATTTTAAGTCCCAGTGTTGGGGGAAGAAACTGGTGGGAAGTGATTGGATCATGGGGGCAGATTTCCCACTTGCTGTTCTCATGATGGTGAGTGAGTTCTCACAAAAAGATCTAGCTGTTTGAAAGTGGGTAGCACCTCCCACTTTGTGCTCTCTCTCCTGCCACCCATGTGAAGATGTGCCTACTTTTCCTTCACCTTCTGTCAAGATTCTAAGTTTCCTGAGGCCTCCCCAGTCATGCGGGACCATGAGTCAATTAAACCTCTTTTCTTTATAAACTACCCAGTCTCAGATATGACTTTATAGGTATGTAAGAATGGACTAATACAACATACCTATACATAGATGCAGGGGTGCGTGTTCATGTGTGCAAGCACGCCCACGTGAATAAGGAAGGCAGTGGGGAGAGGGAGAGAGAATATATATAACTTGTGTGTATTTCTGTCTTGCCAACCTTGGAATTATAAACACATACTAATTTGGGGGGAGTAGGCTAGAATGTTTCATAAACACAGCAACTTTCCAAATCACAAAGAAGAAACCCATGTCATAATGTCCATATAAGTGAATTCCAAGTGGATTAAAGAGATCAACATTGCAGGTCTTTTTCTAACTGTTTGCTTAAAAATAAGTGATGAGGATTCTAAACACACCCTCCATAACCTGTATGGAATGGCAAAATGGGTGAAGGAAGAAAGAAGAAAACAAAAACAAGTCAACCAAATGTAATGAATTTACTATATATCTGCAATAAAAGATGATTTTATAAGACCCACAGGGTCAACATTTCTTTTCAAACATCTTAAAATATATTTAACATATGAAAAGAGATAATGCTGTCCACAGTCACCTCAGCAGGGCTCAATCCTGAGAACTGACCTCTAAAAGGGAGTCAAGGCTTACTCTAAGCCACGCCCCCTGCCTGATTCTTAAAACCTGCAAAGTAACAGGAATGCAAAGCAGCCCTCTA
Source organism: Symphalangus syndactylus (assembly GCF_028878055.3). Classification (NCBI taxonomy): domain Eukaryota; kingdom Metazoa; phylum Chordata; class Mammalia; order Primates; family Hylobatidae; genus Symphalangus; species Symphalangus syndactylus. Next base: position 19,969,852 of record NC_072437.2, read on the forward strand.
CTAGGGAAGGACGATTTAGTCACCAAACATTCTACTACCAAGAAAGTTGGCTGGCTCAGCCCTGGAAATGGTGATCATTACAATGATAAGGCAAATAACTCAGCAGAAAGATAATAACTATGAAGTTAGGAAGACTGAATGATGGAAGGAAGGATAAAGCACAATCTGTCCAGCTACAAAAACCTAACAAAAGAAAGGAATGGATGAAGAAGTAACACTGGAGAAGGGAGGAAGTAAAGAAATTGAGAGAAGGCAGAACAGTGTCTTCACTAGTGTCTGAGATGCCTGGAATGACGGGTGGTACTCGAGCCAGGGTAAGTTATCCTGATTCTCAAGAAAGCTGAATCCAGATCCAAGAACAACATTTGGATCTAAGGAAAACAGACATTTTGAGCAAAAATAAAGATTACTAAAAATGATTAAAATGTTACCTTTATTATTTTTTCTTCCAATCGTTACCAGTTAATGAAACAAATTATTATATCAAACTACAATGTCAACAAAATCATTTTAGCTTTTAAAAAAAGTGATCGTTTAATATAACTAGCTTTTAATGATTCATTTCTGTCAATATAAGTGTTTAAGAATAATTATTAAAAAGAAACCTTCATGGTAAGTCAGTAAAAGATTGAGTTCACCAAATTTATTTTATAGTCATCCCCAAAAAAATGGCTATTGTTTCTGACATTAACTTTTCTTTTTTTCTAAAATGTACCACTATCATTTTACTATCCAAATACTAGGGGTATGTATTATTAATGTGTTTTTCCAAGTCATAAATGATGAAAGAGTGAAACCCATAGAGAAATTGGGAAAATAAGATCAGCAGCCAAAACAAGCGACACAAAGGAAGGGCTGTGGGCTACTGGTTTGGAAGCAAAAACATTTCACGAACACACCCATGACAAAGCAATACAGAGCCACACCTGGAGGGTGACTCTTAGACTCCATTCCCAAGCCGATTGTGAAAACATGACTCTAACGCCAAAATGTGAAGGTTCAAACACCCTACATCAGCTTTCATGATGTAGGTGTCAGGGACCTCCTCAGTAAGCAAGCCAGAAACGTAGCTTCACTTAGCTAAACAACATTATGCTTTGTGAAGAACAGTATATTTACTAAATGTTTACAGCTCTACACTGTTAGAGGGTGTAGCAATTTTACAATAAACTGATAATACTAAATAAGTGATAGTACCTTTTTTCAACAGAAAATAAACACCAAAAATGAACAATTGCTTGTTGTATAGAAAATAAATGTGCAATTATCTGGATAAGTGAACTTGCAGTCTACATATTTCATAAATACACATTTTGTTTCTAATTTCTAAAAGAAAATGAGTTCAAAAATAAGATACTTAAATTTTTTAATGTAGCAATTACCACATTTACAATTTTAGCTAAAAATTAGCAGAAGACTATAAAGTAAGATTGCTTCTTAACCTCCACTTTATAAAGCAATTGCCCTAAATATTTCAACAATCTCTAAGGAATGTTGTGTTTGAACTATCAAAAACACTACAAATCACAATATACTGTACTCTGTGTTTCCCAAAAGCATTCATTGGAATATTAATTTTTCAAAGAGCTTTTAGGAAAAAGGTTTTCACAAGAAAAAAAGAGTGTAGGTAAGAATCCAACTACATCCTGCTCTTGAGTTTCAGAATGCATTTTAGTATATAGGAATACCTTGGAGATACTGTGAGATCAGTTCCAGACCACTGCAATGAAGCAAGTATTTCAATAACGCAAGTCACATGAATTTGTTATTTTTCCAATGTGTATAAAAGTTATGTTTACACTGTATTGTAGTCTATTAAGTGTGCGACAGCTCTTAAAAACAATGTACAAAGCTTAATTAAAAAGTAGTTTAGGCTGGCGCGGTGGCTCACACCTGCAAACCCAGCACTTTGGATGGCCGAGGCAGGCGGATCACAAGATCAGAAGATCGAGACCATCCTGGCTAACACAGTGAAACCCCGTCTCTACTAAAAAATACAAAAAAATTAGTGGGGTGTGGTGGCACGCACCTGTAGTACCAGCTACTTGGGAGGCTGAGGCAGGAGAATTGCTTGAACACAGGAGGCGGAGGTTGCAGTGAACCAAGATCGCACCACTGCCCTCCAGCCTGGGCAACAGAGCGAGACTCCGTCTCCAAAAAAAAAAAAAAACTTTATTAGTAAAAAATGCTAACCATCATCTGAGCCTTTAGTGAGTCATAATCTTTTTGCTGGTAGAGGGTGGCTGCTGACTGATCAGGCTGATGGATGCTGAATGCTGGGGAGGCTGTGGCAGTTTCTTAAAATAAGACAACAATAAAGTTTGCTAAACCAATTGATTCTTCCTCTCATGAAAAGTTTCCCTGTAGCATGTGATGCTGTTTGATACCATTTTTCCCACAGTAGAACTTCTTTCAAAATTAGAGTCAATCCTCTCAAAACTTGCCGCTGCTTTATCAACTCAGTTAATGTAATATTCTAAAATCCTTTTCAATAGTGTTCACAGCATCTTCACCAGAAGTAGAGTCCATCTTAAAAACTTTGCTTTTTAAGCAAAATTTCTTTGCTCATTCATAAGAAGCAACTCTCATCCATTCAAGTTCTATCACGAGATTGCAGCAATTGAGTCACATCTTCAGGTTCCACTTCTAGTTTTCTTGCTATTTCCACCCCATCTGTAGCTATTTCCTTCAGTGACATCTTGAACACCTCAAAGCCAGTTCTTCCAAACTCGTTAATGTTGATCTTTTATTTTGCCCATTGAAGCACAAATGTTCTTAAGGGGATCTAGAATGGTGAATCCTTCCCAGAAAGTTTTCAATTTGCTTTGTCCAGATCCATCATAGGAATCACTATTTATGGCAGCTATCGCCTTGTGAAATGTATTTCTTAAATAATAAGACTTGAAAATCAACATGACTCCCTGATCCATGAGCTACAGAATGAACACTGTGTTAGCAGGCGTGAAAACACATTACTCTCCTTGTGCTTCTCCATCAGAGCTCTTGGGTGACCGGTGCACTGTCAATGCGCAGCAATCATTTGAAAAAATATATGTATTTTTTTGAGAAGTAGGTCTCAACAGTGGGGTCAAAATAATCAGTAAATGATGCTGTAAATGTACATTTTGTCATCCAGGCTTTGTTGTTCCATTTCTAGAGCACAGGGAGAACAGATTTAGTATAATTCTTAAAGACCCTAGGGTTTATGGAATGGTAAATGAGCACTGGCTTCTACTTCAAGTCATCAGTTGCATTAGGCCCTACCAAGAAAGTCAGCCGGTCCTTTGAAGCTCTGAAACCAGGAATTGACTTTTCCCCTCTAGCTATGAAAGTCCGAGATGGCATCTTCTTTCAATAGAAGGCTGTCTTATCTACACTGAAAATCTGCTGTTCAGTGTAGCCACCTTCATCGATGATGCTAGTGACATCTTCTGGGTAACTTGCTGCAGCTTCTACATCAGCACTTGCGGCTTCCCCTCCACTTTTATGTTATGGAGACAGCTTCTTTCCTTAAATCTCATGAACCAAGCTCTGATAGCTTTAAGCTTTTCTTCTGCAGCTTCCTCACCTCTCTCAGCCTTCACAGAATTGAAGAGAGTTAGGGCCTTGCTCTAGATTAGGCTTTCACTGAAGTGAATGTTCTGGCTGGTTTGATCTTCTATCCAGACCTATAAAACTTTCTCCATATCAGCAATAAGGCTGTTTCCCTTTCTTATCATTTGTGTGTTCACTGGAATAGCACTTTTAATTTCCTTCAGGAACTGTTCCTTTGCATTCACAACTTGGCTAACCATTTGGCACAAGAGGCCTAGCCTGCCTCGGCTTTCAACATGCCTTCTTCACTAAACTTAATCATTTCTACCTTTTGATTTAAAGTGAAAGATGTGCTACTTATTCCTTTCACTTGAACACTTAGAGGCCACTGCTTTGTTATTAATTTGTCTAACTTCAATATTACTGTATCTCGGAATAGGGAGACCCAAGGAGAGTGAGAGACACTGGGAATGCCCGGGTCAGTGAATCAGAACACACACATTTGTCAATTAAGTTCACCATCTTACACGTGCATGGTTTGTGGCACCCCAAAACAATTATAATAGGAACATCAAAGGTCACTAATCCCAGATAACCAAAACAGATATGATAATAATGATGAAGTCTGAAATGTAATGAGAATTAACAAAATGTGACACAGAGACAGTGAACACATGCTGCTGGAAAAACAGCACAAAAAGACTTGCTCAATGCAGGACTGCCATAAACCTTCAATCTGTAAAAAATGCAATATCTGAGAAGTGCAATAAAGCAAAGGACAATGAAATGAGGTGTGCCTGTATGACAGCTCTAAGAGGTTTCTAACTTAACAAGGGATTTCCACGTTTATGTAAACACAGAAACATTTTCTTAAGTAATGCATTGTAATACTCCTCCAAACTAGCGCTCTATGGAGCACACATTAAGGAACACCGTTGAAGTCTAAAACTGTGTGCATTTGATTATTACAAAAAAATCACGGAATTAATGAATACAAAAGCATGCCCCAAGTATTTCCTAATGGGCTCAAAGGGGCATATATATTATTATTAAAGAAGAAACAGTCAAAGGGATAAGAATATATCATATTGCTAAGTCTTTAGGAGCTACAATTATGGCTGTCAAGGATCTCAAACTCAACTGCCTACATGGAACTTCTCATATTTTCCTTTCAAAGCTGCTCTTGCACTTTTGTTATTACCACCATCCACCAGGTCTTCCAAGTCAGTAACCTGACTCCTTAATATCTGCTTCTACTCAAGTTTCAAATATAATTTATTTTTACATGTATCTTCCATCATCTTAACACTTCTCATAATACTTCCCACCTCTTTCAAGCCCTTTGTTGGTACCACATTTACAGTTTTTATAAGTTGCATTAAGATATAATTTACACGTATAACGTCTATACATTTTACTTTTTATTTTATTACTTTGAGATAGGGTCTCGCTCTGTTACCCGGACTGGAGTGCAGTGGTGTGATCTCGGCTCACTGCAACCTATGCCTCCCAGGCTCAAGCAGTTCTTGTACCTCAGCATCCCGAGTAGTTGGGACTGCAGGCATGCGCCACCAAGCCTGGCTAATTTTTGTATTTTTAGTATAGACAGGGTTTCACCATGTTGGCCAGGTTGGTCTCGAACTCCTGGCCTCATGTGATCAGTCCGCCTTGGCCTCCCAAAGTGTGGGACTACAGGCATGAGCCACTGCACCTGGCCAATAATATCTATACATTTTAATTGTATAGTCTGATGAGATTGTAATACATTTATATCATTTCTCGGCCTTTTGGCTAAGATCAAGTGATACTGTAATACATTTATATAGTTGTACTTCCATCACCACAATCCAGTTTTAGAACAATAGAACTCATGTGCAGTCAATCTTGCTCCCATACCCAGACCCAGACAACCACCGATCTTTCTTTTGTTCTTTATACTTTTTGCCTTTCCTAGAAATTTCAAATAAATGAAGTCATACATTACATAGTCTTATCTGGTTTCTGTCTCTTCACATGTTATTTCTGAGATTTACACACATTAGTGAATGTAGCTGTTTATTCTTTGTTACTGCTGAATAAGCTCATAGTATGGATATGCCACTTTTTATTTATCCACTCATTACTTGATGCATATTATTCTAGTGGGTGTATAGTGGTATAGATTTGTGATTTTGTTTCTCCACTAACTGATGATGCTGAGCATCTTATCATGAACTTCTGTGCCATTCATTTATCTTCTCTGATAAAAAGTCAAACCTACTGCCCGTTTTTTATTAGATTGTTTAGCTTTTTGTTTGTTTGTTTGTTTGTTTGAGACAGAGTCATGCTCTTACTGCCCAGGCTGGAGTGCAATGGCGCATTCTTGGCTCACTGCAACCTCCGCCTCCTGGGTTCAAGCAATTCTCCTGCCTCAGCCTCCCTAGTAGCTGAAATTATAGGCACCCGCCACCACGCCACCGCTAATTTTTGTACTTAGCAGAGACAAGGTTTCCCCTAGCTCAGGTCTATAATTCCAGCACTTTGGGAGGCCAAGGCTGGTGGACTGGATCACTTGAGCCCAGGAGTTCAAGACTAGCCTGGACAACATGGTGAAACTCCATCTTTAAAAAAATACAGAAATTAGCCAGGCGTGGTGGTATGTTCCTGTAATCCTGGCTGCCAGGGACACTGAGGCAGGAGGATCACTGTAGCCCAGGAACTCAAGGCTGCAGTGAGTTATGACTGTGCCACTGCACTTCAGCCTGGACGACAAAAGCAAGACTTCATCCCTCTAAAAAAAAAAAAAAAAAAAAAAAAAAAAAGAAAAAAAAGTTTACCAAAAAAGCAATCTGAAGAAATCGCCCCACAGGTAGCACCACAAGCAAAAGGAGGCAGGGAGTGCACTGGAAGAGACGATGTAAAGATAGAGTCGTCTGAGTTACACACAAGCATCCCTTTGTTAAAACTGTACAGGTAAGGCTGGGTGCAGTGGCTCATGCCTATAATCCCAGCACTTTGGGAGGCCCAGGTGGGTGGATCACCTGAGGTCAGGAGTTCGAGACCAGCCTGGCCAACATGGTGAAACCCCATCTCTATTGAAAATACAAAAAAAAAAAAAAAAAATTAGCCAGATGTGGTAGTGTATGCCTGTAGTCCCAACTACTCGGGAGGCTGAGGCAGGAGAATGACTTGAACCCGGGAGATGGAGGCTGCAGTGAGCCGAGATTGCACCACTGCACTCCAGCCTGGGCAACAGAGCAAGACTCCGTCTCGAAAAACAAAAACAAAAACTGTACAGGTAAGAAACGTATATGTGTGTTTGTACATTTTACCTTAAAAAATTAACAAATGGGGAAAGTGTCGAGTGGGTAGAGGCAAAAATGAAACAAGGAACGTAGATTTTCTACAGTTGTTGAAGCTAGATAACGTGTGCATGGGTGTTCAATATACTGCTGTTTATCTTGCACAAGTAATTCAAACCATATTCCCAGGTTTATGACTTTAATTATGCAAAGTATAAATGATACATGTATGTATATAAAAATACATATATATACACACATATATACACATATATGTATATATATATATACACACATATATACACATATATGTATATATATATATACACACACATATATACATATATATATACTTTGAAGAGACTCTACCAAAACATTAAAAGTAATTATCGAATAATTATGGGATTACAGGTAATTTTTATTCTCCATCTTTTTAAGCCCTTTTCAGATTCTTCCACACAGTAAGGCAGCACTCTCTGAAAATAACTTGGATACATTTCTTAAAAATCAAACCAGTCATATTTAGCTACACTCAGAACTTCTGAAATAATCAAGGTCCAAATAACATCTGCAGGTAAAGGAATTAGGATACGAATACTACATTTATCAAAAAAATAATAAAAAATATGAAATTCAGGTTTTAAAACAAAAGCAACATTCTCTCCTACACACATATCCCTCCAGACAAATGCTGTCCAACAGAACTTGATGGAAATACACCTGCCATGGTGGAAAGGCTCTTTGAGATGCCCAGTGCAGGAGCTGCTAACCACGTGTGGCTATGGAACAGTTGAAATGTAGCCACGTTTCAGGTAACTTTGAAAACGTTCTTCCATTTACTTTAATCTTAATTGCCATACATGGCTAGTGCCTCCCATACTAGACAGCACAACTATGGCGGGGGGAAACAACCAAACAACAAGCACTGAGGTGTACAGACGTCAGGGGAGCAAAGACCATTCAAATAAGACAACAAAATCCTGCTCATAGGAAGTTTATATTGGGAAAGAAGTTTAATTTGGGAAAGAAGATATTCAACAGATGCACAAGCAGATTCATGGTTCTACTGACCATTTTCCTCCTCCGTCCAGTTATTCAGTCATTTACTGATATTCTAGACTCTCTCATCTCTCCCTGGTAGCTAACAAACCATAACTTTTAAAAAGATACACTGTAAGCTTCCTATTCTTTCTAGGTAAAGACAACAAGTGAAGAGTACCAACTACACTGAGATTTTCTGAATAAAACCACATTAGCCACTAAGATACAGCCTAAATCCAATTTAGTTTCTCTTCTACCTAATTCTTCAGAAGTAATTTCAGTTTCTGATTTGTGCTTTTCAAAGCTAGTTCATCATCTTCCACCTTTTTTTTCTTTTTTTTAATCTTTGTTCTTCCTCTTGTGAAAAAGTAAAAAGGAAAAGAAACTGAAGTAACAATTTATCAACAGCATGATTCCTTTAAAGGGATTGCTCTAGCAAGTAAACACACATTCATAATAAACAATCCTCTCTCTAGAAGCACCAATGGCATTGAGGTTTTGTTTCTACTTATCCTGACATAAAGCATGTTCCCCTTTTACCTGGGTCACTAGGAAGCTAAAAGGCACACTTGTGCTTCACAAATGACTAACTCAACCTGGTGTTAATTCCTGCTTGTGTCTTCACTAGTTTCTGATATATATTTTTTAACTGCCCAGATTCATTCCTACATTTTAATATACGTCTCCAAATGTTTTTCAAGATAAATAAATAAAACAGAAATCATAAACACAAACTACTCGAATGGATTTCCCATCGGATTTCAGAATATCTTATGTCCAAATTAAAAGGGCCAAGATCCTTTTATCCTTTCTGAACTTAAAAAACTTGTTTAAACAAAATGTAAGCAATATCATATTTATACAGTGTGACTTTATCATACTTCTCCAAAGACCCGTAAGATCTCTAGAACTGAGATCAGCCACATCTTTTATTAGTTATTTCCTATGTAGACTGGATTATCAATATTGTTCTGCTTATTTATTCTGTTTTAAATGATCTACCATACCTTGAATTTTCTTGAAAATGTTGTGCTCTTAACTGGAATGCCACAAACAATGATGATGCTATTGCCAATAACTGGTTCTTCTCACTCTTGGTTAGCATGTGTCCTGAGGGAAATCAATCAACCAATCAATCAATCAATCAATCAATCATTTATGTTAACATCTGTCCTTCTCTCCTATAGAATTACCAGTCAAATACCAAAAAACAAGTGTTTTATAGGGCATCTATTATGCAGCTAGGATTGTACTAGACACTGAGGTGTGTGGACATTGAGGAAGCAAGACCATTCAAATAAGACAACAAAATCCTGCTCACGGGAAGTTTATATTGGGGAAGAAGTTTAATTTGGGAAAGAAGATATTCAACAGATGCACAGAACAAAAACAATTAAAAAGAAAAAACCATCCACACAGAGATCTCCAGGAAAAGCATAAGCTCCTCACATCTGCTTCTCTCTGTCCTTTCCCAGCCCAGCTTCCCTGCTGAGGGAAGTGAGGATAGCGTGCAAGAAGCCCCCGTCCCTGGAGAAAAGGAGAGCGGCTGGTCAAGGACACAGATGAGGCCATGCTTTCTAGTGCGAAGATCCAAAGAATATCACGCCGTGATTCTTCTGCCTCTCTGCATGAATCCCAATCAACCAACCAATCTCTCTCCTCCTCTCACTCACACTATCTTCCTACCATTACACAGCTGGACCTGGGATAGTCGGCTGGCCGCGAAGGCCTGGGGTGAGTGACTGATTGAAGAATTTGCATAATTCTTCAAGAAGGTTGTGAGTCAAGACAGGATTCAAATACTCCAGGGTGTATAGGTTAACACATCCCTTGACAGCTCTGTAACTTCACCACAAATCTAAAACTATTTGTTTACCAGAGTACTACATACAGATAGTAGAGTATTAAATGGGACAGTATGAGCAACTTGAATGCTGGCTCGTCAGCCATAAGGTGCTACTTTTACAGTCAACCCTCCATGGATTCAAACAACTGCAGGTTGAAAATATCTGAGAAAAAAAATGTATTGTTGTCTGTACTGAACATGTACAGGCTTTTTTTTCTTGTCATTTTCCCCAAAGCAATGCAGTATAACAATGATTTATATAGCATTTACATTGTACTAAGCATTTTAAGTAATCTAGAGATGATTTAAAGTACAGGGAGGATATGTGTAGGGGACTTGAGCTTCTGTGGATTTTTGTATCTGAAAGGGTCCTGGAACCAATCACCCACAGATACCAAGAAACAAATGTACGATTCAAAAAAAGAAAAAAACTAGTTGCCTAAACTTATTTGGAAGAAATGAAGTAATTTAAACATTATGTCTAAAAAATCACTCAAAATACAACTAAGACTAAAAATATTCAAAATTAAGATACAAATACTTTCAATATCTACAGCACAATTTTCCACAAGGAAGTAATCTTTCTGCTCCCTGAAGGGCAGGGAGAGCACAGGTAATCCACCCTCTTTGAGACAAACCTAGACATTACATAAAACATAATACAAATATGGGATCTACCAACTGGTTCTGGGAATTCCATACTAGATCCTCACGATGGCCTAATAAATCATATTCTTACGGGCATTGGAAAGATCCTCATTTTCCCCTGACACCTAAGCAGTGATGAAAACATCCCATATGATTACATAATTAGTCTATATAAGAAGTATTACAAAAATTTGGTCTCAGTCTTGTCAAAACATACAGTTGAGAAGAACAGTTCTCATAGCGTGACCTGCCAACAACTGGGAGTCCCCAGGAGTCCTTGCAAGGTCAAATGATTTTCATAATACTACTAAAATGTATTTGCTTTTTTAACTCTCATTTTCTCAAGAGTATACTGCAGAGGTTCCCAGATCCAAGGGACACATACTGTGTGATGACATCATTGCTCTCATGTCAACACATAATGGATTTATTACCATTACTTTCAGAATGAATGAATAAATATTTTCAAGTTCCTCAGTTTTAATTTATAATGTGGCAAATATCAATATATATAATCACAAAAGCTCTCTGGAGTGTAAAAATAACCAGTGCTTCTCAAACTTCACCAAACATCAGAATCACCTGGATTAAAGATGCTGTGTGTGCTTCACCAGCGGACTGACTGGTAGAAGGTATGAGGGCAAGGGGTAACAATCTGCATTTCTAACAAGCTCCAGGGTGATGCGGATGCTGCCAGTCAGCAGATCTCACTTGGAATACAACTGTTCTGGACTGATATTTATCAAACTGTGTAAATAAACTGTTTAGTAGTTCATCAAGCCAGTTTAATGTGTCATGTCCAGGAAGCCAAATTATCAGAGCACTTCAAACACAGTATTTTACATGAAAATGCTGTGTGTGTTTACATGTATGCATACTATGTCAGGATGTAAAATGTATTTCTCATGGTGGTTCACAATCAAAGTCCTTTACAAGTCAGTTCTTTAGACACATATGCACAGTATATACCATCAGCAAGGGAAGAGGCAGTGCATTAGGCGAACCCATTCACTGCAAGATGCTCAATCAGTATTTCATCTGGTCTAACCAACTATTAGTGCATGGACTCAGGCAATATTGAGAGAGGTCTCCCAAATAAAATGGACCATCATCATTCATCACATCTCCCAGGCAAACTGATATGATGCACATCAACTTCAAGCATTTTACTGATATTCCACTTCAAAAGCGGCGTTACTCAGTTCCAACAGGCTCTGTGTAAGAAGTCTGATCATAACTGACCTATTCTTTTTTTTTTTTTTTTTTGAGACAGAGTCTTGCTCTGTCGCCCAGGCTGGAGTGCAGGGGCGCAATCTCAGCTCACTGCAAGCTCCGCCTCCCGGGTTCACGCCATTCTCCTGCCTCAGCCTCTCCGAGTAGCTGGGACTACAGGCGCCCGCCACCACGCCCGGCTAATTTTTTTTGGATTTTTAGTAGAGACGGGGTTTCACCGTGGTCTCGATCTCCTGACCTCGTGATCCGCCCGCCTCGGCCTCCCAAAGTGCTGGGATTACAAGCGTGAGCCACCGCGCCCGGCCCCATAACTGACCTATTCTTTTTTTTTTCTGATTATATCTGAACTGTATTATTTATGTATATCTACTTTTATTATACTTTAGGGTTTTAGGGTACATGTGCACAATGTGCAGGTTTGTTACATATGTATCCATGTGCCATGTTGATTTCCTGTACCCATTAACTCGTCATTTAGCATTAGGTGTATCTCCTAATGCTGTCCCTCCCCCCTCCCCCCACCCCACAACAGTCCCCAGAGTGTGATGTTCCCCTTCCTGTGTCCATGAGTTCTCATTGTTCAATTCCCACCTATGAGTGAGAACATGCGGTGTTTGGTTTTTTGTCCTTGCGATAGTTTACTGAGAATGATGTTTTCCAGTTTCATCCATGTCCCTACAAAGGACATGAACTCATCATTTTTTATGGCTGCATAGTATTCCATGGTGTATATGTGCCACATTTTCTTAATCCAGTCTATCGTTGTTGGACATTTGGGTTGGTTCCAACTCTTTGCTATTGTGAATAGTGCCGCAATAAACATACGTGTGCATGTGTCTTTATAGCAGCATGATTTATAGTCCTTTGGGTATATACCCAGTAATGGGATGGCTGGGTCAAATGGTATTTCTAGTTCTAGATCCCTGAGGAATCGCCACACTGACTTCCACAATGGTTGAACTAGTTTACAGTCCCACCAACAGTGTAAAAGTGTTCCTATTTCTCCACATCCTCTCCAGCACCTGTTGTTTCCTGATTTTTTAATGATGGCCATTCTAACTGGTGTGAGATGGTATCTCACTGTGGTTTTGATTTGCATTTCTCTGATGGCCAGTGATGAGGAGCATTTCTTCATGTGTTTTTTGGCTGCATAAATGTCTTCTTTTGAGAAGTGTCTGTTCATGTCCTCTGCCCACGTTTTGATGGGGTTGTTTGTTTTTTTCTTGTAAATTTGTTTGAGTTCATTGTAGATTCTGGATATTAGCCCTTTGTCAGATGAGTAGGTTGGAAAAATTTTCTCCCATTGTGTAGGTTGCCTGTTCACTCTGATGATAGTTTCTATTCTTATAACGATTCTAGCATAATGCTACTCCTGATCACAGGCCAGAGTGGCCTTGACTTCTGCAAGTTCCCCTGCGGCCTGATACTAAGTAAGGCATGTCTTCCCTGGCTCTGACCTTGAGCTCCCTTTGAACGGTCTCCACTGTTTGCCCTCTGGGAGCGGTAGACCAGCTTGGTGTTGAGTCAGACACACTGACACTGCATTCTGGGCTAGTAAGCTAAGGTGAATGTACCTCATTCCCTTTTCTGAGCAGCCTCTAATGTGTAAACCCTGCCTGGCTGCCATGAGGGGAGCTGGGAATGCATGCTGCCGGCTAACCTGCTGCAATGTAGCTCCCATGAGGGCAGCTCCTTTTTCTGTTTACTGATGAATCCTACACACCTAAAACTTGGGGGCGCAGTATTTAAAAAGCTCTCCAATTCTTCCTACCCCTTTTAGCGAGTGTGAACGTAAACCAAGAGTGCTGTAATCGGACACTTGGTTTACCCTCTCCCCCAACCCTGACGGAGAAGACTGAGAGGATGCTGCTGGGTGCATGTGGAATACAGGTGGTGAGGAGCCAGAAGGACTGAGAGCTCCAGCCTCACATGCAGGACACATGCAGCCTCAAGCACTCTTCAGAGGAGCAAGTCACTTGTACTTGTTACAGGTCTAGATGGAGGTCTAACGCTTTCTTCAACCCAGCCTTGGAACGTTCACAGCATTCAAGCTTAGAGCCTCTACTGCGATGTCAACGAGGCTGGGCACAGTGGGCTCTTCAGTGAAGACATGGCTGGAAAAAGCTGCAGCTCTTGGTTTTAAAAGCCTCAGTTTTACCTCTGTATTCCCAGAGCCTAGAGCACAATCTTTTACCCAGTAGGCTCTATAAGTATTTGTGACTGAAAGAAGAAAAACCTTCCTCCTCACAACTAACTCTTAACTTCTTAAACTTTTGGGGGGATAATTTCAAGCAAAAGTCCCAACCCCTAAACAATGTTTATTATCTTCTCTCCTTGTTCATTAAGCCACTAACTACTGGAGTTCAAAACCATGTAACAGCACCTACAAGCTTTGTGACATGCCACTATGACCCTCGTGCTACTGGCCAACCTCGTTGGCATGACGCAGTTTTCAAGAAGCCTGACCTGTGTATTTCCCGAGTGGTTTTAGGTCTACCATTTATTTTTAACAGCTATGTGTTGGTTCCCATTACATGTAGTGTTTTCTGGTTTTTTTGTGTGTTTGTTTTTGTTTTTTGAGACAGAGTTTTGCTCTTGCTGCCCAGGCTGGAGGGTAGTGGCGCTATCTCGGCTCACCACAACCTTTACCTCCTGGGTTCAAGTTATTCTCCTGCCTCAGCCTCCCAAATAGCTGGGATTACATGCACATGCCACCATGCCCGGCTAATTTTGTATTTTTAGTAGAGATGGGGTTTCTCCACATTAGTCAGGCTGTTCTCAAACTCCTGACTTCAGGTGATCCACCCCACTCGGCCTCCCAAAATGCTGGGATTACAGGCATGAGCCACCGCGCCCAGCCATAGTGTTGTATTAAATAATGCAGATAGAGGTCCTGATTCTAAGCCAGGCCCGTTCTCTCTTTGTGGGCTATGGCTTTGTTGACCACTGGCAGCTCTGTCTGTAGGGTAATCTGGCTGGACTATTTTGTTGGGGAATCTTTAGGTAATCTCACCAGGGGGTTAGATTTTTCAAGGATCTTCTACTTTCATGTCTGTGAGTACCTGTCTGCCTGCCAGTACCCTGGGAACCAACTGAGGAACAAAGCTGGGGCAGGGAGTGTCACCACATTTAGTATGTCCATGTTCCCTCGATCCTTTGTCCAACTGTGCCTGGTGTCCCCTGGTTTTTATCCTCTGCAGAGAAGAATCTGAAAGCTTTCACCAGGATCAGGGAAAGAGAGTCGCCTTACTCTGAAGAGTGAGGGAAGTGATACGGAGAAAATTTTACAGAGATTTTAGGCCAATAGTGCTACCTTTAGGAATTTCCCAGGGTACCTGGAGCTAATAATTATTGAGACTTCTGAAGGGTTCTGCAGTGGTAATGAGCTACTTCTCAGTTTCTCCCATTGTCAGCTTAGGATTCAACATCCTTAGGTTACTAAGACAGTTAAGAATTATCTTTCAGCTGTTCATTTTACCAAATGCTATTTCCTTTCTTCTTCCTAGTGGGCTTGTGTCTTTAAAAAACTCAAGTTAGTGGATTTGGGGGTAGGGGGAAACGTGTGTATTTTTAAGCTATCATCTTACCTCAAAACTGGTTAAAGTACTTCCTTTAGCAATTTCCTCAAAAGGAGTATATATGGTAAAATAGTTCTGAACCCTTATTTAACTGAAAACAAATTTGTTTATATTGATGATGATATCTTAGCTGGGTATAGTACTCTTGAGTCAAATTCTTTCCTATGTAGCAGACACTTTCTAAGATTTCTAACCTCCAGTTATAGAGTATGAACATAATTTCACTGTACATTCCTTGCATCTTCTTTCTTTTCTTCTAGAAGCTTTAAAAAAGTATTTGTTTTTTATATGCCTAGTGGAGTTACTTTTTAAATTAATCCTGTCTGAATCTCAGTGAGTCTTTCCAAGAATACCTAAGGCTTTCTTAAGAACAGTGAGAAAAAAATCTCTATTATTTCTTTAAAAGTTATCCTTCATTTCCATTTTTCTTTTCATGAAACTCCTAGTATGCATTTATGTGTAAAATCTTTTGGATCTTCCCTCCATATCTCTTATCATTTTCCACATGATTTCATTCTCTTTACCTCTTTGCTACATATTTTGAGATACTTCCATTTATTCCTTTGAGTCACTAATTTGGATCTTAGTAGTGACCATCCTACCTTCCACATTGACTGCTGAATTGTTTTATTTAGAAAAATCACAGTTTTTTAGTTCATTAAGTCTTTCTCCTCTAATTCAGTATTTTTAAGTGTTCTTCCTATTTTTCAGTAAGCACAGTCATCTGCCTCCTACAACAGCAACTCTAAAACTGAGCACCACCTGTCCTTAGTGAGTCTTCTAGGTCTTCCTCCCTAGATGAGTAATTCTTTTCCTTTTACATCAGGGACTCTGCTCAATATGCAGGCCAAAGAGTTAGGTGGTGGTTTGCTGGTAAATGCTTAACAAACAACTGGGGTGTGGGGGAAGGAGAAAAGCCGCAGGGTACAACCAATTTCCTTAAATACTTTCTTCATGGCTGATTTCAAACTACCAACTTCAAAGAGGATGGCTAATGAAGATGTGCACACATGGCTCTCTCACAAGGCAGCCCAGCTCCCACGGAGAGAGTCCCCGGAGAGGTATTCCAATAGTCTAAATGCTACCTCATCCTTAAAGCCATTCTTTATTCCCTCAAATGGAACTGGGTTTCCAGTGTTTTGTTGTTGTTGTTTTGTTTTTTTCTCTTCTATCAAGATACTTTGCTTACATCTTTACCAGGCACTTACTTTATGCTGTCCTGTAGTATAGTTGGCACTTTACATTATTATTTCTCTCATGATGTCAGCTCACTAAGAGCAGGTAAAATATACCCATCTTTGATTGTCTTCTAGAGCCTATACCAATTATTTGTTGAATTACTTTAATGATTGAATTCAGTCCAAATATCATAGTAGTATTTTTAAAAGTATAGACATACTTGACTAAATTCAGTGGAAAAAAGAGAAGTATAATTAATTATATGCTTTTTGTGTTGAGTGAAATTTTTACCAGAAGATCTGTAACTTCTTAAAAGAAAGAGACAATTCTGACAATTTCTTTCGATGGGGCTTGGGGATGAAGTATAGGAAGGTATCAGAGAAATAAGCTCAAAATGTTCATTAGAGGCCAAATGAAATTATAGTTCTTAAAATATGTTCTTCCTTATGTTCCATTTATTTTTCAGAATCAAGGGAAACCGCTTTTCAACATCCACATCTAAAGAGATGACAAGAATAATTTTTCATGTATCCTATTTTTTAATTTTAGAAGCAATCATTTCAAAGTTTAACTCTAAGAATCTCTAGTAAAACTGGCTTAGTCTACATACAAATAAATGTGGGATAATAAACATATACAATAGAAAATTTTAATGCAGTCATAAAAATAGGTGCTTGCCTGTGAATAGTGCCTAGGATAGCTGGACAGATGAGAAGCAGATGGGGAACCCCAAAGGGGCAAAATGACCTGGCCCCAAACATATGGAGAGGATCCTGGATTAACTGTAGTTACCACTTCCTGCGGTCTCTTGGGCACATATATCAAACAGTCAAAGATGATACAGTTTAAAATATCTAAGACCTGATTTGGGGGGAAAATGGAGAATGAGAAATACAGCAATCTGAAGAAGAATGAGAGACAGTAACCATTCAAAGAAGAACAAACTGACATGAAAATAACAAGAAAATAAAATAAGAGGGAGACAGTAAGAATGGCAAATATAGGAGTGTGTTTCTAAAGTATTTAGAGGCAATATAACAACATGTAGCATACCCTGATTGAAAACGTTTGTGATTTATGAATTTGAACCCCAGCATAACTCAAAGACTACTCAAATAGGAGTTGAATAAGCCTAGGTTCAATTCCTGGCATTATTATCTTACTGGTCATTTAGCTTTACTGATATCTCTGAGCTCTAGTTTCCTCACATGTAAAATGAAGGCTGCAACTAAATAATTGCTAAAAGCAATGTATGCCAATTTTAAAAATTGGTCTAAGCATAAAAAACAAAATTGTGGTGTCCAAGCTGTTAATTCCTTACCAAAAAAGAAATGTAATATATTATATGCATCACAGAAAACTGCAATATTTCTGAGTTTGAAGGGGATCCCTTCTTTAGAGAATTTGGGATATTCTCTATTGTTGGTAATCGTCCAGCACACACTAATCAACTCTGATTAGAAAATTTAAATGCCTCATTTTCTTCTTCTCTGGGATACTTTACCATACATACATACAGACAGACTTATATATAAATGTGTATATGTGTGTGTGTATATATATCTATATATATATATATAAATACCCATACATGCATATAATGTTTGTTCTAAAGGTTCTCTGTAGTTTTTCCCTGTTTTCTCCTTCTGCCCACTGTTTCCTATCTTATCACCATCACTGAATTGCCAGGCAGTCATAAAAACATGGAAGTCCTAAGTCCACTTCAAAACGTACTAAAACTTTTAATTAAAATTTTAGGAAGGACAAGAAACTAAATGTTAGGATCAAAATAGAATGAACTGGTTATCTGGATACATGCAAAAATGATTAAAAATATCCAAAGTAGCAGCCAGGTACGGTAGCTCACACCTGTTAATCCCAGCGCTTTGGGAGGCCGAGGCGGGCAGATCAGGAGGTCAAGAGTTCGAGTTCAAGCCTGGCCAACGTGGTGAAACCGTCTCTACTAAAAATATAAAAATTAGCCAGGTGTAGTGGCACACGCCTGTAATCCCAACTACTTGGGAGGCTGTGGCAGGAGAATTGCTTGAAACTGGAAGGCAGAGTTGCATAAGCCAAGATCGTGCCTCTATACTCCAGCCTGGGCGAAAGAGCAAAACTCCGTCTCAAAAAAAAAAAAAAAATCCAAAGTAATCCTTTCTTATCAATACTATGGATAAGATTTTTTTTTTCATTAATCAACAAATACTTAGTATCTACTATGTTTTGTGCTAGGGATAAAATGAAAAGCAATGACGTAAGGGGTTCTTAGCCTCATTAAACCAACAAATATTAAAAGAACAGTCACAAAAGTATAAAACTACTATCCTGGTTGTATTTTATTTTGTATTTTTAAAAATTCAAAAGTTTAGGAAAAACAGCCTAATAAATCATTAGTTTTTAAGATCCCAAATTAGAGCCATTCTTCATTTGCCTTAATACTAATGATAAAACTCTATAACACTAAAGTTTTAAAACAATATTCAAATCAGTTATCTCTGTTGAGTCTTATGAAAACTGTTATTATAAATTCTGAATTGAAAACTGCTTTATAAATGCACCCAACAACTCAACGACATCAACTTGACCTGAATCTATATATAGCTCCTAATATGAATGTGAGTCATTTTACATTAAAACACTTTAATGGATATAAAGAACACTTGAAATATAGGACAGACTATCTAACTTTCATACCTCACTAGCTCATTAAAAATGTAGGTAGAGGCTTTCACCTGAATAACATTTCTATTAAGTCTCATCTAAATTTTGTTTATCTTTCAATATCTTATGTTAACTATGTTTTGAATGCTCACTAAAGGGTTTTCTCTATCTCCCATTTGATGAGCAATTTTTCTACTACCTGGAAATGCTCGCTGATAACTTTGCAGTGTTAAACTTCACATTCCACTCATTACTTTATTGAAAACTTCATTTTTCAGAATAAAATCATCATCTTCCTAGATTTTCATTAATAGGACTAGAATCTGGTTTTCTGAAATTTTCAGTGCTATTTTCATTAACGTATCTCTTAAAAATCACTTTAGAAGAGTTCCTTATATACTCACCTCAGTAGAAAATACAAATCTGATTTGATTTTCAGAAACCAGAAAGTCAGGGAGGCTAATGATCTATCTACATGTTTTGCTCCAAAACACTGGACTCATAGAACAATCCACATGGTTGAATTCTGCACTCCACAAGACTGCAGATTATCACACTCATGAGTCACCCATAAATATGCAAAATCATGAATGTAAACAGTCTTGCATGTTCTAAAAATGCTAATTAAGTACAATATGAGCCAAAAGGCCTTAATTTCAAAATAGAATGAAATTATGTATTACAATAAAGTATAAAAATAACAACTTTAAAACACTAAAATATTTTAATGCATACAAACCTTTGAAGCCATCAGGATACACATCAGAGAGAAATTTAGTGCTGATGTCTCCTTTTACAAAGCGTGAGTTGACTATCACCTCTCGAAGTAATGCAATATTATGTGTAACACCTAAAAGTAAAATGATATCAAATTGAAGAACAATGAATCAGTGAAAAGTTGAATTCTGATAATCTGGAGAAATTTATCATCATTGCTCTATGACCTAGCAGAAACCATTCAAGATTACTTATTTCCTTGAATCCTATTAACAACAAAAAACATCTGAACTTGTGGTATCAATAAAACACTAAATATAAACTTAAGAAGCTTGGTATTGCCAAGTCAAATCAACGGGCTGTATTAGGGTGGTGCAAAAGTAACTGTGGTTTTGGGCCGTGAATTTTAAATCATTAAAACTGGGCTCAAACACATCTCTATTAATCAAAATAGG
Organism: Symphalangus syndactylus; assembly: GCF_028878055.3. NCBI lineage: Eukaryota > Metazoa > Chordata > Mammalia > Primates > Hylobatidae > Symphalangus > Symphalangus syndactylus. The sequence goes on from NC_072437.2 coordinate 19,990,025, forward strand.
AACCATTACATCAGCTCCCTTTTCTCAATGAGAAATAAGTTTGTTTATTCCTGTAGCATAAAAATCCATGCTTCGGGATTTGACGAACTCTTGGAGAGCATTTTTTGCATCCTGCTGGTTGTGGAAGCGTTTTCCCTGCAAAAAGTTGTTGAGATGCTTGAAGTGGTGGTTGGTTGGCGAGAGGTCAGGTGAATATGCCAGATGAGGCAAAACTTCATAGCCCAACTCATTCAAATTTTAAGCATTGGTTGTGTGACATGCAGTTGGGTGTTGTCACGGAGAAAAACTGGACCCTTCTCGTTGACCAACACCAGCCGCAAGCATTGCAGTTTTTGGTGTATCCCATCGATTTGCTGAGCATACTTCTCAGATGTAATGGTTTCACCAGGATTCAGAAAGCTGTAGTGGATCAGACCAGCAACAGATCACTAAACAGTGACCATGACCTTTTTTTGGTGCAAGTTTGGCTTTGGGAAGTGCTTTGGAGCTTCTTCTTGGTCCAGCCATTGAGCTGATCATCGCTGCTTGTCATATAAAATCCACTTTTCATCACACATCACAATCCAAGAAATGGTTCATTGTCTTGTAGAACAGGAAAAGACAACACTTCAAAATGACAATAATTTTTATTTTCAGTCAGCTCATGAGGCACCCACTCATGGAGCTTTTTCATCTTTCCAATTTGTTTCAAATGCCAAACGACAGTAGAATGGTTGACAATGAGTTCTTCAGCAACTTCTCATGTAGCTTTAAAAGGATCAGCTTCAATGACTGCTCTCAATTGGTTGTCATCAACTTCCGAAGGCCGGCCAGTAAGCTCCTCATCTTCAAGGTTCTCATCTCCTTTGCAAAACTTCTTGAACCATCACTGCACTGTATGTTCATTAGCAGTTCCTGGGCCAAATGCGTTGTTGATGTTGCAAGTTGTCTCTGCTGCTTTACGTCCCATTTTAAACTCAAATAAGAAAATTGCTCAGATTTGCTTTTTGTCTAACATCATTTCCATACTCTAAATACAAAATAAACAGCAAGTAGTAAGTCATTAGCAAAAAAACAAAGTGAGAAATGTACATTAAAATGATGTATAACATAACCACATTTATTTAAGAACGTATTCCAATATCAAACAGCAAATTTCAGCAATGCAAAAACCGCAATTATGTTTACACCAACCTAATAAATGTAATTTCAATAAATGGTACAAGAAAACCAGCTAACCATTTGGACCAAAAAAAAAAAAAGTCCAGGCACATGGCTCACACTTGTAATTCCAGCACTTTGGGAGGCCGAGGCAGGCAGATCATGAGGTAAGGAGTTCAAGACTAGCCTGGCCAACACAATGAAACCCCATGTCTACTAAAAATACAAAAATTAGCTGGGCGTGGTGGCAGGCACCTGTAATCCCCGCTACTTGGGAGCCTGAGGCAGGAGAATCGGTTGAACCTGGGAGCTGGAGGTTGCAGTGAGCTGAGATCGCACCACTGCACTCCCACCTCAGCGACGGAGCTAGACACAATCTCAAAAAAAAAAAAAAAAATTAACTTCAACCCTAACACCTAACAGCACAGACAAAAAATTAACTTCAAATGAATCACAAACCTATTTTCATAACTATAGTAGAAAATATGGAGGAAAAAATCTGTTACCTTAAAGTAGGCAACAGATTCTTAGTATACAGAAACCATGAACTATAAAAATATTGACAAACTGTACTTCATCAAAATTTAAGTCTGCTCCTCAAAAGAGGCAACTAAGAAAATAAAATAGCTAACTACAGGCTGAGAGAAAATACTCACATTAAATATATTATTATTATTATTATTATATATTTTTTGAGACAGGGTCTCACTCTATCACCTAGGTCAGAGTGCAGTGGTGCAATCTCGGCTTACTGAAGCTTCAACCTCCCAGGCTCAGGGATCCTCCTGTCTCAGCCTCCCAAGTAGCTGGGACCACAGGTGCATGCCACCATGCCCGGCTAATTTTCTTTTTTTTTTTCTTTGAGACGGAGTCTTGCTCTGTTGCCAGGCTAGAGTGCAATGGCACAATCTTAGCTCACTGCAACCTCTGCCTCCTAGATTCAAGCGATTTTCCTGCCTCAGCCTCCTAAGTAGCTGGGATTACAGGAACACCCAGCTAATTTTTATATTTTTACTAGAGACAGGGTTTCACCATGTTGGCCAGGTTGGTCTCGATCTCCTGACCTTGTGATCTGCCCACCTCGGCCTCCCGAAGTGCTAGGATTACAGGCGTTAGCCACTGCACCCGGCCGCCCAACTAATTTTTATATTTTTTGTAGACACACGTTTTTGCTATGTTGGCCAGGCTGGTCTCGAACTCCTGGGCTCAAGTGATCCGCCCACCTTGGCCACCCAAAGTACTAGGATTATAGGCATAAGCCACCATGTCTGGCCCACAATACATATATTGAACAAGGGAGTTGTATCTACAAATATATAAAGAACACAATACAATTATAAGACAAAAAACAAACCAAGTAAAAAAACACAGTCAAAATGTCCACTAAGCATAGGAAAAATTGTTCAACATCATTATTGTTAAAGAAATACAATGAGATGCCACCAATATACCAATTTACATGGCCAAAGTGAAAAGACAGATAACAGCAAGTGCTAGTCAGGATATGGAACAAGGAGAATTGTCACACTGTGGTGGCAATATAAAATGATACACTTTGGAACAGTTTGGCAGTTTCTGGAAAAGTTAAACATATACTCACTGATTCAGACAACTCACTCCTACGTATTAAGTCAAGTTAAATAAAAACATATGTCCATACAAAGACTTATATGCAAAGGTTAATAGCAGCTTTATTTACTATAATCAAAACCTGGAAACAATTTAAATCTCCATCAACAGGCAAATGAATTAACAAAACTGGGCTTGTCCATACAATGGAATTCTATTCCACATACACACACACAGAGTCAATAACACATGAAATAACAAGGATGAATCTAAAAATAATTGCGCTGAGTTAAAAAAGCAAGACCAAAAATAATGCATAATAATGTATAATTCCATTAATATAAAATTTTAGGACACGCAAACAAGCCTACAGTGACAGAAAGCAGATCATGCGGTTACACTGGGAAAGGGGTAGAGGGAGGGTAAATGGCAAAGACCATAAGGAAACTTCTGGAGGTGAAAGAAGTGTTCAACACCACGGCTGTGGTAATGATTTCACAGGTGTATACGTATGTCAAAACTCATAAAATTGAATAGTTTAAATATCAGAAATTTATTATGTCAAGTATACCTCAATAAGTCATTTTTTAAAGATGCATGTAATCCAGTAGAAAAAAAATTGAGCCTAGTACACAATGACAATTTCAAAGTATAGGTGATGACTGAATAACATGAGGGTTAGGGGTGCCTCCTGCACAGACAAAAATCCATATATAACTTTCGATGCTCCAAAAAAGTAAATACTAATAACATACTGTTGACTGAAACCCTTGCTGAAAACAGTCAATTACACATTTTATATATTATATATATTAAATACTGCAGTCTTGCAATAAAGCTAAAGAAGCAAATCACAAGAGAAAATACATTTACTCTTCATCAAGTGGAAGTGGATCATCCCAAGTCTTCCTCCTCCTCTTCAGGTTGAGTAGACTGAGGAGAAGGAGGAAGACGAGGGGCTGGTCTTGCTGTCTCAGGGGTTGCAGAGGCAGGAGAGGTGGAGGAGGTGGAAGGGGAGGCAGGAGAGGCGGCACACTCTGTATAACTTTATGAATATACTTTGTAATTTTTGTCTGCCTTTTTTGCTTTTTCATTTCTCTAAAAATGTTTCTATATGAGTTCAATCCTTCTTCCACTGTTTGTGTTAGTTTTACTGCCAGTATCACAGAACGGTCCACGTCATAAAATAAGTCAATAGCAGTCTTGAATAATCAGAATCCTTCTGCCGCACTGTCTGATGTGATCCTGTTTTGTGGCACTGCTTCTTCTACGTCTTCTTCCTCATCCTCTGGCACCGATTCAGAAGCATTTATCTGCATCAAGTCATCCTCTGTTAATTCCTCGGGCGTGGTGTCTATCCGCTCTTGGATTCCTCTAAGATCCATACCTTAAAACCCTTCAACCCCCACTCCACCTTTTATGTCAAATCCACAATCTTTTTCATGATTTCCTTGGTTGCTTCTTTCATAAATCCTGTGAAGTCATGCACAACACCCAGACAAAGTTTTCTCCAGCAAAAATTTTGGGCTTGATGGCTTTCACAGCTTTTTATATGACAACAATGCATCTTCAGTGGTGTAATCTTTCCAGACTTTTTCTCTTCCACAGTGTCAATGATTGTTTCCATATAGCTCTGTGTATAATGAGCCTGAAAGGTCCTTACAATACTCTGAGCTAGAGGCTGAATTAGACTTGTTGGGTCTGTGGAGAAGCAGGCCACTTGGACACCTTCGATGTTAAACAAATGTGTTCTGGGTGGCTGGGGCTCTGTCCATATCAAAAGAACTTTAGAAGACAGCCCCTTCCTGGCAAAGTACTTCCAGACTTTAGGGACAAAGCATCAATGGAATCAATCCAGAAAAAGGGTTCTCACTGTCCAAGCCTTCTTGTTGTACAACCAGAAGACTGGCAGCCGGTGCTTATCATTTCCCTTCAAGGCTAGGAGATGAGCAGCTTCACAGATAAGTGCAGATCATAAACCTGACTGCATTTGCACAGAACAACAGACAGAGTTAGTGTATTCCTCCCTGTCTTAAATCCTCATGCTTGGTTCTTTTTCTTACTAAGAAATGTTCCTTGTGGCTTTTTTTTTTCCCCCTCAGAATAAGGCACTTGTGTCTGCATTAAAAACCTGTTCAGCAGATATCCTTTCTCTTCAATGATTTTCTTAATGGTGTCTTAATGCTGCCTCTTGGTTGGCAGAAACAGCTTCCCCTTCACATTTTGTCTTCACATTTTAAAGCCAAATCTCTTTCTAAAATTACCAAATCATCCTTGGTTGGCGATACATTCTCCAGCTTTATATCCTTCCACCTTCCTTTTGCTTTAAGTTGCCATACAACAACTTCACTTTCCCATAGACAGTCATATTCGAGTCTATGGGAATGCCTTTCTTATAGCAATCTTGCACCCACATAAAAGCTGCATCTTCAATATGAAATGAAAGGTGTTTCACAAACAGTGCAAGATTTTCATACCTGCTGGTATAGCTGCAGCAACTGCTTCATGAATTTCATTTTATTTTCTTTTACAACGGTCCTTACATGGGATTCATTTATCTTGAAATGACAGGAAACTACATCTGCAGACCTCAATCTACCATAGATTATCAAGTAATTCAATTTATTCTCATAATGTCATGACTTTTCTCTGCTTCTTGGGAGGACCTCCAGCATTACAAGTAGCACTGTGTATGGATTCTGTCCTGTTATTCAAAGTTTATGGTTTGCACTAAACATGATGGAAAATATGCCAGAACCATAAGCGATGACTTTTTACTGCCATATGCAATTTGCTGGAGAGAGAACTGATCACATGGCGGTGATCAGCATCACACGGTGTTTTAAGCAGATACTCGCAACACTTGAGCTCACTCCAATAGCAACAGCAGGTGGCTATGAAACTATACAGTAGTACAGTATGTACTACAGTGAATCTTCATGTGGTTATGATTTCATGCTGCGTCTTTACTGTTTGTGTACATTTCTCTCTGCTTTGAATGGCACCAGGTATGGTCTCTGTTTGTGTAAGTTTTGATAAACGTTAACTCTTATAATAGATGTGTATATTTTATAATAGCAAATGATGAAGCAGACTAGCATATCTATTTTATGTATTCATGACATACCTTTTTCTTTCTTTGGTACTTCGAGGCTATATGGTTTGTCTGAAAGCTTTTCAAATTGTCACAAATCTTCAAATAATTTTAGGATATATTTATTGAAAAAAAAATCCAAGATAAATGGACCTGCACAGTTCAAACCAGTGTTGTTCAAAGGTCAACTGTAATATCAAAATAGGTAACTGCCACAAGAGGATACTAATAGTGTTGGGAGAGTTCTAGGTTGCAGGAAAGTTCTGTGAAGAATGACGTATCTAATCTTGGTCATCCAGATTACAAAGATGTTACACAGGAATGGAAAGACATGTGAGGAAGCACGTCACATCCAGGGAAGGCAGAAATTACATCAGGCTTCCACAAGAAGAGCAGGTGACTGCAGCATGACAGCTGAAGTCAAAGTAAACAGAGGTGTGTTCATTCCTTCCTATTACTTTAGTCCACTTTTGTATGGTTCTAATCTGTACCATTATGCTGCATAAGAAACCTAGAAAGTATGATTCTGATTTTACTATTCAAGTCTCACAGAATCCCCACTTTTGCAACAATAACCATAAAGTAAGCAAAGAATCAGATAGTCAAGTTCAAATACCAGGTCTGCCTCTTACCTTAGGTAAGTTAGTTAACCTCTCAAAACTTTAGTTTCCTCATTTGTAAACTAACAATAATAGAACCTATTATGCATGATTGTTATCAGGTATAAATGATACAATGCTTAATGCAATGCTGGGCTCTCAAAAAAGAACAATTACTATCCTGTTATATGGGAATAAACAAAAAGCATGAGACAAAATGTAATTAATAAAACATCAGACAGAAGTTTTCCTACATCCTAAGTGTCAGCACTGACCTACCTAACTTCCAGTTTTGTTTTCTGTTAAGAATGGAGCTCCTGGCCAGGCGCAGTGGCTCACACCTGTAATCCCAGCACTTTGGGAGGCCAAGGCAGGAGGATCACAAGGTCAGCAATTTGAGACCAGCCTGGCCAACATGGTGAAACCCCGTCTCTACTAAAAATACAATAATTAGCCAGGCGTGGTGGCAGGCGCCTGTAATCCCAGCTACTCGTGAGGCTGAGGCTTCCCACTTGAACACAGGAGGCCAAGGTTGTAGTGAGCCAAGACCACACCATTGTACTCCAGCCTGGGTGACAGAGTGAGACTCTGTCTCAAAATAAATAAATAAATAAATAAAAAATAGAGCTCCTGAAATCTAAGTTTACACCTATATCTATCTGGAAAGTTTAACTTTCCTATAAGACAATGGTTGGCAAAATATGGCTTGAAGGCCAAATCTAGCCTCCTACCTATTTTGTAAATAAAGTTTTATTAGAACACAGCCAGCCTGGTTTGTTTACATATGACTGTTTTCATGTTGTAACAGCAGAGTCAAGCATTTGTAACAGAAACCTTGTGTCCCACAAAGTCTAAAACATTTACTATCTAGCCCTTTAATCTGAGCAAACCTATCTATATCCATCAACATGTATTCTACACTATTACTCATGCAGACATTAGGTATCATGGGAAGGAAAATGAGAGCACACAATATGGTACCTGCTCTTAGGAAACTGCGCAACTAGTTACAGAATAAGTAAACTACAAAGAAAAACGGGACCTTAAAAATGAGAATATTGTGCTGGGTGCAGCGGCTCACACCTTTAATTCCAGCACTTTGGGAAGTCAAGGTGGGAGATGACTTGAGGCCAGGAGTTCAAGCCCAGCCTGGACAATGTAGCAAGACCCTGTCTCTACAAAAAATAAAAACAGAAAATTAGCTGGGAATGGTGGCATGTGCCTATAGTCCCAGGTACTTGGGAGGTTGAGGCAGGAAGATCACTTGAGCCCAGGAGTTCGAGGTTATAGTGAGCTATGACTGCATCACTGTACCCAAATCTGGGTGACAGGGAGAGACCCTATCTCTAAAAGAAAAAAAAAAAATTGAAAAAAAAAAAAAAACAGAAAAAAAAGAAAATTGCAATCCAGAGAGACTGAATAGTTTACCTAACGATTAGTACATTATATATCACAATAGTTACATATATATAATTATATATAAACAATTTTTAAGATGCAGCTTATTGTGACAGACTGCTAGTTTCTCCTAAAACCTGCTTTTCATTTTTCCACAGTAATAGAATTTTGGTTGAGCAAAAGACACCCAGACACAGACTCCACTTTCCCATCTAGCTTGTAGCTAGGCATGACAAACTAATTCCTAGACAAAGGAAGGTAAGCTGAAGTGATGTATGCAACTTCCGACTCTCTCACTGCTTGCTTGGGCTTCCTTTCTTCTCGTCTTACTATGGGTTTCCTGACATGGCAGAAACTCAGCTTTGGCAATTCAAATGGAGCGGCGCATCAGGATAGGTGTGTGTATCTTTGAATGACCTCATGAGGCTGACTTGCCCTCCTAGCAGCACAGACCAGACAGTTACATGAGAGGTAAATAAACATCTCTCTTATTTATCCCACTGTATTTAGAAATCTTTGTTACAGCAGGTTACCCTGTATCCTAGTACATGTGTCTGAGTGAGCAAGGCACACCTTTTCAATATGACTTTCCATCTCTAAGCTAGCCAATGATAACAGCTTAACATGTATACCCTCCCAGGCATTTTCCTATGCATCTCTTTTATACTAGACCATATCCACAACCATATGGAAAAGCCTGAGCATTTCTGTTCCTGACTCAAGAGATGCTATGTATCTAAATTTTATAAAGGTCAATTCTCAATTTATCAAAACTGCCTCAAAACATTTAGAAAACGTTCACAAATTCAAATTAATGCTATTCCTTTAGCTACACAAAAATTCCATGGAAAAAGTTATACATATCAGAATCAATCATATTGTTCACTATATACATATATATATATCTTATAGATCGCTTCATGTACACACAGTCACACACAGATCTTCTACAGCGCATGCCCATGAGATATACACAGCTATTTCATGCTTGTTCTGTGGGTAATGATTTACTTGGCCCATATACAATAACTATGTTTCGGAGGGCTTTAATAAGTTTTTTTTTTAATGAGAAACATAGTAGAAGGCATATGAAATTTCTAATGACATCAATATACCTAAGAAATCATTGAAAAAATGTGTGTTGCTTTTGTTTACATGAAAATGAAAAGCAATTGAAGGCAATCTGCTAGTATGCTTAGAAAGATCAATTAGGTAGGCAAAAATGTAAAAAGCTCCTTGAAAGAGATCAAGCTAAATAAAATATGGGAAATAAATCCCTTGATCATGTTTCACAAAGAGACAAACTAGAGTGCTTTTGAAAAAGAAAAGAGGTATCACTTGCCAGAAAGGTTCACCTGCATAGGAAATGACAGCTTTGGTGTTCCAGGAAGAGGAAAGTATTTGAGACTTACACAGATTTTCCTGGCTGGGAAGGAAAACAGAAAGATGAGAAGCACCCAAAGATAAGTAGCTAAGGCTATGGTAACATTAGGGAGGAATTTAGCTCACACCTATAATCTCAGCCCTTTGGGAGGCTGAGGCAGGAGGACTGCTTGAGGCCAGGAGTTTGTGACCAGCCTGGACAACATAGACCCTGTCTCTACAAAAAATTTAAAAATTAGCTGGGTAGGGTGGCATATCTGTAGTTCCAGCTACTCAGGAGTCAGAGGCAGGGGGATCACTTGAATCCAGGAATTCGAGGCTGCAGTAAGCTATAATCATGCCACTGCACTCCAGCCTAAGCAACACAGAGAGTCCCTAAAATATTCCTGATGAACATCGATGCAAAAATCCTCAATAAAATACTGGCAAACCAAATCCAGCAGCACATCAAAAAGCTTATCCACCATGATCAAGTGGGCTTCATCCCTGGGATGCAAGGCTGGTTCAACATATGCAAATCAATAAACATAATCCAGCACATAAACAGAACCAAAGACAAAAACCACATGATTATCTCAATAGATGTAGAAAAGGCCTCTGACAAAATTCAACAGCCCTTCAGGCTAAAAACTCTCAATAAATTCGGTATTGATGGGATGTATCTCAAAATAATAAGAGCTATTTATGACAAACCCACAGCCAGTATCATACTGAATGGGCAAAAACTGGAAGCATTCCTTCGAAAACTGGCACAAGACAGGGATGCCCTCTCTCACCACTCCTATTCAACATGGTATTGGAAGTTCTGGCCAGGGCAATCAGGCAGGAGAAAGAAATAAAGGGTATTCAATTAGGAAAAGAGGAAGTCAAATTGTCCCTGTTTGTGGATGACATGATTGTATATTTGGCCAAGTCAATCCTAAGCCAAAAGAACAAAGCTGGAGGCATCACGCTACCTCACTTCAAACTGTACTACAAGGCTACAGTAACCAAAACACCATGGTACTGGTACCAAAACAGAGATACAGACCAAGAGAACAGACCAGAGACCTCAGAAATAATACCACACATCTACAACCATCTGATCTTTGACAAACCTGACAAAAAGAAGAAATGGGGAAAGGATTCCCTATTTAATAAATGGTGCTGGGAAAACTGGCTAGCCATATGCAGAAAGCATATGGATCCCTTCCTTACACCTTATACAAAAATTAATTCAAGATGGATTGAAGACTTATATGTTAGGCCTAAAACCAAAAAAACCCTAGAAGAAAACCTAGGCAATACCATTCAGGATATAGGCATGGGCAAGGACTTCATGTCTAAAACACCAAAAGCAATGGCAACAAAAGCCAAAATTGACAAATGGGATCTAATCAAACTAAAGAGCTTCTGCACAGCAAAAGAAATTACCATCAGAGTGAACAGGCAACCTACAGAATGGGAGAAAATTTTTGCAATCTACTCATCTGACAAAGGGCTAATATCCAGAATCTACAAAGGACTCAAACAAGTTTACAAGAAAAAAACAACCCCATCAAAAAGTGGCCAAAGGATATGAACAGACACTTCTCAAAAGAAGACATTTATGCAGCCAACAGACACATGAAAAAATGCTCATCATCACTGGCCATCAGAGAAATCAAAACCACAATGAGATACCATCTCATACCAGTTAGAATGGCGATCATTAAAAAGTTAGGAAACAATAGCTGCTGGAGAGGATGTGGAGAAATACGAACGCTTTTACACTGTTGGTGGGACTGTAAACTAATTCAACCATTGTGGAAGACAGTGTGGCAATTCCTCAAGGATCTAGAACTAGAAATACCATTTGACTCAGCCATCTCATTACTGGGTATATATACCCAAAGGATTATAAATCATGCTGCTATAAAGACACATGTACACGTATGTTTATTGCGGCACTATTCACAATAGCAAAGACTTGGAACCAACCCAAATGTCCATCAATGACAGACTGGATTAAGAAAATGTGGCACATATACACCGTGGAATACTATGCAGCCTTAAAAAAGGATGAGTTCATGTCCTTTGTAGGGACATGGATGAAGCTGGAAACCATCATTCTCAGCAAACTATCGCAAGGACAAAAAACCAAACACCGCATGTTCTCACTCATAGGTGGGAATTGAACAAAGAGAACACATGGACACAGGAAGGGGAACATCACACTCCGGGGACTGTCGTGACATTGGGGGAGGGGGGAGGGATAGCATTAGGAGATATACCTAATGCTAAATGACGAGTTAATGGGTGCAGCACACCAACATGGCACATGTATACCTATGTAACAAACCTTCACGTTGTACACATGTACCCTAGAACTTAAAGTATAATTTAAAAAAAGAGAGAGAGACAGACAGAGAGAGATTTCACTGTTGTAAAAAGCAAATGATTACCACCAGGTATTCCTATGAAGAGGAATGAAAGGAAAACATGATGGTCTGAGTATGAGCAAAGGAGAAAATGGTGCTGGGTGCAGTGAAAAGGCCAATAGGCACTCCGGGTGTGATAGGCCATGCACAGATTTCACATTCCCATGAGAGCAACTAGAATGGGAAGCAGGGCAGGTATGACTAGATTTATGCAATCCAGAATTACTTAGGCTGCTATACAGAAAAGGGACTGAGGAAGGGCAAGAGGGAAGATGGAAAAATTCCTAAGGGGACAATTGAGGAGACATGCTGAAAAATGGCCAGGCTGGGGTCCACAGCTAGGACACTGACAATACAGATGGGAGAAGTAGCTGGACTTGAGGGATATTCAGGAGGCAGGCAGGGACTGATGGCAAGAACGGGGAGATGAGGGCCAGGTGCAGTGGCTCATGCCTGTTATTGCAACATTTTGGGAAACCGATGCAGGCGGGTCACTTGAGGTCAGGAGTTCAAGACCAGCCTAGGCAACATGGCAAAATCCCATCTCTACAATAAATATAAAAAATTAGCTGGGTGTGCTGACTTGTGCCTATAGTCCCAGCTGCCAGGGAGGTTGAGGTCAGAGGATCGGCTGAACCCTGGAGGTCAAGGCTGCAGTGAGCCCTGGGCCCACCAGTGCACTCCAGCCTGAGTGACAGAGTGAGACCCTGTCTCAAAACAACAACCACAATTACAAAGCATGGGGAGATGAGCACAACACCCAAAGTTCTGGCTCTGCAACATGAGAGAAGTTGCCATTTGCAGAGGAGAAACAGGTTGATTGGAAAATAGCAGATTCATGGACAAGTTAAATTTGAGATGCCTGTGAGATGATGTCTGAATGATTAAGGTTCAGAAAAGCAGGCAGATTTGATGTATACATCAGAAAACAGACATTCCTACTTATGGGGGGAACATCCCGCACATGTGAAGGAATCCAGAACAGGATGAGACAGAGCAATATGCAAATCACTCATATACTATAAGAAATAAAGTTCTGGAAAAAATAAGACTCTAAGGGAGGGATTGGAAGGGATGAAAGTTATTAGACCAAGGTAAATCAACAAATTAATTTACCAAAAAAATTGATCTTATGTACAAATTAATAATTCAGAATATTTCAATTTACAAGTGTTTTTGCAAAACAGTAGGTAAGTTAGCAGGCAGTCTCAGGATTTTTGAACTTCCCTCCCCTGGTTAAATAGAAATAGTATTGTTCATTTTGGGAGGCCGAGGCAGGCGGGTCACCTGAGGTCAGGAGTTGAGACCAGCCTGACCAACATGGTGAAACCCCATCTCTACCAAAAATACAAAAATTAGCTAGGTGTGGTGGCGCACCCCTGTAGTCCCAGCTACTCGGGAGGCTGAGGCAGGAGAATTGCTTGAACCTGGGAGGCAGAGGCTGCAGTGAGCCGAGATCATGCCACTTCACTCCAGCCTGGGTGACAGAGTGAGAGTATCTCAAAAAAAAAAAAAAAAAAAAAAAAAAAAAGACAGAATACTATTAACATATGTACTTAATATTTCATATTTAACTTTACTGGCTTTCGTGTTACAGCCTATTGCTAGTATAAATTTTTTAACTCCCTGTGTGGCCAATGTCAAAATAGTTGGAACCAAACTCTGTCATCAGTAAAATACAATATAGCTTTCAGAAATACTTACTGATAATTTGAACAAAAAAAGAGATTATTTTCTGATGCCCAAAATTTGTGACTGATAATATTCAGAAAGTTAATATGCTTGCAGTTTCACAGGATAAATTATATGTTGTATTTGTCCTCTATATCCAAAGCTGAAAAATAGGTGTTGATTTTAGAAAAATCTAACTCAAAGGAATTAAAAGCAAATATTAATTTACATTTTGGATACCGAAGAACAGAGCCATCAGGCACATACATGAAGCATGGAATTTTAAAAATCTTTCTACTTGAATAGTAAATACAGCATAAAAATACAGACTTTTATCTCACTAAATGATATTTTAAAAATAAAATTAAAACACAAAACCATTTTCTCTTTAATGTTTTCTAAATAAAATATTATATATGACTATGCAAAACTAAATCGTTATCTTTTTTCTTTCCTAAGGCCAATATGGTGAGAGAATGGTTCATGGCAGACAACAAACATCTACGCCTCAACTAACTGCTCCCAAAACGACTGTCCATTCATTAATCCTAAAGCCAAAAGAGGGTAACAATCAGAAAATTATTTTATACCTAAGAGCTCAAAAGATCAGATAGATGGGAAGAATCATTGAAGCACTAAACGGTATCATACAGATTTGAAAGTTACCATTTTGCATTTAGTGTGTTTCTTTTCACATCCCAGGAAAGACAACACTATTTGAACAGATCCTTGTTTAAATGGTATGGGGACAGTAGAGGTATTCTTTGAGAGTTAGTTTACAACTTCAAGGATATTATTAATCACATACTCATAAAAATTATGACTGGGAGGTGTGGACTGGGAGTCAAGGATGACCTCTGGCAGAGTTCACCAGGTCCCATCTGTATGGGAAATCACCACCAGGCCACAGAGAAGAGGCCCCTAGGAGTGGCCTTCCCCTGACTGCCTGCTGGTTCCAAAACACTGCCCAGACATCAGCTAGACATGCTGCCAGGATCAAACAGAGGCCAAAAGCACTCTTATTTCATGAGGATTTTGAAATTCACTTTAACCGAATTACATTTTTGCTTCAAAGCTTCTCTATCTTAACAAAAGTTCACAATCAGCACAGGAAAAAAATATTCATATTTGAATAATTAAGCAGTTACCAAACAAGACAGTAGATTGTCTTCCTTTTTCTACCTTTCATAAAGCAAGTTTTTAAACCTGGCTATCCTTCAGAATTAGCCAGATAAGTAATATGTAAGTTCAAAATCTCAAATGCATCTCTGCTTTTATTCTTTAAATATTAGTGGAGAGTGGGGGTACTTGCTCTTCCCTATTTTTTTAACTTTTTATTTTGAAATTAAATTTTAAATTTTTTAAATTTTGAAATTATTTCAAAATAAAAAAATTCAAAATTATTTTGAAATAATTTCAAAATTCAAAATTTAAAAAAAATGTAAAAAAATAGTAAACAGAATTACTATATATGGAGGTTCTACAAATGATAACATCTTATCACATTTATTTGCTTTGTCACTAATTTTTTCTATTTATACACAGATACATAATTTTCTTTCTTAAACATATGAAGGTAAGTTGCAGACAAGATGTCATTTTACTTCTAAATATGTCAGTGTACATCTCCTAAAAGCAAGGTATATCTCTTCTATAATCACAGTACAAGGATCAAAATCAGACAAGCCTAACACTGCTAACATTGCTATCACCTAATCTCCAGACTTCATTCAAATCTCACCAATTGTCCCACTTATGACCCTTGCTACAAAAGAAAAATATTTTTCTTCTGGTCCAGGATCTAAACCAGGATCACACATTACATTTAGTTGTCATGTGTCTTTAGTTTCCTTTGATCTACATAAGTTGCTCAACTCTTCTTTGTGTTTCCTGACCTTGACATATTTGAAGAGAAGAAGCCATTTATTTTGTAGACTGTCTTTCAATTTGGTTTGTCTGATGTTTCCTCATGATTATATTCAGGTTGTATATTTTTGGCAAGAATATCACAGAAATGACTGTTGCGAGAGGAATGTCTTGTTATTCCTAACAAGCTCCTTTCAATCATACCTGAGTTTATGCTAATGAGATGACTCTTAGAGGATGGGAGCAGGTGGCCAGAGGATCCAACCATGTGATTAAGGGGTTGGAACTTTCAGCCCCACCCCCACCCTCCAAAGGGGAGAGGAACTGAAGAATGACTTAATCACTAATGGCAGATTGATAGGATCGATCATGCCTACCTAGTCAGGCCCTCATAAAAACCCAATGACAAGGATCAGAGGACTTGTGGGTTGGTGAACACATGGAAGTGATGGAGGGTGGTGCACCCGGAGAGGGCATGGAAGCTCTGCACCCCTTCCTAACACCTTGCCCTGTGTATCTCCTCCACTGGGTTACTCTCAAGCCATATCCTTTATAATAAGCTGGTAATAGTAAGCAAAGAGTTTCCCCAAGTTCTGTGAGTAACACTGCAAATTATCACCTACAACCCTCATTCTTGGAATCACTTCACAAGTGCCTTTACTGAACCAACGTTAACACTTTCTATCCAGAATGTGCCACATTCTACAAATCAACTGCCGTGGACTCTCCTGAAAATTAATGAAATGAAATATGAAAGAGGGCAAGATAATAAAGAGACATAATCAAAGACACTGTGTAACTTTGGGCCACAGATGGGATTAAAAAAAATAAAAAAAGACTCTGAGGGACAAGCTTAAATATGGACAATACATGAGATGAAACTGTTAGGTTGCTGTCAATTTTCCTTGGCATGTAATGATGGTATTGTGCTTTTTTGCAGGAATGAAATGGCCATTGCAAAAATTATGACACTGACAAAAATCTGACCTAACCAACTTTATCTTGCTTTTAACCTCCAAGCTGCCCCTGTTCATTCCTGGGTGTAGGCCATGCTAACTATAAGAGGAATTTAATTTATACTTTAACTGTAAAACAATGAAAACAGCCCCTTCCCAAAACAAACCCCCTCCTTGTCTGGGGAACAGACTGTATTTGTGAAACTAACATTAGATATTACAGCTCAGGAGTCATGCAGCCAGACCAGCGAACTGGCTCAACTGTGATCTTACCCAGTAACTGAAGGTAGCAAGAAGACCCTGCCTCAAGCACCTATAATTTCATCCCCAAACCAACCAGTCAGCATTCCCCACTCCCTGGCCCCCTTGCCCACCAAATTATTTTTTAAAAACCCTAACCTCCAAATCTTGGGAGAAATTTATTTGAGTAATAAAACTTCAGTCTCCCATTTAGAAAACCCTGTGTTTATTCAACTCCTCTATTGCAATAACGCTGTCTCAATAAATTGACTCTATCTGTGCAGCAATCAAGAAAAATACAGTTACAGGAACATGGTCTTCCCCTTCAGAAGCCTGGTAAAGTATTCAGGAGTGATGTGCCATGTTTGCAACCCTCTTTCAAATGGATCAGGAGAAAAACAGAGGAGAGAATGGAGGGAGGAAAGGAAAGAGGAAGGGTGAGAAAGGACGAGGAAAAGGCAAAGAAAGGGAGAAATAGAGAAAGGAAATATCAAAAAAAAGTTTATTAAATAATAATCTAGGTGAAGAGTATACAGGCATGCACAGTACTATTCATTCAACTTTTCTATAGATTTGAAAATACCTAAAATTAAAAAGTCTAAGAGAAATGTGTCAAGAAAAACCCCTATCTCATAAATCCTTTGAGCTTAAAAAAAGAAATCATTGTGATATGTAGATGTCCACACCTTTCTCCGTGCTCATCCAACACAATTTAAAATATTTTAGGATGAGAAGATGGTTCAAGTGATATGAGAATGTACTACACATAACTACAAATTGCTTTTCTACTTTAACAATCCATACAAACAGGTCTTTAAGTCCCAGCTGCACAGTATTTTATAGTAATAATGCATTGTAATTTATTCAGTCATTCATCCATTTAGTGGACACTGTGGCTGGTCAGCATTTTGGCTACTACAAACACAGTTGTTGTAAATGTCATGGTGAACATGCTCATAATTCAGTTTTTTAACTCTATAGGAAAGACTCACAAAAGATGAACAGCTGGGTCAGAGGGTATGCACTTTTATTTTAACATCTAACACCAGATTATTTTCCTAAAATACTGTAACAAGTGACACTGCAAAGATGCTTGAGTGTGCCCATCCCCTTTAGTTCACCTACACAGGACATTACCAGTCTTTTTTAAAAATCCTGCCACTCTGAGGATCATTTGAAAGCAGAACAAAGTGAGGTACTCTCGACAGAGACACAGAGACACTATGAGTCCTAAAGCAGTACTAGTTACTTTCAAAGGACCAAGAGAGGTGAGAAAAGAAAGATAGGCTAGCCTCTTCCTTAAACTCCCACTACACTTTTTCAATCCCCTATTGTGGCACCTACGAAGCTGTATTAATATTATACTTATCTTTTCATATGTTTTTCACACCAAGTGTATTAGTAACTCCTTGAAATCAGGGATAGTATCACTCGCTCACTCATTCATTCATCCAACAAACATGTATTAATCATCTAGCAATGTGTCAGACACTGCTAAGCACCAGTAATATGCATACAAACAAGATAAAGATCATCAGTGTCCTCATGTGCCTAATATTCTTATAGGATAACCCAACATTTCACAGTTAATTACACAATTAATACTTTAATTTTACAGTGATGGTAAATTCTCTGGAGAAGTACTTGAACAGGGTGCAATGAAAGCAGATAACCCCAGCACACAGTATTAGAAATTACCTAAAACGGTCTTGCAATATTGTTTATCTATGGTTTAGTAAATTTCATATGACTAATGGATTGATAATGTGATTTATAACACATGATTTTTATTTTTATTTTTTTGGAGACAGAGTCTTACACTGTCACCTAGGCTGGAGTGCGATGGCGCGATCTCAGCTCACTGCAACCTCCACCTCCTGGGTTCAAGTGATTCTCCTGCCTCAGCCTCCTGAGTAGCTGGGACTATGGACACCCACCACCAAGCCTAGCTAATTTTTATATTTTTACTAGAGACAGGGTTCTGCCAAGTTGGCCAGGCTGGTCTTGAGCTCCTGATTTCAAGTGATCTGCCCTCCTCAGCCTCCCAAAGGGCTGGGATTACAGGTGTGAGTCACCACACCTGGCCTTGATTTTTAAATATGTGGTTTTATAAGTGTGAGGAGAGAGGAAGCAAGGATGAGAACTAAAGTTATTGAACAACATAAGCCAGTGTGGTGCCAAGCCCTTTATATACTTAACCTCAGTTAATCCTCACCAGTAATTTATAAGGCAGAGACTATCACACCATTTTTCAAATGTGGAGTATGAAATTCAGAGAGACAAAGTCATTTGACAAAAATCACGTAATTATTTATTTAAAAAAATTTTTTTTTTCGTTGAGACGGACTCTCGCTCTGTCGCCTAGGCTGGTGTGCAGTGGCGTGATCTCGGCTCACTGCAACCTCTGCCTCCCGGGTTCAAGCAATTTTCTGCCTCAGCCTCCCAAGTAGCTGGGATTACAGATACCCACCACCAGGCCCGACTAATTTTTGTATTAGTAGAGACAGGGTTTCACCATCTTTGCCCAGCTGGTCTTGAACTCCTGACCTCAGGATCCACCCACCTCAGCCTCCCAAAGTGCTAGGATTACGGGTGTGAGCCACCACGCTTGGCCAAAAATCACATAATTATTAAATGGCGTCAGGACAGGGGCTATGAAACCAGCTTTGTCTGTTTTCTGTCTACTACATCACAGTAATTCAAAGGCAAAATTTCAGACTAAGCCTGGAAAAATCTACCTATACAATGAAATATATTTTTTACATGTTGACACATATAAAGTTAGGAGAATAATGGCAAGCCTACTTTGTATTTTAGTCACTTAAAAACTGTAGTAACTGGTGAACCTATATATACATATATAGAGTAAGCAAAATTAGTAGGAAAATGTTCATTTAAGTATAAAACATGAAACGGTATTCATGTAAATACGAAAGACTACTCCTTTCAGAAGCCAGATGGAGTAGATAAGTAACTTCTAGTTGGAACCAAAACTAATCTAATATTTTGACAAGCTGCCCAGATGCCATGCCACTATGTCGTATTATATCACAGTTTAACAGAGATGAGTTTTGACAAAATATTTTTATTCAGACTCTCAAATTCATCGATTTACTGCTCAAGCACATTAGAGTAAAACTTAAATTAACCAAAATCTAGTATTTCAATTACCACAATAAAAATGCAGAGATAAAAAGGGAGAAAATCCCCATAGAATGTGCTTAAAAATACTTTAATGTCTTCCGGGAATAATCTTCCCAAGTAACTTATTTATGTCTATCTAAACTCACATATATAGATAAACATAGATAAACTCACATAAACTGAACGTGTGTCCCAAATACGCACTAAAGACCTCTCCACAGCAATATTACTTCTGTAAGAAAAAAGACGCCCTCCTCAAGGCGTATGTAACCAATGTGTACTGGTTATATAGAGTAATATATACGTTAGGTATATAGAGAAAATATGCATTTGCTTAAAACAGTGGAAACGGCTATACTTAGTATGGTGGTTTGATGGATTTGAGCTTTTCTTATTTCTCTTTAAGCACATAGTGAGCAAATGTGCTGTGCCATATTCTCATTGGTAAACCCCCAGGCTGTTCTCTGGAACTGGACACCATATACAATAACCAGTGAGTGCAAATCTTTGTTTTTACCTCGAATAACATAGTTATCCAGTGCATCTGCCATTCTCTTCAGTGCCTCAGTTCTATCAGAGCCATATGTGATAAGCTAAAAACAAGCAAACAAAAAACCCAATACATATATATTTAGAACTATGTTAAATGATTCATTTTAGTAAAAATTAAAATATTTCATAACAGATTTCTAAATATATCTTGAAATTTTATGATAGTTCAGTTTTCAATACGTCAATTATGATTTTTTAAGTATATAAATATTAGAATCAAGATATTTCAGACTTTTCTCCTACATTTCATTATCATAGTAAAGAGTGATTTTACAAAAACAAAAATGTAACAAAAGTAAGTACAGAAAAAATTTAAAAGGAGATACAGCTAAATGTGAATATTTGAGATAGGATTTGAACATCTAGGGTGGTGGTGAGGATTAGATAAGACATTTTTTCCCTATTTTTCTGTGGTTTCCAAGTTTGATACCCTGAATAGCTAACACTTTCTTTCTTTTCTTTTTATTTTTTATTTTGGAGATGGAGTCTCGCTCTGTTGCCCAGGCTAGAGGGCAGTGGCACAATCTTGGCTCACTGCAACCTCCACCTCCCAGGTTCAAGTGATCCTCTCACCTCAGCCTCATGAGAAGCTGGGATTTCAGGTGTGCGTCACCACGCCCAGCTAAATTTTTTGTATTTTTAGTAGAGACAGGGTTTTGCCATGTTGGCCTGGCTGGTCTCACACTCCTGACCTTAGGTGATCTACCTGCCTCAGCCTCCCAAAGTGCTGGGATTACAGGTATGAGCCACCGTGTCCAGCCTTTAACACTTTCATAACTAACAAAAAAAGTAAAGTTTCAAAAATAAAAGTACAAAGAAAGAAGACGACTATCTTAGAAATCATTTGTAGTTTTACATATAATATACACAGAAGCAAATGGTACTTTTTCAGAAATCAAAAAAACAGAAAAGTCCACTATTCTACATGATTTAGTGCCTACTTACATGTATCTCTATAATTTGGCAATGAAATAAGATCTTAACTATTCATTAAAGATTTTTCTGGCAGTTATATTAGCCAATCTACAGACTAAAAAGTAGGTTTTACTAGCTCTTCAGTATCAAGCAAATTTAAAAATTAATTTGTAGGCCATTTTTCTGAAGAGAAAAACACTCATCTAAAAATGGAATATGTAAAAATCAACATATAATATTTTTACATAGTTTTATTTTTAAATTAAGTGGTGGTTCTCTAATAAACAAAAGACCTAAATTTTATTTTAATACTACTAATAACTTAGGCCAACCACGGTGGCTCACGTTTGTAATCCCAGCACTTTGAGAGGCCGAGGTGGGCAGATTGCTTGAGCTCAGGTATTCAAGATCAGCCTGGGTAACATGAGGAACCCCATTTCTACAAAAGATATAAAAAAATAGCCCTGCATGGTAGTACACGCCTGTAATCCCAGCTACTTGGGTGGCTAAGGCAGGTGGATCGCTTGAGCCTGGGAGGTCGAGTCTGCACTGAGCCGAGATCGTGATACTGCATTCCAGCCTGGGTGAAAAAGGGAGACCTATCCAAAAAAAAAAAAAAAAGCACTAAAACCTTAACTGAAGAAAGATAGATAAAAATTGGTTTGTTTACTGCAACTATAACATTAAAAAGGACACTTGGGGAAAAGCCATCTTGAGAAACAAGGCTTAAAAAACAAATCATTCCTCAATACAGATGTATCATTTCAGAGAACACAGAATTTTCAAAATAAAATCCACAATCTGGCCGGGCACGGTGGCTCACGCCTGTAATCCCAGAACTTTGGGACGCCGAGGTGGGCGGATCATGAGGTCAGGAGATGGAGACCATCCTGGCTAACATGGTGAAACCCCATCTCTACTAAAAACAAAAAAAATTAGCTGGGCTTGGTGGCATGAGCCTGTAGTCCCAGCTACTCAGGAGGCTGAGGCAGGAGAATCACTTGAACCTGGGAGGCGGAGGTTGCAGTGAGCCAAGATCGCGCCACTGCACTCCAGCCTGGGGGACAGAGCGAGACTCCATCTCAAAAAAAATAAATAAATAAATAAAATAAAAATAAAATCCACAATCTTAATTATTACAGCATTTTATACTTTATAAGGTTTTAAGAGTTTAAAGATTCAAAAATTCAAGGTTAAAGACCCAAAAATCCAATTCATTTATTCTGGAAAGTCAAACTTCAAAAAGACAGGTGGGCAAAACAAATCTTATACTCTTAATATCAAATCTACTTAAATAACTGGTAATTTGTAAAAATTGAAAAGATGAAAAAGTACTCTAAGAAACACTGCTTATCAGCCCAACTCTTGCCATTTATTCATACTTTCATCTCAGGTAATTTCTGCCAATGGCCAAAAAAAAAACTTAATTCCTTCTCATGGCAATGAGTTAGGTTGGCACCGCTGGTTAGATGTTTATTATTATTATTGTTCATGCATGTGTGTGATGGTGGTGGCATGATTTAGTTGGGGAAGAGGAGTACTGCAAACTAACATAATGCTGAATTTTCTCTCAAGAGAAAAAACCTGCTCTGCTTTCATATTTACATCAGTGCATAATTAGTTGTTTAATTATAGCTTATGATTCAGATAAAGGCCCAGTTTCAGACTCTTTAAATATCATTGATTTTTCAGAAGAAATCAAATAATCCATCAAGAAATTAAACTAACTTTCGAAATCATAGGATCATAATAAATGCTAATATCACTTCCTGGTTGGATGCCACTGTCAACTCGGACCTGAGAGAAAAAAAGAAAAAAATAAAAGTAATTCATATTGTGTAGATACTTTTTTGTAACCACAAATTTCATTTCCATGGAGAAAATGGATAGAGAATTTCAATCTCAAATAACACTTCAACTTCTGGAAAATAGGAAAACAATCTAAAATATTGATCCGTTAATATGCAATGCAACACATTTTTTGTTCTGCCACTGAATGAAGAAACTAAGAAACAGCAAAAATAAAAAATAAAAAATGAAGACTTCCTACAACACTATGCCAGGATGCTGTGGCTCCCTGATGGTGTCTTCCAGCTGAAGCACGGCATGGACGATGCCCTTGCTAACTGCACTCCCTGCCAGACCCTTCTGAGCCCACCAGTGAGGCCCCTAGTCAAGCCTGCTCCTCAGCTCCATAGGAACGTGGGCCTGGGCCTTTCATGTCTGTAACACTTTCCTTTTTTGCCTCACCCTCTCAACTGTAAAACACTATTTTTCTGTTACTGTTGGTCCCCTGAGGCTTTAATGTTTACACAGCTTTTCCTATGGCTTTGCTTTGTAAAGCCCCAATTAGAGTTCTGATTTTGTGATTTTCATGGGGTGGGGGGTAGGGGGATAGCACAAGTTCAAAATATTCTTTTGAAGAGGCTGATTGCTGTTAACCAGCCAACGAGTGAGTTAGTACATCACTGATTCTTGTTTTCATTTCCCAGTTTGATACCAGCAGCAAGGCACGGAGGTTAGCCATGCAAAACTTTAAAAATGAGCAGTTACTGAGGACAGAATATTTATTAAATTATTAGAAAGAAGTTTTGGAATCTGAAGTATTTAAAAGCTAATCAAAATACTTCAGACTGTCAGGCACATCCTAGGGGTCTTGAGGATGGAGGAACTGAATCAAAGCTGCTGGAACAGCAGGACTTTGATGCCCAACATTGTAAAGGGGTGGGAAGAGAAGAGCGGAAGCTCATGTAGCCTTCCACCTGTGGGAAGAAGCCTTCCTAATAAACAGCAGCTCATCTGTCTGCAGCAAGGCAGAAAAAGGTCAACACAGCGGCTGTTAGGCCTTTAATATTTTAATTTAGGCAATTATCAAGGGACCACATGTAGAACCTCTTGTCTAGGATATCCACATGAGGGTATAATGATGGCTTTATTATACAGTGACATCAGAAGACAAGCTATAGTTTCATTTTCTTAAAATTCACACTACTATTATTCTCTTTGCAAGGTTGTAAAAGGAACACTATAACATACCTGAGGGGCTTTTATTTCTGTATTTGCAAGCACAAACAAAAATACAGGTATCTGTATTCATATTCACATTCATATACAAAAATCTTAATTTTAAACAAAAATCATTCAGCACACTTACGAAATATACTTGGCTTTCTATTTTCTGAAAACATATTTCAGGACATAAACTGATGTTCTATGAAATTCACAGTGTTGACAAAAACTAGAAAAAAATTAATGGAGCAGCTTTAAAAGCAATAAAATCACAATCTACCTTTTTCCCACATTAAAAAGCCCCAAAATGGCAACTAGTAATCGGGTTACATAACAGAAAATATATCTGTGAGTTTTCATTTTCTTAATTTTAGTACCAAAAAGTGAAAGAGCTAATTTGACCACTATGCCATCTTTAAAACCACAGCATGCTTGCTAATGCTGTGTTTAAAAACGAGACTGATACAAGTTCTAAAACTTCTGACTTTAACTACATCCTGTCATTTGCTACATAAAACTGCTACAAAGCTAGGAAGAACTTAGATGTTCAACCCACAAATAAAATAACATAGACAATAAAGAATATTTATTACATTCTTCTACAGTTCCTTACTTAAAACTTCAGTTGCCTTGAATAATATCATCCTATAAGGTGTTACCTACAGATCTTAATTAAATATAACTGTCTTTGTTATTTACTAATATTATGATCACAGAAGTTGTGTCATCTTAACTTTAAAATACATATGATAAAATCAAGATATATATAATCAACATGTATCTTTGTATAAGCAAATCAGTATTCCCAATTAAAAACTGTACCACAGTATGAAAACTCTGCTTTATAATTTACTATTTATGCTGCTTTTTCGAAGTAATAATCAGCTATATTTTTATTTCTTAACAACCAATTTGAAGTCAGATCAAGTCTCCATTCCTTCATGAAAGGCTATACAAATTTGCACTAAAAGCTTTAAGAAAAAATTCAAATGAAATCAGAACCAAATTTCTGAGCAGAACAAAATTGTGGTCTGAAAATAACAAATTTACAAAATATGATGATCAAAAATAAAAAAGGAAATCTTCACCTCTGCCATATTAATAAATTTCAGGCTTAATGAAGCATGTGAAAAGTACAAACCATAACTTAACTCTTAAGTATGCATTCTTGTGACCAAAAAAGGTAAGAGCCAAAAATTGTTTTCTAAGGTAAACTGACTGCTCTAGTTTTAATAAGGCAAGGAAGAAAAACAAACAATAGCAACCACAACAAAACACCCAAGCACCTCTGTATGAGATTCCCAAACCATTGCTCAGAAACCTCTAACATAATTAAAATTTCTGTCTTCAGTACCACAGTGGACCCTGTGAAACTATCAGACGTCTCCCACCCTTCATTCTCAATTCACCTCTCCCCCTAAGCACAACTCCCAGCCCACCATGTCTACCTGACAAGTGACAGCCCAATCTGATTAAATGCTTCCAAGGGAGGGGACTCATGGGCCTCCATGACAGGCCAAAAGTGATCACCATGGAGATACATAATTACAGCTGTCAACGCATCTACTGTCCTGCTGACATCAATTTGATTGCTCCCAGCAATAATGATAGACAAAGCTTAGTGTGCACTCTCCTGCACCCAATCACTTTATCTATTCCTTGGTCCATTTAGCTGACATGCAACATTCACACAAGCAAATAACAGCAGTAAGCAGAACATTTAAGGCATTTTAATTGTTTTTTCTTTCTGTGGATGGCTCACAACTGCAAATGTTATTACATAAAACTCCTGCTGCAGCATTAATTGAAGAAAGATTTGGTGGGACGAAGACTGTAGGGGGTATAGTTTGTCCATTATCACTTGTACTTTCAACAGGTCTCACGTTTGAAAATTGCAAATTGCAAAAACTTGCGAGGGCAAAATGTTTGACATCCTGTTAGCTATTACAACATGGTGAAAACTTCTAACAACTAGAGTAATCATTATGAATTCTTATTTAATACTTCTTTTGTTTGATTAAAAAAATGTTTAGATATGTCCCTATGATACTTGTTTTCTCATCTGCTATTTAACGTCACATAATCCCTGTTAAATCTTTACAATTTTTTTTCTGCCTTCTGGCTTTGAACACAGCATGGAGTCTCCAAGCCCAGAAAGGGTCAAGTCCCTTTAGAAAGCACATGGGCAAAAACAATTTAAAAAGTGAAATAAATCATATATCCAATAACATCTTCAGATTTAGAATTCTTCCTGTAATCTTTCACCATCTTCATGCCAGTAATCAAAATGAATAATCTGAATATTCACAGATGGTACAGCCTTGTCATCTACTAGCTAACATAATGTCATATATACATGCACTTATTACCTTGATTAAGAAAAAGGGTTATGTCCTTGTTCTTTTTCTGCAACAAAAACTATTTTTAAAATAGCTATTAAATATAGAAGAGCTATAGAATAAAATGGACAGTGGTCACTTTTCTTTAACTGATATAAATATTATGCACTCCTTAAAGTCCATGAGGTTTAATAGACTGAGGCACACTTTGTTTGCCTAAATTCAATCTCCTTAAATTTCAATTAAGGAGCTGATTTTGTGCTTGAATTTCTTGACAAGTGACTATACAGCAGGGTTGGATTTGATTTATTGAAAAGATTAAATTGTAACACAAAACATCATTTCTCATTCTTAGGATTCACAGTCTTTTTTGTTATAATTTTTGAAAGAATTGGGAACACTGTAAGCTATCATTTACATCATCAGATGTCTCCAGGCTTCCCCTGTCCAGCGGATCCTGACTTCCTTTTTGTTTTCAACACAAAAACCATGATTCCCATGAATTTCACTTGTCCTTCAATTTACACCCTTTGGTGTTGACATGCTTTAACATAAAAGTATAACATAAATCACGATTTTAACCCTTCAGCTGGTATTACAGCTTAATGACTTACACCAGGTAGATGTAATGGTTCTTGGTACTGAGACAATCTCCCAATAGATGGTAAACCAAAAGACTTGTAGGGGTCCTGAAAGTTCAAAGGAAAGGAAGCACAGTCTTTGAAATACAAATCAGCACAAGTAAGGTTACATATTTACACAATGAAGAACCATTTATAGGTCTATTTTCAACATATGGTATTTACCAAATCACAGATTTCAGAATATTATTGTCTTTTACTCTAGACAACTTAGAATGTACTTAAAAATCAAACAGAACTGTAAGCAGAATTTAGCCTGACCTTGTTCATACTTTATTGAAATTGGTAAAATTCCAACATTTTATAAAACTTCTTAGAATGCCTTGGGCAAAAAATAAAATAACCTAGGCCCTACATCAAAACATACTCAAGTTTAGAACAACAAATGTGGTACACTAAAGATATTTGTTTTTCTTACTTCTGAAAACAGCTCACATATGGTAAAACTTGAGAATTTGGGTTCTTCAAATAAAGACCTGAAAAAAAAAAAACTTTGCACATGCTACTAGATATGTACTTCATTTGTAAATATCTTAGATCATTAGAATAAACAGGTTCAGTGTCATAAGAATGAAAGTAATACTACTTAAAATATGAAAAAAGCAAGAGCAATACAGTCATGCCAAAACATATTTTTGAACTCCTTGAAAAATATTTCTTTTTTTTTTTTTTTTTTGAGACGGAGTCTCGATCTGTCGCCCAGGCTGGAGTGCAGTGGCACAATCTCGGCTCACTGCAAGCTCCGCCTCCCGGGTTCACGCCATTCTCCTGCCTCAGCCTCTCCGAGTAGCTGGGACTACAGGCGCCCGCCACCACGCCCGGCTAATTTTTTGTATTTTTTTTAGTAGAGACGGGGTTTCACCGTGGTCTCGATATCCTGACCTCGTGATCCGCCCGCCTCGGCCTCCCAAAGTGCTGGGATTACAAGCGTGAGCCACCGCGCCCGGCCCCTTGAAAAATATTTCAAACCAGCTTTCAGTATTCTTAAACACAGACACTGATTTATTTTTAATCTTGACAGACATTTTTGATGTCGAAAAGTAAAAACAGTACAAATGTTACCTTGCATTCTTGTTTTAGTCATTTGAAAAAAGCATTTAGAAGTACTGAACTGAGAGTTTATGAGTAAAACCCAAAATTAAAATTACAAGAGTACATGTTTTATAAAAGCTTTACAATTTAAATTTTGATTGTTATTTTTATGTAATAATAAAGGAGAAAATTATACAAAAAAAAGTTGGGAAAAATTTTAAGTAAATATCCGATCAACAACTAATGTGTACCCAAGGTGGACATTTAAAAAAAAAAAACCCATGGAAATAAATGCTACTTCTTGTTAGTGTTGTTTGAAAATAAACAAAGAAAATGCAAACAAAACAAAAACCATGGTCCATTCAAGCTCAAGAATATTTAACCAATGCTTTGTTGCCTCTTAAAGGATTGGTAGCTATTTCCCCATCTACAAATACATGACACTTAACTAAGCCCAATTCTTTAAAACTATCTGGAACGAGGTCAAAATTATCTAATTTTTTTCTGATTTAATTATGGATTATATAATCCAATAGTTGGCAACGTTATGAAACCCTAACTTTACCTCATTGTTTGGCTATACCAGGTCTCATGACTCTGGACACAACCACCATCCTTCCTCCCAGCACCATTCATTTTACCTCAGCATAAACCCGACATTCAACTGCCCAGCCATTGACGCGAATATCAGCTTGTTTGTGCCTGAGAGGGTAGCCCTTAGCAACACGGATCATTTCTTGGACTAGGTCCAGGCCAGTAATGCATTCTGTGACAGGATGCTCAACCTGCAAGGCCAAGGTCTGCCAGTCAGTAGGTGTAGAAAAGGGTAATTAAATAGAAACAAACAAGAAAAATCACAAAAGCTTTTGGGTAAAATGAAGTTAATTGAACGTTAACATGTAAACATAGTTGACTAAAAAACTCTTGAGCTAGGCGAATAAAATGAAAGAATAAACACAATACACAAATGATAAGAAAAACTAATGCCTAAAAGTATTTGTAAACTATCTCTATTATTTTTCTCAATTTTATTTGTGGTCCAACAATATTTAAGAATTTTAATTTTGAAACTAATTCTTAACCAAAAAACTATATATTTATTTCACTGCAATCTTCGATGTGGCTGATAATCAACCTATTCTGCTGCACTTAACGTGGCATCTACAGGGGCAGCTTATGATTTTCCAAAGCACTAGTCCACCCTAAGTCTCACCCACTTGCATGCTTTCACTAACCTGTCCTGACAAGCAGCCAGATTAGCGTAATCTTGCATCGAGGCAGTGTAGCAGAAGGGAGCAGATGGATCCTTCAGGTTGCTTTCCCTCCACACTGACTTGGGTAATGCTCAGCATGCACAATTGCAAAACGGAGCCAGTGCAATCGCTCTGCTCTCTCAGCAGATTGCTGATAACTACTTGGGCTGATGCTGTCATGCAAGTACCTGGCCTTTTGCACTAACACATGAGATACGTATGTACAAAAACATGTGCTGACATATAGGTACACAAACAGGGATACATGTCAACATAAACTTGGTCGATCACTTAGAAATTCTTAACCTTGAGTTAAAATGAAGCCACTTAAGTCACTGGAAAAGAGTGAATTATCTACCGTTCATCTAAAACCTTGAATAAGTTCTAAGAATTTAAACAAAACTTTGGCCACATCTGCTGATTTGATGTCACTTTTTTCTCATTAAAATTAAGTATCTTCTAAATGCACTTCACAATAGTTTCTTTATCATGACATGTCATATTCCATATACTCTGACACAGGAAAAGGTCAGTGAACAAACGAATTATCTTCCCATCTTCAACTACACTAATTGAAGGACAGGACTTAGTCATTATAATAATCTTGAAGCTTATCATAAGCAGACAATGCCACAGCCTTAAAAAAAAAGCTTTGTAAAAATAAACAGATGGCACCCATAATTAGCTTTGTGTGTGTTATGAGTTTGTTTACAGTTTCAACAACATTTTAAGACATTTTGACATAATTTTAATGACAAATCATCACTAAAATAAGCATCTACCCTTCGTAAAATAAATGTGACACTAAATAAAGATCTTATTAGGTAGTTTAAAATATATATTTTTGAAAACAAATTATGATTTTGTAAGAACCAAGACTCTATACGATAAATATAATAAGAAAGTAACTAGCAAAAAAACCCTCTATTATTACTAGAAACCAATTTCATGTGAGAAAGCATCTCAGCACTCTACTCAAGAGGTGAACCTGGATGGGTGTGGTGCTTCTCGCCTATAATCCCAGCACTTTGGGAAGCCAAGACGGGCAAATCACTTGAGGTCAGGAGTTTGAGACCAGCCTGGTCAACATAATGAAACCCTGTTTCTACTAAAAATAAAAACAATTAGCCAGGTGTGGTGGCACACGCTTGTAGTCCCAGCTACTCAGGAGGCTGAGGCACAAGAATTGCTGGAACCCAGGAGGAGGCTGCAGTGAGCCGAGATTGCATCACTGTATTCCAGTCTGGGCGACAGAGCGATACTCCATCTCAAAAAAAAAAAAAAAAAAAAGAGGTGAACCTACTATGTGCCAAGTGCTTTACATCAATACTATTCACACATCCCTGATAGGTGAAAAGACAACTTTAAAAGTTAAGTGAACTATTCAGTTTCCTCTTTCTATGACCAGTGCCCATATAAGTACATACTATATACAAGGCAAATAAATATATATTGAATGAATGAACAGCAAATACAGAGTCACATCTATAGTAAGTGGTCGAGATGGAGTTGGAATTTATCTCACTAAAGAGATGACATTATCTTCCTGATCTTCCTGACAGAAATGTATATGAAAGAAATGTATGTATAAAAGTATATGCAATGGCTATACAATTATGTATACATGTCTTTTAAAGGCATATTACTATGAAGTTTTCAAGATCCAAATTTATTGAGTCTCTGCTTCACCTTTGAGGATGGATCTGTAACTGTGTAGGAAAATAAGTACATCAGATCCACTTTGAATGGGATCCAAAAGTGGACCCACTGTGTTCTAAACTTAGTCATATAACAGAGCCATAACATTTTACAATCTAAATTAGGTAGCTACAAGTAATTCAAATTAGAAGCAACTAAGCAGATAACTAAAATAACAAGCTGCTAAAGGTAAAATCCTTACTAACAGAAATTTTAAAAAACATTTACCTTTTGACAAGTACTGCCTAAGTCCACAAAATAGTCTAACTTGCTTCAATTTTCCAGGTAAAAGAAATTAACTTCTTTAAAGTAAAACTTACAATTTCAAGCATTTTCGAAAGAAATTGTTCTAAATACATAGTATTCCAAAGCTACTCCACAGGATATGAAGCATTTCCTTTAGACTATGTTATTACTAGAAATCTTATAAGCACAACATTGCTTAAATAATCACGAATATCCCCCTATTCCCAAGTGCTTAGCAATGGTTTCTCTCTGCAAGTTAAGCTCAATACTGAAGTGATAGAACAGGGTTATACAAAGGAATAAAAGGATGGACGGACGGACGGACGGAAGGAAGGAAGGAAGGAAGGAAGGAAGGAAGGAAGGGAGGGAGGGAGGCAGGGAGGGAGGGAGGGAGGCAGGGAGGGAGGGAAAAGATGGTTAACTTGACCAAAAGTTTATAAAAATAAAAATAAAAAAAGTCAAAAATTGGTGTCTGGTAAACCAACAAGTTCATCTTGTCCCACTTAGAAGAAAAATGTAACTACAGAAGTCTGATGCTAATAAGCATCTGTTGTGAGGGCTATTATGTGGGGGGAAAAGGTTTCTGTGTCACTTCTATTTGGGAAACACCGGGTTAATCTCAGTTCAACAGATTGTTTAGGAAAGACTCTTGTCATTAGCATGCCCATATGTCCTGTGACTCTCCTAGAGAAGGGCCTTGTGCAGCACTTCCTCCTCCTTTTGCAAAGTACCTTTATGAGTTGCCAAGTCCATGGAACACACTTTTGGAAACAATGCCTTAAAAACATTCAAAATACAAAATGGAATTCCCTTATTGTTACTCCATCCTTACCACACAAATATTTGAGAACCTGGCTTCATACGTTTTTCCTACCCAACAGCAATGTGCTCTTTCTAAAAAGCACACAAATCAGGGATCCACCAGAGAGCACTGTTTTGCATTGTTAACATATTAGCATGTGAATATATAAATCTTGGGATTTAGTGAGCAAGAGTAAGCCCAAACCCAAAAAAAAAAAAAAAAAAAATCACACTCACAAAAAAGGAGTAAGCCCTACCAAGTTATAATACCTGAATCCTCAAAGACAAATTTCTCAAGGGAGTGCCACACTGCAGAGTCTAGTTGTTGATAAATTTATTTGTACTGGTTATATCCCTAGCTCACCATGAATCTTTTGTTCAAACAGGTACAAAAAATTATCAAATGCCATATTATAGGACATAATCATGCCTTATAATATCTCATGCCATAATCATCTTCATGGACTAGAATAAATATGTTTAGTTCCATACACCTACACTAGATGGTAACAATCGGCTAGCTTTTTATAGATCTACTTGCTATTTTAATTTAGTTTTGTCTTCTTAATCACCACCAAGCTGTCACTATTAGCATTGTGTCTAATACCTCTTAACACTCCCTCTTACTCATCTGTTGCTTCAAATTTATTTCCCAAAATATAACTAAGCTTGTCAAATGCAACTGTGAGGTAAATTAGGTTGTGCTTCATCTCTGAGTGCTTCATGTATCTCATTTCGGTAGCAGAATAAGCTTAGGAAAACTAAATCTCCTTGGCACTGTGTTGTTACCTACCTCATGATTCTAAAAATTATAATAATAAACTCTGACACTGCCATTGTCATCTTTAGCCTATTCCTCATTAAATACAAACTAGGAAGTATGCTAAAGCTAGTGAGTAAAAGTATGCTGGCTATTTATAGAGACTCAAAGTATCTCCCTATAAGATACTTTATTAAGGTCAAAAGGAAAATACAAAGTCGACAGTGTAGAAACGCCAGAGACACCTCCTTAACAAAGCCAACACCACCAATAATGGGATAAAGAGGCACTTCATGCTACCAACATGGTGCTCACAGACGGACAGTGTCATTTCTATTCCTGCCCAGAATGCAAAGACTGAATCTAGTACATGAGAAAAGAGGCAAAGCTAAAATGAGTGACATTTTATAAAATAAATGGTTTATGCTCTTAAAAAATGTTAAGATCACAACTGACCAAAACACTAAAGATTATTCCAGATTGAGAGAGAATAAAGGGATATAACAACTAAATGCAATGCAGGATGCTGAACCAGATTTTTTTTTCTTTTACCACAAAAGGCATTAATGAGGCAACTGGGGAAATTTGAATATAGTCCCTAAATTGGACGACAGTAATACGTTAATGTTCAGATCCTGATTTTGATTGTGGTGCTATAGTTACATAAGAAAATTTACTTGTTTTTAGGAAGTACAGACATATTTAGAAGTAAAGGGGCACCAGGCCTGCAACTTACTCTGAAATGTTTCCAGTAAATACAGATATAGATAGAAAGATAAAGTAAATGTGGTAAATATGAGCGAAGTGTATTCAGAAATTACCTCTAATAGTTTTACAACTTTTCCGTGAGTCTGAAATCATTTCAAAATTTAAAGTTAAAAAAAATATGTCAGGGTACGGTGGCTCACCCCTATCATCCCAGAACTCTGGGAGGAAAACCCAGGTGGATATCTTGAGCCCAGGAGTTTGAGAGCAGACTGGGCAACACAGCAAAACCTTGTCTCTCTTAAAAAAAAAAAAAAAAAAAAATCAGTCAGGCATGGTGACGCATGCCTGTAGTCCCGCTAATTGGGAAGCTGAGGTGTGAGAATCACCTGAACCCAGGAAGTCGAGGCTGCAGTGAGGCAAGATGGAGCCACTGCACTCCAGTCTGGGAGACGGGAGTGAGACCCTGCCTCAAAAAAATAAAAAATAAAAAAGTTAATAAAAATAAAAAGTGTCCCTAGAAACACTTGTTTTTCATGTTACGAAACATTATTAAAAATAAAGACATCTGACTTGACCAACATTCTTGTCAGAATCCTCCCACTATGTTAAATAAAAATAGTTATACAATAGCAGATAGTTTGTGCGATATGTTTCCTCTGACCTAAACTTTTAAATATTTTACTGTGATATTCACCTAATAATTCCTAAAACTTTCAGGATCAGTAACTGAGTAACAGGCAAGTCATCCTGAAGGGGAGCAAGATGCAAGGAAATTTTAATTATATACCTGAGTTGACTTGAAATGAAAATTAAAACTGAGGAAAGTCAGTTTTAAGGGAAAAGGGAAAAAGTCACAACATGTAAAAAGAAGTCAAAAAGACACAGTGTGTGTTAACTTGGCCATTATGAGGAGGAGGCTGATGAGAAGTATTAAAAATTCCTTCAACAGTGGGATATCTGCAGCTCTAATTGTTTGGCAGCTGGTAAGTAGTGGCCCAGTTGCTTAGTCAAAGCAGAAACTGCCCCTAAAAGTATAAGGCCCACCATACATAAGTATAACCAACATCGGTGTGGCACTTTGAAATTTACAAAATCCTTCCACACATGCACAAACTTCCTCAATACATCACTGTCATTTAATAGAGAAGGCATAGGAGATTGCTCTCAAGACACGGTGTGGTGAGAGAATGGTGAAATTTCTTGTTATCAAAATAATGTTCTTTCAAATTAACAAAATTTTAAGTGACATTTTTATTCAATATATCCCATCTAAACTGACAGATATTACAAAGACTTGTTTCTTTGAAAGCTATCTTTTGTAAGCAGAACTTGTTGGATTCAACTTAGCAAAGTAGTTTAGTATGATTACCCATTGAAATATGAGGAAACTGTCCCATTACATAAATTTCAGTTTCATAAGTGTTTGGCATAATAGGCCTCTGTCTTTGTAGTTGGTTGCTATTCCAGCCCGAAAGGATAGTCAATGCCATTATTTTTGGTTCTGCTCTGTCTGTTCAGAAAGATTCTGCTCTTTCTGTTCACGGAACGGAATCTAGCATGTACTTCCTAAAATTCTGAAGCTCTACCTTCTGAGAATACAGGATTTCAAAATAAAGATCTAAGGTTATTAGATTTTGATCCACAGCACTCAAGGATGAAAAGCATGTTGGGAAATAAGCCCCAACACATCACTCCTATAAACTCACCTTGGAAATAATGGTTATATTCAAGAGTGACAGCCTGGGTGACAGAGTGAGACTCTACCTCAGAAAAAAAAAAAAAAAAAAAAAAAGTTGGACTGCAGGGCTGAGAAACCAGTTTTTCTCTGATACATTCTTCATGTTTAGAATAGATGGATGAAGGTGTGTATACCTGTGTAGGAGGATTATATACAGACGTGCTCTTCAGAGACATGACATTGTCAGTTGCCTGTTTTGTGCTTTTGATTTGTTTATTTTTGCCAGTAACATCAGAACTATACATCAAAGTGAGTACTGGCTATTCCTAAATAGTCCAATAGCACTAAAAAGTGCTCATCTTGGAAAACTAAATATGCATTTAATATCACCACTGCCAATTCATTTCTGGAACTTGCCCTTAAAAATTCACTTTGGAGCTGAAATCAGAATGTTTAGAATAGACTCACTGGTGTCCAGTCTTCATTTTGGGGGGATGGGAGATAGGATTTTTAGAAGCAGTCATATTCTGGTAAGTTGTTTAAAATCTTTATATGCTATGTATACATGGAAAAAAAAAAAAGAGTGACCATGAAAATGGAACAGATTCTATTATACGGTTCCCCTGGTGATCCCAAGAATAATAATCACATGAAGAAACGATAAGGAAACTGTTATGGGCTGAATTGTGTACCCCCCAAAATTCATGTTGAAGTCCTAGCCCCGCCACCTCAGAATGTGACTGTATTTGGAGACATGGTCTTTAAAGAAGTGATCAGGTTAAAAGGAAATCATCAGAGTGGGCCCTAATCCAGCATGACTGGTATCCTCCTAAGAGAAGATCAGGACCCAGACAACACAAGGCACAGAGGAGAGGCCACAGGGAGACACAGGGAGAGGATGGCCACCCACAAGCAATGAGAAAGGCCTCCAAAAGAAACCGACCCTGTTGGCCCCTGGATTTTGGACTTCCAGCCTCCAGAACTGTGAGAAAACACATTTTTGTTGTTTCAGCCACCCCAGTGTATGATACTTTGTTATGGCAGCCCTAGCAAACTAATACAAAGACCAGTTTTAAAAAGTTAAACACAGATAAAAAAAAGTCCAGAACTCAGATAGCAAGATCATTTACAATATGCTTTAAAACAAAACTCCACCTCTAAGTGCCTGAAAAGCTTATCTATACATATCTGTATACCAAAAGCTTCTTTCCTTCAACTTTCTACTAAGGTTCAGTAAATAATAAGGGAGGGTATAACACACCCTACCTTCTATCCTCAGTTTCCCAGCACAAAATATGCCAAAACATCCCAATTCTGGCTCACTCTAAACCACCTGAGAGCCCTGGCCTCTATCATTTTAAATACAATCAAAAAGATCAACATTTGCTCACATCCAAAATGTCCCTTCTGACAAGAATGAAATTTTACAATTAGTTAGAAATCCTTTTCCCAATAATTTCTCCTCATTCTTTCTATCAAACACTCCAATTCCATAAAACACCAAAATCTTTTCATCTGGCAAGTCTAGAAATTTTTTTTTAATCCAAAACTAGTCTGAAATTAGAATATGGTATTTCTTCAATCATAGTCAATTGTTATAAACCAGAATTTAGGTTGCAATAATTCTTAATTTTTAAACAAATGGCAAAGGGCAAAATCAAGTTGCAAAAAAAGTTTCTAAAATCCTTCTGGAATATAAAGGTCCCTGTGATGCAGAACTCCCCCTGATGAGATTAGAGTGTATAGCCTTCATAGAATTTCAACAGTTGTACTGTACCTTTCCTTCCATGGTAAAAGTAGATTCCTCCTGCACTGTACCAATCAATATAAGCAACTGACTAAGTCTAACAAAAGTGGGACAGTTTACCTGTCTGTTCTCAAAGATATGGACAGCCGATTGACCATGTTTGGGGTTTTAATTACTTACTTATTAAGATTTTATTCCTTTCTATTTGGGAATTTTCTAACTCCTATAGCCTTTGTAGACTATACAGAGAATGCTTTTCCAAAAAACTTAAGTCTAAAAAAAAACCTAGCATCTGGAAATTATTAACTACACACACACACACACACACACACACACACACACACACATACACACACGAATTTGGAAAGGTGTATTCAGGGTCCTAATATTAATCTTAACACAAAGGCCTAAGCCATGTAGTAAATACTTTTCTCTATCAGCTTCATTTTTGAAAGAAAGATTTCAGTTTCCATTTTTCCTCCCAGACTCTTCTTACACAAACACTCTTATAACAGAAAGGAGATCTCTTTAAAAGTGGTTAATATTTCAAATATGTTTGTTCACATGTAACAATAATTTTGCAGTGAACTGACAAAAGAATGAGAGAAAGTTATTATTTAATATGTGGCTTGCCATCTTTTCAGATGTCAGACAGGCTTTATATTAATGACAATAGTAATAGCAATAATGTTAATAATAATGACAACAGTAAGTAAAAATGTCAACCAATATATAATAAAACAGCATGCAAACGTTATGGAGAAGACACTCACAGTTAGCAGAAAGAATGTGTGCTCAGTATAAACCAGGTACTATTTTGAATTTGTAAACTATATTAACTCACTTAATGCTGACAATCCTACACAGCAAATGCTATAATTAATGTCATTTTACTAATGAGGAAATCAAAACACACAGAAGTTAAGGAACTTGCTTATGGTCACACAGCTAAGAAGGAAGAGAACTAGAATTTACTTGCTCTGAGTGAAAACAGTAGATGTTTGCAATTAACAAAAACAATGATTAAATGAGTCCTCCATTAGTCAGCTACAGTTGTTCTGAAACACTTTACAATTTTGAATCTCACTGAATTTCTCACTAAAAAAATATGTATTGGACTTCAGAGGGTTCACAGACTTCCCTAAAGCTCATGAGAGATCCAGATAACCCAGGTTAGCTATTCCTGCTCTGAGAAGCTGTCAAAACCAGCCTGGAACCAGCCTGACTCCCACCTCTCCACTCCAAACTCCATGCTGTCTATCTACCCCAGAGTTACTAAGCAGCTGAGGACATGGGAAGCACCAAGATCTAGGGAGAAGATGAGAGCCAAAAACTGGGAACAGGCTCTTCTCCCTCTGTGGCTGAACAAAAACTGGAGACTAGCTTCAGAGAACTCTAGGGAAGAATGTGAAAGGAACACATCATGGAGATAGACTGGCCTGCAAAGAGCCATGGACCTCGGGGAAAAAGTCAATAAAGGCTCCAGATGGGTCCGTGGTCTCTTTGCCCAGGAATCCCAGTGGTCAATAAAAATTAGCTCAATTCTGTCCTTGAGATGAGAATGCTAGGAGACATATGCTCTTCCAGGCCTCTGGAGTAGATATGGTTGTCTCTTCAACCATTTGAAGGGCTGCTGTCACTTAGAATATTTCAAGAAGCAGAACTTAGTACTGATAACCCCCAAACAACCACAGCAAAACCACAGCAGGGGGATTACGAGCACAAGAAAGAAAAAACATTCAAAATAATGATTACATAAGACCAAGTGAAATAGAGCTGCTGAAGGACAGGGAAAAAATATAACTTTGTCCAAAAAGCAGTAAAGGCACTTAAAAACTTAAGGAGTAGCAATGCACATATGTGCATGTGCACACACATCCCCTGAGTCCACCTTCCATCTCCCCAGGGGATTGGTCCCAGGAGCCAAATGCTATAGATGCTCAGGTCCCTGATATAAAGTAACATGGTATTTGCATCTAACCTATGCATATCAACCCGTACACTTTTCTTTTTTTTAAGAAATGGGTCTTGCTCTGTCACCCCAGCTTCAGTGCAGTGGCATGATCATGGCTCATCGCGGCACTGATCTCCTGGGCTCAAACAATCCTCCTGCCTCAGCCTCCAAAAGTGCTGGGATTACAGGCATAAACCACAGCACCCAGCCCTTCCCGTATACTTTAAATCATCCCTAGATTACTTATAGTAATACAATGTAAATGCTATGTAAACTGTTGTTATACTATATTGTGTTTTTATTGGTATTTTTTAATTATTGAATTGATATTTTAATTTTATTTTTAAATTTTTAAGCCACAGTTAATTGAATCCATAGACGCAGAACTAGTAGGTAAGGAGGGCTAACTGTAATGCACAATTAGAATTTCTGAGCTAAAAAATATGATTTCCCAATTGCACAATTTAGTCAGTTACTTAAAGGAGAGAATAACCACTGCTGCAAACTGAATTAGTAACCTGGAAGATCAATAAAGAAATACTGTCAAGAGACACAGCATAAATATAAAATGACAGTTATCATAAGAGAAACATATCCAGTAGACCTAAATTGCAAAAACTAGAAGTTCCACAAGGAGGATTGCTGACGGAAGGAAATAGTTAAATAACAGAAGAAACTTCCTCAGAAATGAAGCAATACTTAAACCTGAACACTGAAAAAGGGCATGGACTAAAAGGCAGGGTTAATGTATACAAACACACACCAAGGCATATCCTGGTTGGAAAAAAAAGTCCCTGAATTCCAATGATCAAAAGAAAATTAGAGCCAGGCACAACGGCTTATGCTTGTAATCCCAGCACTTTGGGAGGCCAAGCTGGAGGATCACTTAAGACCAGGAGTTTGAGACCAGGCTGGGCAACAAAGTGAGACCTCGTCTTTACAAAAAAAATTTAAAAATTAGCCAGGCGTGGCAGCATGCACCTATGGTCCCAACTACTTGGGAGGCCAAGGCAGGAGGACTGCTTGAGCACAGGAGGTCGAGGCTGCAGTGAACCAGGTTCATGCCACTGCACTCCAGCCTGGGTGACAGGATGAGGCCCTGTCTCAACAGAAAAAAAGAGAAAGAGAGAGAAATAAAAAAAAATGGGCAAACTTTCAGACAGCAAGACTACATTATCTATAATGGGAAAGAAATCAGAATGACACCAGACATAATACTAGAAGCTAGAACATAGCTGAAATTCATATGCTCCTGAAAGACAAGAACCAAAACCCAAACCTAATCAAGAATCCTGTATGCGCGGTGGCTCACGCCTGTAATCCCAGCACTTCGGGAGGCCGAGGCGGGCGGATCACAAGGTCAGGAGATCGAGACCATCCTGGCTAACACAGTGAAACCCCGTTTCTGCCAAAAATACAAAAAAAATTAGCTGGGCGTGGTGGCGGGCGCCTGTAGTCCCAGCTACTCAGGAGGCTGAGGCAGGAGAATGGCGTGAACCTGGGAGGCAGAGCTTGCAGTGAGCAGAGATCACGCCACTGCACTCCAGCCTGGGCAAGAGCAAGACTCTGTCTCAAAAAAGAAAAAAAAAAAAAAAAGAATCCTGTACTCAATCAAAACAGTATTCCCCGTTCAGGGCTAAAGAAACATAGTTGAGGATGTGATATTTCAGAGCATATATTCCACACATTCTACTGAAGAAATTTCATGAAAAAATGTGCAACACAAACAAATGAACTAGGGCAGAAATCTCAAAAAAGAAAGATGAAGATATAGCAAATAATGAAAGATGTGTCTGGGCTGTATACATAGGAGTAAAAAAAAGCTAAAAAAGAAGAGATAAAGTACAAAAGAAAGTCAAAAATAGCTTAGAAGTATTAAATTATCTTAGCAAATCTTCAGTGTTGGAAAGTCGAGGGAACTA
Organism: Symphalangus syndactylus; assembly: GCF_028878055.3. Classification (NCBI taxonomy): domain Eukaryota; kingdom Metazoa; phylum Chordata; class Mammalia; order Primates; family Hylobatidae; genus Symphalangus; species Symphalangus syndactylus. The sequence continues at coordinate 20,030,739 of NC_072437.2, forward strand.
GTTACATCATCTTTACAAATGACGGAGAAAACGTCTGTCTGAATAGAAAAATAAACATAAATAAAATTTTAAAGGACAATAGAATTTCCAAATTATCAATGGGAAACAAAAGGGATAATTAACCATTGTTTCAAGCAACAAACAGAAAAGGAAAAACAAAATGGAAAACAAGAAAAAAAGTTTTAAAATATAAGATAAAATAAATAAAATCAAGTATTTAAAATGGGAAGAATTAAACTTTCACACTAAAAGAAAATGTTGGATTAGGTTCTTAGGAAATTTTTTCAGGCTAGGTGCCAGCGGCTCGCTCCTGTAATCCCAGCACTTTCAGAGGCCGAGAGAGGAGGATCCCTTGAGCCCAAGAGTTCTAGACAAGCCTGGGCAATATGTTGAGACCCCATCTATACAAATACATACACACACATAATTTTTTCTAAACTAAAAAAACAACTAATAAAGAAGGCTTTAAAATAAAGGACCAGACAAAACAGGAGGAGATACAGTATGACATGAGTCAAAGTAGGATTTGAGATTAAACATTTAAACAAGATAAACATTCAGGCAAGAAAAAAGGCACATAACTCATGTACAAGAGTCATAAATCCACATACATCAAATTACACTGTACATAAATATTTAAAATATGCATTATTAGGAATGCAGGGAAAACTTAAAGACATATACTTCAGTATAACGTGAATTTATATAATGTCTGATACTCCAGCCAAGAGAGGAACAACTGAGGAAAAGAAGGCATACGTGAAACAACACTGGGAAGTAACTAAGAAGCTGGCTGCAGATTCCTAGGGCTCGGCTCTACTACTGTTGCTATTCTGAAGTACTTCTGTATGTGTGAAAATTACAATGAGGAAAAGAAAGTGAGACAGACACACAGAGGGAGAAAGGAAAAGAAGGAAGGAGGAAGGGAAAGAAAAGAAGGGAAAAAGGAAAGGAAAGAAGAGAGACAGAAAGAACCAAAAAAGGAAAGAAATGCAAAGATGTCTTGGATACAAAGATTTTTGGGGCAATGAACCTATTCTTATGATACCATACTGGTAGATACATTTGCCCAAACTCATAGACTGTGTAACACAAAGAGCAACCCTAGTATAAACTACAGACTTTAGTTAAAAACAATGTATTGCCGGGTGCCCTGGCACAGGGCTATAATCCTAGCACTTTAGGAGATAGGAGACAGAGGCCCCAAGAGTTCGAGACTAGCCTGGGCAACATGGTGAAACCTCGTCTCTACAAAAAATACAAAAATTAGCTAGGCGTAGTGACGCATGCCTGTAGTCCCAGCTACCTGGGAGGCTGGGGTGGCAGGATCGCCTGAGCCCAGGAGTTCAAGGCTGCAATGAGCTAGGATCTCAGCACTGCACTCCAGCCTGGGTGGTGGAGTAAGACCCCTCTCTCTAAAAATAAACAAACAAACAAAAAACCCACAATGCATCGATATTGGCTCATCAGCTGTAACAAATGCACCAAACTAATATGAGATGGTAAGTAGAGAAATGGTATGGGGTGAGGGAGGGGCATATAGGAACTCTCTTGTACTTAAGATTTTCTATAAACCCACAACTGCTCTAACAAATAAAGTTAGTTTTTAAAATTATGATTAAAAACTCCATCCATCTCTTCTTAATCAAACAGATTCCATTTTTAAAGGGAAAAAGAAGAAAAGATATATAGAGGAATTGAATAAAACAACTGATAATCTTAAATTTTGATACTCCCTCATAAAATTCTGAAGGTCTACCACAAAAAGATGTTTAAAGTCCTACAATTGTGAAGGTTACCAGTATCAAATGGCTTGCATCTGAGTTCCAATTTCAAATATAAGGGTAACCTTATTATCCATCTAAGAATTCAAATACAGTACCCACAGGTATCTCTAAAAAATAAATTCTTGATTTAAAAAACCCCTAACTTTATATAAAACAAATCAAAGAACTCACTAATCATGAAGCTATGGTAAGATGCTGACAGTGACCATAAAGTGATAAAATACACAAGTAAGATGAAACCTCCAGGAGAGTCATGGCTACAGAAAAGAAAGGAAATGCTACAATCACATAGAATAATAAAACTAGCAAACATGAAGAGTCAGGAAGTAAAGACAGCAGGATTAAATATAAGTATGCCAATTTCCATTACTTTTGTAAAAGAGAAACAATATACTCTTTCAGATTGAAATATGAAGGAAAATGATGACAAAAATATAAATGTTTTTCATAACCATTTTTCTTATTAAGAACATATTTTAGTTCCATGTCACTAGAAGGCAAAAAAAAGAACATATTTTAGGAATTAATATATCTGTGGAAAGTTATAAACATTTATTTAATAGTCCAGATATTCTGTCATTCTAATTTCTTTTTCTTCTGTTAAATATAAATAGGATAAGCTAATCTATAGGCTAATTTTTCTTATGGAAAAATAAAAGTAATGAGAAAGGAATAGTTCTACCAGATACTGTACTATAATATATAGCCACAATACCTAAACCAGTGTGGTGCTAGGAGATGAATAAGCAGAAAAATTTAAAAAAGAAGAGTGAAGTAATGGGTCCGCATACATCTGCAATTCCAGTATGTAATGTCGATAGCGCTTCTAATTATTACAGAAAAGACTAATTATTCAATAATTGTTGGAACAATCAGATAGCCATTGGAAAATAAATAAAATAAAATGAATTCTAAATGAAGTGAAGATTTCACCATGAAAGATGAAATATTTGACGAAAACATGAAAGAAAACAGTATGATTGCTCAGAGCACAGAAAGCCTAAGTATGTCACATCAGAAATCATAAAGAGAAGATTTAAAAATTAAACTGCATACAAATAAAAACTTTCTATATAAGAAGAAAAAATATATACAAAGTTAAAAAGGCAACAGATAAGGAAAAATACCTACAAATCATATCTGTTATGTTTTCATACATGTATTTGTTAATGCTGCCAGGACATTTGAAAAAAAAAAAAAAAAAAAGGTTTCTCCTCCCTTAACTATCTTCCCCCTCATCCAGAGAAGCTTCTTCTTTTGGAAAATCAAGCAAAACAACTTAGCCAAGACACGTTAAAAAAAAGTTTGAAAAGAAAGCTGTAAGGAAATACAAGCGGAGGGGCTGTTAGATATGAGTTCTAAATTTCTTTTCAAAGAATTAATATGTCAGTATGTTCAATTCTTTGCCTTCTACTTTTAAACTTAACTTCCTCGTAAAGCAACCTTTTTCGATTACCTACTCCACCCTGACTCATTCTCATCACCTGCTCCACCCTAACTCATTCTGATCACCTGCTCTGCCCTGACTCCCGCCAAAGCACTCACCCCGTCATTCTCTTTAAATTAGCCAATTGGTAGCCTGTGCGGTCTAACCCTAGCCAACAGGGTAATGACACAGCAGCAGGCGCCACGTGCGTCAGGGATAAGAACCCCTTCCCCTCCCCTGTCCGAGTGTGTGCTCACCATTGCTCCATCTGTAAGGGCACACCCTTCTAAAGAAGTAACTTGCCTTGTGCTGAGAATTAAGAAGAAAATTTTATTAAAAATAAAAAGGTTTCTGAATCATAGATCAGTGCAATTGTTTAGCCCTGTTCCTCATACCCCACTTCCCCATGGGGCAGCATAGTTAATGGCCTGCTTCCCCCACACATGCAGAGGGGTATGCACATCTGGAAAGGAAAGCTCAGACTATTAAACTTAGAGCTTGTAGAAGAGTTGCTGGCATATCTGCCCCTCCTCAACTTTCGGTGGTGGGGAGAGGGAGGGTGAGAGGGTGATGTAGAGAGGCAGCGCAGCTCACTGGAGAGGGGCGGGGAAGGTCTCTACTTTACCAGCCTTGGCTGTCAATAAATGGCTTCAAGGGCTCTGCCTTTAGGGTTGCTACCCCTTAATCCAACTGCCAGGGTCTTTGCTCAGAAAGCACCTGCCCTGTAGCCCTATGAAAATATTCACAAGCCACTCCTTTCTGACAATATCGCAAAGGGCTAATTTCCCCCAAAATAAGCAAATACCTACACATCAATAAGAAAACCCAAAGGCCAAAGGATCTAACAGTCAATTCACAGAAAAGGAAATATAAATGAATCTATAAAGAAAAATTCAACCTTACTCACGATAAACAATGAAAACAATATACCATTTTTCACTATCACACAAAGATCAAAAGGCAAAAAACACTTTTGGCCAGGGAGAGAATAAACAAGCTCTCCTTTAAGAGGTAAACTGATAATACTTAACTAATTTATAAAAGCACATATATTCCCAGCAATTGTACTTCTGCATGTGCAAAGTGGATATAAAGGGTCACTCATAATTGCATTATTTGGGATAGCAAAATACTAGAAAAATTATCAATAGAGATCTGGGGAAATTATATGACTGTTGCATCCCTATGACAGGTTATTAAAAGTTATTAAAATGAAAAAGATAATGCTTTAAATTAAGCATGGAATACTCCCAAATTAATAAGATAAAAAAACAAAGGTTGCTTCAACAGGGGAAAAATAAATGGCTGTGATAAACGTGTGGTATGGAGAGTAACTTTCCCTTTGTAGACTCTTATGAACCACTAGATTTTTTTAAACAAAGTATTATAAATTCTGAGTATTACCACTCAATAAAATAAGAAACTAAAATTATCCCAGCAAATTGCATATATAGTAGTCCCCCCTTATCCTTGGGGCACATGTTCCTAGGTCCCTAGGCAAGTGCCTGAAACTGTGGATACTATAGAACATGATTGCTGTCAATTAGAACACTTTTCTATTCATGTCTTATACACACACATTTAATGTCTTTTCCATCTTAAGCACTTATCATGCACTGTGGCCATAACTTTTAAAGTTTGACTTTTGACAGCAAAAGTAGTACAAATTTCTTTTCCTTCTTCACAATGCCACCGATGGAAGATTCATCCTTACCGCAGATCTTAGCAACTGCAGCACATGACTCTTTCCTTATTAAGTCTAGAACTTTCACCTTTTCACTTACAGGGAACACTTCATGGCTTCTCTCTGGCATATGTGAATTGCCAGCAACACTACTCTTGCATGCTGGGGCCACTATGAAATAAAGTAGAGGTGACTTGAACATAAGCACTGAGGTATCATACAGTTGATGTGATCATTGAGGAGGCTTTTTTGTTTGTTTTGTTTGTTCGTTCGTTTTTCAGAGACAGGGTCTCGCTCTGTCCAGGCTGGAGTGCAATGGCACCATCATGTCTCACTGCAGTGAGGTGGCTTCTAAGTGACTCATGGAGAGTGAGTGTCTACAGCATGGAGATGCCAGACAAAGAGAGGATCCACGTCCCAGGCAGGATGGAGCAGGAGGGTGTGAGATTTCATCACACTACTCAGGATAGTGCACAATCTAAGACTTATGAATTGTTTATTTCTAAAGTTTTCCATTTAATATATTTGGAATGAAGTAGACCCTGTGTGTAGCTGAAACTTTGGAAAGGAAAACTGTGGATAAGGGGGACTACTAGAATACACTTCAATAAGATAGCATTTTAACAAAATCCTAGTTTCCGTAGAGTAGTTCTCCATCTAGCTGTCCTTCTTTCAAGTGTGGAGAGAGGTGAGATGAGGGAGAAGTATGGTGAGAGAGGGGAGACAGGTGTGTGTGGGTGTGCAGGTGGATACATAGCTCAGTGTTCACTGTGAGAGGTGAACAGAGAACATTCCAAGCAATGGCAGTGGCATGACACAAAGCACAAAGAAGTCAAACTGAAAGGCACCTTCAGGGAAAAGAAAGGAGTCTCTCGTAATTCATACACAGAGACCGGCACTGGCAAGAAACAGGACTCTGGGGGAAAAATCAGGGCCACAAAAAAAAAGCTTGTGTTGTGATGCAAAAGCATTCAAACTTTATCTTTGAGCAACAGAAAACCAGTGACTTAAAAAAATAAAGCAAAGATATGTGAAGATAGCATAGGTAATTCAGTTACATAAACGGTGACCAGATTGAGAACAAAACCAGTCAACTGAACCAACTATTAATGCACCAAACGTGGTGTCTTTCTTAGTGTTGCATCTCTTTATGGAGAAACTGTATTGTTATTTCAAATTTCACTCTTAAGGACATTTAGAAAGTGAAGATGCAATTCTGTTACCAAAAAAAAAAAAAAAAAAAAAAAAAAAAACGGTTCTGAAGCTGGAAAAAGTGAAAGTTCAATCAGGAAATTTCAAAGAAAAGAAAAAAAGAACAAAGAAAATTATAGCCCTCTAGCTCAAACTGAAACACTAATTAGAGATAACATATATCTTGGGAGATAAAGAATTTGGTGAATGTGCCTTAAGTATTATAATTTAAGGTTAGTAAAGAAATTTGAAACAGAATATCTACTATTAAAAGAACACTTGGGCCAGGCACGGTGGCTCACGCCTGTAATCCAAGCACTTTGGGAGGTCGAGGCGGGTGGATCACGAGGTCAAGAGATCGAGACCATCCTGGCCAACATGGTAAAACCCCGTCTCTACTAAAAAAACAAAAATTAGCTGGGTGTGGTGGTGTGCGCCTGTAGTCCCAGCCACTCCAGAGGCTGAGGCAGGAGAATTGTTTGAATCTGGAAAGTGGAGGTTGCAGTGAGCCAAGATCGTGCCACTACACTCCAGCCTGGTGACAGAGCAAGCCTCTGTCTCAAAAAAAAAAAAAAAAATTGTATTGTTTAAACAATATCAGAAAGAAATCTTTGGAATATGTAAGAATAGTTTTCTGAACACATATGAAGTCCAAAATTCTTTGTTCATGCTCCCATTCAATTATATCCTCCACATCAAATACCCCCTATCACACAGATACATTCTAAAAAATTAAAATTAATTTATTCTGGTAACTGACAGGATCACAGTCACTGGAAGTAAACCACAAGAGAGAAAAATATGATTAAACACTAAATGGGAGACAAATGTCTCAAAGTATGATGTTAAATATCATAGAATGCTATTTAAATAGCATGCTTAACAGCATTAGGTACTATCAGAGCTCTAATCAATCAGAGACCTTAGGACGTTTGCTAAGTGCAGGCATTAGTGAAATATCTTCCCGCAGTGTGGGGCCCAGCCCACTGGTGAGAAGTGGGGCAATTTCAGGCCGAACATGGACATGACATTCTACAGCATCGATTCATATCACTATGAGTCAATGATTCACAATTTTTGTCATATTAGATCTGGTAATATGACAAAAATCTTTGTGAATTTGATTTTTTTTCCTGAAATATTTTTATAATTTTTTGAGGGTATACAACATAATTTCCTAGCAAGCTATCCAATACATAAAACATAGGTACTTAGAGAGTCTTGACCACCTGAATGGAATTATTTGAAAAAATATCAACTACAGGATGGGCATGGAGGCTCACGCCTGTAATATCAGCACTTTGGGAGTCCCAGGCAGGTGGATCACAAGGTCAAGAGACTGAAACCATCTTGGTCAACATGGTGAAACCCTGTCTCTACTAAAAATACAAAAATTAGCTGGGCGTGGTGGCACGCACCTATAGCCCCAACTACTCGGGAGGCTGAGGCAGGAGAATTGCCTGAACCCAGGAGGCGGAGGTTTGCAGGCTGAGATCACGCCACTGCACCCCAGCCTGGTGACAGAGTGAGACTCCGTTTCAAAAAAAAAAAAAATCAACTATCGGGTCTTATACCAGAAACGACCATGGTACAAACTTGAACAAACTTATAACCCGAGATAAATGAGCCAGAAACAAATGGAAAAAAAGATAACACAAGAACAGAGTAACAAAATGCCCATTTGTCAATTCCATAAATATTGGTAAGTACCTCAATTTAAAAATCTTGTATCTCTTTGGTCTGGAATAGAATACAAATATTTTGCGGTCATCTCAAATTGTCTTCAGAATCAAATTACAAGCTATTATTCTCATTATGACAAAATAAAGTCTCCACTTTAACCAAAAACATGATTTCCCAGCTAATTATCTAATTAGACATACTTAGTTATAAAGATATATTTTAATCAAAATCAAATTAACCTTCAAAAGGCAAAATTCTATCACTTCTAAAGATAGTCACAAAATAAAATATAGGCTACAAAAGTGATTTCAAAGGAAGTATGAGTTTTAAGCAACAACTACTGAGCTACTACCTATAAAATGCTACAAGTATTTACAATACTGGTCTCCAAATGCATCTAAATAGATCACTTTTGCCAAACTTAAGGAAAATCAGCCCCATTATTTGATAGTTACACTTTACAATGAAAATACAGCAATGTTTTTAACTTTTTACATATAACTTATAGATTAAAATTTTGGTGATTATATTCATGTGAAAATGGAGGGCTGGCACTGAACTTTCCCTCCAAACTCCTTCTAGGGTATACTCTTACACTGCAGAATACAGATGGTTAAAAACCCTATTCCCAGACTCCTTTACAGCTGAGGTTTCCATGCGACTGCATGAGGTTCTGGATGTGCAAATGCATGAGATTTGGAAAGGAAAAGTGAGGTAGCAGTGAGGCACAGACTGTCATTCCACTACCCGCTCACTGCTTTTGGGGGGTGTTGAGAGTCAGGACACAAACTTATTTAATCTATAGGCATAATGTACCTCTAAAGCCACTCAGCTTGGAACTTGGGCTTACTGGGGACTAGAAAACAACTGGTGGGGAATGGGAGATGGGGGAGGTCTTCTTAAAAACATCATAGGGTAAGAATATACGAAGGGATCAGCCAAAACCAAGATGAAAACACAGATTTGCAAACCCAACACTCAACACCATTTTTGCCCTAAAGTCATTTGCCATTCCAGGAAAAAAGGACTATGAATATAAGCTATACTTTTGGTGGCATCAAGAAATCAAAAGCATAACCACGAAGACAAGAGGCCACCAAAGTATCAGTTTATCAAAGAACCCTGATAAACTACCCCCACTTTCAGTGGACACCATAAAGGAATGCAACCTCAAGGTAAGACTGAACTGGAATAAAACCAACCATTCTCTAGAATTGCAACCAGGCTGTGTATCCCCTCAGGAGTTCAACGAGACTTACACTTTGAGCTTAGATTGCCGTAGTCACAAAATACTACTGTCCATAGGCATGTGGCAGAAAAAAAATTGAAAAATCTCTATAAGAAAGAATCCATCATCCTAGGTTTTGATTAATAAAATAACAACTTTTAAAATAACTGTATATGACAGTATAATAACAAGGCCCAACAGGAACTCAACAGTACAACCAAGAAACAGCATAAAAAGCAGTTAATACAAGTAGTCATAAGACTTCATATGTCAACATTATCAGACATGTACTACAAAACAAATAAGCTAATTATGTTCAAAAAATAAAAGCCAAAATTGAAAATTCAAATAGGAGACAAGAAAAGATAAAAACCAATGAATCATACATTTAAAAGAACCAAATAGAAATTTCAGAACTGAAATATAAACAATTGAAATCAGGAACTCAATGGGTGATTGATTAATTAAATACAGCATAAGGGAAGGTAAGAAAGACAGAAGAAATTATCCAAAAAAGATGAAAAATATCAAAGAGCATAAGAAACACAAGAGATATATTAAGGAGGTCTAAAATGAAAGTTATACGTTTATTCATCTGTGTGTGTGAGATTGTTCCAGAAGTAATAATGGTGGAGAATTTCCAAAAAAATATTAAAAGACATTAATCTACAGACAAAATATTCAATGAATTCCACGTATACATGTACGTGAATCAGCAAAAAGTTAAAGGAAATCTAACAAAAACAGAAATAAATGCTACCAAAAGAAAAAAGCAATTATGTCCAAATAAGCAGAATGCAGAATGAGTGGGGAAGTCTCACCAGAAATAGTGAAATAATATTTTCAATAAATTGAAAAAAATACTGGCCAAACTAAGATTTTTAATTTTTTTTTTTTTTTGGTACAGACAGGTAGACAGGTTCTCACTATGTTACCCAGACTGATCTTGAACTCCTGGGCTCAAGGGATCCTCCCACCTCAGCCTCCCAAAGCACTGGGATTACAGGGGTGAGCCATGGCACACAGCCAAGATGTCTAAGAAGAGCAAAAACGCATTTCATGAACAAGGCAACATAAAGTCATTGGCTGTCAACAAAAAGAGTTTGTCCCAAGTAAACCTCTAAAAGAAACTACCAGAAACAAAGACAAAGAAAAGGTAAATATGTGGGAGGAATGGAATGAATGATGACTAAAATAATAAGAGAAATGGCCTTGGGGGATAATTGTACCCAACTCAGGAGACAGTAAAGGACTTTAAATGTTCTAAGCTCCCTTGTCAGTCCAGCAGCTCAGGTGAAAAGATACTGTTATCAGATTTTGATACATTAAGGATGTATGTTGTAACATAGAGGTTCTACCAAAAGATCAGCAGTATTTATAACCCCCAAACTTGTACAGGAAAAAAATTAAATGATAAATACTGCAAAAGAAAGAAAAAAAAGGAAAAAGGCCAGAGATTGGACAAGAAGAAAACATTTTTAAAAATTAGAAATTTAAACTCAAATATACCAGCATTTCTGTTAACTTTCTTTTTTTTTTTTTTTTAATTTGTGAAGAAAAGACGTTTAATTGACTCAGAGTTCTGCTGGCTTAACAGGAAGCATGACTGTGAGGCCTCAGGAAACTTACAATCCTGGTGGAAGGCAAAGGGTGGAAAGCAAGCACCTTCTTCACATGGTGGCAGGAGAGAGAGAAAGAGCATGAGGGGGGATGTGCCACACACTTTTAAACCATGAGATCTCATGAGAGCAGCAAGGGGGAAATCTGCCCCCATGCTCCGGTCACCTCTCACCAGGTCCCTCCTCCAATTCCACAGTGGTTTGGATTTGTGTCCCTGCCAAAATCTTCTGTTAACTTTCTAAGGAGCAAACGGTCAAGATACAAGACAAACACATCAAACTGGGCTGAAAAATTATACACTGCTTACAGAGGCACACGTGAACTGTCTTCAAACAGGTAGGTCGAGAGTAAAAGCATGAAGACAGCCACAGCACGCAAAAGATAACCATCAGGAAAGAGGTATAAATCCACGTGGAGCCCAGAACATCAGCTTCCCGACGGCTGGGGAGCGGGAAGGCCACTACTGAACTCACCTCAAAGTTCAAGGACACAAGGACGGTCTACCGCCAAGGCACAGGAACAGAAAACAGCCCTCCTGCACCCATGGTAAGGCTAACCAGGGCACAGGAGTCTCCCTCTGGGAAAGAGGCACAGGCATGAAGACACGGCTCCCATGAAGCACAGGGTCAGAGGCAAGCCCTCAAGCTCAGGATGAAGCAGGCATGCAGAAACCCCACAAGCAGCCCCTTGGTGCATGTGAGAAAACCACAGCAGGAAACAGCAGGAAGGCTTAAGCTCGACCCAGCTCCTGCCTGCAGTGACTCAACACTCGCTCCCACCCACCCCCTCCCCCAAGGGCCTAATGGAAGAAGAGTTGACACTGTTTTCAGGCATAAGTATGCCTTCCTCACAGTCTCTCCTGTCCTATTCCACCCCTTAGCCATCAGCCCATAATCCCCCCACTCACCCACCCCAGTCCTAGGCAAGTACTAATCTATTTATCTCTGTAGGTCACATGTGTTTTGTGAATGGTGTACTGGACTGAAGAGTGTCCTGTCAAAATTCACATCCACCCACAACCTGTGACCGCGACCTTACTGGGAAACAGGATCTTGGCAGAGGAAATCAGGTATGATGAGGCCGTACTAAATGGGAAGGGTCCTGAATCCAACGTGACTAGTGTCCCTATACAGAACAGGAACCCTGGACACAGAGATGCACAGAGAGAAGGCAACGTGACAACTGCAGCAGGGATTAGAGTTATGCTGCCAAAGCCAAGGAACACCAAAGACTGTCGGCAACACCAGAACCAGGAGAGAGGCATGGAGTGGATTCTCCCTCCAATGCCCCAGGAAGGAATCCACTCAGCTGGAACCTGCATGATAGACTCTGGCCTCCTGAAGTGTAAGAGAACAAATTTCTGTTGTGTTAAGCTACAGTTAATGATCATTTGTTATGGTAGTCCTAGCAAACGAACACAAATTCTATAAAACTGGAAATAAACTATCTACAGAAATCTAATAGATAAAGAAATAGTGGCATTTTCTTAGAAAATGTATCATACAGGAGTTCCATGAAATAGCACAAATCTCACAAATGCCATGCTGAAAAAAGAAGCCAGGCACAAAAGAACAAATACTATATGATCCCATTAATATAGTTTTAAAAAACAAACAAAAGTAATAATGCTGCTTAGGTATGTGTAATTCAAAGGAAGAATGATATGAAAACTGAAGGTTCTGAGAAGTCAGTCAGATAGGAGACAGCTCTAAGGAAGATGGAGGGGGAATCAGAATCATTGAGAAGGAGAAGAAAATGAGGCTGGTGTAAAAAGAGCTGACTGTTTTGTAAATATTTCTAGACCCAGTTGATGTTTACATTAATTTTTGCTTTATAATAATACGTTCTCAATTATCCACCTGTGTTCTATGTATGTTTCTGTATAGTTCACAATTTAAACAAAAGAAAAAAGAGAAGAAGGAAGGAAATAAAGCCACCAGTTACAAAGCCAGTAGCTTCCTGAGATTTGGTTAGAACTAAGGAAGTATGTCCCCCAAAGCCAACAGTTCGAAGGGCAGCCACTTGATTCTCAACCTCCTCACTGTGGCAGAGGTGCCGGTTCCTGTAGGAGCCTGGCTGAGTGGTACAGCAGTGGGAGTCACTCCCAAAGTTCACTCTGGGTACCCTTCCTTCCTCCATCCTTCCAAAGATTTTGCAATCACTGAATCACTTCCTATTTGTAATATCTAGAGTAATTTTTCTTAACAGCACATACACACTGACAAATACAGTTCATCTAGAAAGGTTCCAGAAAAAAACAAAGTGGTATTTCCAACATAAAGTATTAACAGTGACAAAGCAGAGGTCTAGCTATTGAACTTTACAGGGATACTTATCCGTCATTCCTAACAGATGTCTTAGCATAAGCATAAAAACTAAATATTTAACACTTTATGGAGTTAATTTTTTAACATTTATAAAACAAAAAGGGGTGGAGAAGGAAGGGTAAAGTACAGAGGCATGGAGAGGAATAAAAAACAGTTGTCGTTACCTGGAGTCTTGTATTCATTTCTAAGAAATAAAAATTCTTCTTAGAGTCCACAAGGAACTCCACTGTCCCAGCAGAGGAATATTTTACTGCTCTGGCAAGAGCTACAGCTTGTTCTCCCATCGCTCTTCGAGTCTCCGCATCCAAAAAAATGCTACATATACAGAAAAAGTGTTTGTCTACATTTTGGACAAAAATCAAGTCATCTTTTGTGTGCATTACATAAATATTTTCTTAAAGTTTACTCAGATATAGACCATCTATACCAATTTAAGAATTCAAAATATGCTTTATATATGTTTTATAATATATGTTGACTATATTATTAAGCATAACATGCTTAAATAAGTCAACTTTAGATTTGTATAAAACTAACATTTGAACTTTTCACATTATTCTGCAACTTCAATCCATTTACAAAATATACAACTACTCTTCAACTTCTAATATTTAACATATATATTCAGAATTGCTTCGAGCCAAAAACTGGGAGAAAAATAACTTCTTAGTATCTAACATACACAATCAATCCTCATTGCTCATGTAGTCCATATTTACAAATTTGCCTACTTGCTGAAATTTATTTGTAACCCCAAAATCAATACTTAAGGCGCTTTCATGGTCCTTTGTGAACAAGTGCAGAGAGGTGAAAAATGTGAGACTCCAGCATGCTAAGGCTGAACAAGGTGATGCTCTCCCTTCTTGTTTCAATGCTCATACTATAACAAGCATCCTTTTCAAGGTCTATTTAGTGTCACTTTTTTGCATGTGTGTGTGTGTGTGTGTGTGTGTGTGTGTCATTTCACGGTGTGAAATGGCCCACACGCATTGTCCTTAGGTGCTGTCTGGGGTTCCCATGTGCAAGAAGGCCATGAAGTACTGCCTGGAGAAAATGTGTGGGATAAGCTTTACTCAGGCATGTGTTATAGTCTTGTTGGCCAGGATTGTGAGTTCACTGTTAATGAATCAACCACAGATATTAAATGAGAAATATACATAAAACAAAATTATGTATTAATCCACTGAGGAAAATGTTATAAGCAAAGGCTCGCAGGAACCTAACCCTGTATTTCCCCTAGGAGCAATTATTCAGTGTTCACTAATTCAGTAATCAAGATGACCTTAGAGAACATAACTGCCACAAATAACAAGAATCAGCAATACATCCACTAAATCCTGCACGTTTGGCTTCAAGATACCAAACCCACCTTCAAGCAGGCAAGTTAAGCTAAAATGACTTCAACAAACCCCCCAAAAAATATCATCAAACCACTTTTGCATTTTCACAGATTTTGCTTCTATGAAAGAAAGGCTCTGAGAAACAAAACATTAACTACTTTTCTACTTGTGGATTAAAATTATTCTCAAATGAGCAGGATTGAGACGACATGCTATAAAAGCTTTATTATGGAATAGTATAAAAAATTTGCATGAAGCGGCCTCCAATATATAGCAATTATTAATACATGGCCACTCTGGCTTTATCTATGCTACTTGCCCACTGCTCCACCAGGCCCACCCTTTATTGTTTTCAAAGCAAATCCCAAATTAGGTATCATTTCACTTGTAAAAACATACATATCTGTTTCCATGAGATAAAGTACCCTTCTGTAACACAACTACACAAAAAACAAGAACTCCTTAAAAGCATTTAATATCCACTTGGTATTCAAATTTCTCTATCTCATAAATATCTTGATACAGCTGATTTCTTTGAATCAGGATCCAAATAAGATCCAAAACTGCATTTGACTGGTTTTTCTCTTAAGACTCTTTTAATCTGTAATGCCCCTTCCCCATTTTCTGGCCAAGGATCTGGTCATTTTACTGTCTTATTCCTCACATTCTTGGTTCAACTGCATGCAACCCCATGGTGTCTTTTCACATTCATATTACATTTCTATTTCATATAGATTGCTAGTTAGACTCAGAGCCTTGAATATATTCAAGTTGGATTGGGGTGGGGGAAGGGGAAGAGTTCACAGGTGGGAAGTGTACTTCCTACTGTCTCCCTTTTGGTGAAGTTAGAATAAATCAATGAGTTCAAGTGTTATGAATTATCTATAATATAGTTTGCATTAACCTAATGTATAGACATAGATGACATTTCAACAATAATTGGCTGACAAAATTAATGCAACTAAAAAAAAAAACCCCAACTAATAATTAATAGCATAACATTTGGAGAATCTCAGCGCAGCTCTGTGAAACTCTATCTTTCTCCTATTTGATCTTGCTCTTGCCCTTTTCAAAAGCCCTGCTAGATATCCAGAGATATGAGTGACCCTAGCTAGCATTGCCCTCAAAGCACATTAGTAGATTCTTTTTTTTTTTTTTAATTTATTTTTTTTTGGTGGGGTGGGGAAGAACAGGGTGTTGCTCTGTCACCCAGGCTGGAATCTGGTGGCATGATGTCGGCTCACTGCAACCTCGACCTCTGGGGTTAAGCAATCCTCCCACTTCAGCCTCCCAAGTAGCTGGAACTATAGGCACATGCCACCACAGTCAGCTGATTTTTTATTTTTTTGTGAAGATGAGGTCCCACTATGTTGTCCAGGCTGGTCTCAAACTCTTAGGCTCAAGCAATCCTCCCACCTCAGCCTCCCAAAGTGCTAAGATTACAGGTGTGAGCCACTGTGCCCAGCCGATTCTCACTCCAGGAACTGAAAACTACACATTCCATTTATTTTAACATTTCACAGTGTACAAATACATATGAGGTCAGTATTAATGATGAGTTCTAGTTTTTTAATTTTGATTCCTATTGCTGTAAATTTTCCTTTTTTTCTCTAAATAAGTAGATAAGGTATTCATTATGAAAAGTTTATATTTCTAGACAAAGAGAAAAAACAAACACATTTTATGATTCAAGGTTCCCAGTCTGGGAAAGATTTCTATCCCAGGTAAGACTTGAGTAGGTTTTTACTAAAAACAGAATGTTAATTGAATTGGAATTGATAATCAGTCAAGGAAACAGAAAATTGCAAGACGTGTGTTGAAGACTCTTACCGTTCCAGTGGTATCCTTTTTCCCCTTCCTCCATACTGCAGTACTACAGTACTAGTTCTAGCTCAGCACATGGTTTCTTAAGAAAAAGATATTTACAAGTCTCCCTAGCTTAAATGTCTAACTTCAGATCAACACCAAGTAATTCGCTTCAGCACCTTCCAGGATCTTCCTAAAGACACAGGAAGAGGATTCTCTTTGGCTTTTCTTCTTCCTCCCTTCTTACATCCTGTTCCTGGGCCTTGAGAACTAGATGGCCACATCTTATGTAAGCTACACAGTTCTTCACAGCAAACTGGCTGGTGTGTAAGCACAAGCATCCCATGAGAACAGGAAGTGGAAGCTGGCAGTTTCCCAAGGCCTGGCCTGGCCTGGAAACTGGCACAGCATCACTTCTAAGTAGTCTATGGGTCAAGCATTCATAGAGCACAAAATCAAGAAAAGGGAACAATGATCCTTCCCCTCACTGCTCAAAGAGAAAAATGGCAAAGGATTTGGGGTCCATGTTTTAAAACTAATACACCATGCCATATTTTTAAAAACCAATGTAACTAAAATAGAATTTAATTTTTACCATTACTCTGGGATTAAAAATATACTCACATTCTCACTTACTATTTTCAGAAACTATATAGGCATTATATCAAGATATGCTAGCTCTGCTGATTAAAGCTACAATAAGCTATACTTCTTAGTGTCTGGTAATTAAAAATTACTAGGAACACTCACTTGAGGATTTTTAAGAACAAAGAGAATACCAGAGTATATACAAATAGCAACCTAGCATCAATGAGAAATGAGGTCCCATACACCAAACTCATGAAAGGTGCCCTGGAGAAGTACCCAAAGTGGCTCTGATAATTCAAGGAATTTCCAAGAACCACACTCCAGAAGCCTTTCATGGTAGGATAAATTCAGGACCAACTTCATGAACGCTTCACCAACATGAAAGTCTAGAAGGCATATGTATCTCAGAAATCCCATGAAATACCATCAGGTTCCATACTTCCTAGAAGCCTGCAGAAGTCAGAAGTCACAGTTGGCTGTCTACCAACTTTCTCCTCTAATAAAAATCCACTTCTTTTTCAAGTATTCTCTCACTTTTACACATTAAAGCACTGAGGAAATCAAGTAACAAATTCTTAATTATAAAAATATGCAGTAATACAGTCTACATGAACATTAGTGCAATTGTAGCCGATAAAGCAAACAAATAAAAAAAGAAATGTGGCTGGGTGCAGTGGCCCACACCTAGAATCCCAGCACTTCGGGAGGCTGAGGTGGGCTAATCTCTTGAGGCCAGGAGTTCAAGGCCAGCCTGAGCAACATGGCAAAACCCCATCTCCACAAAATACAAAAATTAGCTGGGCATGGTGGCACTCGCCTGTAGTCCGGGCTACGTAAGAGGCTGAGTTGGGAGGATCACTTGAGCCTGGGAGGTGGAGGCTGCAGTGAGCCGTGATTGCACCACTGCACTCCAGCCTGGGCAACAGAGTGAGACTCTGTCTCTGAATGCATGAGTCAGTGAATGATGAATGAATGAATGAAATGCATAAAAGCAGCCGCTTTATAAATGTTCCTTAGGAGAGACTTACCTTGGTGCTTCCTCCACCACCTTCTGATTTCTTCTCTGAATTGAGCACTCTCTTTCATTAAGCCATAAAGCATTTCCATGTTTATCACCTAGAACCTGAAAGAGCAATACCATTTGAAAAACCATATAACCACACCCACAAAGTAGATGATGGTTAATATTTTCCCCATGCAACATCTCTTGGTTTTTGATATTCAAACCTCATAGTATATACATACCTCTCAAAACATTATTTTGATTCATGTTAACAAAGGAAAACTATACTTATTACTCCAAAGCTCAATAAAACGTTTTTATCAAAAAGATTTGAGGAAAAAGTGTTCATATCACCTTTCAAATACAATGAGTAAAACATTAGAATCAGTCGTACAAATCTTGTGAAGGACACTGAGTGTTAGTGAAGGCGACAAACACTGGATGTCAGTGTTGCTGAGGAGTGCCACCACAGCTTTATTACAAACATCTGCTTGATGTTAACATTATTAAACGTCTGTTGATTGGGAAATGACATTGTATGCATTTCCATCCAATATGTAATCTGTTATTTATCTATGGATGTCTTTACTGTGGTTTATTTTTGTTCTAGGAAACTGCTAAAGGTCTGGAGTTAATATACAAACATAATAGTTTTTCCCATTTGCGATACTCATTGAACATCTCTAACCTGAAAATCTGAAATCCAAAATATTCCAAAACCTGAAATTTTTTGACATGACACTCAAAGGAAATGGTCACTGAAGCATTTTGAATTTTCAGATTAGGGATACCCAACCAGCAGGTATAAACGCAAATATTCCAAAACCCAAAAAAATCTGAAATCTGAAACACTTCTGGTCCCAAGCATTTCAGTTAAGAGATACATTCAGCCTATAATGGAAAATAAGCTGAGATTGCCAGATAAAATACAAGATACGCAGCTACATTTAAATTTCAGATAAACAATGAATAATTTTTTTCTAGCTATGTCCCAAGTTTACATGGAACAACGATTTAAAAAAATCACTGTTAATCTGAAATTCAAATTTAACATGTATCTTTTCAGCTAAATCTGGAAACTCAAAAGCAGCTCTTCATTAAAATTTTTGCCTAGAACATCTGATTTTCAGAAATGGACCAATCTATTTTCAGATTTAAGGAGTTGATGTATATTTCTGAATACATATATTAGGTTTACAGAGGTAAGATCTGTTTTAGAAGCCAAAAGACCAGGCACTAATTTTAGTTCCAAACAGCTATGCAACTTCTCTGGACAAGTCATTCTGTTTCTTTGTGCATTATAAACAGCAGGTAATATCAATCTTAATATTTTATATGGCTTCTGAAAAAAATCAAATAAAGATCATGGCTATAATTGGTAAAATGTAAAATAAATAGTTAACATATGACTGTAAAGTTAATTTTTAGGAACAAACCCTTTCTGAAACTCAAGAATGATTCCAAGCAATGAAGGAAAACATAACAGCAACAAAATGCCAATAAGGTGGAATTTTCTAAGACTCCAAGGTGGCTGCATGAAGTAAATCTAAAACTATTTGAAATCATTAAAATAACTCTCAACCTCTTTTTAAATTCTTGTTGACAAGAAAGTAAAAGTAGACAGTCTCCAAGAAATAAAGGCAAAATAACCATGAATTCTCAGAAATATTTCCAACTATAAAATATCAGATTCATATACAGAATCAAGAGTTTGTTCTTCTCTAAATTCTGTATGGTCTCCCAGTTCATTTTTTAAAAATTCTGTGCACTTACTAGGCATTCAACAAAAATGATTTGCTGATTATTTATTCCATTAAATAAATGAGGAAGCCATGTAATCAGAAAACATTATAAGTAAATACTGCTTTTAAGGGAAGTTAATCCTTAAATGCATCATGAGTTTTCAAAAAATTTTATAGGTTTACACATACTGAATGTAGAAAAATCTCTAAGCTATACTGCTTCCTGAAAAAGCTTTATTATAATAGACAATGTCACATAATGCAAGCCTATTGGTATCCCTAGACCCAACCCAGGAAATGCTAGTAGTGCCCTGGTTGAGAAATACTAGTTTACGCCACAAAGAGAGGTGCCATTCACACTGCCAGTGCAGTTTCATTGTGGAAAGGACATAGTATATAATGGCTCATGTGAAAAATAACAGGTGACATACACACATATACTTCATAGACTATGTATGGAGGAATAGCCAAGAAACAGTAATGTCCTTGCATTTAGGGACAGAAACTAGAGAACTTAGAGATAGAGTAAAAGGGATGCTTACTTTTATTAATTACCCTTTATCATGTGCAGAAATTAATATAAATAAATAAGTGAAAACTAAAGAAAAGTAAACTAAAAACCCTTCTAAGTATAGATCAGATATGAGAACATCTGTGTGGCCTATTTAAGTTACTGGGAGGCATTTTCACTTATGTTTAAAAATATCACCCAGGCTGTATGCCATGGCTAAATAAAATAAACTAAAAATCTGATCTAGGTATGTAATTATTTAACACAAAATAACAAACATTTATTGAGTATTAGTAATGTGAAAGGCAATGGTCTGGTTGCTGGGGACAGCAAATGAGTAAGACCTACTCTCTACCCTCAAGGACCTCATGGCCTATTAGGAAATTCAACTAGTTAAAGATAAAACAGCCTACCTAAGTGGTCTTCCACTAGCGTGAACAAGTGCTAGATGGGGAGTACAGTGAAGGACAAAATTAATTCTGCCCCTAGGATCTTACAAGAAAGACAAGCTAAATATCTCCCTTAAATTACAGATTTAAATAGCCAACTGTCTACTCAACATCTACACTTAGATATCTAATGGGCATTTCAACCTTGATTTGTCCAACTTTATAACCTGATTTCCTCCCTTGAAAACAAGCACATCTCACAGTCTTTCCTATCTCAGTAAAAGCCCATTCCATTCTTCTCATTTCTCAGGCAAAAACCGTAAAATCACCTTATTTTTTTTTCTTGTACATAACATCCATCTATTAGAAAATCTGGTCTACCTTCACAAAATATCCAGAATTCTAGCCTGGGAGACAGAGTAAAATTCTGTCAGAAAGAGGGAAGGAGGCAGGGAGGGAAGAAAGAAAATTCAACATTGTTAAGATGTCAATACTCCCCAGAATAATCTCTAGATTCAATACGACCCAAATACAAATCTCCCATCAGATGGGGTGTGTGGAAGTGGAGGTGGAGGTGGGAGGGGGTGGGTGTAGGCGTAGGTGTCTGTAGGGGGAACAGGTTGACAGGTGAAGTCTAAAATTTTCATGGAAATTCAAAGAACCTAAAGAGAATGAAAACTCTCTGCAGAAAAACAACACATTTAGACCACTTACAAAATCAGGTTTCTAGATTTATTGTAAAAGCAAAATAGTTAAGACAATGACTAAATCTCACTTAATTTGCAACAAAAGGTCACTGCAATAAATGATGCTGGAAAAAGTGGATATCAGAATTTTAAAAATTACTCTGACCCTGCCTCACACCAAACAAACAAAATAATAATAAGTAAAGGAGAGTAACAGACTTAAATATCATACCTAAAACAAAAAAACTGCTAACTAGGGTACACAAAGTAGACTTAAACTTGACTTCACTATAATTCAGAACTTCTGTTCTTTGAAAGACATTATTATCAAAGTGAACAGGCAAGCCGCAGGAAGGGAGAAGGATATACTATACATACATCTGACAAAGGACTCATAAACAAAATAGATACAGAACTCGGACACTCCAGTAATTTTTAAAAATCTAATTTGAAAAAGGAAGGCAAGGATGAAAGTTTGAGAAGTCACTTCACAAAATAAGCCATTCAAATGGTCAATAAACTTATAAACAGATGCTTAACATCATTACTTATCCGGGAAATGCAAATTAAACAGACATACCATCGTAAGTCCACTAATATGGCTAAATGTTTTCAAAAATTGAAAATATCACACATTGGCAAGGGTGGCATCAGTGTAAACTCTCATGTATTTCTGGTGGGAGTATGTATTAGTACAACCAGAGTACCCACTAAAACTAAAAATAACCTTACTACGTAATCCAACAATACCTCTCCTCAGTCTATCCTAGAGATGCATATATGCTCATAAAAAGACATAGCAATTTATTTCTAATATAAAGAAACTAAAAACCCAAAGATTCATTAATAACAAAATGGATAAATTGCAGGTGAGTCAAACAATGGGAGAGCACAGAGCAATTCTTTTTTTTTTTTTTTTCATGTAAGCAAATGTTCATAGCAGCTTTATTTATAATAACTCATAACTGAAAACAACCCAAATGTTCAATGAATGGTGAATATATAAGTAAACTGTGATATATCCAGACAATGGAATATTACTCAGCAATAAAAAAGAACAAACTATTGACACACATTACATCACAGATGAATCTCAAAAGCATTATGCTAAGTGAAAGAAGCTAGAAAACAAAAGGTTATCTAATATATGATGTTCTAAAAACGGCAAAACTATAGAGACAGAAAACAGATCAGTAGTTGCCAAGAGCTAGGGTAGGAGAAGGGCATGTTCTGCAAAAGCAGATTTCCAGGGGGACAGAAATGTTCTATTATCTTGATTTTGGTGGTGGTTACACAAGTGTATGCAGTGTCAAAACTCATTGAACTGTATATTTAAAAGAAATGAATTTTGTTGTATGTAAATTATACCTCAATAAACCTGGCTTTTAAAAAGGGAATACATTAAAAAATAGGTAAACAGCCAGTGAATATTTGAGTGAATTAATGAAGAGTGCAATAATTAAATAACTTAAGGAAAAACAATATATTTGGTTAAGCCAATAAATACTTAAAAATTTAAGTAACAATACAAGATATAATAACAGATATAAGATTATAACATAATCCTAGTCTTTGTAGAATTGTTTGGTGCATTAACATTTATAACATTGCAAAACAAACTTTTAGAGTTGCATTTAATTTCTAGTTATCTCTTTCGTATGACATACATACAATCTAATGAACTCACATGCAATCTAGCAACTGATGATGCCGAGAAATTATCTCTTGCTGGCTGGGCGTGGTGGCTCATGCCTATAATCCCAGCACTTTGGGAGGCCGAGGTGGGTGGATCACCTGAGGTTAGGAGTTCAAGACTAGCCTGACCAACACAGCGAAACTCCATCTCTACTAAAAATACAAAATTAGCTGGGCGTGGTGGTGGGTGCCTGCAATCCCAGCTACTTGGGAGGCGGAGGCAAGAGAATCGCTTGAACCAGGGAGGCAGAGGTTGCAGTGAGCCAAGATCACGCTACTGCACTCCAGCCTGGGCGACAGAGCGAGACTCCATCAAAAAAAAAAAAAAGAATGAAAGAAAGAAAAGAAGTTATCTCTTGCCTTCAATGTCAAACTTTAAAAAGATGATTCCTGAAATTTTTAATAAAATTGTAATAATAATATATTTCTGAATAAAATTTCAGATTTATTTAACTCAGAGGTTCATTCTAAGTTGGTGATATTTTGGTTTGGACAAATATTTATTTATTTATTTATTTATTTTATTTTTTTTTATTATACAAAGAGTTGGAACCAACCCAAATGTCCAACAACGATAGACTGGATTAAGAAAATGTGGCACATATACACCATGGAATACTATGCAGCCATAAAAAATGATGAGTTCGTGTCCTTTGTAGGGACATGGATGAAACTGGAAAACATCATTCTCAGTAAACTATCGCAAGGACAAAAAACCAAACACCGCATGTTCTCACTCAGGT
The DNA here is from genome assembly GCF_028878055.3 of Symphalangus syndactylus. Taxonomy (NCBI): domain Eukaryota; kingdom Metazoa; phylum Chordata; class Mammalia; order Primates; family Hylobatidae; genus Symphalangus; species Symphalangus syndactylus. Next base: position 20,054,188 of record NC_072437.2, read on the forward strand.
GGGAATTGAACAATGAGAACTCATGGACACAGGAAGGGGAACATCACACTCCGGGGACTGTTGTGGGGTGGGGGGAGGGGGGAGGGACAGCATTAGGAGATACACCTAATGCTAAATGACGAGTTAATGGGTACAGGAAATCAACATGGCACATGGATACATATGTAACAAACCTGCACATTGTGCACATGTACACAGAGCAATTCTTAGAAGCAAAGGACAACAGAGCCTCAGGGAAGAATCTCAAAGATACAATGATGTGTGAAAAAGAAGATGTGACAGAGTACATCACTGGATTTCATTTATGCAATTTAAGAACTAATCTATGACATCAGATAGGAACAGCAGTTACTTTTGGCGGCCATAGGTAGGGATTGACTGGGAAGAGGTGTGATGGGACATTCTCTACCTAGACCTGGATGGTTGTTACACAATTAGATGTGTGTGTACAGAAATTGTCTTGAATTGTACACTTAAGATTTATGGATTTCACTGTGTGTGTGTGTATATATATATATATATATATATATACACACACATATATCTTAATTTAGAAAATCTTTTTAAAAAGGCAAAAACAAAGCCTGCTAGCCTCAGAAATAAACTGTGTTCAATGTTGTAAAACATCCAACTGATTAGGTAAGTTTGGATATTTTTTCTCACTTTAGAAAATTTGAGGATCTAAATGATGATTTTCCACCCATAAATAATATCTATGAAAGTGACCATTAAACTTAAAGAATAAACTGACAGAATCTAGGACTTTTTATATCATGCCCCTGTCAGAAAATATAAGGTCAGCAAATAACCTTTTATTTATCTGGTTCTCTCTCCACACCAAATTAAGATTTAAAAAAATACTTAAAATTCATTGTTTCTAATTTGACATTTGTTTTTATCAATTTTAGCTGTTACCTATCAATTCATAGTCATAATATATAAAATTAGCATGAAGGCATTTTCAACAGGCAAATGAAAACTTCAACAGACTTGTCTTCTTCCCTGTTTTATTTTAGAAAACCCATTTTGTTTTGCCAAAATCTATGCCCCTACATAACCACTTTAAAGATTAACATCTTAAACTGAATAGAAGAAATGATTTATGGATCTCTATACAACCAGCTCCTAGCAGAACACCTGTCACAGCAAGCTACACGGACATTTGGTAAACTGAAGTAGCACAGGAGTCCAGGTCAGGCACTTTTCTTTTTTAAAAAATGCCCTATAATGGCCCAGTCTTGGAAGGAGATTAGCCTGGTCGGCTATCTTGGGAATGCTTTTTTTTGGAGGTAGATTTTTTATCATTCCCAATCCCAATCAACATCCTAGCACTTTAACAGAAAGTACAACAGATTCTAAAGGCACAACTCACAATCATTCTAAATGGAAGAAAAGATAATTCCAATAGGATTAAACGATATTATTTTAAAGTCATAATAATGAAAAAGCATCTTAAATGTACCAACCTGGATTTCTATATGACGAGGATTATCAATAAATTTTTCTATTAGTAGTCTATCATCGCCAAAACTAGAAGCCGCTTCTTGAGATGATAATCTAAAACCATCCCTGTGAAAAAAAGGAGGAGGAGGAGGGGGAGGGGGAGGGGAAGGGGAAGGAGAAGAAGAGTCAGACTAACAAAACAAACAGTTATCATTACAAAAGAAAACAATCAATTAAATATTTATTTTGGCTTATTCTGAAAAAAGCAAAAACCTTTATTCAATATACAAATAACTAAGTTAATTTTGGTTGACCTGCAACTTTTCCACTCACTAACTCTGTGACCATGGATGAGTTATTTAACTTCTCAGATCCTAGATTTTCCATTGAAACAGGAATGCTGATACTTTACCAACTGCTAAATATCAATTTTTTTTTTTTTTTTTTTTGAGACAGAGTCTCACTCTGTCACCCAGGCTGGAGTGCAGTGGCAGGATCTCGGCTCACTGCAACCTCTGCCTGCCGGGTTCAAGTGAATCTCCCACCTCAGCCTCCCGAGTAGCTGGGAATACAGGTGTGTGCCACCATGCCTGGCTAATTTTTGTATTTTTGGTAGAGAGAGGGTTTCAACATGTTGGCCAGGATGGTCTCGAACTCCTGACCTCAGGTGATCCACCTGCCTCAGCCTCCCAAAGTGCTGGGATTACAGGTGTGAGCCACTGTGCCCAATCTAAATATGATATTTTAATCAACCATACAGAGCAAGTAAAATTAATTCCATTTCTTCAACCATAATATACCTTGATTCCACTAGCAAAAATATAAAAATACATCTATTTGATTCAGAAGTCAGAAGATGCAAAGAAAAATGTAAAGGGTCTAGTGACCTGCATGACTGGGGTGGAACTACAGCAAATACACTCATTGACACTGAACATCCAATAGGAAGATTCTTAAGAACATTGCTTAATATTTTAAATTCACATCTTGAAATGCAATTGCCTCCCACACACACCCACACAGATCATTACAATTTTATCTTCTATAAAACTGATCAAAAATAGTAATTATAAAAGTATAGTTTTTTAAAATAAAAATATGGACCTAATTATTGCTTTATATATTTTGTTCACAAACTATAATTTAAATCATTACTATTAAAATATGCCTATTATTCAAATATTTAGGGCTCCTTTGACCAATCCATTAAAAACCCAAACTTGGGCAGGCACGGTGGCTTCCCTGAGGTCAGGAGTTCGAGATCAGCCTGGCCAACATGATGAAATCCCACCTGTACTAAAAATACAAAAATTAGCTGGGTGTGGTGGCCCATGCCTGTAGTCCCAGCTACTCAGGAGACTGAAGCAGGAGAACCGCTTGACCTGGGAAGCAGAGGCTACAGTGGGCAGAAATTATGTCACTGCACTCCAGCCTGGGTGAGAGTGAGACTCTCTCTCAAAAAAAAAAAAAAAAAAAACACACAATAAAAAAAAAACCCCAAACTTGCTTGCCTAAAAGTAATTGAGCATATGTTGCCTTCTATCCATTGATATAATCAGCATATAAAATTTAATTCCTTTACATTTAATAAAGTTTCTTAATCTGAAGATTAAATACCTATATTTAATGTACAACATTAAAGCCAATTCTTCCAATCTTTTAAGTGGCAAATGGTCCATCTAGTAATATTAGAAATAACTATCCAATTTGCTCATTTTTGTGCTTTAATTTCTTTTATATTTAATAAAGTCTCTTAATCTGAAGACTAAATGTCTGTATTTAATGTACAATACTGAAACCAAATTCTTTCAGTCCTTTAAGTTGCAAATGGTCCATCTAGTAATATAAGAAACAACTTTTGGCTTGGGATTGACTTGGCAATGCGGGCTCTTTTTTGGTTCCATATGAACTTTAAAGTAGTTTTTTCCAATTCTTTGAAGAAAGTCATTGGTAGATTGATGGGGATGGCACTGAATCTATAAATTACCTTGGGCAGTATGGCCATTTTCACGATATTGATTCTTCCTACCCATGAGCATGGAATGTTCTTCCATTTGTTTGTATCCTCTTTGATTTCATTGAGCAGTGGTTTGTAGTTCTCCTTGAAGAGGTCCTTCACATCCCTTGTAAGTTGGATTCCTAGGCATTTTATTCTCTTTGAAGCAATTGTGAATGGGAGTTCACTCATGATTTGGCTCTCTGTTGGCATCACGCTACCTGACTTCAAACTATACTATAAGGCTACAGTAACCAAAACAGCATGGTACTGGTACCAAAACAGAGACATAGATCAATGGAACAGAACAGAGCCTTCAGAAATAATACCACACATCTACAACTATCTGATCTTTGACAAACTTGACAAAAACAAGCAATGGGGAAACGATTCCCTATTTAATAAAGGGTGCTGGGAAAACTGGCTAGCCACATGTAGAAAGCTGAAACGATCCCTTCCTTACACCTTATACAAAAATTAATTCAAGATGGATTAAAGACTTATATGTTAGACCTAAAACCATAAAAACTCTAGAAGAAAACCTAGGCAATACCATTCAGGACATAGGTATGGGCAAGGACTTCATGTCTAAAACACCAAAAGCAATGGCAACAAAAGCCAAAATTGACAAATGGGATCTAATTAAACTAAAGAGCTTCTGCACAGCAAAAGAAACTACCATCAGAGTGAACAGGCAACCTACAGAATGGGAGAACATTTTCGCAACCTACTCACCTGACAAAGGGCTAATATCCAGAATCTACAATGAACTCAAACAAATTTACAAGAAAAAAACAAACAACCCCATCAAAAAGTGGGCGAAGGACATGAACAGACACTTCTCAAAAGAAGACATTTATGCAGCCAAAAAACACATGAAGAAATGCTCATCATCACTGGCCATCAGAGAAATGCAAATCAAAACCACAATGAGATACCATCTCACACCAGTTAGAATGGCCATCATTAAAAAGTCAGGAAACAACAGGTGCTGGAGAGGATGTGGAGAAATAGGAACACTTTTACACTGTTGGTGGGACTCTAAACTAGTTCAACCATTGTGGAAGTCAGTGTGGCGATTCCTCAGGGATCTAGAACTAGAAATACCATTTGACCCAGCCATCCCATTACTGGGTATATACCCAAAGGATTATAAATCTTGCTGCTATAAAGACACATGCACATGTATGTTTACTGCGGCACTATTCACAATAGCAAAGACTTGGAACCAACCCAAATGTCCACCAACGATAGACTGGATTAAGAAAATGTGGCACATACACACCATGGAATACTATGCAGCCATAAAAAAGGATGAGTTCATGTCCTTTGTAGGGACATGGATGAAGCTGGAAACCATCATTCTCAGCAAACTATCACAAGGACAAAAAATCAAACACCGCATGTTCTCACTCATAGGTGGGAATTGAACAATGAGAACACATGGACACAGGAAGGGGAACATCACACTCCGGGGACTGTTGTGGGGTAGGGGGACGGGGGAGGGATAGCATTAGGAGATATACCTAATGCTAAATGACGAGTTAATGGGTGCATCACACCAACATGGCACTTGTATACATACGTAACAAACCTGCACATTGTGCACATGTACCCTAAAACTTAAAGTATAATAATAACAAAATAAATAAATAAATAAAAATAAAAATAAAAAGAACAAAAGAGAGAAGACCTAAATAAAAAAAAATCAGAAAGGAAAGTAAATACATTACAAAAGAAAAAAAAAAGAAGAAACGATGTGATTTGCTTGTTTTGTGTTTTCTTTAATAATGTCAGCTCTATTGCTCTATTTGTTTTGTTAGTCTGACTGTTCTTCCTTTTTTTTTTTAAAGGATGGTTTTTCATCTCAAAAGCTGCTTCTAGTTTTGGCGATGACAGACTACTAATAGAAAAATTTAACGATAATCCTCTTCATATAGTAATCCAAGTTGGTACATTTAAGATGCGTTTTAATTATTACAACTTTAAAATAATATCGTTTAATCCTACGGTCCACCTAGAAATATTGGAAAGAACTAATTTGCGGCCAAGTGCAGTGGCTCACACCTGTAATCCCAGCACTTTGGGAAGCTGAGGCGGGTGGATTGCCTGAGCTCAGGAGTTAGAGACCAGCCCGGGCAACATGGTGAAACCCCGTCTCTACTAAAATACGAAAAATTAGCCAGGCGCGGCAGCGTGCGCCTGTAGTCCCAGCTACTTGAGAGGCTGAGGCAGAAGAATCAATTGAACCCAAAAGGCGGAGGTTGCAGTGAGCTGAGATCGCACCACTACACTCCAGCCTGGGCAACAGAGCGAGACTCCAACTCAAAACACACACACACACACACACACACACACAACTAATTTGCTTGTTTTTGTACAACACTGCAGGTAAAACTGACTAGAAGACAAATTTCAAAACATTGCAAAAAAACTCTTATTTCTCACAGGTCTCAGAGAAAAGGTATTAGGTTTTCTTAGTCCTCCATTACATTGTTGATTTAGGGGAATAAAGTTTAGATCTCAGGAGGCTGCAAACTTCAAAGAAACTGGAAGCAAAATGAATTAGTTTTCAATACCATATAATCAACTTTTTATTAGACTGGATACAATAACAGAAAAAATATAGCAATTTACAGTTTGCCTCCACTATAATGATTGAGAGCTTTCATTTTGCATTTAAACCCAGAATACCACAAGTAAAAAGTCAAAGCCACCAAAATAAAATAAGCAGCAAGTTTGAAAGCATCGCCAACAACCTATTTTAGAACTCACGGGAAACTCTATTATGAATATCATTGGTGACATTCAATTATACATTCATTCAATAAGTATTTACTGAACTTTGTGCCTGGATATATTTTAGATGCTAGGAATACAAAAATAAAACAGAAATTGCACTCATAATGCCAAAAGTCTTAGTGGAGATATTCAAAAATATAGACACAAATCAATTTCCCAATCATGCCATACGCTTCATTTAAACTTGAATAGGGAAAAGAAAGCCAGAGATTACTATAAAAGTATCTAAGTGAACCTTCAACAATCTTCAAAATTCTCACTCAAATTTACTACATAATAATTACAGGTTGGGAGCAGTGGTGCACGCCTGTAATCCCAGCACTTTGGGAGGCCGAGGCAGGCGGATCACGAGGTCAAGAGATCGAGACCATCCTGGCCAACATGGTGAAACCCCATCTCTACTAAAAATACAAAAATTAGCTGGGTGTGGTGGCATGCACCCGTAGTCCCAGCTACTCGGGAGGCTGAGGCAGGAGAATGGCTTGAACTCAGGAGGCGGAGATTGCAGTGAGCCAAGATCGTGCTACTTCACTCCAGCCTAGGCGACAGAGCAAGACTCTGTCTCAAAAAAAAAAAAATTACATTTTAAAAAAAAATCTTTCAGATGTCCTACAGATTCCAAGACAAGTCACAGATGCTACTTCCCCCCCCAAAAAACATAGGAAAGATGTTATAAGAAAAAGACACCCCTTAGGATAAAGGAATAAAGCAATTAAGCTACTAAATTTTCCTCTGTACCTGAAAAATAAAATCTTTGTGGATTATGTAAAAACCAATTATTTCCTCGAAAGGGAGAGAGGAAAAGCAGGGGTGGATAAGTTGTGACACGGTGTTCATGGTTAGTGGCTCCAAAAGACAAGCATAGGCATGTTTGCAGTACTGTTCTTTCCCTTTTTAGGTAGTTTTGACTTTCCCAAATAAATAAGGGATATAGAGCAACTTTTTAAAATGAGGAGCTTGTACTATTAAATCTAATAGTCACGCCTGTGTTGATCTCAACAAGTTTTCTGAGATGGTTTATTTATCAAGTTGAAGAGAGTAATATTTTAAGTAGAAAATTATTCATGTATTTTTATTAATTTTATAAACATATTTTGAATCAATGTGCTATTTACTTGCCAAGAAAGGGCTAAATTATTTACAAAATGATGCCTAATAAATGAATGGATATAGTGATTTCTCAAAATATTAAGCTCTAAATTAAAATTTATAAATCAACAGCAGCACAGCAAACCTCACTTCCAAGAAACTATAAAGAGTAATCCGCACCATAAAAGAGTAAGTTACTAACAGCAGCCCTGGAGAACTGACTGATAAGAAACCTGAGATCCTAAGATGAATAATGAAAAATAAGCGCTAAGCGTTCAGTGAAATTGCTATGTAAGTATTGTGCAAAACAGAAAAACAATGAGAAAAAAATTGAAGTCCACAAAATACACAGCTCTTGCAAAACTATTAAGTTGTATTCGACTTCTTTATGATACCATTCTTTCCCACAAAACGGGCTGTGGCAGGTTGTCTTTTCCAAAGATGGCCACAACAGTATCTCCCATTCCACATGCTCTTCTAAGAATCTTGCCCACTCTCTCATGAAGAAGTGAAGACTCAGTCCCCTCCCCTTGAATTTGAGCAGAAGCTGTGTTCACTGGAGGGAAACCTGTGTAACTTCTGAGACTGGGTCATAAAAAGTATTTTAAATTATAATAAGAATGCATTCCATATAAAGGACACAGTAATTTCAAACTCAAGGAAAAAGAATATATTTCACACTCTAAAATTATCAAAGTAATTCACTACTTTTATGCACTAGCAAAGGAAAGCAAGTACATACTGGGGTAATACATTAAGTCTCAATGAAATTATAACTGCTTTTAAATATAGTTGGTTTAAATCTCTAGATGACATTCAGAATTATATAGCCAAATGTTAGTAATTTCTGCCCAGAAAATAGAATCCTGACTGTAATTTTTAAAAATATACGGTAAAAACAAAAAGAAAATCCTTTGTTAATGTTTAAAATAGTAAAACCCTTTCTATAATAAGATAATCATCATCAAAATATAAATAAGGAAGGTTTCCACACAATTTCAATCTTTTTCCCATTCAAAAGTGTAAAAATTAGATGGTTACTGTAATTACTCCATTATGTTTTTGGTATCTGTTTACCTGTCAGTTTAATAAAACTCTGGTAACTGCAATTTTCATCAAAAGTATATTTTGGACAGCCTCTCACCTGGTCTCTTCATCATCCCAAGCGATGCGCATGCCTTTCCCACCACCACCTGCTGAGGCCTTGATCATGACAGGGTAGCCTAACAGCAGGGAAGAATTAGACAGAAGTTCAGACTTTGATCATTGGGATGTATGAACATGACAACTGACCACATGTTCAATAACGCAGAAGACAATAATTAATTTATTTAAAAGTTCCTTTCTTTAGAGTCAGGAAAATAACACCAGGAAAGTAACACCAGTGTAATGATGTATTTAAAAAATGAGAGTGTGACCATTTTAAAAGAAAAAAGGGTACTTGTACCAATAAACATAACATTTTCCCCAGTAATAAAAGCTAAGAAAACATACATAAATTAACAGTGGATTCCAAAAACAGAAGTACAGTATTAAGTAACCAAAGATACAAGAAACAACTTATAATAGCACCAAGAAACATCTCCAAAACTGAGGTTTGCATGCATAACAAATTCCCTTTTTTCAAAAATGGTGATTTTCAGGTACTTAAGGTATTTTCATCTGAAGAGTCACAGAGAACCCCTACAGCTTTTATTAGCAAGAACTGACATGATGGTATCAGGGAAAATACAAACATGGCTACGATACTATGTGCTGGAGCAGAAGCTCCAGGGCTCACTGGTATCAATGGAGAAGCTATTCCACTGTTCCGTACATTAACAGGGTGTTATGAAAATACAAAGTAAGGTCAAAACAAAGGACCCTTCCAGCTAAAGTTTTAAACTCATAAAATTGTCATCAGTTACATGATTAAGTATTTAGTTATTATACAGTAAAATCTCTGACAGCAAGAGTCATTTATAACGATTTATCAAGAAAGTGTAAAAGTCCCCTTCTTTAGATGTTTTCTAAAAACAAGGTAGAGATACTCCTATGTTTGGGGCCATTTGTTTATGATCTTTTCTGAAGAAAAAGGAGCTCAGTGAGCCCTTATAGGATCCGTCCCGGACTGTGATGCTCTACTGGCACTCCACTCAAGCTATAGGATCTTTAGAGGAAAAGGGAAGAGAAGGCCAAATGTCACAGACCTTTTGAACCCCAAACCACAAAACATCACTCTTAACTTCAACTTAGTTAAAATGGCACCTGCTTCCTAAGTGTTTTACAATTAATTCAATTTAAAATTTTTTTATGTTCATGATGTTTATATGGGCTGGTATTTTTGAAACAATGCTCAGTGCACTGAGAAGACAGATACAGAACATGCTCTTACATTGGGAGCCTTCAAATCCAAGAAGAGAAAAGCGAAGGACCCAAATAGTTCTATCACTGGCAATTCAAAACAGAAAGGATCATAGGGAGGTAGAGAGAAAAATAATTAAGAAAAGTGTATTATCAGAAGGGCCATTTAGGCTGGGCACAGTGGCTCATGCCTGTAATCCCAGCACTTTGGGAGGCTGAGGTGGGCGAATCACGAGGTCAGGAGATTAAGACCATCCTGGCCAACATGGTGAAACCCCGTCTCTACTAAAAATACAAAACTTAGCTGGGTGTGGTGGTGTGCGTCTGTAGTCCCAGCTACTCAGAGGCTGAGGCAGGAGAATCACTTGAACCTGGGAGGTGGAGATTGCAGTGAGCTGAGATTGCGCCACTGCACTCCAGCCTGGCGACAGAGCAAGACTCCGTTTCCAAAAAAGAAAACAAAGAAAAGGCTATTTACATGATGCTATGAAGAATGAGCAGGACTTGAACATTTCAGGCACGAATACTGGGGAAAACAGAGGCAGAGATTATAGGACAAGTTTAAGGAACGACTAAAACAATTCAGTTGAAGTACAGAGTTATCTGCAGGATGGTAGGGGAAAACACAATAGAAAACATAGATGGGGACAAAGTATGGAAGATTGTGCACGTTTTGATTCTTGATTCTGCACGAGATTATGTACGAGTTTTTGTTTTGCTTTTTTGAGACAGAGTCTCGCTCTGTCGCGCAGGCTGGAGTGCAGTGGCGCAATCTCGGCTCACTGCAAGCTCCGCCTCCCGGGTTCACGCCATTCTCCTGCCTCAGCCTCTCCAAATAGCTGGGACTACAGGCGCCCACCACCACGCCCGGCTAATTTTTTGTATTTTTAGTAGAGACGGGGTTTCACCGTGGTCTCGATCTCCTGACCTCGTGATCCACCCGCCTCGGCCTCCCAAAGTGCTGGGATTATAAGCGTGAGCCACCGCGCCCGGCCTTATGTACGAGTTTTAATCCTGCATGAGACTGGCAAGAATGGTATTTGTCTCATTCACAATAACAAGCATAAAATAATCGGAATGCAATCAGTAGAGAAGAATTAGCCTGTTTTAGAGGAGTGAAAAAGCCCAATCTAAAAATCTGAAACTGGTATACCTGCAAAATCCGGTTTACAACAACTTAATAGATCTTTACCCCCATCCTCTCAAAAAAATATTTTATCAATGCATCATCACAAACCATTTATCCATGTAACAGGAAACCACAAGAGCTGAGAGACAGCTCACATCTCCACTACATTCAGTTCCCTCTGAGGATTAGGAAATTTGCAGTTTTTCTGGTTCCAGTACTAATCTCATTTTAGTCATTTACTATGGACCGTGGACTATACAGTGATTTGTGAATTTCAAAATAAGACATGGAAATCTTTCTTGCTCACAAGGAACAAGCTGGGGAAACAAGATACATAAAATAATTTGTCAACAAAAAATTATCAGATGTTCAGAAAAGGCGGGAAGTCCTTAGAGAATAGGACAATATATAATAAGGCATTGTGGTCTCCCAATGCTGCTGGCATCACAGCATTAGACCTGTGAATATGTATAACCCAGGAAAGCAAGATTCCCTGACCAAAATCTCACAAGCCAAACAGAAAAAGGTTGGCAGGGAGGAAGAAACTGATACAAGTTAGACTCGCTTTTTTTCTTTTTTTTTTGGTCTTGCTCTGTCACCCAGGCTAGAGTGCAGAGTGTGATCTTGGCTCACTGCAGCCTTGACCTCTTGGACTCAAGCAATCCTCCCACCTCAGCCTCTTCAGTAACTGGGACAACAGGTGCACCCCAACACACCCAGCTAATTTTCTTTCTTTTATTTTTTTTAAAAGATGGGGGTCTCATTATATTGCCCACATTGGTCTGGAACTCCTGGCCTTAAGCAATCCTCCTGCTTTGGCCTCCCAAAGTGCTGGGATTACAGGCATAAACCACTGAACCTGGCTGACACTAACTCTTAATCTAACCGTTGAGCTATATTCCGAAATAATGTAACAGTAAGGTTTTCAACTCAACTTCTTATGCCAAATAGATTTCAGGCAGTATATATGCTGTTACCACACCATGGAGAAACAACACTTAGAAATCTGAAGAGGAGGGAAAAGAATAATCCACACAGATAATGTTAAATAATATCCAACAGTTCAGTCCCTCATCCCTACTTTCTTGTGTCCCTACCACTCTAATTAAGATAAGTAAACGGGAAGTGGAAGTAAAAAAAGGTTTAGTCAAAAGTTGACATTCCTGGACAAATCAGAAATGATCAAGTTGATGGTGCTTGTTACCCCTCACTTACCTCATCTGGAAATGAAATTTCCACTAATGTTCTCTCACATTTTCTCATCCGCTGGAGCACTTACTTTTGTGCTTGGCTCTTGTCTATAATGTATTTGTTTAATTTTGTATCCTTCGGCTGACATATGTTTGAAACAGAATGGTTAAGGGATGGCTCTGTGTCCCCACCCAAATCTCATCTTGAAATGTAATAATCCCCATGTGCTGTGGGACGGACCCGGTGGGAGGTAACTGAATCATGAGGGCGGTTTTCCCCATACTGTTCTCGTGATAGTGAGTGAGTTCTCATGAGATCTGATGGTTTCGTAAGTGTCTGGTATTTCCCCTGCAGGCACTCATTCTCTTGTTGCCTGGTGCCATGTTAAGACGTGACTTTGCTCTTAATTCACCTTCCACCATGATTGTGAGGCCTTCCCAGCCATGTGGAACTGTGAGCCCATTAAACCTCTTTTTCTTTATACATTACCCAGTCTCAGGTATGTATTTATTAGCAGTGTGAGAATGGACTAATACACAGAGCATAACAAAATACAAATTCTACTCGTAAAAGGAGGTGAATGTCCTAGTAGAAGAGACTGCTCTAAAAAAAAAAAAAACAAAAATCAGGCTCTAGTGCTCTTCCCAAGTTTTTCCTCACCTTCCAGGTACTCTCATTGGATGCTTACTGCTACTACCTTACCTCACCCCAGACACAGAAATGACTCCCCTACTGACACTGCACCTCCAACACAGAGACAGTCTCCACTCCTTATTCTCTTCCACACAATAAAAGAGGCACTAATGCTTCCGAAAAGAAATCTACTAAGTACTATATGAGAAAATATACGAAGAAAATACAGAAACTTAGGTTAGCAAAGTACTACAAAGTCTCCATTCCTACTTTTCTGGACTCAGTTTTCAAGGGCAGGTTTAAGTGCAAGACAAGACATCTTCTCTGAGTCCCTCACCTCCCAGCTATCAGTGCGTCTTACTTTCTACCACAAAGCAAGCAGTCTTCTTTCTAACTCTACTATCAAATTTGTATTCGTCAGCTTAAAAAATGTTTACTGAATATACACTATAAGCCTTATCTGGCTCTCTGCAGGCTACAAAGGCCAACAATTCAGAAAACTCCCTGCTATCTAGCAGACAATGATATACAAACATACATGCATCTAAATATATGTGTGAGTCGGGTGGAGTGGCTCACACCTGTAATCCCGGCTACTTGGGAGGCTAAGCTGAGGGCACCGCTTGGGCCCAGGAGGTCAAGGCTGCAGTATTTCTTTATGTATATACCTATACTAATATAAATAAATAAGTGCATGTATGTCTTATATACAATGTAAGATAGCGATGACTGCTATAATAAAACAACACGGACGGAATAAATGTAACTGAGAGTGATAGGGTTACTGCTCCTTGAAAATGCTTCTCTGAGAAAACTGGTATTTAAACTGAGAACCTAAAGACAAGATAGAGCGAGCACTCTGAAAATCAATGAGGGGGGATGAGTCCCGACAGAAGGAACAAGTTGGAAGGTGTGATACAGGAAAGGAAGTACATAATACAGCATTTTAAAAGATCACTTTGGCTGCTGTGCAATGAATGAATTGTGAAAGGGCAAAGGTAGAAACAAGGAGCTGATGAGGAAGCCTTTGCAGCAGTCCAGCTAGCAGCAGAGATAGAGAGAAAGACAAAGACTAGAGTTAGCAACAGTTTGGATGTGGAAGATAAGGGGATGAATGAAGGAAGATTCTAGGAGCTTAGGAGATCTTCCATTTAGTTATGGATTCCAAGTTAAAAAGAATTATCTTTTTTGACCAACTGATAATGTCACGTTTGCCTACTCAAGACACAATAAATAACCTCACTTTTCAAGCAAAACCCATGCCACACATGGTAGCACAACCTGGTAACTTAAAAGCTGATAAAATGACGCCCTATTGATGCAACAGTGGTAAGCTGTATAATAAAGAATCTTATGTGGTTTTCTCACCTACAATTTCTTGAATTAAAATTTCAAAGAATCTACTAATAGGAAAGGAAAAATAAAAAGAAAGGAAAAGAAAAGTATTTCTTAGGAAATGTCTTATTCCTAATACAGCAATATTAATCAGAAATCTCTCATGGATCAAGGAGAAGATGTGATGGGGAGTGGGGGTCTTCTTTAAAACCAATTGCAAAACACCTATAATTAAAGGCAAGGCCTTTGTTTCCTCAAGGAACAGTCCAATGTAAAAAGAAAACAAAAGATATTTCAGGAAGTTGAACAGTCCTCTAGATGGACAGAATAGGCCCTGATATGGGTAATAGGACGACCTCAGAAGAGAAAAGACCCCTACTCCAAGAAAGAACTAGGACAGAAAGGAAATCCCCAGATGAAAGTTGCACATGAGAATTACATAGAAATCAAATAGCACGCATTGCTTTGTTTCGTTTCTTTGTGCTCCTCTAATGTAAAGTAGTTCACTTGTCTTTTGGACCCCCTTGGCCTCTCCAGAAGGGAAAGTGTGGGTTTGTGTTTGTTGTTTCGTGCTGATGGCGGGGGGAGTTCTTCATGACCATGATATTTTTGAAGAATCCAGGGTGGTTGTTTGATAGAATATTCCACAATTTGAATATACCTGATTCTTCACTCACTAAATTCAAGATTTTTAAGAAATCTTAAATACAACATAGTTGATATTGTATCCTCGAGTTCTTCCATCACATCAAAAGTAAAATAAAAAGTCAATTTATCCCAAACTGATAAAGCTTGATTACTTAAGATGGCATCCATTAAATTTCCTCACAGAAAGTATGCCATTTTTTTCTTAGCAAATAATCTGTAGATTGATACTTTGAAACTGTGATGATCCTATATCCAAATAATTTTCACCCATTATTAAAAATGAACATTAATGATTCTTGGCCGGGCGCAATGGCTCACGCTTGTAATCCCAGCACTTTGGGAGGCTGAGGCGGGCGGATCACGAGGTCAGGAGATCGAGACCACGGTGAAACCCCGTCTCTACTAAAAATACAAAAAAATTAGCCGGGCATGGTGGCGGGCGCCTGTAGTCCCAGCTACTCGGAGAGGCTGAGGCAGGAGAATGGTGTGAACCCGGGAGGTGGAGCTTGCAGTGAGCCGAGATCGCGCCACTGCACTCCAGCCTGGGCGATGGAGCAAGACTCCGTCTCAAAAAAAAAAAAAAAAAAAGAAAAAAAAGAACATTAATTTAATGATTCTTGCTTTAATCAATATCCACATTGTTCACTGCACAATGATTAAAAAAACATAAAGACAAAGATCTTTGCCTGTCTTCTTTGTTGTTTCTGCAGTGGCTGAAACTGCCTAAAGAATAACATGCAAAGTAAGAGTTACTAAGTAAATGTATTAGTTAATCTGAGCAGCTGTAAGTCATTACTTTTACTGCTGTAAATCTATGTCACCTACAAACATACTGCAGCATTATCCATTCCACTGTGAATGGACATTCAGACTGTATCCTGTTCTATTTACATAACAATGGTCCTTTGAATATTTTTGTACTTGTTGTCTGGAACTTTGTATATGAGCTTCCTGGATCTATGTGTAAGAACACAACTACTGGATAGTATGAAACTCTTTATAAATTCTTTATTTAAAAAGATCAAATCTATTCACTTTTCTTTATCTCAGTTATCATAATACTTAATCATAATATTTACACAAACTACCGGCAGTCCAGGACTCTTGTACTGGCCTACTAGCAGAACTCCCCACTACTATAGTTGCCCCCATCCAAGCCACATAGTGGTCAGTGAAATTTTCTTAAGGTATATATACTATTTTATCTCTCTCCTGCCTACATCTCTCATGGGTTTACATTACACTACGAAAAAACCATAGACGTATAATGAAATAGAAATTATGAACCAAAGGATAGGAAGTGTGATGGGTAGAGAGACAGCATAATATAAGCTTGTTTAATCAGAACACGAGAAGGGGCTATGCTAGACTTGCCCTAAGAAAACTTTTTGAAAGCCTAAAAGGCCTTAACCTAACAAAATTAATGTACCTGCCAGACTAAACATCTATACCTTTTAAATAAAGGTAACAAAATCCAAACACACAATATAACATTTACAATGTCTAGAATCCAATAAACAATTAAGATAGGTAAAGACGCAAAATGTGATTCATATCAGAAGGAAAGTAGCTGACACAAATAAACCCAGAAATGAAGACTCTTAAAACAGTTGTTACAAATACTATTATAAGTTACAGCTATTACAAACAGGTAAAATGATTTAGAGAAAAAAATAAACATGATGAGATAAACAAGAAAAAAACAAACATTTAAAATTAGGTTTTTAGATATTAAAATGACTAAAAAGAAAAAGTCCAATAATATATAAAAAGAATTATATACCATGACCAAATGGGATTTAGTCCTGGTATGCAAAGCTGATTCAACATCCAAAAATCAATTAATGTAATCCATCACATTAACAGGCTAAAGAAGAAAATCATATGATTATATAAATATATGTAGAAAAAGCATTTAACAAAAATCAACAATCATTGAGTTCAGCAAACTAGGAATAAAGAGAAATTTCTTGTACTTGATAAAGAATATACACAAAAAGCCTACAGCTAACATCACACTTAATGACAAGAAACTGGACGCCTTCTCCCAAAAATCAGGAATACAAGAATGTCCCCTCTTACAACTCTTATTCAACATCTGACTGCAGATTCCAGCTTATGAAGTATGTCAAGAAAAGGAAATAAAGAGTAAACAGACTGGGAAGGAATAAATAGAACTGTCTTCACTAGTGGATAAGATGACTGTCTATGAAGGAATTCCAAAAAAATCAGCAACAACAACAAAATTCTTGGAACTAATAAGCAATTACAGTAAGGTTACAGAATACAAATTAATATCCAAAAGATTATCACATTCCTATATACCAGCAGTGAACAACTGGAATTTGAAATTAAAATAATACCATTTACATTAGCATTAAAGAAATAAAATAGGCATGAATCTTAAAATACATACAGTGTATCTATGAGGAAAACTACAAAACTCTGATGAAAGAAATGGATGAAAATCTAAATGTAGAGATAATCAATGTACATGGATAGGAAGATTCAATATTGTTAAGATATCAATCCTCCTCAACATGATCTATAGGTTGAACACAATTAAAATCAAAGTCCTAGCAATTTATTTTGTAGATATCAACAAACTGATTCTGAAGTTTATATGGAAAGGAAAAGACCCAGAATAGGCATCACAATATTGAAGAAAAAGAACAAATTCAAAAGACTAACAATACTCAACTTCAAGACTTACTATAAAGCTACTGACATCAAGACAGTATGTATTGTCTAAGACAGACAAATTACTCAAGAGCCCAGAAATAGACCCACACAACTGAACTATGACAAAGAAGCAATGGCAATTAAATGGAGATAGTCTTTCCAAACAAAGGGTACTGGAATAACTGGATATTAATTACGCTGGATATTCATTAAGAAAATTAATCTTGCCACAATCCTTATACCTTTCACAAAAATTAACTCAAAATGGATCTCAGACCTAAATATACATTGCAGAACTATAAAATTTCTAGAGAAAAAATAGAAGAACATCTAGGAGACTTTGGTTTAGCAATGAGTTTTTACATACAACACCAAAAGCACAAACCATGAAAAACTGACACATTTAACTTCATTAAAATAAAAACTTCTGCAGCCCAAATAACATTCTTAAAAGAATAAAGACACAGCCAGGCACGGTGGCTGATGCCTGTAATCCCAGCACTTTGGGAGGCCAAGGTGGGCAGATTATCTGAGGTCAGGAGTTCGAGACCAGCCTGGCCAACATGGCAAAACCCCATCTCTACTACAAGTACAGAAAAAAAAAAAAAAATTAGCCAGGCATGGTGGCGGGTGTCTATAATCCCAGCTACTCAGGAGGCTGAGGTAGGAGGATAACTTGAACCTGGGAGGCGGAGGTTGCAGTGAGCCACGCTCACGCCACTGCACTCCAGCCTGGGCAACAAGAGTGAGATTCCATCTCAAAAAAAAAGAATAAAGACATAAGTTCTAGACTGGGAGAAAATATTTACAAAACCCATACCTAAGAAAGAACTTGTATCCAAAATACACAGAGCTCTTAAAACTCAACAATAAGAAAACAAACCACCCAATTGAAAAATGAACAAAAGATTTGAAGAGACATCTCAATAAAAAAGAAACACAGATGGCAAATAATAGCATGAAAAGATGCTCAATATTATATGTCATGAGGGAATTGCAAACTGAAACTATGAGATCCTACTATGTGCCTATTAGAATGGCTAAAATCCAAAACACTGACAACACTAAATGTTGCCAAAGATGAAGGACACCTGCAGGAATGTCTGCAAGTTGAAATTTCTATAGCAAACACTGAAACAATAGAAATAGAGTATAAAATTTCCAATATAGTGGAGGGAGGAATGGGAAGGGGACATAAAATAAGAACAAGAGACATTTTTTTTAAAGTCATCATCAAAAAGAAGCCAAGAAAGAAAACAGAATCCAAACAATGGAACAAACAAAACCCCCAAAAAGTAGATTATATAAATAAATCAAAATACAATTTTAAATACAATAAATATAAATGGACTAAACTCTCCAGCTAAAAGACAAGCTCCAGCAGGCTGAATAGAAAAACAATAAAATAAAAATCCAGTCCAAATTTAGATGTGCACTTATAAGAGACACACCTAAAACAACAGTTCACTGGCAGATGAAAAAGATAAAGAATGATATAAGGATAAAACAAAAATAAGCTTGTTTAGGAATATTAACATCATAATTAGACTCGAAAACAAAAATTGGTCATTATGTTTTGATAGCCAAGGAAACACCATACACTGTAATATACTTATTATCTAAACAGGGACAAAACCTAACAAGCAAGGAAAAATTGGAAAATCACTTTTTCAAATATAGGTCCATCAAATATCCAAAAACATCACAAGAAGGCTGGATGTGGTAACTCATGCCTATAATCCCAGCACTTTGGGAGGCCGAGGTGGGCGGATTACTTAAGGTTAGGAGTTCGAGACCAGCCTGGCCAACATGGTGAACCCTCATCTCTACTAAAAATACAAAAAAATTAGCCAGGTGTGGTGGCAGGCACTTGTAGTCATAGCTACTCGGGAGGCTGAGGCAGGAGAATCGCTTGAACCCGGGAGGCAGAGGTTGCAGTGAGCCCAGATTGTGCCAATGCACTCCAGCCTAGGTGACAGAGCGAGACTTTGTCTCAAAAAAACAAGGCCAGGTGCGGTGGCTCACACCTGTAATCCCAGCACTTTGGGAGGCAGAGGCGGGCAGATCACGAGGTCAGGAGATCAAGACCATCCTGGCTAACATGGTGAAACCTCGTCTCTACTGAAAATACAAAAAATTAACTGGGCATGGAGGCAAGCACCTGTAGTCCCAACTACTCAGGAGGCTGAGGCAAGAGAATGGCGTGAACCTGGGAGGGGAGCTGCAGTGAGCCAAGATCATGCCACTGCACTCCAGCCTGGGCGACAGAGCGAGACTCTGTCTCAAAAAAAAAAAAAAAAAAAAAAAAACACAGGCCGGGCGCAGTGGCTTATGCCTATAATCTCAGCACTTCGGGAGGCCAAGGTGGGCGGATCACCCGAGGTCAGGAGTTCAAGACTAGCCTGGCCAACATGGTGAAACCCCATCTCTACTAAACTATAAAAATTGGCCGGGCATGGTGGTGGGTGCCTGTAATCCCAGCTACTCGGGAGGCTGAGACAGGAGAATCACTTGAACCCGGGAGGCAGAGGTTGCATTGAGCCAAGATCGCACCATTGCACTCTAGCCTGGGTGACAGAGCGAGACTCCATTGTCTTAATTAAAAAAAAAAAAAAAAAAAAACTCACTAGAAGTTTTGAGTATCCTAATAGGTAGGTTTGACCTCTTGAGTTATCTATAAGACATTGCATATAATAATTTGAGAATATACATTCTTTTCAGGAGCATACAGAATATATATCAGAGTGACTTATTCCTTAGCCATAAAGCAATTTTTGTCAAACCTGAAAGATTTTTAAATGAAAAAGATGATACGCTCTGACCACAAAGCAACTAAGTTAGAAATCAATAATAATAAAAAAAACTATTTTTTTTCAGTTATTTAGAAATATATCACTAGGCTTGGCATGGTGGCTCACACTTGTAATTCTAGCACTTTGGGAGGCCAAAGCAGGAAGATCAGTAGAGCCCAGGAGTTTGAGAACAGCCTGGGCAACATGGCAAAACCCTGTCTCTACAAAAAATACAAAAACAACAACAACAACAACAAAAATTAGCCATAAGTGGTGCCATGGGCCTGTAATCCCAGCTACTCCAGTGGCTGAGGTGGGAGGATCGCTTGAGTCTCGGAGGTCAAGGCTACAGTGAGCCATGATCACACCACTGCACTCCAGCCTCAATGACAGAGCAAGACTCTATCTCAAAAAAATAAAGAATTAAAATACATCACCAAATAACATATGAGTCAAAATCATAGCAGAAATCTGAAAATACTTAGAAATGAACAATCATGAAAAATATATCTCAGAGTTACTAAGTACAGTTTTCTGCCCAGATCCCTAGTTCAGGACATTGCCCCAACTGTTGTAAGTATTGTCAACCAAAAGCTGACCTGTCCTCAGCTTTCTGCCTAAGGTCATGCCCCTTCCTAGGGGCAGCCCACACCCACTAGATAGTTGATACAGGTGTATAAAGGCTGAATCCTCTTGCCCGAACTTGGAACAATTAAAAAAGACCAACAAATATTCACAGCTCTCTAAATTATTAGCTGATGCCTTTGTTGAGAGAGAATCAATTCAACTTTTCCCTTGGCTCAGTTTCCTTCATTCCCCCTCAGGTATTGGTCTCAAAAGTATTTCCCCCAATAAGCTTCCAGAGTCTACCTCCAAGGGATTACAAGCTATGATAAGAGGAGTACATTTGGAAAGCTATTACAGTGATGTAGGCAAGGGATGATACTACCTTAAACAAAGAGAATAGCACCAGAAATGCAGAGTAGATAAATTCAAGAAATATTTAGGAGATGGTGGTGATAATCTGCAAATTTCAAAATCATACAATGAGATATAATAGTAAACACCTCGTCATGAAGAATGTCTTATTGATGATTATCAAAATTGAGGCTTTTCTATGTCCTGCCTCTGTAATCTATGACATTGCAGATGGTGGAAACTCCATCAGCCTTAGCCACTGAATAAGGATAGCATAGAACAAAACGCCTCCTTCTCACCCTACAACCTGACAGATGAGAATTGAACATACAGAATGAATAAAAACTAAATCTGTGGTGTTTAAAGTCACAAGAGAGGGGCAGCAAAAATGTGGTATAGTCGGGGTCTGGTGAACTAATGACAACTCCACAAACTCTAATTAAATTTAGCATATTACTAGAGTTTTCCAAGGAATCTAGTTCAGAATCTACTGGGAAATTTGGCTACCATGCATCATGTGACTACACTGAAAAATCCTTGCTGTAGATACAAACAAGGAAACAGTTTAAATTCAAGCAAATTGGGGAAATACACTCTACTATCAATGCATTACTCATTTTTTATTTGATCATAATTTTCCACTGATTTTATTGCTCTCTTTAAATCACAAAATAGTTATATTTAGTTTCATCATTATCAATTTCGTTTTGGAGTATCATTCGAGTTGGCAGAGCTCAGACTGAGGTGATGCACGTTTGCATCAATACTATTTGGGGTCTGTAATTATCCAGTAACTAGTAAACATATATATGTTGGAGTCTCTGATTTATCCACATCTCTACTACTACTGCACACACACACACACACACACACACACACACACACACACACACAGCCTTTCCTCAGTTTGTCATACACATATATACAAATAACTATATAAACATATTTAAACAAGACTGAATCAATATTCAGTATCTATAAAAATATAATCAAGATGTATTATACACTAAAACCAATACATGACACTATTTTATGACACTATTTCTTTGGCAGAGAAAGGCAAAACTGATTTTGCCTACCTATTATTTTTGGTAGGCAAAATTATTATTTTGGTATTATTTCTCTCTACTTAGGCAAATAAAAATACTAGATCCCTAACTCTGCTCCAGGGATCGGAAATCAGTGCATTTCAGTGCACAGATTAGAGCAAAACGCTTCACACACAGGAAGTTTCCAAACAAAAAAAGCAATGTTTTTTTCACATTACAATGTGTTTCCACATTCCTGCCTGAATGTTATGCACAGCCTTTTCCAACAGAGTAATAGAAAAAGGAAAAAATGGTATACACGAATGACTAACAATAAAACAAGAGAAAGAAGATGAAGGACTGAGAGAAATAAAAGGAGACAGAAACAGTAAATTTAACAGTAAAAGACAGAAAAAGAACTTGTGAAATTATGCTTAAACCCAAATGTGCATGTTGGAATAATAAAAGAAAATATAAGCATCTACTGGAAAAGAAAGAAGAAAAAAAGCCACAGAACACACGTTCCTGTCTCCCAGGGAATATCATTCTAATCTCAAATGACCACATCACTTCAATAATAGGAAAACAGCAAAATAAATGTCTCATTATTTAATGGATTTCACATAGATTATTTTAATGCCATTTTCTTTAACATAACTTTTCCTTAGGCGTTACTCAATCTCCTTAAATATTAAATGTTTTCGCCTGAAGATGAAATTGGCAAATAAATTAACAAGATGTAAGATTGTGAAGAAGGTATAAATTGTAATGTTTTTGCAAAGGTTTCTTCCATATAACCTTAACCCCAGAGTCATATATAACATGTGAAAATTTTTCTAAGCTGCATGAAATAGGCAAAATAAAAAGATTTCTGACTTAGCCACATATTTTTATCCCTCTTAAGTATGAACTATTGGTTGTATATAAGCAACAAAAGTAACTTTTTAAAAAAATGTTGTATTATGCCAAAAGGAAGATGAGAAGAATAGGCAAAGGCAAACAGCCAGGGCAGAAAAGAAAGGACTACCATAGCCCCCACACACTACGCAGAGACAGGGCAGACACACTACATCAGAAGACTAATAGTAAAATAAGTCAAATGGGAGAGCCAGACTTTCAAAGAACATAAGATGTCATGGGAACAGGCTGGTGTAAAGGCAATAAGGTTCAGTAAAAGACTTTCATACATTTGAATCTTAGATTCCTATAAATTTCTATTAGTCCAGCCTAATGAACACAAGGACAGCCTACAAGAATTGATGACTAGTAGTCATTAACAAGTATATACTGAATTTATTTGAATAATCCTAGATCATTTTGTTTCAATTATCTATTTGCTGAAAGTTTATCATGTTTTGCTTAATATTCCTTTTTTCCCCCAGGTATGTCTATTATAAAATTGAAGATTAAGGGGGAAAAGGGAGAAAATTATAGTCAAATTCTGGTCTATAAATATTACAAAAGAACTTTAAAATATGTGCTTGCTTAATTCATTTCTATACATATATATATATACATATTTCATTTTGATTCATTCACTAAATAACCACTTGCTGAATATATACTCTGTAACAAGCATTAAGTATTAGAAATACAAAGAAAACTAACTCATGGTCAATTTTACTATAAAATAGTAACCAGCCAGATGTGGTGGCTCACACCTGTAATCCCAGCACTTTGGGAGGCCAAGGCAGGGGGATCATTTGAGGTCAGGAGTTTCAGACTAGTCTGACCAACATGGTGAAACCTCGTATCTACTAAAAATACAAAAATTAGCCAGGCGTGGTGGTGCATGCCTGTAGTCCCAGCTATTTGGGTGCTAAGGCAGATGAATCGCTTGAACCAGGGAGGCAGAGGTTGCAGTGGGCTGAGATCGCGCCACTGCCCTCCAGCCTGGGCAACAAAATGAGACTCTGTCTCAGAAAACAACCACAACAATTTTACTATAAAATAGTAATCAAATTAATATAAAGCAATCATTTGCAAAGAAAAATAAAATTTATATATTGCAGAGAATCCTATACTATGTTAAGAAAAGAGCAATCCATCAATATAAATCAGTACATTTGGGGAAAAATATTCCTATATCAAACTAAGTCTTGGGAACATTGCAAGTCATGGGCAACACTTTATGAGATATTGCTCCTGTTTGTTATTATATTTTCTTTTTCTTTAACAATTATTTTAACTCAATCATCACTCCTTTCCTCTTTTAATAGTTACTTGAGAAAAATGTACATTATATTGTTATTGGGTAGAATGGTCATTATATATCCATAAGGTCTAATTAGTAGATAGTGCTGTTCAAGTCCTCTATTCCCTCCCTTACTGATCTCTCTAGATGTTGTATCCATTACTTACAGTGTGCTACTGTAGTCTCCAACTATTATTGTAGAATTAGTCTGTTTTTCCCTTCAATTCTGTCAATGTTTATCTTAAGTATTTTAGGGCCATGTTTTCTGGTGCATATATATTTATAATTGTTAATCAATATAAAATGTCCTTCTTTGTCTCTTATAATAGTTTTGGACTTAAAGTTTATCTTATCTGACATTGGCATGCCACCCCAGCTCTCTTTTGGTTACTGTTTGCATGGGATATCTTTTTCCATCCTTTCACTTTCAACCTATTTGTGTCTCTGCATCTAAAGTGAGTTTCTTATAGACAGTATATAGTTGGGTCACATTTTTTTAATCTGTTCTTCCCTCTGCCACAGTAAGATATTACTCTACACACACACTAGGATGGCAATAGTTTTCCTTATAAAAGAAAGAAAATAACAAGGTTGACAAGGATATGAAGAGATTGAAACCCTTATACATTCTTGGTAGAAATGTAAAATGGGACAGCCACCATGGAAAATAATTTGCTAGTATCTCCAAAAGTTACACATAGAATTACCATATAACCCAGCAATTTCACTTCTAAGAATATACCCAAAATAACTGAAAACAGGTATACAAACAAATACACGGACAAAAATATTCACAGCAGTACCATTTACAATAGCCAAGAGGTAAAAACAACCGAAATGTCCATCGATAGATGAATAAATAGATAAGGCCAGGTGCAGTGGCTCATGCCTATAATTCCAGCACTCTGGGAGGCCAATGTAGGTGGATGACTTGAGCCCAGGAATTCAAGATCAACCCAGGCAACATGATGAAAAGCCATTACAAAAGAATACAAAAATTAGTCAGGCATGGTGGCACACACCTGTAGTCCTAGCTACTCAGGAGGGTAAGGTAGGAGGATTAGTACAGCCCAGGAGATTGAAGCTGCAGTGAGCTGGGATCACACCACTGCACTCTATCCTGGGTAAAAGAGCGAGACCCTGTCTCAAAAAAATAAAAAATAGACAAAATGTGGCATGTACATACCATAGAAAATTATCCAACCATGAAAAGGGATAAACGGTAGAACATGGATGAACCTTAAAAACACTATTCTGTGTGAAAGAAACCAGACACAAAAGTTCATATGTTGTGATTCCATTTATTTATATGAAATATCCCCAGAATAAGTAAATCCACAGAGACACAAAGTAAATTAATGGTTGTCAGGGCCTAGATGGAAAGAAAATAAGAAGTAGATACTAATGAGTACAGAGTTTCTTTGGGGAGTAAAGAAGATGTTCTGAAATTAGATAGTGATTACCATTACACTACCTTGTAAATATATCAAAAATCACCAAATTATGCACTTCGAAAGGCTGAATTGTATAGTATTAAAAATTTATCTTAATTTTTAAAAATCTAATCTTTAGTATAAAAATCTGAACAAGTTACCTCCAGGGCCAGGGGGTAGGTGAGAACTGACTTGTAAGGATCATGAGGGAAATCTCCAGGGAAACAGTATGTTCAGTACCTTGGTGGGATTCTAAGTTATATATACATGCATATGTCAAAATCAACAAATACAGACTTAAGATTTGTTCACATTATATTGTGTGCAAATTTGGCATCAAAATAACAAAACTGTATACAAATACTGAATTCAATTAATAACACATATGTTGAAGTATTTAATGGGACATATATTGGCTGTGCAATTTACTCTGAAATGCAACAAAAATAAAATGGATTAGTATATGAACAGATAAGTGGTAAAGCAAATCTAGAAAAAGGTTAATAGTGGGATCTTAGCGTTGGGTATACGAGTATAAACTGTAACAATTATTTCAAAATGCCGTATGATTGAAATTTTTCAAAATAAAATGTTTGGGGAAAAGTTAATGAATAAAAAAAAATCTGCAAGTCATGAATACTATGCAGAAATGTAGAAAATAGTTGTAAGACAGAGAATGACTGGGTGGCAGTATTAGAGTATCTTCTCTTGAAGACATGATACTTAGGCTAAGATATGAAAGACTGCAAGGAGCTATTTTTGTGAAGATATCAGCAAGAGTCTGCTAGGTCCTGCCATCCCCCTTCACCCTGCAAAAGATTAAAAAAAAAAAAAAAACTTATCCTAAGGCCCTGAAATTTGCTGTGTTCAAGCAAGCTAATGTGATTGAAGTATGGTAGGCAAAGAAGGGAGTAGTATGCAGTAAGACTGGAGAGAAAAGCAGGTGTCAAATTACATAGGGATAGTAGTCAGAGTAAAGAATTGTGATTTTTATCTGAGTTCAATGGAGTCATTACAGAATTTAAAGTAGAAATGGGCTGGGATGAGATGAAATGTGTCCTTGTTCTTTAAAGATTTTAAATATCTCACTGTCAGCTATGTGAAATGTTTAAGAAATGAAGTAAAGAAACTATTGCCATAGTCCCTGCAAAAGACAAAAGTAGTTTGAAGGAGAGTGGTAGTAATGAAGATAGTGTATATAAGATGAACTGACAATACCTATTGATGTATTTACAACAGGATGATGAGGAAAAGAGGCATCCAGGAGAGACTCAGTTTTGGCCTCACTGAAAGGGGTGACATTTATTGAGATTTGGGAATTCTGGGAGAAGTAGGTTTATAGTATGGTAGACCTGAGGATCAAAAAAAAAAAAGTTTTTATTTAAATTGGGCATGATTTGTGATTGTGAGAAAGACAAGCAAAGGAAAAGAATCTGAATAATCTGGAAGTTGTTAAAGGACAGGTTTTAGATTCACAATTTATTTTCCTTTCAAGAATCAATTTTGACTTGATTGTATTAAGGACCTTTGGTCCAGTAAAAAGATCAAACTTCAATGGAAATCAAGCTCACTGATTACTGTTGTCTATCAATGAGGTTAAAGACAAACTGAGGATCAATAGCTCTGTATCTCTCAACTTAGACAGGTCAAAGGAAAAAATCAGGAACAAGAATGCAAGAAACCAGGTAGTCCAAAAAACAAATACATACAAGTAACATATTAAGTCTTAACTGTCTCTCACCTCATCAAGGATAGGAGACTGTCTGCTTCTTTAATTCCATGTATAACACACTTAAGTACCTTATAGTATTTTACACGAAGTAGTCGCTCAAATTTTAGCTGCCATCCTCTAATCCCATTAGTTTAGACACAGTATAATAAAAAGTCTTTGGAGCCAAATAAACCTAAATTTAAACCAGGGTCCACCACTCAATAGTTCTGTGACCTTGAGCAAATTACTTACCATTCCTAATTATTAGTTTCCTTAAATGTAAACAAAAATAATTAAACCCAAGAATTAGCATTAGAAACAATATTTCCAAAGTGCCTGGCCTAAGGAAGAAATGCTCCATAAACTGGAGTTACCATTATGTAAAAGGCACTTAATTCATCAATGCTCAATACAGTGAGTTTCCTACTTTGGCAGCATAGATTAATGTTTCCAGAAAAGTAAAGACATGAGAGAGGAGGAAATCACATAAAACAGGATAAATTTCATTTTCATCACATAACACAGAAAGAATTAAGAGAGAACTCTATGAATAGGTATAACACATGGACAATCAACAACTTACAGATGGATAGGTTCAAAGGTTTGATTATAAATCAGTTGTTTAGAACTAGGAACACATTTTCACGTGGAATCATAATCATAGTTAAAATGTGATATATCTAAATAAAATCAGTAGTAAAAAACTTACGAAATATCAAACAACACAGAAAGCCAACAGACTTTAATAAAACATAATTTAATTTATTTTAGAAAGTAGCACTTCAAGGAAAAGATTTTATACGAGGCTTCTGAGGTGATTCGAAGAGATTTTCAGACAAATTCTAAAAGCTCTGTAAGAGCTGATGACCCTAGTTCTTTATGGTTTATTTTACCTCAAATTTTATGGTTTCCCTTTCTTTCAGTATAAGCAAAACACCAGTACTCTTATACTTAATAGCCATGATTGCTATCATTTATTTCACAACCAAGAGAGAGTAACTGGGGAAGAATTAGAAGAAAGACAGGAAAGAGAAAGGAGTCATAAAGGAAGTGCCCAAGTACAAAGAAAAAAGACTTAGATTAGATTAGGTAACCTCAGTAGGAAAACATAAAAAATGAAAAGGAGGTAAAGCGCAGCATTAAAATATTGAGGGAGGAAAGCAAAGTGATGAGAACTAGTTAGACAGAGGCCCCTCATGATGAACTGGTTATCTTAAAGGTGACAGGTTATAACAAAAGTGGAAAATGGCCAGGTGCATTGGCTTATGCCTGTAATCCCGGCACTTTGGGAGGCTGAGGTGGGCAGATCGCCTAAGGTCAGGAGTTGGAGACCAGCCTGGCCAGTATGGTGAAACCCCGTCTGTACTAAAAATACAAAAAAATTAGCTGGCATTGTGGTGTGTACCTGCAATCCCAGCTACTCAGCAGGTGAAGGCAGGAGAATCACCTGAACCCGGGAGGCTGAAGTTGCAGTGAGCAGAGATCGCGCCACTGCACTCCAACCTGGGCAACAAGAGTGAAAACTCTGTCTCAAAAAAAAAAAAAGAAAGTGGAAGAAAAGGCATGAAAGCAAGCAAAGCAATCCACGGCCTGCCATTTACACAAAGGGAATGCTCGCAAGTCCAAAATTCACCATTCAAAATGTGGCACTGCAGTGTAACTGTAAATTTTCTTCTAATCCCTTTATTTCCCTAAATTTCTCTAAATATTGTCCTTTTTTATGTAGATACTATAATAATAATAATAATAGTATTATTATATCCAATGAGGTTGATAATAATATCTAACCTAGAACTAGAAAAAGAGCTTTTTAAATGTAAAGATGTCTGACAGGATGGAATTAAACTATTTTAGAAAACTATCCTCAAAAGCCAGTAGGTATATTACATGCCTCTTAGGCAATGAGGAACACCAGTGATTTCAAACCATGGACAGAAACTTTTGATTTCTCTCCATAAAGAAACCACAGAATCAGTTCTATATAGTCCAATTTATTTAGCAGTCGAGCAAATGTTTCTATGAAGTACTGAAATGCTTTTTGAAATGTTAATGATTCTGAAAAAAATAATGAAGAGATGAGGTAGTCAGATAAAATAAGATTTTCTATGGTCTGGGACCTATACCAATAAGATAGATTTTTGCAAAGCAAACAACAAAGCACACTTAATGATGAGCAAAGCCCAAATAATTTAGACAGAACCAACTACAAACAAGGATGCAACAAGCCAAACTGCTTTTCAGGTCACTAAAGAGACCTGCTAAGTTAGACTGTCCCATTTGCAAAGAACACGCTTACTAGTACAAGTGATCACTTCCAGACCAATAAGATATTTCTACATATCACAACTATATGAACTTTGCCAAATCAAATGCTCTCTAGAGGCAGAAAATAGATCTAAATAATCTTAATGAGAAAACAGGCCTATAGAAATGTTCGTGTGGCACGATGAGATGCTTGGACTGAGGCGTGCAGGAATGCTGAGAAGATGCTGGGATCTGACTACAAGCATTGCCTAATTTCTCTCATCCCTGTACAAATTTCTGTCAAATGTATACAATTACTGATTTGATTATTAAACCTGCAAAGTTATTTAACAATATTGTTAATCCATGATAATAGCATGCCCTTACACATTTTCTCAATTAGCAGATACCAAAAATAGTTCTCATGACCACCAAGAATATTTTTAAAATTAAAAAGTTGCGAGCCGGGTGCGGTGGCTCACGCCTGTAATCCCAGCACTTTTGGAGGCTGAGGCGGGTGGATCACCTGAGGTCAGGAGTTCAAGACCAGCCTGGCCAACATAGTGAAACTCCATCTTTACTAAAAATACAAAAAATTAGCTGGGCGTGATGGCGGGCACCTGTAATCCCAGCTACTAGGGAGGTTGAGGCAGGAGAATCGCTTGAACCCGGGAGGCAGAGGTTGCAGTGAGCCGAGATCGTGCCATTGCACTCCAGCCTGGGCAATGAGAGCGAAACTCCATCTTGAAAAAGAAAAGAAATTAAAAAGTTGGGAAACACTGCCCAAATACAAGTACATGTAAAACAGCCATTAAAAACTCCTCCAGTCTACCTTTTATTCCAATTTAGATCATTCAGTTCTAATTTCCCACATCTATTTTATCTTTCCCATCTAACAACACTGATACCTAACATCTTAGAAAAAGGCAAAAACTTAAAGAACTATGTCACATATGATATCTTCATTTTAATCCAAATGTTCTTAATTTTAACAAACCACATTCAACTATGTACATATAAATTGACATTAAACTTATATCCAATCTTCAGAATTCTTAAGACAATTCCTTCTTTGAATTAGCCTGTGATCTCATCTTACAAAAGAGCTATATATAGTTAAGGTCAAATTACTCTTTAAAGTCTCCTTTAATAATAGAATTTGGTAATTCAACTGATACATTCTTCCAGAGCAACAAGTAATCAAAATCTAAAACTACTGAAGTATTACTTGCTCAATGGGAATTACTTATTACCTGTTGACTCAACCGTATCTGCTGAAAGACACAGAAACCCTACCAAAGTTAATTTAAGGACTTACCAATTTCCCTTGCAATTCTGACAGCTTCTTCTGCATCCTGTAAAAGCAGGAAATGAGACTCAACATTAATCCCATGAGGCATTGCACAATGTCTTTAGGGCAGTCATATATTGCACTACTGTCTCCTCCGATTCATTTAATGTTCAGTTTTACTACCTTCTAACCCTTTTCATTCAGAGAAATGTAAAATTAATACCATAAGTGGAATGTAAATTCTACCTCATCATTATTATATTAAGAAACTCAAAGCAGTTGAAATGAGCTGGCAGGAAGCACTACCAGAATTGCCAATGATTTGGTGCAGTTGCCGGAATTTAATGGCAGAATTTAGATGTTTACAATCAATACTGAATCATAAATCAGGTCATTAAAGCTTGTCCGCAGCCAGCTTGTTTCTGTCCAATATTATATGTCATGTTTTCCTAGATTCTGTCAGCAGGGGGAGTTGATTCTCTATTGTTTGGGAGTAGTTGATCGATTTTCCAGAAATATAAAAGTTAATTTCCCAGTACCTACAGGAATTACGAATTGTTCCAAAAAATCCCCTTGGTAATCTGCATTACCTTTTCTATTGTTTCTTTCGTCTTTTTTTTCAGGTACATATTTTATCTTTACAATTGTATCTTGTTACATAAATTAAAACTTTAATTTCAATGAACCAACTACTGGAGAAAAAAACTCCAAAAAGCAAAAGAAAGAAAACACCTTCCTAAACAGTAAGGGGTAAGAGTTTATCCATTTAAGGATTAGTTATTGCTAAATATTAACCAATGCCACTTCTACCTCTAAGAAGATGAAAAGACAAAAACTTCCCTCGAATCTAAGTAATTTCACTGATCATTAACCCTCACCTAACACATCCAACACAGGACACTGCTGAATCATTTCCCCAAATAACAATAAAGATAATGCTGAAATCTAAGCCTCCTTCGTGTGTGTGTGTGTGTGTGTGTGTGTGTGTGTTTGTGTAATTCAGTGACACAAACTAAACTACCACAAAGACTGACAATATTGTTTTGAAACCACAGCTGGTAAGTGTGACTGAATTTTTAGAAAATGACTAAAATGCTGAAGGGAAGCCCAGTGTTTTTTAAGCTTTTAAGCTAATACATTTAAAATGCTGAGCAACCATGTCAGAATCCTCGGAGAAAGGGGAGAGAGAGGGGATGTTTATAACTGGTTCACTTATGTCTAATAAAAAAAATCTTCCTTAAAGTTCTTCAGTACCTAATAACATCCCCTGAATAAGGAGGTTGGCAGGGGAAGTTGTCAGAAAAATTTAATTTCCTTTCATTAGCCAGTCTGCTCCACAAATAGGTGCTTGTTAAGTTCAAAGCGGTCCTGAAAGCGACATCAGTTTTAAGTTGTTTTTTTTTTTTTTTTTTTTTTACTCCAAGCAGTCACATCTGCTAATGAGATTTTCCAAGTAACAATTGTTTTCAAGTCAGAGATAAATCTATACCTCCCACCCTATGCCTTCCAAAATCAAGGTTTACTGCTTTATTACACCTTGCTGTTTTCGCTGACCTTACATTCTCCAAATTTTAGCTTAAAGGGATGAAAATCCATGAAAAGGGTCATTTAAGAATGTTAGTGGTTTCCACACATTGAGTTGGAAGGTTCTTTGTTCCAGCCAGTGACAGTTATTGGAGAATACTTCCCCTTAATAGCCTCTCTGTCAGGAAGTGTTAAACCTGCCAAATGCGAACAATTAGTGCCTCTTGAACAAAATACAGGAAGAGTGATGGCTGATGAAGACTGGATTATAATAAACCTAGAAGAAAACTTTTAACATTTCTTTCCAACGTGATGAGAGAAAATAAACTGCTATCTAAAAAGTTCATCACTTGAGAGAACTAACAGGCAAGTTTTAAAAGGTAATTCAAAAATTCATTAGTCATATTTTGTCACTTATTTGTATATACATGTTATAGCTGTGTGTGTGTGGATATATAAAGCCATATCTATGTCTGACACAGCAAACTAAAAATTCCACTGCCACAAATCCAACACTTCCACAGCATGCCACAAAGCAAGCTTATCTTTCAACATAACAGCATGCTAAGTTTTCTTACTATGAAAATCAAATTCTACTAAATGAACTCTCAAATAAAATAAAGCTGCCTTAAAATTAACTTTTCACTTGTCACTCATTCATTCAAAAATACTTTACTGAGGACCTATTATGCACTGGACATAAAAGCTCTATTACTGTTTCAATAATAAACTACTAAATATTATACACTCAGCTCCAATATGGTCTTTGAGAACATGAAGTTTTATTATCAGGCTCTACAAAATTACTTTTGAGGAGATAAAAAGCCCTATATAGCTCCAAATTCAATGGCACTAAGTGACATCACACTGTAAAAGTTGCCCATAACATCCTAAGTTTAAAAAATTTTAATCAAACTCTGAATCAACTAAAAAAAGGACCAACAATCATCACAAAAGATTAAATTAAAAGCTCACAGAAAAACAGTTCCAGAAGGATAGTATCTATGCTCAGCCTTGCTCATAATTACAGAAATACAAATTAAAACAATGAGATCTCACTTTTCCTCTAGCAAATTAAAATCTGATAATGGTCAGGATGACAAAGTTAAATACTTCTCAGATTACTGGTGTTGTAGAAAATGGTATAATCTTTTTTAAAAGAAATTGCCAGTATCTATCAAAAATTTGAGGACATGTTATCTTTTGTTCCCAAATTTTACTCCTGGGAAGTCATCCTACAGATATACCCACATGAGTGGACACAGAGAGACATACAAAGAAATTCATTATTTTGAATTCGTTGGTGGTGTTTTAATAAGAAAAAAAATCTGAAAAACAATAAGCCTTCAATAAAGGACTGGTACATTCATAAAATGAAATATTAGCCTTTAAAAAGAATGCAGTTGATCTATACGTTCTTATTCAACCACTTATACATTAATTCAATAACTATCTGCCCGGCAACACTACATGAAATACATTTTCTGCCCTCATGGAGCTTATTACAAACTAATGAGAGAAACAAATAAACAAATCAATTGATAACTAAAATAAATGTTACATAGAAACAGAGTACTGAGGCAAGAATACTAGGGAGAACTTGTTTCAGACAGACTGCTCAGAAAGGGCCCTTCTGGAGTAAAATTTTAAACCTAAGGATAAAGACATCTAGCCAGGCCAAGCACAGTGGCTCAAACCTGTAATCCTAGCACTTTCGGAGGCCAAGATGGGAGGATCACTTGAGGGTAGGAGTTTGAGACTAGCCTGGGCAGCATGGCAAGATCTCTATCTCTACAAAAAATACAAAAATTACTGGGTGTGGTGGAGGGACCTGTAGTCCCAGTTACTTGGGAGGCTGAGGCAGGAGGATTGCATGAGCCCAGGAGGTCAGAGCTGCAGTGACCCACGATGGCGCCACTGCACTCCTGCCTGGGAAATAAAGTGAGACTCTGTCTCTAAAACCACACACACACACGCACACACACACACACACACATAAACATAAACAGCTAGCTACCATGGAAAGATCAGGGAGAAAAGACACTAGACAGAGGGAATCACATATATAAAAATGCTAGATGAGGAAGCAATTTAATAGGGAAAGAATATCAGGCAGCTAAAGCTGAAACACAGTAAGGAAGTGGCAGCAAAGCACAAGATAAGGAGGTATGGACGGCATGGCCCCGTTCTGGCCAGGTCTTATGGGATTTGGTACACGGTCCGAGATGTCTTGGTTCTATACAAGGCAATGACGAATGACAATTAAGCTTTAAGAGAGTAACTCTTACACTGTAAAAATAAGCAAAATAAAGTATATACTGGGGGCGGGGGTAGCAAGTTGGAGTACATAGAGTATGACCTTACCTACATTAACACAGAAATACAAATTTGAATGCACAGGAAGTTTATGCATTAGACAGCTACAGAAACCAATTTACTGCTCAAAAGTAGGATAGATAGCCGGGCATGGTAACTCAGGCCTATAATCCCAGCTACTCAGGGGGCCCAGGCAGGAAGATCACTTGAGCCCAGGAGTTCTGTACTGACTTAAGCAACAGCGCAAGACCTTGTCTATATTTAAAATAAATAAATAAATAAATTTAAAAGGGAGGATTAAAAGTTGTATGCGCTTAGGTACACGTTGAACTTTTTTACCGTAAGAATCATAATTCCATACTTCATATTTTCACAGTTTAAAAATTAAATCAGCCATGACTGAAGTTGTTTATCAAATTATTAATGATTTTGAGAATATTAAATGTTAGCAAAACAAACTAGGAGTCCCCAAAATCCACTTAAGCTTTTCATGACATCCCATTGCCTCAAAACCAAGTTTGAACTCCCTAGGCTGGTTTCAATGCTTGATCCTGTCTGCCTAAGCATGAGTCTCAGCCCCACCCCTGTTCATCTTGCACCTCACCCTGCAGCCCAAGGCCCAGGCAGGCTTGCACGGCCTTCTCAGTTAAGCCAGCCTCAGCCAGGAACTCTCTCCCCTTTTATCAAACCAGCTTTTATTACAATAGGCCCAATTCTGGGCCCTGAAGACACAGGACGGAACAAGAAAGACATCATCTTGTCCAACAGGTAATTTACAGGCTGGTGGAAGAGACAAACCTTAAATACAGCCACACAGCAGCTAAGGAATGATTATGTGGTGCATGTTATGTACAAGTTTTAAACAGGGCATGGGACAACAGGGGATCTCTAATCCTATTGATTCCTGAAAACTTTCTCAGGCATGGTAACTGAAAAGACACCTAAGAAATAGAAGCCTAGTGAAAAACAGAGTGTCTGGGACCTGAAGAGAGAGGCTAGGGGAAGGCTGGGCCTCACAGCCACATGAGAGAAACTGAACTGCAGCCTCAGAGCAAGGAAATGAAGGGCTTGCTCTGGTTGCAGGCTGGAGAATTCTGGCGTAGCATCTGCTTACTTATCATGTGCACTGTCCACCCTCTTGCACCTCCCTAGCCCATTAAAATGTAAGCTCCATAAGGACAGAAATCCTTGTCCAGCTGGTTCAAGTTAGGTATTTTGAATCCCGAGCACATGCCTGGCACAGTCGTTATTCAATCAACAGTTGTTGGAAGAATAAACGAATGAATGAACAAACAAATGAACACTTTGAGAGGCAAGAGGGATCTGAAGAGTCAGGCTGGGAGGCAGTAGTCTGGGTGACAGGAAAATGACCATTTCCTGCCAGAGTCCAGGGTGGCATGCTTCCAGTTTCAGCTAATGCCACGTTCTTTTTTTTTTTGAGATAGAGTCTCTGTCACTCAGGCTAGAGTGCAGCAGCAGGATCTCAGCTCACTGCAACCTTTGCCTCCTGGGTTCAAGTAATTCTCTTGCCTTAGCCTCCTGAGTAGCTGGGACTACAGGCGCACACCACCACACCCGGCTAATTTTTGTATTTTAAGTAGAGACAGGGTTTCACCATTTTTGGCCAGGCTGATCTCAAACTCCTGACCTCAGGTGATCCGCCCACCTCGGCTTCCCAAAGTGCTGGGATTACAGGCATGAGCCACCGCGCCCAGCCTGCCACTTTCTTTAGAGTGCCTTTCCAGTCCTCCCACACCTGGCTGGGTATCATTGCCACATGATCACATACACCACGCCCTGCAATTATGACAGCCCTTTTCACACTTAATCTTCATGAGGGCAACAACTAGCTGTCTTACTCTCTACTAAATCCCCAGAGCTTAGCAAATTAACGCAATCAACACATTATTTTCTTCCATGAATAAACAACTATCTGCATCAGCTTCCATAAAAATTAGTCTGTTAGGATAAGACACAATCTCGCCAACAGAACTATTCATCTCCAAAGCAGCGGTTTTTAAGTGAGTTAACTGACAACCAAAGCCAGGGGTTCAGGGCAGGGACTCAAGAACCAGACAGGCTTCTGTTAGAAATGCTTGTTCCCCAGTGCCATAAAGAAATAGCACTGGAACATAAATTTAATTTCCTCAGCAAGGCCATTTTTACTTTCTGCAGAAAGGGTACACTCGCCAGCAGTTTTGCCATGAGAGTACACTGAACAAGGCCAGGCGCGGTGGCTCACGCTTGTAATTCCAGCACTTTGGGAGGCCGAGGCGGGCGGATCATGAGGTCAGGAGATCGAGACCACCGTGAAACCCCGTCTCTACTAAAAATACAAAAAAAATTAGCCAGGCGTGGTGGCAGGCGCCTGTAGTCCCAGCTACTCGGAGAGGCTGAGGCAGGAGAATGGCGTGAACCCGGGAGGCAGAGCTTGCAGTGAGCTGAGATTGCGCCACTGCACTCCAGCCTGGGCGACAGAACGAGACTCTGTCTCAAAAAAAAAAAAAAAAAAAAAAAAAGAGAGTACACTGAACAAAGGAGGCAGGGTCATTTATAACCTGAGGCGCCCACCCTACTGCTGTGTCTGGTTTCCATTGGCTGGAACAGGACCTCACATTTTGTATTTGTCCCAATTGGCTAGCAACGTAGAACTTTTTAAAAGAGGCAACGGCAGAGGAGAACAAAGGAAGGAGGAAGTAACTTGTGGAATGCTGAGAAAGGTAAAAACGCCTTCAAATAAGGAAGAGGAACAGGCTATGACTTAATGCTTGCTTGGACCAGTATAAGCATGCCAGGGCAAATATTTAGGCTAAATTGTGGGAGCTAAGAACATAAAGTACATTGATTTCTTTATTACAGCTAGCAGATATTTAAGAATGTTAGCACAGGTCTTTGAATAAATTTTGCTTCTAAGAGAAGTTACTATTTATTCCTAATTAGATGGGTAGGAAAGTCTTTGAAGAGGAACCTCTACTTTACTTTTTACACTTCGGTTTTGCTTCAGTTTAAAACAAGGTGCACTCAATGAAATACTGTTGGCATTGAGCAAAACCAAGCCCAATATTTTCGGGATTCTCAGTCCAGCACTTCTTCCACCACATCATGCAATTTCCAGAGTTTGAATTTTAGGTTTCATAAAACCTGCTCTTCTAAAAAAATACAGTTCTACTCCATAATTTTTTTTTTTTTTTGAGACCGAGTCTCACTCTGTCGCCCAGGCTAGAGTGCAGTGGCGCAATCTCAGCTCACTGCAAGCTCCGCCTCCCGGGTTCACGCCATTCTCCTGCCTCAGCCTCTTCGAGTAGCTGGGACTACAGGCGCCCGCCACCACGCACGGCTAATTTTTTGTATTTTTCAGTAGAGACGGGGTTTCACCATGGTCTCAATCTCCTGACCTCGTAATCCGCCCGCCTGGGCCTCCCAAAGTGCTGGGATTATAAGCGTGAGCCACCACGGCCGGCCTCTACTCCATAATTTTTAAGTAAAGTGTTGCATTCAGAAAAAAAAAATCAAATTCTACATGGCACTAAGTTTTCAAATTGAAAAGCCACAAGTTTAAGTTATAATACAAAACAGTAGAAAGCAGCTCATTTCAATGTGTAGATATCAAACTTTATTTCATAAAAATGTAAAAGGTTAAACTTTATTTTACTAAATATACTTTGTGCTTTTTTTTTTTTTTTTTTGAGAAACAGTCTCACTGTGTTGCCCAGGCTAGAGTGCAATGGAGTGAGCCCCGCTCATTGCAACCTCCACCTCCCAGGTTCAAACGATTCTCCTGCCTCAGCCTCCCAAGTAGCTGGGATTACAGGCGCACACCACCACGTATGACTAAATTTTTTTGTATTTTTAGTAGAGATGGGGTTTCACCATCTTGGCAGGCTGGTTTCAAATTCCTGACCTCAAGTGATCCTCCCACCTCAGCTTCCTGAAGTGCTAGGATTACAGGAGTGAGCCACCACGCCCAGCCTTTGTTCTTTATTTATATATTTTAAACAAAACAACATTATCTCTTCACAAATACAGCTTGGCAATATTTAAAGAAAAAGTGGAGCTAATTATGCTTAATGCTCTTTAAAGCATTCTTAAGACAGCTCTCACATCTATGATTACATGACACACGATACATGAAAATAGGAAAGGGCTTAGAACAATAGATTCTGTTAACGTAATGTTCAATAATATCCTGTAATTTATTAAAAGAAAATATCTGACACATTACACAATAATCCTCCCCAAAGTGGAAGAAAAGTCAAATATGCCAGGCGTGGTGGCTCACGCCTGTAATCCCAGCACTTTGGGAGGCTGAGGCAGGCAGATCATCTGAGGTCAGGAGTTCGAGACCAGCCTGGCCAACATGGTGAAATCCCATTATTTACTAAAAATACAAAAATTAGCCAGGCGTGGTGGCACGCGCCTTTAATCCCAGCTACTCTGGAGGCTGAGGCAGGGGAATTGATTGAACCTGGGAGGCAGAAGTTGCAGTGAGCCGAGATGGCACCACTGCACTCCAGCCTGGGTAACAGAGCAAGACCCTGTCTGGAAAAAAAAAAAAAAAAAAAAGTCAAATATAAAAATTTCAGCAGAAGTGATAAAACAAATTTGATGCTATTCATTTTCCCTTAAAAATTTTTCATTTGAAGTGTTTAGAATAGTTTTATTTTCATATCACAAGTAATACAATTGAGAAAACAAAAAGTACACAAAAAAATTAAAAATGTGTCAGCAAAAATGCTCAGATGATCGTATTCCTGATGGTTTCCAATCAGGAGGTAGGAAAAAAAAAGAGTCCAATGATATCATTTTATTCTATTCTTCTAAGTGATATACATCCCCGTGGTCCATTCTTTCTGTAATTCCAGCTTGTCCTGAGGGAAGGCACACTCAGGTTCTGAAGCTATTTAACTCTTTTGAGCACCGATGGGGAAAGAGTTACAGGAAAGTACTAAGAATACAATGCCAAAAGAGCAGCTTAAAAACAGAGAAAAGCGAAAGAAACCAAGCGAACCAGTACCCATTTCTTTTATTCCTCTTATTCCTCTATTACAAAACAACTCACATTAAGTGGGCTCTATCATCCAACCCAAGAATAATAACAGTAAAAAGTACTATTTAACTGTGAATATGATGGGAGTGGTGGATGATGCTACAAAAACTAACTAAATGGTGGTAAAAACCAACCAGAAAAAAACGTGAAAAGATTAACAAAAATCTGGTTCCTTTTCTGCAAGTGTCATTTATTTGTTGATACCTAGAACATGGCCTGTGGGGTAACCAAGCCTTGTGGTTAAGAGCTCAGGTGTTGGCCAGGCACAACGGCTCCTGCCTGTAATCCCAGCACTTTGGGAGGCAGAGGCAGGCAGATAACCTGAGGTCAGGAATTCAAGACCAGCCTGGCCAATATAGTGAAACCCCGTCTCTACCAAAAAAAACAAAAAAATTAGCCGGGCATGGTGGCACATGCCGGTAATCCCAGCTACTCAGGAGGCGGAGGTTGCAGTGAGCCAAGATAGGGCCACTGCACTCCAGTATGGGCAACAGAGCAAGACTTCGTCTCAAAGAAAAAAAGAACACAGGCGCTATGTCAGAAGGCTTGGGCTCCAATACTGCTTCTGTGACTGTGACTGAGTTACTAGAGTGCCTCTCTGGTATTCGGTTTCCTCATCTGTAAAATGGACATAATAATAGTATCTATCTCATAGGGTTATTAGGAAAATGAAATTAATCAAGGCTGAAACACATTAGAACAGTACCTGACCCACAGTAGGTACTCAATTAAGGTTAGTAATTGTGAGAAAATGGGCAGCCCACCACCCCAAACTACCATGTTGGTACCTTCCCTGCCTGGCCTTACTTGTTATATATCCTGTGTCATTACTCATCTTCTGAACCTAGATAACATAGAACTAATCCTGGCACTACAATACTGGAAAAAACATGTACTTCCTCTCTTATAATACACTGGATCAGACGATCTACAAACTCGGTATTGCTAGTGAACAGGACAAAACACAGGGAAGCACAGAAAACACTACAACAAACACAGGCACATTCGAATCATTCTTCCCAGATGGTAAACACCCATACATTTTTACAGTGGTATTAGTGTCAACAACGACCACCATTCATGATTCAAACATCTTTCTCACTTGCTACCGCCTACTTACCAATCCTTAATTTTCTACTCTGTGGGTAAGAATCCTGCTACCCATTCATATGAAAGCCACTTAGGAGTTTACTTTCCTCAGCTGGTTCTAGACGGGAATCAGTGACTGTTTATTTAAAAAAAAAAAAAAAATCATTTGTTTCAAGACACTACAGGTAAGAGCTATATCTGTACCCTAAAAGCTGTCCTCAAACTATTCTGCATTCACATACAAAGTAAAGCAGAAACTTTTAAACAATCCTGGGCTCAGGAATGGCTTTCTGGCTTCCACATAATCCAGTTAACTCAAAGTCAGGCAGAAGATTCTTTCTGCTTTAATATACTTTCAAATCTTTCAGCCAGGCACAGTGGCTCATGCCTGCAGTTCCAGCACTTTGGGAGGCCGTGGGGGCGGATCACTTGAGGCCGGGAGTTCCAGACAAGCCTGGGCAACATGGCAAAACCCTATCTCTACTAAAAACACAAAAATTAGCCGGCTGTGGCAGCCCACACCTGTAAACCCAGCTACTTGAGAGGCTGAGGCACAAGAATCACTTGAAACCAGAAGGTGGTGCTTCTCAGTGAGCCAAGATTGCGCCACTGCATTCCAGCCTGGGTGACTGAGTGACACTCTTCGTCTCAAAGAAAAAAAAAAGCTTTCTAAAATTTAGTACCCTTTTCTATCATTGTAAAAACAGCATGGTAAAAATAATTGAGTCTTTTTTTCCAAAATATAAAACCTTTGAGTCTTCATCAGGAAAACTGCTTATTCTTGGTTTAGCAGGGACAAATACACTGATGTTTAATGTTATACTTTCTCATTGCTGAGACACAGCTTGTCTCCAATGTTTTGGTTTTTGTTTTTAGGGTCTTTTTTAAATGATTTCCTTCACACTAGCTTTTTTAGTTATTTGCCTCCTCCTGCTAAAGCAAGAGTACAGTTTTTAAAATCTGGCTAATTAGGTGATAAAAAAACAATTACTACTTTAAATCTACACTGCCTAATTTACAACACTCATTCAAATACACGGCCATACTCTGTTCTGTGGTGTAAATGGGTATTACTATTTCCTCTTAACGAACAATTAGAACTAAAAGACATTAAATGAATTTCTTCTGAAACTGGTGTGCTAATAGGTATTACAACCAAATGCAGTAAAATAATCATCAATGATCCTTCCCTCCACTTCATATCTGACATTGAACAGATCACATAATCCCATGGAATCCATTTCCGTCTTTCTCAACACCATCTACTTTGCTGCAAATGATACTTTATTTTAGGGGTCTGCCGTTTCTATCCTGGATTAGAAGAGGATCCTCATTTGACTACCAACTTCAAGTTTCTCTGCTCCAATTTATTTTCCACACAACAAACCAAAATGAGTTTTCTAATGCCACAATTCTGTCATGTTAACTCTTCCGCATGAAATTATTCAGAGGCTCCCAAAACCACAAGAATAGCCTTCAAAATAAGTTACATCACATTCAAGCCCATACATATCCGGATCCTAATTTTCTCTCTAGCTAACTTTCTAACCGCAGCCCCTCATACTACAAATCTGCAGTTTTCCAGAGTTCTCACTGTCTCTCACCTCCAGGCTTTTGCAATAAGATGTTTTCACTAACATTAGAGCTGTGTCCATCATCAATCTCACTTTTCAGCTAACTCACTACTACTCAGACTTCAGGTTTCACTTAGCTATCATTTCCATTGGAAAATCTGCAATGATACCCTAAAACTAGGTTAAATGCCCATCCTATATGCATATGCCCCTGCGCCTTGAGCTTAGCATTATCAAAATGTAGTCAATTGCCTGAATACTTGCAGTACTCCTGAGGCTTTAAGCTCTTTGAAATCAGGATCTGTGGCACGTTATTCATTGATTTAAAAAAAAAAAAAAAAAAGAGCTGTGATCCCAATTCCTGTCTCCAATATCTTAATGCGCATGCCTTTCACTCTGCTCTCAAGTTCCTGAGATCAAGGTAATGAAATGTCGAATAAAATTAAATTTGTTAAAGGTAAATACTTGATACCAAATGATTACTTGATAATTACATTTTAAAACATTAGTTTTTCTCTAAGGAAAAGGATGCTTTAAGGACAGATTAATAAGCCATAAAAAAAAGGGTTGCAGAAGACCACTCAAATACTGCACACAATGCTTTAAAGGAGTATGGGTAAACTGTCTCCATGTAACACCCTAAATATTCAAATAAGAAAGGAACAGATGTTTGAAGGAGAAATGTAACAAACTAAAATTGCATCACAACTGGTGGAAACTACTTGGACAAAA
Source organism: Symphalangus syndactylus (assembly GCF_028878055.3). Lineage (NCBI taxonomy): Eukaryota > Metazoa > Chordata > Mammalia > Primates > Hylobatidae > Symphalangus > Symphalangus syndactylus. The sequence continues at coordinate 20,097,372 of NC_072437.2, forward strand.
AAAGTTGAATATAGTCACCAAGGAAAAGAATTTAGTCATAAAAATACTGTAGACTAATTTTAAAGAACACTAAACATTTTTTAAAAGACAGAATTACCTGTAATTGGCATATGCACTCTGCCAATGAAAAACTGTTGCTAAAAACCCAAGATATTCCAAAATTTGGTACTATTAATTTCCATCAGCAAACTTCTATCTGCATAGATATCCTCAAAATTAATCTTATACTCAATATATCTAAACTAGTAAATGTGAATGGTGTAGCTCCAAGTGAATGTGGAGTCACTATACCAGAAACCTAAATTAATAGCCAAATTTAAAAGAAAAATATGTACAGCCTCTTGTATCAGAAATAAAAACAAACTAAAAATAAAACTAGTATTAAAAATTATTTCCAGTCAGGCACGGTGGCTCACACCTCTAATCCCAACACTTTGGGAGGCTGAGGAGGGCGGATCACCCAAGCTCAGGAGTTCAAAACCAGCCTGACCAACGTGGTGAAACCTCATCTCTACTAAAAATACAAAAATTACTAAAAAAGTACTAATTACTAAAAATACAAAAATTAGCCGGGCATGGTGGCGCATGTCTGTAATCCCAGCTACTCCGGAGGCTGAGGCAGGAGAATTACTTGAACCCAGGGGACGGACGGGGATGGAGTGAGTCCAGATTGCACCACTATACTCCAGTCTGGGCAACAGAGTTAGACTCTGTCTCAAAAAAAATTATTTCCACCAGGCACAGTGGCTCACACCTGGACACCTATAATCCTAGCACTTTGGGCAGCCAAGGCAGGTGGATCACTTGAGGTCAGATTCAAATTCAGATGCAGCCTCCTAAGAAGATAACCAAAATAACCTGTTGAACAAGCAAAACCAAGTGTATTACCCACAGAGACATGTTCGAGGCCCACTAAAAGCCACAGTTCAAGATCCTAGATTTGGCATCTGCATGCTTCTCTGAGGCCCACTGAGTGACCCCCTCGGAGGTCTCCATAACCACAATGGTGAGATGAGTCACACTGGGTAGAGCTCCAATTTCCTTTTCAAGAACTGCAGGAATAAAGACCCGTTGAATTTCTTATCACATTTGAAAATGTTTAATATTGGAAGAAACCTCCCATATTACTAATATAGTGTCCTCAACATTTTTTATTCTAAGTCCATAAGTCAAAGTTCACCTGAAAGAAGACAGGCATAGGTTTCATAAGCCCATCTTCATGCCGACTCTAGAAGCCAGTGACTTCAGAAGGTTTCATCAGATCATCATCCAAATAGAACACAATTTACCTGGGAACCTTGAGTATTTTCCTTTCTTGACTTGCTTTGTCCATGGAAGTCTGGGCCTAGGAGAGACAGTCTCTCCAAATCTTAAAACCAACAAGGCACTGTCAGGCTTACAGTTAGAGATGGCCAACCATTAGGTTGTGAGCCCAAGACATGAGGTACACAAACAACATATTCAATATGCCATTAGGAGACTCCCATGAGTTTGGCTCAGACTAAGTCTGTGGTCTCTCAGAGTCAGACTTCTGTTTCTTTAAATGCATTAAATACGTAATGCAAATTCATGGTCTTCTCTTTATAAATGGCATCATTTCACCAAGGATAGTTACAAAGTGGGGAACAAGGAGAGGGAAATAGGAAGACCTATTAGAAAAGGGAAAAACAAATATCCTGAGAGTGACTTCAGATCCCAAATGCACAGAAAGCCAGTGGGGTTTAGAAAAACTGTGAATGACTGGGCGTGGTGGCACACGCCTGTAATCCCAACACTTTGGGAGGCCGAGGCAGGTGGATCACTTGAGGTCAGGAGTTCAAGACCTGGCCAACATGGTGAAACCCAGTCTCTACTAGAAATAAAAAAAAAAAAAAAATTAGTCAGGCATGGTGGCTCAGGCATGTGGTCCCAGCTACTTGGGAGGCTGAGGCAGGAGAATCGCTTCAACCCGGGAGGTGGAGGTTGCAGTTAGCCGAGATTGCACCACTGCACTCCAGCCTGGGTGACACAAAGAGACTCTGTCTCAAAAAAAAACAAAAAACAAAAAAAGAAACTGTAAATATTGGACAAGGTCTTTTGAAGGCTATTACCAAAATCTTTCCTGTGAAAACAGGTAACTGTAATCCAGTTGTGCTGGCAGACGAAGGATAAGCCCCTTGGAGACTTCCAGGGTGGGCTCTTACTACCTTCAGTTAGCATTCAGGAGTAAGCCCTCAAGTAGTTGTGACCCCAGCTCCTTCCTCACTTCTTGTGAACAGCCTTAAGCCAGAAACAGAAAATGTTATAAACAAGCAGAAATTGGCTGGGAAGGCACCACATTGTCAAACAACGTAACTCCATATTGCACATTTCAAAAGAGCCCAAAAACAAAGGCAGTATAAGACCCAGAATAAGATGATACCCTTGAAGATAAAACTAGATGCTCCCACTCCAAAAATTAAACACTAGTCTTTTGATAAAGACACCTGCAGACATTGTAAGAAGAAATTACAATGGAAAAATAATTGTTGTTTTATTCAAGAGAATTGGGAAAAAATTATAGTAGGCAATGTTCTAACAGCAAATCAAGTACCCATTTCTCCTTTCACTCTTCAACTCACAAGAAGAATTTTCACTAATTATTAGTGGAGAAACAAGTAAAAATTTTATTGATATGGGTGGCAGTATATTTACCTTAATTCCTGCCATTGTTCCACAAGCTCTCCCTCAGAATCAACAAACTACCCAGTTGACAGATATGGATAATATCCGTTGCATTTCCCATGTCTCAGCACACAACGGTCACCTTTGGACCTTTAGCCAAGAAACATTCCATTCCTATGAGACACTACATCCATTAATTTCATAAGGAAAAATCTCCCGTGTAAACAGAATTTCCAGATCAAACGCTCTCCTGATGGTCTCTTCCTTGAACCCTTGAGGACTCCACCATTCATCATCAAGCCAGAAATCAAATTTGGACAGTGACGCATCAGTATTCTTCTGAATAAATCAAGTCCAAATTGAAGATATCAAAAAGGCAAGATTCCTCATCAAAAAAATATATAATTATACTGGTAGAAATATTCAGGCTGAGTAGATCGAGGTTCATAATGACACATCCAAACCTCTACCCAAATTCACACAAATGTCTAAAACAAAAAGGTAAAGAGGACAAGACCTCATAAGGAAATAATAATAATAATTTCATCATACACTGCTCAGGGGTTTGCAAGGCTGCAATCAGGGAGCGAACCAGGCTGCATTGTCACTGGAGACTCAAATGGGGAGAAATTTGCTGCCAAACTCATTCAGGTAGTTAGCAGAATTCTGTCCTTGTAGCCACATGATGAAGGACCCCAGCCTTTTGCTGGCTCTTGGGTAGAGACTGTCCTTACACAGATCCTTAGAATCTGCCCACCATTCACTGCCAAGTAGGCTTCCTCAATATGGCTGCTTACTTCATCAAGCCAGCAAAAAGAATCTTGTTCTCTAGTCTGTTAAGATCGAGTACTATATAATGAAACATAATCACAAGAGTGACACCCAACCACTTTGCCACATAATGTAATTGAATGCAGTGACATCCCATCATTTTTGCCATATAATGCGACCTAATTAAGGGAGTAATATGACATCACCTTTGCCATATTCTATTAGTTAGAGAAGCAATTCACAGGTTCTACCCAAATTGAAGAGGAGTAGATTATACAAGAGGAAGGCAGTACATAAAGGTTTGGATGCCTGACAGTTCCTCAAAAAGCTAAACACAGAATTACCACATGACCCAGGAATTCCACTCCTGGGTACATATCCCAAATAACTTAAAAAACAGACATATGGCTGGGCGCAGTGGCGCGCGCCTGTAATCCCAGCACTTTGGGAGGCCAAGGCGGGTGGATAACCTGAGGTCAGGAGTTCGAGACCAGTCTGACTAACATGGTGAAACCCCATCTCTACTAAATACAAAAAAAAAAAAAAAAAAATTAGCCAGACGTGGTGGTGGGTGCCTGTAATCCCAGCTACTTGGGAGGCTGAGGCAGGAGAATCACTTGAACTCGGCAGAGATTGCAGTGAGTCAAGATCATGCCACTGCACTCCAGCCTGGGCAACAAGAGTGAAACTCCATCTCAAAACAAACAAACAAATAAACAAATATATAAGCAAATACTTGCATACATGTTTGTAGCAATACTAATTGCAGTGGTCAAAATGTAACCCAAATGTCTTTCAACTAATGAATGGATTTTCTTTTCTTTTTTTTTTTTTTTTTTTTTTTTTTTTTTTTTTTTTTTTTTTTTTTGAGACAGTCTTACTCTGTTGTCCAGGCTGGAGTGCAGTGGTACCATCTCAGCTCATTGCAACCTTCGCCCCCAGGGTTCTAGCGATTCTCCTGCCTCAGCCTCCCGAGTAGCTGGCATTACAGGTGCCTGCCACCATGCCCAGCTAATTTTTTTGTATTTTTAGTAGAGACGGGGTTTCACCACATTGGCCAGGCTGGTCTTGAACTCCTGACCTCAAGTGGATTTTTTTAAGTGGTATATTCATACAATTGAATATCACTCAGCCACACACACACACACACAGACACACACAAACTGATACATGCTATAACATGGATACTATATTTTGCTTGGTTGAGTCCAATGTTAAGTCTATCTAAAGTCCTTATTTTCATGTATTTGCAGTTACAGAATTTCTATCTAATTTTTTTTTTTTTTTTTTTGAGATGGAGTCTCACTCTGTCACCCAGGCTGGAGTGCAGTGGCACGATCTCAACTCACTGCAACCTCCACTTCCTGGGGTCCAGCAATTCTCCTACTCAGCCTCCCAAGTGGCTGGGATTACAGGTGTGCACCACCATGCCCAGCTAATTTTTGTATTTTTAGTAGAGATGGGGTTTCATCATGCTGGCCAGGCTGGTCTCAAACTCCTGACCTCATGATCCACCCGTCTCAGCCTCCCAAAGTGCTGGGATTACAGGTGTAAGCCACTGCACCCAGTCTTGTATTTAATTTTTAAAATAGATTCAAATTCTCTTGTGAAAATCTTTTTTTTTTTTTTTTTTTTGGAGACAGAGTTCCGCTCTTGTTACCCAGGCTGGAGTGCAATGGCGTGATCTCAGCTCACTGCAACCTCCACCTCCCAGGTTCAAGAGATTCTCAGGCCTCGGCCTCCCGAGTAGCTGGGATTACAGGCACCTGCCACAACACTCAAATATTTTTTGTATTTTCAGTAGAGACGGGGTTTCGCCATGTTGATCAGGCTGATCTTGAACTCCCGACCTCAGGTGATCCGCCCACCTCGGCCTCCCAAAGTGCTGGGATTACAGACATGAGCCACCATACCCGGATGAAATTCTTTATATACTTATCTATTTTCTCCGTATTTTCCTCAGATTTCTTTAGCATATAAATCGTAGTTATCTCAGCCAATTCCAATATCTAAAGCATATGTGGACCTGTTTCTATTGTCTTTTAATTTTTTCTCTTGGTTTTTGGTTTCTTTTGGTGTCTCTAATAAATGTGACTAAACAGTATGTACTAAATGGCAGACAATGTATATAAAATGGGTATATGTATAAAATTTATCTCCTAGAATATTATTCATTCAACAAATACCTAGTGAGCACTGACTAAGCACTGACAATATGCTGGGCACCATGTGCATGTGATACAGTAATAAAGAGAGCAGCATCCCTGCCATCAGAAGCTTGCACTCTGTGTAGGAAGGAGGCATTTACCTAATACTGAAATGGCCTGTAAGACCCTAAAAATCTAAGCTCCCTAATACACCAGTCTTTTTTTACCTTGTCTCTAAATTGTCTCTCTCTTGATGATTCCAATCACATGCTTCCTCGGTGTTTATTCAGTATCAGGTATACTTCAACCTCAACGAGCAATCTTGCGCTTGTTACTCTTTCTGCCTAATATGCTTTGCTCTTCTCCAGGATAGCAATATGATTTGTCCTGCCACTTCCTTAGATGGTTTGCTAAACATGCACTTGGCCCTCTATATCCTTGGGTTCTGTATCCATGGATTAAACCAAAAAAAGAGAAGGGGAAGGGGAAGGGGAAGGGGATGTGAAGGGGAAGGGGAAGGGGAAGGGGGGAAAATAAAAATACTGCAAATTTTAAAACACAGTGGGACAACTATTTACATAGCATTTACATTGTTTTAGGGTATTATAAGTAATCTAGAGATGATTTAAAGTATACAGCAGGGCTGCGCACAGTGGCTCATACCTGTCATCCCAGCACTTGGGAGGCCAAGGCAGGTGAATCACTTGAGTTCATGAGTTCAAGACCAGCCTGGCCAACATGGTGAAACTTCATGTCTACTAAAAATACAACAATTAGCTGGGCGTGGGTGGTGCATGCCTGTAATCCCAGCTACTTGGGAGGCTGAGGTGGGAGAACTGCTTGAACCCGGGGCAGACAGAGGTTACAGTGAGCCAAGAACATGACACTGCACTCCAGCCTGGGCGATAAAGTGAGACTCCACCTCAAAAAAATAAATATATAAAAATTAAAAAATAAAATAAAGTATATAGAAGGATGAGCGTAGGATATATGCAAACACTACCCCATTTCATATAAGGCACTTGAGCATCAACAAATTTTGGTATCTGAGGGGGTAGGTCTTGGAACCAATCCCTTGTAGATATCAAGAGATGCCTGTATATAAAATTGTGAATATAGCCCCACCTTCCAGCAGTCTCTTTCTCTTATGTTTCAACATAGAACATATTATATGTTTTATTATTTATCATCTGTTTCCTTCTTCTATAGTGTAAGCTCCTTGAGGGCAAAAAAATACGTTCAGTCTCTTTTGTTCACTACTATATCAACAGCACATCAAACAGTGTCAGACAAATTGTGTGCACTTGGTAAGTATCTACTGACTACATGAATGAATAAATGATTTAGAACGTGATGAGTTAAGTGTAGGGTCCTAAGGAAAAACACAGCAGAGAGCCTAATCTAATGAAGACAGTTAAGGAATACCTATGTGAGGAATTTACATTTAAGCCAAGACCTAAACAATGACTAAGAGACAATCAGGAATGAAGACAGAAGCAGATATGACTAAGTACATAAGTTTCAAGATCTGAATGATGTCAAGTATGGCAGATACATACAATGCAAAGGATAAACTGGCACAGTATCAGTTTGGAGAGCTAAGCAAAATCCAACCATTTAAAACATTTATATGAGTAGTCATTCAAAGGTTATTAAAGATAGGCATATGATCAAATCTGGATTTTTGGTCACTCAAACTGAAGTATCATGAATTAATGGATGGGAATTCCTACACGCCAACAGTAAACAATCTGAAGACGGTATCAAGAAAGTAATCCCATTTACAATAGCTGTGAATAAAATAAAATAAAATACCTAGGAATAAACTTAACCAAAGAAGTGAAAGGTCTCTACAATGAAAACTATAGGCCGGGTTCAGTGGCTCACGCCTGTAATCCCAGCACTTTGGGAGGCAGAGGTGGGTGGATCACAAGGTCAGGAGATCGAGACCATCCTGGCCAACATGGTAAAACCCTGTCTCTACTAAAAACAAAGCAAAAATTAGCTGGGCGTGGTGGTGCACGCCTATAGTCCCAGCTACCCGGGAGGCTGAGGCAAGAGAATCACTTGAATCCGGGAGGCAGAGGTTGCAGTGAGCCAAGATTGCACCACTGCACTCCAGCCTGGCAACAGAGCGAGACTCCATCTAAAAAAAAAAAAAAAAAAAAACAACTATAAAACATTGATGCGAGAAATTGAAAAGGACACAAAAGATGGAAAGAGATTCTACGTTCATGGATTGGAAGAATCAATATTGTTAAAATGTCCATACTACCTAAAGCAATCTACCAATTCAATATAATCCTTATCAAAATACCAACGACAATCTTCACAGAAATAGAAAAAAAAATCCTAAAATTTATATGGAACCACAAAAGACCCAGAATAGGCAAAGCTATCCTGAGGAAAAAGAACAAAACTGGAGGAATCACATTACCTGACTTAAAATTATACTACAGAGCTATAGTAATCAAAACAGCATAGTACTGACATAGACCAATAGAACAGAATAGAGAACCCAGAAATAAATCCATACATCTATAGTGAATTCACTTGACAAAGGTGCTAAGAATATCCCTTAGGGAAAGAATGGTCTCTTCAATAAATGGTGCTCGGAGAACTGGATAACCAGATGCAGAACAAAATTAGAGCCTTATCTCTCGCCATATACGAAAATCAAATCAAAATAGATTGAAAATTTAAACCTAAAACCTCAAATTATGAAACTACCAAAAGAAAACATTGCAGAAACTCTCTAAGATGTTGGTCTGGGCAAAGATTTCTTGAGTAATACCCCACAAGCTCAGGCAAGCAAAGCAAAAATAAACAAATGGGGTCATATCAAGCTAAAAAGCTTCTGCACAGCCAAGGAAAACAATCAACAGTCAAGAGACAACTCATGGAATGGGAGCAAAATATTTGCAAACTGTCCATCTGACAAGAGATTAATAACAGAATATATAAGGAGCTCAAACAACTGAACAAGAAAAAAAATCTAATAATCCAATTTTTTAAATGGGCAAAAGATCTGAATAGACATTTCTCAAAAGAAGACATACAAATGTTAAACAGGCATATGAAAAGGTGCTCAACATCACTGATCAGAGAAATGCAATACAACGAGAGATCATCTCACCCCAGTTAAACTGGCTTTTATCCAAAGACAGGCAATAACAAATGCTGGCGAGGATACAGAGAAAAGGGAACTCTTGTACAGTGTTGGGGGGAATGCAAATTAGTAAAGCCACTGTGGAGAACAGTATAGAGGTTCCTCAAAACACTAAAAATAGAGCTGCCATATGGTCCAGCAATCCCACTGCTAGGTATATACCCAAAAGAAAGGAAAGCAATCTATCAAAGAGATATCTACACTACCATGTTTACTGCAAGACTATTCACAATAGCCAACATTTGGAAGCAACCTAAATGTCCATCAACAGATGAATGGATTTTAAAAATGTGGTACATATATACAATGGAGTACTATTCAGCCACCAAAAAGAATGAGGTCCTGTCACTTGCAACAACATAGATGGAACTGGAGGACATTATGTTAAATGAACTAAGTCAGACATAGAAAGACAAACCTGACATGTTCTCACTCATCTGTGGGAGCTAAAAATTAAAATAGTTGAACTCACAGTGATAGAGAGTAGAATGATGATTGCCAAAGGCTGGGAAGGGTAGTGGGGAGGAGTGGGGGTGGGGGACGTGGGGATGGTTAATGGGTTGCAAAAATAGGTCCAGTTAGATAGAATGGGTAAGATCTAGTATTTGACAGCACAACAAAGTGATTACAGTCAACAATAATTTATTGTACATTTTTAAATAACTAAAAGTATAATCAGACTGTAACACAAAGACATTATAAATACTTGAAGTGAAGAATTATAAAAAAATTAATCGGATGGAAGCAAGAATGACTACAAGGAGACTAATTAGAAGGCAGATGAAGTAATCTAGACTAGATGATAGTAGCTGGAATTTGGGGTTGGTTAGCACGGGCAAAGAAAGAAGTAAATGGATTAGAAAGCTATCTGAGTGAATTCTCCAGTTGCATTTGTTAAGAATTACTCGATGTTTCTAGCCACCACCTTCCTAGGCAGAAAAGAATGAAGGGTAAGAATTTTAGAGCAGGGATAGGCAAACTTTTCTTAATGGATCAGGAAGTAAATATTTTAGTCTTTGTGGGTCACATGGTCTACTATGTGTCCCATGTAGTTGAGTCTACTCCACATAGTTGAGTCTCCTACTCAGCTCTACCACTGTAGTGGAAAAGCAACCACAGACAATATGTAAAGGAATGAACGTGGTTGCCCTCCAATAAACCTTTATTTATAAAAAAATAGGTGTGCATGGGCTGTAGTACCAATCTGTAGTTTCAGGAGAAAGAAGTGTTCAGCTTTTAACTTGTTAGTTTCAAGGTGCCTCAGGGGCAACAAGTAGTAAGAGCTATATAAGAAGCAATGGGATATGTAATTCTGAAGTTCAGAACAGATACATACATTTGAGATTGCTCAGAAAAGTGGCAATAGGCCAAGTGCGGTGGCTCATGCCTGTAATCCCAGCACTTTGGGAGGCCGAGGGGAAGGACTGCTTGAGCCCAGGAGTTTGAGACCAGTCTGGGCAAAATAGTGAGACCCCCATCTCTACAAAACATAAAAAAGTAGGCAGGTGTGGTGGCACACACCTATAGTCTCACCTACTCAAGAAGCTGACGTGGGAGGAGCACTTGAGCCCAGGAGGTTGAGGGTGCAGTGAGCCATGATTGTGCCACTGCACTCTAGCCTGGGTGACAGAACAAGACCTTTTCTCGAAAAATAATAGTACTCTCGGCTTTCAGTTCGGAGGCCAAGGTGCAACTTTCTTCGGTCGTCCCAAATCTGGGTTCATCCAACACCAGCCGCCTCCACCATGCCGCCAAAGTTCGACCCCAACGAGATCAAAGTCGTATACTTGAGGTGCACCGGAGGTAAAGTCAGTGCCACTTCCGCCCTGGCCCCCAAGATCAGCCCCCTGGGTCTGTCTCCAAAAAAGGTTGGTGATGACATTGCCAAGGCAACAGGTGACTGGAAGGGCCTGAGGATTACAGTGAAACTGACCATTCAGAACAGACAGGCCCAGATTGAGGTGGTGCCTTCTGCCTCTGCCCTGATCATCAAAGCCCTCAAGGAACCACCAAGAGACAGAAAGAAACAGAAAAACATTAAACATAGTGGGAATATCACTTTTGATGACATCATCAACATTGCTTGACAGATGCGGCACCGATCCTTAGCCAGAGAACTCTCTGGAACCATTAAAGAGATCCTGGGGACTGCCCAGTCTGTGGGCTGTAATGTTGATGGCCATCACCCTCATGACATCATAGATGACATCAACAGTGGTGCTGTGGAATGCCCAGCCAGTTAAGCACAAAGGAAAATATTTCAATAAAGGATCATTTGACAACTGGAAAAAATAATAATAATAATAATAGTAATAGTAAAAGAAAAAAGAAAAGGTGGCAATTGATGCCATGAAAAGAAGTAAGATTGCCCAGGGCAAGTTAGCACAATAAAAAGAGGAAATGTCCTACTCAGGACCCAGAATAAAACCCCCATTTAAGGAACAAAGATAGGAAGAACAATCGGGAAGGAATCTAAGAAGGGCATTCAAACAAGCCAAAAAACAAACACGAAAACTAGAACTGAATAATGTGCCAAAAGTGAGTATCTCATGAGAGAAGTATGGACTGACCGAGAGACTCAAATGCTGCTCAGAGATTGATAAAAGATCAGAATTCAAAATTATATACTGGATTTAACAAAGGGAAGAGGTTGCTGGTAGCTTTGCGAGAGAAATTCAGTAGGAATGAGGAAAGAAGCTAGACAGCAAGTAAAGATTAAGTGAAAGATACGGAAATGAAAGTGAGGAAGGACAATCCTAAGAGCTTTGGCACTGAAAGGGAAGAGAGAAAGAAGGTGGCGACTAGCTGTAGAGTGATGGGGGTGATGGTGCTTTATGAATGGAAGAAATGTTTGTTTCTTTCCCACTAAACTGTGAGTACTATGATACGCAGATCATGTGTATCTCATCACCACATCCTTCTCACATAACTGAGTGACCAATACATTTGTTCACTGAGCATTTTTAATAGCAATGATAACAGAAAGGAATGAAAAGATGAGGAGAATTTTAAGACACAGAAGAGAGAAAAGATAATCAGTAAAACCATAGCCTGTGAAGGCTATAAAGAATACATTTGGAGCATAGGAGGAGGAACTGGCTTTCCAGAGAATGTGGAACCCCTCTTCCTTGTAACAAGGGGGAAGAAACAACATGGATACACACAGATAAAAGTAAATGCAGGTAAATATGGGCAAGAAGCTAAGGATATTTATTAACCAGGGGGCAAGTTTTCTAATCGTCCTCTAATGCATGAAATGATCTTGCACAATGAAGAACAGCCCAACACAGAATGCCAAAAGTAACAATAAGAAATGCTGAAATGAAGAGTTCCTGCAGGCTAACTCAAATCACAACGTTAAAACTCTACATGAGGACTCTCTTCTAACTAGAAAAAAATAGAATAATTTTTCATGGGAAAAGGAGAAATTGCATACTTCAACTTCTGCATTTCTCCCTCAGAAGCCTTCAGCTGCAGAAGGCCCTTGCTAAATGTCTGCAATATACAGTTACCTATAGCTATACCACTTTCACCAGAAACATGATCCTAACTTACTATTATGCACATGGAGAGAGGCTCAAGATAAAGATAGACAGAGAAACTCATAATGTTTAACACATGAAACACATACCACTATTCAATGCAGTCCAGAGATCTGACAGTACATTTTGTAATCACCAAATTTTTTCCTATGAAAGTCTGAGTCACTGCTGATTCATTAAATACAACGCTCAGTTTCTCACTCTTTTTAACTTATGCTATTTAAAATAATCCAAGTTGGCCAGGCACAATGGTTCACATCTGTAATCCCAACACTTGGGAAGGCCAAGGCGGGAGAATCACTTCAGCCCAAGAGTTGGAGACCAGCCTGGGCAACACAGTGAGACCCTCATCTCTACAAAATAAAAATAATTAGTCAGGTGTGGTGGTGCGTGTCTGTAGTCCTAGCTACTTGGGAGGCTAAAGAAGGAGGGATCCTTGAGTCATGGCGAGAGGATCATCTGAGCCTAGGAGTTCAAGGTTACAGTGAGCTGATTGCACCACTGCACTCCAGCATGGGCAACAGAGTGAGATCCCCATCTCTAAAAATAATAAAATAATCCAGTTAAAAACACTGATTTCTGGCCGGATGCGGTGGCTCACGCCTGTAATCCCAGCACCTTGGGAGGACGAGGCAGGCAGATCACCTGGGGTCAGGAGTTTGAGACCAGCCTGGCCAACATGGTGAAACCCTGTCTCTACTAAAAATACAAAAATTAGCTGGGCATGGTGGCAGGCGCCTGCAATACCAGCTACTCGGGAGGCTGAGGCAGGAGAATCGCTTGAACCCAGGAGGCAGAGGTTGCAGTGAACCGAGATTGCATCATTGCACTCCAGCCTGGGCGTCAAGAGCAAGACTCCATCTCAAATAAATAAATAAATAAATGTAAAAACACTGATTTTTTAAACATATATACATGTATGTATGTGTGTGTGTACGTGTGTGTGTGTGTGTATATATCCCAAAAAAGCAATAGTTACATTTTATCTTACACTTTTGACAAAATGTTTAACTTGAAGACATATGCAATAAAAGTTAAAGTAGCTTCTCACCTTGACTACTCCATCAAAGCCAGGGATTGTATTAACCTCTGCCTTCTTAGCTAATAATTTGCTTTCAATCTTGTCGCCCATGGCTTGAATAGCATGTGTGTCAGGTCCAATGAAAATGACATCTTCTGCTGCCTGTGGAGGAAAACAAGTCAAAATTTATAACAAGAACATTACGGAGCATGATGTGGAGTCACAATTTTATAAAAAGAAAAGCACATATGTGTATTTTCTAACTATTTTTATTGCAAAAACAACAGTTTTTGAGCCAACACATTCAAACGCTATATTGCATATAGTACACGTGTGGATAGATGCATGCAACAAAGTCAGATGAAAACAACCGAAAGCACTGAAGAACTCCTGCTGGGTATTAACAGTGTGCCTCGGAAAGGCCACTCTATGACACTGTATTTGTATATAACGTCCTACGCCACCTAATCTAGCCAGTAAGGTCACCCGTAAACACCTTATAAATCTCTGTTTTCTCAAAAGCCTGCAGCATAGTGCCTAGTATAACACAAATATCCATATTTACTGAATACCAATTCTGTGCCAGGCTCTGAGCTAAACACGGGAGATAGCACGGATGAAGGCAACAGGATATCAACAATTTCCAGGAAACGTGAACAGATCGCTGACACCTCAGAGAAACAGACAAAAGAAAGTACCACATGTTTACATCCTGTGACTACAAAAGATGAGTCAAAAATCCAGTGGGAATTTAACTGGGTAGAGTTCGGTTTCAGTCAAAACCACTCTGCACAAACCACACTGAGTACCTTGACAATGGATCTACCTCTCTGTTTATGCCACTCTAATAAAAAAAATGCTAATGACTTAAATAGATCTAGAGACAGAACAAAATATGATGCCATTAGCTCCACCACAGGGCATGGTCTAGAAAAGTAACGGGGTGTTTGCTGAGATGAAGGATGAAGTCATTACATGAAGAACTGAAGGTAAATATAAAATGGGAAAAACCAGACCTATATGCAGGCCTTCCTCGAGGAAGGCTCCTAACTGCTGATTGTCCTACGACCTTTGTCAGAGTTGATATAAACAATAAACTGCATATTTGTATATCACTTTTACATCATCTGTTCATTCTATGTTAGCATTGCTGCCTGCAAAGGATCTTGACTTGGGAAAAAAGGTTCATTCTCCTGGTGACCAGGGCAGCTGAGTAGCCTGCTGCTTGGACTGCTCTCCTGGCCATCATGACCAGGAGGATTAAACCCACCCTGAGCAGGAAGTAGAAGTAGAACAAGGAATAAACACAAGGATTATACAAGGAGATAAATATTTAAGAGGCAAGATGATGACTCCAACTTTGCACATGCTGAGCTGACAGGCCTCTGCAATAGTCAAGTATTCATGTTCAGGAGGCAGATATAGAGGTATAGAAGTTATTAGACAAGTCCAAGCTGAAATACAGATTTTTTCTTTTTTGAGACAGAGTCTCACTCTGTCACCAGGCTAGAGTGCAATGGCGCAATCTTGGCTCACTGCAACCTCTGTCTCTCGGGTTTAAGCGATTCTCCTGCCTCAGCCTCCCGAGTAGCTGGGACTACAGGAGCGGGCCGCCACGCCCAGCTAATTTTTGTATTTTTAGTAGAGACAGGGTTTCACCATATTGGCCAGGATGATCTCGACCTCTTGACCTCATGATCCACCAGCCTCCGCCTCCCAAAGTGCTAGGATTACAGGCATGAGCCACCGCGCCTGGCCAAAACACAGATTTTTAAAGGCATCAAATACAGGACGGAATTAAAAGTTGTGAATGGCAGTCCGGGTGCGGTGGCTCACACCTGTACTCCCAGCACTTTGGGAGGCCGAGGAGGGCAGATCTTGAGGTCAGGAGATCAAGACCATCCTGACCAACACAGTAAAACCCCGTCTCTACTAAAACTACAAAAAATTAGCTGGGCGTGGTGGCACGCGCCTGTAATCCCAGCTACTCAGGAGGCTGAGGCAGGAGAATTGCTTGAACCCGGGAGTCAGAGGTTGCAGTGAGCCGAGATGGAGCCACTACACTCTAGCCTGGCGACAGAGCAAGACTCCATCTCAAAAAAATAAATATAAAAATAAAAGTTGTGAATGAAATCATTCAGAGAAAATGAGTAGAAAGGCCAATGTCTTTAAAGTCAAGAGGTATGCTTCTCTCCTACCCAAACGCAAAACAAAAGAAAAGGGAAATTTTAGACCCTGAATCTAAAGCACCCACTTCTTTGAGTGACAATGTGGATAATATCTGACTTTTAAGTTTGATTAAAGAATTAAATAAAATAATGTACAGGAGGAAAACTATTATTTTCCTTCTACCCTTCTAAGTTTATGGCTGAGGCGCCTATTACAAAAGATAGATTAACCAAAAAAACAAGCATACACATTTACTTAATGTAAGTTGTACGTGACACCGGAGCCTGCATAAGGAAATGAAAATCCAAATAAACAGTTAAACTTGAGTGTTTTTATACAGGGTTGATGAGGACTGGTGAGTTATGGAGAAATGACAGCACGGAGAGCAAGAGGTAAGTGTCATAAACTGGGGAGAACTACTCAGATTACTCTGCGTCCTTTACTCTATGGGGATGAGGATGCCCCTCTCTTCCAGATACAGGAAGGGCATCTCTCACATGAAGGTCTTAGGACCTGGTTCAGGGAAGGTCAGAAAGTCCCTCCTAGGTCTTAGGACCTGCTTCAGGGAAGAGAGGAAGGGGAAGGTCAGAGACCTTCGTGCTTCTGCTGTTTTCTCCAAATCCTTCAGCTTATATGCCAAGGTGCCAAATTTGGGAGTAGCATGTCCTAAACCCCATCAATAATAATATAAAGCACCAAGTTGAGTGCCACAACTGTTAGTTTTTGTCCACTCTCCAGATAAAAAGAGGACATTAGAATGGCCGGGCACAGTGGCTCACACCTGTAATCCCAGCACTTTGGGAGGCCAAGGCGGGCAGATCGCCTAAGGTCAGGAGTTTGAGACCAGCCTGGCCAACACGGTGAAACCCTGTCTCTACTAAAAATACAAAAATCAGCTGGGCATGGTGGTGCATGTCTGTAATCCCAACTACTCTGGAGGTTGAGGCAGGAGAATCGCTTGAACCTGGGAGGTGGAGTTTGCAGTGAGCCAAGATTGCACCACTGCACTCCAGCCTGGGCAACAGAGTGAGACTCTGTCTCCAGAAAAAAAAGAGGACACTAGAATAATAAGATAGCTAGGTCCACAGGACTCTAAAATAATATTATAGGAACCCAAATGCCTAGAATTTGCTGGTGTTACAAGTGGAAGGATGCTAGATAAGAAACCCCTTCAGCCATAAGAGGTGCTTATAAAGTATCTCTCTATCAAATGCTTTTGTATTTGGTTTTAGTACAACCTTATTTTCATGGAAAAAAAAAATCTTATGCAAATCCCCAAAAATGTAAAGCACGTACGTAGGAGGTAGCGCTGCTCTGCTCTGTATGGGGAGATAATAGTGGTGAGCCTACACCTCTATCAACTCTATGTCTCCAGGTGGATACATGACTCATTTCGGACCAGGACAATAATCATATTCATTTCTCTTTATCCAAAACCTGAAACCCACTAAACACTAAGACAAGAGGAAACAATCATGCTTCAACCATCAATTGTCTTTCTGTATTCTCATTTTACTTGCAAAGATGGAAAATTTTATTATAAATGCTGCTTTAAAAATGACTATGCCAGGCAGATGTAATCAAGCAATCAGAGTACCCACACAAAGAACTGAAGAAATAACATAAATGAGAGCATCCAAAATACATTATGATTATACAGTAAAACTTCTGATTAACAGGAGCCCAACGACCTGGAACACTGATTAACCAGATTTTTCTTGTGCATTCTAATTTGAGGAAAATTACTCACCCAAAAATGTAAAATTATCAAAAAAAAAAAAAGCTTACATCAAGTATTTAGTGACTATTTTTTGCCCCACCCAATACAAAAGAAAAATAGCCAGTAGTATGCTGGATGACTACAAACGTTTCAATGACTTAACTTCCTTTTTATCAATGTGTTTTGGAAGTGCTCCCTAGGTTGGCCTTTAAAAGTAATTAAAGCAAAATGAGAAAGCAACATTCGAGGCTCTTGGCTCCCATAAATCTGTAACCAACAAGGATAAGGTCAGGATAAGAGAGTATGGTAACTGCAGTGTGATGGAGCATGTTTCAAACGTTTTCAGTTCTTGACTAGGCAGCGGTGTGATTTAGAATAAAAGGCCAGATTTTATCCACCAGTAACCTTCGATACTCTTCTGTTAACCCAGTATTTTTTATTATCCATCTAATTATCAGTTTCCCTTAATCACTGTAAGTTTTTTGTTATGCAATAGCAACTAAATTTGTTTCCAAAAATATGCTTTTTTTTTTGGAGACAGAGTCTCGCTCTGTCGCCCAGGCTGGAGTGCAGTGGCGTGATCTCGGCTCACTGCAAGCTCCGCCTCCCGGGTTCACGCCATTCTCCTGCCTCAGCCTCTCCGAGTAGCTGGGACTACAGGCGCCCGCCACCACGCCCGGCTAATTTTTTGTATTTTTAGTAGAGACGGGGTTTCACCGTGGTCTCGATCTCCTGACCTCGTGATCCGCCCGCCTCGGCCTCCAAAAGTGCTGGGATTACAAGCGTGGGCCACCGCGCCCGGCCCAAAAATATGCTTTTTAAGGTCCTTTTAAATTTACCTTGCATGATACATATAATATCTGAATGCAAGTAAATGTCTTATGATCACAAAATGTGGGCATTTTTCATCATTACAGTGATTCATTTAAAAAAAAATTATGAGCCAAGTGTGCCTATAGTCCCAGGTACTTGGAAGGCTGAGCCAGAAGTATCTCTTGAGCCCAGATACTATTCAAAGCTGTTGTGTGCTATGATGGCACCTATGATTAGCCACTACACTTCAGCAAGGGCAACATAGCAAGACAAAAGAAGAGAAAGAAATTATGAAAAGCTGAAATCACTGCTCCAAAATTCTACTCATTTCCTAAATTCTGTGACTTTATGGTTCTGGACAAATTTTAATAGAAGAATGGGGGAAAGGGTTGGGTTTGAGCATTATGTTAAGGAAATGAGATTTAATTTACCATAGGCTTTACGTCAGGAATGAAGGACAGAAAGAATCATTGTAAAAATTAAAATGTATGATACATATTTCATTCTTAGAAATACAAGTTAGTAAATTGCTATATTATGAATTCAGATTTTAAAGTGTATAGATTTTAGGCTCACCACGAGTTGCTACTTGGATAACTACAAAACCAGGGTCAGAAGAAAAAGACAGCCATGGGGCTGGGCGCAGTGGGTCACGTCTGTAATCTCAGCACTTTGGGAGGCCAAGGCAGGTGAGCTGCATGAGCTCAGGAGTTTGAAACCAGGCTGAGCAACATGGCGAAAACTTTTCTCTACAAAAAATATAAAAATTAGCCAGGCATGGTGGTGTGTATCTGTGGTCCCATGTGGTCCCAGCTACTCAGGAAGCTGAGGTAGGAGGATTGCTTGAGCCCAGGGGATAGAGGCTGCAGTGAGCCAAGAGTGCACCACTGCACTCCAGCCTGGATGATAGAGCAAGACCCTGTCTCAAAAAAAAAAAAAAAAAAGCCACGGAAAAACAGCTGAACTGTCCAAAAGATCCAGATTGCAGTTTTTAATACTATTCCATGCTAAAAGGAAAAAGTGTTTCTGGTAGAAAAGGCCAGTTCCAGGATTGGTTCAGGAAGTTAGCACATGAGATAAACTGAGTCACAAAGAAAGCTTTCAAAAATTAATGTAGCAGATAGAAAGGAGCACCCACTGAATACAGTGATGTCAATAGAACATCAAAAAGAATCCTGGGGAGATTACAGGGTTAATTCATTTTTTTCAAGACCTCAGAATAAACCACTTCCTGCTATCTCTATTCAAGTGTTTGAACTTCTTGGACATAAGTCACTGATTTTAAAATACATGGCTCTTTAAAAAGAAATGTAGAGAAAAACTAATTTTATACACTAAACTAAGCAAAATAAAAGTATCAAGGTAAAATCCAGCACAATTTTTTTTGTTTTTTGTCTTGATACAAAGTCTCACTCCGGAGTGCAGCAGCGCAATCCTGGCTCATTGCAACCTCTGCCTCTGGGGTTCAAGCAATTCTCCTGCCTCAGCCTCCAAGTAGCTGGGACTACAGGCGCCCCCCACCATGCCCGGCTAATATGGTTTTATATTTTTAGGAGAGACAGGGTTTCACCGTGTTGGCCAAGCAAGCTGGTCTCAAAATCCTGACCTCAAGTGATCTACCCGCCTCGGACTCCCAAAGTTCTGGGATTACGGGTGTGAGCCACCATGCCTGGCCCCAATACAATGTTTTTATAAGGCAAAAAAAAAAAAGGGACCAGAATAACGTCCATGTAGGGGGGGAAAGCACAGGAGAAAAACATACCAATACAACAGATCAAAACTATCATCTAATTTCTTTTTTTTTTTTTTTTTTTTTTTTTTTTTTTTTTTTTTTTTTTTTTTTTTTGAGACGGAGTCTCACTCTGTCGCCCAGGCTGGAGTGCAGTGGCGCAACCTCAGCTCACTGCAACCTCCACCTCCCAGGTTCAAGCAATTCTCCTGCCTCAGCCTCCCAAGTAGCTGGGACTACAGATATGCACCAGCATGCCTGGCTAATTTTTTTTGTATTTTTAGTAGAGACGGAGTTTCATTATGTTGGCCAAGCTGGTATCGAACTCCTGATCTCGTGATCCACCTACCTTGGCCTCCCAAAGTGCTGGGATTACAAGCGTGAGCCACCGCACCCGGCCTATCATCTACTATTTCAAAACAAGTTAAAAAACATTTTTAAATGACACATAACATAAAATAGTATAAATCAGATTTAGAAAAGCTCAGAAATGAGATGACAGAACTCAGGATACAATTAGAAATGAAAAAGAAAATCATTCCAGAAATGAAAACAGCTACAAAGAATGTAAGAGTGAATAAGGAAAACAGACAATGCCTTATGAGAAAGACAAAGTGAAAACAAAAATATTTAATTTAAATATAAAAAAGAATAAACAATACAGAAGAAGATGACAAATACTGAAGATAAAAAAGAACATCCAACATATGAATAATAGGAATCCTTGAAGAGAACCAAGGCAAAAAAAAGAGCAAATATTAAAAATATAACTCAAGAAAATTTACTTGAACTAAAAATACATATTAAAAGACCACACTACAGGAGAAATTCATTCCAGGATGACCAACATACCAAGAAAAATTCTAGCAATATTACCTAAGTAAAAGAAAATGAAAAAAAAAAAAAAAAAGGAATAGGTAACTTACACAAAAGAGAAATTTAAATAATCATCAGACTTTGACAGCAACATTTTATACCAAAAGAAAATGGAATAATAAACTCTTTTGAGTAAGAAACTCAAGGAAAGAAAGTATGAGCTAATAACTTTATTTTCTTTTTGGGGAACAGGTCTTGCTCTGCTACCCAGCCTGGAGTGCAGGGGTGCCATTATAGTTCACTGCAGCCTCAAACTCCTGGCTCAAGTGATCCTCCCATCTTGACCTCCCAAGTAGCTAGGACTACAGGTGTATACTGCCCTGCCCAGCTTTTTTTTTTTTTTTTTTTTTTTTTTTTTTTTTTTTTTTGGGTAGAGATGGAGTCTTGCTATGTTGCCTATGATGATCTCAAACTCCTGGCCTCAAGCGATCTTCCTGCCTCAGCCTCCCAAAGTGTTGGGATTGCAGGCATGAGCCACCAGGCTGAGTCAAGCTAAGAATTTTAAATCCATAGAAGTCAGTGCAACTATAAAAGGCAGAGAAAATGTAACAACGTGCAAGAACTCATAAATTCTGAGAAGTCCAATATAGTAGAGGTTTGCAAACTAGTGTGTAGACCAAATCTGGCCCATTCACTGCCTGCTTTTGGGTTTTTTTTTTTTTTTGAGACGCAGTTTCGCTCTTGCCGCCCAGGCTGGAGTGCAATGGTGCAATCTCAGCTCACTGCAACCTCCAGCTCCTAGGTTCAAGTGATTCTCCTGCCTCAGCCTCCCAAGTAGCTGGGATTACAGGCAGGCACCACCACGCCCAGCTAATTTTGTATTTTTAGTAGGGAGGGGGTTTTGCCATGTTGGTCAGGCTGGTCTCAAACTCCTGACTTCAGGTGACCTGCCCACCTCAGCCTCTCAAAATGCAGGGATTACAGGTGAGAGCCACTGCACCTAGCCTCACTGCATGTTTTTGTACAGTCCATGATCCAAGAAAAGATTTTACTAATTATTGGTGGTGGGGGGCAGGCAAAACATTTTTTAAAATACTGTATCATTACATGTGAAAATTATATGAAACTGGCCGGGCACGGTGGCTCACGATTGTAATCCCAGCACTTTGGGAGGCCGAGGCAGGCGGATCACGAGGTCAGGAGATCGAGACCATGGTGAAACCCCGTCTCTACTAAAAATACAAAAAAAAAAAAAAAAAAATTAGCCGGGCGTGGTGGCGGGCGCCTGTAGTCCCAGCTACTTGGAGAGGCTGAGGCAGGAGAATGGCGTGAACCTGGGAGGCGGAGCTTGCAGTGAGCCGAGATCGCGCCACTGCACTCCAACCTGGGCGACAGAGCGAGACTCCGTCTCAAAAAAAAAAAAAAAAATTATATGAAGCTGAAACGTTGCCATGCTCATAGTTTACACTGTCTGTGATTGCTTTCTCATTACAAGAATAAGAATGAGTACTAGCAGAGATCATATGGCCCACAAAGCCAAAAATATTTACCCTCTGGCTCCTTACAGAAAAAGTTTGCCCACTCCTGTACTAGAGAATGAGCTTCAGGAAACTAAAAAGACAAAAGAGACATCAACATAAATAGCCAGGAGTTACTTGTAGAGCTAAAACTAAATGAAAGCTAAG
The DNA here is from genome assembly GCF_028878055.3 of Symphalangus syndactylus. NCBI lineage: Eukaryota > Metazoa > Chordata > Mammalia > Primates > Hylobatidae > Symphalangus > Symphalangus syndactylus. The sequence continues at coordinate 20,119,597 of NC_072437.2, forward strand.
GAGATATATATATATAAAACCTTATAGATAACAGCCACATTTTCTGACAATATATAGTACAACTTTTTTTTAATATTAGAGGAAGATTATGTACAAATACATTTTTAATGTTTTTAGTAATCATATTGGTAGTGGTATTGACACTGTTATCCTCAGATTGCTCTGTGTATAGCACAGGACAAGATAAATAAGTAATTGCGAGATACTCTAATTCTATCATTTCCCCTATCCTTGAGAGTCAGAATTCTGAATCCGGAAGAATGAAGATACACAGAGGCAACAAAGAAGAGATTAAAGTTCCGCAATTTTGAATTGTAATGGAAAATACTGCTATGAACACAGTTGTTTTGTCTCACATAAAATGTAGACTTTATTTAATTATACTTTATATTGTTATATACATTATATATGAGAAAAATTATGTGTATGTTATTAATACAGTATGATTATTATAATATAAATTTGTTTTATATACATACCCTATTTTGGGTTGGAGTTGGCATTATATTTAAACATATTTATATAGTAAGCATATTGCCATATGGTATATATTTTATTAATATAATATAGTTAAGAAAACGTATTGTATTATAAGTAATATACATATATAACATAAAACATATATGTTAAAAACCTGTTAATATATATGTATATTTTATTTCCTAGCCTGCAACTAAAAAGGCTTAAAATGACCAATCAGTAGCAATGACCATGCCTAGTACCCCAACTGTGATCTCCAAATACCATTAGAAGAGGCCAAGGCATTTTGAAAAGATGGCTGATTAGAGCTGAACAGAAGGCCAGGCACTGTGGCTCATGCCTGTAATCCCAGCACTTTGGGAGGCCAAGGCGGGTGGATCACAAGGTCAGGAGATCGAGACCATTCTAGCTAACACGGTGAAACCTCATCTCTACTAAAAATACAAAAACAAAATTAGACAGGCGTGGTGGCAGGCTCCAGTAGTCCTACTCAGGAGGCTGAGGCGGGAGAATGGCGTGAACCCAGGAGGCAGAGCTTGCAGTGAGCCGAGATCGCGCCACTGCACTCCAGCCTGGGCAAAAAAGTGAGACTCTGTCTCAAAAATAAATAAATAAATAAATAAATAGAGTTGGAACAGAAAATGTAAAACATCAGCCTGCAATGTCCTGTCAGATCAGATAGCAAGGAAGCTAGAGAAGATTATGAGGTCAAGTCAAAAGACCCGTGAGTCAACTTAGGCCCCACGGACCAAAGAGGGACAACTTGACTTCACCAGTAATTTCAACAATATGACTTCACAGTAATTTTTTTAAAAGAATTGGTTAACTTCGAGGGATGAGAAGGAACCAATCATTACTTCAGAAATAGTAAATAAAGGTAAAGAATTAAGCATTTATCTTGCTTTTCATATATGAATTGTACCAGTGGTAATAAAACAGTAAATGAGAAGAAGGGTTTCTTTCTAAATATATTCCAATTAACTAATGAAAAAAATGTTAGCATTAAACTACCAAAATTTTGTAATCCAATAAATTACTAGATATGGGCAGTAAACATCAAAGTCTGCTTATATCTTAAAAAGAGCTAAAAAGACATTATGTGCCTCCTATAGTCTTCATCAAAGGCATCAAATCCAAGTCTGATCCCATCTCTGAATTCAAGTGCCAATTTTTAGGAAACACCAAGAATGGGGGAAACCACTGAGCTATACCATCGCCATGCAGTGAGCTAAGTCAAGACTGGGCAAAACTCTGTAAGTCAAACACCCAAGTTCTTCAACAGGTAAGTCATGAAGAAAAGGAAGCAAGAGGAGCCTACAAAGATTTTAACGACTTATCAAATTTAAAAATAAATGGACAAGACTTAAATATTGTGTCCAAGGTGGCACATTTAGACAATAAAATTATTTTTAAATGCAAAAAAAAAAAAAGACAACTATAAAAGCCAAAGGAATGGGTATGTTTAGAGAGAGGCTGGAGGTTAGCACTGAGATGGGTCACATGGCCAGGCCTTCCAGGATTCAGGGTAAACATCTGTATTTGGACCTATTTCATGATTTCAAAATTGTTCGCCTTATAATAGTTCATTAAGCCATACGTTTCTTTTGTATAGTTCTCCTGTAACTGCCTTTTATTTTCCAATAAAAATTTTGAGGCCGGGCACAGTGGCTCACGCCTGTAATCCCAGCACTTTGGGAGGCCGAGGCAGGCGGATCACGAGGTCAGGAGATCGAGACCATCCTGGCTAACATGGTGAAACCCCGTCTCTACTAAAAACACAAAAAATTAGCCGGGTGTAGTGGCGGGCGCCTATAGTCCCAGCTACTGGGGAGGCTGAAGCAGGAGAATGGCGTGAACCCGGAAGGCGGAGCTTGCAGTGAGCCGAGATTGCACCACTGCACTCCAGCCTGGGCAACAGAGCCAGACTCCGTCTCAAAAAAAAAAAAAATTTTTTTTTTTGAAAACTATTTCAGAGTAGCCACCAACTTATAGGAGTGAAATCAACACACGGACTAGAAGCAACTTCAGCAGCTCTATGCCCAGTGAAGTGTTTCTCAGGCCAGTACGCCAGCCTCTTCCGGGGACTTTATGCTTTAAAAAAAAAAAAAAAAATTGTAAAGTACATTCTTATGTTTGGCTGGGATGCTTCAGTAAAGATTCTCATTTTGTACAAAGTGAACCATGGTGAAATGTTTACTAGCACTAAAGGTTAAATGTGGCAACTGCAAGCTGGGTATGGTGGCTCATGCCTGTAATCCCAGCACTTTGGGAGGCCAAAGTGCTGGGCGGATCACCTGAGGTCAGGAGTTTGAGACCAGCCTGGTCAACATAGTGAAACCCCGTCTCTACTAAAAATATAAACAAGGCCAGGCATTGTGGTGTGGGCCTGTAATCCCAGCTACTCGGAAGGCTGAGGCAGGAGAATCACTTGAGCCAGGAGGCAGAGGTTGCAGTGAGCCAAGATCATGCCATTGCATTCCAGCCTGGGCAACAAGAGCGAAACTCGTCTCAAAAGTAAATGAATAAATGAATGAATGAATGAATGTGGCAACCGCAAAGTACGAAAACATTTGTTTCACTTGTTCGGACATGGACGGCCAGAACAGGAACTCACCATGTCCAAAACACTCAAGCTTTGCTCTTTAATCAGAGATTCCATCTTACTCCTGGGTTGCAAAGAAAAAGAATGTTACCATTGCCATGAGTGCTGCTGAAATCACAGATGAGATGAGACTGCATTATCTGAGCAACAGAAACTGGGCATCAGGCCACCTGTACCAGTATTATGGAGACCAGCTCTGTAAAGGTCTGGGTAGCACCAAATAGTGATGAAATGAGAAGCAAATGAATAGAGAACAACTCATCCTCCTCCCTCTTTCTTCCTCACCTTTTTACTACCTCCACTTTATGTTCCTGTAGCAAGCTGTGCAACACTGCGTATTGAGTGCCGGGAGCTGTACACTGTGCTGTGAATGTGGCAGACACACCTGCAAACAGATTTCTTATCGAATGTAAATAGTTTTGGTTTCCAACGAGGCCATCTCTGGTACTTCTACGCAATATTACTCAGACTTTTATTTTTTTTAATTGGAAAACAAGTCAGTTTAGCACCAGGATGAAATTTGGGGCATGTTAGTACCTGGACCCCAAAGAGTTACTGCATAAAAGAAGAACGGCCCCTTCTCCCAGCTTTTAGGTGTTAAAATTTACTTTGGCAGTTGGTTTTTAACCTGAACTCAGTGTACTTTAAACATTAATCATTAAAAATAAAAGATAAGGGCTGGGCACAGTAGCTCATGCCTGTAATCTCAGCACTTTGGGAGGCCAAGGTGCCTGGATCACTTGAGGTCAAGAGTTAGAGACCAGCCTGACCAACACAGTGCAACCATCTCTACTAAAACTACAAAAATTAGCTGGGCACGGTGTCCTGTAATCCCAGCAACTCAGGAGCTGAGGCAGGAGAATCTATTGAACCTGGGAGACAGAGGTTGCAGTGAGCCAAGATCACACCATTGGGCTCCAGCCTGGGTGACAAAGTGACACTCTGTCTCAAAAAATTAAATTAAATTAAAACTAAAATAATAAAAGGTAAAGCCCAGGAGTTCAAGATCAGCCTGGACAACACAGTGGGGCCCTGTTTCTACAAAAAAAAATTTAAAAATTAACCAGGCATGGTCCCAGCTACACAGGAAGCCAAGGAAGGAGGACTGCTTGAGCCCAGGAGGTCAAGGCTGCAGTGAGCCATGTTCACACCACTGCACTCCAGCCTGGGCAACAGAGCAAAATCCTGTCTCAAAAATAAATATATAAAAATAAAAGATAACCAGAACATTTGAATGCTGAGAGGGGAGAAACATTCCTAGTGTCATTTTTGTGATCCTGAGTTAAGTTCCAGTCCCCTAGGTGAGGATGTGCACTGGTACTAGTCATCACTGCACTGGAAGTCCTGAGTCTGTGCAATGGTGACAACACATTAGAGAAGACTGGAATATAAATCCTAATTAATTTTCCCCAACATTGACTGTGGGGCATCAATAAAGGGAGGAAGGAGCAGAATAACCTAGAAGAGGATGCCCTCAGCCTCTCACCTACTACATTTATAGGAGTCATTTTCTTTAACTCTTATCAGCTCATTGTAAATTAAAACCCAATTTAGCTGATTCATTAGGATAAGAACATAAAGGAATGTGATTGCTATGGGAGATGGGTAGTGGAAGGGGGCAAAGGTTCTATTATTTTAAAATTCGAAAGTAAAAACTTACAAACCCACACGATTTTTAAATGTTTGGGATGCTAATTGCAAATTCAATTAAAATCTAATGACATACAAACTGTATTTAACTTATGGTACACTGTATGCTATGACTTAGTTTAACCAAAGGAACCTGTGTCTTTCTGTTTCAGTATTACTGGGATCTGGATTTCATTTAGTCTAAAGTATATTCTGTATTAAGTGTCTACTGGCACAATGCACTGAAGTAATACTATTACTTCCAGATGATAGCTATGTACGGTATTTAGTTAGGGAAAGAGAACAGTGGTAACTTTCCCCGCTGTAACTGTTGGCAGAAGTTAAGTTTCCTACTTAAGTATATTTTAAGGAATATATTATAGTTAAATATAAAATCTTGTTTCTCCTACACTGATGGGGAGTGAGCATTACAACAATAGAAGACTTTCTGTTTTTAATACCTGGCAATTAAATGATTTCCATTTCTACTTTTTAGCTAACATTAAGTCAAAAAATTGTTCAATTTCTTTTATTAAATGTTTCGGGTTTCTGACCAAGGTATTTAGAACAAACAAGAGTTTTTTGGTATTGATTACTTTAATAAAAACCATTTCAACAAACAAACGATAAATCTCAATATCTTTGTACCTTCCTGGTAAGCTTTTCAAATTTATGGAGGAAATATTTTATTTTAAAAAATTTGAATTACTATATTCGTTATTAATTTTGGAAATGTTCTTTCTATTCCTAGAAGACTAAGATTAAAGTCTGTTAGTGTTTTCCATTTCTTTTGTGCATTTGATTTCTTCTTTTTACTTCCCTATAATCAGCACTGATACTACTTCCAGAGTCTTGTTGATTGTAAAGAAGAAAGAGCCTGGGTGGGTAAGCCTCACATTCTTCACTCTTTGTGCAGATCAGGATACTAAAAAGAGATGAGTTAACATAAACCTGAGTGGGCTGTTAACCTTTTTCTCTTCGGGAAATGTAGATGCAATAACATTTCCAGCTGAAAGACTTATTCTGAGTTCCTAATGTTTAAGAATGCAAATGAAGTATTTTGTCTTCTCTGTGCCTGGAGGTGTTAGGTAAGAAAATAGAAAGAGGTTTCTAGGATTAGTTCCACAGATTTCCTTTATCATGTAAAACCTTTGACTGGTTGCACTGACAAGAATCAAAGAAAGGTAATATAGAAGATACCCAGAGAAAATTCAATAACTTGTTTAGCAATAACACTGAGAAAATTTGAGTTAACAAAAACAAGCTTTGGGATGAATTTTGCCTCCCTCCTTTAAAGAAATGCTAGCTTTAATATTAGAACGCTAATGAAAATACATTGCCAAATACTGTTAATCAGTTTAAATAACACTAAATTTCCTTAGGTGAAATGCTTAAATGTATCACCCAGCTATTTTTCAGAAGTTTCTTTCTGCTTTACATAATAATACCAATAATGCTTTAATTAAAATATCGATACAAATTTTAGTTTTTCTTTTAGATGTATCTTTTAAGAAGATGAAGTAAGAAGGTAAGAAGCTTCACATTTAAATTTGGTATACATTGCTAAGGTCCTCCTCATGGAAGCTGATCACAGGAATTTGTTTTGAAGTTGTAATTTCTTTCCTCTATACCTCATATAAAACATTTTATTTTATATCCCTACAATTTGAAAATTTTAAATGAGCTGTTTTCATTTCTCCCTGATTCAATTCTTTTTATTGTTTCATGAACAGGAAAATTAATTGGTAGCTTTTTGGTTGCAAAATAATATTTTTCCAGTTAAACTTTGGAATATAACTTGTAATAACTATGAATATAATTAGCAATTTTACAGTATAAGCAAAAAAATGAAGACTTCACTTAGCATAAGGGTCTCTTGCTGTAAATGCCCAATGCCACCCCTTCCTGCTCGTGCCTCACAGTCCACTCATACTTAGTGAACTGCTAAGAGTGAAAAAGAACAGGAAGCTGGTAAACTGGTGAAAGGCAAGAGTTCTTTTGTTTAGTCCGTCAGATCAGATATTAAATTTAATTTTATGGCCAGGAGCAGTGGCTCACGCCTGTAATCCCAGCACTTTGGGAGGCCAAGGTGGGCAGATCACAAGGTCAGGAGTTCGACACCAGCTTGGCCAATATGGTGAAACCCTGTCTCTAATAAAAATACAAAAAAAATTAGCTGGGCATGGTGGCACACACCTGTAATCCCAGCTACTCGGGAGGCTGCAGCAGGACAATTGCTTGAACCCAGGAGGCGGAGGTTGCAGTGAGCTGAGGTTGCGCCACTGTACTCCAGCCTGGGTGACAGAGGGAGACTCCGTCTCAAAAATAATAGTAATAATAATAATAATAATAATAGTTTTACAACTTTTTAATTGGCTTTGTATATTCTCTGAATTGTGTGCTTTTTCTATTTTCTTTGAAAATATTTACAATTTCTTTCAAAATTTACCACAAGTCAAAATCCTCCCAAGTGTCTTGCTTAACTTCGTGTTTTCTGAAACACATCAAGTTTTTGATCCCATTGCTGAATAGAAATAAGAGTCATATAGTTTAGGTAAAGTATGCTGTACCTACAGTTGGCATATTCTTGTTTTAAGCACTTAATTGCTGTGTTTTACTACAGCCTACATTATAAAGCTTATTTCAAATACTGAGCAGAATATTAAAATAGCAGAGATCATGATTTCTTTTTTTTTTTTTTTTGAGACGGAGGCTTGCTCTGTCGCCCAGGCTGGAGTGCAGTGGCACAATCTCCGCTCACTGCATGCTCCGCTTCCCAGGTTCACGCCGTTTTCCTGCCTCAGCCTCCCGAGTAGCTGGGATTACATGAGCATGCTACCATGACCAGATAATTTTTTTGTAGAGACGGGGTTTCACCGTGTTAGCCAGGATGGTCTCTATCTCCTGACCTCATGATCTGCCCTCCTCGGCCTCCCAAAGTGCTGGGATTACAGGCGTGAGCCACCACGCCCGGCCTATGATTTCTAATTAACTACCTTGAGCACAATTCCTCACAGTACTTAGCATTACTCTAACCCTACAACCCGCTAAATTCACCCTTTATTCTGATTAAGAGCAATGACGCAATGAAGTGAAAAGTGACAATAAGATGAAGTAGATGGACCCAAGCTGACATTCGTTTATCTGTAGGTGGGAAACAATTCTAAGTCTAAAAATGAATTAAAAGAACAAGGAATATAATAATACTAACAAAAACTACAATAGTTATTTACTTGTTTATTTCATACTATTTAAAAGCACTGTATTAAGGCTCACTTTATTACTAAAAAACCATTTTATACATTAGCATTTCAGTCATCAGATTCAAATTTGTTTACAAAGTTAGAAAGTCTTCAACTGATTCTAAAACGATATTGTAGTATCTATGACACTTCACAGCTCTCAAGGGCATTTTTTTATATCTTCTCTTCCTCAAAACACAAAAAGGAGGGGGCCTAAGAAACAGCAGGAAATAAATGGTCATCACTACTTAACATGTCAGTAAAATGAGGATCTTCAAGATGAAATAAATTACCCACAGTCATTAGACTAGTGAAGTGACAGAGATAAGACTAAGACACAAACCAGCGTTTTGAATCTGCAACTTGATCACCTTCTCAGGCCCATCTCACCAGGTTGTAAACAGGTGCAAGTGGCCTGTGCTTTTTCAATAAGCTAAAGATTACTGGAAAGTAACCAGACATCAGGTTTGCCTTGCGCAACCTTGAACACATCTATTACTAGGTGTCCTATCTGATTAGTGTCCCTTTTCACTCTCAGAAGCAGGCTGGTTTAAGCAGACATGGTTTTCACACTCAAGAGTTTATAGTCTAGTAGAACAAACAATAACACATGTACCAAAAAATAAAAACAATACACGGTAAGAATAGTCAGTACACTAGAAGAAGTAAAAATCAGACACGGTGAACAGAGTCCAACAAGGGAATCAGGGACGGCTTCACAAAGGAAGGAGCATTTGAGGGGGAAAAAGGACAACTAGGATTTGGAAAAGTAGCATGGGCAAAGAAACATTTAAATATTTAGGAAAACACCTCTCTCACTGATCTGTAAACCATTCTTTTTAAGACAGGGTCTGGTTCTGTCACCCGGACTGGAGTGCAGTGGCGTGATCTTAGCTCACTGCAACCTCTGCCTCCCAAGCTCAAGGGATCCTCCCGCCTCAGCCTCCTGAGTAGCTGGGACTACTGGTGCATGTGTAAACAGTTTTTTGATCATCAGAGAATAATAATGATCCTGCAAACAACCAGTGCTCATCTATAAGGATCTCCTCTCTTTTTAAGTCCTACAACAACTAGATTTCAATTTTATACGTCTTTGATGTCTGCTTAACACAGTCATGCATTCATTCATCCTACAAATAGCTGCCAACACCTACTCTACGTCAGGCACTGTGCTAAGCCTAGTAATTCAATGATGGACAAGACAGACGTGCACCAGGACCTCGCTTAGTTGACTAACTAGAAGACAAACTATGACACAATTAAAATCAAAATAAAGCATGAGTACTGTGGTAGAGGAATTAGAAGGTACTCTGGGAAACCAATGGCAATTGAACTAAAGTGAAGATGGATGGGAACTCTGTTAGCCAACTCTACATAAATTTACTACAATGATAATTTCATATGTGAAGTGGCAATATTGCAATTCTCAACTGCATAAATAATAAAAGACAAAGGAAATTCTTTCCAAGATACAAATTCCTCCCCCTTTGCTTCAGAGAATTTCTTCCTCCAATTCATCTTAAGTACTCTTACAATTTAACATGCTCCGATCACCTGAGATTTGTCTTTCTCAATAATTCCAACCAGAGCCTTTGTAGCCTTCTAGATCAGACTTGAAAATGCAGTCTTCTCCTTTCATTAAAGTCAAGCCTTGTAAGTGATGAAGGAAAAAGCTGGCATTCTATATAATAGACTAAGCTTCATTTTATGTCAACTACCAGCAAGCGTAAAATCTCAGCAGAATGATATTCTACAATGTTGTAGCAGTCAGCGTGACTTCCTTAGGTGTATGTTATCACCCCATTCCCAGCCGTTTGAAATATGACTGACACCAACTGTAACCCCTCATTTCCCATGCCTCTAGAATCTTACAAAACAAGTGCTGGGCAGGATTTTAAATTATATTCTTGTATAAAAGAAAGTAAGGAATTAGAAGCAGTGGAGTGTAAAGATTCAGAACAGGGACTGTGGAGCCTGCCTTCACTCCAGTTCCACCATATACTACCTGGTTGGCCTTGGACGAGTTCCTTGGCTGCTATGTGCCTCAGTTTCCCTATCTGTGAGGATATATGAATAAATGTAAGACACTTAGGACGGAGGTGACCCGTAGTAAGCTGCTACACAAGTGTGAAGGGACTCCGGAGTCTCAGTCACACTACTATTGGCTGCTGAGGCCTCCCAGCCTTCCTCCCTGGGTGGAGACTTTTTCTGTGTTCCAGGGGCCTCATTCTTGAGACAGTAGTAATGCTGCGGTAAAATGCTGTGCACTTGAAACCTTAAGAAGCTTATGAAATCACAACTGTTGTGTGCTGAGATGCACTTCCGACAGCTTTGAAATAGTTTACTGACTTTATCATTGCCTTAAACACTTCTAACACAAGTAGGGTGCTTGGAAGTACTATGGTTGAGAATGCTTTCTGATTTGGGGAGGGTGTTTTGTTTTGTTTTATTGGAAGCAGGATCTCTCTCTCTGTTGCCCAGGCTACAGTGCAGTAGTGTGGTCACTGCAGCCTTGACACCTAGGGCTCAAGCCATCCTCCAAAGTAGCTGGGACTACAGGCGCACACCACCATGCCTGGCTAATTTTTTTGTATTTTTGGTAGAGATGGGGTTTCACCATGCGACCAGGCTGTTCTCGAATTCCTGATCTCATGATATGCCTGCCTCAGCCTCCCAAAGTGCTGGGATTACAGGCACGAGCCACCACGCCCAGCCCCTTTTTTTTTTATTTTTTGTAGTGATGGGGTCTCCTTATTTTGTCCAGGCTGGTCCCAAACTCCTAGGCTCAAGCAATCCTCACACCGTGGCCTCCCAAAGTGCTAGGATAACAGGCATGAGCTTTTTGGTGTTTTGTTTTGGAGACAGGGTCTCCCTCTGTCGCCCAGGCTGGAGTGCAATGGCACAATCTCGGCTCACTGCAGCCTCCACCTCCCGGGTTCAAGCAGTTCTCCCGCCTCAGCCTCCCAAGTAGCTGGGACTACAGGTATACACCACCACATCTGGCTAATTTTTAGTAGAGACAGAGTTTCACCATGTTGGCCAGGCTGGTCTCAAACTCCTGACCTCAAGTGATCCACCTGCCCAGGCCTCCCAAAATGCTGGGATTACATACGTGAGCCACCACGCCCAGCCACACTTTTTGGTTTTAAAGGCTCAGTTTTGACACTGAATTTATCACACTTGACAATGCTTCGCCTCTTTATTTTAATAATGCTATTTAATTACAAATCAACTTCAAAAGCCCTTCTGAATTTTTGGCCTTACTATTCACAATAGAAGTTGAACACACAGGAATTACAAGTCAATATAACGCAATAACAGCCATCAAAGATTACGTGCATGATCTTCAGATAACATTTCATAAGGTCCACGCACCTTATTAATCAGAAAACAGTGCTCTGATTGTATCATATTAATTAGTCATGAGACATTTCCAACTATTATAAGAGGAAGCTAGATTCTAGTTAAGATCTGCCAAGAAATGAGGCAACACCTCATGAAATGACAACTAATTCGAAATACATTCTCTGTCCTGTTTATATTACCAATAACAAAACCCTAAAGGGATTTGGTGCTTTTCCAATATGGCTGTCCAACCTAGCAAAGAATTTTCAAATTAACAACATGTATATTGATTCCAGGGTATTTTTAGTGAGAGGACAGTCTAGAAACGATCTTAAGCTGAAAAAGTTGTGATTTTATGGATTTAAAATAATAATGCAGCCAGGCACAGTGCCTCATGCCTGTAATCCCAGCACTTTGGGAGGCCAAAGTGAGGGGATTGCTTGAGTTCAGGATTTCAAGACCAGCCTGGGCAACACATATTTTTTTAAAAATAGAGACAAGGTCTTAGGCAAAGAGCTTAAGCAAAGACTTCATGACCAAGAACCCAAAAGAAAATGCAACAAAAACAAAGATAAAAGATGGGACTTAATTAAACTAAAAAGCTTCTGTACAGCAAAAGAAACAATCAGCAGAGTAAACAGACAACCCACAGAGTGGGAGAAAATCTTCGCAATCTAAACATCCAACAAAGGACTAATATCCAGAATGTACAACAAACTCAAAAAATCAGCAATAAAAAAATGAACAATCCCATCAAAAAGTGGGGTAAGCAGCAATTCCATTACTGGGCATACACCCAAAGGATTATAAATCATTCTACGATAAACACACATGCACACGTACTTTACTACGGCACTATTCACGGTAGCAAAGACATGGAACCAACCCAAATGTCCATCAATGATAGACTGGATTAAGAAAATGTGGCACATATATATACCATGGAATACTATGCAATCATAAAAAAGATGAGTTCATGTCCTTTGCAGGGACATGGATGAAGCTAGAAACCATCATTCTCAGCAAACTATCACAAGATCAGAAAACCAAACACCGCATGTTTTCACTCATAAGTGAGAATTGAACAATGAGAACACAGGGACACAGGGAGGGGAACATCACACACTGGGGCCTGTCAGGGGGTAGGGGGCTAGGAGATGGATAAGATTAGGAGAAATACCTAATGTAGGTGACGGGTTGATGGGTGCAGCAAACCACCATGGCACGTGTATACCTATGTAACAAAACTGCACATTCTGCACATGTAACCCAGAACTTAAGTATAATTAAAAAAAAAAAAAGTGGGCTAAGGACATGTATAGACAATTCTCAAAAGAAGATATACAGATGGCCAACAAACTTGAAAATATGCTCAACATCACTAAAGATCAGGGAAATGCAAATAGATACCACCTTACTCCTACAAGAATGGCCATAATCAAAAAATCAAAAAATATTTTATGTTGGCGTGGATGTGGTGAAAAGGGAACACTTTTACACTGCTACTGGGAATGTAAGCTAGTACAATCACTATGGAAAACACTGTGAAGATTCCTTAAAGAACTAAAAGTAGAACTACCATGTGATCCAGCAATCCCATTACTAGGTATCTACCCAGAGGAAAATAAGTCATTATATAAAAAAGATACTTGCATACGCATGTTTATAGCAGCACAATTTGCAATTGCAAAAACATGGAACCAGACCAAATACCCATCGATCGACGAGTAGATAAATAGTGGTATATATACACCATGGAATACTACTACTCAGCCACAAAAAGGAATGAAAAATGGCATTTGCAGCAACCCAGATGGAATTCATTATTCTTTCATTTTATTTTTTTTATTTTTTATTTTTTTTGAGACGGAGTCTCTCTCTGTCACGAGGCTGGAGTGCAGTGGCACGATCTCGGCTCACTGCAACCTCAACCTCCTGGCTTCAAGCGATTCTCCTGCCTCAGCCTCCCAAGTAGCTGGGATTACAGGCATGCGCCACCACATCCAGCTACTTTTTGTATTTTTAGTAGAGACAGGGTTTCACCATGTTGGCCAGGGTGGTCTCGATCTCCTGACCTCGTGATCCGCCTGCCTCGGCCTCCCAAAGTGGAGACCATTATTCTAAGTGAAGCAACTCAGGAATGGAAAACGAAACATCATATGTTCTCACTCATAAGTAGGAGCTAAGCTATGAGGAGGCAAAGGTATACGAATGATACAATGGACTTTGGGAACTTGGGGGAAAGGGTGGGAAGGGGGTGAGGGATAAAAGACTACACCTTGGGTACAGCGTACACTGCTTGGGTGATGGGTGCACCAAAATCTCAGGAACGGTCACTAAAGAACTTTTTCATGTAATTAAATACCACCTGTTCCCCAAAAATTTACTGAACTAAAAAGAGTGGCACCCCCATGACACACATTTATCTATGTAACAAACCTGCACATGCACCCCTGAACTTAAAATAAAAGTTTTTTTAACAATAAAATAAGAACCTTACAGTACTGAGAAACAATTTTAAAAAATAATTACTGTTGGCATAACTAGTCAAGATATAGCTGTAAAAACATTATTTCACTCTAACTCATGTGTAAACATCCAAATTTAAAAAACACATTCTTTAAAGTAATATAATTCTCTATTACAACTCTGGATGATATCACAGGTCATCCAGACCTCATATATTATCCCCACCTTGTGGTCAGCTTGATGAAAGTGAACAGACTAAAAATAGCATTATTTCCCATATCTGCCCAAAAACCTCTCCAGCCTATCGCAGATCCCAATTGACGTGTTACCAAGAATTTCTTCTTCCCATGTTGGTCTGAACATACAAAGCCATAATCATGATTCTTTCTTACAGTGATTATCCTCTTTCTCCAATTTTTTTAATCATGGAGGATAATACCTAATCCACAAACTCAAAAATTAATGATCAACAGGTATAAATCTATTAAACACCCATGGAATGGAGTATTTTTAAACTTCTTTGTGCTCCAACCCTACATCTATTAGGCTGCTAAATCCTGTATCAGTATAGCTACATTTAGGGTTGCAAGAGTGAGTCCCTGGACTTTTCTACAGCATAATTCAAATATTTGGGGAAAACCAGGAATTTTACAAATTTAATCCAACACTAATGTTTACATAAGCCACTACATGTTACATATGTTTCATCATTGCAATTCTCAATTATCCATTGAAAATTTTGAATTCTGAAAATAATTCCTTCACAGCATCCCTGAACTCACTGCACACATTCTCAATTGGCATATACTTAAGAGAATATAAATCCGGTATTATTAAATATAGTTACTAGGTGATATACATTAAATTGTAGAAAACATTCTCAGATTTCTTCTATACTATCCCTATTTTGTATTTTCCTTTTTTCTTTTTTTGAGATGGAATCTCACTCTGTCACCCAGGCTGGAGTGCAGTGATGCGATCTTGGCTCACTGCAACCTCTGCCTCCCTGTTCAAGTGATTCTCCTGACTCAGCCTCCTGAGTAGCTGGGACTACAGGTGCGTGCCACCACACCTGGCTCATTTTTGTATTTTTAGTAGAGACAGGGTTTCGCCATTTTGCCCAGGGTGGTCTCAAACTCCTGGCCTCAAGTGATCCACCCACTTCAGCCTCCCAGAGTGCTGGGATTACAGGCATGAGCCACCGCGCCCGGCCCCTATTTTGTACTTTCCATATTACTATACATTCCCCATCCATTAGCAGAAATAACTGTACCAAATAATTTTTTTATTCACATGGTCATCCAAAATCTTTCTCATGGCCATATCTAAATGTGTGCTTATGGACAACACAGACAAGTGTGTATTAAACCAAATATATTTGTACAGATACACAACTGTTTCAAACGCCATATCCAGACCATTGAATACTCCATTTTTGTCTAACTAAAAAGCCCTACTCTACTTTTGGCCTTTCTCTAATGGACATTTTTACTAAATACTTGTATAACGCCACACAAAGACAATGCTTGCCTAATTCAATGATGCACCAAAGCAGAAAAAGAATTACAAAATATTAATTCAAAGCTATTTTAACTAGATGGAATGATAACACTGAAATCAAAGAGAAAACTGAATAATTTTTAAGACTCAAACTTCTATTAATAAATACAGTGAAAATGCACAATACTTCTAAGCAGGAAACTAATAAACGTTATTGAAAGAAATTTAGCCGGGCGCAGTGGCTCACGCCTGTAATCTCAGCACTTTGGGAGGCCAAGGCAGGTGGATAACCTGAGGTCGAGAGTTCAAAACGAGCCTCACCAACACGGAGAAACCCCGTCTCTACTAAAAATATAAAATTAGTCAGGCGTGGTGGCACATGCCTGTAATCCCAGCTACTCAAGAGGCTGAGGCAGGAGAACCGCTTGAACCTGGGATGTGGAGGCTGTGGTGAGCCGAGATCGCACCATTGCACTCCAGCCTGGGCAACAAGAGTGAAACTCCATCTCACAAAAAAAAAAAAAGAAAAGAAAAGAAAAAGAAATTTAAGAAAACCTGTAATCCCGACACTTTAGGAGGCCAAGGCAGGCGTATTACTTGAGCCCAGGAGTTCGAGACCAGCCTGGGCAACATGGTGAGACCTTGTCTCTGCAAAACATAAACAAAATTAGCCAGGCATGGTGGCTTGTGCCTGTGGTCCCAGTTACTTGGGAGGCTGAGGTGGGAGAATCACCTGAGCCCAGGAGGGTGAGGCTGCAGTAAGCCATGATCATACCACTGCACTCCAGCCTGGGAGACAGAGCAAAACTGTCGAAAGAAAAGAAAAGATAGAAAAAAAGAAAATATTAGAAAGAAAGAAATGATAAAAAGAAAGAAACAAAGACAGAAGGCAAATTTTTTTATTTTTTTAACTATATGATTCTATCTATAGAAAGTTCAAAAAAATAGGCAAAACTAAACTCCAGAGTCATAGGATGCATATTAAGGAGGTGAAAGTATAGAGAGAAACAAGAAAATGATTCCCACAATAGTTAGGACAGTGTCCCTGGGATGGGAGGAAGGAGCATCATTTGAAAGGAACATGCAAAGGGCTTCTATGGTACAGACATTTGTCTTATTTTTTTGACCTAGGTAATATTACATGGGTGTTCACAATAATTTGTAAAGCTGTACATTTATATTATGTGCATTTTTCAGTATATATGTCCTATCTCACCACAGAAAAAATAGGTAAATATTCTAAACAGATAGATTTCAGTTAATACAATGAAGGATTTTCTAACCATTAAAGCTGAGGAAGACAGAAAGCTCTAACAAGTACTGGCCAATTACAGCCTACAGGCCAAATCTAGCTCACCACATGTTTGTAGTCTATGAGCTAAGAAAGGTTTTTTATGTTTTTAAATAGTTGAAAAAAATCAAAAGCAGAGTAATATTTCATGACATGTTAAAATCACATGAAATTCCCATTTAAGTATTCATAATGAAAGTTGTATTGAAACACAGCCATACCCATTCATTTACCTATAGTCTAGGGCTGCTTTCACACTACAACAGCAGAGCTGAGTATTTAGAATGGAGTTGAATGGTTGTGACAGTATGGCCCACAAAGCCTAAAACACTTATTATCTGGCCCTTTACAGAAAAAAACCCTGCCAAATGCTGGTCTATATGATGAAAGGGCTTAAGATTCCAGTCACCATAAGCTCATGCAACAGTTGAATAGCTATCTTACGGAGACACCTTAGAAGCCATTTCTGTATTTATAAATATCTGCCTACTTAACAGAGAATTTACGGTATTAAATTTTCCATGAATGGCCTAAAGCTAAATAATCCATCTCTTATTCATTTGTTCATTAAGTAAATATATATGAGCCAGACACTGTCCTAGGTACTGAGGAAATAGCAACAATCAAGAGACAGGAACTCCTACGGTTGTGTAGGCTGTATTTCAGCAGGGGAGAAAGAGAAACAAACAAAACATATACCAGGAAGCAATAACTACTACAGTTATAACCTTCCCCCTCTCTCTCTTAGTCCTGCTCTGTTCATGTAAGACATGCCTGCTTCCTCTTTGCCCTCCACCATGACTGTAAGTTTCCTGAGACCTCCTCAGAAGCAGATGACACCATGCTTCTTGTACAGACTGTAGAATTGTGAGCCAATTAAACCTCTTTTCTTATAAATTACCCAGTCTCAGGCATTTCTTTATAGCAATGCAAGAACACACTAACACACAGCCTAACAGCAAAGGTGGGCAAAGATGATACCAAATTTCTTGCCATTTGCTGAATTGAGGAAAAGGGCAGAAAAAGCCAGCCTCACACAGAATGCTCCCCTAAAGCATTTCAATGCTCACAAGGGTTTTCTGGAAAGCTTGAATGGTATAAACAAATTCAAGCCCAGTACCCAGGGCCCTTCGCCTTCCAGGCTTATTCTTACACTCAAAAGTCTGTCACAGCTCATGGCTCAATGCAGCACCCCTTTTTCTGCCATCCCCACACTACAGCCCCTTCCTGGAATGTCCCCTCCACCTGTGTGTCCCCATTCTTCTCCTCTATCATCTCCCCTGCCTAAATACTATCTATCTTCAAGGCCTACTTCAAACGCCACCTTCTTCATGAAGCCTTTCTGGGCACCCCTCCCCCATCAAAATGGATGACTTCGTCATCGGACTTCCCCCGATGGCCAGCTGTCCTCTCCTGGGAATCAGACAAACTCCTCCCGGTATCTCCTCCCTGCTGTAGTCCCCCTATAAACTTCTTCAGGGTAGGGAACCTGCTTTGTCTTTCTATTTACCAGAATCTGCCACATCAAAAGATGTACGTCAAGCAAATGAGATAAGTTCCAAGGTCTTTCCAGCTCAAAAAGTCCATGATTTTCTTCTATTTTCTGTACTTTATAACTCTAATGATACCACAGTTATGAAACTTAGCATCATAGGGGCACAGAGAGTATTTATGATAGGAATAAATTCTTAGGGAGGAAACCAACATCCTATACCAATATAAAATAGTCCCCCTCATGAATCCTTCATACACACGCATGCACGCACCCACAAGCACACACAAAGACCCTTTATGTGAAGTTTGACAATCTTCTCTTCAGCTGTACCCAACCCCAACCTACTAGTTAACCACTACCTTCCTCCACATAACACTCAACAGCCTTTGATTGCTGCAATTATCACACTGTCCCATAATTATGTGGTTTAAGAGACATTTGGTGGCAGAGTTAGTCTGACTTTCCTGAACTGCCCTTTTCCCAAACACAGCAAAAGACCTCTTCAGTCGTAGCCCTTGTGAATGGCATAATCTTGCTCCCTGAACAGACGGGAGTGGTAAAAGGCAGCTGGTCCAAACTAGATCTATCAGGGTCCCTTTCCTAGGAATGGGGCATGGGGACAGAGAGAAAAAGAGGCTTTCCTCTTTTCAGGATCCCTAGCCTATATCATGTAGGCTTAGGAGTGATGAAGTTAGCATGTTCCAACAGGGCCGCGAGCCAGACAGGCAGAGGCGGAAAGCAGAGAGGCTTGCAGAAACAGCTCAAAGAATGGAGCATAAACGAAGAGAGAAGACTGACTGCTGGCTACTCTCTGCTTCCAGTGCTGTCTTCAAGGCTAGCTATCTTCTCATTGTTGGATTCCTCAAAGTACCCACGTATAACGCACAGATAAGTCTGGCTACCCAGCAACATCACTGAAGGCAACTCACAGCCCTGACATTGGTTCCACAGTAAGCAAAGGTTAATGTGCTTTAAGTACTAAGTTTCTAAAATTTAAAACTGAATATTAGTAACTGGCCAGGCACAGTGCTGTAATCCCAGCACTTTGGGAGGCCAAGGCAGGAGCATCACCTGAGGTCAGGAGTTTGAGACCAGCCTGTCGAACATGGTGAAACCCCATCTCTACTAAAAATACAAAAATGAGCCAGGTGTGGTGGCGCATGCCTGTAATCCCAGCTACTCAGGAGGCTGAGGCAAGGGAATTGCTTGAACAGGGAGGTGGAGGTTGCAGTAAGCCAAGATCAAGCCACCACACTCCAGCCTGGGCGACAGAGCAAGACTCCATCTCAAAAAAAAAAAGAAAAAGAAAAAAAAGAATATTAGTAACTAAGTGTTCTTTCAGTCCCCAAATCCAGTACAAGGGACAGTTACAGAAGGAATCAAGACAAGCGGATCACTTGAGCCCCAGAGTTCGAGACCAGCCTGAGAAACATGGCGAGACCCCATCTCTACAAAAAATACAAAAATTAGCCAGATGTGGTGGTGTGTACCTGTAATCCCAGCTACTCAGGAGACTGAGGCAGGAGAATCGCTTGAACAGGGAGGCAGAGGTTGCAGTAAGCCAAGATCGCACCACTGCACTCCAGCCTGGGCAACAGAGCGAGACTCCATCTCAAAAAAAAAAAAAAAAGAAAAACAAAAACAAAAGAAAAAAGAAAAAGAAAAAAAAAAGAATATTAGTAACTAAGTGTTCTTTCAGTCCCCAAATCCAATACAAGGGGCAGTTATAGAAGGAATCAAGACAAGCGGATCACTTGAGCCCAGGAGTCCGAGACCAGCCTGAGCAACATGGCGAGACCCCATCTCTACGAAAAATACAAAAATTGGCCAGGCATGGTGTACACGCCTGTAGTTCCAGTTACTCAGGAGGCTACAGTGGGAGGACTGCTTGAGCCCAGGAGGCGGAAGTTGCAGTGAGCCATGAGCACCCTACCGCACTCTAGCCTGGCCGGCTAAGCGGCAGAGCAACACCCTGTCTCCAAAGAAGAAAGAAAGAAAGAATCAAAACCCAATACCTGTAAACGAGTTTCCTGGAAAGGCAAGTTCTGTGCCCTACTTTATTTTTTAAGTAATCTCCTCAGTGCCTAGCACAATGGGATAGGAAAATTTTTCAATAAATATATGATAAAGAACAAAATGCTGTTAAGCCATTAAACATCCCAGCTTTCTTCTTGCCATAACACATACCCCACCAACACTTTAAGACAGAAATTCTTCCAAAAATACATCTCCCAATTCTGGGATTTCTCTGCCATTCTCTCAGACCTGCCTTATTCTGTAAGTCAGCTTTACCCTCAGGCTAGCTACCCTCATGGTCACAATACGGCTGCCAGCAGCAACTAAGCCCTCTCATTCACAAGGTGGTGGGTGGGGGAGAATGCAAGAGAACCTGGCTTCTAATGTCTTTCTCTTAAGAATGAGGAAGTTCCTTTTCCAGGAATCCCAGGCAAGCCTTTCATCATGTTTCAGTGGCCCACAATGGCTTAAGCCTTGATTAATCCCTGAATCAATAATTGTCAGGGAAGATAAAATGATCCTGCCTGGCTTCCACAAATCACCTGTGGTGGAAAGGATGTTGGCAAAGCAAACTTCACTGGAATTTCAGTTATTTGTGCGCAAACATGAGCCCATATACAAGGATGCCAATATACACGCATTCGTTTAAGCATTTGTGCAACGTAACCTCACCTACTAACCAGACAGAAAGTCAAAGAAGTGTATTAGTAATTAATACCGGGGAAAGAAATCAAAGGAGACAAAATCAGAGGAGAAAGAAATCAGAAGAGAGTGGACACCTTAAACTGGAATACCACATACTTACGACTTCTGTATCCACACCTACCCCTTAACTCTAACGGTTCTTAGGACCTGAATGGTCAATGGTTCCCATCGGTTGTCTTATGGGGCTGTTTTTCAATACTGAATAATCCAGCCTGAGGAAAATAAACCACTGTGGGAAGAGGAATCTTGGATCTTGGTATTAGATTAACCCCAATAGGCAAGAATGAGGTTTACGGAAAAGCAAATGATTTGCAAAGTACAAATTAGAAGATAGCTTTGTTTTCACAGAGAGCTATGATGCTAAGAACAGCAGGACAAATTAAGGAGTGAGGACGTCTACAGGTGGATGCCCAAGAGAATTTAAGTTCTTCTAGGGCACTGTTTCTTCTTTAAATTTTTCTGCTCCTATGTAGCAAAGTGTTCTTAATCACATAATTCTTCAGTCTGATACGCACTGTTGTTACAGCGATACAGAAGTGCATCACATGAAGTGATACAGAAGTGCACCACGTGCTTAAAACTCCTCTAGCAGCTCCCAATGCACTCAGACCTAAATCCCAGCTTCTTACAATGACCCTAACTGATCTGCCCTGAGCCACCTATCCTTTCAACCTCATCTTGTACCACGTGTTTTCTCATTCACGATTCTCCTGCCACACCAGTTCCTTTCTCTATATCCAATCTCTATATTCTACATCTCAAATCTCATTCCAGCCTCAGAACATTTAAACCTGCTATTCCCTCTGCCTGGAGAGCTCTTACTCTAGATCTCCAAGTGCTGGCTGCTTCTCTCATCATCAGTTATTAGTTCCAATGTCACAACCTTCTTGGCACCACCACCACCACACACACACAAGCACACACACACGCGCACACACACATACACACACACACACACACACACACACACGCTGATGACCCTTCTATAGATGTCTGCCTTGGGTCAGGCACTAATCCTTGATCCAATCAATTGTCAATAGAGTGACAGGATCACATGATACAGAAAGCATGGTAATTTAAACAATTTAAGGAGCTGCATGCAAAGAGGCAAACAGAAGCAAGACTATAGGTAGCAAGTCAAGTATTCGTGACCAAACTGAGCTGAAAACGCAGAAATGATTAACAAGCGGGTCTACCATGACCTCACTTCCCTAAAAGATCACGACAGCATTGAAGGGCAAAAAAGTGGCAGATTATTATCCCAATTCAATACTAGCTGTACGTTTTAGTCTTTTTTTTCCAGTAAAATGCAGAAATCATCTGTTTCTCTTATGCCTTAAAACCCAGCAGGCATGAAGGGTGGCATGAAAGTCATTTTGAGCACCTCTAAGAGAGTATACATTTGTGTTAATATTATTCATCAGTATGTAAAGTACATTTATTATAAGATCAAAATTATTTATGGAAGCAATAATTAATTGTGTTAGGGTATGTCAACGTACAAATACTTAACTTTATTATTATTCTATAAAATTCAAGATTGAAAAAGCCCATCCAAACAAGCACAATTTTTTTTTTTTTTTTTTTTTTTTTTTTTTTTTGAGGAGTCTTGCTCTGTCGCCCAGGCTGGAGTGCAGTGTCACGATCTAGGCTCACTGCAAGCTCCGCCTCCCGGGTTCATGCCATTCTCCTGCCTCAGCCTCCCGAGTAGCTGGGACTACAGGCGCCTGCCACCACGCCCAGCTAATATTTTGTATTTTTAGTAGAGATGGGGTTTCACAGTGTTAGCCAAGATGATCTCGATCTCCTGACCTTGTGATCCACCCGCCTCAGCCTCCCAAAGTGCTGGGATTACAGGCATGAGCCACCGCGCCCGGCCCACACATTTTAATTAATTTAAAAAATGTGGCTAAGTCTTGTGTCTAAACTATTTTTTTAAATAAACAGGCATTAAAACAGGATCAAAGAAAGAAAAATATTATAGAAAACAGTAATTCTGTATCTCCGCCCCCTCCCTCTGCAAATAAAACCTTAGTATTTGCCAGAGGAAATGCTGCCTGAACCTCCTATCCTTCTAAATTTGGTGCATCTTAAGAGATTCTGTGTCAGCAATTGAAGCCAGTGCTGAAGCACTACAGCAGACCACTCTCGAAATTCTTAAAAACCCATTTGGGATTTGTCAGTAGGGGGTAAATTAAAGCCTTATGTATTAAGAAGCAAATAATTTGAAAAATGTACAGGGGCAATGAACCCTGAAGTTATCAGGCATCAAACTGACTATAAAAGTGTTTTGTATAGTTTAGCTAAAAAGACCTAAATTTTCTACTTTTCAACTATTTTCTAAAAATGTGTAAGACTGCTAAACTTGGCCCTGGGGTTTAAGATACAAGTTACCAAATGTATGTAAAACTATTAGATCATTTGCCTAAGCATCTTTTCTACTTTTTAAGTTGAAAGAAAATCTACCCAACATCAAAATAACCATACAAGGTAGATTTCCTGAATCAAATTAAATAATCCACTGATTTTCTAGTAGCAAAAGTACACGACTACATAAAATATTTATCAGGTATTCATAAGTGGAGAGCAAAAAAGAAACCCTGAATTAAACTGAAGTCTGGGAATACTGAAAAACTCATCCCAGAAATGTTGCTACAAGTCCTAACCACCTTCAAATCAGAATTCTACCTCTACTATACAGAACTGTTAAAATAGGGAAAAGAGAAACTTCACTTTCACATTAATGATTATCAGAAAAAGATCTCCTTCACAGTTGAATTTTTAAAGACATACTTTATATAGTCTACTTAGTGCCATGTTCTAATTTTTAGTAACTAGAAAATTGAAACATAATCAGTATGATGGGAATATTTTCTTTGGTCTTTTTTAGTTCTGAGAATGTTTGAAGACTTGAGTTATTTTTACATGGACTACTTGAAGGTGATGATTTTTTTCGTCCTTATGTTTTACATCTTAAACTGCTTTATAAATGGTAAAAACAGAAATAATCCATTTTCTTTTTCGACAGGGGGCCCAGGCAAGACTTCCCAAGATTTAAACAGATACTCCCTTCTCAACACAGGATGAATGTGTATAACAGAATAAAACTTAAAGCTCACGTTTAGATTTTTTTCAGTTTTTTACTAAAAAGAATCTAATATGTTTACTAAATAATAGACAACAGAAACACGAATTCTACATTGCCATCTAGGACCCTTAGTCTAATAGACCAAGTCTTATTAAAACTAGTAAAATTTTCATTATGCAAGAGACAATTTGTCAGTAATTGAAAAAGGTCTACAAAATTAACAAATAAATACTATTCTGACACTAGAAAGCTGGCAATGGTGATATAAGCTTTAGGCTTCTCATAATCAGAACTCTGGAAGATTAATCAACATTTTAACACTTCCCATCCGTACAACTGCTCAAGGTAGTGCTTACTGTCACTTGACAAGTTGCTTAGCATTGCAAAATTTGATAATTCATGTCTTACTGAATTTTTACTGACTTGGAAGAAAATAAAACACCAATTAAAAGCAGATGTCATCTTTAATTCTAACTGGCTGAGAAACTTTTAATTTTTTCACCCAATGCAGTGACAGGACGCATGTAGATGACAGTTTGGACAGTTAAATATTCAAAGTCACTGATATCCCTCACAAATTTGCAAGCGATTTACCAGAACTTAATCCCACAGGGTTTTTATCTGGCAAGCATCCAAAAACAATAGTTTCAAGCAGTCATCTAGAAGGTAAATTTACATTTTTTACAAAGGCTACAAACACTAATCAGAACATTACTAAACTAACATTCTCGAGACTTGCATTTTTATCTTCATACACATAAAAATTTTCCATGTTGCTCCTCTGTTAAAACTCTACCTAATTAAAAAAACTAATATAAAGACTTAAACTGTGACTAACATGCCTTTATATTTAAATGATCCCAGTGCTAAATCACATCTAACTGGATTTATAGTAAAATAATAAAAATCTGACTTGAGTCCTGACATTTGTCAATGTTTTTCAATAATGTAAGTCATAAATTCACTCACTTTTGATTCTAACCACAAATTCTGAACAAACCCTCTTAAGCTGCAAGTTTTGACTAGCACCACAAAGATAAATAAGTAGACAGATACATGGGTAGATGTATCATACAAACACACAGAAACAGCAATATCAAAACCTACCTTCTTGCAATAAACCCAAATTTTTATACACATGTAAATAATTAAACTTAAAATGTATAAATAATTATAACATTTTCTTCTAAAAACAGCTAGGCCTGAGTTTTCTAATGCTACTCCATCTATGCATGAAGTAACTTGTAATCAAATCCCAAGTTCCAAAAATGCTTCATTTTAATATATGAAGTTTTTCTACAAAAAGAAAACTTCTGGATTTTCCCAAACACCACAATTTCAGAGTCCTGTCTCTATCCCCAACAACACTGACCACAGCCACCACAGTTATTCTTTACTGATCTATGCAAGCTTTCAAAAGCCAGAACAAGCTGGTACCTACCAATCAGGCAAAGATGGAAAAAATGAGTCCCAGAAGGAATCATCACAAAGATTCCAATCACAATCATCTGATCCCTAAGAACCGAGGCCTATTAAGCCCTTTGCTTCTGAAAACTCACTGCATAACAATCAGACTTGGCTTCATAGTTAGAAGGGGTACAGGAACCAGGTTGATCCTGTAGTATTCACATCTTACGTCTAACACAGAGTATTTTCACTTTAACGAAGTCTGCCATGAAAAAAGAATTTGGAGAAGATGAAATGGAAAAGCAGTCACAAAAAGAGGATTTAAGGGGAGAAGCTACCTGCGACAACTTTTGTAGGCCTCATCTTTGCATTTTCATCCTGCTTTATGCATTGCTAATCAGAGATCCACTGGAAGCTTCAGAACCAACTGAAAGGCCTGGCAGGGTATTTGGCTTTCAATTCTTCTACTCTGTTTATTCCCAATATATATTCATCAGGCTTAGAAACAGCTCTTGAACAAGGGCAGCCTCTCCACAATGAAATGTAAATTACTGACATGTGCTGAAACCTGGACTTGCCACCACTAATGAGCACATTAAAGGAAAATGCTCACTAGATGACTGCAACCTTTTCACTTAACCCTGTGTGCACAGAAAGCCACAATTCAACATCAATTAAAGATGCTAGCTGCAAAACAGAGCAGCCTGTCACCACTCTCACTACCTTATAGATGGAAAGTTAAGACAAATATAAATTGCTTACATTTCATCAACTAAAAATAGTGTGCAAAATATTAGTAGACTTGTGGCTAAGATTTGCAAAACTTCTCTAAAAGTTGCAATACTTTCAAACAGTTTCCTAAGAGAGCAAATAGGATCTAAGGTTTGGGGGGGGAAAAAAAATCAACAATGTACTAATCTATTGGTTTATTCATTAATTCAGTCAACAAACTCTAGACTCAGAGATCTAAAACTCACCAGGGACTTGACAAGACAACAAAGCTCAGAAGCTTGTCAAGAAAAAAATAAATCATAATAACCAATTACTTAGATATCAAAAAAACAAAATATCTCACTTACATAAGCAAGGACTCATTTACTAGGACAGAGAATATTAGAAGATTATAGTCTATTCGTCATAATCTAATCTGCAACTTACAGTGGAAAAATGAAGTGTGAACAGACATCTAGTATTTATTAACTTTTTAAGTAAATTATTTTTATAATTAAAATACATTTTAAAACTTTAATGAGAATTTCAAATATGGTAAATTAATAAAGATATAATCAATATGTTATTGTGTGACAATAGTTTTTCCAAAGAATACTCATAAAGAGTAATACTCATAATACAAGCATATTTGAATATGATTTTATCTCTCTGGTTACCTAAATGCATGCTAAATTCTCTCTTTTTCTTTTCTTTTCTTTTTTTTTTTTTTTTGAGATGGGGTCTTGCTTTGTTGCCCAGGCTGGAGTGCAATGGTGCAATCTTGGCTCACTGCAACCTCCACCTCTCAGGTCCAAGCAATTCTCCTGCCTCAGCCTCCTGAGTAGCTAAGACTACAGGCATGTGCCACCACGCCTGGCTAATTTTTGTGTTTTTAGTAGAGATGGGGTTTTGCCATGTTGGCCAGGCTGGTCTTGAACTCCTGACCTCAAGTGATCTGCCTGATTTGGCCTCCCAAAGTGCTGGGATTACAGGTGTGAGCCACCCCAGCCGGCCAGCATACCAGATTCTTAAAGCCCATAAAAGAGTACCACAACAAATATTATACTATAAAACATTTAAAACCTGGTTATTTTCTCTACGTGGTTTCTGGCTACATTTAAGTTTTCCATATAATGGTGCACAGTGAAACTTGAGATTTTTAGAACCCTCAGGGGTTTGTAAAAACAATTTCAATCAAAATAACCTGAGTTCTAGTCCCAGCTTGCTGATCTCCTACTGGCATGTGATTAGAAAAAGCATTTTATTTCTCTAAATATTATTATTTCTACATCTATAAATTAGAAATAATGACACCATAAGGCACATATACAGGTTTTTTTTAAGCACATGTGAAACCACTTTTCATATAGTATCTGACAATCCTCCAAACAAGGGAATCATTATGTATTAGTCCATTTTCATACTGCTATGAAGAAATACTCACGACTGGGTAATTTATAAAGAAAAAGGTTTAATTGACTTACAGCTCCACATGGCTGGGGAGGCCCCACAATCATGGTGGCAAGTGAAGGAGGAGTAAAGGCATGTCTTACATGGCAGCAGACAAGAGAGTGTGTGCAGGGGAACTGCCGTTTATAAAACCATCAGATTTCATGAGACTGATTCACTATTGCAAGAACAACACAGGAAAAACCTGCCCCTGTGATTCAATTACCTCCCACCAGGTCCCTCCCACAACATGTAGGGATTAGAAGAGCTACAATTCAAGATGAGATTTGGGTGGGGACACAGCCAAACCATATCACATTTAAGTTTACTAGAAACCTGAAGTCCTCATCCTTCTCCAATCAGACGCCCATTAACACCTACCAGCCTATGCAGCAGGAGTTCAGGAGCTTGACTCTATTTTGCTTTGCAGAAATGTACACTTACCCAGGTAATTTCCCGATAGGATAAAAACACTTGTCTACCTTTCTCTAGGATATGTATTTCTCCACTACCAAGATGCTTTCTGGCACCTTAGAACTGTTTTATCTTCTATCTCTTATTATTTACTTGATATCGATCAATGTCTCCAGCTTGTCATCCCTGGTAGCTGTTTTGAATCTCTACCAAATGCCGTTATTCCTGTCCCCTACATCCTAGTAACTAAAACCATCCTAGCCAGAGCATGTAAAAAGCGAGTCCTCCAACAAGTGAAGACTTGGTTGCTGACATGGCTGCCCGTACTGACTCAACCAGAACCAGCACACTGTGTAGACACCACTACAGATCACCACTGCTGCTTCCACTATTCTCTTTCTTCCTCCCTGTGCTTTGCACCTTATCTCTCCTGCCTGTTTTTCCCACTGCTAGCTTTTGGGAGGAAAGTAGAATTTTTACAGACAGCTTTTTATATAGTCCCTTTGGGACCCTGAAATATTCTGCAAGCTAGATACCAAAAGGCTGAATAAATAACAGTCATATGGGGAAAAAATAAGGATGGGTAAAAAAAAGAGCTGATAACATTTTAAGGTTTTGTGTTGCACCACAACAAGCTGTATAATCTCTTCTTCAGAGGTAGCATAGTCCAGTAGTTATGAGCATGGTAATGATGGGGTTCAAATCCTTGCCCTGGGACTAACAGCTGTGTGATCCTGAGCAACTTCTGCTTCTTCGCCTGAAAAGCAGAAATTGTAGAGATGGGGTTTTCCTATGTGCCCAGGCTGGTCTGGAACTCCTGGACTCAAGTGATCCTCTGGCTTCAGCCTCCTGAGCTGCTAGGATTACAGGCGTGAGCCACTGCGTCTGGCCGTAAAGAATTATTAATGACTAGTAAATAAAGTGGTAAGCAACAGGAATTCAGAAATGAATTAGTAAAAGTCCTTGACTTGACATGGAAGTAATTATACTAAGGCTAAAAAAGAATGTGGAAGTGGAGTAGGGCATAGTAGTCAGAGGAAGCATGCTCATTCTGTCTAGAATCTCAGCTTAAAGGCCACACTCTCAGAGAAAACTGTCATCACCCTATCTCAAGAGGCCACCCAGTCACTTTTCAGGACAGTGCCTATCAAATTTTCTGGGCTTTACAGTTTTAAATATTGACAATCTCAAGGGGCTTTGGCTTATAAATGTTGTATATATCAATATTTACCATGTTAAAATTAAGAAATTTTTAAAAATGTATTTCAAAAGCATAGCCCATTTAATGTTAACAATTAAAAGTAACATTTTTATGACAAATTCATTAGAGTAGAAATGTTTTACATTTTCATAAATCTCTTTAACATGTGGCTTAAGACAGCTGGATTCTCAAATCTGGTTCCTGCATTCAATCTGTTGTGATAACATATATCATATAACTCTGTTACATGGAAAACTCTACTGCACAATCCTCAGAGAATGAGAGCAGGAAAAACTATTATGGAAAATTATTTACTTGAGAGTGTCTGAAAGGGTCTCAAGAGTCCCCAGGTACCCCAGAACACACTGGGAACCAATGCTCTATTGTATCACCCACTCTTATTTTATGGCTACTGTACGCTATGCTGGTAAAATATGCTGTTATTTGTATATAGATTATGTAAATATGTAACTAATTTTATATCCAATATATTTTCTATCAATTGTGGCATTCTAATCAGTAAGAGCTTATATTACTATAAATGCTGTTATCAAAATATTTCCTTATAAATCAAATATTGTGGTTAAGAAATGCAACACATTATTTTTATCTGCACTCAACAATCAACTAGCACATAAAGGACTGAATAAAAAGCTAGGACCATGTACATGTGCACACACATAGTGGTGCAGACAGGCGCTAAACCATAGGTAGGTTGGGAAGTGGAAACATACAGAAAAGAATACCCTCTGCTTGGAACATTAGCATATCACATATCATGAGTCAAAATGGTAACTTAGGAACCTTATAATATCCTTAAATAAGGACCAGTACAGAAACAAAGCCCCAGTGATCATTTCATTATTTCTGCTTCTTTGCCTGTTTTAGAAAGCATGCATTTAAAAGTTTAATTTTAGAACAAATCTGGGGGCAACAAGAATCATTAACTATATGTAACAGAGGTAACTAGCATTACTTCATTTAACCCAACAAAATCCTCAAGCAATGTATTTCCTTCACTAGTAGAACAAAAGCAAAAATCTTTCCAACTGAATTCTAAGCTTAGGAGTCACATACAAATAAATCAATGAAAATAAATTTCAAGACATCACGAAGTTACTGTAAGTTAAAAATAGCATTACACAATGAAAGCACAAGGATGCTTCTCAAAGCGTCCCTTCTACATTTATTTCCAGAATTCTAAATTTGAATTCAGCAACTTCTCTAATCTAGCAAAGAGTTAATAAGTACCTCCAGAAAGCCTGAGTGATACAAAAGAATCAAAAAGCATGAGTTCAGGCTGGGTGTAGTGGCTCACGCCTGTAATCCCAGCACTTTGGGAGGCTGAGGTGGGAGGATCACCTGAGGTCAGCAGTTTGAGACCGGCCTGGCCAACAAGGTGAAACTCCATCTCTACTAAAACTACAAAAATTAGCCAGGCAAGGTGGTAGGCATCTGTAATCCCAGCTACTCAGGAGGCTGAGGCAGGAGAATCGCTTGAACCTGGGAGGAGGAGTCTGTAGTGAACTGAGATCACACCATTGCACTCCAGCTGGGCAACAAAAGCGAAACTCCATCTCAAAAAAAAAAATACAGAAATTAGCCAGGCATGGTGGCACTCACCTGTAGTTCCAGCTACTCAGGAGGCTGAGGCAGGAGAATCACTTGAACCTGGGAGACAGAGGTTGCAGTGAGCCAAGATCGTGCCACTGCACCCTAGCCTGGGCAACAGAGCAAGACTCTGTCTCAAAAAATAATAATAAAATAAAAAATAAAAACCATGAGTTCAGCCTTCTACTTGCATACAAAAGAGACTAATCCTTACATAAATCGAGGGATTTTTTTTTTTTTTTTTTTTGAGACAGTCTCGCTCTGTCGCCCAGGCTGGAGTGTAGTGGCACGATCTCAGCTCACTGCAACCTCCACCTCCTGGGTTCAAGCGATTCTCCTACCTCAGCCTCCTGAGTAGCTGGGATTACAGGCACCCGCCACCAACCTGGCTAATTTTTGTATTATTAGTAGAGATGGGGTTTCACCATGTTGGCCAGGCTGGTCTCAAACTGCTGACCTCAGGTGATCCACCCACCTCGGCCTCCCAAAGTGCTGGGATTACAAGCGTGAGCCACTGCGCCTGGCCAAATTAAGGGAAATTTTTAAAACAATTTACTTTATGGTTGAAACATGCCTTTTTTGCCATGTAATCCATAAAGGGCTTTATTTCTAAATTACTTCAGAAAGCTTAACACAAGAATCAGAAGCTATATTCTAAGATTCAATAGAATGTCAGCCTGTAAAACACTGGTCTTTCAACCTGGTGGTTTTGGCCAAAATTAAAATAACAAAACAAAAATCCCAACAACAATAAAAACCCTCAGTTTACAATGGCTTAAAATAATTTTAAAAAGGCTTATTTCACACAATGAAAAGAAACCTTTTCTTGAAAGGTCCCCTCACTTGCCAGGAATCAAACTGGACCAGGAGCCTCCCATAAACTGGTCATTGGTAAGGAAGAGAATGAATCCTGGTCAGGATTTCACTAGTCAGGATTTACCACTGAGACTCACAGGGAAGCGATGGTCACCTAAGGTGACGCTAACAACTGGGCAGAAAGAGTGGACAGCAGCATCAACAGCATCTACTACGTTGTCACATTTCAAAAGGGGGTTCAAGAGTCACCTAGGTAGAACTTGAATATTTTCCCCCAACACTAGCATAAGAAACAGCTAATAATTCTCTTTGGTTCTTTTAGCCTCAGCTGGAGTGCTTGGAACCTGACCCATGCACACATGGAATACTCCAGAATTCATTCCACGAGCTGTTCAAAAAAGGCCAAAAAAGGAAACTGCTCCCATGCCATTTCCTCCTTCCAAGGGTAGTTGCCTTCCTATTTCTGTCTAATTGTGGCTGCTCTCTGGTACCCACAGGTATTATGTAGCTTTTTCTATTTTGTCCAGAATTTATAATTGGGATGTGTGGAGAGGTTGGTTTGATATATAAATATTCTTGGTTACAGCCTAATTTATCTTAGACCCAGTAAAACTCTGACATCTTGTATACTGTTAATGACTGGAGCAATCTTAAACCTCATCCTTCTATAGGAATGAGCCTCTCTTACTCACGATGGTTATGTGTGGAACTGAAGAATGAACATTAGAATCTCTCAGGTTGAGATTCAACTGCTGAATAAGGCAGCATATGTGTTCAACTGGATTGTTAAAGTAAGGAAGTTCTGAGAGAGAAAAGAGGGAGTCAGTGGTAAGGGAGGAGGTCACACCAAGATGGCCTCAGCAGGATTAGTAATACATGGAAGTAAATGAAAGGTGGTGTGGACAAAGTATTTTTAAGAGTTCATAATCTAGCCAGTTGTGGTGGCGGGCGCCCATAATCCTAGCTACTCAGGAGGCTGAGGCAGGAGAATGGCATGAACCCAGGAGGCAGAGCTTGCAGAGAGCCGAGATCGCGCCACTGCACTCCAGCCTGGGCGACAGAGCGAGACTCCATCTCAAAAAAAAAAAAAAAAAAAGAGTTTGTTATCTACAGCTGTGTTTTATTAGTGGTGGCTAGGTATAACACATTTAATGGACTAAGCTATTAATAAACAGCCTGGATCTTATACTCTGTAATATTTTTTCCCCTTGGAAAAAAAGAAAATCCCAAGGGGGAAAAAAATCTTTGCTCATTTGGGTATTCATCTTACCATTCATCCCTGTTGTCTTTTGTCTTGAGTATGTGTCATGTATTATGAATGAGGTCCTACAGTTAGAAACCTAAATTCTGTTATGTTCCTCTCAAGAGTATTTGTTTCGCTTGAACCAGGGAGGCGGAGGTTGCAGTGAGCCAACATTGTGCCACTGCACTCCAGCCTGGGTCACAGAGCAAAAATCTGTCTTAAAAAAAAAAAAAATGTTTTTGTTTTTTGTTTGCTTTGGGAGGCAATTAACTCATCCAGACTCTCCTAATTGATCTACATATTCAGCGCAATCACAATCAAAATCCCAACAGGCTTTTGGAGAAATTAACAAGCTGATTCTAAAATCTATATGTACATGAAGTGTGTGCAAGCATATGAAATCTATATGTAACATGAAATAGCTAAAGCAATGTTGAAAGGGGGCAACACATCATCACTGGCCATCAGAGAAATGCAAACCAAAACCACAATGAAATATCATCTCACACCAGTTAGAATGGTGATCATTAAAAAGTCAGGAAACAACAGATGCTGGAGAGGATGTGGAGAAATAGGAACACTTTTACACTGTTGGTGGGACTGTAAACTAGTTCAACCATTGTGGAAGACAGTGTGGCAATTCCTCAACGATCTAGAACTAGAAATACCATTTGACCCAGCCATCCCATTACTGGGTATATACCCAAAGGATTATAAATCATGCTGCTATAAAGACACATGCACACATGTTTATTGCGGCACTATTCACAATAGCAAAGACCTGGAACCAACCCAAATGTCCATCAGTGATAGACCGGATTAAGAAAATGTGGCACATATATACCATGGAATACTATGCAGCCATAAAAAAGGATGAGTTCATGTCCTTTGCAGGGACATGGATGAAGCTGGAAACCATCATTCAGAGCAAACTATCACAAGGACAGAAAACCAAACACCACATGTTCTCACTCATAGGTGGAAACTGAACAATGAGAACACTTGGACACAGGATAGGGAACAGCACACACCGGGGCCTGTCGTGCAGTGGGGGCATGGGGGAGGGAAAGCATTAGGAGATATACCTATTGTAAATGATGAGTTATTGGGTGCAGCACACCAACATGGCACATGTATACATATGTAACAAACCAGCACATTGTGCACATGTACCCTAGAACTTAAAATATAATAAAAAAAAAAAAAAGAAAAAGAAAGAGAGCAACAAAGTTGGAGAAATTAACACTCTTGATATCTAAACTTAGAAAGCCAATCAAGACAACATCAAGATAGTGTGCTAATGAGATAAAGACAAACTAGCTCAATGGAACAGAACAGATGGTCCGGAAAAAATACTCGCACATGTATGTCCCATTACTTTTTCTACAAGGGTGTCAAGGCAATTCAAAGAGGAAGGGATAACCTCTTCAAGAGATTGTATAGCAAACTGAATAGCCACATGCAAAAAAGATTAATTTAGACCCTACTTCACACCACATATAAAAATTAACTCAAAATTGATCAGAGATCTAAAACTATAAAATATTAGAAATACAAAACAAAAAACAAGAAAGCCTCAGTGACCTTGAGTTTGGCAAGAAATTACATACATCTATTTTTTTAATAATTTATTATTTTGAGACACATTCTTCTTTTGTTGCCCAGGCTGGACTGCAGTAACACTCCACAGCTCACTGCAGCCTCAAACTCCCAGGCTCAAGTGATCCTCCCACCTCAGCCTCCCAAGCAGCTAGGACTACAGCTGCATGCCACCAAGCCCAACTAATTTTTGTTACTTTTTGTAGAGATGGGGTTTCACTATGTTGCCCAGGCTGGTCTGGAACTCCTGGACTCAAGAGATCCACCTACCTCACTCTCCCAAAGTGCTGGAATTACAGGTGTGAGCCACCGGGCCTGACCCATATTTTTAAGACTCAAAAGGTTCAAACTATAAAAGAAAAAAAATCAATAACCTGGACTTCAACAAGACTAAAAGTTGTTGCTCTTCAAAAGATACTGCTGAGTAAATGAAAACAGAACCACATCATGGGTGAAAATATTTGCAATGATATGTACCAGACAAAAGACTTTTCCTAGAATAAAGAACCCTAATATTTCTAAACAAGACAAGCAACTCAATTTAAAAATGGACAAAAGACTTCTCAAACACATCGACAAAGATATAAAGCAAATGAGCTCAACATTATTAATCATCAGACAAATGCAAACAAAACCACAATAAGACATCACTACACAGTATAACAGTTAAATTTAAAGGGTGGTAAGAATGTGGAGCAACTAGTACACTCATACACTGTTGGCGGAAATGTAAAATGTACCAACGAGTTTGCAGATTCTAAGAAGATAAAACATACAAATGAGCCTTCCTTCCTTCCTTCCTTCCTTCCTTCTTTCCCCTTCCTTCCTTCCTTCCTTCCTTCCTTCCTTCCTTCTTTCCCCTTCCTTCCTTCCTTCCTTCCTTCCTTCCTTCCTTCCTTCCTTCCTTCCTTCCTTCCTTCCTTCCTTCCTTCCTTCCTTCCTTCCTTCCTTCCTTCCTTCCTTCCTTCCTTCCTTCCTTCCTTCCTTCCTTTCTTTCTTTCTTTCTTTCTTTCTTCCTTTCTTTCTTTCGCCTCTCTGGCCCCAGCTACAATCTACTCGGGTTGCTACTGCCCGCGCCGCAGACTGCCTGGGACTGCCGGCGCGCGCCACCGCTGCCTGCCTTTTCTCCTTTGGATGCAGGCACGCGTTCGCCATCTTGGCCATGCTGGTCGCCAGCTCCTGACGCCGAGTGCTCTGCCCGCCTCAGCCTTCCGAGGTACTGGGACTACAGACGGAGTCTCGCTCACCCAGTGCTCGGTGTTGCCCGGGCTGGAGGGCGGTGGCGTGGTCTGGCCTCGCGGCAGCCTCTACCCCCCGACCGCCTGCCTTGGCCTGCCAGGGTGCTGGGATTGCAGCCCCTGCCGGGCCGCCGCCCCATCTGGAAGGTGGGGAGCGCCTCTGCCCGGCCGCCCCGTCTGGGAGGTGAGGAGCACCTCTGCCTGGCCGCCCCATCTGGGAAGTGAGGAGCGCCTCTGCCCGGCCGCCCTGTCTGGGAAGTGAGGAACGCCTCTGCCCGGCCACTCACCGTCTGGGAAGTGAGGAGCGCCTCTGCCCGGCCACCCACCGTCTGGGAAGTGAGGAGCGCCTCTGCCCGGCCACCCACCGTCTGGGAAGTGAGGAGCGCCTCTGCCCGGCCACCCACCATCTGGGAAGTGAGGAGCGCCTCTGCCCGGCCGCCCCGTCTGGGAAGTGAGGAGCGCCTCTGCCCGGCCACCCACCGTCTGGGAAGTGAGGAGCGCCTCTGCCCGGCCACCCACCGTCTGGGAAGTGAGGAACGCCTCTGCCCGGCCACCCACCGTCTGGGAAGTGAGGAGCGCCTCTGCCCGGCCACCCACCGTCTGGGAAGTGAGGAGCGCCTCTGCCCGGCCACCCACCGTCTGGGAAGTGAGGAGCGCCTCTGCCCGGCCACCCACCGTCTGGGAAGTGAGGAGCGCCTCTGCCCGGCCACCCACCATCTGGGAAGTGAGGAGCGCCTCTGCCCGGCCACCCACCGTCTGGGAAGTGAGGAGCGCCTCTGCCCGGCCACCCACCGTCTGGGAAGTGAGGAGCGCCTCTGCCCGGCCACCCACCGTCTGGGAAGTGAGGAGCGCCTCTGCCCGGCCACCCACCGGCTGGGAAGTGAGGAGCGCCTCTGCCCGGCCACCCACCGTCTGGGAAGTGAGGAGCGCCTCTGCCCGGCCACCCACCGTCTGGGAAGTGAGGAGCGCCTCTGCCCGGCCACCCACCGTCTGGGAAGTGAGGAGCGCCTCTGCCCGGCCACCCACCGTCTGGGAAGTGAGGAGCGCCTCTGCCCGGCCACCCACCGTCTGGGAAGTGAGGAGCGCCTCTGCCCGGCCGCCCCGTCTGGGAAGTGAGGAGCGCCTCTGCCCGGCCACCCACCGTCTGGGAAGTGAGGAGCGCCTCTGCCCGGCCACCCACCGTCTGGGAAGTGAGGAGCGCCTCTGCCCGGCCACCCACCGTCTGGGAAGTGAGGAGCGCCTCTGCCCGGCCGCCCCGTCTGGGAAGTGAGGAGCGCCTCTGCCCGGCCGCCCCGTCTGGGAAGTGAGCAGCACCTCTGCCCGGCCACCCCGTCTGGGAAGAAGTGAGGAGCGCCTCTGCCCGGCCGCCCCGTCCGGGAAGAAGTGAGGAGCGCCTCTGCCCGGCCGCCCCGTCCGGG
The DNA here is from genome assembly GCF_028878055.3 of Symphalangus syndactylus. Lineage (NCBI taxonomy): Eukaryota > Metazoa > Chordata > Mammalia > Primates > Hylobatidae > Symphalangus > Symphalangus syndactylus. The sequence continues at coordinate 20,156,566 of NC_072437.2, forward strand.
AAGAAGTGAGGAGCGCCTCTGCCCGGCCGCCCCGTCCGGGAAGAAGTGAGGAGCGCCTCTGCCCGGCCGCCCCGCCCGGGAAGAAGTGAGGAGCGCCTCTGCCCGGCCGCCCCGTCCGGGAAGAAGTGAGGAGCGCCTCTGCCAAGCCGCCCCGTCTGGGAAGTGAGGAGCGCCTCTGCCCGGCCACCCACCGTCTGGGAAGTGAGGAGCGCCTCTGCCCGGCCACCCACCGTCTGGGAAGTGAGGAGCGCCTCTGCCCGGCCACCCACCGTCTGGGAAGTGAGGAGCGCCTCTGCCCGGCCACCCACCGGCTGGGAAGTGAGGAGCGCCTCTGCCCGGCCACCCACCGGCTGGGAAGTGAGGAGCGCCTCTGCCCGGCCACCCACCGTCTGGGAAGTGAGGAGCGCCTCTGCCCGGCCACCCACCGTCTGGGAAGTGAGGAGCGCCTCTGCCCGGCCACCCACCGTCTGGGAAGTGAGGAGCGCCTCTGCCCGGCCGCCCCGTCTGGGAAGTGAGGAGCGCCTCTGCCCGGCCACCCATCGTCTGGGAAGTGAGGAGCGCCTCTGCCCGGCCGCCCCGTCTGGGAAGTGAGGAGCGCCTCTGCCCGGCCGCCCCGTCTGGGAAATGAGGAGCGCCTCTGCCCGGCCACCTATCGTCTGGGAAGTGAGGAGTGCCTCTGCCCGGCCTCCCATCGTCTGGGAAGTGAGGAGCGCCTCTGCCCGGCCGCCCCGTCCGGGAGGAAGTGAGGAGCGCCTGTGCCCGGCCGCCCCGTCCGGGAAGAAGTGAGGAGCGCCTCTGCCCGGCCGCCCCGTCCGGGAAGAAGTGAGGAGCGCCTCTGCCCGGCCGCCCCGTCCGGGAAGAAGTGAGGAGCGCCTCTGCCCGGCCGCCCCGTCCGGGAAGAAGTGAGGAGCGCCTCTGCCCGGCCGCCCCGTCTGGGAAGTGAGGAGCGCCTCAGCCCGGCCGCCCCGTCCGGGAAGAAGTGAGGAGCGCCTCTGCCCGGCTGCCCCGTCCGGGAGGAAGTGAGGAGCGCCTCTGCCCGGCCGCACCGTCGGGAAGAAGTGAGGAGCGCCTCTGCCCGGCCGCCCTGTCCGGGAAGAAGTGAGGAGCGCCTCTGCCCGGCCGCCCCGTCTGGGAGGTGAGGAGCGCCTCTGCCCGGCCACCCATCGTCTGGGAGGTGAGGAGCGCCTCTGCCCGGCTGCCCCATCTGGGAAGTGAGGAGTGCCTCTGCCCGGCCACCCATCGTCTGGGAGGTGAGGAGCGCCTCTGCCCGGCCGCCCATCGTCTGGGAAGTGAGGAGCGCCTCTGCCCGGCCACCCATCGTCTGGGAAGTGGGGAGCACCTCTGCCCGACCACCCATCGTCTGGGAAGTGAGGAGCGCCTCTGCCCGGCCACCTATCGTCTGGGAAGAAGTGAGGAGCGTCTCTGCCTGGCCGCCCCGTCTGGGAAGTGAGGAGCCCCTCTGCCCGGCCGCCCCGTGTCTGGGTAGAAGTGAGGAGCTCCTCTGCCTGGCCGCTCCGTCTGGGAGGTCTACCACGGAGGCCAGAAGCAATGTGGGGGCTGGACGTGGTGGCTCACGCCTGTGGTCCCGGCACTCTGGGGGGCGAGGCGGGTTGATCACTTCGGGCTAGGAGTTCGAGACCAGTCTGGCCAACTTGGCGAAACATGAAGAATACAACAGACAAACCAACCAACCAACTCAATGACAACAAAACAGGTCTACCCTGGAGTCATACTCTAATTTTTTCTATTTTCCTCCCTTTCTGATCCTTTATCCCACTTTCTTTTTCTTCCTCTTCCTTCTCCCTCTTCTTTGTCAAATAGAGGATTGAGTTATTATCACTGATCCATATAAAGTCCCTCTCTCATTTATTTTAACTCCCACCCCCATTTCTATTCCCCGACTTCCCATGTGCAACCTTCCTAATATGTTTGATACGCATCTTTTTGTTTGTATGTATTTTTAGAAAATGTTTATTGTTTTTGTATGCAAAAAAAATTAATAAAAAAAAAAAAAAAAAAAAAAACAAAAAAAAAAACATACAAATGATCTAGCCATTCCACTCCTAGGCATTTACCAAAAAAAATTGAAAGCATATGCCCACATAACTACTTGTTCATAGCACCTTTAGTTATAGTTAAAAACTGGAAACAACTCACAGGTCCACCAAGAGATGAATGGCTACTAAAAATATGGTGGTAAACCCATACAATGGAATAAAAAGGAATGAACTCAGCAATAAAAAGGAATGCAGGCTAGGCACGGGGGCTCACACCTGTAATCCCAGCACTTCGGGAGGCTGAGGCAGGCGGCTCACTTGAGGCCAGGAGTTCGAAACCAGCCTGGCCAACATGACAAAACCCCGTCTCTACTAAAAATACAAAAATTAGCTGGGCATGGTGGTGCACACCTGTAATCCCAGCTACTTGGGAAGCTGAGGCACGAGAATCACTTGAGCCCAGGAGGCGGAGGTTGTGCCACTGCACTCCAGCCTGGGCAACAGAGGGGAAACTGTCTCCAAAACAAAACAAACAAACAAAAAAAAAAACAGGGAATGAAGTACTGATACAATTACATGGATCAATTTCAAAATAATTTTGCTGAGCGAAAAAAAAATCCAAAAACAGCATAACTTGTGTTATTCCACCTATATAAAATTCTAGTAAATGCAAAATAATCTATGATGAGAGAACAGATCAGTAGTTGCCTAAGGGGGAGGAGGAAGGCTGGGAAGTGGCCGAAAGAGCCAGCGAAGGAGCACCAGGAAGTCTTTGGAGTTGAAGGTTACATTCTTTATTCTGATTGTGATTATGATTTCATGAGTGTACACATGTAAGTGTACAATTAATTTCTTATATATGTGCACTTTATTGAATAGCAATTGTATTTCAATAAGACTTTCTTGGAAAAGCTGTAAACGAATAATGAACTCTGGTTTATTTTTTTATTGTACTTATTTACTTATTTATTTTTTTGAGACAGGGTCTTGCTCTGTCACCCAGGCTGGATCCATAGCTCGCCACAGCCTCAAACTTCTGGCCTCAAGTGATCCTCCTATCTCGGCCTCCCAAAGTGATGGGATTATAGGTGTAAGATACCACACCCAGCCTGAACTCTGCTTTAAAAATTGCATGCTGAAGTGTATACGAGTGAATTGTACTATTATCTACAACGTAAGTTGACGTGCAAAATGAAAATGAGGTCGACTGATAGATTAGTAGAGGAAAACACAAATGAATAAATGTGTTAAAAACAAATAAGAAAATGTTAATTATAGAATCTACTGGCATTTGTAGTACAATTCTTCAAACTTTTCTGTATTTCTTGAATTTTTCATTAAAGAAAATGTTAGGGGAAAAACTATTAATAAATGTCCATGGCCGATAGGCCCAATACTCCCACAAGTCTGTGCAATAGGTCTCTGGCATTAACACTATACTAACAAGCATAAACATATTGGTTAGGAAGATACTGTCAAATTAAACCTCTTAAACTTATCTAAAGCTACATTACAAATATCCAATCAGTCAACTAATTACCCAGAGCTTGCATTAAGGAAAGGCATGATTTGGTGGTTATTAAAAACAATAAAACAATGGGAATGAGAAACGGTACAGCCACTATGGAAAACAGTATGGCAGATCCTCAAAAAGTTAAATATAGAATTACCAAAGGACCCAGCAATTCCTCTCCTAGCTATATACTAAAAAGAAGCAAAAGCAGGGACCCAAACAGATACTTATATACCAGTGTTCATAGCAGCATTATTCACAACAGCCAAAAGGTACAAACAGCCCAAATGTCCATCAACAGGTGATGAAGAAACAAAATGTGGTATATCCACAGAGTAGACTATTATTCAGCCTTAAAGAGGAAGGAAATGGATGAACCTTGAAAATATTATGCTGAGTGAAATAAGCCAGACATGAAAGAACAAATCTTATATGATTCCACTTATGTGAGGTACCTAGAATAGGTAAACTCACAGAGACAGAACCAGGGGCTAGGAGTAGGTGGGAAATGGGGAATTACTGTTTAATAGGTACAGTTTCAGTTTGGGGTGATTATAAAGTTCTGGAGCTGATGATTGCAAAACATTGTGAATAAAATTAAAGCCACTGAGCCACACTCTTAAAATTCGGGAAAGGGTAAATTTTATGTTATGTCTGCTTTACCACAATAAAAATACATATGTAATTTTAAAATACAACATTTTCTGAATGGACCAAAAGAAAATGAGTCTTAATTTCAACTGAATGATATTTGGATCTGTGAAAGTTGATTATATGAATTGGGTCATTCTTGTATACCCAACTACATAAGAGTCAAGGAGTCAGGGGAAAAAAGCACTCAGGGCACATAGCACAGGCTCCAAGAGCTGAACTGTCCAGAGGCACAGTTGCTGAAACAGCCTGCTGTAACCCTAAGACCAACTTTACCTAGTAACCGCTGAAACAACCTGCTATCACTCTAAGACTAGTTTTTAACCACCACTGTCACTCTCCTATCCGAGCCTGCCAGCTCCCAAAGCTTTTCAAGTACCAATGAACTTTCTTTCAAAATAATCAGTAACATTTTTTTTCTATCTAATAAAACCTTCAACCTTCTCTTTGTTCCTTGGACATACTGAAGACCCCATGTGTATGTCTCAAATTCCAATTCTGTGATTCTCAAATAAAATATTTAATCTAGAGATTTGTCTCTATATTTTAAATCTGACAGATCATTTTAAAGAAATGTCCTAACTCACCTCAACATGTTTATAACAAAATTATAACACTTTCCCTTAGAATTTTTAATACATGCAGATGAAATACATATAACAACTGTAACATAGAGGATAGTGATGGGAAGAGAAGGAGAATGGACTATATGATTGCGAAATTTCTACATTTTCCTTGAAATGGTATCATATTAGCTCTAACTAGACTATGAAATGTTAGGATGGATATTGCAATCCTAGAAAAAACACTGAAAAATAGATAGATCCAATAGACAAATTTTAATGGAATTTCAAAAATTATTAAAATAATCCAAGTCAGAAAAGGAAAACAGAAGGAAAAAAAGGGGAGACTGACAGAAAACAAATAATAAAATGCTAGACATAAATCCAACCACCTTGATCATTTATTAAATGTTAGTGGATTTTACTGACATTGCATAGTAGTGATGGTTACATAACTCTGTGACTATACTAAAAATCACTCAATTGTATACTTTTAAAGGGTGAGCATGATGACACATGAATTAAATCTCAATAAAGCTGCTATTTAAGAAAATACACTAAGGCAAACTAAAGAAGAAAAAACTTAATAGTCTAAACACTACAATTTAAAAATAGAGACCATCAGAATTATTTCAAAAGCATGACACAACTACATCCTGGCTACAAGAAACACACAGTATTTTCAACATAAAATCACGGATGGAGAAATACATATCATGCCAATAGTAAGAACAAAACACAATCTTCAGAGGCCGACATTAAACCTGTCCAAGATCACACAGCTATTAAGTGGCAGAGAAAGAATTTGCCTGTCATTCCGACTCCAGAATGAGCTAATAGATGCACAGGGCAGTAAGGAGAGAGCGTAATAGGAAAACTAGAACATCACATTTCAACCTGTTTTAACCTCAAGCAAAGAGAAAAAAATCCCAGCCTCATCAAATCCCAGACTTTTCCTATTGAAACCACTCCCCAAAATCCCACAAGCCCTAAAAGTATCTGACCTATAGTCTACATCCTTAAAAGACTCCCTAACTGTAAAGGGAGAGTTTTCCTTTTTCAGGCATTCACCTTAGAGCATTTGGTATTCCACACCACATTCAAAATCTTCAAATATTCTAAAAGCTGAACTTAAGCCAACATATAGGAAAGGAAACGTTCTCAAACATTTCAAAAGATATTCTGTCATAATAAGGGTTTTATAAAGTTGCATTCATTAGCTCTTATCAATTCTTTTGAACATCACATATGTACAAGTCACAATTAGAAAAATATTAAAAATTATTGTGAAAAGGAAAAAGGAGTCACAGAAATTTCTCCTCCAAATCCAGGGAGACTTCATTAGTTCCATTTAAGAATATCAACGAGTGGTAAAAGGCACCGACATCTCTATGCTGCAGCTCTGGCACTCAGTTAACCGAGCAAAGCTCACTCAGTTACCTTACTTAGTAAGTCAGCAAATCCAAGTGAGGATTTGCCTTCACTGGCATCCAAGTTACAAGATGAGAAAAACAAAAGAAACAACTCTATTTTTTAGATCTCTATGATGATACACCAATGGGGAAGAGGGGAAGGGAGCAGAAAGAGAGAAGCCTCCACCAACAGCAAGAACAGATGCCAGCTAAAGCTATTGATTAAAAACAAATACCACTAACAGCCCAGCCCAGTTCCAATGCATCTGAGAGTCAGTCTGGAACATATACTAAACAAGGGATCCATACTCTAATTTACCAGCTATGTGACACTGGGCAAGGCATTTAACCTTTCAGAGATTGTTCTCTCTTCCATAAAGGCAAGAATAAAAATAAGAATACATCATAGGTTGTCATAAAGATTAAATAACTTATCTGCAGGTAGGTATTCCATATTTATTTTTAAAAGCCTAGGGACCACTGTTTTCTTATATAAGAAAAGTTCTATGCCACTTCTTTTCATATAAAAAAGGTAAGTCCTACTTAAGCAACTAAGAGTATCTTACATAACAAATCGATAGCAAACTTCTAGCACACGCAGACAGACAGACAGACACACACACACACACACACAGACACACATGCTCCAGAAGGTAACAGTGGTGACCTCTAAAGACTTAAATTGGGGTTTTGTTTCGAAGGTTCAAAGATGGAAAAAAATCCTAATTTTCAATGTTTTCATGTGCTTAAATTTCTTAGGATTTTACATTCTCAAAAATTAAAAATTTTAATATACTAAAATCAAAGGTCTGTGTCCAAAATGGAAAATATAATGTTAATAAGAAAATTTATGTCATTAAAATGATGTCTACACAAAATATACTACAGTAACAATTCTCAACCCTTCTTAAGCTGCGATATATAAAAATAATGTATTTCCATGAGCTATGCAGATTACAGCCCACACAGTGAAAATGAGTTATAAACAACCACGGGCTTGCAAGGTCTAAGTCTCTCCTATTTTTTCCTACTCAAATAAAAAAAAAAGTCTAAATATGAATGAGTAGAGTATCATATGGATCATTTTTAATCCACTTTAAACTATTTTATAAACAAAAAAATTGTTAAACAAAGTCACTGGCAAACTTGCTAACTTCAGAATTCTAGTGTTAGTTACAAAGTGCTTACAACACACTTTAAACTATAACACACCATGGACTGCAGCCTTATAACTGAGGACCAATGACCCTGCAGGGAAGCCATCATTCTCCACATTTTACTTTTGACCACTTTCTAAATTTTGCTATTATGAAACACCTTACCATGAACATTTTCTCAAGTATATCTTTGTAAGTGAGATTCTTAAGGGTGGAACTGCTAAATTAAAGAACATATAGATGTTTTAAATTTTGATATATACTAGCAAATTTCTGGGGGCGGGGGGAGGCCTGAAACAGTTTACACTTCCAGGAACAAAACTATGTGACCCTTGCCCACACTGGATGCCACAGCTATTTAAAAGGTTTTTGGTTAACCCAGTGGCTATTTTAAAAATTACCTCTCATTTTACAGTAGTTATATTTCTTATCTTGCTAAAAACTCAAGAAAGAAAGAAGATAAAAGAGCACAATCGCCAAACCTCACACGCTCAGCACATTCCCTCCTATGCTTTCAACGCTGAGCATCCTGACGGAACTCACTATCCATCTACATATATGTGTATCTTTCAAGTACACAAACAGAATCCAAACACAAAACACAAATTCTAACATATGTTCCTCTTGAAACTAATTACTATAACTTACAATGCTATGTTACCTGAAATGACAAGGTATGATAATATGATTAAAACAACATAGAAAAACCAGAAAGAAAACACAGAATACTAGGAAATATCTTCAAGCCAACATCCCACTTTTCCAGAGAAGGTAGTTTCACGTTTCGAAGCTCTTTGTAAACTCTGTTAAGATGTCTTTGCCTCATCCTAACAATCCTCATAGTCTCCCATGGATGGTCCTTTAATGCTTATAATAAAAGAAGCCTGCAGGGAAAATACAGAATAGAAAACAGCTTGGAAATAAAATCTGTTGGCTCAGCACATTAAAATTATTTAAAATCACTATTCTTATGAGGATTATGTGTAGCTTTGTTTTTTCTATGAACTATTTAAGCAATAACAAAAAGACATGATCTTCTTTTTTTTTCTTTTTCAGATAGACAGAGTCTCGCTCTGTTGCCTAGGCTGGAGTAAAGTAGCATGATCTCAGCTCACTGCAACCTCCACCTCCCGGGCTCAAACGATTCTCCTGCCTCAGCCACCCACGTAGCTGGGATCACAGGCTCGTGCCACTGTACCTGGCCAATTTTTGTATTTTTCGTAGAGACGGGGTTTCGCCATGTTGTCCAGGCTGGTCTCGAACTCCTGACCTCAAGTGATCTGCTCACCTCAGCCTCCCAAAGTGCAGGGATTAGAGGCGTGAGCCACCACGCCCGACCCACATGATCTTTTTCAAGTCATGGACAGCAGGGACTGTATAAAATCCAATCCCACTTCGCGTAAACTCGGCATAAAAAATTATCAGCCTTATAAAGTTTGGTGTGTTTTTACATTGGGGGAATTTGGCCTAGTGTACACTTTCTAAAGCAAATACACAGCATTTATGAAAAAAATCAAAAAATCATTTTAGTCCCAGATATTAAGTAAAAACAATGTATCAGATAAAGCACAAATCATTTTTCCAAAAACAAAAACATTCCAATCAAATTGAAACAAAAAGCCCAAGGAAATAAATTACTTCTCAACAGAAGGATCTAGAACCCTTTCCCCACAGAGGCTGCATGTGAAATGTGCCTTCAAGGGCAGGCAGTAGTTAGACACGGTGGGTGGGAGGCCAGGCACGCCCACCCAGAGAGAGTGAGGAAAGCACTGAGGGCAGAGCCAGCCACGCATGGGAGCAGCGCACAGTCAGGCTGGGTGGAGGCACAGCACTGATAAAAGGGAAATGGGGAAATAGGTTTGGAAAGAAAATTCATGTGAAAGAAAGGAGGAGGTTGTATATTCTACAGGTTTTTCTCTAATGTAGAACCCTAGATGGAAATCATCCTTCTTACTTTCATTTACAAAGATATTGATCTTATCTCACAGTATTTTCTTCCCTAAAGTGAAGTTATTTGTGTATCAACTTATTTTCCGTAACATGACTATGAGCACCCAGTGCGCAGGAACCAGACTGGATTCATTTTTATTAATATATCCTTCTCAAAGGCCTTAAACAGACTCTAAAGAAGCATTTTTTGGCCAGGCACAGTGGCACACCTGTAATCCCAGCACTTTGGGAAGCCGAGGTGGGTGGATCACAAGGTTAGGAGTTCGAGACCAGCCTGACTAAAATGGTGAAACCCCGTCTCTACTAAAAATACAAAAATTAGCCAGGTGTGATGGTATGTGCCTGTAATCCCAGCTACTCAGGAGGCTGAGGCAGAATAGCTTGAACCTGGGAGACAGAGGTTGCAGTGAGCCGAGATCATGCCACTGCACTCCAGCCTGGGTGACAGAGCAAGGCTATGTCTCCAAAAAAAAAGCAGCATTTTTTTAATAACTGAAAAAATGCACAAACTGTATATAATATTATATGTATATAATATTATATATATATAAAATAAATAAATGTATTAACTGATAGGAATAAATGTATAATACTGGCACCACATCACTTATCCTACTCATATAATTTGGATTTGGATATTCATCTATAGCAGGAGTTCCCAAACTTTTTCTATAAAGGACCACAGAAAAAGTATTTTAGGCTTGATAGGCCAAATGGTCTCTGTCACAACTACTCAACTCTGCTGTCACAGGACAAAAGCAGCATAGACAATGCGTAAATGAAAGAGCATGGCTGTGTTTCAATAAAATTTTATTTACAAAAACAGGCAGCAGGCTGCATTTGTCCTGTGGACTGTAGTGTGCCAACCTCTCATCTATACAGACTAAAATGTAACACATTACATTATATATATACACACATACACATCTAAATTTAAGTATTATATTCAAATAGTTTTTATAATAACAGAATCTTGGTCAAAATTCCAAGGAAGATAAAAAATAAAAAGGGATATAAACAAAAAAACGTAGACACGCTGCATAAAACCTGGGAAACTGGAACCTCTGGATGTGTACATGTAATTTGCCCTCTCAGGATTTTAGGCCTTAGTTTTGGACCCATAAAGCAAGGTGGTTAAAATAGACAATTCTGTGATCTTAATAATCGTTTCAAGTTAAAGTTATAGATTTTAAGTGGAAATTCCATCTAGAAAATAACAACATTCACAAATAATTTCCAATCCGTGGAAGAACAGAATACGAGTACAGTTATGCTCCACAGAATATTTCAATGAGGCACCACACGTATGACAGTGGTTCCATAGATTCTAATACTGTATTTTTAACTGTATCTTCTCTGTTTACATGTTTAGATACACAAATATCTACCAGTATATTACAACAGCCTACAGGATCCAGTACAGCAACATGTATAGGTTTGTAGCCCAGGAGCAATAGGCTATAACACACTTAGCCTGAGTGTGTACAAGACTCTACCACGTAGATATGTGTAAGCAGGCTCTGTGATGTTCGCACAAGGATGAACTTGCCTAATGATGCATTTCTCAGAATGTATTCACGTTGTTAAGCAACACATGACTGTATGCCACAGAAACAAGTATAACATATTAGAATAAATTAAGATAGTACCTGGCATAATTGGTCTAATAACAAACATATGTACAAACATTAATCAAAATCATATTCTAGTCCTAAAAAATAAGGTTTCAGTACCATCTTGAATGAAGTTATAAATATACCTGGAAAAATCAATTTAATAACAAACATACGTTAATTCATCTAGCTGGAAGGGGACATTTAGATCATTAAAAACAACTTCACTCAAAATAGAGGCATTGGTAAGATGTGATATTAAATGCCACAAAATAATTAAATCACTACAATAACTCACTAAACTCTCTAACATATTTACAGTTAAAAATCTGAAGTTTTTAACTTTAATTCAAATACCATGCAATATATAATAAACCAGGTATCATTCATTCAGTGTAATGGTGATTTTCTAAACTTTTCTATTTTTATAATTACTCTTCAAATAAACGTTGAGTTTCAGAATAAAACCACTTCACTTTTCACAAACAATTTTCAAAGAATTGCTGGGTTAATTAAAATTCTATAATCCATCACTACCCACGTTTACAAAAGCTATGCTACCAAACTGCTTTCTGAAATAGAAATGAACAGTTTCTGGTTCATTACCAACTTACCAAACATCTGGCAAATTCTTTGTTTTCAGAAAGGAATCCATAACCTGGATGTACCTTAGAAATGAAAGCAAAAAGCACTTTCAATTTTATCATATTGCAAAAGCTTTATAAGCAAAATGTACAGTGCATTTATGTATTAATATTTACTGCTCAAGAGCCCTTGAATAAGTACACTTCTCTTATACACTGATCAGTTCTAACTCACATTTCTAGGATCAGAATCAAATTCCAAGAATCTGCCTCTTGTATTTACTTTCTCCACACTCCCTTTGTCCTAATTGATTCATTTTCCACACATTACCCTTGTTCTAACCATAATGGGGAGTATATGCCCACATAGCTTCCTGCCCACTGCCATTTGTCTACACTATTCAACAAAACTCTCTCTCTTTTTCCTGAGGCTAACTTTGTCCACAATTCTGGAGAATTTCACAATGGCTGGTGTGTCAAAGAATTATGTAAAAGGAACCTTGGCAAGATGGATGAAAAACTCTAAATTCTCCTTTCTTTACAGTACTCACGAACTGGTAATTTCCAAAACCCAGACTACTAGGACAGCTAACGCATTTTATTCTTGACAGCATTAATAATACTCAGCAACTACCAACAAGCCCTTTCTATCAAACTGAACTAAAATGGAGGTGTGGTTTTACTTTTATTTTGTGCTCTGAATTTTTTTTCTTCTAGTGTCTACTCTTCTTTCCTTCCTCACCCCAAACTCTGCCATTCACAACTACTTTATACTATCCTCACCCACAAGCCACATTGCTACAATCTACCAGCCTGATCCAATCAAGTAATTTTTGGCTCTCCCACACTGGCCAAACATAAATTTAGCCACTTCAGTATCAGCCAGTGTTGAACATACTTCTAGTAAAATAATTCTGCTAAAAAGAAAGTCAAATTTCTGAAGGAACCAGTATCATAATCCAGAAATAGCTACCTATCAGCGACTTTTAAATGCTGAACTCCAGCTGGGCACAGTGGCTCATGCCTGTAATCCCAGCAGCTTAGGAGGCTGAGGCAGGCAGATCACCTGAGGTCAGGAGTTCAAGACCAGCCTGACCAACATGGTGAAACCCCTTCTCTACTAAAAATACAAAATTAGCCGGGCATGGTGGCAAGCACCTGTCATCCCAGCTACTTGGGAGGCTGAGGCAAGAGAATCACTTGAACCTGGCGCGACAGAGGTTGCAGTGAGCCGAGATCACGCCATCGCATTCTGGTCTGGGCAACAAGAGCAAAACTCCATCTCAAAAAACAAACAAAAAAAATAATGAATTAAGCTTTATGAACATGGTACAGAAGAATTTAAACTACTGTATCAGAGAAGAAGAGTTTTCATTCCACCAATTTCATTTTATCAACACTCAACTACATATTTATTTTGGCAAGCTACAGTCAAAAAGTTAGTGTTTTACCTTCACTAACTGTGCTAATAAACTGTAAACATCTATAATATGGGTTCACAAATTAGGTTTTTTATTTAAACATGCATCTTACTAAAACATTTCTTTCAAAAGAAATGTGAGCACTAATTGAAGCGCTCCAGGCTTAACTGCTGGTGTTGGATGTTTCCATCCAATTTTAGAGATAACTTTGTGTAGTTTTTAACACTATATATAATTAGTTCTGATAATTAAAAAAAGAAAAAGGAAAATAAAAGAAAAAACACTGTTTCTGATGTCAGAAATCATTTTTTCCCTTGGATTCCACTCTATTCAAACAGAACTGGGGGTGAAGAGAAAGATTTATCCTTGTAAATTATGAGCAGTCTACTGACATTAACAAACTAAAATAATTACCAAATGTGCTGTTTTTATTTCTGGAAGTGTACCAGGTATAAGTAATTTTTTAATTATTAAAATGGAATTTGAACAGAGTCTTTGGATCCTGTTTATAACACAGAATTTTTTAAAATGCTCTTATTACACTGAAAGGGTTAATACTCAAAACTAATTGGGATTTCTTTTTTCCTAGCAAATTTGGAAATGAACTGAAACTGCTCCCTGGTGTGAAAGCTGAATCCAGCAGCCACCTGCAGGATCAGCGACCAACACTGCCAGATGCTACAAAGCCTTTGATTTCCAGTAGCGAATTCGACCACATTTAACTCATGTGACATGAACTAACTGCAACAGCATTTTCAATCATTCTTTCCTATTTTTTTTTTTTTTTAAATACAAACTCTAGCTTTCTGCTCACTACATATGAAACAGCTGCAGTAGATAGATTCATTCAGACTCACAGCTTGGGCCCTGGTTTTCTTAATGGCTTCCATGATGGCATCCATGTTGAGGTAGCTTTTACTGGTGGGAGCTGGGCCAACACAGACGGCCTCATCCGCCATTTTCACATGAACCTGAGGAGACAAATTTCTGCATTAACAGATGTGCCCAGCAAAAAGAATTACCATCATCTGCAAATACACACAAAATTGCATATCTGATTGTTCTGCATATCATTTATAGTCATGTTTCTTTTTGAGTATGCACTAAAAAGCAACAATGCAACAAATAAACTCAAGAACTCTATTACCCATGATTTCATTTATTACAGCCTAATTCATTGTCTAAGCAAATAATTTCCATAATATCCCCTACCTCTTTATGTAAAATCACAGCAAACAATTTTAGCTTCCTATTCCGTTCATCAATACATAAATTTGATATCAAAAACTACCTTGTTACATGTAGCCAGAGTAGCCCAATATTTTAATAACGAGAACTCATGCCCAGTTCTAAGCAAGCTCCCCAGGAAGTTGGGATAATTAGAGGGACTGAATGGAGGGATGCAGTGAGTGTCCCTGCACAGCATCAGGTCAGCACCAGGCACAAATTAAAGCCTAAGACGAAAGAAAGAATTCAATATCACAACACATGAACCAGAAAATCTTGAGAATCATTTAAATACTCTCACATTCAATCTTCATCCATTTTACATTTATTCCTAAAAGAAATGATATGTGTATTAAGTTCTAAAGCTACTCAAAATTCAGGAATGTATGCTCCATTTTTAAGACTACTCACTCTATAATGTTTAAATCTATTTATTTTGCATAATAGAAGCTGAGCATTCAATATGAAAAAGAGTAAACTATTTAGTTCTAAAAGGAGTCTATTCTTTTTAACTGATGAAAGGATTACTATCTTTTTAAATGACTTTTCCTAATTTCCTAATGGTTTTCCAGTTTCAGAAACTTCCAGATTACAATTATTTTGCAAGGCAGATATAAAAACTGGAACACAAACATATACCTAAACATTTATGACCCACTCCTCTACCAAAAAAAAAAAAAAAAAGTCAAAGGTGGCAAATACCTGAGTATTTCTGTTAGAGTCTTCAGTTATAATTTTTAAATACCTTGTTTTAAATGAGATCTTAAAAAACTAAAAAAGTAGTCTTTTAGAAAGCTAAGAATTCTCTTTGTCAATTCAATAAATATTTTCCACTTTAGTAAAAAATTATATTGAGTATTGAAAGGTAAAAGATCAAGTAAATGCCCAAGGGATTTTCAGGTCAATATCTTACTATAAAATATCCAAATACATACATTCGGTAATTATTTAATAATGCCAATTGTAGGGAAAACCAGCCCTGCTTGCAAAGGGCTTCTAAATGTCCCTGTGTTCAAAGCAAGGCCTTCCTCGAGGTTATCGTTGCCTGGTATGCCCCCAACCTCAAGTTGCTCTTCTGCCCTCAGACCAGGATGCCCCCTCCTCTATTGCCCTATTGCCCTCTGTCCACTTCAGATCCTGTTACTGTCAATTTTGTTGTTGTAATTGTGATTGTAGTTTTTTTCTGTAAGAAAGAAATTGAGTACTTCACAATCCTTTAAAAAGAATACATTTAAGTCTTTGTTTAAACTTAAATCCACACTTGTTTTTTGTTTGTTTGTTTGTTTTTGAGATGGAGTCTCGCTCTGTCGCCCAGGCTGGAGTGCAGTGGCGCGATCTCGACTCACTGCAAGCTCCGCCTCCCGGGTTCACGCCATTCTCCTGCCTCAGCCTCTCCGAGTAGCTGGGACTACAGGCGCCTGCCACCACGCCCGGCTAATTTTTTGTATTTTTAGTAGAGGCAGGGTTTCACCGTGGTCTCGATCTCCTGACCTCGTGATCCGCCAGCCTCGGCCTCCCAAAGTGCTGGGATTACAAGCGTGAGCCACCGCGCCCAGCCCACACTTGTTTTATTGTCCTTAGATACTACCTATTATAGAAGATGTACTTCAAGTTTCACATTTACCACTGGATCTTTCCCAAGTACTTCAATTTAGGATGAATCTCCTTTAATCTAAACTCTGAGAGTAGTTAGTGCAAATTTTAGCATATAATCTCATCTCCCCAACAATCTCATTTTAACTGCTTTGCACACTGTTAACAATTTCTCCTCCACCAGATCATAAGGTTATGCCTTAAATTCTTGTTTTAATCTCCCCTAGCCCAATGTTATGTGATTAAAGCTATTTACTCATAGATACACTTGGATAGCAGCTTGCTTAGTAACTTTCATTATCAAATGTTAAAAGCCATTGCCTTTGAGGTACAAAAAAGTTGCAACTTTTATTATCTATTTTTCATTATGTTTGAGGTAAAAATCTACACCTACATAAAGTCTTCTTAATCTTGGCAATACATGTGGCAACTGGTGGTTTATCGAGGAAAAGAAATTAAAAGATGCACATAGGCACATGTGTTTATGTGTCCAAAATTTCTACAATAAACATGCATTCAAAAGTAAAAAGGAGAGAGAGAATCCTAATAGTATTGACATTTTTACTTAGTCTTTTCTCTAAATACACTTTCATAATGATACTGCATATATAATTTGCACCCTTTTGTTTTTTAACTAGCATAATAGACATTTTTCCTATGTTATCACAAACGTTTTATAAACATACCAAGAACTAGGCCAGGCACGGTGGCTCACGCCTGTAATCCCAGCACTTTGGGAGGCCGAGGTGGGCGGATCACAAGGTCAGGAGATCGAGACCACGGTGAAACCCCGTCTCTACTAAAAATACAAAAAATTAGCCAGGCATAGTGGCGGACGCCTGTAGTACCAGCTACTCGGGAGGCTGAGGCAGGAGAATGGCATGAACCCAGAAGGCGGAGCTTGCAATGAGCCAAGATCGCGCCACTGCACTCTAGCCTGGGCAACAGAGTGAGACTCTGTCTCAAAAAATAAATAAATAAATAAAATAAACATACTAAGAACTAGTTCAGAGCCTAATGTTTTACTGGGTGATTAAGATTGTTCCAGTTTGAAAAAAAAAAAAGAGTGCTCCAATAAACATTTGAATAAATCATGCATTAAAAGCAGGTCAAAACTGCTATGGACTTTACAAAGAAGGACTAAACAAATTGTTTACAAAGGATTGGTTGGCTTCTTTTCCTCCCTTTGCAGGAATAAATCTTACTTCGGGGGCAGGGTTCATTCACATCTCAACAAGCCCACAGTCTAGCCCAGGGTCACTAGTAGCAAAAAGCCATGCAAAGGAAAACATTAGAATTCTCTACTGCCTTAGTTAAAGAGACACTTAAGTGTCAACCTGGAAAGAACAATCTAACAAACTTTTGAAACTCTATTTCAATTTTGTTGTCATTGTTGTATGAAATGTGTGAGGTTTTCTTTGGCTTAATAATACAAAACAAACAATATTCAAGCAATGCAGATGCTATTCTGCAGAATGACTTAATATTGCATAGGCTGACTGAATATATTTGTTTCAAAAATTTCAACATCTTGAAAAATATAAATTCCTTTTTATATATTTTAATGGCAAAGGAAATATATAACAACCATGGAAAGTTTAAACTGAGGTAGACTAATCAATTAAGCAGGATTTGCTGGCTATGTTTCAAAAAGAAAAGTAAAGCATTTTAAGTACTAACACTAAGTATAGTTTGTCTTCATAAACTTCTCCATTCTCAGAAAACCAACAGAGATTTTTAAAGCAGATTATTAGTTTTCCCATCAAGCATTTAGTTTTTTGTTTGTTTTTTGTTTTGTTTTTTGAGACAAGAGTTTTTGCTCTTGCCCAGTCTGGAGTGCAATGGCGCGATCTCGGCTCACCGCAACCTCCACCTCCCAGGTTCAAGCGTTTCTCCTGCCTCAGCCTTCCCAAGTAGCTGGGACTACAGGCATGCACCACCATGCCTGGCTAATTTTGTATTTTTAGTACAGATAGAGTTTCTCCAAGTGGGTCAGGCTGGTCTCGAACTCCCGACCTCAGGTGATCTGCCTACCTCGGCCTCCCAAAGTGCTGGGATTACAGGCGTGAGCCACCGCGCCCGGCCAAGCATTTAGTTTTATATTTTGAATTATTTTATTCTTCAGAGAAAAATTACTTGTATCAGCTATTACCTGTATGAGCCTAATTTCCAAATAACAAACTAGGAGAACAGATGTGTTTTTCATCTTACAAGACTGAGAAAAATCATCTTCCTTATTAACTTTTAAAAAATAAATTAAACTTTCTTTTCTTCCGTCCGGCAGCAGCCATCAGGTAAGCCAAGGTGGGTGCATACGAGTACATCCAGGAGCTATGGAGAAAGCAGCAGTCTGATGTCATGCGCTTTCTTCTGAGGGTCCGCTGCTGGCAGTACCACCAGCTCTCTGCTCTCCACAGGGCTCCCTGCCCCACCCAGCCTGATAAAGCACGCCGACTGGGCTATGAGGCCAAGCAAGGTTACGTAATATATAGGATTCGTGTTCGCCCTGGTGGCCGAAAACGCCCAGTTCCTAAGGGTGCAACTTACGGCAAGCCTGTCCATCATGGTGTTAACCAGCTAAAGTTTGCTCCAAGCCTTCAGTCCGTTGCAGAGGAGCGAGCTGGACGCCACTGTGGGGCTTTGAGAGTCCTGAATTCTTACTGGGTTGGTGAAGATTCCACATACAAATTTTTTGAGGTTATCCTCATTGATCCATTCCATAAAGCTATCAGAAGAAATCCTGACACCTAATGGATCACCAAACCAGTCCACTGCACAGGGAGATGCATGGGCTGCTGACATCTGCAGGCCAAAAGAGCCGTGGCCCTTGGAAACGGCCATAAGTTCCACCACATTATTGGTGGTTCTCTCCAGGCAGCTTGGAGAAGGCACAATACTCTCCCGCTCTACCGTTACCGCTAATATAAGTAAAGTTTGTAAAATTCATACTTAATAAGCAATTTGAAATAATATAAATAAAAATATACAATAATAAAAATAATAAAAAATAAATAAATTTAAATGTTTGGATATAAATAGGTTAAAAATTATGCCTGCGGCCAGGTGCAGTAGCTCACGCCTGCAATTCCAGCACTTTGGGAGGCCGAGGCGGGTGGATCACAAGGTCAGGGGTTGAAGACCTGCCTGACCGACATGGTGAAACCCTGTCTCTACCAAAAAATACAAAAAAAAATTACCTAGGCGTAATGGTGCACGCCTGTAATCCCAGCTACTCGGGAGGCTGAGGCAGGAGAATTGCTGAACCTGGGAGACAGAGGTTGCAGTGAGCCGATCAGGCCACTGCACTCCAGCCTGGGCAACAGAGCAAGACTGAATCTTTGCAGGTGGGTGGGGGGGAATTATGCCTGCATTTAAAAACTTTGGATTAATAGAAAATTTCATATTAGTCAATTAGATGCCTAAAATACATTGAAAAAGACATTCTATTTGGTCCCTGTCCTTATCAAATAGATTGCATATGAGTGATAAAAAGTGCTAGGCCAGATATTATATTTAGTATAAAACTCAATGGTCTCAGTGAAAGCTTTTGAATACCTTCTAAACTAGTACATACTGAGAAAGGTAGAGAAGACAAGCAGCTTTTCTTCATGCCTAGAGATATTTTGAAACCTATCACTCAAGGAGATCTGTAATGAAGTGGACACTATTTACCATGACTGAGAATACAGGAGTTTTCCTTGTGATGTCCTTCAATGCAAGACACTGGGTAGAACACTCCAAGGATGACATAATACAGACTAGATGCACTCCTTGGCTGAAAGTAGCAACACCTTACATAACCCGGCCAGTCTTCAGTATTCACCAAATCTAATCAAATTATCTAAACATTACTAACCAATGAAAATTATCCTGAAAGTAGAATGGTGGTTGCCAGAGGCTGTGGGGATCCTGGAATGGGGAGTTACTGTTTAATGGATACAGAGTTTCAGTTTTGCAATATGAAAAGAGTTCTGGAAATGGATTATAGTGATGGCTGCACAACAACGTGAATGTACTTAATGCCACTGAACTGTACACTTAAAAATAGCTAAGATGGTAAATTTCCTTATAAGCATTTTACCACAATTTAAAAAATAATAAACTTATTGAGAGTCTCAAAAAAAAAGAAAGAAAATTACCCTGAAAGACTAAAAGGTTAAAGGAAAGTCAACTGCATCAATCTTCATTTGAATAACTGAAAAAAAAAAAAATCAAACAACCAGATAAATCCTATTTCAAAAAAAAAAGAATAGAACTCTTTCTATTTCAAAGTATCTAAAGATACTTTATACAAGTTTTAAAAAACTAAAATTCTGGCATGTCCTTTCCCAGAAAGGCAATTTGATCATAGAAAACAAAATGTTTTTTTTAAAGATTCGCTTTGATTACATTTTGAAAAACTACATGTGTAGCACCAAGACATATTTATTCATGGTTATTTTGGATGGTAGAATTAGTGACTACTACTTTTCTTCTAAGATAACTTACATGAGTTTCAAAGTGGTAACATTTTAAACTACAGGGAAAAAAGAGAATACATTTTTGCCAGTTGCAAAATTCCCAGCCCATTTTCTACAATCCTGTTTTCATTTCACAAAAGGGAACTAATACTGAATCAATCTTGGAACCAAAACAAAGGTGTTTGGGGTTTTTTTGTTGTTTGGGTTGTTTTTTGTTTTAGTCTTTGTCTTGCAAGCACGCATTCCTGACGATACAGTAAACAACAAAATAATGAAAACCAGCAGGAGGAGAACTATCTTCTCATACCACTGACCCCTTAGTAGAAGCATCAAGGGAGAAGGGGAGGAATGACAGAGAGAAAGGAGACATCAAGTATTCAAGCAAAACCTTAGCAAGAGTCATGTCAGTGTAGCTGGTGGGTACTAGACCACAAAGGAAAAGACTGCAGAATAAAGCAGAGGAAAAAGTAGAGTAGGGGTAGGGTGGGTGGGGTGAGGACTGTACATATGGTTGGATGTAAAGAGTAGGAGAGGCAGAGTGACAGCCAAGAGATGACTCAGGTTTGTTTTCCTTTATTAGCTTAGGAAAAACTTGAACAAATGAGTTTGAGAAGGGTAATGTGCAAAATAACTAGGTAAAAACACCTGAGATATGAAATAATTCAGAGTAAAAAGTTTCTGACAAGCAGTGGCAGACCCAAGAGGCTTCCCAAGTGGAGGCTAAGGTGGCAGTGAGCTGTGATTCCACCACTGCACTCCATCCTGGGTAACAGAGTGAGACCCTGTCTCAAAAAATAAAAAATAAAAAGACTAAAACTGCCATGTGCAGTGGCACAGCTCCTGTAGGCCCCGCGGCTTAGGAGGCTGAGGCAGGAGGATCACTCAAGCCCAGGAGTTCGAGTCCAACCTGGGCAACATAGTGTGACCCCATCTGTAAAAATATAAAATAATAATTAAATAAATGAAATAAAATGAGCAAAATGGTAAACTTTATGTTATACAGATTTTACAAAAAACACAACAAAAACTATATAGATCCATTACAATTTCCGGCCAATTACCAACAAGCCAGAATGAAAGTATACATTTGAAGAATGTCACTATATAGTAAAAAATAAATAAATAATACTACCTAAGAAAAACTATGACAAGATAAGGTTAGGGGGGGAAACAAGAAAATACCAGTAAGAGTGTGGGCTCAGCTCTAGCTTGCAATCTTTAAGATTATTTTCCACTTACTAAAGAGAAAGCTATCACACATGCATTCAAAGTCTAGCGATGAAGACATAAATACACAGGCATATATTTCTGAATACATCTTTCTGAAGCAATAACAGAGTGAAATTCTAGGAATAGGATTGGGAAATAATCTCCATTGAAATCAATTTTTAAAAAAGTGTTTCCAAACCATATGAACAGCTAATGCCAATTCCACAAAATATGGAGGGCCACCAAAAGTCATGGGATCTTAAAGCCCTACCAGAGCCCCAGCAGCAGCTATCACTGCTCAACACAGGCCACTAAATGACGACACTGTGCATATAAAGCAAGTCATTTAGATGTTCTTACATTTTTCAATTTTATTGTAATTACCCAAGTAATGTATGAGTTACTCCTTTGCTTAAAAAGAAAAAAAGCTTAAACAGTATAGATACCAGATAACCATTATTCCCTGCCCTGTTTTAAAGGCTCCTAGTCCCATTTCCTATTATCCAGCCATGATCAGTTTTGCATGTGTCCTTCCAAACTTACCTAAGCATTTTCATATGGATATGCAGACATAAAAGTGCAGAGTTTTTTGTGTTTAATATTTTTCTTGGTATAAACTGAATCACACTACATTTTATTCTGCAACTAATTTTATCACTCAGGTTTTTTTTATCTACCTCATAATTTTTAACTGCTACCCAGTATTTCTAGTAATCTAGATGAATCATAACTTATTTAACCATTCTCCTAATATTGGACATGGTTCCAATTTGCAGGTATTGTGCGCGGCAATAAGCTTCCCTAAACATGCCAATCTGCATACATATGTATACTTCTATAAGAAAAATATTTAAAAGTACAAATACCACAAACTACACATTTAAAATCTTAGGTCAACTTACACTACTATTAGAGATTAATTTCCCTACACTACACTATCATTGAACATGGTTTATCTTTCTAATTTTATTAATGTAATGGAGAAAAATGATTCCTCATTTTTTTAATTTGCATTTTCCTGGTTATTAGTGAGTTTGGGCATATTTGCATGTTTCTGAGCTATCTGTATTTCTTCTAACCATTAACCATTTTTTTTTTTTTGAAACAGAGTCTCACTCTGTCGCCCAGGCTGGAGTGCAGTGGCACGATCTCACCTCACTGCAACCTCCGCCTCCTGGGTTCAAGTGATTCTCCTGCCTCAGCCTCCTGAGTAGCTGGGATTACAGGCATGTGTCACAACACCCGGCTAATTTTTGTAGTTTTAGTGGAGACGGAGTTTCACCATGTTGGTCAGGCTGGTCTCGAACTCCTGACCTCATGATCCATCCGCCTCGGCCTCCCAAAGTGCTGGGATTACAGGCATGAGCCACCGCGCCCAGCCACCATTAACCATTTTTAAATTTAATACAACAGATATCTTATAAAAAAGCAAAGCTGGCTGGTGTGGTGGCTCACGCCTGTAATCTCAGCACTTTGGGAGGTGGAGGCAGGCAGATCGCTTGAGGCCAGGAATTTGAGATCAGCCTGGCCAGCATGGTGAAACCCCATCTCTGCTAAAAATACAAAAAATTAGCCGGGTGTGGTGGCACACATCTATGGTCCCAGCTGCTTGGGAGGCTGAGCCACAAGAATCACTTGAAACCAGGAGGCAGAGATTGCAGCGAGCTGCTGAGATTGCACCAGCGCGCTCTAGCCTGGGTGACAGAGTGAGACTCTGTCTCAAAAAAAAAAAAAAAAAAAAAAAAAAAAGAAAAACTAGCTTTTGTTTTGGTTTTTAAATTACATATATGTAAATATATGTAATACCTAAACCCTTTTTTTTTTTTTTTTTTTTTTTTTTTTTGAGACGGAGTCTCACTCTGTCGCCCAGGCTGGAGTGCAAAGGCGCAATCTCGGCTCACTGCAACCTCCACCTCCTGGGTTCAAGCGATTCTCCTGCCTCAGCCTCCTGAGTCGCTGGGACTACAGGTGTATGTCACCACACCCAGCTACTTTTTTTGTATTTTTAGTAGAGATGGGGTTTCACCATGTTAGCCAGGATGGTCTCCATCTCCTAACCTCATGATCGGCCTGTCTTGGCTTCCCAAAGTGCTGGGATTACAGGAGTGAGCCACCGCGCCCGACCGTAATACCTAAACGTTCTTATTCAAAATAAAGCTAACAACTCTACTGACCACACCTGTCCCCATTACAATGTCTCTCTCCGGTAATCACTTAACAGGTGAATATGCATTATTAGACTTCAATATATGCCAAGGGATCCCAACTTGGAGCAATTTTGTCCCCCAGGACACAGTTGGCAATGTCTGTAGATAGTTTTGGCTGTCACTACTGGGGCCTGTGGGGACACTACTATTATCTAGTGGGTAAGATGCCAGGGATGCTGCTAAAAATCCTATAATGTGCAGGACAGTCACCCATGATAGAGTTCTCTAATCCATAATATGAAGAATGCCACTGTTGGGAACCTATGCTCTATGCTTTTAGATAGGTAACTATAACAATATTTTAGGTTGGGATTCTTTTACCATTAATGGTATCATTATACCATATGTGTCCTTACACAAGTTCTCTTTCCATTTTTAATGTCTTAAGAGATGTTCTCTGTTGATACATAGAGATCCACCTCAGTCTTTTTTAACTACTAAAGAATTCCAAGATATGGCTCTACCTGTTTACGAATCATCTGCTCCCTCACGGACACTGAGTGTGGAAGAATCACCTGGCTGGATGTCACTTCTTGTGCTCAAGGCTGTCTCCTCTGGAGCTGCTCCCATCTTTGCAGCCATCCTCTCCTATCTGTGTTTCAGACTGGGGTTTCCTGCTGCATGATCCCATCAGCCATCTCTCTTTCAAAATTCCTCACTGTTTCCAGGACCAGCGTTTCCAGGATCCCACAAGTACTCTTTACCGTTTTCCATCAAAATCCTGGTTTGTTGTTTATCTTTAGGTATTTTCTCTTCAACTTTTTCTCTTCCCTGGGAATTTGGGACAGGAAGATGAAGTCTGGCTCATCCCAACAGCCTTAATTGTAAGTCAGGACTTTTAAATTTTTTCATTTCTTAACACAGGAAATATATAGTGTATGTATTTTTAATTTAAAAATCAAAGATTATAAACAAGAACAGTTTTCTACAATTGATCAGTTAAAACTTATTTTTAAGACTGTCATGAAAAGCATCAACTAATCTAGTGAGCATCTAATATGATATAAAAATGAGTACATGAAAGTGATCATACCAGTCCTAAATTATTACAGCCATTCCTCTATTTATGTATCTTAATGGTGAGTCTCTTTCTCATGGTATCTATTCAGACATCATGGCATTCCTAGAAACTCTAAAAGCTGGCTTTCTGGGCTCAGATTCCATTTCCCACATTATCCAATATTTTTGCTGGGATCCCAAAAGACAGGACAACTCTTGATTTATGGTATATGGCTGTTTAGTTTCTTACCAAAAACTTTCAGGTGAGTATTACAAATAGCGGCAAAATCAACCACTCAAAAGCTTCCTGGTATAGTTAGCGCCCAGACATTGAAGGTAATCATGAAAAGCAGTTACGGAGCTCAAGAAGTTTTCCCTAGCACAGTCATTTTTCACTGAGCAGTGAGATGAAATTTAAAGACATCAGAAATATCTGGGGCCGGGCATGGTGGCTCATGCCTGTAAACCCAACACTTTCGGAGGCCAAGGTGGGAGGATCATTTGAGCCTAGGAGTTCCAGACCAGCTTGGGCAACACAGAGGCCCCATCTCTACAAAAAAAAAAATTCTTTTAATTAGCCAGACATGGTGGCTGGCACCTGTAATCCCAGCTACTTGGGAGGCTGAGGCAGAATGATTGCATGAGCCCATGAGTTGAAGCTGCAGTGAGCTATGGTCGTGCCACTACACTAGCCTGGGTGACAGAGCAGGACCCTGACTCAAAACCAAACAAACAACAACAACAAAAAGAAAACAAAAATGTCTCGAAGTGTTTTATTTTCTCTTCAAAAATAAATATTCTTTCTCCCCATTTCCCAAAAAAGAAAATTCTTCTATACCCGAAGACAGAATGAGTACTTTGAAGGAGCTCAAGAAACAATTTTTACTTCTTCCTATTCATCCAAGACTAATAATTAATAAAGATTTTTATTTTTTTTATTTTTTATTTTTTTGTGGATGCAGAGTCTCGCTCTGTCACCCAGGCTGGAGTACAGTGGCGCAATCTCGGCTCACTGCAATCTCTGCCTCCCAGGTGCAAACGATTCTTATGCCTCAGCCTCCCAAGTAGCTGGGACTACACGCGTGCACCACCAGAGCTAGTTAATTTTTTTTTGTATTTTTAGTAGAGACGGGGTTTCACCATGTTGATCAGGCTGCTCTCAAACTCCTGACCCTCAAATGATCCACCCACCTCAGCATCCCAAAATGCTGGGATTACAGGCATGAGCCACCGCACCTGGCCAAAGATATTTTAACTCAATAGTTAAAGACCCAAAGTGATTGTGCCATTCACTGAATTTACCTGCAACTCCTTAAGTAGGCCCAGCTACCAGGAACAGAAGTTCCTCTGTAGGGACTTAGTTTACAGAGCATAAGAGAACCACACTCAGATAAACACAGCAAGAGTAGCAGGATTGAAAAAGAGAAGGGTACCTGTATCTCAACTCCTACCTTCCCTGGAATTGAAGCCCATGTAAGGGGGAGAATCACAGCCCAAAATGTGAAAAAACATAAATGTATCGGGGGAGATCAAATTACCTACTAGTCGAAGAACGACCCACCTCCGGTGGCACTGTCATATACAGGGAGCCTGATATGCTACGCTGGGCCACCAGCTGAACCACATCAGATGAAAGCCCAAGCAAGCATGATGTCAGCAAGCTTACCAGCCTCATACTAGGACAACCACATAGACTCTAGTCTGTAAGAAGGCTCATTTCAGCTGGATGTGGTGGCTCATGCCTGTAATCCCAGCACTTTGGGAGGCTAAGGTGGGTGGATCACCTGAGGTCAGCAGTTTGAGACCAGCCTGGCCAACATGGCAAAACCTCATCTCTACTAAAAATATAAAAATTAGCTGGGTGTGGTGGCACACGCTTGCAATCCTAGCTACTCGGGAGGCTGAGGGAGGAGAATCACTGGAACTCAGGAGGCGGAGGTTGCATGAGCCGAGATCATGCCACTGCACTCCAGCCTGGGAGACAGAGCAAGACTTCATCTCAAAAAAAAAAAGACCGCTCATTTCATCTCACAGAGATTTCAGGAAGAATTAGTCCTTTAATTTTTGGAAATAAATTTGTGACAAGATGTATTATAAAGATGGGTTAAAGACACCCTACCTGGCAGCAACAATAGGCAAGGAAAAAAATGAATGGTTGAATGAAGGGCTATAATCCACTTGTCTTTTATTTCAAAATCTAACTTTTCTCCAAGTCCAAACGTCTGGCTGGCTTAGGAAAGAACACTTAGTGCAGCTGTTGGCATGCCTCTTTTGTGTAAAAGAGTAAACAAATAAATTCAAATAAAAAGAAACATCTGGACAGCACAAGGTAGAAAAACCCTACCTTATAGGAGGTGGCGGCTGGCTCTCTGAAGAGAAAAGACTAGAGAAAAAAAAAAAAATCTGCCCTACTGCAAGAAAAACTGTATAGAATAAAAAGATCAGAAAAAATGAATTTCCAAGTATTATTGCCAACACTCAAAGTCATCAAAACATATTTCCCAAAACATTAGTTCCTAATTCCACTTAAACAGTACTTGCCTCTGTTTTCCACTCTCTTCTCTAACTATTTGATGTTCCACCCATCATATCCCTTTAACATTAACTAAATCGTGAACACTTCCTTTCTTTTCCCTGATCCACTCAAAAATTTATTACAGGTATACTTTATTACAGCAAGGTATAAAAAGATGATAAATCACAGTCCTCTACCTCTCCAGGAGTTTGGTCTGGTATGAAAGACAGACTTATACACCAACTGCAATTAACAGTAATAAAGGCTGGGTGTGGTGGTTCATGCCTGTAAACTTGGCACTTTGGGAGGTCAAGGCGGGCAGATCACTTGAGGTCAGTAGTTTGAAACCAGCCTGGCCGACATGGTGAAACACTGTCTCTACTGAAAATACAAAAAAATCAGCTGGACATGGTGGTGCATGCCTGTAATCCCAGCTACTCGGGAGGCTGAGGCATAACAATCACTTGAACCTGGCAGGTGGAGCTTGCAGTGAGCCGAGATCAGGCTGCTGCACTCCAGCCTGGGCGACAGAGTGAGACTCCATCTCATTCATAAATAAATAAATAAATAAATAAATAAATAAATAAATAAATAAATGTAATACAAAATAATATGTACAAATGGTTTCACAAAGAATTGGCTATTGAACAATAAAACTGGATTTCTAATAAATGAAAAAAGTGAGAGAGAACTAACAGAGAAAGAGTACATTCGAAATGGTGGAAACGTGAAAGGTGCCAGTCTATTTAGAAATCTGTGAGATGGCTTGAAAATAAAATATATGAAAAGTGACTGATGGGAAAGGATGGTAGAAGAAAAATCAGTAGGAACTTGAATGGATCTTGAATGTCACGGTAAAATGTTTGGATTTTGGGAAGTCTGTGATTCTCAATGTTTATCTCCTATGGAAAGAAAATAACATCCACAGGAGGCAAGCTATGCTGCATCATTAATAGCAGCTTACTATATATTACTGCAGTTGAGTCATTCAAGCAATTAGCTGTAACACTTTCCTTTCTCTCCCAGTAACCTCAGATGAAGGTTAGGACATAGTGCTATCAATAATGAAAACCTCCTTTATTTTCCTCTGTTATCCAACCAAACTTTTACCATAATATAGGATACACAACATAGTATACAAGATGCAAACACGCATTCTGCTAATTCCTTCCCACATTTGTTTTTTAAGTAACTTTCAAGAAACACCCTTGGCCATTCTAACTGCAGGTAAGATGGACTAAGCATGCACCACCCCAACTATCCCACTGAACTCAACTATGAAACCTCAAGAGAATGCATGAATCAAGTATTTATAGACTTGGAAAAGCTAACAGTAGCAGGCAGATCAAGGAAGAAAAGAATTCAAATTACTATAAACAATTGGTGAGTTTTATCATTTTCTTTTCCTCCCATGATCTCCCTGTCCGACCTTGGAAAAGCCTGAAATGCAAAGTAGGCATGGGGACACTGATGGAGAGAACTCCAGGAGAAGCCTTATTCATCTCACTCAAAAGGCAGAAAAGGGAGCTCCTGATACTTACAACATTATGGAAATCTCCATTCCCATATTTTTTTTTTCTTTTGCTCTATTCTTTTTTGCCCCAACCCCCAAGTAATTTTGTGGCTGTGGTGCCAGACACAGGTGCCAGCAAGAGCCAAAACAATGAGAGAAGAAACATTCTTCTGCAATCAGTGAAACTGCCAGTCTCAAGAGGGCAGGTAAAACCCCAAAGTTTTTTCTACTCTCTCTGTGCTCTTTACACGTCCTGGACACAAACACAAAATTTGAACAGCAGAGCAAGGTAACTAAAACCTCAGATTTCTAAGTAAGAAGACTGCAAAGTAAAGGCCTAAAGAACCAGAATGGGAGAAGCTAGCATGGAGAAGTGACACAATAAAGTTGTTTATGAACTTCTGAGCTCACCCCTAGGTTGGGCATATATGGATGTAATCCTAATAAGTATACCAAAGAATTTAAACACTGAACTAACCACAGACCCCAGACTGATGAGTTGTTGACACATATGTGGGGTGGATCTGTATAGCAGTACAAAGACCCACAGCCCACAGGAAAAAAAAAAAAAAAAAAAAACTGGAATGTGCACTCTGAAGCTAACCAAGTTAATTGCTACTGAAACAAAAATATTAACATCCTAAAAAGATATGAACTAAATTCAGAGGATTATGTCTCATAACATCATACTCAAAATATCTAAAATTAACCCAAGAACCAGGTAAATCTCTTATAGGGAAGGAAAAATCAAATACCAAGACCAAAGTAACAAAAATGTTGAAATTATCTCGCGAAGATTTTAAGGAAGTTATTATTAAAGTTTTCCAGCAAGCAATTATGAACACTCTTGAAACAAATGGAAAATTTGAAAGCATCAGAAAAGAAACAGAATTTATAAAAAGAAACCAATGGAAATTTTTAAACTAAAATATGCAATAATCAAATTAAAAAAACATACTGGATGGGCTCAAGAGTAGACTACAGATGACAAAGGAAAGAGTCAATAAATCTGAAGACTGATCAACAGAAATTATACAATCTGAAACAAGAGAGAAAAAAAAGACTAGAAAAAATTAACAAGAGACTATGGAACAATACTTAAAGGTCTAACATACATGTCTACCAGAGAAAAGAAGAAAAAAAAATTTTCTCAGCACCATGCTGAGAAAATATTTTTTTAAATAAGGACTGAAAACTTCCCAAGTTTGGTAAAAGACATAAACCTAAATATTCAAGGTCAGTGAATTTCAAACAGGGTAACAAAAAGAAATCAGAAAACATAATCAAACCACCGAAAATTAAAGACAAAATTCCTGAAAGTAAACAAAGAAAAACAACACATGAACTATAAAGGAATGACACTCAAACAACTATGGATTTCACATCAGAAGCCGCAAAGACCAGAAGGAAGTGACACAATGCTTTTCAAGCGCTGTAAAGAAAGAACTGTCAACTCAGTACTCTATATTCAGTGCAAACATCCTCTAAGAATGAAGATGAAATAAAGACATTTTTCTTTCTTTTTTTTTTTTTTGAGATGGAGTTTTGCTCTGTCTCCCAGGCTGGAGTGCAGTGGTGTGATCTTGGCTCACTGCAACCTCTACTGCCCCGGTTCAAGCGATTCTCCTGCCTCAGCCTCCCAAGTAGCTGGGATTATAGGCACCTACCACCGCGCCTGGCTAATTTTTTTGTAGTTTTAGTGGAGACAGAGTTTCACCATCTTGGCCAGGCTGGTCTTGAACTCCTGACCTTGTGATCCATCCGCTTCGGCCTCCCAAAGTGCTGCGATTACAGGCGTGAGCCACTGCACCCAGCCAAGACATTTTCAAATAAAGGAAAACTAAGAGCATTAGTTGCTAGCAGATCAGCTCTAAAACTACTTAAGGAAGTTCTTCAGACAGAAGGAAAATAACATTAGAAGGAAATTTGGAACATAAGGAATGAAGGAAGAGCAACAGAAATGATAACACTGTCTTAGAAATATGTTTAACTGTTGAAAGCAAAAATTTTAACATTGTCTGATGGGGTTTTCAATGCATGCAGATATAACATGTAAGAAAACCATAACATAAGAAGAGAATGTAGATACCTGCATGATGGTAAGACTGACATATTCCAATTAAGGTGGTAAAATATGAATTTTCAACAGACTATAGGAAGTTAACTATGTATATTATAATCAATAAAGTATTAATTTGAAGAAAAACTACACGAGATAGTCATAAACACAATAAATTTCAAAGGAATACTTTTAAAAAGTTCAAATAACACAAAAGACGACACAAAGAGTGAAACAGTGGAAAAGAACTAGAAAAACGAAATAATAAAACAGTAGCCCAAAACCCAAACATTTCAATAACTACATTAAACATAAAAGTGGCCAGGTGTGGTGGTTCACGCCTTAATCCCAACACTTTGGGAGGCAGAAATGAGAGGAATGCTTGAGCCCAGTTCAAGACCAGCCTGGACAACATAGGGAGACCACGACTCCACGAAAGAAAATTAGCTAGAGGTGTGTCCCCAGTTACTCAGGAGGCGGAGGTGAAAGGATCACTTGGGCCCAGGAGGCTGAGGCTGCAGTGGGTCATGATCGCACCACTGCACTCCAGCCTGGATGACAGCGTGAGACCCTGTCTCAAAAAAAAAAAAAAAAAAAAATTAAAGAAGGCCGGGCGTGGTGGCTCAAGCCTGTAATCCCAGCACTTAGGGAGGCCAAGGCAGGCGGATCACGAGGTCAGGAGATCGCGACCATCCTGGCTAACACGGTGAAACCCCATCTCTACTAAAAATACAAAAAATTAGCTAGGCGTGGTGGTGGGCTCCCGTAGTCCCAGCTACTCAGGAGGCTGAGGCAGGAGAATGGCGTGAACTCCAGAGGCGGAGCTTGCAGTGAGCCGAGATCGCGCCACTGTACTCCAGCCTGGGAGACAGAGCAAGACTCTGTCTCGAAAAAATAAATAAATAAATAAATAAATAAATAAATAAATAAATAAAAGGCTTAAACATACAAACTAAAAGAGATTGTCAAAATGTGACTCAAGTATATGCTGTATACAAGAGATTCACATCAAATATAATGATATATGTAGTTTAAAGGTAAAATGATGGGAAAAAATACAATGCAAACATCAAGCAAATGAAGGCTGGAATGCCTAGGTTAGTATCAGAAAAAGTAGGCTTCAGAGCAAAGAAATTTACAAGGGATAGAGAAGAACATTACCTAATAGTAACAGGGTCAATTCACCAAAAAGATACAATAATCTTAATGTATATGTTCCTAACGACAGTACTTCATAAAGCAAAAACTGGCAGAACTGAGAGGAGAAATAGACAATAACCCAGTCATTGTTGGAAACATCAAGACTCTCAAAAGAAAGACAAGTAGTAGAAAATCGGCATGGATATAGAGGAACTGGACAATACCACAAACCAGCTGTATCTCATTGACATTTATACACTACTGAAATCTAACAACAGAAGACACAATCTTTACAAGTGCACATGAAACATGCACCAAAACAGGTCATACCTGGATCAGAAAACGAACTTAACCCACTGAAAAGAACTATAATAATACAAAATATGATCTCTGAACAAGGAGAATTAGTATTAGAAGTAAATAACAGAAAGACAGTAGAAAAATCTCCAAATGCTTGGAAATTAAACAATTTTAAATAACCTATGGGCAAAAAAAGGAAGTCTCAGAAAACATTCTTAACAAAAATGAAAACACGATATATAAAAAAATTATTAGATGCACTTAGAGTGCTTAGAGAGAAAATTATAGTATTAAATATTATATAAGAAGATATATCTCAAATAATAATCTAAGCTCCTACCTTACAAACCAGAAAAAGAAAAGCAAAATAAACCTAAAGTAGAAGAAGAACACAACAGAGGAGATATCAATAATTTTTAAAAGAGAAAATAGAGAAAAAAAGACATCAATCCAACCTAAGCTATTTTAAAGCATCAATAAAACTGATAAATCACTAAAAAGACTAAGAAGAAAAAATGACATCCAAAATAAGAAAGGAAAGAGGTTATCACTATGAACTATGCAGATATTAAAAGGATAATAAAAGGTTTCTAAGAATAATCCTATGTGCATAAATTGGACAATTCAGATGAAATGAACCAATTCCTCAAAAATGGCAAAACACAAAGCTAACAAAAACCCACTCAAAATAAGATAGATAACCTGAATACTCCAATAACTATTAAAGAACTTGAATACATCATTTAAAACCTTCTGAAGAAGAAATCTCCAGGCCCAGTTGGTTTCACTGGAGAATTCTAAACAATTTTATAGGCCAGGTGCAGTGGCTCACACCTTTGTCCCAAAATCCCAGCACTTTGGGAGGCCAAGGCGGGTGGATCACCTGAGGTTGGGAGTTTGAGACCAGCCTGACCAACACGGAGAAATCCCGTCTCTACTAAAAATACAAAAATTAGCCAGGCGTGGTGGTGCACGTTTATATAACCCCAGCTACTCAAGAGGCTGAGGCAGGAGAATTGCTGGAACCCGGGAGGTGGAGGTTGCAGTGAGCTGAGATCACATCATTGCACTCCAGCCTGGGCAACAAGAATGAAACTCCGTCTCAAAAAAAAAAAAAAAAAACAATTTTATACACTCTCACTCAGAAGAAACATTTCCCAATTCATTTTGTAAGGACAATATTATGCTAATACCAAAGACAGTACACAAAAAGAAAACTGCAGACCAATGTCCCTCCCTCATAATAATGATGTAAAAAATCCTTAACAAAAAATTAAGAAGTCCAATCCAGCAATGTATAAAAAAGAATACACCACAACCAAAATGCAAAACTAGCTTTATACTAAAAAAAATCAATCGCTCAGTGTAAAATAGCATATTACAATCAAAAGGAAAAAAAACCCACATGATCATATCAATTGATTCAGGAAAAGCATAAGACAAAATTCAACATTCATTGGCAAATTAGGAGTAGACAAGATCTTCCTCAACCCGATAAAAAGGAACCACAAAAAACCCACAGCTAATACCATACTTAATTCTGAATGACTGAACACTTTTCCACTAAGATTGGGAATAAGGCAAGAATGTGCACCATTACTACTGCTCTTCCACTTCATACTGGAATTCCTAACTAGAGCAACAGAAAAAAATAAAATAAAAGACATACAGATTATAAAGAAAAAAAAATCGAACTGTCACTGTTCACAGACAACATGATTATCTACATAGACAACCCCAAGGAACCTATGAAAATACTCCTAGAACTAATGAGTTTAGCAAGATCACAGGATGCAAGGTCAACACTCAAACATTAATCATACTTCTACTACTAGCAATGTACAACTGGAAACCAAAATTTTTTAAACGATAACGGAGTCTCACTCTGTCACCCAGGCTGGAGTGCAGTGGTGCAATCTCTGCTCACTGCAAGCTCCGCCTCCTGGGTTCATGCCATTCTGCTGCCTCAGCCTCCAGAGTAGCTGGGACTACAGGCGCCTGCCATCATGCCCGGCTAATTTTTTGTGTTTTTAGTAGAGACAGGGTTTCACCATGTTAGCCAGGATGGTCTCGATCTCCTGACCTCGTGATCCACCCGCCTCAGCCTCCCAAAGTGCTGGGATTACAGGCGTGAGCCACCGCGCCTGGCCTAAACAATAATTTTTTTAAAGAGACAGAGTCTCACTCTGTCGCCCAGGCTGGAATGTAGTGTTGTGATCATAACTCATTGCAGCCTTAAACTCCTGGGCTCAAGCAATTCTCCCCCTCAGCCTCCAGAGTAGCTAGGACTACAGGTATGTGCCCCTACACCCTACTATTTTTTTGTTTGTTTGTAGAGGCAGGGTCTGGCTATGTTGCCCAGGCTGGTCTCAAACTCCTGGCTCAAATGATCCTCCCACCTCAGCTTCCCAAAGTGCTAGGAATACAGATGCAAGCCACCACGCCTGGCCAAACAAAACAATTTTAAGAGTCTCCAAAAAAAAAAATTATACTTAGGTTAAAAATCTAACAAAATATGTACAAGCTGGGTATGGTGGCATGTACCTACAGTTGGGAGCTATCTGGGATGCTGTGGTGGGAGGATCACTTGAGCCCAGGAGTTTGAGGCCAGCCTGGGCAACACAGTAAGACCCTGTCTACAAAAAAACAAACAAAACAAAGCATGTGCAGGATCTGCCTATTGAAAACTATGAAATGCTAATGAAAGAAATCAAAGCAGACCTAAACAGGCTAGGCATGGTGGCTCACACCTGTAATCCGAAAGCAAGAGAACTGCTTGAGCACAGGAGTTTAGGACCAGCCTTGACAATATAGGGAGACCCTGTCTCTACAAAAAAATTAAAAACCTAGCTGGGAATGGTGGCACAAGCCTGTAATCCCAGCTACTCAGGAGGCTGAGGTGGGAGGTTTGAGCCCAGGTGCTCAAGCCTGCAGTGAGCTATGATCACACAACTGCACTCCAGCCTGGGCAACAGAACAAGACCCTGTCTAAGAATACCACCACCAACAAAGAAAACCTAAATAAATTAAGAGACATGCCATGTTCATGGATTGGAAGACTCAACACAGTGAAAAATGTCAATTCTTCCCAAACTGATGTAGATTCAACAAAATTCTAATCAAAATCTCAGTAGGATTTTTTTTGTGTGTGTACATAAACATAAGCTGATTCTAAAATGTATATGAAAAGGCAAATGAACCAGAATAGCTGAAGCAGTTTTGGAAAAATGGGGGGAAAAAAGAAAGGTGGAGGAATCCAATTTTAACACTATGTAGTACTGACAAGGGAATAGACACAGATGAATGAAAAAGAACAGAGTCAAGAAACCCATCCAAATATCACCCCATTTGATTTTTGACAGAGGTGCAAAAGTAATTGTATTAGTCTGGGTTCTCTAAAGGGACTGAACTAACAGTATAGATGTACATATGAAGGGGAGTTTATTAAGGAGTATTGACTCACATGATCACACGGTGAAGTACCACAATAGGCCATCTGCAAGCTAAGAGCAGGGAAGCCAGTCTGAGTCGCAAAACCTCAAATGTAGGAAAGCCGACAGTACAGCCTTCAGTCTGTGGCTGAAGGCCTGACAGCCCCTGGCAAACCACTTAAGTCCAAGAGTCCAAAGGCTGAAGAACTTGGAGTCTGATGTTCGAGGGCAGGAAGCATCCAGCACAAGAGAAAGATGAAGGCCGGAAGACTCAGCAAGTCAAGTCCTTCCACACTCTTCTGCCTGCTTCATTCTAGCCACGCTGGCAGCTGATTAGATGGTGCCCACCTAGACTGGGGGTGGGTCTGCCTCTCTCAGTCCACTGACTCAAATGTTAACCTCCTTTGGTAACACCCTTGCAGACACACAATACTTTGCATCCTTCAATCCAATCAAGCTGACACTCAATATTAACCATCACAATAGAGAAATACTATTTTCAATGAATGGTGTTGAAATAATTCAACATCTATATGCAAAAAAACAAAAAAACCGACTGCAAATCTTACAGAGAATTAACTCAAAATGGATCACATATCTAACGATAAAGGGCAAAACCACAAAAATCTTGAAGAAAATCTCCGTGGCCTGAAGTTAGGTAAAGAGTTCTTAGACATGACAGTAAAACACAATCTATAGATGAAAAAAGTGATCAGCTGACTTTATCAAAATTAAAAACAAGTGATCTGCAGCAGACACTGTCAAGAGGACAAAAAATACAACCTACCAACTGAAAGAAACTATTTGCCAATCATACATCCAACAAAGGACCTGTATTCAGAATACATAAAGAACACTCTAAACTCAACAACAGAAAAACAAACAAATGATTAAAAAACAGGCAAAGCTTATTCACTGAAAAGGATACATGGTTGGCAAATAAGCACATGAGAAGAAGGTCATCATCACTAACCATAGCCAAATGCAAATTAAAACCACAATGAGATACTACTTCCATACCATATGAGAGTGGTTAAAATGAGGCCGGGCATGGTGGCTTATGCCTATAATCCCAGCACTTTGGGAGGCTGAGGCAGGTGAATCACGAGGTCAGGAGTTCAAGACCAGCCTGGCCAACATGGTGAAACCCTGTCTCTACTAAAAATACAAAAAATTACCTGGGCATAGTGACAGGTACCTGTAATCCCAGCTACAGCTACTCAGGACGCTGAGGCAGGAGAATCACTTGAATCCGGGAGGTGGAGGTCGCAGTGAGCCGAGATCGTGCCACTACACTCTAGCCCAGGTGACAGACAGAGTGAGACTCTGTCTCAAAAAAAAAAAATATTGACAAGACTGCTGAAGAGGATGAAGAACCACTACAACTCTCATTGTATTCTGGTATAGCAACTCTGGAAAAGTCTAGCAGTTTCTTATACTTACCATATGACCAGCAATCCCACTCCTAGATATTTATACTAGAGAAACAGAATCCGTACACAAATGTTTACAACAGTTCTATTCATAATTGTCAAAAGCTGGAAACAACTCAAATGTCCTTCAACAGGTAAATGGATTTAAAAAACCTGTGCATCCACACCATGCAGTACTACTCGGTAACAAAAAAGGAACAATCTATTGATACACACAACAGATTGGATGAATCACAAAAACATATTCTGAGTGAAAGTAGCCAGTCTCAAAAGGTTACACGCTGTGTGGAAATGACAATGCTATAGTGATGGGAAACACATCAGTAGTTGCCAGTGTCAGGGTGGAAAAGGATGTGACACTAATGGGATACACAAAGGAGTCTGAGGGGTAATGGAACTACTATGCATTCTGATTGTGCTAGTAGTGACATAATCTACACATGTGCTGATATCCACAGAAGGGTATGAAAGATGGGTATCCTATTACTATGGGATAATTTTTAAAAATTTAACAAACAAACACAACTAGATATAGGTGAACATTGTGAACAACAATGCAGGCCTCCTGTTTAAGAGTACATTAGGCCTATCTAACTTTCTGGAAATTACCAAGCTCTATTCTGCCCTAGTACTGTCCTCTCTCAGCTTCATCTAACTCTTGTCACCCCCTTCAGGTCTCTGCCAAAATGTGAATTCCTCAAAAAAGCTTTCCCTGACTCCTCAGGCTGGTTCAGATCGTCCTGTTCCACACTTACAAAACACCCTATAATTTTTCATTACACTAATATCATAACTGTACGTAGTTATAAAATGTCTGCTTCTTCCACTGAACTGGAAGCCACAAGAGTGCAGGAACCACAATTGCCTAGTTCAAAAGATGTGGAGCATCTTCACATAACAAGTGCTCAACCAGTATTTGTTAAAGGTTGAGTATCTGTCACTGCCTACAACCCCATACAATGAACACAAGCTAATATAATAAAATACTGAAAAGGCATAAGTTTTTTCCAACACTTTAAAACAATGTATAAAAAAAAAAAAGCGTACTAGGTAAAAATTGATAATGTGGAACCATCGCCACTACCCGTTTCCAGAACTTTTCATCCTGCAAAACAATGTGAATGTGCTTAATGTTACTGAACTGTATGCTTAAAAATGTGTGAAATAAAATTGTAAATAAAACTGCAAGCTCTCCAGATGAGATGCACTCCCTGTGGCTAATATACCCACATTTAGATAATGGGTCCAAGCGGCCATAAAAGAGTGAGGGAAGAGTGGTCACCACCCTTCGTTCTTGGAAATCACGGCTCTTGACAAACATCTGTTCTTAAGCCAGAACAGTTCCTGTGACTGGGGCCAAGAAGAATTGCAGCAGAAACCTCCCCTGCACCAGCCTTTGGAAGGAACATCTGACAGAGACACTTCTGGCACCAGATTAGGGTTCAGTCTGAACTGAACAAGCCTGAATCCTTCGTTTGCACAGACCTCACAGAGAATGAGGGCATGAACTTTCCCTACTTAAGCCAAGCCCCTTTTTTTTTGCTCTTTAGAGCAACATTTTCACTAGTGCAAACTGTGCCTCCCCAGTCTGCAGGTTTTTTCTATAGAAAATAAAGCTCTCCATTTTTTTTTGAGATCTCCATTTTTTGAGATCTCCACAGATCTCATCATCTTTTGTTAACAAATGGTTAAAATGGTAAACTTTTATGTTATGTATACTTTACCACAATTGAAAATAAATTACTTTTTTAAATGTAAAAAAAAGATACATGGAAACACTTCTTATTGAAAAGAAAAATTACACGAAACCTTCACAAATAGGTTGTGTAATTTTGAAACCAAATTTCCCTATCACATGTAGGGCATCCCAGCTGAGTTTCATCAGTGCAGACTGAAGATCTATAACATTTAATTAATACAGTCCACGGAAGACACTTTGCTATATTTAATTATAAAGTCCCCTTTACAAAAATACCTATTATCCATTTGAGGAATATACTATAGACCTGGAAACTAAACTAATCAATCACTGATTTACAGGAAGACTTGCAATCAACTAAACACTCACTTGTTTACAAAATAAGACATTTTCAAATACTACTTATAAGCAGTTGTACCTCAACTTAACACCTTCTACAAACTCTCCATTGGATACACCACACCCTGTCCCCACACCTCGAGAGTGCTTTTCAGTGCATCTAATTAAATAAATGAATGCCTGAAGATAGCAACAATGAATTTATATCTATTTATCTGAGCTAGAACCTCCTTTCCTTTGTACAGGTTCCAATTCAGATGAGTAACTCAGATATAAATCCACCATTGCCATCTCCAGACAGCATTCTATCTTCCTAAAAGATGCCTACTAAACTTTTCCCTTTGCTACTCCAACTTGGCAGCTGCCACTGAGCAGCAGCAGGAACAAGCAGCAAAGGAAGCAATCCCAAGTGGCGTCAGTGACTGGCTATAGCCAGAGTGCCAGAGCCAGCAAAACAATGCCTCGACTTGCTAAGTAGGGCAAGTCAGGTATCAAGTGGGTAACTTGGATAAATTGATGCTTGAAATTGAGCAAAAACACAATTTTGAGATCTGACATTTTTCTCTGGTTTTTGTGGACTTCAATAAATTTAGCACAAAAAAAAGGACGGCACAGTGAGTTCATATTTCAAAAGCTCTCTCTACTTCGAATGTACAACAATGACAATAAAACCCAAAAAAGAAAACTAAGAAAACAGGCAAGCAAAAATAAATGGTAAACATTTCACAAACTCAAAACAGGAGAAAAACGCATAACAATGCTAACCACTGGCTGGTTCCTCAGAAGCAGGAAGTGCCAAATGCAAAGTACAGATGGCGAGAATGTTCTGAGAAGACTTGAGAAGAGAGCCAGAGCCACTGGCGAAAACCAGGCCAAAGAGGAACTGCCCTCGGCCCGAAGAGGAGGCCACTAAGTATTGTCTGCAACTACAGCTTACTACAACTCCTGGAGACTGTGGACCTAGGGAGGCAGAACCACAGCTTCAGGGTCAAAATCTGAAGGAGCTGCTGGGACTAATCTGCCATGTGTCCAGACTATCACCATAAGACCTGGATGTAGATTAGGAATTCAAAATGCCAGGGGGTGGGCACCCACAAAACTACTGGTCAGGGAGAAGGTGGGAGGCAGCAATGGCCGGGATGAGAGAGAAACTAGGAAAGAGAGGAAGAGGAAGGTCAAGGAAGCAAAGGGAAGGGAGAAGACGAAGGATGAAGAGCAACAAACATTTTTAACTTTCACCAGAA
Organism: Symphalangus syndactylus; assembly: GCF_028878055.3. Taxonomy (NCBI): domain Eukaryota; kingdom Metazoa; phylum Chordata; class Mammalia; order Primates; family Hylobatidae; genus Symphalangus; species Symphalangus syndactylus. The sequence continues at coordinate 20,196,795 of NC_072437.2, forward strand.
AAAAGAGCCTATGAACTAAAATTCCAAAACAGAGTAAGAAAGCATTCGCTAACAAAACTTCAGAAACTGAAACAGTTCACATCAGATAAACTGCCCCAGATGAAATTAATTTTATCAGTCTAAAAGATTAAAAGATTCACTAGAAGATTTTAAAAGACTTTGCTAAAGAAGCAATAACAAAGTGAAGAGAGGTAACTAGATTCCAAAATTATTTATGAAAAGGACTTGCTCATAAATTGGAAATGAGAAATGAAAGAAAGAATGATGGTGAACATAAATTCCTACATCTTGTGCTTCTGCAATAGGATTCAGATACAAGAAGCCCGAAGGATCAAAGTTCAGTTTGGGTAATGCTGGGTTTGAGGTAGTTGTAAAACATTCAACTAGAGACGTCACAGAGAGAGAGAAAACAGAGTTGGAGCCTAGAGTTGATTAAAACCACAGAAATAGAAGTGGAAGAGAATGCGATCTTTCAGGGTAAGGGTAGAGAAAGTACAAAAAATAAAACAATTTTAAGAAGAGCCCACCAATCAAACCTTGCATGATTCCTGTAGAGGGGATACAGAGGAGGGCCACAGAAGTAGAAAGAAAACTAGGAGATTAAAATGGCACCAAAGCCAGAGGATGAGAGTGTCTGAAAAAGGGTAATAGTGTTCAAAGCTTCTGGGAAGTCAAACAGAAGAGGACTGAAAAATGTCCACTGGACTTAACATGAGAAAACTGGTGGTCACACTAGCAAGAACTGTGAGTAGAGTACTGAAGACAGAAGCAGACTGGAGTGGCTCAGGGCCTTTGCGCACATGGTCTTGTCTGCCTAGCTGGCTGACTCCTTCTCATCCATCAGTCTCAGCTTACATTTTATCCCTCAGCGAGACTTTCCCTGAGCACCCTATTAGTGAAGGGAACCATGATTCTCTCTCAACAACTTGTTTCCTTCATAACACTTATCACAATTTGTAATTACTTATGTTTTATTTCTCTATAACCATCTCTAAAGCAGCAATCCTATCACTTCCAGTCACTCTTCTAGTCCCAGTACCTATCATAGTACCCAGCCTCCAACAAGCGCTAATAAAAACTCTGCCTTCAAAGTAATAAACTTCACTTCGTTTTGTGGGGGGAGGGGACTTTTCCTCATACTTAGTATGAGAAGCAACATGCACAGTGGAAAGAGTACAACTCAGAAGTTACACATAATTCGAATCTCAGCTCCACTACTTACTAGCCCAGTGATCTTTGGCAACCCGAAGATTGGCTTTATACTTGAAGCCCCAATTTTCTCAATTTAAAACAGCAACAATAATTCAATCCTTATGTAATTATGTGCTTTTCTAGTACACCATAGATTCTGAATGAATGAGAGGCATTATTTGGAATAATCATGTCCTTTCCCTCCACTCAGGAGTCTGAATGAGTGAGACTGTAAAAATGAGTTAAGTCATGGCCTTAGAAACACTGGAACATCAGAATAAGTTAAACTGTATATCAAATCTTTTTTTTTTTTTTTTTGACGGAGTCTAGCTCTGTCGCCCAGGCTGGAATGCAGTGGCGCAATCTCGGCTCACTGCAAGCTCTGCTTCCCGGGTTCACGCCATTCTCCTGCCTCAGCCTCCCGAGTAGCTGGGACTACAGGTGCCTGCCACCATGCCCGGCTAATTTTTTGTATTTTTAGTAGAGACGGGGTTTCACCATGTTAGCCAGGATGGTCTCGATCTCCTGACCTCATGATCTGCCCGCCTCGGCCTCCCAAAGTGCTGGGATTACAGGCGTGAGCCACCATGCCCGGCCCTCAAATCTTTTATTAAATGTATGCTTTTTCAGTAAGATAGGACTTCCAATCCTTCCCAAATAGCTGCTTAGAGAAAAATAAATCCATGATTAGGTACTTTTTCATATCAGCGGGTACTAATTACATTGAAATACATAAGTTCCCTTTAAAACCATGTTCTTTAAGTTTACCAGAAATTATAAAATAAACAAAACCAAAAAGATATATTAATACAATATTTCACTTTTTTCTTAATTTAAAATTTTAGTATAAGTAAAAAGTAACTTCAGTATGTTATTAACAAAAAATTCAGAAAGTCTTAAGACATCTCAATGTTTTATAAAAGAAAATATCCACAAGTCACTTCCCATAGATTAAAAAAAGCTGGATGGTTTTATTGAATTTAAATAACGAGGTACATGAACATACAAATGAATAAGTCATACATGAAGATACTGATATAAATCCTGCCCAAATATAATTTTTGCCTGACTGCTAAATAAAGTCATAGTCCATCTTGACTGGAATGACTAGTTTACCTTTAACTCCAGGTGGCTTAAACTATCAGTCCTTTAAGAAGCTTTACCAGTTTTTGACAATTTAACCTGCTGAGCTCACAGCACCCATGGGAGGGTCTTGGTTGCAAGTTTTACTTCTGATGCTGCTGACCACTAATACTGACTCCACTGATAATGGATTTCAATAACAGCCATCCACAGGTTAACACTGAGTATTACCCATAACACTGCTTTAATTAAGTTAATACATGAAGGTCACAGTTTGGCAGAAAGTTTTATTAAATTTGGCAGTGCTCACAATAATTAAAAAAAATAGTGTTCATCTGTACAATAACTCTATAAATTTGCCTAGAGATATAATCCAGTTTGCTCATGGATTTATGATGCATTTAAATTTATTTTCTAAAAGGAATTCAATTTATTAGTTCCATTCCCCCAAAATACGTACATTTCTAGCATTTCTAATAGATAGTTTCCCAACAGATAACTCCAACCATGCTGGGCACAGAATGGGTCTGTCTACTTGGCACAAAGAGACCCCCCACTAGAGCAAAGGAGGTTTCCACCCCCACCCCCAATTTAAATTGAAGCATTTTGATGGTGGAAAAGATTCATGCTTTGATTTGTCCATAGTTCATGTGTTAAATACTAATTTGTCTATGAAATACTGGAATTATTTTTTCATCTTGAAAAGTAAAGACATATAAATTTCACTTCTAAACCCAAACCCTTTATGCATAGAAAACAAGCCAGAGAATATTTACAACAAATATATGAAAGGGCAAAGCAAATATAGGTTTAAATGACTCTGTTAAAAAAAAAAGATACTGTACTTTAAAACACAAATCACAGCACAGTTGACACAATTTTCTATTTTTATACCTATAAGGTAATCTGAGATTATTTTATAGAAAAGCAAACAATGGCTGAATTCAGCTCATATACATATTGAATTTAGCAATGATTGTGTTTTTTAAATACACAACCTGACAGGCACTATGGTAGATAATAATGAATCAGCATGGGAGCCATTTAACATACTTCTTGATTAACTCATTGCCTGTCCAATTCGTACACAGACATGCTTACATGTCATAATCGTCATAATTCCCATCATCCCCACCACTAACATTACAGCGCCTTGATTAGTCCACAACTCCCAGACGAGCCATTGCTAATGCTAAATAATTGTCTTCAGCCTCCTGCTACTATTCTGCAGGATCTCCAATTAAATATAATATTAATGTGAACAAATACCTATCAGGAATCCCATCCTATTCCATTTTACCCAAAAATGCAGAGAAAATAATTTAGCCAAGCCAAAGATAATCAAAACATTTAAAATTGATACAGTATACTGTTTCTGCAAAATAAGTTTTTCCAAAGACAATAAAAGCAAAAAAGAAAAGGAAAAGAAATGTCTACACATCTTAAATGCTTTCTTCTCCTGGTTAGTTCTTTAATGAAAAGTCTATTGTTTTAAATTTGCATAGTAGATACATTGTATTCTTAATCTAAAAAGATTTCTGAAGGATAAGTTTTATAAGAAAAGTGAGCAATAGCAAGTTTTAAAGCCATTATGCCATTTTTTAAACCCTTTGATTACCTAATTACCAGACTCCCAGATTCAAAACCATATACTAAGGCAAACAATTCCTCCCTTCCCATTAAATGCAGTACTGCAGTCACTCTTCAGAGGCTTTGCCGCAAGACTTTTTGCTGTTGATAAGGAAAGTTAATATTGAAGAATGGCAACTATAAATACCTTTTGTAAGAATAAATTAAGAATCCTATAGATATCCTATTGCAACCTAAATGGCTGGAAATGTTTCTAATCTAATTAAGACCAACTGTGAAATATGGACCAGGACAGCCATCATCTTAAAATATCCTTTACTAAAAAAAGGCAGTTTAAGAAAATGTTACTTAAATATAACATTCTCAACTACACACACACACACACACACACACACATAAAAGGTCACCTGATACTTTTCAGTTAACACCCCAAAAAAGTTTTCCAAGCCTGACTTTAGTCATTTGTTCCTATTTGAGGATCAGTGATAGGCATCAGCTCCAAACAAGTCCATTAACAATTTTTGTGAAATTAAAAAAAAAAAATGTTTAATTAAGAACCTTAACTCCTTTCCAAACAGAAAAAGTTTGAAAATATTCTGAAATCATGTAAAGGAGAAAAAAAATGCTTGAGGTTTTCACATTTAAGTTGCTTTCATCTCTATGTACATCTAAGGTAAAACTGATGATACACTAACAAAAATATAAATAAGTGTATGTATATACAGAGACATATGTAAACATAAAAAATGAAATAAAGATATTCCAATAATCCCATAAAATGTTGAAAAGTTTAAGGTCTTTTATACCTTAGTCTGCATTAATGTGTTCCATTTCCATTTACCTGATCATTACCCTCCAGTTTGTTCAGCTGCAACCAACATACACTAATTACTTAGACATCACGAAGTCCTATTTGTCCTCAGTCCCTCCCCAGACAGCAGGGACATATTATCAAGGGTAGGCATAAAAAGTGATGATTGCCCTCACCTTACTGTCAATCACCCCAGAGTGCTCACAGGAAACCCCACTCAATCTCATTATAGAATCCTGAGGCTGAGACTACAGTGCGCACCAGGGATCATCCTTTCAACAGCAGGCTGCCTGGGTAAGATGTGAGTCACAGTGAATATTTCCCTAATTTTAGGTTCTTGTTTCAACGTGGTAAAATCAGATTATTTCTCATTTAAATCCAACATGACTGTACACAGACAAAGCAACAAAATATGTATAGATAGGTTCAATTTAGGAACGTAGATAGAAAATACAGTCAAAGGTTGAATGATTCTGTTGATGTACAGAATCATTTTCCTCTTTGGGAATGAAGATTCTCAACTCTTTTCATTTAACCTGATGAGATCTCATTTTTTAAAAAATATCAAAACTAATTTTAGCGGTTTGATATAAATGTGACAATATATTTTACTATTTTTGTGGAAAGACATACTAGTCTTTACACTTAAAACATTCCTTTGGAGAAGTACAACAATCTTAAATTCCCAAATTCTTTGCTCCCACTATTCACCAAACTAATGAAATGGGCCCATGCGCCCATTTAGGAACTCCTAGTCACTAAAGCCATTAAACATTTCTCATTCCTTATATTTCTTATCTTCTCTGAGATACCTAAAAATCTCAGTAAATTAGAGGCAAGCAATCCTAGAATTACCTCGTCTTCTAAATCCACATAATATACATAAGACCCTCTTTAACAACTCAAAAATCCTCCCACATCATCCCACTGCCTAAAATCTAACAAATTTATTCCACAGACCTATCTCTACTTGCTGACTTACAATGTATTAAAATGTATTTTAATATGTTAGGCTACTCCCCGTCAATTTTCCTCAGAATTATCTATGCTATTCTTGCATATTTACTCTTTGTCAGTCAATCCCCTCCCAATTATGTTGTTATATTAGGATTTAATAGAAAATGTACGGAAAAGAGCATTTTTAAAAATCGGTTTCCCTATACAAAAACAAGAAGTCCTCATGTAAGTTCTAAAAATTTCATTTTAAATTCACATCATACAGTGTTTTATCATTTCCATTGCTTCTACGAGGTTACATTTCTTGTTGTATTTTCTACCTTATTGATATATATGAAGTTCATAGATTTATTTATATTTACTATTTAACCAACCACCAGAGATTTTTTCTGTTCTAAAGAGTTATTCAGGGCCAGGTGCAGTGGCTCACGCCTGTAATCCCAGCACTTTGGGAAGCCGAGGAGGGTGGATCACCTGAGGTCAGTAGTTTTAGACCAGCCTGGCCAATATGGTGAAACCCCATCTCTACTAAAATACAAAACCTAGACAGGCATGGTGGCGGGCACCTGTAATCCTAGCTACTCGGGAGGCTGAGGCATGAGAATTGCTTGAACCTGTGAGGCAGAGGTTGCAATGAACCAAGATGGCACCACTGCACTCCAGCCTGGGCGACAGAGTGAGAATTTGTCTCAAAAAAAAAGGAGTTATTCAGTTCATTGTATAACTAGAAACTCAATACAATCTTCTTATTTTTGCCTTTCTTATCCACCAATTTATAGCTCTTGACTAACTGTATCACCTTGTACTTCTGGAATGCTATTTTAGAACACTTGTGGCAGAGACCTCATGAATGAGATCCTTCCCTTGCTCCTTCTACCATGTGAGGACACAGCAAGAAGGCTCCATCAAAAAACTAAGAAGGGAGCCCTCACCAGGGACAACATCTAACAGTGCCTTGATCTTGACTTACCAGCCTCCAGAACTATGAGAAATAAATTCCTGTTTTTTATAAGCCACCCAGACTATGACAACCTGTAACAAGACTGAAAAGACTAGGCCAGTGACCAAGAAAAAAGGTAAGGCTCAAATGTCTAAATTCAGGAATGAAAGAGGAGACATTACTACTGACCTTATAAAATAAAAATAAGAAAATACTATACCAATAAAGCTAGAAACTTTGATGAAATGGACACATTCGTAGAAAGACATAAACTATAGACACTGATTAAAGAAATAGAATATCTGAAAAAACCTACAATAAGTAAAAAGGTGGATTTAACAATCAAAAACTAACCAAAGAGAAGCCCAGATTCAGGTGGCTTCACTGGTGATTTCTACCAAACATTTAAAGAAAAGTTAATACCAATTCTTCCAAAAAACTACAAGATGAGAGAAAGCTTTCCAATTCATGAGGCCAGGATCACACTAACACCAAAACCAAGCAAAGACATCATAAGAAAACTACAGATAATATCTCTTGTAAATATGAACACAAAATTAATAAAATACTAACAAACTGAATCCAGCAATATATACAAAGGATTACACAGCATGACCAAGTGGGATTAATCGCAGGAATGCAAGGTTGGTTTAACATCCAAAAAAAATCAATTAATGTAACAACACACCATATCAATAAAGGACAAAAACCACACGATCATCTCAGTAAACAGAAAAAGTAGTTGAAAAATGCAACACCTGTTCATGATAAAAATGCCTCGGTAAACTAGGAATAGCAATTAACTTCTTCCACCTGATAATGAAAATCTATGAAAATACCAAAGCCTAAATCAAATTTAAGGGTGAAATGCTGAATGCTTTCCCCCTAAGATGAAGAACAAGACAAGGATGCCTCCTCTCACCTCTTCAACATTGTTCTGGAAGTTAAAGCCAGAGAAATTAGGCAAGAATATGAAATAAAAAGCAACCAGATGGAAAGAAGTAAAACTATCTCTATTCACACATGACATGATCTTATATAAAGAATCCTGGCTGGGCACAGTGGCTCACACCTGTAATCCCAGCACTTTGGAAGGTCGAGGTGGGCAGATCACAAGGTCAGGAGTTTGAGCCCAGCCTGGTCAATGTGGTGAAACTCCATCTCTACTAAAAATACAAAAAATTAGCTGGGTGTGGTGGCAGGTGCCTGTAGTCCCAGCTATTCAGGAGGCTGAAGCAGGAGAATTGCTTGAACCTGGGAGGCGGAGGTTACAGTGAGCCAAGATCGCACCATTGCACTCCAGCCTGGGCAACAGAACGAGACTCGGTCTTGAGGAAAAAAAAAAAAAAAAAAAAAGAATCCTAAGGCCCAGATGCAGTGGCTCACACCTGTAATCCCAGCACTTTGGGAGGACAAGGTGGGAGGATCACTTGAGGTCAGGAGTTCAAGACCAGCCTGGCCAACATGGTGAAACCCCATCTCTACTAAAAATACAAAAAAATTAGCTGGGTGTGGTGGCACATGCCTGTAACCCCAGCTACACGGGAGGCTGAGGCAGGAGAATCACCTGACCCCGGGAGGTGGAGGTTGCAGTGGGCCAAGATCATGCCACGACACTCCAGCCTGGGTGACAGAGACTCCATCTAAAAAAAAAAAAAAAGAATCCTAAGAAATCCACTAAAAAACTATTAGAACTAATAAAAGAGTTCAGCAAGTTTACAGGAATCAAAATCATTATATGAAAATCATTTGTATTTCTACAGACTTGCAACTAATTTAAAAAATTGAAATTAAAAAACTAATTACACTTATAGTAGTACGAAACTACAAAACATTGCTGAAAAAATCCAAGTGACCTAAATATGGAAGAATATCACATGTTCATGGATAGGAAGACTTAAAAATGTTGAGATAGCTATACACTCCAAAATGATCTACAGACACAATGCAATATCAATCAAACTCCCAGCTGGTTACATTCTCACACTAGAATTGTCTTCTCTTCATAAACTATTCTCCACAAATCTTCCCAGAGAATAATAAGCGTGCTTTCCTAGGGCCTGGAAAATGAAACATAAAAAAAAATTCATGACTTAATAAGAGGCTTAACTCCCATTTTGCTTTCTCCTGCCCTGACCAATTCCCACTGGAGTATTTTATACTGCTTCCCTGTAGCCTCATCCCCTGGATTCAGGCACATTAATCTCATCATTATAAATGAACTGTTTTCCTAGGGAAAGCCTGACTTTAAGACTGCTCTAGATAAGTCTTTATTTCTCAAAGGAATTAAGGGAATTTCCTCAACAGAGAATAGGATGTCATATTGTTTTAAGACAAACCAACAATAAGCCAACTAAATAACCTGCAAATCCTCCTTAGAAACATCTAAAGACCTAGATTAAATATAACAAACATCCTTCAAATGAAGAACTTGGCTCACAAAAAAACTACAAGAGATGAAAAACAAAGAAAAAGGAAGCAGGGCACAATGGCATGTGCATGTAGTCCCAGCTACTCAGGAGGCTGAAGCAGGACGATCACTTGAGCCCAGGAGTTCATGGCTGTAGTTTGCTATGATCACACCACTGCACTCCAGCCTGGGCAACAGAGCAAGGCTCTGACTCAAAAAAAAAAAGTAATCTGAAAATCTGGCTGGGCACAGTGGCTCAAACCTGTAATCCCAGCACTTTGGGAGGCTGAGGCGGGTGGATCACCTGAGGTCAGGGGTTCCAGACCAGCCTGGCCAACATGGTAAAACCCTATCTCTACTGAAAATTCAGTAGTTTGGTGATGCATGCCTATAAGCCCAGCTACTCGGGAGGCTGAGGCAGGAGAATTGCTTGAACCCAGGAGACGGAGGTTGCAGTGAGCCGAGATTGCGCCATTGCATTCCAGCCTGGACAACAAGAGCAAAACTTCGGCTCAAATAAATGAATAAATAATATAAAAATGAAAATCAGTCTGCATCCACAAGAGTCAGTCTTGGACAGTGAAGGTGGGAATCTCAATAATCTAGAAGACTGAGTTTTAACGATCAGAGAAAGCAAACAGATCCCGTGTGAGTTGGAGATTTGAAGGAAACCCTTCTGTCTAAAGCCAGGAGGCTCAAAGATTACATTCTCAGTCAAAGGTTGTGGGGGAGGAATCAACCTACTAAATAGAGAGGATAAACCCTATGTTCGTATCTCTGTGGTTCAAAGTAAAGGAAAATGCCTCTAGATATTAGAAACCACGAGCCTATTCAACAGGTGTGTATCTGTGTGTGTGCAATCTCATTTTGTTCTTCCCATTATCTTCAAAATTTGACAATCTTTATGCCAAAAATTTAATATAAAAATTAGTCCCAGATGAGTGATACCCTGGACGGTGTGATGGAAACAAATATAACACCTATCCTACCTGGCCAAATCCATAACCCAAACCATCTTGAAATTCAACAACAAAAGCACCAAACATAAAATCACAAGCCAAAATTTAAACATGCGAGGAAACAACACGTTATAAGGAAGAGTCAGGAATAGAAATAAACACCCACAAACTTGAAATAATACAACAATATGATAGATTCTTTAAATTAAATATGCTAAAAATAAATATACTAAAGGCCTCAAATACATAAGAAAACAGATAATACATAAAAACAGGCAGATTCAAAAAGGAGCAGAAAATCAACAGCTTAACAGACAACAAAAAAGACAAATGCAACCAAAGTAATCAGGCTCAGGCAATTTTCATTGTGGATGCAAAAACATTAGATGAGAGGTGGTTGAGGGACAAAATATTCACAAGGATTCAAAAACTCACCCCAAAAATTATTTAATAAAAAAAAAAGAAAATGTACCATTATAATGGGAAAACCTGGTGAAACCAAATGATCATACTTAGCATAACAACAGAACAATTCAACATTAAGAACCTCTTGTTATGATATTACTATTAAAAAAAAACATTACTGGCTGGGGTACAGTGGCTCACGCCTGTAATCCTAGAACTTTGGGAGGCCAAGGCAGGAGGATCTCTTGAGCCCAGGAGTTCAAGACCAGCCTGGGCAAGATGGTGAAACCCCATCTCTACAAAAAATACAAAGATTAGCCAGGCGTGGTGGCATGCACCTGTAGTCACAACTATTTGGGAAACTAAGGTGGGAGGATCGCTTGTGCCCAGGAAGTCAGGCTGCAGTGAGTTATAATCTTACCACTGCACTCCAGCCTGGGCAACTGACAGAGACCCTGGCTCAAAAAAAAAAAAAAAAAAGAAAGAAAGAAAGAACATCACTTATGAAGTAGTCTTGTCAAATATTTAATTTGAATCTATTCATGAGAAAATAATCATACAAAGCCAAAATATCTAAAAGCCAACATAATAAAAATCAAACAAAAAAAGAGGGAGGATAGGGGCACTATTTTAGATTAAGAGACTAAAGCGGTATAATAACCAAATGTAACTCATGAACCTTGATTGAACTGTGGATCAAAGAAAAATATTAAAAAGGACAACTGGGGTCAACTGGAGAAACCTGTTCTCAGAACATATCCCTGTCATTAATCGATGCACCCTACCAAAGGGTCCCATTATCAAAAGTAGTGTGAGACAATGAGAAACAATGCTTGCATTAGTATTCAACTACTTATATTTCATGCCATAAAGATCTAATAATTTACATTCTTTCCCCATGGGATTTTTTCTACTCATTCATAACATTACTACTAAAAAAATCCCTGCTGTGGGCTGGGCGTGGTGGCTCAAGCCTGTAATCCCAGCACTTTGGGAGGCCGGGGCAGACAGATCACCTAAGGTCAGGAGTTCAACATCAGCCTGGCCAACATGGTGAAACCCCGCCTCTATAAAAATACAAAAATCAGCCAGGCGTGATGGCAGGTGCCTGTAATCCCAGCTACTCAGGAGGCTGAGGCGGGAGAATCGCTTGAACCCAGGAGGCAGAGGTTGTAGTGAGGTGAGATCACGCCACTATACTCCAGCCTGGACAACAAAGCAAGACTCTGTCTCAAAAAAAAAAAAAAAAAAAAAAGGCCTGCTGTGTTAAAAGTACCAAATAAAAGTATATCTGCTTTATGCTAAACGTTCTTTTGTTCGTATCCAATTAGCATTAGCCTATCTTTCATTTTTGTCAAACTTTCAGCTGAACACGTTGAAGCATTTAGGAAAGGTTAAACAACTGTAGCATTCCCTTAGTGATATTGAAGTTATGCTGGGGGAAAGTGATCTCATAAGGGAGCATTGTGTAAACATTTCATTAATCTTTGACTCAAACTTTCTCATGCTTTGCTTAAATCTACTTGGTGACCAGCAATCAGCCTGGCAATTTTTCAGTCTAAGTTTCTAAAGCTATGAAAAGAAAATACTTAAGGCACATATAGAAGATTCTGTGATACTGTCATTTTGCTTAACACAACAGTGAACAAGTAAACGGTTTTTAAACTTGAATGTATCTTGTGCAGGCCAAGAAAAAAAGCCTGCATGTCTCACTTTTTCTGCTTGACCCAAAATTAAGTCCTGACTTAAACAAAGCAAAAACATACTTACAGAACTAGCATCAACATCACTGTGGATGGCAACTGTCTTAATGCCCATCTTCTTGCAAGTTCTAATAACCTATTTTAAAATATATTAATGTCTATTAATAGTGATTCACACTTAAAGGGGTTTAATAATAAATAATTTCATAGAGTAAAATGGAAAATAAGATGAAAATTCTACTCACCCGACATGCAATTTCTCCTCTATTAGCAATAAGAATTTTATCAAAAGTCTGAAGAGAGAAAAAACACATTCATTAGAAATTGTTACTCTTAAACCAATGGTTTAAGACCAAAAAACACAAGTTTTTCCAACATTAACACTGAATATAATCCTAATAAACATTACTTCCTAGAGTAACATTAAATACTATATTACTTAGAGTAATATTAAATGTACTATAAATACTTAGGGTAATATTAAAATAGGTTATTAAATAGCATAATCGTTTACAACCAGGGAACTACAAAATTCATCTGATATGATCGGGTTCTATAATTACTTTGTTAAAGCATAGTAGGTTAATGTATTCACAATGGGGGTATTTACATATTCTGTAGCCAAAAGAAAATCTTCAAATGATATTTCAGACACTAAAAGACTTTGGTCAAGCCCGGGCACAGTGGCTCATGCCTGTAATCCCAGCACTTTCAGAGGCCGAGGCAGGTGGATCATGAGGTCAGGAGTTCGAGACCAGCCTGACCAACATGGTAAAACCCCATCTCTACTAAAAATACTAAAAGGCTGGGCACGGTGGCTCACGCCTGTAATCCCAGCACTTTGGGAGGCCAAGGTGGGTGGATCACGAGGTCAGGAGATCGAGACCATCCTGACCAATATGGTGAAACCCTGTCTCTACTAAAAATACAAAAAAAAAAAAAGGAGCTGGGTCTAGTGGAACGCACCTTGTAATCTCAGCTACTCAGGAGGCTGAGGCAGGAGAATGGCTTGAACCCGGGAGGCGGAGACTGCAGTGAGCTGAGATCGTACCACTGCACTCCTGCCTGGCAACAAAGCGCGTCTCCGCCTCAAAATAAATAAATAAATAAATAAATAAATAAATAAATAAATAAATAAAATAACAAAAATTAGCCGGCGTGGTGATGCATGCCTGTAATCCCAAGTGCTGGTAATCCCAAGTAATCTCAGCTACTTGGGAGGCTGAGGCAGGAATCACTTGAACCTGGGAGGCGGAGGTTGCAGTGAGCTAAAATTGTGCCACTGTACTCCAGCCTGGGTGACAGCGCAAGATTCCGTCTCAAAAAAAAATGAAAATAAAAAAATAAAAAAACAAAAAAAAACACTTTGGCCAAAATTACTTGACAATTTATTTTCTAAATTCTGGGAAATTCTAAGTGTCATGAGTTGTTTTCAAAGGAAAGTCTGATATTAAGTAAGTATAATATATCTGCCATCTCTGTTGGGACAGGGCATATTTTCAGTAACTCAGAATAGGTACCAATTGTGCATATATCCAAAAATGCCCAGACTAAGCAGATTACACTATTTGAATATAATGTTAAATTTGAATAACCACCAAATTTTGAAACAGCTGAGACCAAAACAGTAGAGAAGTTGTGTATCCTACGTTTATCTAGAGACCTAAACGCAAGTACAGCTTTGCCACTAATGACCTATTTAACTTTAAGTAAATCAATCTCTGTAGGCCTTGATTTCCACATAAACTGATAGCACTCAAATGGAAAGCTATTTAGTAAGGTTTTCTTCCTACTCTAAAATTGTACAAGCTAATCGTTTTTAAAAACACACCATTCCAAGTAATTTGGATGTAATACACATTAGCACACGGTAATTTCTGTATTTGTGAATTATTTTTAAGTTCAATGGAACTACAAAAAAAAAGTGTTAGTTATATTTCTAAAAGAAGAGTTAGAGTTATATATGATCTTTTAAAAAGTACTCTTATATAACCTAGAGCAGTTTGTTTGTTTGTTTGTTTGTTTGTTTGTTTTCTGAGATGGAGTCTCACTCTGTCGCCCAGGCTGGAGTGCGGTGGTACGACCTCAGCTCACTGTAACCTCCTCCTCCCAGGTTCAACATATTCTCCTGCCTCAGCCTCCTGATAGCTGGGACTACAGGTGCGCACCACCAAGCCCAGCTAATTTCTTTGTATTTTTAGTAGAGATGGGGTTTCCCCATGTTGGTCAGGCTGGCCTCGAACTCCTAACTTCAGGTGATCCGCCTGCCTCGGCCTCCCAAAGTGCTGGGATTACAAACCTGAGCCACCACGCCCAGCCTAGAGCAGTATTTTAACATACAGGAAAAAGTCCAGAATCTCAGAAGTAAAAAAAGCTTGCTAGGTCTTGGTTTAACCTTTACATCATATTTGTCTTAACTCCACCAACCCGAGGCAAGCACCTGCCTTAAAAATAGGAAAACTTCTAATGGGATATAACTCGAAGCCACTCAGAGCCTTGCTCACACCTCAGGTCTGAGAATGCAAAATCATCTACTTTTCTGTATTTAAATGGTCATGGTAAACCCCTCTTAAGCAGTAAGCATATCCTGAGAACACAATGTTTACACTTTCTTAAATGGGTTTTAAAATGTGATGTTAATATCAACTGTGAAACAGACCACATCTGATAATCACCACAAACACCACTCCTAGAAATTATATATTAAGCAACTGTTACAGCAAATACAACAAATCATGATAACACTGAAGGAATTAAGTAAGAATCCCCATTCTAATTTCTGTTCAAGCAGCAGAACGGTCATTACGAGTCAGTCTGCAGCCAAGCCATCCAGGCTGAACTCCCAACATTCTATGTTCTCCTCCTGTGTGTCCTGCTATGAACAAGTCATCCTTCTTGCCTCTCATTTCCTGGTATGTAAAATAAGGGTAAAAACAGCACCTGCCACAAGAGGTTGTGAGAATGATTTGAATTAACACTCTTAAAGTGTTTAGAATAACGTCTAGCATGTAATATATACTCATTCAGCATTAGCTATGGCTACTGTTCTTCAACCCTTTGGGCTACATGCCAGACTGTTATGAATTTAGGAGTGTGCCCCTATCTGTCTAACTGGGGGAAAGCTATATCAAAACAAATACCTGCACCTGACACATCTTCTCTGTTAAGGGCTATTAATTTATTACCAATTAGCACATAAAACTAATCGTATCGGCCGGGCGCGGTGGCTCACGCTTGTAATCCCAGCACTTTGGGAGGCCGAGGCGGGCGGATCACGAGGTCAGGAGATCGAGACCACGGTGAAACCCCGTCTCTACTAAAAATACAAAAAAATTAGCCAGGCGTGGTGGCGGGCGCCTGTAGTCCCAGCTACTCGGAGAGGCTGAGGCAGGAGAATGGCGTGAACCCGGGAGGCGGAGCTTGCAGTGAGCCGAGATTGCGCCACTGCACCCCAGCCTGGGCGACAGAGCGAGACTCCGTCTCAAAAAAAAAAAAAAAAAAAACTAATCGTATCAATTAATCTTCCATATATAAAATTTTCTTTTAAATAAATCATAGATGCATACAATTCAGAATTTTTAAAGTACAAAAGGCGATACACCGAAGAGACACCCAAGTCCCTGCCCAAAAGGCAACCACTGTTACTGGTCTCCTATATATTCTTCCAGGTAGGCTATGCCTATAAAAGAATATGCATACAAATCAATTAAACCCAACCTTAAAACTACCCCTCTGCATCAACAATTACAGGTAAATATCAAGGGCATTTGGCAGCTTCAAAGTAAAATATGGCAAAACACAACAACTCTAGTAAGGCTTTGTGCAGGATGCTACGCACAGAGAAGGGAGCACATAAACAGCATGTGTAAAGGCCGTGACACTGCAAGAAGAGGGTAGCACTAAAGAACTACAAGGAATTCTCAATATGACTGAAGCGCATGGTATGCTTAGGAGAGTTGTAGCAAATAAAGCTAGGATAAAAAAAGTCCAGATGATGGAAGGACTCACATGCCATTCAAGGAACTGGGACTTGATCCTATATGTGGAGAGTCACTCATAAGGCACCCTGAAGACACTCAGGAAAAAACAACTATAAATTAGGATCCTGGATCCTTGAAGATAGATGAGATTTCAGGTACCAAAGGAGATAATGAAGAACTTTGGCAGTAGCTGCTCTATAACTGTACTAATGATGTCATCTGAAGTAAAAGATTTCCTAAGGATCTTTTTTGTTGTTGTTATTTTTCTCTTAACCCATTCTCTCTATACCCCTCCTTCTTCCTTTCCCTTCCCTAGGTTTAGATGCTCTCTCGCAGGCTCTACCTCCATAGCTAGCACCACACTCCATTCAGAGACCAAGAAGACTGAGCTGGCCCTGCACTGGGTACTTGTTGGAATGATGGCAGAACTCTGGACACTGGGTCACTTGCCCAACTCTTCTGAGAAAGGATACAGCACAATGGGTATGCCCACCAGCTCTGGAAAAGGACAGGCATGAGTTTACACCCAGCTACTCACTATCCATGGGCTTTGAGTCTTGCTTTCCAAATGTGCAAAATTCAGTTAAGGACATTAAGCAGCCGACATTTAGGACACGTTTTGTATACAGCAGGCACTGTGATGAATCCCTTCTGTGCATTATCTCATCTATCAGGTAATGGCTATGATGACAATATTTAGCATAATAATCCCACGAAGTCAATTCTGATAATATCTCCGTTTTACAAATAAGAAAACTAGGGCTTGATGAGGCCAAATCACTTGCCTTAAATCACTTACAGAGTTCACTAGTGGTAAAGTCAGAGAGTTCACATCCAGGTATTCATGTCAGAAATATCATGATATAATGTGATCAAAGCATAACAGTGCAAGCTCTAAACACTATGTTATTAATAACACCTATGATCACTTTTTTTTTTCTTAAGAGACGGGGTTTTGCTCTGTTACCCAGGTTGATACGGAACTCTTGGTCTCAAGGAATCCCGTGTCTCAGCCTCCCAAAGCACAGGGATTGTAGGCGTTAAGCCACTGAGCCCAGCTAGCTCACATTAGTGTGAAAGGAACAACATAGTACTGTACTGGCTCACACTAACTTAAGGCCAACTGAAACTTAATGGTCTTGATCCAAGCAAGCTACCATAAGTTAAATCTTCCTTATTCTCATGAACATACGTAAGACAAGAAGTTAGCTTGTTAAAACTCAAGTTAAAAAAAATAACGTCTTCAGTAATGATTAAATTTCACCTGGATAATTTGCACATGATGTAAGTCACTGATAAAATGTGGAATATGAAATGAGTTAATAACAGATTCAAATGAGAATCAATTTATTTAACAAATATGTATTACACCAAAGACCAAGTCTACTTGCACTTGGGACAGTAGGTATAAACAAACCAGGTCAATATTTAATGAATGGTTACAAGGACAGCAGGAATCCGGGAAGGAGAAAGGTCTGATTAAGTGCAGCCCTCAAGTGAAGGGTGAAGCGACCAACTTAGTCTGAACAAGTACTTGTACTATAAATAGGTGCCAAAGAATATTCATCACTCACTGAGGGAAACACAGTTTTTCCACAGTCACCTTAGGCAAGGGCACAGCAAAGGAGATGGCAAAGATAGCAGGCAGCAGAATTGATTTCAGAATTTATGACGAAAAATGCTTAGTGAATTCCAAGGAGATTCCACTTCTACACCCTTTATCCCTCGTATCTCTTTAAATCTACTAAACCTGGGCCAGGCACGGTAGCTCACGCCTACAATGCCAGCACTTTGGGAGGTGGAGGCAGGTGGATCACCCGAGGTCTCAGGAGTTCAAGACCAGCCCAGTCAACATGGTGAAACTCCATCTCTACTAAAAATACAAAAAAAAATTAGCCAGATGTGGTGGTGTGTGCCTGTAATCCCAGCTACTTGGGAGGCTGAGGCAGGAGAATCGCTTGAACTCGGAAGGTGGAGGTTGCAGTGAGCCAAGACCATGCCACTGCACTCCAGCCAGGGTGACAGAGCGAGACTCTGTCTCAAAAATAAATAAATAAATAAATGTGCTAAACCCAGACAGTTACAAACATTTATTTATTTTTAGTAATTACCAGTGATCACCAATGTGGGAGGTGAGTTAGCTATTTCTGTAACTTCACTATAAGGTTATAATGAAAGCAAGTACCAGACCAAACTCTATCCACACATACAAACATTTATTAAGACATAAAAGGAATCATAAAACCTGCTTGATAAGTTCAGTGAAATCTTAACTTCCTGTACTTTGTAAGGCTCCAAAAGACTGCAAGAAAGGCTCACCTTAGGCAAAAAAAAAACAATATTCTGATTTGGCTAACGATACTGTCAGACTAAGCCATCAAGAATCCACCAGACAAGTGGCTGAACACAGAACTATTCATTTAGGGATCGGGCCAGAGTGTTATCTTTAAAGGTAAAGAATTAAAGGCCAACTACATTATTATATTCTAATAGTACAACGGCAGAGAATTTCTCTAAAGTAATAGCCAATAACATATATTGATGAATATCACAAACTTCCTCAATGACAGCCCATTTCTTTTTTTCTTTTCCTTTTTTTTTTTTTTTTTTTTTTGAGACAAGATCTCGCCCTACAGCCTAGCAGTCTGGAGTACAGTGGTGCAATCATGGCTCACTGAAGCCCTGACCTCCTGGGCTCAAGTGATCCTCCCACCTTAGCTTCCTGTGTAGCTGGAACTACAGGCGCACACCACCACACCCAGCTAAGTTTTGTGGGGTTTTCTTTTTTTTCTTTTGGTAGAGACAGGGTTTCGCCAGGCTAGTCTCAAGTTCCTGACCTCAAGCAATCCACTGGCCTCTAACTCCCAAAGTGCTAGGATTACAGGCATGGGCCATCACACCTGGCTGATAGCCCACTTCTAACAGTTATTACGCTAATGAGGAAGGTTACCAGTGTTTATAAGGAGAAAGATGGCTGAACCGTTTGTAGTATTCCACCCCTCTAGAATGTGGCCTCTTCAACAAATGTTAGTTAACCACTCTTAAGAGTGTAGCCACTCAGGATAGCTGATTACTTCGAGATTGGAATGCAACACATGGATACATGAACCCCAAAGCGTATCACCTATGATGAAGATTTTAAATTAAACTACAGCTTTCATAACAGCGAGTTTATCATAACTAATTCAACAGACCTGCACTATCCAATATAGTAGCCACTGGCCACATGAGGTTATTGGGCTCTTCAAATGTGGCTAATCAAACTGAGATTTGCCAGAGGTGTAAAATATACACTGGATTTAGAAGACTTAGGGCCCAAAAAAAGAATCTAAGGTGTCTTGTTAATACTTTTTATACTGATTATGTACTTAAATAACATTGAGATATTATTAATTTCACCTGTTTACTTTTTTTTTAATGTGGTTATGTGAAAATTGAAAATTGGCCAAGCACAGTGGCTCACGCCTGTAATCCCAACACTTTGGGAGGCTGAGGCAGGCAGACATTTGAGGTCAGGAGTTCGAGACCAGCCTGCCCAACATGGTGAAACCCTGTCTCTACTAAAAATACAAAAATTAGCCAGGCATGGTGACATACACCTGTAGTCCCAGCTACTCGGGAGGCTGAGGCAGGAGAATTGCTTGAACCTGGGAGGCGGAGGTTGCAGTAAGCCAAGATCACACCACCGCACTCCAGCCTGGGTGACAGAGCAAGACTCCATCTCAAAAATAAAATAAAAAAAAAAAAAGAAAATTGAAAATTACATTTGCCCTGTGTATTAATTGGTTTTTACATTGCTATGAAGATACTACCCAAGACTAGGTAATTTATAAACAAAGGTTTAATTGACTCCCAGTTCCGCATGGCTGGGGAGGCTTCAGGAAACTTACAATCATGGCAGAAGGAAAGCAGGCACCTTCTTCACAAGGCAGCAGGGGAGAGTAGTGCAAAGGAGGAACTGCCAAACACTCGTAAGATCTTAAGATCCTGTGAGAACCAACTCACTATGATGAGAAAAACATGGAAGAAACTGCCCCCATGATCCAACACCTCCCTCCCTGAACACATGGGGATTACAGGTCGAGATGAGATTTGGATGGGGACAGAGCCAAACCATATCACACTGCAACTGTGCTTCACATTGTATTTCTACTGAACTGAAGATATGTAGACTCTTTCTTCCTCCAGGCCTCCAGATTCAAAAGAATCTAGAAAGCAGTATTGTGCACTTCAGCACATGATTCAGAAGATACCTCAGACATGTCATTCTCAAATAATCATTCCTGTCAGTTGTATTTTGATGACATTCACCTTGAACAATCCCTTCTTAACCAGAATTCCCGCCCACTTCGATGCCTTCATTGCTTTGTTTGTTTGTTTGTTTGTTTGTTTTTTGAGACGGAGTCTCGCTCTGTCGCCCAGGCTGGAGTGCAGTGGCGCGATCTCGGCTCACTGCAAGCTCCGCCTCCCGGGTTCACGCCATTCTCCTGCCTCAGCCTCCCGAGTAGCTGGGACTACAGGCGCCCGCCACTGTGCCCGGCTAATTTTTTGTATTTTTAGTAGAGATGGGGTTTCACCATGTTAGCCAGGATGGTCTCGATCTCCTGACCTCGTGATCCGCCCTCCTCGGCCTCCCAAAGTGCTGGGATTACAAGCGTGAGCCACCGCGCCCGGCCGCCTTCATTGCTATGAAGGCATGAAACCATATTTTATTTCCAATCACTTCTTCTAGTCCCTACAAGGGTCAAACATTATTGTAATAGCATTTTAATTAGAAACCCCTTGTCCTGAAATTTATAATACACAAAACTACCTTCAATCTAAATGAATCACATAGGCCAGGCACAGTGGCTCACGCCTGTAATCCCAGCACTTTGGGAGGCCGAGGCAGGTGGACGACCTGAGGTCAGGAGTTTGAGACCAGCCTGGCCAACATGGTGAAACCCCGTCTCTACTAACAAACACAAAAATTAGACGGGTGTGGTGGGGTGCACCTGTAATCCCAGCTACTCAGGAGGCTGAGACAGGAGAATCTCTTGAAGCCGGGAGGCGGAGGTTGCAGTGAACAAAGATCACACCACTGTACTCCAGCCTGGGCAAAAGAGCAAGACTCCGTCTCACAAATAAATAAATAAATAAATAAATAATATAAATATTAAGTAAATGAGACTAGGTGCACGGTGGCTCACGCCTGAAATCCCAGCACTTTGGGAGGCTGAGGCAGATGGATCACCTGAGGTCAGGAGTTGGAGACCATCCTGGCCAACATGGTGAAACCCCGTCTCTACTAAAAATACAAATGTTAGCCAGGTGCAGTGGTGGGCGCCTGTAATCCCAGCTACTCAGGAGGCTGAGGTGGGAGAATTGTTTGATCCCCAGAGGCGTAGGATGCAGTGAGCCTAGATCACACCACTGCACTCCAGCCTGGGTGACAGGCGTGACTCCATCTCAAAAAAAAAAAGTATTAAGTAAATGAAAGAAAAACTCAATAGTTTAATTAAATCTCTCAACTGCCCAGTCTTTAAGAACGAATGTTTTCTTAGTTATTCTGCTGAAAACAAAGGAAACACATTGTAAATGCATTCAATTTTTGCTAAAGATATAAATACAAAATTAAAAAGATTAGACTGTGGCCCACAATGAAAAACAGAATACCTAAAGACTGAGCACCTATAGAAACATATAATGCTAGAGTGATCAATGACCGCACAGCCTTAACAAAATCTCATCTGTCCACTGAACACAGTGTGGAGACAAGAAAGTAAAACCATGGTAAGATAGTTGTTGAGAGTATCTTTTAAATACTTACTTTTTCATTAGGATCATATCCCACTGAACCAAGATTACGGGACACCATTAAGCACTGTCTTGAACAGTACGGAACATGCTACAAAAAAAGGAAAGCAAAATCAATCGCAAATAATTGATGGGCTTTAGAACATTTTTTCAGGATATTTCTTCCAGTTAGGTTCTAGCGAACGTGTTTGATCAATAAATGTAGTTCTAGGCAATATAACATAATTATAATTACGGAAGGGAAATCATATCTACAGACACAGCCCCTTGGCATGTAAGAGAAACCAAAAGCATCAAAACAATCTCCAGAAAAGCAAAACGAGAATTGTCGAGGGGCCAAGCAAATCTGAAGAAAGCCTTTCTGATCATGCAAAAGGATAAGGCAGAGTCAGAAATGTCACAGACCACACAGAACTTTCAAAAACACAAAACGAGAGTCTTGGTCTCAAGGAGCTTCAAATTTAACAGTGGCCAGAACATAATAAAATATTATTTTTATATTTGCTGATGTCTTCAGCATGATTTCTTATTTCACATTTTCTGGTACAAAAGTGGTTTGGCTGATAAATATGAAAAAGCAATACCAGTATTCAAGGATATTTCTCATTCATTGAACTGTTTGTGAAGAAAGTGTGTCCGGAATTGGTGGGTTCTTGGTCTCACTGACTTCAAGAATGAAGCCGCGGACCCTCGCGGTGAGCTCCTAAGGTGGCACGTCTGGAGTTTATTTCTTCTGATGTTCAGATGTGTTCGGCGTTTCTTCCTTCTGGTGGGTTCGTGGTCTCGCTGGCTCAGGAGTGAAGCTGCAGACCCCCGCGGTGAGTGTTACAGCTCAAAAAAGCAGTGTGGACCCAAAGAGTGAGCAGTAGCAAGATTTACTGCAAACAGCAAAAGAACAAAGCTTCCACAGTGTGGAAGGGGACCCCAGCAGGTTGCTACTACTGGCTCGGGCAGCCTGCTTTTATTCTCTTATCTGGCCCCACCCACATCCTGCTGATTGGTAGAGGTGAGTGGTCTGTTTTGACAGGGTGCTGATTGGTGCGTTTACAATCCCTGAGCTAGACACAAAGGTTCTCCACGTCCCCACCAGATTAGTTAGACACAGAGTGTTGATTGGTGCATTCACAAACCCTGAGCTAGACACAGAGTGCCGATTGGTGTATTTACAATCCCTGAGCTAGACATAAAGGTTCTCCAAGGCCCCACCAGAGTAGCTAGATACAGACTGTGGACTGGTGCATTCACAAACCCTGAGCTAGACACAGGGTGCTGATTGGTGTGTTTACAAACCTTGAGCTAGATACAGAGTGCCGATTGGTGTATTTACAATCCCTGAGCTACACATAAAGGTTCTCCACGTCCCCACCAGACTCAGGAGCCCAGCTGGCTTCACCCAGTGGATCCCGCACTGGGGCTGCAGGTGGAGCTGCCTGCCAGTCCCGCACCGTGCGCCCACACTCCTCAGCCCTTGGGTGGTCGATGGGACTGGGCGCCGTGGAGCAGGGGGCGGTGCTCATCGGGGAGGCTTGGGCGGCACAGGAGCCCACAGAGGGGGTGGGAGGCTCAGGCATGGCGGGCTGCAGGTCCCGAGCCCTGCCCCGCGGGAAGGCAGCTAAGGCCCGAAGAGAAATCGAGCGCAGCGCCGGTGGGCTGGCACTACTGGGGGACCCAGTACACCCTCCACAGCCGCTGGCCCGGGTGCTAAGCCCCTCATTGCCCAGGGCCAGCCGGCTGCTCCAAGTGCAGGGCCCGCCAAGCCCACGCCCACCCGGTTCCGGTTCCCGCTCGTGCCTCTCCCTCCACATCTCCCTGCAAGCTGAGGAAGCCGGCTCCAGCCTTGGCCAGCCCAGAAAGGGGCTCCCACAGTGCAGCGGTGGGCTGAAGGGCTCAAGTGCCGCCAAAGTGGGAGCCCAGGCAGAGGAGGTGCGGAGAGCGAGCCAGGGCTGTGAGGACTGCCAGCACACTGCCACCTCTCAATAGCATATCTTAATGCTTAAAAACATTAAGAAAAGTGACTAAGCCAGGCACGGTGGTACAGCCTGGAATCCCAGCTACTCAGGAGGCAGAGGTGGGAGTATTACTTGAGCCCAAGAGTTTGAGGCGGCAGTGAGCCAAGATCACACCACTGTACTCCAGCCTGGGCAACAGAGCAAGACCCCACTGAAAAGAAAGAAAAGAAAAGAGAAAAAGAAAAGAGAGAGAGAGAGACAGAGAGAGAAAGACAGAGAGAGAGAACGTGCCAGTGTCACTGTTAAAGCTAGATGGAAAAAATGGAGGAAAAATATCAGCAAAAGGCAACCAACAGGTACCACCTCTTAGAACTTTCTAAGATGATAGGGACTCAAATAAGAAACAAAATGTTTTTATAGCAACATTTTTAAATGAACTGAAAAATTTGTACAACTATTTTTTAGAGAGTTGGGCACCATGGCTCACGCCTGTAATCCTAGCACTTTGGGAGGCCGAGGCAGGCGGATCACCTGAGGTCAGGAGTTTGTGACCAGACTGGCCAAAATGGCGAAACCCCGTCTCTACTAAAAATACAAAAAAAAAAAAAAATTAGCAGGGCATGGTGGCACACACCTGTAGTCCCAGCTACTCAGGAGGCTGAGGTAGCAGAATTGCTTGAACCCAGGAGGCGGAGGTTGCTGTGAGCCTAGATCGTGCCATTGGCACTCCAGCCTGGGCAACAAGAGCGAAACTCCTCAGAAAAAAATAATTAATTAATTAATTTAAAAAATGTAATCTCTGTACAAAAGTGGAGGTAAAAGATACAAAAAGATATAGTTTATAAAATAAAACCTTTACCAAGTAAAAGACCAAGAACAAGAAGGAACTGTGAACGGGAAATTATTACTGTGTCCCCATTAAAGACCAAGACTATCTCTCATATATTCCTTCAAGCATAACTGTGAGTGAAAAGAGTGTTATCCCCAATTTTATGACAAAGTTGAGTCCCAAGGACTTTAACTTTTCAAAAGTCACAGGCTGAGGCTGTAATGGTTATAAGATTTAACCACAGATTGGTCAAGAGCTTTCTGAAGTTTTTTATTTGTAGATAAGAAAAACAGTGGCAATTCCCACATAAACACTAATATCTACTCAAAGATACGATGTTGTTCCACAGAGCTTGCACACATGTGAACTTGTAATAATGTGGCCCAAAGCTGTAAAAAGCATAGGTGCCTCCCAGTTAGCCAGTAACCAGAAGTAGAACTCGGGCTGGGCACAGTGGCTCACGCCTGTAATCCCAACACTTTGGGAGGCCGAGATGGGCAGATCACTTGAGGTCGGAGTTCAAGACCAGCCTGACCAACATGGAGAAACCCCATCTCTACTAAAAATACAAAATTAGCTGGGCGTGGTGGTGCATGCCCATAATCCCACCTACTCAAAGGGCTGAGGCAGGAGAATCACTTGAACCCGGGAGGCGGAGGTTGCAGTGAGCCGAGATTGTGCCGTTGCACTCCAGCCTGGGCAAAAAGAGCGAAACACCATCTCAACAAAAAAAAAAAAAAAAAAGAAGAAGTAGAACTCGTACAAGCAAATACAACTATAACAGAACAACTACCAATGTGAACCATTCCCACGACAAGTCTGAACTGGTTTGGGGTCAGCCCCATAAAGGCTCTGTTCCTATTTACTCCTGGGAGACATTCATGGAAGGTCAAAAATGAAGAATCAGGTCAACACTCAGACCATTTGTATAAAGCCACAACATAAAGTTTATTTTCTAAATGCAGGAAAACATTTGTAGAAGTCTGCTAATTTGGACCTCTGCACAGAATTTTAACGTTTGTTGTTTTTGTTAAGCATGTAACAAACTGGCTACACGCCCAGTCCAAAATTCTTTGTAAGGTATTTCCTAGCAACAAAGGTTCTGAGAAAGAACTTTAATCAATTCTGTTTATGAAGACTAGCCAATCACAGCCAAAAGGAGAAAGGTCAGGGTGTGCAAAATGACTCCTCAATAACATATTGCCATTGGTTCTCTCCCACGGGAATAATGATTTCCTATATTTTCCACACATAGAAAAGAAATGCCTGCAAATGGCTTGGCACATAGGAAGTGGCATTGACCCTCAGAGTCATAAGTCTTGGGTCAACTCTCAGCTGTGAGTCATTGAGCTAATCATTTCTCTGGGCCCCCCGTTTCCATCTACAAAATGTAGGTGATGACACCTCCCTGATTTCCTAGGGAGTTGTTAAAATGATCAAATGAGTTTTTATAAACAGTAAAGTGCCAAAAAATGTAAGGTTCTACATGAAAACTAAATCCAAATATGCAACTGTCACCTTCTTTCTTAAAATTATACCAGAACCACTTGGGAGTTACCATTAGAGAATAATATAGTCAATAAGAGTTCTGGTCTAGACTCAGATTCTGACCTGGATTCGAATCCTGGCTCTGACATTTCCTAGATATATAGAAAGTTTCTTCATTTGTACACTGGGGATAATAATAGTACTTATCTAGGTCACAATGCTGCTATGAGGATTAAATGAGAATGTCTAACATGGCTAGCAGAGTCTTGCATATATTATCATCAGCACACAATAACTTAGACAAAAAGCGGGGGAAATGGTAGGCTTTTAGACAAACTGGATGCATGCCTTCCAGCCACTGCAAACAGGGAAAAAAATCCCGTTTGCAGTGGCTGGAAAAAAATCCTTTCTTAAGATTAGATAGCACCAGCCAGGCACAGTGGCTCACGCCTGTAATCCCAGCACTTTGAGAGGCTGAGACAGGTGGATCACAAGGTCAGGAGATTGAGACCATCCTGGCTAACACAGTGAAACCCCGTCTCTACTAAAAATACAAAAAATTAGCCAGGCGTGGTGGCGGGCGCCTGTAGTCCCAGCTACTCGGGAGACTGAGGCGGGAGAATGCCGTGAACCCGGGAGGCAGAGGTTGTAGTGAGCCGAGATCACGCCACTGCACTCCAGCCTGGGTGACAGAGCAAGACTCTGTTTCAAAAAAAAAAAAAAAAAGATTAGACAGCACCTACTTTCATAAACAAGATGTGGCCTCATGTGGCAGTTAAAACTGGTAAAATGTGGCCTCACGTGGCAGTTAAAACTGGTAAATCCACTAGCAAATATCTTAAAGAACAATCTGAACACTTTTTCTGCCAAAACCAAAACTACTGTTAACATACCCACAGTGGCATTCAGGTGAATAATACTAAATAACTCATTATCGGATAAATTCATTATCAGAATGCATTCTGCTTCAAAGAAGAAATTATCCTCAAAACTGGGTTAATAGAGCTATAAAATGATCTCACCAAGGTCAAAGTAAACATTAGTTTACTTCATCTTGCTTCATCTGTAAAATTCCAGGTGAAGGTCTTATCCATGTATTACGACACGGTATTTCATCATGCATTGTAACAGAGCCCATGCCCTTCTCTGAAGACACTTAATTAAGTCTGGCTTTTTCCTGAAAGCACAGCTTTTCTTTCAAATAGACTATTTAGTCTTCAGGATCTTAGAGATCATTCCAATCTTCAATGTCTACCAAAAGCCAAGCTGAACACCTAATATTTGAGAGAGATGTTCAAGACTCAAGATTCTCTGGGCTCTGGCTCTGTACTAAGTTCAAGCACCAGGAAACTATACATGTCAATTCTAGAGCTCCATCATCCCACCCTTGACTCTTCAGCCAGGCCATTCTTCCCCATCCCACTGTAGCAGATGTTGTCAGTGGCCACTCAGATCCTCTCTAACTGCTGTGTTGACAACTAACGGCTCACACCTGCCCCCTCATCTCGACCATGTTCCTCAACTATACAGTTCTCCATCAAGCCTGAGAGCTCCCCCACCCTGCCTGGCCAAGGGCTGACTAACACTGCATTCAAAAGGCCAGTCCCAGCACCTCAAGGTGGGACTTGATCAGTAGCACAGTCTGTGCCCTACAGCTGTTCCATCCAATATGGTAGCCACGAGCCACATTCAGATGTGCTCTAACAGTAAACTACACACTGGATTTTGAAAACTTAGTACCCAGAAGATGTAAAAGACCTCATTAGTGAATTTTTATATTTACATATTCAAATAATACTTTGAATATTTGAATATATTAAGTAAAATATATTAATTTCACCTTATTTTACTTTTTTTGTTTTTTTAAGAGATGGGGGTCTCACTATGTTTGCCCTGGCTGGACTGCAGTGACTACTCACAGGCACAATTATAGCCCATGGCAGCCTCTAACTCCTAGGCTCAAATGATCTTCCCACCTCAGCCTCCTAAGTAGCTGACACTACACGTCCCTGCCACCACACCTAGCTTTGTTTTACTTTTTTT
Source organism: Symphalangus syndactylus (assembly GCF_028878055.3). Classification (NCBI taxonomy): domain Eukaryota; kingdom Metazoa; phylum Chordata; class Mammalia; order Primates; family Hylobatidae; genus Symphalangus; species Symphalangus syndactylus. The sequence continues at coordinate 20,224,929 of NC_072437.2, forward strand.
TTTTTTTTGAGACAGGATCTCACTCTGTTGCCCAGACTGAAGTGTAGTGATAGGATCACAGCTCACTGTAGCCTTGAACTCCTACAATCCTCCCACCTCAGCCTCCTGAATAGCTGGGACTATGGATGCATGCCACCATGCCCCACTAATTTTTTTATTTTTTGTAGAGACTGGGCGGCAGGGGGGGTTCTCACTATTTTCCCCTGGCTGGTCTTGAACTCCTGGCCTCAAGTGATCCTCCCACCTTGGCCTCTTTGCTTTACTTTGTTAACATAAGTATTAGAAGATTTTTGTTTGTTTGTTTTTTGAGACGGAGTCTCACTCTGTCGTCAGGCTGGAGTGCAGTGGTGCCATCTCGGCTCACTGCAACCTCTGCCTCCCAAGTTCAAGCAATTCTCCTGTCTCAGCCTCCCGAGTAGCTGGGATTACAGGCATGTGCCACCATGCCTGGCTAATTTTGTATTTTTAGTAGAGATGGGGTTTCTTCATGTTGGTCAGGCTGGTCTCAATCTCCCGACCTCAGGTGATCCACCTGCCTCGGCCTCCCAAAGTGCTGGGATTACAGGTGTGAGCCACTGTGCCCGGACCATTCTTTTATTTTTTAATTGAGATGTAATTCACATACCATAAAATTTACCCTTTTAAAAAAGTATACAACTCAGTGGTTTTTAGTATATTCACAAGGCATGGAACCATGATGGCTACTGATTCCAGGACATTTTTTATCACCCCAAAAAGACACCCCTTAACTATGCACCGTCACTCCCATCCCCTCTCCTCCAGGCCCTGGGCAACCACTAATCTACTTTCTGTCTTCATGGATCAGTCTATTCTGGAGACTGCATATAAACACAATCATACAATAGCAACCTTGTGTGTCTACCCTTCAAAAGTCACTCTTAATTCCTTCCTTTCCCTGTTTGTACATACCTTACAGATACTGTAGGTTCAGGTCCAATTAATTATTGTTCAAAACAATTATCACTCAAAAATGCTAACAATCATCTGATCTTCACCATGTTAGCCAGAATGGTCTCAATCTCTTGACCTTGTGATCCGCTCGCCTCGGCCTCCCAAAGTACTGGGATTACAGGTGTGAGCCACTGCGCCCGGCCTCACTTCTTTTCTTAAACCCCCTGAACCAACCTCTGCTTCCAAGTTTTCTTCTGCAGCATCCTCACCTCTCTCAGCCTTCGTAGAACTGAAGAGAGGGCCTTGCGCTGGATTAGGCTATGGCTTAAGGAAATGTTGTGGCTGGTTTGATCTTCTATCCAAACCACTAAAGCTTTCGCCACATCAGCAATAAAGCTGTTTCACTTTTTTTAATCAGTTGTGTACTCACTGGAGTAGCACTTTTAATTTCCTTCTAGAACTTTTCCTTTGCATCACAATTTGGCACAGGAGGCCCAGCTTTCAGTCTATCTTGGCTTTTGACAGGCCTTCCTCACTAAGGATGATTTCTAGTTTTTGATTCAAAGTGAGAGACGTGTGACTCTTCCTTTCACTAGAACGCTTAGAGGGTTATTAATTGGCCTAATTTCAATATTGTTGTGTCTCAGAGAATAGGGAGGCCTGAGGAGAGGGAGAGACATGGGGGAATAACTGATTGGAGAAGTCAAAACACACACAACATTTATCAATTATGTTTCTCCAACTTATATGGGCGTGGTTCACGGCACCGCAAAATATTTACAATAAGAATATCGAAGATCACTGATCACAGATCACCATAACAGACATAGTAATAACGAAAAAATTATCAAAATGTTTCACAGAGACACAAAGTAGGTATGTGCTATTGGAAAGATGACACCAACACAGTTGCTCAAAGCAGGGTTGCCACAAACCCTCAATCTGTAAAAACAACAAAAAAAAAGCAGTATCTGCAGGGCCAATAAAGCCAAGATATGAGGTATGTCTGTATCTGCCTTCAAACCCCACAGCAAGATACTGGCTCTAGCTCCAAAATATATTCCAAGTCTGACCAGTTCTCACCAACTCCAGTGCCCTAGCGCAAGTTACCATCATGTCTAGCTTGGTCTTCTACAACAGCTTCCTGATGGGTCTGTTTCCCCTGTTCCCACCCCAGTCCCCAATCCTACTCCCACCCCTACTAAGACATTCGCTACATACTAGTCACAAACGTCTTTTCCAAACATAAATTCAATGTGCTTAAATGCCTCCAACTGGACTCTCATTATTAAATTCCAAATACAAGCCCCTGATGACTCTGTCCCGCCTACCCACTCCTCCTCCCTCATCTCCTAAGATCACCCCCTCATTCAGTTCACTCCAACCACAGCAGCCACATTCGTCCCTTAATTATGCCAAATGCAATCTCCCCTCAGAGCTTTTGCCCTGGCACTCCTTGGTCTGCAATGCTAGGCCCCCATATAGTCACATGGCTGGCTGGCTCAGTTTCCTGTCCAAATGCCACATGCTCAGAAATGTCCCCCATGGTCTCATTAGGTAACATCCCCAACTCAGCACCACTACCACTCTCTATCCCATTAACCTATCTTTTTCCTTCGAGAGCACTTCTCACTCTCTGAACTTTTCTATTTATACGAGCACAGTCTCCTTACTCAAATGTAACCACAATGGGAGCAGAAACATTCACGATTATATTCCCAGCTCTAAGTAGTCTCTGACACATACTACGTGTAGGTGAATTGAACGGTAGCCCCTAAAACGATGTGTCCATGTCCTGGAACCTGTGATAAAGGGTCTTTGCCAATACAACAAAGTGAAGGATCTCCAGATGAAATCATCCTAGATCTTGTCATGGCCCTAAATCCAATGAAAAGTGTCTTTATAAAAGAATGAGAGGGAAAGACGCACAAGAAGGAGGAGGAGAAGGCAGCCATGTGAAGACAGAGGCAGAGACTGGAGTGATGCAACCAAAAGCCAAGGAATGAATGCAGCCACCAGAAGCTCAAAGAGGCAAGAAAGGATTCTCCCCTAGAGCCTTCAGAGGAAGCATGGCCCTGCTCATGCCTTGATTTCAGACTTCAGGCCTTTAGTACTGTGGGAGAATGAATTTGTTGTTTTAAGCCACCAGGTCCATGGTCATTTGTACAGCAGCTCTCGGAAACCAAAGGTTTCTTGAATAAATAATACCAAAGAGAGGGCAGGCGCAGTGGCTCACATCTGTAATCCCAGCACTTTGGGAGGCCGAGGCAGGCGGATCAATTGAGGTCAAGAGTTCGAGACCAGCCAGGCCGACATGGTGAAACCCCATCTCTACTAAAAATACAAAAATTAGCTGGGCATGGTGGCACATGCCTGTAATCCCAGCTACTCAGGAGGCTGAGGCAGGAGATTCACTTCAACCCGGGAGGCAGAGGTTGCCGTGAGCCGAGATCACACCACTGAACTCCAGCCTGGGCAACATGAGACTCCATCTCAAAAACAAACAAAGAATACCAAAGAGAGTATGCCACATGGATGCTGTATTAGGTTTTGTGAATGAAATCACAAAACTGTATCTATCTTCCAACATTCTTTTTTTTTTGAGACGGAGTCTCGCTCTGTCACCCAGGCTGGAGTGCAGTGGCGCGATCTCGGCTCACTGCAAGCTCCGGCTCACTGCAAGCTCCACCTCCTGGGTTCACACCATTCTCCTGCCTCAGCCTCTCCGAGTAGCTGGGACTACAGATGCCCACCACCACGCCCGGCTAATTTTTTTATATTTTTAGTAGAGACGGGGTTTCACCATGTTAGCCAGGATGGTCTCGATCTCCTGACCTCGTGATCTGCCCGCCTCGGCCTCCCAAAGTGCTGGGATTACAGGCTTGAGCCACCGCGCCCGGCTCCAACATTCTTTAAATTCACTTTTATTTTGATCTTATTAGGTTGATCCCATCAGTTTGTGGGCTTTTTTCTAACGAAAATGTCAATAGGTATTTAAAATAAAGAAACTAATTTTTGAAAGTTATGCAATATGCTTATCTTTCAAAAAATATAATTTTGCTTCAACTATTTAAGAGTATTGTCGAAACGAAAGCAGTATTTTTTGTATATAACACTTTACCATGCTACTAAAATTATTCTCATTAAAGATAAAAGATCTTACCAAATTCTTTCACCAATCTTTTTTTTTTTTTTTTTTTGAGACAGAGTTTCGCTCTTGTTGCCCAGGCTGGAGTGCAGTGGTGCAATCTTGGCTCACTGCAACCTCCACCTCCTGGGTTCAAGTGATTCTCCTGCCTCAGCCTCCCGAGTAGCTGAGATTACAGGCATGCACCACCATGCCCAGCTAATTTTGTATTTTTAGTAGAGACGGGATTTCTCCATGTTGGTCAGACTGGTCTTGAACTCCCAACCTCAGGTGATCTGCCTGCCTCGGCCTCCCAAAGTGCTGGGATTACAGGCGTGAGCCACCGTGCCCAGACTTTTTTTTGAGACAGGGTCTTGCTCTGTCACCCAGGCTGTAGTACATTGGTGTGATCACAGCTCACTGCAGCCTTGACCTCCTGGGCTCAAGTGATCCTCCCTCCTCAGCCTCCTCTCAAGTACCTAGAACCACAGGCACGTGCCACCACACCCAGCTAATTTTTATTTTATTTTATTTTGTAGAGATAGCCAGGGGCGGGGCGGGGGTGCGGTATCACTGTGTTGCCTAGGCTGGTCTCAAACTCCTGAGCTCAAGAAATCCTCCCACTTTGGCCTCCCAAAGGGTTGGGATTGCAGGTGTGAGCTACCACACCTGGCCCCATCAATCTTTTATTCCTTAGCCTCTCTGCACCTGGGACATAGTTAGGGACTATGTTTTAATTTCTTTTTCTCTCCTTTGTACGTGCCATAGTACCTGGAACTTAGAAAATGCTCCACAAACACTTTCTGAGTAAAGAGCTAGATCTCTAGACGAATGAATGAATGAATGCTAACTACTTCTTGAAATTTCTTTCCTAGATTTGGTAACACTACACTACATTGGCTCCTCTCAAACCATACCTCTAACTCCTCTTGTCTCTTCTTCCTGCTTCCAAATCCTAATTTAGGGTTATAAGACGAAGCATTTATTCAATTAAATATTAACTGACTCATTATATCCTTCAGGGTTCACAGATTCTAACTCTAACTCTAGCCTCGTATCCCTGGCCCAAAAGCCAGCCACTGATACCCTCTGTCTTCCCAGCACCTCAGCATGGCTCCTATGGGCATCTAACTCCAGATACCTACAATGAAACACTACGTTTCCAGCCCCAAAGAAAAAATGTTTCTTCCCAAATTCCTTTTTCATCCTTGTTCTCCCACCTACATTTTTTAAAGTCTGGAATCATTTAAACAAATCCTTTTCCCTCACTCTTCATCAGAAATGTCACCATCTTTTCCTCTTACTTAGAAAAGGACTTGAGCAGTTTTTACCTCTGTTCTGAACCTCTCAGGAACAGAATAAAATCCAAGTGGTAGATGTATAAATATATAAATGTCTATAAACATTTTTTTACACCAGAAACTAGTTTCTGTAGTAATCTCAGAAATTTTTTTTCCCAAATGATTTGTCAGAAATTTATCAGCATGTTGGAAGGATTAACCTCCAGGCAATTCTAAAGCATTCAGATAAGCCTAAACATTCTTTTCCATATTTACTGATTACAAAATAATGGATTTCAAGTAACACAGGGCTTAAACATTCAAATTTCATGAATGCATCACACAATGAGACCATGATTCAAATGAGACAATTTGTAATTAGAAAAGCAAGCCGAGGTGGGTGGATTGCTCGAGTTCAGGAGTTTGAGACCAGCCTGGGCAACATGGCAAAACCCCATATCTACAAAAAATAAAAATTAAAATTAAAAAACAGCCAGGTGTGGTCGTACGCGCCTGTGGTCCCACCTACTTGGGAGGCTGAGATGGGAGGATGGCTTGAGCCCAGGAGGCAGAGGCTGCAGTAGGCCAAGATCATGCCACTGCACTCCAGCCTGGTCAACAGAGCCAGACCCCATCTCAAAAAAAAAAAAAAAAGGAAGAAAGAAAAGAAAGCCTTCAGAATCATATTATCTAAGGTTCAAATTCTACTTCAGCCGACTGTGCTTTTAAGCAATTACTTAACTGCCCTGAGCTTTGTTTCCTCTACTGTAAAATTCGGATTTTTTACCTAGTTGTTATAAGGATAAAAGATACATGAAAAATCACACAGGCTCAGTGGCTCATGCCTGTAATTCCAAGCACTTTGGGCGGCCAAGGCGGTAGATCAAGAGGTCAGAAGATCGAGGTGGCCAACATGGTGAAACCCCATCTCTACTAAAACACACAAAAAAAAAATTAGCCGGGGGTGGTGGCGTGCACCTGTAGTCCCAGCCACTTGGGAGGCTGAGGCAAGGGAATCGCTTGAACCCAGGAGGTGGAGGTTGCAGTGAGCTGAGATCACGCCACTGCACTCCAGCCTGGCAACAGAGAGAGACTCCATCTCAAAAAAAAGAAAAGCAAAGAAAAATCATGAAAGGCATATAAGAGTTCAATAAAAACTATAGCAATTACCATAAAACCAACATCCTGGAGCCACTGAAAACATTTACGCAGAAGAAAAAACTAGGCATTAAAACAGAATGTGTTTAAAAAGCTGATAAACAAAACAAATAAGACTAAAAGGTGAACTCTACGTATACCCTAAAAATAAATAAACTCTGTTGACTGGCTAAAAGAATGGTCAGAATTCTCTAGACTAGACCCTAGAGTTAGCTGGCTGCTTTCCAACCAACCAAAAGGTTTGCAGAGGTGGAGGGAGGGATGGGAGGGGTTAAAATCTTCAAAAGATTCAGCTTCAAACAGACTCAGTAGAGCATATTTCAAGTTCATAGAAGAGAAGCGCAGAGAGAAGCTAAGCAACAGCTCAAGTTCCCCTAGAGTGATAGTGAACTTCAGAGATGCTTCCCACCCCAAGGAGGAATTCTTTGCGGGCACAAACATAATGCTACTCTATTGTTACACATTCAGCACCTATTGTGTCAAACATTGTAGTAAGAACACAGAAATAGACAAGATGCAGTCTCTGCCAACACATTAAAAGGAAAAAACCAGGTAAGAATCATCAAAGCTTATGTATTACACAGTAAGTGTATAACAAGTGTACAACAGTAAGTACAGTAACAGCCTTCCTCTCAGCCTCTCCAATCTAAAATGTCAGTGTCATCCCTCCCACCTCCAATATCAATGTCTTCCCACTGCTCTAAGACAAACACCAAACCTCATAATATGATCTATAAGAGCCAGCATGGTCTGACTCCTGCCAGCTTCTCCAACACCATCTACTCTCTGCATCAGAGCCTCTGTAGGCTGTTTTCAGTTCTTCTAACCTGTCATTCCCTCTGGCCACAGGACCTTTGCACACACTGCTCTCTCACATATAACATTCATCTCCTCTGTTTGTTAAAGAAGGTCACTTCATCCTTCAAAACTTGTCTCAATTTTCAGTTCCAAAGGAAAACATTCCCTTGCCGTAGGTAGTATAGTATGATTAAGAGCACAGGTTCTGGAGTTCTAAATCCTGTTTGCCACTTATTGGCACTATAGCTTTGAGCAAGTCACATTAACACTTAGTGCCTCACTTTCATCTTCTGTAAATGGGGGACATACAACTGTTGTGAGATTGAATAAATTAGTTCAAGCAAAGCAACAGAACAGTATCTAAGATACAGAACTCAAAATCTTGGCTTGGTCAAATTCCTCTATTTTATTTTCTTATAGCACCCGGGCATCTCCCCTAATACCATTTTACACTTATTACACTCTCCCTACTACTGTAAAATTTCTAAGAAAGCAGAAACCATATTCATACCCCAGAAGTGGAAGACAGGAGATATTCAGTAAATATTTGTTGAAAAAAATAGCTACAAGGACGAAGCTGATGCCCAAAGAAGAGACCTGTCCAATATACAAAGCCTCATGTGCCTGACCCCAAAGCCCACACTTTCCACCATACCAAGTTGCCTCCTATGTAAATGCGTAAGTCTTACAGCTGCAACTGAAGTGGCCAACAAAGATGAACAGAATGATAAAGATTAAAGAACACTAAACTGTATGGGAACCCAGAAAACAGTGAAAGTCCGCACGCTGAATTGGACACAAAACAAACATAGGTGCCTCTCACTTCCATGTCAATTAAGCTCCAGCTCTCATACTGCCCACCTGGGGCTCGGTTCCCTCCTCTTTAAAGAGTAGGATGGGGCAGGTCGTCCCTAAAGTGTCTTCAACTTCTAAAATTCAATGACTATAAATCAAGTTATGTGGCAATGTTTTAATAATTATTTTTTAAAAGGAAGTTTAACAAGCACACTGAACCAGCTGACAGATGGTTTTCGGGGACCTTCATTTTAAAGAATGTGTTCAAGTGCCTCAACAAACCTTATAAAGTAGGTTACGTGGTCTGTGCCCCAGAATTAACGACAGACTCGATGCTGACGGGAGACAGAGCTCAGAAGCACACACAAGCACTCCAACCTGTTTGTCAATCTGCCATCGTGACAGCCTAGGTATACAGAACAGTCATGAAACGTGTTTAGAACAGTGCCAAAATCAGGCTCACCACTACACCGAAAAGGAAAGTAAGTTCACAGGATGCATTTGGTACACAGTAGACTGGAGTGTCATACAATTAAAACAGGCTTTCAAATGAAACGTAAAATCTATTAGCAGTCCTGACATCGTATAATACTTTAAAAGATAGGACAAACTCACAACCCTAACTCTACTTGAGCAACAGTTCACAGTGGCCCTTCAAAAATGCTGGAAAGAGGCAACAGAAGACGGAAACTATAAGGACACCTAAAAATACACCCTGGAAAGCTTAAGACAAAGCCAATGCCGCGGGGCCCTGGAAGCAGACCTCGGGCAATATGCCTGCCCAAAGCCATCAGCCGCCTCGGAGGGCGTGCGGGCACCCAACTGCCTCCGCCCTAGGCCTCTCTGCTCCGCAGGATCCCCGCGAGGAACAACTGCAACGAGGGATGCCTCCTGAGCCCGCTGCCACGCGAACTCCGGGAGGGAGGAGAGCAAGCGGTGTAGCTCAGGCGGAACTGGGGCGCGCGGGCAGCCGGACCCAGCCAGCGCTCTCCCGGCGCCAGCCGCCCAGAGGTGGCACGGCTGGAAGCCCAGGCCCCGTTGCTCCTCACCTTCAGGGTCCGCAGCGCCGCGCTCAGCATCAGCTGCTGCGGCGGCCACCGCCCACGCCGTCCGACAGCGACCAGCGATGCTGTACCGACCCAGAGCCCCGCCATTGTTGTCCCCGCAGACCGCCCCTCTGCTGACCTCTCACACAGCCGGAGGGGGCGGAGAAGGGGAGCGCATGGGCTCCGGCAAATCACGAGCCAGAAACCCGATGCCCCGCCCCCTAACTTGCGGAAAGGGGAGGGTGAGTGGTCGGCCAGATCCGCCGGATCCGCGATCCGGGAGACGCGCTAGGACCTGGCGGGCTTGTCGGCTGGCTGCGCGTCCGGCCGCTAGCGGAGCTGGAGGCCACCGGCCAGAGCCGACCCCAGGAGTGAGAGAGGCAGGGACGCGCGTGAGTTCCGGCGGCCTGCACCTGGCAAACCCCGTACCTTCCCAGCATCGGCTCAGCAACCCACGTGCATTCAGGCCGGTTAATGTCAGTGAGTCACCTCCGCGCCTTGGCCACCCTGGAGTCCCGAGAATCCGCAGTTCCACACAAATGCCCAAACTACATTCCTGCATGTTCGAAAGCGTAAATTGCAAAGCACAAATCCAGGCAAGGTTTTGAACGACTGTAATAACACATAAAAAGTTCTAGGTCTGGAAATCAGAGATCCGAGCTCAAGTCCTACCTCTGCCACTTAATATGTGTGTGTGAAAGAAATTAGCCACAACTAGAGTCAGTCTTTGTTGCTTGCAAGCAGAAACCCTTGTTAGTACAACTACTGGCCAGGCGCAGTGGCTCACGCCTGTAATCCCAGCACTCTGGGAGGCCGAGGCGTGAGGATAACCTGAGGTCAGGAGTTGGAGACCAGCCTGGACAACATGCCGAAACACCGTCTCTACTAAAAATACAAAAATTAGCTGGGCGTGGTGGCACACTCCTATAATCCCAGTTACTTGGGAGGAGGCTGAGGCAGAAGAATTGCTTAAACCCTGGAGGTGGAGGTTGCAGTGAGCCGGATCATGCCACTACACTGCAGCCTGGGTGACAGAGCAAACTCCGTTTCGAAAAATAAAATAAAAATTAGTACAACTATTAAGGGCCGGGCCGTGTGCTAGAGCCTCAGATTCCCTCTTACTTTAGATTTTACAAGAACCTTAATGGAGTGTATATCATTTCCATTTGGAGAAACTGAAGCTGTAGCAGGGTAAAGTCACTCAGCGAGTAAAAGGTCAAACTAGGGTTTGAACCCAAATCTGGCTGCCTTGAGGGACTGGGCTCATGTTTTGCTATATTATGGAAATTTTAAAATATATACAAAAGAGATAAAGTAGTACTATGATCACCCAGATACCCATTACACCGCGTCAACGAATCAACATTTTGTCAATCTTGTTTCATCTATTCCCCTTTTTATTTTTTGCAGGAATATTTTAAAGCAAATCTAAGGCATCAGACCACCTCACCCATAAACACATCAGTATTAGGGGTTCTCCTCTTAACTACTTTGGAGCATCTCCTGCAGAGTCACCTTGAGAGAGTTACAAAGCTAGGAATGGCCTAGAGTATGCTACAGCATGGTAAATGCCCAAAGAGAGATAAATAAAATGGGGATATCAGAAAGGTGACATTTAATGGAATTTTAGAATGTAAGTAGGGACTTTTGTGACAAAATGAAAAGGATTATCAATTTCACAGGACTTCTCACTTACGTACCTCAGTCTTCATTCATTTTCTACCTGGGAAACTTGCTTTTCTTTTTTCTTTTTTTGCTTTTTGTCTTTTCCCCATGTTTTACCCTTTGGATTAGTTTTCCTTAGGCCCTATTTGTTTTTCTTATAGGAGTTCTTTCTATGAAAGGCACTTGTAGCAGAAACTGCTTCTCATGCTATCCATTCTCCATGCATTACCTTAGTAAGAGTGCCCCTGAGATCTAGCTGGGTACATGGCCACCCAGCGAAAGGCTGCAATAGCCAGCCTCCCTTACAACGAGGTGTAACGCCATGACTAAAGTCTGGAATGTAAGGACTGTGCCCTCCGTGCCCTCTTCTTTCTTACCTAAATAAAGATCTACATTTCCCAACTCCACTGCAGCAAGGGTGCTTACCAAGATTTGGTTACTAAGTTTTGGCCAATGGGACATAAGCACAAGTGACATAGACAACTTTTGGGTTATGCCTTTAAAAGGAAAGGCATGCCTTCCACTTGCCCTTCTCCTCTTTCCATTTGCCGGAATGTGGACACTACAGTGGAGGTAAAGCTGTCATCTCAGATGATAAGAAGGAAGTTAGGTGATTGGGGAGGCAAAACAATATACCAGGAGCCTTTAGGTGCCTAATTCTGTGGAGCTGCCACGTCAAGCCTGGAACGCTTTGTTCAGATTTTTATGCAAGCAAGAAAAATACTGTATCTTGTTTAAGTTATTGCATTGTGTTTTTTTGTTTTGCCTTTGTTACAGCAGCTACATGTGTGTCCTCACTGATAAAGGACTTTTATCTTTGCCTTTTCCATTTAAAGTTATAGATTGTGGCCAGGCGCAGTGGCTCACGCCTGTAATCCCAGCACTTTGGGAGGCCGAGGAGGACAGATCACGAGGTCAGCAGTTCGAGACCAGCATGGCCGACATGGTGAAGCCCCATCTCTACTAAAAATACAAACATTAGCCAGGCATGGTGGCGGGCCCCTGTAATCCCAGCTACTCCGTAGGCTGAGGCAGGAGAATCGCTTGAACCCGGGAGGCAGAGATTTCAGTGAGCTGAGACCGCACCATTGCACTCCAGCCTGGGCAACAAAGCAAGACTCCATCTCAAAAAAAAAAAAAAAAAAAAAAAAGTTATAGATTGTAAGGAAAATACCCCCAAGGAAGTTGAGGACACAGCAGAGTTGGACTGTCTCCAAACCTGTTCATTCTTCTGAGTGCACTGCTTGGAGCATCCTATTGAGCAGCATATCCTGGCCTCCTTTCCAGTTCCACGTGGTAATATACCTGATTTCCGGCCAATAAAATATGAGAGGACATGAAATTCAACAGCCCCTGGGCTTGGCTCATAAAACCTTCCATGTAATCCTCCACACCTTTTCACCTCTCAGCTGCTGAGACTTTTCTAGGCACTACACAGAAGCAGCCTGGGTCTCCAGTAGTGAAGGAGAGCAGAGTCTTCTCACTATCCTGCACCAAACTGTGACATGAGCAAAAAATAAAGTTTTTATTTTCTCACACCATTGAGATTTGAGGATTGCTAGAGCAGTTAGTCTTCCCAGCCTAATACAGTATTAGTAGAGGACAATTAGGCCAGACACAGTGGCTCATGCCTATAATCACAGCACTTTGTAAGGCCAAGGTGGGCAGATCACCTGATGTCAGGAGTTCAAGACCAGCCTGGCCAACATGGTGAAACCCCAGCTCTACAAAAAATACAAAAATTAGCCAAACATGGTGGCATGTGCCTGTAATCCCAGCTACTCAGGAAGCTGAAGCAGGAAAATCTTCAAGCCAGGAGGCGGAGGTTGCAGTGAACCATGATTGTACCACTGCACTCCAGCCTGGGTGACAGAGTGAGACTCTGTCTCAAAAATAAATAAATAACAAAAAACCTTTTTCAGAATAAAAACATACATTAACAATATCAAGAATGTCCGGGCACGGTGGCTCACACCTCTAACCCCAGCACTTTGGGAGGCCCAGGTGGGCAGATCACCTTAGGGCAGGAGTTTGAGACCAGCCTGGCCAACATGGGGAAACCCTGTCTCTACTAAAAATACGAAAATTAGTCCGGGCGCAGTGGCTCACGCCTGTAATCCCAGCACTTTGGGAGGCCAAGGTGGGTGAATCACCTGAGGTCAGGAGTTCAAGACCAGCCTGGCCAACACAGTGAAACCCCATCTCTACTAAAAATACAAAAATTAGCCGGGCGTCGTAGCGGGCGCCTGTAATCCCAGCTACTCGGGAGACTGAGGCAGGAGAATCGCTTGAACCTGGGTGGTGGAGGTTGCAGTGAGCTGAGATGGCACCACTGCACTTCAGCCTGGGTGACAGAGTGAGACTTTATCTCAAAAAAAAAAAAAAAAATACAAAAATTCGCTGGACGTGGTGGTGCATGTCTGTAATCCCAGTTACTCAGGAGGCTGAGGCAGGAGAATTGCTTTGTAAAAAGTAAAGTAGAGGCCAGGCACAGTGGATCATGCCTGTAATCCCAGCACTTTGGGAGGCCGAGATGGGCGGATCACGAGGTCAGGAGATCAAGCCTATGCTGGCTAACACAGTGAAACCCCGTCTTTACTAAAAATACAAAAAAAATTAGCCAGGCATGATGGCGGGCACCTGTAATCCCAGCTACTAGGGAGGCTGAGGCAGGAGAATGGCGTGAACCCGGGAGGCAGAGCTTGCAGTGAGCTGAGATCGTGCTGCTGCACTCCAGCCTGGGCAACTGAGCGAGACTCTGTCTCAAAAAAAAAATAAAAGTAAAGTAGAGGTTCCTCTTCAAAGACTTTCCTCCCCATCTAATTAGGAATAAATAGTAACTTCTCTTAGAAGCAAAATTTATTCAAAGACCTGTGCTAACATTCTTAAATATCTGCTAGCTTTAATATATCAATGTACTTTATGTTCTTAGCTCCCACAATTTAGCGTAAATATTTGCCCTGGCATGCTTATACTAGTCCAAGCAAGCATTAGGTCATAGCCTGTTCCTCTTCCTCATTTGAAGGTGTTTCAGCAGTGGGCTGAAGTGCTCCTCAAGTGCCGCCAAAGTAGGATCCCAGGCAGAGGAGGCACCGAGAGCGAGCAAGGGCTGTGAGGACTGCCAGCATGCTGTCACCTCTCAATCCCCCCTCTAAATAGGACACCCCAACTGCTGTTGGGAATTTGGCCGATGACTGCTCTAGCTACTTCCTGCTGGATAGGGGCAATGAAGGGGCCCTGCAGTTGTAGTGTCCTCCAGAGGGGAGGTCTCTAGGCCAGGGAAAGTGCCAGCAGGTCAGTCCAGGGGTCCTCAGTAGAAGTTGTTAGTTGAACTCATTTGGGGTTCCATTTGTAAGACCATCTGTAGCTTGATGGCCTCTATTCTAGAGGAAACAAATTTGACAAGAAGGTTAAAAATACAGGGCCCAAGCCGGGCACGGTGGCTCATGCCTGTAATCCCAGCACTTTGGGAGGCTGAGACAGGCGGATCACAAGGTCAGGAAATCGAGACCATCCTGGCTAACACGGTGAAACCCCGTCTCTACTAAAAATACAAAAAATTAGCCGGGCGCGGTGGCAGGCACCTGTAGTCCCAGCTACTCAGGAGGCTGAGGCAGGAGAATGGCATGAACCCGGGAGGCGGAGCTTGCAGTGAGCCAAGGTCACGCCACTGCACTCCAGCCCGGGTGAAAGAGCGAGACTCCGTCTCAAAAAAAAAAAAAAAAAAATACAGGGCCCAAAGGTGAGTAACAGCAAGATGGCTGCCATGGGACCTAGAAAGGGGAGAAGCCATGTTGCCCAACTCCAGAGGTTGGTTTAAGAATTTGAAAGGCGTCTGATTTCAGAAGCCTTTTCCTGTAAACGCCAGGCGGCACCTCGTACTATCCCCGACTGGTTAGTGTAAAAACAACACTCTTCCCCTAAGAAGGTGCAGAGTCCTCCTTTTTCAGCAGCGAGGAGGACTAGGCCTCGGCGGTTTTGGAGAATCACTGCTGCCAAAGAGTCTATTTGGGATTGTAAAGAATAGATTTCATTATTTCTTGCAGACTGAGAAATCCTTTGAGAGTGTGTAGTAGTAGGATAATGAAGTAGACAAACCGGCTATTCCAGTTCCTGTAGCAGTGGCCATTCCTAACCCTATCAGTAGGGGTATTAGTTGTATGGCTCTGCCCTGACCGACTTGAGCTTTGAGGGGTACTGATAAGGTCTGATTTCCTGGGGCAATGTTAATGTTGGGACTTAGAAAGACTAAGGTGCAGGTGCCTGTCCAGTTAGTGGGGAGGCAGATACAGGTCGACGTTCCACATAAGAAGAATATGCCTTGTCTGAGTAGACAGAACTTTACCCTGGCTTTTAAAGGAATGGGATACGCTGTTTTTTCTTTACTACTTCCATCTCTCTTTCTCTTTGACTTCTTCTTTGCCTCTTCCTCTCTGACTCTGACTTTCTGTGTCTGTCCCTCTTTCTCTCTGACTCCGTCTCTTTGTCTCTCTGTTTCTGTCTCTCTGTCTCTCTTTCTGACTTTCTCTTTCTCTCTTTCCTTCTTGCTGGTCTTTCCCTACCTCTGCCAGCTGCTTATGCTGCTGTTCTCCCCTCTCCTTCCCATTTTGATGGCTTTGTCAGTGTAAGACTGCCACCTCCTTGGGTTTTTGCACTGCGTGCAATAACTCTATAATTTCCTCATGGTATTTAATGGGGGTTCCCCCAGAGGTTAGGAACTCCCTCTCTTTCCATATTGCAGCATGGGCATGTAGGATTAGATAAGCATACTTGCTGTCTGTATACACATTTATTCTTTTTCCCTTTCCCAGTTCTAAGGCTCGGGTAACTGCTGCTAGTTCCGTTAACTGGGCCCTGGTCCCTGGGGGAAGAGGCTTGCTTTCAAGTATGGTTACATCACTAACTATGGCGTAACCTGCCCTTCATACCCCATTCTCCACAAATGAACTTCCATCAGTATATAGGTTAAGGTCAGGATTAGTTAAGGGGACTTCTAAGAGATCATCTCGGTGGCATAAGTCTGGACTATAATTTGTTGGCAGTCATGCTCGATTGGTTCCCCATCCTCTGGGAGAAAAGTGGCAGGGTTGAGGGCCACACACGTGCGTATTTGAAACACCGGTCCCTCAAGGAGGAGCGCCTGGTATCTAAATAGGCGGTTGTCTGATAGCCATAAACTTCCTTTGGCACCTAGTGTGTCATTTATATCATGAGTAGTCCAGACAGTGAGATCCTGTCCTTGTATTATTTTGATAGCCTCTGACACTAAGACGGCCACTGCTGCAACTACCCTTAAACAGTGAGGCCAGCCTTTTGCTACTACATCAATTTCCTTACTTAGGTAGTGCCACTAGTTGTGGGGTTGTCCCATAAGTCTGAGTAAGGACTCCAAGAGCTATCCCGGCTCTCTCTGTGACATATAAAGAGAAGTTTTGTCCTGTGGGAAGGCTTAAACCTGGAGTTTGTACTAGGGCCTGCTTGAAGGTTTTGAAGGCTGTTTCTGCCTCTGATTCCCATTCTACTAGATGAGTATTTGCCCTCAAGGGTGTCCTTGATTAGAGCATAGAGGGGCCTGGCTATCTCGCTGTATCCGGGGATCCATAGTCGGCAAAAGCCGATAATCCCAAGGAACCCCCGCAACTGTTTTAATGTCTTAGGGCAAGGATAAGCCAGTATAGGCTGTATTCATTCCTTGATGAGGGCCCTGGTCCCTTTCGCTAAGATTAGGCCTAGATATTTAACCTGCTATAGGCAAAGCTGGGCCTTTGACCTAGACACCTTGTACCCTTGATTAGCTAGAAAGTTCAAGAGATCTAGAGCAGCCTGCTGGCACAAGGCTTCCGAACCGGTAGCCAAAAGTAAATCATCCACATATTGAAGGACCAGAGTGCCTGGACTTGAGAAGTGGCCTAGATCTTGGGCTAGGGCCTGACCAAACAGATGAGGGCTATCCCTAAACCCTTGGGGCAAGACCGTCCACATAAGTTGGGTTGTGTGGTCTGTGGGATCCTCGAAGGCAAAGAGGAACTGGGAATCAGAGTGCAGGGGAATACAGAAGAAGGCATCCTTGAGGTCCAGAACCATGAACCATTCTGCTTCCTCTGGTATTTGAGAGAGCAGGGTATAGGGGTTGGGTACAACTGGATATAGTGGAATTACTGCCGCATTAATGAGTCTAAGATCTTGCACTAGTCTCCACTGACCGTTCAGTTTTTGTACTCCTAGAATTGGGGTGTTGCAGGGACTGCTGCATTTCCTCACTAAGCTTTGAGCTTTCAAATGTTTAACAATATTCTGTAATCCTTTATGAGCTTCAGGCCTTAAGGGATATTGCCTTTGATAAGGAAAAGTGATAGGATCTTTTAACCTGATTTGGACTGGGCAGGCATTTTTTGCCCTTCCCAATTGTCCTTCCAAGCCCAGACTTCAGGGTTGAGTCCCTCCTCAAGTAGGGGACAATAAATGGGTAACTTGTTCCCCATATTCATGTGGATAATAGCTCCAGCCTTGGCTAATATATCCCTCTCTAATAAGGGTGGGGACTTTCAGGCATAACAACAAAGGCATGTGAAAAAAGCAAAGTCTCCCAATTACAACTGAGAAGGTGGGAGAAATACCTGGCTACAGGCTGTCCCAGGATTCCTCGGATGGTAATGGACCTTGAGGATAGTTGTCCAGGACAAGAGATTAACACTGAGAAGGCCGCGCCAGTGTCCAGGAGGAAGTCAATTTCCTGGCCCTCAATAGTGAAACATACCCGGGGTTCAGTGAGGGTGATGACATGAGCTGGCACTTGCCCCAGGCACCCTCAGTCCTGTTGTTGGATCATCTGGTTGGGGGCTTCTGACCCAGGGAACCTTCATCCTCTAGGGCAGCGCACCTTCCAGTGATTGCCTCAGCATAGTGGACATGGATGAGGGGCAGCTTGTTTCTCATTGGACAATCTTTTTTAAAGTGTCCTAGTAAACCACACTGATAACAAGCCCTACCAGGTGATTGGCCTGCTCCATTTTCTGTCCCCTCTGAACCACCAAGGTTTGTTTGTCTGAGGGCCATGACTAAGCCTGTGACCTTTCTCTGATCTTGCTTTTCCTTTTGGGCCTGTTCCTCTTGGTCCCTATTATAGAACACCGAGGTTGCCAGGTTTAATAATGCCTCTAGATTTTGTTCAGGACCCTGGCTTGCTTTTGGAGCTTTCTCCTGATATCTGTGGCTGATTGGGTAACAAACTTATCTTTTAGAATCAATTGACCTCCAGTGATTTGGGTGACAGGGGAGTATATTTTCTTAAGGCCTCTCCTAGCCACTCGAGGAAGGCAGAAGGATTGTCTTCCTTTCCCTGAGTTATGGTGGACGTCATTGAATAATTCATGGGCTTTTTTCTAATTCTCCTTAGTCCTTTTAGAACACAGGTCAACAGATGTTTACAACTCCAGTCCCCATGATCTGAGTCAAGGTCCCAGTGGGAATCCATAATGGGGATGGCTTGCTGACCAGTAGGGAATTTGTCCCTTTCTTCAGCTGTCATTCTATCATTTACTTGACTAAGATACCAGGTATCTCCAAACTCTCGGGCTGCAGCTAAAGCCGCATTCTTTTCATGAAAGGCCAGGGTTTGATCTAACAGTAGCATGACATCTCTCCAAGTGAGGCTGAAGGTTTGCCCTAGACCTTGTAGGACATCTATGTACCTATCAGGATCATCTGAAAACTTCCCCAGGTCTGCCTTGATCTCCTTTAAATCAGAGAGGGAGAAGGGGACATGTACCTGGGTTGGGCCAAATTCCCCTCCCCCTACAGCTTGAAGGGGATATAACCGATAGCCTGGGGGGTTTTGTGGTCCTTTGGAGATGTCTTTGCTTATTTCCTTCTGGGCAGGGGAGATTAGAGGAGGATTATCATTAATAGGAAGGGGAGCTATAGGGAGGCTAGGATGTGGGGGTAAGCTGAGAGGTCCTCCTGTGGGATGTAAATTGCAAGCTTTGCATAGTTGTGTATTCTCCCTCAATGAAAAGAAAGGTTGGACATAAGGTATTTCACTCCATTTGCCTTCCCTCTTACAGAAAAGGTCAAGCTGCAGGATAGTATTGTAATTTGTACTTCCCTCAGGTGGCCATTTTTCCCCATCAGAGAGAGAATATTGGGGCCAAGCCATAGTGCAGAGAAAAATGAGCCACCTCTTTTTCAGGGTTTGTGGGTCAAATTGGTCCCAATGGCTTAGGATGCATTTCAAGGGTGAGCCTGTTGATGCCTGAGTGTTTCCCATCTGAAAGAAAAAACCGCCCACGGTTTTGGTTTGTTTTGTTTCTCCCCCTGTCCAAGAACCCACAACAGTCCCTGGACTCTACTGATCAGAATAGTTGTGCTCACCAACACAGCAGCAGAAACAACCCCTGCCCAAGAACCTGCAACAGTCCCTGGACCCTGCTGATCGGAAAAGTTGCGCTCACCGACGCAGCAGCAGAAACACTAGTTTTCCTCCCAGACCACATGGAGGACCAAGGAAGGTCCGATTTAATGGTCCTTACCAACACATTCTCAAAAACCTGCACACTTGCCTGTCCTCCTAGACCACAAGGAGGACCGAGCAAGAAAAATCGAATTTAGTGGCCCTTACCAACGCATTCTCAAAAACCTGTTAGTGTCCTAAGCATTCTCGTGTTAGTACTGGGACTTTACCTCTGTCCTATAAAGATGTTATGCCCCAAAAATGAAGTGGAGGGCCATACCCTGAGGGAGGGAAGGGATCTCCAGGGTTGGAAGAGTGACACCTTTTGTTCTCACTTATGTGAATAGGAAGGATACAATTTCCGAGGCTCCCCATATCCTAGCTTCAGGAATAGCTTTTGCTAGGCCTGTTAGTCTGAGGAGGGATCCTAAAATTCCAGGTAGTCCCCACTATGACGGGGCTTTGGGCAAAAATTATGTCTTTCTGATTGGTGTGCCCGGGTGCCTAAAGAAGGTAACAGAGTCCTGGAGTTTATACTAGAAATTATAGGAGAAACTAGAAGAGCACCAGAGACAGGTAACAATTTTTAGAACCTGGACTAGCCTTGCAGAAGAGAGGCGAGAGGAAGTTTTTCTGGCAGGCATTAGGACCCCGGGGGCAAGGGTCAGGATAGATAGGATAGATGGGCGAGTCTCCCTTGGGCGATATGCCTTTGAGAATTCCGCTCATGGCCGCAGGGTCAACCAACTTGTTGTTGGGACCCCAGAGCTGCATGGATTTCCCTTCTGTCGACACTTGGCTCAGCCCAGAAGTACAGGAAAAGCGGAAGCTGGTTCTAGGCAAACCAATGGTCCCAACTCGGAAGAGCTGAGGGTTGTTAGAGACCCCCTTCCCAGAAAGCCTGACACCCGTGTCTTTAGTCTGGCGGCCGCAGTAGTCACTTTTAACTGGCCGACAGGTGGCTGGTATTTAGCCCCCGAATTCTAAGGAAAGATAGGACAGAATAGCAAGCAAAAGGGGTCCAATGGTCTCACCACTCGGCAATAGGCGAAGGTCTCACCACTCGGCGACAGGTGAAGGTCTCTTCATGGTCGCCAAAATGTGTCCAGAATTGGTGGGTTCTTGGTCTCACTGAATTCAAGAATGAAGCCGCGGACGCTCACGGTGAGTGTTACAGTTCTTAAAGGCAGCGTGTCCGGAGTTTGTTCCTTCTGATGTTCAGATGTGTTCAGAGTTTCTTCCTTCTGGTGGGTTCGTGGTCTCGCTGGCCCAGGAGTGAAGCTGTGGACCTTCACGGTGAGTGTTACAGCTCTTAAGGTGGCACGTCTGGAGTTGTTCTTTCCTCCCAGTGGGCTCATGGTCTCACTGGCTTCAGGAGTGAAGCTGCAGACCTTCTCTGTGAGTGTTACAGCTCATAAAGGCAGTGTGGACCCAAAGAGTGAGCAGTAGCAAGATTTATTGCAAAGAGCGAAAGAACAAAGCTTCCACAGTGTGGAAGGGGACCCGAGCAGGTTGCAATTGCTGGCTCGGGCAGCCTGCTTTTATTCTCTTATCTGGCCCTAACCACATCCTGCTGATTGGTAGAGCCAAGTGGGCTGTTTTGACACGGCGCTGATTGGTGTGTTTACAATCCCTGAGCTAGACACAAAGGTTCTCCACATCCCCACCAGATTAGCTAGATACAATGTGTCAACACAAAGGTTCTCCAAGTCCCCACCGGAGTAGCTAGATACAGAATGTTGATTGGTGCATTCACAAACCCTGAGCTAGACACAGGGTGCTGATTAGTGTGTTTACAAACCTTGAGCTAGATACAGAGTGCCGATTGGTGTATTTACAATCCCTGAGCTAAACATAAAGGTTCTCCACGTCCCCACCAGACTCAGGAGCCCAGCTGGCTTCACCCAGTGGATCCCGCACTGGGGCTGCAGGTGGAGCTGCCTGCCAGTCCCGCACCGTGCGCCCACACTCCTCAGCTCTTGGGTGGTCGATGGAACTGGGCACTGTGGAGCAGGGGGCGGTGCTCATCAGGGAGGCTTGGGCTGCACAGGAGCCCATGGAGCGGGTGGGAGGCTCAGGCATGGCGGGCTGCAGGTCCCAAGCCCTGCCTTGCGGGAAGGCAGCTAAAGCCCAGTGAGAAATCGAGCACAGCGCCGGTGGGCCGGCACTGCTAGGGGACCCAGTACACCCTCTGCAGCTGCTGGCCCGGGTGCTAAGCCCCTAGTTGCTGGGGGCCGGCAGGGCCAGCAGGCTGCTCCGAGTGTGGGGCTGCCAAGCCCACGCCCACCCGGAACTCCAGCTGGCCCACAAGCGCCGAGTGCAGCCCTAGTTCCCGCTCACGCCTCTCCCTCCACACCTCCCTGCAAGCTGAGGGAGCCAGCTCCGGCCTTGGCCAGCCCAGAAAGGGGCTCCCACAGTGCAGCGGTGGGCTGAAGGGCTCCTCAAGTGCCGCCAAAGTGGGAGCCGAGGCAGAGGAGGAGTGGAGAGCGAGCGAGGGCTGTGAGGACTGCCAGCACGCTGTCACCTCTCATTTTTACTTTTCTCAGCATTCCACAAGTTACTTCCTCCTTCGTTTGTTCTCCTCTGCCTTTGCCTCTTTTAAAAGTTCTAAGTTGCTAGCCAATCAGGACAAATATAGAATGTGAGGTCCCATTCCAGCCAATGGAAAGCGGACACAGCAGTAGGGTGGGCACCTCAGGTTATGAATGACCCTGTCTCCTTTGTTCGGTGTACTCTCATGGCAAAACTGCTGGCGAGTGTACCCTTTCTGCAGAAAGTAAAAATGGCCTTGCTGAGGAAATTAAATTTATGTTCAAGTGCTATTTATTTACGGCACTGAGGAACAAGCATTTCTAACAGCTTGAACCCAGGAGGCGGAGGTTGCAGTGAGCTGAGAGCACGCCACTGCACCCCAGCCTGGATGACAGAGTGAGACTCTGTCTCAAAAAAAAAAAGAATAGTATTTATCCAGTGAATAACAACCTAGGCATATAAGTATGTGGCAAGCATTCCTTCTCAAAGAATTCAACAGTGGAGGACACCCAGGGCAGTGACTGGCAAACTTTCTCTAAAGGGACAGATTTTCAGGCTTGGAGCACCACAGACGTCTGTTGCATGTTTTTTGTTTTTTGTTTTTTTTTTTTTTGAGACAGAGTCTCGCTGTCTCCCAGGCTGGAGTGCAGTGGTACCATCTCGGCTCACTGCAAGCTCCACCTCCCAGATTCACACCATTCTCCTGCCTCAGCCTCCCGAGTAGCTGGGACTACAGGTGCCCACCACCACACCCAGCTAATTTTTTGTATTTTTAGTAGAGACGGGGTTCCACTGTGTTAGCCAGAATGGTCTCAATCTCCTGACCTCGTGATCCACCCGCCTTGGCCTCCCATAGTGCTGGGATTACAGGCATGAGCCACTGCACCAGGCCGTTTGTTTGTTCTTCAGCAACACTTTAATCATGTAAAAAAAAAAAAAAATTGTAGTTTTGCAGGCCTTATAAAAACAGAGGACTGGCCAGATTTGGCCAAGGGTTACTCTGCTCTGGAGTAACACTATGCTAAGTGTAATCCTGGAAACAGTGCCAATCTGCCAACTCTCTGTGATAATTCTGTGATTAAATAACAACGTCTATCTTCTGAGTATTTCTTAGGGCTATAATAACAGTGCCTATCTGATTCTGTGATTAAATAGGGACATCTATCTTCTGAGTATTTCTTAGGGCTATAATAAGAGAAATGCTACCCTCAGTTTCTGTAGTTATTCCAGCAAGGACCCACAACCAACACTTTGAGGTTTGATACTGGCCCGCAAAAACACTTGCATCATGCTGCCATCAAAGACGTGTGTCACGTTTTATGGGCATCCACCATCATCTGAAAACCTTTCTCATGTTGGGAAATTTCCCATGTGATGAGTTCTTCCAAAGACAGGGCCAGAAATTTGCTTTGTCCTCCTTACTTGGAGTTTGGGTGCAGGCAGATGACCTAGCTGCAGTCGTAGCTGTGTCTGAAAGAGACCTTGATTCAAGAGAGCAATGTGGTGAAGCAGTCGCAACACAGAATCCATTTCCTTGTGAGGGTAGCAGTAGAGACTTCCAGCTGTTAGGAGCGCCAATGACAGAGGTTCTGTCATCAAGTACCCACTGCAGTGTCCATGCCAAACCCTGATGACAGTGAGGTCTTTGCTGTGGGCTTGGAGGAGCAATGGGGTATTTTTTCCTGGCTGTGTAACTTACAGATTGATTCTTAGGCCCTTCGAAGATCTTGTGCGTTAATGTTCTTAATTTATTTATTTTTGAGACAGGGTCTTGCTCTGTCACCCATGCTGGAGTGCAGTGGCACGATCTTGGCTCACCGCACCCTCGACCTCCCGGACTCAAGTGATCCTCCCACTTCGGCCCCCCAAGTAGCTGGGACTACAGGCATGCACCAACATGCCTGACTAATTTTTGTAATTTTTGTAGAGACAGGTTTCGCCATATTGGCCAGGCTGGTCTCCAACTGCTGGACTCAAGCAATCCACTGGCCTCAGCCTCCCAAAGTACTGGCATTACAGGCACGAGCCACTACACCCAGCTGAGTCAATGTTCTTTAATAAATTTCATTCATATTTAAACTACCTAGATTCCTCTTGTTTGCTGATACAGATGCCTACAAATGAATGATATTAGCTTGCTACCCCAAATTATAAATGGTAGACATTTATTATTACTAATTACCAGAGAGCTCTCTTCATTCAATAAGAATTTATCAGGCCAGGCGCGGTGGCTCACACCTGTAATCCCAGCACTTGGGGGGCTGAGGTGGGTGGATCACCTGAGGTCAGGAGTTCAAGACCAGCCTGACCAACATGGTGAAACCCCGTCTCTACTAAAAATACAAAATTAGCAGGGCGTGGTGGCATATGCCTGTAATCCCAGCTACTCGGGAGGGTGAAGCAGGAGAATCACTTGAACCCAGGAGGCAGAGGTTGCAGTGACCCAAGACCACGCCATTGCACTCCAGCCCGGGCAACAAAAGCGAAACTCCATCTCAAAAAAAAAAAAGACCAGGCACGGTGGCTCACACTTGTAATCCCAGCACTTTGGGAGGCCGAGGCAGTTAGATCACGAGGTCAGGAGATTGAGACCAATCTGGCTAACACAGTGAAACCCCGTCTCTACTAAAAATACAAAAAAATTAGCCGGGCGTGGTACCTGGCACCTGTAGTCCCAGCTACTCTGGAGGCTGAAGCAGGACAATGGCATGAATCCAGGAGGCGTGGCTCGCAGTGAGCCGAGATCACACCACTGCACTCCAGCCTAGGCGACAGAGCGAGACTCTGTCTCAGAAAAAAAAAAAAAAAAAAAGAATTTGTTGAGTTCTTTTGTTTCAGTTAGTGTAATAGAAATACAAAGGTGTGGTCCCTTTTCTCAAAGAGTTTAAAATTCATCCTAAGGGGCCGGGCACGGTGGCTCACACTTGTAATCCCAGCACTTTGGGAGGCCGAGGCGGGTGGATCACGAGGTCAGGAGATCGAGACCACGGTGAAACCCCATCTCTACTAAAAAATACAAAAAAAAATTAGCCGGGCGTGGTGGCGGGCACCTGTAGTCCCAGCTACTCGGAGAGGCTGAGGCAGGAGAATGGCATGAACCCGGGAGGCGAAGCTTGCTGCAGTGAGCCGAGATTGCGCCACTGCACTCCAGCCTGGGCGACAGAGCAAGACTCCGTCTCAAAAAATAATAATAATAATAATAAAATAAAATAAAATTCATCCTAAGAGTCCGAAGTAGCATCCTGAACACAAATTTTAAGCATCAAGTTGTGCACCACTCTACGTAAGCCCACTTCTAAACAGCCTATGGAATGCCTGCCATGCCCATAACTTTTTCTCAGTATAGCAGCCACAGGAGATTCCTTAAGCTTTAAGTAGCCATTCTTTGTGTCAAGTAACCTTCTCATCCTGGCAACAATTTATTGGCCCAAGAATTTGAACTCAACAATCATGGAAGATCTTGAGGAAATTCTTGAATATGGTTGAGTCCCCTGGCATCTCTGTGTAACATTTCTTCTCAGAGAAACAATTCAGGTAGTAGTTTATGAACACTGATCTTGAGAAAATATGCCAAGATTCCCCTAACTCATATCTGCATTGAGAGAACAAGTAACATTTGTCAATACTGTTATTTAGGAAAGTTTATCCTTAATCTACACTTATTAGAAAGAGTAAGCAAGCAAAAGAATAAACTTGATTGTTTGTATCCTAAAAGATTAAAAGAGCTACAAATAGTCTATTTCTGGCTCAGATGAAAAGGAGGAGTAGGCTGGGCATGGTGGCTTACACCTGAAATCCCAGCACTTTGGAAGTCCAAGGTGGGCAGATCACCTGAGGTCAGGAGTTTGAGAGCAGCCTGGCCAACATGGTGAAAACCCATCTCTACTAAAAATACAAAAATTAGCCAGGTGTAGTGGCACATGCCTGTAATCCCAGCTACTCAGGAGTCTGAGGCACAAGAATCGCTTGAACCTGGGAGCCAGGGAGGCAGAGGTTGCAGTGAGCCTAGATCGCGCCACTGTACTCCAGCCTGGGTGACAGAGTGAGATTCTTGTCTCAAAAAAAAAAAAAAAGCCGGGCGCGGTGGCTCATGCCTGTAATCCCAGCTCTTTGGGAGGCCACGGCAGGTGGATCACCTGAGGTCAGGAGTTCAAGACCAGCCTGGCCAACATGGTGAAACCCTGTCTCTACTAAAATACAAAAATTAGCCAGGCATGTTGTCGGGTGCCCGTAATCCCAACTACTCAGGAGGCTGAGATAGGAGAATCGCTTGAACCCGGGAGACGGTGGTTGCAGTGAGCTGAGATCACGCCACTGCACTCCAGCCTGGGTGGCTGAGCGAGGCTCAGTCTCAAAAATAAATAAATAAATAAATAAATAAATAAGGAATAGACAAAATACTAATTATTAATGTTTATTGAATGCTTACTCTGTTCCAGAAACTGGCCGTTCTAAGTGACCTGAATGTATTCTTAATCCTCACAATTCTGTAAGATGGATACTATTATTATCCCCTCTTACAGATGAGCTGGTTAAACAATTTGCTGAAGGGGAACAGCTAGTAAGTGACAGGGCAGGGATGATGAACCTAGGTAGTGGGCGTTCAGAGCGCATATACTCCACTATGCTAAACCACCTCTCTTCAGGTGGCTGCAATTGCAGCTTTCAATATTTTTTCTCAAAAAAAAAAAAAAACGAGGTTAGAATGGAAAAGTGTCAGGAATTAATGGAGCTCATTGGTAGGTACACAGTTATTACATTATTCTATGTTTCTCTGTATATTTCAATCACAATATTAACACAAATTAAGTAAAAATAAAAATTATGCTGTTTAGCAGCAACAAAATAATCAGTATGTACATGTGAGTCAGGAAAACTTTTACAGAATAGGAAACACTTGTGCTGGATCTTAAAAAGTAGTCAAAAGAGGTCGGGCGCGGTGGCTCACGCTTGTAATCCCAGCACTTTGGGAGGCCGAGGTGGGCGGATCACGAGGTCAGGAGATCCAGACCACGGTGAAACCCCGTCTCTACTAAAAATACAAAAAAAATTAGCTGGGCGTTGTGGCAGGCGCCTGTAGTCCCAGCTACTCAGAGAGGCAGGAGAATGGCGTGAACCCGGGAGGCGGAGATTGCAGTGAGCCGAGACTGCGCCACTGCACTCCAGCCTGGGCGACAGAGCGAGACTCTGTCTCAAAAAAAAAAACAAAAAACCTTTTTTTTTTTTTCAGACTGTTTCTGTTGCCCAGGCTGGAGTGCAGTGGTGTGATCTCCATTCACTGCAACCTCTGCCTCTGAGGTTCAAGAGATTCTCCTGCCTCAGCCTCCCAAGTAGATAGGACTACAGCCACCCGCCACCACGCCCGGATAATCTTTGTATTTTTAGTACAGACAGGGTTTCACTGTTTTGGCCAGGCTGGTCTCAAACTCCTGACCTCAAGTGATCCACCTGCCTCAACCTCCCAAAGTGCAGGGATTACAGGCGTGAGCCACCACACCCAGCCTCTTGAACAGTAAAATCTTTTATACTTAAACAGCTTTATTG
Source organism: Symphalangus syndactylus (assembly GCF_028878055.3). Lineage (NCBI taxonomy): Eukaryota > Metazoa > Chordata > Mammalia > Primates > Hylobatidae > Symphalangus > Symphalangus syndactylus. The sequence continues at coordinate 20,252,235 of NC_072437.2, forward strand.
AGATATATTATATACACACACACACACACACACACACACACACACACACACACACACACACAAATTGATTTAGATATAGGTATAGATTTTTTTTTTTTAGATGGAGTCTCAGTCTGTCTCCCAGGCTGGAGTGCAGTGGCATGATCTCAACTCACTGCAACCTCTGCCTCCCGGGTTCAAGCAGTTCTCCTGCCTCAGCCTCCTGAGTAGCTGGGACTACAGGCATGTGCCACCATGGCTGGCTAATTTTTGTATTTTTAGTAGAGACGGGTTTCACCATGTTGGTCACGCTGGTCTTGAACTCCTCATCTCGTGATCCGCCCGCCTGGACCTCCCAAAGTGCTGGGATTACAGGCATGAGTCACTGTGCCCAGCTTATTGAGATATACATACCATTAAGTTCATCCATTTAAAGTATACAATTCAATGGTTATTAGTATATTTATGGAGCTATGCAACCATTGCTATAGTATAATTTTGGAACATTTTCAACATTCCACAAAGAAACCCCTTACCTCTCAGTACTCATCTCCATTCCTGGCCCTCGCCCCTACCCTACCCAGCCCTATGTGACCACCAGTCTACTCTATCTCTATAGATTTGTCTATTCTGGACATTTCATATAAATGGTATCATACAATATGTAGACTTTTGTGAATGACTCTTTCACTTAGCATAATATTTTGGAGGTTCTTCCATGTATCATGCATCAATACTCTTCTTTTTTTTTTTACTTATTTATGATGGAAATTAGCTATTTTGTATAATTTAAACTACAAATATTTTCTCCCAGTTTTTCATCTCTTTTGATTTTGTTTATGATGTTTTTGCCAAGCAAAAGTCTATCCATGTATCAGCCGGGTGTGGTGGCTCATGCCTGTAATCCCAGCACTTTGGGAGGCCAAGGGGGGCAGATCACCTGAGGTCGGAGTTTAAGACCAGCCTGGACAACATGGCGAAACCCTGTCTCTACTAAAAATACAAAAATTAGCCGGCACGGTGGTGGGCGCCTGTAATCCCAGCTATTCAAGAGGTTGAGGCAGGAGAATCGCTTGAACCCGGAAGGAAGAGGTTGCAGTGAGCCAAGACTGTACCACTGCACTCCAGCCTCCATCTCAAAAAAAAGTCTATGCATATATATATGTTTGTGCATATATAGATAGATACAGCTGTAGATATAAATGGATAGATTTGAATTTATCAATCTTTCTCCATGGCTTCTGGAATTTTAGTTATAATTAGGAAGGCTTTCCTTTGTCCAGATTACAAAGAAACTCATATATGTTTTCTTCTTGAACCTGTTATGTTTTCATTTTTTTGTGCATTGAAATAAGGGATCTGTTTGAAGTACATTCTGATGTAAATTTTTTTTTTTTAGACGGAATTTCGCCATTGTCACCCCGGCTGGAGTGCAATGGCGCGAGCTAGGCTCACTGCAACCTTCACCTCCTGGCTTCAGGTGATTCTCCTGCCTCAGCCTCCCAAGTAGCTGGGATTACAGGCATGAGCCCCTGGGCCTGGTCCTAATGTAAATTAGGGACATAAACACTCCAGTTGTGCTAATGTCATTATTTAAATGTGAATCTTTTCTGGCCTGGCGTGGTGGCTCATGCCTGTAATCTCAGCACTTTGGGAAGCCAAGGCGGGCAAATCACTTGAGGTCAGGAGTTCAAGACCAGCCTGGCCAATATGGTGAAACCCGTCTGTACTAAAAATACAAAAAATTTGCCAGGCATGGTGGCACGCACCTGTATTCCCAGCTGCTTGGGAGGCTGAGGTGGGAGAACCACTTGAACCCGGGAGGCGGAGGTTGCAGTGAGCCGAGATTGTGCTATTGCACTCCAGCCTGGGCAACAGAGCGAGACTCCATTTCAAAAAATTAAAAAATAAAAAAGTTAATCTTTTCCCTAATAATGTAAGATCCCACCTTTGTCATATGCTAAATTTCCCTGTGTACTTCATAACTATTCCTACTGGTTTGAATGTCTAGGCAGGAACAAACACCACACTGTTTTAATCATCAAATCTTTATAATAAGTTTTAATATGTGGTAAGACCAGTCCCCTTTTATTGCTCTTGCTTTTGAAGATGTTCATAAGTATTCTTGCTTATTTATTTTTCCATATGAAGTGTAGGATCCCGTGCCAGGAAAAAAATTTGCTGGCATTTTTATTGGGATTACATTAAATTTATATATGAACCTGGAGAGACTTTATTACATTGATTGGTTCTATTCAGAACAAGGAATGTGTTTCTATTTTTGTTCAATCCTACTTTTGTGATTTTTCAGGACTATTTCAAAATGTTTCTCATACAGGCTTCATGTGTAATCTTTTAAACTACAGTGAGTGATCCTATCCTCTGTGAAACTAGGTCAACTGAATATCACCAGTCATAGCTACTCTTCTCTTTGAGGAGAGGTGAGGAAGGGGGCTGATCATGCCTCAGCCTCTCAAAGTACTGGGATTACAGGAGTGAGCCACCATGCCCAGCACAAACATCTACATTCTATTTGCCCTGATTCTTGTTCTCTTCACTGATGATTTTGCATATAAACATATGCATATTACTGGCTATGATATTATGTAGTACTCATTGAAACACTCTTTAGGAAGCTTTATTGTACAATACGGTGAAGCATAATGCAGGATGGGAAATAGCTTGGAGGGTGAATTTGGGGATACAGTATACAATAGGATTCTGGAGTTAAATTGTTTTTTGACTCAATTCAGAGACTTCTGATGGGCACACCTCATCTCCCCAGTGAGGTGATTCTAGGAGTCAAAGGAGAAACAATGACCTTCAGGCGAAGAGTCTCACAAAGGCAAACACAGGATTTCCCTGATACCCATCAGGGCACTTTCCCATATGAGATAGCTGCACTCAGGCTTACTCCAGGCTTTACTTTAAAACCTACTAGAATAATAGTAGGAAAAACAAGGAAGAATGGGTGAAAGGAAACAGCCTATTTATTTCCTCAAATCCTTTCAGCTTGGCTTCACCTTAGAGAACAATGAGGCTTATTAAATAGGGCCAGCAGCAATCTTGCGTAATTGTTCAGCCATCTTCTCTGTTGACTCCTCAGCCTATTCTGCGACCCTCAAGTTACCCACAGCTTGGCTAAAATAAAAGACTTCTTCTTGCAGGTTTCTCATGCTTCGAATCTTTCTTAGTACACTTGTTCCCTCTTGAAATGTACCAGAACATCCACACAACAGGGTATTATATACCTGTAAAAAGGAATGCAGAAAATCTCTGCATATAACTATGCAGTGATTTCCAGGATATATTGTTCAGAGAAAAAAAAATCGTGGTAAAGAAAAATGTGTACAGTTGCTACTATTTATCTAAGAAAAAAGGAATAGAGATATATACAGAGATGCTTGTACTGAAAGTAAACAATGGAAACAGTCCACAGCCCTGGCCTCTGCGCACATACCCACAGAGCCTGCAGCTCCACTGTACCATGTGTGGCATTTGAGCCCTCTTTGGCAGCAATGATAGCCTCTCTGGTCAGCATCCGAGTGCTATGAAGATCACACACAGGGGCCCAGATGCATTTCATCCTGAGAATGTCAATGTATACATCAGCTGCTGCTTTGGATTTCACCAGTTGGTTGTAGTTGACCAGCTGTTTGGAATCCAGCCAATTCAAGTGAGGAAATATCTTTATTTGTGGCTCTGTTGCATGGTGAAATTTACAACCTCGAGAAGGTATAATACCATTTTGAATTTGATTACAAGGCCAGAGTGGATGGTGAGATAATCCTTCATCTTTATGACAAAGGAGGGACTGGGCAGAAAATGTGTATGTTGGGTTGAGTGTTTGCATTTATTTTATTAATACTGTCAATAAGAAAGTATTCCTGGGCAGAGACACCTACCTAGAGAGTCAGCACTGTAGAGATTAACCTCTGCATGCCCTCTATAACAATGTGGAGAAACAGTTTTAAGATAGAAACTGTGAAGAGCAACCTCTGGATTCCTTTTGACAGTGCTATTAAGAAGTGACTGATGACAGAGAAAAGGCTTGGATTCCAGCTTCGTTGCTGCCACTCTGTTGATGCAACCGAAAGAGGCCCAAGTGTAAGACACTCTCTAGACATTTGCCATTGGCATGGAAAACAGTCCCAATGTACTGGCTGCTAGAAAGGTGGAAAATCATATTGAAAGTGAACACCACTCTGAGGAAGGCATTCAGGTCCTGGATGAAGTAATATTTTCCTTAGAAATTTAAGACATAATGCCGGGCGCGGTGGTTCACGCTTGTAATCCCAGCACTTTGGGAGGCCGAGGCGGGTGGATCACGAGGTCAGGAGATCGAGACCACGGTGAAACCCCGTCTCTACTAAAAATACAAAAAAAAAATTAGCCGGGCGTGGTGGCGGGCACCTGTAGTCCCAGCTACTCGGAAAGGCTGAGGCAGGAGAATGGCATGAACCCGGGAGGCGGAGCTTGCAATGAGCCGAGATTGCACCACTGCACTCCAGCCTGGGCGACAGAGCGAGACTCCATCTCAAAAAAAAAAAAAAAAAAGAAATTTAAGACATAACAATAGTTCACACTTCAGTAGATAGGTATTTAATTTCCCAGTACATTTGGAAGAACACAGATAGCATAGTGATCTTCTCTAGAGAAGGTTCGGATGAAATTTCACAGGGTTACATATATTTTTACAAGACTCCTCCTCAGGAAAAAGCCAAGAAACAGAGTGAGGGGCTTCTGAAGGACTCTTGTTTGATATAGTGTGTGCAGATTGAAGTGCTGCTGCCTGTGACCTTGAACTGAGAGTCTAATTCCTGGATCATCTGTTTTCTTCTTATTGCCTCTGGCACCAGAAATAAGAATTCTGAAGACTGGGATAGGAAAACATCTCCTGATAAAGATATTTGAGTACTATACCTGATACCTAAAGAAATTCTCTGGCCAAAAGAAGCCTTCAGTGATGGGATAACTTAAGAATTTCTGTTTTAGGGTTTTATAGGAATATACTGAACATCAGGTTGATGATATAATGATGGCAACTGCAACACAAAAATTTTCCTTCAGTATTCTTAAAACTAAATAAGGCTATTACAGCAATCTACAAATTCAATGAAATTCTCATCAAAATACCACCATCATTCTTCATAGAACTAGGAAAAAAACAACTCTAAAATTCATGTGGAACCAAAAAAGAGCCCGCACAGCTAAAGCAAGACTAAGCAAAAAGAACAAATCTGGAGGCATCACATTACCTGATTTCAAACTATACTATGATGCCACAGTCACCAAAACAGCATGATATTGGTATAAATATAGGCACATAGACCAATGGAACAGAATAGAGAACCCAGAAATAAACCCAAATACTTACAGCCAAATCACCTTTGACAAACCAAACAAAAACATAAAGCAGAGAAGGGACACCCTATTCAACAAATGGTGCTGGGAGAATTGGCAATCCACACATAGGAGAATGAAACTGGATTCTCATCTCTCACTTCACACAAAAATCAACTCAAGATGGATCAAGGACTTAAATCTAAGACCTGAAACTATAAAAATTCTACAAGATAACATCAGAAAAACCCTTCTAGACATTGGCTTGGGCAAGGAGTTCATGACCAATAACCCAAAAGGAAATACAGTAAAAACAAAGAAAAATAGGTGGGACTTAATTAAACTAAAGAGCTTTTGTACGGCAAAAGGAACCATCTGCAAAGTAAGCAGACAACCCATAGAGTGGGAGAAAATCTTCACAATCTATATATCCGACAAAGGAATAATATCCAGAATCCACACGAACTCAAACAAATTAGCAAGAAAAAGACAAACAATCCCATCAAAAAGTGGGCTAAGGACATGAATAGACAATTCTCAAAAGAGGATATACAAATGGCCAACAAACATGAAAAAATGCTCAACATCACCAATGATCAGGGAAATGGAAATCAACACCACAATGCGATACTACCTTATTCCCACAAGAATGGCCATAATCAAAAAATCATAAAATAATAGATGTTGGCATGGATGTGGTGAAAAGGGAACACTTCTACACTGCTGGTGGGAATGTAAACCAGTACGACCACTATGGAAAACAGTGTAGAGATTCCTTAAAGAACTAAAAGTAGAATTATCATTTGATCCAGCAACCCCATTACTGAGGAAAAGAAGTCATTATATGAAAAAGATACTTGCACACACATTTATAGCAGCACAATTCACAATTGCAAAAATGTGGAACCAGACCAAATACCCATCATTCAACAAGTGGATAAAGAAACTGTGATATGTGGCCGGGTGCAGTGGCTCACACCTGTAATGCCAACACTTTGGGAGGCCAACGCGGGTGGATCACCTGAGGTTGGGAGTTCGAGACCAGATTGACCAACATTAAGAAACCCCATCTCTACTAAAAATACAAAAAATTAGCCAGGCATGGTGGCACATGCCTATAATCCCAACTACTCAGGAGGCTGAAACAGGAGAATCGCTTTAACCCAGGAGGCGGAGGTTGCAGTGAGCCGAGATTGCGCCATTGCACTCCAGCCTGGGCAACAACAGAGAAACTCCATCTCAAAGAAAGAAAAGAAACTGTGATATATATGTCACATCATACATATATATGATGGAATACTACTCAGCCATAAAAAAGAATGAATTAATGGCATTCACAGCAACCTGGTTGGGATTGGAGACTATGATTCTAAGTAAAGTAACTCAGGATTGGAAAACCAAACATCGTATGTTCTCACACATAAGTGGGAGCTAAGCTATGAGGATGCAAAGGCAGAAGAATTATACAATAAACTTTGAAGGTTCGGGGAAAGTGTGGGGAGGGGGTGAGGGATAAAAGACTACAAATTGGGTTCTGTAGATACTGCTCGGGTGATGGGTGCACCAAAATCTCACAAATCACCACTAAAGAACGTACTTACGTAACCAAACACCACCTGCTCCCCAAAAACCTACAGAAACAAAAAATTTTTTAGAAAAATAAAGCATTGATTAAAGGCAAAAATAAATAAATTAGCCCACCTAAAAAAGAAAGACATGCTCACAGTTATTTACTGCAGGATGTTTATATCAGAAAAGTATGGAAATACACAGAAACAATACAAATGTCCTTTAGTAAGGAACTGGTTGTATAATTATAAAGCCACATGTTGGCGTACTGTGCCACTGTAAGCAGAAATTAAGCCAGGGATGGTGGTGTGGGCCTGTAGACCCAGCCAGGAGTTGGAGACTGTGCTGTGCCATGATCATGCCTGTGAAAAGACAATGTACTCCATCCTGGACAACACAGCCAGACCAACCCCACATCAAAAAAGACAGAAAGAGAAAGGAAGAGAGAAAGAGAGAAAGGAAGGAAAGAAGGAGAACGAAAAGAAAGGAAAAGAAAACAGAGAGAGAAAGAAAGAAATTACAACTATCACTATTTATTATCATGAAGCAATCTCCATAGAAGGATGAATGCATCGTGTTTTATTGTTGTTGTTTTGGTTTGGTTTAATTTTATTTTTTTAACCATGAGATCCCTTTATTGAACATATTGTTTTTGTCAGTTTTATTGAGTGAATTTTTATGGGAATCTTGATAGGTCCTCCAAGAAATTGCCATAAAGCCTTATTCAAGCCAGTCCAGCTTTCAGAACAAGTAGATTCCTGGAATAAGGAGTGAAGACCGTATTTATAGCTTAAATTTTTATATCCTAACTCTTTTTTTTTTTTTTTTGAGACAAAGTCTCGCTCTTGTCCCCCAGGCTGGAGTGCAATGGCTCACTGCAACCTCTGCCTCCTGGATTAAAGCGATTCTCCTGCCTCAGCCTCCCGAGTAGCTGGGATTACAGGCATCTGCCACCACACTCAGATACTTTTTGTATTTTTAGTAGAGACAAGGTTTTACCATGTTGGCCAGGCTGGTCTCGAACTCCTGACCTCAGGTGATCTGCCTGCCTCGGCCTCCCAAAGTGCTGGGATTACAGGTGTGAGCCACCGCACCCGGCCTTTTATATTCCAATTGTGATCGGAGAGCATTTTTGTCGGGGTTTGTATTTAGAAGTTTTTCTGGAAGGATATTACAAAGGATACAGATGAAGAGACGTATAGAGCAAGGTAGGTGGGAAGGGACATGGGGCTTCCATGCCCTCTCCAGGGTGCACTACCTTCCAGGAAATTCCCTGTGCTCAGCTATCTGGAAACTCCTGAATCATATTTTTAATTTTCTTTTTTTTTTTTTTTTTTTTGAGACGGAGTCTTGCTCTGTCCCCCAGGCTGGAGTGCAGTGGCGCATCTCGGCTCACTGCAAGCTCCGCCTCCCGGGCTCACGCCATTCTCCTGCCTCAGCCTCCCGAGTAGCTGGGACTACAGGCGCCCACCAACACGCCCGGCTAATTTTTTTGTATTTTTTAGTAGAGACGGGGTTTCACCGTGTTAGCCAGGATGGTCTCGATCTCCTGACCTCGTGATCCGCCCGCCTCGGCCTCCCAAAGTGCTGGGATTACAGGCTTGAGCCACCGCGCCCGACCTTTAATTTTCTTTATTTTGTAATGCCTTGACATCTTGAGGGCGTTGCTGGCCAGGGAGAGACTACCTCTCCCAGGGCTAGTTAATTCCTAGAGGTAGCAAATGGCTCCCCTGTAAACTCCCTTCCTTCCTTCCTTCCTTCCTTCCTTCCTTCCTTCCTTCCTTCCTTCCTTCCTCCCTCCCTCCCTCCCTTCCTCCTTCCCTCCCCTCCTTTTTCCTTCCTTTTTCTTTCCTTTCTCTCTCTCTCTCTTTCTCTTTTCTCTCTGCCTCTCTCTTTATCTTTTCTCTCTGCCTCTCTCTTTATCTTTCTCTCTTTCTGACAGAGTTCACCCTTGTTGCCTAAGAGTGCAGTGGCACGACCTCAGCTCACTGCAACTTCCGCCTCCTAGATTCAAGCGATTTCTCCTGCCTGAGCCTCCTAAATAGCTGGGATTACAGGCCGGTTAATTTTGTATTTTTAGTAGAGATGGGGTTTCACTATGTTGGTCAGGCTGGGCTCAAATCCCTGACCTCAGGTGATCCACCCACCTCGGCCTCCCAAATTGCTGGGATTACGGGCTACAGCCATCCACCCTGCAGACTCACCTTTCTTATGCAAACCAACATGCCTGTAATCCCAGCACTTTGGGCGGCCGGGGTGGGGGCATCATGAGGTCAGGTGATCAAGACCGTCTTAGCTAACATGGTGAAACCCTGTCTCTACTAAAAATACAAAAAATTAGCCGGGCATGGTAGCACACGCCTGTAGTCCTAGCTACTTGGGAAGCTGAGGCAGGAGAATCTCTTGAACCCGGAAGGTGGAGGTTGCAGTGAGCCAAGATCGCACCACTGCACTCCAGCCTGGGCTGCAGAGCTAGACTCCATCTCAAAAAAAAAAAAAAAAAAAGAAAAGCCGTCAGGAGATCAAGACCATCCTGGGCAAATAGTGAAGCCCCATCTCTACTAAAAATACAAAAATTAGCTGCGCCTGGTGGCACGTGCCTTTGTCCCAGCTATTCGGGAGGCTGAGGCAGGAGAATCGTTTGAACCCGGGAGGCACAGGTTGCAGTGAGCCGAGACTGCGCCACTGCACTCTAGGCTGGAGTTCGAGACTGTCTCAAAAAAAAAAAAAAAAGGCTTCTTTCAATGGCATTGTTCTGTCTGTATCATCACTCAGTCACCTCTATAAATTAAAACCCAGGTACAATTAAAACAAATAATAACTCATAAAATATTTTTAAGTAGTTAATTATGGGAGAGGGAAAGAATAAGGTGAGGGTGGCTAGAATAGAAGGTAGACTTCATTGAAATAACTTGTTTCAGAGATTTGAGTTTGGAAGCAAGTACACATTTCATATAATCATTAAGTAAAGTTGAATTTTAAGGGGAAATTCCCCCAAATAAAATCAAACAAATAGTACTTAATGCATATCCAGTTGTGGCATAATCACACATAAAAACCATTCCAAATGACTTCGTAACAGAAAATTTTCACTGCACATCAATAAAGGGAAATATCCTAAAGATTAAAAATTGCAAAAAATAAACGCTTAAGCTGATTTCAATAATCATATTATTAGCAGCAGTATTTGTATTATTATTCTGAGACTGCTGTGTGCACATTTTGGAATGCAAATGAATAATTTTGTGAGATATCAATTCCATTATTCCTATAATCTTGAATTTAGCTTGTAAATATTTGTATTAGTCCGCTATATACCTAATTATGCTGCATAACAAACCACTCTAAACATCAATGACTCACAGCCCTAAGCATTTATTTCTCATTCACATATCTGTGCCTCTGCTTTAAGCTACATTCTACAGGTTGACTTGCATTTGAACAATTTAGGCTGGGTTCAGCTGGGCTTAGCTCCAGATTGCAGGTTTGGTTCAGGTCTACAAGATGTATCTTTCATTATTCTGAAAGCAATAGGCTACTTGTGGCATGTTCTTCTCATGGCAATGGCAGAGGTAGAAGAGGGCAAGCCCATACGCACGAGCACATTACCAACCTTTTCAGTCATATGTGCTAATATACCATTGGCCAAAGCAAGTCACATGTTCAAGCCCCAAGTCAATGGTTGTCATAAACGAGATGAAAAAGTCTCATGGCAAAGCCTAATGTCAATAGGAACAGGTGGTATACTTTTTTCAGGGAGGTGATGGGGACGGAGAATTATTTTCTTTTTTTTCGAGACGGAGTTTCGCTCTTGTTCCCCAGGCTGGAGTGCAATGGCTCGATCTCGGCTCACTGCAACCTCCCCCTCCAGGGTTCAAGAGATTCTCCTGCCTCAGCTTCCCGAGTAGCTGAGATTAAAGGCATGCACCACCATGCCCGGCTAATTTTTTGTATTTTTAGTAGAAACAGGGTTTCTCCATGTTGGTCAGGTTGGTCTCTAACTCCCGACCTCAGGTGATCCGCCTGCCTTGGCCTCCCAAAGTGCTGGGATTACAGGCATGAGCCACCGTGCCAGAATTTTCTTAAAAAACAAAACAAAACAAAAAAAACTACCATAATACCAATATGAACTTGTAATATGTTTTATTAAAACAAAAAAAATTTCTTTTCTCTGTCCACCTAAAGTGTCTAGAAACAAAAATACCTCAGTAGCTATAAGTACTCCTGGCACCTGAAGGAGTTCAGAATATGCCAATGCAAAATATGCCATGCTGGCATGTTGACTGTTTTCAGTTTAAAACACTCAAACAGCAGATACAAGGACATTCTGATCTCCTTCTTTTTTTTTTTTTTTTTGAGATGGAGTCTTGCTCTTCACCTAAGATGGAGTACAGTGTCACAATCTTGGCTCACTGCAACCTCCACCTCCCAGGCTTAAGCAATTCTCATGCCTCAGCCTCCCAAGTAGCTAGGATTACAGGTGTGCACCACCACACCCGGCTCATTGTTTGTATTTTTAGTAGAGATGGGGTTTCACATGTTGGCCAGGCTCTTCACAATGTTGGCCGAACTCCTTACCTCAAGTGATCCACCTGCCTTGGCCTCCCAAAGTACTGGGATTATAGGTGTGAGCCACCACGCTTGGCCTGATCTCCCTTCTTTTTCTTAAAAACAAGAGATGAAATTACCATGTGAGAGCTGCTCTCCCTGTAACAGGAGAAAAGAAACATTCTTATCATCTGGGAGGTTGAGACTGAGAGAATCCTGTACAAACAGACCTTATTTAAAAAATTGTTGTCTTCCTTTAGCCTCCACATTCTTTTTTTTTTTTTTTTTTTTTTGAGATGGAGTCTCGCTCTGTCACCCAGGCTGGAGTGCAGTGGCGCGATCTCGGCTCACTGCAAGCTCCACCTCCCGGGTTCACGCCATTCTCCTGCCTCAGCCTCCCCAGTAGCTGGGACTACAGGTGCCCCCCACCATGCCTGGCTGATTTTTTGTATTTTTAGTAGAGACGGAGTTTCACCGTGTTAGCCAGGATAGTCTCGATCTCCTGACCTCGTGATCTGCCCGTCTCGGCCTCCCAGAGTGCTGGGATTACAGGCGTGAGCCACCGCGCCCAGCCTACATTTTCATTACTTTTCCACAATTGTTTAATGTAGTATTAAAGTATTTAGATTTTGCCAGTTCTTTCGGTTTAATATCCTTATGCGGGCTCCTCTGTCACAGAAAACTTACATTAAATAAATTTGTATGTTTCTGTTTTGTTAGTCTATCTAATGCCAAATTAATTATCAGGCCCAACCAGAGACCCCAAAAGAGTAGAGGTAATGTTTTACCTCCCCTACGCACCTATTATTGTCTCTAAATATCATTTCCAATTAAAAGGAATCAGAGAGCTTTGAGGAAATGGCTGAATCCAGGTCTGGGGCAGAAAATGTACAAAATGAATTTGGAAAATTTTATCCCACCAGATAGCAAGTAAGCTATCAGAGATTACTAGGGATGTGTCAAAAGGATTTAGGAGCCAACCTGAAGAGGCACTCACTGGCCAAATATGGAACAATTTGAATATCAATAAGAATAATAACTGTGGCCAGGCGCGGTGGCTCACACCTGTAATCCCAATACTTTGGGAGGCTGAGGTGGGTGGATCACCTGATGTCGGGAGTTTGAGACCAGCCTGGCCAACATTGAGAAACTCTGTCTCTACTAAAAATAAAAATTAGCCGGGTGTGGTGGCTTATGCCTGTAATCCCAGCTATTTGGGAGGCTGAGGCAGGAGAAGCGCTTGAACCCGGGAGGCGGAGGTTGTGGTGAGCTGACACTGCACCATTACACTCCAGCCTGGGCAACAAGAGTGCAACTCCATCTCAAACAAACAAACAAAAAGAATAATAACTGCAATGGATTGAAGCATATTAATGATATTTGAATACATGAAATAATAATGAGACTTTAAATATTGGTGATTGTTGGAGGATGCTAGGGAACCAACTCATCCTTTTGAAAACTGGTAAATAAAGGGAAATAAGCATATATCCTGTCTTCCCGTATGTACTCTATCATTAGTAAACAAATATTAGAGAATACGAAGTTTCTTTTTATATATATTCCAACTAACACATGAAGATGGAATAATTGAATTTGATATAATCATTTTTCAAATGGTAATGAATTAAATATCATTTATGACTCCTAACATCACAAAGAGAGAGATAACCAAATATCATGGGCCTCCTGATAGAAGAATACAACACTGCCTATGAAGTAGTCATCCCCCCAATCCCCCAGAAATTTGAACCTGAATCTCATCAAGCCTCTAGATCCAATATGCCAGAAATATGGAGGAGAGAAACATTAAATGACATCATATGAAGGCAATAGCAAAATCCAGATTATGGAAAACTATAGGAGGAACAACTCATTTTCTTCAATACATAAATTGCAAGAATAAAACAAAGATAGAGGCTGGGCACAGTGGCTCATGCCTGTAATCCCAGCACTTTGAGAGGCCAAGGCAGGCAGATCACGAGGTCAGGAGCTCGAGACCAGCCTGACCAACATGGTGAAATCCCATCTCTACTAAAAATAAAAAAATTAGCCGAGCATGGTGGTGCTTGCCTGTAATCCCAGCTCCTCAGGAGGCTGAGGCAGGAGAATTGCTTGAACCTGGGAGGCAGAGATTGCAGTGAGCCGAGATTGAGCCATTGCACTCCAGCTTGGGGGACAGAGTGAAACTCCGTCTCAAGAAAAAACAGAAAAATAACTGACAATACAAATGTTGGAGAGGATGTGGAGCAATGAGAACACTCATACACTCTGATGAGAGTGTAAAATAATACAACTATTTTGAAAGCTCTTTGATAGCTTCTTAAAAAGTTGAATATATATATCAAGCAAGGAGGCCAGGTACGGCTACTTGCTATCTGGTGGGATAAAATTTTCCAAATTCATTTTGTACATTTTCTGCCCCAGACCTGGATTCAGCCATTTCCTCATGCTTGTAACCCCAGCACTTTGGGAGGCCAAGGCACGCAAATCACTTGAGTTCAGGAGTTCGAGACCAGCCTGGCCAATGTGGGGAAACCCGCCTCTACTAGAAATACAAAAATTAGCCGGGTGTGGTGGCATGTGCCTATAATCCCAGCTACTCAGGAGGCAGAGGTAGGAGAATCGCTTGAACCTGGGAGGCAGAGGTTGCAATGAGCTGCGATTGCACCTCTGAGATTGCACCTGGGCAACAGAGCGAGACTGTCTCAAAAAATAAAAATAAAAATAAATTTAAAAATAAATAAATAAATTAGGCATGGTAGCTCACTCGCACCTGTAATCCCAGCTACTTGAGAGGCTGAGGGTGAAATATCACTTGAGCCCAGGAATTCCAGGCTGCAGTGAGCTATGATCATACCACAGCACTTCACCCTGGGCAACAGAGCAAGACCCCATCTCTAAAAAAAAAAAAAAAAAAAAAAAAAAAAGTTGACTATACATATACCCTATGACCCAGCAAATCCACCTCTAGGTATTTATCCAACAGAAATAAAAACGAGAATGTTCTAGGCATCTGTATTTTAAAAACTGGGAAAACCCAGCTATGGAAGTTACATCAGTGGTTGCTTGTGGAAGGACTGACTGGGAAGAGGCATGAAGGAACTTTGTGGCCTGATAGAAATGTATTCATCAAGACTGACTGAGTGACAAAAAAGCAAAAACAAAAACACCACCTGATGGAATGGTGTAATTGAGATTTGAGCATTTCAGTTCATGTTAAATATATCTCACTTTTTTTTTTTTTTTTTTTTTTTTGGGAGACAGAGTTTCACTCTGTCACCTAGGCTGGAGTGCAGTGGCTCGATTCTGGCTCACCGCAACCTCCACCTCCGGGTTCAAGCAATTCTCCTGCCTCAGCCTCCCAAGTAGCTAGGATTACAGGCGTGCGCCACCATGCCCAGCTAATTTTGTGTATTTAGTAGAGACGGGGTTTCACCATGTTAGTCAGGCTGATATCGAACTCCCGACCTCTGGTGACCTGCATGCCTTGGCCTCCCAAGGTGCTGGGATTACAGGTGTGAGCCACCATGCCAGGCCATCTCAGTCATTTAAATGGTGTTCCCACATGTGCGCGCGCACATACACACACACACACACACACACACACAGACGTTAGAAAAGAGACTAAGAAGGCAATCACACTGTGTAGACCTTCCCTGGATCCTAACTGATTTTTTTTTTTTTTTGAGACGGATTCTCGCTCTGTTGCCCAGGCTGGAGTGCAGTGGCGCAATCTCAGCTCACTGCAAGCTCCGCCTCCCGGGTTCACGCCATTCTCCTGCCTCAGCCTCTCCGAGTAGCTGGGACTACAGGCGCCTGCCACCACGCCCGGCTAATTTTTTGTACTTTTTTTTTAGTAGAGACGGGGTTTCACCGTGGTCTCGATCTCCTGACCTCGTGATCCGCCCACCTCGGCCTCCCAAAGTGCTGGGATTACAAGCGTGAGCCACCGCACCCGGCCAACATTTTGATTTTTTAAATTTATCACATTTATGAGACAATTGGAAATTTGAACAGTGATTGGAATTTGATAACATTAAGGAGTTACCATTATTTTAACTATGATAACTGTATTGAGGTGATTATATAAAACAAAGGCTTTGCAGGAAGGACAATGAAGATCCGGGGCCACAGGCTGCCCCCTGTGCAGCGGGAAGTAGCAAGAGACCAGTGCCCCAGCAGAGCCTGTCTGTCTGGCTCATCTACCATTTCAGGGACATCTCTGCCCATGGGGCTGAAAGACCCCAACCTTTCCCCACGCTAAAGCTGCAGGGTATTGAGGTACTGGCCAGATGTCTTCCCACAAAGGATCTGTGGTGACATGGGGCAATGGGGCTTCCTGCCAGTAACAGGGAAACTGACATGGTGGAACTAGCTGAACTGGGACCCCTTCTATAAGAGAAGGAGAGATGGGTTATCACCAACCCAACTAAAGCTGAAGAAGTGCAAACATGTCCAATGCCCAGGAAAAGGAAGAGAAGGCGAAGCTACTGATGCACTGCACTTCCACCATGCCACGGAGAAGATGGAGGAGTTTGTGTATAAGGTCTGGGAGGGACATTGGAGGGTCATCCCATATGATGTGGTCCCTGACTGGCTGAAGGACAGTGACTACCTGCTACATGGCCATAGACCACCCATGCCTTCCTTTTGGGCTTGCTTCAAGAGCATCTTCCACACCCGTGAGGAAACGGGCAACATCTGGACCCATTGGCTTGGTTTCATGCTGTTTCTCTTTTGGGGATCTTGACCATGCTCAAACTAAATATGTACTTCCTGCCCTCTCTACAGGAGAAAGTGGTCTGGGGACGTACTTTGTGGGTGTAGTGCTCTGCCTCAGCTCCTCCTGGCTATTCCACACTGTCTATTGTCATTCAGGGAAGTCTCTCAGACTTTTTCCAAACTAGACTATTCAGCGATTGCTCTACTGATTACGAGGAGCTTTGTCCCCTGCTCCGTTACTCCCACTGTTCCCGACAACCACAGCTCATCTGCCTCTTCTTTGTGTTCTGGGCATTTCTGCCATCACGGTGGTACAGTGGGACCGATTTCCACTCCTAAGCACCAGCAAACACAGCAGGAGCACTGCTGGGACTTAGCTTGAGTGTTACTGTGCCTGTCATGCATTTTCCTATCACTGAAGCTTTGTCAGGGCCAGCGCCATGGGCTGGATGGGCTGGTCCTTCCTCACAGCTGTGATGCACATCACGGGAGCTGGCCTTTATGCTGTTCGAATTCCTGAATGCTTATTTCCTGGAAAATTTGACACATGGTTCCAGTTTCATCAGATTCCCCATGTCCTGGTGGTGGCAGCAGCCTTTGTCCACTTCTCTGGGGTCTCCAACCTTCAGGAATTCCATTATGGCCTAGAAGGTGGCTATACTGATGACTTCCTTCTCTGAGCCTTCCCACTTGAGGGGTGAAGGAGAAATTTCTCAAGTGCTTTTAAAAATAACTTCTGGCAGGCACAGTGACTCACGCCTGTAATCCTAGTTCTTTGGGAGGCCAAAGTGGGAGGGTGCTTGAGCACAGGAGTTTGAAGCTACAGTGAGCTATGATCATGTCATCGCATTCCCGCTTAGACAAGAGACCCTGTCTCTATAAAAAATTAAAATTCAAAATAAAAATATCTTCTTTGCTGAAGTGAGGGAAAGAGTCTGAGTTGCCTGGAGGAAACCTCTTAGAGAATTCAACATCAACCAAGTTTCAGCTCACTTCTACATTCACTAGGCCCTGAACTTTCCATTTCCACTTCCCTAGTTGGGGAGGGGGAATGGTCAAACCTAGCCATTTCTTTCCTCAAGTCTTCCTCCTCAACAAGGCAACTACGGGCCCCTCACAGAGACAGTACTTTGAAACTCATGTTGAGATTTTGCCCTCTCCTCCAACCATTTTTGGAAAAAGTTACTGACTGCAACTTTTTCAATTCTTTTTTTTTTTTTTTTTTTTGGAGCCAGAGTCTCGCTCTGTTGCCTAGGTTGGAGTGCAGTGGTGCAATCTTGGCTCACTGCAAGCTCCGCCTCCCAGGTTCATGCCATTCTCCTGCCTCAGCCTCCAGAGTAGCTGGGACTACAGGCACCTGCCACCATGCCTGGCTAATTTTTTGTATTTTTAGTAGAGACGGGGTTTCACTGTGTTAGCCAGGATGGTCTCGATCTCCTGATCTCGTGATCCACCTGCCTCGGCCTCCCAAAGTGCTGGGATTACAGGTGTGAGCCACTGCTCCCGGCCTCTTTTTTTTTTGAGACAGAGTTTTGCTTTTGTTGCCCAGGCTGCCGTGCAATGGGGTAATCTCGGCTCACTGTAACCTCTGCCTCTTGGGTTCAAGTGATTCTCCTGCCTCAGCCTCCTGAGTAGCTGAGATTACAGGCACCTGTCATCACGCCCGGCTAACTTTTTGCATTTTTAGTAGAGACGGGGTTTCATCATGTTGGCTAGGCTGGTGTTGAACTCCTGACCTTAGGTGATCCACCTGTCTTGGCCTCCCAAAGGGCTGGGATTACAGGCATGAGCCACCGTGCCCGGTCTAATTTTTGTATTATTAGTAGAGATGGGGTTCCACCATGTTGGTCAGGCTGGTCTTGAACTCCTTACCTCGTGATCTGCCCACCTCTGCCTCCCAAAGGGCTGGGATTTCAGGCGTGAGCCACCAAGCCCGGCTCAAAATTCTGTCTTTTTACTAGAAGAAAACGATCCCTCCCTTACCCACATCCTTACTTTGTATCCTGGCTTATAACAGGCCATCAATTTTTTTTTTTTTTTTTTTGAGATGGGGTCTCGTCTGTTGTCCGGGCTAGAGTGCAGTGGCATGATCTTGACTCACTGCAACCTCCATTTCCGGGGCTCAAGCGACTTTCCTTCCTCAGCCTCCCGAGTAGCTGGGATTACAGGCACCTGCTGCCACCACACCAGGCTAATTTTTGTATTTTTAGTAGAGACAGTGTTTCACCATGTTGGCCAGGCTGAGGTCTCGAACTCCTGACCTCAAGTGATCCGCCTGCCTCAGCCTCCCAAAGTGCTGGGATTACAGGCGTGAGGCACTGCACCCAGCCTGAGCCACCATGCCTGGCCAGGCCATCCATTTTTGTAGCACTTTTTTTTTTTGAGATGGATTCTCACTCTGTTTCCCAGGCTAGAGTGCACTGGCATAACCTCAGCTCACTGCAACCTCTGCCTCCTGTGCTCAAGCAATCCTCCTGCCTCATAGAGGCGTGTGCCACAACACTTGGCTAATTTTTGTATTTTTAGTAGAGACAGGGTTTCGCCATGTTGGCCAGGCTGATCTTGAACTCCTGACCTTAAGTGATCCACCCACTTTGGCCTCCCACAGTGCTGGGATTACAGGCGTGAGCCACCAGGCCACTCCACACCCAGCCCTGTAGCACACTTTAAAACAATTATGAGGCCGGGCGCGGTGGCTCACGCTTGTACTCCCAGCACTTTGGGAGGCCGAGGCGGGTGGATCACGAGGTCAGGAGATCGAGACCATGGTGAAACCCCGTCTCTACTAAAAATACAAAAAAAAAAAATTAGCCGGGCGTGGTGGCAGGCACCTGTAGTCCCAGCTACTCGGAGAGGCTGAGGCAGGAGAATGGCGTGAACCCGGGAGGCGGAGCTTGCAGTGAGCCGAGATCGCGCCACTGCACTCCAGCCTGGGCAATAGAGCGAGACTCCGTCTCAAAAAAAAAAAAAAAAAAAAAAAAACAATTATGTGGGCATGGTGGTGCATGCCTGTTGTGGGGTGGGTAGGGCTGAGGCAGGAGAATCGCTGAACCCAGGTGGCAGAGGTTGCAGTGAGCTGGGATTGCGCCATTGCACTCCAGCCTGGGCAACTTGAAACTCCATCTCAAAAACAAAAAACAAAAACACAATTATATAATCTGGTCCCATCTTTCTAGGGCCACCTGGATCTGCCTACACAGGAGGAAAAATAAAGCCACCAACTTTTACATAGCCCCACTAATCATGGAAGTGTGTCCAGGCTTCAAATAACTTGAGTTTTAATTTCTTAAATTAAAATTGGGAAAGATATTTAATATTTAATACTAAGCATTAAAACAAAACCTGCTAGCATTGTTATGTATCCTGATGCAAAGACTATGATGTTAATATAGTACAGACGACAAAAAATAAAATAGAATAAAAATAAAGGCTTTCTCTTCCAGAGTTATATACTGAAATGTTTATAGATACCATTATTTCATGGCTGGGGTTTGCTTCATAATAATCTGGAGTTAAGGACAGTGGGTGGAGGCTAACTGGACCAAGACTGACCATGAGTTGACAATTGTTGATGCTGGATGATAGGAAATGAACATTCACTATTCTGCTCTGTACACTTTTGTGTATGTTTGAAGTTTTTCATGGAGTATGAATGAACTATACACAACAGGGAATAAATCTCACAAATATTAAGCTGAACAAAAGAAGCTGGACCAAAAAAGCAAGCATACAGTATGATTCCATTTATATAAAGTTTAAAACAGGCAAAACAAATCCATGATGTTAGAAATCGTAATAATGATGGCTGGGTGTGGTGGCTCACACCTGTAATCCCCGCACTTTGGGAGGCTGAGGTAGGTGGATCACCTGAGGTCAGCAGTTCGAGACCAGCCTGGCCAACATGGTTAAACCCTGTCTTGACTAAAAATACAAAAATTAGCTGCGCATGGTGGCAGGCACCTGTAATCCCAGCTACTTGGGAGGCTGAAGCAGGAGGATTGCTTGAATCCAGGAGGTGGAGGTTGCAGTGAGCCGAAATCGTGCCATTACACTCCAGCCTGGGCAACAAGGGTGAAACTCCTTTTCAAAAAAAAAAAAAAGAAATCAGAATAATGGTTACCCTTGGGAAGTAACAACTGAGAGGAGTCAAGGGGTTTCTGCTGTGTGGGAAATACTCTTTATGGTCTAGGTATTGGTAACGTAAGTATCTTTGTAAAAATTCATCAAACTGTACACTTATGATTTAAGTCCTTTTTTGTATAAAACCTGTACTTTAAAGATGTTTTGATTTGCAAAATAAAAAGTAAAAGTAAATAAACAGTAAAAATGGTTTCACATCCTATGATAGCTATTCCTACACCAAATATAAGTGGATATTTTAGGAAGACAGCTCTACTAATAATAATATGCTCAACTCTGTTAATAGAAACAAGGAAACAAGTACCCAAAACCCAGAAAGCAAACTCAGTCAGTACCTAACTCTCTCTCTCTTTTTTTTTTTTTGAGACAGGATCTCACTGTGTTGCCCAGGCTGGAGTGCAGTAGCATAATTTCAGCTCACTGCAACCTCCACCTCCTGGGTTCTAACAATCCTCCTGCCTCAGCCTCCCTAGTAGCTGGAACTACAGGCATGTGCCACCAAACCCGGCTAATTTTTGTGTATTTGTAGAGATGAAGTCACACTTTGTTGCCCAGGCTGGTCTCAAACTCCTGGGCTCCAGCGATCCACCGGCCTCAGCCTCCTAAATTGCTAGGATTATGGGCATGAGCCACTGTGCCTGGTCTACCTCAGCCTTTTGTGGGTGTTTTGTTTTGTTTTGGTTTTGGTTTGTTTTGTTGAGACGAAGTTTTGTTCTTGTTGCCCAGGCTGGAGTGCCATGGTGCGATCTCGGCTCACTGCAACCTCCGTCTCCCAAGTTCAAGCAATTATCCCGCCTTAGCCTCCTGAGTAGCTGGGATTACAGGCATGCGCCACCACGCCTGGCTAATTTTTTTTGTATTTTTAATAGAGACGGGGTTTCTTCATGTTGGTCAGGATGGACTCGATCCCCTGACCTCGTGATCCACCCGCCTCGGCTCCCAAAGTGCTGGGATTACAGGCGTGAGCCACTGCGCCCGGCCCTACCTCTTTTGAATGGATCAGTATTTCACCAAAGTATCTGACAGGTAGTAAAACGGATTGATATATACACATATATACACACAGAGAGGCTAATAAACATTAAAATGCCCCAAGCAATACTAAGTCCACAAGGCCTACTCTTGTATGTAAGTAACAATATGGCAGTTTGACTTACTATATTTGACTAAATTCTTAGTTTGACTAAATAATACATACATACACATATCATACAACATATGTAATCTTGTTTTTCAAGGCATCAAGGAGCAATCTCAGCTTCAAATCTCTGATTTGAAATCACTTCAAATCTCTGATAAACACACTCTGCTTTTCCCTGTTGTAAAAGAAACTATAAAACAAAAAGAAAACCCCAACCTTCCCCAGCCTACTGAATGGAGCTCCTATGGGCCAATGGGACCCCAGAGAAACCTGAAAAACTGAATTTCCTGCCATGACGGGAAGGGGGGTCCAAAACACCTCGTTATCCCCTCACTCTTTTGGAGGTGAGGTACAACTGACCAGCATTAACATTGAAACAGAGATCATAAGACAGAACAGACTCTTTGTGGCAATAAGATACCAAATTTCAACCTGACTCTGGTAGAGCATCACATGACAGATAGCAGATCCTGAAGAAAATCAAAATATTTTACCTCAAAATAGATTTATTTGACATATTTTGAAATGGCCCTGCAAAGCCATCTTTCATGGGGGAAATTTGCATCTGTAGAGAATCTCCGTTAATGCAGCCAGGCCTTTCCCAGATCTAGGAGAGATTAGAGTCTGACACCTTTTAAGGTGTGAAAAGAAACATTTACCATTTATTCTCTCCGAAGGAAGGGCCTGGAGGCTTCATCTAAATAAAAACATTGGCTTCCACAAGCCACTTTATCTTAACTCAAGCATTTCTTTCTACTGACTTCAAGCCTTTAGACAAAGCTTAATTCTTTCTACCAACTGCCAGTTAGATAATCTTTGAATCCACCTATGACTTCTAAGTTCCCCTGAACCCTTTCTCCCAACCCCCATCATCCCCAACCCCTCACTTGGAGATGTCCTGCCATTCTGGGCCAAATTAATGTATATCCTTACATATATTGATTTATGTCTTTGCCTGTAACTTCTTTCTCCCTAAAATGTATAAAACTAAATTGTAACCCAACCACTTTGGGTGCACTTTCTCAGTGATGCAGGATTTTTTGCTCCTTAGCTCAGCTAATCCAGGTTCTTGTCTTATGACCAGGGAGAATTAGGTACACAGACACATGGAAGGGAGAGGAGGGTGGAATGTATTAAATGAAAGGTAAACTCTCAGCAAAGAGAGGGGGTCTTGCAAGCAGGTTTCCACCTCACAGATTGAATACCATGACTACTACACGCGAGCTGAAGAGGCCAGGCTCCTCCCCTGCATAAGGTGTGAATTCCTGGTGGCTCCACCCCATTCCCCCAGTGCATGTGGGCCTCCAGTAGGCTGCGGGCATGCCCAAGCAAGCGCCCTGTGCAGGTTCCCTTATTTACACAAAACATATGGTGTAAACACTTGCGAGGGGGCCGGGCACAGTGGCTCACACCTGTAATCCCAGCATTTTGGGAGGCTGAGGTGGGCGGATCACTTGAGGCCAGGAGTTTGAGACCACCCTGGGCAACATGGCGAAAACCCATCTCTATCAGAAAATACAAAAATTAGCTGGTTATGGTGCATGCGCCTGTTGTCTCAGTTACTGGGGAGGCTGAGGCAGGAGAATCGCTTGAACCTGGGAGGCGGAGATTGCAGTGAGCCGACATCACGCCTTAGCCTCCCAAGTAGCTGGGATTAGAGGCACATGCCACCACGCCCAGCTAATTTTTGTATTTTTAGTAGAGATGGGGTTTCGCCATGTTGGCCAGGCTGGTCTCGAATTCCTGACCTCAGGTGATCTGCCCGCCTCCCAAAGTGCTGGGATTACAGGTGTGAGCCACCGTGCCAGGCTGCAATTAGAACCATTAACCATTATAATTACAGGTCTCATGATAAAGCTTTAGAAAGGCAGTGATGTTAAGACACTTTCCACTCATCCCTCAGGCCTACACTTTACTCTTCTAATATTTCAACTGGTGTTCCCCTTAGAATAAGCAAATAAATGGATATTTTTCCCTTATAACTCAGGTTCCCTTAAGAGATTAAGTTTATTATCCACGATAATTTTAGATAAGAGTTCAGGGTCAAAGGAAATATTATATCTCCCTCAACTGCTTATTAATACTTACGAGATACTGAAATTCAACCCCACCCGAATCTCGTGTTGAATTGTAATCCCCAA
This sequence comes from Symphalangus syndactylus, assembly GCF_028878055.3. Lineage (NCBI taxonomy): Eukaryota > Metazoa > Chordata > Mammalia > Primates > Hylobatidae > Symphalangus > Symphalangus syndactylus. The sequence goes on from NC_072437.2 coordinate 20,275,821, forward strand.
TGCTGTGGCCTGGTCGGAGGTGTTTGGATCATGGGAGAGGATTCCTCGTGGCTTGGTGCTGTCTTTGTGATAGTGAGGGAGTTATTGCAAGATCTGGTCATTTAAAAGTGTGGGCGGCCAGGCGCGGTGGCTCACGCTTGTAATCCCAGCACTTTGGGAGGCCGAGGCGGGCGGATCACGAGGTCAGGAGATCGAGACCACGGTGAAAACCCGTCTCTACTAAAAATACAAAAAATTAGCCGGGCGTGGTGGCGGGCGCCTGTAGTCCCAGCTACTCAGAGAGGCTGAGGCAGGAGAATGGCGTGAACCCGGGAGGCGGAGCTTGCAGTGAGCCGAGATTGCGCCACTGCACTCCAGCCTGGGCGACAGAGACTCCGTCTCTCAAAAAAAAAAAAAAAAAAGAAGTGTGGGCACCTCCCTGCCTCCCCTTGCTTCTGCTCTGGTCATGTGACATGTCTGCTCCCACTTCACCTTCCTCCATGAGTGAAAGTTTCCTGAGACCTCCCCAGAAGCCAAGCAAAGGCGGGCACCATGCTTCCTGTACAGCCTGCAGACCATGAGCCAATTAAACCCCTTTTCTTTATAAATTACCCAGTCCCAGGTATTTCTTCACAGCAATGCAAGAATGACCTAACACAGGTATCTTTCATTCTGCTATTAGAAATAAAGGGAAACGGGTCTTCCGTTTCTGACCATGATCAAATAGCTTGGATTGGACTAACCTCCCACAGAACAACTGTAAAGACTACCCAACAGGCCGGGCACAGTGGCTCATGCCTGTAATCCCAGCACCTTGGGAGGCCGAGGTGGGCAGACCAACTGAGGTCAGGAATTCAAGACCAGCCTGGTCAACATGGTGAAACCCCGTCTCTACTAAAAACATACAAAAATTAGTCAGGCATGGTGGTGTGTGCCTATAATCCCAGCTACTCTACTCAGGAGGCTGAGGCAGGAGAACTGCTATAACCCAGGAGGTAGAGGTTGCAGTGAGCCGAGATCATGCCACTGCACTCCAGCCTGGGCAACACAGTGAGACTCTGTCTCAAAAAAAAAAAAAAAAAAAAAGAACTACACATCATACTTAAATTGATTGTGTGGCCAAACTGTTGGTGCCCCACTCAGATCTCCTTGGGTCCCTTTTCCCAGTCCCATGTACTCACTTGTCAGCAACTATAGCAAATACTTTGTTGCTAATAATTTACACTTGCAATCTTTAGAGTATGATTCTCAACAGGGGCAATAATTGATTCTTGGGGAGCAAAAAGTGTATAAAGTTTTTTTTTTGAGACTGAGTTTTGCTCTGTCGTCCAGACAGGAACACAGTGGCACGATCTTGGTTCACTGCAACCTCTGCTTCCCGGATTCAAGCGATTCTCCTGCCTCAGCCTGTGGAGTAGCTGGGATTACAGGCGTGCAACACTAGGCCCAGTTAATTTTTTGTATTTTTAGTAGAGACGGGGTTTCACCATGTTGGCCAGGCTAGTCTCAAACTCCTGACCTCAGATGATCCACCCGCTTCAGCCTCCCAAAGTGCTGGGATTATAGGCATGAGCCACTGCGCCTGGCCTAAGTTTTTTTATGTATAAAAAGCTTTTACTCTTTTTATGTACAAACCACAAATAAAAATATAATACATAAACAGATACACAGTAGGCTGGGCGGGGTGGCTCATTCCTGTAATCCCAGCACTTTGGGAGGCTGAGGCAGTAGGATCACCTGAGGTCAGGAGTTCGAGCCCAGCCTGACCAACATGGAGAAACCCCATCTCTAATAAAAAATACAAAATCAGCTGGCTGTGGTGGCACATGCCTGTAATCCCAGCTACTCAGGAGGCTGAAGCAGGAGAATCGTTTAAACCTGGGAGGCAGAGGTTGTGGTGAGCCAAGATCACACCATTGCACTCCAGCCTGGACAACAACAGCAAAACTCTGTCTCAGAACAAAAAACAAAAACAAAAAAACAGATATACAGTATATTTGTGGTAATCAAATTATATGGGGGTGGTGAACAGAAAAAAAATGCCAGGCTGCACATGGTGGCTCATGTCTGTAATACCAGCACTTTGGGAGGCCAAGGTGGGAGTCTAGGAGTCTAGGAGTTTGAGACCAACCTTGGCAACATGGCAAAACCCTGTCTCTACAAAAAATACAAAAATTAGCTGAGCACAGTGGGTCACACCTATAGTCCCAGCCACTTGGGAGACACGCGGGAGGGTCATTTGAGCCTAGGGGGCAGAGGTTGCAGTGAGCCAAGATCAAGCCATTGCACTCCAGCCTAAGTGACAGAGCAAAATCCTATCTCAAAAAAAAAAAAAAAAAAGAATATGAAGAAATTGGAACCCTCATGCATTGTCGGTAGGAGTGTAAAATGGTGCAGCCACTGTAAGAAAACAGCTTAGAAGTTCTTCAAAAAGGTAAATAGAATATAATTACCATATCACCCAGAAATTCCACATCTAGGATAAAATGGTAAATTTAATGTTATATATATTTTGCTACAATTTAAAAAAGCAAATTTCTTTTTCTTGAGACAGAATCTCACTCTGTCACCCAGGCTGGAGTGCAGTGGGCATGATCTCTGCTTACTGCAACCTCCATCTCTCAGGCTCAAGTGATTCTCCTGCCTCAGCCTCCCAAGTGGCTGGGATTACAGGCATGCACCACCATGCCTGGGTAATTTTCATATCTTTTTTTTTTTTTTTTTTTTTTTTTTTGAGACGGAGTCTCGCTCTGTCGCCCGGGGTGGAGTGCAGTGGTGCAATCTCGGCTCACTGCATCACTGCAAGCTCCGCCTGCCGGGTTCACGCCATTCTCCTGCCTCAGCCTCTCCGAGTAGCTGGGACTACAGGCGCCCGCCACCATGCCCGGCTAATTTTTTGTATTTTTTAGTACAGACGGGGTTTCACCGTGGTCTCGATCTCCTGACCTTGTGATCCACCCGCCTCGGCCTCCCAAAGTGCTGGGATTACAAGCGTGAGCCACCGCACCCGGCCAATTTTCATATCTTTTAGTAGAGACAGGATTTCACCATGCCGGCCAGACTGGTCTCAAACTCTTTACCTCAGGTAATCCACCCACCTCCACCTCCCAAAGTGCTGGGATTACAGGTGTGAGCCACTGCACCCGGCCGAAACAACAAGCAAAGTTCTAAACAGTATTCTACCCCTTGTGTTAGAAACAGATACATAAGACTACAGGCTGAGCCTGGTGGCTCACGCCTGTAATCCCAGCACTTTGGGAGGCCAAGGCGGGTAGATCACCTGAGGTCAGGAGTTCAAGACCAGCCTGGCTAACATAGTGAAATGCTGTCTCTACTAAAAATACAAACTTAGGCCGGGCGCGGTGGCTCACGCCTGTAATCCCAGCACTTTGGGAGGCTGAGATGGGCGGATCACGAGGTCAGGAGATCGAGACCATCCTGGTTAACATGGTGAAACCCCGTCTCTACTAAAAATACAAAAAATTAACCGGGTGTGGTGGCAGGCGCCTGTAGTCCCAGCTACTCGGGAGGCTGAGGCAGGAGAATGGCGTGAACCCGGGAGGTGGAGCTTGCAGTGAGCCGAGGTCGCGCCACTGCACTCCAGCCTGGGTGAAAGAGTGAGACTCCGTCTCAAAAAATAATAATAATAAATAATAAAATAAAAAATAAAAATAAAATACAAAATTACCCATGCGTAGTGGCACATGCCTGTAATCCCAGCTTTTTGTGAGGCTGAGGCAGGAGAATCATTTGAACCCAGAAGGCAGAGTTTGCAGTATGCCAAGATCACACCACTGCACTCCAGCCTGGGCAACAAGAGTGAAACTCTGTCTTAAAAAAAAACAAAAAAACTATATATTCATATTTCCTTATATTTGCCTAAAGAAATATTAGAACAACAAACAATAAACATGTAAGGTTTACCTGTAAGAGGAGAAGTGCAATTGGGTGGATGGACACAGATGTGAGAAGATTTCTCGTAATGCATACTTTTCATATCATTTTTATTTTGGGTCATGTAATGCACTATGAAAAAATTTTTCAAACAAGTAAATAAATACAATTTATCCAGATATGTGTTTTTACTTTGCCCCTCAATGAATACTCAAGGAGTGACATGACTTTTCAGATCATTCTTACTTGATTAAAAGTCTCGTAGTTAGTTTGATTCACAAATGTAGTCTCAATTTCATTTTAAATAAAAATGTTTGATCCCATAAAATAATGCGCTGCAAAGTTAATTGAAGGTAGATCTTGTCCTCTCCCACGGATGGGGTCTGCAGTGGGGTAAGCCCGTTAGTGCCAGAAGGGAACATGGTCCTTTCTCCCCTAAAGCTGCTACCCTGCCTACTGTGAATTTACTAACCTCTCTTTCTGACCTGGCCTTCTCCACACAGAAGAGGACAGCAATGATCTTATTCTACCCATAAGGTCATGAGATGTTTTCATGCTTTCTGGGCTTGCAGAAATTGAAAGCTGACTCTTTTGGAGTCCTTTATAGCAGAGGTCCCCAACCCCCGGGTGGCAGACTGCTCTCTGTCAGTGGCCCGTTAGGAACCAGGCCACACAGCAGGAGGTGAGCAGAAGGCAGGAGAGCATTACCTCCTGAGCTTCACCTCCTGTCAGATCAGCAGCAGCATTAGATTCTCATAGGAACGCAAACACTATTGTGACCTGCGCATATGAGTGATCTAGGTTGTGTGCTACCTATGAGAATCTAACGCCTGACTATCTGAGGTGGAACAATTTCATCCTGAAATCATCCCCCCACCCCTCACCCACCCCATCCATGGAAAAATCGTCTCCAAAAAGGTTGGGGACCACTGCTTTATAGGTTCTTAGGAGATATCTCCCACAAATCATTGTCAGACTCTCACCTGCAGTTCCCTTGAACAGAAAAAAATGCACTCTATTTCAAGGACCTTATTCATCCCCAACCACTAGGAATTCAGTGAGTTTCTGCCAGCTTCTCCCCTGCTAGGCCTGTTCACCCTTTCAGCGGCCTTTGAGTCAGATTATGAAATGGCCCCAAACAGGCTGTCTTTTCATGGGGCAGATGTTGCACTCCAGCCTAGGTGACATTTTTATTTAAAATGAAATTGAGACTATGTTTGTGATTCAAACCAACTACGGGACTTTTAATTAAGTAAGAATTCCCATGACATCTGGTTCATGGGAAACACTTAAGCACTCGTTGCCTAATAAACTCTCGAATAATAGGCTAATTCCAATCTACTAGTAACTCTCCTTTGTTCCACCTCCAAGCTGCAAGGCAGTCCTTCTCTCTCTTTTTTTTAAGACAGAGTCTTGCTCTGTCGCCCAGGCTGGAGTGACCTCGGCTCACTGCGACCTCTGCCTCCTGGGTTCAAGTCATTATCTTGCCTCAGCCACCCGAGTAACTGGGATTACAAGCAGCTGCTACCACGCCTGGCTAACTTTTGTATTTTTAGTAGAGACGAGGTTTCACCATGTTGGCCAGGCTGGTCTCAAACTCCTGACCTCATGATCCACCCACCTTGGCCTCCCAAAGTGATGAGATTACAGCCCTTCTCTTAATGTCAAGATTTCCTCCATCCTGGCTAACATGGTGAAACCTCGTCTCTACTAAAAAAATACAAAAAATTAGCCAGGCATGGTGATGCGCACCTGTAGTCCCAGCTACATGGAGGCTGAGGCAGGAGAATGGCATGAACCCGGCAGGCAGAGCTTGCAGTGAGCCGAGATCATGCCACTGCACTGCAGGCTGGGCGACAGAGAGAGACTCCGTCTTAAAAAAAAAAAAAAAAAAAAAGGCCGGACTCGGTGGCTCACGCCTGTAATCCCAGCACTTTGGGAGGCCGAGGCGGGCAGATCACGAGGTCAGGAGATCGAGACCATCCTGGCTAACATGGTGAAACCCTGTCTCTACTAAAAATACAAAAAAAATTAGCCGGGTGTAGTGGCGTGCGCCTGTAGTCCCAGCTACTCAGGAGGCTGAGGCAGGAGAATGGCGTGAACCCGGGAGGCGGAGCTTGCAGTGGGCCGAGATTGTGCCACTGCACTCCAGCCTGGGCGACAGAGCCAGACTCCGTCTAAAAAAAGAAAAAAAAAAGATTTCCTGGCCGGGTGCGGTGGCTCACGCTTGTAATCCCAGCACTTTGGGAGGCCAAGGTGGGCGGATCACGAGGTCAGGAGATCGAGACCATCCTGGCTAACAGGGTGAAACCCCGTCTCTACTAAAAATACAAAAAAAATTAGCTGGGCGTGGTGGTGAGCGCCTGTAGTCCCAGCTACTTGGAGAGGCTGAGGCAGGAGAATGGCATAAACCCGGGAGGCGGAGGTTGCAGTGAGCCAAGATCGCGCCACTGCACTCCAGCCTGGGCAAAAGAGAGAGACTCTGTTTAAAAAAAAAAAAAAAAAAAAAAAAAATTCCTGAAGAGGAATCAGACATTAGTGAACTGTGACCTGATAAATAAGTTAAGAGAACACATATTAAGCTTTCCAATTGGTCTCATTGAAACCTCTCTCTTTTAACTTCAGATGAGTGGGAAATAAAGTGTCTACTTCTCTACATTAGAGGAGAGTAGGCTTCAAATCCCATCAGCAGCTCTTGCTAAAGAAAGCCTTTTAAAAATTTTCTCTCTCTTAAGAGTGAAGAAATTGCATAACACCTTAGCCAGATTATCAAAATGAATGTCAACGATGAGAAACAGAGATATTGTGCACCTAAAAATGTGATACTCTGAGAATATATCATTTATGTAGCATTTTAATTAAGAACACATAACCTGAATATTATCATGAGAAAACTAAAAATGAGAATCATTCTTGTTAAAAAAGAATCAGATATCATTGTCATAAAGGACAAAGAAAAGCTCAGGAACTGTTCCAGACAAGAGACTAAAGAAACATAACAACTAGGCCAGGCACAGTGGCTCAGGCCTATAATCCCAGCACTTTGGGAGGTCGAGGTGGGCGAATCACCTGAGGTCAGGAGTTGGAAACCAGCCTGACCAACATGGAGAAACCCCGTCTCTACTAAAAATACAAAATTAGCTGGGCATGGTGGTGCATGCCTGTAATCCCAGCTACTTGGGAGGCTGAGGCAGGAGAATAGCTTGAACCTGGGAGGCAGAGGTTGCCATGAGCCGAGATCGCGCCATTGCACTCCAGCCTGAGCAACAAGAGCGAAACTCCGTCTCAAAAAAAAAAAAAAAAGAAAAAAAAGAAACATAACAACTAAATATGATACAGATACTGCAACCTCTAGTGGAGGACAAAACAAATGCTATAAAGAACATTATTTAGGCAGTTGACAAATTGGAATGTGGATGGTAGATTATTTTAAAAAGTATCGTTTCAATGGGAAATTTCCTGACATGGATAACTGTACTGTGACTTTCTAACAGAATGTCCTTTTTCTTAGGCAATATACAAGGAAGTATCTGGAGGCAAAGGGGCATGATGTATGCAGTTTATTCTTCAGTAGTTTAGAAAAAATATGTATATGTTGAGAGAGAAAGAATAAATCCCTAACAATAAAGCAAATAAAATAAAATGTTAACAGTAAGTAAATCTGGATAAAAGGTAAATAGGTAAGGCTGGGTGTGATGGCTCACGCCTGTAATCCCAGCACTTTGGGAAGCCAAGGCTAGCAGATCACGAGGTCAGGAGATCGAGACCATCCTGGCTAACACGGTGAAATCCCGTCTCTACTAAAAATACAAAAAATTAACAGGGTGTGGTAGTGAGCACCTGTAGTCCCAGCTACTGGGGAGGCTGAGGCAGGAAAATGGTGTGAACCCAGGAGGTGGAGCTTGCAGTGAGCCGAGATCGTGCCACTGTACTCCAGCCTGGGCCACAGAGCGAGACTCCGTCTCAAAAAACAAAAAACAAAAAAACAAAAAAAGGTAAATAGGTATTTCTGATATCATTCTTACAACTTTTCTGTAAGTTTGAAATCATTTCCAAATAAAAAGGTTTTTATTAAAAAAAAAGTCTACTCTCTCTCTCTTATTCAAGAACATGATTCATATGTATCCCTGATAAAGGTAAAGGGACCAAGAGTCATATAATAATAATGTCTTCTATTTAACCATTTCAATGTGAAGAAGATTATACACAAATAAAAAAGTGTATATTATGAACACACAGCTTAGAAAATAACGAACACCTGTGTACCCAGGTTGTAGCTTATAGAAAGAACATTATCAATACTTTGACACCCTTCCCCCACATCATGTTTTTTCCTAGTCACACCCTCATCATTCCACCCCAGGTAATTACTATCCTGAATTTTATAATAATTGTTCAATCATTTTCTTCAGGGATTTATGACATATATATGTTGAGCTTAACAATGTATAATTTAAATTTTTTACATTTGATACAAACAGAATATTATTTACTTTTCTGTGACTTACTTTTTTCACTCAATATTACATTTTTTAGATCATTCTTTTTTTTTTTTTTTTTTTTTTTTTTTGAGACGGGGTCTCGCACTTTTGCCCAGCCTGGAGTGCAGTGGCGCAATCTCGGCTCACTGCAAGCTCCGCCTCCCGGGTTCACGCCATTCTCCTGCCTCAGCCTCCGAGTAGCTGGGACTACAGGTGCCCTCCACTGCGCCCAGCTAATTTTTTGTATTTTTAGTAGAGACGGGGTTTCACCGTGTTAACCAGGATGGTCTCGATCTCCTGACCTCGTGATCTGCCCGCCTCGGCCTCCCAAAGTGCTGGGATTACAGGCGTGAGCCACCACGCCCGACCTAGATCATTCTTACTAATGAGAACAGCTAAGGCACATTTATTTTCATTGCTATAAAACAGATAATTGTATGACTATACTGTTATTTATTTATTTATTATTATTTTTTGAGACGGAGTTTCATTCTTGTTGCCCAGGCTGGAGTGCAATGGTGCCATCTCAGCTCATGGCAACCTCCGCCTCCCGGGTTCAAATGATTCTTCTGCCTCAGTCTCCCAAGTAGCTGGGTCATGTGCCACCACGCCCGGCTAGTTTTATATTTTTAGTAGAGACAGGGTTTCTCCATGTTGGTCAGGCTGGTCTCGAACTCCCAACCTCAGGTGATCCGCCTGCCTCAGCCTCCCAAAGTGCTGGGATTATAGGCATGAGCCACTGCGCCTGGTCTGATTATACTGTAATTTATTTATCTAGTTTACTATTGATGAACATTTGTGTTGCTTCTGTGTTTCTGTCCTTATTAAACAATGATAGTATTAACATTCTTGCACTTGTCTCTTGAGGAGAATGAGCCTTCTCTAGGTATGGAAGTTTCTTCATATTCCTAGCTTATTTAGATTGGGCTTTTTTTTTTGTACTTATTAAGATGATCATATGGTTTTCAATACTTTATCCTCAATCTAGTAAATGGCATATATTATTAATAATGACAATAGAATTGATTTTTGAACATTACACTTTACCTTACATTCGTGGGTTGAATCCAATTTGGTAATGATGTATTTATCATTCTTATTAATCACTAGATTCAATTTGCTTAGATTTTACTAAGGATTTATGAGTGAGATGACCCTATACATTTCTTTTACTGTCTTTGTTAGCTTTTGGTGTTGCTCTAAATGAGTCTCTTTCATAAAGAATGAAAATTTCAAAGATAAAGAAAAGTTGCTGACAGTGACAATACAAAGGACCCTACATATTAGAATAATTATTCTGTCTTCTGATTCTCCTTTCCTTATTCTCTCATCCTATTTATAGAGAATAATATTTTTAAATGATATATACTATGCCACATCTCTTTTTTCAATTTTTTATATTTTATAGAAATTGAGCCAATACAGGAAATAATGTAAATGATGATCAACAGAATTAAATTATTGAGTTATAATTCCTAAAATTATACTTTGGGCTGGGTGTGGTGGTGGGTGCCTGTAATCCCAGCTACTTAGAAGGCTCAGGCACAAGAATCACTTGAACCCAGGAGGCAGAGGTTGCAGTGAGCCAAGATCGTGCCACTGCACTCCAGCCTGGGCGACAAAGTGAGATTCTGTGTTAAAAAAAAAAAAATTATACTTTGGAAATAAATCATGTTCTATAATTTCCCACTGAATGGAATGGTTTCTTCATACCATGTCATGTCAACAGCTATTTCAAGTTAGAAAGATACGTTAGTGAAAAAGTATGAAAAATAACTCAAAATATTAATAGAGAAAAATAAAAATTGAAGTCACAGACCTGGGTATTTTGCTGCTTCCTCTAAAAATGAAACTGTAGTTGATGAATGCATTCATGTGCTAACTCCCTAGTATACAGAGAAAATTAGACTTGAAGTGATTCCGTCTTTGTTAAATGCAAACAAAATTGTTGACTCAGCTCTCAACAGGAAAGGCAATGTCCTTGTCCTGGGAATTCAAAACATAAAAGGAGCAAATGCTGTACAAGCTATCTAGTGACAATCTGAATGAAAATAAGGTAATTAGGTTCTAATCTTCTAAGCTTAGGCACTTAAATGCAAAATAAATGTATAAAGTGTTATCTCTTACTATATTTTCTTGAAACTCTAGGACATTATTTTCTGAGATTGCTATTTTAAAAGTTATCAAAGCAATGCTAAGTCTCTTAGTGTTAAAGATATACAGTGTAGTTATTTAGGCATTGGTTCTCACACTCTCGGTCCTTCCACATGTCACATGGCTATATGATATTCCCAAGTCATGGGTTTTGCTGTTTGATCTCTGATTCAGCTTGAAGATATTTCAGGGCTCCAGAAGCTGGGCAGTTCTCTGAATACACTACATATACATATGAAGCAGCTCAAATGTACAAGTGCTTCCATCAACAATCACTTCAAAGGTCATTAATAACTTACAGGTGTGAGAGTGGAAATGCCCTCTGCACTCTCCTGCCCCTTCCTGAACTCTGGTCACTCTCTCTGGGCCATTTTTGTAACGGTGAATTCTTAACTTGATATTTCTTTTTCCCCATTTTCTCTTCTCTGGCTCTGGGGCTATTAAGATGACATTCCAAAATCTTCCAGGAAACACAAAATCAGACCAAATGCTTAGATGTGTTAATTCTGTTTTTTAATCCTTTCGTGACGTATTTGTTTATTGACAGTAGAGAAAAGCAATTTAAATCCTTACATTGAGAGGATATATATAAAGGAAATGGAAAGACAGAACAGGTGGGTAGTAAAAATCTGCCTGGTTTGAATCATGGGGAAATTTTGATGGACTCTAACATCTGCTTGGTTTCTACTTCTGAAGATAATCTCTAAAACTTTACTAGCATCTCCAAAAAGGCCAATGAACTGTGTGTGAGAAAGAGGCTTAATCCAATGTCTAGGTTAAGGTTTCTCACTAGTGGAACTACTGACATTCTAGGCGGGATAATTCTTTGCTGTAGGGACTGCCCTGTGTACTGGAGGATGTGTAGCAGCATCCCTGGCCTCTACTCACTAGATGCCAGTAGCACCCCTGCCTCCAAGTTGTGACAACCAAAAATATCTCCAGACATTGCCAAATGTTCACTGAGGGGCAAAACTGCCCCCAGTTGAGAAACACTATCACTAAGGGGCAAAACCTCCCCCAGTTGAGAAGCGCTAATCTAGATGGAGGTGTCTTCTGATTTTGAGCCTATAAATATGAATCAACTCCACACCAGGACAAGCCAAATAATACAGTTAAATGCATGTTTAGGAGCCAGGTGCAGCAGCATGCAACTCTAGTCCCAGCTACTCAGAAGGTTAAGGCAGGAGGATCACTTGAGCCCAGAGTTCAAGACCAGCCTGGGCAACATAGCAAGACCCCCTTCTCTATTAAAAATAAATAAATAAATAAATAAATGCATGTTTTAATCATTGGGTGAAGGAATATTTGTGCAATGCCAAAGTATCACTCCATAGCTTACCTGTAAGTACAAAGGGAAAATGTACCTTTCTGATAGAATTTGCAATTACTACCTTACTGCAAGTGACCACTTAAGTCACCAAACATAGCATCACTAATAATGGGAAAAAATGACTCTATATATTTAACCTGTGTTTAATCAAGTCTCTAGACTCACAATGAATTTATAGAAGAGAAGGGATAGAGCAAGTTAAATAACATCATAATGAAAAAGACAAACACAGAATGTAGGACTACTATAAGAAAAGCAGCCTAAACTCTTCAAAAAAGAATAATGTAGGGCCGGACGCAGTGGCTCATGCCTGTAATCCCAGCACTTTGGGAGGCCGAGGCAGGCAGATCACGAGGTCAGGAGTTCAAGACCAGTCTGGCCAACATGGTGAAACCCCGTCTTTACTAAAAATACAAAAATTAGCTGGGTGTGGTGGCGTGCATCTGTAATCTCAGCTACTCGGGAGGCTGAGGCAGGAGAATCGCTTATACCTAGCAGGCGGAGGTTGTGGTGAGCCAAGATCACGCCACTGCACTCTAGCCTGGGCGACAGAGCAAGACTCTGTCTTAAAAAAAAAAAAAGAGTTAATATAATAAAAAGAAAATAAAAGGTGAGAGACTATTTTAAATAAAAAATTATTAAAGAGATGTAACAATGTGGAAACTTTTATTATATCTTATTATTAATTTATTTATTTTAATTTTAATTTTAGAGATGAGGTCTCACCATGTTGCTCAGGCTCGTCTTGAACTCCTGGGCTCAAGCAATCTTTCAATCTTTTTTCAAAAAGCTATAAAAGATACTTGTTGAAACAACTGGGCCGGGCACGGTGGCTCACGCCTGTTATCCCAGCACTTTGAGAGGCCCAGGCGGGCAGATCACTTGAGGTCAGGAGTTCGAGACCAGCCTGGCCAACATGGTGAAACCCATCTCTACCAAAAATACACAAATTAGCCAGGTGTGGTGGCAGATGCCTGTAATCCCAGCTACGCGGGAGGCTGAGGCAGGAGAATTGCTTGAACTTGCCAGGCAGAGGTTGCAGTGAGACGAGATTGCACCACTGCACTCCAGCCTGGGTGACAGAGGGAGATTTTATCTCTCTTTTTTTTTTTTTTTTTTTTTGAAACAGAGTCTGTCTCGCCCTGTCACCCAGGCTGGAGTGCAATGGTGCGATCTTGGCTCACTGTAACCTGCGCCTCCCAGATTCAGGCAATTCTCCTGCCTCAGCCTCCCAAGTAGCTGAGATTACAGGTATGTGCTACCACGCCTGGCTAATTTTTTGTATCTTTAGTAGAGATTGGGTTTCACCATGTTGTCCAGGCTGGTCTTGAACTCCTGACCTCATAATCCACCTGTCTCAGCCTCTCAAAGTGCTGGGATTATAGGCATGAGCCACCGTGCCCAGCCTCGAGACTCCATCTCAAAAAAAAAAAAAAAAAGAAACAACTGGAGAAATTTGAATATTAACTATATATTAGAAGTTGTGGGCTGGGTCCGGTGACTCATGCCTCTAATCCCAGCCCTTTGGGAGGCTGAGATGGGCAGATCACCTGAGGTCGGGAGTTCAAGACCAGCCTGACCAACATGGAGAAACCCCATCTCTACTAAAAACACACACAAAAAATTAGCTGGGTGTGGTGGCACATGCCTGTAATCCCAGCTACTCGGGAGCCTGAGGGAGGAGAATTGCTTTAACCGGGAAGGCAGGGGTTGTGGTGAGCCGAGATCGCCATTGCATTCCACCCTGGGCAACAAGATCGAAACTCCATCTCAAAAAAAAAAATTATCATAATGGTGATACAGTTATACTGGAGAATGTATTTTTAGCAGGTACATGCTGAAAGTTTAGGTGTTGTTATGGTATCAAAAGGCTTTTTTGGCTGGGCGCAGTGGCTCACACCTGTAATCCCAGCACTCTGGAAGGCCGGGGCCGGCAGATCACAAGTTCGGGAGTTCAAGAACAGCCTGGCCAACATGGTGAAACCCTGTCTTTACTAAAAATACAAAAAATGAGCTGGGCGTGAGGCACATGCCTGTAGTTCCAACTACTCAGGAGGCTGAGGCAGGAAATTACTTGAATCTGGGAGGCAGAGGTTGCAGTGAGCTGAGAGCGTGCCACTAAACTGCCACTAAACTGCAGCCTGGGCAACAGGGTCTCACCATGTTGCCCAGGCTGGTCTCGAACTCCTGAGCTCAGGAGATCCACCTGCCTTGGCCTCCCAAAATGCTAAAATTACAGGAATGAGCCACCATGCCCAGCCCAAAAAGCTTTTTTATGCACACACAATCACACACACACAAACACAAACATGCACACACACTAATTAGCCTCTACATAATGATGTTTCAGTCAATTATGGACCACATATATGATAGTGGTCCCATAAGATTATAATGGAACTGAAAATTTTATGTTGCCTAGTAATGTTCTAGCCATTATAACGTCATAGTGCAACGCATCTCCTTTTCTATGTTTAACTATGTTTAGATACACAAATACTATTGTGTTACAATTGCCTAAGGTATTCAGTACAGTAACATGCTGTATAGGTTTGTAGACTAGGTATGTATTAGGCTATACCATCTCAGTTTCTATAGGTATACTCTACCACGTTTGCACAACAATGAAATTGCCTGATGACACATTCCTCAGAACACATCCCTGTCAAATGATGCATGACTATGCATATATATATATATACTGTATACATACATGTATACAAACATACAAACACACAGTTACTGTATGTGTGTGTATCTATAAATTGCTATATAGGCCAGGAGCAGTGGCTCATGCCTGTAATCCCAACACTTTGAGAGGCCAAGGTGGAAAGACAAAGACAGCTTGAGACCAGGAGTTCAAGATCAGCCTGGGCAAAATAGTGAGACCCTGTCTCTACAAAAATAAAACTAAACTAGGTAGGCGGGGTAGCACATACCCGTAGTTCCAGCTACTCAGGAGGCTGAGGCAGGAGTATCACTTGAGCCTAGGAGTTTGAGGCTACAGTGAGCTATGATCAAGCCACTGCACTTCAGGCTCGGCAACAGAGTGACAGCCTGTCTCAAAAACTTGTTACATATATGAATTGTGTGTGTGTATATATATATGTATATAGTGCTGAGGTCTATATATATATATATATATATAGAGAGAGAGAGAGAGAGAGAGAAAGAGAAGTACAAAGCAAATGTGGCAAAATGTTAACAGTTGTTGAATTTAGTTGGAGGTGTTCATTTTACTACTTTTTAAAGCTTTTAGTATGTTTGAAAAGTTACAAAAAAAAATTAGGGAATAATAAAAAAGAAAATTATTTAATGTATAATCTAATGGAAAGGATCGCTAGTACTTATATCATTGCCAATAATAATTGTGTATTGAATGTAAAGTACTGTGAGCAATTCAAAATATATATCATACACAATTCTTGCCCATGAAGGAAAAAAAATTTAATTTCTTTATCAAAACTAAGAAAAGAAAGCTTTGAAAAATATAGCATAACAACTGCATAGCTTAGAATTGGATCTGAATAAATATATATATATATATATTTCTTTTTTTTGAGATGGAGATTCACTTTTGTTGCCCAGGCTGAAGTGCAATGGCATGATCTCAGCTCACTGCAACCTCCGCCTCCTGGGTTCAAGCGATTCTCCTGCCTCAGCCTCCCGAGTAGCTGGGATTACAGGCATGCGCCACCATGCCCAGCTAATACTTTCCTTTTAGTAGAGACGGCGTTTCTCCATGTTGGTCAGGCTGGTCTTGAATTCCCGACCTCAGGTGATCTGCCTGCCTCGGCCTCCCAAAGTGTTGGGATTACAGGCATGAACCACTGCGGCCGGCCAAATACCAATTCTTGAGAAAAATCTTAACACCTTTTTTTTTTTTTTTTTTTTGAGATAGAGTCTTGCTCTGTTGCCCAGGCTGGAGTGCAGTGGTGCAATCTTGGCTGACTGTAACCTCTGCCTCCTGGGTTCAAGCGATTCTC
The DNA here is from genome assembly GCF_028878055.3 of Symphalangus syndactylus. NCBI lineage: Eukaryota > Metazoa > Chordata > Mammalia > Primates > Hylobatidae > Symphalangus > Symphalangus syndactylus. Next base: position 20,291,645 of record NC_072437.2, read on the forward strand.
CTGTCTCAGCCTCCCTAGTAGCTGGGATTACAGGTGCTCACCACAACAACCAGCTAATTTTTGCCTTTTTAGTAGAGACAGAGTTTCACCATGTTGGCCAGGCTGGTCTCGAACTCCTGACCTCAGGTGATCTGCCCTCCTCAGCCTACCAAAGTGCTGGTATTACAGGCGTGAGCCACCGCGCCCGGCCAACAACTTTTATGTCTGTCCAGTATGGGTGTTGCATCAGCCTAACCATAGCCCACTAGACTGGGCCATGAGCTCTCAAAATTCATCCTGAGTCAATTCTTGCTCTTTTTTTCTTTTTTTTGAGATGGAGTCTCGCTCTGTCGCCAGGCTGGAATGCAGTGGCGCACCACATTCAGCTAATTTTTGTATTTTTAGTAGAGACGGGGTTTCACCATGTTGGCCAGGATGGTCTCCATCTCCTGACCTCGTGATCTGCCCACCTCAGCCTCCCAAAGTGCTAGGATTACAGGCGTGAGCCACTGTGCCCGGTCTTGTATTTTATTTTAATTTGGTAGTTAACTCACACCTACCCTGGTATTTTTGGACCCATGTCATAAATGAGAAAATTGAAGCACAGAGAGTTTTAGTAACTTTTGCAGTTTTACCTGGCTAGTGAACATCACTAGGAATCAAATCCAAGCAGTTCTGTTGAAACGTATAACCTAAGAAGGTGAAATGATATCTATGTTTCATGCGACAGACAGCATGGTTTTCCAGGCAGGGCTAAACTAAAAACTAAATTAAAGATAAGATTACAGTTTACATAGCAATTATAGTAAATAATTGTAATAATGTAATAACACATAATAAATAATAATAAATAATAAATGTAAATAAATGTAAAAACAGCCGAGCGCGTTGGCTCACGCCTGTAATCCCAGCACTTTGGGAGGCCGAGGCGGGTGTATCACGAGGTTAGGAGTTCAAGACCAGCCTGACCAACATGGTGAAACCCCGTCTCTACTAAAAACACAAAAATTAGCCAGGTGTGGTGGCACCCACCTGCAGTCCCAGCTACTCAGGAGGCTGAGGCAGGAGTATCGCTTGAACCCAGGAGGCAGAGGTTGCAGTGAGCCAAGATCATGCCACTGCACTCTAGCCTGGGTGACAGAGTGAGACTCCATCTCAAAAAAAAAAAAAAGTTTACATTTCTCTTAGATGAGGGTTACATGTGAGACTCCTCCCCCTACTACCAAGCTCCCAGCACTCAAGTGCCTTTGTACAGCCTCTTGGTGTCAAAGGCCCACGTCTACAACATATGGTGGCCTATTATTGTAATATTTCCCAACCTCTTGCCTTCCATCAGAATTTTCCTGAGTATTCCATGAAACTGATTATCTAAACTTAAGATTCTAAAGCACATAAAATTATGAATGAAGATCTAGGTTAACTGGGACCCACTGAACACAGCACCTGAATTCAAGTCAAGGACACAAATTAGAAAATCCAGGCACTTTGGTGGGAGGTCAGTGGCTCGGAGCTCCCTTCAAATTATAAAAAGCTGTCTGAAAAACAGAAAAAAAAAAAGTTGTCTGCTTCATGAAGTCTTTTTTTTTAAAAACAAGAATTTGCATTTATCTATGAGGTCTTATTTTTACTATGTAATATATTTTCATGATTAAAAAATTAAATAATATAGGCATGGCGTGGTGGCTCACGCCCATAATCCCAGCACTTTGGGAGGCCGAGGTGGGCAGATCACTTGAGGTTGGGAGTTCGAGACCAGCCTGGCCAACATGGTGAAACCCTGTCTCTACTAAAAATACAAAAAAATTGGCCAGGTGTGGTGGTACACGCCTGTAATCCCAGATACTTGGGAGGCTGAGGCACGAGAATCCCTTGAACCTGGGAGGTGGAGGTTGCACTGAGTCAAGATCGCACCACTGCACTCCAGCCTAGGGGACAGAGTAAGACTCCATCTCAAAATAAATAAATAAATAAATAAATAAATAAATAACATAAAAAGATATTCACCAACAAGCCTTAGCTGCCTCTCGAGCTGTAGGGATAAGCATTTTTATTCATTTTTTTGTAAATTCAGTATTTCTTTTTTTTTTTTTGAGACAGAGTTTCACTCTTGTCGCCCAGGCTGGAGTGTAGTGCCACAATCTCAGCTCACTGCAACCTCTGCCACTGGGTTCAAGTGATTCTCCTGCCTCAGCCTCCTGAGTAGCTGGGATTATAGGCACATGCCACTGCACCCAGCTAATTTTTGTATTTTTAGTAGAGACGAGGTTTTGCTATGTTGGCCAGGCTGGTCTCGAACTCCTGACCTCAGGTGATCCAACTGCCTCGGCCTCCAAAGTGCTGGGATTACAGGCGTGAGCCAAGGCACCCGGCCAACTCAGTATTTCTTTATATAACACAAGCAAATGGTATTTTTCTCTTATACAAAAGATAGCTTAATATATAAACTGGTCACTTCCACGCTTTGTTCACTTTCAGTACATCCCAGAGATCTCTCTGTATATTAGTACCTTGAGATCGTCCTCATTCTCTTTTATAGCTGCTTAGCACTGTATTTTGTGGATATACGTTGCTTATTTAACTAGTCCCCTATTGCTGGACACTTGAATTGTTTCCAGTCTTTTGTTATTATAAGCAATGCCACTAAGATATCCTTGTATATGCAGATATATCTGCATGATAAATTCCTAGAAGTGGATATGCTAAGTCAAAGGATGTGGTAGACAGAATAATGCTCCCCAAAAAGATGTCCATGTCCTAATCCCAACAAAGTGTGAATATGTTACCTTGTATTCAAAAGGAATTCTAAAGAAGTGATTGATTTAAAGACCTCTTTACTTCCACCCTGAATATGAGTGTAATCACAAGGGTGCTTATGAAAGGGAGGCAGGGGAGCCACTTTGGCTCAGGCTGGTTGCCCTGGCACTCGGGAAGGCGAGGCTACATGTTCGAGGCCAACCTGGTCAACATTGATTAAAAAAAAAAAAAAACTTAAAAAAAAAAAGAAAGGGAGTCAGGTCAGAGAGGAGAGAAGATGCTACAGTACTGCCGTGGAAAATGAATGAAAGGCCCATGAACCAAGGAACGCAGGCAGCCTCCAGAAACTGGAAATGACAAGAAAATAGATGCTTCCCTACAGTCTCCAGAAGGAACACATCTGTGAAGACCCATTTTAGACTTCTGATCTCCAGAACTGTAAAATAATAGATTTGTGTTATTTTAAGCCACTAAGTCTGTGTCAATTTGTTAGGCAGTAGGAAACTAAGACAAAAGGTGAATGTAACTGTAAAGTTTATATATATATATAACCAAATTTCCTTAATAAAGTTTGTACCTTTTTGTTCTTAAACCAGCAACATACCTATTTTCCCTTTTCTCACCTCTTCAACAAAGTGTGTTATTAAACTCTAGAATTTTTGCCCATAAGATAGGTGATAAATGATTCATCTCAAAAGGGTTTTAATTCATGAGTGAGGTTGAACATCTTTTCATGTACTTAAGATTTCTTTTTCTGAAAGTGTTAAAATACTTTCTACATTTTTCTACTGAGTTGTTAACTCGGTTTCTTCTTGATTTCTTTCTTTTTCTTTTTATTTTTTTTGAGACAGAGTCTCGCTCTGTTGCCCAGGCTGGAGTGTACTGGCATGATCTCAGCTCACTGCAACCCCCGCCTCCCGGGTTCAGGTGATTCTCCTGCCTCAGCCTCCTGAGTAGCTGGGATTACAGGTGCCTACCACCATGCCGGTTAATTTTTGTATTTTTAGTAGAGATGGGGTTTCACCATGTTGTCTAGGCTGTTCCTGAACTCCTGGCTTCAGGTGATCCACCTGCCTCTGCCTCCCAAAGTGTTGGGATTACAGGTGTGAGCCACCGTGCCTGGCCTTCTTGACTTATTTATAAAGGTTCTCTGTATTTTAGGAACATTACCTGTTTGTAATATGAGTTGCAAATATTTTCCCACTTAATCATTTGCCTCTTCATATTACTTGTGGTATTTATTGTTGTAAGTTTTTATTATTTTTAACTTAAATTTTAAAGTTTTCCTCATACAGGTGTAGCACATTCAAAAGATTTTAGTATAGCCTAGATCAATAATTCAATAAGTCTGCTCCCTAATCTCAAGCAATATCTTCGAGGTGAAGTGTACTGGCTGATTTGTTTTCCTTTTTTTCTTTCTTTTTTTTTTTTTTTTTTGAGACAGTCCTGCTCTGTTGCCCAGGCTGGAGTTCCGTGGTGCGATCTCAGCTCACTGCAACCTCTGCCTCCTGGGTTCAAGCGATTCTCCTGCCTCAGTCTCCTGAGTAGCTGGGATTACAGGCGCCCGCCACTACGCCCAGCTAATTTTTGTATTTTTGCAGAGATGGGGTTTTACCACATTGGTCAGGCTGGTCTCAAACTCCTGACCTCAAGTGATCTACCTGCCTTGACCTCCCAAAGTGCTGGGATTACAGGCATGAGTCACTGCACTGGGCCTGTTTTCCTTTTTTATTTCTGCAAAAATACTTCAAAAAGAGGAAAATTACCATGCAAGAAATATTCAGAAGATGGCAAAAAATATTCCAAGTAAGATAACACAATTTTTAACATGCAATTGCTGCTTTACTTAAATTCATTAAATTAAATGTTATAAAAATAATCCACAAATTTTCTGGGTCATCATAAAATACTACTCTTAGAGTACGGTTTTGTTTTTTTTTTGTTTGTTTTTTTTTTTTTTTTTTGAGACGGAGTCTCGCTCTGTTGCCCAGGCTGGAGTGCAGTGGCGCAATCTCGGCTCACTGCAAGCTCCGCCTCCCAGGTTCATGCCATTCTCCTGCCTCAGCCTCTCCAAGTAGCTGGGACTACAGGCGCCCGCCACCACGCCCGGCTAATTTTTTTGTATTTTTAGTAGAGACGGGGTTATCACCGTGGTCTCGATCTCCTGACCTCGTGATCCGCCCGCCTCGGCCTCCCAAAGTGCTGGGATTACAAGCGTGAGCCACCGCGCCCGGCCGAGTATGGTTTTGTTTTGTTTTTTAGAGACAAGGTCTCACTCCGTCATCAAGTCTGGAGTACAGTGGCTTGATGATAGCTCACTGCAACCTCAAACTCCTGGGCTCTAGTGATCCTCCTATCCCTTGAGTAGCTGGGACCACAGGTGCATGCCACCAAGCCCAGCTAATTTTTTTAAAAAATTTTGTATAGATGGGGCCTCACTATGTTGCCCAGGCTGGTCTCAAACTCCTGGCCTGAAGGGATCCTCCTGCCTCAGCTTCCCAAAGCACTGGGATTATATGCATGAGCCACTGCACCCGGCCAGTTGTTTTTTTAAACCCCACTTGTGTTCCTTTAAATTGTCTTTTTGAGAAATCCATCCCTAGATCTATAGAAAAAACATTGTTTCTCCTAGTTAATATGAATTAGGAACCATTTTTGGATCACGATGAGGCAATAACATTTAACTGAGTTACAACTAATTAAGAAAGAAATGTAAGCAAATAAAAATAAGGAAGTTGCAAAACAGAATTTTGCTAAAATTAATTACAAAAATATTTTAAGTTTTCTTACAATTTACAAATTATTGGTAGTGGGAAAATATTGTGTTTATACTTTATACTACGTTGCTTTTATGTTTTCCAAAGAATGTTTCTATAGTTGTGGGGACTTAAAAAAATTTTTTTTAAAGCTATTTGGTGATAAAGTTATATATCAAAGAAAGGAAAAAAAAAGTTCCTGTTATTGTTCTCGGGAGTTAACCTACCTTAGACTTTGCATTGGGCCTATTTTTACTACTTAGATTCTACTGAGTGTTGGCCACCAAGCATTAAGTCCAGAAAAGAGAAGCATGGGCTGGGCGCAGTGGCTCATGCCTGTAATCCCACACTTTGGGAGGCCGAGGTGGGCAGATCACCTTAGGTCGGGAGTTCGAGACCAGCCTGACCAACATGGAGAAACCCCGTCTCTACTAAAAATGCAAAATTAGCTGGGCGTGGTAGCACATGCCTGTAATCCCAGCTACTCAGGAGGATGAGGCAGGAGAATCGCTTGAACCTGGGAGGCGGAGGTTGCAGTGAGCCGAGATCGTGCCATTGCACTCCAACCTGGGCAACAAGAGCGAAACTCTGTCTCAAAAAAAAAAAAAAAAAAGCGGAGCATGATCCAGAACACAACAAGATGGGAAGCATCCCATCCACTTTTATGATCTCAATGGTCATATAGGTGACTTTCAAGTTTCTTTCTCTAGCTGTGATCTGCCCCCTTAACAGAGCTATACTTCCAGTTGCCTTCCTGATATCTCCATTAGGATATTCCAAAGGAACTACAATACGAATTTTAATGCAAAGTTGAATGCATCTTCTCCAAAATCCACAGCTCCTTCCGAATACTCTATTTTAATTAGTGATCATCCTTTCATCTTTTGTCTTATCAATTTCATCTTGCCTTGTCCTACTTACTCATACTATAAAGGTAAATTACTACTCAGGAGGCTGAGGCAGGAGATTCGCTGGGGCTCAGGAGTTGATCGCGCTTGTGAATAGCCACTGAACTCCAGCCTGAGCAACGTAGTAAGACTTTGTCTCTTTAAAAAAAAAAAAAAAAAAGGCTGGACGCGGTGGCTCACGCCTGTAATCCCAGCACTCTGGGAGGCCGAGGCGGGTGGATCACGAGGTCAGGAGATTGAGACCATCCTGGTTAACACGGTGAAACCTCGTCTCTACTAAAAATACAAAAAATTAGCCAGGCGTGGTGGCGGGTGCCTGTAGTCCCAGCTACTCCAGAGGCTGAGGCAGGAGAATGGCGTGAACCCAGGAGGTGGAGGTTGCAGTGAGCCTAGATCACGCCACTGCACTCCAGCCTGGGTGACAGAGTGAGATTCCACCTCAAAAAAAAAAAAAAAAAAAAAAAAAAAATGGTAAATAAGCTGATGAGCCGGGCGCGATGGCTCACGCTTGTAATCCCAGCACTTTGGGAGGCCGAGGCGGGCGGATCACGAGGTCAGGAGATCGAGACCACGGTGAAACCCCGTCTCTACTAAAAATACAAAAAAATTAGCCGGGCGTGGTGGCGGGCGCCTGTAGTCCCAGCTACTCGGAGAGGCTGAGGCAGGAGAATGGCGTGAACCCGGGAAGCAGAGCTTGCAGTGAGCCGAGATTGCGCCACTGCACTCCAGCCTGGGCGACAGAGCGAGACTCCGTCTCAAAAAAAAAAAAAAAAAAATAAGCTGATGAGCACCAGGTAAAAATGGAGTCCTGAAGTATGGGCTGCAGCAGGTTAGTGGCTATGGTGGCCTCCATGTCTATCTGTGAATTTTCTTCAGGGCAAATTATATGAGGGTTGGTGCACTGGTGGGGAAAGAAAAATATGGAAACAAATACCATGAAGACAACAATCAATTTTTTGGCCATCACCAACGATTTATAGATGCTGCTGAAATTAATGGCAAAACACAATCTGGGATGTGAATGAGAGCACAGTGCCTCCCAAATGGCACAGGTGGTTTCACTGTATGACCGCTGATTCTCTAAAAACAAAACGACCTACTCCTCTTAAATTCATTTGGACAAACCATAAATTCAAAATCCAGAACAGTATTACCTTATTCTACTACTAGAAAGAAGATTCAGAAGTGAGTCCCACCTTCGGCACTTTACAAATAAAAACATTAATTAACAATTTAAACGTAAAATATGGGACTTTTCACGTAATTACACTTTTTTTTTTTTTTTTTGAGATGGAGTCTCACTCTGTTGCCCAGGCTGGAGTGCAATGGCATGACCTCAGCTCACTGCAACCTCTGTCTCCTGGGTTCAAGTGATTCTCCTGCCTCAGCCTCCCGAGTAGCTAGGATTACAGGTGTGCACCACCACGCCTGGCTAATTTTTGTATTTTCAGTAGAGCTGGGGTTCACCATGTTGGTCAGGCTGTGCTAGAGTTCCTGACCTCAGGTGATCCACCCAGCTCGGCTTCCCAAAGTGTTGGGATTACAGACATGAGCCACCACGCCTATCCATAATTACAGTTTTACTGGTTATTATAAGTTGATTAAAATCATTTGACTAAAAAATTTTTTAATAAAAAATAAGTTAGCTGTTAAGCATTAATTTATAAGCCTTCCTATGAAATGCATTTCAAGAGCTGAACAGTTCATTGTATTTCTATAATACTTTGAAATGTTTTAAGTATAAATTATTTACAAATACAGTTGACCCTTGAACAATGCAGGACTTGCATGGCATCAACTCTCCATGCAGTCAAAAATCAAAGTATAATTTTTGACTCCCCAAAAACTCTACTAATACTCTACTGTTGATCAGAAGCCTTACTGATAACATAAACACATATTTCATAGGTTATATGTATTATATACTCTATTCTTACAATAAAGTAAGCTAGAAAAAATGTTAAGACAATTACAAGTAAGAGAAAATATGTTTACTATTCATTAAGTGGAAGTGGATCATTATAAATTTGTTCACCCCCATAGTTATCACATTGAGTAGGCTTAGGAGGAGGAAGAGGAGGGGTTGATATTGCTCTCTCAGGGTGGCAGAGGCAGAAGACGTGGAGGAGTTGGAAGGGGAAGCAGGAGGGGCATGCAGACCTTGTGTAACTTTACAGAAATACATCCATTTTTGTCTGACTTGTTTGCTTTCTCATTTCTCTAAAAATGCTTCTATATGGTACCAATCTTCCTTCCACCATTTGCCTTCTTTTAGGTACCCAAATCACAGAAGAGTCCACATTGTAAAATAAGTCAAAAGCAGTCTTGAATAATTGGAACCTTTTTCTATGTCTGCTACCTCATCATATGGCACCAGTTCGGAAGCACTCGTCTGCATCAAGTCATCTTCTGTTAATTCCTCTGGTGTGGTGTCTATTAGCTCTTGAATTCCTCCAAGATCCATATCTTAAAACCCTTCGTCCTCCACTCCACCTTTCTTGGCCATATCCACAATCTCTTTCATTATTTCCTTGATTGGTTCTGTCGTAAATCCTGTGAAGTCATGCACAACATCTGGACACAGTTTTCTCCAGCAGGAATTTTTTGTTTTGGGTTTGATGGCTTTTACAGCTTTTTCTATAACAATGATGATATCTTCAATGGTGTAAACCTTTCAGACTTTCTTTTTCTTTTCTTTTTTTTTGAAATGGAGTTTCGCTCTTGTTGCCCAGGCTGGAGTGCAATGGTGCGATCTTGGCTCACCGCAACCTCTGCCTCCAGAGTTCAAGTGATTCTCCTGCCCCAGCCTCCTGAGTAGCTGGGATTACAGGCATGTGCCACCACGCCCAGCTAATTTTGCATTTTTAGTAGAGACGTGGTTTCTCCATGTTGGTCAGGCTGGTCTCGAACTCCCGACCTAAGGTGATCTGCCCACCTCGGCCTCCCAAAGTCCTGGGATTATAGGCATGAGCCACTGTGGCCAGCCCTTTCAGACTTTCATGATGTTCTATCACAGTTCTCTTCCACAACATTGACAATCCTTTCCATAGAGTACTGTGTATAATGAGCCTATGATTTCGATCTAGAGGCTAACTTAGAGATGATGTGTTCTGAGGGCCAGGGCCATTGGCCAATATCAAAATAACTTTAAAAAGCAATCCCTTACTGGCAAGTTACTTCCTGACTTCAGGGGCAAAGCATCAATGAAACCAACCCAGAAAAAGGGTTCTCACTGTCCAAGCCTTCTTATTGTACAACCAAAAGACTGGCAGCTGGTGTTTATCTTTTCCCTTCAAGGTTCAGAGGTTAGCAGCTTTATAGATAAGGGCAGTCCTGATTATGAATCAGTTGCACAAAAACATTTACACAAAGCAGTAGAGTTAGCCTGTCACTTCCTGCCTTAAATGCTGGTGCTAGCAGTTGATGCCATTTTATGTATTTCCACATTTCTTTGAAAATTCCAGAAGTTGTTTCAACTTGTGTTCCCATTAACACCAAAGAAGTTTCAGTTTTCCCACATTCTCTAATGACTCAGGCTATCAAATATATTGATTTTTACGAATCTGATGGATGTGAAATAGTATCTCCTGATTTCTTAATTTGCATTTCCTTGTTACTGCCAAGTGTAAGTATCATTAACCATTCAAGATTATCTTCTTTGAAATGACTAATCATTTTTCTATTTGGTTGTTTGATTGTAGAACTGTGTATATATTTTTGATATCAATATATCTTCAAAATAGTTTCTTCCAGTTTTTGGTTTCAGCATTCAATTTTTTCATGGTGTCTTTTATTATAAAGAAATTTTTAATTTTAAAATAATTATTGCAGACACTACTAATTGTCCACTGTATTCTATTCTCCCCTTTTGCCACAGTAATATTTGGAGTTAGACACAGTATTCTGTTTCAAAGTTGCAAACAATGAAGAGTACCTGGAGGTAAAGTGTGCCACTTCCTGGTATGTGCCTTAAAATATTGAACATGTGTTCCATCACTGTCTCTTCACCTTCCTTCATACTGGCATGTTAAATGTTATAATTGAGAGCAATCTTACAAGCTATATGTTAAGAATAACAAAGTTACTCAACCAGGCTGGGTCTGTAAGATGGCTTCATGGAGCAAAGTTCATCCGCCTACCCTGAACTATTACATAAAAGAGAAATAAACTTCTATCATATTAGCCACTGAATTTTGAATATCTTTTTAGAAAGACACTTGGTAAGCTGGGCATGGTGGCTTATGTCTGTAATCCCAGCACTTTGGGAGGCCAAGGCAGGAGGATTGCTTGACGCCAGGAGTTCCAGACCAGCCTGAGCAATATAACAAAACCCATTCTCTACAAATTACTTATTTACTGATTAAGACGGTGTCTCACTTTGTGACCCAGGCTGGAGTACAGTGGCACGATCTTGGTTCACTGCAACCTCTGCCTCCTGGGTTCAAGTGATTCTTGGGCCTTAGCCTCCTGAGTAGCTGGGATTACAGGCATGCACCACCACACCCAGCTAATTTTTGTATTTTTTTGTGGAGATGGGGTTTCACCATGTTGGCCAGGCTGGTCTCAAACTCCCGAGTTCAAGTGATCGGCCCGCCTTGGCCTCTCAAAGTGTGGGATTACGAGCATGAGCCACCGTGCCTGGCCTCTACAAACAATTTAAAAATTAGCAGGATGCAGTTGTTCGCACCTATAGTCCAAGCTACTCAGCAGACTGATGTGCAGCGGGCTATGATTATGCCACTGCACTCCAGCCTGGGTGACAGAGTGAGACCTTGTCTCTAAAAAAAAAAAATTTTTTAAAGACACGTGGCCACCGGGTGCGGTGGCTCACGCCTGTAATCCCAACACTTTGGGAGGCCGAGGCAGGCGGATCACAAGGTCAGGGGACAGAGACCATCCTGGCTAACACGGTGAAACCCTGTTTCTACTAAAAATATAAAAAATTAACCGGGCGTGGTGGCAGGCGCCTGTAGTCCCAGCTACTTGGGAGGCTGAGGCAGGAGAATGGCGTGAACCCGGGAGGCAGAGCTTGCAGTGAGCTGAGATCACGCCACTGCGCTCCAGCCTGGGTAACTGAGCGAGACATCATCTCAAAAAAAAAAAAAAAAAAAAAAAAAAAAAAAAAAAAAAGACACGTGGCCAAATATGTTTAAGAAAAATTTCTTAGATAACACAGAAATAGTAATTACAATTGTCACTCCTCATCTGTGATTTGGTTTTTTATCTGTTTCAGTTACCTATAGGCTGAAAATATTACATGGAAAATTCCAGAAATAAATAATTCATAAGTTGTAAATTGCATGCCATTCTGAGTAGCGTGATTAAAATCTCACATCTTGCCCCATCCTGCCCAGGAAGTGAATAATCCCTTTGTCCAGTGATCCATGCTGTATATGCTACCCACCTGTTAATCACTTAGTAGCTGTCTGGGTTATCAGATTAAAACAAAATAGTATATATAGGGTCAGTACTATTTCTGGTTTCAGGCATCCACTAGAGGTCTTGGAATGGATTGCCCACAGACAAGAAAGGACTACTGTACTTTATTTAGGGTGATTGTTCTTTGTGTCTAATATGAGAAATCCCGGCCAGGTGTGGTGGCTCATGCCTATAATTCCAGCACTTTGGGAGGCCGAGGTGGGCAGATCACCTGAGGTCAGGAGTTTGAGACCAGCCTGGCCAACATGGCGAAACTCCGTCTACTAAAAATACAAAAATTAGCTGAGCGTGGTGGCAGGCCCCTGTAGTCCCAGCTACTTGGGAGGCTGAGGCAAGAGAATTGCTTGAACCCTGGAGGCGGAGGGTACAGTGAGCCGAGATGGTGCCACTGCACTACAGCCTGGGCAACAGAGCAAGACTTCGTGTCAAAAAATAATAATAATTATAGATAAAAAGAAATCCCTCCTAAGATCAAAAAGATACTCTATTTTTCTTTCCTAAAACTTTTAAGCTTTGCTTCTCAAATCCAGGCTTTAATCCTGGCATGTGGTATGTGTACAGTTGAAGTAAGGATTTACAGTTATAATGTAGTTAACCAATTCTTTCAGCACTATTTATTGAATATTCCATCCCACTGATTTATAATGCCATCTCTGTCATATAGCAAGCAACCATAGATGACTATCTTCTGTTCTATTGCCCTATATTTATAAACTTGTGCCAATGTCACATTGCTATAATTACTAAAACTTCACACTAAATTCTGATGTTTGGTAGACTAAATCTCTCATTATTTTTCAAATGTGTCTTGAAAATTATTATTTACTCTTCCATTTAAAATTTAACATTCACCTATCAAACCACACATGCACACACACACACACACACACACACACACCTGCCAGGATTTATAGTGGAACTATGCTGTATGAATAGATTAATACAAGAAGAAATGACACCTTTAGGCCAGGCGCGGCAGCTCACACCTATAATCCCAGCACTTTGGGAGGCCGAGGCAGGCGGATCACCTGAGGTCAGGAGTTCGAGACCAGCCTGGCCAACATGGTGAAACCCCGTCTCTACTAAAAATATAAGAATTAGCTGGGCGTGGTGGCAGGCACCTGTAATCCCAGCTACTCGGGAGGCTGAGGCAGGAGAATCACTTGAACCCGGGAGGCAGAGGTTGCAGTGAGCCAAGATTGTGCCATTGAACTCCAAACTGGGGGACAAAAGCGAGACTTCGTCTTAAAAAAAAAAAGAAATGACATCTTTATAAAGCTGAGTTCTCATTCATGAGCATGTTGCCTCCATATTATGTACTTAAGTAAATTTTTGTAATTTTATCAATAAAGATCTTCAATTTTATTCTTTTTTGAAACAGGATCTCAGTCTGTCACTTAGGCTAAAATGCAGTCACCGATCATGGCTCCCTGCAGCCTCAACCTCCCTGACCCAATACATCCTTCCACCTCAGCCTCACAAGTATCTGGGTCCACAGGCACTTATCACCATACCTGGCTAATTTTTGTGTTTTTTGTAGAGATGGGGTTGTGCCATGTTGCCCAGGCTGGTCTTGAACTCCTGTTCAAGCATCTGTCCACCTTGGCCTCCCAAACTGCTGTGAGGTGAGAGCCACTACACCCAGCCAACATCTTTTGTTTGGTATATTTCAAAGTTCTTCATAGTTTTTTTTCACATGTGTATTAGTCTATTGTCATATTGCTATAAAGAGTTACCTGAGACTGGGTAATTCATAAAGAAAAGAGGTTTAATTGACTCACAGTTCTGCAGGCTGTGCAGGAAGCATGGCTGGGGAGGCCTTAGAAACTTACAATCATGGCAGAAGGGCAAAGGGGAAGCAAGCACGTCTTGACATGGCAGCAGGAGAGAGAGAGAGACAGTGAAGGTGGGGGAAGTACTACACACTTAAAAAACCAGATCTCGTGAGAACTCACTCACTATCACAACAACAGCAAGGGGGAAATCTGCCCCAATGATCCATCACCCCCTACCAGGCCCCTCCTCCAAAACTGAAGATCATAATTCAATATGAGATTTGGGTGGGGCCACAAACCATATCATCCCACCCCTGGCCCCTCCCAAATCTCACGTCCTTCTTACATTGCAAAACACAATCATGCCTTCCCAACAGGCCCCCAAAGTCTTAAGTCATTTCAGCATTATCTAAAAGTCCAAGTTCAAAGCCTCATCTGAGGCAAGGTAAGTCCCTTCCACCTATGAGCCTGTAAAATGAAAACCAAGTTAGTTACTTCCAAAACACAATGCAAGTACAGGCATTGGATAAATGCTCCCATTCCAGAAGGGAGAAATTGGCCAAAACAAAGGGGATACAGGCCCCATGCATGTTTGAAAACCAGTAGGGCAGTCATTAAATCTTAAAGCTCCAAAATAATCCCCTTTGACTCTATATCTTTCACAGGCTGGTGTTGAGTGCCTGCAGCGTTTCCAGGTGCATACACAAGCTGTTGGTGTATCTACCATTCTGGGGTCTGGAGGATGGTGGCCCTCTTATCACAGCAGTGCCCCAGTGAAGACTCTGTGTGGGCACTCCAACGTCACATTTCCCCTCTGCACTGCCCTAGTAGAGGCTCTCCATGAGGGCTCTGCCCTTGGAGCAGACTTTGGCCTGAACATTCAGGCATTTCCATATATCCTCTGAAATTTAGGTGGAGGCTCACAGACCAAATCTTGCCTTCTGTGCACCTGCAGGCCCAACACCTGGTGGAAGCCACCAAGGCTTGGGGCTTGCCACCCTTTGAAGCAACAGCCCGAGCTGTACCTTGGCCCCTTTTAGCCATGGCTTTGCCCCTTTTAGCCATGGCTGGAGCTAGAGCCACTGCGATGCAGGGTGCCATGTCCTGAGGCTGCACAGAGCAGCAGGGGCCCTGGGCCAGCCCACAAAACAATTTACCCCTCCTAGGCCTCCAGGCCTATGATGGAATGAGCTGCTTCAAAGGTCTCTGAAATGTCTTGGAGGCATTTCTCCCATTGTCTTGGCTTCTAAAATTCATCTCTTCTTTACTTGTACAAATTTCTGCAGCCTTGAATTCCTCCCCAGAAAATGGGTTTTCTTTATCTACCACATGGTCAGGCTGCAAATTTTCCAAACTTTTATGCTCTGCTTCCCTTTTAAGTTCTAGTTTCAGGTCATTTCTTTGTTTATGAGCATAGGCTTTTAGAAGCAGCCAGGCCAATTTTTTTTTTTTTTTTTTTTTTTTTCTGAAATGAAGTCTTGCTCTTGTCCCCCAGGCTGGAGTGCAATGGCGAGATCTCGGCTCACTGCAACCTCCGCCTCCTGGGTTCAAGCGATTCTCCTACCTTAGCCTCCCAAGTAGCTGGGATTACCGGCGCCTGCCACCACACCCGGCTAATTTTTGTATTTTTAGTAGAGACGGGGTTTCACCATGTTGGCCAGGCTGGTCTCGAACTCCTGACCTCAGGGGATCTGCCCGCTTCGGCCTCCCAAAGTGCTGGGATTACAGGCATGAGCCACTGCGCCCAGCCCAGGCCAAATCTTGAACACTTCGCTGCTTAGAAATTTCTTTTGCCAGATATCCTAAATCATCTCCCTCAAGTTCAAAGTTTCACAGGTCTCCAGAGCAGGGGCACAATGCTGTCAGTCTCTTTACTAAAGCATAACAAGAGTGACCTTTACTCCAGTTCCCAATAAATTCCTCATTTCCATCTGAGACCACCTCAGCCTAGACTTCACTGTCCATATCACTATCAGCATTTTGGTACCATTCAACAAGTCTCTAGGAAGTTCGAAACTTTCCCTCATCTACCTGTCTTCTTCTGAGCCAACCTCTGCCCATTACCCAGTTCCAAAGTCGCTTCCACATTTTCAAGTATCTTTATAGCAATGCCCCACTTCTCTAGTATTTTCTGTATTAGTCCATTCTCACATTGCTATAAAGAACTACCTAAGACTAGGTAATTTATGAAAAAAAAAGTTTAATTGACTCACAGTTCTGCAGGCTGTATAGGAAGCATAATTCAGGAGGCCTCAGAAAACGTACAATCATGACAAAAGGGTGAAGGGGAAAAAAGCACATCTTGACGTGGTGGCAAGAGAGAGTGAAGTGGGATGTGCTATACACTTTTAAAAAACCAAATCTCCTGAGAACTCACTCACTATCACGACAACAGCAAGGGGAAATCTGCCTCCACGATCCAATCACCTCCCACCTAGCCCTTCCTCTGACACTGAAGATCATAATTGAACATGAGATTTGGGTGCAGACATAGAGTCAAACCATATCAATATGATACAATTTTTTTATATTGCATTTTGTTTGTTGTTGGTATACAGGAATGTTGTTGGTCTTTTGCATACTGATCCTGTAATTAAATTTTGCTGAATTCTCTTATTAATTTTAATGGTTTAGATCTTCTATGTATGTAATTATGATGAATGATAAAAAGTTAGACTTTTTTTTTTTTTTTTTTGAGACGGAGTCTCGCTGTCACCCAGGCTGGAGTGCAGTGGCGCGATCTCGGCTCACTGCAAGCTCCGCCCTCCCGGGTTCACGCCATTCTCCTGCCTCAGCCTCACCAAGTAGCTGGGACTACAGGCGCCCGCCACCACGCCTGGCTAAATTTTTTGTATTTTTAGTAGAGACGGGGTTTCACCGTGGTCTCGATCTCCTGACCTCGTGATCCGCCCGCCTCGGCCTCCCAAAGTGCGGGGATTACAAGCGTGAGCCACCGCGCCCGGCCTAAAGTTAGACTTTTTTTCATCCTTATGCATTTCACTTCTTTTCTTATTGCCCTGATAGAACTTTAATAAGACGTGGAATAGCAGTCATGAGACTGGCATACTTATCTTGTTCCTCACTTAAAAGGGGACACTGACTGATGCTTACTCTGAGTTTTATGAGATACCCTTTACCACGTTAAAAGGATTATCTTATCATTTCTCCTATATAAGTTTGTACTATAAATATGTGTTAAATTTTATGAGAACTTTTTTTTTTAATCTTCTAAGGTGATTTTATCATTTTCTTCCTCTAATCCATAAATGTGGTAAATTATTTCAGTAAGTGTTCTATTGTTAGACCATCCTTGAATTACTGGGATAAATCCACCTTAGCCAAAATTGTGTTTTTATACATGCCACATATTATTTGCTCATGTTTTATTTAGGAATTTTGCATTTATGTTAATAAGGAAAACAAAACTATATTTCTTTCTTGATTTTCTTTTACTATCCTCATTAAATTTATCACACTCATTAAATAAATTGGAAAACTTTCCTTCTTTTTAAAAATTCTATTGAACTGTTTATGTAAAATAGGAATTTTATACCGTTATGAGGCAGGATAGGTTGTCAAGGAAGGGACCATGTTCTTGGGATGCAGCAACCATGGTGACTGTACAATTAACACAACAAGCCTTTGCATTCACATTGAAATTGAGCTCATTCAAGCAAAGCTATCTTCGGTGGGGACTTTCCCCTCTAGAGAGCATGCACAACTTTTTTTTTTTTTTTTTTTTTTTTTTTGATACGGAGTTTTGCTCTTGTCGCCCAGGCTGGAGTGCAATAGCAGGATCTCTGCTCACTGCAACCTCTGCCTCCCAGGTTCAAGTGATTCTCCTGCCTCAGCCTCCCCAGTAGCTGTGATTACAGGCACCTGCCACCACAGCCAGCTAATTTTTGTATTTTTAATAGAGACGGGGTTTTGCCATGTTGGCCAGGCTGGTCTTGAACTCCTGACTTCAGGTGATCCACCCACCTCAGCCTCCCAAAGTACTGGGATTACAGGTGTGAGCCACCGTCCCCATCCAAGCATGCACAATTTGATTTTACCTGTCCCTGAACTGACTCTTTGCTCATTTTAATAGTAAAAAAACACACCTCTGAGTGGACATTTAAGATGCTAATGAGACATGCGATGTATGAACAAGCATGTACAGCTACTGCACATGTGCACCCAGAAAACCACCTAGAACATGCTTATTAGCAATGCTTCTTTCCACCTCCTTATGAATAATCATGTAAGACTTCATAAAGGGAGTCTCCCTAGTGCTAGTCTTTACTGTCTTGCCCTTATGATCAGCCCACCCTAAATCCTCTTTCTCAGGGTGTACTGTTTATTCTGTACCTAACTACCTAACTTTCAAAATATTCTTTTTCTTTTGCAATAAATTACTCTATGCTATACCTCCTTTCCTATGTGTCTCTTGTTTAATTTTACATTCTTTTAAATCAAGAAGACAAGAACCGAGGTATCACAACAGCCATCAATAGTTAATCCTTGAAGGCTGACAGTCATTATGAGCCTTTAAGTTTTTGTTTTTTTGTGACGGAGTCTTGCTCGGGCTGGAGTGCAGTGGCTGCATCTTGGCTCACTGCAACCAACCTTCGCCTCCCGGGTTCAAGTGATTCTCCTGCCTCAGCCTCCCGAGTAGCTGGGACTACAGGCCCATGCCACCATGCCTGGCTAATTGTTTGTATTTTCAGTAGAGATGGGGTTTCATTCTGTTAGCCAGGATAGTCTCGATCTCCTGACCTCGTGATCCGCCCGCCTCGACTTCCCAAAGTGCCAGGATGACAGCCGTGAGCCACTGCGCTCTGCCAAGCCTTTAAGTTTTAAAAGCATTATGGGGCCAGGTGTGGTGGCTCACACCTGCAATCCCAACACTCTGGGAGGCCGAGGGAGGTAGATCACTTGAGATCAGGAGTTCCAGACCAGCATGGCCAATATGGCGAAAACCCTGTCTCTATAAAAAATACAAAAATTAGCTGGGCATGGTGACATACACCTGTCGTCCCAGCTACTCGGGAGGCTGATGTAGGGGAATGAATCGCTTGAACCTGGAAGGTAGAGGTTCTCAAAAAAATAAATAAATAAATAAATAAATAAATGAAAATGAAACAGAAAAATGTGGCACCTATATGAGGAAGCCAAAGCTTTTATCCAGTCACCCAAAATTGTGCTTTGTGACCCACCTAGCATCAAAGGAATCTAGGAAAGTACTTTTATCTAGGCACATTATTACCCCAAACAAAATCAGAGCTCTGATAGTAAAGGAGGAAGAAAGTCGGATTTTAAATTGTCAACTGGCGCATCTGCTGTAGTCACTTTGGTTGTTATATCCTTCTAGGAAATTGTCCATTTCACCTAAAGTCCTAACTTCTCTTATAATTTTTTTTTTTTTTTTGAGATGGAGTCTCGCTCTGTTGCCCAGGCTGGCACGATCTCGGCTCACTGCAACTTCCGCCTCCCAGGTTCAAGTGATTCTCCTGTCTCAGTCTTCCGAGTAGCTGGGACTACAGGCGCATGCCACCACGCCCGGCTAATTTTTTGTATTTTAGTAGAGACAGGGTTTCACCATGTTGCCCAGGCTGGTGTCAAACTCCCGAGCTCAGGCACCCGCCTCGGTCTCCCAAAGTGCTAGGATTACAGGCGTGAGCCACTGCCCCCGGCTTCTCTTATAATTTTTAAGAATCCCTACCATATCTACAGTTTTGCACCTTTAAAAAAATGCCAACTATTGTACTTTTGTGCCTTTTAAAATTCTTTTTTGCCAAAAGTTTGTCCCCAAAATTCTGGGATTACAGGAGTGAGCCACCATGCCCGGCCTCCACCTTTGGTTTTTTTGAGCTTCCAATTGTTTCTTTGATTTCTAGTCATTCTTTTCTTTGCTCAATGTTATTTCCTTCCTTCTTTGCCTTTGTTAGTTTTTTTTTTTTTTCCAAGCCATTTTCCATGTTATTGCTAATGGCATTTTAAAACCTTCATTTGAAGCCAGGGGTGGTGGAACATGCCTGTAATCCCAACTACTCAAGAGCATGGGATGGGAGGGTTGCTTGAACCCATGAGTTTGAATCCAGCCTGGGTAACATAGTGAGATACTGTCTCTTAAAAAAAATTTACAAAAATAAAGTTGGTTTTCATATGTTTACCTTGTATCTAGTTATTTCGCTAAATTATACTTATTACTTTGGATAGTTCATAGATTCCTTTAGATTTTCCACCTATATAGTCATATCCTTTGCAAATGTTTTTATTCATTACCAATTGTTAATTCTTATGCTTTTTCTGTCTTTTTTTCTTGACTTACTGCACTGTCTACACGGCTAGGATCTCCAGCACAATCTTGAATAAAAGTGGTTAGAGCTGACATCCTTATCTTGTTCCCAATCTTAGAAACTATTTAGTCTTTTACCATTGAGTACTATGTTAACTGGGTGTTTTTTTTTTTTTTTTTTTTGTAGATGTTCCTTATCTTATAGGGAAGATGCCCTATTCTTAGTTTGCTAAGAGTTTTCATCATGAACAAGAGTTAAATTTTGTCAAATGCTTTCTTTTTGTTTCTATTGAGATGAAAAGGTTTATATTTATGAATTCAAATTCTTTACTACATAGAGAGTGTCTTAGTCTGTTTCATGTTGCTGTAACAGAATATTTGAGTCTGGGTAATTTATAAAGAAAAGAGATCTATTTAGCTCATGGTTCTGCAGGCTGGGAAGTGTAAGAAACACAAAACTGGCATCCGTTTGGCTTTTAGTGAAGGCTATGTTTTAAAATGGTAGAGAAAGTTCAAGGGAGAAGCAGATACAAGTGAAGAGAGCAAGATCTGAGGTGCATCCGGGCTTTATAACAATCCATTCTATGAGAACTAATTCATCCGTGTAGGAACTAATCCAGCTTCTCAGAGTGAGCATGCACTACTGGGAGAACTACACCAAGCTATTCATGAGACATCCACCATGTTTTAAACATCTCCCACTAGCATCCACCTCCACACATCATGGACCAAATTCCAACACAAGCTTTGGTGGGGACAAACAAACCATATCCAAACTATACTACATAAACATTAAATTTTCAATTTCTTGTTTTGTCAGTTTTGGTATTTACGTCTTTCAAGAAATTTGTCCATGTCATATTAAGTTGCCAAATTTACAGGCAACTGATTTCTTTTGTTTTTTTTTAAGAGATAGGGTTGGCCGGGCGCGGTGGCTCACGCTTGTAATCCCAGCACTTTGGGAGGCCGAGGCGGGCGGATCACGAGGTCAGGAGATCGAGACCACGGTGAAACCCCGTCTCTACTAAAAATACAAAAAATTAGCCGGGCGTGGTGGCGGGCGCCTGTAGTCCCAGCTACTCGGAGAGGCTGAGGCAGGAGAATGGCGTGAACCCGGGAGGCGGAGCTTGCAGTGAGCCGAGATTGTGCCACTGCACTCCAGCCTGGGCGACAGAGCGAGACTCCGTCTCAAAAAAAAAAAAAAAAAAAAAAAAAAAAAGAGAGATAGGGTCTTGCTGTGCTGCCCAGGCTGGTCTCAAACTTCTGGGCTCAAACAATCCTCCCACCTCAGTTTCCCATGTAGCTGGTACTACAGGTGTGCACCACCACACTAGGCTGCAACTGATATCGTTTTGATATCTTTCATTTCTTTTATGGTAATTTGTGTGCACACACACACACTCTTTCTCCCTTAATTATTCTAGTTAGAGGGTTTTTTCTTTTTTTTTAAAAAAAGTGATAACATCTTTTTTTTTTTTTTTTTTTTTTTTTTTTTGCGAGGGAATTTCACTCTTGTTGCCCAGGCTGGAGTGCAATGGTGCGATCTCGCCTCACTGCAACCTCTGCCTCCCGGGTTGAAGTGATTCTCCTGCCTCAGTCTCCCAAGTAGCTGGGATTACAGGGGCCTGCCACCACACCTAGCTAATTTTTTTTGTATTTTTAGTAGAGACGGGGTTTCACCATGTTGGCCAGACTGGTCTCGAACTCCTGACCTCAGGTGATCCGCCTGCCTTGGCCTCCCAAAGTGCTGAGATTACAGGCGTGACCCACTGAGCCCAGCCTTGTGATAACATCTTCTAAAAAAAACTTTTCGTTTTCTCTGTTATTTATCCATTTTCTATTGCATTAGTTTCTACTGTTTATTATTTATTTCCTTCTGCTAATTCTAAGTTAAATTTGCTCTCTTTCTCTAGTTTCTTACAATGGGATTGTAAATAATTGATTTTTTTTGTTTTGTTTTAAATGGAGTCTCAATCTGTTGTCCAGGCTGGAGTGCAGTGATATGATCTTGGCTCACTGCAACCTCTGCCTCCTGGGTTCAAGGGATTCTCCTGCCTCAGCCTCCTGAGTAGATGGGACCACACGTGCGTGCCACCATGCCTGGCTAATTTTTTGTATCTTTAGTAGAGATGGGGTTTCACCATGTTGGACAGGCTGGTCTCGAACTCCTGACCTCAGGTGATCCACCCACCTCAGCCTCCCAAAGTGCTGGAATTACAGGCGTGAGCTGCCATGCCCAGCCAAATAATTGATTTTTAACCTTTCTCTTTTTTTTTTGAGATAGAGTTTTGCTCTTGTTGCCTAGGCTGGAGTGGAGCAGCGTGATCTTGGCTCACTGCAACCTCCACCTTCCCGGTTCAAGGGATTCTCCTCCCTTAGCCTCCAAGTAGCTGGGATTGCAGGCGCGTGCCACCATGCCCGGCTAATTTTTTGTATTTTTCATAGAGACGTGACTTTACCATGTTGGCCAGACTGGTCTCGAACTCCTGACCTCAGGCGATCCGCCCGCCTTGGCCTCCCAAAGTGCTGGGATTACAGGCGTGACCCACTGAGCCCAGCCTTGTGATAACATCTTCTAAAAAAAACTTTTCGTTTTCTCTGTTATTTATCCATTTTCTATTGCATTAGTTTCTACTGTTTATTATTTATTTCCTTCTGCTAATTCTGAGTTAAATTTGCTCTCTTTCTCTAGTTTCTTACAATGGGATTGTAAATAATTGATTTTTTTTTTGTTTTGTTTTAAATGGAGTCTCAATCTGTTGTCCAGGCTGGAGTGCAGTGGTATGATCTCGGCTCACTGCAACCTCCGCCTCCTGGGTTCAAGGGATTCTCCTGCCTCAGCCTCCTGAGTAGATGGGACCACACGTGCGTGCCACCATGCCTGGCTAATTTTTTGTATCTTTAGTAGAGATGGGGTTTCACCATGTTGGCCAGGCTGGTCTCAAACTCCTGACCTCAGGTGATCCACCCACCTCAGCCTCCCAAAGTGCTGGAATTACAGGCGTGAGCTGCCATGCCCGGCCAAATAATTGATTTTTAACCTTTCTCTTTTTTTTTTGAGATAGAGTTTTGCTCTTGTTGCCCAGGCTGGAGTGGAGCAGAGCGATCTTGGCTCACTGCAACCTCCACCTTCCCGGTTCAAGGGATTCTCCTCCCTTAGCCTCCAAGTAGCTGGGATTACAGGCGCGTGCCACCATGCCCGGCTAATTTTTTGTATTTTTCATAGAGACGTGACTTTACCATGTTGGCCAAGCTGGTCTCGAACTCCTGACCTCGGGTGATCCACCCACCTCAGCCTCCCAAAGTGCTGGGATTACAGGTGTGAGCCACAGTGCTCGGCCACCTTTCTTGTTTTTTAACATGAGCATTTAAAGCTACAAATTTCCCTCTAAGGACTGCTTTAGTTGTGTCCCCAGGTTTTATGTGTTTTCATTATCATTCAGCTCAACATATTTTCTAACCTCCTTTGTGATTTCTTCTTTGATCCATAAGTTATATAGGCTGTGTGGCTTAATTTCCAAATATTTCAGCATTTTCCAAATACTTTTTTTTGTTTTCAATTCCTAATTTAACTTAATTTAGGTCACATATCTGTATGATTTTAATCTTTTGAATTTTGAGACTAGATTTATGACATGGCGTATTGTCTATTTTGGCAAATGTTCAAATTGCAATTGAAAAGAATACATATGCTGGGCATGGTGGCTCATACCTGTAATCCCAGCACTTTGGGAGGCCGAGGCAGGTGGATCACGAGGTCAGGATATTGAGACCATGGTGAAACCCCGTCTCTACTAAAAATACAAAAAATTAGCTGGGAGCAGTGGCAGGTGCCTGTAGTCCCAGCTACTTGGGAGGCTGAGGCAGGAGAATGGCGTGAACTCGAGAGGCAGAGCTTGCAGTTAGCCGAGATTGTACCACTGTACTCCAGCCTGGGCGACAGAGCAAGACTCCATCTCAAAAAAAGAAAAAAGAAAGAAAGAAAAGAAAAGAAAACATATATGATTGTATGTAATGTTATATAAATGCCAGTTATCTCAAAGTGGTTGTTAATGTTGTTTAAACCAAATCTTGGGTGTAGTGTTTATATATTTCAGTTAGGCTCAGGTAATAAAGTTGTTAAAAGTATCTGTATCACCACTGAGTTTTTCTCTGTTTTATCAATAACTAAGAGAAGGGTACTAAACTCATCAAATGTAATTGTAGCTTTGGGGGCCAGGCACTTGTGGCTCATACTTGTAATCCCAGCACTTTGGGAGGCTGAGGCAGGTGGATCACTTGAAGTCAGAAGTTCCAGACCAGCCTGGCTAACATGGCGAAACCCCGTCTCTACTAAAAATACAAAAATTAACCAGGTGTGGTGGCGCATGCCTGTAGTCCCAGCTACTTAGGAGGCTGAGGCAAGAGAATCGCATGAACCCGGGAGGCAGAGGTTGCAGTGAGCAGAAGATCGTGCCACTGCACTTCAGCCTCACAACAGAGCAAGGCTCCGTCTCAAAAAAAAAAAAAGTGTAGATTTCTGCATTTTTCCCTTTAGTTCTGCCCATTTCACACTATTCAATCTTCTCCATGAATGTTTATCATTATTTCTTGAGTAAGTGACACCTGTTCCCCACCGTCAGAAGCAGCAATCCCAGGATGCCAGCCCACTCCATGGATGTCAAACCATTCCATTGTTTAAAAGACACAACTCATACAGGCACTGGATGGAACCATACTTTACTCATGTAGAGAACAGACACAGAAAGAGATCAGCTTCAACAGCAAGCATTCGTTCCCCCAAGGCCAGCAGGTCTGACCACATAGCCAATGCAGGGAGATGGTCTGCATGCATCCATCTTGTGTTATAGGTGAAGGATGCCATCTGCTCCCTACTGGGAACAGATATCATAGTGGGGTTGGCCAGGCACACATGAAGCACACACTTTAAGTAAAACAAGGGAATAAACATCTAGCCCAGAACAGGGGAAGATAATCCCAAGCAAGGCAATATGCCAAGCACAAGTTGTGAAGTTTCTTTATCTCCATATAAGAAAATGTTCTGGCCGGGCGCGGTGGCTCACGCCTGTAATTCCAGCACTTTGGGAGGCCAAGGCAGGCGGATCACGAGGTCAGGAGATCGAGACCATCCTGGCTAACACAGCGAAACCCCGTCTCTACTAAAAATACAAAAAATTAGCCAGGTGTGGTGGCAGGCGCCTGTAGTCCCAGCTACTCAGGAGGCTGAGGCAGGAGAATGGCATGAACCTGGGAGGCAGAGCTTGCAGGGAGCCGAGATCGTACCACTGCACTCCAGCCTGGGCAACAGAGCGAGACTGCGTCTTAAAAAAAAAAAAAAGAAAGAAAAAAAAAAGAAAATGTTCCAGGCCCAAACACACTATTACACAGTTGTTCAAGGGTCAACAGGCTGTACAAGACTGTCTTTTTTTTTTTTTTTTGAGACAGAGTCTCACTCTGTTACCAGGCTGGAGTGCAATGGCGTGGTCTCAGCTCACTGCAACCTCCGCCTCCTGGGTTCCAGCGATTCTCCTGCCTCAGTCTCCCAAGTAGCTGGGATTATGGGCACGTGCCACCACGCCCGGCTAATTTTTGTATTTTTAGTAGAGATGGGGTTTCGCAATTTAGCCAGGCTGGTCTTGAACTCCTGACCTCGTGATCCGCCCGCCTCGGCCTCCCAAAGTGCTGGGATTACAGGTGTGAGCCACCACGCCCGGCCAAGATTGTCTTTATAAACGTTCTGAAATGTCCCTTTTTTTCTCTAATATTCTTTTTTGTTGTTGTTGTTGAGACGAAGTTTTGCTCTTGTCACTCAGGCTGGAGTGCAATGGCCAGATCTCGGCTCACTGCAACCTTCACCTCCCAGGTTCAAGCGATTCTCCTGCCTCAGCCTCCTGAGTAGCTGGGATTACAGGTATGCACCACCACACCCGGCTAATTTTGTATTTTTAGTAGAGATGGGGTTTCTCCATATTGGTCAGGCTGGTCTCAAACTCCTGACCTCAGGTGATCTGCCTGCCTTTACCTCCCAAAGTGTTGGGATTACAGGTGTGAGCCACCACACCCAGCCTCTGAAAATATTCTTTGTTTGAAGTATACTTTTCTGACATTAAAAGCCACTCCATTTCCTCATGATTAGTGTTTACATGGTATATAATATTTTTCTATCCACTCAGAAATTAGCCAGGTGTGGTGGCACACACCTAAAGTCCCAGCTTCTTGGGGATGTGAGGGATCTATGAGGGATCTAGATTCTCCTTATGAGAATCTAATGCCTGATGATCTGTCACTGTCTCCCATCACCCCCATATGGGACCATCTAGTTGCAAGAAAATAAGCTCAGGGCTCCCACTGATTCTACATGATGGTGAATTGTATAACTATTTCATTATACATTACAATGTAACATAAATAAAGTGCACAATCAATGTAATGTGTTTGAATCATCCTGAAACCATCCCCTCTCCCCCATCCATGGAAAAACTGTCTTACACAAAACAGGTCCCTTGTGCCAAAAAGGTTGGGGGCCATTGTTCTAGCCTGAGCAACAGAGTAAAACTATCTCAAAAATTGTTGGGTTTCAGGCCACTAACTGACTCTTTGTTTTCTATTAGTACTAGATACTACAAGATGTTTTTGTTGTTGCTGTTTTTTTTTCCCCTCTTTCTCTGCATTAATTTTGGATTATTTTTGTTTTCCACTTTGTGTCCTCTATTGGCTTTTTATTACACCTCTTTGCTTATCACTCATTGTTCTAGGGGTTACAATATGCATTCTTAACTTATTACACACTTTACCATGAATTCCTACTGGACTATTTTGTATATAACAAAGGAATCTTAAAATGATAGACTTCCATTTTTCCCTTCCTGTGTATTGTGCTATTATGGCCATTACAGTTCACGTCTACATAATTTAAGCCCCACAATAAATCACCATTTTATTTTGTTTTTGCTTTAAATTGTTGATTGCGTTTTAAAGGAATTTAAAAATGAAAAAAGTCTCTTCTATTTACCCACAAATGCTCACGCGTTCTTCATTCCTTCTTGTAGACATGATTTTTCTACCTAGTATCTTTTTCCTTCAGCTTTACTTTAACATTTCTGATAGTGCAGACCTGCTAGTGACTAATTCTCTAATCTGTCTGAAAATATCTTTATTTCCCCTTCATTTTAGAAGCATATTTTCATTGGATATAGGTTGACATCTTCTTTCTGCACTTTAAAGATGCTATCCCCTTGGCTTATGTTGTTTCTGATGAGAAGTCATTCTTCTTTATGTTTCCTAAATTTAGTTGTCTTTTATTTATCTTTGTCTTTGGTTTTTAGAAAGTCAACTATAATGTGCCTAGTTGTGTTTTTCCTTTTTCTTTCTTTTTTTTTTTTTTGAGACAGAGTTTTGCTCTTGTTGCCCAGGCTGGAGTGCAATGGCACGATCTCGGCTCACCACAACCTCTGCCTCCCAGGTTCAAGTGATTCTCCTGCCTCAGCCTTCCGAGTAGCTGAGATTACAGGCATGCACCACTACGCCTGGCTAATTTTGTATTTTTAGTAGAGACGGGGTTTCTCCATGTTGAGGCTGGTCTCGAACTCCTGACCTCAGGTGATCCGCCCATCTCAGCCTCCCAAAGTGCTGGAATTACAAGCGTGCAGGCATGAGCCACTGCGCCCGGCCTTTTTTTTTTTTCTGACAGGGTCTTAATCTGCCACCCAGGCTGAAGTGCAGCAGCATGATCAAAGCTCACTACACCCTCGACCTCCTAGGCTCAAGTGGTCCTCCTGCCTCAGCCTCCTGAGTAGGTGGGATTACAGGCATGTGCCACCACGCCCAGCTAATTTTTTTGTAGTTTTGGTAGAGACAGGGTTTCACCATGTTGCCCAGGCTGGTCTTGAACTCTTGGAGTCAAACAATTGGCCGGCCTCAGCCTCTCAAAGTGCTGGGATTACAGGGTATTAGCCATTGTGCCCGGGCCCCTAGTTGTGTTTTCATTTGTTTATCTTACTTGGGGTTTGTTAAACTTCTTGAATCTGTAGGTTTATAGTTTTCGTCCAGTATGTCAGATTTTTCAGCCACTATTGCTTCAAATTTTTTTTTTCCTTATTCTTTTCCATCCTTATGGGGTTCCTGTTTCAAAAATCTTGTCCAAGAGGTCACTGATCTTCCATTAAAATTTTTCCCCTAGCATTTTGCTGTCTGTGCTTCAGTTTGGATCTTTTTTTTTTTTTTTTGCCTTGTCTTCAAGTTCACTGATTCTGCCTTCTGCCACGTCAAATCCACTGTCAAGCCCATCCTGTATAATCTTCCCTTTAGATATCATATTTTTCAGTTCTTGAATTTCTATTTGGTTCTTTTGAAATAGTTTCTATTTTTCAACTAATATTTCCTATCTTTTCATTCACTAGGTCCTTTTTTTTTTTTTTTGAGATGGAGTCTCATTCTGTTGCCCAGGCTGGAGTGTAGTGGTATGATCTCGGCTCACTGCAACCTCCACCTCCCAGGCTCAAGCAATTCTCCTGCCTCAGCCTTCCCAGTAGCTGGGATTACAGGTGCCTGCCACCATGCCTGGCTAATTTTTTTTTTTTTTTTTTAATAGAGACAGGGTTTCACCATGTTGGCCAGGCTGGTCTAGAACTCCTGACCTCAAGTGATCCGCCTGCCTCGGCCTCCCAAAGGGCTGGGATTACTGGTATGAGCCACCACACCTGGCCTCCTTTAATTCTTAAACATTTAAAATACTCACATTAAGCCCTTTTCTGCTTATTCTTATACTTCTGTCAACTCTCAGTCTTTGTCTGTCTCTATTAACTGTCTTTCTCCTAGTTACACATATCAATTTCCTACTTCTTTGCCTTTCTTTTTTTTTTTGAGATAGAGTCTTACTCTGTTGCCCAGACTTGAGTGCAGTGGCGCAATCTCAGCTCACTGCAACATCTGCCTCGAGGGTTCAAGCGATTCTCCTGCCTCAGCCTCCTGAGTAGCTGAGACTACAGGCTCACGCCACCACGCCCAGCTAATTTTGTATTTTTGGTAAAGATGGGGTTTCACCATGTTGATCAGGCTGGTCTTGAACTCCTGACCTCAAGTGATTCCCCCAACTCGGTTTCCCAAAGTGCTAGGATTACAGGTGTAAGCCACCGCGCCTGGCCTTTTCTAACAATCTTTAACATTTATGCTAAATATTGTGAATATTACTTTGGGTCTGGATTTTATCTTTCTTCAAAGAATTTTGTTCTGGCAGGTTAATTTTTTTTTTTTTTTTTTTTTTTTTTTGAGATAGAGTCTCGCTCTGTCGCCCAGGCTGGAGTGCGATCTAGGCTCACTGCAGCCAACCTCTCAGGCTCAAAAGATCCTTCCATCTCAGCCTCTGAAGTGGGTGGGACTATAGGCATGTGCCACCACCCCGCTCCCAACAGCTAATTTTTAAATTTTTTTGTAGAGATGGGGTATTGCTATGTTGCCCAGCCTGGTCTTGAACTCCTGGTCTCAAGCAATCCTCCCACTTCAGCATCTTGAAATGCTGGAATTATAGGCATGAGTCACCACACCTAGCCTTATATGGATTTTTTTTTTCCTTCCGAGACGGAGTCTTGCTTTGTCACCCAGGCTGGAGTGCAGTGGCATGATCTCGGCTCACTGCAACCTCCGCCTCCCAGGTTCAAGCAATTCTCCTGTCTCAGCCTCCTGAGTAGCTGGGATTACAGGCGCCCGCCACCACACCTGGCTAATTTTTGTATTTTTAGGAGAGATGAGGTTTCACCATGTTGGCCAGGCTGGTCTCAAACTGCTGACCTCATGATCCGTCTGCCTTGGCCTCCCAAAGTGCTGGGATTACAGGCATGAGCCACTGTTCCTGGCTGGATTTTTTTTTTTTTTAATGACATATCAGCCAGGTGGCTCACACCTGTAATCCCAGCACTTTGAGAGGCCGAGGTGGGCAGATCACTTGAGGTCAGGAGTTCGAGACCAGCCTGGCCAACATGGTGAAACACTGTCTCTATTAAAAATACAAAAATTAGCTTTTTCCGGGGCGGAGGTCAGCATGGCAGCTGCGTTGGCTCGGCTTGGTCTGCGGCCTGTCAAAGAGGTTCGGGTTCAATTCTGTCCCTTTGAGAAAAACGTGGAACCAACGAGGACCTTCCTCCAGGCGGTGAGCAGTGAGAAGGTCCGCTCCACTAATCTCAACTGCTCAGTGATTGCGGACGTGAGGCATGACGGCTCCGAGCCCTGCAGGGACGTGCTGTTTGGAGACGGGCATCGCCTAATTATGCGCGGCGCTCATCTCACCGCTCTGGAAATGCTCACCGCCTTCGCCTCCCACATCCGGGCCAGGGACGCGGCGGGCAGCGGGGACAAGCCGGGAGCTGATACTGGTCGCTGACAGCGCCAAAGAGACCAACAAGACGATTTTAGCGTGGACTAGGACACTTAACCTAAGAAGAGTTTCACTTAATCATTCAACTCACTATCTGGAGGGCCACGGAGCGCAAAATAAAGTTTAAAACCCTACTACCAAAAAATAAAAATAAAAAAATAAAAATAAATAAAAATAAAAAATAAAAATACAAAAATTAGCCGGGCATGGTGGTGGATGCCTGTAATCCCAGCTACTTGGGAGGCTGAGGGAAGAGAATCCCTTGAACCCAGGAGGCGGAGGTTTCAGTGAGCCAAGGTCACGCTATTGCACTCTAGCCTGGGCAACAAGAGCGAAACTCTGTCTCAAGAAAAAATAAATAAAACAAAATAAAATGACATATCAACTCAATTGTTTAAAAATTTTGTTTGCATGGGTCTGGTAGACACTTTAGGGTCAGAATAGCCATACTTCTATGTTGTTAACTGGTGTGTTTAGTGAGGTCTCTCTTGTGGCTGACTGAAAGTCTAACATCTCTTCCAGTGCAGTATGATTTCTGGAGTCTCCATTCAGCTACACTGTAGCTACTCTATGCCAGGTCTTGCAGAGTTTCTCCCTGTGGATACACAGCTTATATTTTGCCAAAGACTTAAGTGGCCCTTATGCAGACTTTTAGTGCTACTTCTCTGTGGAGCTCCCTCTCTGGTACCTGACCTAGCCATTATAGAACTCAACAGCTCAAAAATCCAATCTCTGTATCTTCGACTCATAAAGACCACAACATTCTACAAGGGTTCCACCTCCCTGCACCATGGATCACAAAGTGCCTCCACACGGAATGGCAAATTATGAGGCTCAACTTGTGCATTTTCCTTCTCCAACAGATAGTCCCGTACTGCCTGTTGTCCGAGATCTGAAAAGAGTTGTTTTATGTATTTTGTCCAGTTGTATGTGGTTTACACTCTGTTATCAGTTATTTTGGCTTGGCCAAAAGAGGACTGATTGTTCAATAACTTGTTAACAATTATGTATATGTATTATACAAAATGAATAGAACTTACCAAAACTGAGAGATGATCTAGAAAATATAACATAGAGGCCAGGCGCGGTGGCTCACGCCTGTAATCCCAGCACTTTGGGAGGCCAAGACAGGTGGATCACCTGAGGTCAGGAGTTTGAGACCAGCCTGACCAACACGGAGAAGCCTCGTCTCTACAAAAAATACAAAATTAGCCAGGTGTGCTGGTGCATGCCTGTAATCCCAGCTACTCAGGAGGCTGAGGCAGGAGAATTGCTTGAACCTGGGAGGCAGAGGTTGTGGTGAGCCAAGATCACACCATTGCACTCCAGCCTGGGCAACAAGAGCGGAACTCCATTTCAAAAAAAAAAAAAGAGATATATATACCAAAACTGAGAGATAATGTTGAGTTTTGGTGGGTTGTATTCATTTTATATTAATTATATATGTATAATATATACAATATACATCCAAATACATATAGATTTTCTTTTTTTTTTTTTTGGAGACAGAGTCTTGCTCTGTCACCCAGGCTGGAGTGCAGTGGTGTGATCTCGGCTCACTGCAACTTCCACCTCCCTGGTTCAAGCAATTCTCCTGCCTCAGCCTCCCAAGTAGCTGGGACTATAGGCACCCACGACCACGCCTGGCTAATTTTTTGTATTTTAGTAGAGACGGGGTTTCACCATATTGCCCAGGCTGGTCTCGAACTCCTGAGCTCAGGCAATCCACCCGCCTTGGCCTCCCAAAGCGCTAGGATTACAGGTGTGAGCCACTGCTCCCAGCCAAATATATATACATTTTCTATATCATATTAACTTTCTATATCATCTTCTGTTTTGGTAGGTTGTATTTCTTCCATGTTTTAAATATCTCAAATTAGTCTTTATTATTATTTTATATATGTAATAATTATTTCAATATTCCCATATGTTGGTGATCAACTTCTTTGCATACCATTCCTTCTTGTAGTCCACTTTCTCCTGCTGGGTTTAATATACTTTTTTCTCCTATACATCCTACATCTCCTGTAATAATTATTAAAGGTCTTTAAGTGGTAAATTTCCATGTTTGAAATCTGGAAAAGTGGGAATTTACTACCGTAAAATCTGTAATAATTATTAAAAGTCTGTAAGTGGTAAATTCCCACTTTCTGAAATCTGGTTTTTGTTTAGCTCTCATTTTTGAATAATAGTTTAGCTGGGTATGGCATCTGAGTTACAGTTATTTTCTCTTGGCTCTTTCAAAATATTATTCCTTTGTCTTCAGACCTGTCTTGTTAATGTTGAGAAGTATACTGCTAGCCTAAATGTTGCTTCTTTGTATGTAATATTTTTATAGTTTCTGGTGTTATCTTGTCTACGTTTGATTATCCAATAAAAATTTTCTGATATTTCTTCTCTTTTTCTCTCTTTTGAGATAAGGTCTCACTCTCTCTGTCACCTAGGCTTGAGTGCAGTGGCGTGATCACAGCTCACTGCAGCCATGACCTCCTGGGCTTAAGCACCTCCTGAGTAGCTGGGACAACAGGCGCATGCCACCATGCCTAGCTAATTTTTAGATTTTTTGTAGAGATGAGGTCTCATGATATTGCCCAGACTGGTCTCAAACTCCGGGGCTCAAGCAATCCTCCTACCTCAGTCTCTCAAAGTGTTGAGACTACAGGCATGAGCTACCGTGCCTGGCCTGATATTTCTTTAAGGCACTTACTATATTTTGTGTTAGCTCCTTTCCATACTTTAACATTATTTACCTTGTATTATTTCGTTGTGTTCCATACTTGCTTTAACCCCACCAGTAGAGAACAAGCTACCTGACACTATGTGAAGTACTATGCATCTTTTCCTATAAAGAGGCACCATTTTCTTTCATGGACTGGGGAGCGGTACATAAAGAAAAAGAAGGGCCGGGCGCGGTGGCTCACGCTTGTAATCCCAGCACTTTGGGAGGCCGAGGCGGGCGGATCACGAGGTCAGGAGATCGAGACCACGGTGAAACCCCGTCTCTACTAAAAAATACAAAAAATTAGCCGGGCGCGGTGGCGGGCGCCTGTAGTCCCAGCTACTCGGAGGCTGAGGCAGGAGAATGGCGTGAACCCGGGAGGCGGAGCTTGCAGTGAGCCGAGATTGCGCCACTGCACTCCAGCCTGGGCGACAGAGCGAGACTCTGTCTCAAAAAAAAAAAAAAAAAAAAAAAGAAAAAGAAGGATGGGAGCGGTGGCTCACACCTGTAATCCCAGCACTTTGGGAGGCCAAGGCAGGTGGATCACCTGAGGTCGGGAGTTCGAGACCAGCCTGACCAACATGGAGAAAACCCATCTCTGGCCGGGCACAGTGGCTCACGCCTGAAATCCTAGCACTTTGGGAGGCCCAGGCAGGCAGATCACGAGGTCAAGAGATTGAGACCATCCTGGCCAACATGGTGAAACCCCGTCTCTACTAAAAATATAAAAATTAGCTGGGCGTGGTGGTGCGTACCTGTAATCCCAGCTACTTGGGAGGCTGAGGCAGGAGAATCACTTGAACCTGGGAGGTGGAGGTTGCAGTGAGCTGAGATCACGCCATTGCACTCCAGCCCGGGCGACAAGAGCGAAACTCCGTCTCAAAAAAAAAATAAAAAAAGAAAAGAAAAGAAACCCCGTCTTTACTAAAAATACAAAAATTAGCTGGGCATGGTAGTGTGTGCCTGTAATTCCAGCTACCTGAGAGGCTGAGGCAGGACAATGGCTTTAACCCAGGAGGCAGAGGTTGCGGTGAGCCAAGATCGCGCCATTGCACTCCAACCTGGGCAACAAGGGCAAAACTCTGTCTCAAAAAAGAAAAAAGATCAAAATGCTGAATCTGAGTTTAGCAACAGAGGCTCATCTCAAAGACTGCCTAGATATGGCTAATGTTTAAGAACAAATAAATAAGTTACGTATGCACTGACTATTCTGTTCATAATTTATTGTCTGGCTTTCAGCAGATGGCTGGCAGTCTTAGGAACTGTTTACATATCAAAAAAGTATTTGTTAAGCTCAGCAAAGTTTTCATCTGTCAGTTTAGGAGTTTATCAGTGTGTATACACATCTGTGTCTGCGTGAGTGTACTGGGAAGAGGAATAGTCCCAACTACTCCCCAACTATAAAATCTAAGTTGTTTCCAACACTAGGGTTCATACATATCAGAGCAATTCTGAAAGCGTAAGAAGAAAACCACCTGAAATGTATTCCTATGATAGACTGAAAAGCCTCCTGGGTGTAAACTTATCTTAAGCAAAGAGAAGATCAAGTAGTTTCATTTAGAAACAAAGCTTTGGGCCGGGCACGGTGGCTCACACCTGTAATCACAGCACTTTGGGAGGTCGAGGTGGGCAGATCACGAGGTCAGGAGATCGAGACCATCCTGGCTAACACGGTGAAACCCCATCTCCACTAATTAGCCGGGCGTGGTGGCAGGCGCCTGTAGTCCCAGCTACTCTGGAGGCTGAGGCAGGAGAATGGTGTGAACCCTGGAGGTGGAGCTTGCAGTGAGCAGAGATGGCGCCACTGTATTCCAGCCCCGGCGACAGAGCGAGACTCTGTCTCAAAAAAAAAAAAAAAAAAAAGAAACAAAGCTTTGGTGCTTAGTGGAGTAGTTTTGAAAGTACCATAGTGCCTGATTCTGGAAATTATCTCTACTACAACTACTTTCGATTCAAATCTAGGTTCTAAGAAAAGAGAGGGGTATAAGTAAAAATGAAAATATCTGTTTATATTAAAACCAGTAACAAAATACATTGCAAACCATTTTGAAACCCTTTGAGACAGTACAGCACAGATAATTAACAATAAATACCTCAGAGCTTTAGCATCTCTATATTACCCATACAGTCAACACCAGCTATAACCAGGAAAAGCAGCAACAATGCACACAGAAGAGATGCTTGACAAGAGCGGCAAAATCCAGCAGACCTATCATCAGTGCATGCAGGCAGGGCACGGTGGCTCACACCTGTAATCCCAGCACTTTGGGAGACCCAAGTGGGTGGATCATCTAAGGTCAGGAGTTTGAGACCAGCCTGGCCAACATGGTGAAACCCCGTCTCTACTAAAATACAAAAATTGGCAGGGCGTGGTGGCGTGTGCCTGTAATCCCAGCTACTAGGGAGGCTGAGGCAAGAGAATTGCTTGGAGCCTGGGAGGCGGAGGTTGCAGTGAGTTGAGATCGTGCCACTGTACTCCCACCTGGGTGACAGAGCGAGAATCTATCTCCAGAAAAAAAAAAAGAAAAACAACAAGAACAACAACAACAGTGCATGCAAACACAGGGTGTGGCAAAATCACCAGAAGAAGGTAAATAGTTGGAGAAGAGGTTTAGGTTTTTGTTGTTGTTGTTGTTGAGAGAGTTTCACTCTTGACCAGGCTAGAGTGCAATGGTGTGATCTCGGCTCACTGCAACCTCCGCCTCCCGGGTTCAAGCAATTCTCCTGCCTCGGCCTCCTAAGTAGCTGATATTACGGGCATGTGCCACCATGCCCAGCTAATTTTGTATTTTTAGTAGAGATGGGTTTTCACCACGTTGGTCAGGCTGGTCCTGAACTCCTGACCTCAGGTGATCCACCCACCTCAGCCTCCCAAAGTGCTAGGATGACAGGCGTGAGCCACCGTGCCTGTGCCAAGAAGAGGTTTAAAATGCAATATACTATTATATACTAAGTCTGGTAGTCTAACAGACTTGCTACTGAAAATACCTAACATGGCCAAGCGCAGTGGTTCACGTCTGCAATACCAGCACTTTGGGAGGCCGAGACAGGGATCAATTGAGGCCAGGAGTT
Organism: Symphalangus syndactylus; assembly: GCF_028878055.3. NCBI lineage: Eukaryota > Metazoa > Chordata > Mammalia > Primates > Hylobatidae > Symphalangus > Symphalangus syndactylus. The sequence continues at coordinate 20,327,696 of NC_072437.2, forward strand.
TGAGACAACCTAGCCAACATGGTGAAACCCCGTCTCTACTAAAAATACAAAAATTAGCTGGAAATTGCATGACCCCGGGAGATGGAGGTTGACGTGAGCTGAGATCGCACCAGTGCACTCTAGCCTGGGCAAGAGAGTGAGGCTCCATCTCAAAAAAGAAAAAAAAAAATACCTAAGACATCTCTTGAACACCTTAGAAATATCTGGATGGGGTTTTACTAAAGGCTGGGGTATCATTTTAAGAAATAGGGCAAGAGCATCGCTAATGCATACAGAAAAACAATCAGGCCTAATTTAACAGTTGGTCAAGGATTGAGAGAGGCTTCAAACCCTTACATTAAGAATGTTGCGGCCAGGCGTGGTGGCTCACGCCTGTAATCCCACCACTTTGGGAGGCCGAGGCGGGCAGACCATGAGGTCAGGAGATCGAGACCATTCTGGCCAACACGGTGAAAACCTGTCTCTATTAAAAATACAAAAGTTAGCTGGGTGTGGTGGCACGTGCTTGTAATCCCAGCTACTTGGGAGGCTGAGGCAGGAGAATCCCTTGAATGAGGGAGTCACAGGTTTCAGTGAGCCGAGATTGTGCCACTGTACTCCAGCTTAGGGACGGAGTGAGACTCTATCTCAAAATAAATACATAAATAAATAAAAAATAAAAAAAATTGCTGGAGGAATACTACTTAGGAAGTGAATTTGTAACCTGTTCCTCAAGTCCACAATCCAGTTAATTTTTGTTACTACACTGACGATAATTATACTCACTATGAGCATGATGTTTTAAAATCAAGATAGTTCTGACTTTATAAAAGCATTTGGTTATTTTAATAATTGAAAACTCCTACATTTCCCTCTAGTTTAGACATTTTAAAACAGCTAGAAATAGAATGTCCAGAGAAATCTTTCTCAGAATGACAACCAATACAAAAAAATATCATCCAATGAACTAAAGCAGGGGAGTACTGCTGAAGTTTAATCTAATTTCCACACAGTATACACCATTTTACTATAAAACAATACTTTGTACTTATCTTCCTCAGAAGAAAACATCCTCGTTCCTCTTCTTCCTCTTATTCTTTTTTGAGACGGAGTTTCGCTCTTGTTGCCCAGGCTGGAGTGCAATGGTGCGATCGCGGCTCACAGCAACCTCCACCTTCCAGGTTCAAGTGATTTTCCTGACTCAGCCTCCCGAGTAGCTGGGATTACAGGCATGTGCCACCAGGCCCGGCTAATTTCTTATTTTTAGTTAGGGACGGAGTTTCTCCATGTTGCTCAGGCTGGTCTCGAACTCCCAACCTCAGGGAATCCGCTTGCCTCTGCCTCCCAAAGTCCTGGGATTACAGGCGTGAGCCGTGTAAGGCCAAACCTCCTTATTATTATTTTAGCTTTCTAGGGACGAGAATGAATACAAATGGTTTTGTGGCCCAGATCTCAAATTAAAGCCCAGACCTCAACCCTCTTACTGCCTTTTTTGCCAGAAGCAGCACTAACCCTCATTCTAACGAGGGAGAGACGTCATAGCAATGTCACAGCAGCAGACACTTTGAGGGAGAAAGACCAGAAAGGGAAAATGGAGAAAGGATAGGAGGCTGAGAGGAAAAGACAGAAAAACAACTCCAGGGCTGGGCGCGGTGGCTCACGCCAGTAATCCCAGCATTTTGGGAGGCCGAGGCGGGTGGATCATGAGGTCAGGAGTTCTAGACCAGCCTGGCCAGCATGGTGAAACCCTGTCTCTTCTAAAAATACAAAAGTTAGCCAGGTGTGCTGTCGGGTGCCTGTAGTTCCAACAACTCGGGAGGCTGAGGCAGGAGAATCATTTAAACCAGGGAGGCAGAGGTTGCAGTGAGCCGAGATTGAGCCACTATATACACTTCAGCCTGGGCGACAGAGTGAGACCTCCGTCTCAAAAAATAAAAATAAAAAATAAGAAAAGGAGCTCCAAAATACTGAGTTGAGTATAGACACTCTAGTATAGAAACTGCAGACCACTGGACCGTCTCTCACGAACTGGTCAAACTCCTCCTAGGCTTTCCTAGACAGGGGTGCAGACAGACTCACCGGGCTGAGCCGAGGACAGAGCCCCACCAGGCGCTGTCAGGGCGGTTTCCCGACCACACGTCCCTGTCCAAAAACAACCTCACAGCAAATGTGGCTATGCCAAGTCCTTCAGGTATCAGTTAAATTCCTCCTCTTCTTTATGAATTTGTATTATTTATAAGACACTTGACACACGTTTAAACACTTACATTGCTCCTGCGACTCAGGAAATAGGGCTTGTTCAGCTGAGGGAAAAAAAGCATGTAATGAGGGAGTTAACAAGGGCTGATATTTTTTTACAACATTCTTTAAAAACTGAAAAACCTCTTTAAACACCAGGAACAGCTTAAATAATTCACTGTGGGCCTAAGGGGCCCCTGTGGACGTTTCCCTCGCGGGTCCCTTTCTGGCCGCGGCCTCCCCGAGTGTCATCCGCCACGGTGGGCTCCAGGCCTCGGTCTCAGCGGTCCCCCGGCTTCCGAGACCCAAAGGGGCCCGGGGCTGGGTGGGGGCCAGCCGGACCTGGGGAGGCCGGACCCCGGAAGTGGGTCGAGGGGGGCCGTGCCTTTTGACCCCTGGGTGCGCGGGAAGTCCGGAGCAGGCGGAAGTGCGGCCCTCGAGGCGGTAGCGACGACCTGTTGGGGATTGGAGCGGGTGGCTCCAAGGCCGCAGGCTGGGCCTGGGCCGCAGCGGTGGGAAGCCGACGATGCCTGAGGCGCTCTGTCCTCGGCCCACCCTGGGAACTTGTATGGCCGCAGAAAAGGATCAGGAGAGGCCGCTGCCCGTCTCCCACCGGCTCTAGGCTCCCTCGGCCGGATGTGGGGAAGGGGTAGGGGCCCGCGCCGAGGCTCTAGGGGCGGCTCCTAGGCCGGGTTCTCTGACTTAAGGCCCTCCTGGCGGTGGTTTTGCCGGAGTGAGTTGAGGGAGCTGCATTCACTCAAGTCCCTCACATGCCCGAGGGCCCGGGAATCGTGAAGCCGGGCCTGCGGGCCCAGTGGGAGGAAGGAGTGCGAAGCACGGCCGCCGTGCTCGGCCGGCGCCGGGCTAGGTCGGGCGGTGGGGACCGAGCCAGCGTAGGACAACGCGGTGGAGGGAAGCACCTGCCCCCGCCCACCTTGACTTAGGGCCGCCGCGCCCCTCCTGGGCCATCCGCGCGGGGGTCTCAGGATGGCGAAACCCGGGACCTCGCGGCCCTCGAGTGCTCCCCTGCCAGGGGGCGACCTAGGTACCCTTTATCGAGCCCCACTCCCCAAGGCAGAGAGAGTTCGACGTTCCCAAGGAGGGAGTCTCCATGGAGGAATTCGTCCTGCTTCACTTCCAGAGTTGAAAGCCCGTCGGTTCTGCAAAGAGGAGCAGTCGGGCGCGGGCTAGCAAGCAGCTGATGAAAATAATTGTCCTCGCACACACAGCCCTGCGCCCAGGGGCGCGCGTGCACACACACACACACACACACACACACACACACAACTTGCCTCCTCTAGCCGCCCAACCTTAATATTCCAGGCATGCAGTTTTCAACAACTTGCTTGACACAATAACAAAGACATTTAAATGCCAGGACGCAGACTTCACTTTTTAACCTGCTGAGAGGAGCTACTTTCAAAGCTTCCCCACCGCGAATAAGCTGACAAAAAATATGGGGTGCACTTATAAATTAAACACCTTACCCTCAAAGCAACATACGTTAATCAGGTTTCTAAGGCAATAGCCATCTCTGTCTTTTCCTATTCACCCAAATAATGCCCCAAGAAAGAACCCCTTTACACAAGAGAGAACTGGAAAAAAAAAATGAATTATACCCATTGCTAGTAAAAAATCATCTTAAATCAATAGAGCACCACTTGAACTTGAGTTTCTATTGTTTCACTGAATCATCAATGTTTTTAATTAAACAGAGCTACCCTTTCTGTTAAAACATTACATAAAAGGGTTAGGTTTCTACTTTTGTTGAGGCAGCTGGCGTTTGTTGGCTGTTGTGTTTGAGCAACAGACTGTTCAATAGAAGCGAGAAATAGCTCAACGCGCTCTTAATAGACCTGTTTCAACAATGTACCTTGAAAAGGAATACATTGTGTTATTGTGTTAGTTTGCTACAAACCTATTAAAAGAAAAATAGCATCCATCAGGTCTAACAAAACGCATTTGTATTATACGTACTTATCTGCTTCAAATACACTTCTTGGCACAATGTCTAGAATTCAACTAGATCATCAGGAGCTGGACAGAAGAACACATACCAGTTAGGTAATGATACACGGGCTAAAAATAATAATAGAGGAAGGACTAAGCAGACGGTAATTGCTGCTTTTTTGTGTATCATGAGAAATAACAGGCAACCCTACTTCAATTAAAAATATATTGCAAAAGTGTGGACTCCTACGACAAAAACAATTTAAAAAATATCTGTAGCATGGGAATATTGATCCATATCCCATATTTGGAACGAATCTGATACATTTTCGATAGGAATTTGTTTCAGAGAAGGATTCAGGGCAGAAGCGATGCATTTTTAAAGCAGAATTAAACAGCGCAAAGAGCCCGGCTCTTTAGGGAAATGCGCGAAACAAACAAATCGAAAGCAAGCGCTCCAGCCAAGAGGTTGGGGAGCACCATTGTCTGGCACTAGGAAAGGAAGTGCTTCTTGAAAGTGCTCTCTTAAAAATGATTTTCTAGACTTATTTTATTACATTTTAAACACAAAGTGAAACTTGAAGCAACGAAATAGGACATTCCCGCTACCGAACAGAACCTATGGTCTATTGCAGGAAGGACTGCCACTTGGACCACAGACCTTTAGAAAAAACAGAGAGGCAAATGATTAGGCTAATTTAACGCGGAGATCTGCTTAGCAGAAAAGACACCCAAAGTAGCATCTGTCAGAGGAAAACATCTTTTGCTTCCACACAAGGCACTTGATTTGGTTTCCAACCTTGAGTTCTCAACATTCAACTTTCAAGTGCAACAATGTTGGGGGCACGAGAGAATAGTAGATTACCTACAAGTGAACACAATTGTACAAAAAAGAGACTTACATAAGTTACAATGGCACCCTATGTGAGATATCTACTTTAACAAATACGCAAAGCAATATTTTGCCCAATAAAGTCAATCATTTGTTACATTTTTGAATAAGTAAATTATCACATGAAGATTTAGAAAAATGTTACCCTGAAACATTAAACGATAGTTTTGCCATGTTACAAAATAGCTATTTTAAACTTTTGTATAAGGCATTTGAAGCCAAATGGCTGATATGACTGTTCTCTTCAGCTGAAACATTTTTTTTCTTCTCAAGAAGGGTGTGTGTGAATGATGCGTGTGCATACTGGAGGTAGTTGAGAAGAATTTGATTAATACTTAAGACTTTTCACTAATGTCTCCCCTCTAGTCCAAATTTACTTTTTAAATTAATTCACTTGGATTTAAAAACAGAAATGAAATAATAAACCACAAATTACACATTATAAAAATTAGTTTCTCAAATGTATAAGATTTTTGGAAGAGTGCATTTTCAAGGTGAGAATTTTTGATGTGTCTGATAATCTACCAGATATGAGAGGAATGTCACAATAAAATTGGTTTTGCCATGATATGAAATGTTGTTGCTGTAGCTTTATAAAGTCTTTGATTTACAGTTAGAACTTTTAGAAATATTTGTGTGTCTGAAGTTGAACTATCTAGACAGAAATATTCAATGCATTTTAATTTCAAGAGATTGTTCAAATAAACAAAGAATCACCAATTATATCATTTGAAAACCCAGCAAAGGAAGAAGTGTATTTTAGAGGAAGACTGTAATCTGATTCTTTGTTTTGTTCTTGGTCTTTAAAATCCTTGATTCTCCACTTTCGCAAAGAATTTTCAATAGTATATGAAAGCCAAATATTTTTATTGATCTAAAGTTTAAAAAAGTCCACATAGTATGTACTATAATTTGTCTCCCTTTAAACAATAGGAAGAAGAGTATTATTAGATTACTAGATTACTTTCTATATCCCTCCCAAATTGTTTCTGGAAAGAAACTTCTGATCTGTTAATTTATCATCACTAATATCTAAAAAAGTTTTAACCAATCAAATCATAAAAATATTTTTACTGCCATTGATCTTAAGCAGCATCTAACTTGAAAGATTTTACAGAGTACATTTTCAAAGCATCAAGCATCTTTACAGTTTCTTGGTCTGCCTTCAGTAGGTAAATGAGTATCATTTCAGATTTCCTTTCAGCTTCTTTTGCCATTTAATTCACAAGTATAGAAAATAAGAGAGGTTAATGTTTTTAAACATTTCTGCTACACGCGATTATTTCAGTGCCATTCTCTGGTGTTGTGTCTGAAAAACGGGTGGCTGAGCCCGCTGCCCGCAGGGCCAGACATTCAGCCGGATCCACCCCTGGGCACAGTCATCAGGGGAAAAAGATTCAGCTTCCAAACTTGATTAAAAACAGCCCAACAATTTCTGCCCCGTTAAAGAACCGTGTGATCGGAGAAGCTGAGTAAATTGCCTCAGAGAGGAGGTGGCTGAGGTCTATGTCTCTTTCAAGTGGGAGCAGCGAGAAGCTGAAATAGGCAGTTAGACAGTGTGCTGCAGAAGGGCAGCTTGTCCACCAAATTCTGCAGTTAAAGTCCACTTTACAGGATTTAGGTGCTGGGATGGAGTGATTCTCTCTTATAATTTTTCACCTTAATTTGAAAGGAAAAAGAAAACACACACACATGCCAAAGACCTACAGAGATGCTTAGGAATTGTTAACTTATTTCTGAGTTACTGAGACCTTTTGTTTTCTATTTAGAAAATATTTCAAAATATACTTCTCCCCTGAAAGTTACAATCTGAAAGATATAATTACAAGGAAAACACTAAGAGGAGAAAAATGAAGTAGGAATGAGGAGTGTGTAGGTTGGTGAATAAAATACATATCTGTCAGCATCTTTTTAATGATACATTGTTGTTGTTTGGTTTGTGATATTTTTATAGTAAAAACAAGACATCCAAACAGGAATCCAAATATGAATGGAAGTGGGAGGTTTTCTGGTGTGCTTCAGTACTAAAATGAACACTATGTCTGTATGTGCCTGTGTGTTCTCCTTCAATTCAAATTTTTACCCCAGAAAGTGGTGCAATTTGTTACTTTTTTTGTGGGCACAGGAGGAGGAAAATATGATACATTTGGGGATTTTTCAGTAGAGCTGTGCTTAGTTTTAATTTTCCTGTATTTTAAAATAAACACTTTGACCAAAGCATGTTTGATCTTTGCAAGAAGGAAGTATACATTGTGAAGGAATGTGCAGCGGTTGGGTATGAAAATGGGGTTGTGACTCACAGCTGCAGGCAGAAAAAAAAGGCGTCGTGGTGTCAGCCAGAGGTGTTCAGTCTAATAATTCAAGCTGTAAACTGTATCCCCTAAAATTACCTACATAATAAATCATTGTGCAAAGAAAAAAAAAGTTTGGACTGAAAAGTGTAAGTGAAACAGAATCCTCAGGAGACTTCAATGCTGGGACTTATTGACAATGAAGTGAAATACAGGCTTATTTTGTTCAAAACTTTAAGGATCAGAGTAATATTGGAAATTACTCTAGCACAACTGATTTTTTTTTTTTCTGGCTTGGGTTTCAACACATTTCTACCTAGTCTGTCACAAAAATGGGCTTATATATTTCTCTCCTGATCACACAGCCGAAACTGCTTTATAGAATTTACAGTCGACTTACTGCAGTTTCAAGAAAAAGCTCAATTCAAGAATGGCTTTATTTTTATAAAAGTGATTATACGTAAGTTATCAAATGCATATCAAGAATGGAGGCAGAAATCTTTCTGACAATTCTTTTAGATTCCTGTCTCATATTACAATGTTGCTTGTAGGTTCCAAAGAAACCACAAAATTTGTGTAACGTGGTAAATTAGCTTGCCTAAGAATTCACTGCTAGGTTGAAATACTTAGACACTGCGGTTGGCAAAGCCAGTGCCAAGTCCTGGAGACTTGAGAAACGAGAACGTTTGGGGAAAGAATGCACCGTTTGGAGTAGAAAGGAGCTCCGTGGCGGGAGAAAAGATGAAATTGTCAAGAGGAAGTTTAAAGGCCAAGGACACACGAAGTCTTTGAAACAATAAGGGTGAAGAAGTCAAGAAGCAGACTCGCCAAAGCCACATTGAAACAATTTATTTTATAGGATCCCTGTATTTCCATAATTAGTAAACAGAGCCACACTGGAAACACGGTCTGTGGGCTCTCGAGCTCACACGGGCCTCTCGAAGAGGAGAAAGTCAAGCTGTCACGGGTCTCTTTCGCCTGGGTATTTCACAGGAAAATATAAGGAGGCGGGAGGCCCGAGAAAGCTGACTCCAGCGAAGTTTGCAATAAGGATTAACTGGAGAAAGGAAGTCCACAGCAATTAAAACCCCTACCCTGGCTCATTAGTATTCATGACTGAATGTCCAGCTTTTCTGTTTATCTTTCTCCCAGGATCAATATCGGAGCAGCGTGGGCCTGGGAGGAGCCCAAGTTGGGCCCGGCGTGCGCCTGACCTTTCGCGCCCTCCCTCCAGGTCAGCGCATCTTCAGAACCGCCGGCCAACGCCGCACAAGCGCTCATTAAATCCACCATTCACAGGCGGGCGGGCGGAGGCTGGGGGACAGGCCCGGGGGTGGGGACGGAGCCAGGGGCACGCAGACCCAGCCGTCTCCAAAGAGTTTAGGGAAACCACACTCGTCCACCTAACCACTGTGGGCCCAGTGGGCCAAGAGAGAGTAAAGAACAAGAACCAGCTCTGGCTGCAGCGAGAGGCTCCAGCGCAGCTCCTGGCAGGCCCTCGCTGGCTCGGCCTGGTTCCAGACCCTAGGTTTAGGGGGCCTTTGCCTGGTGGTGGTGGGGGGGAGAATGGCAACGTAAGAGCCCCGGTGAAAAGGGAACCACACCCCCACCTCCAGTTCTGCCAGTCAGGAGCCTCTGTAGGTCTCCGCCGGCCTCCGCGGAGCAGCCCAGTCGCTGAGCGTTAACTGCGATGATTATCTGTGACATTATTAACATTATTATTATTTCTACCCCCTACCTTCTCTAGCAGCTCTGAGCTCCCTTCTGCTCCCCAGGGCCACCGGCTTGGCCTTTAGGACAGAGATAAACCTGACCCGGGAGGTTGGGAAAGGCAGAGGTTGAGGCCAGGTTCGGGGTACGCCGGGGCCAGGCATCTCTTCCCTCTCTCCAGATTTCCTCGGAGGTGAGGGGGCGCCCCCCTCCCTACACCCGAGGGCTGGAGGGCGCGCGGGCAGGCAAGGCAGCCTGGCCTCTCGCAGCCCCTGGGAGTGGGCTTGGGAGACCCAACTGCAGGGAGCCTTAGTCCCACGCCAGCGGCGCGAGTGCGGGCCTGGGGAGTGTGGGCCTGGGGAGTGTGGGCCTGGGGAGTGCCGCCCTGGCGGAGGACCCTCCGAGGCCGAATTAGGTTGAGAGCGCAGGGCAGGCCCGGTCCCCTCCAAGCGGCGCTAGAAAGGGCTGGGGGAGGTAGGAATGGGAGGAGGGGTGCGGGGAGCATCTCCTGCTGCCCACGCTCACCCACATTTCTGCGGCCTCAGGTCCTTCCCACTCACACAAGCCCGTGGCTGGGAGGCGTGGAAGCCGAAGGAGGTGAGGATGTGTGAGCATATGGCGTGAGTGAGTGTGTTGTGTGTGTGTGTGTGTGTCTGTGTGTGTGCGCGCGCGCAAAGGCAGGGGACCTCCCCACACACTCTCTGCCTGGCAGCTGCGCTGAGCATCCTCTCGCTTCGTGGGGCAGGAGGGATGCTGGACGAGGGCAGGGCCTAGAGCAGGAGAAGGCGAAGCGAGGTGTCACCTCTTCAAAAGCTCGTCGGTCCCTGGGAACAAAAGAGAAACGTGGGAGGGCGACGAGGTGGCCCCAGCACCGAGAGTTCTCTGACTGTCGGGGCGGGGCAGGAGTGGGAGGACCCTGGTCTCGAATTCTCTGCCGAAGATCTTGGCTGTGGCAGCTCGGGAGCGGGGCGGGGCCTGGACTCGCTGGACCTAGTAGCCCAGAGCCTTGACCGTGAACTCAGACCCTCGGGATGCCCTGGTTATGGCTGACAAAAGTTCTCATTTGCAACACCCGGTTCAAACGGCCACGGAGGCCTTTTCGTGCTCGGGCACCCAGCCGGACTAGCCTGAGGGTTTTTGCCCTATCACCTGATACAGTCTGGAAGGACCTAGTGTTGTTTTTTTTTTTTTTCCCCGAAAATAAAAACCCAGCAACGATCTGGTGTCGGGAGGGGGGAAGTGGAGGGGAACTTCTTCCGGTCCAGTTCTGAGCTGCCAGTGAAAAATAGAAACCGTTCATTTCGGTCTGCTGGGGGTAACAGTGGGCCAAGGAGCTCCGAGTTTCTGTGGAACCAGAGCGATATCAGACTATAGTCAATCCATCCACAAATCATTATTGAACCTTTGCTTTGGGTTCTGAGGACCTCTTTCCGGGACGTGTCTGCTAAAAACAAACAAACAAACAAACAAAAACCCACCCAAAGGTTCAACCAAGTCTTGATGGAGTGTGATTTTGAGGCCTTTATCACTCAGCACTTGGAAGCAGGCCTAGCGCGCCCTTCCGATCATTTCGGTGGAGTAGTGTGGGGGAGGGTAGGACCCGAGTCCCTAGTGGGCGCCCTGTGGGTTCCCGCGGGTCCCCGATGCCACGGGTGAGCTCACCAGGGACCTACCGGGACACACTTCCCCCCGTCCTGCCGACCTGGGCAGGAGACCAGTCACCTCGCCGGCCCAGGCCTTCCTTCCTAGCCAACCCTGGGATGCAGAACAGCAGAGTCCAGGGAAACCCGAGCCTCCGGTACAGTCTGTGATCTGCCCTTGATCTCAGGGTTTTGTGCGGAAAATAAAACCACTTGAGACTGAAAACATCCGTCTGAAAAAGAGACAAAGGGGGTAGGGGGTGGGGAAGAGGAAGAGCGGAGGTGCCGGCCTAGGGAAGAGCATCGGGACAGCTCGGAATGGGCGTGCGGGTCCTGGGACGAGTTTCTTTCCTCGCGTCCAGCCGTGGCTTGGCCCCAGCAGCCTCCCCTTGCCCATGCCCCGAGCAGAACCGACGCGGCCTTTGATCCTGGAGTGACTTGCTGCCCTCCCCGAACTTCGTGGGATATCACTGAACCGGCGAAAGCTGATACCGATGCCGGTTATCATCGTGGGCATTAATAATGCAGTGAGGATCACGATAATTAATAATAATAATGACGAGCCTCCCGAGGGGGCTCCAGCTGCCTCCGGATAAAGCGACGCTCGCGCTGAGAGGGGAGTTCTTAGGTGGCGGATGGAGGTGAGCGCGAAGGAAACCGGCCTAGGCTCACTGAAGTTCAAGTTGACGGCGGCGGCGAGCAGAAACCGTGCTCCAGCCGCGGCAGGCTGGGCCTCCCTGCGGGCAGCTACCCGCAGCGCAGCGCGGGATCCCAGAGAGGGGCGAGGGCTAGCTTCAGTTTCGTGTCTCTGGAGTCAAGGCAACAGCAGGTTAGCATTTAGGTCCGTTTAGACAGCCGGGCAGGGATAGGGGTTGGGGGGTCCCCTGTCCCCCCCCCCCCGCCAGGCCCAGGACCAGGCTCCTGAGTGTGGTGCAGGCTGTTGGGCCGCGAGCCCCCGCGTGCGTTCTCAGTTGAGCAATTTTCACATCTTGACACTTCTACACTATTGCCATCTCCCTTCCCCTCCATCCAGCCCTTCGGATTCGAAGGGCAGAAGAGAAAGGCCAAAGGGAGAGACTGGACCACCTTGTCGGGTCCGTGACTTGTTTAGACAAAGCCTTGGGAAGCGAGGGACCAGGGACTGGAAGCCCTTTCGAGGAAAAGCGGCTCCCGCCCGCTCCACACATCCTACGGTGGACTCGGAGACCACTCCCAGGCTGTGATCTTCCCCGTTCATATTTTATTTTCCTGCTGAAAACTAGGATCAGCGCCCCCGGACCTGAAGGGGCCTCGGGTGGCTCTCCGACTTTCAGATGAGGAAAGCAATCGAACCAACTCAAGGCTGTGAAATCGGCCACCCCTTCTGGCCGTTTTCCTTCTTCTCCAGATGGGAAGAAAAGTCCCAAGCCCCATGGTAAAGTTGCCTTCCCCACCCCCATCTTGTCCCTCTCCTTAGATTTGGGACTTCTCTCAAAACCAATTTCCACCAAAAAATAAAAAATAAATAAATTTTTAAAAAAGTTGAAACATTTCCAATAGGCCTTTTTGTTCTTGCACAAGTTATGACAAATATTTCATTTGACTCCGTCCCCCCATGGGGGTGGGGGTGCTTTGGAAAACCCTAAACGATTTTCCTCACAGCTTATAATGTGTTCAATGAACTCTCCCAAGGATCAGTAACATATGCCAATTATTTTAATAATTTCGCCTAACATTATTAGGGGTTATAAATTTGATTTTAATGGGGATCTGATTGCTTCAGGAGTTGGCGCTTGAGCAGTTCGCAGGGCCGCTGGGAAAGGCGAGCCTGGCCTCTGTCACCCTCTGGTCACTCCCCCCCACCCAAGGCTGGACGCCTTTCCTCGCCACTGAACAGGTAGTGTGACCTCTGGGAGGTCAGGGCTGCCCCTCTCTCCCCAAGCGCCCCTCAGTCCTGGCCAGCCTGGCCCAGAGGCTCATTCCAGGGCTGGAGGGAAAGGAGAGCAGGGCAGCCGCAGCCATCGCAGCCACCCGCGCTCTGCGTCTCCGCGGCGGTGCTGGGCGATCCTCTGGAGGTGTCGCTGCCACCACCCAAGTCTTTTTCCAGCTGGGGGAGCTGGAGAGGGGAGGTCCAGCACCGCCCAAGGCCTCTTGGAGCTACTAGAAGAGGGAGATATTTTGATGGCTCAGAAATTTAAAAATAATCTTCCCCATCCCTACCCTTTCGTTATTACAATTATTTTTGCCTTCTTCCTTAGAGTATCTTGTTTGAAAACTCTGATCAGCTCCTGCGGGGGAGGTAGGAAGGCTGTAAACGTAGGAGAAAAGCTGGTGGCTGGGGCTCTGGATCTCTCACTTCCACCTGGCAATTTTAGTCTTGATATCTTATTCTATTTTATTTTTACTGAATTCTTCAAGAGATTCTTTCCTTTGGGGCCAACGGTTTATTGCTTTCTTATCTAATCTCCTCCCCCAAGAAGATCAAAATGTAGCCTATTTATCACCTTCCCTTGACCATCCTGCTTGTTGGCACACAGCTGCTTTGCTTCAGCAGGATTTCTCTGCTTAAAATTTCAAGCAACTTTTGGTACAAACGGGCCCTTAAAACTATAATCATTAGGCCAAGTTCAAAAAGAAAGTACTCTGCCCAGTTTTAAATGTGTAATTAAAAATAACTGTACCTCAGCTTTTCAGAGGGAGAGAGAGGAAAGGGGGCAGGAAAGGGGGAAAACAAAGAATAAGGAAATGTTTAGTGCTCTTAAATCCAGCCCAAATAGCTGAAAGAAAGAAAGAAAGGCATTCCCTCAGATAATGGAGCCATTAGAAGCTCTGAAGGTTCCTGCCGCCATTCCTCACAGGAGCTTTCCAAAAATTTAATTCACTCTCAGCTATTAAACAAAGGACGAAGAAAATAATTTTGAGACCTTCTGCCAAACGAGCACTTTGGCTTGGTTTCTATGCAGACACACACCTTCCTCCCCAGAACGCATGTGCCTCCCGCCCACTCAGGCTCGCTGAGGCGTACCCAGGTCAATCCTCAGCTGCCTCTTTCCCCATTTTCTTTAATAACTTTGCTAGAAAAAATAGTATGTTCATGCAGTTTCAACACATTTTATTATATTTCTGTATGCATTACTCTCAAAACATCACAAGAAATGATCAAACCACTTAAAACCTTCAAATAAAAAATCTCAAACAGTTTATGCCCACAATTGTACATATTTATAGTTAAGAAACATTCTTTATAAATATTGTTTCCTCTGTAGCAAGTTAATACCATAATTTAATTACAAATGGATAAATATGGTAACGGGTATTTACAGAAGGAAGGGTGTTATTACGGAAAAAGCTAACGGCACGACGTTTATTTTTCCCCCACAATCTTTCATACAGGAACTAACAAATTGAACTTGCGAAAGCACTAAAACATCACATGTAAACCCAGCTAACAGAAAAATACATTCACAAGCGTTGTTGGTGGTGGTGGTGTGTATGTGTGTGCTATGGGTCAATGTGCTGAAAAAACAGAAGGGAGACTTTGGCACGGCTCATTTTTTCCAGTCTATAGTTACATGAAGTTTACAATCAGGTTGCCTCATAAAAAGGAACACAATATTCAATACCACAATACAAAATAAACCATTTTCTTCCACATTACTTAAAAAGAAACTGGGTAAACTAAAAGAGGAGAAAAGAGAAAGCCCATCACTTTAGGGAAGGGAAGGGGAGGAAGGCGGGGAGGAACGCAATCCGGAGTTTTACAAATGGACAAACTTCTATACACCAAAAAGCCATTAAAACCACCTCGGAGGAGAAAGGAGGAGTCCGCTATGTACAGTTTGTCAGAAGACTGGGAACAGGGTGGGAAAGAATGTGGGCATGGAGATTAGCAGGGAGGTTTGGTTCAACATTTTTGTGGGTTTTTATTTTTTTATTTTTTATTTGTTTTATATTTTCAGCTTCAAAGACTCCGGAAGGGATATTTTTGCTCTTCATGCCTAGATTATTATTATTAAAAAAAAAAAACTTTTAAAAATCCTTCTGCTGGTAAAATTTTCATCATCATAAAAATCAGATTCATAATTTTAACAACATGATCACAAGGTGCCCTCGCTGCTAGCTGCGGTGAGGACTGCTGCGCTGGGGGGGGACAGGGAGAGGGAGAGAGGCCCCAACCCGTCACACGTACCATTCATTGAAGTTGGAGGAGAGGCCGCTGTGGCCCCCAGCTGTCCCGCTGCCCCCGCCAGAGCTGCCGCCGCCCCCGCCGCCCGCCCCGCCGCCGCCCCCGCCACTGCCGCTGCCGCCGCCTGAGCCGCCTCCCGCGCCGCCACTGCCCGAGCCTCCGCCCCGGTGCACCGCAGACACCGCGGCCGCCGCCGCCGCAGCCGCCGCCGCTGCTGCCGCCGCCGCTGGGGACAGGTTGGAGCTGCTCTGGGGCTCGGCGCTGGGGGACACCAGCCCCGGGGGCGTGGACGACTCATAGCCAGAGCTGGCGGCCGGGGAGGATTCAGAGCCCTGCGGGGAGGACTCATGGACCTGCAAGACAAAAGCCGGGAGGGGGGACCAGAGGGGACTGGGTGTGAGTGCAGCTGCTGTGGGGCCGGGACCCTGGGGGAGAGCACCCCCAGAAATGTTCCCCCCGCCGCCCTGGCCCCTGGGGACCCTCCCAGGCCGGCTGAGGTGGTCCAGGCCAGTGCTGCACCGGCGCCTCGGCCTGCCTCACTCTCCTCCCGGCCGCCGCGGTGGTACCTTCATGTGCTTCCGCAGCGAGCTGGGGTGCGTGTAGGACTTGTCGCACATCTTGCAGAGATACGGCTTATCGGAGGTGTGGACGTGCATGTGCTTCTTCCTGTCGCTGCTGTTGGCGAAGCGCCGGTCGCAGCCCTCAAACTCACACTGGAACGGCTTCTCCCCTGTGGACGGCAAACACCGGCGCAGGCTGCAGACACCCAGAGCCTGCAGAGCCCCCACTCAGGCTGCGAGGGGGCTGGGCCGCGGCGAGGGAGAAGGGCCTGAGGGGGCTGGGTCGCTTAAACCAGTCCAATCCCCTCTGCGGCAGAACTAAGATCAAATTAACCGCCTTCCCGCCCGACAGTCCTGCTCATTTATTTCATATTTTACTTTCTTCCAGGCTGACGTCCATCTCCTCAAATTTCTCAGGAATGTGGGGTAGCTCCTGGCCCTGCCTGCCTTTTTAGAGGGCTTCTTGGATTTGCAGCTTCTAGTAAGTTGCTCTCGCCACGGAGAAGCTGTTATTATGACAAAATATTTGGGGCATTATCAAAATCACACAGGCTGCTGGGCTGCTGTCGGTTTCTCGCCAGGGCCAGTAAGCAATTACATTTGGAGTTGCTACGTGTTGTTTGGGGGCTGGGCTGTGGAGAGTGACTGAGCCAGTATTTTTCATCCAAAATTCTGCAAATTGAATTAACCACAATTCTAGTCTCACCTCCAGTCTTTAAAAAATAAGTTGCAGAAAAGGTAAATATTAGAGATAAGGCAGCATCTAGTGACTGCGGAGAGGCACAAGCTGGCGGGCGAGGGTTGGGGGAGTCAGCAAAGCCTTTCAAAACCTCTCCGTTTAATTTTCTGGCGGTCTCTGCATCCTGTTGCCAGAATTCCAAATGCTTGGAGTCATTTAGAGGTGCGAGAACTCAAACGTCGTTCCACTTGGAAAGGGGACCGTTTAACGTTAAATTCCATTAGCACCTAAATTGTTTCTTAAAGACATCCGTTCAGACACAGGACTCGAAAGCGAGCATTTCATGCAAATAAATTTCTCAAATTTTAAACCTTGTTAAAAGCTTGTCTCGCACCTCGGCTCCCTCCCTTCCCGGAAGAGAACAATAGGCCGCTGGCGCATCCCCACTTCGGAGTAAATATTGACGGGGTAAGTTGCTAAAACATTTGGCTTTCTTTTAGGAAATCGTCTGGCACGATTTTGGCTGAGACCTGGTCATAGATGAATAATCTATGAGGCAGGAGGCGCGTTCTTTTGCGGCTCTCTCTTCTCACGCGATCCCCCCGCGGGGCCGCGCTGCCTGGGGCTCTAGCTGACCTGGGGCTCTAGCTGACCTGGGTCCAAGTTGGGAATCGCAAACTCTGTGGTGCCCATTAGAGAATTTCACAAACTGCTGCGAAACCACAGTAAAGCCCCCGCGACCCACCCCGAGACGGGCTTTAAAAACACTTTAAAAATGAGAAACGCATTATAGCTTCGGCTCACACCAGACTCATTTAATGGGAAACAGTCCTGGGAAGGGCGTTTGGACCCCGAGTAAAAGAAGTGGGAAAACACACAAACCACTCAAACAGACATACACTCTGAGCAGAAAAGCACATTCAGACAAGCTGGCAAAATCCTCTCTAGGCTCGCTTCCCGGGCACCGAATTAGAGAGCAGTTTTATTTTGTGCTTTCTACTTAGAACGGAAATTATTAACCGGGGCTGAGCAAACGAAGCAATTGCATGACCCAAGCATACATTTGATGTGAGGCTGATCATTTAAAACTCGATTTCCGCACATGGAAAAACCCAGCCCAATAATATTCTGTCATCCTCCAACAGAAACAAGCTGCTGGCTCTCTCGTACACGCAAAAACACCTCCCATGCCAGGTCCCCGGCTGGCGGTCTGCGCCCAGCGTCGGCACCCACAGACTGAGTCTCAGCCTGTGCGTGTCTCCCCTCCGCGCCTGGTCCCTGTCCCAGCCTGCGGTTACCTGTGTGGGTCCTTTTGTGGATCTTGAGGTTCTCGGAGCGCGCGAAGACCTTGCCACAGCCCGGGAAGGGGCAGGGGAAGGGTTTCTCGCCTGTGTGCACGCGGATGTGGTTAACCAGTTTGTATTTGGCCTTGAAGGGCTTGCCCTCGCGCGGACACTCCTCCCAGAAGCAGACGTGGTTGCTCTGCTCCGGGCCGCCGACGTGCTCCACGGAAACGTGGGTCACCAGCTCGTGCATGGTGCTGAAAGTTTTGTTGCAGCTCTTCTTGGGATTGCTCAGCTGCTCGGGGTCGATCCACTTGCAGATGAGCTCCTGCTTGATGCACTGCTGCCGCATGTAGCGGAAAAAGGCACCGGGGTGGTGGTGGTGGTGGTGGTGGTGGTGGGCCGCGGCTGCTGCCATGTTCATACCCATGTTCATATTCATGGGGCCGTACTGGTTGTGGAGTTGCGCCGCCGAGTAGGGGTCGGTCCGCGGGCTGGCCACCTGGCGGTATTGCTCCGAGCGCCCGAACACCTCTCCGGGCAGCCCGAGGCGCATCTGCCCGTTGAGCACATTCTGCGAGCCGTGCGGCCCGTGCTGCTCTGGCAGGCCCGGGAAGAGGAGGTGGCCCTGGGCGTCCGAGTGCGCGTGGTGCAGGCCGCCCGCGCCCGGCCCGAACAGCCCGTGCTGCCCGCCGCCCGGCGCCGAGTCCCCGAAGCCGCGGCTGCGGAAGAGGAAGTCCCGGGTGGAGTTGAAGGGTGGCCCAGAGTAGGAGCCAACGTGCGCGGCGTGGGGCCCGAGCGCTGCGGCCGCAGCGGCAGCCGCAGCGGAGCCGGGGTAGGCGCCGGGGCCCTGCGACGTGAACGCCGAGCTCTGGCCCGGGGACAGCTCGTGCGCGCCCGGGTTGAGCTTGAAGGCTCCCATGTGCGCGGCGGCCGAGTCAACGAAGCCGTTCTGCGCCGCCGCCAGGCTCAGTTCACGGTCCTGCATCTCGGCGGCAGCCGCCGCCGCCGCCGCGGCGGAGTGGTGATGGTGGCGCGCGAAGCTGCCCACCCCGATGGCCGGGAACTGCGGACCCGCGTCCAGGAGCATGGCCAGTGCGCCCGCCCGCCCCTGCGAGCCCCGCGCCTCCGCGCCTCCTCGACTCCCGCTCCCGATCCGCGCGGTGCGTCCGGCGGCCACCGGGCTCCAGGCACAGGCGGCGGTGGTGGCGGCCGCTTCAGCCCTGGGAACCGCTCTCCTGCGCCCGCCGCCTCCGCCGCCGCCTGGATCTGCCCGGGGCGGCCGGGCGCGTAGCGAAGGCGCGGAGAGGAAGAGGAGGAGGCGGCGGCGGCGGTGGAGGCGCGGGAGGAGGAGGAGGAGGAGGTGGAGGAGGAGAAGAGTCCAAAGCCAGGCGGAGAACCAAAGTGTATTAAAGGAGCTGCGGCGGGGGCGGGCGGGCAGGGCAAGGGAGGGCGGGCGGGAGGAGGGAGCCGCGAGGAGAGGGGGGCTACCGGGGGGCGAGCGCCGCGCCGCGGCCCCCACCCCTGCGCGCACCCGCGCGCGCACGCACACACTCACTCGCTCGCACGCCCAGCGGACCCGGAGCCCGGCCGCGCCGAGCAGCGCCGGTAGAATGCAGTCACAACCGCGGCGGGGCCACGGTGCCCGAGCGCGGCGGCCGTGCGAACGCCAGGCAGGCGGGCGAGGAGAGGACCGAGGCGAACTCTGCGCTCGGCACCCGGGGCCAGCGCACCAGAGGCTCCACCTGACCGCGGCGGGGGCGCCGGGGCGGCAGGCGGAGTCCAGGCGTCCTCTCCGCGGCGCGCTGCGGCGACAGCTCCCTCCCCCGCGGCCCTACTCGCGCCGCCCCGCGCGCGGCGGGTATTGTTCCGAGCCGCGGCCGCAGTGTTTAGCCCTCCTCGGCCTCGGCGCTTGGCATTGGCTGCGCCTCGCGTAGTAAACTTGCAGTGGCCACGAATTTCCCCAGATGAAGGCAGCAGCCGCGCCGCTCCCCCTTTCTTTAAGTTGTGCCGGAGGAGGAGCCGGGGGAGTAGGGGGGAGGGGGATGTGGGAGGGGAGAAGGCGAGCAGGGGGAGGGGAGGAGGGGGAGGCTGGGCTGAAAAACAATAACAACAATAAAAAAGTGATCTCTCGCTCGCCTCCTCCCTCCCGCCGGTCGGGCCTGGGCGCTGGGCCCGAAACTAGTGGCCGCGCCGCGTGGACCCAGCGCAGTCCGCGGCTCGAGATAGTGTGAGGCCCAGGCGGGCTCCCAGGTCTCGGCTGCGGTGGGCTGCGTTCGCCACCGCCTCTGTTGATTTCGATGGGCGCCGCCAACGCCGCAGCAGCAGCCTTTTATTTTTTATTTTTTGTCTCCTCCTTTTCCTCTCCCCTCCCCCCGCACCCCCTAGTCTCCCGCCCCGGCCTCCCTCCCTCCCTCCAGCTCGAGGCCGGGCACACCCGGTCAAACCGCCCCTTTAACGGCGGCTCCCGCCCCGCCCGTCCTCCCAGCGCCGCGATTGGCCGCCGCGGCCTAGTCAATCCCGCGCCCCCGCCCCGCGGCCGGTCCCGCCCCTCCGTCCCCGCGCTCCCTGAGCTGCTCCCGACTCGGGCAGCCGCCGAACGTGCCCGCGGGCCCGGCCTGCCATCCTGCCGCGCTTCTCTCGAGACCTCGGCGCCGCGGCTTCTAGTCCCGGCCGACCGCGGCGCTCCCGGAGCCGGGCGTCCAGCGTGGCTCGGACGCGGGCCCGGGCCGCGGGGTCAAGGCGCCCTCAGCCGGGTCAGGAATGGGACGCAGCCCAGCGCTCCAGTCTTTCTGCATAGGCCACCGACTCCCCCGGGATCCGAGCAGCTCACAGCGGACACCGAAAACCCCGGGGACGCCTGGCCCGAGCACTCCTGGCCGCTCGAGACGTGGCTAACAGCTGGGTCGCCCGGCAGGAGGCTCTGCGCGCGGGGACATTTCAGGCCCGGGGCCTCGCCGGGAGCGCGCCACAAGGAGCGGCGGGGGGCTGGTCTGCTGCCCGCTTGGCACGCTCCCTACTCTCACCCCGCCTTTGTAAACTTGCTCTGTGGCATTGAAACCACAGGTGCAGGACGATGGGCACAGAGAAAGCCAGGCATGCCCCTTCTTCCCACCCTCCGGACGCCCACCCAGACACCGCCTTCCCCGCCCCCCGCGGCGTCCCCGTCCGCCCCTCGGCGCGCTGAGCTCCCCCCCGCCGCTTGCGTCCTGCTCCTATTACACCAGTAAACACTGGGCAGCGGCCCCCGCGTGGAAGGGGGTTGTTTGGAAGTCGTTTAAAGACAGTGTCACCCTCAGGGTAAATGCCCAGAAGCCGGGCCGCGCATCCTTGGGCTGAGAAGTGTGGGAACGCCCGAGACCAAGCGAGGCTCAGGCCGGAGTTTGGCTGCGGGTCAGGCTCAGGGTCTCGGGAGAAGAAGCCGTCAGACACGGCAGGGCTTAAACCTTCTAGAAAGCATATATATCCACTCCTTCTCCAGGAGCGGGGAGTGCCACCCGGGCGGTGGCCCAGCGGCGAGGCCGCTCCCGGCGCCGCGCCTGGGCAGCCCCGCGGCCCCAGGCTGACCGCTGCGGACATTTCCTGTCGCGCCGCCCAAATCTCGCGCTCCCGAGGTAACCAGAGAGGGAACGGAGGGCCCAGAGGCTGCAGAGGTGTGAAGGGACGGCCTGACGCCAGCGCCTCGGGCGTGTTCACCTGGCTGGCCTGGAGAACTGCTTTTATTTATAAATCTCTAGGAGTTGAAATAAAATTAAATGAAGAGAAAATAATCAATTTGCAGAATTATGTTCTGAAATGAAATCAACAAAAACGCGGGAAGAATCCCCTAGCTCACTATGGCCGGCAGAACCCGGGCTCTCTTGCGCCGGCTCAGGCAGCCTCTCCCGGCTTAAGCGAGTCTCTGCAGGTTGGCGCTGGCCGCAGCCCCTTGCATAAGGGGCCCTGTGCCCTCCCTCCGTCCCACTCTTCCCTGTCCTGGGGGTGGGGTGGGAGTGCAAGGAGGGAGGCTGTGGCATCCTGTCTGAAAGCAAGGCAGTTTGCCTGGAAGGTGGAGATTCTCACCTTCCCTGAAAGGAAGAAATGTTCGCATTTCTACACCCCTCTCTCAGTGCATAAAAGGGGGCGAAGGGCACTAGCCAAAATGGCCCTCTAGACCTAAAGGGACCTGAGACATAGACGCAGAGAGAAAAGAGAACATCTTTGGCAGAAAGGCTGCCCTGCTACGTTGAATCCATTAAAAATTGCCTAGTGCAATTTTTATACTACACACGTGTTTGCTTTATTCATCAATTTTTATGGGGATGGGAGGCGAGCGCGAGAGGAGAGTATTTGGAAAGGCTTACTCCAAAAATATTTCCGAAGGAAAATATTTTCTTGGAGATTGGTTATGAGAATAGCAGACCTGCACATGCAGAGACCTCACTTCCCTTCCTTCTTTCAGGCCATCAGACTTCCAAGTCTTCCTCCTTTCCCACTGTCTTACCCCCTCCCCAGTCCTCCCTCCCTCTCCTCTTTGACCCATTCTGTCTTTCGCTTTGATTTCGCCTTTGCTGCTCCCGCGTTTGGGGATCGCGCGGCTGGGCGCTCGCTCGCGCCGGATTCCAGGGGCCGCGCGCGGCCGGGCGGTGGGGCGGACGCCTTAATTCCCGCCGGAGACCCTGCGGGTTGGGCCCTCCTGGCTATTCTTTCCCGGCTCTAGTTCTCCTCTCTCTGCAGGGCACAGAAGAGCTGAGCCAAGTTCAAAGTCACGTCGCCGTCCCTTCTCAGAAGTGCTTTATTTCTCTACAAACCGCAAAACCCCTTTACTTCACGGCACTTTTTTTTTTTTTTTTTTTTTTTTTTTTTTTTTTAAGGAAGGAAAGTGAAGAGTGAGAGAGGGGGAGCAAGGGGAAAAAAAATAGCATGCAAAGGCTTTCAGAGTTACTGCCTCAAAAGTAGACTCAGGTTCCTTGGCTGAAGGAAAAAAGTGGCCAAGCAGCGTTATGCACAGTGTGAGTGAACAGTTTTTCAACAGGTTTCTGGAAGGGCCCGTCTGTGGCAGTGTCAGGCCCGCAGGACCCACAACTGTCTCCATCCGGCAAACAAGTCCCCTCTTTGTAAGTTTCCCAAAACTATGCTTCCGAAATCTTACGGAGGCTGCGTGCGGCTGGGCGGCAGGCCGGGGCTTGAGCGGATCCGGCTCCAGGCCGCGGGAGCCGGTGTTCATTTCTCCGCAAGTAAAGGGAATGGCAGCGCGATGGAGAATTGGGGTTGTCTTCAAAAACCAGAAAATCCCGACAAACACCCGAGCGCCCATCAACCAAAGCACCTCGTTGCGGTTTGTGGGCCTCTGTGAACAGTGTTGACTGAGTTCTTTTGTGGTATGGGGTGTGTTTTGTGTACCTATGCGTAAATGTAGCGTGTATGCACATACTATACCCTCACACACAAATAGGTATACATTGCTGGACAGGAGAAGTCAAAGAACAAGCAAACAGAATTGACCTTTACATTGAAAAGCAGAAGCTCTCGGTTGCCCCACCATTCAAACTTTTAATTTTCCTGTTAAGGAAGAAGGTGGAAACGGGGGTAGTGGGAAAGAGTTGGGAGAAGAAATGAGAGAAACAAGTGACCAAAAAAAAAAAAAAAAAAAAAAGCGGGGGGGTGGATTTCATAGGATTCCAGCACCATCATCTGTATCACAGACTCATAAATTCAACAAGATCATCAACAGGATATTAAGTTGCAGGGCACCTTTGATTCCGCCTTCTCAGCCACTCCTGGGCTGGGTGACCCCTGACCCATGAAGGACCACATGTGTGGTGCGGGAGCCCCCTCCATAAAACCCACCTAGAACAAAAGTTCTTTGTTAGTGCTTTAGAGAAGTGTAATGTAAAAGACGGGGAAATTGTGAAAATCTCAGCCAATGTTGTAACTTTTAAATACCATTTTTAAGAAGTGGGGGTGCTGAATGAGGTTGTGATAGGATAAGGCCCTCTCTAGTTTGCTAAAAGAATGTCTTTTCTTCCTACAGTTAAAATTTACTGTTCTGTAACTGGGCTTATAAAAAACTCTCCATATAAAATATGTGCTCACCAGCAGTTTAGTGATAGGGATGTAAATATTTGTGTATTTGTCAAAAGGGACTCAGAAAAAATAGAAGCCATCAACCACCCTGGCCTTTACCCTTGCATTGGTGATAGTCAGTGGTTGTGGTTTTCCAAAAGGAAGAGAATTAATTGTCCTTACTTGTCTTCTCTTTCCTGATGGGAGTGATTCTACTGCTGAAAAACAAACAAAACCAAACAACAAAAAATAGGAGGCATTAGCTTACGTGAATGTGTTTAATTATTCTGAAGACCTATCCTTTGGGCTCCCAGGCGAACTATATCCAGAGAGATTGAATACAGATGACAGGCGAGCAGCTTTCCAATAAACTGCAGTATTATTGCAATAGACTTTGTAATACAATTTATGCTGTCATTCATAAATAACAATGCCATATGTCAACCATATTGCTTACACAAGTAAATCCATCAACGTGTCACTATTTGATTTATCTCAACAGCTTCTTCAAATATTGAAGTATAGATATTGGAAGGGGTGTGGAGTGGGAGGAACTACCCAAGAAATTTGAGATTTTATTTTTAACTGCACAAACTCTACTTCTCCTTCATTTCCCCCCCAAAAACATCCTAAAAGATAAGAGATGAAGGGGAGGAGAAGCACATCGAGGGGCCAACACAAATAAATATTGGGTGGTTATATGAACTGTGAACATGTAAGAGAGTTCTGTGGTTGTTTTGACCTTCTGGAACATATTTTAGAACAATAATGCATTTCCCAAGAAATTGTCAATCGTAATGGTTAACTGTAGGTCAAAGGTCTTTCTCCAACAACCTCCATCTCTGAAGGTAGAAATGACTGCAAACCAAGTGAGAGTATTTGATAACAGTCAAATTGTATTCAACTTATTCTTTAGTAGTAAGGAAGTAAAGGGAGTGATAGTTTTTCAATGGCTTTCAACCACAAAGGTGAGGTGGACATGGGATAGGCCCACTTCATGACTGTACAAGCAACAAGACAAAACAAATCTCCACGGAATCCAACATATCAGTCATGGCCACATAGCCCCAGTCTTCTGCCTTTTCATCCTCATTAAGTCTACGTAAGTGTGATAGGGCTATTAGAAGCACTTTTCTGGATACTCTTAGCTCCACACGTATCTGTGGAGCTTCAGGACTCAGCGCCACCTCAAGAGGGAGGTAACCCTCGGAGAGCCCTTGGGAGGGCTGCCAATTGCGGAGCGATTCTGAGCACCCCAAGGCCTTGGGCCAGTCGCAGCTCCCATGCAAGTCAGATTGCGAGTTGCCAAGGCCAGAGGGTAGGGATGGGGGATCCGGTCCCTGCCTCGTGCAGACGGGGCGGGCGGCCAGGAGAGGCTGCCCTGAAACTCCCTGCCTAGCGCCTGGCGAACCTGATTTGGGAAAATCCTTGAACCCAAAGTTACCATCACTTACGGTTCTGGCGAAGCTCTACTAAAATGCAGCTGTGCCAGTGCCTTTGCCCACCCCGCCCTAGCTTTTAGGAAAGGTCTCAGTGGACCATCAGGCCCTTCCCAGTGTCTGCTAGCAATCCCCCACTTCCGCGCCTGTTAAGCACCCATTGGCGCCCTTGGGCTGGGGTTCAAAGGTCCTTCGATTCCTCTAGTAATTTGGGTGCGCCATGCGCCCTTGAACCCGCCCCTGGCGCGGCCCAAATGACACTAGATGCTCCAAACCCGCAGACACCCAGTCCTTCTGCAGGGAGGCCGCTCTCACAGAAACCACGCGGGACCAGCGAGTCGTAAAGCAATTGCAGGGGCAATAAAAGGCGGTTCGGTGGGTCCCCCAGTTCCTTTCTTGTCCACCCCACCTTCCCCGAGATCCCCCCTCCCTCCGCCTGCAGAAACAATAAAACAAAGGCTCAAAAGCCAGGAAATGTCCAATTCACTTCCCTTTGAGTTTATTAATTGCCCACACCCATCGCAGGAAACTTGGCTGTGTTCGGTGACATACAGAGGGCACCGGGGAGCGGTGGAGCCTCAGTCCCCCCCACTAGGCGCAGCGGGAAGCCGCAAGCGCCAGCTCGAGCATCCCCAGAGATCGGGTCCCGTGGCCTCCAGGCAGCTGAACGCGGTTAACTCAGCTAACCTGGGTTCTGGTTAGCTGGCCATTTACAGGGCCTCTCACCTCCCCAGCCTACTCGCGCCTTTGTCTGGGGTTGGAAGGAGGTTGGGGTTCGGGGTGCAACCTAGAGGTCTGGAAATAGACGCCCCGCAAGAGCCCTTGCTAACTCCAGAAAGGACATTTCCATGGCTTGCCACTTTGCTGCCTCCACACAGGCACCTCCGCTGCAAAACGCAGAAAAGGGCACGGGTTTGAGGACTGGCTCTGACGACCAGCACCACCGTCGAAATATGCGGGCCAAACCCCCAGAAGAATTGGCATAACGCTTTCCACAGCCCCCTGCTTTTAAAACTAGTATTATTCTTCCCTTCAGCGCCCTGGAAATTGTTGGTGTTTATTTAGGAAGTGTGACAGAGTTATTGGGTCTTCATAAACTTGGGATGTTAAGGGGGTTTGATTTGGCTCCCAAATAGCTTGAAAAAGAAACAGCGCACCTGGGGTCAGGCGGGTCATCACAATAACAAAAAGCGCTTCTACAAAATAAAAAGCTCTTTTATAAAGAAAGGCAATCCCGGAAATCCACTGCAAGCCTTCCTGATGACCATCTAGCTCGGCCTATTCTCAGGTTTAATTGGCAGGCGGTTTATTGGCGCCTTATTGGTGTTGATTGAAATTTTGCTCCCAGTCTTTTCTTTTAAGAATTAGCATCTCAAGTCGATTTACCTGAGTCAATTATCTTTTTAGGGTCTAGGTTTGGTCATAAATTTGCAAATATTCGTTAAACTCACTTTGTAAATATTCCTCTTTCCTATCGCTACCCAAATCTCTATTATTTCCTAAGAAAGTCTTTTCTTTTTTAAGGCTTCCATAAAATGAAATTGATCAGGGAGCTATATTTGAATTAAGACATATTAAATCGATGACAGATACATATCACGCTGTGTTTAACAAGAGTTGTACAAGGAGGCGGGTTCCAGATTCCGCACGGCTCTGCTACACCATTATTCACATTTTTACAGCCTTTCCTTCATGCCTTCACCCATTAAACCATTAAATTTCAGCAATTCAATAAAACAAAGCAGTTATAATTTTGACGAAAAGCTATTTTGAAGGGGGTGGAGGTACCCATATTATTGCACAATAAAAACGCTCAACAGTACATATTAAAGGCTAGCTTGTGTTTATTTTCTTCTTTCTTTATTCATTCTTTTTGTTTTGTTTTGTTTTTACTTATAACCTGCAGGATTGAACCCAAAGCTGCCATTACTGCAAGAATTAATGCTTATTGCCAAGAAATTCAAATAAAGGAAACTCATTGGAAATGTTCGGAGAGGAAACGATGACAGTGATCATTCCAAATATGATGCTTTCTTCATAAACCATCCATAGAGATGGCACAGCTCTCGATCAACCTTTGCCTGGTTGGCTTGAAATGTTTTAAGTCTTTGATATAAAAATTGTGAAAGGACTTGTCGTTTCCAAAGAGAGATGAAGATTTTGTTACTGCTGTTTATTAAAATTTTTTCGTTGTGTTTCCACACATGCCTTTAATTCACCATATTTGAACTTCATTGAAGCTTAAAGAAGTCCATTTGAAATTTGATGGTAGCATTGTCTTTGTTTGCTTGTCAGTTTTATAGAAGAAATGACATTCCTAAGTCTCATACCGAAGCCCCCTGTTAAACATCGTTCACACCAATGTAAATGGCGCTATCGAATCAACTCTTTTGAGAATATTTCAGATTACTTCCCACGGCCATCTCCCCAATAACGGCTTTGTGTAGTCTACTTTTACTTGGACTGCAAACGAATTAAGTTGGAAACATGTTTTATTGTATCCCCTAAGAAAAAGATCACGTTCTAATCATTATCACTTTTTTTTTTTACAAGCAATGTTACGGATTACAGCAAAATACAAATTTTAAAACCCTGACTTTAATATTTGAGCATTTTGAAACATCACAAATTTCAAAAATGCTTTCTTTTAAAATCTGAAAAGGACACTTTGGGGCAGTAAAACCCCTAATTTGGGGGGAGGGTCCCACATTTCTCCGCCCACCAAAAAGTGATGCAGGGAATTTCTGTTTTTAAAAAATCGATTTGATACCAAACCTCTGGAAAGGGATGGGATTCGCTTTTCTAAAAGCCAGTTTTTATGGTTTTCAAATAAGACATCTTAGAGGTAGACTGGTTTATTAGAAAACGATAAAAAGGTGAAAGATTATTCTATCAGTAAATAAAAAGCAAAGATATTTCTTGATTTCAAAATAATATTTTATTGGCTCAGTTCTAATTGTGGACCAGTCAAAGAAACTGAGGCATACATGTGGACTGTGGACTGCGATCTGGACCGGAAGGAGAAATTCTGCTTAAAGGACGGTGCTTATTTAGCGGCTTCTCTCTGAAGAGATGCCGTTTGGCCTGCCCTGCCACTGTATCTCTGAACGCAAAAGTTAGAATCGCCGCCCGATCTCCTCTCCCCCGCCCCTACTGTAGATCTAATTGGAAGTGGCAGATCTAGAACCGATGAGTAGTGAGATTACACTTCCATCCAACTCCTTTGAACCATGTTGAAAAGGACTCTCCATGAGCTAAAAAGTCGAGGTAAAACGGTTCCTTTGGGGGAAAGACTTATTTTGACTTCACCTGGTGTCTCGCGGAGCCAAATCACTCAAGCTGTCTTGCAACCAATAGACTTTATCTTCTTCACTCCGTCTACTGTCTGTGCGCCCTAGGTGAGCGCTAAGCAGGTTGGGTGTCCAAACAAGAAGTTTCTAGCATCACCACTACAGGTAGGACCGGCTATTCACCCTTCTCTCCAAACAGCAGCCCAGGGCTCTTCCACCCCCCAAGGAAGGTGGAGGTAGAAAGTACTTGGGTGCCAGAAGGCACACAGCGAGAAGTGAGGCCAAGGTTTTTGAAACTGGGACTGCCCCTCGGGGGTCCTCAGCCCCTCACCACCCCGCGCCCTCTGCCCGCGTGCCGGCGCGCGATCCGCGAGGTGCGTCAAGGAAGAGCGGGGCGCTGCGCGCGCAGGCCAAGCTCAAACTTTCTGCAAGTGCAACTTGGGCATCCCCGGGGAGGCGGGGACATGGAGCTCCAGCGGAGGAGGGGGCGCGAAGCGAAAGCGCAGGCGGCCGCAAGCACGGGGGCGGATCCCCGCTGGGTCGAGGGCCTGAACCGGAGCCAATCGGGCAGCCGAGGCTACTGCCAATCACGCGGCTCCCTCCAATCCCACCCGTGCCATTTCCAAAATCTCGGTCCCACTGTGCAACTCAAATGTGGTGTTCACTCTGCCAATCGCTGGAGGATAGAGTGGGAACAGGAATAAGCAGAGTTAGGAGGCCAGGACAAAAGAAGTTAAAGAGCGCCTAATATATACATGTTTTTGAAGGCGGGCAGAGGGAATAAAGTCCCCCCAGTGAGGGTCTATGGGCCTGATTGTGTAGTTCTGATGGAGCCCCCTTTGAGCAAGAGGAACCCGCCAGCGCTGAGATTAGCGGATTTGGCAACGGCTCAGGTCCAGCCGCTTCAGAATATGACAGGCTTCCCGGCGCTGGCCGGCCCGCCCGCCCACTCCCAACTCCGGGCCGCCGTCGCGCACCTCCGCCCGCGGGACCTGGGCGCTGACCCCGGCGTGGCCACCACTCCGCTCGGACCCGAGCACATGGCCCAGGCGAGCGCGTTGGGCCTCGGCCCTCCCTCCCAGGCGCTCCCGGCACACCCGGAGGCTCCGGCAGCCGCCGCCAGTGCTGCAGCCTTGGTCGCGCACCCCGGCGCGGGCAGCTACCCCTGTGGCGGGGGCAGCAGTGGCGCGCAGCCCTCTGCGCCCCCGCCCCCAGCCCCTCCTCTTCCTCCCACCCCTTCACCCCCTCCCCCTCCCCCGCCTCCTCCTCCTCCTGCCCTCTCGGGCTACACCACCACCAACAGTGGCGGCGGCGGCAGCAGCGGCAAAGGCCACAGCAGGGACTTCGTCCTCCGGAGGGACCTTTCCGCCACGGCCCCCGCGGCGGCCATGCACGGGGCCCCGCTCGGAGGGGAGCAGCGGTCCGGCACCGGCTCCCCCCAGCACCCGGCCCCGCCTCCCCACTCGGCCGGCATGTTCATCTCCGCCAGCGGCACCTACGCGGGCCCGGACGGCGGCGGCGGCCCGGCGCTCTTCCCCGCGCTGCACGACACGCCGGGGGCCCCCAGCGGCCACCCGCACCCGCTCAACGGCCAGATGCGCCTGGGGCTGGCGGCGGCAGCGGCAGCCGCTGCGGCTGAGCTGTACGGCCGCGCCGAACCGCCTTTCTCGCCACGCTCTGGCGACGCGCACTACGGGGCGGTTGCGGCCGCAGCGGCGGCCGCCCTGCACGGCTACGGAGCCGTGAACTTAAACCTGAACCTGGCGGCTGCGGCGGCCGCAGCAGCGGCCGGGACCGGGCCCCACCTGCAGCACCACGCGCCGCCCCCGGCGCCGCCGCCGCCGCCGCCGCCGCCGGCGCCCGCGCAGCACCCGCACCAGCACCACCCCCACCTCCCAGGGGCGGCTGGGGCCTTCCTGCGCTACATGCGGCAGCCAATCAAGCAGGAGCTCATCTGCAAGTGGATCGACCCCGACGAGCTGGCCGGGCTGCCGCCGCCGCCGCCGCCGCCACCGCCCCCGGCCGGCGGCGCCAAGCCCTGCTCCAAAACTTTCGGCACCATGCACGAGCTGGTGAATCACGTCACGGTGGAGCACGTGGGAGGCCCCGAGCAGAGCAGCCACGTCTGCTTCTGGGAGGACTGTCCGCGCGAGGGCAAGCCCTTCAAGGCCAAATACAAGCTCATCAACCACATCCGCGTGCACACCGGCGAGAAGCCCTTTCCCTGCCCTTTCCCGGGCTGCGGCAAGGTCTTCGCGCGCTCCGAGAACCTCAAGATCCACAAGCGTACTCATACAGGTGGGTGTCTGTCCCCGGCCGCGCCGCCGCCGCCACCACCTCCTGCGCCGCCGCCGCTTCCGCCGCTGCTTCTCCTCCTGCTCGCCTTAATTTTTTCCTCCTTCTGCTGCTTCTCTTCGCATACGTATAACCCGGACATGTGACTTCTTTTTTTTTCTCTCCCCCCCCTTTTTTTTTCTATGAATAAGTAATTCGATAGCACACACAGGCCCCGCGTTGGGTTCCCACACGGCGGAGTCTCCAGCGCTCCCGCAGCCCCTCGGCCGGGACCCGCAACGCGCGCCAGCCGCCGCCGCCGCCACCTTGGAGCAGACGCAGCAGCAGCTGGAGCAGGAAGGCGCCCAGGACGGTCGGCAGCCCCCACCCGCCCGGCCCTGGGAAGTCGGGGAGGGCGATGGAAAGAGAGGCCGGGGCCGCCCCGGCAAGCGCCTCTCTTCCCACCGGGTCGTAGGCCCCGCGCGGTCGCCGCGCTCCGAGGATCGGGCGTGGGATTTGCTGCCGGATTTGGGACACTCGAGGCAGGCCTTCCGGGAGGGGAAGGGACCCCTCCGGGAAGACAGGAATGCGCTTTCGGAACCCCGGAGACCACTCGCACTCGCCCACTGTGACACACTCTTCACGCACACCTTCGTTTGCATGCGTCTCCCACAACTTTACACACTCATCCTCCTGCGCGTGCACCCCATTCCCGCGACATCTGCGTGTCCTCACACTCACATTTACACGCCCCACGCGCCCTCTCACACGCAGTATCGCACTCGCCCTGGAGGGCGCTGGAGTTGACATCTGTCCTTCTAGAGAAGGTTCTAGTTGGAGGAGGACCGAGCCTCCCGCCATCGGTGAGGCCTACCCTGTCGTGGAATTGGTGGGGAGCCACCGGCGTCGTGGGGACCCTCCCACCCCACCTCAAGCCCTGCCTCTGGGGATCCCACAGCGCTGAGGAGGGCGGCTGCGGCGCGGGGCGGTGGATGGCTCCTGTGGGTCGTGTGTCCCCTTTGAGCGGACGAGCGCGTCGGGCAGAAGCGCTGATGAGCGCGAACGCAGTCGGGATTTATAGGGACAGACACGATTAGCCCTCGGAGGACACTTAAGTAACTGGAGTTTACGTTCAGTAATCACTTGGCAAATTTATCGGCGCTGCTGCGGCCAGGAGGTAGCCGCCGGGTCCCACGCTCGGGCCGGGGGCGCTCGGGGCTCTGCGGGGGCAGCAGCGTCGGGGTGACCCGAGGCGGGAGCCTTGGCCTGGCTCCCGCGGGCCGCCTGATGGCCGGTGGGGAGCACGTTTTCCCAAGAGCCCCGTTTCTCTCTAATCGGGATCAGTCCGCCTTAATGATTTTTCCAGAAAGAAACTTCCCAGGAGGCTCTCGTAAAAACGCCCTGGCCTCTAAGCCGGCTGCTCGCTCCTGTGCCCAGCACTTCTCGGCAGGGCAGGATCCAGGGACCGTGAAGCCGCTCCCCAGCCTGGCCCCCAGAGGGAACCCCCAAGCGCGGTGCTGCGCGCGGCCTTGGGCCCTTCCCTTCTGCCCAGGCCTCGCGAGGGGAGCCGCCTTCCTTTCGCGGCTGCCGGGAGCTGCGGGCGCAGAAGCCGATCCGGGCCCCCGGCGGGACAGGCCACTCCCTGTCCCCGTCCCCGGTGGCTTCCCGGGGCACGCGCGCGTGCGTGGAGTCGAGGGGGGGCGCGGGGGACCCCAGGCGCCGAGGGGACCCGCGGTCATTTGGGTTTTCGGCTCTGCGTCTGGCGGACGGTTGCATTTCCTGCCCCCTCCCAGCGGCTGCGTGGGCCCCACCCGGTGGAGCGTGGGGGTCCCTGCGGGAGGGACGCAGGCGCCTCGGGTTCAGACTCTAACCCGCGCTTGGTGTTTCTGGCGGTCCCTGGGCCGCTCAGCTGTTGGGCATTGTGTCCTGAGAGGGCCCATCCGGACTTCCTTCCCTCCCTGCCACGCCGCTCTCCCTTTTGGGGGTTATCCGGGATCCCGGAACGGATTGATCAAAGGGACTAATCCCCGGGCCACTCCCGAAGGCCCCTTTCCTGACCCACGTGCCCCCAATTCCGTTTATAACCGTCCCGCGGGCCCGACTCGCGCTCTCTCGGGAGAGGGAGCTGCTGTTAGGAGCTGGCGGGGTCCACAAGTAGTTCCTTACTTTCCCACAGGCTCCAGGCTCTCAAACTCTGTAAATAGTTAAATTCTGACGTGACTCGTCCATCAGAATCTTAAATGTAAACACTGAGGTCTCTTAGCCTTTCTAGTTAGGTAGAATTTGCTTATTCCCCTTAGGCCCCCTGAACAACACAGGCCGTTCCATCGCCCTTGCCTTTTCTTCTGTTTTCTCCGTGCACCTCTTCTTTTATTTACCTCAATGTTCTATCTTTCCTTCCACGACATCTCTCCGTTTCCTGAGTCTGATTGTTCCCCTTTTTCATGTGCAGTGGAGGAGTTAGCAGTGTTCAAAGCGTTTCTTCACAACCCGGGATATGTAGGTTGAACAGAAACATGGCCATGCTCAAAAACAGCATTGCGCTTTCGCGTAGGGTGGATGAGTAAACCCACGTAATTACGCCTCCATATTGAAGAAAGGCTGATTTTAATTTCTTAAAAAGAATATGAATAAAAAGAATATAATGTTAACTTGGTCTTATCTACGACTTAAAGTGTAATGTAGAAATCAGGACAAATCACTGATGTTTTGATAAAAAGGGATTAGCTTTGTTTTTGTCAAAGCTCATCTACAGAGAATTTTTAGAGGTTGTGATTATCATGGGGTTGTTTTTTCTCTCTTTATACATCACTGTAGGAGGCATATTTGAATAATGTCTAATTCTATTTTTAAACAGTATTTCCAGGTAGGGAAAGTTAAATTCCAGGCATCTGCCTGAATATTCTCAGATGTGCTAGCATACTCTGCCATTGAAGCAGTTATTGTTGGCGAAATATTTTTAAAAAACTCACTACAGTAAAATATCTGCAGAGGGTGTAAGAAAATTCACCACAGAAATGTATGTACACTAAGCTGAGGCTTAATAGTTTCTTTTTGAAAATAAGTTATCCAAAACAAAAGAAAATGTCATACCTAGTGTATCACCAGAGTAGCTGCTGAAATGTGAGAAATTCAACTTTATTTTTAAATTATTTACCTAAAAGAGGAAAATATTAATACAATAATATGTATGAAATGACTTGTTTAATTATGGACTCAACTCTATCAAGTTCAGAGATACCAAGGGGAGAGGGAAAATTCAGTTAGACTGTTACCTGCTGTCTTCCTTTTCTTGCTATTTAACACCAAAATGTAGTGTGGCTGAATTTCTCTAGTTGTCTTATTAAGTATTTCCATTTCCTGGACTAGAGGCCTTGTGTTTAAAGGCGTGTTTGTGGGGTGGTTAGGCCAGCTTAAGGAGGTGACAGCCAAAAGACCCTGGCCTTTTTTTATTTTTTTAAAGTCTTTTTGACTAGTAAGCAATGTAGGGAGCTGTGAGAGTAAGTATACTTATGGCATAAAGTAAAGGTAGGTTCTGCTAAGGCTTGTGGTCTTTATTAATGTTTGTTAAAGCTTGATCTGCTGTGCTCTTAACCGCCCTGCAAGTAGTGAGGAAAGCTGCAGAATGCAGAGGTCAACAGCCTATTCTCTGCCCAGCTAGCCCTGTAAAAATCGAGTGGTGGGAGTGTGTTTCACAGGTGCCTCTATTTCTAAAGAAAAACATTGTTTTGTTTTACCTCCTTCCCTTTCCCAGCTCCACATTCTCTCCTGATGCCCCTCTCCATCAGTGAAATCCTGGAGAACACTGAAAGGAAATGCTATTATTATAATTTGACTGTACCCCCCAGTTTACTTTTAATTTAATGTATGTGTTTGCTTTTTTCTCTTTTTCTTATATGCTTACTTCCGCCTGTGGCTTTGGAAGTATCATTTTGTGTTTATTTTGACAGGAGGATCTCCCGCTTGTGTTTTTGAGTGTACAGACCCTGAGGGAAGTGTGTCTGTCGGGGGAGGGGGTCTGCGGGTCCCAGGTGGGTTTCAGTGTTACATTCTGGCCCTTAGCTCAGCACTAGGGATCTCACCCTGACCCCTATGGGACTGCAGGGGCTGACAGCCTCTCAGGAGCCCAGGTCCAGGCAAAGCCACCAGGCCAGCAGAATCCAGGCCCATCCTTGAAGTATCCCTTCCCTTTTGTGAATTAGGAAGAAGAATTAGGCTGGGAGTTGGTCTTTGGGAGAATAGGAAAAACACAACCTTGGTTCTGCTTCAAGATTTCTGTCAAGTGAGGGGTCTTGGAAAGCCATTGTTGACCTTTCCTGTCTTTCCTTGCAGGGGAAAAGCCTTTCAAATGTGAATTTGATGGCTGCGACAGGAAGTTTGCCAATAGCAGTGATCGGAAGAAACATTCCCATGTCCACACCAGTGACAAGCCCTACTACTGCAAGATTCGAGGCTGTGACAAATCCTACACTCACCCAAGCTCCCTGAGGAAGCACATGAAGATTCACTGCAAGTCCCCACCACCTTCTCCAGGACCCCTTGGTTACTCATCAGTGGGGACTCCAGTGGGTGCCCCCTTGTCCCCCGTGCTGGACCCAGCCAGGAGTCACTCCAGCACTCTGTCCCCTCAGGTGACCAACCTCAATGAGTGGTACGTTTGCCAGGCCAGTGGGGCCCCCAGCCACCTCCACACCCCTTCCAGCAACGGAACCACCTCTGAGTCTGAAGATGAGGAAATTTACGGGAACCCTGAAGTTGTACGGACGATACATTAGAATTTATTATTAATAATAATAAGTGAAATAATAAGTGGGAGTCCTTGGACCGCATCCTAACCTGAGACAATGCCGAGCCTGAGACAAACCCATGACTCAGACTTGCCACCGGGTCTAATTAGCCCTATTTATTCAGTATGAAACCCTATGGTGTTTGTACATTTAATTAATTTAATTAAGATATTTGGGCTTTTTTTTTTTTTTCTTAAAAAACAAACAAAAAACAACCAAGCTGGACTTGTACATTGCAGGAGGAGGGGGTTGGGGGCAAATTGTACCAAGGAAAATGAATGGAGAGATTAGTTAATGGAGATATACACTGCCGATGCAATATATATATATATATATATATATATATATATATATATTTGTAATTTTTTTTTAAAGGGGGAGAAAAAGAGCATTAAGTCAGAACTTAACACAGCAACAAGGCCCTCTGCATTTCCTGGAGTGCCTCTCAAATGCCTTTGACACCATACCATGGGCTGCTTTTGAGCCTCCTTGTTGGACCCTAATTCTGCCAAGGCCTCTTGATTGTAAACCACACACCTGCTGCATTGCCAACAGATCCTGTTCTGTACCTTTGCCCAAAAACATTTGTAAAAACCCTTTGAGTTTAATATTTGTAATTTTTAATTTCCACTCTTTTATTACTGATCTTACCTTAACACAATATTTTTATACAGGATTATTTCTTCAGTATCCTACTGTGTGATTTTAAAAAAAGATGCAGCAACCTTAATATATCTCCATATCTTGTGCTACTGTGATTGTTCAAGCAAAAGTGGAGAGAAGAAAAGCTGCTGCAATAAGACAACTGTGAAACTGTGATATTTTATAAAATAGAAGAAATTCAAGTGCTTTCTTTTTCCTATATGTTTTTTTTTTTTAATCTGAATTCTCAGATACTGCCTCCTAACTGTGTCCAAACTTCTTGTGTAATAAAGAGATTCTGTTTTCGATCCTAAGTTCTTTGGGATGCCAACATTCACAATCAAGTCTTGAGAAGGTGTGATGATGGCATCATGCCTATTTTTTTGGAAAGCTGTTGTTTTTAAAACAGGCCAACACCTCTTTTATACTGTTGTATCAGCATTTTAAAAAAAGTCTATTTTTCAATGCCTGAAACTGCATTTTAATGCATTTTCTTCCACCTGAGCACTGAGCACACCAAACTGGAATCCATTTGAAAATGACAGTGTGTGAAGTGTATGATTTACATTAAAAGAGGGGAGGGAGTTGCCATACATATTAAAATTTTTAAAAGGTTTATAGTTACCACCAAGCACTGATGAATGTGTGACCTTTGCCAGAGCTGTCAAGCTAGGATAAAAAAGGTCAAGGACCTAGGACAATAACTCTTAGTCAATTTATTTTCGGTTGGTACAACACATCTCCTGTGCAAAATGTAGTCCATCAGAAACACCATACAGATATACTAAAGAGCACTAATTTATCCTTAGAGACCCTGAAGACACCCCCTCCCCAGGGTTTGTAGAAATTTGTTTTGTGTGCTGTGAGTGGTTGATGTGGTCTTGTCATTGTTAATAACTTGTATGTGAACACTATTATTTGTACAGTTGAATTAATTTATTTTCAGACATCATCCTTTTTTTTTCTTTCCTGGAAGAGTTCAAAGCACACCAAAGAATTATATTATACATTTTGGTGAAAGATTGTCATTTATGATCCATGGTTTATTTAAAAAAGAAAAGGAAAGAAAATGGAAAAATATATTTTTAAGCTTACTTGAATGAACAACGTAATGTGAAAACCAAGACTCTTCCTGCATGTCTTTTTTCCATTGTGTTGATAAGATTATATATAGTTTATAGATATATTATATTACTAGTACAGTGCATGGTGCTGTTACTTGGAAAGCCTTTCAATGTTGTCTTCAGATTGTTGTGAATATGAAACATGCAGACCCTCCTTTATAAAGAAAAAGACCTTAAAACTTGAATATGAGATAATTTTACATTTTAAAAGTTTATTTGATTTTCATATTATTCACTTTCAAAGCCCTTTCAAATAGAAAAGGTATGAACTTTTGGGGGGATAATTTATGTATCGTAAACTTATTAGAACAAAATATTCCTGATGTATAATGAGTTGTTTTATTTATACAACTTTTTCAATGGTAGTTTGCACTATTCTTTATTATGCTACAGGTTTATTTATTATGAAACAAAGGAATATGTATTTTATGTATTTTACCATGCATAGGTTAACTCTTTGCCACAGATTTATTGGTTCGTGATACACCTAAAATAAAAAAATGTGTACCTCCAATAGAAAGCAAGCAAGAATGATTATGAAGTAAGAAATTTAATAAAGGTATTCTTATTATTATTGCTTATGTTTTACGTAATGGCATATCTCTCATACAAATAGAACAGGTTGCCAATGGAGTGAATGTCTTCCTTTGGCCTCTTGATTTCTTAGCCTCTCCCCAAGCAATACAATATTTTTGCAGCCTGGTTTAACTTACAGCTTACAAGCTTATCTAGGAAACACAAGATATTTATGAAGACTAAGCCTTGCAGGTTGTATGTAGAGTAGCATAAATCTTTTGGGTTACTGCATTTATTTGTTAAAATAAGTAATATCCTGATTGATTCTAGTCAGTGAAA
Organism: Symphalangus syndactylus; assembly: GCF_028878055.3. Lineage (NCBI taxonomy): Eukaryota > Metazoa > Chordata > Mammalia > Primates > Hylobatidae > Symphalangus > Symphalangus syndactylus. The sequence goes on from NC_072437.2 coordinate 20,365,539, forward strand.
AGCCAAAAAGTGAATTTTAGCATTTCTTTGGTGCCCAGCCTCCAAAAGGAAAAAAAAAGAATGAAGAAAATGTGGAGGGAGGGACAATGAGGCTTCTAGACACAAGGTGAAAGCAAAATCGGTCAGGGGCTGAGATAGGTATTGAATGAAATTGAGTAGTGGGCATCAAATGCCTCTTATGGCGTGGGAGATCAAGATGCAATTTTACTGTAGTTTGTTCTGGAAGTTGAGTGGCTATTGGTAATTTAAGCTGAGCATTTTGGGGCAGGTGTGTTGAACAATTAGATTCTTGCATGGCAGCAAAATATTCAAGTGGCTTAAATGCAGGTATTTGGCTATGCACATTTACAAGGCTGGATGTTTGCTTGTGTTTTTGTTAGCAGATACAAAACTGATAAAAGTCAAATAGTTAAAAGCAACTGCTAGTAATGTCAATAAGCATTTCTCTGAAAGGTTATAGTGGCTTTTAAAAGTCAGGTTTGTTAAATGTAGTAAAGGTGAAACAGGTTGCAAAGAGTTGTTTTAACTCAGATGACAATAACCAGCACACGAAGGAGAAAGAAAAACACTCATAAATGAGGGCCCCAATCAATGGGAAAACTTATAGCTCTCTAATGAAGTTTCTTGTGAAAAGAAGGGTGACACAAAGCCACCAAGACATGAATCATTCATGGGAAATATAAAAGATAAAAGATATCTGACAATGAGCAGAACCTTGTATAGAGGGTATAAAACAAGTTTCCCCTTCTTATTTTCTGCTTTAAAACGCACAGTCTCCCACTCCCAGCGTTCTCTGTCCAGTCTATAGAGTTAAAATTGACCACTGCTCGTCCTGCGCCACTTCAAAGTAATTTAGTCCAGAACGGAAGGCTTGGCGCTCGGACAATCTTCATGGTGTGTTAAGATTTCTATGGCAATTGGCAAGCAAGACGTTCCCATCTGAATATGTCTCAAAGAAAGCCACTTATTGACACTGAGTTGGCTATCATCAAAGACTTCATCTTCCCTAGGCAAAACGTGGCCCTTGCAAATACTGTTTAAATCATCTACCTTTGTTTTGCAGGCTAGGAGAATCTTCAAACGCACAATTATTTGAAATTTATGTATATATATATTTCCCATTCAGGATGCTCTTGGTAAAGTTAATGGTCCTAAAATCTAAACTCCATAGAGTTTGAGGGTGGGAATTACATTGTCTTAAGGAGTTGGAGATGGCCACACAAGCATCATAACACTGGGGACAGGAAAAGAGGAGGCCCGACTATCTGCAAACATATTACACTCTCATAAGTGATCTCTTCTATTTTGGGGAAGGTTTTGGAGACCATTGTGGTTTTACCCACCCAGTAATCTATCATCTGTCATCTCTCTATCTGTCTATGAAATGGGACAAGTGGTGCTGGCCACTAGTATTGTTAAATCCCAGTTGGGTTAGGAAATCTAGCTCCTGGGGAGGGGGCAGGGGAGACATCTGGTTTCTCAAGTGATCACCTTAAGCCAGCAGAAAAGAAGGCTGGTCACAAGGCAAACAAAACAACCCAGCCGCTTATTATTAATGGCACTTTCATCCCCTCACATCACTCCTGGCCTGCCAGTCCACCCACAGTGTAGTAAAACAGGACGTCCAGCCACGGAAGCCTTCCAGGTCTGGAGGCACAGGCAGGCCGGCAGGAGACCCTAGGTGAAACTGCCCTGGGGCCCCCAGTACACTTCCCCTCTGTGGACAAAAACTCAGCCCCACACCCACGCACTCCCCGAGCACACATTAACGTACACTGCAAGTGCCTAATCAGGCAGGGAGAAGTTCAAAGGCATGTTTTTTTTCTTTTTTTTTTGAAATTCAAACTACTGCTTCTACGGTCCATCCACGCAGAGCGTCAGGATCGCTATGGCAGTGGGCAGGGCCAGGGGAGTCGCCAGCAGAAGGGCCACTGTGATTCGAGACAGTCGATGAGACACAGCTGCAGTGACCTTTTTACTTTCATGCCAAGTTACTTCAGTCCACTTGCACCTCATCAGAAATTATATATATTTTCAGAGTTTAAGATTCTTCCATAGAACCTCCTAGCTTGAGATAAAGGGGAGAGAAAGAATGAAGAAAGGAGGATAGGAGCGGAGGAGAGTCGGGGTGGGGAGTGGGTGATGTTCGAAGGGTGGGGGAGAGGGGCAGGGGAGCCAGAGCCCCAGTTCCTCTTCCTTCCCTCCCCACCTAAGTACTTTTATTTGCAGAGCGATTGTTCTTTGTTTATTTAATACAAGTACTGTGTGAATGGTGAAAAATAAACACGATGAAAAATAACCAAACAGATGATTCCTCGGAGTGAAAAAGCCCGGACTTAATAAAAGTGCGAAGCAGTCACCGCTGAATGAGAAACCCTTTGAAGTGGAACTTATTATAGGAGGAATACTTTGGGGTTGCCTTAACGACGCCGCTGAATCGAAAGCGCTCGCCTTTGTCAGCGATTTGTTCTCCTTTGCTGGGGTGCCCGGAGAAATTACTTACATGGGCTGCCTTAACATGCAGCCTGCAAATCAGTAACTTTGCAGCTCAGACTCGCAGACGCCACTCGGCTGCGGACAAAAAGAGTCAGGGGGGAAACGCACCAACCTTTCGCGCCGAGGCTCTGGGGCTGGGGGCGCACGGGCGTGTTGGGGGCGGCAGATAAGAAGTTGTATTACAACGACCCCCTCGTCCAGGCTTCCCTATTCTTCCCTCTGCACCCCCCCCGCCAGTCCGGGCTGAGGATCTGCGGGCCAGGACTCCGCTCGGTGGCAGTGGAGGCCCGGCTCCTCCAGGGCCCACCGGCGAGGGGCGCTCTAGGGCGCGCGGGCCGGGCGCGGGACTTTCCCAGCAGCTCGGGCCATATTTAATAAGGGTCGTTCATCACCGAGGAGCTTTGAAGGGTCGCCTCCAGCCCTGTGCCCATTAGAAAGGCGGAGGTGACATTTAAACTCCGTTTTCAAGGATCGCGGGGGGATTTCATTGAAAAGGCAACTCGTTTGTCTTATGAGCCTGGAAACAACCCCCTTCTCGCTCCTTTTGACCACATGGCATAACTCAAAAACAATAGTTCAAAAGTGAAATGGCATCGTGGTGTTCATTCGGAGACAGGCCCCCATCTAGCACCAGAGAAAAGGGGTAGTCCGCAAGACAATGTGCTTTTTGTGTCCGACTCTGTCACAAGGATTGTGTTGTTTGCTTTGGAGGCTGCGCCTGTTATACTTTCCTGAAAGTGCTTGTGTTAAACAAGAGTTATAAGTCATCCAAAACAACAAACATTTTGATTTTCTTTGCCTAAAGGGCTTTCCTTGGCTATGGGCACCGTGAAAAAATAATGTCGCTGCTGAGAAAGGAACACCAGTAGTAGCATTACAAGCGGGCGCATTAAATATTGAATGACACGGGAAAAAGAGCTTGTCGAGGGGCACTCAGCCTTAAAGTCTTTCTTCAACTTTGTCTTCGGTGGCTGCTGGACTATTTAAGATGGTATTAATTAAGGCAGCTTCGGATGCTGCCGAGCCGGCCGGCCCCTCGGCCGCGCTCGGTCAATGGGCCTGTGTCCCCGCGCTCCGCTCACGCGTTGGCTGAGCCGAGTGCAAGTGTCACTTCTCATTTGGAGGCTGAAGAGAAGTGCCCATCCTACATTAAGGGCAGCAGGGATGCAGTCAGCAGCAGGCGTTAAAGGAATACGAGGGACTGGGGTGAGGGGAGGGGAGGCGGGAACAAAATGGGAACAGCTGCCCGGGGCGGGGTCGAGAGTGTGCCCCGCGCACCGCTTTTGGCACATTTTGGAGAGCGCCGCTGGCAAACCGGGGCCACGCGGGACTCTTGGGTTGGAAGACCCCCTCTCTTTCGTCGTTCCTGCGTGGGGAAAATGAAAACTCTAGCTCTGCACAAATCCATTAGGCAGGCTGGCGGGGCGTTATTTTACAAAGGGACTCGCTTCTACAAAGAAAGACAAAAGCTTGGTGCAAACAGGCGTCTTGACTGACTTCCACCTCCCCCTACGGTCCCCTTCACAGATCACAAACAAATAAAGCCCAAAGGACCTCAACCAAGGATCTCCAGATCCAATTTTACAGATGGCGAAACTGAGACCTCAAGCAAGACTCAAATTGATTTTTGTCAATATTCCCCGAAGTCAGAGATTTGAGACCCTCTTTGAGACCAAAGAGCCAGGCGGGAGTGGAGTTCTCTTTAAAGTTGCCAACAACCACGCCAAAATGTCCCTTTCCCCTGCCCCCCATTGCAAGTGTTTGATTCAAAGTCAAATGGAAATTGGTTTCAGCAGTTGAAAATTCCTAACATAAAAAAAGGAATGAAGCTTACTGCCAACTGACTGTGGCATAAATGAAATGCATGCTCTGAGAAACTCTGTTAACTATCAGTTCTTGATGAAGAGAGACAAGATTTGGCTGGGCAGAGGGGGCAGGGCATCCCGGCAGATTGATTTCTGCAGCCAGAAGCCCAACAGGCACCCCCGTCTCCCTATGTAGCGTTTCACCTGGATGTAGGCCTTCTCTTTTACCACACGACCCCTTGTAGGTGGGGGGAGATGCAGTAAAATGCCCTCCCCACCCCCACCCCCACCCCCGTGTGTGTGTGTGTGTGTGTGTGTGTGTGTGTTTAGCACCCTTAGCTTTTGATCCATTTGCAATGTCTGATTCTCCATCTTAAAATGTGTCCATTCAGGGATCCCTCTGGCCTTTTGGATAAGGGGCGGGTCATGTTTCCACCAAGAGCCAGACTGCAGGAGAACTAGTCCCTACCCTTCCTGCAGAGACTGGAATCTGAGCGCAATGGGTGGCCGGAGAGCTCGCATTCAGACAGCCCTGAGATGCGGGCCTGGGGCCCTACGCCCCATTGGCAGCTGGAGGCGTCGCTCTGGGGCCAAGGAACGCCTGGCCGGGTCAGGACGCGGGCAGAGGTGGGCGGTGGGGCAGCGAGAGAGGGCCGCGCCGGAGCAGCCCACTCCCGCACAGCCTAGGACTGGAGTTCCCAGGCCCAACCGCCTACCTGAGTGATCTGTTTTGCACATCTTTCCTCATTCCTCTTCTCTGCTCTCCCTACCTCCTCTACTTTTTTGCATGAACAGGGCCCGGGCCAGGATAACGGATGCAGAAAGATGGCCTTTTGGCCCGGAGCGCACGCTCTCGCGTGCGCATACACCCACCTCCCTACCACCCCCCACACACACACACTCACGAGCAATTCAACCCCCCCCCCCCCGCCAGCCCAACCCCAGCCAGTGCACTGGGCACACGCTTGGGATCCAGGCACCTTGCCAAGAGCTCGCGAGCACCCTGCGTGGCACACTGGTTGGAGTTCCTGCACGAAGTGGCGGGGGTGGAGTGAGGAGGGAGGGGTGGGCGGCGGTGCACGCCGCCGACTGCTGGTGGTGCGCACAAGTTCAGTGCTCAACTTCCCGCTCTTAACGAGATCCGGGATCCCTTTGGAGAGGCCCTCGGGAGCTGGCGACGGGGCTGGGAGTGGCGTGGGTAAGCTGGCCGGCGCGGGGCGCGGGCGGCGGGGCACAAGGGCTCTACAAGAAGAGGGCGCGAGGGTGCCCGCGGCCAGCCGGGCACTCCGAGAAGTCAGCGCGAGCAGCTGTGACTTCACCTATTAGCCCCGATGTCTTTCCGAGGAGCCTGGTGGAGTTAAGCAGCCCACAATGGGCGCTCTGGGGCGCCTCCAGCCTGACCTCCACCCGGGTTTAATAGTTTCATAGGAACTTCATTAAATCAATTACTTAGTGAGCACATCATCATTTATTTGTAATTAGCAGCGAGGAGCGCGTTCTCTCCCCCAGCCCGCTGCCCGGGTCCCAGCGGGGTTGACTAGTTGTGCAAGCACTTTTGTTTGCTCGAGTGTTGACTCCCGGCATTATTCGGCCCGGGTAATCTTTACGTCTCAATCTAGTATTCAGGGGGCGAAAGGAAAACAAACAGGGCGCAGGCCGGAGGCCAGCCCTTTGGTCCCAGCCGCCCCAGAACTCGGCCCTCGCTGGGCATGCAGGGCGCACCTCCGCGGCCCCCGCTCCTCCCGGGCGGAATAGGCGAGAGCGCCACCGGGGCAGAGGGGCAGGAGCCAGGCCGGGGGTTCCAGAAGAAAAGTGGCGAAGGAAGAGGAGATGAAGGAGAGAAAGGAGAAAACCAGGAGCAGGAGCTCTGGGCCTGCAAAACGAGCACAAAAGGGAAACATCCAGGCTCGCGCACGTGTGCGGGCGGCATTGGAGGGGGAATGCGCGTTGTGCGTGTGTGCAAGTGTATGTCCATGTGTGCATGTGTGTGTGCACGCGCAGGAAGTGCGTGAAATCACATCCATTTCAGCTGCCCAGGGCTGGGCGGAGAGAGGGGAGTGGGAGCAGGAGGTGCCGGCCTCGCGTGCGCGGAGGCAGCTCGCTGGGTGTCCGAGCTGCAAAAGTGCTTTAATTGGGGGGCTGCAGCCCCGGGCGCAGCTCCTCTGCGGCCCACAAATTACCAGCGAGTGGTTAGCGAGGAGGGGGGAGTTGCTGAAAGCCGGGCCAGAACCTGCGCGTGCGGAGCGGCACGAGTAATGGCTCCGCAAGGAGTCGTGATTCCTTTCGAGTGTAATCATCTTTCCCCACACGCCGCAGCGCCGGCCAAATCTCGTTTACATCCAAGGAGTTGCGGCTAGCTGGCCAGAAACGTGGGCGACACGCCCCTGCGTCCTTGCCCCGGCCCCAATTTCCGCTCCAAGCTGGAAGTCCTTCCAGCATAGGAAACGCTCAACTTGTGGGGCTATCCCAGCTCAGGAAATGGAGGAGGGCGGGGAGGCGAGGGGTCATTGATGACCCGGCCTGGGTTCCCCCAGGAGCAGGCGAGTGTGAACAACTGTGAGGTGAGGAAAGGCCGTGGGGAAAAACGCTCCTCCAGAGGGCTTCCAGAAGAAACAGTGGCCCCTGGGGATCCTTGAGGTCAGTCTCTTAGACTCCCTGGGGCTGTGAGCTTTTGAGGACCGGGTCCTGAATTTCTACCTTGGTTCTGACGGCCAGGCCTGGCTGATCCCTGCAGGCAGGGAATGTGTGAAGGCGGCGGTTGCCTTGTGGATTTTCTAACCAGTGGTTTCAGTACAGATCTAATCAGTGTCTGGAGTGTTTGTTCTCTGCTGGGACCGAAGAGGGTTCTGTGGCCCTGTGGTGAGACAGGGTCCGTCCTGGAGCGGGGGTGGGGAGGCAGAGGGCTGGGGTGTGGCCCCCAGGCCTCTCTGGAGGGCCCCAGACCTGGAGGCCGCTGGCTATGGCTGTGTCTGGGCGTACACGTGCGCGAGGGCGGTTGTGCTCACGGGAGTGGGAGCTTAGCTTGCTGGCGAGCCTGTCGCGAGCTCTCCTGAGGCCTCCAGTCTGGGGAGCCAACGCCGCCACAGTGCTTTGGGCTCTCAGGAGGGTGTCCTAAGCCTGCAGCTGTCTCACTCCCCCAGTCTTCTTGCTTCCACCTTTCCTCAGGTCTCACCATCAGACACCCATTCTGTTCCTCTCCCCAGCCTCCTTTTCTGCAAAGTTGACTCCCAGGTCATTTGGCCTCTACCCCAGGGTCCTAGGTATCCTTTGCTTGCAGGACACAAGGATGAGAGAGGCAGGAGCAGCTAGGATCCTGTTTGAAAATAGGCTTTCTTGGCCTGGCGCTGTGGCTCACGCCTGTAATCCCAGCACTTTGGGAAGCTGAGGCGGGAGGATCGCTTGAGGTCAGCACCAGCTTGGGCAACATGGTGAAACCCCATCTCTACAAACTATGCAAAAATTATCTGGGCCTGGTGGCATGCGCCTGTAATTCCAGCTACTTGGGAGGCTGAGGCAGAAGAATCGTTTGAGCCAGGGAGGCGGAGGTTGCAGTAAGCGGAGATGGTGCCACTGCACTCCAGCCTGGGCGATAGGGCAAGACTCAGTATAAAAAAAAAAAAGTTTCCCTTCAGCCCCCCCTCCCCAGCATGGCGGAGCTCCCTGAGTTGCCCAGCTGCTGCTCACCCCGCCATGGTCTGAGAGTCTGGGTCAGCCTGAAAAACAGGAAATAGATCCAGATAAGGACCATCAACCAGCCAGTCAACAATCTGGGAGAAGCACCTTTTAAAATATAAAAAGTGGTTTGTAACTTTGCATACTCCTCTTCCCCCACCCCCAGTGAGTCTGTGCTGAAGAAGTTACAATGGTCAGGCTTCAGGAAGAATTACCAGGAAAAGGAAATCTTAAAGCATAAAGCCAAATGTGATTTTCTTAAAAATACCTGATAGCCTAACATGATAAACGCAAATACTCCTCTGAGTCAGTTGTGCACATTTCTGTTCCAGTGTACAGAATACTTGTGCATGTTAAATATATATTGATCAGAGAGGTGCACACGCACACACACACACAATTATAGCATGGCTAAATCCCACCTTGGAAATGATCAGACCTAGCCAAATTTAGGACAACATTGAAGGAAGCAAGACCGAGAAAAGCTACATTGAAAATAAAATTGAAATATTCACCCATGACTTCTCTCTCTACTCCTCCCCTCTCTCCCACCTCCTACACCATTTAATAAAATAGCACCGTTTAGAGAAAGGAAGGCACGTCAGGAGACATTTTATGAGCTGGCAGAGAATTTGTTGAAGTGGTTGATTTAGAAAATCTGGGTACTGACTGAGAAGTTTTTAGTGATATTCATACTATGCATCTTTCTTCCCAATCCAAGTCCTAACAGCTTTTAAGCCGTTATCTGGCTAGGTTCTGTTTATTAATCAGGCTCTGTTCTGATTCTGCCTTTACTGGGCTGCAGGCTCCTTGACAGTCCCGCCTGAGGTCCTCCTTGGATCAGTGGGAGCCCCGTGCTGTGTTCCCTGTGCCCTTTCAGGAGAACTCCCCATGCAGGGCGTATGGGACCCTTCCAGGGTCCTTGCCACTGGACTCATCAGTCTGAAAACTAACAGGATCATGCCCACAGACTGTCCTCCTCTCTCTGGGAGGGCTTGTCTTGTCACCAGTCATGAGTTTCATCCTCCCGACCTGGCGCAAGGAACGTTTGGCACTGACATAAAAGCCCATGCAGTGGGAGCCTGGAGTTTGTAGCAGGCTGATTTCGGATAATGACATGTATGGGACATTTCAGGGAGGCCCCAGGGGAGCCTCGGAATGGGAGGAACTATGCCAATGTTTGTCCCCTTTTAGGGGCAAGGGCAAAGGTTTGACTGCTCTAGCCGTTTCTTAAGTAAACGGACCCGAAAGAGCATGCATTAGAACAAACTGTGGCCTAGGGCAAGAGTCTGTTGTGTTCCTGACAGAAACTTCTGGGTGAGTCCTGGCCGCTGCTGGGCCACCGCTCTGTGTTCTCACAACCAGCAGCACTGCTGGTTCCCTGTTCATACCTGAGAGGGACAGAATCATGAAGTGATTCCAGGCGTCTCTTCTCAGGGAGAAAGAACACCTAGAGACACAGAGGCAAGTCCAGGAAAACCACTGCCCGTTAGCCAGCGCCATCCCTCCTTGGCCACTCCTCCTGCGATTTCTAGCCTTCGATGCCCAGATCCTTTATATCCACTCCATAAAGCAGAGGGCTGGAGTGGTCCAGAGACAGGAATGTGTCTTCCAAGAACTTTAGTGTCTTTGGCCCCTGGCAAGATTGGAATATTTATTTTTCTCCGACTCCTCCAATTGGAGTGATGCCAGTTAAGAAGGAAGCAGAAGCTGGGTGTGGTGGCTCACGCCTGTAATCCCAGCACTTTGGGAGGCCAAGGCCAGCAGATCGCTTTCTGTCAGGATTTCAAGACCAGCCTGGGCAACACGGCGAAACCACATCTCTGCTAAGAATACAAAAATTAGCTGGGTGTGGTGGCGCAAGCCTGTAGTCCCAGCTACTTGGGAGGCTGAGACACAAGAATCATTTGAACTCAAGAAACAGAGACTGCAGTGAGCCAAGATTGTGCCACTGCCCTCCAGCCTGGGTGACAGAACTAGATTTGATTTCAAAAAAAAGAAGCAGAGAAATTGCATCATGAAAAGTATAATATCCTGCTTGGCCCTTAAGTTTCTTTTGAGATTGAAATGAAGTTTTAATTGGAAGGTTTCCTTGGCCCCATGACTGCGGAACGGCAGACACAAAACTTCTTAGGCTCAGCTGAGTAACAGCCTCCCTGGGAGCTGGGTGCTCTGAGGCCCTAGAGGCAGAGCTGTGGGCCCTATTTTGGGGCACAGTAGGAGAGGACACAGGAAGTTGTAGAGAAGCCTAATATCCATTGCTCACATGTTTTCCCCATCATTTAAAAAAAACTGTGGTAAGGTCAGGCATGGTGGCTTACACCTGTAATCCCAGCACATTTGGAGGCCGAGGCAGGCAGATCACTTGAAGCCAGGAGTTTGAGACCAGCTTGGCCAACACGGTGAAAACCAGTCTCTATTAAAAATACAAAAAATTAGCCGGGTGTGGTGGTCTGCGCCTGTAGTCCCAGCTACTTGGGAAGCTGAGGCACAAGAATCGCTTGAACCCGGGAGGTGGAGGTTGCAGTGAGCTGAGATTGTGCCACTGCATTCCAGCCTGGGCAACAGAGTAAGACTCTGTCTCAAAAAAGAAAAAGAAATGTGGTAAAATGTATATAACATAAAATTTACCATTTCAATCATTTTTAAGAGATGGGGTCGGCCGGGCGCGGTGGCTCACGCTTGTAATCCCAGCACTTTGGGAGGCCGAGGCTGGTGGATCACGAGGTCAGGAGATCGAGACCACAGTGAAACCCCGTCTCTACTAAAAATACAAAAAAATTAGCCGGGCGTGGTGGCAGGCGCCTGTAGCCCCAGCTACTCGGAGAGGCTGAGGCAGGAGAATGGAGTGAACCCAGGAGGCGGAGCTTGCAGTGAGCCGAGATCGCGCCATTGCACTCCAGCCTGGGCGACAGAGCGAGACTCCATCTCAAAAAAAAGAGATGGGGTCTCACTGTGTTGCCCAGGCTGACCTCAAACTCCTGGGCTCAAGTGATCCTCCTGCCTCAGCCTCCTGAGTAGCTGGGACTGCAGGTGTGAGCCACCACACTTGGCTTCAACTATTTTTAAGCATACACTTCAGTGATATCGAGTACATTCCCATTCCCATGCAGTCATCACACCATTCATCTCTAGAATGTTTCCGTCTTCCCAAACTGAATCTTTGTACATGAAACAATAGTTCGTCATTTCTTCTCCGCTAGCTTCTGGCAATCTCCATTCAACTTTTTGTGTCTCTGAGTGTGACGACTCTAGGGATCTCATCTAAGTGGGATCATTCAGTACTTGTCCTTCTGTGCCTGGCTTATTTCACTCAGCATAATGTCCTCAAGGTTCATCCCTGCTGTACCATGCATTAGAACTTCATTCTTCATTATGGCTGAGTAGTAGTCCACTGTGTGGATAGACCACATTTTGTAGATTCCTCCTGCTGTTGATGGACACAGGTTGTTTCCACCTTTTGGCTACTGTGAATAATGGTGCTGTGAACACTGATGTGCTTACATGCTTTTATATGTACATGTGTACCTATATAACATACTTTTTATGAACCAATTTAAAACACTTTAAAGGGGAGCTCCAGCCATGGATTTAGACTATCAGCTTTCTCACTTGGTTGTGGCTTTCCGAGGTCAGCAAAGTGCAGCTAGAATTCAAGGGAGAGCCAAACCATTGTCTTCCAGTTTTGTGGCCGTCCCATCTTTGTGTGTGTGTGTGTGTGTGTGTGTGTGTGTGTGTTCAGACCTACCCAGTGCTCCTGCTTCAGAGGAACTATTAACACGTTGATATTATCAATAGCAGGCAGTGCCTGAGCCATTAGGGATTTATGAAAACATCTGAAGCAAGTCGTTTCAAAGCACTGATTTGTTTTATAGTCAGTATTACATTTTATGACAGGCTCTTTTGCCAGCAAAATGAGCGCATAAGCATCATACACAGCTCAGGAGATGGAAACCGGTGCCCTGGGCTGCCCTGCAAATTTGTGTTCCAGATCCCTTGGGAAGCTTCTGCAATTCACAGACAACTACTGACCCTTTGCTGAAGGGTTGACCCCGAACTAGATAGGGTGTATGCCCACCCTTACATTTGTGGCAGTAGAAAAGCGACATACACCCCCTTTCCCTTTTCTGTCATTTTTCTCAAACTGAGAACACAATAAGAACACCAGTCAGTACCCAGCAGACCAAAGTCAAACATTTCCTGGCCACTTCTGCTGCTTTTTTTTTTGTTCTGATTTTTTTTCTTTTTCCCTGATTTTCTGGAGTTTCACAGAGGCAAATTCCCGAGTTTTGGATAAAGTAGTCTCAACCCTCCTGGGAACGGTGGCGCCTAAGGAAAGGGACAGACGGGCCACTTGGGGAAGGTGGATGTATGATTCCCAGCAACCCAGTGACTGTCCTTCTCATTCAAACATCCCCCCACCCCCCAACCATAAGAGCAGGGAGAGGGACCACTGTGCTGTACAGGGTTTGCCGGGTCTGGGATTGGGTGGTGAGGCAGGCGCTCGTCCCTGGGATGGGAGATAGTTCCTTCTCAATGTTCCCAGGGAGCAGGGTTTGTCATATTTTACAGCAGCTGTTTCACATTCCCCTACCTAGTTATTAGATACGAAAGGGAGTAAATTAAAATAGCAAAGTAAAAGGAAATAAAAGGCGTCTTTTCTTTCTGTAAAGAGACAACACCTAATTAAGGAATATTTGAATCCCACAAAAATGCAGACTCTCACGGGTGACATAAAACTTCTCCTTTTAAACCAGGAACAAAACCCAGAAAATTAGGGACAGGCCCAAGAGGTAGTCCTTTAAAACAAAATGCTCCTGCCTCTGGAGACTTTTGACTTTTTTTTCCCTTCCTTTTTTCCTCTTCCACAGTCCTGGGGGAGTATTAAACTCAAACGACTCCTTTGAGTTCAAGCTATCTGGGCTGTAGCCAGCCAAGCATACAGCCAGCCTCCTCCCCTCCTGCCAACAGCGGCGCTTGCTACAGCCCACAGCCTTGTTTTCTTCTCCCCCAGCCTCCTCCCCTCCCCAGCAGGAGCTTTTCAGCCCCCACTCACCACTGCACCACAGTTCCTTTCTTTTGTCCTCTCTGGACTCTACTTTTTTCCCAACACTTTCCCTAGCTCAGGCTAGTTCTCACCCACTCTGTCTTCCACTTTCTTTACCCCACAGAGCTGAGACACTGGGGCCTTCTTTCTTTTTCTCTTGGGCTCTTAAGACCGGAAGATAGCAGAAGCTTTGGCCTTCTTCAGCTTGATTCCACCCTGGGTTCCAAATTCAGTCCTTCCCAGCCCTAGCTCTGCCCTTCCTCCCCTGGGTGTGGTCTCCTTATATACCAAAGGCTGCTTTGGGTGTTAGCGCCCAGCCACTGTTGACCTTGACCTTTATACGGGAAACTCTCTCCTGGGGCACCTGCGAGGAGTAAAACTTTTAAGCGTGCAATTCACTGGTAACGAGCACATTCACATTCCTGTGCAGTCTTCACATCATCCATCTCCACAATGTTTTCTTCTTCCCAAATAGAATCTTTGTACCCATGAAACGATAGTTCCTCATTTCTTCTGCCCCAGCCCCTGGCAATCTCCGTTCAACTTTCTGTCTCTCTGAATGTGACTACTCTAGGGATCTCATCTAAGTGGGATTATATAGTATTTGTTCCTTTGTGTCTGGCTTATTTCACTCAGCATAATGTCCTCAAGGTTCATCCATGCTGTCGTATGCATCAGAACTTCATTCCTTGTTACGGCTGAGTAATATTCCAGTGTGTGGGTAATGAATCAATACATGTAAGGGGCGTGAAAGCCTATGGAGGTGAGAGGGGCTGACTTCTCAGGTGGCACACGGGCCTCCTACCTCATTTCCGCTTCGAGGACCACACAATGGTTAGGATAGTGCTTTTCCTGTGAAAGTTGCTCAGTTCATTCAGAATCCCTTTAATTGTTGTTTCTTGGAAAGTATCATTCTTCTGCTTAGTCTTATAATTGGGAGGAAAGAAAGGAAAGCTGGGATGAGGCTAAGAAACTATGGAATGTCATACCTTGAAATAGCCACAAATTAAATAAATTCTTAGTGACAGCTCACCCCAATTTTGCCTCTCTGGGATTTTTTTTTTCTTGGCTTTTGATGGCTTGAAAGTCCTGCAGAATTTTTCCCAACATCACAATGCAGAGGATGGAGCCAGAGGTTTCCAGATTCCTGCTTATTAGACTAAACAGTAAAAGGAAATCATTTTTTCCATTCAATAAGTGAGGACACGCTGTTTTGTTGGCATTTCCTTTTGTGGATGGACCCTGCCTCTGGCTCTGCCTTTTCTACTTTTTTTTTGTTTTTGTTTTTGAGACAAAGTCTTGCTCTGTTGCCCAGGCTGAAGTGCAGTGGCGTGCTCATGGCTCACTGTAGCCTTGACCTCCCAGGCTCAAGCGGTCCTCCTGCCTCAGCCTCCCAAGTAGCTGGGACCACAGGTGCACGCCACCATGTCTGGCTAATTTTTTAAATTGTTTTTGTAGAGACGATGTCTCACTACGTTGCCTAGGCAAAGTTCTGTTCTTCCCTGACCTGCTGCAGAAACAGATGTGTGGCTGGCTCTGCCCAGGGCCAGGACCCAGCCCTCAGCCACACTACTGCCTTCTCTTCTCTGAAACGTATAGGTAAAAAATAAGTTTCAAACTTCTCTAATTCCTTTCATCTATATTAAAAGGCATATCATATTTCTGAGTAAAGCCTTGGGTGGGATTTTTAGAAAAATGATCATAATAATAATAATAATATGTTACATCGATGTTAGACCGACCTAACACTTTAAGGGGGGGCTTTCCTCTGCCTTACAGGATGTTTAGCAGCATCTCTGGCCCCTACTGACTACATGCCAGCAACAGCTTCCTCCCTTCCAAACTGTGACAGTCAAAAATGTCTCCAGGCTGGGCATGGTGGCTGATGCCTGTAATTCCTTGGGAAGCCGAGGTAGGAGGATGGCTTCACCTGGTAGTTTGAGACCAGCCTGGGCAACATTGCAAGATCCTATCTCTACAAAAAAATAGTCTCAGCTCCTTGGGAGGCTGAGGCAGGAGGATGGCTTGAGCCCAGGAGGTAGAGGCTGCAGTGAGCTGTGATCACACCACTACACTCTAGCCTGGATGGCAGAATGAGATTGTCTCAAAAAAAAAAAAATAAAGAAAGAAAGAAAGAAAAAAACATTTCTCCAGACATTGCCAGATGCCCTCTGTGAGGCAAAATCACCTATGATTAAAAACCACTGAGTCAGGGAGCCAGAGGGATGGCCTGTGCGGCCAGACCACAGGGAACAGGAGTGTGGTTCAAGATGAGGCCGTGAGATGGAGGCTGGACGGTGACCATATTGTGAGTTGAGATGTTACTTTAGAGCCAGGGAAAGCCACTGGAGGGGTTTAAGCTGGGGTATGAAATAATGTTATTTAATATTTGGAGGAGGGGTCTGGCTGTTGTGTGGGATGAGAGTCAGGGCCGGATGTCCTGGGAGCAAGCCAATGCAGTGGTCCAGATGATGGGGGAATGGGGACGGAGAACAGCGCACAGGTCTGGGCCACGTTTTAGATGAGCAGGTGGCAGCACTCGCTGAATACACAGGGAGAGGTGCGGTGGAGAAGGATGAAGGAACGGACCCTGACCTGACTCCAGCACCTGGTGGCGGGAGCCGTGCCATGAGTCGGGGCAGGAGCCAATTTGGGACAGAAAATTATTTATTTATGTGGAGGTGCCAGTTAGATGGGAGGATATAAAATTCTGGAGACCAGGAAGATGTGAGGGCTGGAGGTGTAGGTTTGGAAGCTTTAGGGCATATTGGTTTTTATTGATATTTAAAACCATGAGTATTTAAACTCACATTACCTAGGGATATTGTGTGAGCCCACAAGAGGAGAAGCCCAGCAGAGAGTCCTGGAGGCATTTCAGCAGGAAGTGGGAGGACCAGAGAAAGATCCAGAGGAGCTGTCTGTGAGGCAGGAGGTAAACTAGGGAAGGATGAGATCATGGAAGTCAAAAATGTATCTGGAAGGCTGAGAGCTTGCTTGATGGGGGGGACACAGTGTTTTCCAATGACGCTGCTATGCAGGGTTTGTGGACAGGTGAGGGCAGAAGGCTGATTGGGTGGGTGGGTGAAGCCAGGGACAGTAAAACCTGGACACTGTCCCAGAGGGCTGGGAAGGGGCAGAGCCCAAGTGGGAGCCTGTGGGGAAGCAGGTTGCAGGAGTTTTTACAGGCAAGAGATGCGGGGCGTGTTTGTATGCTGGTCCTGGTCCGAGTGGCCTCGAAGGGGCAGGGGGAGGTAGAGAGAGATGGAGAGGCCAACAGTGCTGGAGCAAAAGAGAACCGTGTAGGAATCAAGTCCTTGAGCATGGTGGGATCAGAACCCAAGTCAAGGGGCTACGGTTAAAGATTTTTTTTTTTTTGGTGGTAAAATATATATAACATGAAATTTGCATTTTGACTCTTTTTAATTGCACACAATAGTGGCATTAATTGCATTCACAATATAGTACGACCATATTGTGCTAGTTCCAACATTTTTTCATCACCCCAAACCCAAATACTCTGTAACCAGTAAGCAGTTGTCCCCCTACCCCCTACCCCCACCACCTTGAAGGCCGAGTTTTTTGTTTTTTTGTTTTTTGTTTTTTTGAGACAGGGTCTTGCTCTGTTCCCCAAGTTGGAGCACAGTGGCACAATCATAGCTCACTACAGCTCAGACTCCTAGGCTCAAGTGATCCTCCCACCTTGGCCTCCCACAGTGTTGCGATTATAGGTGTGAGCCACTGTGCCTGGCCTCGACGGGCTGGTTTTTTATAAGAGCAGGACATTTCATCCCAAATAGCAAGAGGGAGGGATAGACCAAGGCTGGAGGTAAGGGTGGGCTTGTAGTTTTGTGGATGGGAAGATAAGGGGACTTCTGTGGGATTGCTCCAATGTTCTCACTGAAGGCTTGGGGGAAGATAGAGATAAGGTTGTAGGAGGGAGATAGGAGAAAGGGTAAAATAGTTGTCTGGAGAGCGGGAAAGTGAAAAAACTGAGGAAATATGTTAGTATTGATGGCCAGGGTTGATGATCCACTTTCTATTTATATACTAGAATTTAAAATGAGACCAGCCAACAATGTTGAGTGTCTTTTTATTTATTATTTTATTTTATTTGTTTATTTTGAGACAGAGTCTTGTCTGTTGCCCAGGCTGGAGTGCAATGGCACGATCTCAGCTCACTTCAACCTCCGCCTCCAGGGTTCAAGCAATTCTCCTGCCCCAGCCTCCCAGGTAGCTGGGATTACAGGTGTGCGCCACCATGCCCAGCTAAGTTTTTGTATCTTTAGTAGAGATGGGGTTTCACCATGTTGGCCAGGCTGGTCTCGAACTCCTGACTTCATGATCTGCCCACTTTGGCCTCCCAAAGTGCTGGGATTACAGGCATGAGCCACCGCGCCCGGCGAGTGTCTTTTTAAAAACTATTTACAAATTGTCATGAAATATACATAACATAAAATTTACCTTTTTTTTTTTTTTCTTGAGACAGAATCTTGCTCTGTCACCCAGAGGTTGGAGTGCAGTGGCTTGATCTTGGCTCACTGCAACCTCTGCCTCCTGGTTTCAAGAGATTCTCCTGCCTCAGACTCCTGAGTAGCTGGGATAACAGGGGTATGCCACCACACTCGGCTAATTTTTGTATTTTTTTGTAGAGACAGGGTTTCACTATGTTGGCCAGGCTGGTCTCGAACTCCCGACCTCAGGTGATCCACCTGCCTTGGCCTCCCAAAGTGCTGGGATTACAGGTGTGAGCCACCGTGACCGGCCCTGAACCATTTTCAAACATACAGTTCAGTGGCATCAAGTACATTCTCATTGTGCCACCATCACCACCATCCAGCTCCAGAACTTGTCCATCTTCCCAAACCAAAACTGTGTCCTCCTTAGACAACAGCGTCAATTCTCCCTCCCGCAGCCCCTTGCAGCCACAGGTTGTTTTTCCCACCAGTGTTCAGGTGCAGACATGGAGTGGGTGATGGCTGAGTTACACAGGGTTGTCGAGGGAGGGGGCAGCAAGGGTGTTACAGATGGTTGTGAGGTAGTGATTACAAGGGCGGATCATGGAACTCGGGCTCTGTAAGCAGGTGGAGGCAGGAAGAGGTGTGCAGTGGTATCTTTGGAGTCCAAAAAATGTTGATATGTTCGTTCCTTTCCTTTCTCAAGGTGCTGTAGATGGCAGGAGTCAAAACTCATTATGTACTTATTCATTATTATAGTTTCCAATTGCTCTGACATCTCTGAAGAATGTTCTACAGAAGGACCCAAAACGGCCACTTGAGTCATCGGCATGACTTCCTCCTACTACATGCCGTAGACCTGGGAAAACGTTATGGGTCCCTAGGATACCCACACACTCTGCACCTAATTAGGTAAGAAAAGAGGCATATGGTGTTTTATACGGGGAAAGAGGTACATTTTCTATGAATAGCATAACTATGCGAACAGACAGGCTGACAGATGATTTCACTTTATCTCATCACACAATATGGGCATCCTCACTGTGTGAAAACCCCCAAAGCTTCAGAAACTTGCTAACGTCCTCCTTGCTTTCTGCATCAGTTCTTGCCTTTCTCTGCAGAACTGAAGTGGAGATGGGAAGCCTTCTTTCAACCGCTGTGAGCTCTCCACCCTGAAATGTCCTCTGGTGATTTTCACAGTCCCAAGCTGTTTTCTGCCTTATTGATGGAGTCATCTCTTCTTTATAGTACACTGCTTATTCTTTCTGAGGATTGTGTTTTCTGGTTTTGTCTACACATATATGTATATTCTTGGCCTATAAGTTCTGTTTCTGAAAGATGCACTTGCACTGTGTTACAGCCACATCTTTGAGAGAAAGGCTGGTGAGGCTGGGTTTTGCAGTACAGATGCCCTCGATGAGGATGGAACAAGTTGCAGGGAATTTATTTTTTTTTAATAACGGAAGAAGCTGGCCTGGCGCGGTGGCTCACGCCTGTAATTCCAGCACTTTGGGAAGCCGAGGAGGGCGGATCACCTGAGGTCAGGACTTCGAGACCAGCCTGGCCAACATGGTGAAACCCTGTCTCTACTAAAAATACAAAAATTAGCTGGGCATGGTGGTGGGCACCTGTAATCCCAGCTACTTGGGAGGCTGAGGCTGGAGAATCACTTGAACCTGGGAGGCGGGGTTGCAGTGAGCGGAAATCACACCATTGTACTCCAGCCTGGATAACAAGAGTGAAACTCCATCTCAAAAAAAAAAAAAAAAAAAAAGGAAGAAGCCGAGGTGGATCACATCTTGGATTTACCAATTGATAGATAAGCCTAATATCACAAAGAGGTACTTCAGAAGACACAGGAGGTCATCAAGACGGAGATTTTTTTTTTTTTTTTTTTGAGTCAGAGTCCTGCTCTGTCACTCAGGCTGGAGTGCAGTGGCGCGATCTTGGCTCACTGCAACCTCCGCCTCCCAGGCTCACACCATTCTCCTGCCTCAGCCTCCTGAGTAGCTGGGACTACAGGCGCCCGCCACTGCACCTGGCTAATTTTTTGTATTTTTAGTAGAGACCGGGTTTTACCATGTTAGCCAGGATGGTCTCGATTTCCTGACCTTGTGATCCACCCGCCTCGGCCTCCCAAAGTGCTGGGATTACAGGTGTGAGCCATCGCGCCCAGCAAGATGGAGTTTTTTTAATGTTTTTTTTTTTTCTTTTCTTTTTCCTCCTGGACTCAAGTGATCCCCCCGCCTCAGCCCCCAAAAGTTCTGGGATTACAGGCATGAGCCACCGTGCCTGGCCTCTTAAATAT
Organism: Symphalangus syndactylus; assembly: GCF_028878055.3. Classification (NCBI taxonomy): domain Eukaryota; kingdom Metazoa; phylum Chordata; class Mammalia; order Primates; family Hylobatidae; genus Symphalangus; species Symphalangus syndactylus. The sequence goes on from NC_072437.2 coordinate 20,385,321, forward strand.
TAATAGTTAGAGTGACCCCTCAGTGCTACCTTGAATTGTATATCAGCAATGCAGAACCTTCTGCCGTGATGATGATATTCTATAAAGCACTGTCCAATACGGCAACCACAAGAATCCTCACCCACTGAACTCTTGAAATCTAGCTAGTGCCACTGAGGCAATGGATTTTAAATTTTATTTAACTTGAATTTAAACGGTCACACGTGGCTAGTGGCTACCATACTGGACAGCTCAGCTTGCAGTAGGAAGTACCAACTCACTAATGAGCTACAGGCTTTCCAATTAATATTCTCTAATTAAACATTGTTAGCATTGTTTAACAAATTTAATTTGCTGGGCACGGTGGCTCACGCCTGTAATCCCAGCACTTTGGGAGGCCGAGACCGGCAGATCACGAGGTCAGGAGATCGAGACCATGCTGGTTAACACGGTGGAACCCTGTCTCTACTAAAAATATAAAAAATTAGCTGAGTGTGGTGGCGGGCACCTGTAGTCCCAGCTACTTAGGAGGCTGAGGCAGGAGAATGGCGTGAACCCGGGAGGCAGAGCTTGCAGTGAGCCGAGATCGCGCCACTGCACTCCATCCAGCCTGGGCGACAGAGCGAGACTCTGTCTCAAAAAAAAAAAAAAAAAAGTTTAATTCAATTAAACTTACTCAATATTTAAATTATTATATTGCCTTTGGCTGTACGTAATAGGCAGCTGAATAACCAGGGCTGTACGGATGAGGGGTTTGTATTCCTCCCCTGGCGAGAAGCTCGGTGGCAGTTAGTGGAGGGCTGAGCCAGTGGGCTGGCGAGGCCTTGGGGAGCTCTTCTGGTTTCCAGCTCTGATATTTATGGGAGTGGCTTGCAGCCTGACAGTTGTGAGATGGCTGCTGTACTTTCCAGCATCAACTTCTAGCAGGAAGGCAGGAAGAAAGGAGATGGAAAAAGAGCAAAGGGAAAACAAAAGGCTTCCCAAAGGCAAATGGTACAATTCCATGGCAGAGAATTTGGCAACATAGAGTCCAGTCATATTTTATCATCACCCTTCAACCTGGCAATCCCAGTTCTAGAAATCTATCCCCAGTGGTATCTGATTGGCATAAATACAAAATGGCTCATGCACAAAATTCTTCACTGTGGCATTATTTATGATCATAAGACACTGGGAGTAACCCAAGTATTTGTCAACAAGGGACTGTTTGGATCATCTATAATATAGCTGCACAATCAGATACTGTGCAGTGAGGCCAGGTGCGTGGTTCACGCCTGTAATCCCAGTGCCTGAGGAGGCTGAGGCTGGAGGATTGCTTGAGCCCAGGAGTTCTTCGAGACCAGCCAGAGGAACACAGTGGGACTATGAATGGGCGAAGAGTGAGACCCTGTCTCTAAAAACTAAAAAACCCCAAATACCGTGCAGTAAAAAAGAAATGAGGAGCACTGTGCATACAGGTATGGAATGATCTCCAAGAGTCAAGAATATTAAGTAATAAAGAACAAGAACAACATGTATAGATCTAGAGTATATAGCTGTATTGATAGGCAGCCTCATAGGTAAGAAAAGAAGCAAGGAAATTGACACACACACATTCGGTTGTATTTGCAAGGGAAACAAGCAGACAAAAAAGCAAATATTTGCCTTTAAGTGAAGCTGGAAGAGGAGGGAGACAGGTAGAAGGGACGGGGGGCGGGGAAACGAGACAACTGTGCATGTACCTCCTTTCGTACTTGAGACTTTGAAATGTGTGCTTTCCTATTCAAAAACTGAAATATAAGGCAGGGTGCAGTGGCTCACACTTGTAATCCCAGCACTTTGGGAGGTGGGGCGGATTACTTAAGGCCAGGAGTTTGAGACCAGCCTGGCCAACATGGTGAAATCCCATCTGTACTAAAAATACAAAAAAAAAAAAAATTAGCCAGGTGTAGTGACACATGCCTGTAGTCCCAGCTACTCAGGAGGCTGAGGTGGGAGAATGACTTGAACCTGGGAGGAGGAGGCTGCAGTGAGCCGAGATCACACCACTGCACTCCAGCCTGGACCACAGAGCGATAGTCTCAAAAAAAAAATCAAAAAAACCCCCTGAAATAAATATTGTTTTAAGAAAAGCAGCCTCACCTAGACATTTTCTCTTTCGGTTCCTTGGCTGGAATTGGGAGGCATGGCCAGGCCGAGTTGCAAGGGCAGTGGGAGGTGAGTATTCTCCTGGGCAGACTCGGTCAGGATGGGGCAGCTGGGGAGGAAGGATTAGACACTGGGCTGGCTTCACGCAGGGTCTGCTGTGGCACCGCCTGTCCTGAGGAGAAGGTGGCCAGGCCTGGGAGTGTTCCAGGGCTGCTTTAGGACTCAGGAGAGCTGGTGCTGATGCACCATTCACTGTGAGCGGGAGCTGTGCTCTGAGCACCACATGTCATGCCTCGAAGCAACCAGCCGTTTTCATCATCCTCTTTGTGTACAGTGGGAAACTGAATGGTCGGTCGGGAGATTTAGTAATTTGCCCTAGGCAGTGCGCAGCAGAGGCCAGATGGAAGCCCTCAGTTATCTGCTGCTGCGGCCCAGAGCTGAGCAGCCACAGGGCAACTGCCCTCTGTCTGCCGCTAGCCTAGCGAGTAATTCACCCCAACCTCACACGTTCTGTTGTAAAAAGTGATGGGAAAACGATTGCATTTCAAGGTATTTAGCAATTCCACTTCTGGGTACATACTCACAAGACATGAAAGCTAGGACTCCAAGCTGGGGGCGGTGGCTTATGCCTGTAATCTCAGCACTTTGGGAGGCCGAGGTGGGAGGATTGCTTGAGTCTAGGAGTTCAAGGCCAGCCTGGCAACATGGAGAGACCCCATCTCTACTTAAAAAAAATTAGCTGGGGGCTGGGTGCGGTGGCTCACGCCTGCAATCCCAGCACTTTGGGAGGCCGAGGCCGGCGTATCACGACAGGAGATCGAGACCATCCTGGCTAACACGGTGAAACCCCGTCTCTACTAAAAATACAAAAATATTAGCTGGGCTTGGTGGCAGGTGCCTGCAGTCCCACCTACTAGGGAGGCTGAGGCAGGAGAATGATGTGAACCTGGGAGGCGGAGGTTGCAGTGAGCTGAGGTTGTGCAACTGCACTCCAGCCTGGGCGACAGGGTCAGACTCCATCTCAAAAAAAAAAAAAAAAAAAAGTGGGCATGGTGGTGTGCGTCTGTAGTCCTAGCTACACGTGAGGCTGAGGTGGGAGGATTGCTTGAGCCTGGGAGGTCAAGGCTGCAGTGAACTGTCATCGCACCACTGGACTTCAGCCTGGGTGACAGAATGAGACCCTGTCTCAAAAAAAGAAAGCTGAGCCTCCAACAGGTAGTTGCATACTCATGTTCATTGCGGCACTATTCACAACAGCCAAGGACGGAAGCAACCCACGTGTCCATCAGTGGATGAACGGAGAAGCAAAATGAGGTCTATCCACATGCAACGGAGTATTATTATTCAGCCTTAGAAAGGATTGTGGTTCTTACACATGCTGCAACACGGGTGAACCCTGAGGACATTATGCTAAGTGAAATAAGCCAGTCACAATAAAACACATAAATACTGTATGATTCCACTTATATGAGACACCTAGAGTAGGCAACTTCATGGATACAGAAAGTAGAATGGAGTTTCCAGGGTCTGAGGAATGGGGGGAGTGGGAAATGATTGTTTAATGGACTCAGAGTTTCAGTCTGGGGTGACAAAAAAGTTCTAGGGATGAATGATGGTGATGGCCCTACAACATTGTGAATGTGCTTGATGCCACGGAAATGTACACCTGAAACGGTCAACGTGGTAAGTTTATGTGGTGTGTATCTTACCACAGTTTAAAAAATGTAGTTGTCGTGAGCAGAATAATGTCTATACCAGGGTAAAAAATAATTTGCTCCCTTTCCCCCAGGGATATTTGGCACTGTCTAGAGATCTTTCTCTCGTTTAAAATTAATCATTTAAAAAATAGGCTTTATTTATGGAGAGCAGTTTTAGGTTCACAGCAAAGTGGAGCAGAAGGTACAGAGAGTTCCCATATACTTCCCTGCTTGGCCCCAAGCCCCCCCAGTATCAACATCCCCCACCAGAGTGGGGCATTTGTTACAACTGGTGAAGCTGTGCCGACACGTCACTGTCACCCACAGAGCACGGTTTACATTCAGGCTGACTCTCGGTGTTGTACTTTCTCTGGGTTTTGGCAGTTATATACATGTCCCATATGTCCACCAGTATAGCATCATTCAGAATAGTTTCAAAGCTCTAAAAATCCTCTGTGCTCTGCCTATTCATCCCTCCTCCCCCCAACCCTTGGCAACCACCGATCTTTGGTTTTTTTTTTTTTTTTTGAGATAGGGTCTGGAGTGCAGTGGCACAACCATGGCTCACTACAGCCTGGACCTCCTGGGCTTAAGTGATCCTCCCACTTCAGCCTCCTGAGTAGCTAAGTAGGTACAGGCACGTGTCAACACGTCTAGCTAATTCTTAAAAATTATTTTTTGTAGAGACAGGGTCTTGCCATGTTGCTCAGGCTGGTCTTGAATTCCTGGGCTCAGGCAATGCTCCCACCTTGGCCTCCCAAAGTGCTGGGATTACAGGTGTAAGCCACTGAGCCTGCACAACCGCTAATCTTTTTACTGTCTTCTGGAGACATTTTTGATTGTCATACCTGGGTGGAGGTGCGACTGGCATCTCTAGCGGGTGGAGGTGCCTCCAGCAGGTAGAGGCCGGAGATGCTGCTGAGCATCCTACAGAGCACCCCCGACCCCAAACAAACAACAGTGCTGAGGTTGAGAAGTCCTGATGCAGAGGCTAAGCAGGGATTTCTTTCATCAATGACTTTGTAGGATCCATAGTAGATTCTCAATGAATATTAGCTAAGTGAATGAATGAATGAAGTTTACAAGAGAAGCATTTGAGTAACCCAGAAATCCTGCCGCTGAGTCGTAGCTTGTTTACATAACCCAAAGAAGAGCAAAGGGAAGCAGTTTCTATTAGATTGGCGTCCTGTCGCTACCCAATGTGGTGAGATAGGCAGGTAAGGAGAGGGTATTTTGGCAAAGGGAAATACTGTAATTTTCTGTAATTACCGTGCGTGGAAATGACATGTGCTATGTGTGATAGTTTGTGCAGATACATGGAGTGGCCCATTGGCATTAGGTATGAATTATGTGACTATTGTCAGACATCTGGGTCTGTATTGTTTTCTCCATAAGACAGAGGAATCCATTCTAAGTATTTAGCACAAAAGCAACGCATCTTGGCACTTTTCTTTGTCTTATGAAGCATCCAAGAGATTCAGAAATGAAGAACGTCAAGGGGTGGTGGGCTCCTAAACACCATTTGAAAGTGCATTTTTTTGGCTGGGTGCGTGGCTCACGCCTGTAATCCCAGCACTTTGGGAGGCCAAGGCAGGTGGATCGTGAGGTGAGGAGATCAAGACCATCCTGGCTAACACGGTGAAACCTTGTCTCTACTAAAAAAAAATAAAAATAAAAATAATTTAAAAAGCCAGGTGTGGTGGCACATGCCTGTAGTCCCAGCTACTCAGGAGGCTGAGGCAGGAGAATGGCATGATCCCAGGAGGTGGAGCTTGCAGTGAGCCGAGATCGCGCCACTGCACTCCAGCCTGGGTAACAGAGCGAGACTCCATCTCAAAAAAAAAAAAAAAAAAAAAGTGCATTTTTTTTTTTTTTGGTCCTCAGAGAGTTTTTAATACAGTGTATTGAAGAACTGTCAGGGAGATAACAGAAGTGAAGACTTTTGATATTTAGTTTGAAACAAAGCATAGAGACATGAGATTCAAATTGAATGACGGGAGGAATTTCAAAAGAGAAACTGGGCTACATTTCCTGGTTTTTACTCTCACATATCAAAGCCCAGTGTAGACAATCGTTACAGTCTGTTGTCTTGGTTATGTCAGGGAACACACGTTAACACCCCAATCTTTCAGAGACCCCTTCACCTTTTGGTATGTTTAGTGCCATTCTCAGGGCACTAAGATGTACTCAGATGTGGGCAAGGGTATTTTCTGGATCCTGAAGTTGGTCTGGGTGCTGGTATTCTGAACTTTCTTTTTTTAATTTTATTTATTTATTTATTTATTTATTTATTTTTTGAGACGGAGTCTCGCTCTGTCACCCAGGCTGGAGTGCAGTGGCACGATCTCGGCTCACTGCAAGCTCTGCCTCCCGGGTTCACGCCATTCTCCTGCCTCAGCCTCTCCAAGTAGCTGGGACTACAGGCGCCCGCCACCACGCCCGGCTAATTTTTTGTATTTTTAGTAGAGACGGGGTTTCACCGTGGTCTCAATCTCCTGACCTCGTGATCCGCCCGCCTCGGCCTCCCAAATTGCTGGGATTACAAGTGTGAGCCACCGCGCCCGGCCTTTTTTTTTTAAATAGTAGAGATGGGGACCTCACTATGTTGCCCAAGCTGGTCTCAAACTTCTGGCCTCAAGTGATCCTCCTGCCTCAGCCTCCCAAAGTGCTGGGATTATAGGTGTGGGGCACCATGCCCAGCCCCAAACTGTCTTGGACGATATTGAGTCCTACTCAGACCTGTCTTTGGCATATGTGTTTCTAGCAAGCACAAGTAGCCCAAGTTCATGCCAAGAGGAGTAAGATTCCATCCCACCACAAGGACTCAGCTCAGCAAAGGAAGCTTGTATGCAGATGAACCGTGTGAGCCGCACAAAACTGCGCTCAGTTTCTATTTACAAAGTACCCCAGAACAGTGAGGACAGAGCAACCCTGCTTGCGAGAAAGCTTCTGAGACCTGGTGACTTTTAGGAGGGACCTTAAAGGATGAATAAAAGTGGTACTAGGCAGGGGTCAGAGGAACGTTCCAGGCAGAAGGAGCACTTGTGAAGATAAAGGGCTTGTCAATGAATGGGTCCTTATGTTTGCGCGCAGGGTGACAGGTTCACTGGGCTGAGGATTGGGGAGCTAATAGCAGGTAATGAGGCAGGATAGGTAAATTGGAGCTTACCTGTGAGGGGCACTTGGTGAAAACACAAAGCTAATGGTCAAGGTCCAGGGGGCGCTGTTCACAGCGTAGTCAAATATATGAATGGTGCCTTGGAGTTGCAGCATGCATAGCTGTGTGGCCGTACCCATTGGCTCAGCTAATGATTGTTGAGTGATTGGTACTGGCAAGTATACTGAGAGCCGTGTGTTTTTTATCTTTTCTTTTTCCTTTTGTAGCTGTAGGGTCTCACTCTGTAACCCAGGCTGGAGTGCAGTGGTGTGATCATAACTCACTGCAGCCTTGAACTCCTGGGCTCAAGTGATCCTCCCACCTCACTCCTGAGTAGCTGTGACTACAGGTTCATGCCACCGTGTATGGGTAATTTTTAAATTTTATCTTAAAAATTTATTTATGTATTTTCAGAAACGAGGTGTCACCCTTTCATCCAGGCTGGAGTGCAGTGGCACAATCATAGCTCACTACAGCCTCTAATTCCTGGCCTCAAGCAACCCTCCTGCTTTAGCCTCCTAAAGTGCTGGGATGACAGGTTTGAGCCATTGTCCCCAGTCTTATTTTTTTCTTATTTAATTCTCACAACTACCCTATGAGGTAAGTTCTATTTTCATTCCCATTTTATAGATGAGGAAACTGAGGTGCACAAAGTGAGCTTGTGTGGCTCTGAAGTGCTGGCATTGGCGTTTTCATCTAGGCAGTTGCCTTTGGAGCCCAAGGCAGACTGCTCCCCAACGTTTGTCATCTGAGACACCCACAGAAGTGATGCTTTCTGGCACCACAGGGAAATGACAAAGCTGCTCATGCTCCGAGGGGCATGGGCCCAGGGACTCCAGTGTCCCAGGCTGCACCCTGGCTACCCCAATGGTTGGGGGGTGCTCAGGGTCTTGGCAACCCGTGGCCCATTTCCACAGCATTCCAGGGCGGCAGGTGGATCTCAGCTCTGGGAATACATTTGAGGTTGCTTTTCCAACCTGGTTGTATTGCAGTCAAACACTCAAAAGGGGGTAGAAAAATTCTGTGTACTTTAGCGTTCTGGAACATTGGCTGTCACTTTCGTGGTTTTGTAGGTCGAGGGACAAAATGATTTTGCACAAAGCATGGGCTCTGGAGACAGACAAATCAGGTCTTCATCACATGACCTTGGACAAAGTATTTGCTCTCTGTGAGACTCAGTTTCTTCATCATTTAATAACCGGGCACAGTGGCTCACACTTTTAATCGCAGCACTTTGGGAGGCTGAAGCGGGTGGATCACTTGAGGTCAGGAGTTTGAGACCAGCCTGGCCAACATGGAGAAACCCCATCTCTACTAAAAATACAAAAATTAGCCGGGTGTGGTGGTGCGCACCTGTAATCCCAGCAACTTGGGAGGCTGAGGCAGGAGAACCACTTGAACCCAGGAGACAGAGGTTTCAGTGAGCCGAGATTGCGCCACTGTACTCCAGCCTGGGCAACAGAGTGAAACTCAAAAAAAAAAAGGCTATAATAAATAGTCACTTCCTGTATGAAATGTAGACATTCATGGAAAACAGCTGGTGCCGCCTGTAAGCCTTCAGTATATGCCATCATCTTTCTCTCCTTCCTCTCCTCCTTCTGTCTCTGAACATTTCTGATCAGTGATTCTGTGCTAGGGGGCAGTGGTTTTGGGAGAACCAGGCAACAGCCATCTATTGGCAAAACCACTTTATTTATGAGGACATCGCTGGTGATAACACCCTTTCTTTAGAATTCCCTTTTTATTAAAGTGCCCCTGAGTTTGCTGTGAAAACTGTCCATGGAAGCAAACAAGCAAAATAGTCCCTGATACTGTTCGGTTCTGTGTCCCAACCCAAATCTCATCTCGAATTGTAATTCCCACATGTTGAGAGAGGGACCTGTAATCCCCATGTTTCAAGGGAGGAAGGTAATGTATCATGGGGGTGGTTTCCCCCATGCTGTTCTCGTGATAGTGAGTGAGTTCTCACAAGATCTGATGTCACTTCTCTCTCTCCTGCTGCCTTGTGAAGAAGGTGCCTGCTTCCCCTTGACCTTCTGCCGTGATTGTAAGTTTCCTGAGGCCTCCCAGTCATGTGGAACTGAGTCAATGAAACCTCTTTCCTTTATAAATTACCCAGTCTCGAGTATTTCTTTATAACAGTATAAAAATAAACTGATACAGCCACCAACAATTTCTACATCTTTCCACACTTGTTCTCATGTGGTCATCTTTTTTTTTTTTTTTTTTTTTTTTAGACAGGGTCTCGCTCTGTCACCCAGGCTGTAGTGCAATGGTGTGATCTCGGCTTACTGCAGCCTCTGCCTCCCAGGCTCAAGTGATCCTCCTACCTCAGCCTCTGAGTAGCTGGAACTACAGGCATGCACCACCACGCCTGGTTAATTTTTGCATATTTTTTTGTAGATACGGAGTTTCGCCATGTTGCCCAGGCTGGCCTCCAACTCCTGAGCTCAGGTGATCTGCCCGCCTTGACATTCCAAATTGCTGGGATTACAGGTGTGAGCCACCGTGCCTGGCCCATCTGATTATTTTTTTAAATATTAACATTTTTTTTCTTTTTTGGCGAGAGTCTCACTCCATTGCCCAGGCTGGAGTGTAGTGGCTTGATCTCAGCTCACTGCAACTTTTACCTCCTGGGCTTAAGCGATCTTCCCATCTTAGCCTCCTGAGTACCTGGGACTACAGGTGCACACCACCATGTCCAGCTAATTTTTCTATTTTTTGTAGAGGCAGGGTTTTGCCATGTTGCCCAGTGAGCCAGGATCATGCCATTGCACTCTAGCCTGGGTGACAGAGTGAGACTGTTGTCTCAAAATAAATAAATAAAAATATTTATTTGTCAAATAAAGGTTGCATATAGTCAAGGTTTACATTGTAACAATTTGATATATGTATACATTGTGTAATGATGACCACAACCAAATGAATGAACACATCCATCGCCACTCATGCTGTGCATTAGAGCCTCAGAACTTACTCAGCAACTTCTGTAACTGAAAGTTTGTACCCTTTGACCAACATTTCCCCATTGCCTATCCCCTCGCAACCACTGTTCTACTCTTTGCTTCCGTGAGTTCAACTTCTTTAGCTCCCATATGTAAGATCATACAGTCGTTGTCTGTGTCTGGCTTGTTTCACTTCACATAATGTCCTCCAAGTTGTTGCAAATGGCAAGCTCTCCTCTTTTATGGCTGAACTCTGTGTCTTTTAAAAAAAATTAGTATTCAGGCTGGGCCTGGTGGCTCACACCTGTAATCCCAGCACTTTGGGAGGCTGAGGTGGGTGGATCACTTGAGAGGTCAGGAGTTCGAGACCAGCCTGGCCAACATGGCAAAACCCCATCCCTACAAAAAAATACAAAAATTAGCCAGGCTTGGTGGTGGGCAAGTGTAATCCCAGGTACTCGGGGGGCTGGGGCGGGAGAATCGCTTGAACCTGGGAGGCAGAAGCTGCAGTGAGCGGAGATCACACCACTGCACTCCAGTCTGGGCAACACAGAGAGACTCTGTCTCAAAAAAAAAAATAGTATTCAGGGGAGATGAAGATTGATAATACTACTCAACGACATATATCTCACAGAACATCCAAATCTTTTATTTTTATTATTATTTTTAAATTTAAGAGACAGGGTCAGGCCAGGCGCAGTGGCTCACGTCTATAATCCCAGCACTTTGGGAGGCTGAGGCAGGTGGATCACCTGTGGTCAGGAGTTTGAGACCAGCCTGACAAACATGGAGAAACCCCGTCTCTACTAAAAAATACAAAATTAGCCGGGCGTGGTGGTGCCTGCCTGTAATCCCAGCTACTCAGGAGGCTGAGGCAGGAGAATCACTTGAACCTGGGAGGCAGAGGTTGCGGTGAGCCGAGATTGCGCCATTGCACTCCAGCCTGGGCAAGAAGAGTGAAACTCCGTCTCAAAACAAACAAACAAACAAAAAAAGAGACAGGGTCTCACTGTGTTGTCCACGCTGGAGTGCAGTGTGTATTCACAAGCACGATCCCACTACTGATCAGAGTGGGATTTTGGACTTGCTCCGATTCCGACCTGGCCGGTTCATCACCCCTCCTTAGGCAACCTGGTGGTCCTTGTCTCCCAGGAGGTCACCCTATTGATGCTAACTTAGTATGGACACCACAAATGTTTTTTTATTCCTGAATACTTGATTTATCTCATGTCTATCCAGTGGTCTGAAAGTGCCCTGGGTTTGACACTTTCCCTGAGAGGGGTGTTACTGCCTTTCATACACAGGTGAGGCAAAGTATGAGTGATGCCTCGCTGGGAATGGAAGAGTAGGAGTTAGTAGAAAAATACAAGCACCTGGACCGTGTCTGCCACAGAGAAAAACAATGCCCTTCCCCCAGTACACGTGGAAAGCACGCCGCCCAAACACACCTGTGCGATTCTCGGGGCGTGAGAGGCATGCGGGATCTCCTGCTGGATTGAATTCCTCATCCGAAGAAGCGGCTCATCCATGCTAATCAACAAAAGATGGAGGATTCTGGCTGAGCAGGAAGGAAATACTGAGTGACAGCCTAGGTGCGTTTTCCAGATTCTGCAGAATCTGGCTCGTATTGCTCATTATTGTCTGTATGGTTCTGGCCAATTCCTAAACTAGCGACGATGAAAGGCCTCTTTTCCCAAATAAATTGCGCCAGGAAATAGAAATCAGCCCACAACAAATGGTCTTGGGGAAGAGGCCTCCTAGGTCTGGTTGAAAGAGGCATCGTCTCTGCCTTATTTGAGGGTTGTCAAGTGGCAAGTTGCCATTTTTCTTTTCTCATGGTGTGTGTGTTTGTGTGTGTGTGTCTTTGTGTCTATGTGTGTGTCTTTGTGTGTGTGTCTGTTTTATGTGTATGTGTCTGTGTCTGTGTGTTTGTGTGTGTCTTTGTGTAGGTGTGTGTGTGTCTTTGTGTTTATATGTGTGTCTTTGTGTGTGTATATGTGTGTGTCTCTGTGTTTTATGTGTATGAGTCTGTGTGTATGTGTCTGTGTGTGGATGCGTGTGCTGATTTTTCTTCCCCAAGATGTCTTGTTTTCTCCCATGGATGGGTGGTTCTGACGGCCTTGCTGGCGGTGGCAACATCCTGGCTGCCCAGTGTCCCTTCTCTGTGACATGTTTTTGCACACATGTGTCGCTGGGCCTCTGCCCAAAGGATAAGAGTCTGCTTGTCTTGGTCACCCCCGTCACTGTTTCCTGGGCTGGGAGTCATGTTCGTCTTTCTGCTGGCGGGCTCTTATTCATGTGGACTGGTGAGATTTTTCTGGACCCCACACCCGGACAGCAGACCTTGGCTTCGTTCCAGAGAAAGCCTCCTCCTCCTTCCCCGGGCCACCGCCTTCCTAGCAACCTTCCAGTTTAGCTCCCATTCCTGCGGCAGCTTTTGCGCGCACCCCTGTCTCAGTGGGCCCTTTCCCTCCAGTGCACCTCTAAGCCTCACAACTTTTGTTTTCTCATTTTGGTTCCTCTGTTTGTGGCATAAAGTTGGGACTTGGGCAGACGCATGAAAGTTTTCCAGTGACCACAAAGTGATGCCTGCCTTCTCTGCTTGGTACTTCCTGTGCCCGCCCAAGAGACAATCAATAATAAATCAGTGAGATGTGCTTCAATAATTCTCTTGCTTGAAGTTCTGGAAGGCAGCTCTCGGGAAGGTAGGAGGAAACAGCAGCCCTTAGAATTTCTTCTGGCCCGTTGTCTTCAAACAGCTTGGTGTTGACTGGTGTCTATAAATAGTCAATGGGTTTGGGGGGATTGGAAGAGGAAGCTGAAGGGCAAGCTGGAGACTCTGGGTTTAGTGTGCTCCTAGTTACCCCGGTGCAGTGCAGGATTTGAAATCTCCCTGGGTATAGGGCTGCCAGAACAGGTGAGGTGTGGCAGCGGTGGAGACTGAGCTGGTGCAGACCAGGGCCCTGGAAAGAAGGCGAGCTCTGAGGTTTGCTGGCACACTCTGGCACGGAGAATGCCATGCTGCATGTCTGCATTCTTTTTGTCATTAAGAAAAAAATGCGGGCTGGGGGTGGTGGCCCAGGCCTGTAATCCCAGCACTTTGGGAGTGGAGGCAGGCAGATCATTTGAGCCCAGGAGTTCGAGACCAGCCTGGGCAACATAGCGAGACGTTGTCTCTACAAAAAATACAAAAGTTGGCTGGGCATGGTGGCTCACGCCTATAATCCCAGCACTTTGGGAGGCCGAGGTGAGCAGATTACCTGAGGTCAGGAGTTCAACGCAAGCCTGACCAACATGGTGAAACCCCATCTCTACTAAAAATACAAAAATCAGCCAGGCGTGGTGGCACACACCTGTAATCCCAGCTACTTGGGAGGCGGAGGCAGGAGAATTGTTTGAGCCCAGGAGACGGAGATTGCAGTGAGCCGAGATCATGCCACTGCACTCCAGCCTGGCTGACAGAATAAGACTCTATCTCAAAAAATAAAAATAAAATAAAATAAAAAAGTTAGTTGTGGTCTCCTGCTGGCCAGACTCGGTGGGTCTCGTTATCACATTGCTGTAAAGCACACCATCCATGACTTACTTGCTGATGTACTGGTTTACATGGCTAGAGTGAACAAGCCATTTCTCCCTGTCCTGTGAAAGGAGGAGGCTAGGTGGGGGTTGTGATAGGCAGACTTTAGGTGTCCAAATGGAACTGAAGCTCATCAGTGTGTGCAGTTCACAAGTGGAGCTCACTGTTGTGGGGGATGAGTGCACCTGGTATTTGATGTAGCATATGATACCTGTTATTTTTTCCAAGTGAATATTTCACACCATCCAGTCCAGTTGGTTCTTGGGATGAAATATCCCAAACATGGTGGCTGAAGATGCATGCATAGTGCATGGCGATGCTGTATAGTTCAGGCAAATGATGTGGGGACATGGGTTTACTAGTGTTCCGCATTAAGGCCGGGTGTGGTGGCTCACACCTGTAATCCCAGCACTTTGGGAGGACGAGGCAGGTGGATCACCTGAGGTCAGGAGTTCGAGATCAGCCTGGGCAACATGGCGAAATCCCGTCTCTACTGAAAATACAAAAATCCACTGACTGTAGTGGCAAGTGCCTGTAGTCCCAGCTACTTGGGACGCTGAGGCACAAGAATGGCTTGAACCTGGGAGGCAGAGGTTATAGTTAGCTGAGATTGAGTCATTGCACTCCAGCCTGGGCGACAGAGTAAGACTCTGTCTCAAAAAAAAAAAAAAAAAAAAACCGAGGCGGGCGGATCACGAGGTCAGGAGATTGAGACCACGGTGAAACCCCATCTCTACTAAAAATACAAAAAATTAGCCGGGCGTGGTGGCGGGCGCCTGTAGTCCCAGCTACTCGGAGAGGCTGAGGCAGGAGAATGGCGTGAACCCGAGAGGCGGAGCTTGCAGTGAGCCGAGATTGCGCCACTGCACTCCAGCCTGGGCGACAGAGCGAGACTCCGTCTCAAAAAAAAAAAAAAAAGTGTTCTGCATTAGGTAGGGCAGTGCTCCCTAAGGTCTGATTCAGAACACACAAAATCTGGTGAGGGCTGGGTGTGGTGGCTCAATCCTCTAATCCCAGCAATTTGGGAAGCGGAGGCAGGAGGATCCCTTGAGGCCAGGAGTTTGAGATCAGCCTGGCAACATAGGGAGACCCTGTTTCTCAAAAAAAAAAAAAAAAAAAAAAAGAAAAAAAAATTAGCTCCAGCCTGTGTGAGAGCTATCTCAAAAAAATAATAATAATAAAATAAGTCTGGTGAGGTCCTGGCACCTGGCAGCCCTAGATGGTTCTCTAACTCATCTTGTGTCACAGGTACCTGTATTCTGATGCAGGTGGTCACAGTCGTGGGGGGCTTGGTGAGAGTATGTTTTGAGGCAGTAGGTGTCATCGAGTTTTGTTTTTTAAAAACTTATTTTTGACAAAAATTATATATATTATGTACAGCACAATGTTCTGAAATACATATACGCTGAGGAATGGTTAAATCGGCTAATACATAGTCATCAGTTTTTGTGGTGAGAACACTTGAAATCTCTTGTAGTGATTTTTAGGGCTGCAGTGGTTGCTGTTGACTATGGACACTGTGCTCTTCAGCACAGCACTTGGGCTTATTCCTCCTGTCCTTTGCTTTGATTCCACGCTGTTTTAGGAGCTAGGTTTGCTATTGCAATGTGAATTCTGTGTTACCTATCTGCACGATGGACAAACGAAAAGTTCATTTCCTTCTATTTAAAATGTACTATTAGGCTGGGCACGGTGGCTCACGCCTGTAATCCCAGCACTTTGGGAGGCTGAGGTGGGCAGATCGCTTGAGGTCAGGAGTTTGAGACCAGCATAGCCAACATGGCAAAACCCCGTCTCGACTAAAAATACAAAAATTAGCTGGGTGTGGTGGCACGTGCTTGTAGTCTCACCTTCTTCAGAGGCTGAGGCAGGAGAATCTGGGAGGTGGAGGTTGCAGTGAGCTGAGAAGGTACCACTGTACTCCAGCTTGGGCAACAGAGCAAGATCCTGTCTCAAAAATGAATAAATAAATAAATTAATTAAATAAAATGTACTTTTATTGGGCTGGGTGTGGTGGCTCACGCCTGTAATCCTAGCACTTTGGGAGGCTGAGGCAGGAGGATTGCTTGAGCCTAGGAGTTCAAAACCAGCCTAGGCAACATAGTGAAACTCCATCTCTACCAAAAATACAAAAAATTAGCTGGGCATGGTGACATGCACCTGTGGTACCAGCTACTTGGGAGGCTGGGATAGCTGGGGTGGGAGGATCACTTGAGCCTAGGAGGCTGAGGCTACAGTGAGCCATGATCATGCCACTGCACTCCAGCCTGGGTGACAGAGTGAGACCCCATTTTATTTTATCAAAAAATAAAATAACAAACTGTACTATTATTGGCCAGACATGGTGGTTTATGCCTGTAATCTCAGTGCTTTGGGAGGATGAGGTGGGAGGATTGCTTGAGCTCAAGAATTGGAGGCTGCAGTGAACTACAATCATGCCACTGTACTCCAGTCTGGGTGACAGAGGGAGACTCCATCTCTACAAGAAAATACTATTATGATTAATACCTATCATTAATTGTTTATGCCAGGCTTTATACATACATGTGCTATATACAATCGTCCATTCATTCCTGAAACAGCCTCATCAATTAGGAGTCTTGTTTTTGCCCCCATTTTGCAGAAATGGAAACAGAGGCTTAGTTACATAGCTTGGCCATAGCATAAGCGGCAGAGCTGGGATCTGGACACAGTTCTGTCTGAATCCAAAGCCCATGCTCCTGACTACAAATGAGACTGCCTCTCCCTTCAAGTCTTTGGTTTGAATGATTTATTTTTTTCACATCCAGTATGGTCTCAAAACAATCATCTCCTTATACCTCTTCCTGCCGCTCCCTGAACACCTGCCTGGCTCCTCTTCTGCTTAGAATTAATGATGGTGGCTGGCTGGGATGATACCAGGGTGGCCTCCCATGGTGAGCTCGTGGGGGCTCCCCAGTTCAAACCAAATGGTGAGATCAAGCCCATTGGGGTATCATTTCCTCACCGGTCCAAAAGGAATTCTGTTGTTTCTGCTTGTCAAATGCTCTGTGCTTCTTTGCCCAGCCCGCATGAGTCACTGGGCTGTGTCAGCCCGAGAATGGATGTCCCGTGTCCAGCAGCCGCCAAGCTGCAAACACATGCCCTGCACACGGCAGAGATGAGGGCTGTGAGGGGACCCAGAGGAAAACCGGACCCCCACAGTGATGCCCAGGCCCAGAGACCCCAGAGAAGACGCCAGGGAAGAAACCATTTTTCAGTATCCAGAAGCCTTCTGCCCCAATTCAGCCCCCACCCTGGAAACGGGGCAGAACACATTTTGTGTGCAGTGAGCTGACAGGCCCCATAAAACATTTCCACTCTTCCCCACTCGGAACAGAGCCCATCTGTCCAACAGTGTCTGAAATAACACCGGATGGCCAGCAAAAGAGTATCCATTGTCACAGGCACATTGGTACCCCAGGTAGTCCACATGGGCCCCCGTAATTCAAGTCGAAACAGCCTCTTCACTGACAGGGAGGCAGGGAGTGAAAGTGGCAGTTGTGATTCCAACAACGGGGAGGGTTGTTTTGCTAAGAATTTCTGCCAGTGGCCATTGAGTACTGTTTGTGCACCTACGGGAGACCTTGAAATTTAGGCAGCTATCAAATTCCAAATTAAACACCTGTGTGCTGCCTGCTCGCTGGTGAGGCAGCTGGGTCACACTGATCTGTGTTTGGGAAAGACTGGAGTTGGATTGTATTTGCTGCTTTCCTCTAACTAGCTTTCCTAACAAGCTTTCCTAAGATCACAAATTAGATGCTGGGGTTTCAAGCTCACAGGCCGATGAAGCTGTTGTTGAAAACTCAGAAATAATCAGCTTTGAGCCTGTAGCCTTGGAATTTCCTAGAGCGGGCTATTATGATCTGGTCATGTGGGGACTTGTTATTTCTATACAGATTGGGACTTCTAGTTTGCATCTGGTCTTCTGCAATCTCTTTTTCAGGAGTAAGCACTAGCCAGAGTACAGCAAACATTTTCTCTTTTCTCTTAAATATGCATGTTAGCATCAGTGGGGGCAAGCATCAAGATGATCCCATCAGGATTTAAGTTTATGAATGATTTCTTATGGTGTGGGACCCTAGCTGAACATGGGCCATGAATTAGAATGCTCGTTTCATATCCCGAACTGGCCACTTCCTGGCTTTGGGACCTTGGGCAAATTACTGAGTTCCCAAACCTCGGGTTTTTCATCTGTAAAATGGGATGATGGTAACAATAAGAACTAATTTGTTGGATTGTTGTGAGAATTAAATGAGGTTCAGTACTGTGCCTAACCCATAATAAGCACTGAACACATGTCTAGGGCATTATCGGAGGATGAAAATGGAAATTGTTTTTGAGTGTCTCATAAGGTCTACCCCTGGGCTTTGGGGGCTGGAGTTGGAGCACGAGCACAGGCCACAGAGGCAGAAGCCCAGGCCACTACGAGGTCCATGGGGAAGGCTGAGGTTTCTACCCTCCAGAGATGGGCAACAACCCCAGCTGGGATGGCCAGAATCACGGGGCAGAGAGGCCCACTCCATGCTAGAGGCAGGCAGGGCACCTGGAGGGCTGTGGGTGGGTGGGTGGGGTGTCAGGCTCCAGATGATTGCTCTGGGAGGATGCATGGACAGTCAAATTGGGTTTAGGGCTGCAAAGATGGGGTATTGATGTTTAAAAAATTTTTTTTACAGTGATAAAATATTTGTAACAGGCCATGCATGGTGGTTTACACCTGTAACCCTAGCATTTTGAGAGACTGAGGTGGGAGGATCGCTTGAGTCGAGGAGTTTGAGATCAGCCTGGGCAACATAGTGAGACCTTATCTCTAAAATAAATTAAAAAAATTAGCCAAGCATGGTGGTGCATGCCTGTGGTCTCAGCTACTTGGGAGGCCGAGGTGGGAGGATCACTTGAGCCCAGGAGGTCAAGCCTGCAGTGAGCCACTCAAAAAAAAAAAAAAAAGAAAAAAAAGGCATAACATAAAAATCACCGGTTTAGGACAGGTGTGGTGGCTCATACCTGTAATCCCAGGACTTTGGGAGGCTGAAGTGGGTGACTCGCTTAGACTCTGGAAGTTTGAGACCAGCCTGAGCAACATAGTGAAACGACATCTCTATAAGAAATAGAAAAATTAGCCAGGCGTGACAGTGTTTACTTGTAGTCCTAGCTACTTTGGAGGCTGAGACAGGAGGATCACCTGAGCCTGGAAGTTGCTGCAGTGAGCTGAGATCATACCACTGCAGTTCAGCCTGGGTGACAAAGTGAGACTCTGTTTCAAAACAAACAAACCCCAAACAAAACCCAGTTTAACCATTTTTAAGAGTACAGTTCATTGCCATTGCGTACATTCACACTGTTGAGCAACCATCCTCACTATCTGTTTCCAGAAGTTTTTTTATGATCCCAAACTGAAGCTCTGTTCCCTTTAAACAACAACTCCCCATTCATTCCTCCTCCAGCTCCTGGCAACCACTATCTTACTTTCTGTCTCTGTGAATCTGCCTAGTATAGTTACCTCATATAACTCGAATCATACAGTCTCTGTCCTTTTGTGCCTGCCTTGCTTCCCATAGCATCATGTCTTCAAGGCTCATCTGTATTGTAGTGTGCATCAGAACTTCCTTCCTTTTTAAGGCTGTATAATATTCCATTGTATGTGTATACCACATTATTGTTTCTCCATCCATCAATAGGCACCTGGGTTGCTTCTACCTTTTGGCTACTGTGAATAATGTTGCTATGGACGTGGGTGTACAGATACCTGTTTGAGTCCCTGCTTTTGGTTATTTTGAGTATATTCTCAGAGGTAGAATTGCTAGATTATATGGTAATTCTATGTTTAATTTTTTGAGGAGCTACCATACTGTTCTCCACAGCAGCTGCAGCTTTTTTTTTTTTTTTTTTTTTTTGTAGAGACAGGGGTCTTGCTATGTTGCCCAGGCTGGTCTTAAACTCCTGGCTTCAAGTGATCCTCCCACCCTGGCCTCCTAAAGTGCTGGGATTACAGGCATGAGCCACTGTGTGCCTAGCTGCACCATTTTACATTCTGGCCAGTAGTACGTACACAAGGATTCCAATTTCTCCACATCCTTGCCAACACTTATTTTTCATTTTTCTGAAAATAGCCACCCGAATGGGTGCGAAGTGGTAACTTATTGAGGGAGGCTGGCTGTAAGGGCATCATTAGAGAGTCCATCTCTAAACAAAAGACGCCAGTCTGAATAATTGTCCCTCTGTTAAGGAACTCATACTTCGAGCGTGTAGGACCAAGTGGTCGCTCGCTAGATTCTTTGTCGGGCGGGCCCTATTTGGAGACAGGTGGTAACCTTGGCAGTGGGATTGCATGGGCACCAAAATGTCCATCTGGCCCCAAAGGTGGTCGTTCCCAGGTTGGCATGGTGCCTGACATCCCCAGCAGGAAGGTTACCTGTTAACATGGAAACAAGTTACCTGGGAGGAGAGACACGACACATGAATGTGAGCACAGTGGCTGCTGTCGCCTGGCACGGAGCCTGGGAAGGCGGTACAGGGCGTGCGTGTTTGGGAAAGGCGGGGAGATTGGAAGCTGCAGACCTTGCTCCAGCAGCAGAGGCCAGGCAGGCTGGGGTAGAAGGGAAGGCCTGAGACAGCCTGGGTATGGGTTGTTCAGGACCAACACCTGTGTTCCTGAAGCACCAGCTGCAACAGGGGGAAACGTCCCCCACTCCCTCTCCGATCCCCATGTGGCTTCCCCATACCTTTGCACGACTCCCACTCACTCCAGTGACATCTTCAGCGTTGCCTCCTCCCATCTGCCCACTTTCCACCCTCTCCCTAGCGTGCCCATGCTCTTCTTCACTCCTGGCTTCCTCCCTGATGTTGGGTATCTGTGGCCTGTATTTCCCACCACACACGTCTTTGTTAGAAAATCCAAAGGCTTGATTCATCCTTGTTGGAAATGGC
This sequence comes from Symphalangus syndactylus, assembly GCF_028878055.3. NCBI lineage: Eukaryota > Metazoa > Chordata > Mammalia > Primates > Hylobatidae > Symphalangus > Symphalangus syndactylus. Next base: position 20,405,748 of record NC_072437.2, read on the forward strand.
AAGTAGCTCCAGGCTAAATGTGCTAAATGGGATTTAGAGAACAAAACAAGGATTCTGGAGAACCCAAGCATCTGTTCATTCAACATTCTCTACAAGGACGACCAGGAGTGGCAGTGGATGGGGAGTGACCATGACATGACAGAGACACTCACTGCCACTCTTGAGGTGTTTGCTGTGTAGCCAGGGATTCAAATATAGAAGCCAATAAGTGTGGACAGTTTACAGGTTCTGTAAGCGAAGGCTGCACGGGGTCCAGTGGGAGCATAAAGCAGTGGCTGGGGAGGGTGGTCAGGGAAGGCTTCAAAGAGGAGGTGACACGCAGCTTACTCAACCCAGGAACAACATGACATCACTGGGGTTCGCGTCCTGCCAGAGTCTAGGAACCCACTATACCATTTAATACACAATTATTTCTCGACTTCATTTTCCTACACTGCATTTATGTTTGAAGAGGAAAATCTGCTAGTGAATGAACAGGCATCAGCAGGGGTCCCGCAGATCTCCGTTCTGCCGAGTCTCCTGCCATAGCTGTAGTTTTCCATGTGTCCCTGTGGCTTTTTCCTCATGGGATTTTTGGGGGATTTACTTGCAAACTGATGGTTATGAAGCTTGGAAAATCCAGTGTTGGAAAATGTTTTAGGTTAGTGTCAAGTAGGAAGCACTTCTTATTTACTTAGAGATTGCCGAACAGTCCAGGTGCAGTGGCTTATGCCTGTAACCCCAACACTTTGGGAGGCCGAGGTGGGTGGATCACCTGAACTCAGGAGTTCAAGACCAGCCTGGCCAACATGGTGAAACTCTGTCTCTACTGAAAATACAAAATTAGACAGGCATGGTGACAGGCGCCTGTAATCACAGCTCCTCAGGAGGCTGAGTCAGGAGAATCGCTTGAACCTGGGAGGTGGAGGTTGCAGTGAGCCGAGATTGCACCACCGCACTCCAGCCTGGGCAACAGAGGGAAACCCTCTCTCAAAAACAGACAAACAACAACAACAAAACTCATGAGTAAAAAGTAAAACTTTTAAACTCATAAGTAAACACAAAGGAGAAGGAAACTTAACACTATGCACAAACTTTTGCCATTAAAATTATAGGAAATGAAAACAAACATCACCAGCATCTCAATGCGAATGGTTTCCGTTGACAAAATAAGGAATATTGTTAACCGTTAGTATTATTAATACATAGTTTTTCAGGCCCTTGAAAAATTGGGGTCTGGATATCCAAATCAAGTGAAAACAGTATGATATTTATTATATATGACTTGAATAAGACATTGGTTTCGAGGTGTGGTTATAGAAGTGTTTATTTTCATCCCACAAATCTCTACTGTGTGTGTATATATATATAATTATATATAAACATTTTTTCCCCAAATGTTTTCCTCTCTCCCTTAAAAGTTGGTACATGCTTAAGGTTAGGAATAATAATAGTAAAATAATGCTGTTATAATGTCTGCAGACGGGAGCTCAGCCTTTCATCTTCTTTCAACTTGGCAAATATTTGAAAAACAAGATTGGGGGGAGGGGGAGGGATAGCATTTGGAGATATACCTAATGTTAAATGACGAGTTACTGGGTGCAGCACACCAACATGGCACATGTATACATATGTAACTAACCTGCACGTTGTGCACATGTACCCTAAAACTTAACGTATTATTTAAAAAAAAAATTAAAAAATAAAGGAAAAAAAAAAGAAAAACAAGATTAAGGCCGGGCGTGGTGGCTCACGCCTGTAATCCCAGCACTTTGGGAGGCCGAGGCGGGCGGATCACGAGGTCAGCAGATCAAGACAATCCTGGCTAACATGGTGAAACCCTGTCTCTACTAAAAAAATACAAAAAAAAAAAAAAAATTAGCCAGGCGTGGTGGCGGACGCCTGTAGTCCTAGCTACTTGGGAGGCTGAGGCAGGAGAATGTCATGAACCCAGGAGGCGGAGCTTGCAGTGAGCCGAGATGGCGCCACTGCACTCCAGCCTGGGCTACAGAGCAAGACTCTGCCTCAAAAAAACAAAACAACAACAAACAACAACAAAAATGATTAAAAAAAAATTGCAACTTGTAAATCCACACATTATTTTGTTGTTCTGAAAAGAAAATTTAACATTTTATATTTTTTAAATTTGGGGGATCCTATCATGTAGTTTTTTTGTAACTCAAGATATTGGCTTAAAAATAGGTTTCAACATGAGTGATTTTCAGGCATTTATTCAAATATTTCCTCCTACTTCAAAAATACATAAAAACGTGATCTGACTGCTTTCTTAAAGGATTTACTGAGATTATATCCTTTGAGTAAAGTGATCCTGAGCCCAGTCTGGTTGTCAGTTTCATTAGGAAGGAAGTCGCTCATCTTGGTCTAAATATTCTCCAATGCCCCTAACGCGGACAGCCATGCTTTCAAGGAGTGCCCAGATGGAAGACTTTTCTAACGACAGTTGGAAATATTCTAAGAAAAATTAATGCTATGTTAGAGTTAGTAGTGGTAGGTTTTAAGATAAAACGTCTTTGTGGGCTTTTAATTTTTCCTGGGTAGCAAAGTGAAATCTGCAGACCTTGGGGCTTTCTTCTCACCTTCTCAACCTCACATTTCTTATTTCACATGGCCTTCTGTCAGGTAACACTATACTTACACATTTAAGAACCATGCATTTAGGCTGGGCACGGTGGCTCACGCCTGCAATCCCAGCACTTTGGAAGGCTAAGGCGGGTGGATCACGAGGTCAGGAGTTCGAGACCAGCCTGGCCAACATGGTGAAATCCCATCTCTACTAAAAATACAAAAAATTTGCCTGGCGTGGTGGCGCACACCTGTAGTCCCATCTACTCAGGAGGCTGAGGCAGGAGAATCGCTTGAACCTGGTAGGCAGAGGTTGCAGTGAGCCGAGATTGCGCCACTGTACTCCAGCCTGGGCGACAGACAGAGCGAGACTCTGTCTCAAAAAAAAAAAAAAAAGAAACATGCACTTATAGTTCCTCATGGCTGTGCAGCAACCTCGTTCTCTTGGAAGTGAGATACTTTTGAAAGGAAGTATTGACTAGAAAGTGATGGGTCAGGGCTGTGTCTAGGATCAGGTTGTTCAGATAGGAAGGAAGGAAAAAAGCTTTGATGATATTTAGAAACCTGACTTTGACATTTTGGGCTATCAGCTTGGCTTACTGGAAAAATGAAGAAAGACAGTTTTCTTTTCTCACGAAATTTTGATGTGGGTTAGAAGAATACTGAAGAATTCAGTGATCAAGACTTTGATATGGACGGTTGAAGTGCAGGAGACAGTTGCCAACATTTTGTTGAAGTCATTCATATACAAATCTGAATCAAATTAATTCTAAATGAGTGACATGCTTTTTAGCTTGCCAGATTATAGAATTGCTGAGAGTAAAATGCCATAACCTGAGCATCTGGTGATCAGACTAACCCTGGGTGGCCTGTCTGGTTACGGAACATGAGGACTCTGTGTGTTTGGAGGTCAGGCAGGGTCTGGAAGGTGACAGTATTTTGGGGGTGCTCTATTAGCCAGGAATTCATGGGAATTTGCCTGCCCTGTTTGTCATATTTGGTTTTTGTTTGTTTGTTTGTTTTTAAGATGGAGTCTCGCTCTGTCGCCCAGGCTGGAGTGCAGTGGCACAATGTCGGCTCACTGCAACCTCCACCTCCCAGGTTCAAGCGATTCTCCTGCCTCAGCCTCCCGAGTAGCTGGGATTTCAGGCGCCACCACCATGCGTGGCTAATTTTTGTATTTTCAGTAGAGATGGAGTTTTGCCATGTTGGCCAGGCTGGTCTCGAACTCCTGACCTCAGGTGATCTGCCCACCTCTGCCTCCCAAAGTGCTGAGATTACAGGCTTTAGCCATGCCCAGCTGGTTTGTCATGTTTGTGTTTGAATTTAGCTCTATGTGGATTCTGTGTAAGATTTAAGTGTCTTAGTTGGAAAGAGCCTCTGCATGAACGTGCACTGCGGAATATTTGTAACAAAGCTGGGAGCCAAGTTGGGAACTGGCATAGAGATTCTTCTAGACACATGGGCAAAGGATAGCTATCACAGGAAACGGGCAGTTATGTGGGATTAGAGTGAGAGGGGTAATTCAGACGAGGAAATGAGCTGGTGTCTTGTACCACCATATGGCAGGTGAGACAGATCCCCAAGATGAGGGTAGCAGCGTTTCTAGGAAGGGGAGACCACCACACCCCTGCCCTTTCTTGGCAAAGTATACCAAGTACAGATTACACTAGAGGCAGCCAGGCTGATGCCAAGCTTCCCGCTGGATGATGAAGGCCGTGGAGATGAGGGAAGAGTCACAGAGAGCGAAGATGCCAGAGGGGTTAGAAGTGAGGAGTTTACTGTAGTGGGGCACACAGAGAAAATAATATTTGATGGTAACTGGGCGGCTCTTGGCAGGAGATGACCAGCTTGGAAGTCCCTGCCATTCCTGACCCAAGGGCTACAGGGATCAGCAGCTCAGGCACACACCTGTAACCCATCCCTGCACACTGGGAAGTTCCAGTCTAGTCAACGTCAGAAATACACAGTGAAAAGATGGGGTCATGGAGCCCTTTGAGAATCTGATGGAAGTTATGGGCCTTCTCCCCAGAAAGCCCACGAATGTGACACACACATACAATTGTGCTCACAATTTCAAGGGATTTATGAAAATGCTTATCTACTTCTTTATTTTATTTTTATTTTGAGACAGAGTCTCACTCTGTCACTCAGGCTGGAGTGCAGTGGTGTGATCTTGGCTCACTGCAACCTCCACCTCCCAGGTTCAAGTGATTCTCATGCCTCAGCCTCCCAAGTAGCTGGGATTACAGGTACACACCTGCAATGCCATCATGCCTGGCTAATTTTTATATTTTTAGTAGAGACGGAGTTTTACCATGTTGACCAGGCTGGTCTTGAACTCCTGGCCTTAAGTGATCTGCCCGCTTCGGCCTCCCAAAATGTTGGGATTACAGGTATGAGCCACCGTGCCTGGCCAAAATGCTCATCTACTTTTGGATCTTAGGATAAGAATCCTGGTTTGAGATTATTAAAGAAAGGGTGTTGATGAAGAAATGAAGGCCAATTCACATGAATAAATTCAGCAACTAGGATTAAAAAAGTCCATCTAAAGAAGGAGAGAATCACAGACTCTTAGGACATTCAAAGGCTCCATAAACCTCTGGCTTTGGAAGTGGTTCAAATGCTAGGGATACCAAGCAGAAAATATCCAGGTCAGGTAATTAGATCCAAACAATCGAGCACATTGCAATAGTTGAGCAGATCGCCTGGCTCCATGTTGGCTACTTCCTGATGCTAACTTGGTCAGGATAACAATTTGGTAAATAGTCAATGGCACAAGTTTTATTTCTGGATCTTTCCTTCCAAACAGTTTTCCTTGGGAGGGACCCTTCTCTAGTTTTCTCGGTATTCATGGCGGAATGGGGAGCGTGTGGTGAGGTGTGCTCTTGCACGGACTTCCAAGATTGACAGGGGCTGCCTGGGTACCTATTGTCTCAAGGACTCTGCCACCCAGTGCATAATCAGTCCTGAGCCACTCGTCTTCACTTGCCCATGTGCCCCCTGGAAGCACCTGTATTGCTGAAATGAGATGTATCAAAAACAACGAGACAGTCAGGGCTCAATGCCTTACCAACTATTTGTGAACCAAAATAAAAACCAGAGCTCAAAGGACTAAATGGTGAGCAAGGGATGGAGCGTCAGTACTACCTTAGAAAATATGTGATTTGTGTTGGTTTAATCTCAGGTCTGACATCACGTGAAAGTGCTTTCTTTGCAAAATACAGCCTGGGGGAAATTTTGCCAGTGTCTTGCTCTGGTGAGTTAATATGCATTTAAACAGTTTTACAACAGATTATTTACCAACGGGAACAGAATGCCTTGGCACGGGATGCCTTTGAGAGAGCTGTTCTATCGCACTGGCTAATTCCATATTTCAGAATAATTTCCACATACTCCTGGTGGATGTAGGTTCTCTCAAACTCTTCCCTCTACTGGTGAAATGGGAGAACTGGCAAGTAGGTGAGATTATGTTGCCCTCTGGTGTCTGCCAACCCAAAAGAAAGAACTAGAACTCAGGAAGGCAATGAGATGTAGAAGAAGGTAGAGGTGCTCCCCATCGAGAGAAAGATGAAGATGGAGAGGTTGGGGGATGAAGAGGGAGGAAGGGAATGAGCTTGGTGTCCTCTGCCCATTGGACCTTCTTCTCTTGGGTGAGTGACAGGATTCCAACTACTCTTCTTGTCTGAGGAGGAAAGTGACACCTCCAGGGCTATTTGCCTGATGAGTCTGGGGCCTCTGTGATTTGTGATGGAGAAGTAGGCTCATCAGGGGTTGGGACCTGGCCATTCTCTGCAGGGAACTGCTGGGGAAGGGAGCTGGGTGATGGCCACCCATAGTCCCATCCTTCACGTTTGGCTGAATAGGAGAATGTCCCTGGAACTGGTAGTGGGAGGGAAATAGCCCTTGTCCTCGGGGGAAACTCTTGGCAGTTATGATATTATTAAAAGTACAGGGATGGCGAAGGGGAATTCGTTGGTTATCCACTGCAGGGGTCTTCACACCTAGTAGCAGTGGCCATTTTAGACTGTGGCCCTTGGGAGCTTTCTCAAGAACATCCTGCCAGGAGGGCAGCCCCAGAGAGCGCGATGGAGAGAGGGAATTTCTTCCCCCACAGGGAACTGAGTCCAGCCCTCCGCCCTCAGAATTGCAGCTACTGCCTGAGGACCCACGTGTGTCTGGGATGGAGACCAGGATTTTCATTCTGTTTAGGGAGACCCACCAATAACCCCAAATGTACTTCTCATGGCCTAGCCTGGGGCACCCGGCTCCTCCCCTCTGGGCCCGTGTATGGGCCCTGCCATGTTTGCCAGGCACCCGGAGGAGCAGGGTGTGGTGAGCCCAGCCAGCCTGTTATTATATCTTGTATCATCTTCTGATGTGCCTATCCTGTCATTGACTTTTGATGCCCTACACAAGAGCAGGCATTACATCTTCTTGCCACAAACTATGGCAAGTCTGTGGAAAATTTTTTCTTACAGAAAGACCATTGGCTGGGCACGGTGGCTCACGCCTGTAATCCCAGCACTTTGGGACTCCAAGGCAGGCAGATCACCTGAGGTCAGGAGTTCGAGACCAGCCTGGCCAACATGGTGAAACCACATCTCTACTAAAAATACAAAAATTAGCTGGGCATGGTGGTGCATGCCTGTAATCCCAGCTACTTGGGAGGCTGTGGCGGGAGAATCGCTTGAACTCAGAAGGCAAACGTTGCAGGGAGCCAAGATTGCGCCATTGTACTCCAGCCTGGCCATCAAGAGAGAAACTCCGTCTCAAAAAAAAAAAGAAAAAAAGAAACAATTGATGACTATTCAAAGAAACTGATGGCAGCTAGGAATAAAAAGTGGGCAAATTTAGGCAGTGACACAGGGAGGCAGAGCGCTCCATCTTTGGTCAGGGTTAGTGGAGACCATTGGGCCATGGGAGGAAATCCTTTGGGTGCCTCAGCCCTGTGGGGCCGGGGAGGGGACCTGGTTACCTTGGTTTCCTGGAAGGAGGCTGCGGGGAGGCACAGGAGGGGAGTGAAGCTGGGAAAAGGAAGCACCTTCAGCAGCAATTTTCTTTTGTAGATTCTCTTGGGTTTTTCAAATTCTAGTTCAAAAGCCAGTAAAGATCTATGAGTGTTCGCATGTTTCTGTAGTCCCAGCTACTTGGGAGGCTGAGGAGGGAGGATCACTTAAGCCTAGGAGTTGGAGGCTGCTCTGATTGTGCCACTGCACTCCAGCCTGGGCAGCAGAGGGAGACCCTGCCTTAAAACAAGAACAACCACAAAAAAAAAACACACACACACACACACACAAAAACCCCAAAGCCAGTAAAGCTGGGATTTCTTTTCTTTCTTTTCTTTTCTTTTTTTTTTTTTTTTTTTTTTGACAGAGTCTCACTCTGTTGTCCAGGCTGGAGTGCAGTGGCGAGATCTCAGCTCACTGAAACCTCCACCTCCCAGGTTCAAGCGATTCTCCTGCCTCACCCTCCCAAGTAGGTGGGATTACAGGTGCCCACCATGCCCAGCTAACTTTTGTTTTTTTAGTAGAGGTGGGGTTTCACCATGTTGGCCAGGCTGGTCTCGAACTCCTTACCTCAAGTGATCTGCCTGCCTTGGCCTTGCAAAGTCTGCTGGAATTACAGGCGTGAGCCACTGTGCCCGGCCAAAACTGGGATTTCTGATGTAACCCCCAGGCGGACAGAACCCTTGAGTGCAAGGGGGATAATGGTCTAGCACTTAGCTCCCAGTAAATTCAAAGTATAGTTACTGAATGAATGAATGAATGGAATATTGCAATTGATTTTGTTATTGGTTTTTGACTAGAGGGTATGTATATGGATGGTAAGTAAGAAGAGAAAATGGGAAAACAGATTGTGTTTTAAAAAACTGTATGACCACGTAGGAAACATAGGTTCAGATTATAGTTGTGGAAACTGCAAGACTAGAAGATGTAAAAGAAGGTTAGAGTGAGGAAAGAAAGCCAGCAGAATAATTTTCAAAGATAGCTAATTCATGGATCTGCAAATTATTTTATTTAATCTTCATGCAACTGAAACAGAAGCAGGCATAATAATTTTGCAGGCAAGGCAGTACACAGGGGCTCGGGCCAGCACCTCCACCAGGCACTTGCTGATTCCCTCCTTGATATTTTCCCTGCAGGTGAGACCAGCTTAGGCTAGTGACTATGAATGTCCAGGGTTGACTTTTAGGGAAAACGTGCTGCAAAGGACATCCTGCACCCTCTGTGGGGGTGGGTGGGGGGAGTATGATTCCCCCCATTCGCCGAGGTGCCTGCCAGCTGGGCGATGCCTTTGAACTTCTGGGCTTTGAATGCCCATGCACCCGGCCACCTTGAGTCACCTTCCCCAGCACTTGCTCCCTCTGAGGAAGCGGCATCTACTCTAGCACGGGCTTTGCCTGTAACCTTTAGTGCTGTTTTCTAGAAAAGGATTTGGTGAAGTTCGTTGTATTCAGACTGGGTTGTTCTTTTAGAAATTGGTCTGTGCTGTCTTCATTTTATTTGCCAAAATATGAGCTACAAAGCTACAGACTGATCATTTTACTAAATCTTTCTCCTTCTCCCACTCCTGTCTGTCTTTGTAAGTCAAAGATATTTTGCATTACCCAAGCAACAAAATGATTTACAAAATGAGAGGCAGGGACAATCTATTCTAACGGTTAGATGGCAATAACAAATATTTACCCGAGCCTGGCTGATGCTGACTTTTGGAGAGCGTGTGCTTGTCAACTGAAAGCTGGGGAAATGAGCCACGGGAGGCCAGCCTCTGGTGTTCTGCTGGACAGCCTCTTGGGCCAAAAATAATCTTCTTTGTTTTTTTGTTTTATTTATTTATTTATTTATTTATTTATTTATTTATTTATTTTTTTTTTTTTTTGAGACAGAGTCTCGCTCTGTCGCCCGGGCTGGAGTGCAGTGGCGCAATCTCGGCTCACTGCAAGCTCCGCCTCCCGGGTTCACGCCATTCTCCTGCCTCAGCCTCCGAGTAGCTGGGACTACAGGCGCCCGCCACCGCGCCCGGCTAATTTTTTGTATTTTTTAGTAGAGACGGGGTTTCACCGTGGTCTCGATCTCCTGACCTCGTGATCCGCCCGCCTCGGCCTCCCAAAGTGCTGGGATTACAAGCATGAGCCACCGCGCCCGGCTGTTTTTTTGTTTTAGAGTCTGTATCTGTATTAGCTTGGACCCCTCTGTCAGTAATGCTGTGCAGAGTTCCCAGTTGACTTTCATAAGCCTGAGCCTCAGAGCTGGGCTTGGAGGTTGCTGGGAAGGGGTGAAGGTTTGGGGGGAGGGCAACTGAGTCCCTCTAAGGAGCTGCTGAGGGTGTCCTGGGCCTGGGGTCCTGGTGAATTTGAACTCCTGCTAGGCCTCATTTTTTCCTTTATCTCCTTTCCTCTCTCAAATAATAACGTCCTTGTGAAGAAAAAGTATTTATCTTATTTAATTTTTTAATAAAGACAGGGTTCTTACTCTGTTACCCAGGCTAGACTCAAACTCTTGGGCTCAAGCAATCTTCCTGCCTCAGCCTCCCAAGTAGCTGGAACTACAGGCGCATGCCACCTTGCCCGTCTACAAATATTTTTAAAATTAAAAACTGGGCTGTGCCTGGTGGCTCAAAGCCGCAATCCCAGCAATTTGGGAGGCCAAGGCAGGAGGAACACTTGAGTCCAGGAGTTCCAGACCAGCCTGAGCTATAGAGCAAGACCCCATCTCTGTAAAAATACAAAAAGTTAGCCAGGCATGGTGGCGTACTCCAGTCTGGGCGACAGAGTGAGACCCTGTATTTTTTTTTTTTTTTATTAAAAACCAGCAGACTTTGATATATGCTTCTTGAATTCTCCTGCTGGGTCTCCCACCTTGCAGGATCCTCCTGCAGCCCAGTGTTGGGGTGTAGGAGACATAAAGGCTGTTTGGCTGAGACTATAAACCTGCTTACTCTTTCTAATGGATCAGTAGCGGAGCTTTGCTCTGTAATATTTGTATGGAAAATGCAATGTTTGCACAATGAAGCCCACCAGATTTTCAAGTGGAGGGAGTGAAGCCAGTTTACAATCAATGATAACAGCTTTCCCTAGCTGCCATTACCCCAAATAGTATCTTATTTCAGCAAAATGGTGGCAACCACCAGCAGGAGGTCCAACAATGCAGATTTTAATCAGAAAGTTTAATTTGATATACAATTCACAGTTCATGCAGTGAGAAACATTTCTCACCGTGCACAAACTTTCAGGACTCAGCTCTGAGCAAAAGGAGTTTCAATTTATGTAACACCTTTCTCAGCAGACAATACCCCAAAGCACTTCCTGGTAAGAGATGGCTTGCATTGCTGGGAAGCCACCGCAGAAGCCTTTCTTAAAATTACCCAGGATATTTATTTGGAGCAATTAAAAGAAGCGGCTGCATTTCACACAAATCCGTTTTAATGTAGACATTAAATTGGCTGAGATTTCAATGCGGAGTCTCCCGGTCTCCAAGAATGCAGCTGCACCGTGCTCTTTTTGCACAGATTTGCTCCCTTGTAAGGCAAACTTTCCACCTGGGCTCATTTTGTTTTCCCAGTTGGCTTGTAAACTCTCAGAAGAGAACCCTATAATGGAAATGTTGACAGAGCCTTTTACACGTAGGGCGCTGGGCTGCAGTTGTTGAATGGCAGGCTGGGCCCAGGAAGAGTGGCTGGGTGTGGTGTTTGCCTCAGTGACTCTTGACCGACAGATAAGAGTCAATCCTACACCAGCTCACGTGGGGAGGAGAGGAGGCTCTTGCGGCTGTCCTGGGGACGACTGTCCCGGGGACGACCGTCCCCAGGATGACCAAGAGATGCCAGGGCTGTGCTTGAGCATTGTCTGGGTTTGAAGAGTGCAGGCCCAATTCCTCTGGAACAGGGAGCAAGAGGATGTGGTGGTGGGGGAGAGTAGGCATACACCTGGTGACAGCAGGCCAAGACAGAGTGAGAGGTCAGAGGGAGGCAGAGTCAGAGAGAGGAGGCAAGTTCTAGGGAAGAGGCATTATCAGAGGGAGGAGGCTGAATCAGAGGGAGAAACAGTCAGAGGAGAAAGAGTCAGAGGGGAGAAACAAGTTGTAGGGAGGAGGTGGAGTCAGAGAGAGGAGACAGAGCCAGAGGGAGGAGGCTGAATTGAAGGTCAGAGGGAGAGTCAGAGGTCAGAGGCAGAGTCAGAGGGAGGAGACTGAATTAGAGGTTGGAGGCAGAATCAGAGGGAGGAGGCTGAATTAGAGGTCAGAGACAGAGTCAGAGGGAGGAGGCAGAGTCAGAGGGAGGAGGCTGAATTAGAGGTCAGAGGCAGAGTCTGAGGGAGGAGGCCAAGTCAAAGCTTCTCAGGAACAACTTTCCAGTTGGAGAGGGGACAGGAACTTATTACTGAATTGTCCACACAGAGGGCCAGCTGGGAGGAGGTAATGAGAGTGGCTCCAGAATAGAGCATCTCAGGTAAATGGGCCCCGCATTAGGAGAGCTGGAGAAGGCCAGTGGAGAGACACTGTCCACCTCGTCTTGTCCCTACTCCATGCCAGAAGGCACCCTCTCCACTTATGAGGGGAAAATGCCTACTCCAATGCCCCCTCCCATCATTTCCTAAGGTTCCCTCCCTCCCAACCCCAGGTTCCCTCCCTCCTGCCCAAGGTTCCCTCCCTCCCGCCCAAGGTTCCCTCCCTTCCGCCCAAGGTTCCCTCCCTTCCCAGCCCCACCAGCTTTCACTGCTTCCCAACTCTCTGAGCCCCTATGATCTGGCTTTATCTATAGCCAATGCTGTGTGTGAGTCGGGGGCAACAGTGGCTTCACCAGGAGCATCCAGCCCTCTCTTGGCCATAGCTCCTGTTTATGCCGGGACCCCAGGGAGGAAGTCTTGAGGGCCTTGTTCCTGACTGGTAGGAAGCCGGGCCGGATTATTGATCATGGCTCTACCATTTCTGGAGAGCCCATCCCAGCTGGTCCCTGTGCAGACATTATTGCATTTAATCCTTGCAGCAATCCCCAGAGGGAGGTCTTATTTACCCAGGAGCAATGTGAGGCTCAGAGAGGTTAAGCAGCTTGCTTGGCTAAGGTCACAGAGTTAGATAGTGGCTGCAGGACTGTACCCAAAGCCTATGCTCTTTCTTCTGCAAACTGAAGAATCTGTAAGGAAAGGCCAGGTAGAACCTGCTCTATTGCTGTTCTCCCTACAGGTGGAACCTACTCTATTGCTGTTCTCTTGGGAGTGGGGCCCAGAAGGGCATTTGGGGAGCTGGGCATCAGTCATGGGAGATAGGCAGTTGCACCGTGGCTCCTGGCAGCAGGGAGCTTGGAAGGCAGCCCAGGGTGTCCAATGAAGAAAACAACCCTGAGGCTGAACATACAGATAAGGTTTAGTTCAGAGACACCAGCAGGTCCTGATTAGTAGTCACTACTTGGGACCCTGTTTGGAAAAAGATTCTGAGTCTGAATCTAGACACAGTTGGAAAGGATACTGAGCCTGAATCCAGATGCAGTTGGAAAGGACACTGAGCCTGAATCCAGATGCAGTTGGAAACAATACTGAGCCTGAATCTAGATGCAGTTTGAAAGGATACTGAGCCTGAATCTAGACATAGTTGGAAAGGATTCTGAGCCTGAATCTAGACATAGTTGGAAAGGATTCTGAGCCCGAATCTAGACATAGCTGGAAAGGATACTGAGCCTGAATCTAGATGCAGTTGGAAAGGATACTGAGCCTAAATCTAGATGCAGTTGGAAATGATACTGAGGTTAATTAGCAATGTCTTCCCTTGACCCAGAGGGGAGTAGCAGTTGTTTAGAATGTATTTACAATCCATGTATAGGTATTTTTCAGCTTTGACAGTTTTCTTCTTCTGACAAATACTCATTATTTTCCACAAACAGATAGCAATCTAACTGTTCCTTCTTGTATTAACCTGAGTCCACAGCATTGGAGTGGTGTTGGGTCATGAGTCCTATCACAGGAGAAAAATCAGTCATTTACAAAGGCAAAGCCAAACAGAGAGTTCTTGATGAGAGTTTAAAATTCAGAGGACACAGGAAATATTTATTTGTTTCATGTATTTTACATTTGTTACTAGTATGTGCTGGGCACTATCCTGTTTTACAAACATTCACTCACTAACAACCCTATGAGATGAGTACCAGTAATATTACCATTTTACAGAATGAGACAACTGAAGCCCAGAGAGGTGAAGTAACGTGTCCAAGGTAACACAGCTTTGTCTACTCGAGCAGTCTAATGACAGCGTCTTCGTGATTAAATGACACCGTGCAGCCTCTCTGCCATGTACTTATTTCTGTCTTGCTTTTCCATATGGTATTGTGCCTTCTTTGCTTCATGTTTGTTTTCCGGACTAGACTGAACTTTTGAAGGGTTTTCTGTTCCGCTATGTCTAGGTACCTGACATAAAGGAAGAGCTCGACATGACTACTGAATGTTAGGGCTATGATTTTAGGAATGAATCACACTGAATTTGAGTTGTTTTTTGTTTGTGTTGACTCACTAGCATGGGCTTGTGGAATGGGACTCTGAGTTATATTTTTCTATATCCTCAGCCTCTAACATAATATGAAGGAGAACACCTCCCATTTGTTTATTTATTCATTAACTCATTGATTCATTCATTCAATGAAAATGTATTGGGGCAGGCACCATGCTAGTTGCCAGGAACGAGCAAAGTAGACCAACTTTCTGCCTCTGTGGTTGAATCCAACCTCACAAGAGTATGATATAGAAAAGTGATGTTGATATTCTTTAAATTGGACACACTTGTCTGTCCTACAAACAATACTACTAGATTACTTTGCATTGCAACATATCAGTTCCCTCCCTACCACACGGTGTGGTGAAATAACATTGCAAACAGCTATTTTATTCCTATTTTACCTTACTAAGGGCATTGGTTGCCCATATTGGTCAGATCTAATATTCAAAGCTCAGGAAAAGCTTTTTGGTGCAGAGCTGATGGAAGAATGATCAGGCTCCCACACTGCGAGGCGGGGCTGCTTCATTCCTTTTGTTATATGAAAAGCTTCAAGCATTATTAAGTGATGACAGAGTACACTTGGCTTCTGGTCTTTCTTCGAAGGCTGGCCTGTAGCGTGCTGCTTGGAAGCAGGAACGATTCCACAAATGGTCAGGGAGCTACCCTCCTCCAAACCTCCCTTCACACCAGGTCCAGGTGTGTAAACAGAGCAGATGGGCCTCTGCCCAGGAGGAAGGGAGTTCTGAGAGCACAGAGCTGGAGCCAAGCATGACACCTTTCGGGATTTCTTTTTCTGCCATTTCTCTACACCAAGGCTGGACCTCAAACATTCTCTCTACTCCTTTGCAAGTTCTCTGTAGCTATTGAGGATGTCAATTGCATCAGATTCCTCCTTATACAGAAGGAAAAAGCTCTTTGCAAGAACCTGCAGGGAACAGGTGGCAGAGGGGGACTGGAGCTCAGGTTACTTTTTTGCCAATCCAAGTGCCGTCCACCAGTCAGCACAGCCTGACCGTCCTCCCCGGGATGAGAGGTACCCATGGGGCGCAGTCAGGAGGAGTCCCTCGCAAGCCCATGCCCAAAGTCTTGGCACCTGGATGTTTCAGATCATATGAAACCACCTGCTATGGCTCTCTATTCAGGGTCTTTTTAATTTTTTTTGAGATGGAGTCTTGCTATGCTGGCCAGGCTGGCCTCAAACTGATCCTCCCACCTCAGTTTCCCGAGTAGCTGGGACTACAAGCAAGCATTACCATGCCCAGCTTTATTTATTTATTTTTTAGAGATGGGGGGTCATGTTATGTTGCCAGGCTGGTTTTGAACTCTTGGCCTCAGGAAATCCTCCTGGTTCAGCCTCCTGAGTCTCTGGAATTACAGGTGTGACCCATCATGCCCAATTAAAAAAACTGATGTATAGTTAGTGAAAAATTTGGAAATACAAAAATGTAGGAAGAAGAAAAAATAAAAATCACCAGTAGTCTTATCACCCAAACACTACAATTGCTAACATTTTATTGTATTTTCTTCCAGTGTTGTGATTTCTTTTTAACATGGTTATAATCGCAAGTAATAATTATAGGAGCCAACACTTGTCCAGTGCCTACAGTGTGCCAGGCCACTGTGCTTTGTATAGATTAACTCATTTCAGGCTCAAAAGAGCCCTTAGGAGGTAGGTACTATTATTACCCCCATTTCACAGATAATAAGACTGAGGCACAGGGATGTTAGGATCTTGCTCAAGGTTACTTAGCTAAGAAGCCTAAGAAGCAGGAGAGCCAGGCAGTTCAGCTCCAGACTCGCATTCGCAGCTTGGTATGTTTCTGAACTTGACTTTATAGGAGAAGCATTTTCTTATCACCTTCGGAAGCACCAGTTTTACTGGCTGTCTAATATTCCATCAAGTAAATGTCTCGTGGTTGACTTAGCCATACCTCTATAATTTACATGATGCAACTGTGAATAAAGTAGTATCTGCCAGTGAGGCTTTTTTGATATTCTGGGTTACAGAATTTCTTTAGGATAAGTTCCCAGATCTAGACGCAAAGGGTCAAAGAAAACAAGAAGTCTGCAGATGCACGAAGCCAAGTATTTTCCAAGCCACCCGCTGTGGGCTGCCCATCCTTGGAGGGATTAATTCTTTCTTAATCCTCAAGAAAGGATTAATCCATTTGATAGGTAGAAAATGTTTTAATGTTTTAAAATGCTCTCCAGCCCAAATCTGAGTCATCTTGTAATAATAAGAACGAAGGCTGGGCATGGTGGCTCACACCTGTAATCCCAGCACTTTGGGAGGCTGAGGCGGGTGGATCACCTGAGGTCAGGAGTTCGAGACCAACCTGGCCAACATGGAGAAACCTCATTTCTACTAAAAATACAAAAATTAGCTGGGTGTGGTGCAAGGCGCCTGTAATCCCAGCTACTCAGGAGGCTGAGACAGGAGAATTGCTTGAACTCGGGAGGCGGAGGTTGTAGTGAGCTGAGATCACACCACTGGGTGACAGAGCAAGACTTTGTCTCAAAAAAAAAAAAAAAAAAAGAAAACGAAAACTCAAAAAAGCTCTGGAGGTCCTTCAGTTCCCATTCAAATTCTGATTTTCACTCACACTTATTTTCCTCACATCTGATTATTCTTATGTAAAACAACAATAAAATGAAATCTTAACAGACATTTTTCTGATTTGAAAACTTACAAATGTCCATTTTAGAAAATAGGGAAACTCCAAAATCCCCTGTAGTGACATTTACTTATTTTATAGTTTATTTTATTTCCCGATGATCACAGTGACAGGTGCTCACTGTAGTCCATTTGGAATGTACAGGAAAGTGTAAAAGGAACAAAGTGAAATAACCAAATGGAGGCAAACTTCTCAGCATTTTCCCTTTTGCCGTTAAACATGTTGAATCTGGCAGAGTGTCACGGCTCATGCCTGTAATCCCAGCACTTTGGGAGGCTGAGGTGGGTGGATCACTTGAGCCCAGGAGTTCAAGAACAGACTGGGCAACATGATGAGACCCCGTCTCTACAAAAAATACAAAAATGATCTGGGAGTGGTGGTGCAGGCCTGTAGTTCCTGCTACTTGGGATGGGGTCCCAGCTGAGGTGGGAGGATGGCTTGAGTCGGGGAGGTCAAGGCTGCAGTGAGCCGAGATTGTGCAGTTGTACTCCAGCCTGGGTGACAGACAGAGACCCTGTCTCAAAAACAACCACAGCAACAACAACAAAACATGTTTGATCTAAAAAAAAAAAAGCAAAAACAACACAACAAAAAACGCTTTTTTATGGCTGCATGAAAATTTCCATCTAAGATACTTTTAGATTTCTTCCCCCTTTTCTTTCTTTTTTTTTTTTTTTTTTTTTTTTGGTCTCACACGTGGAGCTCAGTTCTTGGCTGACTTGCAAGTTTGCTTTGAAGGATAATGAAGAATAATTGGAACAGAATGGGGGTGGGGGAGGGTGGACAGAATATGAAAGGGCTTCACTGCCCCCAGCTTTCACTTCTTAGAACAGGGCCAGAAGGGCCCTAGGGTGGCTTCAAGACACCCTTTTGGCCAGTCACTAACACAGTGATGTCATGTCACTCACCACAGGCACATAAGAGAAGCTCAGTAGGCCGGGCGCGGTGGCTCATGCTTGTAATCCCAGCACTTTGGGAGGCCGAGGCGGGCGGATCACGAGGTCAGGAGATCGAGACCACGGTGAAACCCCGTCTCTACTAAAAAATACAAAAAATTAGCCGGGCGCGGTGGCGGGCGCCTGTAGTCCCAGCTACTCGGAGGCTGAGGCAGGAGAATGGCGTGAACCCGGGAGGCGGAGCTTGCAGTGAGCCGAGATTGCGCCACTGCACTCCAGCCCGGGCGACAGAGCGAGACTCTGTCTCAAAAAAAAAAAAAAAAAAAAAAGAGAAGCTCAGTAAATATGTGCCGGAGGGCAGATCAATGGACGGACTTGACGCAGGTCGCCACGTATGAACTTTACCCTCTTGCTGTAACTCTACAGTAATGGTCACTGCAGCTCAGCATTCCCTTTATTAAAAAAAAAAAGAAAAACAGGTATGCATCTGTGATCCTAGGTCCTGGCCTTATTAAGATCCTAGAGGAGTGACCAACCAGAGGTCTTTTAGCCCAAGGCAAATAATTGTGATCAAAGCTTTCTGGATCTCTCCCGGGAGGTCCTTGGCTGGAGAGAACAGCCTAGGACCAGACCCTCCAGTGTGAAGCGCCCCCTTTCCCTCTGAGACCTGTGAGCAGGCCAGCCCTGTGGGGAAAGAGGGGAAGGAGGCAGATGTGGGGGAGCAGAAACGGTGGGGGAGGTGTACTGTTCTGGGGGAGGCAGGGCGGGACAAGCTGTCTTTGCAAAGATGGCTCAAAGCCCGCTGAGCTCCCAGTTGAGCTTCTTACAAGAGGGAGGCTGCCGTTTCAGGGCCTCTTTTGCTCTCTTGAGACCCCCAGGGAGGGCAGCTAAGCTCACCTCTGCCTTGGGGGGCTGTGGGACTCACTTGGCTGAGCCGTTATGTGACGTCTTTGCCTCCATTTTCATAAAAACTGTACAGTTTTGAGCTGACACTGGGAAAAATACTGATTTTTACTTATATGCTTTAAGTATATATAAGAAAAATAAGATTATGGAATATTAGTTATGAAGCACGACACTGCCATTGTGGAGGCCACACTTCTTTTAGGTGACATTTACAGGACAGCCATCCATACACGTGTGGCTGATTTTGAAAATTTAGCATGAGACATTTCAACATGATGGCTATTTCATCCTCTTCTGCAATCATTCAGGGATGTGAATGTGTATAAAATTAGAAATTAGGTCATGTGGGAGGAATCAATCAACTCTTACTTATCAAATCAATTCATGAGACCCAAACATAATTATGGAAACTGGTTTGAACTTTGCTTTATAAAGTTTAGCATAGCCAGGAGTTCCCAAATCATGTTACAATGTTGTCCTTTTGACTGCGAATGGAAAGGCCACATTTCACCTTTTGAGGTCCGGGAGTTCTGTCTGGCTGTTTCTCTTTTTAATCTGCAAAATGAGGGGTTAGACTAGAGTCTGATTTAATTAGTTTGGCGTGGGGCCCCGATATTAGTATTTACTAAAAACCCAATAAATAATTCTAATATCAGCCAAGATCCAGTCCATTGGCTTAGGTGACTTCTAAGTCCTTCTTTGGCAACAAAATGCTGTGCTTTCTATAATTAAAAAGGTGTTTGTTGTGTTTGTTTTTTTTTTTTTAAGAGAGGGGTCTCACTCTGTTATCCAGGCTGGAGTGCAGTGGCATGATCACAGCTCACTGCAGCCTTGAATTCCTGGGCTCAAGTGATCCTCCCGCGTCAGCCTCCTGAGTAGCTGGGACCACAGATGTGTGCTGCCATGCCAGCCTAATTTTTTTAAATTTAATTTTATTTTGTAGAGACGGGGTCTTGCTTTGTTGCTCAGGCTGTAATTTAAATTTTTAAACAAAAGTAAGGAAATCAGATTCATTTTGCAGATAATGCTACTTAAAAACATCTTCCTAAATTCAGATTTCATGGAAGTCCACAAATTAAACTTCCTTCATAAGGGACGCAAACTTCACAGAGTATTTTGGGCAGATATTATGAATTTAGAAAAGTTATGTTTGCTTCACATTTTTATATTCCTAAGTGAGTTTTAAGCAAGTTATCCAAAACAAATTTATTTTTCACCTTTAAGAGTCAAGGTGTCAAAGTTTTTGATTTCCAGGTAGAAATCATGGGAATCGAAAGGATCAAAAAGAAATGTTTACGGATAAAGAGAGATAAGAAATAGAGATACTGACTTTTTGCTGTTTGCTAAGGATGACAATTCCCTGTGTGCATGTGTCTGTGTGTGTGCATGCGTGAGTGTGTGTGTGTATGTGAGTGTGTGTCTGTGTGTGTGTGTGTGTGTGTCAGTGTGTTTGCAATGAGCCTCTGCTGGGATGGGGGAGGAGTAGCCAGTGCTGGGGGAGCACCTTAAAGGAACTTTAAAGACAGATGGTGGCAGACTGCGGCCATGGGGCCAGCAGGCTCCTGATTTCATGGCAATGTCTGCCTAGCAACCCTCCTTATTGAAGACCATGTCTCCAGAACTAGCCAGGTTTTAAAATGTAGTTCAACTTTGGAGATGGTTTTTATTTTCTTGTTATGGAATCGAGGCTCCCGCACTAAGAACTCAAATGATTGCATGCCTGTGTCTGCTCACGAAGACTGTCTGTGGCAAAGTGATGGTAAGGTTGAAACCCATCCATCGATAGGTCACAGGAAATAGAAAGATCCAAGTTCAGTATTTGGATTAGAAATACAAGTCAAAGACGGAACACTGCCATCAGAAATGTGCGATCCTAAAAGATATTTATTTGAAAGTTTTGAAAAAAGTAAAGCTCATGCCCTGGGGCTTCTGGGAGTATGTACAAAATACAATAATTAAATTAAGTCCAGCAGTTAAAGTTCCTCATAAAAAGAAAAAGCTGGAGTGCTTCCCAATGGGGAATGCTTGACTTAAAAGGAAGGTTTTACTCTGTGGCCTGAAGGTCAACAAACTGGGACTCTGTGGGAATGGATAACATTTCTTAAAGGGGTTCTTAGGTCTTCGTTTTGTTAAAAGAAAATAAAAGTAAAAAGGGACAAGTTTTGAAAATTCAAAAAATGAAGGTGCAGTCCTAAAATCATCACAATTTTTATAAACGCTACACTGGAGGCTATGAAAACATGTTCTCTTTTCTGAGCACTAATCTAACACATATGCCCTTTGAAAAGGAAGAGAAAAGGCCAGTGGCGCCTTCTGAACAAACCACTTTAAAATATGCTCATTTTCATAGGCAGTGCATGCAAATTCATAGCCCATTCATTGGCTATTTATTTTGAAAACATTTACCTTAAGTATTCTCATATATTTGACAATTTAAAATTCCTTATATGACACAAAGACTGATCATATTTTAAAAACGCTTTTATGAGGCAAAATTATGAAAATTATCATCTTGGGTCACATTCTCGTAACCTAAAATGGAATGTTTCTCATAATTTGAAAATATCTGTTTTTATACTAATCATTTGTTGTTACCTTTCTGGTAATATCTCCCCCAAAAGGAATAAGGTTAAGAATAGGATAGAAGTAACATTTGATGAGTTTATACTGTTATAAAAGGTATGCTTTATGAGTTTGTATGTACATGTAAACTTGATGTGAAGTTAAACTTTCTCATTTATAAGCATCACTCTAGGCTCTCAAATGAGTTTCAATCACCAATTTGCAGATCATCATCTTCCTTATGACTTACGTAGAAGCTGAATGTTG
The DNA here is from genome assembly GCF_028878055.3 of Symphalangus syndactylus. NCBI lineage: Eukaryota > Metazoa > Chordata > Mammalia > Primates > Hylobatidae > Symphalangus > Symphalangus syndactylus. The sequence goes on from NC_072437.2 coordinate 20,427,099, forward strand.
GCTTTGCATTAAGACAGCATGATCAAAGGCAGGATATTGGGAATAGCAGCTTTGACTTTGGGAGGCCGAGGTGGGTGGATCACTTGAGGTCAGGAGTTCGAGACCAGCCTGGCCAACATGATGAAACTAAACTCTACTAAAAATACAAAAATTAGCCAGGCATGGTGGCACGTGCTTGTAATCCGAGGTACTGTGGAGGCTGAGGCAGGAGAATCACTTAAACCTGGGAGGTGGAGGTTGCAGTGAGCTGAAATTGCGCCACTGGACTCCAGCCTGGGTGACAGAGCAAGGCTCCATCTCAAACAAACAAACAAACACAACACAACAAAACAAAAAAATCCAAAAAACAAAAAACAAAGGAATAGCAACTTTGGCCCAAAATTTAATTTACTAACTAATTAGCAGCCTCATTGACATTTCTACTTTGACTCCCAAAGTACAGTATTATCTGTCTGTGCACTCGGGGTCTCTCTGGTAAAATGGACACCGTAAATGTCCTGTGCCAAGCCCACAGTCGAGGAAAGATTGCGGAATGTCCTGCATGCAGCTCGTGGCCTAAGACATTCGATTTACCTCCAAAACACACACAGAATTAGAAAAACATAGTTTGCCCGTGTTGTTGTTTTCTTTCCTACATTTGTTGTTTTTGCTTTTGGAATTGTGAGGGGAGGAAGGAAGAGAAGGTAAAATTACAAGGCAGAAGGAAGAATCTAGCAGGACTAGATGGAAGGAGAGATGATGCAAAGAACGGTGCCCATGGGGGGTGGAGCTTGGGAGCGAGGCCCGCGGCCAAGAGGTGGTGTCGAGGGAGCCAGCTCAGCATGGCGCTGCAGCTTCTGTCCTTGGCGCTGGCATCCACGTCATGCCTGCACCGGGCCTTCTTCCCTTAGACAACCCAAGACATTTTCCAGCCATTCAGACCAGCCCCCAGCAGAAAGTCCTGCAACATGTGCAGGGGCATGTTGAGTTTGGGAGGCAGGCGCTCAGGGACCTACAGGGGCCGGGGGACATCAAGGTGCATTTCGAGGTGGCACTGGACTGGTGGCAGAGCTTCCCGGCTGTGTTTTTGATGACTGGTTGTTTGAATTGTGATGAATTCGAATATCTTTGCTGGGGTCAGGCACTGTCTCTGAGGGAAGCAGTTGCTGAAAAGGAGGCTTCGTTATTTTTCTCATTGTTTCAAAAAACACATTTGGAGCTTGCTCACCCTACAGAATTGATGAACTAGGGAACCTGATGTGGAAGCATGAATCTGAGGAGCTCGAGGAGGCAGGAAGCTGTGTGGTTTAGTGGAGAGAATTTGGAGAGTTTACTGGTAGTCTTGGTTTTGCCAGCATTGTGACCTTGAGCAAGTCCCCTAGCAGGGCCAATAGTTGCACAGCTCCAGGAGGTGCCCCTAGCATTGTATTTTTTTCTATGTGGATGGTGCCCCCTTCAGCCAGGAGTTGGTACTGCATAATCCTCCAGCCCTTAAGGGTCTACAAAATCAGGGGACTGGACAAAATGATCAGATAAGAGTTTACAGTCAGAACATCTCCAGCACTGAGAGAAACTTCCATAGGCCAGCAATGGAGCTAGGAGATTGTTAATAACAACGACAACTGGGCCGGGCGCGGTGGCTCACGCTTGTAATCCCAGCACTTTGGGAGGCCGAGGCGGGCGGATCACGAGGTCAGGAGATCGAGACCACGGTGAAACCCCGTCTCTACTAAAAATACAAAAAATTAGCCGGGCGTGGTGGCGGGCGCCTGTAGTCCCAGCTACTCGGAGAGGCTGAGGCAGGAGAATGGCGTGAACCCGGGAGGCAGAGCTTGCAGTGAGCCGAGATCGCGCCACTGCACTCCAGCCTGGGTGACAGAGCAAGACTCCGTCTCAAAAAAAAAAAAAATAACAACGACAACAACAAAAGAGCAACGCAGCTCCCCAAAATGCACGTGACTGTGGGAGTGTGCCGCCCTTTCTGGTATGTCCCAGAATTTGAACATGTTTTCCTGTGAGAGCATATACTTCATCTAGTAATGAAAGTAAATATGAAGGCCAGGCCAGGTGGCTCATGTCTGTAATCCCAGCACTTCGGGAGGCCAAGGCAGGTGGATCACCTGAGGTTAGGAGCTTGAGACCAGCCTGGCCAACATGGTGAAACCCCATCTCTACTAAAAATACAAAAATTAGCAGGGTGTTGTGGTGCGCCCCTGTAGTCCCAGCTACTTAAGAGGCTGAGGCAGGAGAATTGCTTGAACCCGGGAGGCAGAGGTTGCAGTGAGCCAGTATCTCGCCACTACACTCCAGCATGGGTGAAAGAGTGAGACCCTGTCTCAAAAATAAAGGAGAAAATGGGGTTCGCGGAGTAGAAATGCATATTCCAACCAGCTCTGCGCAGTGGGATTCCCAAACTCTACTGTGCGCAGGTTTGGCCCCTGGGTGGAAGTCATTTGATCTTTACTGAATGCCTACTACGTGCCAAGCATGATGCTAGGTGCTTTAAAAATACTGTATTTATTCATTAGTTTTTATTTCTCTTTATTTTACATTCATTCTTTTAAAAATTATTTTTAAAAATTATGGTAAAATATAAGGGACAAGATTTACAATTTTAACCACTGTGGCATTAAGTACATTCATATCGTTGTGCCACCATAGCCCTCCTCTTCTCCAGAACTTTTTTCATCTTGCAAAAATGAAACTCGGTACCCATTAAACAGTAACTCCCCATTGCCCCACCCCCAGCCCCTGGCAACCACCATATGCCAGGTGCTTTTGAATACAGTAGTTCATTTAATCCTCCGCCACAGGTTAGGAGCTCCAGAAGCAGATGCTCAGACAGACTTTAGGGTGCAAGATGCTAGGGAACAACGTCCAGGAAAGGAAGGAGAACTCAGGATTAGTGTGAAGGAGAGTTGAATGGCCGAGCAGACCCAGCAAAGTCTTGGCTAACCCCACTGGGAACTCTGGCATGTATATGCCCTGTCAAAGTGTCCCACCTCTGGCCAAAATGGTGGGGGGCCCTGGAAGGGTCTTGGGCAAGGCAGTGGGGTAGGGAGCTGTCTGCTGACTGCATCTCCCCAGCCCAGCAAGTGGGGATCCTGGAAGTGGCACATCTCTCTGACTACCACATCCTCATAGCAACTCTTGGAGTCAGGTGTTTTTATTTGGGTAGCTGAAGAGACTGATGTTCAGAGAGAATAAATGGCTGCTTCTCTGTCTGCACGTAACCTAACCCATTAGTGGTAAAGCCAGGAATCAGAACCGAAGTGGAGGAGGGAGAATCAGGTCCTGATTTTAATGAACACATTTTCCACAAGCTTGTGCTGGGGATGAGAGGCGAGAGCAGGAGACGGATCAGAGATGTGTGACAACGTCCGATATTCAAGGCATCCACACTATTTTTGGGGAAACACACATCTAAACAACCACCATAATGAAAATCCAATCCATGCAACAGAAGGACTAAGGGAAGAGCAGCAAGTTTTCTCTGGGGGAGCTGGCAGGACCTCGCAGGAGTGGCTTTCAAGCTGTGTCTTAAAGAATGCTTTGGTGTTTGTTGGGTGTCACAGAGAGGGAGGGTTACAGCTTGTGCAAAGGCTTCGGAAAAGATCAGTGTGGACAGTGGCCAGGGCCTCTTAAGAGAGCCATGCTGTCACTGATGTGGGTACACAGGGGCGGGGGCAGGCAGTGGCCGGAGCTCCCTTCTGCCAGCCTGGGAGAAGCTCCCGAGAGCCGCCGCACGAATTCCAGGCCCTGGAAATTAGATGGGGAAAAATGGATGTGCCCTTGTCCTCATTTGGGGGTTTGGGTTATTAGCCAGCACAGTTCTCCCAGAAAATCGAAGCCAGAAGTTCATGTTGGTTTTTACGTTCTTCCTTTCACAGGACTCAAAAGACCACCCCCCTGCCCCTTTTTAACATTAAGCCAGATGCCTAGAGTGTGGAGTCCTCGGAAGAAGCTCTCCACCACAAAGCTCCCTAAAATGGAATGTTCATTTTTCTCTTGATTCTATTAGTGTGTCTGATTATGAAGGAAATTTGATTCTGTGTTTAAAAACAAAACAGAACCCAGCCAAACCAGCTATTTGGTGTTATGTAAACCAAAGAAATCCAGTTTCTTGTCACTGAATCTCTCCCCTTTAGCCAGCTATTTTAACATCATCACATAGCAGCATTCGGCCTCTCTTGTTTTTTTGTAAGATGGAGTTTTCAGCGTATCAGCTCTTTTATTTATGTAATGAAAGGAATCTCTAAAGTTCCTTCCAGGCCTGGGGCTCCCCAGGGAACCTGTCCAGTTTTCTTTCTTTCTTTCTTTTTTTTTTCTGAGACGGCATTTCGCCCTTGTTGCCCAGGCTGGAGTGCAATGGCAGGATCTTGGGCAACCTCTGCCTCCCAGGTCAAGTGATTCTCCTGCCTCAGCCTCTCGAGTAGCTGGGATTACAAGCATGCGCCATCACACCCGGCTAGTTTTTTGTATTTTTAGTAGAGACGGGGTTTCACCATGTTGGCCAGGCTGGTCTTGAACTCCTGACCTTAAGTGATCTGCCCACCTCAGCCTCCCAAAGTGCTGGGATTACAGGCATAAGTCACTGCACCGGACCCAGTTTTCTATATGTTTACATGTTGCATGCAACAGTGAGAGATTTTCACCAACAGAGGAATCTCACACAGTTTTGGGATTCCTCCTCAGTCAATGGTAGACACAGGTGAGTTGAGAGGCTGTATTCTTACACCCATCCTGGTGACAGCCAGCTTTGTCCTGTGACTTAGGTGCGGGGAGCTTGACTCTGGAAGTCTGGCCCCCTTCTACACCTTCCAGAATGGGTTTGTTCTTGAACAAGAGCTTGTATGGGAGAAAAGCACCTTAACTTGGCCAAATTCAGCCCTAGGCCTGAGGACAGTTTTCCAGTTCTCTGCGTATGAGCAAAGGGGGAATGGGGCCAGGATGGAGTGTGTCTGTCTGCACGTTTGAAAGGCTGTGTACAAACAGAAGGCCTGGCCTCACTCCTCAGACCTCAGGCAGGCCTCTGACGGGTTGAGGACTGCAGCCTGGCATAGCTCCTGCCCACCAAAACCGGAGGGGAGAGGGAGATGAAAGGTGGAAAAAGTGGCTGGTTTCAAAGCATATGGCCTGTAGTTTTTCAAACGTTTTTAATTCCTAATTCGCACCTCTCTTGTTATCATCACACACTGTAGTAGCCAATGGCACTTCTTTTTGCTTTGACACTTGACATTATTTTAGGCCTCTGCTCCTCCTTTGGCTTCTACAAGGGCATTCTAATTTCAAAAGAAAAGTTCATCTGGAATAAGTCCTGTGACTGGCCCCTCTGACACCCAGTCGGGTTCAACAGGTGTCTGTTGAATGACTAAATGAATGAATGAAGCAAATCCCTTCAAAAAGTTCAGCGACATCCTTACTCTCAGCAAAATTTCCCCATTTCCTTCTTAAACTTGGGATTACCACTTAGAGTGGCCTCCAGGGATTCCCAAGGGAAATCGGCAAAGTTGACTTAACAGTTTTGCAAAAACTCATAACCAAAAAACTGCCATAAAGGGAATGTTCATTTTCCTCTTGATTCGAATACTGTGATTGAACAACGTGGGCGATTCGACTGGAGGATTGAAAAGCAGGAGACCGGCATCGTCCCTGCGTCCCTCGGGCTCGCGGCCAGGCGGGGTGAGGCCGGGGCTTCGGTCAAGGAGACCATGGCCAGGGAGCTGCACCAGGAGCCTGCGGGGCCCCTCGGGGCTAGTCGTTCTGCGTGGCTCGGGCGCGGATTCGGGGCTGCAGGGACCACAGGGCTGGCGGGACCCCAGGGCGGGCGCGAGGGCTCTGCGCAGGTGTCCGGCCTGCGCGCAGGGTGCGCGGGGGTACTGGGGCCTGGGAGACCCGAGAGAGACGTTATTGTTACAGTGTAACGAGTCTGATTAACATGCTCCTGACACTTTCTCTTAGTTTCTCGGGCTCCTAGCAACAGCGCACAAAGGCGCGGGATTGTCCCGGGCTCCGCGGGGACACGGGGCCGCCTTTGATCTGCCACCATTACAGCCGGGCTGCGCGACAGGCTCGCGGGCTCCGGGCGGCCCGCGGCGGGCGGGCGAGCGGGGCCCACAGTCCAGGCCTCCTGGGCCGCCACACTCCCCCCGGCCCGGCCCCGGCCCCGGCTCCGCGCGCACCCGGGGCGCAGGGGACGCGGCCTCGGGGCTCCGCAGGGCTCGGCGTCTGCGGCCACTGAGTGTCCCCCGCGCTCCTGCCCGCGGGGCCGCCCACCCCTGCCCGCGGTGCCGCCCACCCCTGCCCGCGGTGCCGCCCACCCCTGCCCGCGGTGCCCTTCCCGTCGGAAGAAGCAAAAGTCAAACCCAGCCGGTCACTTACAGTGGAAAAAAATTAAAATCACTTAAAAGGAAGGGCATGAATGACAAAGAAGTCCCAAATGATTCTGGCAAAACAAAAGGAACTCGCCCCGCAGGCTGCAGCGCGCTCGGCGGAAACGGGGTTCGAGTGGCCGCCGCCGCCCGGGCGCTAACGACGGCTTCGGCCCCTTCCCGCAAGTCGCTCTTTACGTCGTGGACAATTCTTATTGACTCGGAGGGCGATATGCTGCCAAATAACAACTGGACTTTAAACAAACGAACACCACCCCCTCCAAAACCAGCCCGCGCAGAGCTGCCGGGTCCCAAGCGCGGGCTCGCGGGCGCCAAGCGGGGTCTGGGAAAGTCACTGATCCTCCGTGGGGGGCCGCGCTCAGGTACCCCGCTCCGCCCGCGGGAAAGGCAGCGTGGAAAGAAAGGCGAAGGCTTTCACGCTGAAATGCTGGGGTCTGGTCATGCCTCCCCGCTCCCCGCGAAGATGAGCCGGGAAGCCTGGCAGGGGCTCCGCGGGTCACACCCGACCCTCGGCCGCGTCCACAAGCTCGGGGCCTGCGGGCCGTCTCAGAACCTGTTTTTGTACAATTCATTGCTTTTCTAGTACTAGAGGAAAGAAAGAAAACAGAAGATTCAGATTTCCAAGGTGAACCGAAATCATAAAAGCAGAAGGTCCTTCCAATTAAAACAAAACAAAAAAACCCGTATTCTTTTTTTCTCCTCGTGGCATTGTTAGAAAATTACAATGTCCCCAATGAAGAAAGTCAGTTTCCCGAACTCCCGCAAAACGACCGGGTGCAAAACTGTGAATGATAATATCTATTTTAGAGACGGGGAGAAAACGACATGGTTTGTTCTATCTGCCCAGCGAAATATGCCAGGGAAGGAGTTACTTTCAAATTCAAATCGGAGGCGGTGAAGTCTTCATCCCGCAGGACTGTTTTCCCAGCCGTCCCTGGAGGAGAGGAGGGGAGGGCGGCCGGGAGGACTAACACTGGGACATCAGACGGGAACGCTCCTGGATGCCGAGAAACTTCCTAACTTGTGCTCACAGACACTGCCCGACTCTGACTGGAGTTCCCTTCACCATTTCAATAAAACATGACTGTACTGATATAATCCTCTATACATTAAAATGAGGTTGTCACAGATTGTCATTAAGACCTCAGTAAAACAATGAAGACATTATTGGGCACCCCCTCCCCCCAGGCAAGGTATTAGGGGAATAAAGCAATCTACACCACACGGGTCCTATTGAGATTAATGAAAAAATTATGCAAAAAAAAATCTCAATTTCATTTTCCCGTGACGGGGCTTTGCATACATACAGTCAGTCTTGCCTTGCACCTGATGATTTATTAAACTAATCTACAGTGATCACCGCTGATGTTCTCAACTCAATCTTGTCCCGGCTCATTTTCTAAGTAATTGTTTCTCATTAGTTCTGATAATGTTTTAATAGTGTTACCCATAATTTAGACCCCAAGAATTAAAAACAGGGGGGTGATATGGCTAAGCGGCTTGTGATGAGCTACACAAAATATAAACAGGTATGGTTTCTAATTAATCAGATTAGCTGCAAGGTCCTGTTCCTGTCACCCACGCCTGGCTCAGGAGTCGGGCAGCTCTCACTTCCCCATGTCGGGGGTGCCCAGTGAGTCCAGTGGAGATCACGCGCACCCACCCTTGGCTGTTCTCCCACCTTTCCCAGGGTACCTGGGCCCACCCATGACACCACAAAGATGCGGGTGGGGAAAGAGGGGGAATACCCTTTGCCTTCCAGCATCTTCTTCCTGAAGTTTTGTTCTTCAAGGACTAAGGCACCATGGGTTTCTGATCAGGACTGAACTCTCTTCTGGGACCCTCGTCGTTTGGGTCTCTGTTCAGGGAATGGGACTTTGGTCCAGATTTGTGGCTCTCATAGGTCTTAGTCTCATGATCCTACCCTAATAGGGACCATGGGTTATGAGGAAGATAATAAACCGGACATTTGGGGAGACTGAAACAAGGTGGTTTTGTTTGAACAAAGCAGTTTGGGATGAGGGCAGGGGCGTGGCGAGCAGTCCGATGTGGTTGGGACCTAGGAACCCGTGGCCTGGGAGTGGCCAGCAGTGGGAGGCCTAGCCGGTCCGGCCTCCGCACCACCAAGGGACCTTGCAGAGGGGCCTGCTTTTCCCCAGGTCTGTAGGGCTCCTTGGCTGGGGACAGGAGGCTCTCAGTGAGGCCTTGAGGAGGCCCCTCTGTGTGGGGCTGGCTGGCTGGCTGGCTGCCTGTGGGGCCGGGGTGGAGACTAGAACGCAAGCCCTTCATCCCCTCAAGCCAAGGGCTTCTTTGGATTAGGCTGAAGGATGGGAAGGGTAGTTAGATTGGGGTGAGGGCTGCCCATAGGAAGGACAAGGTGGGGTTATTTTCTTCTTTTGCTTAGGGCCAGCTCTGCCTCCACTGCTTCTAACACCCTCAGCAGGTGTGTATGGCAGGGACAGAGTGAGACAGGCCTTCTTTTGCCTTCCCACTGCCAAGCCATCCTCCCATCCCTCTGTGTTCTGAGCAGAGGGGCAGACCGGGTGTGCGCAGCGTGGTCCTGGGTTACCTGGTGTGCACCTGACTCCAGGAGTCCCATCCTGGGTGGGTCCCAGCTGCAACAATGGGTGCTCCTCTGGGAACTGCTGCTGCTGCCCTGTCTGGGGTCTGGAAGCAGTGTGGCTAGAGGCTGTTCGGCTCGGAAGTTGGCGAGATGCCATCTTCCTCCTTCCGGCCTCTGAGTGAGGATGGGGCTAGCTCCCACCTTCCTTTCTGGCCACTCTGGGGCAGCACAGGGTAGCCAGGGTGGAGGGTGGCACTCCTCTATAAGGGACCCCATGGAGTGTGTGCCATCTCCATTTAGGAGCTATCTGTCTCCTGGATCCCGTGTTTGAGAAATGGGTTGGTGTCTTCACAGAATGAGGATCCCCAGAGCCATCTTGCCCGGTGCTGGCTCCCCTCATGCCTGTCTCTCTCTGCTGTGCACTAGGGTTGGTGGGGGTCGCCTGGTGGCAGTGGGACTCTGCGGCCATGCTTTCGTGTGATGATGCCTCTCCTGGTGTCTAACCTCAGCTCCATTCACCTCTCGGGCTTCCTGTGGGAACTGCGAGAAGTGGGGAAAAGGAGAGGCCTGGCTGGGGCTCACACTAGGGGCCGCGGAGGAAGTAATCCAAAAGGGCGTAGGAGGAGGTGAAAAATGAAAGTAAAAAACAACTGTTTTCTATTTACAAATTTAAATAAACAGAACAGCCTTCCCCGCGGTGTTTGTCTAAGAGTAGCAGCGTTGCTGCTGTGTAGGTCATGAAAAGGTTGGTGTAGAGTTTAAAACTTCCCATTCTGTTAATTTCTTAAGGAACAGTCGTCCAGAGTCTCGGCACAAAAGCTCATGATTTAATGAGGAACAGAAACAAAATCTCTGATTGTTGGTGTTTCAAACTTCATTGGCGTCCTCTGGCAAGCACAAGTTGATCCCTCTGCAGCTTCAATACCCTTTAGCCTTCAATATAAGAGTACATGCTGAATAGGGAACAATGGCTGGTTGTTATGTTTATTTACCCTTACTACAAGCTGGGTTAACCTCTTCAAAACAGCTTTACTAAGCCCGTTAACCACACCACCCATCTGACCTGCAGCCGCATCTCTAATGTGATGCAAATCTCGCAGGGGCCACATGCACCAGCCCGGTGCATTGTGTCTTCTGAGACGCTACAAGTTTATGACTGAGGGAGTCCTGTCCCGGCCATACATTTCCAGGGGGAAATGGCCTCAATGGCAAACAGTTAAACGAGAAAATAAAGGGGGAGAATGGATGGTCTTGTGTTTCTGCACATTTATTTTTTAATTGCCGGTAACGGTTGACCCACAGCATTCACCCAGGATGACAGCTTTCGTGTTCATCATCTAGCGGTTCAAGGAGGTGGATGTTTCGTTTTAGGGGTGGAGGTTAATAGTAACCAGTTTTGAAAGTTTATTTTTAGAAAGTGTCTTTTTAAGCCAATATAATACTTAGTATCCTTTTTTGATGCCATCTCTGTTGTTTTCTCAGATTACTAGTGAAATAGAGATGACCCCTTAATGTTGTTACTATGTTTTAAAGGCCTGGCTTTTCTTAAAATTATTTGTGGTGTCAGCTGTATAAATGAACAAGCAGGAAACATTTACTAACATGAGAAGGGTGGAGGGAATATGTCTATTTGGGAAAGATACGTTTCATTAAAGACCTACCTTCCCCTCACAGCCCATCTTTCCCCAGGATCTTACCTCCCTGTGAAATCATAAGCCCATATATGTAATACACTAAAAACAATAAAATTGTAAGCTTGGATCCAAAAGGAAAAACGTTCATTTTTTTAGGGGAACAACTGGCCAGTAAGACAACAACAACAAAATGGTGATTAACATGAACTGTAAATGGAGTCAGGTCCCAATCTGGCATCCTAACAAGTTGCTTTGAGTATTGTGGTTTGTCTTTAAGAAACCCACTGTATATGCCTCAGCCCACCTGATGAGAGCTTCATTTAACAGATCATTTTTCCTTGATGGAGGTGGCAAGCGTCACAGTGTTCTGGGCCTGCTTCAGTAATGGCATGTCGATCATACTCCCTTGGAAAGTAAAGGCTCCCTGGAAAACAGAGAACACGAACTTCTGAAAGAATACTCGAAATTATAGGTTTCCTTTCTGTGCACACTTGTGCAACAAGAACATTTTAGATTCCACCTGAATTATAGACTTTCCCACCCAACTTTTGAGAAAGCCAAAGTAAATTACAGAGGAAAGACTTCTTTTTTCCTCCTAAAGAGGGGAAAAAAATAAAAATCGTCAGCATTTTAATGGAGAGGAGAAACACATTGGACACAAGACAGCAAACTGTTCAGTTAACTCTTGAAATCAAGCAGAAAACAGCTGTGGAAGGAAAATATAAATACTTCCCTATATATTTTTGAAATATTATGTAGAACTTTAAAAGCAGGAATATATTCTGGCAACTGATTATTGTTTTAAAAAATTGTACCGTCAGGCTAATGGCAAAATCTTACCTCCTTGCTGTAACATAATTGAGAGGTAATATGATAAGGTGATGAGAAAATGCAAGGTAGGATTGTACTGAGTACAAAGAGATGAGTCTCTTGGTACACACTTACAGAAGACGATTAGAATTACCAGGGATGGCCGGGCGCGGGTGGCTCATGCCTGTAATCCCAGAACTTTGGGAGGCCGGGGCAGGTGGATCACCTGAGGTCGGGAGTTCAAGAGTAGCCTGGCCAATATGGCGAAACCCTGTCTCTACTAAAAATACAAAAATTAGCTGGGCGTGGTGGCACATGCCTGTGGTCCCAGCTACTCAGGAGGCTGAGGCAGAAGAATTGCTTGAACCCAGGAGGTGGAGGTTGCAGTGAGCCAAGGTCACACCACTGCACTCCAGCATGGGCGACAGAGCGGGACTCCATCTCAAAAAAGAAAGAAATACCAGGGACATGGGCTGTAACAAAGGAATCATAGATCTGTTGAATGTTAAGATGGGAAAGCATCTCTGAAATCTCTTGGAATAGTCCCGTTTTACAGACTCATTTTTTAAAAAACTTCTACCATACTTATATAGACTGTGTCAAGTAACCTAAGCCCTGTTTTAGATGAGGAAACTGCGGCTCAGAGTAGTAAAAGAAGGAAAAAAAAAGAAGTAATCTTCCAAGGTCATGTGACTAGGGAAAGCCAGAGCTGGGGCTGATGCTTGGGTCTCAGAGCTTCAAGCCTTCATCAGAGATCCCCACATTAAGACGACAAGGTAGCTTCTTTAAGTGCATCAGCAAAAGATAGATTAAATGGACAGAAAGCAGCATGCTCAGAACCCAAAGTTAATGTCTGGTTATTTGTGTTCTTTTCAACACTTCCTTTTGCTGCTTACAATGATAGCCCGTCATCCTAATCCACCCTGCTTTGACCTGTTGGCAAGGATGCTGGTGTGAGTGATGCTGGTGTGAGTGATGCTGATCCTTCGAGATCTGGAGGTGGTTGGGGCAATCCTAATGCACATTGATGATGGTCCATTTGCATCTATTGCAGCCCGTTTCTGGATTTCACAAGTACCACTTCCCAACAGTCAATGCTGATGTTACTCAGGGCTGCCGGGACAGGAGTGCTGGGCTCCCATGATGAGGGCTGAGAGGTAGTAACTTATGGTTATACATAGGATGGAGGTAAAGAAAAATGGGGGGAATCCTTAGCAATGACTTTTGGGATTTATCGTTCGATTGTGAGAGATTCTAAGCCTACTAGGATTAGAATTTTTACCAGCAGTGGTCAACCTTTTCAGCCTTAGAAATGATGACTCTTACTCATATGAACACCTGTGTGGCCTAAATTCCTGTATTGTAAGTCACTTCCCAGCCCTCTCGTTTTTACTGTTTATACCCCTAGATTGTCCTTTCCATAATTTCATTCAGCCTCTAACTAATTTTGGTCACCTCTGTGACCGGGAGGAATTTTCCTAATTTGGTTGGAAGTTCTGAGTAGGTCCTGTAGGTTGGCATTACATGGAAATCCGGGCCTGGGTCACATGCAGTTTTACAAGGCAATTGTCTAGTTTTCTTACTGGAGTAAATGATGAAGACCAAAGCCCTCTTGGTTATCCACCCACCAAGTGGATTATGGCCCTGTAAAACAGCACATGTCCTGCTAGGGTTTAAACAATAGGCTGGGGAGACGAAATTAGCATAGATGCACACGAAATCAAAATGGTGCACAGAGAATCCAAACGGTGGCTGTGAGTCTGTGCCATGTTCCCGAACCTGCTTTGGGTTCCATGTGCACATCAAAGATAAAAAACACTTCATGTAGTTTTTCAAGACTGGGAGATCATTTCTTCTATGGTAGCAGGTTTTGCTTGATTTTCTTTAATGAAGCTTAAGGTGCAAAACAAAATGTAGCATTTTTCTTGTTTCCTGCATCTCTGCAAATGGAGGATTGCAGTGTTATGAATGAGACTGCCTGGCGTGAATATCCCCAGGCTCTCACAGAGCCACCTATAATTTAGGTGGTATCTTTTTAACATATGGATCTATAAGTGAGATGAAAAATAGTCTATTGGTCAGGATTTGGAAAAATGCAGTTCATCAAAAAGCTACTTGGATTTTTTAGGAGAGTTTGAAATCTTCCTTAATGATTATATTTTATATTTATTATATATTTTTTGAGACTGAGTCTCGCTCTGTTGCTCAGGTTGGAGTGCAGTTGTGTGATCTCGGCTCACTGCAACCTCCGCCTCCCAGGTTCAAGCAATTCTCCTGCCTCAGCCTCCCAACTAGCTGGGACTACAGGTGCGTGCCACCACGTTTGGCTAATTTTTTTGTATTTTTATTAGAGACAGGGTTTCACCATGTTGTCCAGGCTGGTCTCGAACTCCTGGCCTCAGGTGATCTGCCCACCTCGGCCTCCCAAAGTGCTGGGATGACAGGTGTGAGCCACCACGCACGGCCTCATGGTTAAATTTTTTAACACCCATGCTACTGTAATAATAATAGCTGTAAGTTTTTGAGCAGTTCCTAGTCTGGGGCCTGTTGCCTGGCACTTTACATACATTATTTCATGTGATGCTCATAACAACACTTTGAAGTAGATACCATTATCCATCCCCAGTAAAACTTTTTCTTTCTAGTTGTGGCAAAAACATAAAACATAAAATTCACCATCTTAGATGTTTTTAAGTGTACAGTTCAGTAGTGTTAACTCTATGTACGTTGCGCTACAGATCTCCAGAGCTTTTCCTTCTTGCAAAACTGAAACTCTGCAGCCTGTGCACGGTGGCTCACGCCTGTAATCCCAGCACTTTGGAGGCCAAGGCGGATGGATCACCTGAGGTCAGGAGTTCGAGACCAGCCTGGCCAACATGGTGAAACCCTGTCTCTACTAAAAATACAAAAATTGGCTGGGCGTGGTGGTGGGTGCCTGTAATCCCAGCTACACGGAAGGCTGAGGCATGAGAATTGCTTGAACTCGGGAAGCAGAGGTTGCAGTGAGCTGAGATCATGCCACTGTACTCCAGCCTAGGTGACAGAGCAAGACTCCATCCTAAAAAAAAAAAACAAAACCCCAAATCCCTGAAACTCTGTATCTATTAGACAATTCTCCATTTCCATGTCCCCTGCCCCCAGCAACCACCATTCTACTTTTGACAAGTATCCCGAAAGTAGAATCCTTGGGTTTCACTCTGTCACCCAGGCTGGAGTGCAGTGGCATCATCACGGCTTACTGCAGCCTCGACCTCCCAGGCTCAGGCCATCCTCCTGCCTCAGCCTCCGGTGTGGCTGGGACTATAGGTGTGCACCACCATGCCCAGCTAATCTTTCACGTAGAGACGAGGTCTCCCTATGTTGCCCAAGCTGGTCTCAGACTCCTGGGCTCAAGTGATCCTCCTGCCTCGGCCTCCCAGAGTGCTGGGATTAGAAGGCATGAGCCACTGCCCAGCACCATTCTCCTTTCTGTCTCTGAGTTTGTACTTATCCTCTTTTAATAACTGAGGAAACTGAGGCAGAAGGAGCTTAAGAAACATGTGCAACTTAGCCCTGTAGTTAGTAAAGATATAATAGAATAGGGATAAAGCTGACTCTAATGCCAAGCCTGTGCTCTTAGGGGCCTGGTGATTGAAAAGGGTTCTCTGAGTGTGTTCTGTGACTCCCTGAATCAGAACAACGGGCAGGGGGGACTTGTTAAAATGCAGATTCCTGGGCCCAGTCCCATGTGATTTGTGCAGAAAACCTGGAGGTTGACTGAATCCTCTGGTGATTCTAATGCACATTCACGTTTGAGAACTTCCATGTTTTAGCTCCCCCAGGTAGAAATGGTTAGGCTGGCTTGGATATGCAGGTCTATAAAGTGAAGAGTCCTCTTGCAGCCTTCTGTAAATGATGCCTTTCTCTTGTAAGGCATCCCCAAGATGCCAAATGACAGAATTTCCTTAGGTTAGTCACCACTTATCCATTCATCCATCAAGTATGGACCGAGCAGCTCCCTTGTGCCAGGCCCTGGTGAGTCACTTGGGACAGTGAGAGGATGAGACTTGGCCCTGTCCTCTGGGAGCTTACTATTTGCTGGAGGGGAGAGGGAAGGAAGAAGCAGGTGCTACCTGATGCAACAAGAAT
Source organism: Symphalangus syndactylus (assembly GCF_028878055.3). NCBI lineage: Eukaryota > Metazoa > Chordata > Mammalia > Primates > Hylobatidae > Symphalangus > Symphalangus syndactylus. The sequence continues at coordinate 20,442,605 of NC_072437.2, forward strand.
TGGAGAAAAGGCCAGGGTGGTGAGCACAGGGACGATCTGAGGGCCTGCCACAGCTGCACTTCTTCCCAATCAGGGCCATCTTTGCGGGACTGCACTGCTCATACAGATACGACATTGGGTACCTAGAGCAATGCCAGGCATCTCTACGCATTGCCGTGGAAATCCAGATGCAATGAGCCTTTATTTGACAGTTACCTATGGTGTTATTTGTTGTAATAAATCACTGGTCAATTGCTTTGCACATCTTACTGTACATATGTCTATGATTTCAGACTCCTGGAGGTGAAGGCCAGTATCACCATGGCACACGTGTCTTCTGCGTAGGAAGGAAACAGTCACCATCGAACTGTAGTTTTTCTGACACCTCGGCCATTGCCCGTGGATCAGATAAGCACTGACATAATCTGACTTACAGTTTGATGGTGAAGGTGATGATGACAGCGTGATGACAACAGTGATCACATCTATGGGAAATTGTCATATATTTTGCATTTCTGGTACTTAGTACTTGACTTTTTTTTCTCCATAGTCCTAAAAGAGTAATTTTCTAGAAACCACAAATTGATGTAAGTCTTTCCCTATTCACTATGTTTCCAACTTAACTTCTGTGGACACTGAGGGGGTTCCTTCTGGCACATTCTGATGATGGTGTTGCTGTGGCTCCCTGAGAGGGAGTTCTCTGTGAGAATTAACGCTAATATTTGAATACAGCTGCTAGAGTCCCTCTTTTTTGGGGTATCACCCTTATATGGTGCTAAGTCTTTCTGCTCAATGAATGAATGACTGGCCTCACAGCAGTTCCCAGGGAATTCCTAAACTTCCAGCCAGTGTTGGCCATGATCAAATTTCTCCTCGAGATCCTGGCTGTGCCTTCTACTTGCTAAATCTCTCAGCCCAGCTGTGGCCTCCTGGGATACGGCTCTTCCTTACCTATGAAGTCGACAGTGCCCTGAAACTCCTCAAAAAAGGCGGAAGATGATGCTCCCAGAGACACTCTCAAGGGCACTGTTTCATTTTTCTTTCCTATTTTGCAACTTCTCCCACTTGGGAGAGTCCTTAGAAAGCCCTCATGTGCCCTTGGTTCCCTCTCAGTTTTGTTGTGACATTTATTTTAAGGATGTCCGTTTGGATGCCAGGCACCCACAGCTCAGTGAGGCTTCCCAGCTCCACAGCTGGCTCCTGGAGCTCTCAGGGACATGGTGCCAGGATGTTTATAGGGGGTGGCACTTCTCTAGTTGGGAGCGTGCTGTTATCTTTCTAAAACAGATCTGATGGAATCATCCACTTGCTTTAACCCTGCCATGGTTTTCTTTGGACTTGCAGAATTAAGTGCAATATCTTCAGTGGAGACCCAAGCCTGCCCATGATGGGACCCTGCCCCCCTCAGCCTCGTCTCCTGCCAGTCCCTTGAGGCCTGTCCCCCAACACACACTGCCCTGCAGCTCTGCCACATGCCCTCTTCTCTCTCTGAAGGCTCTTTCCCTGTCTGGCAAACTCCTGATGCTTCCAGATGTCAAGGTGTCACCTCTGTGAAGTGTTTTGAGGCCTCCTTGGTAGAGCAAATCCCTCTCCACCTTTTCCCTGTACAGCTCCTGGTATAGCCTGTGTTCCCATCTAGTGAGATTGTTTACACTGCTGTCTTTCACAATGCTGTGAGGCCCGTGGGGAGGCGCCAGGCCTCATGTGCCTCTGACTCCCAGGACCCGGCACCCAGCACCCAGTACCTGCCAGGTATACGGGAGATGCTCTGTGACCACTGACCTGGTGATGATGGAAAAGGCTGAATGCAAAGCCAAGAGCAACAATACTGACCTGCCTGAATAGAGGGACACACGTTCCACAGTTGGTGATTTGGGCCATTCTTTTTCTTTAATTTGGGACCTTAGGGAAGGGACTGTAGTTGTTTGGGCAAAGCTTTGCTATCACACATACCTGCTGAGTCTTTAAGTCACCTGGAATATGCAGTGAGGCTTCATCCCAGCTGGTCTCAGATATATGGGGCTCTGCCTCCCACCTCATCAAGCTGTGCAGGATGCCCTAGCCCACACATGTGCCTATCAGCTCCCTGCACTGACACGGATGCAGAGCCTACTGCATACCTGGCGTGCTGCAGGCCCAGGGACTTACGACAGCAGGGAACAGGGCAGATGTAGTCCCTGACCTCACAGGGCTTCCAGTCTAATGGGGGGAAAGACATTAAATAGACAGTGATAGAAACGACTATTACTTATGAACTGGAAAGTTTGCTCAAAAAGCAAGGCACGGCCGGGCGCGGTGGCTCACGCTTGTAATCCCAGCACTTTGGGAGGCCGAGGCGGGTGGATCACGAGGTCAGGAGATCGAGACCACGGTGAAACCCTGTCTGTACTAAAAAATACAAAAAATTAGCCGGGCGTGGTGGCGGGCGCCTGTAGTCCCAGCTACTCAGAGGGGCTGAGGCAGGAGAATGGCGTGAACCCGGGAGGCGGAGCTTGCAGTGAGCTGAGATTGCGCCACTGCACTCCAGTCTGGGTGACACAGTGAGACTCCGTCTCAAAAAAAAAAAAAAAAAAAAAAAAAGGCAAGGCACAGGGGAGTTGAAAAGCAATTGATAGGGGACCTAACCTGATCAGGTGGGGCATCCTGTGGGACGTGATGTTTAAACTGACATGTGAAGGGTGAGGAGCAGCTACGCAGGGGAAACGGACAGGAGGAGGGAAGGAAGACAGACCAGGACACATGATGGTTCTCTCTGGAGTGCGAGCTGGGTGACTGAGGGGACAGTGATAGAAGACAGAATCACCTCAGGTCTCCACAAAGCTTTCCATCTCTGAGCTCACCCTTCTCCTCTCCTTTATCTGCACATGTCTCTCTGTGCCCCTGGTCTGGTAATACTCACTGGTCAGTTGGCCAACACTTGCTGAGCCTCTGGTAGGACACCATGGCTGACCTCAAAACTGGTAATGTTGGGGCCAGTGTGGTAGTGTAATCCCAGCACTCTTGGGCTGAATGGGGAAGATTGCTTGAGCCTGGTCAAGGCTGCAGTGAGCTGTGATCACACCACTGCACTCCAGCCTGGGTGACAGAGTGAGACCTTTTCACAAAAAAAATTTTCATGTTGGCTTGGGCTCAAGTTAACTCGTGCAAATGACTTAACAGTTAAAGGGCAAGTGAGTTTATGACGTTTGTGGTGCTTCAGGGCCAGGAGCTGCAGAGAGGAGCTACCACAATGGCGTTTGTTTGGCCAGAGAAGGGCTTCAAGGAACAGGTATTTAAAAGTCAGCTTTAGAAGGTCAGGGATGCCAGGAGAGCCAGGAGAGTCAGGAGAGGGGCGTGGGGACTGGAAGGGGACACAGAGAAGTGTGCATGGAGTTGGCTTTCTTTGTTCTGCAGGAGCCTTGTGTCTCTGGTCACCAGTGACATAACAGACACACAAAACTAAGGGGTGTGGTAGGAGACACTGGATCTTTTTGTGGCTCTGTCTATGGCTCAAAAGCTGTCTCCTAGAGCCTGAGGACATGCAGCCTACTCCAGCCTAAATTAAAGCAATCTGGAAGAGAGATGACATTTTAAAATATTGGTTCTGCTATTTTTTTTTTTTTTTTTTTTTTGAGACAGAGTCTAGCTCTGTTGCCCAGGCTGGAGTGCAATGGCGTGATCTCGGCTCACTGCAACCTCCGCCTCCCTGGTTCAAACGATTCTCCTGCCTCAGCCTCCTGAGTAGCTGGGATTTCAGGTGCCTGCCACCACACCCAGCTAATTTTTGTATTCTTAGTAGAGACAGGGTTTCACCATGTTGGTCAGGCTGGTCTTGATCTCCTGACCTCATGATCCACCCGCCTCGGCCTCCCAAAGTGCTGGGATTACAGGGGTGAGCCACCGCGCCTGGTCGGTTCTGTTATTTATTAGCTGCTTGACTTTTCTTATGACAAAGCACATAAAGACAGTCTCTATTAGACGAAGCTGGACTGAAACCCGGTGGGGTTCCTCTGTTCTTGCTACATGCACTGATGGGCCCATATTTGCTCCTTCCTGGACCCTAGGCAGAGGAAGTTGAACCACCTGTTTCCTTTCCTTCACTCTGGGTGTTTTTCCTCTGTCCAGAAGGTGGTCCGAGGATCCAGCGATTGGGAAGCTATGAGCTGGACTGGGCTGGCCTGGCCCAGCCCTACTTGTGAGTGGGACAGCATGGATGGATTGTCTAGCATGGCTTTCTGGGCGCCAGGGGAGGGTAGATCTGGGGGAAAAGGATGTCAGTTTCCTTGAGGAGGAAATAGGAAGATTGTCTTGGCAACAATAACCTCTACTCTAGTTAACTATACCCTCAGTAAGCCCTGGAATATTAGTTTCCAAACTGAAAACTGGAGGAAAAAAAGAAGTTTCATTTGATAGCACTTTATACTATTACAAAATATTCTTTTTTTTTTTTTTGAGACAGGGTCTCACTCCCGTCTCCCAGGCTCCCCGTCTCCTAGGCTGGAGTGCAGTGGCATGATCACAGCTCATTGCAGCCTTGACTTCCCGGACTCAGGTGGTCCTCCCACCTCAGCCTCCCCACTAGCTGACTAGCTGGGACTATAGGCATGCCCCACCAAGCCTTGCTAACTTTTTGTATTTTTAGTAGAGATGGGGTTTCACCCTGTTGTCCAGGTTGGTCTTGATCTCCTGACCTCAAGTGATTCGCCTGCTGAGGCCTCCCAAAGTGCTGGGATTATAGGTGTGAGCCACCGCGCCTGGCCCAAAATATTTTCAAAGACATTTTCTCACCTATAGTACAGAAGGTATGATTATTTAGTTTTACAGGTGCAAACAATGGGGTTCAGTACTAGTTAATCTTATAAAAGAACTTAAGAGGACAAGACTAGAATCTAAGGCTTTTCACCCCAAATCTCAAATTCTTCTTATTAATCATTGTAACTCAAAGTATGGCTGATAACTGGTATTTGGGATAATTATAGAGAAAGTTCTAATCCAGCAACATATTTATTTTGTATATACTATGTATTTTAAATTATATTTAATGTAATTTATAAAAATAGCATATTTAAACTATTTCAGAAATATTATTACTTAAGATGAGGCTAAAAATACATATAGATAATGTACAGAGAAGCAAATACGTGAAATTGCAATTTTAACAAGAGAATTTGGGAAAAGGTAAAATATAACATTTTTCATCCTGGGCTTCCATTTGAAAGTTCTTATAATTTATTAAAATACCAGACATGGGCCAGGCGCGGTGGCTCACGCTTGTAATCCCAGCACTTTGGGAGGCCGAGGCGGGTGGATCACGAGGTCAGGAGATCGAGACCACGGTGAAACCCTGTCTCTACTAAAAAATACAAAAAATTAGCCGGGCGTGGTGGCGGGCGCCTGTAGTCCCAGCTACTCGGAGAGGCTGAGGCAGGAGAATGGCGTGAACCCGGGAGGCGGAGCTTGCAGTGAGCCGAGATTGTGCCACTGCACTCCAGCCTGGGCGACAGAGCGAGACTCCGTCTCAAAAAAAATAATAATAATAAAAATAAAATAAAATACCAGACATACTAGAATTCAATAATACAATATATGAGTGGCATTTTAAGTCTTAAAAACACCTAAAGCATTTGTTAGGAGGATTGAAGGCGGTGATATTTGGTCCTTGTATAACATCTGAATATCAGTAACCTTTTGTTTTATGGATAAACATCTTTAAAAACTGTAATGAAGGCTGGGCACAGTGGCTCACGCTTGTAATCACTTTGGGAGGCCAAGACGGGAGGATTGCTTAAGCCCAGGAGTTCGAGACCAGCTTGGGTAATATAGTGAGACTGTCTTTTCAAAAAAAAAAAAAAAAAAATTAGCTGGGTGTGGTGACACGCACCTGTGGTCTCAGCTACAGGTGGAGGCTGAGGTGGAAGGATCACTTGAGCCTAGGAAGTCGAGGCTAAAGTGAGCCATGATCATGCCACTGCATTCCAGCAACAGAGTGAGACCCTGTCTCAATAATTAAATAAATACACAACTGTCAGGAAGATAGTAAAAGAATATGACTGAAGACTCAGAAAGTATAGAACGTGTTTTTCATCTTTTTAACACTTTAAATTGTAGTGATAATTTGATCGGTATTTTAATAATATTTTGAATTGAAATTCAGCAGCCATTCGTTCCTATTGCCAGATAATTTACGGATGCTAATGTATCTCTACATGAAATTTCTGAAAGTTCAACTGAAGTCATTCAACACGGACACCAATTCACATTGTGCTAATCTATGGTTACCTATCATGGAATTCAGACGGAAGACAGTCCATGGCCTTTGATGGGGAAGCCCTTTAAATAATTCATAAGAATGTAACAGTGGGAATATCGGGTTTGGGGTGGGATGGGGTGGTGTTCATTTTGCACCTGACTGGGAAGCACAGTGAAAAGTCAGACGGGAGCAGCATGCTGAGCAGCTGGGGAAGGCCCCGGAAGGCACAGGTTCAGAGAGGGTGCTGAGTTTGGGGGTCGTGCAGGAGGTTGGTTGGATTCTGCACCCTGGGCAGTTACTGGATTAATTTTCCAAGCTCTGAAAGGTGCAGAAGCCTGAAGAAGCTCCTCTTTATCCCTCCCGTCCCCTCCCCCATAGCTCTCTGGCTGTCACTCAGAGGGAAGGGCCATGAGGGGCACGGAAGGGAGGCCTCTTGTATTCCTGGGGCAGCTCCACCTGCCAGGTCAGTGATGGTCTGAGCAGGCACGAGGGATCATCTTCTCCACACAGAAACAGGGCACTCTCCAAGATGGGCACAGCCTGCGGTGGCTCTCAGTAGCCTGTGGCTGCAATGAAGGGGAACGAAGCTCCCTGGAGAGAAAGGATCTGGCTTTTCTGGGGGTTTCCCTTAGAAGCAGCTTCATGCAGAGGTTAGGGATGTGGACTTTGGGCTCCATTACACCTGACTTTGAATCCAGGAATGCCTTTTCCTAGCTGTGTGATCCACAATGAATAAAGCTACCTTTCCCAGTCTTAATTTCTTCATCTGGAAAATGGGGATAATATCACCCCTGTAGGGCTGTTGTGAGGATTACATAAAATAATATATGCAAGGGCCAGGTGCAGTGGCTCATGCCTGTAATCCCAACACTTTGGGAGGCCGAAGCAGGCAGATCACTTGAGGTCAGGAGTTCGAGACCAGCCTGGCCAACATGGTGAAACCCCGCCTCTATCAAAAATACAATTAGCCGGGCATAGTGGCATGCGCCTATAATCCCAGCTACTTGGGAGGCTGAAGCATGAGAATCGCTTGAACCTAGGAGGCAGAGGTTGCAGTGAGCCGAGATCCCACCGTCATACTTGAGCCTGGGCAACAGAGCAAGACTCCGCCTCAAAAAAAAAATTATATATATATATTTGTATATGCAATGGCCTGTCACCTAACAGGCTCTCACAGTAAATGGAAGCAGTTATGCTACCAGCACTGTCACTACTGTGGCCACACCACTGTCATGATGGCCACCACTACTGTTAGGAGTGTGATGATCTCTCCTCTGGTTATTATGACCACTGCCCACATGGTTACTGCTACCACCATTGCTACTGGTATTGCTACTGTTATTGCTGGCCAGAGATTATTTAATTCCACTTATCACAGAATGGCCCAGTGAGAAGCAGACTGTTTGAATTCTAAGTGGGTTTTATGATTTCAGAGTAGTTTTAAGACCTGCAAGAGCTTGAGAGACATGAGTGTTTTTGAAAATACAATGAATAGAAACAGGCTCATGCCTGAAGCTTCCTGTCCCCTCTAAACTCTTATAAATCATAGATTTAGTTGTCTCCTTAAGAAACTAGACTCAGGGATGCTATATATTTGGCAGAGCCTCAGGAGGAAAACAAATAAATTTAGAAAAATTTAAAAACTTAGAATATCAGCAGAGGACAGACGCTAATCAAATGCAGATGATCTGAAGTCCAGAGCTTGGCTTACACTGAGGAGGAGGTACTGAAACGCAGGACACAGTTCTTTCAGCAGATGATGGAACAGAGAAGGAAGAGGTGTAGCAAAGATGATGGCTAGACACATTTGTTCAAAAGGGAGGACATTTCTTGGAATGTGGAAATTGAGTGGATGTAAAATGAATGGACAGCGTTAACATTTTGCTTTTTACAAAGGAAGGATGAAATTATTTAGCTTTAGCTAAATAAATGGAAAGATGGGGCTAGAAAATAGAAAGATTTGTGTGTTGTTCTTGGTAAGACTAATTCAGGACTTTACCAAGAGTTCCAGGAAGTCAGGGGTGCAATGGGGAAGGAGAAGCAGTAGAAAGCTTGGAAGATGGATTTGGCAGGAGAACGGCAGGAAAGGTCGAGGCGGCTGAACAGCAGGGAGGAGAGCTGAGGTGCATGTGTGTGCCAGTTATCTGCATATGTGACCATCCCGAATCATCTACTTGCCCAGGTCTGGGTCTCCACGGACCAGAGCCATGCTTACTTTAAACAGTGATCGGAGAGACCAAGGTAGCCTTCTATTTTTAAAACTTTCCGGCCGGGCGCGGTGGCTCACGCTTGTAATCCCAGCACTTTGGGAGGCCGAGGCGGGCAGATCACGAGGTCGGCGGGCAGATCACGAGGTCAGGAGATCGAGACCACGGTGAAACCCCGTCTCTACTAAAAATCCCAAAAAAATTAGCCGGGCGTGGTGGCGGGCGCCTGTAGTCCCAGCTACTCGGAGAGGCTGAGGCAGGAGAATGGCGTGAACCCGGGAGGCGGAGCTTGCAGTGAGCGGAGATCGCGCCACTGCACTCCAGCCTGGGTGACAGAGCGAGACTCCGTCTCAAAAAAAAAAAAAAAAAAAAAAAAAAAAAAAAAAAAACTTTCCTCGGGGTCTAAACATGTAGATGGCAAGATTTCTCTTTAAAAATATTCAGGCAGAATAATCAGGCAAGAGTAGGCAAGTCTTTGTTTTCCATCTTTTCACAAGGAAATCTGGAAAAATAAAGCCAAGTATGCTATGTAGAAAGCTATGTATTGAGGTGAAGACAATTGGATTTATAAGCGTATCAAAATCTAAGGGAGTTAACACATTTGCCATCAAATTAGGTTTTGTGCTTAATTTTCTCAATTTTTAAAGTGGCTTTGTTGAGGTATGATTTGCATACCATAAAATTCACCCATTGTACGTGTATAATTCGTTGATTTTTTAGTAATTATGTAGAGTTCTGCTACTATCACCTCCATCTCAGATTTCTTTTCGAAACCAGAAATCTTGTTTAAAGATTTTTTAAAATTATTTTTAAAACCAAGACAAATGTGTAACAGGCCAAATGTTTAAATGTCTTTATTTAAAAATGTTTGACATCAAATTTAAGCTCCTATTGCCTATGAGAAAAGCAAACAATGAATGCCATTTATAGCATTTTGTAGCTAAGACCAATAACGCTAAAATTCCTCTATTTCATACATGGCAGGCTTATTCTTTCTTTGGAAAACAGATTTAATGAGTTAACATTAACTAGAAGAGACTGAAAGATTTACTAAAATACTGGTACATTTTTTCAAAGCACAATTGATGAATAACAACTGATGAAATAATTGATGGAAACATCTTTCAGTTTTTCTAGAAGGCAGCAGAAGTATGTCATATATACTGTTAAAAGTATATCTAATAAATTTTTTTTAGCATTGTCAGGAATTTGGAAACCAGTTAGCTAAATAGTGTTTACTAAATGTGTTTCGTGGACCTATTTCTGCCCAAGATGCTGCAGGGAGGCGCGTGCTATGGTAGAGAGAATTTTTTATTCCCTAGGGTAGTGGTAAGAAATTGCCTCACTCTTTTTTTGAGGCCCACTGACCTGAAGTGGAAAAAAAAAAGAATTATAGAAATGGTTGCTTTATATTTTTAATAAAATTCAATATAAAAAGAACTACAAAATTCTGGGCTGGGCGCGGTGGCTTACGCCTGTAATCCCAGCACTTTGGGAGGCGGAGGTGGGCAGATCACGAGGTCAGGGGTTTGAGACCAGCCTGACCAAAACGGTGAAACGCCATCTCTACTAAAAATACAAAAATTAGCCAGACATGTTGCGTGCCTGTAATCCTAGCTACTCAGGAGGCTGAGGCAGGAGAATCACTTGAACCCGGGAGGCGGAGATTGCAGGGAGCCGAGATCACGCCATTGCACTCCAGCCTGGTTGACAGAGCGAGAAACTGACTCAAAAAAAAAAAAAAAAAAAAAAAAAAATTACAAAATTCTTTAATGAATACAACCAAAAAATAAAGAATGCTCTGAAAGTCTCTATTGTAATTAGCTACAGGAGAGAAGGCAAAGGATGGCATGGGGTGTGGAGATGATGTAGTGAGAAAGAAAAAGGTGTAAAGAAAAAGGAAATGGAGAATTCAGGGCAAGGAAAACGAGGGTGGAACAGAAAGATACACACACAGACCCATCCATCCTTACAGGGAGAAATACAGGAAGAGGAAAGAGAGGGAAAGGTGTCCAAGGAACAAAATGATCCTCTCCTGGCCATCACTTGTATCTTGCTGTCATAGGCACTGAACGCCATGGGGTGTGTGTGGTCACAGGGTGTAACTGAGAGTGTGACTCTGGGGACCTGTCCTTTGATGTCCTTGAGATGACTTTGGAGTAGATATGGCCTCTCTGCCAAAGGCTCCCCAGGCTTGCTCTGGGAGTTTCCAATCTATGTTGGGAGACTGAACGACTGATAACTAATGATGTGAAGTGGGGTTTGCAGTGAACAGAGCCTAGAAGACTTCCTGGGGCAGGGCTGGGGGACGAGGGCAGGGTAGCACTGAACAGGGAGGCGTGTGGGGAACGGCAGGTGGAGACCCTGGTTTCTCTCTTTCCTCATTGGTTTCTGCTTATCCTAAAGAAAAGACATACATTGCAACTACCCAAATCCAGACTTTGATTGTGACTGAGTGCATTTAAGGCTCTATCTCGTTTTGGTCATGAGTGTGGGTATTCACTGTAATTCAACTGAAGCCACATTTATGATATTCCATATCTTTACTTACAAACTAAGCCTTGAATTCTGCTCACAGCCCTCTCTCCACCTTGGCCGTGAGTGACACTGGGCAGCTTCTGAAGCCTTGCTGGGTTTCCGTGCATTAAGTCATAAACTGAAGGCATCTGACTAAAAGATTTCTGAGATTTCATCCAGCTAAGATAATGACATATTTAAAATCAAAATTGGGCAAATAAAACCCTGAAAAATATAAACCTGGATAAAGAATATTTTGATTAAAATATCCTTAAGCGTATGTTATAAATTAAGGACAAAGCAAACAAACAATTTAAAACATTGTCCGATTTAATCTACATTAAAAACAAACACTCTTTTTTTTTTTGAGATGGAGTCTTGTTCTGTCACCCAGGCTGGACTGCAGTGGTGCAATCTTGGCTCACTGCAACCTTCGCCTCGGAGGTTCAAGTGATTCTCCTGCCTCAGCCTCTCAAGTAGCTGGGATTACAGGCACCTGCTACCACACCCAGCTGATCTTTTGTATTTTTGGTAGAGACGGGGTTTCACTATGTTGGCAAGGCTGGTCTCAAACTCCTGACCTTGTGATCTGCCCACCTCGGCCTTTCAAAGTGCTGGGATTACAGGCGTGAACCACTGCACCCAGCCTATTAAAAACACTCTTATCTTCTAATACCAAACCAGCCATTTGCCACTAAAAAAGAAAAAGTGAAATAGGATATGATATGATTTCAATACTTTGTAGCAATTCATTACTTTGCTTTAAATGTTTAAAATTTCACAATTTTGTGTTAATCCATCCAATCTTAAAGTCATCATTGGCAGACTCAGATTTTCTAAGAACTGGACTTTTAAAAGTCAAAATTATGGCTGATCTTTCTGAAAATGTTAAATGAACAGGGAAATAAAGGGAAAAGTGCAATTACTAAGAATCTCTAAAACAGAGTTATGTCCCTTTATCTTTCATTTTCACTACAAACCTCTCAGCTCTGATTTTCGTGTTCCTGCTCATAAGTCCAGAGGGAAGGCTGTGGGTGGTGGGCTGGATGGGTGTGAGAGGATACACTGTCGTCTAATAAATAGTGGAATCAACCCTTTCAGTTGACAAAGACAACAACCACATCTTTAGATGGTTTATTTGATCTGCGTGAAAGAGTGGCAGTGGGATTTCTGGCACTTGAATAAGCGGAAACAATATTTTTGGCTAGAGAAACTTCTCCTGAGTTCTCTCAGGGAGGCTTCTAGAAGGCCATCTGGACCAAGCAATATTTCTTTTGTAAAACCCTGCATTTGGAAACAGAAATGAAAGGTGTGTGAGCGGCAGTCAGACACCTATGAAAATGATGTGCTTTCAATATTTTGGGAGGAGGGATGTATTACTGTTTGTAAAGTTTCTAGATGAAGAGACTTACATAAGAAAAAAAACTCTTACTTTCTGTTTTCTTTCTTTATTAAGAGATAAGTTTCCAGTTTATATTCCAGCAGAAGATGTACTTTACTTACTAATGTGAACTCATCAGCTTGCACTGTTTTTCTCTCCTGAGTGAAATGAGAATGTTGGTTGTGTGATGCTTACAGTTGTTAGGCCAGGTAGTGATCTTGTTTCTGACATTTGTAATTGTTAATTGAACCTAGAATTTAAAGATGAACACTTCCCCTTCCTCAGTCTTTAGCCAACTTGTGAAGCTATAACGAAGGGGAAATATGGAAAAAGCTAAACAAAATCCTTCCAAAACCAAACAAAGCACGTACAGCCATGATATGAATCAAAGAGAATGTCTGGAAAACTGAAAATGAAGCAAAGCCATTATTTGTGGCCAGATACTGCAAAATATGAATATTCTAGCAAAGTATCTTTAAAAATTTGACACACATAATACATTGTGCTATTCCTTCACATTTTTCTGTTAGAGTCTCCATTTGGAAAGAAATAGTAAATTCTTATATTAAGATTTCCTGTAATTAGTGACTGTTTTAAAAAAGCAACTAACTGTGCCCTGTAGCTGTCATTTTTGCCTAAGAGTGATGAACATGGAAAGATAAAAACTTTAGCACTAAGTTCATAATATAGATTTGAGGAAATACACATTATCATACATACTTGAACGTTTATATGTTGTATAAACATGTATGCTATATGTATTTGTTTATATCAAATTATTTCTACTGATATCAATTAATATTAGATTATTATTTGCTTGAGATGTTTTCAAGTTCCAATTTTTATACTATATAAAATTCTTTAATGATAAAAAAGAACTATTGAAATCCTATTACTTTAATAAGCATATTCAGTTTTGAATGAAAAATTTTCAAATATTAATGGAATCACCATTATTACAAAAAAAGACATAAAAATGGAATTAACTTTTAAGAAAATCCTTTATAAATTTAAAGCAAATCACGTGGAAATGATTTATCCTGGCTAAAGCGTTTTACCAAATAATTTGAAACTAAAATAATTAATGGTATGCAGGTTATATCTCAAAATACATTTTTCTGGAAGGATGGAAGAAAGTCAGTTTGATTAATATTGTGGATGGAGACCTTACAGCTGATGTCGGCTAAATTAAAAACATTTTAGTTTCTGGGAATTAACACAGGAGCAGAGATTATTTGGAATGTTTAAACTTTTTCCAACAGATTTTAATAAGGTAAGATAACCTAGAGTCCCCACTGTCAGTCTCTAGCCCTAACTCTGATTACTGGACTACTGTGCCAAGCACAATTTTTTAGCCTGAAAATACCTTTCAGTTTCCTGAAACAAAGCAGCTACAAGAACCACCGCCTGCCAAACAGGGACAGATGATATGGGCTGATTGTTATTTGTTTTAATGTAAAGTGATTGTCAACCAATATTATACCAAGGACACCAAACTTAATTTCCTTAGAACTTTTAATTAAACACCCCCAAAATTCTGTGATACCAAAGTCTGAACCCCGATAATTTATCTGCTTATGGTCTAAGTAGTCCCATGAATTTTGCCATTTGGAGAGGACAGGAAGAAAAGGTAGAGCTTTTATGTTTGAATAATAGTAATGATTATTTCTATAGAAAACACAAATGGCTCAGCACTAACTGTGAACTTCAGCTACACCTTTCTGTTTGGGCAGGATAGAATTTAAGATGACAGCAGGAAGAAGTGGAGAAAAGCAAAGATACATAATTTTTCCTTCTTGGGTCATTTCTACTTAAAAGCATTACTTGAATGAAATTTTCATCAGAGGGAGGAAAAAGGTCTTTTGGAAATTTGTGACTGTCACACTAGGACACAAACCATCAGTTTCCTATCTTTGAGAGAGTCATCTGTGCTTCGGACAAAATATCTGAGGGTTCATGTGTTCATCAGTGATTCACATTTGACATAAAACAGACTAGATGTTTGTTGGAAGCAATACTTTATACAATTGTGCAACCTATTTACACAAAATCTTTACAAACAGAACCCACATTATTTAAACCCCAAGATCCCCTCAAGATCCAGAGTCACCTACCTGCAGATCCAATTTCTGTGGCCGGCCAGTTTATAGGCAAAGTGAAAGAAACACGCTAACTGGATAAAATAACCATATGTCCCTACTGGAAGCCCCATTACTTGAATCATTTCAACCTTGCTGGACAAAACACCAGGAGAATTTGCTGTAGGAAACAAACCTCCACAAATGGGGCAGGGAAGAAATTACCTAATAGTTAGTCTCCCCTCTGCTCTAATTTCTATGGTTCTGTGTTAAGAAAAGCCGTCCTGCCACACTGTTGTGAGAGCTTATGCCCCAACAAGAAGGCATTTCTAATTTAAAAAAAAAAAAAAAGTCCAGAATTGAACATTGAAGTTGCCATCATCAAAAGGTGTGGCAACTTTGGGAGCATTTTCCCAGGGAACAACGCTTTTCAAGATACAATGGAAAAGGGCCATTTTCCTCATTCAAAAACTTAAATGCTGAGCAAAGCAAGTGTTTCTGGTTTGACTTCTGTTTGTTGGCTACTGAAATTCAGGGAAAACTCTCCCACACCCCTATCTGCTTACAATGCCAACTGCCCTCCTTTGATGCTACCCAATGTGAAACCCAGCTGGGATGGGTCATAGACACAGTGCTGGCCCAGACTGGAACTCTGCTCTCTCGTTTCAATGGTCCACATGCTGCCTCAGTTTCCTATTTCACCAGGAGGTGTTTATGACATGCCTGTCCTCAGCTGGCACAAGGCTTGTAGCAGAGGTATAGAGCATTCAGTGTGGGTGTGTGTGGGCAGGTATGCGAGGAAAGGGGGTGGATGGGCGTGTGAATGAGAGTTCATGGCTCTTCGTTCTAGGTGAATAGATTTGTTCATGGGAATCTTGATTTGGGGTTAAGACACAAAAATGGACATTAAACACAAGGTCAACTTAAAATATTGTTTCTATGAAATGCATTACTTTTCTGATGGCCACTGTTGATGGGAAATGGAAGGATGCTATTTATCATGAAATTGGTATAAGTCCAAATTGGGTATTTCCAACATAATATATTCTGCCTTTGGATATTAAGTGTGAGTTTGTACAAAGATGAGCCTGCTGGTGTGTGAGTGTGCCCATGTGTGCATGGGTTGAACGTGGACATCCTTAGGGAATGACCCATTTAATATTGTTGCCCACTTTGGCAAGTCCTGGGATTTTCAAGTGTCCTTGCCGCCAGTGAAAGGTGCAAGGGACATGTCTCACGTGGATGTCACAGGTTCAGGTTCACCACTAAAAACCAGGTTTCCTTTTTTTTTTTTTTTTGCAGGGGGGAATGTTTAATATTCAGAACTGTAAAAAATTTTCAATATTCTTTCTCCTAAGTAATTTTGCATTATAGGTATCAAAACTTTACTCCTTCTGGAAGTCACAGGCTGAGTTTAGAGATTACCTCTAGGATAGATTTATAAATATAACTTTCCCTCCTATCCTCTTAAAAAGAGGCAAACGGTATTATTGCAAATAACCTTTAAGATAATTAACTGACAATGCTGCAACTAGCATAAAATCTTCCTTCAGGCGACACCTAATTTAAGTGTTACTGGCACAAAGTGGAGACAGATTGTGCATTACCACTGCAATATTTACATAGCAGAAACCCACAGAGCAGGAAACGCGAGGCTCAATGATGCACTAAATTAGGAACAACCGTACTCCAGTGTTAATTTGCTTTCCATTCCATCCAAATCTCAGGTCCAGAAATTGGTACAAACACATATACAACCTCCCACTCTTAAATGACAACCGGAGGAGATTTCTGTACTTTTTCCCCCCAAATTAAAATAACTTGAAATTTATTTCTTTCCTCCACAAGAACCATTTAGTCAAACTGTGTTTATTTCATTACAACTTGTTCTCACTTTGATCTAGGATTATTTTCATATGAATGCTGCATAGAAGTCTGTAGAGAAAAACTAAACAGACTTCTATTTTCTCTAAGGCTGCCAATATATTTTATGAAAAGAATAAAATGAGAGACTAGAGAGCCAGTTAGTGAAGTATTTAGGAACACGGGCAGGGCAAATCTACCTCAAGCAATTTTCTCACTGGTGAATGTTGTTCCCTCCCCAGATACAATGAGTTTTCTTAAACCATTCACACAACATATTTGCTTCGTTCTTCCCGACAATATTTTCAATACTACTTTCACCCAAGGCATTCACAAAACATTTACCTTTCCTAATTGTTGATGTTCTTTAAAGGCAGCAATCAGTTCTTCAGCCCACTTAATTTTTTCAGGGGAAGGAGAAAACTGCTCCTGGACCACGGCAATTTGGTTAGGGTGAATCACCTGCTTACCTACGAGAAGATTAATAACATCGGAACCACGAAACAACCAACAAATGTTCAAACAAAATGTTTCTACCGCATGAGGTTCCTGAAGGCCTCATAGACTGTATGTTAAATAACTAATTTAAAACTTTTTATTGAGAAAACAAAACAAAACAAAACCTGCAATCAGACAGGCTTTTCCAGAATACCACAGAAGCACAACTACAACAATGGAAGTAATTGTGTTTCCGACCCTATAGAAATGCCACCTTAGGGCAGATAATCTCTTATTTTTAGTTACAGGTGGGCAGACTAGGCAGCTTGTTGAATAACTGCTTTGGCTGGGACTTTAAAGGATAATGTCTGCAAATTAGAGGGATTATTTTGAGTTGAAGTAGAAAAAAATTAAATGAGAATTCTCTCAAATTTTATAAGGTGTCTTTTGCTTTCTTTGTAGAATTATACCCCTTTCCATGATTTCTCTTAGAAATGGTCTGCTGGTTTTCATAAAGCTTACAGATGCAGTCATTACAACTATGTTACTATCAAATACAGTTTTACAATAGTATATATATATTTTTAGATGAACATAGTTTGTGTCATTTCTAACCCCCAATAGAAAATTGGATTTGAATGAAAATATTTTATTCAGTATGGTAAAATAGAAGGCAGATTTGAACACTGCAGCCTCTAGATCACTCCATTTAAAAATTAAAAAATAGATACTTAAAGTTTCTCTGTCCAAAAATATACCCAGATTTTCCCTTTTGGCTTATAGAATCAAGACTGGGTATTTCCCTCTTTATAGTACCCTACATATCCCAGAAGAAATCTTATCTCTGTAGAAATACCTTCCAAAAAGATTGATGATTATTTTTATAGTTGAAAGATTTTAAATGAAAACATATAAAGATAAGAGCCACAGGATTTTGTGAAATAATGCAGTCGTTAAAAAAGCAATTTAACAATCAGGGAAGTGTGGAATCCAATCAGATCATTAATAAAATGCAACATAATTTAATGTTATAATAATGATGAGATTATATTGTTACGTGATAAAGTTATGAACATAATTGACTCTTTAAAGATGAATGCACACTTAATGATCATTTACTCTGCTAAATATATTTGTTGGTATATCAATTTGCTTTGCTTTTGAAATAGCTATTTTAACATTTAGACAGTACAAATTATATCCTTGATGTTTTATATCCTTGCTGTCAATTCCTATTACTTGTCATTATTCTATTAGAATGAAAAAAAGGAATGATGCTTGTAAAACATATTTTTAGTGTTTCATGTAAAAGAGTTTAAGTGGATAAATATAATAATATTGTTTCTTTCCAATGGCATAATTAAAACATCCTCACATTGCTATTTCATTCTTTTCTGTCAGCATATTAATAAAATGTTAAACACTTATATAAATAAAGATTCTTTAAATTACCTGAGGAATAATTTCTGGGAACGAATAACATGAGGGATGACAAGAGGGCTTTTTTCAGTAGTAGGTATTGAGATTATATTAATCTAATAGTTGTCAGGATATTGTTAATAAAGGATGTCAGTTCTGGTAGTCATTTCCTACTAATTGTTAGCCCTGAATTTCATAATTTATGTACATAATTTACACCAATGCATAAAAAGCCAGATTTCATGGGAACTTCTTGGTACATGCACTATAATTTGAGGAGCAAAACATAAACTACTTAAAATATTGTGAAATCACTGCTAGCTCTCCATCCTCCAGCACCTATATTTTGGCAATGAGGCTAATTTTAAGATACATGTTAGGTTTTAGAAATGTGTGAGCATTCATATGTGAAGTTCTCTTTTGTCACATCTTATATATTCCAACAACTGTATAGCAGACTTTAATGCCATGTGGGAACCAGGCAAATATTTTATACAGAAGAGTTGTTATTGACAAGTTACTGAGAGGGTGCAAAATTGGAAGACATTAAAATTTATGACCATGAAATCCTTTTTACAGTACCGCTTGATATATCGTGCTTTAAATCAATACCTGTCAAGTCTTTTAGGTAACTGTATGATGGTGTCATTTTTGTCTTCTACGATAGACTGCAAAAAAGAAGAAAACCTATAGTGCTTCATATTTATAATCTTTCTTTCTTCTCAGCATGTAGCACTGGAGTAACTGTAATGACTAAGTTAGCTGTTAGAGCTTTATTCCAAGATTTAGTTTTGGTTTCTTTTTTATAAAAAAATTCCTAAAGTTAATGGCCTTTTATACAGCCAATGCATTGATTTAAAATCAATCAACATGGACTGTGACTCTGGGAAACGACCGCAGAAAAGAAACTACAGCTAACTTTTAAAAACTACAACTCATTAAAAATATGTATCATTTTTAAAAGTAAAGGAAATCCTTATAGCACAGACTTACTTAGTCTTCCTTACCAGCGTTATGGATAACAAACACAATAGTTTCATTGGATTTTAAACCTTCCAACCACCTGCTTCAGATAAGGCATGTCTTCCTTCCTCTATCCCTCCCTCTCTCCTCCCCACTTTTCCTTTCCTGTTTTTTCTTTCCTTCTTTTTCTTCTCCTTGTGCAAGGCCCAAGGTATGGCAATCAAATGCCAAACAACTAGGACAAACAGATCCTGAGTGGTCTAAAATACTCATTAAAAAACATTTATTTTTAAAAACGACTACAAATAATCTCCTATTTTATTATCAGATTGATTACCTCTTATTGGTATGCAGAAATATAATTGGGGCAACAAAGACTTTCCCTCTAAAAATTGCAAACTGCCTACGAAGTGTGGTTCCCTAGTTATGGCCTCGTTCCCTTGAATATATAATGGGCACTGTGCCCTCTGTGCCTTCCCATTATCCTCGCTTCCCCCCTTTTTTTTTTAGCGATTTAATACTCCCCGTCGTGGAGAGACAATAGTGCCAGGTCCATAAGCTCCTCGTGCTGAGTTGGGCACAGTCTAGAAATTTAAACCTGATTTGAAATAGCCTGTCTTCTGAGATTGAATTAGGGGCCAAGTTAATTCAGTCCTGTATCTTGGAGACACTCTCCAGCTCCCGGAGAAGTTCTGGGGCAAACATTTACCCCAGAGGAGGCAGAGGAAACTCAGATTCTGCTGGGTGATGGTGGAGGGGCCAGTGTCAGTGCAGTGCTTTCTCTTTTTTATCGAATTAGTTCCCATTTCAGAGCAACATCTGGCTGCCTGGCAGCCAGTGCCATACATTGCAGGCCAATAACATCAGGGTCTATTAGATAAATTTCATGGAGTTTTTCTCCAACTTTTCCATTTGGGTCACATCCTAACCAGTCGTTGGAAAGAGGCAGGAACAAGCACAATCGCACGGATGTGGCAGAGGACTCCTTTCTTCCTCAGTCACTATGCAACGCAGGGAGAATTCGTTTATTAATAGTTCAGATAATTGAAGAATATTTCCCTATAAGGGATCACACTTATTTAAAAAATTGGGGGGATCATATTTATTTTAGCTCTTTGTGTAAAAAACACAAGAACAAACTCAGAGCTTTATTTAATTCGAATATAACACTAGAATAGCTTCTTAGGTCATTCAATTTTATTTTGGACTAAATCATCATCCATTAAGATATTTTTTACGTTTAAGCCTGCTTTATGAAACGTTTCTTTCGGTAACCGGTACCTAGATATATTTCAAAAACAGTTATAAGAGGAATATCAGGATGCTCATCTCTTTTCCTTATTATTCGGGTGCCTTTCTGATATTAATATTCTTAGAACTTTCAACAGAAGAACAGGTAAGAGTGAAGGAGTGCACTGTGTTCTTCCCATGGTCGTCAGTTTGTGTGTGTGCAACTGCATGTGTATGTTTGTGCGTAGACTCCTATTGTGGTTTTTCGAAAAATAGATCTCTGTTGTAAAAACACAATTTTCTGTTGCTCCCCTGGCTCATGGGGACCTGAGTGACCAGGCACACCAATCAACAGATACCCGCCTGTGGCCCAGACTGGACTGCAAGGGACCCACTGATCCTAGTGCCAGCCTATGCCCGTAGGTGTCGCCAGGTACATGGACACTTACTGGGAGGTGGGAGAGAGAGGAGGGGCTTGGAGTGGCAGAAGAGCAAAAAAACTAGTTATAAGTAAAAAGCAAAACAAAACAAAAACCAAAGACAATATCACCAACACTTTTTTTCAGAAATGAATTAAATTTTGGATATTCTAGGAGATTTTTCTTCTATCCATCAACCAAAATTCTTATGGCGGTTCACTCAAAAACACTTTTTTAACCGCCTCATCCCTCCCTACAGGTCAGCCAAGACTACAACAACATGATTAAGAGGACGGAGAACAAAAAAAAAAGCAACTAAGATAAAGAGGAAGTAAAATGCGTGATTTGTTGACTTGCAGGGCCAAGGAAAACCATGACAATGTGTCCGGCAAGTTCTTCCCCTGTGTGGCTTGCTCATATTTCAAATAGTGGAGTAAGTATGGGAGATATCTGATGAGATTGGAAGTGTTTTGGGGTCAAATTTCTATTTTTCTGGAATGCTTGCTAATTTAGACACTGCTTTCTAAGACAGGAATCATACCAGTGAAGCCCATGGCGGCTCCTTCTCGTGACTGTCTAAGAAGCCCAGCTCCATCTTGAAAGTCAATGTACACCAGATCTATGGCTTGGAGACCAAAGGCTTTCGCTATGACAACAATCTTTTGCCGGGCATAGAGAATATCCAGGGTTTCTTTACTGCTTGTTGCACCTGAAAATGGGATGTTAACAGAAAAAGGAGGCTTTAACTTTGGAAACCGCACCTAGACGCTTATTATAAAACCTCAGTTTGTACAGATATCTATACCTCCCTGGGAATTGCTCCTCCGCAAAATAATTCTTCAAATATAAATGAAGACAGGGATATGAGGAGGCCAAGTTAAACCTCGTATGTGCCTGTTTAACTGACAAGACATCTTTCAATAGAATTACTTCTACCTGCATTAAGAGAAGGCCCCTTCTCCATTCTGGGAGGCTGGGTCAGGGTCGCAAGGGACTCCTGATACATTTTTTTCCTTCGTATCATGGTTTGAAAAGTGCCAGTCCAAAGACAGCACCACAAAAGGTGGCCCAGCAGCTATGCAGGGCAATGGTTCGTGTTTCACAGCAAGCACAGAACTGTGTGTGCTGTGATTGCCCTGTCCAAACTGAAGTTCTGAGCCAAATGCTTCAGCTTCAGGGTCTGTGTGGATGGAGAACTTGGGGAGATGGGAGGGCATTTGTTTTGAGAGGGCTGGAAAGCGTCGATATGCCTTCTGTAGCCCGCTGAACTGCTGGATACACAAATCTCCTGGAAAGACTCGTATTCAAATAAATTCAGTTTTTTCACCCTGAGGGGAGGGAAGTGTCCCTGTTTATATTTAGAGCATGCCAACTCCCTGCCTAGGGAAAGTGCCTGTCTTCAGGTCACCGGGGCTGGTTTCTGTGGCCTCGGCCTCTTTTCTAAATGCTTCACGGTCTCCAGTCAAACACGCAGACCCCTCAAGTGCAGCTCACAAGGGATGGTGAGAATCAGTGAAAATCAGCACATTTAATACTAAGAGTTCGGACACATATTGTAAGAGAAATTTAAGATCTATTTAAAATAATATTCACATACCGCATATTCTGTAGAAAACAATTCATTAAGGCAAATGTGAAATCACCTTAAATTTGCGTTAGAAATCTAGACAGCCCACAGACTGATGTGAAAACAAAATACTGAAGCAACGGTGAGGCTGTTCACGTAATATATTTCTTAGGAGCAAAGGAGATGCCATATATTCCTGAGCATGCCTGGGGCTGCAACAGGCTTTCTATTGCTCATGTTTTCTGTAAATGAACAGAAGTAATAATGCAGTGTTCTAGAAGCTGAGCAGCTATGAGGAGCCCTAAATTATCAGGAAGTAGTGTCCATTCCATTGTCATGAAAAACCATTGTCACAGTTGGCAAATATACATTGTTATGTAAATGTCCATTCTTGAGGGGCAAAGAAAAAATATATACACACACATACACACACACACACACAGAAAAAGAGAGAGAGAGAGGTCTTTGACACCTATGCTGGCTCGAAAGTCTTCTCCTCCAAAAACGACTGCATCTAGAAAGAGACCTACTTGAGGCCCGACCTTTAGGGTTTCTTCACACACTGCCTGTAAAAGAGCAGAACAGAACCAAGTCTCACGGAAACGCGTGCGTCAGAGGGAAGAGGCACGGTGCATTTCAGTAACAAGACGACCTGACTCTTAACACAGTTTGGCTGAAAGCAGTCCTAAAAACGCAGCCCAAATTTTCCCCTTTCAAAAGGTATTTAATATCATCCAAGATAAGTATATTGTATATATTTGCTCTGTTTAATGGATTATATGAATATAGTTATAATGTTCAAATTGTAGTTCATCTCATTTTTGGAGAAACTTTGAGTTAACTCATTTTGCTTGTGCTATAAGTTATTTATATCGTTCCAGAATTTGTTTTTGCTTTAAGAGACTCTCGTAAAACCACAGGGGAGAAGGAAGGAATTTTAAAATCAAACTAATTGAATTATTTGCATTAGGATCAAGCACATGGTCTCAGGATTAAAGACAGTACAAAAACCTGCAACTCCAGAGGGGAAAACAAAAATTCAAGTCATCCAAGATGTGTTCATAAAGCAACTTCGACATTTATATATGAAAGTCAAGGCAAATACCATTCGTTGTAGACATAACCGTGAATCTTGAAAGATGGAGATATAAGCTGCTAATATATGTGGGAGGGAAAGAAACGAGGAACCGGTGGGGACACTGTTGATTAATTTCACACATTGTAAGTGCTTTTAAGTACATTATGGAATAAAATGGCGAAGCAGTGCTTAAAATTAAATCACTGGATGAATCTGGTTGTATCTAAGGGATATGCTTTTGATTATAATCTCAGGATTCTGGGGCTGGCTGGAAGAATTTATGGTTAGTTGTGTAAACAAGCTGCTCACAGGACAAGGCTTGAAGCAGCTCCCCAAACATTTGCACTCGACCCCTTCCGCACATCCCAAGGCCTCAAAGTTGCCGCTCACACATTCTCTCTCCAGTACAGTTCGACTATGTTTTTTCTGTTGTTTTTAGTGATTTCTTTTCTCCTGCCCTCTGGGGGGGCTGGGGTGGGGGAAGGGAATCTAGGAACTCTGAAAGGGGGTGCTAGATTGATGTTTGCAGGTCAGGTGGAATGAGAGGCATATTTTGGAAAATAATATAAACGCCCCCTGATAAACGAGAAAAAACCAGCTAGCTCTGAATTTGTTAAGGTAGGTAGTTTAGTGAAACCACACAACGGCTGAAAACACTTGGCTCAGCTAATATTCCCGCATGTATATTAGAAGATATTCGATGTTCTAATGTGGCAAACTGAAAAAATGTACTGCAAATTATTTGTGTGCATGAACTTACAAACAATAATCTTCTCTGCTAGACATTACTGATAATGTTGCTACAGAGAGGGCAGAACATTTCCCAATGAAAAGACAATTGATAGAAAAGAACATTTCAAAGTTAACTCATAAGGGTGACAAAATAAATTTTCATGTACATTTAGTCCATAAATGCAATAATTCAAAGCATATAATTACACAGTGATTAATTAAAATTGTTACTAGGAATAAATAAGTGCTTCATTTAAATATTTTGGACTGGGAAGCTTTTCCTTCTACTTAACTGATTTCACTGTTTTCTAAGATGCTGGTAACCTGGTTTTTGGACTATTACAGATAACAAATGGTGTTCAACGTTTCCTTTGCTTATAAATCCTTCTAGAAACACATTTTAAGAAGATGTTAAAATTGAAAGCAAAAGTTCTCTTTAGGTGATAAATAAAATGCTAACTTATTAACCATATTATGGCTTCCTTACCTTAAAATTGAGCAAACCCATTGCAGTTTCCACAAAAGGGATTAAATTCATTGGTTGTTCAAGTTTTCGGCTTTTTAAGTGGAATGAAAATTTGTCTGCAAACTAAAATCAGAAGTGTCATAGGTGATTAGTGGGGAAAAAATATACAATCACGGAAATGTAGACACAGAAGTAGTATTTAAGTCTTTGACCTGAGGAAGTAATATCCAAGCCTCTTTCGTCCACACAAAAGAATTTTTTAAAAAAATAAGAAGAAAGTCCAAAGAAAAAGGTAATGAAGTTCCCACCAAACTAAACAGTAAAATCCTAAGCATTACAATTTTTTTTCTCCCAAAGGAGCAACTTGAGGCCTAGGAGTTAGAACTGGAAGGAGAGAGTATAAACGCTTTCCCTGAAAACGCATTTACTTAAGACCTCTTGCCCTCGCTTTCGTTAAATGCAAATGGTAGGCCCTTAAAACAATGAAGCCTTCCTCTACCTGCCATTCTGTTTTTGTTTCGTGCCCAGCACTGACATCATTGTAACTGTTCAGCAGCCTTCTACGTGGAGTCCATATTACTCATTATAGCACCATTACCCTTTGTTCAGAAGGTTTTTCTTCATAATTTTTTAGCTTACCTAGGAAGACCTTAAAAAGGAAGTTTAATTCTTTGAAGACCAAAGCTCGCCAATTTTTTCCATGAGACCAGTTCACAGCTAGCTCTGTGCTGCCAGTGGGGTAGCCCAAATTCCAAAATCTATCATCTGGAAACATACAAAAGCTCTTGCCCAGATTCCTCCCCCCCCTTCAAAAGGGGGAAAAAACACACTCTAAATTGTAAATCTATTATGTCTATCTAGATCTAATAAGATGTGGGGAGATAGAGAAGAAACACAGGTATGATAAAGATATTTTTGTAAATAAAGATGAAAACATATATATCCATTTTAAATTTAAGGAATATTCAGCCATTAATAGATATCAAAGGAAAAGGGAATTTTAATCATCTCTCCATTCAGTCTCAGTTGGGTAAATCATATCTAAGAGATTTGCATAAATATAAACCATCAAAGACTTTTCATCTTCAAAGGGGGTTTCAAGACCCTATAAGCTTTGTACTGTAATCATCACAGGTCACCACCCTGCAGGAATAAGGCTGCTATGGCAACATAAAAAAACTAATGCTTAAGGCTTAGCATAATATTCTGACTAATAGAAAGGAAACTCATTTGAAAAGCTGGCAGCCTATTTACCAGAAGCGGGATTAGAGGTGTTATTTCCCCTTCTAGCTGCCCCCTCCTTGCTGGTGCACCACCCCCCTAAAAAATCTAATCACTGGGATCTTTAAAAAGCTTTTGAGCAATTTGCAGTAACTTTACAATTAGGCTAAAATAAATCACAGCTTTCAGTAATGAAGAATTATTCCCAGTTGCTCCCACTGCCCCCCCTTCAAAGGGCATCATCATCACCTCCTTAGTAAGTTTTCAAGGGAAGGAATAACTCAACCAAAATAGCAAGAAGGAGCAGGGGGCGACAATTTAAGGGGATAAAATGTATAGTATTTGATGCAGATGAAAATAAAACATAATTTATTTCTCATTTATGCTAGAAAGTGGTAGCACAGTATTGGTGGTTTTGGTGTTAAAAATGTAGTAGGGATATTTTTTCTCATTAAAAAAAGAAAACTTGTGAAGTGACTTGCCCCATTCTTTGTGATGACAGTTATAACTACAAAAATCATGGACTTTAAAACCAAGTCAATGCTTTACAATATATTCCCTGTTCTTAGTGAGAACACCCCTAATGCCTTTTGTTTTTAAGCCAATAGGGGCATTTAAAAATTAAATATTCTAGCCCATCCTCCTCCTCCTCCTCCCCCTCTTTCTTAAAAAATTGCATTAAGTACTAACACAAAAGGTAACGAGTGGAGAAGTTTCAATTAATTTTTTCAAAAGGAGACGATTAAATGTTTCCGGCCTGGTAAAGTGTTCATTTCAGCGAGGTGGAGGGGACTGGGGTAGGGGGAGGAGAAGAAGGGGGAGAAATCACAAAGAGATTGGGGAGGAGATGAAGTAGCAGGGCTCAGCGATTCTTTCAATTCCAGTGCACACCCAATAGTGTGTTGGAAGAATGCGCACTGTTCGGGATTTGTGGGAGAATTGTCCCATGACAAAGGAGGCAGGGTTACGCTTGTTATAGTCCAATAAGCCGTGCCAGTCAAACAAGAACCCACACTAGCGACAAAAGGCAAGCAAGAGATTCTCACACAAAAGAAAACAAGTAAGCCCATCTTTCAGTTGTGCATCAGGCTCTGGGTTTTATGCTTCGCATAAATACAAACGGAGAGGAAAAAATAAACAGCCAAAAGGACTTCTGTTAACTAGAAGTCCTACTTAAATTTCTGTATGTGTCTCACTTCCAAGGATTTAAAACGGTGAACAGAAGCCATAGTGGAAGGCTGGCTGGGCTCCCCCTCCTCCATCTTAAATTAAGGGTAATAACGGTGATAAATAGGCATTAACTATGAGACCAAAAGGGAACAGTGACTTCAGAGTCCATTTCAATCACCTTAAGACATATCTGAATGGGCTCAGGACCTTCCAGGATATTAACATACTCTTAACTAGTATCTCCCAGCTTCTGAGGGTAACCCTGGAGAGAAGAACTCCAGCTTAGTCAATAAATAACTGCTCCTTGAATACGGGTCTTCAAGAAGGATCCAACACAGAGCTGTCCAAAATAAACTGTATAGCAGCAGCTACATATATAATTTTAAATTTTCTCATAGCTACATTGAGGGTAAACTGAAACAGGTGAATTTAATTTTAATAGTATCTTGTATTTAGCCCAATAGATCCCAAATATTATTTCAATGTGTAATCAATATAAAAATTATCGAGATAGTTTACATTCTCTTTTTGTCCCCTCAGTGAGTCCCAAGTCTTCAAAATCGCGTATGTATTTTGCACTTCCAGCACATCTCAATTTGTGCTGGCCACGTTTCAACGCTGAGAAGCCACATGTCATAGTGGCCGTGGCACTGGGCAAAGCAGACCTGACACATCGGGTGCATTCAGCAGGTGAGCAGTTTCGTAGGTGTTACAACGATTCAGGGTATTGCTGTGGTGGCAGCCACAGCCTCAGAGATAATACTAGATGCGGCTTCCACGAAACCACCACTGCCCACTCGCCCCGACCACAAACGCTTCCAGTTTTCACACCTCACAGGCCCCAGAATGACACATTTTCTGCCCCAGAATGACACAGTGAAATGTTATTTAATTCGGTAGAGATCTGCAGAATAATAGCGACCCTCAAATAAAATCTAGCCCCTCCACCCTTTGTCAATTAAAACAATCATAGTGTAATTAGGCCCATTTCAAAAGTTTTCTTAAGTAATTTGACATGCCAACCACTTTACATTTCAGGTTTTTATTGGCTGAAAAGTCTGTCATGAAACACAAACACACCTGTCAGCAATTTAAAAAGGATGCACTAGAGAACTGTTCAGGAAATAATATCAGTGCTAATTAAAACCACTAGTTAAAAGCTTCCTGTTCATTCCTCCAGTTGCCCTAAGGAGTGACCTTTTCCTCCCCTTCTTCGGGTTCATTTTTTCATATGCGGCAAATGTGCCCTCCCTGCCTGGGATGATTTCAGATGAATCTCAGTAAGGGCCACTTACGTCACTGCTCTTCCAGGTGGAGGCCTTGGCTTAGGGCCGGGCAGGGTGGAGGAAGGGATGAGATTCTCGGGCAACCTAGTTTCCAGGGATTACTCTGGGAGGGCTACTGAGGAGGCTGTTCTGGCCAAACCACACATCCAATTAGGAAGCGAAGCATCATTTCAAAAGTGCAGTTGTTTCACAGAACACTTTGGGCAAAGGCGAGTTTTCCTTGTGTGACAGAAACGGATCCTTGCGCTTACTGCTTTTTCTCAATTCCCTTCCTCTCTGCTCTGTGCATGCATTTTACAAACCTGTGGCACCCAGATCCCTTCTTCTTGCTACTCCTCCTTAGCTGCTCCTGAGTCTTAAGGCAAAGCATTAGCTACTCACCCACTGGATTTCTTCAGGACTTTCCACCTTTGGTAGCATCAGGCTGGAAGGAAGGACCCGGGATTGCAAAAGGGTCTCTAGGTCTTCTTCCACCAGACCACTGGACACTGAGTTGACTCTCACACATTTTTCAGTAGGACCCAAATCAAAGTCTTCAAGAGTTTTTACAATTTTCAGTCGAGCTTCATTCTATAAATGTCAATAAAAAGTTTATTGTTTATTTTTATCATTGAGGGGAGCACCATCAAATGGTTGATGAAACTGTTATGTGGATTCAGAGTCTGAGCACCATTACTCTATCTACATATTTCCTGTCCACCAAATAAATAATATTTGAAAGAAGTCATCCAGTCTGAAAGGTGAGCAGCTGATAAGGCTTCATTCGCGATAGCTATAACATGGCGGAGACACACTGCAGTGCACACGGGTGTGCTTCTGCATGGAAGTATCGTCTTTCTCATTAGCATTACTTCCCAATGGGAAGGGGAAAATAGTTAATGGGTAATTTTTCACTGACTGAGCATTAAGTGCTAAGCATGGGTCTATGTTCCTTACCTGCACTTTCTCATTTAATAAACATAAGAAATTGGTTAACATCTAGATTGTGGCCGTCTCGTCTGTCAGCTTCTTCACATTAGGGAAAAAATAAGCATTTTTCTTTTTCCACATGCATCATGCTTTTTTTACTATTTTTTTGCAACTGAGTTAAATCTTGACATTCAATTAAGAAGATGCTCACAGGAATCTGACAATGTGTACTACAAAAAAAGCTCCCACTTCTTCAGGTGGAAGGCAAGGAATCCCTTCACGAAGTGCTTGACAAATACATTTTTTTCTTTGACTTGACAGGCTCTGCTCCACAGTTCAGAAAAGCTGAAAGGCTGAAAGTCTGCTTCAGTATTTGAATTGTCCCCAGAAAAACTATATGAAACCAAGTATGTTATTTCTTGGCTTTGGCTTGGGGGTGATGAAGGTGGGGTGGGGGAGAGAAAGAAGTGCATGGAAAGGGTGAGGGCTGGAGTCAAGAGAAAGAAAGCACTTGGGGTCATTACTTCCTGCCAATTTCAGTTTCAAAAGCAAACTCTTCCAACTTGCCAACAGCCCTCAACAAATTCTCATTGTCAGAATGAACACTTATCAAAAGTAGTTTCATTTGGGAAGGGTTTTTATGATACTAATAAAACTTTAAAGCTTCTCACTGCTGATGAATGTAGTTTAAAAAAAAGGTCTCAACAATATATAACCATTTGAAAAGCAATACCGATCTAGGAAAATAGCAAACCAAAGCAGAGACAAAAAAGAATTATTTAAGCCAAATATTGAGTCTAAGTCCCAGCAACAAGACAACCCAAGACGGTAGATTTAAACCAGACAGATGTGGGTCTATGAGCGGGGAGAAGCAAGGAAGGCTTCCAAATGTGGTCTGAGTTAAACAATGTGAGGAAACGGTAGCTTAGAGTTGTCAGGTCAGATGGAAAGAGTACCTAAGACAGTTTAGGACTGCTCTGTGAAGTCCTGATTTACAGAGCTTCATCTGCCAATAATTAGGCCAAACTTAGACAAAAGCAAGAGAGAGCTCAGACTAGCTGAGGTCAGAGATGATGCAGCCAACAATGGCTTGGTTCCACATCATACCTTTGTTTTATTCCATAGATATAAAACTCACCCACTTGCTCTACCATGCATTCTTTATTACAGCCATTAAATACGAAAATCTTCTTTTTTGAGACAGAGTCTCACTCTGTCACCCAGGCTGGAGTGCAGTGGCACAATCTCGGCTCACTGCAATCTCTGCCTCCCGAGTTCAAGTGATTCTCCTGCCTCAGCCTCCCGAGTAGCTAGGACTACAGGCACCCACCACCACACCCAGCTAATTTTTGTATTTTTAGTAGAGACAGGGTTTCACTGTGTTGGCCAGGCTGACCTTCAACTCCTGATCTCAGGTGATCCACCCGCCTCGGCCTCCCAAAGTGCTGGGATTACAGGTGTGAGCCACGGTGCCCCGCCCTAAATAGGAAAATCTTACAGGTGAAGAGCAGAAGTTGGCTCAGTATCTTGCCTCTAAAGCTGTCTAGAGCTGCTGGGAGAAATACTTGAGCTCTGGGCTGGGCGCGGTGCCTCACATCTGTAATCCTAGCACTTTGGGAGGCTGAGGGGGTGGATCACCTGAGGTTAAGAGTTCAAGACCGGCCTGGCCAACATGGTGAAACCCCATCTCTACTAAAAATACAAAAATTAGCCGGGTGTAGTGGCACATACCTGTAGTTCCAGCTACTTGGGAGGCTGAGGCAGGAGAATCATTTGAACCCAGGAGGTAGAGGTTGCAGTGAGCCGAGACTGTACCTCTGCACTCCAGCATAGGACACAGAGAGAGACTCCATCTCAAAAACGAAAACAAACAAACCAAAAAACTGAAATACTTCCAGCTTTTTGGAAGGCACATTTAGATCCATGGCTGTGGAGAACCTAAAGCATGTTCTGCTCTGTGTAGCCTATGCAGCTACACAAAAACGAGATAAACGAGATTGCTGGAGTTTGTCAATGTAACTTCCAGGTTCCCTTTTAATAGCTAAGTCAGCCTTGCAAAGAGTCTACTGGGACAGTGTGAATGGAAAATTGAAGGGAACTCACTCGATTTTTTAGGCCATACTGCATTTTAAAGCTTAAATTATTTGAGTCATCATCTCCATCCTCTAATCTGCATGTGTGCTCAAGGATGTGGGATCCCCGGCAACATCAACTTCCTAAATTGTTAATGTTGGTTGGTGTCAAACAAAATCTGATCTCGAAGCTGTTTGGTTTCACTTGGATTTGAAGGGACTGTTTGTTCAAAGCTCATGTTCTAAACCTGTTTGTGATTTTTATCTAAAGTCAGATTGCCATGGTTTCAGCACATTCCAGTTTACTTAGCAAAATTCGGCCCTTGTGAAATTGGCTGCAAATGAAGTACTTAATTCCAATTTTAGGCATAATCTGATTAGTACTTTTCATATTATAATAATGAGCAGTGAATACTCAGCATTTAAAAAATTTTGGCTCAGAATGAAAACCAAGCTCTTTCCACTTCATCATTCTGTACATTTCCAAAAAGAGAGGATGGCTTTTGAGGTATATTGCCATACGACACCCTTATTAACAGGCTGTTGCTTATTACAATTTACATAAACCAAGTGTGCATCCCTCTGGTATATATCCCAAAACACTCAACAACTTCAGTGAATTTACCCCAACCAACGAGCATGTTTAATTTTTTTTTTCTTTTTGGTATTTTCAGGGTGAAGTATGTGACTGTGCTAGCAAACACGCCCATGCCATCTGTTGGGTTGGGAGGAAGGCAGTTTCTAAGAACAATAAAGTTTAGTTCTGGGTGTTCAGTTCGAGAGAGTCACAGTCCACCCAGTTGTGAAAGGAAAGAAATTCTGTTCATTTTATTCTCTCACTTTTTCCCACTCTCTCTGCAGCACACACTGTACTTCTCGCTAACAGCGCTCTCAGCTCTCTCATCTCCACCACCTCGTCCTTCACGCTTCACACTTTCCTTCTTTTTCTTTCTCTCTTTCTTTGGCTCCTGGTTGGCTCTGACCATCCCTCCAATATCCATCTTAGGTGGATTAGCAAGAGGCTGCCTGGCTGACCCCGGCTCTCAGAAGGGCTCTCAGGGTGATCTGCTACGACTATTAGGAGGTAAGTGCTTCCTGGAGAAAGGAGAAAAAGGAAATTAAGGTAAAAGCGGCCACCCCAAAAAGAGCTTTTATGGGGTCTTTTATATCCTGGGAGCAATACAGGTTGTTTAAAATGAGGTTTGAGAGGGACTGCATTTTAAACGTGTTAACACTACAGGACAGCCTTGGTGAGCCATTCTCACTGTGGAATGAACTTGTCCCCCAAGATCTGACAAGCTGGAAATGACTGAATAATGGAATTAAGGCCTTTATCAACAGTTACAGGCCGGGCGTGGTGGCTCACGCTTGTAATCCCAGCACTTTGGGAGGCTGAGGCGGGCGGATCACGAGGTCAGGAGATCGAGACCATCCTGGCTAACATGGTGAAACCCCGTCTCTACTAAAAATACAAAAAATTAGCCGGGCGTGGTGGTGGGCGCCTGTAGTCCCAGCTACTCGGAGAGGCTGAGGCAGGAGAATGGCATGAACCCGGGAGGCGGAGCTTGCAGCGAGCCGAGATCGTGCCACTGCACTCCAGCCTGGGTGACAGAGCGAGACTCCGTCTCAAAAAAAAAAAAAAAAAAAGAAAAAAAAAAGAAAAGAAAACAGTTACATTAGACCTTCGAAGAGACTAATTACCATAGTGTGTTCTGGATCATGTTTGATCCAGAGGTGGACTCTGCCCAGGTCATAGAGGAAGTTGGCACAGATTACAATCTTTGCAGGCCCCCATTCTAAAAAATGGTGTTCCCAAAGTTGCCGCATTCAATCGATATTTCGTGCCATGATGCTCAGTGCAGTGGACCAGTGGCTAATAAACTTGTCCTTATCCATAAGCCACCGTATTATGTGACTCTGTCTGGGCCAGGAACCAAGGCGTGCTATGATTTCAGAGACTGGATTCCTATCACCTGGGGAAGAGACACGCTCTGGTGACGTAAGAAAGCGGAGAAATCAACCATCACCAAAACCTGCAGACTCTGAAATTAAAGGAGAAAATATGCGTGCAGTTGGTTCAATTGGCACCCATTAAAGCTAATAACTAATCATCCTCGCAAGTTTCTAGCTCAGAATGATCAAATCTGCAAAGAAAACAACATCCGTCCACTTTTACACTCCAGTGGAAGAGGTGGTCCCTCGCGGCAGGGTGGCACAGTCTCGCCATCTGGAGAATAAATCGAGTGTGAAGTACAGTATAGTTTGGGACCAAGCTCCGTGGCGGCAGCTCAGCAGTCAGTTCATTAGTTCCAAACTTCCAGGGATTAGAGCGGCATCAATTCTACTGTCGGATAGGATGAGACAGACAGGATACGAGATTCAAGGGGGATTGTGACAACCAAGAGGAGCCCCTTGGGCTTATTTATAAAACTACAAAGTATAAACATACCCAAATAAGTGCCTTAAATAATAGCATTATCACAGTTTCATAACATCTGAATTATCACCTTTCCCTTCGCCTCCCAGCCCCTGACTCAAACCTTGAATGTTAATGTATAGTTGTTTTCAGAGGAAATGGCAGAGACAGCCCTGGGTGCAACAGGAACAACGAGAAAGCTATGTGCGACCCAAGATTTGGTAATTAAGAAATAGGAAAGACTTTCTAGACTCCAGGGAGATCCACAACATTTGTGATGAAAGAAAAGTACAATGAATATTTTCATCCAGCAAAAGGCAATTGCCATGCCACGGATTCAAAAACGTCAGTAAATTCTATCCCTTCTGAATTTGTCCATCTCATCTGATTTTCATTTTATCTAATGTGTAAAATGATGTCATGTCACGGGCATGAAGTGGTCCAAATTTTGAGCAGAAGGCCCCAGGAGCATCTCTGTGAAAATCTTATTGAAAATGTCAAGATCAAGTTTGGTTTAAAATAAAAAACGGAATGAATTTATTCTATTTAAGGATCGCCTTTTTCATGTAACTTTTTATCAATTTGTATTTAAAAACAGCATTGCTTAGGACACAGACCATCATCACTAGTCAATTATATTGGATTTTTCTCATAAATGTGTAAAAATTTACTGTAATAATGATCAGAGACTGTTGTAGTGACTGCATTGAAAAAAAAAGGCAAATGAATTCTCACTGATTTTTACAACCTGGTAGTATGTTTCATCAAGCAAGGTGAGTGTTGAGTTTTCTATCCTGTTATTTTTTCCACACGAAAAAGAAAACTTGGTTCACCTGTTTTTGAAAAAAAGAAAACCTATAACAATATTGAGCATACCGTATGTTAACTGGCTGAAAATTGTATGTGCTGATTCATCTTACAAAGCGTTACATACCAGCCACCCTGTTTACTCTGAAAATGTAGATTTTGGGCAGAGCAAAGTTTTTGATATGTTAATCATAAAACATACATTAAAACACAGGTTTATAGTGAAATGCTAAACCGGCTTTCATTCAAAAGACTAAGAAGGCTGAGGAGGTGTATAGATGGGTAGCTTATAATATATAATTGGTATTTCTGCCCTTCAGAGATATAATTGAAAAAAAGAAAACCTTACCAAAAAACTCCAACACTAAAATACAATAAATCTATTAAAAGAATTTGTTTTGAAGGTCTCCAACCAACTAAAAATATTTTTAAGGATGTTAGAACAATGGCTTTGAGTCATGCAAATTTATACATTTGTCAGAATTCATAGAACATATACTTTAAATTTGTGCATTTCATTGTATATAAATTTCACCTCAAAAACACAAAGAGAACTGTAAACAAATATTGAACTCTAGTTATTCATATGCATGCAGGAGTACTTAAGGGGAAGTGTACTGCTGTCTGCAATTTACTTTGAAATGGATATATTAATACAAAGCAAATCGATGGATGGAGAGAGGGACGAATGGATGGCCAGATACAGATTAAGTCAGGCACAGTAAACATTAATGGGAGAATACAGGAGGTGAGTATAGTATATTGGTTTCTACTGTACAATCTTCCAACTTTTCTGATGCTTGAAATTTCTGTAATAAAGTGTAAGGGGGAAAAGCACCCTAAAACACTGACAATTTTTGGAGTTGACTGATGAGTATATGGGAGTTCTTTATACTATCTCTTTACATTTGTATATATTTGAATATTTCCACAGTAAAAAGTTAAAAACTATTCTAGTTAATGACTGAAACATCACTTTAGTTGTTATTTGTGGGAAATAATTTTGGTGAAAATTATTTTTAGGTTTGTGATTTTGATAACAGCTTTAATGAGATAAAGTTCACATGACATACAATTTACCTAAGTGTACAATTCAGTGGCTGTTAGTGTATTCACAGAGTTGTACAGCCATTACCACAATCAATTTTAGAACATAAGCCAGGCCTGGCGGCACACACCTGTAGTCTCAGCTGCTTGGGAGGCTGCAGCGGGGGGATCACTTGAGCCCAGGAGTTTGAGACTACAGTAAGCTGTGATTGCACCACTGCATTCTAGGCTGGGTGACAAAGCAAAAACAACAAAAAAAGAAGGTATGTATCACCCCGAAAAGAAACCTCATACTTCTTAGCAAGTCACTCCTGTTTCCCCAACCCTCCAGACCTAGGCAACCACTATTCTATCTTCCGCCTCTATAGATTTGCTTATTCTGGAATGTATAAATGGAACCATGCAATAGGTAGTCTTCTCTGACTGCCTTCTTTCACTTAGTATGTTTCAAGATTCATTCACGTTGTAGCACCTGTCCATACTTATTTTTTTTATTGCCAAATTATATTCTATTGTATGGATAGGTCACATTTTGTCCATTGTTAGTTAATGGACACCTGGCTTGTTCCCACTTTGTGGCTATTATGAGAAATGCTGCTGTGGACATTCAATACAGGTTTTTATATGGACATAGGTTTTAATTTCTCTTGGGTATATACTTAAGGAGAAAGTAGAATTCCTGGGTCATATGGTAACTGTGTGTTTGACCTTTTGAGAAACTGTCTGCTGTTTTCCAAAGTGGCTAAGCCAATTTCTGCTCCTGCCAGCTGTGTGTGAGGGTTCCTTTCCAACTGCTCCACATGCTCGCCAACACTTATTACCATGTGTCTTTTTTATTCTAGTCATCCTCGTGGGTTTCACCAAGTGGTCTCTCATTGTAGTTTTGATCTGTGTTTCTCTGACGACTAATGATGTTGAGAATCCTTTCATGCGCTTATTGGCCATTTTTATATCTACTTTGGTGAACTGTCTATTTAAATCCTTAGCCCATTAAAAAACTGGGACAATATATATATAAAACAAAGTTTTCCTTTTAAATCATCTTTAAATGTACAGTGTGGCACCGATTACTTATGCAACACTGTCAACCATCACCACTATTTCCAAACTTTTTTTTTTTCTTTGAGGTGGAGTTTCGCTCTTGTTGCCCAGGCTGGAATGCAATGGTGTGATCTTGGCTCACTGCAATCTCTGCCTCCCGTATTCAAGTGATTCTCCTGCCTCAGCCCCCCGAGTAGCTGGGATTACAGGCATCCGCCACCACACTCAGCTAATTTTTGTATTTTTAGTAGAGACAGGGTTTCGCCATGTTGGCCAGGCTTGTCTCAAACTCCTGACCTCAGGTGATCCACTCAGCCTCCCAAAGTGCTGGGATTACAGGCATGAGCCACCACACCCCGCCTATTTCCAAAACTTGTAATCACCTCAAACAGAAACTCCCTAACCATTAAGTATCAACTCTCTATTTTCCCCTGCCCCCAGCTCCTAGTAACCTCTAATTTACTTTCTGTACCCATGAATTTGTCTATTCTAGATATTTCCTATGAGTGAAATAATA
Organism: Symphalangus syndactylus; assembly: GCF_028878055.3. Taxonomy (NCBI): domain Eukaryota; kingdom Metazoa; phylum Chordata; class Mammalia; order Primates; family Hylobatidae; genus Symphalangus; species Symphalangus syndactylus. The sequence goes on from NC_072437.2 coordinate 20,479,657, forward strand.
CTTGTTCTTTGGTTCTGGTTATTTCACTAAGCATAATAATGTTTTAAGGTTCATTCATGTCATAACATGTATCCAAACTCCATTCCTTTTTATGGCTGAATAATATTCCATTTTATGTCTATCCCACATTTTGTTTATCCATTCATTTGTTGGTAGACATTTGGATTGTTTCACAATTGGTTATTGTGAATAATGCTGCTATGAACATTGGCATATGGGTTTCTCTTTGAGTCCCTCTTTTCAATTCTTTTGGGTATATACCTAGGAGTAGAATTGCTGGATCATATAGTAATTCTACATTTAGCTTTCTGAGGAACTGCCAAACTGTTTTCCACAGTGGCTGTACCAATTTGCCTTCCCATTGGCAATGCACCAGGATTCATATTTCTCCACATCCTCACCAACATTTGCTATTTTCTGTTTTATTGATAGTGTTTTTGGTCACAGCCAACCTAGTTGGTGTGACGTGGTCGCTCAATGGGTTTTGTTTTGCATTTCTCCAATGGCTAATGATGCTGAGCATCTCTGTGTGTGCTTATTGGCCATCTGTTTATCTTCTTTGGATAATGTCTATTCAAGTCCCTTACCCACTTTTAAACAGGTCTGTTTGTCTTTTTGTTGTTGAGTTATAACAACAACAAAATAACAGTTCTTTAGATATTCCGGACATCAAATCCTTATCAGATAGATGACTTGAAAATATTTTCTTCCATTCTGTAGCTATCTTTTCATTTTCTTGATGGTGTCCTATGAAGCACAGAAGTTACAATTTACTAAAGTCCAATTATCTATTTTTCTTCTGTTGATTGCACTTTTGCTATCATCTTGAGACCACTGACTGCCTAATTGAAGGTCATGAGATATATGCCTATGTCTTTCTCTAGGAGTTTAATAGTTTTAGCTATAACATTTAGGTCTTTAATGTATTTTGAGTATATATATTTGTATATGGTGTGGGTTTTGGGGATCGTGATATTTTTGTTTTGTATTTTCACTCTTTATTTTTCAACCAAATACAATGGAATTCCCAGAGGAGAGAAAACTCCAGTGGAAAGAAGGGGCTTACTTCCGTTTGCCCCCTTGCCTGCCTTGCCCTGGCCCTGACTGGCAACTGGCTAGTGCTGGCTCTCTGTTGCCATAGCCCTATCCATCACCTTCCCCTCTCTTCCTCCTCTTTACCTTGCCCTTTTTCCGTCTCCTCCTGGTGGATTTTCCTTAACCATATGTGCCAGGCCTTTGGTATTTCTGTGAAGACCTTGACAGGCATCCTTAGGGCCTCTGAGGCACCTGCGATTCAAACTCATAGGGCAATGTGGAGCTGGTGCTGAGAAGATGCCCCTGGTGGGCAGGCACTGCCGATGTTTTATGATTCAGTAGTGTGGCTTTGAGGTACACTTTGCACAGATTTTTTTTTTAAGAGACAGGGTTGTGTCAGCCAGGACTGTGTCAGCCAGGCTGGAGTGCAGTGGCAGAATCATGGCTTACTGCTGCCTTGAACTCCTAGGCCCCGGCAATCCGCCCACCTTGGCCTCCTGAGTAGCTGCGACTACAGGCATGCACCACCATGCCCAGATAATTATTTGCATTTTTTGTAGAGACAGTGTCTCACTGTGTTGCCCAGGCTGGTCTTGAACTACTGGGCTCAAGCAATCCTCCCACCACGGCCTCCCGAGTAACTGGGACTACCGACATGCACCACCACACTTGGCTGCACATAACTTTAAAAAAAGACAAAGTATTTATGTACCACAAGCTTACACTGTCTTTCTCAATAGTTTTGGTTTTTTTTCCCTTTTTTCTTTTTTTGAGATGGAGTCTCGCGTGTCTCTCAGGCTGGAGTGTAATGGCACGATCTCGGCTCACTGCAACCTCCACCTACCGGGTTCAAGCGATTCTCTTGCCTCAACCTCCCGAGTAGCTGGGATTACAAGTGCCTGCCACCACGCCCAGCTAATTTTTGTATTTTTAGTAGAGATGGGGTTTCACCACATTGGCCAGGCTGGTCTCAAACTCCAAGCCTCAGGTGATCTGCCTGCCTTGGTCTCCCAAAGTGCTGGGATTTTAGGCGTGAGCCACGGTGCTCAGCCATCTTTCCCAATACTATTAACAACCGCCATGCTCAGATTTGTCTGTGGTTGTGGAATCTGCTAGCTCATGGCTCTTCCCACTTTTACTCTGTGTTTTCACAGCTTCAGAGGAGCAAAGTTAGAACTTCTGGTTTCCAGCAGGGCAGCAGGGGCACAGGGAGCCGGGACAATCTGTGGGCAGAGGAATGCGGAGTGGTGCCCGCTGTCTCCGAGGGGTCCCAGGGAATAGGTGGCAGAAGGATCCAGAGGAAAACTGAAAAACACAATCACTCATCTTGTTGTTTTATGTACTTATGGCCAAACATCCGGATACTTGAAGGCATTTAGGTAACAGAGGATGTGCCCTTTTTTAAAGAATGTTTGTGATTCCCAAGAGAAAACTTCCGGAATACCGTGCCCAGATTCTGCCTGATGATGCTGGTCTGGTACATTTAAAACTTTTTATCCAGAGGGATTAATCAAATGCAATCCACTGCACCATGTGCTGGGGACAGGTGTGGGGGATAGGGAAAAGATCCATAAATCACTCCCTGTTAAAGTCTGGGAATTTATCATCCAGTTGTGGTGATTAAAGCCCCATATAATGCAAAGTGAAGTAACAGTTGGAGTCGGTGGAACAGATCCTGGGGCCCTTGGGACTTAGAAGCAGGGGACGGCACCTCAGGCTGAGAAGGGGGTTGGAGGAGGGGAGGCTGGGACTCGGGTGGCCTCTGAAGACTGAACAGGATTTCAGTAAGTGCAGAGGAGGTGAGAGAGCCAGAAATGGGCAAAGAGCAGTGGCAGGAACAGTGAGGGAACACAGCAAGGCGATGATTGTACATATGAGGCTACGGAGGGAGGGAGCTTGAACTGGGAGACAGACAGACAGGCAGACAGAGAGACAGGCAGACAATGGAGAGCCCCGAAGGGCAGGGGCAGCCCAGGACTTGGAGACACAAGGAATGAGGCTCCGTTCCATTGGGGAAAAAGGACCATGGCGGTGACAGGTCATGACTCACAGCTCAGTTGAGAAGTATCTCTGAGAAGCTGCCCTGCAGCCCTGCCTGCCTTCGGGAGGATCCACCCTCAAGTTGAGGGGGTCCCTGCTCACTCCACCAGCCCAAGAGCTCCTTCCTTGGAAAGAGGGTCTGGAGCCCCAGAGCTACTCAATGTTGTCTTTGGAATGGGTGTCTGTACGTGGGTTTCTGATGTGGGGTCCTCAGTCCGGGGCACTTAAAGAATTCTGGAAGCCCCACAGTATGGTGGCAATGCGGACCCGCTCCCTGGCACGTGCCTTCTAATTGGTCTCGCTTAGCCCGGGCTCAGTGAGGAAAGAGAAGGTAGCTGCCTTCCCTAACCGACTGGTACAAAGTACAGCCTGGAGCAAAGCTGCTCTCTCCCTCTCAACTTGCTATATTTATGTTTCCCCACTTCTCCGGGTTAGAGGAGGTAATTAACTGTTTTGGTTTAAAAGCCTCCTGCTGGGTCTCAGTCTGCATGGGAGAATAAAAGTAAACAAGCAAAAGGGAACAGTGTCATCAAAGGACCTCGCACCTACCTTTCTTCATTATGAGGATGAAAATGTGCCTTTTCCCACAGGTGCCATGAATTACCTGTGCAGGGCAGGGTCCGCCAGCCTTTCACTCTTTTTAATGGTAAATCAAGAGTGATTGGCTCATAATTTAATGGGGCAGCCTTACCATGGTTCCACATCAGTTAACAGACCTGTCACCTGTCCCTGGCCTGAGCAGTTTAGAGTGATGTTCACAACATCTTTCAGCCAGTAACTCCCTCTAGTTCTCCAGCTGACCTGATACACATTACTGGAAACCGATCCAAATTGTCCCCTTCACACAGATATCAAAAACCAATTTGTTAAAAAAAGAAAAAAAAAAAAAAAAAAGCAAACTTTTTTTCATTTCTGTGGAGGAAAACACTCATTTCCCTGCCCATCATCAGTTTCTGCAGGTATGAGTAGGGCCCGCTTGTCTCTGAGGATGCCCTGAGGTGGGTTATGACCGACTCAGCTGTACCCACGTTGCTGTGGGAGACTCCTGTCTGCATGCCAACTGCTTCTACAACACTTCTCTAAGGTGCTGACATAAAGAATCTTGTCTCCATACGTAGATTATAAAGTTTATCCATAGAAGTATAAATGTCTAATGACAAAGCACACATAGCCTTGCAATTAAACAAACTGAGCCAATGCTAATTTCAGCCAGTGGCAGAAGCCAGTCCTTGACTTCTTGTCTTTTGGAGGAAGTGCTGCCTTGTGTGGCAGAGCAGCATCCCAAACAAGGATTCTTTAGATTCAGCAGCATGTTAATTAGTCTTCCTGGCAGACACGAATGAAGAAATCAGGTAACACAATCAGCTATGTGATGGCAGGAATAAAACACAAAGAAATACTTCTTGCAGGTACGTGATACTGCATCATTATTTTCACAAACTATTTTTAAAGTAGACAGGGCTTTAAAACAAAAAGGAATAAAAAATATCTCCACACAGGCTGAGCTTGCAGTGAGCCGAGATCACGCCACTGCACTCTAGGCTGGGTGATAGAGTGAGACTCCGTCTCAAAAAAAAAAAAATCTCCACACAATATTTGGTAATATTGGTAATATCCATCAACATTCGTAATGTTGGTTCCACCTTTGTACATTTTCATTTCTGTTGCTTAAATATATACTGAGTCCTTTAGATCATTTATTTTACTTTTATTTATTTTGTAGAGACAGGGTCTTGCTCTGCTGGTCCAGGCTGGAGTGCAGTGGCTATTCACAGGCACAATCAGAGTTCACTACAGCCTCATGCTCCCCCATTTATTTTTATTTATTCTTGGTTGTTTTGCTTCCTAATTATTTCCCAAAGAAAACTATAACTGAAAAATGGCTTTGTTTTTTTTTAGGTGGCAAATGTATAGGTATTTTTAAGGGTAGTACTTTTCCATCCTATTCTTTGTCAATTTTATTTTCTTCCAAAATCAAGAAGGAAAAGAAAAATATAATGTGGAAAAACCAGAAAATGAAGGAGAAGAAGGACGGCCAGCAGGACACTTAATTTTTTAAAAAAGGCAATCTCAGGATTGCTGGAAAATGGAGGCTGTTACAGCTAAGGGCCCCCCAGCATGGACCAGCCCCCTGGGAGGTGGCTTCTCTTCGCAGCCTGTCGTGGTGTGCCACAGTTCCTCTGAAGATGTGTATCGTGGAGCAAGTGGCAGAGCCTGCGTCATGTCACCTAGCTCACAAACACTGGGAGCTTCCGATCTTCTATAATTAAATGTTTTCCTCGAGCAAATGCTAATAAAACAATGCCGTGGCTGGCACCGCATTTGATTTCCTTCGCGCTTTCCACCTTCTCCTCTTGCCAGCTCTTCACATCGACTTTTTCTGCAGCTTCATTCCTTCACTGGTGCCAGGCAGGTGCACTGCACAACCACTTGGGTTTTCTTCCCTCTTTTTGCGCCCGGTAAATTTTCATAAAGCATTTAATGTGAGAACGAGCAGGTTAATTTCCCGTGCCGTTGAGCCAGGCGCCCTGCAACACTGCCATGTTTTGGCTTCTGAGTCAGAGGCCTCGGTCCCAGTGGCAAAAACTCTTGCCAGAGCCTCCTCTATGCAGACACCAGGTGTGATTTAGCATAACAGACTGTGTGACCGCTCAACGGCTTCTCTAAACTGTGCGTCAAAACGTAATTGTATCCTTCATGCAAGATGAAGATGGAAGTCTCCTGGGCTGGAAGTTCTGCCAGGAAGGGCCTCTGGACATACAGGAAGTGGGAAAATCACCCTACCTTACAACACATGCCTAGTTTCAGGACCACTAACGTTCTCCTCCACAATGTTAGTACCTGGTTAAAATCCCCCATCGTTATCACAACGCTATTTTCCTGTGATGGTAGGTAGGCAATGAAGGATTTTTAAAAAACATAAAAAGAGGATGGAAAAAATGGAATTGTAAGGAAATTTAAAACCTCATTGAATCTGGTCTTTGATACCTAGTCAATGGCTTGAACCATGCATGAAGCCCTGGTTGACAGTGACTTTGAACGCCGACGCACTAGGTGTCAGCTCTCAGGCTATGGGGAAGACTTTCAGAGAAGAAGCCTAGCTTTGTGGCTGCCACAGTGTAGACCCGAGATGAGAACAGCCTGTTTTCGAAGATGGCAAGATTAGTGTGCCTCAAGAGAAGGGCAGGCCCGAAGCTGAAACACAGGTCGTCCTATGGGGAAAGTGACTGAAGTCACAAGAGGACACCGAAGATGATTTGAGGACAAGCTTAGCAAACACGATTGCCAGAATCACCAGTCTTTTTATCCAGACCACTGCCAGGGGGATCTTAACACTTAGTGATGTACAGGCAGCTAACAGAGAGGACCAATGGTGTCCCAATGGTGTGCCAACACCGGGGGCTTGGGGATAAAATGCATGTGCTCCAACGTTCAAAATCACCTGATAACGATGATGTCAATATATACACAGTCCTTTTCTAACTTTTCAAAGGGCTTTCATGCCTGTGATCTCATTTGCTCTCACAACAGTCCTGCAGTGTGGACAGCACAGATTTTATTATCCACATCTGCCTGAAGAACAGAGAGGTTAGGAGACTTCTCTGGAATCCAGACAACTAGGCAGCAGTTGAGGTGAGGGAGAACTCCCATCTTGGGCTCCCAATCTTGCATTTGTTTGCAGAACCCTTCCTTACACGCTCGAGGGTCAGTGAGTTACCCGATAGCCTGTAATAAACTATTTTGTTTTCTGCTTACACTCAGTAAACGAAATTCTGTGGTTAGCTGCCAGTAGCCCTGGCCAGTACAGCAACCACACTGCACATGCATTCTGTCACCTGCCTTTTTTACTCAGCCACAGGTAGGGTATCTCTTTATGCTCGACATGATCCACACAATCATTTCTAATGATTTCCAAGTATTCTATTGCATGGATAGGCCAATTCCCTATGGAGTAAGATTTAATTTTTTAGCCAGGCATGGTGGCTCACACCTGTAATCTCAGCACTTTGGGAGGCCGAGGTGGGCAGATCACCTGAGGTCAGGAGTTCGAGACCAGCCTGGCCAAGAGGGCGAAACCTCATCTCTACTAAAGATACAAAAATTAGCCAGAAGTGGTGGTGCATGCCTGTAATCCCAGCTACGTGGGAGGCTGAGGCAGGAGAATTGCTTGAACCCAGGAGGCAGAGGTTGCAGTGAGCCAAGATCATACTACTGCACTCCAGCCTGGGTGACAGAGCAAGGCTCTGTCTAAAAAAAAGATTAATTTTTCCCCAGCTGTTTGCCATTATTATGTTCATTTCATTCAAGAAATATTTATTGAATATGCTTTATAGGCCAACTACCATTTTAGGTAATGGAGAGAACAGCTCCCTGCCTACATGGAACTTATATTCCAGTCAGGAAAACAGCTAAGAAACAAGTAAGCCAATAAACAATTGTAGACTGTGAAACTACGAGGATAGCAGAATTAACTAATGGGATAGGAGTGATGGGGGTGTAGTGCCTGAGACAGGGTGGCAAGACAGCTTCTTTAGGGATGTGACAGTTGCCCTGAATCCTGAAAGATGATAAACCTAGCTGCAACAAATATCCCAGAACATTCATCTTAGAGTCCTTTTGTCTGACTGTTCCCTTAAGACAAATCCTGGAAGTGGAAATGCCAGGCCAATTACCTTCTCACTGAGGCTCCAAAGGAATGACCATGAGGCTCCAACTCTCACAGCCTCCTGCAAGCCATCCTGCTTCAAGTCCTCACTGTGCTGATGGCTGCCTATGTATGAGACAGGGACAGTCTCTTAACCTCACTGTGCCTCAGTTTCCTCATGTGAAAGATGGGGATAAGAATAGTGCTTGACTCAAGGGTTGATGAGTATTGAAATCATATAACATAAGTAGTTAATAAATGTTAGGTTAAAAAAATGCCTTTTTTCCCCCGCAAAGGGATAGGGTTTTGCTATGTTGCCCAGACTGAAGGGTAGCGGCTATTTATAAGCGCCATGACAGCTTGCTGCTGCCTCAAACTCCTGGGCTCAAGGGATCCTCCTGCTGCAGCCTCCAGAGTAGCTGGGACGACAGGCTGACACCACATTGTCTGGCTAATATATCCCTGTTTTAACGTGTAAACTAAAATTGCTTTTTTTAAAAAAAGGGCTGTACAGATTTAAACTCCCATTTCCTGTGCACACCCACTTGGGGTTGGTTCTGAGTTCATATTAGGTTGGCCCTGTTTTCAGTAACCAGATGTCCTTACATCAGCACTCTGACCACATTGAGGACTGGGAAGGTAGCTTATTTATAGCTTTTGTGTCCCTAGTGCCTGACCAAAAGGAAAGAACAGGAAGCTAGTCTTTTGGCACCAGGAGAGAGTCCCAGAAGGGGCAAATCAACTCACAGACAATGAGAGGCAGCCTGTTCATTGATGGGGTTCAGGACACACTACCCAAAATTTACATTTGAGAAAACAGCAGAAGCAAAAAGGTCTTTCTCTCACCTTTCCCCCACCCTTCTCCCCAAAGCAGTCAAAAACTTTCATTCCAGAGGTGCCCTCTCTATACCTGAAGGAAAGGAACATCCTTATCCTTGAAGACACAGAGATGCCAAGAAGAACCTAAACAAACAGGCCTTGCCAAATTCCCCTCGGTTTATTACTGTTAGATCATGCCCACCTCGTCCAATCACACTTCTACACGACTGTTGAGCTGCATCAAATCTAAGCATAAAAATACATAGGTGTTCCAGCTGGGCACGGTGGCTCATGTCTGTAATCCTAGCACTTAGGGAGGCCAAGATGGGCAGATCACCTGAGGTCAGGAATTGGAGACCAGCCTGGTCAACATGGTGAAACCCTGTCTCTACTGAAAATATAAAAATTAGCCCTGGGCGTGGTGGTGTGCACCTGTAATCCCAGCTACTCAGGAGGCTGAGGCAGAAGAATCTCTTGAACCTGGGAGGTGGAGGTTGCAGTGAGCTGAGATCAAGCCAATGCACTCCACCCTGGGTGACAAAGTGAGACCCTGTCTCAGAAAAAAAAAAAAAAAAAAGAAAGAAAAGAAAAGAAAGAAAAAAAAATACATAGGTGTTCCTGTTTCTTTGGGTCTTATTTGGGAAGGTTCCCATGTTGTCACATAAAGCTTAAAGTAATGTGTGTAGCCAGGCGCAGTGGCTCACGCCTGTAATGCCGGCACTTTGGGAGGCTGAGACAGGCAGATCACCTGAGGTCAGGAGTTCAAGACCAGCCTGGCCAACATGGCGAAACCCCGTCTCTACTAAAAATATAAAAATTAGCCAGGCGTGGTGGTATGCGCCTGTAGTACCAGCTACTTGGGAGGTTGAGGCAGGAGAATTGCTTGAACCCAGGAGGCGGAGGTTGCGGTGAGATGAGACTGTACCACTACACTCCAGCCTGGGTGACAGGCTGAGACTGTCTTAAAAATAAATAAATAAAATAAAGTATGTGTGTGTTTTTCTCTTGTTAATCTGTCTTTCATTATAGGTACCTCAGTCATGAACCTTAAGATGTGTGAGGAAAATGTATTACTTTTTCTCTCCTACGGCATCTAGTTTTAGACCTCTCATTTTGTATGAAATCAGATCTTAAAGATCTAGAGTCTACTTTCCTCCGAGCACCATGTTCTTCAGGTTGCTGAATTCTTTAGGAATCCAGGTAGGCCTAGTATGCTCTCCACCTCTCGATAAAAAATTACAAAGAGCAACCTGCTCAATGCTTTTGTTCCAATTTAGAAACCTTAAGTCCTGAATCAGTTTCTCAGCAGAAACACAGGCTATAGGCTGTCGATGGTCCTTTACTCATTGCAGTGTGAAAGTACTTCATATTAGTATGAAATGTGACCACATTCCATTTCTTCCTCTGTCCATCTGCTGCTGTTATGGTTTAGGAGAGAGACATGATTTTAAAAAGATGTAAATCTGGACTGTGTGTAAGCTGATTTCTTAAGCCACATTTAATACGTTTGGGCAACAAACACTAGCTTGGTACTGTTTAACTAAGAAGGCAGTAGGGAATACGTTTTTCTGCCTTTTTTCATATGCATATGTAATCTTTTTTTTTTGAGACAAGGGTCTCACTCTGTCACCCAGGCTGGAGTACAGTGGTATGATCACAGCTCACTGCAGTCTTGACCTCCTGGGGTCAGGTGATCCTTCCACCTCAACCTTCCAGGTAGCTGAGACTACAGGCACATGCCCCCATGCCTGGCTAATTTTTTGTAGAGACAGGGTTTCACCATATTGCCTAGGCTGGTCTCTAACTCTTGTGCCCAAGCGATTCCCCTGCCTCAACCTCCCAAAGTGCTGGGATTACAGGTGTGAGCCACTGCATCCGGCCTTTTGGTTTTTGTTAAAATTATTTTTAACAGAGACAGGCTGTCGCTATGTTGCCCAGGCTGGTCTTGAACTCTTGGCCTCGAGTGATCCTCCCACCTCAGCCTCCCAAAGTATTGGGATTACAGGCATGAGCCACCATGCCTGGCCTGCATATGTAACCTTTTTGAATGGAGGTGGTTATGATTAAGATGGGTGAATTGTATATAGTGATTTTTTTTTTTTTTTTTTAAGGAAACGAGAGCAAGGGCTCAGGAGGAGAATGAAGGGACGAGGACCACAAGGACGGAGTTCCCGAGGTCTCCTGGTATCTCTGACCATCGCAGGGTTGTTAGTCTTGTCTCTATAACCAGATAAATGAGATAGACATTGAGGTTGGGACTGTGTTTAAAGCCCTCAGAGTTCCAGCACGGGGTGGGGCACAGAGTAGGTGCCCTACCTGAGAACCCTATGCTTGTAAGATAGAGAATAGAAGGATGGTTACCAGAGGCTGGGAAGGGGTGTGGGGAGTGGGGGTGGGTGGGTGGGGAAGTGGGGTTGGTTAATGAGTACAAAAAAAAAAAAGAGTACAAAAAAAATGAGTACAAAAAAAAATATGTTGTTAGAATGAATAAGACCAAATATTTGATAGCACAGCAAGGTAACTATTTTTAATTGTACATTTAAAAATAACTAGAAGAGTATAACTGGATTGTTTGTAATACAAAGGATAAAGGCTTGAAGGAGATGGATACCCCATTTTCCATGACGTGATTACTGCTTTTTGCATGCCTGAATCAAAGTGTCTCACGTACCCCATAAATATATATATATATACCTACTATGTACCCACAAAAAATTTTTAAAAGATTAATCTTTTAAAATTCCATGCCCCCACCACCACTCTGTTCTCTTTCTCACCCATACACACACCCAATGGTGTGTTACACACACACACACACGAAGCATTATTTCCTCATGTCTGTCAGATTCGTATAGCTAGGATTCTTTCTTGTATTTTGTAACCATGATCAGTAGGTTAGGTCCTGGGGTGAGAATCACAGAATCAGAGTCTTGTAGTTGGGAAAGGTCTTCATAGTTACCTCAGGAGCTCTGGCCAAGGCAAGAGCCCTGCCATCCTCTTGGCAAGTGGTGATCTGTTTCTGTGTAAACACAGCCACTGGTTGGACCTTCAGATATATGAGTGTGGTCCATATGTTTCCCTGGGTCTTCTGTCTTCGAACCCTTCTAGTTCTGATCATTGTCTCTCTGAAACCCTCTGATACACTTTCAACATCCTCTGCCCTCTTGAGTTGCCCTGCTCTGGACATACCCAGGTTTGGTGATGCCCCTTCTAAACTCTGAGCAGGCACTCCCGCTGCTCTTCCAGATGCTATGCCCTGCCTGTAAGTGCATTAACTCCTGGCTGGCGGGCTATACTGGTGACTCACATGGAGATGGATAAAAAGGTTTAGTTGATTACAAATGTAACTCTTCATCTGCTCAATATGCTTAACAATATGGCCTTTAGTGTGGTCTTCTCAAATCTAACCATTCTTAATACCAGTTGCTCAGTTTCCCAAAAGGCTTTTAAGAATGTGAAATGTTTGACAATTTATAGTAATATGGGAAGATTACAGTATTTAACAAAAGTCAGTGTTAGCATTCTTCTAAAGCTGAAAAACAGTACATGGATTGAGAATTTTCCAGCAACCCATTTTTATGTGCCTTGAAAAATATGCCATACATGGTGGCATTTCTGAGATAAAAATTGTAGGCGTTGGGGACTCAGTTTCTACAAATGCAAGATAAACTCTAAGGTTCTTTCTGGCTTTAACATCCAACATTCTCTGTATAACCCTCCTCTGATCAGTTATCTCGAGAGAACCCCCCTCCTCCAAACAGTAGAGAGACTCACCTTTGTTACTTCTTTTTGAATAAAAATAACATATTGCTGGCCTAATATTTCAACTTACTATGCATCTTATGGTAGGAAAATGCAAAATATCTAATGTTTTGAGTATCCCTTAGTTTTAAATATAAAAGCTTTCAATCTTTGTCATTTTTGATAAAAATTATGCTTTAAAAAGTTAGCTGAAACTTAATATTTACCTTTATAAATACATCTAATATATAATTACTTATGCATATTTGAAGAAGAGATAAAACCTATCATTTTTAAACTGTATTCAAGAAGCATTCGCAGATATAAAAGCATTGGGATTCTGAGAACTTAAAACCACTTGACAGAGAGGAGGGAAAATCAGAGACATCATGTAAAAAATAATATTTGTAATTTACAAAAATGTTTCTCATTTATGGTTAAGAAGCTTAGTACATGTTTTGGTATGTAGAGATTTCTGTCTCCACTCTTCTTGGGGATATCCACTTTATTTGGTTGATGGGTGTGTGGTGGGGCTTGGACACGTGTTTCTAAAGGCTCCCCTTGTGACCATGCTGGACGGCCAGGGTTGAAAAGCTGCTGCGCTGGTGCACACATAAATGCCTCGCCTGTTGGGCAAACAGTGCCCAAAGCACAGAGAAGAAAGGCCTGCCTGAGAAGAGGAATTCAGCAGCCCCTTGAGCACGCGCCATGAATCCTCAAAGAGCATTTCCCCATCACGCACATCTCCACGAGGTAGCTCCATTTTACTAGGTGACATTTCTACTTGCAACACTACTGGCAAATACTGTGGCTAAAGCAACTTGAAATCATAATAATTTCTGCTCTTGGTTGGTGACCTACATCATGACCGTTTTTTAAACATTTTAGTTTATTTTCGAGACAGGGTCTCGCTCTGTCACCCAGGGTCTCACTCCACCCAGGCTGGAGTGCAGTAGTGCAATTATGGTGCTCACTGCAGCTTCGACTTTCCAGGCCCAAACAATCCACCCACCTCACCCTCACAATTAGTTGAGGGTACAGGTGTGTGCCACCATACCTGGTTAATTTTTCTTTACTTTTTATATAGACAGGATCTCACTGTGTTGCCCAGGCTGGTCGCAAACTCCTGGGCTCAAGCGATCCTCCTGTCTTGGCCTCCCAGAGTGCTGGGATTACAGATGTGAGCCACCACACCTGGCCCTGACCCTTATTTTTCCAGTTCCCACCTGTGCACTGAAGGGAAGAATCCCATGAGAGCTGAGCAGGAAGAGAATGATATGCATTAAGTGGGGACCTCTGAGGCCAACTCTCCTTTTTTTCTTTTTAATTATACTTTAACTTTTAGGGTACATGTGCACAACGTGCAGGTTTGTTATATATGTATACATGTGCCATGTTGGTGTGCTGCACCCATTAACTCGTCATTTAGCATTAGGTATATCTCCTAATGCTATCCCTCCCCCCTCCCCCCACCCCACAACAGTCCCCAGTGTGTGATGCTCCCTTTCCTGTGTCCATGTGTTCTCATTGTTCAATTCCCACCTATGAGTGAGAACATGCGGTGTTTGGTTCCAGCTCTCCTTTTACAGCTAAGCAAGGACCACAGAAATGAAATAATCTCTCTAGCACCACCATCTTGGAAGAATTTAATGATTTAAGTGGCATTGTTTTCTGACTATAAAAGCAATATATACTTTTTATAGAGAAAGCTTAAACATAGGAAAGTGCATATAAGTATTTTAACAGATCCCTGTAATCCATCACACTGTGGCACCGTGGCATCACCATGCGGAGCCCTGAAACTGGGACTTTGTCCTCTGAATCGGTAGTTACTAGACACTGTGACAATGGGTAAGTCCATTCTTCACACACCTGCATTTGGCGCGGGCCTATTTCCTCCTGGCCCTACCTCTTACCTTATTGCACTGTAGCTTCTGGAAGGTTACAAATTCCCTCACATCAGCAGCCACTCCCTGGAACACTGTCCGCTCTGTGTTCTGGAACTGAGGCTTGGCTTTGTCCCGCTTTGTGTCACCACCCTCTCCAGGGGAAGAAACGACTCGCTCCCCTGTATGCAGGGCCAGGGGTAGAGGCAGACATCTTCTTTCTTTGTTTTTCTTTTTTTTTTTTTTGAGGCGGAGTCTCTTTCTTTCACCCAGGCCAGAGTGCAGTGGCGCTATCTTGGCTCACTGCAAGCTCCGTCTCCTGGGTTCACGCCATTCTCCTGCCTCAGCCTCCCAAGTAGCTGGGACTACAGGCGCCTGCCACCATGCCCAGATAATTTTTTGTATTTTTAGTAGAGACGGGGTTTCACCATGTTAGCCAGGATGGTCTCAATCTCCTGACCTCGTGATCTGCCCGCCTCGGCCTCCCAAAGTGCTGGGATTACAGGCGTGAGCCACTACGCCCGGCCGGAGACATCTTCTAGATCTGTGTCTCTGTCCTTCCTCCCCTCACCAACCAATGCTGCCCCTGGCAGAGTCCACACTGTCTGATTGTGTCACCCTTTCAAGTCCCCCCCATACTCATGGCTGGAAGCTTCTCCATGAAGCTCCAGGAGAAATCCCATCTCATGACTACATGTTCCCCAACACCCACCCTGAGGACTTGGTCATACTTTGGCCTCACTTTTCTCAAAATTGCCTCATCCCGAATTCTCAAGCCCTGAAATCCACCTCTCTAATGACAGCTCCTCCCTCAGCTGCCCCTTGTCCTTGTCATCTGGTTTACCTTCCTCTGTCTTCCAAGTCCTGGCCCCTGGGCAGTCAGCTCACTGTCAGATTTTCTTGCCAATCTACCACTTACCCTGGACTTCCCAGTTAACTGTGCACAGTGATACCTTCACAGCACCCTCAAGTCTTGTCTCTGTTAGTTCTGTTTTGCCTTGTCTGGGTCTGGGGTTTGGCTTGCTGGGGGAAAAAGGCCCTCATCATTCACTCAGTTGTTCAACTACTCGGCTGTGTTAGGCACTGTTCTAGGTCCTGGGGATGCAAAAATGCAATAAAGAGCAATGCAAAAACGCAGTGCAGGGTGATGTGCAGATATCACTTGTGGTTGCACAGGCGTGTGGCAGAGACAGCTGATGGCTCACAGCAACCATTCTCCCCTCTTCAAGTTTTGGCACTTCTTAAAGCCTGCATGTCCCAGCCCCACTTGCAGCTAGCGTGTGAATGGAACAGAAGTGGTGTAGGCAACATTCAACTCTTAAAAGGAAGCCACCCGCCCTCCACTCTCTCTTCCTCCATCTCAGATGCTGGAACTCAAACATGGTATGGTGAGCCAGCATCAGCCACGCAGATGAGGACGTCAGAGCAACAAGGCAGATGCAACGTGGGTCTCTGAATGAACATGGAGGAGGAGCACTTCCCACCTGCCTCGGACCACCTGGCTACCTCTTTCTGTACTGTTGGGTGAGAGAGAAATAAACTTCATTTGGTCTGAGCTACTGTAGCTTTGTGTCTTTTCTGTTGTGGCAGCTTAGCCTGCACACTGACACAAAAGCAGAGATGAATCAGCTGCTCACAGAGCGTAGAGGCGATGGTGAGAACACAGTAGTGGCAGGGGCAAGAAAAGCATCTGGAAAGAGGTAGCCATAGAGAAACAGGCTCTGGGCTTGGGCACTACTTGACAATGTTTTTACTGATCTTGGAGAATTCCCTTTCTCACTGTGTGTGTTAGGAAGAGGGAGGTGCGTTCCAACAATAGAAGGAAGAACAACAGGTAGAATTTGGGGGTACGTGTACATGATTGTTTTAGTTTAGAGGTGTTTGCTTAGGATCTCGATAACATCACCTCTTGACCATCAACATTCTGAACCAATTCAACAATAAGACAAAAGGGTCAGCAGGAGGAGAATTAGAACACTTCCTTCATTTCTGATAAAGGCTGGGTTGAGGACAGAAGTGAGTGAAACAGCTACATGGTCTTTTAATACTGGGCCATGGAGTTAGACTGACTTATCATCAGGCTGCAGAGGACTGAGAGTACCCCGTTCCCTAGAGAGTGGGCCCCGGGGAGTGGGGAATCAGTCACACTGCCTGTGAGCAGCCCACACCCTCGAGGAACGAAAAAGGAGGAGGCAGAGCTACACATGCCAGGATAGCCACTGGGCGTGTCACCCCGGCTCTGCGGAGGTGTGGGCTGGGGTGGGAGAACCACAGCACTGCACCAGTGGAGCTCCCTCCTGAAGGAAGGAAACTTCAGGAAGGGGGAATGAGTGTTCCCTGCAATGCTGACTTCGAGGCTCCTGCAGGCCACATGGGAAGGCCTTAGGATTCCTTCTCTCATAAGCCCTCTATATGAGTCAGGACTGAGTAATCTATTATGGGACAGGACCTACTCTTACGCCCTCCCAGGCTGTGGGCTCACCAGGAGTCCTGGCGTAAGCAGGTTGAGACAGTTACTTCCTGGGCCCACCTGCTTGACACTGGCTTGGCACCTTGGCAGGGATTACTTTATTTTCTCCCAAGGCTCCCGTGGTCCTGAGGGGTCTCCCAACCCTCTTGGAGCACCTTAAAGCTGCGTGAACCAGGCACTGGCCAGAAGGTTACCCTCTTGTGGGACTCTGGCTTTGTTCTGCCTCCCACTGCATGCTTAGCCATGCCCACCTCTCTCGCCAGTTATCCCTCCCACTTCCAAGGAGGCAGGGCTGGAAGTGCCCAGGTGTCCTCATAATAAGCAACACAGGGCCGGGCATGGTGGCTCACGCCTGTAATCCCAGCACTTTCGGAGGCTGAGGTGGGCGGATCACGAGGTCAGGAGACCGAGACCATCCTGGCCAACATAGTGAAACCCTGTCTCTACCAAAAATTCAAAAATTAGCTGGGTGTGGTTGTGTGTGCCTGTAATCCCAGCTACTCGGGAGACTGAGGCAGGAGAATCGCTTGAACCAGGCGCTTGAACCAGGGAGTTGGAGGTTGCAGTGAACTGAGATCGCACCACTGCACTCTAGCCTGGTGACAGAGTGAGACTCTGCCTAAAAAAAAAAAAAAAAAAAAGCAAAACGGTGGCCCTTTCTTGTCACATTTGGTGCTCAGGGGCTCTGGCAGTGCCAAGTACCTAGGCACTCAGGGATGGTTCTGCCTTTGAGTATGTGTTGGGGGAGGAGACTGGAGGACTCTGCTGGCAGAGTTCTAATGATTTATTCATGCATTAATTCATTCACTCATTTTTAGTTTGTACTTTCCCATAAGTTGGGAAAAATGGGTTTACTACTTTCCACACCATTATGTAGCTATGGCAGCAATTCAAAGATTCTAATGTAATATAACATTTAGGGCTTATTTAATCCTTCTTCCCTTTAAAGAATAAGAACTGGTAGAATAAAAATATAAACTACTGGCCGGGCACAGTGGCTCATGCCTGTAATCCCAGCACTTTGGGAGGTTGAGATGGCTGGATCACGAAGTCAAGAAATCGAGACCATCCTGGCCAACATGGTGAAACCCTGTCTCTACTAAAAATACAAAAAATTAGCCGGGTGTGGTGGCAGGCGCCTATAATCCCAGCTGCTTGGGAGGCTGAGGCAGGAGAATCGCTTGAACCTGGGAGGTGGAGGTTGCAGTGAGCCAAGATCATGCCTTTGTACTCCAGCCTGGGTAAAAAGAGTGAAACTCCAACTCAAAAAAAAATGTATATATATATGTGTGTGTATATATATATATATATATATATAATGTGTGTGTGTGTGTGTGTGTGTGTATATGACAATACTTCAAAATCTCTTAAACTTTGCCATTAATATATAATGGTTATATAATGAATTCTTTTGGGTTTTTTCTTTTCTTTTTTCTTTCCTTCCTTCCCTCCCCTCCTTTTCTTTCTTTTTTTTTCCCTTTAACAGATTTGATATAACATATCCCAAATTCAATTTGCCTCCACTGGTGGTCCTATGGAGCCATTACTGATGTTTTCCTCCCACTCTGTGACACCAAACGATAATATGAAAGCCAAGCTCCTAATTCTAACTGTGACAAGTGGTAAATGGCTAGCTTGCCCAGTCCACTCAAGGGATGAGTTCTTGAACTCCCTTGGATGATGACTTCAGGACTAGAGAATTATGTCCAACAATAAAAGTCCTTTTCAGGGTGTTTCTCAGTTTTTACATAAATTTAAATATGCTGGTTCAACCCCACACCCAGTCTAAGTGTGTGTTGCCTAGGTACTTACCCCATCAGATCTTATCACTATTTAATGACATGCCCTGTCTATATGTTGGCTTCTTCTACCTGGGTAGCAGGTTGTAAGTATTTAATATATGTTGTTGAATTGAATTGCATAATAAGAAAAAGAAGTAGAGGGAAGGTAATGATGAGGTCTAAAGTGGGTTCTTTCAAGAGATCACTGGAGGACGTGGAGGGAGAAACAAGTGGTACGACCCAGTGGTCTCACACCATGGAAATGCAAAGCTGCCAGGAAGAACGGAGACCACTACAAGATAATCGTTTTCAGTGTCTCCCTAATGGGAGTCAACCATCAAAGCAAAGTTTCTCAGATGCTGGAACTGGATTGTGAAAAGCAAATAAGAACACAATGTGCTGTTAAAAATCATTCCCTTGGAAATAAATACATCCAATATGGCCACAAACACTGTAAGCTATTCATCCTCGACTGGAAGCTAGTAAATTGATTAACATCATATTCTAACATTGAAATGAAGACTATGTTGGAAAACAGTTATCAAAAGACATATTGAGACAGAGCTCTGAGAATAGGCCAAGAAATTCGGCCAAAAGACCAGATAGTGAACTGTTTGATAAATGTATAATAAAACAGCAGGATTGTATTGATACTATTGCTCTATGAAGCTAAAAATACCCTAAACCAGACAGGTTGAAGACAGGTTGATCGAGTGTGGATCTGGTACAGAAACAAAGTTACCAAAACAAGGCCAGGGATGGAGGGACATCAAAATGGAGCCCCTTTTTTTCTGGTAGACTGTGTTTCCTTCTACAAAAAAAGAAAAAAAAAAAAAGGAAAGAAAATTGTGGTTCATTCAAGAAGCAGGTATTTACAGACAGATATTACATGGGCAAAAAAAAAATGCTTACTTTAAAAGACCTAATATTATTCTTCAATAATATTGTTAATATGTTTTAAGACAGAGTTCTTTTATTTTATTTATTTGTTCATTTTTAAAATTTTATTTTAAGTTCCAGGATATATGTGCAGGTTTGTTGCATAGGTAAACATGTGCCATGGTGGTTTGCTGCACCTATCGGCATCACCTAGGTATTAAGCCCAGCATGCATTAGCTATTTATCCTGATGCTCCCCCTCCCCCTGCCTCCCTGAGAGTTCTTTTATTCTTATTATTAGTCAGAACAACCATGATGTTAATTAGGAAAAGAGACCTTGCAGCTCCTGATTAACGATATTAATGATAATATATCTGAGGTGTATTAGTTTCTTAGGGCCACCATAACAAATTACCATAAAATTGGCAGCTTAAAACAACAAAAATATATTCTTTCATCGTTCTGGAGCCCAGAAATGTGGTTTCGAGGTGTGTGCAGGGCACGGTCCCTCTCTAGTGGATCCTCCTTGCCTCCTGCAGCTCCTGCTGGCTGCTGGCAGTCCCTGCAGCTGCCGCCACCCAACCTCTGCCTCTTCCTTCATGTGCCCTTCTTCTCTGTGTCTGTCTTCTCCTCTGTGTGTCTCTGATTTCTCTTAAAAAGACACTTGTCATTGGATTTAGGGTCCACCCAGATAATCCATGATGGTCTTTTCTCGAGATCCGTAACTTCATCGGCAAAGACCATTTTTCCAAATAAGGTCACATTCACAAGAGCCAGGGATTAGGACATGGACTTATCTTTTCAATGCAATCCACGACTGGATGGAATGAACGCTTCTTTGAAAGAGTTATTAGAAAGCAGTATGTTAACAAAGGTGAGTTCTCCCTTTTCAATCTCTCCCTCTCCTCCCTAAGTCCCTTAAGAGGAACAGTGCCTGGACTATTTGAGGTCTTTGGTAAGATCTCTAGGGGTGTCACTGTGTCCTAGGACACAGAGCTTGGAACTGTCACAGACTCACAGAGTAGTTGAGTTGGACAGAACTTAGAGGTAACTTGGGGCAACCCTAATCTCACATATGACGCCTCTCTGCAACATTCCTGGGCTGAGGGGCACCCACACTGCTCCAATGTCTCCAAGTCCATCTTTATGTCCTTGGCTGGCTCTAGGTGCCACTTTCTATACCGCAGTGGTGCCTGGAACCATGCTGAGCCTCCTGGTCTTTCTGTGCATCAGTGCCTGTCCTTCCCATTGTGTTGTTCATCTCTACCAGGAGGGCACTGATCTAAACCACCGTCCGTAGGATGTGTGCATAGAGTAATTCTTTTCATCAAGAATGCTGGCTCTTCCACTTAGGCCTAATAAATATCTTTCATCATGCAGAAAATGCATTTTTAGATGACTGGTTGAGTTTCAGAATCACAGAATTTTAGGGCTGAAGAAAGCTCTACAATTATCTAGTCATTTTAGAAACAAGGAGACAAAAATTCGAGAGATCAACAAATGACTGAAGGTCACTCTGATGCCGGTGGGAGAGCCAGGACTTGAACGTACATCCCCTGAAGCCCATCCGAGAGCTTGTTCACTACATCACGCATGATACAGAATGTGACCCAAAGCTTGCTCCGGTGTGAATTACGCTTGACATGCTGGCCCCCTTGGTGCCACCCCGTGAGACCATCAACCCAATGATCATATTCAACAATATTTCCTGAGTGTGTGCTATGGGCAGACAGGCTCTCCGCTCTCACGGAGCTTATACACTCAAGTGAGTAAATGATTAAACAGTACCTGAAAGGCTGCAAGGCTCTAATCAGCTGTCACATTTGGGAGTTGATTGGGACTGAGGTCAGCTTGTTCAGCTCCTGATCCTTCACTGTACCCTTAGAGGAAAGGTGACGTAACTGGAGCTAATGCCCCTACTTTAAAGGTTCCTAGAAGTGTCCAATGTCATCATTTGAGTCAAAAGCACCTATTGGTCTAGAAAATAATTCTCCTCACTTCCTTTCTAGTGCTCAACTCCAAGATAAACCAGACACCCAAGATCAATAATGACAACAACAACCCTGCTTTTATTAAAACTCATCATTGCCCATAAAATAAAGTAGATCTCTTGGGAAGAGTAAAGCCACCGACTAACTACTTGTACATGAGAGAGGCATTTTCTGGTTGACACAGTGAGAAAAAAGCCCCAGATGGCGGATCTTTTTGGCATGGACTTCCCTGCTCCGGCTGTCTAATGTGTTCCTTCACTGCGTTCATTCTTCCTGCATCAGAACCACCTTGGCAGTTTGCTTATTTCCAAGGAAGAAAAAAAACAGGAAGGTTTGCATCTGCAAGATTCCTGTCTTCCTCCTTAGATGCTACAGTGCCTACTCACAAGAGGTGGTGACTAAAATGACCTGGAGCCTTGAGTAAAAAATTTCAAATCTCTGTCCCGTGACAGGTTCAACACAGTCCCTTCCTCGTAAGAAAGGGAAGGGGATTTGAGTTTTTGAGGACGTTACCTAGGTGGGATCTGATGCCTGATGCAGATTCTGAATGTATTTGAAAACAGGTTTTGGCATGTGGGGATGTAGCATGTTGCATGGCTGCTGGCTTCAGAGTACGTCCCGTGGGTTCGCGGCCTTGTCTTCCGTCACGAGGAATCCCTGCCAATCTAGGGTCTGCACACTGCTTCTGCCAGCCAATCTCTAATTTAGCATATGTACGAAGCCAACTTTTGGACACCATGATGGAGCCTGGCACCTCTGCCGCCCTACATATTTGCAAGGCTCACAGTGAAATAACAGGCAACGAGCAAGAAAGAAAAAAAGATGACATGAAAAGGCTTTCTAAATTCCCAGATAAATGGTGTATGTACTATATATGTGTGTGTGTCTCCCTCCTCCTTTTCCAACATAAGCTTACCCTATGCCTTTCCTTGTAGTTATTTCATTTAGGTTTTCAATCTGGGATGCACTTGGCAATAGCCAACACTGACGAAGAGAAAACCCTGCTCCCCACTGAGAACATCTGATTTTTAAAATGTAGAAATGCTGCTCTTTACAAAATAGGACATTTCCCTTTTAATTAGTTTCAAAATACACCCAAATAATTTGCCACTAGGAAATGATACCATTTTAGAGTACTTAAAAATAATTCCCATGCATGCAATTTGATGAGAGGCCCAAGCTAGTGAAAACTTCAGTTCTGAGATAAATTGAGCTGTTTCTGTGGGAACAGCTGTCATTACCATGGGAAAATTCCCCTAACCCACAGGCTTTCATCACTGACTTCACTCAGAAAACCTGTGTTTAAGATGTGTTTGTTGAAATATATGGGAACAATTGCTACTTGAGTCTCGAGTGCACCCATCGGACTTAGCTGAAACTGTGGCTCTTCCTGCCTCTTTCCCTTCTATAGAGTTTTTGCCCATCATCTAGTTTTCGAACAGTTCTTCAAAAGAGAACAGGTAGCCACAAAAACTCTATGGTGTTATTTCATGTTGTCTTTGAAAATAAATACATATATTGTGTTTGTACACCCTGTAATCCGTGGGTCCTGCGTCCCCAGAAGGGCACCCCTCAGGAGGGGCATTTCAACTCTTCCCTGTGCACAAATGAAACAAAAATCTCTGAATCAAAGGGAAGGGGAGACTATACAATTTTCTAATGTATATTTCTTCCAACACATGGATTTGATTCATGACAATGGCCAACTTTTTGACTATTCTGGTGAGATCCCTGCTCCTCTGCGCAAGTGAGCCTTGGCGGGTAGGCACGCTAGCATGGGATGAATGAACCCTCCCGAACCATACCCCATCCCCACATACGATGGCGCCTGTCGGGACAAAGCGAGAGTCTGAGCCTTGCATGTATAAATATAAATATTTCAAGAGCTTGGCTGCTGGCAAGCTTTGCACGGCATGCAGAAGCCAAGCTTGATTGCCCTGCCCTGGTGTGGGGCTCCCCAGGTGGCAGGGGCTGAGAGCGGGCAGTGTGGTTGGTAGGGGGTGGATGTGAGTGCCTCCAGTCATTCTGAGTAGCCCCTGGGCTGATTAGTGACAAGGGCTGACAGGCTCCTAAGGGGAGGTCCTGTCCAGTTTCTTTCTGCAGCGGGGATGATGGGCCATGCATGGGGTCCTGAGGCAGAGACTGGGGACTTTTTTGTGTGACTGTGACTACATTCCTCATCAACAAGACCACGCTCATGGTCTCTTTGGAGGCCACTGACTCACTGGAGGATTACCATTAAGGGACGTCTGCTCAGTGGCGCCAAGTCCTTTCCCCACCCCTCAGGGGCTCCGCCCAAGCCAGACAGAAGGGCAGGGCACTGGCTCTGGGAATTAGAGAGGGGAATCGATATGTGTATACGGAACACAGTCACGGACAATTGAAAAGGCTCACACGTAACCCCACTGGGAACTGCTTCCAACTGGAGTCTGTGGTAAATGACTCACGGAACCCAGACCCTGCCTCATCTGCCTGGGAATGGCCAAAGGTGAGCCTTGTAACGTTTGTGATTCAGACTTAAAGTGATTAAAATGTATATGAAGGGTTCCAGAAATGACCCTGTAGATAAAAATAATAACTTAAACAGGGAGGAGCGTTTCTCTCCTGAGTGATCTTGGAACCTGGAATTATGACATGACAACTTTTTCAAATTTAGTGTCTTTCAAGGAAAGACACCTTCATTGACACCTCTGCCTCGGTTCCTGAGACAACTCCAACTCGGTGGTGTATGGAGATTCCTCGCCAAGGGGCATGTGTTCCAACAGGGCGACCATCTCAGGGAGTAAGGAAAGGCTGAACAGTGATGAGAACCAAGACAGATACGGGATTAGAATGCAGATGATTTGAACTCCCCACTTCTGATGAGGTAAAATGGATCAAGATTTTTTAAAAGATAAAATATGTACCTTAGTTTTAGCAAAGCTTAGTAGATTTCAAGATCAGAGTTGGACTATGATTTGGGATTCATTTGCCTGGTTTGTTGTTCCAGTACTGCAGTTGGTTTTCCTAGTGAAAAGAAAATGTTTCATAGCCTGGATTGCTGAGAGTTGGATTGCAATAGAGTCAAAGAAAAAGGTAATCTCTGGATAGAGAGCAGCTGTATCAGTCAGGGCTGTCCAGAGAAACAGGATCCATAAGAGATACACAGATAGATAGATTGACTTATTTTAAGTAATTGGCTCATAAGACTGTGGATTGACAAGTCTGAAATCTGCAGGACAAGCTGGCAGGCTAAAAACTTAGGTAGGCATTGATGTCATAGTTCTGAGGCAGATTTTCCTTTCCAGGAAACCCCAGTTTTGCTTGTAGGACCTTCAACTAATCAGAGGAGGCCCACTCAGCTTATGGAGGGCAATCATCTATACATAAATCAACTGACTGTAGTGTTGACCACACTCACAAAATACCTTCCTTTTAATCAAACATCTAGTGTTTGATTAAATAACCGGGTACTATACCCTATCTAAGTTGACACTTAAAATTGACCATCACAGTAGCTTTCTTCCAAACTGTGAAGAAATTTAAATAAAGGCCTTCAGGCCCTGAAGAGTCCAGGCTTCTCCCTTCTAGAAAGATCCCATAAGCCACTGCCTACTATGAGAGTTATGATATACTGGCGGATCTGTAGCCCTTTGTCCAGTGGTGTGAGGCTGCAGATTCTGCAACTTGTGTGGATGGTGGGCAGAGAGCGGACTGGGAAGCAAACTGAAACAGCGGGCAGGAAGACCCATCTATTTGATGTCTATTTGGGTTCTACCAGTGTCCATGAGGGACTTACTGCAATCACAGCCAGTGCAGGAATGGCAATCTGTGCCGCCCACCTGTCCAGTTCCTGACACACGTTCTCCCTCACCACATTCTCAGATATTCACTAAGTGGGCCTGTGAGCATGATGTGCTCTCAGCGTGTGCAGAGCCTCAGGAAACAGGATTACCAGTGTGCTGTACTGAGCCAACAAGTCATGGCGTTCTCATCCCAGAGAAGCAGGCTCCCTTCCCCACTAATTACATTCTAAATCCTTCCTCTCATAATCTTTATATTAATAAATGCTTTAAACAGCAGATCATCCCTCATAAAAAAGGGGACTAAGCCAAAGGGGAAAAAGTACCTGGAACAAAAATGTGTCATTTTGATTCTTATCTCTAAGGTCAGCTAATAAGCAACATTTACAGGGCACCTTCTCATTCTTTATAAAGTGCATTCATGTGCACTTACTTGGTTTTTATCCTTGTAGCAACCCTAGGAGGTAGTTGATATTATTCCCATTTTACAGAAGATGGCACTGAGACTCACAGGGGTTAGCAGACTGTCCTGATGTCACACAGCCATCAGACTGCCAAGCAAAGATCTTCCGCCCCTAGTTCTACCTTGGGCTGCCCAGACTCCTCCAGGGCTTGTCGCTAGTGAGCAGCTCAGCCTCTCAAACCTTACCTTATGGAATTACATAAAAATGGCTAGAATCTGCCTGTCCAATAAACCTTGAAGCTACTGCTTATGGCCATCTTTGTTGAAGGTAGCATACCCACAGACGGCCAGGTACCATTTCTTCTCCATGTGTCTTTCTTGGGTGCAGAGAGCTCTACTGGAAATCAGCGGGAGGCCTCTGCCCAATAAAGAGTGGGGGGCAGGGGGTGAGAAGCAGGATGTGAACCTATTCCATAAAGTGAAAACTGACAACCTAACAAATAATTAGGGAAAAATTCGAGGTTGTTTCCTCAGCTGATCATCACCGGCGGAGCCAACTTTGGATTAAACACTTCTGCTCAGTGGTTTTGACATTCTCAGTCAGGCATATCTTGATGAAATTAGAGATGCAGAAAATATTTTTTGATGGAGTGTGGGGACAAAACAGCTAGGAGGCAAGCCAATTCTGTGCGCGAACTTGTGCAGACTGAGATAAAGAGGAAAAGAAAAGGCAAGACAACAAGGGGCGTGTGCTCGTGTGAGTGTGTGTGTGTACATGAAGGAAGATGAAAGCAAGTGACAGAAGAGGAAAGGCAGACTGGGCTGATACTAATTAATTAGACTTTAAGATCCTGGCAGCAAGAGGTGTGTTTATAAACAATCTTTACTAAAACATACCTTTCCAACTATTAACTGTTTTATTTGCCAGAAATAGTCTCTGCTCTAATTATTCTGTACTTGTTTCAATCCAAAAGTGTGGAGAGAAATACTAATAAGTGACAATAACCATTCTTATGCTATAATACATATCTCTGCACAGAAGTTAACATTTCCCATGCTCAACTAATGAAGTAAGACCAATTTAAACCAATTCACAAAAGGATTAGCTGGGGCGGGGCGGGGGGGTGGCTATTAGAAGACTTTCAAGCTAGTAGAAAAAATTAGACCAAAAATAGAAGAAATAATAGAATTCCAACCATTCAGGAATCTCTTCATAGTATGCTTATGCCAAGCCACCAGCAACCTGATGTTTTTCTACTGGGACTCATTTAAGTCTAGAAAAGTCTGATCTGTGAGGATAGAATAAATATTTCTTGCAGACCTGCCAAATCTTTTTTTACAAAATTATTTCCCATATTATCTTTTCCGAGGAACTGACTAGAGGATGTACTCCATTAAAATGAAGGAATAAACCAAGAAAGAAAAAGACATAAGATCCAATAAGCAAAAGACCCGACTCAGAAATCAGGCAAAAAGACTACCTGGATGACAGAATGGGAAACTACCAGAACGATTTGCTGGGCAGTCGGCTCAGATGGAGCAGTGGATGACAACTTGTTGGGGAAAAATAGAACATATAGGTTACTTGATGTATTTAAAGCCACTTTACGGCTCTGTTGGACAGTCCATAATTGAATTAGTGATAGATACACAGAAAAAAAGCAAATTGAATAGGTGAATGGATAAACAAACTGTGGAACATCCAGACAATGAAATATTATTCACCAATAAAAAGAAATGAGCTATCAAGTCACAAAAAGACATGGAGGAACCTTAAATGCATATTGCCAAGTTTTAAAAGCCAGTCTGAAAATGCAAAAGACTGTATGATTCCAATTATATGACATTTTAGAAAAGGCAAAACTATAGAGATCAGTGGTTGCCAGTGGCTCATGGAGGCAGGATGAATTGGTGGAGCACAGGGATGCTTTCAGGGTAATGAAAATATCCTGTATGATCCTGTAATAATGGATACGTGGCATAATGCATTTGTAAAAACCTGTAAACTAGCCAGGTATAGTGGCTTTTTTGCACCTATAGTCTCAGCTACTTGGTAGGCTGGGACAGGAAGATCACTTGAGTCCAGGACTTCAAGACCAGCCTGGGTAATATAATAAGACCCCATTTCTATTTTTTAAAGAAATTAAGAAAGAAAAGAAACTCATCAACTGTATAACACAAAGAATCGTAATGTAAACTATAGATCTGAGTTAATGAAACATTTTTAAAGAAATAAATTCAAGGCAATTATTAACTTCAGGAAAAACAAGAAAGTAAACATAAATATACAAATCAAACATGGCTCAGTTGTGAAAAAATTTACAAGGTCACTTTAAGTAACAATGAACATTGATATAATCCCAAAGTATATTTATGTTGGAAGGATGAGGAAATGAGAGAAGGGTAAGAGAGCTCAATCCTCATCTTACATAGAAGGAAGTAAATAGATAATATCTTACATTTAAAAGTCAAGAAATAACAGTCTGACCATACTATCTAGAAATATGGAAGTAAACAGCAAGGAAGTTAAAACAGTTGAAAGTAATTTCATCTAGAAAGAAAGACTTGGGGAAGAACAAAGAAGGCTAATTTTCATTATGAGCTTCATTGTAACAGAAAAGAGACCCCTAAATCAGCTAGGTTTTCCCAGTTCCTCAACACTTTGGGGCACAGTGTTTAGTCAGAGCTGTGATCACTTTCTGAGCACGTGGATTGTATCTTAATTTTCATCTCATTGAAAATGTGTACCATTTATCCAAGTGAAAACTGGGCTGGAGCATGACTGTGACCACCGCCAAAGAAATAGCTAGACTTGCTAAGGTCTGCTGGGGTGATTTGTGATTGTGTTGTGCTTGATCTTGTTGAGCATGGCTCTTTTAAGTCACCATACCTGCCCCTGCCAATGCACCAAACACCAACTTAAAGGGACTTTCAGCTTTTGTGAGTCAGTCTCAGCCTTACTTCTGAACCATTTCCTTGACTTCTTTCATGACTCTGATCCTGTCCCAGTTTTAAGCCTCCCAGCCACCAGTCATGCTGTTTTGCTCTGCTATTTACATTCTTCCCTACCTACTTTGGACTTGATGGTATGCCTACTATATTAGTTATTTATTGGTGTGTAACAAACCACTCTGAAACACAGTGGCTTACAACCACAACCATTTTATTTTATTATGAAACTGTGGGTCAGAATGTATACTGGCCCATAGGCATGATTCTCCTGCTGGTCTCGCCAGGGGTCACTTATGTGGGTACAGTTATCTGGTGGCTTGACTAGGGCTGGATGATCTAACATGGCCCTACTGACTTGTCTGAATAGTGGTGCAGACTGTCACTAAGGACCTGTGTCTCCAGTAGGAGAGTCTGCGATCCTAAATTAGGTGGTAGAATTCCAGACGTGCAAGCCTGCATGTGTTCCACTGGCCAAGCCATGTGGCCTAGTCCAGAATCAGTGTGGGAGGGGACTACATGAGGGTGTGGAGATGGGAGGCATGAATCACTGGGGTCTACTACAGACATTTTCCTGGTTATACTCTGGGTTCCTGCTTGACATGTGGCTAGCAGCCCTCAAATAGGGACTGGACAGCTCTCTAGGAAATGGATGTGCTATTTTCTTCCCAAGTAGAATGCAAGCTCACTGGGAATTTATTTTTCAGTCCTTTATTGCCCATGCAAAGGAGAAAGCAAAGGTGATCAACTTTTATGAAGAGAACTAAGTCCTCCTGAGTCTGGACTCAATACCATTGGGCTAGGCCAGACCTGTGAGAGCTGGGGAGAAGAGGAGAGCTTTGACCACATATGTGTAGTACCTTGGTGTGCCTTGCAACACACATCAAAATTCCTTGGCTATGCCCTTCACAGACAGCAAAAAGCCTAATTTTCCATCAAAAAAAAAAACAAAGAAAAGAAAATTAAATGTGTATTTATCCAATAACAGGAGTAATTTCTGATAAATTGTGACACATCTGTTCATTGGTATATTCACAGAATAATGTGAATTAAACCAACTAAATACCAGGCACTGTTAGGTGCTGGGCATCCAAAGATGAATATATTAAGTTCCTGATCTTATGATGCTCAAAGCCAAGTCGAGATACCAATAAATATAGACATCCCTCAGTATCAAAAATCTAACCCATTCCTGAAAATGGTAAGTTTTGGATAGTGGGAGCCTGTATTCCATTATTAGGAATAGGACCAAGATTACTGTGTTCCCAGCCCATCCTCAAACCCCAATCAATTCCCTCAAATAACATTAGAAAGCTTAATTGCTTCCACCAAGCAGTTTCTACATCACATAAAGTATTTCTATATCATATAAAGCATTTAAAACACAAATCACCTAATTATTTAACATTGAATGGGCATTCATTGCATTTTGTACACTACGTGATACTGTACAGTAGTAGACACAATTTATGTTTTCCTTCTATGCCATATTAAACATGTAGGATAATGTACATAAACAATGAAACAACATGCTAAGGATCCTTCTTGGAAGACATTTTCACTTAATAACACAGGATGGACGCTTACGATAATGCACACATTTAAACAACACATGGTGCCATCCCGACCGGAGAACAGCTGAGCTCCTTCCGCTCCTCTAATCTGAGTTCACACGAAACCTAAATGTTTTTCCCAGCACACACATGCAAATTGCCGGAATTTTGATCCAGATGGTGAATTCTGGGTTAAATATTTCTGCAAATTGTTAGAGTGACTACTCCAACGGTGAGGATGTAGATGGTGCAATATTAATCTTGTACTAAGATTGAGACTGTGAAGCAACATGACAATGATCCCTGCAGAGGGTTACAGGACCAAAGGAGAAAACAAAACTGTCTCAGACAAATACAGCTAGGTAGACATTCTTTGGGCGGGGGTGGGGATTCGGGCGGAGGTAGGCAAACAAAGTATATGGAAGCAGTCCATGGATTGTTGGGCTGTTACTATGGTAAGTTTCTGAGTGATTGTTTCACTCTTGTTTGTGCAATAAAGACAAAAATTTTAAAATATGAGCATGTACAAAACCAATGGATGCAAATATAAGTGTGAGTGCACGGGAGTGCAGTACCCCCTCACTGCCCCCTAGACACTCCTCAGTGCCTGGGCAGACCGTGTGCAATGTTCACCTTAAAGCCCAGGTGCCTTGCCACCTGACAAGGCAAACTGCCCTTTGACCTCTGAGCTCATGCAGAAGTGTCAGCTCCCTCATCCTATGCTAAGAAACAGACACAGCAGCCTCCGCAAGACACAGCATAGATGGGACAACAGATGGAGAAGGTCCGACACTTGGGGAAAATCACCTGGGTGAGGTCTGCTTTAGGGAAGCTGGGATTCTCTGCAACCAGCAGCCACTGAGTGTAAATGTTCAACTTTATAGGTATAAATCTGTGATGGTTAATTTTATGTGTCAACTTGGCTGGGCTAAGGAATGCCCAGATCATTGGTAAAACATTTCTAGGTATACCTGTGAGGGTGTTTTTGGGAGAGATTAGCATTTGAATCAATAGACTAAGTAAAAAAGATCTGCCCTCACCAAGGTGAGCAGGCATCATCCAATCTGTTGAGGGCTCGAATAGAATAAAAAGATGAGTAGAACGCAAAGGACAAATTCTCGCTCTTCCTGAGTTGGGGCATCAATCTTTTCCTGCCTTCAGAGCTCCTGGCTGTGGGGCCTTCAGATCTGCAGACTTACATATGTGGCCTCCCTGGTTCTCAGGCTTTTGGATTCAGATGAATCACACCACCTGCTTTTCTAGGTCTTTCGTTTGCAGACAGCAGATCGCAGAACTTTCCAGCCTCCCTAACCACATTAGCCAATTCCCATAATAAATCCCCTCTTATATATCTCTATATATCCTATTGGTTCCGTTTCCCCAGACAACCCTGACAAATACTATATATATATAATTTTTTTCCAGTAATAATACAGGTACTTTGCTCTGTACAGTAGGTGACTGAGAGTCTATTAATTTTTTTTTTTTTGAGACAGGGTTTCACTCTGTCACCCAGACTGGAGTGCAGTGGCATAATCATAGTTAACTGTAGCCTCAAATTCCTGGGCTCTAGTGATCCTTCTGCCTCAGCCTCCCCAGAAGCTGGAACTACAGGCATGTGCTACCATACCTGGCTAATTTTTAAAAGAATTTTCTTTTGTAGAGATACCATGTTGACCAGGCTGGTTTCAAACTCCTGGCCTCAAGCAATTCTCCTGCCTCGGCCTCCCAAAGTGCTGGAATTACAGGTGTGAGCCACCATGCCTGGCCTATTAAATTTGTGTAATTTAAATTATACCTTGGAAACATAAGGCACTCAATATATAAAAGTCCCCTTGTAGAGAATTTTTTTGTCTTGATAAGTTGGATTTTCTCAAAGTAGGATATAACAGCAACATCTCACACTTGTTTTAGACAATTACAGTGCATCAGCTTGATGGAATATTAAGCATTTATAATTATGAAGACTGTGGAGATGTAGAAAAATGTTTCTGGTGTGTTAAGTGAAAAAGAGCTAAATGTAAAATTATATTTAAACTGTTACTGCAACTAAGTACAAACACTCAGGGAAGGGCTGGAAAAGAACATGGAATAAGGAAAGCTTTTTTACACACACCACATTTCAATCTCAAGTGGATTAAGTGAAGCTTTGTAAAAAGCAAATCCTACATCACAGCCATAGAAACGGAAGAGGTTAAAATGACTTCGCAACACATTTCAGCTCCAGCAATGAGTTGTTGTAACAGAGAAACCCCACAATTAAAGAGGATTAGCATAATAGTAGTGCCTTTCCTGTTCATGTCGAATCTGATCGGTGGCAGTGTGTGTCCGTGTGTGTATGGGTGTGTGTGTGTATGGGTGTATGTGTGTGTATGGGTGTGTGTGTGTGTGTGTGTGTGTTTTCTGCTCCATGTGATCTTCAGGAGCCCTGGCTGCCAGTGGCTTTATCATTTTTAACCCGTAACTCCCACGGTCTTTCTTTATTAACAATCAACCCCGAGGGTGGAGAAAGAACACAGAGAGTGAAAAGTTTTGTAGGCAGGAGCTAGAAGTAGTAAACATCCTTTCTACCCACACGCTATCAGCCAAAGTGTAATCCTAAGGTGATAGATAACTGCAGAGGAGGGGTGGAAGTAGATCTGTGTGCCAGGAGGAAGAGGAAATGGGTTCTGGTGACCAGCTGACTGATCTCTGCCACGTAAGTTCTCATATCTGATCAGAAATAGGGCAAGAATTGGAATCCAGGTCTTTCCTTCTTTTTTTTCTCCCTTCCTCCTTCCCTCACTTCTTCCGTCACTTCTTGCCTCCCTCCCTCCCTTCCTTGTTTTCCTTCCTTCCTTCCTTTTGAGACAAGTTCTCACTCTGTCACCCAGGCTGAGTGCAGTGGTATGATCACAGCTTACTGCAGCCTCAACCTCCTGGGCTCAAGCAATCCTCCTGCCTCAGACTCCCATGTAGCTAGGACTACAGGTGTGCACCACCACGCCTGGCTAATTTTTAAATTTTTTTGTAGACATGGGGTTTCACCATGTTGCTGAGACTGGTCTTAAACTCCTGGGTTCAAGTAATCCTCCTGCCTTGGCCTCCTGAAGTGCTGGAATTATAGGCATGAGCCACCATGTCCTGCCCAGTGGTTTTTCTTTACTTTAGCTCAGTGCTTAAGCTTTCACATCTTCTCTCTCTTAATCACTTTCTCTCTCTCTCTCTCACTCTCGCATACACACATTAAAGCTAAAGATATATATGTTGAAATCTAAACAAGAGAGTTGTTCTACCTCTAAGAACACCCAATATACAATCTACGCTTCTTTTGAGGAAACATTCTACAATCTCAATGAAAATCATTCCTCGGGAAAGAAAGAGTTAGCAGGGATAAATCCTGGTGATGGAACAAGAGAATCTGGCTAAGAGCTGACTCGGCTGAAAAAGGAGTGAAAGCCTACATAATTACATAGCCTTCACTCACATTTCTGGGGTCATTCCCATCTTTGGCAGGCATTATCCCATGGTTGATGGGTAGGAAGAAGTAAAACCCTATCTGCAGTGCACGTTCAGGATCCCCACCACTTCCATGAAGCCCCAGCCTGAAGGCGCTAGAAAACAGCTGGCATATTTATCTTCTTGGGAGCCTTAGTCCATGTGGGCTTCTATAACAAAATACCATAGACTGGGTGGCTTACAAACAATAAAAATTTCTTTCTCACAGTTCTGGAGGCTGGGAAGTCCAAGATCAAGGCACTGGCAAATTTGGTGTTTGGTGAGGACTTGCTTCCTTGTTCGTAGATGGAACTTTCTCATTGTGTCCTACCAGGGCCAAAGGGTTAAGGGAGCTCTGAGGAGCCTCTTTCATACAGGCGCTAGTCCAGTTCATGTGGGCTCCATCTCATGACCTAATCACTCCTCAAAGGCTCCACTTCCAAATACCATCATGCTGAGGTTTCAACACATGAATTTGAGGGTGACACATACATTCAGGTCATAGCAGGGCCCATTTTACGAGGCTACTGCCTCACTTTTGGGGTTCTAAGACACTTGCCTGTTTTCAGAGCAATTTCACTGTGCTCCTGACCAGCAAAAGTAAGGGCACAGTCACTGAGAGCCAGTTTCAAGCAAAAACATCCTAAATAGCACATCAAAATATCACTTGGGGGTAAGCTTCACCATCTTGGAAAACAGATATCTGTCCCAAGGTTGGCATTTTGATGTTAAATATTCTCATTTGTTAAACAAATGAGTTCAAATCAGAACAAATGACCAAATCTTATTGGTCCTTGGTGACTGTTGTTTATGCCAAATATAGAAGTTGTAGCCAGAGCTTAGACTGGACAATGTGAAAAAGAAAATTGCTATTTCATATTTCTCTGTGCTCTGCCAAATCTAACCAGTGCAATGCCTTGAACATTTGGGCACTTGGTGAATACTAAGTTAGCCATTGTGAACATAACTACTATGTTAAGCTGTTTGACTGGAATTCAGAAACAATTGAAGTATGGATAACTGTACCTACACAAAATGCAGCCAGGCTGCTCTGCTCTGAAAGATCTTTAACAAAACATTTTTAAATTTTTAATTAAATTTTAATTAATTATTATTATTATTATTTTTGAGACAAGCTCTCACTCCCCCTCACCCAGGCTGGAGTACAGTGGCACAATCTTGGCTCACTGCAACCTCTGCCTCTCGGGTTCAAGTGACTCTCTTGCTTCAGCCTCCAGAGTAGCTGAGATTACAGGTGCATACAATCATGCATGGATAATTTTTGTATTTTTAGTAGAGTCGAGGTTTCACCATGTTGGTCTCGAACTCCTGGCCTCAAGTGATCCGCCTGCCTCGGCCTCCCAAAATATTGGGATTACAGGCATGAGCCACTGTGCCTGGCCAATTTTTTTTATTTTTAGAGACAAGGTCTTGCTCTGTCACTCAAGCTGGAATGCGGTGGTGCCATCATCACTCACTGTGGTCTTGAACTCCTGGGCTCAAGGAATCCTCTGTTCTCAGCCCTGCAAGCAGCTGGACTGCAGGTGCATGCCACCATACCCAGCTATTTATTTTTTCTTTTGCTACACCTGGCTAATTTTTTTTTCTTTTGGTAGAGATGGAGTCTCACTATTTTGCCCAGGCTTGCTCTGATAGATCTCTGAGCTCTTCATAGGTCCATCTGTCCCCTCATCTACACCATCCCCATGTACCATCCCCACACGCCATTCACACACACGTACACATGAGTTATATCTTGCAGCACACAAGGTTTTAGCTCCTTTCCCGGATTTGAGTTTTAATCTGCTGTTCTTGGGAATGCAGCTCCCCAGAATTGTTCCATGGAGGGATCCTTTGTCCTGATTAAGAGTAGGTTCTGAAGTGCCTCCCCTAGGGGCAGAGTGGGACCATGTGGGGTGTGTTACCTCTGGGACCACTCAAGAAACCTGTGCTTTAAGAGGCCCACCCTGGCTTGCTCTCTTTTTTTTTTTTGAGATGGGGTCTCACTCTGTTGCCCAAGCTAAGTGTAGTGGTGTGATCAT
Source organism: Symphalangus syndactylus (assembly GCF_028878055.3). Classification (NCBI taxonomy): domain Eukaryota; kingdom Metazoa; phylum Chordata; class Mammalia; order Primates; family Hylobatidae; genus Symphalangus; species Symphalangus syndactylus. Next base: position 20,515,149 of record NC_072437.2, read on the forward strand.
GGCTCACTGCAGTCTTGACCTCCTGGGCTCAAGCAATTCTCCTGCCTCAGCTTCCTGAGCAGCTGGGACCCACAGGCATGCACCACCATACTGGGCTAATTTTTGATTTTTTGTAGAGATGAGGTCTCACTATGTTGCCCAGGCCAGTCTCAAACTCTTGGACTCAAGCAATCCTCCTGCCTCAGCCTCCCATAGTGCTGAGATTACAGGCTTCAGCCACCACACCTGCCTCTTTACTTTTTTTTTTTTTTTTTGAGACAGGGTCTTGTTCTGTTTCCCAGTCTGGAATACAGTGGTGTGTTCACAGTTTACTGCAGCCTTGACCTCCTAGGTTCAAGCAGTCCTCCTGTCTCAGCCTCCCAAGTGGCTGGGACCACAGGTGAATGCCACTATGCCTGGCTAGTTTTTTAATTTTTTTGCAGAGAAGAGGTCTCTCTCACCATGTTGCCCAGGCCGGTCTCAAACTCCTGGGCTCAAGCGATCCTCTTGCCTTGGCCTCCCAAAGTGCAGGAATTACAATCATAACCCACTGTGTCTGGTCTTCTCCCTATTTTTTGTTTCCATGTTCAAAGGGGCAAACAATGCCTTTGGGAAAACTCTAGGAGGCTTAGTTCCCATGCCCTGAATTCAGTCTCTGTTACTGACTATATGATCTTGGGTGAGTTCGTTGATTTTTCAGTGGGTTTACCAGCCCTTGAACCTGGGCTTGTTGTAACCTATAATATCTATATCATGAGGAGAGGGGAATGGCAATTTAAAAGCAGGTATTGGAATTCTTCACGGAGAGAACTGTCTTTTTGAAAATGTCATTGTAATAATCATCTTCAATATAATTTGCATAGAAAAACTTAGGGTGGAAAGAATGATCTTCAGTTAAAACAAGAAAACAAGCAAAACCTCGTTGGGCCGTTTGTGAGTGGAAAGAGAGCCCTCAGAGTAAGGCCGGAATGGATTAGTGAAAGAAACCAAATTTCAGTGCAAAATGAAGTAGGAAGAATGAAGAGGTTTTGGCAGTTGGAGAAGGAAAGGGAGAGGGAGTTCAGAGTCCAGAAAGGTGGCAGGACTTTGGTCCATGGGGATGGCCTATGGACTTTCCCATTTTAAGTAGCTTATTGTGCTATAAGATGTGATTCTCAGAGGCAGAAGGACTTGGGGACGGCAACATATCCAACATCTAGTTTACAGGGAAGGTGTATGGAGCACTTATATATAAGTATATATATATACAGTACTACTGTCAGGCATTAAGCATTTTACATGCATATTCTGATTTAATCCTCATACCCACTCTGTGTGACAAGCCTGTCACTATCCCCATTTTACAGATGAAGACACCAAAGCTTGCTGCAGTCAGTTAGTGGTAAGTTAGTAAGTGGTAAGTGGTTAGTCAGTAAGTTAGTGGCAGAGGCAGAGCCCAAATCTGAGTTTGACTGACTCCAAAATCTATCCTGTTGGTCACTAGAGCACATTGTCCCCATGAACACTGAAGATTGCAGTACCAAGCTACTGAGCAGAAATTATTTGTGGTTTACTAATTAAGGACAATAAAAGCACCCCAGAAATGCAAAGTACTAAATAAATACTAGTATTACTGTTCTTGCACTTGACCACTGACATGTGAAGACAGCACTGTCATCTAAAACGGAAACGTGAAAGCCAGAAAGGGCTTATTAATGTCAGATGCAAATGATATGTTTAAATACTCATGTTTGCATTCCACTGGATATTTCTATTCCAAGGGCCATGTTCTCAGGCATGGGACCCCCATTAAGGTCAGGATCGTTTGCAAATCTAGAAAAAAAATATGGCAGTATCATTTCATTTTTTTTTCCTGAGACAAAAATAAAAATGGTTCACCATTTTGGTGCAGAATTTTGAAGCAAAAATCATGGTGTTTCTAACTACTCCAGATTAAAAAAGAAGAAATTATAGCCTTTCATTCTCCTAGCAGGATGTAACTAAGGTTTAGATGAGTGAACAGATGCATGCAAAAATCAGCCACGCGCATAGAAAACACTCATTTTCACAATCTGGTAAATCTGCTAGGTATGCATGAAATGGAGCCAAATCAATTTCAGCAGTATGTGATATCACAGCTTTGGCATGACAGGGCCCCTCCTTGGCCCCACTTGTCTCCACGGCTGCTACCATCCAGAGGCTGGGTATTGATCACTCAGCACCCAAGGATCTGAGTAGTTCCGTAACTGGTGGCATGAGTCACCCCAGTTAACCGGCTGGTGTTACTTCCATCTCCAATCAGGGTCCAGCACATGATTACGCTTTTCCTTTTCCCACTTCATGCGGAAAAGAGACCTTTTCTGAGCTTCTTGCTACTTGGTCCTTTATCCCTCCTATAGGGAGGTCATAGAACACAGAAATCTGAAAACCCGAAGCGTGTGTAGAAATCATCTTGTCCTGTTCTTTCATTTTATGGATGAGGTCCGGGGAGGAGAAAAGTCTTGCCCAAGGCCACATGGGCATTTAATAATGACCCGGCCACATTCTGATTCCCAAACCCATGTTTTTCTCACTGCAGGCTGTCTCCATTGGAAACTGTACTCAGACTACATAAAAGGAAATTATATAACCCAAACACCTATATGTCTATAAAATATTTATAGTGCAAACGGTTCTACTGAGTCTTCTCTGGGATTTCTTGTTTTTCTACTGGACTGTGAGTCCTCAAACCCGTAACAATACGAGTGTGCAATCCCTTGTTAGAAAACCCTGGACAAATGTGTTTTGGACTTAAGAAGTTTTTGGACTTTAAAATGGTAAGACGGCACCTAGACAGTCTATTTAATATCTCCCCTCCCCAAAACCTGGAGCAAAATGTAGGAACAGTCACACTATGAGGATGAAGTCTCAAACAGTCTCATAGCAGTTTAGATCAGGCTTTGCTGCCCAATGTGTCGGCTGCAAACTTAATAATAAAACTTGGTTTTCAGCTTTTCGGATTTTGGAATAGTGGATACAGGATTGTGGATTCATGCTACTCTCTTCATATGGGAGGCATTAAATAAATATCAGGGACTAGTTGGCTGATATTGCTTTATCAATAAGAAGTGTGGTTTTTCCTGAAACTTGTCAAGACTTGTATTTCTCTGTAGATTTCAGTTATTCCAGTTGCCTCTCAGTCGGTTATATTCCAGATAACAAAATGGAACAGCCCCCAGGGAACTGGGTTCAGAAGCTGAGTGCCATTTGTTTCGTGGATTTTTCATAAAACAAATCCAGCCAGGATCACCAGAGGGGCGGGCTGCTTTAGGAGGCAGCTGGAGGTCGTGTGGGGACTGGCAGTGGCACCTGTCCTCCTGGGCGTCAGTAAAAGCAGCGCAGAGAGCTCCTGCCACCAGGTCCCCAATGGGCAACTGATCCCGCCTGCCATTTCTGGGCTTTCTCTGGCTCCAACCGCTTCTCAGCTTCCTCCTTCTCATCAGATGGGCAGGTTTCCAGAGCTGTCAGATTTTCTTCTGCCCAAGTTAACAGGGACATTGATTTTGGAGGAAGGGAGGCCCTTCCTCCCACCCCCGTCCTTCCCTGGCTCCTGGCTGAGCCACGCCAGCTCTGTGGCATTGTCCGGTTTTATTATTACTGCCTGGCTGAGGCCTCCCTTCCCAGGTGGCCCCTGTGGCTTCCAGCCCCTCTCCACTTGGCATGTTGACATGCATTTTTGGTCTCCTAGGGAGAGCCTGCTTACCTGGATAATGGGCACTTGACCCCCTGGTTTCCAAAGTGGGCTTCTGTACCACAGCGGGACTTGCATCTGTTTTTATTGTTTTCTGGACTGTCACCAGGAGGGAGTCCTATAAACGTGACCTTGCTTGGCTGGCTTTGGGATTGATGGAAATCAGGTCACTTTGGGGGTTCTAATGGGCCTGGAGGTATGGGGTTTAGAGTGGCACCACAGGGTCCACTGCGTGTGTGGAAGAGGTCTTTGCTCCTTCAGAACCGGAACGCGGCTCTCCTAAAATTTGTTATCTGCCATGGCATTGTAGGCTCCTGTTTCTTTGAAAACTTTCCTAGGAAGGACAAGAGAATGGAATTTTGCTTAGAAAACTGGAATGGTCTTCTAAGAAAAAAGAACCCACTTCTGCCTTTTGGAGCCGACAGGGGGGCTATGTTTGGAGGGCAAGGAGGGAAGGAAGGAAAGGGAATTCAGTCTCTGATATCATCTGTCTCCCTCATCACCCTCCACTCTTCTCATTGATGATGGTGACGGCCTCCCCGTCCACACCTGCCCAGCTCAAATCCATTCTGCTGCATTCAGAATGCTATTTTGCAAGACACGTATCTCTGCTGCTCGAAACCCTTAGTAGCCTTCCATAACCTTTAGAATACATCTAAAAGCCTCACTGCAGTCCAAGTCCTGGATCACCAGGCCCCTGCCTTCCTCTCTAGGCTCATCCTGCATGACCCCGGGCTCTGGCCGTTCCAGCCAAGCTTTGCTTCTCACAGTTTCTCGGCAGTGCCCAGCTTCTCGTTGCCCCTGGGCTTTGGCATGTGCCTCCCCCTCCACCCACAGCCTCTCTCTCTGCTCCACTCCCCACTGTACCCACACTTAGTCTAGTTACCTCCTCTCCTAGTTCAAATGGGATTTCCACAGGGATTCCCTCTCCACCCTGGAGTCCTGTTTTACACTCTCCTGTATTTTGTCTTCCCATCACATATGACAGTTCACAACCAAACTTTGATGTGAGTGGCCACTGGAATGATGTACGTCTGTCTCACTAGCCATAAGCCCAGAGAGGAGAGGAGCTACACTTACTTTCCCCACCTCTGTCACCTCCAGTGATAGCCTTGTGTTGCCAGAAAGTAGTTTCTCAATCATTATTTGATGAGTTACTGAGTGAATCATTTATCTAGCTAGTATGACTTCACCAACAACGTTACTCCCATGTGATAATAAAAAAATCCGCCTATGCTATTCTAATGTAGAATGGACATTTCCACTTGCCAGCAAAACTTGGGCATAGGTTATTCTTGAGCGTTTTGAGCTAGTCGGGATGCATGAGCTGATGTCCCCACTCCCTGGGGACAAGTCTGCTTGGTGGCTTCATCCAGCCTCATGTTGCTCTCCTGAAGTTCCTTCAGGCTCTCTCATTGGCAGACTGGCATGTCTTCCCGAGTTGGCCAAGAGGAACACGTCACATTGGCAATAATGTCAGCAGACTCTGAGGCCACTAAGGAGAGCAGCAAGTGAAGGCTGGGAGGGAGCCTTGGAAGGCAGCTCATTACCAGAGGGGCCAGCCGTCACACCCTCGATGGAAGGGCATAATTGCTGAAAACAGCTAATCGCTAACAGCGTGACAGCCAAGGGGCCTGCAGCCATCCCTTTCTTCGCTTCAGGATCCATCCCCCCATGAGGGGAAAGGTGCCAAAAGAAGAAGCCAGGCAGGAAGACACAGCTCTGTCTCACAGAAGGGGAATGTCTTCCAACTTTCACAACACTTTGGGAACCCTCTCTTCATTTGTTACCAAGCTTGAAATCTTGATGCTGCCATCCAAATGAAGTGCCTCTGGACTTCAGAGATAGAACCTTGAGCCCAGCATCAGAGAGGATGGTCTTCCACATGACACTGGTCATGCACAGAAGGCAGGCTCCCAAAAGTAACATTTTGTGTTCAGGAGAGTTATGCAGACAAACAAGGACTGAACACCCCTTGTGTGGATACTCCTGAATACAGTTCCTACAGGAAGATTGAAATAAATAATAGTCCCTGTAATTTATTTGTTAAATTATATTTATTATAAATATACTTATAGTAATTCATTAAAATAAGTGGATGGCTTCATTTAGCAAATGTCCAAATAGATATCAAAATGGAAGTTGTCGTAGGAACTTGGGAGGTGTGTGTCTACAAAATTAACAAGCATATAGTACCACGGTAAATTCAAGCATTTCTTTTCCCCCAACCCACCTCCCTCAGCCATCTGACAAGTGTCTTGTGTGTGTGTCCAGCTGTGCTAGATGCTCAGGACATGAACTTGCTTGTGGCCTTAAGGAGCTTAGTACTCATGGGAGAAACCCACAAACAAGTCAGCAACTGTACTTTAGAGTAGGAAGGACCAGGATCAGAGCTGTCAATTGTGAGTTTTTTGATGTATGAAGGCAGCTTTTGAACATGGAAAAGCTCATGTAGGTTACTTTGGTTTTTAAGTTAATATTAAATTCACTAAAATTACCAATTCAAAAATTCACCTTCCTTAGGCCTTTGTCCTCCACCTCCAATGTTATCATCCTATTTATAAATAAAATTGATTACTTCAGGTTGAATATATCCAAACAAGTTGAAATCTCAATTGGCACCATTTACAGCTTTATTAAATTCCCTTAAACTTTCTTTTTTTTTTTTTTTTTTTTTTTGAGACGGAGTCTCGCTCTGTCACCCAGGCTGGAGTGCAGTGGTGCAATCTTGGCTCACTGCAAGCTCCGCCTCCCGGGTTCACGCCATTCTCCTGCCTCAGCCTCTCTGAGTAGCTGGGACTACAGGCGCCCGCCACCACGCCCGGCTAATTTTTTGTATTTTTAGTAGAGATGGGGTTTCACCGTGGTCTCAATCTCCTGACCTCGTGATCTGCGCGCCTCGGCCTCCCAAAGTGCTGGGATTACAAGCGTGAGCCACCACGCCCGGCCAATTCCCTTAAACTTTCAAAACTATATTCATGAATTTAATACAGTCATTTTCTTGTCCTTCAAAAGCTTGATCTAACAAGAAAAACCTCAAATACTTCAACACTGCTTCTAAGTCTATAATTTTTTTTTAAGTCTACAAATTATAGTACTATCTCTGGTGACTAAAGTTGCTTATGGGCCAGAGATCTTCTCCAACACAAAGGGCTCAGGTGACTGTTCCTCTACAAGAGGATCCTAGGCCAGACACAGTAGCTCACACCTAAAACCTCAGCACTTTGGGAGGCCGAGGCAGGCTGATCGCCTGAGCCCAGGAGTTTGAGACCAGTCTGGGCAACATGGCAGTACTCCATCTCTACAAAAATACAAAAAATGAGCCTAGAGTCAGGGTGTGGGCCTGTGGTCCCAGCTACTCAGGAGGCTGAGGCACGAGAATTGCTTGAGCCCAGGTGGTCCACACTGCAGTGAGCTGTGATTGTGCCACTGCACTCCAGCCTGGGTGACAGAGTGAGACCCCATTTCAAAAACAAACAAACAACAACAACCAAAAAAAACAAACAACAACAACAAAAAAAAACACAAGAGGATCCTGAACCTTCCCAAGGTTGCCATGACCACAGGGAACTTCAAGTTCATATGCTTTGGACAGAGTTAGTCTTCTTGGGTCTAAACTACAATCTATCCTAATTCTTTCCTCTGCTTTGAAGAGGAACCTCTCACAAGTTGCTGCTAATTTTTTAAAAAATTCTTTTAACTCTTCTCATATTCTTCATATTGTGGATTAGGCCCAAGTTATTTTTCTTTTTCCTTTTTAAAAAATATTTTATTGTGGTGAAACATACCTAACATAAAATTTACCCTTTTAAACCCTTTAGAGTGTACACTGGCAGTAAGTACGTTCATCTTATTGTGCAACTGTCACCACCGTCCATCACCAGAACATTTTTCCTCTTCCTAAACTCCCTCCCCATTCCTCCTTCCCCCCTCCCCTGACCCCTGGAAACTGTCATTCTCCTTTCTTTATGAATCTGATGACTCTAGTACCTCATGTAAGTGGAATTATACAGGATTTATCCTTTTGTGACTGGCTTATTTCACTCAGCATAATGTTCTCAAGGTTCATCCATGTTGTAGCATGTATCAGAATATCTTTCCTTTTTAAAGACAAAGACACCGCATTTTGTTTGCCCATTCATCTGTGAGCAGGCACCTAGGTTGCTTCTACCTTTTGGCTACAGCGAGTGATGCTGCCAGGAACATGGGTGCTGGCTCTCAATGCTTATGGGTAACTGAATACCAGCCAGTGGATTCTGCATCAAATCAGACCTTCATGGCTTAGTCATGCACATGCAGGGAGCCACATCTCAGTAACAAAGCATAAAGAATGCACCTATCAACTACTAAGTTCTGAATAGATGTGGACTGGACTTTCTGCCCCTTCTTGCTCTATCTGAGGAGAAATCAATGGGTTGTGGTTTGTAACTGCAGGAGTCACAGGAGTTAGCAGTGGAGGCTGAACTGGCTGGAGACAGGAGGCTACTTTCCTCCTTGAATACCACTGCGAATGGGGTAGCCCTACCTCAACAATCCGTGTGAACACCAGCTCTAACTGGAAGCACTAGGGTAACTCAAATGGGGTCTCTGTACATCCTTCCGCCCCTGCAAGTCCACTGTTCATCACCCGTCCACATAACACAAGAATGTAGACACAGCCATCTGGAGTTAAAATGCTGTTTGTCTGACCAGATCACGCCCATGTGTGAACCAGATGGCAGGCCTTGCCCTTGCACAAACTCCACTGCCCTTACTTCCGACTCCTAGCAGCTCAACTACCCAAGGGTAAGAGGTAATACAACTGAAGATTTAGAATATGATAAGAGGAGGAAAAATCAGACAGATGAATGGCTCTACATAATAACAGTGAAGATACCTAATCTTTACAGAGCATATTCCATGTGCCAGGCATTGTGCTAAAGTGGTTCAGATACATTACCTCATTTGATCTCTGAAATAATCTAATGAGGTAGGTACTATGGTTGTTTCTGGTTTTAAAGATCAGAAATCTGAGGCTTAACAAAATGAAATATAACTTGCCCAAGATTAAGGAAGTAACAAAGGTAAGAACTGAATCTACCTTTGCTTCTGGTGTTTGGTCTTAATTACAATGCAATACTTCTAGGGTCATCCAATAGGTAAATGGGTAAAAGGTGTAATGAGACAAAATACATGTGAAACACACTTACTAAGCATATGGAAACCATGCAATTAATTTTAAAAACTAATTAAGGCAACAATAAAGTATAATTATATATATACTAAGTAATAAAACAAAGTTAAAAGTAATACTTAATGTGGAGACACTGGTATACTCCAGTATTGCTGTTGAAAATGTATTATCAATATTCAAAAAATCACTTTTGAAACATCCCTCTTATAAAACACTTCAGCAGTGTATAACAAAATTCACAAAAATGTTTCTACCCATTGATTTGGTAATTCCAGTCCTAGAAATGCATTCTAAAGAAATAAGTATAAGAGGAAAAAAGTTATGTACATGAAACTATTGCTAAAATTATAAAATCTTATTATAAAACAATTATAAAATAATAGTGAAAAATGAAGACAATCTAAATATTCAATGGTAGGGGAATAGTTAACTGAATTGAAGTGAAATCATTAGATGTATATTATACATCTGTTAAAATAATAAATACAAAGATCTCTGTAGCAATCTAAAAAGCAGAAAATGAAATTTTAACAATGCAACCATTTAAAAATTATGGCTGCAAAGGGATCAAAACTGGAAAAGAATAGGGCAGTACTGAGGTGAATTTTGTGTGAGCTTGGTGGATTCAGAATTATTTCTTCCCTTTTAAAGATATTCTTCACTGCTTTTAAAAGCAATAAAAATTAAAAATGTTAAGTACCTGACAAGACTTGTCCATAAAAATAAGGGCACCTGCTGAGTTGTTTTGATGATTAAATAAGTTAATGGATGCAAAAACACCTCGAAATAATCCCTGCAGGCACTCAGTAGCTCTCCCTCTGAGTCCCCTCCCCCGCCCCCTCCTTCCTCCCAGCTTTAGTATCCTGAGGGCTTGGGAGCAACCGGGCACATTGGGGTGGTAGAAGTTTCTTGTCAGTACCGCTCCCTTTCTCATCGAGAGTGTTGACTTCACTTCTTGTTTTTATCCATGACTTCCGGGGCTCGGTAGGCTCTGGACACTCACACTTTCTGACTCTCTTCAAATTAACTTGTTTTCTTCTCCTTGGTTATATAGGTTTTTAAAGTATATGCTATTAACAGTACGGCAATTCCTCAAAAAATTAAACAAAGAACTACCAGATGATCCAGCAATCCCACTTCTGGGGATATACCCAAAAGAATTAAAGCAGGGACTTGAACAGACACTTGTACACCCATGTTCATGGCAACAGTATTTACAACAGCCAAAAGGTGGAAGGAACCCAAGTGTCTATTGACAGAGGAGTGGATCAGCAAAATGTGGTATCTACATGCAATGGAATACTATTCAGCCTCAAAAAGGAAGGACATTTTGATACACACTATAACACAAATGAATCTTGAAGACAATAGGCGGAGTGAAATAAACCAGTCACAAAAGGACAAATACTGCATGATTCCATTTCTATGAGGTATCTAGAGTAGACAAATTCACACAGATAGAAAGCAGAATGGGAGTTGCCAGGGACGGGAGGGGGAAATGGGGAGTTACTGTTGAATGGTAAAGTCTCTGTTCGGGAAGATGAAAAGTTCTGGAGATGTTGGTGGTGAGGATTATACAACAATGTGAATATTCTTAATGCCACTGAACTACACAGTTAAAAATGGTTTAAATGGTAAAATGTATGTTATGCATATTTTATCACATTTTTTAAAAGCATATGGCATTAATATGGTATCCCTCACAGGTGATATATTAACAACTTACCAGTTACTATATTGACATTTATCAAGTATTTTCTGGAGGCGATGCCTTAGTTGAAAGATGAGGGAAAAGGGAACATTTCAGGTATAAAGGCAGGCGAGACAGAAAGACTACAGGGCAGGGAGGCTTTCACTTCCCTAAAAACTGCACTGCAGCTGCACAAATCCCATTACTCTGTCTTCACGTATAGGATCTCTCTGATCATCAAGGGAGCATGGAAAAAAAAACAGTTAGAGGTGAAAGGTCAGTTTGGGTGGTGCTTATAGTGGCCAACAGGAGAGGAAGTCAGAAAAAAGATGGAGGGAATTCAGAAAAACAACAGTGACAGTATAACCAACAGAGAAGCTCTCTAGATCCACCTGCTGTAGCCCAAACAAGAGTCTGCTGAATAGTTTAACGTCAAATCCACATCTTTGCAAGAGCCCTTGGGGGCCATGTGGCCCAAACTCCTGCAGCAGGACTTCCTGATGAGTGGCTGCTGGGAAGGGGAGCTGCTTTGTTGATGAGGCGCTCGCTCTCTGCCCTTGTGCACTGCTAATTCTCAGACAGTTATTTCTCCTGTTGAGTGAAAGCTTATGTCCTTTGTCGATGGGGTCTGTCCTCACTCCACCCTCTGAAGCAGCACAGAACGATTCCACTCCCTTTTCTCTTTGAAGTCGTTTCTGTTTTCTGGTCATCTTTTCTTTGGTATTAACATCCTCAGCATCTTCCGCTGTTTCTTGTTCTCTAGTTCATGGCTACAAGACCTGCACTCCAGCCTTCGGGTGTGATTTGATCAGTACTCTCAACCTCCGTTAGCTGGACACTGCTCTCCAGTTAGGACTGTAGTCGAACCCCACTGTTAGTATGACCGTGAATGTCTATCTGACTCCCATACTAGATGGTAAACTACTTGACAGTTCATGTGCAAAGGACCAGAGAGTTTATTCATTTCACTGTTGATCAATTCAACCCACTGGACCCCCCCAAATCAACAAGTGAACCATCTCCTAAATGTAAAAGAAACAACATTGGCTGTGTTTTAGGCACTCTGGTAAGTGTTTTACATGTATATTTACTTTGTTCCACACATCAACCCCAGGTGAGAAGTATTACTTTCTCCATTACACATATTAGGAAAGTCAGGTCAGTTCACACTGCTAAGAAGAATCAAATCCAAGGTATTGGACACCAAAGCCCATAGGCTTTCCACCACAGTTCCTTTTCAGTTAGGATACATTGGGCTGGAAGATTGGAAACCCCAATTCAGACTGGCTTAATTAAACACTAACAACATTTATGTGACAAAATCCAGCGATGGGCTGGTGAAGCCAGCAGCTCAGCAGTGTCATCAAGGATGCCCATTCATTCTCTACCCACTCTCCAACCCACAATGTTGCCTTTGTTCTAGGGCAAGCTATCCTTAGTGACTGTAGCAACACATCCTTTTGTCATTGTTAGCAGAAAGGAAAGACTGATTTGCCACGGCCTTCTCTTAAGTGGAAGGAAAACCTTCCTAGAAACCTTCAGCCAGCCACTCCACATCTGTCACTGGTGATGAAAAGTCAGTGCTGGCAAGGACGGCTGAATTACCCCTTGTTGGTCTAGTCAGACTTAGCCCTTGAGCTTGGAGGAGTCACCGACTTGCTTGGTTACAGAGAAGGGGGATAGATCTTGAGAGTCCACCACAATCATGCCATTCCCACCTCCACTAAGAGTAATGAAGTGGCACATGCTGGGACAGCGCTGGGTGCTGGCAATATAGACCCAATCCCTGCCTGCAGAGTGTCCAGTCTAGTGTGAAAGGTAAGCGCTGTACGTGTATTTGAGGTTTGATGCATGTTACAGAAGAGAAAGTACATATAGCACATGTAGAATATACAGCCAGGAAGATAACTGAGTCTGAGTGGTCCTGGAAGGCCTCATGAGTTAAGATGTTCCCAGCAAGACCCAAGGATGCTAGGCAGAGGGAAGAGCACACAAGCAACTTGGAGTGGAGAATACACTGTCTGTCTCTCACACTCCCATCTAAAGTCCTGGGGATGCCTTCCAGCGAGAGACCAGTCATTTATGGAGTCATTCATTCACACATGCATTCATTTCACAAATGTTTACCTGCAGCAAGTGAGAACTTGTGTACTGCACTGGTGAGAGGGACTTAAGAAATGAGGTCTGTGAATGACTGAAGCATTATACCTCCCCCCTTTCCCATTAGCCATCCTATTGTTTATCTGAACTTCGACTAGAGTCTGGACCCCCCACCAAAATAAGTGAATTTCAAACTAAATGTGGTACATTCTGCTATGTCTAAAGTTTGAGTGAAATTTAACAATAACAATAACCAAAAAAGAGTTTGGAATTATTAAATTAAAATGAGGTTTTAAGATTGCTATGGACCAAATATATCCCCCCCCAAATTCTTACATGGAAGCCCTAATCCCCAATGTGATGGGGATGATTTCTTTCTTGGTCATGTGAGGATACAGAAAGAAGGCAGCCACTTGCAAACCAAGAAGAGAGAGCCCTCACTGGGAACCGGCCAGCACCTTGATCTTGGATGTACCAGCCTCCAGAACTGTGAGAAATAAATATTTGTTCTTTAAGCCACCCAATCTACAGTGTTTTGTTACAGCAGCCCAAAGGGACTAAAAAAAGATTCTAAGTAAATTTCAGTGATGTGTGTTTTCTTTCTTTTCTTTTTTGAGACGGTGTTTCGCTCTTGTTGCCCAGGCTGGAGTGCAATGGTACTATCTTGGCTCACTGCAACCTCCGCCTACCGGGTTCAAGAGATTCTCCTGCCTCAGTCTCCTGAATAGCTGGGATTACAGGCACGTGCCACCATGCCCGGCTAATTTTGTATTTTTAGTACAGAAGGGGTTTCTCCATGTTGGTCAGGCTGGTCTTGAACTCCAGACCTTAGGTGATCCACCTGCCTCGGCCTCCCAAAGTCCTGGGATTACAGGTGTGAGCCACTGCACCCGGCCGTGTTTTCTTATTAGGTGTTTCTGTCAACTGTCACATTACCTTCTTATAAACCTTAGCATACGCAGAAAGTGACAGTATTAACAAGAATAAAAACTGAAGGAGAAAAGGCACAAGCTGTTAGCCAAACAGAATTTGGTAGACAAAGCATATAAACTCCATTTTGCTCTTCTAAGAAATAGTCTATGTAACTTCAAGGAGAATTCTTTTTTTTCTATTACTTTCTTTTCCAAAACTTTTGTCTCTTTCCAAATCAATAATTATCAGATGTCACATTCAGGCTGATTAAAAAAAAATCCAACTGTCTACTGAAATGGCAATAAAAGAATGCCTTGGAACAGTATGGTTCTTGCCATGAGGACACCTATTTTTTCATTTATTTTGGTGATGGGAACTGCACTTCAACATTAATGTGTAATTAATATTACAAACTGTATTTGATAAATATCAAAGTAATAAGAATAGGCAGGGGGAAAAGGGAAAACATTAAGCCTGCATTTAAAAGTCTTTAACAAACGTTCCTCACAGCTTGAGCTCAGATGCTCAGAGGCCAGGAGACTGGGGCACTCCAACAGGGACGTGTGGAGGGGGGGGCACCTGGTGACAGTTGCCAAGAGCAGCTCAAGGCCTACACTAAGGGCGACAGTGATGTTATTTAAGCCTCAGCTTCCCTTTCTGCCCTCACTTACACCCTCAGAGCTGCTCCTTCCCCTACTGGGGCTGCTCCTATGAAATTTTGTTCTTTAGAAACCTAATTATGTGGGGTTTTTTTTTTTTTTTTTTAGACAGGGTCTCACCCTGTCGCCCAGGCTGGAGTTCAGTGGTGCAATCTTGGCTCACTGCAACCTCTGCCTCCTGGGCTCACGCGATTCTCCTGCCTCAGCCTCTTGAGTAGCTGGGACTACAGGCATGCGCCATCATGCCAGGCTAATTTTTGTATTTTTAGCAGACACGGAGTTTCACCATGTTGGCCAGGCTTGTCTCGAACTCCTGACCTCAGGTGATCCACCCACCTCGGCCTCCCAAAGTGCTGGGATTACAGGCGTGAGCTACCAAACCCGGCCAAACAATTATGTCTTAAGCCAAAAGGGACTGTATTGGCTCAGGTGAGCCTTTCCAGGCCAGGGATTTTGCTTCAGGGACTGCTGAAATCAGGCCCAAGCAGTATCCTCAGGACAGGATTTCTCTCCACCTCTCAGATCTGATTTCTGTAGGTGGCTTAATTTCTGGCTCCATTTGTTGGCGCCTGGACCTATCAGGCTCTCCCAGGCACTGGTTGCAGCAGCAGCACCAAGCTCACCTCCTCAGGTAAAATTCAGAGAGAAATTAATGCTCCCTTCAATTTCTCCCCAAAAAGCCTGATATTCACTCTGATTGGACTGGCTGAAGTCATGTGTCCTGGCCTGAGCCAATCATGGTGGCCAGTGCAGTGCAGCACACTGATTGGTTGGCCCTGAGCCCCAGACTCCACTGGGGCTGAAGCTACACCCAAACCATGTGGGCTGAGAAGGAATTGGGAGGCAAGGTCTGAAGAAGGAAAAAATAGATGCTGGTGAAGGGAGGACGACAAACTGCACGTTCTTCTACATGCAGTCATGTTCCTCCCTGGAACATTTCCTTTTGGCAGGAGCCAAAGCCTTAAAAGAAAAGAATCTCAACAGGATCCCTAATCATGGCATTTCCAGTGCTCTGTGGAGGAAGGCCACGCTCTGAATGGCCCAGCTTCCTTACACACCACACCGCTGCAGGTCCCTGGATGGGTGCACGCGACATCTGACCTGTTCTCCCACATAAGCAGGCAAACAACATGTGTACTTCACGTGTAACCTGTACCAGAAAACCAGGTTGTTGACATGATTGATATCCACGTAATTAGCCACTTTGGTGCATGTGATGGATCTGCACAGAATTATCTACCTCGATACCTGTGTGATTGATCCCCATGTGATTATCTGCCATGTAGACACACCCTTCCCTGCTTCCAGCACAATTACCTTCCTCCAGATAGATGAAATTGAAGCCCACGTGATGACTTGCTCCAGATACACACATGATTGATGCCCATGCAATTATCTAACACAATGATATGCCAGTGATTGATGCCCATGTGATTATCTGCTAAGATGATACCCGTGCAAATGAAAATTGGCAAGTCCCGTAACCTCTAATAATCACCCTCACCAGCATGTGAAAGCTAACCGCTAAGACTCAAGAAAGGCTCTTTAAAAAGGCCACCCATGACGGGTGCGGTGGCTCACGCTTGTAATCCCAGCACTTTGTGAGACCGAGGCGGGCGGATCACCAGGTCAGGAGATCGAGACCACGGTGAAACCCCGTCTCTACTAAAAATACAAAAAAATTAGCCGGGCGTGGTGGCGGGCGCCTGTAGTCCCAGCTACTCGGAGAGGCTGAGGTAGGAGAATGGCGTGAACCCGGGAGGCGGAGCTTGCAGTGAGCCGAGATCGCGCCACTGCACTCCAGCCTGGGTGACAGAGCGAGACTCCGTCTCAAAAAAAAAAAAAGGCCACTCATACGCTATTAAGAGTGTGTGTGTGTGTGTGTGTGTGTGTGTGTGTGTGTGTGTGTGAATGTGTATATATCATGCAATATACGTGTATATATTTATATGTATGTGTATAAATGTATATATGTGAGATATATCCATCTTTCTGAAGTGTTTGAAGTAAATCTTTGAATAGGACTATAAAAATTAAATAAATGTCAAAGTTTTTTCCAGCTCTATAATTCTCAGATTCAAGAGTTTAATAGTAACTGAAAAAGCATTACTGACTTCACAGAAAATAGCAGACATTTATTTAGCTTTACTGCCCAGCCTCCATTGCCTTTCCCTTAAAAAGAAACGGTCTCTAGGTAATAGCATGTTTGGCCATTTCTCGTTTCCTTTTCCCAATTTGCTGTTCTTACTTTTGAGAAAAGCATGTAATATCCCCACACAATTTGATGATTTTCTTTGTTATGGTCAAAAAAAAAATGCTAATCCATGAAGAGTCCCTTCCTGGGTTATGTTAATTCAGCTGCCTGTTTTATAATAGGATTATGTTTCCCAGGATTTAAAAATCCCACTTGTTAACTACCAAATAGACTTCTACAGCAGCTATAAAAATCTAATTTAATCCCTATTGGCATTAACAAAATAGCTGAGGTACAATTTATGTCTAACTACACTTAACACCCTACAACCTCCAATAAATATATAACATTTCTTTTGAAGTTATAAAACGAAACTGTTCAGTGGGATAACTGGAGTCTCGTGGGTCCAATCATGCAATATCTCTAAGGCAGAACAAATGTTGTTTACATACGGTAAGGATTACGGGGAAAGTTTGTTTAAACAGATTAATGGATGTTTACGTGTATTAATACTCTCTTTTACATCATGCAAATTCCAGTTAAAATGATCTTCATTTCTTTCATTGGAAAATAATTACAGAGGGAGCCAACTATTTGCTCTGTTACCATTTAGTTTAAGAATCTAATTAGGTTAGAATAAATTTCAGAATGGAACACTCACCAAACTTGAGGTAGGTGGCTAATACCACATTTCACTTTACAAAGGGGGAAGGCACTTTTTGCTGAGTGAGTGAAGATGATGGAGGGGGAAAGAGCCCAAACATGATCCCGTGGACCAAACAGAGCAGTAAGCAGATTCTCTTTTGTCTTTGGGTCTTCATTCTTATATTACTCTCTCTTCCAAAAGTGGAATTGAGATGACATTAAAGGGCCTTCTGGGAATGTAAAATTTGAGCGCAGTGAAACAGAGACATATTTTTTCTCCTGCCTCTCCCCTCCCTCCTTCTTCAGATAGGTGACTATGGGGAAGCTTATGGTAAGCCAGATGGGAACAGAGAAACGCTGGCAAATATTGTTTCAAGATGAAGGAGAGGAAAACAAGGAGGCTGACATGTAACATATCAAAGAATATCCCGGCACTCAAGTTGAACATGAATCTCAGGGCAGTCCAACCTCTTTAAAGATGCAAATTGCAGTCAAACACAGAAAACAGTAGGGTTCTGTTTATCCTTTCACAAAGGGTGCAAACTGCTAATCAGGCTCCATTGCTGGGCTGGCCACTTTGTTTATCAATAAACAGGAAGACAGTTAAGACTATAATTTTCCTGCCTAGTACTGGTAGCCAAAAGGAAATGCTGGCAGCTTGGTAGTACTGAGTTCCAGTTGCATCAAAACCCAATTATTATTGTAATAATGTATGGGTGTTTGCAAGTTGCACAGGCCTGCTACACATGTCCACAAAATCACGTGAAACATATTGGCAGAGAACAAGCTTGGTGATACACGGACTAAGGGGAGCTGTCAAAATAGGCCTGGTCCTCCAAGAGCTCAGCTGTGGAGTGTTGTTAAAACACACACACACATACACACACACACACACACACACACACACACACAAACAGCTAACATGGCAGACATAGAAATCTTTTATATATTAATACAACACAACAAAAACATGATTTGAATAAGATCAAACAACAAACAGGCAATAAATTCAGCTCCAAAACCAGAAATTTGACTGGAATATTTTCTAACTGCCACTGCAAGTTCTGTTAACATGGAATGCTTATATATCCTCTAAAAGAGACAGTTCAGAGTTATTTTCATGTCAGTGGAACTACCTTCCTGAGATACTATAAGAGCTTAAATCTTAAATATAGTGTAAGATCCCAAATCTAACATATAACAAAAATTCAGTCATACATGTATTTAGGCATTAAAATTACTCAACTCATGACTCCAGTTCTTTAATTTCTGTCTCCACACACGCATCTATAGGAGACTAAGATGCACTCTGAACTCTATATAACTCCCAAAGTGGGGCATGACAAATATAAAACAAAAAAGGACTATAATTTCTACAACATGGTGCTTCTATCAATGTTGAAATAATAGCAAATTAATAACAGCTACCATATATTGATCACATGTAACCCATTTATTCATAAAATATTTGCTGAATACCTACTATGACTATGTCTTGGGCGCCCTGGTAAGCAATGGGGGATACGATGGCACCCTCTTCATAAAGCCAAGAGCCTACCAGGGAAGCAGGTATGAAATAAGTCATTACATTAGGGTGTGGTGACTGCCCAGATGGAGTAGGTGGGCTGCGCAATTTTGCTTGTACCCAACCAGTCTACACTACTGTGTCTGACTCTCCAAGATGCCACCCCACAGCAACCTGCCTGGCAACTTGAGATGGGGAACCTTGGCTCACTTCTGCTAGGAAGATACTGGACAAGTGAAAATCCAGCAGGTTTTGTGTGGCCCTGTTAATAACTTTCATTAGCAAATGTGGTGATCAAAGTGCAGCTCTGGGATACGGACTGCCTGGCTTCCTTGCTTATTAGCTGTGTGACCTTGGGCAAGTTTGTTAACCTCTCTGTATTCCACTTTCCTCATCTGTCAATGGGGACAATAACAGCACCTCTTTCGTAGAGTTGCTATAAACGTGAAATGAGTTAACCCATGCAGAGCACTTAGAAATAGTGCTAGCACACAGGAAGTACTCCCTAAATGTTATCTGGAATCAATCTCAGATCACCTTCAGCACCACGGTCAGCTCCATGGCCCGGCCCTCTTAGGAAGGAGAGAGGCTGGAAGGAACTATTGTGGTGAACTGCCTTCGGTTTAGGAATGGGCCAAAATTCAAGGAGGCCACTGTCCTCCAGCCAAACCCAGGAAGGAGATGTGTTAGTGCCCACCCCATCTGGGGCCCTCAAAGTTGAAGCCTGATGCATGCAGCATGTCTCCAGTGAAGCAGCCCAATCATGGCAGCCAGCACAGGGAGCCATGATGGCCCTGACCAGTGGAAGTTCCTAGATCTGTTCTCCCTAATCCTCTTATGCCTTGACCACAAATTTGGGCTCTCGTACCCACCTAAGGCTCCCTTTGCTCTGACTATGTGGAACAGTTTTTTTCCACTTATTGGCCCTCTCTACTTTGCTTTTCCCTGTGTGCCTGTCCATCCACAGCTCTAGGAAAGAGAAGCTCTTGACAACATTCCACTCTGCCCTATGCCCTGCAGACCTGCACCAGTTGGGCCAGGTTATCAGCCTTCCCCTGCAAAATGGCAGGGGGCTTAGATGAAATGCTCAGCAGAATGCCTATTGGTGTTCAACCCTAGTTTCATTCTTCTACCCCGGGAGGCTCCAAGAAATCACCCTCCAATTCTTGAATAGACTTTGGGAAACCAAAGACAAAGCTGGCCTTTTATCTCCTGCCAGCTCCCTGGCTCATCTTTCTCTCTAGGCTTTTGAGCTCTTCTGACAGATGTCTAGGGAGAGTTTTTGTTTTTTTGTGTTTTTGAGACAGGTTCTCACTCTGTCACCCAGGCTGGAGTGTGGTGGCATGATCATGACCCACTGCAGTCTCAACATCCTGGGCTCAAGCAATCTTCCCATCTCAGACTCCTGAGTAACTGGGACCACAGGCACATGCCACCATGCCTGGGTAATTTTTTTTTTTTTTTTAGAGGTGGGGTCTCACTATGTTGCCCAGGTTGATCTGGAACTCCTGGCCTCAAGTGATCCTCCCTCCTCAGCCTCCCAAAGTGCTAGGATTACAGACATGAGCCACTATCCCTGGCCCTAAAAAGTCTTTTTGGTTTAATTATCTGGAGTTAATCAATAACTTGCCCAAGAGTATGCTGCTTCTTAGACTAGACTTGGCTGAGAATTCAGGGCCCAACTGTTAACTGTTGGAGGTTAATTTCTGACCAGTAAATGTTTAACACAACTGCATTACATGGAGGAAACTGCAAAAACATATTTGAAATAGCACATTTTTAGTAGAAAGGCAGGCTGTGTCTTGAGTTAATTCCTGACTTGACATTTGCTCCTCACGAGCCACACTTTCCTCCTCTTTTATCAGCAAAACACCACGCATCCTGCATGGCTGGTACAGAATAAGATTTAAGCCACCACTACCACCATCCGGAGAAGCTTTGATGTATTTAAAAATCCTTGGCAAAAGTATATTATTGCTGAACTCTGTCTCTAAATCAGAATATTAAATTATGACTTAAAATATATCCACTGATTTATTACTAAAAACATAGTATTTAGCCTGGGTGTGGTGGCTCACACCTATAATCCCAGCACTTTGGGAGGCCAAGACAGACGGATCACCTGAGGGCAGGAGTTCTAGATCAGCCCGGCCAACATGGTGAAATCCTGTCTCTACCAAAAATACAAAAATTAGCCAGGCGTGGTGGCACATGCCTGTAATCCCAACTACTCGGGAGGCTGAGGCATGAGAATTGGTTGAACTCGGACGGTGGAGGTTGTGGTGAGCCAAGACAGCACCACTGCACTCTAGCCTAGGTGACAGCGTATGACTCCATCTCAAAATAATAATAATAATAAATGAAAATATAGTATTTAATACTTTGTTATAAATTGTGGCAAATGAAAATTTTAAAACCTGAAAAGAATACTATGTTTTGATATGAAGCATGTTCTCTGCATGATTTCACACCATCTCCTCTTTATTTTGGCAGTGGTTATACACACTTGAATCTTTTTTTTTTTGAGATGGATTCTTGCTCTTGCCAGCCAGGCTGGAGCGCAGTGGTGCAATCTTGGCTCACTGCAACCTCCGCCTCCTGGGTTCAAGTGATCCTCCTGCCTCAGCCTCCCGAGAAGCTGGGATTACAGGCATGTGCCACCACGCCCATCTAATTTTTGTATTTTTAGTAAAGAAAGGGTTTCATCATGTTGGCCAGGCTGATCTTGAACTCCTGACCTCAGGTGATCTGCCTCCCTCTTTGGGATCTGTAATCCCAAAGTGCTGGGATTACAGGTGTGAGCCACAGTGCCTGGCCACATATTTGATTCTTTAGTCACAGATTTAGCAAACCAAAACCTCTTAAATTTATTTTGTAAAAATCACCTGTGGTCCTGGTCCAACGGAGAGATTTTAATTAGTAGCTATATTTGGAATAAGTAACTTTAATGATTTTCACCATAGTCTCCAAGCTATTTCTTACTTCATATTAGAGGAAATGGATGCAGTTTCCACATTTATAAAGCTTTGAATCATTTAAGCTGCGTTTTCTTTCTTTCTTTTTTTTTTTCAAATCTTAATTTTGAGCTGGAGCTCAAAGATCTGTTTTATTGCCTAGGCCTGGGCTTTTTGTAGCGAGATATATCACATTATGGATCACACTCAGTCTTACTTAATTGGATTCCTAGGAATTGCAGGAAAAGAAATAACTGGCAATTTAAAGCCAGCATCTCTTTGTAAAGAGACTTTGCTGAGCTCATTAAATAGAAATTGCTGACTATTATGACCCTAATAGAGATATTTGAATCCTTGCATTAAGAGGATGCCTGGTTTGAAGAACAAAACAATGAGAAAAAATTTTTTGTTGTTTTTTATTTATTTTTTAACAATTACTGTTCAAAAGGGGAAAGGTTATTTAAGGGTATGAAGAGATTAATAAAAGACTGAAAACACTTTACTACTTTTATAAAAACCTGGATAGGTTTTTATATCAGAACCTTTAAGGATCAAAAAGACCTTGCAGAGTTCCTAAGCACAGTTCAGCTTTCCACACTGTTCCAGAAAGACTCAGATATCCTAATTCCTATTGAAGACATCTCCCGAGCTCTTAAGTCTTTTAATAAAGGCAAGGCACCTGGGAGAGGAGCCTTCCCATCCTAATTTCACACCCCTATTGAAGAGGAGTTGGCTCCCCATGCCCCTGTATACATTTAATCATTCCCTGCACATTAGTTCACTGGCTCACTGTGGGAAGTACACACCTAGCCGCTCTACTAATTTATTTCAACAAAAGTGACGGCACTGAGGAATTTAAAAGTTAGCCAAATGGATTCGTGTATGTGTACAGTATGTCTGTGTAAGCATAAATGGGGCTTTAAGGTCTACGTACTTTGTGTGTGTATGTGTGTGTGTATGTGTGTGTTATGTATGCACATGTGCACAAGAAGTGTAAATGAGAGCACAAAGTAGAGAGAATATAAACGCTCAAGTAGAAAGGACCCTCCATCTGTATGGCAACTAAAGTAATAATAAAGAGTACTAATAAAGTAATAATAAAGAGTAATAATAAGCCAATAACTTTGATTGATATTGGGTGTTTCTTTCTGAGCAACTCACACTGACAAATGGAGTGCCTCCCTGGTTCTGCAGTCTAACAAGTGACTACAGGAGGCCTTGCAGGAATTTCTGTTTGGGAAAGGCACTTAGGAAGGGGCTCACTGTGAGGGTCATAGCTGCACTCCCTTCTCTACAAGGTGGCCTCCAGTTGTTCTCACCTCCACAACCACTCACCTTCTTTTAGGCCTTGGCAGGAGAAGCATTCAAAGAGCATGGCCCAGTGGAGAAACTCCAGGGGTGGGCCGTGGGGTGGGGTGTGGGGTGGAGGGGCTGCCAAAGCACTGACCGCCACTTAGAAGGCATTTGCCTTCTTCCTCTTGTGTTTCACAGTGGAAGGCAGCTGCAACAAGCCAGCCCTCCTGGCTGCCCCGAGGACTATGCCACCTGAAGCAGGTGGCTGAGAAGAGAGTGGCTGCTCTGATCCCCACTCAACCAGGTGCTTCCCTTGCCCCCTCTACTGAGGGTGGCCAGCTCTCCCCAGACAATCCCAGCCCACCCACGGCTGCCCTCCCATCCCTGTGTTTCCCACAGTGGGGAAGGGTCACTGTGCCTGGGTCTTGCTCAATGCCCAGCCTCCAGCCCAGCTCCGACTTGCTCCGAACTGTCCTCAGCCAGATGGTGCTGCCTTCTCTGGACTTTTCCTTATTCCCTTTCTTCCAAGAACTGCTCAAGTATCTGGCACAATAACGCAAAGTAAAAATCTATTGTTTAGCAGTTCAAGAAAACGATTTATTTTTCTCTCTGGCTTCTGGAGGGAAATAAATAAACAAATAAAATCTTTCTTAGATGGCTGTTTCCAGCCCCCTCATGTTAAGAAATCTATATAGGAGCTTAAGTGGAAAAGTGGCATTTTTCTGGCATTAGAGTCTTGTCTTTGTCTACCACAGTCAAGGGGGGAAGGTTAAAAAATAGCAAAATTGGCAAACTCCATGATATTTAAAGAGAAAACCTATCTGTCCCAATACATTACCCTGTGAGAGTCAGGACTCTACGGTAATAATCAATACCAGTAAGTCTTTGCATTTTAAAGCAATCAATCACCAGAGACTTGAACTGATGCTCTCAGACCCTTGTTTGGGAGCACGGTTAAGACAATAGCTATGTATGGATTTATCAAATGCTCACATAGCACTTATATGCGCTGGGCACAGCTCTAAGCACTTTACAAATGTCAGGCCCCTTTAATCTAATTCTGTGGGGTGGAATACTACTCTTAGCGTCCTTACTCTTATTTTACAGAAGAGGAAATGGAAGTACAAAGATGTGGAATTAATTTCCCCAAGGTCACATTGTTAGGACAAAATGTTATCAGAAACCAGACACAGGCATAAGCAATATGGCTCTAAAGTTCCCGACTATCGAATTATGCTCCTGTATGTTAAAGAGATACCTTAAGGGATGTACTAACTACTCACTCTCTTAAATTTACTAAGCTTTACCTCTTTAAAAATAACACCGTTTTGTTTTTTTTTTTTTTTTTTTAAAGACACTATTTATGTAGCATTTGAAAGTTTACAAAGGGCTTTTCTGTTTGAGCCTCACAGCTGGCCCTGTGGTGGGTGGTGTGCGTTTCATTATCACCAACCTCATGGGATAGATTAAAGAAACAGGCTCCTGAGACTACAGGACTCAAATTCTCTAGCTAGCAAGTGTCAAAACTGGGAAATTTAAATGAGTTTTCTGTTGCCAAGCACTTTACCCTTTCCACTAAATCAGACTGCTGGTATCAAATTAAGTTGCCCACAAGTGACATCCTAGACTTTATTAACTTAGGTTCCCAAGAAAAAGCTTTCCTCAAATCACAATTCTGAGTTACTCCTTTGGTTTAGACTCCGAATATATCTCTACTCTTTACAAACCAAATTAGAAAAAAATGAGATTATGTTCATATAAGTTGCTTCTGTGCTTCAGAAGGAAGCCATTTCTCAGGAGCCATTGGTGGATATGCCTCACCCAAACAGAAACATACCTAGAAACGAAAAGTCACAGGATGTAGAAAACAGGACACTGATCACAAGGGATAGGTGAAGGGAATCCCCAAAATGGTGGGGAAGGGAGAGTTCAGGATTCCAGTTGTGCCACTGCCTGAAGGACCAGCAGCCCAGACTTCAAGGGACTGGATGGTTCAGGGAGAGACTTCCCCAAGAAATGAACTGATAGAATACTGGATGCTTCTGAACATACGAAGCGGAGATTCAGACAATGTCATGAAGTGGGTATTGAATTAGTGACAACTTAATAGAAAACTAAGCCAGAGTTACCCACAAAGGGAAACCCATCAGACTAACAGTGGATCTCTTGGCAGAAACTCTACAAGCCAGAAGAGAGTGGGGGCCAATATTTAACATGCTTAAAGAAAAGAATTTTCAACTCAGAATTTCATATCCAGCCAAACTAAGCTTCATAAGTGAAGGAGAAATAAAATCCTTTACAGACAAGCAAATGCTGAGAGATTTTGTCACCACCAGGCCTGCCCTAAAAGAGCTCCTGAAGGAAGCACTAAGTGTGGAAAGGAACAACCAGTACCAGCCACTGCAAAAACATGACAAATTATAAAGACCATCAAGGCTAGGAAGAAACTGCATCAACTAACAGGCAAAATAACCAGCTAACATCGTAATGACAGGATCAAATTCACACATAACAATATTAACCTTAAATGTAAATGGGCTAAATGCTCCAATTAAAAGACACAGACTGGCAAATTGGATAAAGAGTCAAGACCCATCAGTGTGCTGTATTCAGGAGACCCATCTCATGTGCAGAGACACACATAGGCTCAAAATAAAGGGATGGAGGAAGATCTACCAAGCAAATGGAAAACAAAAAAAGGCAGGGGTTGCAATCCTAGTCTCTGATAAAAGAAACTTTAAACCAACAAAGATCCAAAGAGACAAAGAAGGCCATCACATAATGGTAAAGGGATCAATTCAACAAGAAGAGCTAACTATCTTAAATATATATGCGCCCAATACAGGAGCACCCAGATTCATAAAGCAAGTCCTTAGAGATCTACAAACAGACTTAGACTCCCACACAATAATAATAGGAGACTTTAACATCCAACAGTCAACATTAGACAGATCAATGAGACGGAAAGTTTACAAGGATATCCAGGAATTGAACTCAGCTCTGCACCAAGCAGACCTAATAGACATCTACAGAACTCTCCACCCCAAATCAACAGAATATACATTCTTCTCAGCACCACATCACACTTATTCCAAAATTGACCACATAGTTGCAAGTAAAGCACTCCTCAGAAAATGTAAAAGAACAGAAATTATAACAAACTGTCTCTCAGACCACAGTGCAATCAAACTAGAACACAGGATTAAGAAATTCACTCAAAACCGCTCAACTACATGGAAACTGAACAACCTGCTCCTAAATGACTACTGGGTACATAACGAAATGAAGGCAGAAATAAAGATGTTCTTTGAAACCAACGAGAACAAAGACACAACATACCAGAATCTCTGGGACCCATTCAAAGCAGTGTGTAGAGGGAAATTTATAGCACTAAATGCCCATAAAAGAAAGCAGGAAAGATCTAAAATTGACACCCTAACATCACAATTAAAATAACTAGAGAAGCAAGAGCAAACACATTCAAAGGCAAGAAATAACTAAGATCAAAGCAGAACTGAAGAAGACAGAGACACAAAAAACCCTTCAAAAAATCCATGAATCCAGGAGCTGGTTTTTTGAAAAGATTAACAAAACTGATAGACTGCTGGCAAGAATAATAAAGAAGAAAAGAGAGAAGAATCAAATAGACGCAATAAAAAATGATAAAGGGCATATCACCACCGATCCCACAGAAATACAATCTACCATCAGAGAATACTATAAACGCCTCTATGCAAATAAACTAGAAAATCTAGAAGAAATGGATAAATTCCTGGACACATACACCCTCCCAAGACCAAACCAGGAAGAAGTTGAATCCCTCAATAGACCAATAACAGGCTCTGAAATTGAGGTAATAATTAATAGCTTACCAACCAAAAAAAGTCCAGGACCAGATGGATTCACAGCCGAATTCTATCAGAGGTACAAGGAGGAGCTGGTACCATTCCTTCTGAAACTATTCCAATCAACAGAAAAAGAGGGAATCCTCCCTAACTCATTTTATGAGGCCAGCATCATCCTGATACCAAAGCCTGGCAGAGACAAACACAAAAAATAGAATTTTAGACCAAAATCCCTGATGAACATCAGTGCAAAAATCCTTAATAAAATACTGGCAAACTGAATCCAGCAGGACATCAAAAAACTTATCCACCATGATCAAGTGGGCTTCATCCCTGGGATGCAAGGCTGGTTCAACATATGCAAATCAATAAATGTAATCCAGCATATAAACAGAACCAAAGACAAAAACCACATGATTATCTCAAGAGATGCAGAAAAGGCCTTTGACAAAATTCAACAGCCTTCATGCTAAAAACTCTCATTAAATTAGGTATTGACGGGATGTGTCTCAAAATAATAAGAGCTATTTATGACAAAACCAATATCATACTGAAAGGGCAAAAACTGGAAGCATTCCCTTTAAAAACTGGCACAAGACAGGGATGCCCTCTCTCACCACTCCTATTCAACATAGTGCTGGAAGTTCTGGCCAGGGCAATCAGGCAGGAGAAAGAAATAAAGAATACTCAATTACGAAAAGAGGAAGTCAAATTGTCCCTGTTTGCAGATGACATGATTGTATATTTAGAAAACTCCATTGTCTAGCCCAAAATCTCCTTAAGCTGATAAGCAACTTCAGCAAAGTCTCAGGATACAAAATCAATGTGCAAAAATCACAAGCATTCTTATACACCAATAACAGACAGAGAGCCAAATCATGAGTGAACTCCCATTCACAATTGCTACAAAGAGAGTAAAATACCTAGGAATCCAACTTACAAGGGATATGAAGGACCTCTTCAAGGAGAACTACAAACCACTGCTCATGAAATAAAAGAGGATACAAACAAGTGGAAGAACATTCCATGCTCATGGGTAGGAAGAATCAGTATCGTTAAAATGGCCATACTGCCCAAGGTAATTTATAGACTCAATGCCATCCCCATCAAGCTACCAATGACTTTCTTCACAGAATTGGAAAAAACTACTTTAAAGTTCATATGGAACCAAAAAAGAGCCCACATTGCCAAGTCAATCCTAAGCCAAAAGAACAAAGCTGGAGGCATCACGCTATCTGACTTCAAACTACACTACAAGGCTACAGTAACCAAAACAGCATGGTACTGGTACCAAAACAGAAATATAGGACAATGGAACAGAACAGAGCCCTCAGAAATACCACACATCTACAACCATCTGATCTTTGACAAACCTGACAAAAACAAGAAATGGGGAAAGGATTCCCTATTTAATAAATGGTGCTAGGAAAACTGGCTAGCCATATATAGAAAGCTGAAACTGGATCCCTTCCTTACACCTTATACAAAAATTAATTCAAGATGGATTAAAGACTTACATGCTAGACCTAAAACCATAAAAACCCTAGAAGAAAACCTAGGCAATACCATTCAGGACATAGGCATGGGCAAGGACTTCATGTCTAAAACACCAAAAACAACGGCAACAAAAGCCAAAATTGACAAATAGGATCTAATTAAACTAAAGAGCTTCTGCACAGCAGAAGAAACTACCATCAGAGTGAACAGGCAACCTACAGAATGGGAGAAAATTTTTACACTCTACTCATCTGACAAAGGGCTAATATCCAGAATCTACAATGAACTCAAACAAATTTACAAGAAAAAACCCCATCAACAAGTGGGTAAAGGATGTGAACAGACACTTCTCAAAAGAAGACATTTATGCAGACAACAGACACATGAAAAAATGCTCATCATCACTGGCCATCAGAGAAATGCAAATCAAAACCACAATGAGATACCATCTCACACCAGTTAGAATGGCGATCATTAAAAAGTCAGGAAACAACAGGTGCTGGAGAGGATGTGGAGAAATAGGAACACTTTTACACTCTTGATGGGACTGTAAACTAGTTCAACCATTGTGGAAGACAGTGTGGCGATTCCTCAAGGATCTAGAACTAGAAATACCATTTGACCCAGCAATCCCATTACTGGGTATAAACCCAACGGATTATAAATCATGCTGCTATAAAGGCACATGTACACGTATGTTTACTGTGGCACTATTCACAATAACAAAGACTTGGAACCAACCCAAATGTCCATCAATGATAGACTGGATTAAGAAAATGTGGCACATATACACCACGGAATACTATGCAGCCATAAAAAAGGATGAGTTCATGTCCTTTGTAGGAACAAGGATGAAGCTGGAAACCATCATTCTTAGCAAACTGTTGCAAGAACAAAAAACCAAACACCACATGTTCTCACTCATAGGTGGGAATTGAACAATGAGAACACTTGGACACAGGAAGGGGAACATCACACACTGAGGCCTGTTGTGGGGTTGGGGGAGGGGGGAGGGAAAGCATTAGGAGATATACCTAATGTAAATGACGAGTTAATGGGTGCAGCACACCAACATGGCACATGTATACATATGTAACAAACCTGCACATTGGGCACATGCACCCTAGAACTTAAAGTATAATTAAAAAAAAAAAAAAAAAGAAAACTAAGCCAGAAAAAAAAAGGCAATTATGAACTCCACCTCCGTGGAAAACAACAGGTCAGGCAGAAATAGAAAGATAATCATCTATTACTATATAGTTCAGCCCTAAATAGCTTTTACACTGAATATTAACCTTACTAAAGTTAAAATATAATTGTATTGGGACACCTGGGGGATGGGCAAGGTTCACATGTGGCAGAGACAAGGTGGAGAGGGAAGAATGATAAATCCTCATTCTCCATAGTGAGGAGTCAATATATCATGCCCGAAATAGAAAAAAAAAAATTTAAGAAATGTATTATTGCCAAGCGCAGTGGCTCACGCCTGTAATCCCAGCACTTTGGGAGGCCGAGGTGAGTAGATTACGAGGTCAAGAGTTCAAGACCAGCCTGGCAAAGATGGTGAAACCCTGTCTCTACTAAAAATACAAAAAAATTAGCCGGGCGTAGTGCTTGGCGCCTATAATCCCAGCTACCGGGGAGGCTGAGGCAAAGAACTGCTTGAACCCAGGAGGCAGATGTTGCAGTGAGCAGAGATTGTGCCACTGCACTCCAGCCTGGGTGACAGAGCGAGACTCCATCTCAAAAAAAAAAAAAAAAAAATGGCCGGGCGCGGTGGCTCATGCTTGTAATCCCAGCACTTTGGGAGGCCGAGGCGGGTGGATCACGAGGTTAGGAGATCGAGACCACGGTGAAACCCCGTCTCTACTAAAAATACAAAAAAATTAGCCAGGCGTGGTGGCGGGCGCCTGTAGTCCCAGCTACTCGGAGAGGCTGAGGCAGGAGAATGGCGTGAACCCGGGAGGTGGAGCTTGCAGTGAGCTGAGATCGCGCCATTGCACTCCAGCCTGGGCGACAGAGCGAGACTCTGTCTCAAAAAAAAAAAAAAGTATTATTTAGAAATATTGAAGAAACTGGCATACGAATAAGCTAGAACAGGTAAAAGGGATTGTCTCAGGAGAGGGGGAAACTGAATAATGGTTGGGGGTTGCTTTATAATTATTTGGCTTTTTAAATAATGTGTACGAATGAATTTTAGACTAATTGTTTTAAAGTTTATAATCAAGCCTGGGCAACACAGAGAGACCCCATCTCTACAAAATAAAAATAAAAAAATTAGCCAGGCACAGTGGCGCACACCTGTGATCCCAGTTACTCAAGAGGCTGAAGTGGGAGGATTGTTTAATCCTGGGAGGTTGAGGCTGCAGTGAGCAATGACTGAACAACTGCATTCCATCCTGGGTGACAGAGCAAGACCCTGTCTTTCAAAAAAAAAAAAAATGCCAGGTGGGGTGGCTCACGTCTGTAATCTCAGCTCTTTGAGAGGCCAACATGGGTGGATCACTTGAGGTCAGGAGTTTGAGATCAGCCTAGCCAACATGGTGAAACCTCATCTCTATTAAATATACAAAAATCAGCCAGGTGTGGTGGTGCACACCTGCAGTCCCAGCTACTCAGGAGGCTGAAGCAGAAGAATCACTTGAACCACAGAGGCGGAGGTCGCAGTGAGTGGAGATCGCACCATTGCACTCCCAGCCTGGGCGACAGAGTAAGACTCTGTCTCGGAAAATAAAAAAAAAGTGTCAAAGGATGGGTACCTTGTTTTGGAATGGTTGATCATGTTCTCTGAAGTGCTATCCTACTGTAAAAACAGACACATTTCAACAAAAGTACTTTTTAATGCAATTTTGCGCTCAGTAGAATGTAAGAGAATTTTCAGCTGGGCACGGTGGCCTACGCCTATAATCCCAGCACTTTGGGAGGCTGAGGCGGGCAGACCACCTGAGGTCAGGAGTTTGAGACCAGCCTGGCCAACATGGTGAAACCTGTCTGTACTAAAAATAGAAAAATTAGCTGGGCCTGGTGGTGGGCACCTGTAATCCCAGCTACTCGGGAGGCTGAGGCATGAGAATTGCTTGAACCCGGGAGGTGGAGGTTGCAGTGAGCCAAGATTGAGCCACTGCACTCCAGACTGAGCAACAAAGTGAGAGTCCAACTCAAAAAAAAAAAGTAAGAGAGTTTTCCAGAAGCAGAGGAATAACGAAAAGCAATAGGTTGAATTCTGATTTGTGAAAGAAAAATAAGGACATGGGGAATCAAATACCTATATCAGACCTAGTATCAGAATACTAACCCTTGAGACTGCTGCAAGGTTAGAGAGAGTAAATTGAGACTCCCACATTAGTAGTATCTCTGACTCACAGTAGGAGCAAACACAAATTCTCTTTGGAGGAAAGCCTTCTCACTCTAAGCTCTTGAGATCTAAGAATCGATTGAATTAATTCCAGTGAATATGGGTTCATTATCCTTTTGTGGTTCATAGCATGATGATTGACTTCTCATGCTATTGTGTGAGATGTACCTCCTTCAAATCTTGTTGCAACGTTGGCACATTACCGATCTGATGTGAATAAAATATACATATGAGTTCATGCCATAAGTAAGAGTCAGCAGAAACAACAAAAAATGATTTAGATAGGTTATTTCAAAGAGGGCTCATGAGGCTATGAAACCAAGAGCTCTTAATGCTATGATCAAAGATTGAAGTTCTCTATAGAATGCCAAAGCACTCAATAATATTATGTTTTCTTGAGGCATATAAGACTTTACCACTCATAATCATGACATAATAATCCATGATTGTTGATGTGGGAAAGTAAATAAGTGTCCCAAAGTTTAACCAAAGTTTCTCTTCTTTAGATAAAAAATGATTTACGGCCGGGCACGGTGGCTCACGCCTGTAATCCCAGCACTTTGGGAGGCCGAGGTGGGCAGATGACAAGGTCAGGAGATCGAGACCATCCTGGCTAACAAGGTGAAACCCAGTCTCTACTAAAAATACAAAAAATTAGCCAAGAGTGGTGGCGGGCGCCTGTAGTCCCACCTACTCTGGAGGCTGAGGCAGGAGAATGGCGTGAACCCAGGAGGCAGAGCTTGCAGTGAGCCAAGATCGTGCCACTGCACTCCGGCCTGGGTGACAGAGCAAGAGTCCATCTCAAAAAAAAAAAAATATTACATCCCAAAGTACTGAATTTATCAGATTCATAATATACCAAGCAGATATGTAGAAGAACCAAATAGAACTTCCAGATATGACAAATATAATAATTAAAATAAAAAACTCAGAGGATGCCCCAGGCATGGTGGCTCACGTCGGAAATTCCAGTACTTTGGGAGGCCGAGGCAAGTGGATCACCTGAGCTCAGGAGAGACCAGCCTGGCCAACATGGTGAAACCCCACCTCTACTAAAAATACAAAAATCGGCTGGGCGTGGTGGTGCATGCTTATAATCCCAGCTACTTGGGAGGCTTAGAAAGGAGAATTGCTTGAACCCAGGAGGCGGAGGTTGCAGTGAGCTGAGATCATGCCACTGCACTCCAGCCTGGGCCACAGAGGAAGACTTTGCCTCAAAAAAAACAAAAAAACCAAAAAACAAAAAACCTCAGAGGATGGGTTAAATGGATTAGACACAATTGAAGAGAGAATTAGAAAACTGGAAATTAAACATGAAGAACGAGAATGTAACATACGGAAACAATGAGAAAATATGAGAAGACATTAAGAGAGAAGGAGGATAGAATGAAGTTTCCAACTACGTGTACTCAGCATCTCTGAAAGAAAGAATAGAAAGCAGAAACAGAGGCCATATGTGAAGTACTAATGGTAATTTTACAAAACAGATAAAAGACATGAATCTACAAATATAGGAAACACAACTTATACCAAGAAAAAAGGAAGTAAAAATGTAAGGGAGGAAGGGTGAGAGAAAAAGAGTAATAAATAGTCACATTTTAGTAAAACTTCAGTATACCAAAGGAAAAAAAAAAGGACTTGTTGAAATGTATCCATTTTTACAGTAGGATGGCACTCCAGAGAACACGGTCAACTGTTCCAAAACAAGGTACCCATCCTTTGAAATTTTTTTTATTATAAACTTTTTTTTCCCCCCAAGACAGAGCCTCGCTCTGTCACACAGGCTGGAGTGCAATGGTATGATCTTGGCTTGCAGCAACCTCCGCCTCTGAGGTTCAAGCAATTCTCCTGCCTTAGCCTCCTAAGGGTGGGACTACAGGTGCACACCACCATGCCCAGCTAATGTTTGTATTTTCAGTAGAGATAAGGTTTCACCATGTTGGCCAGGCTGATCTCAAACTCCTGACCTCAGGTGATCTCCCTGCTTTGGCCTCCCAAAGTACTGGAATTACAGGTGTGAGCCACCACACCCAGGCCATAAAGACATTTTCAGGAAAACAAAAATGTAAACTTTATGATCAATCAACTTTCACTACAGGGAAATTCTGAAAGATGCACCTCAAGAGAAAGAAAACTGACCCCAGGAAGAAAATCTGAGATACAAAAAGGAATGATAAGCAAAAAAAAAAAAGTGGAAAAATATATAAGATAATATAAAGAAATACTGTGGATAGGAATAATATAAAATGTAGAGGGTTAAAGAGAGATAACTAAAATATTGAACAAAAATAATACATACAGTGCAAGAGAAATAACTGGATTTAAAGTTTTCCAAGATTCTTGAGCTGTCCAGAAGAAAGATATGGATTAATTTTAGGCATTGTTAAGTGTGCTTAGTAAAATTTCAAGAGTAACCAATAAAAATTACAAACACAGTCCTAACTTATAAACCAAGAGAGGAAAGAATAGACTAAGAAAATAAACAAACTGGCCAGGCACGGTAGATCATGCCTGTAATCCCTGAACTTTGGGAGGCCGAGGCAGGTGGATCACCTGAGGTCAGGAGTTCGAGACCAGCCTGGCCAACATGATGAAAACCCCATCTCTACTAAAAATACAAAAAAATTAGCTGGGCGTGGTGGCAAGCACCTGTAATCCCAGCTACCCAGGAGGCTGAGGCAAGAGAACTGCTTGAACCCGGAGGGCAGAGATTACAGTGAGCCCAGATCGCACTACTGCACTCTAGTCTGGGCAACAAGCAACAAGAGCAAAACTCAGTCTCAAAAAATAAAAAATTTGGCTGGGCGCGGTGGCTCACACCTGTAATCCCAGCACTTTGGGAGGCCAAGGTGGGTGGATCATGAGGTCAGGAGATTGAGACCATCCTGGCTAACATGGTGAAATCCCATCTCTACTAAAAATACAAAAAAATTAGCTGGGCGTGGTGGCAGGCACCTGTAGTCCCAGCTACTCAGGAGGCTAAGGCAGGAGAATGGCGTGAACTGGGGAGGCGGAGCTTGCAGTGAGCCAAGATTGCACCACTGCACTCCAGCCTGGGCGACAGAGCGAGACTCCATCTCAAAAAAATAAATAAATAAATAAAAATAAATAAAAAATAAAAAATTTAAAAATATATATATATATTTTAAAAGGAAAGAAAGATGAAAAAAGAAACATGAAACAGGTGGGAAAACATTAGGAAATATAATGGTGTAATTAAATTGAAACTCGTCAGTAATTACATTAAAAGTCAATGGATTAGCCGGGTGCAGTGGCTCACGCCTATAATCCCAGCACTTTGGGAGGCCGAGGCAGGTGGATCGCCTGAGGTCAGGAGTTCGAGACCAGACTGGCCAACATGGTGAAACCCCATCTCTACTAATAATACAAAAATAAGCCAGGTGTGGTGGCAGGCACCTGTATTCCCAGCTACTTGGAAGGCTGAGGCAGGAGAATTGCTTAAACCTGGGAGGCGGAGGTTACAGTGAGCCAAGATCACGCCAATGCCCTACAGCCTGTGCAACACAGTGAGACTACGTCTCAAAAAAAAAAAAAAAGACAATGGATTAACATTCTAGTTAAAAGAGAAATTGTTGGCTGGGCGTGGTGGCTCATGCCTGTAATCCCAGCACTTTGGGAGGCCGAGACGGGCAGATCATGAGGTCAGGAGATCGGGACCACCCTGGCTAACATGGTGAAACCCCGTATCTGCTATAAACATACAAAAAAATTAGCCAGGTGTGGTGGCAGGCGCCTGTGTAGTCTTAGCTACTTGGGAGGCTGAGGCAGGAGAATAGCGTGAACCTGGGAGGCACAGCTTGCAGTGAGCCGAGATTGCACCACTGCACTCCAGCCTGAGAGACAGAGCGAGACTCCGTCTCAAAAAAAAGAGAGAAATTGTCAACATGGATATAGAAATTTTTTAAAAATAGGAGACATAATTAAAATACAAAAATATGGACACTTTGAAAGCAAAAGGATGAAAATGATACACTGAGCAAATGCCAGCCTAAGGAAAGCTGATGTTGCTGTATTACGATCCGACCACAGAAACATTCAAGCAAAATGCATTATAAGGGATAAAGATGGTCAGTACATAGAAACAGATGAATCAATATGCCAGGAATATGTAGTAATTCTAAATGTGTATATACCTAAAGACATTGGCAAATTTTCTATTGGAGAATAGATTTCAACTAGACTCTCTCAATTATTGACACATCAAGCAGATAAAAGTCAGTAAAGATCTGTATATTTGAATGACATAATTAATAAGCTTGGTCTAATAGAAAATATATAGAACTCTGCATCTAGTAAATAGAAAATATACTTTCTTCTTCAGCACATGGAACAGTTACAAAAAATGGCTAATGTATTCAGTCATGAAGCAGAATGACAAATTTCAAAGAATCATCACCACTCACATCACATTTCTCTAACCACCAACCATGCCACTATGCTAGAGCTCAGCAACAAAAAGATAAATTGAAAAAAACAAAAAACAAAAAACTCTCATACACTTGGAAATTTAAGTCCTTGCTACTCAAGGTATGGTTTGTGGCCCAGTCTTGGTCCTTGAAATTTTACCATGCCACTATGATTAAGTGCAACCTTGGAGAGTAACAGTTTAGAAACTTCTGTAGCACCTGACATTGCTGTCACCCAACCAGCATTTAATTTTTATAGCAATTCATTTGTATTGTATTTTACACAAGTATCAGTCCACAATGGATTGGATAACTAAACTGGTTCTTCATCACAGACTTTGGGAAGCACTCTTTTGTATGTTATATTTCAAGCAAGAGACCAAATGGCAATTAAAAAACACTCAGAACTGGCCACGCACGGTGGCTCGTGCCTGTAATCCCTGCACTTTGGAAGGCCGAGGCAGGATCACCTGAGGTCAGGAGTTCGACACCAGCCTGGCCAACGTGCGACCCCCTTTCTACTAAAAATACAAAAATTAACTGGGCATGGTGGCAGGCACCTGTAATCCCAGCTACTTGGGAGGCTAAGGCAGGAGAATTGCTGGAACCCAGGAGGCAGAAGTTGCAGTGAGCCAAGATCATACCATTGCACTCCAGCCCGGGTGACAACAGTGAGACTCCTTCTCAAAAAAACAAAAACAAGAAAACCCCACTCAGAACCAAATGATTAAAAAAGGAATATGTTCTCACAGACCTATTTTGTTGGATCATAGCTATTTACTTTTTGCCACTCTCAACAACAGCTTGTGTCTCCTCCAGGTTGGGGATCTGCCACCATTTTTGTCTCCCTCCTGCCTGCCATGGCAACTAGTTGAGTAGGTACTCAGTATTTATTTAAGTATTGATTAGGTATTTAAATTTAAATACTTAAATAGTAAATAAATTTAAAGAATTATTTAAATATTCATCCAACTGAAATGGCAGCTGTGGAATCATGCCTCTTCCTCCTCGGCGCCTACCTTCTTGGCCTCACCCAGTGTCATGGAGTTACATCAGAAATCGGTGCATTACTTGGCATGTTTTTACTGTGGCCCAGCAAGCAGTGGCTTAGACAGCCCCACACCTCCTCATGCATTTAACAATGAAAAGGAGGAGATAAGAGGGAGTGGAGGCAGTCTTTTTATCATCCGTGCTTGGGAAGGTGAGCTGGTAGTGCCATCCTTGACATGAAGGAGCTACTTAAACACAAATTGGATTAGCAGGACAGGATTAGAGCCTGCTGGAAGGTATTATATACTTATAAACTGCTTTGTGGAAACTCCTATTGTTTTCATTATAAGCCCATACTTCAGAGAGTCAATCAAATGAAATATGGAATTAGTCTATTAATAAAAAAAGAGATATAAAATGAAGTGACTATGTTTTAATAATGCCAAGAAAGCTGAATTAGGCAATAATGATTCAGTTTAGCCAGACTCTAACTAGATAATCTGAAATTAAGAGTTTTAATATGGATTTCTTCTTACTGAGAAATAAACTCACTAAAAATGGTCCTATGTCCTCCATCAAGAGAAAAATACTCAAATAAGAAACATGATTAAGAGGTGACTTCAAGAAAGAAAAGAGAATATGAGATATTTGAGAAGTTTCAGGCTTATCTGGACTTTCCAGTGAATTGAAGCTCCTATGTCTAAATGGATGACAATCCCAGTCCCAGGACACTGAAAGAGTCTGCAGATGGGAGCACAGAGCTCCTGTCAGTTACCTGGGAGAGATAA
Source organism: Symphalangus syndactylus (assembly GCF_028878055.3). Classification (NCBI taxonomy): domain Eukaryota; kingdom Metazoa; phylum Chordata; class Mammalia; order Primates; family Hylobatidae; genus Symphalangus; species Symphalangus syndactylus. The sequence goes on from NC_072437.2 coordinate 20,552,884, forward strand.
TGGAGAACAGGAAGCTGACAAAAGATAAAAAGAAGCCAAGGCGCTCGCTTTCCAAGAAAGACGAAAAAGGTGGATTAGGACATATACGAGCAAGTGAGCTGGAGGCTGCTTCCTGGCAAAAATTCTAGAAGTTTCAAATCTTGGTTCTGCTATTTAATGGCAATGTGACCTTGTACATATTTCAAAACATTGCTATAAGGATTGAATAGGATAACATATGTAAATGAGATAAGGTATGTAAATAACAATATATGTAATACAGCACTTGTAACAGAAAATTCTCAGGCTGGGCACAGTGGCTCACGCCTGTAATCCCAGCACTTTGGGAGGCTGAGGTGGGCAGATCACGTGAGGTCAGGAGTTCGAGACCAGCCTAATATGATGAAACCCCGTCTCTACTAAAATTACAAAAATTAGCCAGGTGTGGTGGCATGCACCTGTAATCCCAGCTACTCAGGAGGCTGAAACAGGAGAATCTCTTGAACCCGAGAGGCGGAGATTGCATTAAGCTGAGATCACACCATTGCACTCTAGCCTGGGCAACAAGAGCAAAACTCTGTCTCAAAAAAAAAAAAAAAAAGAAAAGAAAAAGAAGAAAGAAAATTCTCAGTATAGCATTTTTGTATTTCCAACAGTTTACAAAGAGGTGGTAACAATGAGGTACTGACTTGGGGTTCCTCAAGAACAAGTCTCATTTACCTGACCTCACTTTCCTGGTTAGGTGGAGGTATTGGGGGAGAAGGTATTTTTGGACAAGTAGATTGGGAACATATCTTCATTTTGAAAAGGCATTTGATGAAAATATCATAATATCTGCATGAAAAGATTGGATTTTAGGAGAGTTAGGTTTCTGAATAAGCACATTCATGGTATAGTTCATGAACTGGGTTGGGCGTGGTGGCTGGGTGCGGTGGCCTGTAATCCCAGCACTTTGGGAGGCGGAGGTGGGCAGATCACCTGAGGTCAGGAGTTGGAGACTAGTCTGGCCAACATGGTGAAACCCCATCTCTCCTAAAAATACAAAATTAGCCAGCCATGGTGGTGCACGCCTGTAATCCCAGCTACTCAGGAGGCTGAGGCAGGAGAATCACTTGAACCCAGGAGGCGGAAATTGCAGTGAGTGAGTCGTGATCGCACCACGGCACTCCAGCCTGGGCAACAAGAGCAAAACTCTTATCTATGAAAAAAAAAATTCATGAACTGGATATCTCTGTGCCTCAATTTCCTTACTTGTAAAATGAATGTAATCATAGCACCTCATTGGCTTGTCATGGAAATTACAGCACCCAGCATATCGTCAGCACTATATACATCTCTGTTCAATGAACTGGAAAAGAAGTTTTTAGTGGCATGCTTGTGCAGCACTTGGCCCCAACCTCTTCAAAATTTCCCAGAAACTTGTTAAATTTTCCTATGATGTGCAGGTCAAATTCTCAGATGATATAAATGTTGGATAATGAATCAAAATCCAAAATGATCTTGACAGGCTAGGGCTATGATGTGAAATATGTGAGATAAAATTAAGTCCTAGATAGAGATTTTAAGAAAAACAAAACAAAACAAAACTTTTTTTTTTTTTTGAGACAGAGTCCTGCTCTGTCACCCAGGCTGGAGTGCAGTGGGGCAATCTCGGCTCACTGCAACCTCTGCCTCCCAGGTTCAGGCAATTCTCGTGCCTCAGCTTCCCGAGTAGCTGGGATTACAGGTATGTGCCACTACACCTGGCTGATTTTTTGTATTTTTAGTAGAGATGAGGTTTTGCCATGTTGCCCAGGCTGGTCTTGAACTCCTGGCCTCAAGTGATCCGCCTGCCTCGGCCTCCCAGAGTGCTGGGAATACTGATGTAAGCCACTGCACCTGGCCAAGATTATTATTATTATTATTTGGTTTTTGTTTTTTTTTTTGAGACAGAGTCTCGCTCTGTCGCCCAGGCTGGAGTGCAGTGGCACGATCTCGGCTCACTGCAAGCTCTGCCTCGTGGGTTCACACCATTCTCCTGCCTCAGCCTCCCCAGTAGCTAGGACTACAAGCGTCTGCCACCACCACGCCCAGCTAATTTTTGTATTTTTAGTAGAGATGGGGTTTCACCATGTTAGCCAGGATGGTCTCAATCTCCTGACCTCTTGATCTGCCCACCACAGCCTCCCAAAGTGCTGGGATTACAAGTGTGAGCCACCGTGCCTGGCCTATTATTATTATTATCTTAAACAAAGACCAGTTTGGCTTTCCAGAAGTTTCTATGGATGAAAAAGAGAATTTTGGCCAGATATCATGGCTTATGCCTGTAATCCCAGCCCTTTGGGAGGCCGAGGCAGGAGGATCACATGAGCCCAAGAGTTCAAGACCAGCCTGGGCAACACAGCAAGACCCTATCTCTACAAAAAATAAAACAATTAGCTGGGTATGATGGTGGGTGCCTATAGTCCCAGCTGCCCAGGAAGCTGAGGTGGGAGGACTGCTTGAGCCCAGGAGTTGGAGGCTGCAGTGAGCTATGATGACACCACTGCACCCCAGCCTGGGTAACAGAACAACCAAAAAAAATTTTTTTAATGAAATTTTAGCTGACTCTGAGCTTAGTATGCCTAAAATAGTGTGTCTAGCACATTGCAATGTCCAGCTGCATTAGGAGAATGAAAATGTCCTAGTAAAGACACTATGTGGACATATGTACTTCAAGATGGTGGGCACAGCTTGCCCATCATTAACTGTTCTTTCCCTTCTCCTCCTCACGGTTCCCCTAAGTGGTAGCACAGCTGCTACTAGTATGGAGATAAGGATGGCTTTGGAACCCAGATAAACAATAAGGAAATGTAAAGCAGAAATAGACTATATTTCCAACTCATTTGAGTGGCAGAAAACATTCTCAGGTGGGTATTGGAGGACAGCCTCAAGATTTGTGAAGAACTATAATTAGAAGTTTATCAGGGCACCTAATGGCTCACTGTGCTACAATGCTAAAATAAATTCCTCTCTAATCGTGATTACTACAGGATTTATCTAATCTATTTCCTATAGGAAATCAAGCTACTCCCAGGTACTTTATCAACTTTTTTCTCATAATAAACCCTGTCCCTGACAAAAGAAGATATTGTCATCCCTACAGTATAGATAAGAAATTGAGGCAAAGAAGTAAAGTGAATTGCCATGGGTCACACAGAACTGGAATTACAATTTAGCATCTAATCTTGGAGTGCACTACATGAGGTATGGGAAGGAGCATACTGAAATCACATTATAGCCTTCAGAAAAAGGCCTATTTACTTTAATCTCTGGGAGAAGGATTAATAGTATTTTCCCTGGCACATGCCAAAGATGTTGAGTAGACATTTTAGATTCCACAGGCTCATTCTAATCCTTTTCCAAATACTTGGAAAGCCTTAGTTTGACCATTAGGAAGATACTGGAAATTAAATTTTTTCTTTAAAATTAGGCAAATATTTGCTAGAAACTCCAGAAAAAGCAATTAATCCAGAAAATTGTATAGTACAGCCACATTGTTTCCGGTCACCTGGGGCAAGAAACTTTCAAGTAGGCATAAATCCAGAGAGCCGGCTCCCTCATCCCCCCGCCCCACGACCCATTCCCAGCCCAACCTTATCGTCTAAGGCCTGGATAGATAAAGGTCAAGCAAACTCATGTTTTTAACTTTAAAAGTTCCATGCAAATGTAAGTTATTGTTATAATGATTTATATATCTCAACTAATTATCAAATGAATCCATGTTCATTAGAAAAACATAGAAAACAAAGTTGAGCAAAACAAAATAAAAAGCAACTACTATACAATCACGCAGTAAGAGTCTTTTGTACCTATTTACAAATTGGTTATTTTGTTTTTTTAAAACTTTTTTGGAGACAGGGTCTCACTCTGTTGCCCAAGCCGGAGTGCAGTGGCACGATCATGGTTCACTGCAGCCTCAAACTCTCGGGCTCAAGTGATTCTACCACCTCAGCCTCCTGAGTAGCTGTACTACAGGTACATGCCGCCACACCTGGCTACATTTTTTTTTGGTAGAAACGGAGTTTTGCTATGTTGGCCAGACTGGTCTCAAACTCCTGAGCTCAAGCGATGCTCCTATCTTGGCCTCCTAAAGTGCTGGGATTACAGGCATGAGCCACCTCATCTGGCCTACAAATTGGATATTTTCTAAGGCTCATCTCTTTGGTCAGGCCATGAGGAAATAAGCCAGAAGCTACAGCCAACCACTAAGGTTCTATGTGTCATTTCCCTTAAATTAAGTAGAGAAAATGGTGATTTATCTATGAAAAACTGTGCTTTATTCTCTTGACACGTATCCCAGAAGAGAAAAGACCATTACTCAGTATACCTGGTGGTAAGAAGAAGAAATGACTTCCTAGTTGCATTTTATCAGTCTGAAAATCTTACACCACAATTTTAGAATTATCTAATTCAGTGGTCCCCAACCTTTTTGGCACCAGGGACCTGTTTTGTGGAGGGTAATTATTCCATGGGAAGTGGGGTGGCGCAATGGTTTCAGATGAAACTGTTCCACCTCCGATCATCAGGCATTAGTTAGATTCTTACAAGGAGCGTGCAACCTAGATCCTTCACATGTGCAGTTCACAACAGGGTTGTGCTCCTTGAGAATCTAATGCCACTGCTGATCTGACAGGAGGCAGAGCTTAGGCCATAATGCTTGTTCGCCCACTGCTCATCTCCTGGGGTCTGGCCCAGTTCCTAACAGGCCTGTACTGTGGCCTGTACTGGTCCATGGCCTGGGGATTGGGGACCCCTGATGTCACTCATTTACTTAGACCAGCAAATATCATGGCCAAAATTGATTGTCTATCTTTTTATCTATACATACACATAGCCTCATCTACTGAAGGTCATGATTTTAAAATATATTTTGGTGGGATTCTTCCTTTCTCTCAGATAAAAGAAATACACATTTAGAATCTATATAAAAGTAGACCAAAGAATTGTTAATAATCAGCAAAAGATGAGTATGGTAGAATCTTTCCAAATAGCAGGCGATGTCACTATTCAGAAGAGAAGCAAATTTCAATACCTTTTTTTTTCTCATATTAAAATCATGCCATTACCTTTTTGTTTGCAGCCACTCCATCCTCACAGTCGAGCACTGCACAATCTACATTCAGGGACGGAATCTTCTTTATTTTCTTTTCATCATTTCCAGGTACATAAAGCACTGCCCTCCGGGGGATGTACTTGTGATTAGATGAGGAACTATATCCAAGTCTGGGGATATCAGCTGCTAGAGACGCTTTCCTGCAAGACACATGATTGGGGTTAGTCCAGAATGAGATTTCTGTATTTATAAACTTGTGAAAAACTATATTTTAATGCAAAATTAAAATAGAACACATGGATAATCTTTTTTTTTTTTTTTTTTTGAGACAGGGTCTTGCCCTGTCACCCAGTTTGAAGTGCAGTGGTGTGATCTCGGCTCACTGCAACCTCCACCTCCAGGCCCAGGTGATCCTCCCACCTCAGCCTCCCCAGTAGCTGGGACTACAGGTGTGCGCCACCATGCCTGGCTAATTTTTTGTATTTTTTGTAGAGACGGGATTTCGTCATGTTGCCCAGGCTGGTCTTGAACTCCTGGGCTCAAGGGATCCATCTGCCTTGGCCTCCCAAAGTGCTGGGATTATAGGCATGAGCCACCATGCCTGGCTGGATAATCTTTTAAAATTATGGTGGAATACAATCACACATAAAAACTAAGAAAACAATAATAGCAGAAATAATCAATGAACTAAATGTTATTTTCGCTGAGGTTTACAAAATAGATAGGACTGTTTACTGACATCTTCTGAAAGAGGAGGGTGTGTGTATTTCTTGTTGGAAAACACTTCCAGTATTATTATACTGTCTAGATAGCATCCATGGAAAAAAAGGAAAGAAAACGTCTATCCAAAAGATACTAAACAATAATACTATCTACAATTATACCTAAAAGTAAAAAAGTAGAAAAAAAAACCTAACGAAGTCTATGGCCCCTGCCCTGCCAATACATCTTTTAAAGGGCGAAAATCAGTGATTCACATCCAATTTTAACAAGACAAGATAGACTGGTTCTTTTTAAGTGAGTAGGAAGGACAGTGAATGCCTCTATAATTGTAGGCAACTTAATTACTGGTAACTTCGGATTCTTCATCTATAAAAATAATACTCATTTTGTAGGTTGTTGAGAAGATTAAGTTAAAGGAAATAATGAACATGAAGCACTTAGCCAGAGCCTGGCAGATATTTTAGCTACTTGAAATGGTGGTGGGTGTAGCAGGAGTACCAGCAGCTGCTGTTGTTATTAATGGAGAATCTCTAGCTGTCAGTAGCCCCTGCCTGCTTCTAAACTATGCTCTTTCTTTCCCTTGCCTATCATACCAAGTACAGTCTCTGGTAGAAATAAAAGGTGTTGACCAGAAGCTCCTTTGGCTTACCACCACCCTTGCCTGGTCCATAGTTTATCCCATGAAAACCATGTTTAGCTCATACGATATGGTGAAGGAAGATGAAATCAGCTCCCATAATCAGGACCAGTGATACAATTTGTGGGGCCCAGTGAAAATGAAAATGCAGAGGCCTTTGTTTATAATTTATTAAGAACTTCACAATGGCAACAGAAAAATATTGTATCAGCACTAGGTATGTCTAAGAGCACAAATTACATGTCCATGAAGCCAACCCTGCCCATAAGAGATGAAGTTCTATGTCATGAAGACTGCCAATTAGGCCTTAGGCCACGTGTGGTGGCCCATGCCTCTAATTCCAATACTTTGGGAAGCCAAGACAGGCAGATCACTTGAGCCCAGAGTTTGAGATCAGCCTGGGCAACATAGCAAAATCTCGGCTCTATCAGGAAAAAAACTCAAAAAGCAAAAATTAACCAGGCGTAGTGCATATGCATGTAGTCACAGCTACTCAGGAGGCTGAGGTGGGAGGATCGATTGAGCCCAGGAGGCCGATGAGGCTCCAATGAGCTGTGATCGCAAAGCTGCATTCCAGCCTGGGCAACACAGCAATACCTTGTCTCAAAAAAAACAAAAAGGGCCCCACGTGGTGGCTCACGCCTGTAATCCCGGCACTTTGAGAGGCCAAGGCGGGTGGATCACGAGGTCAGGAGATGGAGACTACCCTGGCCAACATGGTGAAACACCATCTCTGCTAAAAATACAAAAATTAGCTGGGTGGGCGCACACCTGTAATCTCAACTACTTGGGAGGCTGAGGCAGGAGAATCGCTTGAACCCAGGAGGTGGAGATTGCAGTAAGCCGAGATCGCACCACTGCACTCCAGCCTGGCAACAGAGCGAGACTCTGGCTCAAAAAAATAATTGCCAGTTAAGAAAAGTTAAAACCCAGCCGGGCGCAGTGGCTCACGCCTGTAATCCCAACACTTTGGGAGGCTGAAGAGGGTGGATCACCTGAGGTAGAGAGTTCGAGACCAGGCTGGGCGCGGAGGCTCACGCCTGTAATCCCAGCACTTTAGGAGGCCGAGAGGGGCGGATCACGAGGTCAGGAGATCCAGAACATCCTCGCTAACACGGTGAAACCCCGTCTCTACTAAAAATACAAAAAATTAGCCAGGCATGGTGGCGGGCGCCTGTAGTCCCAGCTACTCCGGAGGCTGAGGCAGGAGAATGGCGTGAACCCGGGAGGCGGAGCTTGTCGTGAGCTGAGATTGCGCCACTGCACTCCACCCTGGGCGACAGAGCGAGACTCCGTCTCAAAAAACAACAAAAAGAGTTTGAGACCAGCCCGGCCAATATGGTGAAACCCTGTCTCTACTAAAAATGCAAACATCAGCCGGGCACAGTCGCGGGCGCCTGTAATTCCAGCTACTTGGGCAGCGGAGTAGCGAGAACCCCTTGAACCCGGGAGGTGGAGGTTGCAGTGAGCTGAGATCGCGCCACTGCACTCCTGCCTGGGCGACAAGAGCGAGACTCCATCTCAAAAAAAAAAAAAAAAAAAGAAAAAGAAAAAAAGAAAAGAAAAAGAAAGAAAAGTTAAAACCCTAGCATACTGATGTTTTACTCTCCCTAGATAAATAGCATGATCTTAAAAAATATATACGTCAGCTATATTCTTTATGAAAACTCTGGACATCAGTAGTTAACACTATCAAATACTTTGCACGGTTTTAACATTTCACCATGATTAGTGTGCTTGTGACTTAATGTATCTCAAGAAAAATCACTGTCTTTTGGAGCCTTGCAAGTTTGTGTGGGGGCCCTCATTCCTTCTTGTAGCCAACCTTATCTTAAGGAATGCTAAAACTTGAGTCTGGGTCTTATTTTGCCACAACATAAGCACTGTATCATGTGAGGTATGGTGAGATAGAGATGGATTTTAAAAGTGTACATGGCTTATGAAACATTTCATTTAATATAAAACATATTATGGCCAGCTAATTGAAGACTGCCTGAAATATCTGTCATCGTTTTTCATTGATTGAAAATATCTGGTTTATCTAAAAACAGGGAAAAAACATGATGATGTAACAGCAACAAACACATTTTACTTATCATTCACACTGGAGACTAGAATTTGCAACATATACATTTCCCTAAAAATACCAAGAAATGTTTGGGGCAAATTCTGTGCTCATCAGGATTTAATGTAACCACACATGTGAAAATCTAAGGGAGGGGGAAGATGGTGGAGTAGAAAGCACCAGCAATCTTCCCCATCCAGACAACTGCATTAGCAAAATCTTCCTGCTGTAACTATTTTGAAACTATCTGGAATCTATTGAAGGCTTGCAACTTCTTGGGGAAGGCTTCGATATTAAATAGTAGTTAATTTTGGTCAACTTCAGCTCTTAGCAGAGTAGCAGCTACCCATCCCCCACCTCTCAGTCACATGGTAGGCAGCTGTGCCCACGTTCCTGGAGCAACCTGCACATAGCTTGAGGGAGCCAAGGTGGGCAGAAACAAAGACCCTGACCCTCCAAATATCAAGGATCTGTGCTCTGATCACTGATTGCTGGTTCTAATCACAGAAGTGCAGACAAAGAGGCTGAAAGCCACCTTTACTGTATCTCCCTCCAATGTTGCAAGCCCCTCTCCCTTGGGCTGAAGTGACTTCCAGGTAATTTAAAGGGCCAGCACCTCCCCCATTAATTTTTTGCTTTTTTCCCTTTTAGAAGCCAGACTCTAAAGACTAGGACATTCAAAAACAAACACATACATAGGGGAAAATAGAAATGACCATGGATGTCCAGAGAAAGGCTCAGAAAAGACCTGAGAAGCTGGGAGTGCTAGCTCATGCCTGTAATCCTAGCACTTTGGGAGGCCGAGGCAGGGGGATCACCTGAGGTTGGAGTTCGAGACTAGCCTAGCCTATATGGTGAAACAACGTCTCTACTAAAAATACAAAAAATTAGCCGGGTGTGGCGGCGCATGCCTGTAATCCCAGCTACTTGGGTGGCTGAGGCACAAGAATTGCTTGAACCTGGGAGGTGGAGGTGGCAGTGAGCCAAGATTGCACCACTGCACTCCAGCCTGGGTGACAGAGTGAGATTCTGTCTTAAAAAAAAAAAAAAGAGGTCAGGCGCAGTGGCTCACGCCTGTAATCCCAGCACTTTGGGAGGCTGAGGCGGGCGGATCACGAGATCAAGAGTTTGAGACCAGCCTAGACAACGTGGTGAAACCCCGTCTCTACTAAAAATTAAAAAATCAGCGGGGCGTGGTAGCAGGTGCCTGTAATCCCAGCTACTCGGGAGGCTGAGGCAGGAGAATTGCTTGAACTCGCGAAGTGGAGGCTGCAGTGAGCCGAGATCATGCCGTTTTACTCCAGCCTGGGTGACAGAGCGAGACTCTGCTAAAAAAAAAAGGAAAGAAAGACAGACAGACAGACAGACAGACAGAAAGAAAGAAGAAAAGACTTGAAGAGACCTTACATTTATACCTCAGGCTTATATTATCCTCAGCATACACACAGTATACTATCATCAAATAAGTAAACAAAAACAGTGAGCCCGGGGAGGGGGAGAATCTGATTTCTAGATACCACACTATTAGATTCAAACATTCACTTTTCAACAACAAAAAAATCACAGGACATATGAAGAAAGAGGAAAATATGGCCCAGTCAAAGGAAGAAAAATAAGTCAACAGAAACGGTCCCTGAAAGAGACCTGACGGCAAAGACTTTAAAACAACTGTCTTAAAGATGCTCAAAGAACTAAAGGAAGAAGTGAAGAACATCAAGATAATGATGTATGAACAAAATGGAAATATCAGTAAAGAGACAGAAAATTTAAAAAGATACCACAAACCCCAGAACTGAAAAGTACAATAATTGAAATGAAAAATTCACTAGAGGGATTTAAAGGCAGATTTGGCAGGCAGAAGAAAGAATTAGCAAACTTGAAGAGAGGACAATGGAAATTATCAAGTCTGAGGATCAGAAAAAAGACTGAAGAGAAGTGAACAGCCTAAACGACCTGTGGGACACCATCAGGCAGACATACACACACACTGGGAATTCCAGAAGGATAAGAAGAGAGAAAAGAGTAGCAAGAGTATTTTGAAAAGATAATGGCTGAAAACTCTCCAAATGTGGTGAAAGACTTGAATACAAACATCCAAGAAGTTAAATGAACTCCAAGTAAGAGGAACTCAAAGACACCCACACCTAGGCATATTAAAATCAAACTTTCAAAAGTGAAAGATTTCCAGTTCTGAAATGGTGGCATAGAAGTAAGCTGGCTTTAGTACCCATCCCTCCTCAACAGAAAAATAAAAACAAACACACAGTGCTGAAATTATCACCAGAAGGACGTCATAACTCAAATATGAAGATGAGACAGTTCCCAGGACCCCAGAAAAAACCCTGAGCAGATGGTAAGACGATTGGATTTCTACATCCATAACAACATTCCCCACATTATGCCAATCACCAGGCATGCAAAAATGTTTCCTCCAACTCACGGTTTCTACACTGGAAAAAGTGCAATTGAGGTGGACATTCAGCTTCTCTACCATCTTGGGTTCCCTGGCAGGAGGCCTTCCCTGCCTTAATCCATGGGCAGCACTGAAAGTGCCTGAAGGGAGAAATATCCCTGAGGACAGACAGAGGCAAAGCAGGGAGGTGGGACTACCATTCCCAGCTCTGGAATCTCTGTTCTGTAACTCAGCAAAAGGAGATGCCAGATCAGAGTGGCTGTTTGGCAGTACCACACTATAGGAGGTTTGTCCCACAGATCCCCTGGGCATGGACCCCTAGCCAGCCTTCCCACACTGCCAGGAAAACCCCCTGGGGGACATCCCCCATTCAGGAAGAGCAGCGTTCTGATAGTTTACTAAGAGCTGAGGTGAACCTGGGTTTAAGGCTCCACCTAGAGCTGAAAAGGAGGCAGTGACCCAGCAGCAAAAAGCCTCTCAGCAAATGTATCCAATAAAATACAAAAACAAGCCAGCCAGAGAAGACTGGATTAAATGAATAATCCTTCAATGCAAAGATGTACACATCAACAGGAAACAACAGCAAACAGGGAATCATGATCTCCCCAAAGGGACATAGCAAGGAACCAGTAACTCACTCTAAATGAGAGGATGATATGTAAGCTCTCTAACCAAGAATTCAGAATAGAAGTTCTAAGGAAACTCAGTGATCTTTAAGATACCACAGAAAAGCAGTTCAGAAATTTATCAAATAAACTTAGCAAAGAGGTTGGAATAATAAAAAGAAATCAAACAGAAATCTTAGAACTGAGAAATATGTTTGTGGAACTGAAGAATTCCTTAGAGGCTTTCAACAGAAGAATGGATCAAGCAGAGGTAAGAATCATTGGGCCTGAAGATGGGCTATTTGAAAATATGTAAAGGAGAAAAAAAATCTTTAAAAACTGAGAATCAACAAAGATTGCCTACAAGATACAGAAAATTACCTCAAAAGACCAAATTTGCCAAATGAGTTGGCTCATGCCTGTAATCCCAGCACTTTAGGAGGCTGAAGTGGGAGGATCACTTGAAGGCCGGAGTTCAAGACTAGCCCAGGCAACATAGTGAGACCCTCTCTCTACAAAAAATGAAAACACTAGCAGGGCATCGTGGTGCATGCCTGTAGTCCCAGCCATGCAGGAGGCTGAGGTGGAAGGAGACTGCAGTGAGCTGTGATCACACCACTGCACTCTAGCCCAGGTGACAGAGTGAGAACCTGCCTTAAAAAAAAAAAAAAAAAGACTCAACTGGGCGCAATGGCTCATGCCTGTAATCCTCGTACTTTGGAAGGCCAAGGTGGGTGGATTGCCTGAGCCCAGGAGTTCAAGACCAGTCTGGGCAACATGGCAAAACCCTGTCTCTAGAAAAAATACAAAAAATTAGCTGGGTGCGGTGGCACGTGCCTGTTGTCCCAGTTACTCAGGAGGCTGAGATGGGAGGATTTGCTTAAGCCTAGGAGGTCAAGGCTGCAGTGAGTTGTGATTGCACCACTGCACTCCAGCCTGGGTGACAGAAGGAGAAAAAAAAAAAAAAAAGACAAAATTTAAGAATTATTGAGGTTCAATAGGGAGTTGAGCAAGTGCAAGGGGTGGAAAGCTTATTCAAAAAAAAAAAAAAAGAGAGAAAAACAAACTTTCTAAAACTTAAGAAAGATATAAATATCCAGGTATAGGAAGGTTAGAGAACACCAAACAGATTTGACCCAAATAAGACTACCTCAAGACATGTAATAAGCAGACTCTCAAAGGTCAAGGACAAACAGAATCCTAAAACCTGCAAGAGAAAATCAGCAAATAACATATAAAGGCACTCCAATGTGTCTGGCAGTTCTCAATGGACACCATACAGGCCAGGGGGAAGCAGTAGAATGACATTTTTAAAGTGCTGAAAAAACTGCCATCCAAAAATATTGTATTCAGCAAAGTTATCCTTCAAATATGTTTTTCCCAGGTAAATGAAAGCAGGGAGAATTCACCACCATCACCTGTCTTACAAGAAATACTAAATATTGAGTTATTCGATCTGAAAGAAAAAAACACTGAAGTGCAAAAAGAAAAAAAAACATTGGAAGGTATAAAACCCATTGGTAAAATTAAATATAAATACAAGGGTTGGCCATGGTGGCTCACACCTGTAATTTTAGCACTTTGGGAGGTCGAGGTAGCAGGATTGCCTGAGGCAGGAGTTCAAGGCAAGCCTGGACAACATAGCGAGACCTGTGAGACCCCATCTTTTAAAAAAAAAAAAAAAAAAATTAGCCAGGTATGGTGGTACATGCCTGTAGTACCCAGATACTTGGGAGGCTGAGGCAGGAGGATTGCTCCAGCCCACGAGGTCAGGGTTGCAGTGACCCATGATCATTCCACTGTACTCTAGCCTGGGTGGCAGATTAAGATGCTGTCTCAAAAAAAAAAAAAAAAAGATAAAATACAAAAATTGACAAGCCCTTGGTTAGACTAAGAAAAAGAGGGAAGACTCAACTAAATAACTTTAGAAATGAAAAAGGAGACATAACAATTGAGACCATGGAAATACAAAGAATCATTAGAGACTATTATGAACAACAATATGCCAACAAACCGGAAAACCTAGAAGAAATGGATAAATTCTAGCCATATACATCTACCAAGACTGAACCATGGAGAAATAGGAAAACCCAATAAACCAATAACGAGTAGTGATATTGAAACCATAATAAAGTCTCCCATGAAAGAAATCCCCAGATGGCCTAATGGCTTTATTGCTGCATTCTACCAAACATTTAAATAACAAATATCAATTTTACGCAAATGCTTCAAAAAAACTGAAGAGCCAGCCTGGGCAACATGGCAAAACCATGTCTCTACCCCCCAAAAAAGAAAAAAAAATTAGCCAGGCATGGTGGTACATATCTGTAGTCCTAGCTACTTGGGTGGCTGAGGCAGAGAATCCCTTGAGACTAGCAGATCAAGGCTGCAGTGAGCTGTGACCGCACCACTGCACTCTAGCCTGGGTGACAGGGCAAGACCCTGTCTCAAAAAAAAAATTTTTTTTTTTTTTTTTTTTTGAAGGACTGAATACTCCAATACTCCCAAGCTAATTCTTTGAGGCCAGCATTACCCTGATATCAAAACCGGAGAAGGACATAACAAAAAAAGGAAAACTAAGATGATGAACACAGATGCAAAAATTCTCATCAAAATACTAGCCAACTGACTTCAAAAACACATTAAAAAGATCATTCACCATGATCGGCCGGGTAGGGTGGCTCATGCCTGTAATCCCAGCACTTTGGGAGGCTGAGGCGGGTAGATCATGAGGTCAGGAATTTGAGACCAGCCTGGCCAACATGACGAAACCCCGTCTCTACTGAAAATACAAAAATTAGCTGGGCGTGGTGGCATGTGCCTGTAATCCCAGCTACTTGGGAGGCTGAGGCAGGAGAATCACTTGAAGCCAGGAGGCAGAGGTTGCAGTGAGCCGAGATCGCGCCACTGCACTCCAGCCTGGGCCAAGAGCAAGACTCTGTCTAGTAAAAAGAGTAAAAACATCATTCACTGTAATCAAGTGAGATTCATCCCAGGGATGCGAGGATGATTCAACATATGCAAATAAATAAACATGATACATCACATTAACACAACCAAGAACAAAGACTATATGATTATTTCAATGGGTGCCAAAAAAGCATTTGATAAAATTCAGCATCGCTTTATGATCAAAACCCTCATCAAACCGAATATAAGAAGAACATACCTCAAAATATAGGGGTCATATATGACAGACCCATAGCTAACATCATCCTGAACAGGGAGAAATTGAGGGCTTTCCTCTAAGATCTAGAACGAGACAGGGATGCCCACTTTTGCCACTTGTATTTAATATAATACTGGAAGATCCTGACCAGAGCAATTAGGCAAGAGAAAAAAAAAAAGGGTACTCAAACTGGAAAGGAAGAAGTCAAATTAGTCTTGTTCACAGATAACATGATCTTATACTTAGAAAAACAGAGATTCCACCAAACAGCTATTAGAACTGATAAACTAATTCAGTAAAGTTGTAGAATACAAAATCAACATACAGAAATCAGCAGCATTTATATACACCAGCAGTGAACAACATGAAAAAGATATCAAGAAAGCAATTCTATTTATAATAGCTATAAATAATATTAAAAACCTAGCAACCAAATTTAACCAAAGAAATAAAAGATCTCTACAAGGAAAACTATAAAACACCAATGAAAGAAATTGAGGAGGACACATCAAAAAATGGAAAGATATTCTAATCTATGTTCACAGCTTTAATATCATTAAAATGACAATACTACTCAAAGCAGTTTACAAATTCAATGCAATCCCTATCAAAGTACCAATGATATTCTTCATAGAAAGGGAAAAATGTTCTAAAATTTATATAGAACCACAAGAGACTCTGAATAGTCAAAGCAATCCTGAACGAAACAAACAAAGCTGGAAGCATCACACTACCTGACTTCAAAATTTACTACAAAGTTATTATAACCAAATCTGCGTGGTACCAGCATAAAAACAGACACAGGCACATAGACCAGTGGAACAGAATAGAGAAACCAAATATAAATCCATGCATTTATGAGCAACTCATCTTTGACAAAGTCTCCCCAAACATGCAGTGAGGAAAGAATTGTCTCTTCAGTGGTGCTGGGAAAGCTGGATAAATACATTCAGAAGAATGAAACTAGACCCCTGTCTCTCACCATACACAAAAATCAAGTAAAAATGGATCAAAGACTCAAATCAAAGTTTTAAAAACCTTGAAACTACTAGAAACAAAACACTGGAGAAACGCTCCGGGACATTGGTCTGGCCAAAAATTTTTGTGTAAGACTCCAAAAGCACAGGCAACCAAAGCAAAAAAGACAAATGGGATTACATCAAGCTAAAAAAACTTCTGCACAGCAAAGGAAACAATAAAAAAATGACAACACAATCTGCTGAATGTGAGAAAATATTTAGAAACTACCCATCTGACAAGAAATTAATAACCAGAATATATAAGGTGCTCAAACAACTCAACAGCAAAAAACAAAAAATCCAATTTAAAAATAGACAAAAGGTCTGAACAGACATTTCTGAAATGAAGACATACAAATGGCCATCAAGTATGTGAAAAAATGGTAACATCACTTGTCGTCAGAGGAATGCAAATCAAAACTACAATAAGATACCATCTCACCCCAGTTGAAACAGCTTTGATCCAAAAGATGGTCAGTAACGAGTGCTGGTGAGGATGTGGAGAAAAGGGAACCCTTGTACACTGTTGATGAAAATGTAAATTACTATAGCCACTATGGAGAACAGTATTGAGGTTCCTCAAAGAAACTAAAAAGAGAACTGTGCTGTGATCCAGCAATTCTACTACTGAGTATATATCCAAAAGAAAGGAAATGAATATATCAAAATGAGTATGTTCACTCCGATGTTCACTGCTACCCTATTCATAATAGCCAAAATATGGAACCAATCAAAGTGTCTATCAATGGATAAAGAAACTGTTAGGCCGGGCACGGTGGCTCACACTTGTAATCCCAGCAGTTTGGGAGGCCGAGGCAGGTGGATCACGAGGTCAGGAGATTGAGACCACGGTGAAACCCCGTCTCTACTAAAAATACAAAAAAATTAGCCGGGCGTGGTGGCGGGCGCCTGTAGTCCCAACTACTTGGGAGGCTGAGGCAGGAGAATGGCGTGAACCCGGGAGGCGGAGCTTGCAGTGAGCCGAGATTGCGCCACTGCACTCCAGCCTGGGCGACAGAGCGAGACTCCGTCTCAAAAAAAAAAATAAAAATAAATAAATAAATAAATAAATAAAAGAAACTGTTACGTGAATGTGTGTGTGTAAAATTTGCCACAAAAAAGAATGAAATCCTGTCATTTGCAGCAACATGGACGGTACTGGAGGTCATTATGTTAAGTGAAATAAGCCAAGCACTGAAAGACAAATATTGCATGTTGTCACTCATGTGGGAGCTAAAAATACAAATCTTGTGAAGATAGAAAATATATATATTTTTTCCTGAGTCAGAGTCTCACTCTGTTGCCCAGGCTGGAGTGCGGTGGCATGATCTTGGCTCACTGCAAGCTCCGCCTCCCTGGTTCACGCCATTCTCCTGCCTCAGCCTCCCAAGTAGCTGGGACTACAGGCACCTGCCACCACACCCGGCAAATTTTTTTGTATTTTTAATAGAGACAGGGTTTCACTGTGTTAGCCAGGATGGTCTTGATCTCCTGACCTCGTGATCTGCCTGCCTCAGGCTCCCAAAGTGCTAGGATTACAGGCATAAGCCACTGCACCCGGCCCCCAAAGATAGAAAATATTAACGGTTACCAGAGGCTGAGAAAGGTAGAGGAAAAGTGGGTATGAAGAGAAGTTGATTATGGGTATAAATATATGGTTTGATAAAGAAGTAAGACATAGTGTTAAACAGATCAGTAGGGTGACTATAGTTTACAATAATCTATTGTATATTTCCAAATAGCTAGAAGAGAAGAACTGAAATGGTTCTAGCATAAAGAATAGACAAATATTTAAAGTGACAGATATCCTGAGTATGGTGCTTTGATCTTTACAAAGTATATGACTATTAAATTATCACATGTATCCTGAAACTATGTATATCCATTATCAATAAAAAAGGAAAGAATTTTCAAAATAGTAAGAGATACAAATCATCACATACAAGGTATCTTCAGTAAGATGATCAGCAGATTTTTCATCAGAAACTTTGGAAGCCAAAAGGCAATGGGCCAATATATTCAAAGTGCTAAAAGGAAAAGACCTGTCAACTAGGAATCCTATGTATGGAAAAACTGTCCTTCAAAGTGAGGGAGAAATTCAGATATTCCCAGATTTTAAAAAGCCAAAGGAGTTTGTCACCAGTAGAGCTGCCCTGCAAGAAATGCTTAGGTGCAGAATGAAAATGAAGGCCCAAAGGTATATGAAAACATGAAATGAAAAAATGCTGGACAGTAACTTGAACCCACATGAACAAATAAACACCTTAGTAAAGGTAAATGCATAGGCAATTATAAAAGCTATATAAGAGCAGTGATAATGAAGTTGAGAACAGAAAAGCAACAGAGAAAATCAATGAAATGAAGAGTGGATTTTTTGAAAAGATCAACAAAATTGACAAACTTTCAGCTAGTGGGCTAAGAAAAAAAAAGACTCAAATTACTAAAATCAGCAATGGAAATGGGGATATTACTACTGATTCTATGGAAATAAAAGATCATAAGACAGTACTATGAACAATTATATGCCAACAAATTGAATAACCTAGATGAAATGGACAAATTCCAAGACAAAACTGTGAAGAAACAGAAAATCTGAATAACCTAGATAAAGAGCAAATCTGACTAGTAAGGAGATTGAACTAATAATCAAAAATCTCCTTTTATAATTGGCTTAAGCCAACAAAAGCATTTAAAAGGTCTCAAACAGCAAAAATAGTAGAACGTATTAAGCTGAACTATATGAAATTGCTGATATTCGACCATTTTTGACCTACAAAATGGTAATTTTATATGATTCAACCTAATGTTTTGACTGGCAGTCAGGAGATGGGGTAGGAAGCATCAATTTCTTCAATGAGAAACAACATAATAGCTACTTCTCACAGATGAAAGCTCATCGTGAAGAGTAAAACAAGTAGTCGGGGCCGGGCGCGGTGGCTCAAGCCTGTAATCCCAGCACTTTGGGAGGCCGAGGCGGGCGGATCACGAGGTCAGGAGATCGAGACCATCCTGGCTAACACGGTGAAACCCCGTCTCTACTAAAAATACAAAAAAAAAAAATTAGCTGGGCGTGTTGGCAGGCGCCTGTAGTCCCAGCTCCTCGGGAGGCTGAGGCAGGAGAATGGCATGAACCCGGGAGGCGGAGTTTGCAGTGAGCCGAGATCGTGCCACTGCACTCCAGCCTGGGCGACAGAGTGAGACTCCGTCTCAAAAAAAACAAAAAAAAACAAAAAAAAAACAAAAAAAAAACAAGTAGTCGGTAGATACAGCTACTATAGTATTAACTGCCACTTGTCACCCATGGGTGCTGCTGGTTGACACGGCCCAGCACCAGAAATTCTGTGTCTCATATCCTTACCTAGAGCTTCAGCTCTCTGAGGGAGTGGGGGTGGTCTCACATCTTTCTACATTGCTTGTTTCAGGGCCTGACATCAGAGGTGCATCACTCCTGTTAACTTGTCGCCTCACCAAAGCCACCTCTCCAGACTTGGGTGCGTAGAACTCACCCGCACCCCACTGTCCCTGTTCTTCTTGTGGAAGAGTCAAGCGTTAGTGGTGACTACAGGTAGCAGGTAATTTTTATTCCCTCTCTCCTTTGCCATCCTTGAACCTTAATCCAATCCACCACCTGTTGCTTCTGCTCCTCTGTTCATCCCCTGCTTTCCATAATACATTTACATTCTAGTTTAGGGCTTCCTTAACCTTGACCTAAATGACTATGAAAGCTTCTTATTTATCTTTATTGCCTCTATTTTGTTATTTTGTTCATGCATTCATTCATTCAGTGAGCACTTAGTAAGCACCAGTGGGTGACCTGCTCTGGGCTTCCACTAGCACACAAGGCAGCACTTACATGCAAACTGGAAAAAGGTGCCCCTTGGTGCCTTCTAGCGAATGGAAGAGCAGAAAGGCAACTCTGGCTCCTGCTGCAGCGTACTGGCCCAGCCCCTCTTGTGCCCCTCACCAGGTGCCCTCTCTAGGGCACATCCTGCACAACTGTATCCAGTGGCCCTGAGCTGCACTGTGCTAAGCATGGTCAGGAGGTGGCACAAAAAAGGGCATCCCCAGAGGTCCAGAGAGGGACACCCCAAAGAACAGCCTGTGAATCAGAGGCAGGACAGCACAAGGCCGGCACTGAGCAAGCTCTAGGGGAAAAGATCAAAGGCAACAAAACTGTTTGAAATAATATAAAGAAGAAACGTACAGGGAGGATTGGGGCTTCAGGTTCTGTTGCAGACTCTGTGGTCTGGAGGGGGGCTGTCACTGGGCAGGTGGCAGGAGCCCAGTCGTGGCAGTCACCGTTCCGGAGGAGAAGGAAGGCTTTACCACGCCTCCCTCCTCCTTTCCCGCTGGTGAGTCCTCTCCTTCCCCCATCCCCAGCTGTTCCAAAATCTGTTCTGTGCTTGAGTTGTGTTCAGCACTGTCTACAGCGTACGAATACAATTGCAGTAGGTGACAAGATGGAACTTGTTTTATTTTATCTTACATATTTGGAATTAGGGCCTCTAGATAGTCAACATATAACTGTATTCAAACAATATGCAAAGCAGGGGCTTAAGATTCGTTGAAAAATCTGGTAGCCTTATGGTGAGTTCTCTCTAAAGAGGGACCTTTTTAGATATGCCATCCCAGAGGGGGACCCCCACCTGGCCTTGTTTTCGTCTTCTCCCTTCCCCCTTCACCTGATGCCATCAATTAACCATTTATATAACAAGAGGCATAGCTGGCCTATAGCATGACAGGGGTTCCCAACCTGGGATTCAATATAATAGTCACCTGGGGAGCTTTTTAAAATTGTCAAATTCAGGACCCTACTCAGTGCCATCAAATTAAATTCACTAGTAATAGGACCCAGGCTTTTTAAGCTTTCTAGGTCCTTACCACTTAAGTGAGCTGTTGCTGCAGGTCAGCACCATTGCTCTCTTATTGCTGTCATGTGAGAGCTAGTTAGAAATGCAGGATTTGGAGCCCATCCCAGTCCTTCTTCATCAGAGAATCTGCATATTGACAAGATTTCCAGGTGATACATATCACATAAATGTCTCCAGGTTATTCATTTTCAAACTTGGTGGCATGTTGGAGTCCCCTGGGGAATTTTCAAATATGCTGATGGCAGAGCCCCAGCCACAGACAGTTTGATGTAATTGGTCTGGGATAAAACCTAGGCTTTGGAACGTTTAAAAGTTGCCAAGGCGGCCGGGCGCAGTGGCTCACGCCTATAATCCCAGCACTTTGGGAGGCCGAGGCGGGTGGATCACCTGAGGTCAGGAGTTTGAGACCTGCCTGGCCAACACGGTGAAACCCTGTCTCTACTAAAAATACAAAAAATTAGCCAAGCATAGTGTGGCCAGCGCCTGTAATCCCAGCTACAATGGCGGCCGAAGCAGGAGAATTGCTTGAACCCAAGAGGCGGAAGTTGCAGTGAGCCGAGATCATGCCACTGCACTCCAGCCTGAGTAACAAGAGCAAAACTCCATCTCAAAATAAATAAATAAAATAAAATAAAATAAAATAAAAGCTGCCAAGGTGATTCTAATGTGCAGCCAAGCTGGAGGGCAGCTGCACTAGCAAATGCCAATATAGCCACTGCCTTAATGCAAGAAATTTTGCCTCAATAAAAATTTCTACGTGAGTCAAATGCTACCATTATGTACAAATAGATGCTGTGAAAGCAATGAAAATCAAGTTTCTGCAAATTTGAAAAAAATCTGAATTTAAAGAAAAGTCTTTTGATTAAAAAATATATATAACACTTGGCCAGGTATGGTGGCTCATGCCTGTAATGCCAGCACTTTGGGAAGTCAAGGCAGGAGGATCACTTGAGCCCAGGAGCTCGAAACCAGCCTGGGCAACATATGGAGGCCCTGTCTCTATCAAACATTTTTTAAATAATTGGCCGGTGTGGTGGTGCAAGCTTACGGTCCCCACTACTCCTGAGGCTGAGGTGAGAGGACTGCCTGAGCCCGGGGGTCAAGGCTGCAGGGGGCCATGATCACGTCACTGCACTCCAGCCTGGGTGACAGAGTGAAACCCTGTCTGAAAAAGATAATAAAATAACATTCAAACTGCAGTGATTCAAAATAGCAATAATAATCAAATAAGCTCATGTCCATTTGAAGATACAATTTAGTACATGACTTCTAAACCCAAGTGAATGGCTTCTTTACTTAGCTGGTAGCTAGTTCAAGGATCTCTGCTTTGCCTGAACATTATGATCATGTGGGAAGCTTTAGGGCAGAAGTGTCTAATCTTTTGGCTTCCCTGGGCAACAACGGAAGAGCTGTCTTGGCCCCACATAAAATACACTAACACTAGCCAATGAGCTAAAACAAACAAACAAACAAAAACAACAACAACAAATCTCATAATGTTTTAAGAAAGTTTACAAATTTGTGTTGGGCCACATTCAAAGCTGTCCTGGGGCACATGTAGCCCACAGGATACAGGTTGGACAAGCTTGCTTTAGGGGCTAAAAAACCAGGCCACATTCCAAACCAATTAAATCAGTCTTAGGGTGAGTCCCAGGCCTCAGCACTTCTTCAGAGCTACCAGAAAGACTCCAAAGTGCAGCCAAAGATGAGAATCTCTGCACTAAGGGTTGTAAGTACAACTAAGGTGTCTTACTGATCCCAGAAAGGACTTGGGGTTGCTGAACATTAATAGTAACCAGAATTTAATCCTATTACATTTAGGCAGGGGAGAGAGGTATCAATCACACAACCTTCCACTGATCAAATGATAATTTTGAGATGAGCAAAAGTTTCCCTTGTTTGAAAATCACGTTGCTCCACATCCCCACCACCTGAATCCATGGCCATCATTGTAGCGGTGCAGGGGTGAGAATGGGGTGAACACCAGGAAGTCCCTGCTGAACTAGGAGCTTCATGCTAGATTCTGATATCAAGTCCACAGTGAGATAATACACTTGCCTTCGTTAATGGAGAAGAAGTCTTCTAATCTCCAGCAGCTTAAGAGTCTGAATATAGAACTCTTAGGAGGCAGAGTGAGAAAGGAATGGGGGATTTGAAGTAAAGTCCTTGTCATGGGCAAGACAAAGCCCTTCAGATGGTGACAGCGGTTCAGTGGGGAGAGCCCAAGTAATGAGACCGGGCTGAAGGTTCTGCCTGGTCTACTCCCCCATCCCAGGAACATGCAGGACAGTGACAGTGGCTAGAGAGGTAATGGGAATGTCCAACCTGAGGGGGTGTGCCAACTTCCCACTCACCCTTTGGGAGACTTCATGGGAGCTCTGCATCAACACGGGGCATGGAGAAGAGCAGACACAGCAATATGGATTGTTCAGGCAGAGAAGGGCAACAACTATCCATTCCCCGAGGATAGAAGAATCCAGAAGTTTCAACTGACCCTTTGACAATGTGCCTGCAAGGGAGCTGTCAAGAGTCCAGGAGTGAGGGTGCCCATATCAGAGGTAACAGGCTGGCTGGTGTTGGGTGACGGACAGCAACAGGGAGAGAAGAGGCAGGAGCTGCCCTGTCTGCAGGGCCATGATCACACCTACTGGGCAAACCTCATGCATTTCCTGTACCCCAAGGACAGACCACAGGTCCAGTGACCATTAGTACAGCATCAGAGACCAGTCACCAAGGGCCAAGACACATGAACAACTTCACTGGAGCCCACAGGGAAGGGTGACATGACATGGTTTGTACACTTCCTCCTGGGCCCCCTGTGGCTCAGAAAAGGGGAGGGCGGAAATCATAACAATGAGTATCTACTTAAAAGAGATCATCTAGGGCCGGGCGCGGTGGCTCACGCCCATAATCCCAGCACTTTGGGAGGCCGAGGCAGGCAGATCACGAGGTCAGGAGATCCAGACCATCCTCGCTAACACGGTGAAACCCCGTCTCTACTAAAAATACAAAAAATTATCCGGGTGTGGTGGCAGGCACCTGTAGTCCCAGCTACACGGGGGGCTGAGGCAGGAGAATGGCGTGAACCTGGGAGGCGGAGCTTGCAGTGAGGCGAGATTGCGCCACTGCACTCCAGCCTGGGAGACAGAGTGAGACTCCGTCTCAAAAAAAAAAAAAAAAAGAGATCATCTAGGCTAGGTGTGGTGGCTCATGCCTGTAATCCCAGCACTTTAGAAGGCTGAGACGGGTGGATCACGAGGTCAGGAGTTTGAGACCAGTCTGGCCAACATGGTAAAACCTTGTCTCTACTAATAATACAAAAAAAAAAAAAAAAGCTGGGCATGGTGGCACCCGCCTGTAGTCCCAGCTACTTGGGAGGCTGAGGCAGGAGAATCACTTGAACCCAGGAGGCGCAGGTTGCAGTGAGCTGAGAACATGCCACTGCACTCCAGCCTGGGCTACAGAATGCGACTTTGTCTCAAAAAAAAAAAAGAGATCATCTAGAAGAGCTGGGCATAGTGGTGTGTTCCTGCAGTCCCAGCTATTTGGGAGACTGAGGTGAGAGGATTGCTTGACCCCAGGAGTTTGAGACCAGTCTAGGAAACAGAACGAGACTCCATTTCTCCTTTTTTTTTTTTTGAGACAGGGTCTCACTCTGTTGCCCAGGTTAGAGTGCAGTGATGCAATCACAGTTCACGGCAACCTCCACCTCCCTGACTCAGGTGACCCTCCCACTTCAGCCTCCCAAGTAGTGAGTACCTGATACTACTGGCACGTGCTACCATGCCCGGCTAAGTTTTGTACTTTTGGTAGAAATGGAGTTTCTCCATGTGGACCAGGCTGGTCTCGCACTCCTGGGCTCAAGCGATCCGCCCACTTTGGCCTCTCAAAGTGCTGAGATTACAGGCATGAGCCACCACACCTGACCAAGTCCTAATACTTTTTTTTTTTTTTGAGACGGAGTTTCGCTCTTGTCACCCAGCCTGGAGTGCAATGGCACAATCTTGGCTCACTGCAATCTCCACCTCCCGGGTTCAAGCCATTCTTCTGCCTCAGCCTCCCGAGTAGCTGGGATTACAGGCATTGCCATCAGGCCTGGCTAATTTTTGTAGAGATGGTGTTTCACCATGTTGTCCAGGCTGGTCTCGAACTCCTGACCTCAGGTGATCTGCCCTCCTCGGCCTCCCAAAGTGCTGGGATTACAGGTGTGAGCCACTGCGCCCGGCCAAAGTCATAATACTTTTGAGTCATCTAAGTAGCAGTCCAGACTTGACTAAGTGCAGAAAATAACTTGGTTCAGGGCTTTAGAAAGTCATAACATCACTCTTTAAATTCAAAATGAAGTTAAAAAGAGATTGCCACTAAAATAATAACTTGAACAGCACAATAAATTCTAAGTTATTTTAACAAATGTAGGTAAATGTATCAACAAATTTTAAAGACGTACTAATCAAACCCAGTATCAATCACGTATTCCATGCATTCCAGCTCCTGCCAGGGCCTTTAGGATGGGACTTACATCCTACTCTACATTACAAACTGGAGAGCTAACATACATGGGCGTTAACTGTGCCTTGCACGCACCTCTGCACTGTATCTTCCCTATCCTGGCCCAAGACACCATCACCTTACTCCCGACTGGTTCCTGGGGCCTCTGTCCCTCTCCGGTCCCTTCTCCACACCACAGCCAGTCTGGACTTTAAAAAACACAAATCAAATCATGATGCTCCTCTGCCTGAGCCCCTTCCATAGTTTTCCAGTGTTCTCATATTAAAAACCAAATGTCTCACCCAGACTGCAGGGTCCTGGCTGCCTGGCCCATCCGTCTCCTCTGCTTACCACCCTCAGTCACAGGGATCTGCCGCCAGTTCCCTGACACACCACGTCTTCCTGCCCACCTCGGGACCATCGCATGAGTGGTCCCCTCTCTGGAAGGCTCTTCTGGATCTCAGCATGTCTGCCACTCTCTCATCCCTCAAGGCTCAGCATACATGCCCTGTCCTCAGCAGGACCTTCCCCATGCCCCCTCCTGGGATGCTGTCCTCCAGAACCCTGCCCTTCCCTTCACAGGCCTTCCCCTTTTGAAATGAATTAATTATTGGCTTTCTTTACTTGTTCACTGTCTTCCACTGGGTTCAGAGAATTTTTCCTTTTTGGCTGTCCCAGACAGGAACACCCTTCCTGCTTGGTGGGGGTGGAGGCAGAGACCCCAGGGTCCTTCTCCCCATCCTTTGAAAGCTAGGGAGAGGCCACAAACACAAGCTTGGCCCATGAGATGCTGCAGGTGGGGCCTTTGAGCCGTGAGGGGTGATACAAAGAAGGTGGGAGCTGGTGAAGGAAAGAGGTGCCCACAGCAAGCGTCCAGGATGGCAGGAGTGAGGACAGCAGCGCAGGGACAGCAGCAGGAGGGGGCAGGGTAGACAATCTGGTTTACCCTGGCCAGACTGCCCTGGCCTGGGCTGGGCTGGGCTGTGTTCTTAGGGGCTTGGTTTGGTCACTGCCCATTTTCCTATTCTCCAGCCTGTCCACCAGCCACTCAGAAATTCCTTTTCTGCAAAAATCAGCCCCAGCTGGTATCAGTCATGTGCAACTCCACAGCCCATGTGCCACAGGCCCCCTGTGGGCAGGGACTTGGTCTGCTTGGCTCAAAGCTGTACATGGAGCTCACAGCACCATGTCTGGCACATGCAGCCTGAATGACAGAATGGACTCCAAGCTAGGCTGGGTGGCAGGCTAGGGAATCTTCAAGGAGAAAGGGCCACAAGTTTCCATTAGCCTCTGTCCTCAGAGGGCTAAAAAGGTTATTGGTGTGATCATTTAATACTCTTCATCGGCTTCACCAAACTGTCTTCCCAATGGAGTTGTGCTAATTTACACTTCCACCAGCGGCATACGAGAGTGCCCGGCTTGCTCTCCCATCCGTGGCCCTCTGCACTGTCTATGCCCAGGGTTTTGTATGTTGAGTGTGTTGTGAGTTGGAATGTGTGTAGTGAGCAAAGGTAGCTGTGGAAAGGGACTGGCGATCTGAACCCTGGGGAAAGTTTTATAACTTCCTGATTTGAGCAGCAATAAAACAGTAATACATGAATCATTTTAAGATCGTTGTTTCCTACCTTGAGCTGATCTATAGGCTATCATTTTATACCCCCCACCATGTGAAATACTACTATTTTTTTATTGTGGTAAAATATGTATAATGCAAAATTTACCATCTGAACCACTGTCAAGTGTACAGTTCAGTGGCATTGAGTACATTCTCACTGTTGTGCAATCATCACCACCACCATCTATCTCCAGAACTCTTCATCTTGCAAAACTGAATCTCTGGCCCCATTAAACATGAATTCCCCATTCCCTCCTCCCCCCGGCCCTTGGCAACTGCCATTTGACTTTCCATCTCTATGAATTTGACTACTCTAAGTACTTCACATAGATGGAATCACATGGTATTTGTCCTTTTGTAACTGGCTTATTTCACTCAGCATGATATCTTCAAGGTTGACCGGGCGTGGTGGCTCATGCCTGTAATCCCAGCACTTTGGGAGGCTGAGGTAGGAGGACCACCTGAGGTCAGGAGTTCAAGATTAGCCTGGTCAAATGGCGAAACCCCGTCTCTTCTAAAAATGCAAACATTAGCTGGGCATGGTGGCAGACACCTGTAATCCCAGCTTTTTGGGAGGCTGAGGCAGAAGAATCGCTTGAACCCGAGAGGCAGAGGTTGCAGTGTGCCAAGATCACACCATTACACTCCAGCCTGGATGACAGAGTGAGACTCCATCTAAAAAAAAAAAAAAATTCTTCAAGCTTCAACCATGTTAATAGTGTATGTCAGAATGTTCTTCCTTTTTAAAGCAGAATAATATTCCATTGTATGGATATGCCACACCCTGTTTATCCATAAATCTGTCAATGGACACTGGGGATGCTGCCACCTCTTTGCTAATGTGCATAATGCTGCTATGAATATGGCTGTACAAATACGTGTTGGAGTCCGTGCTTCAATTCCCTTGAGTCTATACCCAGAAGTGGGACTGCTGGATCATCTGGTAATTCTATGTTCAATTTTTTGAGGAATTGCCATATTTCTTTCCACAGTGGCTATATTATTGTACATTTTCATTCAAATATTTTTAAAATTTTTAAGCTGTACCCATGTCCAGTTACCACTGAAGAACTGTTTTACAACCAGAAAAAAAGACATATCTTTTATATATCCTCTGGAAATTGTCTCCACAATTTCTAATAAATTTAGGTAAGTTTTTATTTGTTCTTAAACATAATTTTTTTCAAAAAGAGGGCATTATTTAAAAATAATACATCAATAAATTTCTTTCTTTCCTTTTTTTTTTTTTGAGGCGGAGTCTCCTTCTTTCACCCAGGCTGGAGTGCAGTGGCACGATCTCGGCTCACCACAACCTCTGCCTCCCAGGTTCCAGCGATTCTTCTGCCTCAGCCTCCCGAGTAGCTGGGATTACAGGTGCCTGCTACCACGCCTGGCTAATTTTTTAATTTTTGGTAGAGACAGGGTTTCACCATGTTGGCCAGGCTGGTCTCAAACTCCTGACCTCATGTGATCTGCCTGTCTAAAGGTTGGGATTACAGGTGTGAGCCACCGCGCCTGGCCATCAGTAAATTTCTATGTAGAATACCACACAAAAATGCTGTGGCCCTTTAGCTCCTTTAAAGAGATTTTGACTCTAAGGGCTGATAAAGGTTGAAAATAAACATTTCTTAGAGAAAAGTGTGCACATATCCACAGCAGTATGACAGATTCGTAATGGATTCCTCTACTTAGCGCTGTATCTCCAATCCTTTGAGGGGGCTGACGGGGTTGCAGGAGCATAACTGCTCTCTGTCACTGCCTCTTTCTCTGTTCTGTGCTAACAAAAACTAAATTCTGTGTTGGCCTGTGGGTCTGACCTCGTCTGGCAATTCCAATGGCTACAGAAGAATCTGTAGTACTGAGTGAAGGTAAGAGCCTATTCACCCATCTTTCCCTACTCAAGTGACAGCAAATTTCACCTACCAATTTCAACCCGCTTTGACTATTAATAACTAGGTATTTACACCAGCATCTATGATAATTGAGGCCTACTTATGTTCTCACTTTGCTAAGTTCCCAAGTACGCTGAGAGATTCCTTCCCTATTTTGAAGAACTATTTTTTTTGGTTACTATGGCAACCATGCAAGGAGAAAGGCGAGCTTTCCATGGACACGGGAGCAAAAGAACAGCTATTTGTCCTCCCACTGGCGGAACATGGCCATTCGTGAGATTAGCATGTGGTGCCAATACAAATAAGCGTGCAGCCTGCTTCAGGAAGGCCGAGAAGACATTTTCAGAGCAAACTCTCTCCTGAAGCAATTATATCACACCTCAATCAAGTGCACTGTTTTGTGCTGAAATGAAGACACGGTCTTTTGTGCCCAAAGCAGATACACAAGGGAAGCCCGTTTGTGGTCCACGTGGGTTTGCTTCTAAGGAAGGACTCGGTACAGGATGGGGGCAACTCCTAGGCCAGCCTTCTGGCTATTGTGGGGTTCCTGGTACAAAGCAGGGGCACCGGGGAGGAACGGCCCTCCTGGTCTACCCTGGCCACTCTTTTTGTCATGGAAACCCATGAAAAGGGTTGGACATCAGATAAAGGACAGGCTTGGCAAGAGTCAAAGAAAAAGCAGAATCCGTATTCTTGTCCAGTTTAGCAAAGTTTGTGTTATACTGCCTCACTGCAGCGTACTGCCTCCTCAGACCATCGGGACAGCAGGGGCGAGGGACGTTCCTACAAGTGTCTCAATGACGGAAGTCTTTTTTCTTTTCTTTTTTTTTTTTTTTTTTTGAGATGGAATCTCGCTGTCGCCCAGGCTGGAGTGCAGTGGCGCGATATCGGCTCACTGCAGGCTCCGCCCCCTGGGGTTCACGCCATTCTCCTGCCTCAGCCTCCCAAGTAGCTGGGACTACAGGCGCCCGCCACCTCGTCCAGCTATTTTTTGTATTTTTAGTAGAGACGGGGTTTCACCGTGTTAGCCAGGATGGTCTCGATCTCCTGACCTCGTGATCCGCCCGCCTCAGCCTCCCAAAGTGCTGGGATTACAGGCGTGAGCCATCGCGCCCAGTGGAAGTCTTTTTTCTTTTCTTTTTTTTTTTTGAGACAGAGTCTCGCTTTGTCGCCCAGGTTGCAGTGCAGTGGTGTGATCTTGGCTCAGCGCAACCTCCACTTCCAGGGTTCAAGTAATTCTCATACCTTAGCCTCTCAAGTAGCTGGGACTACAGGTGCACCAGACACCACACTGGCTAATTTTTGTATTTTTAGTAGAGGCGGTGTTTCACTATCTTGTCCAGGCTAATCTCGAACGCCTGACCTCAGGTGATCCACACACCTTGGCCTCCCAAAGTGTTGGGATTACAGGCGTGAGCCACCGTGCCTGCCTGGAAGTCTTTTTTCACACAGAATGAGAGAGCAAACAAGCAACCATGTCAAAAATTAAAGTTCCCCATTATGCTGAGTGAAATAAGCCAGACACAATAGGACAGACATTCTGCAATTCTCACTTCCATGAGGTACCTAGAGTCATCAAATTCATACAGATAGAAACTAGAGGCTGGGCGCGGTGGCTCATGCCTGTAATTCCAGCACTTTGGAAGGCCGAGCCGGGTAAATCATGAGGTCAAGAGTTCGAGATCAGCTTGGCCAACATGGTGAAACCCCATCTCTACTAAAAACACAAAAAGTTAGTTGGGTGTAGTGGCAGGTGCCTGTAATCCCAGCTACTCAGGACGCTGAGGCAGGAGAATTGATTGAACCAGGGAGGCAGAGGTTGCAGTGAGCTGAGATCGCGCCACAGCACTCCAACATGGGCAACAGAGTGAGACTCTGTCTCAAAAAAAAAAAAAAAAAAAAAAAGGACTAGAGTGATAGTTGCCAGGGGAGAATTGGAGTTTTTGTTTTTGTTTTTGAGACAGAGTCTTGCTCTGTCACCCAGGCTGGAGTGTAGTGGCATGATCTTGGCTCCCTGCAACCTCGCCTCTCAGGTTCAAGAGAGTCTCCCACCTCAGCCTCCCGAGTAGCTGGGACTACAGGCGCCCGCCACTATGCCTGGCTAATTTTTCTATTTTTAGTAGAGTTGGGGTTTTGCCATGTTGGCCAGGCTGGTCTTGAACTTCTGACCTCAAGTGATCTGCCCACCTGGGCCTCCCAAAGTGCTGGGATTACAGGTATGAGCCACTGCAGCCAGCCGAGAATTGTAGTTTTTGTCTAATGGGTATAGTTTCAGTTCAGTTTGAGAAGATGAAAAAGTTCTGGAGATGGGTGGTGGTGATGGTTGCACGATAATGATAATCTACTATTTAATGCCACTGCACTGTATGCTTGAAAATGGTTAACAATTTATGTTATGTATATTTTACTACAATTAAAAAAATAAAATTACCCCATCTATTGGCCTTATCACATCCATGCTATCATTTCATAAACAAAAATGTATTGATCAGATTCAGGATAAAACACGCATTCAACAAACATTGAGTCCACCACACGCTGGCCCTCGCTAAGGAAGGCCTCCTAAGGTAGGCTGTACAAACACGGACCAGAAGCTACTGTCTGTTAGCACCTCATTGTCACTCACTGAATCTGCCTGGTAAGGCCACTGAGCCCTAGTTGTCCAGGCAGGTGCATGGCTTATGTCAGGGAAGTTCCAGGAACAGGAAAGACTCATACCACTGTGGTGACCATTCATGAATCCCAAATAAGAGGGCAAGTTTTCCATGAAAACAGAGAGCCCCATTTGTCTCCCGTGCGGGTTCATCTTTCTATAAATGTGGCCGTGGCAGCTCCTGGAGTGGCTCTACCTCACAGCACGTGGGCACCTGGTAGCTCCTTTGAGGGTAAACACTGACGCTTTTCTGAAAGGAGGATAAGGATGAGGAAAGAGTTGGCCTAAATCAGAGCAGCAGGAGGCAAGGAGGAAGAGGAAGGCAGGAGAAAGGGCATTTGAGAGCAGGTGAGAGAGAAAATCAGAAAAAAGAGAAGGGGGGCAGCTGAGGGAAAGCCCGGGTGGATAAGAAAGTGGGAGGGTAGGAACGAAGGAGGAGGGGAGGAGGAAAAGAAAGGGAGCATGGGGGCGGGGCGGGGGGGAGAGGAGAGGAGCTTTTTGTTTTTCTGCAAAGCTCCTTGTTTTGTGTCGAAGAGGGAATGACAATGGCGCATGTGCCTGTTAGTGGGTATTTGCCTTAATCCCACTTTCCGGCTCTACTTTCGGTGAGAGAAGGAGGAGCAGAGGTTTTATCTGTCGGAAAAATGGAGGGATTTTTTTTTCCTGCCGTGACTCCGAGGTCAAGAGGGAAACCTGCGCTCCTTCACTGAACACGTTCAGGCACACAATGCGATTAGCATCTCTTCTGTTTCTGGGCTGCTTCTAGCAGGGGCTCCTGGAAACACAAAGGAGTCAAAGGATGTTGTTCA
Organism: Symphalangus syndactylus; assembly: GCF_028878055.3. Taxonomy (NCBI): domain Eukaryota; kingdom Metazoa; phylum Chordata; class Mammalia; order Primates; family Hylobatidae; genus Symphalangus; species Symphalangus syndactylus. The sequence continues at coordinate 20,584,896 of NC_072437.2, forward strand.
TTAATAGTTAACTGTTAATGTCGCTGAGGACTTGGTCCAAGATTGACTGCTCAGGACTCTACCCAAGGAGATTTGATAGATGGATTTCCAAGTGTAATCCCAGCGTCGGGAACTATGAGGTATAGCACCTGTCAAGTGCATGACATGGGAGGATTTGGTAAATTGTAATTAAAACAGAAAGGACATGCCAGCCTGAGTTCTCTTTGCCTCTGTAGAGATAATTAATAATTTTGGATCCTGGAACTCTGTGTGTAAGGAACAAAGAGGAAACTTGTTCCCTTACTGGCCAATGAGGAACATTCAAAGCAGAGGCCCCTAGTTAGAATGCCCACTGTTGATCTTCCTAAGGGGATCTTATTCTAACAACAGGCGCAGAAAAGACAATATTTAGTGGCTAATGTATTGAAATAGCCAGTGAAGAGCACAGGACATATCATTACCATGAGACCACCAGAAATATCCACTAAACTCTTCCATTTAGAGATTCCATTAGTACTGGTGATTCTATGTAAAAAAAAAAAAATAGTATTTAAAGCTGACATGACTATTTCCTAGCTTGTTCAGTTAGAGGTAACTGAGCATATGTGAACTAAAAAGATCAGTTTCTCCTTAACTTTTTTTTAAAGGTCATGAAAGAAGACTGTCAACCTGACAGATGTAACCATGGATTCTTTTACAGAGTTTTTCAAAAGCTCAAAGGCTGCTAAACGTGTCAAATTAATGCATCTCCCCCAAGACTGGGTACTTTGATATGAAAGTAATCATGGAAGAGCATTTTTTTTTTCTTCTAGAGAATGGCTCTGCAATTTTGAGAAAATAGTTATTCCCACATCTGAAAAAAAAATTTTTTTTTGGTAACTGTCATGAAAATGACCTGGGTTAATGGAATCTCCGTTTTCTTCCTAGATTCTCTCAAAAATTCCTTTCAAGTGTCAATCTCAATGAAATGAGGCCAAAATGTTACATAGCTTAGAATTGTGACTTTTTTTTTTCTATTTAGCCACGGTCCCTTGATTATTCTGATTTGTAGATTTTTGGGAGAGTTTAATATTGATCACTCTCTAGCACTGAATAATTTTTAGAAAAAAACACAGTCTGAGTCTAATTGCCAGACCCATACCACACACACGAAAGCTGTGAATACAAGCTGTGATCACGAATCACGTGTATGTGGCTTTGATTGTATAGGGCCCACGATAAGATTAAGATTGTTTTTTCCTTCTTAATTATTCAGAGCTAAATGTGATGCAAATTAAAACTAAACATATGGATGTGATCCTGAAGGCTTTTCTAACATAGTTGGGTTTTGTTTTTGAAGTATGTTTAATGTGCTATAAGCACTAATTCCTTTAAATAGCTATTTAAGGCAAGACTTCCTAGAACTTCCTCTAATTTTAAGGGAGCTTAATATTTTTTTTTTCTTAATTCAGTACCACACAGCAATGCCCTAGTTTAAAGTGCAAAACAGTTTCTTTCCCCTTTATTTTCAGCTCCCTGCCAAACCCACTACTATGGAATATACACAGTTACTTAGTTTCCAGTGGAACTAACTGGTCAAATTCAGAGAGTAACACTTTTATTGTAAATACAAAGAGAATAAAACTGAAAATTAAGAGGTGAATCTTTTACAAGCTGTATGTCTATAATAATCTATGTTATGGTTTATTTGTGACTTGATTCCATTTTCTGTGACAATGGCAAGGAAGACAGAACAGGTCAGTCAGAGATGGAGAGAACCAGAAAATCTTTGGTGTTTGTCTTTTGAATTTGGTAGCTGACATTAAAGGCAAATTTAATCTTATATCCTCTCTAGCTAACACTGATATTTGTCTTCCCTTGGAATGTGCTAATGACATGCTAAGGGATAGGTGGCTGGGGAAGTATGTTGGGTGACAATCTCAAGTGGTTTCACGAGATTGAAAGGTTGTTGCAGGTTTTCATGGCACCAAATGGACAGTCTCCAAATGGTCCTGCCTGTGATTCCAGATGCAGCAATGCTGGTGGAGGACAGAGAAACACTGAGCTCCAAACAGGCAGCCCTGAAGCATCCAGGAGCAGAGAGACCTACTACCTGGGATGCAGCTTCTGCCTGCTCAGCACACTCCCCATTGAGCCCTCTATTGCTCCTTTGGTCCTCTTTCATCTCATATCTTCTCTTTCCCTTGCCCTGGGTACCTCCCATCTCTCACTGAGTGCTAGGCCCCAGCTCCTAAATGCATTTCCATAGGAAATTTAATCGCCATCTATCTCTCTGAATTGGTGCTTACTCCTTTGGTCACTTAACTTGGATTAGGCGTTCTCCACTTGTACAGGTCCTAGAGAGCTTAGCGATTTTAGGTCTGAGGCTGGCACATCCCAAAACAGTCCCTTCAGTCATAAGAACCCTGCAGACTGCTGGCCGCTCAGATGGACCAGCCAGCTCCCAGTTGGTTTACGGCTGACTAGGTCACCCTTGCCAGATCTCTGTACGGTAAGAGAAGTTCCAAATACCAGAGGATATCTCAGAACTTTTCCCTCGCACTACAGTGTAGGTGTGATGAGTAACTATTCAAAAGTCAAATAAGGGAGCAAACTTTCAAGTGGTTCTCCCTGGCCTCCAACATTTTAAAGAAAGTGGAGTATAGCTGGGCGCGGTGGCTCACGCCTGTAATCCCAGCACTTTGGGAGGCCGAGGAGGGCGGATCACGAGGTCAGGAGATTGAGACCATCCTGGCTAACACAGTGAAACCCCGTCTCTACTAAAAATACAAAAAATTAAACGGGCGTGGTGGCAGGCGCCTGTAGTCCCAGCTACTCTGGAGGCTGAGGCAGGAGAATGGCGTGAACCCGGGAGGCGGAGCTTGCAGTGAGCCGATATCGTGCCACTGCACTCCAGCTTGGGCGACAGAGCGAGACTCCATATCAAAAAAAAAAAGAAAGAAAGAAAGTGGAGTGTAGAAGCAAAATCTAAGAATTCAGGTTATCCTGAGTCCCCGCAATACCGCCAAACTGCAGGAGCAACCCAAAGGCGCAGGAAAGCGACAGGATATTAAATTACAAAATACCAATATTTGCATTGTGATTCCCACTAATTAAGAAACAAAGATGTAAGTTGTTTGTTATAAACACCACCAGGTCTTAAGCAAACACCAAGAGCTCACCACAGAGCCGAACCAACCATTCTTCAAATCACAGCTGCTTTCCCAAGCGTTTCCTCAGTACAGCCACAGAGTATGCATTTTATCACACATGCTAATAATCCCAGTTATGGCGCCTACATTTTAATCATTTGTTCTGGGCTTGTTTCTCAAACAATTAGCGCTAATGAATGGCCAGAATACCTTGGATCATATATGTCTAATTGCAGTCAAGAGCGGTTCTTGTCTGCATGTACATTTCAATTTACCTCTGGGGATAATGTTTGTTAATTGTATTTCTTTATACGCAAGTGAAGAAAAAGGCAGCTCAGGCAAAAAAGGGACTAAGTGTTCTCCTCTTTCCCTTTGTTCCCACAAGAAGCTAAAGTCACTTCAAGAGGCACTTAATCCCATCATCCGCGGTTACAATTGCCTTGCAGCATCAATCAAAAAGAATCTGAAGTAAAATGATGCAGCTATATTGTGTAATTAAAAGCAATTCAGGTAGTTATTGCTTGGGGCCCTTTATGGCTCCAAATACTTAAAATGGCCCTGCAGGGATCCTAAACACTATAGTGTTTTAAATTTGGTCAGCAACAATCTCTCCGTGGAAAGGAAGGAAGATGCAAAGAAAAAAAAGAAAAAGAAAAAGAAAAAAACCCGAACCCAAACAAAAAGCCCGCTACCCTCTTCTAGTGCAAATTGTAAAGCAGAAGAAAAGAAGAGAGCTAGCAAAAGTGTGAAGTGGAAAAAACCTGCAACTTGCAGCCACCAAATGAAATAAACACAGAAGGAAAGGAGGAGGAGAAGGAAAACAGATGATGTTTTCCAAACCAAACAGTCCCTGTCCCAATCCAAGTTCTGCACTTAAGAAAGAAATGTGTAATAACATTGGCTGGGTCTCTTCAACATCCAACAGTCGTGTTGGCTCTATAATATAAAAATAAAGGCTTTCCGAAAATTCAAATTTATTAAGAAAATACAGGGTAAATTTATGATGTGTCTAATTCCACAGTTACTTGTAAAGGCAAGATGTGAAAGGTACTTTTTAAGTTTGGGCACAGGTTTCTAAAGCGATTTACTTAAATCATCTTTTAAAGGATTTTAAAGTGCTGAGACTTTTGGGTGTCTAATCTGGCTTTTAAAGCCAAGAAGAGCTTAACAGTGTTTTCTGCTGCGAACTTTAAAAGAATGAAGAGCCATCATTGACAGAGGCTGGCAACAGGCATAATTCTCTGGTTTTAAGTAAAAGCGTAACTCTTTAACAAATACAAGACTAGATGTCAAAATAACAATATGTGTAACTTTTATCCTCATTTCCCCTTTTATAATAAAAACAGCAAAGAAGGCTTCCTGCTTATTTATGAAAGAATTTCAGGAAAAAGTGCTAAATGCATGACTGGGTAAGCTGCTGAATGGTAAGGAATTTTCCAGAAAGACACCAGGTTTCTCCCAGTGCAAGGGGCGATCTAGAAGCAGTTGATGAGTGAAAGGGCTCCCGGAACCGAGTGCTCCACAGCAGCTTCAATAAACACGTTCCAAGGTACAAATTAGTGGCAAATGTAATTGCAGCTGAAAACAAGTACATGTGAACATGTCAGGGTCTCATTGCAAGTGAACATTCAAATCATAAAATGATTGTCAAGTGAGATATTTATACACAGAATCGCCCTCATTTTCCACATAAATATTCTAGCAACTTAAGTCAGTGCAAATGCTGACAAGTGACAAAGGCAAAAGTACAACCTCATATGAACTACTGATGCAGAATGGTAGAATGGAACAATGATGTTTCTGTCCCTAAGTAAACTAAACTTTAAAAAAAAAAGCTCTCATTGTAAAACTCTGCCTACCATGCTTTTTCAACTAGATTGATCATATGGTTAGAGATACTACATATGCTCGGCTGGGCACGGTGGCTCATGCCTATAATCCAAGCACTTTGGGAGGCCGAGGCAGGTGGATCACCTGAGGTCAAGAGTTCGAGACCAGCCTGGGCAACATGGCAAAACTCCGTCTCTACTACAAATACATGAATCCGGACTAGAGTGCAGTGAGCTGAGATCATGCCACTGCACTCTAGTCAGGGCGGCGGAGTGGGACTCCGTCTCCCGCACCTCCCCCGGCAAAAAAAAAGATACTACATATGCTCAAATGGTTTTGTGTTGAGAGGTATTTCCTGTAAATTTAAACCTATTATTCAGCAGTCAGCCTTCAAGCATCCCCACAAAATCACAAACCCTCAATGGATGGAGGTTAGGGTCTGCCATGCCGAACTGCCATGTTCTTGTCACTCTCTCCTTCTAGTGGCCTGGTAAGGTGACATACTCCCTGGGACTATGAAGAAGTGGGTGACAGAGGAGTGCCTTCTGGCTTATCTGAGCTTGAATCCGTGTCTCTCCAACACCACCAAACTTCCTAGAGAATTTATTTCATAACAGGCATGGGTGCTTCTTTGCCCCATTTGTGCCACTGAAGTATCTGTTTTGTGTCCTACAGTTTTTTCCCACTAGCTTTAATATTCCTATCTGTAAGTACTTCTTTTAGGGAAAGGAAGTGTAAACTTTAACAAAGGACACCCTTTGGAATTTAGGAATACCCAAAACTGAACTAAGCAAGAAGGGAGAAAAATGAATTCATTGATAATGAATTTCAGGCAGAAGTCAGTACTTCAATTTGTCTCCACTAACAATTTTGAACAGGAGATTTGCATCGACAGGTGCTTTATAAATATCACATTTCTTTACTTTCGCACCCAGGTCCTGCACCATCCCTTGTCCCTAATGCTTTCCTGGAATTCTCCAGGGACGGTGCCCATCACAGGCTGCCAGGAGCAGCCCCACAACTGGGTCCTTCAATTCCTGCCATTGATCCAGCTGTGTGCACGCCATTAAATGCTGCCAGGTCAAGCTGGAGAGCAGGACTTGAAAATTCAGTGCTAATTACTGTGATTACAATCTGTGTCCCAAGCAGCCAAAGCCTCTGGGAAGAGTCTACGGGCGACCTGTCTACGAATCAAAAATCTCAGTTTGAGAGATGCAGAATCTATACGTGTCGACTTTCCAGCTCGTTAAGTCATAATATGGGCGTCAAGTCGCTAATGATACCTTCTCCTGAATGCATATGAACTCAGGCAAGACCGGCACATAGAAAACACAAGACAGACGGAGAGGGGAAATGAGTAAGAACCCACATAGCCACAAAAATGTCTAACACCAGATCCTGCAGCGTGATGCTCAGATGGCAATTTTCTTAAGATGTCTTGAGACTCACTGTATCCAAGCCAGCGAGTGAGTGGGCGCTTAAGGAAAGATGCTTACAGACATCATTGCCCTGCAAGGTATAGGACAGCATTTGTCATGAGACTCTCGAGCCTCATGCTAATTGTGTATTTACCATTGAGCTCTCAAAGGCAGATTCACTAGAGTCAGAGGAAATGATTTCACAAATATCTCCTACGACATTAAAGGATCATAGAAAGAACTAATGCTAGAGAATGCGAAGATAGAGCGTTCCTGGGCATGTACAAATTTCTTTAAGTTTGAATCATTTGGAAATGGTTGAGAAACAAGACATACTTATGGCCATTGGGAAGCAGCTAGTTGCTCTGGAGTACACATGGCTCATTTTCCTTTCTTCACAGACTGTGCAGATACGATGGTCTCTGTTCAGGTTTTTACAAATACAGTTTTTTTGTTTTTTTTCTCAAGACGGAGTTTCGATTTTGTTGCCCAGCCCAGAGTGCAATGGTACGATCTTGGCTCACTGCAACCTCCGCCTCCCAGGTTCAAGCAATCCTGCGTCAGCCTCCCAAGTAGCTGGGATTACAGGCATGCACCACCATGCTCGGCTAATTTTGTATTTTTAATAGAGATGGGGTTTCACCATGTTGGTTAGGCTGGTCTTAGAACTCCTGACCTCAGGTGATCCACCCACGTTGGCCTCCTAAAGTGCTGGGATTACCAGCATGAGACACCACGCCCAGCCACAAGTACAGTTCTTCCAGGGCATGAAAATTAGAATGGAATTAACTGCTCTGAATTATCATGTAGAATCCTAAAGGGATTTCCATACTCACAGTGACATAGCAATTCTAGGCTTCCAGAATATGGCCAAAGAACTGAGTATGATTTCATATCTAAACCATCACAGGGACCCATCAGCAGTTGGTGGGCATCCACAGGCTTTCCGTGGGCCCATAACAGGGATTCCGGAGGCAGAAAGGCACCTCGGGGGACACCCTCGCCAGTGTGGTCCTAAAACAGTAGGCAGAACCTGACCCATCATTTTTGAGCCTGGCCAGAGTCTGCCAACACGTGTTGAATACCACAGAGTCCTTCATGAAAATGACTTAAAATATTTTCCTTTCCTCCCCCCATCTCCTTCCCTCAAGTACTAAGTTCACGCGGTGTGTCTAAGTGTGTTTATTTGAAAATGCAATCGCTTTTAAAGGGCTTGACTGTTTCACATTATGAACACTGAAATTAGGAGAAAAAAATTTCCATATAAAACCATTTATAAAACACCATTATTGGATGACTATTTCATCTTGTTATTGGCTTCTTATTTGACCTAAATAAATTTTTAAAAAGAGACGTGATCCTGTGTTTTAAGATTTTGGTATCTTCGGAGAGCAGTTTTACTCTTTTTAAGAATTAAATGAAATCACAGTGTTAGCTTGGCAAAACACACCAACCCTGAATTTTTAAAAAGCCACTGATGTGTATTCCCTGCACTTTTTGAATCCTCATGACAATGTCTGTTAACAGCATGAGAGTCACAGCTGAGTGTCCAACTAGTCAGGGAACGCTGTGCAGTACAGTGACAGATGCAAGACTTGTCCCCCTCCCTCCTCCCAGGCGACTGCCCCCATTTTCATTTCCTTCCTTCTTTTCACAAGAATTTATCGAGCTCCACACCAGGCATCTCTGTCACTCATAAACTGAGTGATCTAGTAAAGTCTAAACTTTTGAATACCTAAGTTTTCGGGGTTCCCATTTTGTTTTTTACCATGTACAATCAGAGGCTGGCAAGTCCCCTTGAATCTCTGGGTCTGTTTAGTTTGACACTGACACAAGCTTATCACCATTGAGCACAAGGCCTTTTCCGTGGCTGCACTCAGGTGTGTTGACTGACTGACCAATGGACAGACGTGGCAGCCTCTACCTGGTTAATTGCAGGGACCATCCAAGTCATCATCTGGGGAAATGTCTCCTTTCTCAGTGGCCAAGAAACCCTTACATTTGATCCATTTCTCAGACAAATTCTAATAACTGTCTGCCCTATACAATGCCATAGCCACCATCTGTCCCCTACAGGCTGAAACACAGCTTACTCGAGAAAACAGCTAAACATAAAATGAACCAAAGATATGTTCTGATCAATACAAATACACAGAAGCCTATCCCAGAAATACTTTTAACCAATTTTATACAACCAATTGGTTCTTTCAAGGAGCCTTTAATTTACTCCATCCCTAATTAAGTTGTCACATGAATCACGAAGGTTTAAATATTAAGATAAAGGCAGATATTTCAATCAGGGAATACCCACCATGGTTTAATTAAAGAATTTTTGCATCTCACTTACAGAACATCGCTCCTTAAGTACTGCATGCCATTTATTTAAAATGTCCCGGAGGCAATTAAGCCCTTGATTAACAATAAAGTTTTCTTCCTTAACTTCATTCTCAATTACCATGAAGCTCATTTCTCATTGCCTGGGACTTCCTGCACGTGGTACTCAATAAATGTAACTGGTATGTAATTGCATATAAGCCACCAAAAAAAGGTTACAAAAAATTGACGCGCACAGTAGCTAGCCTCTTATGAAAGTTGGAGGACTTCACTGTGGTGCAGTCTGCCTCCTTTATCACCTTCAGCTTACAGCCTAGCACATCTGTGTTGGGATGACTCCACTCTGGGTCATGGGACAAACAAGGGAACCAGGTGACCAGGATGCAATTCCTAACTCTTGACAGTTTTGTTTTTCTTGAGCTCAGGAGGGGAAAGCATAGTGATTAATGACACTCTTGCGCACATGACTCCTCTAGTCTGTGCTTCAAGGAGAAACAACCAGTCATGAGTCTCCAGACTCGCCAGCTCCAAAAATCTTGCCACTTCCCTGGAAAGGAGGTGAGAGGTAAGGAAAGCCTAACAGTGAAGAGCATGGGCTTTGGAACCCGGCACACCTGGAGTTGGTGACACCCTAAGCATGTTACTTAACCTCTTTAAATCTCAGATTCATATTAGGAGTTGGACATAATAATAGGATTGTTGTGAGAAGTCAGTGAAAAGATACATGTAAAACCCTTGATGAAGCACCTTGTGCACAGGAAGCCCAACTGATAACAGCAACTATGACGAGAAGACACTTGCCCCTTCCCCTCTGACCTCCATGAGCTAGACACTTGGGCCTGGAACACCGTGGCAGGCATTTTGCCACATCTAGGAAACACACTTACAGGGGGACCAGGGAGCTGCTGCTGTGCTAAGGAGCTGGCCCTGCAGAAAATAAAGATGGATTTGTAGCAACTCTCCGATGTCCCCCATATTCTTCAGAACTTAACCCTCAGAAAAGCTATAAATTTGGGCTTATCTGTGAATTTTTAATCAACACTAAAATAATGTTATGATTATCTATTTATATTGTCTATATCTAAAAAAGAAAAATCTAAAGGGTTTTTTTTTTTGGCTTTTATTTTATTTTAGTGTTAGACAATTTTTAGTCAGTATTTCATTGATTCGACAAATAGATACTGGGCACCTAAGCCAGGGTCTGGGAATATGAAAATGAGGACAGAATTCAGCCTTGGGGGTAGCTGAGGTCCAGCGAAGGCAACAGACAAAAAATGTGAACACTGGTAGAAACCAATGGCCTGAAGCCTGGTGGGGAGGGGCTCATTCAGCATAAGAGGGCAGTGGAGAGGGTTCTCAGAGGAGTGGCAATGAAATCTGGCCTTGGAGGGAGAAGCACAAGCTCCAGAGTCAAAGATGCATTATGGGAGCCACAGAGTGAGGAAAACAGGCAGGACCATAAATTTCATCTCCTCAAGTAGCACCACAGATTTTCTTTTCTCTTGAAAATGTCATGCATATTTCTAACTCTTATCTGTCGATTTCATGCAGGTAGAGAATTCCCAGGCATAAATATTAGCTATTCAAAATCCCAAAACAGTGTCCCTTTCCGATGCTGTAGTCTGTCACAGATGGTTAGCAAAACACTGACCCCCATTATCCTAAAATTTTCTGAACCAAAAAAACCTCCTCTTTTGCTCTCCAATGAGATTTACTTATACTTTAAAATTTTATCTTAGAAATGTATAGGATGGCCGGGTGCGGTGGCTCATACCTGTAATCCCCACACTTTGGGAGGCTGAGGCGGCCGGATCACCCAGGAGTTTGAGACCACCCTGGCCAACATGGCGAAACTCCATCTCTATTAAAAATACAAAAATTAGCTGGGCGTGGTGGCATGTGCCTGTAATCTCAGCTGCTCAGGAGGCTGAGGAAGGAGAATTGCTTGAACTCGGGAGGCGGAGGTTGCAGTGAGCCGAGATTGCGCTACTGCACTCCAGCCTGGACGACAGAGCGAGATTCCATCTCAAAAAAAAAAAAAAAAAAAAGAAATGTATAGGGTACAGTAATTCTGTTTCAAACAAACAATGGTCTTCCTTTAAGAAGACCCTTCCTTTAAAATCAGAATTGTGTTGAAAAGAGATATAGGACTATATTTTGTATTAACTGAAATTGATGAGAAGTATGATTTAGGTATCTACAGTGTATTAGGGATACTGTATCTAACATACAGTATGCTAAGCTAAAAGATACCAAGTCTTGTGCAAACAAACATATTCTCAATGGTAGATTTTTTTCTCTTTAACATTTATTAAATCCCTTATTTACATCATCTCACTTAATCCTTTAGACAGTCCTTTGAAGTAGGTACTATTATTGCTGCCTGTTTTATATATGGAAACACAGGTTTATTTTATTCTGTAAATTTTTAAACAGGCAGCTATTGACAATATTATACCACATTTCACAATTGTACAATTAATATCAGTTTTCTTAGGGCACTGCACAAGCCAGAGCCTATTAACTCACATTCGCATTAACCAGAGAAACTTCACTCTTAAAAAAAAAAAAAAAAAAAGTGCTGGGTGTGGTGGCTCACACCTATAATCCCAGCACTTTGGGAGGCTGAGGTGGGAGGATTACTTGAGTCCAGGAGTTCAAGACCAGCCTGGGTAATACAGCAAAGATCCCATCTCTACAAAAAAAAATTAAAAATTAGCTGGGTGCAGTTCAGCCCGCCTGTGGTCCTAACTACTCAGGAGGCTGAGGCGGGAGGATGGCTTGAGCCCAGGAGTTTGAGTCTGCAGTGAGCTGTGATCACACCACTGCACTTCAGTTTGGGTGACAGAGTGAGACTCTGCCTCTAAAAACAAACAAGCAAACGAAAAACAACAACAAAGAACCAAAACAGAGATTCAGGCAAAGACAAAGAATGATAGTGAGAATATCTTTTTTTCCCTTCAAAATCATCTCTATTTGTGACAGCTTAGAGCAGCACTCAGCAAACTTCTGACTGAAAGGGCCAGATAGTAAATACTGCGGACTTTGCGGGCTGAGAGACAAATGGGAAGATGTTTTATATGTGCTGGTATAGCAAGTGAGAACAAAAATTTGGGGTTACGCTGCAGTCACTAACAGTCATGGGACAGAAAAGCTGAAAGCCCACCAAAAAACAGACAGGGAGACGGAAGCTACACTGCTCCCCACCTTTCGTATGGACAGATATTCTAGGTGAAGTGTCCTTGCCATTGTGAAATTCAAAATAAAATTGGGTATATTTTATAGTAATATAGTTCTACTATATTTTATAGTAGACTTCTATAGTAATATAGTTCTACTTGTGAGAAGAATGGAAATCTTTTGGGGGGAACAGCATTTTGCTTAACTGGGGTTCAAAGGTAATGTTCTCTATCATCGAATCATTCATCTAGAAGACTCATTCTCAGGTAGAAGGCTGTACAAAAATGGGTGGTACATGGGATTTGATTCATGGCCCCTGCTTTAGAATATATGCCTATGGGTGTAGCCATAGACAAATAAACATATAGGTCCTGATCTAAGTTACAGGGCAAAATGGTTAGGACTGAAGGCCTCGGCTATCAAATCCCAGCCCCGTGTATGGGCCCTGGTTATTATTCAGAGACATCAGTAAGTAGAAAGATTTCAGGGCTCCCTAATTTGGGAGGTTTGAAGTCATTGACACACCTACTAGTTTGCACTAAAGGAAAGTCAGTTTCGTATGAATTACAATGGCCAACGTTACATTCTCCTCCGTTTTTTTTTTTTTTAATCTCAATTTCTCTTACTTTTCTTATTCCCCCTATGCTGATGCCAATCAATTTCTTTTAGGAAAGTTTTAACAGATCGGTTTTATGTTTTGAAGTATAGCAAGTATTTCATCCTCTCTTTAAAATACAAAACCCAGAAACCCAGGCTTTTGAGGGCTCTCTGCTCTTTGTGTGATCACAGGGGAGGGGAAGCGAGGGGAATGAGGTGAGGAGGGAGGTTATTGGCTCACAAAAGTCCAGACAGTATTTGACTAAAAAAATGCAGAGCAGGGGAGCAGGGCAGAAGAAATGAATCAGAAATCCCACTAACAGAGAAGGGTTATTTTTCTTCTAAAAGATTAAGGATCATAGGTTTTCGTGCTTACTCAGATGGAACGAGAAAAGATTTTAACCTCTGCCTCATTCAGTTTGGGTCTGAACAAAATAAAAGTCGAGCACATTCAAAACATCCATTAGAACTTTCTTCTGCCCTTAAGATGGTGAGACAACATCTGGTGAAAGATTTGGGGTTACGCTGCAGTCACTAACAGTCATGGGACAGGAAAGCTGAAAGCCCGCCAAAAAACAGACAGGGAGACGGAAGCTGCACTGCTCCCCACCTTTCGTATGGACAGATATTCTAGGTGAAGCGTCCTTGCCATTGTGAATTAAACTCCAGTTTAGCATCAAGCAGGACACACTAATTCCACTTGTTCAGAAGGAACAGAGACGTGCGCATGGCTATTTTATAAGTGTCCAGAGGAGCATGGGCTGTTTCTTTTGAGGGAAGGAACCATATTTTCCAAATTAGTCCAAGGGGTAGTTGATGGGCGGAATGCCCATTTATCTACTTCGATAATGACCTGGTGTTCCTGATGACTAATAATGCCTTCAGGAAGTAGTTAAACACCACTATGTTGTATACTGGTGGTGCACAGATAAAAAGCAAGGGAAATAGGCAAATGAGGAGAAAGAGGAAGTTCAGGCAATAATTTTGACAATAAAGTGGAAAAAGTTTTAAGCATTCAAATTACGACGGGTTCATTCCAGCCTTACCAGCCCTCTCTGTCTACAGGGACAATTTTGGACAAGTCTGTTAATTTCCCTGGTAGAGTCAATTTCCTAGTAATTACAGTTTTTTTTTTTTTTTTAAAGTTCTGTTCTCTACCCATCTCTACTATATATTACATTATTGGGATTATGAGATCTTAAAAGTTAATATAAATCTCTGATCACATTAACAAGGCTGAATAGGGAGTAATCTTTGAGGAGGAAAAACAAAGACAAATAACTGATTTCAAGAGCCATGATTTTAGGAAGTACTCTTTCTGCTGACTCCAGCACTATACTTGACACATAACAGATGCGAATTAAATATATACATGAATAAATAAATGCAAAAGCCAATTACCTTCAAATTGGCTTCATACAAATTCCCTTTCCTTAATCATACAGTATCATTAATAATTATTTGTAAAGCATTTTAAAAATTAGAAAAGCAAGTAGAATTACCTATTTACTATTTACCTACAAACCAATGTGCTTCTGTTAATCATTCAAATGAAAAACACTGACACAGAAGTTTCAAAGAAAGCTGATGTATTTTTAAATATCAAGTACAAAGTTATCCTGTAGAGACTGATGGGCAGGGAAAAGGTAATGAATGCCTCTTATATTACAGCATAGTATTTTCATATTTTCGTATCTTATTTTCATATCTTAACTCGATTTTTAAGCTGCCAAGATATTTGTAACACCTTGAGTTAATAGGTATGTTCCCTGAGATCAGCAACTGGCTACAGGTTTTAAAACTCATTTAAAATAGCAAAATTATAAAATAATGACCCATGATCACAATCCCCCTATCCACATAGCTTAAGATACACAGGAAACTGATTTCTCTCTGAAACCAAAGAAAGAAAAAACACCTTTAAAATAGGCCAGGCACAGTGGCTCACACCTGTAATCCCAGCACTTTAGGAGGCTAAGGAGGGAGGACTGCCTGAGCCTAGGAGTTTGAGACCAGCCTGGGCATCATGCTGAGACCCCATCTCTACAAAATATACAAAACTTAGCCGGGTGTGGTGGGATGTGCCTGTGGTCCCAGCTACTTGTTGCGGGGTATGCTGAGGCGGAAGATTGATGGCTGGGCCCGGGAAGGTTGAGGCTGCAGTGAATCGTGTTTGTGCCTCTGCACTCCAGTATAGGTGACAAGGTAAGACCCTGTCTCAAAAAAAAAAAAAAACAAAAACAAAAAAAAAGGCTGCCATATAATGCTGAAATTTCTAAAATAATTTGGTGTGGAAAATCAGTAGTCTTTATAGAACATAATGCATCCAGAAAAAAGAAACAGTAAGAAAGAAGGGAAAAAGAAAAAACAAACATAGCCCCAAGGAAAACAATGCCCCAGCAGAATGTGCTGCAGCCATCCCAAGACCCTGGTACCATTCGTGCAGGGATGCCTGCATGCCCTGTGCTCCAAAGTATGTCACCACATCAGCCTCCAGGGGAGAAGCAATTAAAGGACAGTTCTCACTGCAGAACTGAAGCCCAGTTCCTGAGACACAAAAACTAAGTGAAACCATTCTGGTGTGGAGTATGTTATTCAGTTTACTTCTTGGCTAGAAACAAAGAGGTTAAAATTGAGAACACAGGATTCTTCACATCAGGAGATGTCCGAGGCCCTTCCTTCCTCCCTCCGCCCCCATCCAGGGCTCCACTGTCGATGTGGCCCCAGCACATCCGTGACAGCCATCCTGCTAACACCTATCTACCCTCTGCCTCTGTCTACTCCGACTTTGAAACTAATGTATGGCCTTCTTTATCACCTAGCACAGCTTAAACAGTGGCTAATGTCTCTGTTCTACTGGTGAAACCATCAGTGAGTTTTATTTCAATGTTTTGAGGTATTCTTTGGCCTTTTTTTTTTTTTAATATAAGCAGCCACAGTCTTTTATTTATTTTTCTAGAGACAGAGTCTTACTATGTTACTTAGGCTGATCTCAAACTCCTGGCCTCAAGTAATCCTCCCACCTTGGCCTCCCAAAGTGCTGGGATTACAGGTATGAGCCCCTGGGCTCGGCCACTTTTTTTTTTTTTTAAAAGCAGGCTAGATAGACATATATTCTGCAACTAGGCTTTGTGCTTTAGTAAAGAAACAAAAGTCATTTCAACTTTTAAAGAAGGCTTTGCTACTTCAATTTTGACTACACAACTTTTCTGTCCATGTTTATTTTTCTTTATACAGTGCAATCTGCTGATATCTGGCCTATATTAACAAAGTACAAAAAAACCAGGACCCCTCCTCTCCTCGCCAAGCCCCAACTTTTTTTTTTTTTTTTTGAAACAGTCTCACTCTGTCACCCAGGCTGGAGCGCAGTGGCACAATCTCGGCTCAATGCAACCTCCACCCCCCGGGTTCAAGTGATTCTCCTGCCTCAGCCCCCTGAGTTGCTGGGACTACAGGCGTCCGCCACCACGCCCAGCTAATTTTTGTATTTTTAGTAGAGAAGGGGTTTCACCATGTTGTCCAGGCTGGTCTCAAACTCCTGACCTCAGGTGATCCACCTGCCTCGGCCTCCCAAAGTGCTAGGATTACAGGCGTGAGCCACCGTGCCTGGCCCAACCCCCCACTCTTTAGGGGAAAGAATGGGGAGGCTGCTCCGTGTGTTAAGCAGGATGGTCAGCACTGCCTCTGGGGCTCCCTCCCTGGTCCTGTGTCCATGCTCCTCCCGCCGAGACTCCAGGCGTGGTCCTCTGGCCTTCAGCTCCTGTCTATCATCTGCTCTGCTGCTCCCTGAGCCTCCGGAGTCCTCTGCTCAGAGGCTCCACTGTCCCCAGGCTCACCCCATCTCCATACCCAGAGGGAGCCACCTTGCCCCTCCTCTTGGCCTGGCATGGCCTGTCTTGAGGAAAGCTGGAAGGGAAAGTGCTGCCAGGGGCTGTTCTGTATTCTCACTAAGAGTCCAGTCAGCCAGGACACCCAAAGCTTTCTGCTCTCCCTGTGACTCGCTCCAGCCACCTGGGCAGTGCTGGGCTGCCCCCACGAGCGTGCTGCACCTCCCCCGGGCCTGACAGGTCCTCAGTGCACTTGCAGGCTGTGGTGGTAATTGGTTCTGCCACAAGTGTTAGTCAAAGTTTAAAAGGAAGATCTAGATATCAAAGGAGTACATGGATGCAGAAAAGTGAGGCCTCAGCTGCCTAACCAAGAGGCTGGTTTCCTGAGTGTCCTGGGTGCACCTTGAGATCCATGGCCACTGTGACAAGGCCTTGGAAAGATCAGCAGCTCCAACAGCGGCCAGTCATCCTCCAGCCAGCAACTGGGTCACAGCACTGGCCACGCTGACGCGGGGCCAACAGTGGTGGAGGCACTGGCCACGCTGATGCGGGACCGACAGTGGTGGGAGCACAGGCAACGCTGATGAGGGACCGACGGTGGGGGGGGGGGGCCATGGGCAATGCTGATGGGGGACTGACAGTGGTGGGGGCACGGGCAACGCTGATGAGGGACCGATGGTGGCGGGTGCACCAGCAATGCTGACGCAGTACCAATGGTGGTGGAGGCACCAGCCACACTGATGTGGTACCGAGGCTGGCGGGGGGAAGGGCCCCACTGCCACAGGGCCGACGGTGGCAGGGGGTAGTGGCACCGGGGAGTCAGGAGAACACATGCGGAATACTCAAGTGCAGGCTGAAAGTGGTCCAGGATTCCGTCTTCCTCTTTCTCCTTTATTCCTAAACTTTATCAGTAGAAGACCATGATTTGCTAATTGACAGAGAAAGGAAAAGAATGTTTTCAGTGACTGCCGAGTGCCTTGTCAACAGGCCGAAGGCCGGCTGTACTTTCCGCAGTCCCCTCTGGAGGGTAGAGGGCAGTGATGATGAATCTCTGGCCTTGCTTTCCTGCCTCCCATTTACACACATTTCTAAAGTCCACCAAACCCCTAAGATACTTAGCCCGAAGCAGATGCAAAGGCACACATCTTACTGAGCAGATGAAATCACGCCTCAGAGATACATTTATCTCTGGCTGCCACCACCTCCAACCACCATTCCCTATGTCTTTTCCTTCAGCAGAGCTGATACTCAAGCAGATGACTGACAAAGCAGCCCAATTTAAAGGGCTGCTGAAGGAAGCTTTGGAGAGCCTTTTGGCTAAGATCACATGTATGTTATCCCCATATAGATGGCCAAGTATATTTGTTGGTCACCGACAATGTGTCAGGCATAACACAGCACAGATACTCCCTCCCCTCTTTAGGCCTCACACTTTTAAAAGACAAGAGAAACAGTCCAGATCATTCTTTTCAGTACTATTTGTTTCCAGCTGAAGATGAGAGAGATCTTTTAATGCAGCCCTTCATCCTGATCTCCGGGAAGGAGACAACTGGATGGCCCTGGCCGTTCTGCTTTCTCTGGTTCCCACAGCAAGGCCCTGCAGAACTTCTAGAACACAATTACGAGGAAAGAAGCTCTCAGCATTCCAAAGCAGAAGGAACAACTGTCTTGAATATGTCGAAAATTGCTGTCTTTAAGGTATCAAGGAAGGACCCAGTTTATATTTACTGGGGTGGGGCTGGGCATGGTGGCTCACGTCTCTAATCCCAGAACTTTGGGAGGCTGAGGTGGGAGGCCTGTTTGAACCCAGGAGTTTGAGACCAGCCTGGGCAACATAATGAGACTCCATCTCTACAAAAACAAAACAAAAAACCACACAGTAGCCGGGCACGGTGGTGCACAACTGTGGTCCCAGCTACTTGCAAGGACTGCTTGAGCCCTGGAGGTTGAGGCTGCAGTGAGGCGTGATTGCACCACTGCACTTCAGCCTGGGTAACACAATGAGACCGTCTCTATTAAAAAGGAAAAAAAAAAAAAAAAGAAGTTGGCTCACACCTGTAATCCCAGCACTTTGGGAGGCCGAGGGAGGCGGATCACGAGGTCAGGAGATCAAGGACCTCCTGGCTAACACAGTGAAACACCATCTCTACTAAAAATACAAAAAGTAAGCCAGATGTGGTGGCACATGCCTGTAGTCTCTGCTACTCGGGAGGCTGAGGCAGGATAATCGCTTGAACCCAGGAGGCGGAGGTTGCAGTGAGCCGAGATCATGCCACTGCACTCCAGCCTGGGTGACAGAGCGAGACTCCATCTCAAAAAAAAAAAGAAAAAGAAAAGAAAAGAAACATATGTATATTAAGTATTAATAAGTACCCAGTTTATATTTATTGGGAGAGGGGGCCAGTATGGTGGCTCACACCTGTAATCCACTCCCCCCCACCCGCCCCACCGAAACACAGAGCTTTGGGGAATACCCTCACAAAACTCATGAAAAGAAATATAATAGGATCTGTAATATTAATACTAATATTGTCTGTATTTTTATTTTTTGAGACAGTTTTGCTCTGTTGCCCAGGCTGACGTCCAGTGGCATGATCTCTGCTCACTGCAACCTCTGCCTCCCAGGTTCAAGCAATTCTCCTGCCTCAGTCTCTTGAGCAGCTGGGATTACAGGAGCCCACCACCATGCCTGGCTAATTTTTGTGTTTTTAGTAGAGATGGGATTTCACCATGTTGGCCAGGCTGGTCTTAAACTCCTGGCCTCAAGTGATCCACCCACCTCGGCCTCTCAAAGTACTGGGACTACGTGTGTGAGCCACAGCACCCGGCAATAATGCCTTTAAGTAGAGACCAAAAGGTACCTATCATTCCCTGTCCTGAGATAGACAGGACAATGTTCTTCAGCTGGTGTTTACTGCATAGTGTTTACTCCCACACTGGCCACAGGAGAAATAACTAGTTATATCTAGACAAACCCAGGTGTCTTGCTTGCCTGTCTCTCAAAGAAAATGGCTCATTTGCTAGATGGACTATTTTTGTTACTTCTTGGATCCTAGATCTGACCTGAAGGAGGTTTGTTGGAGGCAGAGTGAAATGTGTTTGTGTTTATTCCTTTTTTTCTACTTGGTTTCAGGAGATGAAGCACCCAGAGGACCACAATCCTCGGATTTTATGAGAAGACCTTCTGCCCTGCCTGCCCTTTGAGACCTTTATCTGAAAAGGAACCTGCAATCCTGGAAGAGAGGTAGAGGCAGGCTTGATTTAGTTAAGGAAGTTCTTTCTTCTCAGCAATTACCACGCCGATTCTGTGGAAAAGCAATATTTGGAAGACGAGAGAAATCCACTGTAGGAAGTATTAGAAATACCTGCAATTAGGCTTCAAACAAGCAAACGAGGCAGGTCTATTCCCCAGGCCTAACAAGTCTTTGAGGTATTGTGCACAGGAACAAAGTTTTTTTTTGTTTTTTTTTTTGAGACGAAGTCTTACTCTGTCACCCAGGCTGGAGTGCAGTAGCATCATCTCGGCTCACTGCAACCTCCGCCTCCCATGTTCAAGTGATTCTCCTGCCTCAGCCTCCCGAGTAGCTGGGATTTCAGGCATGTGACACCACGCCTGTCTAATTTTTGAACTTTTAGTAGAGATGGGGTTTCACCAAGTTGTCCAGGCTGGTCTCGAACTCCTGACCTCAGGTGATCTGCCCGCCTCAGCCTCCCAAAGTGCTGGGATTACAGGTGTGAGTCACTGTGCCCAGTCAAAACCAGGTTCTGAATGTACATCCTTGCACTCCTTTTTTGTGGCACAGAGCAAGTGGTAACCAGGTAACTTCCCTGGCCCTCTGCATGCATGAAGGAAATAAGAATGTAGGTGCCTGAGGCCCTACAGACCCTACTGCCTTAGGGATAAGGGGCTGGGGAGGGGCGCTCATGGGGTGACGCACTGAGGGCCAGGTCTGTGCCAGCCGCTTTACCTTATTCAGAGTTAATTCTCACACCGACCCCTGAGCTGCTGGCTCTTCCCTTTTCAGGGGAGGAAAAGTAAACGACAGCCTGTGTCCTCGCCATGACACCACTCTGCCTCCATGGATCTCTCCAGTTTTAAGTCTGGGGAAATCTATCAATCACACAATTTCAGTTAGCATTCCAAGAACTAGGGAAAGGCCCGAGTAATCTATTCAAAGACCTGCTTCAGAAAGAACACACCACCCCCATGGAGAGTTAAACCTGATTACCAAGAAGCAGGATACTTAGGTGTTTCCGCTGTTTACATAATCACTGTAAATATAAGTTACAGACTAATTACAATGATAATTATGACAATGAGCCTGGCATGGAGGAAGAGTTTAATAAATAATATTTGACGAATGAATGAGTTCATCTTTGAGTTCTTAATCTTGAAACATTACCAGAAAGAACAAATGAGAAGTCTAACATCTTAATTTGAAAATAATAATTTAAGAAAATTCTTATGATTGGCTATTAAACTTTTAGCACAATAGCAGTAATTATCATAAAACATACTCTAAAATTAATTCTGAAATCTTGCCTTAATGTGTTTACATAAACATATTAGATGTATACATTCATGAAATCAACCCATCTACACTCAACTGAAAAACAGATGCTTCAACTGGAGAAAAAGGGATTTTATCTATCCATATCCAAAGCTATCTTAAATTAGGACTTTTAACCTGTTGCCTTCGTGCGCATGTGCAGTAGCTGGATTAACAGGAGAGAAAGCAACAGCCCAAGAACCGACCCTCCTGCATCAAATGAGTAAACCAAAAAGGAAAGGGGATTTACGCAAACACCACAATGCCTCCCTGGGAGCCGTTCCAGTCCACTAGAACCAAATCCACCCTTTCAGCGGCATGGAAATGTATGGATACCGAACAGACCTTGCATTTACAATAAATAAACATTACGTACATTTTCCAAAATGAGCTTATAAAACACAACAGGTATGGGACTCAGTTTAACTAAGCACTTTAGACATATCCTAACACCAAAACAGTTAACATTTCCCACTGAGTTTCTATAGCATACTACTAGAATGTCCCTTCATCTCTCTGCTGCCCTCTCCACAAACAAGAAAGCTGGTCAATAAAAGAAAACAAACGACAATAGAATCCAGTTTTCTACCTGATCCTGACCATCCTGGGGCCAATCTTCAACTTTCCCACAACAGCCCCAGTGAAAGCTCACATTGCTAGCCCTCACTTTTCCTTTTCTTTTGTTCCCCTTGAGAGCAGTTCCTGAAACTTACCCAAGCTGTGAGCATCTGAGTAAGAAGCAGGTCCAGAACCACAAAAAAAACCCACGGTGTTACCACAGTAAATCACCATCTTACTGTTCGGTCTTCTCTTCTTTTACATCAAGATTTGTTTTCTGCCAGCAACCTGAGAGCGGGCTCTTTCCTAAGCCGAGATCCCAGATCACGGTCATGTGTAGAGGCCAGCCCTGCTTGTCAAGGCTTAGAGAGCTTTCTGCAGTGCGTGCCTCTTCCCCATAGCCAAGTAGGCCCGAGAAATGCTAATACTCAGCAGGACGCATCAAGAACTTTCAGCCTCAGCAATGGCTAAGAAGAAAGTATCACAAATTGACTGAAATTATCTATAGCACAAAAGAAAAGAGAAGGAATTAATCAAAGTCTCTCTCTTAATGCAATGCTTGATTGAACTACCCCAATCCCTTTTTAAATAGGATACTGGTGGCAAGTGACCCCAACGACACGCCCTAGAGAGGTACACAAGGAACACTTGTTCCATTTTTTTCTTTTATGACCTCATTAAGGAGGATTTTGAAGATTGTTCCCGAATATAAGAACAAAGTGTCCTAAGACATCTCTAACTTTTTATGTCTTTAGCCTTTTGCTGCTGCAATGGCCTTTTTGTCTGTGTTTGTAACTCGGTGCGTTCTGCTCGTGCTCACCTCCCCACCAAAACAAGAACTGAGCGAGAAGTCTGCACGAAAACAATCACAGCTGTACCCTCTAAATGCAGAGATGAGCTGGTTTCTTACACCAGAAAGTTTTGCCAAGACCAACTTGGGAAGCATTCTTTTTTTTTTTTTTTTTTTTCATCTTCTCCAAGTCGGAGCTGCCATTAATTAGCTCTGGGGGCTGTTTCCAGGCTCTTATCAAGGGAGGGTGCCGGCTGCCAACCCTGCCTGGTGTGAAAATCTCCACCACCAGGAACATTTTCCTCAAAGTGTTTGTTGATTCCACGCTTCGGTTTAATATGCAAGATTATATTTTACAATCAGAAACAAACAAACAGATTTCTAACCGAAGGCTTGAAAGGCAAATAGGGGAAAATCAAGCAAAGACTGAGCCTAAATGTAGTATTTTTATTGACTTCTTAGAAACCAAATAACCTGGCATATTAGTGTGTGCAGTCTGCAACAGACATTCAGCCCCATTGTACTACTTAGAAGAGAATAAAAAGAAACCCTACTGTTTGAAACCCAGCGGAACATCCCCACAACAGGGCACAACTGTTCCCTCATGCATGAATGGGAAGGAGATGAAAGAAAAGATGGACTTCTGAGGTACAGCAAAAAACAAAGACAACAAAAGTGCTGACCATGAGGGAATGACACAACTCATTGCAGCGAAAAAGATAAGAGAAAGGAGCTCAGACAATGGTGAGGACAGCCAAGTGACACGGAGGAGAATTGAAAAATCTACACAAGTGTCTTTTCTCTCCGCCCTTGATGAAAAACAATTAAATGTTGGTACATCTGTCACAAAAAAGATCACTGAAACCTGTAACCGTCATGATGAATGGTAACTTACCTACCCAAACTGGAACTCTCCAGTTAAACCTTGTCACCTCTGTTTCTTACTTACCGTTACTAAAATGAAAAGTTTTCATTTCTGTGACAATTTATCACATCTGAATATGCTGTAACAAATTCTTATAGAGAGAATAAGGGGCACTGAAGATGCCCGTGTACCCATGGATGGGAACATGGATACGTAGGTTTAAAACACTCCACGGAAAAGATGGGCCTCAAGAAATTTCCAGAGAGAAACTACAGATTTTCCTCTTGACTCACATTACGATTACAGCCCTATTTAATCTAAATTTCAGATTGGTTTTCATCTAGCAGCAGCTCCAACATTTTGGCTTTAAGAGTCGTTGATCTCAAACCCTACTGCCAAGAAGATATTGTTTGTAAACATTTAATATGAATGAAGAAAGCTCATGATTTAATGCTACTTTTAGGTAAATGCAGTCATTGGTATGTGATGGCAATAATTACCTTTTGATGTTTCTGTTTTTCTTAAACAGAGCACACCTGTCCACACTTCACTAACGTTGAGCCCTGCTAATGAAGTGTTCAGTGAGAAAATCCCATCTACCAAATATATGAAAAACCCACCATATGAAATCCCCACTAGATGTTTATTGCTCCGGAAGTCCACCAGCCTGGGAAAGTCACACGGTGTTTTAAAGCCAGCTCCTGGGCCTTATTCCTGGCTTGATAACGTGCAGCCCTGCACAAGAGCCAAAAAGCAGTTATTGACCCTGTCAGAACGCCTGATTAATGGATAAACGCTGTAATTGATTAGCAGAGAAGTGTGAATTAAAACAGGGCATGGCATCAATAACCAGCCTCTGACAACAGCAGTTGATGTACAATGTAAAACAAGAGCCTGCAGCTATATCTCATCAAAGGCACACTTTTCTTAAAACAGGGGAGAAAGGGGGAAGAAAACAGGCCTAGTGTCCTGTCCTCTTGGTAATGATGCTGTGTGAAGCCACCAGCAAATGGCATGGGAACTCAGTCGTCAGTCCACCTTCATATATCAAGCAGTACAAAGCAGTTAAACATTCCTATTGTTTTGGGACTTAAAAGCATAGAAGAAGCCCTATTCTCTTTTCATTTTTTCACTGGGAACTCTCCACGTATAACCCCAAAAAAAAGTGAATTCTGCCTGATTCAGTGCTCCTGGAGAGGTAGGAGGCACGGCTCACTGGAATATTGCTTCTATCTGCTACTGGAAGTGAAAAATGCATTCATTCATTCGCTCATTCATTCATTCATCCAGCATCTGGTATGAACCAGTGACTGTTCTGGGTTGGAGAGTACAAAGATGAATAAGGTTTGTGGCAGGCTGAGTTGATGCAGACCCACTCCTGCTGAAATTACACACAGCTATTGGAAAATCTAAAGCAACTTAAAAAAAAAAAAAAGGTTTCATGCATAGCTCAGCTTGATAGCAAGAGGAAAGAGAGATTCCCAAGTGCCAGAAACAAAGCAGAATCTCCAGGGATGGGAGGAAACCTCCAGCTGATGTATCCACCGAGGGCTGTCAGCCCTTGAAACAATAAGTAGGGGTCAGAGTGTCAACACCCCTGGGGACAGAAGACACCAGCCAGGCCTGTGCAAGATGAGGGGGAAACTGGACCAAACCAGACCCCTTAAGAAGCTACCCAGTCCATGAAAAGGGAACTGAAGACCCATGCTCACCAAAGAAACAGGAAGGAGGCCTGAGCTCTGGCTTGAGCTCTGAAAAGTAACTAAAAGCTTTTGTATGAATCATCTGAATCAGGAGCCTGTGCTAAGAGCAAATGCAGGGATTAAGTTGACACCACCCAGATGGGTTGGAGATCACAAATAGAGAAATTAAAAAAACTTGTTCAAGACCCTAAAATAACTGAGCCTTGGTTTGCAGAAGAAAAAGGCAAAGCAGTGCTCCAGAAACGTCTCCACAATCCAGGGCACCTGGACTCCCCGAGGCAAAAACAACCCCTGCTGAAGATGAGCTCACAATAAAAAATTCCAACCAGGCCAAGAACGAACCTACCACGCTAAGGGTCAGCAAGTACAACATGTGGGCCAGTGGGTACCTGGGAACTGGAAACAAGTGAAAACCTAAAAAAGAATCTGATATATGTGTTTAGAGTTATTAAAGTGATACAAGACGGAACAGTAACCACTGAAAGAATAGGACATGATTGAAAAAAAAAATTGAGGGCGGGGGAGGGATAGCATTAGGAGATATACCTAATGTAAATGACGAGTTAATGGGTGCAGCACACCAACATGGCATATGCATACATATGTAACAAACCTGCATGTTGTGCACATGTACCCTAGAACTTAAAGTGTAATAAAAATATATATATTAAAAAAAGAAAATTAAAAAAAGAAAAATTAATTTGAAAGAGAACCAAACAGCAGATTTAGAAGGAAAAAAACAGAGTCACTGAAATAATAAGTAAATTAGTAGATTATATATGGCCAATAAAAGAATTAGGAGCCGGGAGCCATGGCTCACACCTGTAATCCCAGCACTTTGGGAGGCTGAGGCAGGCAGATCACTTGTGGTCAAGAGTTCGAGATCAGCCTAGCCAACATAGTGAAACCTCGTCTCTACTAAAAAGACAGAAAATTAGCCAGGCATGGTGGTGGGCGCCTGTAATCCCAGCTACTCAGGAGACTGAAGCAGGAGAATCGCTTGAACCTGGGAGGCGGAGGTTGCAGTGGGCAGATATCACATCACTACACTCCAGCCTGGGCAGCAAGAGTGAAACTCCATCTCAAAAAAAAAATAAAAATAAAAAAGAATTAGGGAACTACGGAATGGATGCAGGGAAATCATACAGAACATGGCACAGAGAGGTAGGAGATGGAAGATGTTAAGAAACGAGGGAACATGAGACCTTACAACAAATGCTAAAGAGAGAATAGAAAGAATGAGGACTTATGACTGAGATGTTTTCAGAATGGAAAGAAGCATTTAAGTTCTCAGACTGAACAGCACAGTCAGGAGCCAGATAAACAATCACAAATCAACACCTAACACATAATAGTGAAACTACAGAACACATAGAGAGAAAAGACAGATTACCCATGAAAAAAGAACATTTTTTCTTCACAGTAGAATGTTACTAAGCAGCAAAATCAACCCAAAATTAATGGAATAGTATTTTCAAAGTATTGAGAGAATACAGCTTTTAGCCTTGAATGCAACTAGGCAATCATCCAAGAGGAAGGGCAAAATAAACACGTTCTCCAGGTAAAGGCTGAAGAAAGTTACTATTGTTAGACCTTTACTGAGAGAAGTGACCAATGGTATATTTCAGGATAAAAAGACTCAATCCAAGGCCGGGCGCGGTGGCTCACGCTTGTAATCCCAGCACTTTGGGAGGCCGAGGTGGGCGGATCATGAGGTCAGGAGATCGAGACCACGGTGAAACCCTGTCTCTACTAAAAATACAAAAAAATTAGCCGGGCGTAGTGGCGGGCGCCTGTAGTCCCAGCTACTCGGAGAGGCTGAGGCAGGAGAATGACGTGAACCTGGGAGGCGGAGCTTGCAGTGAGCCGAGATTGCGCCACTGCACTCCAGCCTGGGTGACAGAGCGAGACTGCGTCTCAAAAAAAAAAAAAGACTCAATCCAAAAGAAGAGTGGGATCCAAAGGAGCGATGGTGAGCAGAGAGCTGTAAACATGTAAGTAAATCTAAATGAGCCAGCAATATCAATTATAATGTTGTCTCATTTAAAACAAAGTACTGAAAAAAAAATGAACCAAAAAGTTAAGTACTAGACTCTGATAACATGCTACACAGGTAACACGAAAGACTGGGAGTGAACATCAGAACCAAAATATTCTGAGGCATTTTGATCAGAAGGAGAGCAGAGATATATCCATTAACTTTAGACTCAAATAAAATATGCATATTAAATTATAAATGTAATCACCAAAAGAAAAAATAGAATGTATAAGTTCTAAATCAATAGGAAGAAATAAGCAAAGTAGAATAAATAAGAAAACTATAATAAAATAAAATAATAAAACTTAAAAAAATAAAGAGAACTAAGTACAATGAAAAACAGGAAAAGGGGAAATACAGTAAGTAAACAGCATAGTATATAAAATTAGTAAAATACGGTAGTAAAACCAAATTTGATTACATTAGCAATCACAACAAATGTGAACAGATTAAATATCCCTGCTAAAAGACCACGATTAAATTTAAAGAAAAAAAAAGTTTCAATTAAATACTGTTTATAAAAGATACATCTAAAACAGAAGGACACAGAATGGTTGAAAGTAAAAAATAAGGCCGGGCGCGGTGGCTCACGCTTGTAATCCCAGCACTTTGGGAGGCCGAGGTGGGCAGATCACGAGGTCAGGAGATCGAGACCACGGTGAAACCCCGTCTCTACTAAAAATACAAAACAAAACAAAAAAAAGTAAAAAATAAAAAGGTGATTAAAATAAAAAGATATTGTCAAGCCAGGTGCAGTGGCTCATGCCTGTAATCCCAGCACTTTGCAGGGCTGAGGTGGGGGGATTGCCTGAGGTCAGGAGTTAGAGACCAGCCTGGCCAACCTAGTGAAACCCCATCTCTACTAAAAATACAAAAAATTAGCTGGGTGTGGTGGCAGGCACCTGTAATCCAAGCTACTAGGGAGGCTGAGACAGGAGAATCGCTTGAACCCAGGAGGTGGAGGTTGCAGTGAGCTGAGATAGCGCCACTGCACTCCAGCCTGGGCAACAAGAGCAAAACTCCGTCTCCAAAAAATATATATATATATTGTCAGGTGATGCCTGTTTTGTTTCTTGATGTGACTGGCATAGAACAGGTTCTTCGCTGGACATGGTGGCTCACACCTAATCCCAGCACTTTGGGAGGCCAAGGCAGTAGAATCACTTGAGGTCAGGAGTTTGAGACCAGCCTGAGTAACACAGCAAGACTCCATCTCATAATTAATAAATAAATAATTCAGCCAGACTTGGTGGTGCCTGCCTGTAGTCTCAGCTACTCAGAACGCTGAGGCAGGGAGATCACGTGAGCCCAGGAGTTGAAGCCTGCCGTGATCTTACACTGTACTCCAGCCTGGGTAACAGAGGGAGACCCTGTCTTAAAAAAAAAAAAGAGTAGGCCTGGTGTGGTGGCTCATGCCTGTAATCCCAGCACTTTGGGAGGCCAAACAGGCAGATTACCTGAGGTCAGGAATTCAAGACCAGCCTGACCAACATGGAGAAACCCCATGTAGGAGAAATCTCTACTAAAAATACAAAATAAGCCAGGCATGGTGGTGCATGCCTGTAATCCCAGCTACTGGGGAGGCTGAGGCAAGAGAATTGCTTGAACTTGGGAGGCGGAGGTTGCAGTGAGCTGAGATCATGCCACTGCACTCCAGCCTGGGCAATAAGAGTGAAACTCCGACTCGGAAAAAAAAAAAAAAATTCTCAACAGGTATTGCTGAGTGAGTGACTGAATTAATTAATATCAAACAAGATAGAAACTAGGGCAAAAACATTCTTAGTTATAGAAGATCATTATCTAATGATAAAAAGAACATTTTATAAGAAATATTTCTCAAATTGCAGACATCTGAAATAATAAAATTATTAAAATTACAGAAGTAATTGATAAATTCACAACCAGAAGCAGAAATGGACAGATCTAATGGACACAAATTTAGTAAGACTTGAACAGCATGTGAAGAAGCACTGCCTCATAGATAGGAGTCCAGGAAATACCAGCCCAAATATGCTGAATTGGTTTGCTGGTTACTTCAAGCTGAAGGCATTTGGGAAATAGCAAATGCACAGAGGGGCTTTTCCTGAATCTCCCTTATCCAATGAAATGCAGATTCTCCAGAAGGAAGCCAATTGTCATGAAAACCCTCTCTAGGTTTTTTTTTTTTTTTTTTTAATCTATCAGGAGAGGTTAACAGGCAACAGGAGTCAAACATAGAAGAGGCTGGAACTTGGCACCTGGTCCGGACAGGCTACTGCCTATTTTTGCAAAAGCCCATGCCCCTTTTCATAATCATTTACTCCCTAAGTGGCCCCTACTTATCTCCCCATTCCCCTAGGAAGGGTGTAGAAAAGCTTCTGTGGCTGGGAGAGGTAGCTAATGCCTATAGTTTCAGTACTTTGGGAGGCCCAGGCGGGAGGATCACTTGAGCCCAGGAGTTATAGACCAGCCTGGGCAACTTAGGGAGATCTGTCTCTACAAAAAAAAAAAAAAAAAAAAAAAAAAAAAGCAAACAAACAAAAAACAGTAAGAGAATGCTAAAAACAACTTTATGGCAATAAACTTAAAAACAGAGAATGTGAACTATATTCCAGATAAATATAAGTAATCAAAAGTACTGTAATTCAATAAATGAAAGCTAGGAAATCTGAAGAGATCCTATGTTATTAAATACGCTGCATTAGTAGTCAAGACAGATACACACACACACACACACACACACACACACATACACACCCAAGTTGTACAGATAATTTCTAACAAGTTTTAACAAAAGCCTTTAAGAAACAGATTATTCAAGGCAGTGAATTCACAGTGGCTCACCCATGGAATCCCAGCATTTTGGGAGGCTGAGGTGGGACGATCACTTGAGCCCAGGAGTCTGAGACCAGCCTGGGCAACATGGCAAAACCTCATCACTACAAAAAATACAAAAATTAGCCAGGCATGGTGGCGTGTACCTGTAGTCCCAGTTACACGGGAGGCTGAGGCAGGAGGATCCTGGGAGCCTGGGAGGCAGAGGATGCAGTGAGCTGAGATCGTGCCACTGCACTCCAGCTGGGGCAACAGACCAAGACCCTGCCTCAAAAAAATAAAGAATAATTCTTTAATTTTTTCTTATTTTTTTGAGATGGAGCCTCGCTCTGTCGCCCAGGCTGGAGTGCAACGGCACAATCTCAGCTCAGTGCAACTTCTGCCTCCTGGGTTCTAGCAATTCTTCTGCCTCAGCCTCCCAAGTAGCTGGAATTGCATGTGTGCACCACCATACCCAGCTAATTTTTGAATTTTTAGTAGAGACGGGGTTTCACCATGTTGTCCAGGCTGGTTTTGAACTCCTAACCTCAGGTGATCCACCTGCTTCAGCCTCCCAAAGTGCTGGGATTACAGGCATAAGCCACCATGCCAGCCCAAGAAACAGATAATTCATATCTTATACAAGCAGTTCAAGAAATTAAAGAGGGGGGCTGGGCGCAGTGGCTCATGCCTATAATCCCAGCTCTTTGGGAGGCCGAGGTGGGAGGATCACCTGAGGTCGGGAGTTTGAGACCAGCCTGACCAACATGGAGAAACCCCGTCTCTACTAAAAATACAAAATCAGCCGGGCATGGTGGCACATGCCTGTAATCCCAGCTACTCGGGAGGCTGAGGCAGGAGAATCGCTTGAGCCTGGGTGGCAGAGGTTGCGGTGAGCCGAGATTGTGCCATTGCACTCCAGCCTGGGCAACAAAAGCGAAACTCCATCTCAAAAAAAAAAAACAATGATAGACTGGATTAAGAAAATGTGGCACATATACACCATGGAGTACTATGCAGCCATAAAAAATGATGAGTTCATGTCCTTTGTAGGGACATGGATGAAACTGGAAAACATCATTCTCAGTAAACTATCGCAAGGACAAAAAACCAAACACCGCATGTTCTCAGTCACAGGTGGGAATTGAACAATGAGAACTCATGGACACAGGAAGGGGAACATCACACTCTGGGGACTGTTGTGGGGTGGGGGAAGGGGGGAGGGACAGCTTTAGGAGATATACCTAATGCTAAATGACGAGTTGATGGGTGCAGCAAACCAACATGGCACATGGATACATATGTAACAGACCTGCACATTGTGCACATGTACCCTAAAACCTAAAGTATAATAATAAAATAAAAATAAATAAATAAAAAAATAAAATTACATGAAAGCTTAAAAAAAAAAAAAGAAAGAAATTAAAGTCAGAGGGAAAGTTTTCCACATAATTTTTTCCCAGTTCATTTCTGAAAAAAGCATAAAAACCGAAGGAGGCAAAAACAAGTATAGGCTGGGTGTGGTGGCTCACGCCTGTAATCCCAGCACCTTGGGAGGCTGAGGTGGGTGGATCACCTGAGGTCAGGAGTTTGAGACCAGCCTGACCAACATGGTAAAACCCTGTCTCTACTAAAAATATAAAAATTACCCAGGCATGGTGGCAGATGCCTGTTATCCCAGCTACTCGGGAGGCTTAGGCAGGAGAATCATTTGGACCCGGGAGTTGGAGGTTGCAGTGAGTCGAGATTGCGCCATTGCACTCCAGTCTGGGCGACAGAGCAAGACTATTAAAAAAAAAAAAGAAAAGAAAGAAAAATATAGGCCAGTCTCAATTTTACATTTCTATAAAATTCAGAATTTCAGCAAACTGAAAAATGATGTCTGCCGGGCATGGTGGCGCACATCAGTATTTCAGCTATTCGGGAGGCTGAGGCAGGAGAATCACTTGAGCCCAGCCTGAGCAACATAGTGAGACCTTGTCTCTAAAAAAAAAAAAAAAAAAAAAATTACACCAATAAAGCAAGGACAATTTAACATTACAAAACACTTTATTATTGTTCACTTCACTAACAGATGAGAAAAGCCTTTTGAACATCTCAAGATGGAGAAAAAGCATTTGATAAAATTCAATACTCATTCAAATTTTAAAAAGTTTATAAAGTTTGCTAAATAACATGGCAGATTATTATCAGTATTTGTCTCCGCTTTCTTTCTAAACCACAATGAAGAGGGGAGGAGTATAAATCCACAGAAACAGATACA
The DNA here is from genome assembly GCF_028878055.3 of Symphalangus syndactylus. Taxonomy (NCBI): domain Eukaryota; kingdom Metazoa; phylum Chordata; class Mammalia; order Primates; family Hylobatidae; genus Symphalangus; species Symphalangus syndactylus. The sequence goes on from NC_072437.2 coordinate 20,616,752, forward strand.
ACAGAAGACTCAATCCCTTATAAGAGATGTTAACAAACCACTGGAAAATGGAGAGTGGATCAACAAGTGAAAACACTGGCTACTAACTTCCTGCAGCCCTGGGACCTGAGAAACATGACAGGCCAAAAGCATCAAGCTTATTTCTACCACAGGACTCTGGAACAGCTTAGGAACTAGAGGTTCCTGGTATCTCTGAAGGCAGGGTAGAGGGTTGGAACAAAAGGATTGTTTGAAAATCTGTATAGGCCGGGTGTGGTGATTCACACCTGTAATCCCAGCACTTTGGGAGGCCAAGGCGGGTGGATTCCTTGAGCTCTATAAATAATACAAAAAATTACCCAGGAATGGTGGCATGCACCTGTAGTCCCAGCTACTTGGGAGGCTGAGGCAGGAGGATCACCTGAGCCCTAGAGGTCGAGGCTGCAGTGAGTTGAGATCACACCACTGCACTCCAGTCTGAGTGAGACTGTCTCAAAAAAAAAAAGAAAAAAAAAAAGAAAAGAAAAAGAAAAAAGGAAAATCTCTATAAAGAGCACTTAGACCTTAACCTGTCCCATTCCAAAAGGGCAAAGGAAGTAAATCCCTGGAGAAATGGAACCCCAAAAAGCTTTCACTTTGTGGAGGCAAAACACAGTGGAGGAGTTAGTCAAAAGCTGAAAGAGGGGCTGAGTGAAAGTCCAGGTATGGAATAACGAGAATTCCCCAGTTGCCTCCTAGCCTTGGCTTCTAGAATGCTGGAAGCCAGGTCTAATCCCCCGAAGCTGGAGAGCACAGGATACCTCTCTGAAAAACGGAAGACCCCAGGAGAGCAAGCCTACAGACACTGATATGTGATGATCCTCTGGTGAAGCTGGTGGGCCCCCAGCTGATAACCTTACAGTGAGGCCCATCAATTCCACACACAAGTAACTCTCTATGGATGGTTAATTTCCTCATTTTTATTTATTTATTTATTTAGAGACAGAGTCTCGCTCTGTTGCCCAGGCTAGAGTGTAGCGGTATGATCTCAGCTCACTGCAACCTCTGCTTCCTGGGCTCAAGTGATTCTTGTGCCTCAGCCTCCCAAGTAGCTGAGATTACAGGAACCCGCCACCACGCCTGGCTAATTTTTTATGTTTTTAGTAGAGATGGGGTTTCACCATTTTGGCCAGGCTGGTCTCGAACTCCTGACCTCAAGTGACCTGCCCACCTTGGCCTCCCAAAGTGCTGGGATTAGAGGCAGGAGCCACTGCTCCTGGTCCTTACGTTCCTCATTTTTATTATTTATTTATTTATTTATTTTTGAGACGGAGTCTCACTCTGCACCCGGGAATAAGTGCAATGGCGCAGTCTCCACTCACTGCAACCTCTACCTCTCCAGTTCAAGCAGTTCTCCTGCCTCAGCCTCCTGAGTAGCTGGGATTACAGGTGTGTGCCACCACACCAAGCTAATTTTTGTATTTTTAGTAGAGATGGGGTTTCACCATGTTGGCCAGGCTGGTCTTGAACAGCTGACCTCAGGTGATCCGCCCACCTCGGCCTCCCAAAGTGCTGGGATTACAGGTGTGAGCCACCGCACCAGGCCAGTTCCTCATTTTTAAATATGGACTGATAGTCAAACACCACCAGACCTTTAACAAAAGTTACCAGCTTGAAAGATAAAAACCGAAACAACCAACCAGGAAGAGCACTCAAGAGAAACAGACGATGCAGAGAGCAGAACAGAGCAAAAAACAGAACAAACAGAGAAATACGATATTATAATACATGCAAAAACAGGAATAAAATATCATGTCTAAAAGAAACATGGTGGGCTGAGGTAGACGATCACTTGAGCCCAGGAGGTCAAGGCTGCAATGAGCCGAGAATGTACCACTGCACTCCAGCCTGGGTGACAAAGCAAGACCCTGTCTCAAAAACAAACAAACAAACACGGCCAGGTGCCACGTACTCACACCTATAATCCTAGCATTTTAGGAAGCTGAAAGCAAATTGCTTGAGCCCAGGAGTTTGAGACCAACCTGGGCACATAGCGAAACCCTGTCTCTACAAAAAAATATATTTAAAAATTAGCCAGGTATACTGTCTTGTGCCTGTAGTCCTAGCTACTTGGGAGGCTGAGGCAGAAGGATCATTTGAGCCCAGGAGGTTGAGGCTGCAATAAGCCGTGATTGCACCACTGCACTCCAGCCTGGGCAACAGAGCAAGACCTTGTCTCAATCAATCAATCAATCAATCAATCAATCAGAAACATTAGAGAACAGGAAAAAGCTATCAGAAATAAAAATTTGAGGCTGGACATGGCTCATGCCTGTAATCCAAGCACTTTGGGAAGCCAAGGTGGGCAGATCACCTGAGGCCAGGAGTTCAAGATCAGCCTGGCTAACATGGTGAAACCCCGTCTCTACTAAAAATACAAAAATTAGCCGGGCATGGTGGCAGATGCCTGTAATCCCAGCTACTCAGGAGGCTGAGGCAGAAGAATCACTTGGACCTGGGAGGCGGAGGTTGCAGTGAGCCAAGATCACACCACTGCACTCTAGCCTGGGCGACAGACCAAGACTCTGTCTTAAAAAAAAAAAAAAAAAAAAAAAAAAAAAAAGAGAAATAGAGAAATACAAAGAAAGCTCCTAGAACTAAAACACATAAATTTTCAGACTGAAAGGCCTATGGAACACCTACATAATTAACAAAAATGATCCCATCAAAGTACATTAATGCAAAGTTTGAGAGGACTAGAGAGAAAGAGATCTTCAAGAGAGATCTTCAAGAAAGAGATTTTCAAGAGAGAAAAAAATTCACAGAAAAAGGATCAAGAATCAAAATGGAACCATTTTAAAACAATGGCAGCATTAGAAGCAAAAAGATAAGGGAGCAATGGCTTTAACATTCTTAGGGAAAATGTTTTCCATGAAGTCTGAAGAACATCAAAGACCTTTTCAGACATATAGTCTCAAAAACATTTAACTTTCACGAACCCTCTTTTCACATAACTACTAGAAGATATACAGCCCTGAATGAGGAAATAAGCCAAGAAAGAAGACATGGTTTCCAGATACTGGAAATACAGAGTACAAATGGAGCAAACACCAGGATTATGGTGTTTTATAAACAATGGAAGTTTTAGAAACACAGAAATGCAGCTGGCCTAGAAAGCGACAAGTTCAGGATAGAAGACTCCAGAAGGAATTCCTTTAAAAACAAAATCAAAAGTAGTAAAGGTGTATTGCTTAATATTGACGACTTTGTCCAAGAGTTTGAAGAAAAAATTAGTTTTAGCAAAACAGTCAATTACTGGCCAGGTGTGGTAGCTCACACTTGTAATCCCAGCACTTTTGGAGGCCAAGGCAGGGAGATTCTCGAGCTCCAGACTTGGAGACCTACCTGGGCAATGTGGCAAAACTCTGTCTCTACCAAAAAAAACCTCAAAAAAACAAAAATTAGCTGGGTATGGTGGCATGCACCTGTATTCCCAGCTACTTGAGAGGCTGAGGTGGGAGGATCGCTTGAGCCCAGGAGGCAGAGGTCACAGTGAGCCGAGATCACGCCACTGCATTCTAGCCTGGGCTATAGAGCGAGACCCGGTCTCAAAAAAACAAAAGTCAATAGCTAACTCCAGGGGGACAAAAAGTTATATGAGAAAGGAAAATTGTAGTGTACTGTATGGCTCAGCTGTGAACACTGCTTTCCTTGGCACAGTATAAACACTGAAGTGTGTATCAGGGATATGATATGACAAAAGAGAACTGTCTTCAACTTCCATAGGAGAAAGTCAATGGTACTATAGACAGAATGTTTCTGTCCCCTACAAAATATGTTGAAGTCTTCATCCCCAACGTGATCAAATGTGGAGGTGAGGCCTTTGGTAGGTGATCAGTCATGAGGACTGAGCTCTCATAAATGAAATCAGCACCCTTATAAAAGACAGACTCCCTCACGCCTGTAATCCCAGCACTTTGGGAGGCCAAGGCGGGTGGATCACGAGGTCAGGAGTTCTAGACCAGCCTGGCCAAGATGGTGAAACCACGTCTCTACTAAAAATACAAAAAATTAGCCGGGCGTGGTGGCGGGCACTTGTAATCCCAGCTACTCCGGAGGCTGAGGCAGGAGAATCGCTTGAACCCGGGAGGCGGAGGTTGCAGTGAGCCAAGATGGCACCACTGGACTCCAGCCTGGTGACACAGCAAGACTCTGTCTCAAAAAAATTAAAAAATAAAAAATAAAAAAAGCTGGGCACGGTGGCTCACGCCTGTAATCCCAGCACTTTGGGAGGCTGAGGTAGGCGGATCACCTGAGGTCGGGAGTTCAAGACCAGCCTGACCAACATGGAGAAACCCCGTCTCTACTAAAAATACAAAATTAGCCAGGCGTGGTGGCTGGGAGGGAGGCTGAGGCAGGAGAATCACTTGAACCCAGGAGGTGGAGGTTGCGTGCCGAGATCGCGCCATTGCACGCCAGCCTGGGCAACGAGAGCGAAAACTCTGTCTTAAAAAAAAAAAAAAAAAAAAAAAAAAGACGGACTCCCTCACCCCTTCTGCCATATGAGGACGCAGTGAGAAGGTGTGCGTCTGTGGACCGGGACGCGCAGGTGCTTCCTTAGCACCAGACACTGAACCTGCCAGTGCCTGATCTTGGACCTCCAAGTCTCCAGAAGTGTGGGAAATAAATTTCTGTTGCTTATAAGACACCCAGTTTATGGTATTTTGTTACAGCAGCCTAAATGGACTAAGACAAATAGGTAACTGTGAGCAGTGACTCACACCTGTAATCCTGGCACTTTGGGAGGCCAAGGCAGTCAGATCACTTGAGGCCAGGAGCTCGAGACTAGCCTGGCAAAACCCCTCTCTACTAAAAGTACAAAAATCAGCTGGGTGTGGTGGCAGACACCTGTAATCCCAGCTACTCGGGAGGCTGAGGCATGATAATCACTTGAACTTAGGAGGCGGAGGTTGCAGTGAGCTGAGATCACGCCACTGCACTCCCTCCTGGGCAACAACAGCAAAACGCTGTCTCAAAAAAAAAAAAAGGTTAGACACTAAGAGAAACTGTGAGACTTGTTGATAGCTTGAAGGAGATGTGCTTACAAAGCAAAGGTTATTTTCCACTTCATCTTTGGCAGAGATGTATGTGAAACATCACTGTAAGCTATGGGTAAGAATTCCACAAAGGGACAGAGTCAAAAACCAAGAGAGGGGCTAAATGGTGTACCAAGATTCCCCGAGGACAGGGAAGAAACTAGGGGGGCTGACACTGGAGAAGAAGAAGGACACCTCTCATTTGGGAAAGGAAGATAAAGAAAAGGACTGGGGAAGTGCAGGAGTTTGGGAAAAAGCAATATCCCTGGAAATATAGCCCCTCTTTTATTTTTCTTCCCTACTTGCATAAAAACTCACAAGTTCCCTCTTGTCCTACATTGTCTTCATAAGTCTCAATGACAAGGACCACTGAAAAAAATGCTGTGCAGTATAAATAATAACAGCTTTATTATTCCCCCAGCTCCAATGGGGCAGAGAAACACAGCAGACGGTCCCTGGGAAGAACAAATGCCATGTGCGGCCCCGTGACTGCCTCGTCCAGAATGCATCCTTGCGACACTGCTCTGGGCCTCTGGAGAGGACGGAGAAACACTGTCCAATCTCAAGTTTCTTTAAAAACAAATAAAAACACAAGTCACCATTTAAAAATAGGTAAGGGTGGGCTGGGCACGGTGGCTCACGCTTGTAATCCCAGCACTTTGGGAGGCCAAGGTGGGCAGATCACGAGGTCAGCAGATCGAGACCACGGTGAAACCCCATCTCTACTGAAAATACAAAAAATTAGCCGGGCTTGGTGGCGGGCGCCTGTAGTCCCAGCTACTCGGAGAGGCTGAGGCAGGAGAATGGCGTGAACCCGGGAGGCGGAGCTTGCAGTGAGCCTAGATGACGCCACTGCACTCCAGACTGGGCGACAGAGCGAGACTCCGTCTCAAAAAAAAAAAAAAAGAAAAAAAAAAGGTAGGGGTGAAACCAGCTACTGAAATGCGGTGGCAAAGCTCTCTCCCCAACAGGCTCTTTCCTACTGCTTCACTCCACAAAGCTGCCTCTCTGCATCCCCTATTTATTGAAAGAATTCACACATAAGAGTCTACAAAATAAACGCTCCTCATCGAAAGTTTGGGAGAGAGGTGAGCAATCTCTAGGAGTTAATTTTCAAGGGGTTACACTCTTTCAAAGAAAGAAAAATCAAGCTTAGAAAGTGAGAAGAATGTGCTAAGAGAAAACAAATTCTATCGTTTCAACTGCAGCTCTTTAGGAAGAGACACAGGAATGAAACGGCCAGGGAACTTCTGGAGCACCTGTTCTTGCTAGGAACTTTTTTGTATGCTCTTTTGTGAAAAAGAAAGAAAAGGACAGGAATACAAGCTGAGAAGGAGCAAATGTATCTCCCATTGGCCAGGACACGGACAAAGGCAGGTTCTCGGGTCAATGAGAAACACAGCAGCGGAAGACAGTGCTGCCAGCTGTGTCTTCGGCCAGGGCTGCTGTGACAGAGAACCACAGACTGAGTGGCTTCACTGACAGACATTTATTGTCTCACAGCTGTGGAGGCTGGAAGTCTGAAACTGAGGTGTCAGCAGGGCTGGCTCCTTCTGAGGACTGGCAAGAAAGGATTTGTTCCAGGACCCTCTCCTTGGCTTCTGGATGGCCATTGTCCCTCTATGCATGTCTATCTCTGTGCCCAAATTTTCTCTTTTTTTAAGGACACCAATCATATTGGATTAGTGCCCAACCTAATCACTCCTTTTTTTTTTTTTTTTTTTTTTTTTAGACGGAGTCTTGCTCTGCCGCCCAGGCTGGAGTGCAGTGCTGTTATCTCAGTTCACTGGAACCTCCGCCCCCCTGGTTCAGAACCTCTGCCTACCAAGTAGCTGGGAATACAGGCGCCCGCCACCATGCCTGGCTAGTTTTTTTATATTTTTAGTAGAGACAGGGTTTCACCATATTGGCCAGGCTGATCTCGAACTCCTGACCTCATGATCCGCCCACCTCAGGCTCCCAAAGTGTTGGGATTACAGGTGGGAGCCACCATGCCCAGCCTAAACACTCTTCTTAAATAATTACATCTACAATGGCCATGTTTCCAAATACAATCACATTCTGAGTACTTGTGGTTAAGACTTCAACATATGAATTTGTGGGGAGGCAGCACAATTCAATCCATAACAACAGCTAGTATTTACTGGGCTCTTACTGTGTGCCAGGTACTATGAATGAATGTCTCACCTAACCCTCTTAACCTATTATCTCCATTTTATAAATGAAGAAATGAGGCACAGAGAAGCTAAGTAATTTGCCCACGGTCAACCAGCTGGTAGAATTTCAGAGCTGGAATTTCAGAACCTGGTCCTCATGGGCCCAAGGGGCTAACCACTATCTGTCCATTACTCTATATCATCTCAGTGTTCCACTCATTCAGGTATCTTTTTAACAAAATCAATAAATATGCATAAGCGGCCAAGTGAGTGAGTGAATAAATGAAGTATATGAATGGGAAATAAACAAATTAGGTGGATGACTGAGAATTTCTACACAGTAAGGTGGGACCACTGTACAAAACACCCAGCATCAGGCCGGGTGTGGTGGCTCACTCCTGTAATCCTAGCACTTTGGGAAGCCAAGGCAGGTGGATCACCTGAGGTCAGGAGCTCAAGACCAGCCTGGCCAACATGGTGAAACCCAGTCTTTATTAAAGATACAAAAAAATTAGCTGGGTGTGGTGGTGGGCGCCTGTAATCCCCGCTACTTGGGAGGCTGAGGCAGGAGAATGAACCCAGGGGGTGGAGGTTGCAGTGAGCTGAGATTGCGCCACTTCACTCCAGCCTGGGTGACAGAGCAAGACTCTGTCTCAAAAAGCAAAACAAAACAAAACAAACTACCCAGCACTCTTGTAGAGTCCCTAAGTCCAGGGTGAATGCTAAATGGAACCTGGCTGAAAGCATATCAGTTGTGGGTCCAACAGAATCTGTGTTCCGTGGTAGAAGACACAGGCATTCATGATTTGTGCTTGCCTCAACCCTAATGAAACAATTCTGAAATGACTTTCAAATGTAAGGGAAATGAGATTTGCATAGCTAGCCTGGGAAAAGCATAATATGGGCAAGTGTACAAATCACCAGGCTTTATCAATACCCTCACGCCAAGTCAACTGTCATTGCAGCAACAACATGACTGTCATTACAGAGAGAACTGTTTCTAGTAACTAGTGTTTCAAACTTTTTAATGTGTTTTATTATAAAACATATCATTGTAAATGTTCATTCGAAATCATTAATCCAGGCTGGATGCAATGGCTCAAGCCTGTAATCCCAGCACTTTCGGAGGCCAATGGGGGGGCAGATCACGAGGTCAGGAGCTCGAGATTAGCCTGGCCAACATGGTGAAATCCCATCTCTACTAAAGACACACAAAAAAATTAGCCAGGTGTGGTGGCGCGTGACTGTAATCCAAGATACCTGGGAGGCTGAGGCAGGAGAATCGCTTGAACCCGGGAGGCAGAGGTTGCAGTGAGCCGAGATTGCACCACTACACTCCATCCTGGGCAACAGAGTAAGACTCTGTCTCAAAAATAAATAAAATAAAATAAAATAAAATTGCATAATACTAGCACTTAAAGTACTCAAATTCAACTACTGGTGTTTGGAAGAAAAAAGTCTAGGCCGGGCGTGGTGGCTCACGCTTGTAATCCCAGCACTTTGGGAGGCCGAGGCGGGCGGATCATGAGGTCAGGAGATCGAGACCACGGTGAAACCCCGTCTCTACTAAAAATACAAAAAAATTAGCCGGGCGTGGTGGTGGGTGCCTGTAGTCCCAGCTACTCGGAGAGGCTGAGGCAGGAGAATGGCGTGAACCCGGGAGGCGGAGCTTGCAGTGAGCCGAGATCACGCTACTGCACTCCAGCCTGGGTGAGAGAGCCAGACTCCATCTTAAAAAAAAAAAAAGTCTAAAGAAGAGAAATAATTTGAACAGTATGACCTGCTCAGCCTGCACGTTATTCATTGAGGGTAAGAAGAAAGATGACGTCACTCTGTGAAAGTCATTCCAGATAGTCAAGGTTCTGTGAGATTCTATCTTGTCTTGGGGGCTTAGTGTGATGCCTAATATGTTTAAAATCAAATTTCAAGCCTGGACAACACAGCAGGATCCGTCTCTACAAAAAAATACAAAATTTCACTGGGCTTGGTGGTACGGCACCTGTAGTCCTGGCTACTCAGGAGGCTGAGGCTTGAGGATGGCTTCAGCCCAGGAGGTCAAGGCTGCAGTGAGCTGCAACCACTACATTCCAGTCTGGATGACAGCACAAGAACCTGTCTCTAAAAAATAAATAAATAAAAATAAAATAAAATACCAAAATGCTCCTTTTCCTCCAGTCTGACTCTAAATGCAGCCATCTTCTCCTTCTGGAGCTCAGCTGAAGAAGCAGAGATGCGCTCCAGTGCTGGAGGGAAAATAGGTAATCAAGTTAGGGACATGTGGATCTACTGTAACATCATGAGGGATGTGGACTTCACTATATGTGATTTTCCCTTTACTATTGACTTTAGACTGAATGCCCAAGAAAGGTGCACTTACTACATATCACCTTCCGTAATACTCTATTGACAAGTTTTGGTCTCAGAAAAACATGGCACCGATAATCCAAAATTACGAGGAATCCAAAAGCCATCTCCACCATAGCACAGCCACCGTGCCTACCTGACTGTGACCTCGAAATAACTGGAACCCCAGGAGACCCTCAGGATGCAAACCAGGCAACAGTGTCCTGGAGGGTGGAAGAATGAATTTACAAAGAAGCTTGGCGCAGTTTTTGTAGTTTTGCTCTTTTGGCTATACAGTGTTTGGTTCAGGGGCATTTTATATGCTTCCCAGTGGCATTGTCTTTATTATGTTGTTTTTAAAAATTGGGGCAAAATACGCTGGGCATGGTGGCTCACGCCTGTAATGCCAGCACTTTGGGAGGCCAAGGCAGGTGGATCACGAGGTTAGGAGTTCAAAACCAGCCTGGCTAAGATGGTGAAACCCCATCTCTACTAAACATACAAAAATTGGCTAGGTGTGATGGCACGAGCCTGTAATCCCAGCTACTTGGAAGGCTGAGGCAGGAGAATTGCTTGAGCCCAGGAGGCGGAGGTTGCAGTGAGCCGAGATCGTGCCATTGCACTCCAGCCTGGGCAACAAGAGGAAAACTGTCTTTAAAAAAAAAAAAAAAAAAAAAAAAAATTGGGGCAAAATATACATAACATGAAATTTAGCATTTTAACCATTTTTAGGTATACAGTTTTGTCCTTTCACAATGTTGTGCATCCATTACCACTATCTATCTCCAGAACTTTTCTATCACCCCCCACTGAAACTATAAGCCCACTAACGCCAATTCCCCATTCCCTCCTTCCCCCCAGCCCCTGGTAACCACCATTCTCATTTCTGTGCTGTGAATTTGACTACTCTAGGTACCTCATATAAGTACAATCAAATATTTGTCCTTTTGCATATGGCTTATTTCACTCAGCATATCTTCAAGGTTCATCTGTGCTATAGCAGGTATCAGAATTTCACGTTTTTTTTTTTTTTTTTTTTGAGATGGAATTTTGCTCTCCAGGCTGGAGTACAGTGGCACAATCTTGGCTCACTGCAACCTCCGCCTTCCAGGTTCAAGCGATTCTCCTGCCTCAGCCTCCCAAGTAGCTAGGATGACAGGCATCTGCCACCACACCTGGCTAATTTCATACTTTTAGTAGAGACAGGGTTTCACCATGTTGGTCAGGATGGTCTTGAACTCCTGACCTCAGGTGATCCGCCCACCGCAGCCTCCCAAAGTGCTGGGATTACAGATGTGAGCCACGGTGCCTGGCAGAATTTCATTCTTTCTTAAGGCTGAATAATATTCTTGTGTGTGTGTGTGTGTGTGTGTGTGTGTGTGTGTGTATGTGCACCACATTGCAGTTACCCATTCACCTGTCGATGGACACCTGGGTTGCTTCCATCTTTTGGCTATCAAGAATAATGCTGCTATAAACATGGGTGTACCCATGTACCCAGGGACACAGTATCTGAGTCCCTGCTTTCAACATTTTTCGGTATATGCTTGGAAGTAAAATTGCTGGATCATAGTTATTCTATGTTTACTGCTTTCACTGTGGTTTGCTTAAACATAATGTTGCAAACATAATGTTGTAAATAGATGCATAACTGCGGTGTGCTGGACACAGTGGAGCTAGCTGAGATTTCAAATTGCCCTAGATAACCAAGAGTTGCCTTGTTTTTTGTCTAAGTTTGGCTCACGTAGGATGCTAGGAAGGATTAAAGACTATGCTTAGGATCCGTGCTCAAGATGACCCGTGCATATGAAAGAAGTCCGTCTGCTGACAACAAAGCATTTAATATTCTAGGACAATGAAATGTACTACCATCACGTGCTACTTCATTTTAAATTAATTATATCGACTTAACACATTTATTGAATGCTGACTGTCAAACGGCCCCCAAACCTGGCGTGTGCACCTGGTTCTTCTAAGTTTGTACACAGTTGAGCACCTGGCTCATAGAAAGTACTCAACACAGGCCAGTTTCCCTGTTCACAGGTCATAGTGTAAATACTTAACCCAGCAAAGAAAGAAATGCATTGTTGTTAGACAAGTTATAAATCGATATAATCATTATATGAGTCCTAATTAGCATCCAAATTAGTTTGCAATCATGATTTAGATTTACAGGAAATCAACCTATGGCACCTGGGCTATTTTATAATGCAGAACTAGACTTTAAATGTTCTGAGGACATCTGTATAACTGGGTCACTGGACTTCCAAAAAGAGAAAGTAACCATCAAAGTAATATATTCCAAGAACATCTCTGTATCTGGGTCACTGGACTTCCACAAAGAAAATGAAACCATCAAAGTAATATAAATAAATCTTTCCCTTACTCTTTCCTGAAATGTGTCAGATAAAGGAAAAAGATATCTGAAGGCTTGGAGGAAATGAATGACAACACTCATTCAGAGTGACAACCCTCATTCAGAAGAAAGATCTGAATGTCATTAACAATATAAAGAAGTCTCCTTCTCTTGTTAATGGCTTGAGTCTTTACATAAGCAACTTTTACATAAATAACTTCCACAGGTGCTTTTTTCCTTTACCACATTCTCTAGAAGTCACTGACAACTGCAAACACGGGAATATATCTACATGCATAAGCTTAGGTTTTGTTTTATAACTGTGAAATTTATGAGACATAGCATTCTATAAATCTTTATGCGTGCTATACCTTATCTTATAAATACAAGCTTTTTTATGTCTGTTGACATAAAAGCAGGAGTTTCCAACCAGTGGATAAGAGAAGATTAAGGTCAAATTTTTCATTCTGCTCTAAATCCAGGAGATGAGCTTACAAATAAAACAAACAAATGCATTGTTTAAAGGAAAAAATATAGATAATCTTTCTGAATACATCGCCTGTGTAAAGGACATGTATAAAAAATGAACTAATTTTGGCCGGGCACAGTGGCTCATGCATGTAATCCCAGTGCTTTGGGAGGCCGAGGTGGGCGGATCACGAGGTCTGGAGATCGGACTACTCTGGCTAACACGGTGAAATCCCGTCTCTACTAAAAATACAAAAAATTAGCTGGGCATGGTGGCATGTGCCTATAGTCCCAGCTACTTGGGAGGCTGAGGCAGGAGAATCACTTGAACCTGGAAGGCGGAGGTTGCGGTGAGCCGAGATCGCACCACTGCACTCCAGTCTGGTGATGGAGTGAGACTCCGTCTCAAACACCAAGCAAACAAAAAAACTAATTTCAAAGGCATCCACACACTAAAAAACAAAGACAAGGTGGGAAGAAAACAAAAACCTGTTATCACACTAAGAAGCTATGGTCACTTAAATTTAAAAAGGGACAATGGAGATGGTGGCCCCAAGTGATCACCTGCTTTGGCCTCCCAAACTTCGGGAATTACAGGCTAGAGCCACCTTGTGCCCAGCCCCGGAAACACAAATCGGATGGCAAGCCACAACATAAAAGAATAAATATAGAGCTAGTCCTGTTTGCATTATGCAACTGCATTCGGTGAAATTTGCACTTCAGTTAGATTACCTGAAGTGCCTTTTAAAGTGCTTAATAGTCTAGGACAATGAATATAGCACCCTTTTCTTTTGAAAAGATACTGTATTCAAGTGGTTCCGAAAGGTACCAAAGAGTTCATGGTGGAAAGTATTCCTCTCACCCACTCAGCCCCTTTGTCTCTACTTCACCTCCAGGAAGGTAACTGATGTTGTCAGCTTCTTATGAAGCAGAGCAACGTGCTTAGATATAAATCCAGAAGAACTAAAGGCATGTGCAGGTGACCACAGTAAAGGAGATGGAGCCAAAAAGGGCTATTTTCCAAGGAGCATCTTAATCTTTTTCCTCCTCGCCCCTTAAGGCAAAAAGCCTCTAGGCTCTCAGAGCTCTGTTTTATCTTGAACTTGCAGAGCATTCTGCATGAGCCTTCATTTTTCAATAGTTTTCTTTCTTTTTTTTTTTTTTTTTTGAGACAGAATTTCACTCTTGTTGCCCAGGCTGGAGTGCCGTGGTGTGATCTCAGCTCACTGCAACCTCCGCCTCCCAGGTTCAAGTGACTCTCCTGCCTCAGCCTCCCGAGTAGCTCAGATCACAGGTATGCGACAACACGCCCAGCTAATTTTTGTATTTTTTAGTAGAGACAGGGTTTCACCATGTTGGTCAGGATGGTCTTGAACTCCTGGCCTCACGTGATCCACCTGCCTTGGCCTCCCAAAGTGCTGGGATTACAGGCATGAGCCACTGCGCCTGGCTGTGAGCCAATTTTTTAAGACCCCCAAAATAAGTAAATTAGGTTAAAAAGCAGACTTAAAAAGATGTGGGCTGAGTGGGGTGGCACATACCTGTGATCCCAGCACCTTAGCATTTTGGGAGGCCAAAACAGGAGGATCACTTGAGGCCAGGAGTTTGAGGCTGCAGTGAGCTAACATCATGCCACTGCACTACACCTGGGCAACAGAGCAAAACTCTGTCCCTAAAAAACAAAACAAAAAATAAAAGGTGTGATGAAAACAACGCCTAACACATAGTAGACAATCAGTCAGTAGCTGCTGAATGTCAGTGTGGCTCTAAAATCTGACACACCTGGGTTTGAATGTTGGCTGCTACTTACAGGGGAGAGGGGGTATCACTTCACTCCTTTGTTAATAAAGTATGTAATCTCAGCACTTTGGGAGGCCAAGATGGGCAGATCACCTGAGGTCAGGAGTTTGAGACCAGCCTGGCCAACATGGTGAATCCCCATCTCTACTAATACAAAAATTAGCCGGGCAAGGTGGTGCACACCTGTAATCCCAGCTATTCGGGAGGCTGAGGCAGGAGAATCACTCGAACTTGGGAGGCAGAGGTTGCAGTGAGCTGAGATCACACCCCTGCCCTCCAGAGTGGGTGACAGAGTGAGACTTTGTCTCAAAAATAATAATAATAAAATAAATAAATAAATAAGAAGTGATACTCAAGCCTTTGTTAAATGGGAATAAAACCACATCCTCAGGCCAGGCACGGTGGCTCACGCCTGTAATCCCAGCACTTTGGGAGGCTGAGGCAGGCAGATCACGAGGTCAGGAGATCGAGACAATCCTGGCTAACACGTGAAACTCCATCTCTACTAAAAATACAAAAAAATTAGCCGGCGTGGTGGCGGGCGCCTGTAGTCCCAGCTACTTTGGAAGGCTGAGGCAGGAGAACGGTGTGAACCCAGGAGGCAGAGCTTGCAGTGAGCCGAGATCCCGCCACTGCACTCCAGCCTGGGTGACAGAGCAAGACTCGGTCTCAAAACAAAAACAAAAACCACATCCTCCCACAGCTGCTGCTATCTTACTGGATTTAAATGAGACAATATATGTAAAAAGGTAACATTTCCTGATATGCATTAAGTTCTGGGAAATGGCAGCTATCTTTATTTTTGTTGTGGGATATTTACAACCTCCCATGTCCTTTTGGTCACAGAGATTATTTAGAGACTTGGTTGCCCCTGAGGGCACCCAAGGCTGTCACTGCAACATCTCTAACCTTGCACCATGCTGGGATGAAGTGACAATCGGCCTGGGCTCCTGGATGTCTTAGAGCATCCTCTGTAACATCACTGAACCAACGTCAACTTCCTCTGAGTGGAGAGGAAAAATTCACACTGGAAAACTGACATCGACGAAGAAATTTTTGACAATCAGAGAGGGAAAAAAATCCAACTTTTCCATAATGAATACTAAATCATTTGTTTTCAAGTTCTTTCATGCTGTGTTCAGAGAGACAGCGTATATTGCCAGTGTCCCATTGTACCTTAACGCCAAAAAGAAAAGCATTCAAATGTTGATTCTTGAGGCATTATGTTTACTTATCACTCCCTGCAGCAAATACACATTTGAGTTCTCTGAAGACTGGCCCACTCCATCTACAAAACGCAAAGAGCCAAGACCAGTGAGGTCCTTCAACGTTATATTGTGAAAGGGACATCAAGGCTTCGGGGCCCCTCAGCTGCTGGGAAGAGTTGTGTGTGTTAGCCTGGAAACTTGAGGGAGTCAAAGCCCCAGACTTCCCATCACAAATGCCACCACAGGACGGGCCTTGCCTCCTCGTCGTGGGTCCAGTGTCCAACCTGGGGTGTTTACAAGTAGCCATTTAGCTCCTTCCTTGGTGCTGTTGTTTTGTTTTGTTTTGAGATGGAGTTTTGCTCTTGTTGCCCAGGCTGCAGTGCAATGGTGCGATCTCCGCTCACCGCAACCTCCACCTCCAGGTTCAAGTGATTCTCCTGCCTCAGCCTCCCGAGTAGCTGGGATTATAGGCGCACGCCACCATGCCCGCCTAATTTTAAGTAGAGATGGGGTTTCTCCATGTTGGTCAGGCTAGTCTCGAACTCCCGACCTCAGGTGATCCGCATGCCTCGGCCGCCCAAAGTGCTGAGATTACAGGCGTGAGCCACTGCACCTGGCCTTGGTGCTGTTTTTACACCGTGGGTGTGTTTGTTGTTGCCCTTCCCGTGAAGGAGAAGAGAAGAAATGGGAATGCTAATGCCTGTTTTCATTGCTGGCTGCAATTTGAAATGGGAAAGTGCAGTAACATTAGGTTTATTATTTTTATTTTATTTTTTATTTTTTTTAGATGGAGTCTCGCTCTGTCGCCCAGGCTGGAGTGCAGTGGCGCGATCTCGGCTCACTGCAAGCTCCGCCTCCATGGTTCACGCCATTCTCCTGCCTCAGCCTCGAGTAGCTGGGACTACAGGCACCCGCCACCACGCCCAGCTAATTTTTTTGTATTTTTAGTAGAGATGGTGTTTCACCATATTGGCCAGGATGGTCTCAACCTCCTGACTTCGTGATCTGCCTGCCTCGGCCTCCCAAAGTGCTGGGATTACAGGCATGAGCCACCACGCCTGGCCACGTTTTTATTTATTTATTTATTTATTTATTTATTTATTTATTTATTTAGAGACTGGAGTTTCGCTCTTGTTGCCCAGGCTGGAGTGCAATGGCACAATCTCAGCTTACCACAACCTCCACCTCCCAGGTTCAAGTGATTCTCCTGCCTCAGCCTCTCGAGTAGCTGGGATTACAGGTGCCTGCCACCACGCCCAGCTGATTTTGTATTTTTAGTAGAGATGGGGTTTCTCCATGTTGGTCAGGCTGGTCTCAAACTCCCGACCTCAGGTGATCCGCTCACCTCAGCCTCCCAAGGTGCTGGGATTACAGGCGTGAGCCACCGCGCCAGTCCCAGGTTCATTTTTTAAAATGTCAGTGTTTAACATTTCCTCCATGTTAATGATGAAGGGAAAAAAAAATCTTACTCCGAAAAATGACTCTTTCATAGAACATCAGGGTTAGTTTCTGAGTGGAACGTTTTAAAAACATTTAATCAGTAATCTGAATATATGTCAACACCTTCTGGCGGTGTGCTATAAAATGTGAACCTTGTCAACAGCAACAGAAAAAGGTGACACACTTGGGACACAGAGCTTTTATGCTGACACACAGTAATAATATAATTTTAAAATTTATCATCTGTTTAGCCGCAAGCAACAACAATTAATCTTTTTGACAATTCATACAATGCTTTAAATAACACCTGGGCAGAAAAACAACACATTCTAATTTTTACTTTCATCATCTTCCAGGGCTTTATAGCTACAAATGCGTATAAAGCCACACACAATAAATTTTGTGATTAGGATTAAAATGTTAGCAAAAAATATTTCCCTTGTCACCGCATGCCCCTCCTTGCCTCAGTTAATAAAATTACTTAACATGAGAACTGGAAGTGAGAGCAAGTCCCCGTGGAAATGTGGGTCTCCAAGGGTTCATTTCTGTCACGTCAAATGACATTTTATTCCCAAATCATTTAACCTACGACTTTGCATAACTACTTATAGCTTGAACGTAATTCTGATGGGGACCCAGAAATGACACTGATCCCTCAACTAGAAACTCCATCAAGGCATGGTAATACTGAGCCCATCTGATTTAACAATTAAAAAAAAACAGCAGCCAGGCACTACTCGGGAGGCTGAGGCAGAAGAATAGCTTGAACCTGGGAGGCGGAGGTTGCAGTGAGCCAAGATTGTGCCACTGCACTCTGCACTCCAGCCTGAGAGACAGAATAAGACGGCATCTCAAACAAAAACAAAAACAAAACAAACAAACAAAAAAACTCCAGCATGGCAAAATGTCTTCAAAATGTTCAGCAGCATGAAAACACATATGTGTTGTAAAGATTTGTTTCATGTGTCCTGTGAGACTTCCTGAAATTTAGTATTAGGCCACATTAACAACCTTAATTAATCTCTTTCCTATTACACATGAAACCAAATGCACATTCCCAAATATACCTGTTGGCCCAGTGCCCTGCTGCCCTGGTGCTTTAAAAGCCTGTGGGGAGGCCGGGTGAGGTGGCTCAAGCCTGTAATCCCAGCACTTTGGGAGACTGAGACAGGTGAATCACTTGAGATCAGGAGTTTGAGACCAGCCTGGCCAACATGGTGAAACCCCATGTCTATCAAAAAATATAAAAATTAGCTGGGTGTGGTAGTGGGTGCCTGTAATCCCAGCTACTCGAGAGGCTGAGACACGAGATCTGCTTGAACCCAGGAGAAGGAGGTTGCAGTGAGCCAAGATCAAGCCACTGCACAACACAGTGAGGCCCTGTTTCAAAAAAAAAAAAAAAAAGAAAGGCTGGGTGCAGGGGCTCATGCCTATAATCCCAGCACTTTGGGAAGCCAAGGCAGGAGGATCACTCAGCCTGGCCAACATGGTGAAACCCCATCTCTACCAAAAAAATACAAAAATTAGCTGGGTGTGGTGGCACGTGCCTGTAATCCAGCTACTGAGTGGGGAGAACCACTTGAACCTGGGAGGCAGAGGTTGCAGTGAGCCAAGATTGCACCACTGCACTCCAGCCTGGGTGACAGGCAGAGACCCTGTCTCAAAAATAATAATAATAATAAAAAGCCTGTGGGATAAAGCAGAGCCAACATCAGCACGAAAGAAGATGCAAGTGAGAGTGAGTAAATCAAAAGCTAATGACATTTGCAGATAAAACTACGGGCGGATCGTTGCAAATAACAGTAACCCCACTGTCTGCACACCACCTTACAATTACCCTTCCAAGACGTTGATTATACCCATTTTACAGATGAGGAAAGCAGAGTGCTACAATTCAGGGGCTCTCCCAATCCAAATCTACATCACATGTGTTTTGTAATGTCGCACACCCTAAACATCAACTAAGATCCCACAATAATAAAGAAGCTAAGAGGGCTTGGCCAAATGCATAAGGGCATTACAGGACAATGGCTGTGGTTTGGAAAAGCAGTAGCAGCAGAAATACCTAGAAAAAGAGAAGCTCTGTTGAAACAGAGAAGACAGGGTCAAAAGATGCAGTATGTTACAGTACATAACTGTACATTTATAGAAAAAAATAGAGACTTAAACTGTCTATAGATATTTCCTTATCTTCTCATCTTTCATCTTTTTCTTTTTAAATTTAATTTGTGTGTTTTTTTTTTGTTGTTGTTGTTTCGTTTTGTTTTGGTAGAGATGGGGTCTTGCTATGTTGCCCAGGCTGGTCTTGAACTCCTGGCCTCAAGCAATCCCCCTGCCTTAGCCTCCCAAAGTGCTGAGATTATAGGCACAAGCTACCATGCCCAGCCTCATACTTTTTTTTTTCCTTCTTTCCCAAGTCTAGGCCTCCTAGGTATGTAATCAAATCAGTTTTTTCCATGTGCCATGTGTCTTATGTATCGGGACTTGAATCGTAGATTTAAATTTCAATAACTTTTACTAACAATCTTTGTTATAGGACCACGTGCAGTGGCTTACGTCTACAACCCTGCACTTTGGAAGGACTGCTGGAGCCCAGGAGTTTGAGAGCAGCCTGGGCAACACAGGGAGACCCTGTCTCTACAAAAAAAACTAAAAATTAGCTGGGTGTGGTGGCATATGCCTATGGTCCCAGCTATTCAGGAGGCTGAGGTGGGAGGAACTCTTGGGCCTAGAAGGTTGAGGCTGCAGTGAGCCATGATCATGCCACTGCACTCCAGCCTAGGCAACAGAGTAAGACTCGGTTTAAAAAAAAAAAAAAAGTCTCTGACATGGTTTTGGTGTCAGACTTCTATACATCCCATAACTTTCTCCACACATTTATTAGCAAAAAATTATAGAGTCTTATCTGGAAAAGACTTGCCAGAGGAGAGCTTGGTATTCTACGTGGAAAGTCAAACTTTCTTTAGTGGCCTCTCTGACTCAAGGACCATCACTCTAAATTCCTATTTAAGAGTCTCAGCAAAAACTGCGTAAAGGCTTTCTTTGTTCTGTGTTACTGTTGGGGCTCAGAACACGATATCCCCAAATATGCACCTTGTCCTACTGAGTACTGTAAACTGAAAGAAATCAAGAAAACTGCAGAAGTAGGAAGGTCACCCTCTGACCTTCTCCCTCCTCCCTTGAAGACCCTCATGTGACAGGTGTCCTGCCCTGTACCCAGAGAAAAGAAATGTCACGCCGGGGACGGTGGCTCATTCCTGTAATCCCAGCACTTTGGGAGGCCAAGGCAGGGGATCATCTGAGGTTAGGAGTTCAAGACCAGCCTGGCCAAAATGGTGAAACCCCCTCTCTACTAAAAATACAAAAATTAGCCAGGTGTGGTGGCGTGTACCCGTAATCCCAGCTACTCGGGAGGCTGAGGCAGGAGAATCTCTTGAACTCGGGAGGCGGAGGTTGCAGTGAGCCAAGATCACGCCACTGCGCTCCAGCCTGGGCGACGGAGGGAGACTCTGTCTCAAAACAAAAAGAAAAAAAAAAAAGTCACACAGGAACACCAAGAAGAATCTGAACAAACAGGCCTTGCTAAGTTTATTACACTAGATCAAACTCTTTTGTTCTCTCATCGTATTTCTGCATGACTGTCCATAAAAACACAGGTTTCCCTGGGTCTTTGAGGCTTCATTTCAGAAGCCTCCTGTGTCACATATAACTTGTATTAAATACATTTGTGTGCTTTGCTCTTGTTAACCTGTCTTTTGTTATAGGGGTGTCAGCCATGAACTTTGCAAGAGGTATGGAGAAATCTTTTCCTACTTATAAAAGGAACTGAGGCCGGGCGCGGTGGCTCACGCCTGTAATCCCAGCACTTTGGGAGGCCGAGGCGGGCGGATCACGAGGTCAGGAGATCGAGACCATCCTGGCTAACACGGTGAAACCCCGTCTCTACTAAAAGATACAAAAAATTAGCCGGGCGAGGTGGCGGGCGCCTGTAGTCCCAGCTACGCGGGAGGCTGAGGCAGGAGAATGGCGTGAACCCCAGGGGACGGAGCCTGCAGTGAGCCGAGATTGCGCCACTGCACTCCAGCCTGGGTGAAAGAGCGAGACTCCTTCTCAAAAAATAAAAATAAAAATAAAAATAAAAGGAACTGATCCCCCAGCAGAAAGGGACCAAGTGACAGTTTCCTCCATACCCCAGCTCTGAAGAGCTTCTTGGGAAGCTTCTTGGAAACAGTAAGAGGAACTTTTAAATATGGATATTTTAATTTTAAAGTTAGAATTCTGGAATAATTGGAGCCCAATGAGGGGATTCGTGGCCTACCCAAGCCATATTGCTCTCGCGGTGGGATGGATGAGGAACCTGAGGCCAAGGACTTCGCAAACGTGCTGAGGTCTGTTGAGGCCCCCACGATGGCTAACCACTTTCCCATCCCTACAGGGCAGAAAAATCACTTCCCCACTGAGGAGTTCTTTCCCCCAGCTTCCAAAAGGAAAAAAATTCCCCACACTTAATCAACTGATATGCAAGTTTCCTTGTAACTGTTATTATCATTTAGGTCTAAGGTCTGAAACAGAACTACCCAGCCAGCAGGGAAAGCACTGATGTCCAGGGCACATGCGCAAGACAGCAACTCTTAAAACGTGTTTAATTACAGGGAGCCCCTCACAGCATGGAGCCAGGACACACAGATCTTAGAAAGCAATTTTCCATTTAGACGTGCTCCTCGGCTAATTAACGAAGCAAGCGGGCCAGCAATCTGGACAAGGAGACAAGGAGCACCCCACATGTTACAACACAGGTAAAGGTATGTGTGAGCCGGAATGGAGATGGAACCTGCTGGAACCAAATGTGAAAAACAGCCATTTATAGCGGTGGCCCTGATGGATGGGTAAGTGCCTGGCTGGTGAATGACATGCTGCCCTCTCACTTTGAGGCTGAAACGTGGAAACACTCTGGCCATCTGCTGTGTCTGTGGAGGTCCTCAACACAGACTTGGGGAAGGAAAATGCACGCTTTGGTTGCAGCTGTAACACACACATGTGCACAGCAAATGTGTGTGCACTCTTGGCTCTGCCAGGTTTGCAGGCTCGACCCTCAATGACTGTTTTTCTCCAATTGTTCTATCAGATTCCCCAGGTTTTTACAGGAATTGGTTTGTGTAGGGGGTGCAGGACACACAAGGGAGGGAAGACACAGAGCAGCCACTGATTTTCAAATGAGCCCAATTCTACTGTGACCACTGAAATGCCTCACAGATGAAGGAAAGAGGTTCCAGTGCCTTGATGGAGGTTTGCGCCAGCCATAAATCCTGCTTAGCTTCCTTCCATTTACAGTTTATTGCATTAACATTTCTTTTGTGCCGGCTGCTGCTGGGAACCTATTGTAAATTTGGGCAATTACGACTTTTGTTCCATCTGTCCCTCCCCTCCTCAGTACTGTAACATCAAAGGTGGCCAATTCAGTAGGGGCCAGCTCTCTCTTAAATCCAACCTGAAATACATGTTAGAAATCACAGGCTCCGAGTGAAAGGTAGCAGAAGAAATCAGAAAGATGCTGCTCCAGCCTTCTGAGATAGTCTTAAAATAATCTTTCTTAAACCTCCTGCACAATGCTCCCAAGTCAAAGCCTGGATAGGTATCTTAGTGCCTCCTTGTCCAAATCCCCCTTAAAGTAGATGTATGAGTCATTACTGAACCATGTCAAACAGGGAGTGTGCCCCCAAATACTGGGGTTTCCACCAGCCCTGCCTCTGCTTGGGTTTCAGTAGTACTTAAAATAATCTCTCTTAATGTATCTGCATAAGCCAGAGTGGGTCATATTCACTGCTGCTGTGGGGATGAGGCAGCCTGAGGAAATCCCAGGATGCTGGTGAAGGCCCCACAGCAGATAAGGAGGGTGTGCACCCAGCTGGAAGGCTTGATGGATAATACCGAGCTGCCTCCATTCCTGATAAGCTGTCACTTGCTACAGGGAAGACAGAAAGAGAAAGCCTGTGTTCCCAGGTATACTGGTGATTTTAAGGGAAGGAGGATGTTGCATTGGTCAGTTTTATTCTCACCAGTTTCCTAAGAACCTACTTCATGCCTTGGTGAGTGCTGGACTGTGGAGGATACAAAGATGAAGGATAATCCCTGTCTCAAGAAACTTATAACCTAATGGAGGAGACAGATCTTTTGTTTTTTGAGACGGAGTCTTGCTCTGTTCCCCAGGCTGGAGTGCAGTGGCGCGATCTCGGCTCACTGCAAGCTCCACCTCCCGGGTTCACGCCATTCTCCTGCCTCAGCCTCCCGAGTAGCTCAGACTACAGGCACCCGCCAACACGCTCGGCTAATTTTTTGTATTTTTAGTAGAGACGGGGTTTCACCGTGTTAGCCAGAATGGTCTCGATCTCCTGACCTCGTGATCCGCCCACCTCGGCCTCCCAAACTGCTGAGATTACAGGCTTGAGCCACCGCGCCTGGCAAGGAGACAGATCTAATGATAATGAATATAAGATGCTTCATAATTAGTTTCATAACACAGGCACAATAACGCTATATATCCCAGTTCCTCAAAATGTTAAACATAGTTACCATAAGACCCAGCAATTCCACTCCTAGATATATACCCAACAAAAATGAAAAATGTATGTCCAACCAAAAACTTATACACAAATGTTCATAGTGGAATTATAGTGGCCAAAAAGTGGATATCCCCCCAAAAATATCTATCATTGGAATGGATAATGGGGTATATTCCTACAATTGAACATTACTGAGCCAGAAAAAGGAATGAAGAACTAATGCATGCTACAACATGGACAAACCTTGAAAACATTATGCAGAGTGAAGGAAGCCAGAGATAAAAGGGCATATTTACATAGTCCCATTTATAGGAAATGTCCCGAACAGACAAATCTATAGATTTAGAAAGTAGATTACTGGTTGTCAGGAGAAAGGAAGAGGGGTGCATAGGGAGTGAACCCCAATGGGTATGGGGTTGCTTTTAGGGTAAGGAAAATGTTCTAGAATTAGATAGTGATGATCACTGCACAACTTTGTGAACAGACTGAAAACCACTGAGGTGTGTCCTTTAAAAATGTGAACTTTATGGCTGGACATGGTGGCTCACGCCTGTAATCCCAGCACTTTGGGAGGCCGAGGCGGGCGGATCATGAGGTCAGGAGATCAAGAGCATCCTGGCTAACACGGTGAAAACCCATCTCTACTAAAAATTCAAAAAAAATTAACCAGGCGTGGTGGTGGGCACCTGTAGTCCCAGCTACTAGGGAGGCTGAGGCCGGGGAATGGCGTGAACCCGGGAGGCGGAGCTTGCAGTGAGCCGAGATCGTGCCACTGCACTCCAGCCTGGGTGACTGAGCAAGACTCTGTCTCAAAAAAAAACAAATGTGAACTTTATGAGAGCTGAACTATGTCTCAATAAAGCGATGATTTTTAAATGCAATGGGAGGTTAGTGTGGGGAGTAATTGTGACTAAGGGGCAGGGCTGGCATATGTAATGCGTCTGCTGGCATTAAGCACAACTTGTGGATTCTAAGCGCTTTCTTAAAATGAAAGAATGAGTGAAGAAAACAAATCACTGGATTTACTGTTCACTTCCAGACTATCATATCCATCCTGGCTATGAAGGATGTACACTGAGTTTCTGCGTTCTGAAACTGTTATTACTTAGGCACAATCCACAGAAAGAGCAGTCTGAAAACTCAGGGACTCGGAGCTCTGTGCAACACGGCTTTCAGGATCCCAGAAACTCTCGCTCTGTATTCCCACCACCCTGGGCTGTTTCTTCATCCCATGGGTCCTTCTGCATTTATTTGTCCTTTGCACTGTGAATGATTTGGAGGCAGTGACTACGCCTTTTATCTCTGTATCCCTAGAACCAGCAGCACATAGAAGGGACTTGCCAGGTGACTGTGGAAGAAGGGAGGAAGTTGCTATTAGCTTATGAGGAGCTTATAGTCTAAGTTTCAAGCTTTCTCATTTCTCCATTTTCTTATCATGTACAGTGATTACACTAAAAATACTCTGGTACTCTAGTGCTGGTTTTTTGTTTTTTGGTTTTTTTTTTAGGTCAAAATGGGTCACATAGTGGCAATTTCATATGGCTCAATCTAACACAAAGTCACTAGAAAGAATGTCTTTCGGGTCCCACTTCATGATACAAAATGGTTTTTAAACTTCGTTCCCTGAAGATCCTTTGGGGAGCACAAACAGAGAGGTAATGGGGAGTGATTTTGATCCCCAGCTGTCCCCTTCCCCCCCAAACTTTTAGAGTTTCTATGTAAGAGTTGGTTTGAACAAAAGACTTGTGTCTAAAAATTAGTTTGTAAGTAATTTATTTATAGAATTTATTTATAACTCTAGATCAACTTAGATATTCATTAAGAAAATATCCCCCAAAACATGTTCTTTAGATCAAGGAAATAAAAAGTAATGCTTAAGCTTTTTGCTTTCAGTTCGCTGGAAAGCCACAGTGCTTACACATTTTTATGCTGTCTACCATCAGTGCATCTAGGGAGGTGCATCTATGGATGAGGCTATCATGTGGGAAATTCTTGAGTGGGCAGTGAGAGGCGGTTAGCAACTCAAAGCAAGTAATCCAAGAGTTAATCAGGAGAGACACTCAATCCAGAAAGTGCTCATTAACCCAAGCCTTTCTGCATAGTGTCCCTACCACCCTGCTGCCTCTAACTAAACAAAACACGGTAGGTCTCAGTGTGAGAGAGCGCTTTTGTTCACATAGGAGGCTGACAGCTATTTGCGATGAGGGGTTTTTGTTTGTTTGTTTGTTTGTTTGTTATTCAAATAACTTTTTCCCCCTGAGGAAACTGAAAGGGAAAATGTCAGAAGTATGTGATTAATGATTTTTTAAAATAGATGGGATCTCCCCAGTTGAACTGAAAAGTAGGTATTGAAAAAGAATCCATTTCTAAATGGTAGATTTTCATATGTAAGTTTGATACTAATTCTTTCAAAAGAGTTGTGCCTGTGAGTCAGATAAATGACAGGAAGGTCTGTCTAAATACCAGCATCCTCAGAAGGGCAGCTGTTCAGAAACATTCTCAAATCATGAAGATAAATAGAACCGGAACACTGATGATTCCATCAACTGATGGTGAGGGAAGCATCCAATTCTATCTTAACCTCCAAGCTGTACAGTATTACGGTGCTTCCTAAAAATACTTTTAAACAAATACACAAAAAAGCCCATGTTTGCTGGGAATGGGGGAAGTTGGTGATTAGGGTTGGGGGGCACAGGGAAGAGAAATAGAGAGGAAAAACGTACACCAAAATCTACCTTCCTTTTTTAAGGTTCCTTTTAATCAGATCTTAAAGCAAAGACAGAAGCTGAAAACATTTCTAGTAAATAAATAGCAAAGAACTCTGAATGCTTAGCCGACCAGAACCCCGAAGGAGCCCGCCTGGTACTGCCAGGCATGACTGCCTTTAGTGGATTTAACAATAAAAAAGAAGATGGCGCCAAAGACCAAACTACATGCAACCTTCCCTTCCCGCAAGAAAAGTGGATAAAACTTTCTGCTGCGGCTGGGGGAGGAGGCAGGGGACCAGTCCAGAGAGATAAAATGCTACTTAACACAACAATGTGGATAGCATTTAGGCCACATGCAAATTTCATCCACAGAGCTTGCAAATGGCATGCAATTTACTGCTCAGAGGATGTAACCTATTTGAGTCTAGAGAGCTAATTAATAAAACAGTCTAAAAAGAACGCAGAGTTAATCGCCATCCATCTCCTGGGCTATTTCAACTTGTTTTTTTTATAGTTGCTGTTAAACAAAATTCTAAATATTGTTATAGCAATCAGTTATTAGTTACCTTAACAAGATGCAAGTTTGGTGTTGGTCAAAGTTAAATCCTTTTTTAAAAAAAATACTTGAAAAAGTTGAAGCTGCTCTTCTCTTTAGAGCTTGTTCTGTGATGGATAAAAATTGCATCTATAAAGGTTTCAAGTCAGGTCACATTTAGAAAGTAATAGTAAATAACAGTGACTGGTAAACACAGTCCTAGGTCTTACTTGCAAATGCTCAAGTTGAAACAATTGAATAGTCTTCAAAAATCATACTCTCATTTACAGATATGATTGGGCACATGGGATTTCAATCATGCTCCTTCATTGCTGAGAATCATGGAATTAAAATGGTAATAATTTTTACCTCTCACTTTTCTCTTGCCTTTTTCTTCCTTTAAGCACTAAGTAATTTTGGCTTTTCACTGATAACAAGAGAAGTTAGAGCCAGATTATTTTCTCTGGGACAACCTGTCAGTGATTGCAAGAATATAGTTCAAAACATCCTGCAACTGCTATATGCGTAGCCCACCCTAAATCCTGTCTCCCTTGAAGCTTGCTGAAGGAAAGCGTGATGCCTCTCCATTCTGACCTGGTATGTATGCTTCTGGAATCCTGAAGCTGAGAATGAACTATATCCACTTTGTAGTAACGAAGCTTAAAATGTCAAAGATTCTGTAAGAGATTTTTGAGTGGAGGAAGATACTTGATGAATTTATATGAAGTCCCAAGGGCTACATGCTGGGACCCTAGATTCCAGCCAGAGTGTACTTACTAAGGACAGGAAGGGTGATGCTTGGGGTGTGAGGCCGATTTTATTGAGAGTCCTTCCAAATCTGAGTGGGCAGACCTGGAAAATGCAGGTTTCACCCTGGCCTCATTCCCAAAGGTGCATCTGTACCACTAGCTTTTGTCAGGATGAATGATGGTGCTGAGTAATTTCAGGAAAGCAACTCATCTGCCCAAATATGACTGCCAAAATATTCAGAATAATGTAGCTTAGCACTTCAATATAATTTTACTTTCTGACTTCACAAATAAGGAAGAAGTTGCCTTTTGGACGCTCTATCTTTTGCACTGGCTTTAATTCCCAGGAAAGGCCACTATCAGATCCTCCATTCCATGCAGGAGCTGGAAGAGATGTAAGGAACGTATTTCTTCTCTCTCTCTTCATGTCACCACCTTCTCATTTCCAGTTCACTTGTTATTCTTAAAGAGTAATGTCAAGTTTGTACACACACAAAAAAAGAATCGGACTAAAGAAAAGCCAAATAAGTAATATAATTAGTAAATATGCTAATTCAGATTAAAATGTAAGTCTTTAAGAAGTTCAACTTGTTATATGTAAAATTATTTTAATGACATATTGGAGAAAAATCTGGCATTATGCTGCCAAGAAGGCAATACATTTAAGGCAATCTTACAAAGTATATGAAATCACAGACTGTAATATCCTGCAACTATTTTAATTTTAAAAGCTCAGTTTATAAATATATACTAATATTTTTCTCACTTTTAATCACTCCCCCACTGTTTTAGCATAAGAGCTCAAATAACCTGAAACGGCCCCCGAAAACACACACAGCAAGTCTGTTACACAGATCTGGAAACCAAAAAAATGTATGAAGGAAGGAATTTTCAATAATCTGAAACAGAGTAGCAAAAAATGTGTGTGGTTTCTAGCTTTTCACTACTAATAAAAATTTTTCCTGGGAAAATTTTACTTTAAAGCAACTCTAAATGAAAATGCATATAATTAAGGGAAAGACCATTGCTTCAAACAGATTGACTGTCTTTAACAAGTTTCTCTCTTTCTAGCTACTCAGATATGCTATATTTCCTAATTATCACCTTTTAAGGGCCATCTGGGCCCATTCCTCCCCATCAGGGGGCAATTCCATTTGCATTGTTCCTGGGCTTACTCATGATCAAGTAGTCTGGTGGTCAAGTTCATTAGAAATTAGAACAGAAGCATTCAACCCAACACAGTAAACCAAGTATCTGATACTCAGGCACCCACAGGAGAGATGATAAGCATGTCAGACATATTCTCACATAACTAACAAGTCTTCAATGTGCATTTTATCCAATTGCTTAAAGAAACATTCAGCCTGGTCCCTGACCAGGTATGTAATGAAGATTTGATTAAGTCTTCTCACACTGCAAAACATTTCTCAATTAAGGCAATGTAAGTATAGTCCCTTATGTCTTTTGGTTCAAAAGTCTATTAAAAACCCTTTAATGGTTCCCTCATTTAGCCTACCATTCACAAGCAGTATACTACTTCCTTCCTGTAGAGAACACACAAGAATTATCTTAACTGAATTTTCTGTGAAACAAACGCACATTACAGGAAAAAGCGGATCCAGCCCTCAGTCCGATGCTGACTAGCTATGGGTCCCTCTGTCCTCCCCAAGAGATCATCCTATAGATTCACAAGCTCTTTACAAACCTGTATGTGTGCCAAAGGCATGCCTGGCCCATGGGTATGCTAGATAGTTCAGGCAGCTGCTCTTCAACAGAGCTGATTGTAAAAGGTATGGCTAATTCAAGGCAGGCATATAAAAGGTTTCCCGCTTCATACCTCATAAGGTCTGATACATAAAACCCAGGAAATCGTTACCTGCCTCATCTTGGAATTTCTGAGCCTGGCTTGCAATGGCCATCTTAATCCGCAACACCAGCCTATTGAGATTGAGGAGGAGTGCTCCATGCTGAGACCTACAGCCTCTTGGAGCTACACCTTAGTCTTGCAAATGAAGACAGCTGCAGCAGGCCCTAATCTATGCAAGGCAGGTGTAGCCCCGGGGCTCTCTGCAAGTGACCCTTGGAGCTATTAGGGGTGGGAAGTTAAGAAGTTACAGTTATAAAAAGAACTATTTCATAGCCTCTCATTATCGAGGTTACTAAGCTTTCTAAAGGAACAATGGCTTATTTCCTCCCATTTGTGCCTTGATATCGCCCCCCTGCCCTTCTGAAATTCCCTATTCAGAGAGTTCCTAATTCTGACCCCAGCTGGGACACTTTAAATTGGTGGCATAGCTCGTCCCCAACTGATGCCATTCGTTCAATGCTATGTTGAAAATTTGAATCTGCGTCAAATTTTCCATTTTAAAAACCTATCCTAAAATCCACTATCCAGACAGAAGTGGAGATTTCAGGAGAAAGTAATGCTTACAGAATCATCCCAAGATTCAATAATGTATATAAATGTACTTTAGTACTGCTTAGTAAATTAATCTAAAGCAAAACATTGCATCACTGAAACTGAGCCAACAACAATTCACTCAAAAAGCAGTCACTGAGTCTCTCTCTCTCTCTCTCTGTTGAAACAAATACTTCTATGTCTGAGGCCAGCTCCTGGCCTCGAGTGTCCCCCAAAGGACTGTGGAAACAGAACTCCAAAGATGTTTCTCCTTTAGGAGGAAATGGCTGTGTCACTGTGTTACCAGCAAGGCCACCAGATGCTCAGAGGGGAGGTGGTGCTGATGCTGGGCTGAGCCGATGAGCTCAGCACTAGGAGCTGCCAGCTCCTGAGAGTCAGGCCCTTGTCAGTCTGGGAGCACAGTCCGAATGGAGCAGCTATATATGCTCTGGAAGAACTCAGAGCATGTAGCCTGGATTGAAAGGTCTCCTCCCAGGGCTCTCACCCTTTTCTTAGCTCAGAGTGTCCCTGAAACAGTTCCACACAAATTCCTGAGAACTGCCACACTGTCTTCTCCAGCATAACACAAAAAAGAATAAAGGGGGAAATTTGGTCCTGGAGTCAAAGGTGGGCTCTGAATCTGTTTGACTGTATAGCAGGAATCACAGCACTCTTATCACAGGGATGCAGGAGAAAAATGTCTACGAGATTCTTTTTCTTTTTTTGAAACAGGGTCTTGTTCTGTCGACCCAGGCTGGAGTGCAATGGCAAAATCTCGGCTCACTGCAACCTCCGCCTCCCCGGTTCAAGCGATTCTCATTCCTCAGCCACCCGAGTAGCTGGGATTACAGGCACACACCACCAAACCCAGCTAATTTTTGTATTTTTAGTAGAGGTGGGGTTTCACCATGTTGGCCAGGCTGGTCTCAAACGCCTGACCTCAAGTGATCCACCCACCTTGGCCTCCCAAAGTGCTGGGATTACAGGCTTGAGCCACCGCGCCCGGCCTCTAAGAGGTTCTTGAGAGAGAAGGACTCAGCAAACCTTAAGACCATCCTCTTATCGACTGGGAACAAACCCCTCACACCACCACCATCTAAAGGAGTGAAGTTTTGCTCAGATGATGCTTAAATTGTATCGGTTTCAGTAGAGGAGGTTGCTGAAACCCAAAATCATTGTATGTGATTATAGTGAAACTTTGTCATTCAAGTTCATTTTTTTAAGTTCGATTTTAAGGCTTACTTTAAAAATCCGGGAGCAGATATATTAATTTTGAAATAAAGATTATAAACATGTTGAAACATTGGCTTTTCTTGAAGAATTATTTTAATTTTTTATTAGTTCTACTGTATTTTTTCCACCCTTCACTTTTGGAATACACATAATAGGCTTTTTTCCCCCCTTCAATTTTTGTAGAACTGTTGAGTTTTCATAAAAATATAAAGTTTGAAACAAGTACAGAAAGCTTGTAAATGTATCAGAAATGCTGTGCTATACTTCCATACCCATTACTTCTAACAATTTCACAAGAAGGAGCACATTTTCGTGAGTTGTGTGATGTTTTAGCAACAAGATTCCTATGGACTTTAATGGAAGTCACACAGCTAAAACTCCATGCACCACTTTGAAAATTTAAGAGTAATTGCTAAGTCCCCCTTAGAGGGTCATAGAAATATTAAAAACCAAAGTATTTTGCTAAGAACTCCAATTACGCCTGAAGGCTTACATCAGATTTTATCAAATGATTGGTCACATATATAATGTACTCTAATGCTGTTTTATTGGTTGGTTGTTTTCTTTATAAAAGAAGGTCTTTGTGAAGTCCTGTCTGAACAGGAACATACAATACAGTAACCTTCAGTTCAAGTGTTCACTTCAACCCATGGTTCAGTCTTACGGGATGGTAGGAGTGGGAAACAAATGGGCTTGGGAACATTTTAGCTTGTTATTTATTATTTCAGAGGGGATCATTACGTTCACTGCATCATCGGACTGGTAGATTTTGCAGAAATACATGAAGCTGTTGAACATAACCAATCTGCCCTGGTGAACATTCAACCTCAGAATCCCTTGTGACTGGCTGGGTTAAGAAGGCTGATCCTTTATGGGTGAGGTAGTGGTAGTAGCCTAAGAACCCTGTCTTAGTAGAACCTGCCTTCCTTCCAGAATCATAACAAGGTTCATTCATTTGGTGGGAATCCAGCTTTTCTATTTAAATTTTTTGTTTGTTTGTTTTTAGATACAGTCATGTGCCACATAACTTTTCGGTCAACAACAGACCAAATATACCACAATGCTCCCATAAGATTACACTGGGCCGGGCTCGGTGGCTAAAAATACAAAAATAAGCTGGGTGTGAGGCCGGGCGCGGTGGCTCACGCTTGTAATCCCAGCACTTTGGGAGGCCGAGGCGGGCGGATCACGAGGTCAGGAGATCGAGACCACGGTGAAACCCCGTCGGTGAAACCCCGTCTCTACTAAAAATACAAAAAATTAGCTGGGCGTGATGGCGGGCGCCTGTAGTCCCAGCTACTTGGAGAGGCTGAGGCAGGAGAATGGCGTGAACCCGGGAGGCGGAGCTTGCAGTGAGCTGAGACTGTGCCACTGCACTCCAGCCTGGGCGACAGAGCAAGACTCCGTCTCAAAAAAAAAAAAAAGCTGGGTGTGGTGGCATGCACCTGTACTCCCAGCTATTTGGGAGGCTGAGGCACAAGAATTGCTCAAACCTGGGAGACAGAGGTTGCAGACTGCACCACTGCCCTCCAGCCTAGGCAACAGAAAGAGACTCTGTCTCAAAACAAAAAACAAAAAACAAAAAAAACACAAACATGCCGGGCCCGGTGGCTCACGTCTGTAATCCCAGCACTTTGGGAGGCCGAGGTGGGCAGATAATAAGGTCAGGAGTTCAAGACCAGCCTGGTCAACACGGTGAAACCTCGTCTCTACTAAAAATACAAAAAAAAAAAAAAAAAAAAAAAAAAATTAGCCAGGCATGGTGGCATGCGCCTGTAATCCCAGCTACTCAGGAGGCTGAGGCAGGAGAATGGCATGAACCTGGGAGGTGGAGCTTGCAGTGAGCCAAGATTGCGCCACTGCACTCCAGCCTAGGTGACAGAGCGAGACTGTCTCAAAAAAAAAACAAACCATATATATATATATATATAGCAATACAACCATATACAGTACATAATACTTGATAATAATAAATGTTACTGGTTTACGTATGTATTATGCTTTACATTTTATCTTCATTTTAGACTATACGCCTCCTTATTTAAAAAAAAGTTAACTGTAAAATAGACTCATGTGGGTCCTTGAGGAGACATTCCAGAAGAAGGCATTGTTATCACAGGAGACAACAGCTCTGTGCGTGTTATTGCCCGTAAAGACCTCCATCTCTCCTGTGGAGATGGAGATGGAAGACAGTAATATTGATGATCCTGACCCTGTGTAGGCCTAGGCTAATGTGTGTGTTTGTGTTTTCGCTTTTAACAAAAAGTTCAAAAACTATAAAAAATACAATTTAAAAATATAAAAAAGCATATAGAATAAGAGATAAAGGAAATATTTTTGTACAATGTGTTTGTGTTTTAAGCTTACTGTTATTATAAAAGAGTCATACAGTTAAAAATATATATAAAGTTTACAGGCTAGGCGTGATGGCTCAAACCTGTAATCCTAGCACTTTGGGAGGCTGAGGCGAGCGGATCACAAGGTCAGGAGTTCGAGACCAGCTTGGCCAACATGGTGAAACCCTGTCTCTACTAAAAATACAAAAATTAGCCTGGTGTGGTGGTGGGCACCTGCAAGCCCAGCTATTTGGGAGGCTGAGGCAGGAGAATTGCTTGAACCCGGGAGGCTGAGGTTGCAGTGAGCTGAGATTGTGCCACTGCACTCCAGCCTGGGTGACAGAGCAAGACTCCAACTCAAAAAAAACCAAAAACCAAAAAACAAAATATATATATATATATATACACACACACACACACACACTTTATATATATATACACTTTTATATATATATACACATATATACACACACATATATATACACATATATATACACATATATGTGTATATATATATACTATATATATATATATATATATAAAGTATATAAAGCAAAAAGTTGGGCCGGGTGTGGTGTCTCACACCTGTAATCCCAGCACTTTGGGAGGGCGAGGCAGGTGAATGACCTGAGGTCAGGAGTTCGAGACCAGCCTGGCCAACATGGCGAAACCCCTGTCTCTACTAAAAATACAAAAATTAGCCAGGCGTGGTGGCAGGCGCCTGTAGTCCCAGCTACTCAGGAGGCTGAGGCAGAAGAATCACTTGAACTCGGGAGGCTGAGATTGCAGTGAGCCGAGATCACGCCACTGTACTCCAGCCTGGGTGACAGAATGAGACTCCATTTCAAAAGAAAAAAAAATGTTATAGTAAGCTACGGTTAATTTACTACTGAAGAAAAGTTTTTGTTTTTTTTTTAATAAATGTAGTATAGCCTAAGTACATAGTGTTTACAAAGTCTACAGTAGTGACAGTAATGTCCTGGGCCTTCACATTCACTCACCGCTCACTCACTGACTCACTCAGAACAACATGAGGCCCTGCAAGTTCCATTCATGGTAAGAGCCTTCTGTGGGTGTTCCATTTTAAATCTTTTATGCAGTATTTTTACTGTACCCTTTTTCTGTTTATATATGTTTAGATATAGAAATCCTTGCCATTGGCTGGGGGCAGTGGCTCACGCCTGTTATCCCAGCACTTTGGGAAGCCAAGGCAGGCAGACCACAAGGTCAGGAGTTCGAAACCAGCCTGGGCAATATGTTGAAACCCCATCTCTACTAAAAATACAAACATTAGCCAGGCGTGGTGGTGGGCGCTTGTAGTCCCAGCTACTCAGGAGGCTAAGGCAGGAGAATCACTTGAACCCAGGAGGCGGAGGATGCAGTGAGCCGAGATTGTGCCACTGCATTCCAGCCTGGGCAACAGAGCGACACTCTGTCTCCAAAAAAAAAAAGAAAAGAAATCCTTACCACTGTGTTACAATTGCCTACAGCATTCAGTAGCTACATGTTGTGCAGGTTTATGTCAGAGGGGCGATAAGCCATACCACACAGCCTAGGTGTGCAGTAGGTTGTAACATCTAGGTTTGTGGAAATACATTCTGTGATGGTAGCACAATGATGAAATTGCCTAAGGATGCATTTCTCAAGACGTATTCTCATTGCTAAGTGATGCATGACTGTAATCTGAAACTAAAAGAAAACATGCAAGGAGGCAGGGAGTGGTGGCTCACACCTGTAATCCTGGCAGTGTGGGGGGCCAAGACAGGTGGATCACTTGAGGTCAGGAATTTGAGACCAGCCTGGCCAACATGATGAAACCCCGTCTCTACTAAAAATAAAAAAGTAACCAGGCGTCGTGGCACATGCCTGTAACCCCAGCTACTCAGGAGGCTGAGGCGGGAGAATCGCTTGAACCCGGAAGCTGGAGGTTGCAATGAGCCGAGATTGTGCCATTGAACTCTAGCCTGGGCGACAGTGGGAGGCTCTGTCTCAAAAAAAAAATGCAAGGATAGCTAAATAATTCCTGAATTCTCCTTACCCAGTCTTACCAACCGTTAGCACTGTTAACATTCTGTCACATTTTTTTTTTTTTTTTTTTTTTTTGAGATGGAGTCTTGCTCTGTCCCCCAGGCAGGAGTGCAGTGGCGCGATCTGAGCTCACTGCAAGCTCCACCTCCCGGGTTCACGCCATTCTCCTGCCTCAGCCTCCCGAGTAGCTGGGACTACAGGCGCCCGCCAACACGCCCGGCTAATTTTTTGTATTTTTAGTAGAGACGGGGTTTCACCGTGTTAGCCAGGATGGTCTCGATCTCCTGATCTCGTGATCCGCCCGCCTCGGCCTCCCAAAGTGCTGGGATTACAGGCTTGAGCCACCGCGCCCGGCCCTGCCACATTTCTTTATCATTACTGCTCTCTCTGTCTCTCTTGGTCTCTCTCTCTCCATATGTATAGATGCAGATATAGATAGGTAGATATGCATAATATATACAGATATATATTTATTTTTATATATTATGCACCTGTATTTTTTCCCTGAACCATCTGTAAGTTATATTCATTGTGCCCCTATACTCTTAAATGGTTCCCCAAACCGAGGACACTCTCCTACACAACTGTATTGCAATTATCCAAATCAGAAAATGTAACATGGGTACGATACTAGTATCTATTCTACAGGCCTTATTTAAATATCACAAATTATTCCAATAACGTGTTTTATCTCCATTTTTTTTTTCTGGCTCAAGATCCAATCCAGAATCACTCATTACATTCAGTGATGATGCTTTTTTTTTTTTTTTTTTTTTTTTTTGAGACAGAGTCTTTCTCTGTCCCCCAGGCTGGAGTGCAGTGGCGCGATCTCGGCTCACTGCAAGCTCTGCCTCCCAGGTTCACGCCATTCTCCTGCCTCAGCCTCCCGAGTAGCTGGGACTACAGGCACCCGCCACCACGCCCGGCTAATTTTTTATATTTTAAGTAGAGACGGGGTTTCACCGTTAGCCAGGATGGTCTCGATCTCCTGACCTCGTGATCCGCCCGCCTCGGCCTCCCAAAGTGCTGGGATTACAAGGCGTGAGCCACCGCGCTTGGCCAGCACTACTTCCTTCTTAGGACTTTGTTCACAGACTAAAGACTCCACTCATAATCTTCTGATGTTATGGCGCTGGTCCAAAATAATCACAAAGGAAAAATTTTAATTTATAGGACAACTCAAATTATCTTTTTCTTCCTTTCATGGGATAGGAAAGTGTGTGGATAGGCCACAGTAAAACATCATGAAAAATGTGGCAGTTTGTTTATTGGGTCCATGTCTGATGCTAATGCTACTAAGGTTTTAGGCAGTGGGAGAAACCCAGTGGTCTGTCCTAAGGCCAAAGACTGGGCCCTTAGTTTCAGCAGCCATCCACGTCTTTGCTACTACACAGAAAGAGGGCTAAATATGGAGCATAGGTATTCCATAGGCACACAGCAACAGCATCAGGGAACACACTCAGAATCCTTCTATCCTGGTGGGCCATTCTGTGATGGAAGCACATTGGATAACTCAAGGTCTCACTTAGGTATAAAACAAACAAGCTTTTCAACTGGTGATGACAAACTCTGGGTTCTGGATTGAGGATGAGAGGTTTGTTTTCTTCTCTGACCAGCCCTAGCCCATTATTTTTGGAGGCCTCATGTAAAATTACCTTTTATAAGGTTGGTCAACTTAGATATCACTTTTATTTCATTGCAACAGGAAGATTAGTTAGGCAACTCTGCTATCCCAACCTTACTAATGCCATCTCATCAGGCTAAGTTATGCACCTTCTAACTTGATTCACAAAACAGTGAAAGTAGAATCTAGGAAAATTGGAGTATGTTTTTATGGAAGGGTGGACTGCATCATTGAAGAGTTGCAGGCAAAAAAACCACAGAGAAGTACAAATGGTGCTCTAGAAATTAAAAATCGGTGTCAGATACTATCCTGTGAATGTGTGGAGGAAGACGATGTTTATAAAGAATGCTTTTCATTTGCTGTCACAGGCACTGCCATATTGAAATTCCCCCATAAATTAGTACGCCAACTTTAAACTGACACTTCCCACGAAAACACGAGCCAGTTTTCAAAGTTGTGAATGCAAAAGTTTCCAGTACAAATACTGAAAAGTACAAACTGAGCATCCTAAATGTTTATATTAACTATTGCCCCAAGAAGATAACATGGTCATTTAATATTATTTAATGCCTAAGCACATGCATTAGACAGTAACATACACAGCTCTTTAGGATGCTGTTTTTCACATCAGGATCTAGTTGGCCAAACATTTCCTTTGAATGACATTTAATAACGTGCACCTGGAAATCTGAGGGCAGCTGTGACATTTTCTATGTAATTAATGGCTAGAGGAATCCATAGAAATGCTTTTCTTCCCATTTCTACCAGACATTTCCCCCCCACCCTCTCCTTCCCATTTTGGAAACAGAAGAAATATGGCTTATATAAAGTGGATTGTGGTTACTCATTACATGACATTTGGACAGATGTGTCATTTGCAGATATAACAGGTCTGTGCTTCACCATCTCCTACATAATTACTCAGATCACCATCTGAGGAGCTGTAAGAGTGATTCGCAAGGAAAAAGAAAGTCCCAGCACAGTGGAGATCTGAGTAACACTGGGAAACAGAAACACAGATTCCCCAGGTGAGGAAGATGGACGCTGAATACTCTAAAAGGTCATGTTAAAGAGGAGTTCTGGGACATTAAGAGCATTTCTTGAGGCCCAAAAGTTCGATTCTCCTTTTTTAACATGTATCCAGGGCAGAATTTAATTAGCTTATACAATTTTGGTACAATTAGCTTATACAATTTTTCTTTTTCTTTTCTTTTCTTTTTTTTTTTTGAGTCAGAGTCTCGCTCTGTCGCCCAGGCTGGAGTGCATTGGTGCGATCTCGGCTCACTGCAACTTCCGCCTCGCGGGTTCACGCCATTCTCTTGCTTCAGCCTCCCAAGTAGCTGGGACCACAGGCGCCTGCCACCACACCTGGCTAATTTTTTGTATTTTTAGTAGAGACGGGGTTTCACCGTGTTAGCCAGGATGATCTCAATCTCCTGACCTCATGATCTGCCTGCCTCGGCCTCCCGAAGTGCTGGGATTACAGACGTGAGCCACCGCGCCCGACCTATACAATTTTTCTAATGAGCAATATATTAGAAATACAAACAAGTTAAAATATTTTGAGTGAGAAAAACAATGGTTGCCTAAGTGTCCAGCACATACTAGGTCCTCAATAAATATCTAGTCAGTGAATAAATGCTAATAGAATTATCCTGTACTTTCTGGAATTTTTTTTTTCTGTACTTTGCATTTTTAAAGAGTTAACCTAAATTAAAATGTCAGGAGACTGAAATATTTCATGCTCTTTCTGCCTACCTTTTAATTATATAAAAGATGATTGTAACAAACCCACAATGTAAGTCTCCTCAAACAAAAAAGATAATAATACTTTCCTGATTTCAGTTTGGTTGCAGAAAAAAGGCAAATTGGTGCATAATTAACAATTTGTTGGTGTAAATTCATCTGCATCTTTTAATTGGTGTTAATTAGATTAGGACTAAAATTTCTTTAATCCTCTATCTTGCCTTTTTTGATGCAAACTAATTTTCTCAGCTGGATGTCAAAGTTTCCCATTAATTACACTTCTCTAAAGGGAGCTTCTTCAACACTGTAGACTCAAACATACAGACCAAGAGCAGATTTCAGCAGAGCTTGGAATCAACCTTTTGGGAAAAATAAGGCATGGTGAGAAGTGAGACTTAGGAGATAACTAGTGAATTTACCCAAATTCACTGGTGAATCAAGGCTTCCACAATTAGCAAATCAGGGACTGTCTGATACATGAGAGCCTCCAGCATTTGGTAGCTGTAAATAACACCCTGTAACACAACTCTGCCACAGTGCAGATGTTAGAGCAGACCTTCTGAAACAACAATGACAAAATGTTCAGCCGTATGGTTAAGAAGACAACTTGCTTCTAAATCTCAACAATATCAGTAACACCGTTGCCTTTTACTCTGCATTACCCAGGGGCCATTCATAAGGCTGGCATGGCTATTTCCAGTGGAAAACACGCGCAAATGTAAACCATCTTAAGTGAATTAAGTTCCACATTTCATACGGTTTCCTCCAAATATTGCAACTCTTCTACAACGGTTAGCATGTCAGGAGGAAAAGCCACAAAATACATTCAATATCTTTTATGGCAAGGTGACCTGAAATAAAATTTTATGTAGTCAAGGATTTCTGATAGTTCTTTATCCACAGCTTTCCTCTCACTCTGTAGCAGTGATGATTGAAACCCGATGTGTACTGCAAAAAAGGGCTATAAATCTTTTTATGTACAAATAAAACAGTAGCCATTAAATTTTGCTATGATGTCTGAGTAGATATTCAGCATGAAAACATGATAAAACAACTGTAAACTGATTGTGATCAAATGTAATTACAATGACTTGTCTCCAATGAATGACATAAACTAAATACAGTCACAGACTTCTCCAAAATTACTTTGGGCAAAGAACCAAGAGAACACTATATCCTTTCTTCACTAAAGGCATTTTGCCAAATAAATCGCAAACACACAAGCTTTAATAACTACTGCCAAAAAAGCACTTGGGAACTCATTATGGAAACGTTTAAAACACACACAGACACAGACACACGTGCACTCACATTTAATAAGAACTCTTCCTCCATATTAATATAATTTTACTGAAAAAGCCACGTGTTTTGAGATTTTTAATTGGTGCTCCCCAGAAGTAAATCTAAGGAGTGATCCGCAATTACAAGCTTTTTTTTTTTTTTTCTCTCAAAGTCAGTGTATTTGGCTGCCATTTCTGGCATCTTTATCTTGGAGAGGTTATAAAAAAATCTACTTGGATATTTTTATGCAGCTAAAAGTAAACAATGATCTGGATTCTGAAATAATACGATCTTTTCAATATGCCAATGCAGGTAGATTCTCTCCCTCATTCTCTGCCCTTTTTGAGATGACTTGCTGCATTACCTCCAGGAACAGAAAAAATAAAGATGACCATATACACAGGAGTCACATTCAGCAGTAATTATGGCTGACACAGGTCTACAAACCTAAGGACCTGGGAAAAAAAGGGGACAATTTGTGCTCTCAGCTCTACTTTTGAACTTTGTCCTTTTTTTTTTTTTTAATCTGTAGTCCTGAAATTGTGGCAGTATTTACCTATACACCATTTGGGAATATTATTAAGAATGAAGGGCCAGGCACGGTGGCTCATACCTGTAATCCCAGCACTCTGGGAGGCTGAAGTGGGCGGATCACCTGAGGTTGGGAGTTCAAGACCAGCCTGACCAACATGGAGAAACCCCATCTCTACTAAAAATACAAAATTAGCTGGGCGTGGTGGGGCATGCCTGTAATCCCAACTATTCGGGAGGCTGAGGCAGGAGAATCGCTTGAACCCGGGAGGTGGAGGTTGCAGTAAGTCAAGATTGTGCCACTGCACTCCAGCCTGGGCAACAAGAGCAAAACTCTATCTCAAAAAAAAAAAAAAAGAATGAAGAAGGCCAGGTGTGGTGGCTCATGCCTGTAATCCCAGCACTTTGGGAGGCTGAGGTGACTTAAGGTCAGGAGTTTGAGACCAGCCTGGACAACACGGTGAAATCCTGTCTCTACTAAAAAAAAAAATTAGCCAGGCCTGGTGGCAGGTGCCTATAATCCCAGCTGCTCGAGTGGCTAAGGCATGAGAACAAGCGAGGTGGAGGTTGCAGTGAGCCGAGATTGCGCCATTGCACTCCAGCCTGGGTGACAAGAGTGAAACTCTGTCGGAAAAAGAGGAGAGGACAGGAAGGGAGGGGAGAGGAAGGAAGAAAGAGAAAGAAAGAGAAATAGAAAGAAAAATAAAAAGGAAGGAAGGAAGGAAGTCCGTCTGTGGCCGGGGTGGTGGCTCACGCCTGTAATCCCAGCACCATGGGAGGCCGAGGTGGGCAGATCACCTGAGGGTAGGAGTTCGAGACCAGCATGGCCAACATAATGAAACTCCATCTCTAGTAAAAATACAAAATATTAGCCAGGTGTGGAGGCACAGTGCCTGTGATCCCAGCTACTTGGGGGGCTGAGGCACGAGAATCACTTCAACCCGGGAGGTGGAGGTTGCACTGAGCTGATATCACGCTACTGCCCTCTAATTCCATTCCTAAGTATAACCCCAGAAGAAATATACCCATATAACAATGTGTACAGAAATGTTCATAGCAGCATCATTCATAATAGCTGAAAAGTAGAAACAACCTAAATGTCCAACAACTAATCAATGAATAAATAAAATGTGGTATATATTAGTACACACAGTGGAATATTATTTGGCCCGAAAAAGGAATGAAGTACTGCCACATGCTACAACTTGGATGAAGCTTGAAAACATTATACTAAGTGAAAGAAGCCAGTCACAAAAAGACCACATACTGCATGATTCCATGCTTATGAAGAGTCCAGAATCGGCAAATACAGAAAGACAGAAAGTAGACTAGTGGTTGCCTAGGATTGAGGGTTTTGGGGGAAAAGGAGGAGTGACTGCTAATGGGAACAGGGTTTCTTTTGTGGCTGAAGAAACAGTGATAGAAATAAAATTAATCATGGTGATGGTTGCACAACACTGAATAGACTAAAAACCATTAAATTCATTGAACTGTATACTTTAAATAGGTGAACTGTATGAGATGTAAATTATATCTCAATAAAGCTGATATAGACACATAAAGTATATGCACATATAGGGTATAAGTATATAAGGTAGAAATAGTCACATCTGTAATGCAGTGGTCCTGGTCCCCTTTATGTGTGTGACAGTAGAAGATGCAGCGTCAACATTAAAGCCTGATGAGTGCTCCAAATACGGTTTTATTTAAATATTGTCTGCCCCTGAAGAGGAGGAATATTAGGAAAAATCCATTCCATGCTTCTACCAAATCTGCTCTCGTCAAGGTCACCCATGACCCCCATGTGGCTAAATCCAATAGCCCAATTTTTGTTTTTTTAAGAGACAGGGTCTGGTCTGGCTATGTTGCCCAGACTGGAATGCAGCAGCTATTCACAGGAATGATCATTGTTCTCTGCAGCCTCGAACTCCTGGGCTCATGCCATCCTTGCATCTGTCTCCTGAGTGGCTGGAATTATAGACAAGCACCATTGCATTCAGCTTTCAATAGTCGATTCTTGGCTTCCTAGTTATCTGATCCAGTGACAGCAGCATCTGGTGCAATCACCCCCTCCCAACTTGCTGTACTGTTTTCACTTGGTTCCCAGGACACACACTCCTTGGTAATCATCCTATCTTACTGCTTATGACTTCTCCATCTTCTTTGCTGGTTCCCCCCTCCACTTCTTCTTACGCATCCCTTAATGTTGGAGCATCCAACATTAAGACAGAAAATAGATTAGTGGTTGCCTTGGGCTGAGGTCTTCGTGGGGAAATGGGGTGTGATTGCTCAGTCAACTCTGGGTCCATTCCTAAGTGACTCCACCCAGACTTTAAATACCGTTTCTCTGCTAACAGCTCCCACAGGTACATCTCCAGACCCAGCCCCTCTCCCCCAAACTGCCTACTTCATACCTCCACTTAGAATTCTAGTAGCTATCAGCTGGGCATGGTGGCTCACGCCTGTAATCCCAGCACTTTGGGAGGCCGAGATGGGCGGATCACGAGGTCAGGAGTTCGAGACCAGCCTGGCCAATATGGTGAAACCCTGTCTCTATTAAAAATACAAAAATTAGCCAGGCATGGTGGCACGTCCCTGTAATCTCGGCTACTCAGGAGACTCAGGCAGGAGAATCGCTTGAACCCGTGAGGCAGAGGTTGCGGTGAGCCAAGATCGTGCCATTGCACTCCAGCTCAAAAAAAAAAAAAAAAAAAAGAATTCTAGTAGCTAAAAAAAAAAAAAAATTCTAGTAGCTATCTTAAATTCAACATGTCCGAAGCTGAACTCTTGACCTCCACCCCACCCCAGCAAAAGCATGCTCTATTTATTGCCAAACCCATCTTGAAAGCCACTCTTTCCCTCCAGTCACACAAACCAAAAATCTTGACAGTCATCCTCGACTCCTCTTTTATTTCCAACTGAGAAACACTCAACCCACCAGGAAATCTCATTGATTCTGCTTCAAAACATATCCCAGGTACATCTCACTCAGTTTGAGACACCATCAGTTCTCACCCGTCTCACAGCAACTATCTCCTGATGGGTCTCCCCACTTCAACCCTCGTCTCCTACAATGGTATTCTCAACATAACTTCTGGAGGGATCTGTTTAAAGACTCTGCAATGGCTCCTCATTCCACCTGGAGTAAAGCCAACATCCTTCCAGCGATCTGGCCTCTGGTTCCCCCTCTGGTCTCACCTCCATTGCTGTGGACCCCTCTCACTCCACACCAGCCCACAGCCCTCCTTGCTAACCATGGACACACAGGGCTGCTCTACCTAAACCATTCTTCCTCAAAATTATTCAAGGCTAAGTCCTTCCTCTCCTTCCAACTTTTGCTCAGATATTACCTTCTCAATGGGGCTTATCCTTACCCCCTATTTAAAATAGCATCCTGCCTCCCCTCATTTCCTTTGCCCCTGTTGCACCATTGTTTTTTTCTTTTGAGACAGAGTCTCGCTCTGTCACCCAAGCTAGAGTGCAGTGGTGCTATCTTGCCTTACTGCAACCTCTGCCTCCCAGGTTCAAGTGATTCTCCTGCCTCAGCCTTCTGAGTAGCTGGGATTACAGGTGTGCGCCACCATGCCCAGCTAATTTTTGTATTTTTAATAGAGACAGGGTTTCACCATGTTGGCCAGGCTTGTCTTGAACTCCTGACTTCAGGTGATCTGCCTACCTCAGCCTCTCAAAGTGCTGGGATTACAGGCTAAGTTACCATGCCTGGCCCCTGTTGCACCGTGACACTGGACACTTTCTAAAATTCTCCATGACCAACTTATTTCTCTCTGTTGTTGCTATCAGCCTGCTAAACTGTACGCTCTAGGGGGGGCAGATTTTGGTTCTGTTCATGGATGGATCTCCGCAGTGCCCTGAACATGGTGGCCCCTCAATACCCATTGGGCGCATGGATGAAGGACTGCTGAAGATCCCATGTGCCCTTCCCCTGCCAATATCTGGCTAATGGCAACTTTAAGGGTTAAGGGCATAAAATTTTGCCACACAGATTTTCAAACAAAATGAACAGTGGAGAAAAATGAGGTAAAATGTTATTGTTGCTGTTTAATATATATTTTTTGAGACAGGGTCTTGCTCTGTTGCCCAGGCTGGAGTGCGGTAGCACAATCACAGCTCACTACAGCCTCAACCTCCTGGGCTCAAGTGATCCTCACACCTCCCAAGAAGCTGGGACTATAG
Source organism: Symphalangus syndactylus (assembly GCF_028878055.3). Classification (NCBI taxonomy): domain Eukaryota; kingdom Metazoa; phylum Chordata; class Mammalia; order Primates; family Hylobatidae; genus Symphalangus; species Symphalangus syndactylus. The sequence goes on from NC_072437.2 coordinate 20,661,500, forward strand.
GCACACACCACCACACTTGGCTTTTTTTGTTTGTTTGTTTTGTAGAGATGGGGTTTCACCATGTTGCCCAGGCTGGTCTCCAACTCTTGGGCTCCAGCGATCCACTTGCTGAAGCCTCCCAAAGTGCTAGAATTATCAGTGTGAGCCACCACGTCCAGCCCTGTATAATATTTATTATAGCCCTGAAATACACTAGGTGACAGAGAAAAGAGACTCTCAATTCCATGTCTTGTGGATGTTTAGATACTTATAAGAAAAACTGATAGGCAGCTAGGCACAGTAGTGCATGCCTGTTGTCTCAGCTACTCTGGAGGCTGAGGTGGGAGGATCACTTGAGCCCAGGAGTTTGTGGTCGCAGTGAGCTATGACTGCAACACTGCACTCTGGCACTCCAGCCTGGGTAACAGAGTGGGACTCCGTCTCAAAAAAAAAAAAAAGAAATTCCCAAAGAAAAGATTCCAGGAGTCACCTAGTCACCTACAGTGTATTTATTCTTCCTTCAGAAGGGCTCTAACAAGAGGGACAACAGCTAATAACAATACAGCTCTGTATAAAGGAACTGTATCATCGACAAAAACACGTGAGACATACCCATCACTCAAGAATCACCCAGGAGGCCTGTAGTGCCTGCCTCAGAGGTGACACCCTAAAGGAGACAGTGAAGGGTGGAGTGAGGGCGAGGACGTGAGAAGGGGACTGTGTGCTTGGGAAGGACGTGCACAAGTTGGGGACGTGAGTCTAGGCACAAGGGCAGTCTCTCACACATCCCTTCTCACCTACCAGTTTGAGTCCCTGTCACCTACTAGGAGGACTTTTGTGGTAGCTTTTATTATTATTATTTTTTTTTTTTTGAGAAAGAGTCTTGCTCTGTCACCCAGGCTAGAGTACAGTGGTGTGATCTCGGCTCACTGCAACCTCTGCCTCTTAGGTTCAAGCGATTCTCCTGCCTCAGTCTTCCGAGTAGCTGGGATTACAGGCACGCACCATCATACCTGGCTAATTTTTGTATTTTCAGTAGAGATGAGGTTTCACCATTTTGGCCAGGCTGGTCTCAAACTCCTGACCTCAAGTGATCTGCCCACCTCAGCCTCCCAAAGTGCTGGGGTTACAGGTGTGAGCCACCGTGCCCAGCCTACAGCAGTTTTCTATTCTTAGCTTTTCTGTTTCAGTCTCTCCCTTGCCTTCACCAAGCACTTAAATCTATTTTGTCCATGGCTATAGATCAATCTCCTTAAAGTGCAATCATACCCTCCCCTGATCAAACACTTTCAGTAGCAACTCCCTGCTCAGTTCAAACTCTTTGGCCTGCAGTAGGGAACACAAACATTATACGAGAAAACAAAAAAACAAAACTTGACAGACTGTGATAAATGCCATGAAGGAAAGAAACAGGATGCTGTGAGAGAGAATCATGGCAGGGGGCTGAGGATAAGAGTCCTAAAATAGGATGGTAGGGAAGGCTTTAGGGCCTCAAGACGAGAAGGAGCCAGCTACAGAAAGAATCCGGCAGCAGAATCAGCTAGTGCAACAATCCTGAGGCAGGAACTAGCTCGCCGCATACCGCAGGCACTGAAAGGAGACCGGTGTGTCATAAGGGCAGCGGACAAGGGAGAGAGTGGCATAAGATGTTGCTGGAAAGGTCAGCAGGAGCCAGCAATGCAGGGCTTTTGTGGCCACAGTAAGGAGGAGGGATTGTATTCTAAGTTCAATGGGATGTTTTGAAAGATATGCAGGGAAGTGACATGATCTGATTCTCTGGCTTGCTGTATGAAGAACAGAAGAGGAGCAAGCATAAAGACCATGGAAAACACTGAGATGTTTCATGGCCCAGTATTCCCAATGAGCAGAGACCTCCCATGGGTGGAGGGTCGAGCTGAATGGCAGAAAAGGACCACGGAAGGTCTAGCTAAGATCAGGGGGTCAATTTTGCAATTAAATCGTATTTTTGTTGTTGCCGTTTTGGCCAAAAACAAATTGTAAAATTCAAAAAAGTCAGTAATCGAGGAAATTTTCACAAATACGAAATGTTAAAACATTCTTGTTTTTCATTTAGATAGCTGAAAGATGGGGAGAGCAGAGATTCCTAAATCCTAAAACAGGCCAGTAGATGCCTGTTTTTAGGGCACGTGTCTAGAAACTGCAGGTAAGTTTTGTTTCAGGAAACATAAACAAGTTATGTTTCAGGAAACTGCCGTGGGAAATTCCATGTAAGATAACTTGGATGGTGAAGAACTTCTTAAATTTAATTTTTACTTTTTTAGAGAACTACTTAAATTTAATTTCTACTTTGCTCAGGCTGGACCGCAGTGGCTATTCATAGACGCAATCATAGCTTACTATAGCCTCAAACTCCTGGGCTCAAGTGATCCTCCCACCTCAGCCTCCCAAGTAGCTGGGACTATAGGCATGCACCACTGCACCCAGCTCTTTTTTTTTTTTAAGATGGAGTTTTGCTTTGTCACTCAGGCTGGAGTGCAGTGGCACGATCTTAGCTCACTGCAACCTCTGCCTCCCAGGTTCAAGCAATTCTTATACCTCAGCCTCTTGAGTAGCTGGGACTATACAGGTGCATGCCACCATGCCTGGTTAATTTTCATATTTTTTTTTAATAGAGACGGGGTTTCACTATGTTGGCCAGGCTGGTCTCAAACACCTGACTTCAAATGATCTGCCTGCCTCGGCCTTCCAAAATGCTGGGATTACGGGTGTAAGCCATGGCGCCCAGCCTGCACCCAGCTCTTTAAAGTATCATTTATACACATGGAAATTTCTAACAGGCCCCTTGCTAAAACAATAGAATGAAAAAATATGCCTATAAAGAAACTTAACAGATTGAGTAAGCCCAAACTTGTCTTGCAGTTCTAGGAACCCTGTCACTAATCATGAGATATATGCTGTGTGGGGTGCAGAACACTGTTTCTATCTCAGTTGTGAGTAACAGCTCTTAAAAGCTAAAAATAGGGATCTTCATGGGGAGTGAATAAGAAAATGTACAATATCCATGCAATTGAAGGCAGGCTCTCAGTAAATTAAGAAATCTTTTCAGAGGTAAAGAAAATGAAGTAATGATTTGAAACTACCACCCAACTTTACATTTCCTATTTGGAAAGCTAAGGTTCTTTGGAATATCTAACTTTTTCAAGGCTTATGACACCCTCCCTCCTATCCCACCTCTCCCCTCTCTCCAATTCTTAGAAAAATGACTGCATAACGTGCTTGTGGAATTTTTGCAAATGGCTAGAGAAGGCTCTGGAAGGAAGAAAGGACAAGCTACATGTTCTTCACATGTCTCCATGTCCCTAATGCCTCACTCCCCATTCAAAGCTGAGGACCTGGCTGGGCACGGTGGCTCACACCTGTAATCCCAGCACTTTAGGAGGCTGAGGTGGGCAGATCATGAGGTTGAGAGATCAAGAGCATCCTGGCCAACATGGTAAAATCCCATCTATACTAAAAATACAAAAAAATTAGCTGGGCATGGTGGCACATGCCTGTAGTCCCAGCTACTTGGGAGGCTGCGCAGTAGAATCGCTTGAACCTGGGAGGCGGAGGTTGCAGTGAGCCGAGATCACGCCACTGCACTCCAGCCTGGTGACACAGTGAAACTCCATCTCAAAAAAAAAAAAAAAAAAAAGCTGAGGGCCTATAAAGGCACCCCTAGATCTGCCCACACTTCTTGGGGATCTGCCTCCTGCCTTCTCCTCCCAGAACCAGCTTGTCCTGCCCTGGAGCCCCTGGTGAATCTAGCTTCTGCACTCTTCACCTAGATTAACACCTTGATTCAATCATATCATGGCCTTGGAGTGTGGTTTTAACCCTTCATACTATTTTCTGGATTGGCTCCAGCACCTTGAACCTGGCCAGGTCACCCCCAGCTTGGCATCCCAGAAGCCAGGCAGGCTGGGGTTGCTGTGCCATTGTATCATCCTCATGCCCAAGGAGGGGATTTAGACATCAGCAGTGACGAGCGATAGTTCTCATTTTTCTTCTATCTACCAAAATACATTCATCTTGTTCAAATAGCCAACATTCCTTTTTTTTATTTTTATTTTTATTTTATTTTATTTTATTTTTTTGAGATGGAGTTTCGCTCTGTCACCCAGGCTGGAGTGCAGTGGCATAATCTCAGTTCACTGCAACCTCCACCTCCCAGGTTCAAGTGATTCTCCTGCCTCAGCCTCCTGAGTAGCTGGGATTCACAGGCAACCGCCATCTCACCCAGCTAATTTTTGTATTTTTATTAGAGATGGGGTTTCACCATGTTGGTCAGGCTGGTCTCGAACTCCTGGCCTCAGGTGATCCACCTGCCTTGGCCTCCCAGTGCTGGGATTACAGGCGTGAGCCACCATGCCTGGCCACCAGTGTTCTATTAAAGATACTTTTTTTTTAAGACAAGGGCTCACTCTGTTGCCCAGGCTGGAGTGCAGTGGCATGATCTTGGATCACTGCAACCTCTGCCTCCTGGGCTCAAACGATCCTCCCACCCCAGCCTCCCAAGTAGCTGGGACTACAGGCATGTGCCACCATGCATGGCTATTTTTTGTATTTTATGTAGAGACGGGGTTTCACCATGTTGCCCAGGCTGTTCTTGAACTCCTGACCTCAATGAATCCTCCCACCTCGGCCTCCTAAAGTGCTGGAATTACAGGTGTGAGCCACCATACTCAGCCTCCAATGTTCTATTGAAGATGAAGATTTATTTTTGCTCCTCATCTTTTCATACCTAATTACTTGGCAAGCATTAATAAAAAATGATGGGCAAACCTTTATTTCTCAGGTGACCAGAGAATTCTTCAAATGCATCTATCCTTTTGTTCCAAAACAGACCATTTGCCAACTGGAATAGTAGAAAGATTTTTGTTTCTAGAGGGAATCAGGTGAGTGCGAAATGAGTTGACTAGTAAAATTTAAGAGCGAATGTTTATTTTGACTATTAGAAATATCTGAATCAAAAAAGTAGATTTGTTTTTTAGATAATATCAAATGTATTCCATAACTTCATCAAAATAATTTTCAATGCATGCACCACAAGTTGCTTCCCTTAAAATGTTCAATTGTACTCTGTAAACACCCAAAACTACTAGGAAATTGAGGCCAGTTGACACATTCTCTCTCTGTCTTACTGATTACACAGAATCCTAAACCTGCCACAGAGTTAGATGCAGGTGGTCTCTCCACTCTTCTAGCAATTGTTTATTTCTTAAAAAAAAAAAAAAAAAAAAGCAAGATTCTTTAAGTAGGACTATACTGCAATCCTTTCCATAATGTCCCTATGTGTATGTGGGTGGGGAGGGGGAAACCATGGCTGTTGCATGCTTACAGCAGATTTATCATGAAAATGACAAGTTATGAGCTTGATGTTCTTCCACTCTGTTTACAGCATACGTGGCTCCATCCTCAAAGGATGGTTAGATGTGGCGTTTCTGTGGAGAAGTTGTTGTTATAAGTTCTCACCATGTTCTACTACAGCAGTGACTTCTGATGCTCCCCCCCAAGACCCCCAAAGCCCCACATCTTCCAAAAGAACCTCTCAACACAACTTGCTTCTCTGCTCACTTTTGGGTCTATGTGAAGGTCATAGATCCTTAATTTAGGAAGAAAACCTCTCTAAAGCAGACCTCTAACGTGTCTTCAGTGTGTAGACACTCAGGTGGGCACAAGACATTTGGACCTGTGTTCTATGCAGGGTGAGAGGCATCCACTGCTTTCCACAAGACCCCCAAGTACAGGCAGCATCACGTGATCCCCAGAAAAACTAGCACAGAGCAGCCCAAATACCACCAGGAACATCTTTAAAGACAGCATGGCATTTTTACTTTTGTTAACATAGGTGGGTTTGTCCATCTCTGGTGGCTTTTTGGGACAGTAGAAATTTTCACATTAATACTGTAAATTCTGTACCATATTTTGACACCTGCTACATCTGATTCAAATGCGGGAAAAAATACCATGTGTGCATAATGAAAAATCATTCATTTTTCCCTTTCTTATCCCAGCAGGAATAGAAAGCAATTCCAAGCCACTCTGCAAATGTATCCAAGGTTAGAGACTCGGGAGCTGGCTAACAACTTACATCCCAAATGACTGAAGCATTTCAGTAGGCTGACTGGCTCGAAATAACAATTTAAGAAAGGGGGGGAAAAACCTATAGGGAAAAAAACCCCATGAGATTTGTGAGAGTTGTGGTGAAGAACAGGTTTTTTCCAGAGCCATCCCAGAGGCTTATCACATTGGAGCCCATCTTGAGCACACCCACCGAGTCATCCCCATGCAGTGAGGGTCAGGCTGCCTAAAGCCACTCAGGTGTGGTCACAGTCAGCACTTGGCCCCTTATTGAGATCTAAGCTTCTTGGCAGGGGCTGTACTGTGTCTCGGCGATGTCAGTGTTCACCCCCACCTCCCTGCACCAGGCCCTCCCCATCCATCCCCTCTTCCCTTAACCCCCGTCACTACCACTCTTCACACGTGCTTCTGGGCCTTGTTGCCTCAAAAATATCCCAAAGCCCAAGGACCACCAGCCCTTCTTCCCCAGGTTCCTTCTAGCAAGTAGTCCTGTGTCCAAGAGGCCTCATCATTCTTCTTACTCTCCCTCAGCTCCTCCAAGTGAAACCCTCAGTAAAGCCCTCCCCAGACATATCTTGGAAAAGATTAATCTCTCAGATTAACTGAATGAGCTCAAATATAAAAATATTTTTAAAAAACAGTAGGGTCGTTAAAGAGTGACAGATTTAAGCGCCATCTGGGCTCGCTGGTCAGGGTGGCGCGAATTCCATCAAACGGCTGAACGGTGCACGATCTGAGAATCCCATCTGTTTTATCTAACATGAATCAGTCCAACAGTTTGACCATTTTGATGTTAGAGTTGTTTAAAGAAAACCATGGACATATAATACCTCCTCTAAACTTCTAGAATGCAAAATGTATATTTGATTATCACAAAGACAGAAATTAAGCTCGATTCGATTCTCAGAGCATCTCCAGTGAAATTCCAAATAGACTGCTTTTCATGAAATGATTATTTCCCCAGAGGAGTTTTGGGTTTTTTTTTTAACCTTTGGGACCATATGTGGAGACTTTTCTTAGGGTTACTGTGTAAAAGTTTAATAATTTTTTTCACTAAAAACTATATTCATAAGATTTTGGACCTTGTAAAATAGGAAAATTTGTTTTCTTTATATTAATTCTTCCTCCTCTGCTGCTGCCTCAACCAAAGTATTATGAAAATAATATGAAACTATTATGAAAAATATTCAAGAATATCACTTAGACAATTTTAATTATTAAGAAACATGTATTTCTTTTTTTTGTTTTTGTTTTTTTTTTTTTAGCAAGTACGGTCTTTTCCCAGTTTTTATAAATTGCTTTTAACCTTTAGCACTTTGGACTGCTTCCCTGTCTTGCTGTGCTATACTAATTCTTAGAAACACTAATAAGATTTTCCTGTGCCCAATAATACAGTTCTGTTTCTGAATGTCGGCAGTGAATTGCCTCAAAACAAATACTTATGCCGTTTAATCTTTAACAAGTGGGAGAAAAAATTATTTTTAAATAAAAATATATATAACAAATATATTTTTAAACATATTTTGGCCATTTTGGGATTTTTAGAAGAAAAAAATCATATTTTAACCAAACCACTTTTTAATTGAAAAACATTCTTCTGCTATAATATTGTGATTATAATTTGTCTTAAAAATTAAAAGGAAAGTGTTATTTTCCTATTTTATTATTATGCTATAATTATGGGGCATATTATGGTATTTTATAAACATGAAAACTAAGCAATCATAAAAACAAGATTAATCTAATTGTGTACTAAAAAAAGAATTGCACATTATCAGATGATTTTATTCTCCTGGTTTTTTTGGTCATATTTTATAGATATCATGTGGAATCAAAACAGCCTCTTCGTTCCAAATTTGTGTTGTGTTTTCTAGCCATTTTACATACCAAATCTATTTCTTAAAATGATTTTCTGACAATACAAAGCTGGCACTATGTGGCATGTTATGAATGTGTGCATTTAGTGTTTCTTCACCTACAAAACCAGGATAATAATATCTTCCTGCAGAACTCATTCAAAGATTGTATGTAATAGTGTTTATAAAAGTACATGGAAATTATAAAGTACTATGCAAAGGTATCTTTAGTAATCATAATAGCAATTTAATATTTTTATAGAGCAAAAACTACTGAAAAAATAAAACATCCATTCTCCAAATCTCCCTTGTGATTAAATAGAGAAGCATGTTTATATGAATTATTTCTAAAGCAGCATTTTGCAACTGGCTTGAAAGTATTTGCTTCAGGGAATTACAAAGATTCTAAAGAAAAATTGTCTCTACATTTCACAAATTGGAAAATGTAAAAGCAAACAAATTGTCAGAAATTTTTTTTTTTGTAACCTTTATTTTCCTAAAAGTTGCTGTAGCCAGTTCAGAATACTAGGAAAAGAGGAAAACTTTTGTCCAAGGGGATCGGTCCCAGAGCCGAAGAGACATCAAGCTCAACATCTATGACCACTGATTTATCTTGGTAAATGTCAGTGGTCAAGAGTTATAATCCATTTAAGTCACAGACTAAAGCAAATGCTGGAACCACTGACTTTTTCTCTTTTTCCTTTAAGTTTATAAAATAATCATAAAAAGAGAGAAAGAACTCTTGGAAGATAAATGCTATTTACAAAGTTCTTAAGGAGAAACATTGTACTGATTATTAAAGTTTCATTAAATTTGCAGTTTTATCTCCGTCTGCATCACCTGAAACAAAATAAATGGTTCTAGCATATGGCTCCTGGTCTACTTTCCCCTCTTTCCCTTTGGTAGCCAGGCCCGTATAAGCTCCGGAGAGCAGGAGTAAAACATGGTCCCTAGGGGCCCAGATTTACTGAGGATGCAGCCGCTCAGGTTGTAGGTTGTCCCTGTGAGATGCCAGCTGGCTTCCGCACAAAGGTGACAAGCTCTCTTTGTTTGTTGCTAATCCCTTTGGTTTTCTTAGTGTCCCCAAGTCATGCAGACACATACTGGACACTTTCATCAGGTAGACACACAGTATTGATGCTTGGTCTGGACAGGCAGGCAGCATGGTGCCCACAAACCGAGGCATGTCCCCAACTCCACAGCCTGGAGTGCTCATTCAGCGGGCACACCAAAAGAGGGCTTGGTGACACTTTCTGATAAGATGGTTCTGCTGACCAGCAGTGGAATGTGAGGGCACACTAGACATGGGATGGGGATGGGCAGCAATGGGCGCTGTGGGTAAAGGTACCAAGCAGTTACTGTTCAGGGAGAACTACTGCAGAGACATTCTTCCTCAGCCACGTAAAGTGGCCCTATTCAAGCAGCACAACTCAAGGATGCCAACTGGAAAACATTATTTATACCCACGCATGGGGCTAGTATCAAACGGCGCCCTGTTTGCTCCAGTTTCAGACACTGTTCAATCAATGGATGCCTATCTTTAGGGTTTATTCAGTAGAAGAAAGTATTCCCCTCGGGGTTTACCTGAGCAGCTCACCATGAGTTAAGAGAAGTGCTGAGTTTATGCTGCTCCATTTTCATCACAGCATATTCCTTGGCAAATCATCATATTTCAAAGCCACAATTAATTAACTGCATCTCATTCCCCGTATTTGGATACATTTGAGTAATTTTATTTAACCTTGGTTTGAAGAACATATTTAGTGTCCTGCATCTAGCCTGAGATGTTTGTTCTTTGTACCAGCAGTGACCATCTTGGACCTCAGCAATGTTTGAAGTCCTTGAACAGTGGCCGGTTGCAAAGTAAATATAAGCAACAAACCACATTACAAGTGAGAAGAATGCTGATAAGGGAACAAGGAAAGTTCTCAAGCAATCTGAAAAATACTTAATTCTTAACAATGTCTCATTATCCCTTACCAAAACTGCTGTAATGCTCAGTGAGAATGGGTAACTATTTTACAAATATGCCATACTTTATAAATTATTAAATTGGACAGTGGCAAAGGAAAAACGGTATCCATTTGTCAGGCTATCCCATAAATCTGTACTTCAAAATGTGACAATTTGTCAAATTTGTTACTAGTAATACTAATGAAAAAAATAAGGGTTCCTCTAAAAATATTTGTTTCTGACTCACTATAATTATTGCCTGACCAAAAAAAAAAAAAAAAAAAAAAAAAGTTTTAAAGACTTGGAATACACAAATCTATTTTTTAAAGCATAAATTCAACAAAATAGAACCAATACTCTAACATCGGTAACTAATCTGATTCTCTATGAAAGAAACTACAGGAAACAGATACTAGAAGAGATTTAGAATCTATTTTTGCTCAAGGGAATCAATGAAATTCTACTCCTTTAAAAAATTATTAATAGCTTGTGTCAGATTTTTAAAAAATAATTCTGAGTGTTAACATCTACTCAAGTTACTCAAATTCACGCAGCACAATTAAATCTGTGCTGAGAGGGATCTTAAATCCAAAACTTTTAAAACTTCTGGGGCTTTTACTAAAAGCATCACAAAGTAAACGACAACCAAAGTAAACCTCTTTAAAGGGACAAAATAGCAAGGAAAGGTCAGGGAGCCAAGGGGGTCAACAAAGTCCTTCTTCCAATTTGGGGTCATTCTTCCCTCCAGCACTGATTGGTCTCCCAATAAATTCCACATTAGCTCCTCCCTTCAGCTGCGGCAGAAACACTTGAACTGCCTTCTCTCTCCACAAAAGTTTAGTTTGCTGATTGGGCCTGAAACAAAGGGATGACAGCAGGGGCACAATTTATAAGGGGGCAGGGGAGGCTGACAGGCTATTGTGCTCTGGAGGCATCCACAAGCTGTTAATTCTATTTTAACATCGTTAATAAGACTGTTAACACATCAGACTTTGTTTAGAGACCTTGAAAACATCAACAATCAAGTGACCCACCTGAAATAAAATAGCAACCACTTTGGAAGCATGAAAATCATACTTTAAAAAAAGTCCTTAAAACGGAAAGACTAAAGAAAGGAAAAAGGAAATCTATTTCCGTAACAAAGGCCCCAAATTCTTATGTTTAACATACTTGGAGCATCCTTATTATTACTCTGATTATATCATCTTCAACCTATGGGTTTTCAAAATAAAAGTTATATTAAAATGGAATCACTTCCATGTGCATATGCAAAAAGGGATAAAAAAATAAATATACAGGTTTAAAAAGACATTTAGAGTGAATAACTCGTCTGACAGAGTAACAACAGTTAATTTTGCAATAGAATAGAAAAATGTTTTGATCTCAGTCTTTCAAGAAGTAGGAAAACAATCTATTACAAAAAAGAAGCTGTTTGATTGTACCCTCATGTCTAACTAAAAAAACTAGAGTAACTACAGTAGGAGTAAAAAGTTCTAATTCATGGCTTAAGGGAATTACAATTTTCTGGAAATTCTTCCACTTTTTTTTCTCTTTTACTTTGCTTTGCTTTAGGGATTAAGACTATTCAAAGTAAAGAGTATTATGCTTAAAATTAAGGAGACCAAATAACTTGGTAATCAACATTCAACAATCAATATTGTTAAAGAAGAAATTATTTCGTTTGAATTCTTCGGTGTAAATGTATGTTTTGTCAAAAAATTTTTTCAATTAATATAGCCTATTTTTTATGGGATGGTCTACTAAAATCATTAAAATTGACGCTTAACTATTTTTTTCATTTAAAGTGAAAAACCCAAAATATATTGCAAGAAATTTGTAGCAACATTTTTTAAAAACAATTTTTTTGGACACTGTATCTGAAATCTAACGATGGAAAAAATCCGAAGCATTCTAGATGTGACTTAAAGTACTGATTTTTGAACACACTGCAATACACATTTCTACATGTTAATTTTAAATATCCTTGCCTGTGATTTAAAGAAACAATTATTCAAAACTCTTACAAGTACTGGTAAGGAAAATTTTAAAACCATGAGAAATTACAATAGAAGCAAATTATGTAGACAGGATACATAGCTTTTTAGAACAGAGCAAAGAATTCTAGGGAATATTTAAATATTTTGAGTCCTTTGAGTGTGGCTGTTTGTTGGTGGCCATTGGTGGGTTAGAATTGGGGGAGTTAGTGAATGAAAGACTAGAGAGACTATTCGTAAACACAGACGTTAATATGAGAACACAGGAGTATAAACTTAATGGGTAGATGTGGAGGCAACTCTAAATGCATCCCTGCATTGAACACAATACAGAGATTGTGTTCTCAACAGGTCAAAGGACCAATGAGCAAACGCTGGTACAAGGCTTGGGGACTTGGGGCAACACAGTCCGTGAAAGCATCAATCACCACACGTTTTTAAAAGTGGAAACCGAGGCAGTTACCCTGAAGGATGATCGACGAAGGAATAATATTTGGCTACCACTGTTCAATTGCCTTTCCTAAACACAATGCTGTGCTTGTTTCTCCGGCTTCCTGCAATCTTTCATGTTTTAGATACACACATTTCAATCCAAGTATTTCAGTTGCCATAACAACTTCATAAATTTGTTCTCAGATGTCCTTTTTAATCACATCATTTAAAACAAGCTGGATGTGTCGCTGGAATGCCTCAATTTATTCCATTCGCACCTAGCTCCTAAGGAGTCTGGTATTTGTTTCTTTTTCCCTAAGAAGCTCAAACACCTGAAAATAACATCGCTATCTCCTCTCTGCCTCCACAGGCAAGGGAAGTTTTTTTAAAAAATGCGTGTGTGGCCTTATTATTAAGTTTTTTTAAATCCAGGTGATATTATGCCCAGAAATCGCCCCCTGGTTCACAGAAGAGAGACTGCTAACGCCACCCAGGTCTGTACAGCAGGCCTCTGCCCAGAGAATGCTGCTTTATTTCCACATATCAATTATTTATGCCGCCAAACAGGTTTTTGATAGAATCCTAGTGGTTTTAATTGGCTTCTGGTGACTATTACTATATAATACCTTTAAAATATCATCTACCTTATGATGGGAAAACAAAACTATGCCAATATGTAAGTTTCAACAGCATGCATTAATTTTTAAACTACTCCCGGATGTTTTAGGATTTCATGCCAATAAAGAATAGGGCATAGTATTCCTGGCATCATTAAATAAATGACTTTTGCCAACATCAACAAGCAAACAATAGAAAACAGGACTCCACCAACAAATGAAAAGGGGGTGTCAAAAAATTCAAGCCTGGCTTTTTGCATATGTAGTGAAACTGAAGGCACTTCCCCAGCAAGTATTGAAATGCACAGATAAGAACACAAAAGGCCTTGAAGTGGTTTGAAGGGTCGCAATTTGCTATTAAACACAGCAGATGGAAACCTGTGAAAGTCCACTTAACTGAACTTTTGAATGCTCCTGTGTAAAATCAAGAGTCATGCACGTTACGGCAATCAATGATTCTACAGTTTTATTTTTTTAATTAATTGCACTCTCGGTTAGAGGAGAAATACACACACACACACATATATATATACATATATATGTATACACACACATAGCTTAGAGGATGAGTTAGAAGAGGAATACTAATCCCCTCCCTGTCGGAAATTAAAATGCAAGGGTGAATAGCATGCAACTAAGTACCAGCAAAGAGTAAATATTGGTTATGTTTAGGAAAGAGAATAAAAACAGATGTGATATAAAGTTAGACCTTTCACTTCAAAAAATACTAAGCAACTAGTTCTTTGCCACTGGGGGAAAAATCTCTTTTAATTATGTAAAAAGTGAAGAGACGGTAGTAGGATTCTTTACCTTTGAATACTGAATTAGGAAACAGCAGCATCAAAGGCAGGCTTGATCTGTTTTGCCTGAAAAATTAATAGGCTTTACAAGTCCTTTGCAATGGAGTCTAGAACTGCATAAAAAAAGAGGCTCTGGTGACACCAACAGTCCCAGGAACAAAATGCAGCTGTGGAGGCGGGTTGGGGGTTGGGAGAGGGTTTTTGTTGTTTGGTTTTGGGGGATTTTTTTTTTACTTTTCTTTAATCAAAATGGATGAACCCGGCTGCCGAAACTCCGCAGAGGACCTGCTCTGCCCGAGGCTTCCTCCCCACCCCATCCCCTTGTTCCTGTCCACACCCTGCCCCGCTGCCTGTGGCCGAGGCCTGTCGCCGGGCTGGAGGGCCTGGCCACCCCAACTCTGCGGTTTCAAAACGCAGAGAGTTGAAAGGAGGGGAGGCCGGCGTGGGGGAGAGGGACACCGGAGGAAAGGCCTCAGTCAGAGTACCCGGCAGCCTCGGGGTTTCGCGCTGGTTCCCTCCCGGTCCCTCCTGGAAGTGGGAGGCGGACCCCACGCTTTGCAGCGGAAACTTTCTGGGAGCCTGTAAGACTCGTCACCCGGTCCGCGCTCTCTCCAGCAGTGGGAGGAGCGCTGAAGGTGGCAATTACTATCAACAAACCTAAAATTCTTTCTCTTGAGAGCCCCCACACTATTCACCCCGAGTGGGCCTGCGGATGAAGCTGCTGGTGCCAAACAGGGTAGGAGTGGGCGCCACGGCCGTCCCCTGCCGGTGGCCCCTTATGAAACTGGGCCGGTTGCTCTGCAGAGCGCACGCAGGCGGCCTCCTGCTCGCACATCGAACTGGCATCCTCGTCTTTTGTCCATGACGTCCCTGTGCCCCACTCCTGCAGCCGAGAGGGGCCGGGGCACCAGCGGGCAGGGAGGGCTGAGCGCCCCGCCAGGTCAATAGCAGGAAACCCCGAAGGCAGGGCGAGGAGGGCACGGGCTTGGGTTCTACCCCGGACTGCGAGGAAACATGGAGACTCGGGGTGAGCAGCTCCTAAGGAAGCCGACTTGGCTTCCGTTCCTGGGAAAAGCGGATCAAGAAAGTCGTGAAGACCACTATTTACAGATGAGCCACAGCAGAGCTGCTTAATTCACTCAATAACAAACCTTAATTGCTCAAAACAAAGCAGCTAAGTCTCTTTAGAGTGCTTCAAAGGCCCTTCACGTTGTAACTTGCAGTATAAAATGTATGCAGTATTTCCAAAAAAGAAAAAAAATTCAGAATCAAGGATAAAGTTAGAACTTTACCTTCATCTTCTTTTAAAGAGTTTAATTTTTTCCCCATCTCCCCCTCCAATTAGGTCAAAATTTAGATGATGTTATGATCTAACTACAATCTGTTTATTTTACTGCCTTTTTAAAAGAAAAGACATTTGTGCCTTAATCCTAAGAAGCCCCAAATCTGAATTTAAAAGAATAACATTACCGGACAATTACATGGAAAGTCAAGAAAGATTTTTGAAAGAACTATCACAAGACAATATTTATATAGAATTCAAGCATTAGCGGTGAGCCTGACACAGCAAAACCATTGTATTTTCCACTAGTTTTGTTTTGCTCTATACAGCTGTGTTTTCACAGATGCAAAGCCATGTGTCTCCACCAAAAGGTTTAGCCCTCCCTTCAGATGTGAATGCGGATCAAAGGTTCAAACGCAGAAATACAAGATCCTTTTCCCTTTGGAACATGTTTTTATTTTTCTGCAGTGGCTGCAAACCAGAATTTCCATCTGTTGTCCTTCTGCAGTATACAGGTTAACCCTAACAGTGGGGCTCGGAGCACTGTTATCTCAGCTAAGAAGTGCACAGATGAAGCACGTCTGCATGTACCATCAGAGCAGCTCCCCAAGATGTCCACGCAGCTAAGACAGAATTGAACCAGGCAGGAGCAGAATCCATTTTAGTTGACATACAGAAATTAATTTTCATTTCTGTGCAACATCAGAATGGGTGAATTTAAGATGGGGTTTTGCTTTTACACCACATGCACCTTGGTAAAGATAACAACATCAACCATGATTTCCTGTCTGTCCCTCCTCCTTCCTAGAGCCAGCAGTATGCAATAAGACATTTTGCATTTGAATCTCAGCTTGCTGAAAATTCTCTAACAACAGAAAATGATTTGATAAAACAACTCATTAATTTTAAATATCTTACAACCCATAATTTTGAATGGAAATTAAAAAAACATTTGTTACCTATTATCCTTTTAATAACATCCTCTCAATTTCCATTTCTTTATCAAACATACTCTCAGAGTAACTGAAGAGAGAAACCGGTTTCTCTATTACCTACTCTAAACATAGATTTACTGCCATGTAAACATTGGCTTAGGAGAACAGTAAAAATGCGGCAATGCAGCTAACAAGGTGGGAGGCTTTGAAGGTATTTCTGCCAAATTTTTAAGGTCACTAAACGTTAACAGAAAAATGAACTAGAGAGGAACATATATATATACCTATCTGTAGAAGATCAAGAGAGGTTAGAGGGACAAATGGCGGGATGACAGATACAAAGCTTTGGCTAGTTCGTCGGAAGATTTTACAGAAGCCCAAAGTGGAAAGTGCCATGGACCCGACTGAACACCAATGTGTGAGTGCCATCTAGTGGTCTGCCTAGAACTGCACCCTGGTCTACTCCCTGACAAACACGCCACCCTAAGGTCTGGGGGTTCTCCACCCCATTTCTCCACCGCATCCTGGGTCACTCTAGCACTCCCAACCCTTCTATCCAATTACTGTACCTTTTCTGCTCTAATTACAAAATAAACTAAAAAACCAAGAAGCCTCAGAAAACAAAGCAAGAAGAGTGATAATCTCAAAGGTGGGGGTGGGTCTGGCAAAAAGAAAGTGGCCTCACAGGTCTCCCCGCGAGACTGTCACAGAGCTGCGCAGGGAGGCTTAAAGGGGCTGGCTCCAAGACAATAAGGAATTGTCTTGACCGCACCTGCGAACCAGACTAAATGAAAAGAGCGCCCTGCCGCCTACACATGCCCTCTCTGCCCTCAGTATGTTAACCTTTCTGGGGGGAAATAATTAGCTCGATGACTGGGCAATGGTTCACTCATCAATATCTCTTCCTAGGTGATCTGTAAAGAGTCAAGTCCAATGTGACGTAGGTGGAGCTAGTGTTTGTGATGTCAGGCCATCCCTGCCATCTGACTCACAGGCACCCAGACAGGGCCACGTCGTCAGCTGACACCAGGTCCCACAAGCAAGGCCCACACAGCTTCCCAGGCTTCAAATACTTGCTCTGATTGTCAGCTTCATGGCAGATCAAGCCACCAACGTGTTATTTAGTGGGATGAAAGAGGACGCCACCCCAGGCTCTGCCAAGCACACCCCCTAGTAGTGCCCCTCCAGCCACCAAAGTGGCAACACAGCCTGGGAGAAAGGCCAGAGCCCACTGACTTGCATTTGTGTCCCAGCAACTAGAGGTTGCTGAGCTGTCTTCATTCCACAAGTCACACCTTTGCATGTGGGCACGTGAAAGAGCATACATCATCTTGCCAGTAACGAAATGCAACACCAGGCCAGGCGCGGTGGCTCATGCCTATAATCCTAGCACTTTGGGAGGCCGAGGCAGACGGATGACCTGAGGTGAGGAGTTCAAGACCAGCCTGGCCAACATGGTAAAACCCCATCTCTGCTAAAAATACAAAAATTAGCCGGTCATTACAGGCAGATGCCTGTAATCCCAGCTACTTGGGAGGTTGTGGCAGGAGAATCACTTGAACCTGGGAAGCAGAGGCTGCAGTGAGCCGACATCACGCCACTGCACTCCACCCTGGATGACAGAGCAAGACTCCATCTAAAAAAAAAAAAAAAAAAAGAAAGAAATGCAACACCATAGTGCTGGGCCATCACTCCCGTGGGTTCTTAGGCCTGGTGGGGAAGGGGGTTCTTCTGACAGATCAGCCACTGCACAGAAAGAATGGACTTCGGAGCGTGACCTCAGCTCACTGCAACCTCCGCCTCCCAGGTTCAAGCAATTCTCCTGCCTCAGCCTCCCTAGTAGCTGGGACTACAGGCGCCCACCACCATGCCCAGCTAATTTTTTGTATTTTTAGTAAAGACAGGGTTTCACCATGTTAGCCAGGATGGTCTAGGTCTCCTAACCTCGTGATCAACCCGCCTCAACCTCCCAGAGTGTTGGGATTACAGGCGTGAGCCACGGCGCCCGGCCTGACATTTTAGTTTTGTTAAAATGCTACTTAATCTAACGACTGTGACTTACCTTTCATCTGGCACATCACTGGCTTTGAGGTTGGAGGCTATGAGCTTTGCCCACCTTCATTTTCACCCAATACCCTGTACACAACAATCAAGTAATATATAGATGATGTGATTGCTTTGGAGACCTTGATAGTGAGTGAAACTACGGTGAAACGGAAGCAGCATAATATGGTGGGAAAGAGAAGACTTGGGAGAAGAAGATTTGGGTTGGAGCAGCCCACTCTACTGCGCTGGGGCTTGGGACAAGGGTACGGAGGAGGACACAAGTCCCAGCCAGCCCCTCCTCTTTGCCCCATATGTGTGTGACATGCCAGCCTGCACATCCAAGCTCCTGGCCTCACTCCCCACTGCCAGCCCAGCCTCAGCTACCCCTCAGGTCTGGGGTGCAAATGCTGCTACTCCACTCTCTAGGACGGACCCAGGGAGAGGTCCATGGATGCCCGCTAATGAAAACATTTCCCAGCCTCTCCTGCATCTGAGTGTATTCATGGATCAAAGTTCTGGTTGATGGGATGTGGTCAGGGTGAGCAGAAATACAGTGTCCCCATAAAGGAAGGCATGAGTCCCCCTACCCCACATGGTGGGGGCAGACCAAGCAGCCGCCTTGGGGAAGATGTGTGCCATGTGCTGAGGTTGGCAGAACCATAGCTAAAGGAGCCTGAGACCTCACTGAGCCATCGTTATCAGCCCTGCACCACCCACCTGTGTTTCAAGTGAGGGGGGAAGAAATTATCCTTGATAAAGTCACTGTATTTGGAGATCTTTTGGCCATAACACCCGAACCTGTATCCTCACTTATATCCTAGTTATGGATGAGTTGAATGAAAATGGGCATGTCCAGCCCATCACACCCAGCATATCACCCTTGAATCAATTGAAATTTGAGCAGGAGAAGGAACAAGTGAACCAAAACCACACTGTCGGCATCTGGGAGATCTGGACCATTATGAGACTCAAAAGTGGAGGAGAAGGTTAATAACTGGCAAGAATGAAGAAAAAAAGAAAAAGCTAGAGAACAAACGAGAAGCCAGGAAAAGGAGAAGAAAGTCCCAGTAGCTTCTCATGTGGTGTTTCTGAATTTCCAAACAGATGCACGTAATTAAGTAGGTTTATTTAAACATGAAAGATGATTCTTTCTTTGGATCATAATAAGGCTGGTGAATAGGCACCATGATCTTTGGATGAGTAGAGGGAGGCAGAGACCCCTGCCAGGAGTTACAGGTGAGTTGCTAGGAATGGAGGTCTGGAACCTAAGTGTCCTAAGTGCTCCCCCTTAAATACAGGACTTTTTTTTTTCTTTTTGGCCGGTCCTCCTTGTCCCCAGGCTAACAGCCTCATGACACAGATTCCTTAGCAGCGGCCTGCTACTTATTCCTGGTCTTTAAAAAATAGTATATCCATCATGATACTCCCATTCTGAAACATCCACAGGTGCTCCTAGTGCTTACAAAACAACATCTGATCTTCGCCTAGAATTCAAGGCTGTCTACAACTGGACCCAAACACCCAACCTCACTCTCCACCGCTCCCCTCTACCAACCTTGCCCTTCAGATTGGCTTGTCTTTTCCCAACACACGGTACACATTCCTGCCTCCCATGATTTTCCTCAGATAGCCCCACCTCCCCCAGGGCCATGCCCTGCTACCACACACGTGCAAAGCCCACCTGTCGTCATGGGAGTGTTATTTACTGCTACCAGCTCATCTGCTTTTAGGGTGTGTCTCCCCAGCTTATGACTGCAACTTTTCCCAACTTTGTGTCAGTCATACAAGGTGGCCAGCACAGCCCTTCCACTTGGGAGAAGGGTATCCCTTATTTTGATATGATTGATTCTTAAGAAGCAATAAGCTTCAGTAGCATCCTCACCTCTGACACCCAGGCGAGAGCCTGCCTGTTATGTGGAGGCCTCTGAGTGGCTTCTTCCTGAGTATGGAGGTGAAAGAGGCCACAACACCACTTGCGATTTGGGTAGCACTGCTGGAACACTCGGGACCCTTTCGCACCTCATCCATCCATGGCTACTCTGGATCCTGCACTCACAGGTCCTACTTTTGGCAAATCAATGCTGGCTAGCAGGGGCTATAGTATTATCCCTTCCCAGGATATCTGCTTTTTATTTTATCTTTTTAATTGAGACAGGGTCTCACTATATTGCCCAGGCTGGTCTCAAACTCCTGAGTGCAAGTGATCCACCCGCTTCAGCCTCCCAAGGTGCTGGGATTACAGGTGTGAGCCGTGTCTGGCCAATATCTGTATTTTAATGGACAACTTCCCTTCTTGCTCAGAACACTTGGCAAATCACACCAGACAGGCCATTTGGGGCACTGGAGCACTAGAAATGGAAGGTTTAGTCCTGTGGTGAACAGTCACTGGCTGTTGACTATCCCAAGACACACTTCACCTCCTGAGGAACTTGCCTCATCCTACCCACAGCTTACAGTGTGCTGGGATTATCATCAAGGAGCCCAGCTCTCCCAGAGCCAAAGGGTGGGCCCTATGAGCCCAGTTGGACACTCCCTCCCCGGAGCCTGCATCCTGAGCAGAGTTACAGACTGAACACCCTGGCAGCACACTGTTCTCGTGGCTGAGCAGGGACACAATGGAGAAGCATTCATGCTGGCATGCCTACAGTTGCCTTCCACCGACGGTGTGAATGTGTCCATATCCTTCCAGGAAACCCCCCTCTTGCCAAAGCCAGATGTGGTGTCTGTTGCTTACAACCAAGAATCTTTTTTTTTTCCCCTGGAGATGGAGTCTTGCTTTGTCGCCCAGGCTGGAATGCAATGGCATGATCTCGGCTCACTGCAACCTCTGCCTCCCGAGTTCAAGCAATTCTCCTGCCTCAGCCTCCCAAGTAGCTGGGATTACAGGCACGCACCACCAGGCCTGGCTAATTTTTTTGTATTTTTAGTAGAGACGGGGTTTCACCATGTTGGCCAGGCTTGTCTCAAACTCCTGACCTCGTGATCCACCCACCTCTCCCTCCCAAAGTGCTGGGATTACAGGCGTGAGCCACTGTGCCTGGCCATGACCAAGAATCTTAACTGATGGAAAGCCACAACCCAGAATTCCATTCCACTCAAAAAATATTTATTCAATTCTTTTTTGAGATGGAGTCTCGCTCTGTCAACCAGGCTGGAGTGCAGTGGCGTGATCTTGGCTCACTACAACCTCTGTCTCCCGGGTTCAAGCGATTCTCCCACCTCAGCCTCCCAAGTTGCTAGGATTATAGGCATGCACCACTATGCCCAGCTAATTTTTGTATTTTTAGCAGAGATGGGGTTTCGCCATGTTGGCCAGGCTAGTCTAGAACTCCTGACGTCAGGCCCCTAGCCTTGACTTCCCCAAGTGCTGGGATTATAGGCGTGAGCCACCGCACCTGGCCTATTTATTCAATTCTTGTCATATGCTTGGCACCAAGACAGATGCTGGGCCTGCATTCAGGTACCAGCAGTAGCACTATGACCTAGGTGGTTAGATCTAACATGGGAGACAGCACAGGGTACAAAGAGCAGAGATCACATTGGGCAAAGCTACTGGAAGGCATAGGAAGGGTGTCTGCTGGCCCACGGCAGTGTGGGTGACTGCTAAGTCATCAGAAGAGGAGGGGATATTTGGTCAGCAAGATCTCAAGGAAGATGAGAGGCGGGCTCTGCAGGGAGAAGCAGCAGCATGAGCCATGGCAGAGACAGAAAGGAGCTGGAGTATCTCATCACCCTGAGAATTTTAACGTGATTGGAAGGTCAGAGACATGGGGTGGGAAGATGATTCTGGGAAGGTAATCTTGGGTTAGGGTGTAAAGAACACCGTAAGGTCTTCATTCCTCAGTGTTGAGACTGACTGCTGCTTGTGGAGAGGAGAGCAATGATGTCTGTGTTCAGAAAGCTACTTCTGGAAGATGGACAGGAGAGAGGAGAGACCCAGGAAAAGACCCACAATGGCCGGGAGCCATGTTGAGATGCACAGAATCCAAGGGTCTGGTGGAGTCAAGAATGATTCCAAGGATTTCAGCTACAAGACGAGGAAAGGTGGTGCTAGAGTTCATGGAGGCAGCCTCCAGCACCCTCCAGCAGCCTCTGTGCCGACCTTACTCTCCAGAAGAGCACAAGTACCTTGGCCAAATCAAAACTCATGTTGCTGCCAATGAGAATTTGGCAACAGTTTCTGTCACCGTGGGCAAGGAGGGGAAAGTAGATGGGCAACTGAGGTTTCTAACACTCATTTCTTCCCCTCTTGAAAACTTCTTTTTCTGTGACAGGGTCTCATTCTGTCACCCAGGCTGGAGTACAGTGGGACAACCATGGTTCACCGTAGCCTTAAATTCCTCGGCTCAAGCAACCCTCCTGCCTTAGCCTTCCCAGTAGCTGGGACTACAGGTGTGCGCCACCTACCAGTCTGATTTTTTTTTTTTTTTTTTGAGACGGAGTCTGGCTCTGTCGCCCAGGCTGGAGTGCAGTGGCGCATTCTCTGCTCACTGCAAGCTCTGCCTCCTGGGTTCACGCCATTCTCCTGCCTCAGCCTCCCGAGTAGCTGGGACTACAGGCACCTGCCACCACGCCCGGCAAATTTTTTGTATTTTTAGTAGAGATGGGGTTTCACCGTGTTAGCCATGATGGTCTTTATCTCCTGACCTCGTGATCTGCCCGCCTCGGCCTCCCAAAGTGCTGGGATTACAGGTGTGAGCCACCGCGCTCGGCCTACCAGTCTGATTTTTAAAAAAATTTTTTGTAGGGATGAGGTCTTGCTATATTGCTCAGGCTGAAAACTTTTTCTTTTTCATGAAGCATCATATAACTTTTTTTTTTTCTTTTGAGACAAAATGTTGCTCTGTTGCCCAGGCTGGAGTGCAGTGGCACAGGATCACTGCTTACTGCAGACTCCAACTTCTGGGCTCAAGTGATCCTCCCATCTCAGCCTCCTGAGTAGCTGGGACTACAGGTGTGCACCACTACACGTGGCTAACTTTTGTATCGTTTGTAGAGATGGGGTTTCGCTATGTTGCCCAGGCTGGTCTCATGCTCCTGGCTCAAGCAGTCCGCCCGCCTTGGCCTCCCAAAGTGCTAGGATTACAGGCGTGAGCCACAGCACCTGGTGGACTCATAGAACCTTTAATACATAAGTCCTCCATCAATATTCCAAATTTTCCCCACCCTTCATCTTATCGGCAAATGAGTAAGATTTTTCAAAGAAACAATGACATCGCAAAGGTACACCTACTTAACTGTATAACTGTTTAGTTTTTCTATCTTCATGACATAATTTTTAGAGGTACTTCTGTTCTTCACAGGACTGCACCTGCACCAGCATATGAAAAATGGGTGCCAATTAGTAGTATTTTAGTTAAAACCATTTCCCCACATCATTGTCTTATGCTAGAAGCGAGCTGGCATGAATAACAAAGGGTTACTATTAATAGTACAACACAGAACGCAAGCAGAAAACTTGAGTGAAATTATGTTTTTTAAAACCCACTGTTTAGTGCCCAGGAAAGGGACAGACTGTGCAGCATCTGTGCTGGGGGGAGATGGAACTAATAAATCATTGCCATTTTTACTACACGCAGGCAGAATCTGATGTACATCCAAAGCCAAACACATTGGCTGTCCGAGAAAAATGATTTACGTTCCAGGGCTTTTTTTCACTCAATTGAAAGTTTATGCATTTAGCATCCTAGATGATTTTATTAATTTACATCTCCTGTAATTATTAACAGTTTTTAAAAAAAATTTGGGGGATGGGTTAAATGTATGAATGAAATATAAAATATATATATATATAAATATATACATATCCTTATGTTCAAACATAAAATATTCATTTCAAAGTCCAACTTGCAGATGTAAAGCCATGTAAAACATAAGACTGAGCTGGAAAAAAATGATACCTTGATGTGTATATAAAAAAAATACTAGTGACACTAGATAGCTAACATTCTATTATCAGTTCAAGAAAGGAGTAAGAAAAGTGTATTTTCTTATTGAATTAATTTGACCAGAATCAAAGCAAGTGTAGAAAAGACCCTAAACACTGATGACAGTGCAATATCCATCTTCAATAAATAACAAGCTTATGATGATTTCTTATGCTTTTAGCACATCTGGCTGCCCTATCTACTCTGGAACACAGAAATGTAAGAAAAAGGAGCCTTTAAATAGTAACGCAGGCAGCTCCACTAATTAGATTATCATCATAAGGTACTGACAGCAAGAAAAGTCACAAAAAACCAGGGCTGGCAGGAATGTTGTTTCAGAATTCAACGAACAATGGACTATTTATTTCGGCATTCCATAATCATTTTGCCTACACACTCTTGTTAGAAAACTGGTAAAATTCAGAAAAGCAGACCTGGAAGGACTGATGAACATTCGGAGCCTTCTGAATAGTCCATGGCGTTGAGATTTTTGTCCGAGGACTTGAAAAGTTAAAGGCATAGTCCTGCCAATTGTGAGATGCCCTCTCTAACACAGACCACCCACAACTACGGATTTTCCATCTGGTGAACAAAACAGACAGCTCCCTAATTATTTTTAAAAAGGATTTTTTCCCCCTAACATACTTTCTTTATTTGTCTGTGACCTGGAACTTAATGGAAAACCTGGTGCATGCCAACTTCATTTCTTGTAATGAAACATCCTATTTTATTGTTTTAACTCGTTTTAAAGACTCTAAGATAGAAATTATTACCCCCAGAGCCAACACACCAAGCCACCAAGACAATTCCAATGAACTGTTTCCTCTGAACAGAGAATATCTTGTTTAAATATTAGCCACTGAAGTTTTCTCTCACAACCAACAAGATGAAAATAGGAGGGAAATTATTTGCAATCGTTCTCAACTGGGCACCCATACTGCTAGTGTCAAAATCTATGGCTTTTCCAACAAGATGGCCACCTCTGCCAAAAGCATGCTCAGAAATGCCAACTGTAATTAAAATCTGGCACCTGTCTTGGGCACCAAATTTGCTTCTAATATCTCCATGTTGAAATGTGTCTCAGCTTCGAGAGGACTTAAGATGCTTCTTGCCCTCTGCCCTTTGGAAAAACACTCGAGTGGAAAAATTGACGGCTGTTATCCCCAAAATTACATTTTTTACATTTTAACTGTCCTAAATCTTCTCTGCTTTCTTTCTCTGAATCTGTTTGTTTAATTAGTCCCAAGAGAATCAGCATACATTCCCTTCACACATTTTGTTTTTATAAACCTCAAGAAAAATAGGCACTGAAATAAGTTCTTCCCACTATGGAGTTGTGATGCGGGGCGGGGCGGGGGGGGCGTGTGACAGATGTAGATTTTGCAAGGCCTTAGATACTATAGAATTGGGAAGCTCTAGGTGGGGGCGGGAGCCTTCCCTAAGAAGGTTTTTCAGAGCCACACGTCTTGATTTGAGGCACATTGCTTTGGACCTCTCTGCTACCTATGAACAAGCTTGTGTCCTACCTATTGTTTTGTTGAGCTGGGGCTCTCAAAATTCTAAGTGGTTTTTTGTTTGTTTTGTTTTTAAAGACTGTAGCATTTCTCAAGAAGAAACTTCTTGTGATCTTTCTTATAAGCCTTTCAAACACTGGCCACCCGGCCCCCCTTAGGTGTGGGCAGAGTGGTCCTCAGGCCTATGAACACCATGGATGGTGATGCACTGCACAGCCTGGCAGCAACAAGCATTCCCAAAGTACAGGAGGCCAGAGTATGTGGAGGGCCCAGCAGCAGCCTCTCCAGAGGGGAAAGGGCACTGCCCACCTCTCTCCCTGCTGTATCCCTGGGCCTAGAAGAGCGTCTGGCACAGAAGGTACTGAGAAGTGGCTATCGCAGGGCTAGCAGGCAGATCTAGGGTATGCTTGCCTTTGTAACGAGTTCCTTATATTAAGATTTCTGTAACCAGCCGGGCATGGTGGCTCACGCCTATAATCCCAGCACTTGGGAGGCCGAGGTGGGTGGATCACGAAGTCAGGAGTTCAATACCAACCTGGCCAAGATGGTGAAACCCCGTCTCTACTAAAAACACACACAAAAAAAAATTAGCCAGGTGTGGTAGTGGGCACCTGCAATCCCAGCTATTCAGGAGGCTGAGGCAGAGAATTGCTTGAACTCAAGAGGCGGAGATAGCAGTGAGCCGAGATCACGCCACTGCACTCCAGCCTGGGCGCCAGAGTGAGACTCCATCTCAAAAAAAAAAAAAAAAAAAAAAGATTTCTGTAACGAATTGGCTCCCATGGCTCCCGTGGTCAGAGGAACCTGACCCAGGTGAATTATAAATCATCGTAAATGCAAGAAGATGCCCTTCTCCCTGGTGAGAAGCACAGACATTCACCCTTTGGACACACATCCTCATTAAGCCTCCCTTTCAGGAGCTCCATCCTTCAGCAACCCTTCTTCCCCCAGGCCACCCCAAACTCCTATAACACACCACTCTTCATTAGAAATTAAAAGGGGCTAAAGGAGTGCGATGACTGCTTAAAGTACAAGTAGATTTGCCACTGAATACAGAAAAAATATAAAAGCAGTGCCTGATTATGACAGGATCCTGCTCAAAATAATTCACCAATGAGTTGCTTCTTTGGAACTGAAAATGAATTTTTCCCCATGGAAAAAATGTCACAAATGACGGTTAGGACCTCAGGATAGCTCACAAAAGCCCACTGAACCCCACAATGTCCCAGAGTGCCACTATTTTAATAGCATGTTAATGGGAAACAGAATCCTAAGTTTAAATTAGGGAATTTCTCGGCCACAGGAAAGAAGATGATACCCTGACATTGCTGGTGGCTTATTCATGCCTCACACCCTTAAAGAAAGCCCTCTCCCTGGATCAGAAATTGCCCTAAGGCCCCAAAAGCACAGGCGACTGAAGCAAAAATAGACAAATGGAATCATGTCAAGTTAAAAAGCTTCTGTACAGCAAAGGAAAGCAATCAACAAAGTGAAGAGACAGCCCACAGAATGGGGAAAAATATTTGCAAACCATCCATCTGAGAAAGCATTAATAACCAGGATATATAAGGAGCTCAAGCAACTCAACAGGAAAAAAAAACCTAATAATCTAATTTAAAAACTGGGCAAAAGATCAGAACAGATATTTCTCAGAAGACATACAAATGGCAAACAGGCATATGAAAAGGTGCCCAACATCACTGATCACCACAGAAATGCAAATCAAAACTACAATATCACACCCCATTAAAATGACTTTTTTTTTTTTTTTGAGACGGAGTCTCGCTTTGTCGCCCAGGCTAGAGTGCAGTAGCACAATCTCGGCTCACTGCAAGCTCCACCTCCTGTGTTCACACCATTCTCCTGCCTCAGCCTCCCAAGTAGCTGGGACTACAGACGCCTGCCACCACGCCCGGCTAATTTTTTGTATTTTTTTTAGTAGAGACGGGGTTTCACCGTGTTGGCCAGGATGGTCTCGATCTCCTGACCTTGTGATCCACTCGCGTCAGCGTCTCAAAGTGCTGGGATTACAGGCGTGAGCCACTGCGCCCAGCCTAAAATGACTTTTATCTAAAAGATAGGCAATAACAAATGCTAGCGAGGATATGGAAAAAAGGAAACCATCGTACACTGTTAATGGGAATATAATTTAGTACAACCGCTACGGAGAACAGTATAGAGGTTCCTCAAAAAACTAATACTAGAACTACCATATGACCCAGCAATCCCAATGCTAGGTATATACCCAAAAGAAAGGAAGGCAGTGTATTGAAGAGATATCTGCACTCCCATGTTTATTGCAGCAGTATTCACAATAGCAAAGATTTGGGAGCAACCTAAGGGGCCATCAGTAGCTAAACGGATAAAGAAATTGTGGTACATATACACAATGAAGTACTATTCAGTCATAAAAGAGAATGAGATCCTGCCATTTGCAACAATATGGATGGAACTGGAGGACATTATGTTAAGTGAAATAAGTCAGGCACAGAAAGACAAACTTCAACTGTTCTCACTCATTTGTGGGAGCTGAAAGTTAAAACAATTGAACTCATGGAGACAGAGACTAGAATATTGGTTATCAGGGGCTGGGAAGGGTAGTGGGGTGGAGGAAGGAAACTGGGGATGGTTAATGAGTACGAAAATCTAGTGAGATAGAAAGAAGTAAGTTCTAGTATTTGATAGTACAACAGGGTAACTACAGTCAACAATAATTTATTATACATTTAAAAATAACTACAAGAGTATAACTGGAATGTTTGAAACACAAAGAAATGACAAATGCTTGAGGTCAGAGATACCCTATTTACCTTGATATGATTATTACACATCATATACCTATATCAACATATGTCATGTACCCCATAAATATATACACTATGTACCTATTTAAATTTTTAAAATTTTAAAAATAAATTGTCTTAAGGTAACAGTTTCCAAATTTTTTTTACTGCAACCCACAGGAAGAAGTGCATTTATAGTGAGAGCCTGCACATACATACATACACCACATATACGTACATACGCCACATATAAAAAACCAAAAGTTTCATAAGACAAAATGTATGATGGGCTCAGAATTGAATAGTTCCTATTATGTTATAGTTCTTCTTTTTTTTTTTTTTTTTGAGATGGAGTTTTGTTCTGTCACCCAGGCTGGAGTGCAATGGCATGGTCTGGGCTCAATGAAACCTCTACCTCCTGGGTCCAAGCAATTCTCCTGCCTCAGCCTCCCGAAAAGTTGGGATTACAGGCGTCCGCCACCACGCCCAGCTAATTTTTGTATTTTTAGTAGAGACGGGGTTTCACCATGTTGGTCAGGCTGGTCTGCAACTCCTGACCTCGTGATCCACCTGCCTCGGCCTCCCAAAGTGCTGGGATTACAGGCGTGAGCCACTGCGCCGGGCCTATGGTTCATTTTTTAAAACGCTCATTGTGACCTAATAAATTAACTTCCCAGATGACTCATGGGTTTGGACCCACAACGTAAAACACCACTGCCCCAAACAATCTGAACCGAGGTGCACAGAGTAGCAAGTTGTGGCTACTGACATTGAGTCTCACAACTTCCTCAACCGGACATTGAAATTATAATTATGAACAGAAATATAAAATTGAGACAATTTCTTGAAAATGTTTCAGAAATTCATATGCCCCTTGGTTTCAGGCTTCTACCTGTTTTAGCTCCTCCTTTTCTATCTGGTTGAAAATGCAGGTGTTGGCCGGAAACCTGAGGATAATTATAGACCCTAGATGACAAAGACAGAGATGGCAAATCATGGTGATGAAAAGCCTGAAGATCTGTAAATCAGAAAAACAAAATTCCTGGTTATTCAGAATACACAGACATCATTCCAATCACAACTTGGCCTTTGGCACCAGAGCAGTGAGGCAAACTGGCTGGTCATGAGAAGCAGGCATTACTTCTGGCCGCTCCAGAGGAAGTATGGAAGCAGAGCATCCAAAGCCTTCGAGCCCCTCGGTCTTGGTACAGACCTACTGCCTTTCTCTCCAGAGGACAGTCAAAAGATTCTGGGTTAGGAACGCCTCTGGAGACTCTAAGGACACTAAGCAGCTTAAAAAGGCTTCTATGAGCCCATGACTAAAGTCCTCATGCAGGCCTCACCCAGCATGCAGTTGAGCTCAGTGTATTAGAAATGAGAGCAGCCTGCGCAACATAGTAAAACCTTGTCTCTACAAAAAATAAAAAAATTAGCCAGGCGTGGTGGTGTATGCCTGTAGCTGTAGCTACTTGGGAGGCTGAGGTGGGAGGATTGCTTGAGCCTGGGAGGTTAAGGCTACAGTGAGCCAAGATTGCACTACTGCACTCCAGCCTGAGCAACAGAAAAAAAAAAGGAAAGAAAATAAAAGAGCAACGGAGGAAGGGAGGGAGGGAGGCAGGCAGGCAGGCAGGCAGGAAGGAGAGGCTGGGCATGGTGCCTCATGCCTGTAACCCCAGCACTTGGGAAGGATGAGGCAGAAGGATCACTTGAACCCAGGAGTTTGAGACCAGCCTGGACAACATGGGGAGACCTCATCTCTACAAAAAATAAATTAAAAAATGAGCTGGGCCAGGTGGCACACACCTGAAGTCTTAGCTACTCAGGAGGTTGAGGTGGGAGGATTGCTTGAGCCTGGGAGCTGTGACCTGCAGTGAGCTGTGATCGTGCCACTGCACTCCAGCCTGGGCAACAGGGCAAGATCCTGTCTCAATAATAATAATAATAATAACAATAACAATAATAATAAAAAATAGAAATGAGCCAATACTCTGATTTTCACCCCAAGATGGATTCAAGCAACATTCCCAAGACCACCGCCAGCCCTCTGGCAACCAGATTTGGCTGATGGTGACTGAATATGCTCAGTGCCCAGGGTCACCCTCACTAGAGGCACGCCTTAGCCAGAGCACAGCACTGAAGAGTCAGCGTGCACAGGGCTGAGGCCACCGCGCCCTGCAATGAGAATGGGCTCCCCAACCAAATCTACCCATGGCTGGGGTCATAAGATGAGAATCCTTCCCAGCAATCCCTCAGATTCCTCTGTCCTTGTGTCTCAGAGCCTGGTACCCTCACAAGTGTTCTTCCCTAGGGTGTCTGTCCTCCTTGAGACATGTCCTGTGAGTTTTCATCCCATATGTGGTTTCTGCATTGTCATATTTTAAATCCCATTCAAGAGACTGCAGGACATTATTTCCAAATTTAATTCTAAATGGTTTGAATGACATTTCCAAAAGGAAAATGCACCAATCTCAGAAATGTTTTACTCCACTGAGTTCATCTTTAACTTTCCATTTCTGTACTTTCTTTCCTTCTTGTGTTGGACTATTTTTGTTTCTAAAGATGGAGTCTCGCTCTGTCACCCAGGTTGGAGTGCAGTGGTGCAACCTCGACTCACCGCAAGCTCCGCCTCCTGGGTTCACGCCATTCTCCTGCCTCAGCCTCCCAACTAGCTAGGACTACATGCACACGCCACCACACCCGGCTATTTTTTTTTTATTTTTTATTTTTAGTAGAGATGGGGTTTCACCGTGTTGGCCAGGATGGTCTTGATCTCCTGACCTTGTGATCCGCCCGCCTTGGCCTCCCAAAAGTACTGAGATTACAGGCGCCCACCACCGCGCCCGACTAATTTTCTGTATTTTTAGTAGAGACGGGGTTTCACTGTGTTAGCCAGGATGGTCTCCATCTCCTGACCTCGTAATCCACCTGCCTCAGCTTCTCAAAGTGCTGTGATTACAGATGTGAGCCACTGTGCCTGGCCGTGTTGGACTATTTTTAAGAAAGAAAGAAATTTTTTTGGTATAATAAATAATGGGAAGATGTACAATGTCAATACCAAACTTAAATAGCTTTGATTCATTTGGGTTCCCACCTTCATCCACTTATAATTCATTTTAACCTATAGGTTATAAATGACTAATTACTCATATTTTAAAATCATCAAAAAACTTATATCATTGAGGTTGTATCAACTACAAACAATGTATGACTGTAGGCTTGCATTGGTGATCTGAGAAAAGGCTCCCAGCAGGACTGAAGTCAAGAATTTTCAGAGAACACTCAATATAAAACTGTTACATACTTCTCACATTTTCATTTGATGATATGATTCATAAAACCAACTAATGAGAATTCTATGTTAGAAAAACAATATATGTGAACCAAAGTAAAACTAGCCACTAATTTTTTTAAGTCCTCCCATAAAGAGAATGTTTTCCGGAAATGTGTTAGCAGGAGTAGCTTGGATCTGCACTGTCTATCATATATTCGTATATATCCACGTGTGCATTTAGGTGCCTAGGTCTATATCTGGATACATGCATACAAATTTCCTGAGCAGTCAAAATCCTATTGGTCGTAAGACAAAAGAGCAGGGGCACTGCCCATGAAGTTATCAGTTCCAGGCCTTCACTTTCTAATTGACCACTTCAGGGCTACTTTTATCATGTGTCAACTTGAAACCCACACTCAGTTTCTCCTTTTAGACCATGTTGCATCTGTAATACAGCAATGTTTCAGACATACTGTGGCACGTTCTCCTAGGAATGTTTCTTTAGAAGCAAAGCTTAACCAAGGGTGAAAAGGAGGGGAACCTGTTAAATGTTTTCACAGCTATCAACTACTCAAAAGAACACTATAGGAAAAAACCACATTTTCACACTTTAAATATTTTCCACTACCCTTAGCAATAAGGCAAACTATTTAAAACAAGTAAATATAGATTTAAATAAAACACAAAAGGATATTTGATACAACAATAAATACCCTCAGCCTAACATTAGTGAACCTAGTGAAACATTAAAGATAATATTTTACGACAATGAACATACAAAAACCATAGTGAAATGTACTTAGCTCCAAGATAAATGATTTTTTAAAACCATAGTGTGATCAGCAAATATATTAAATAGTTAAGTATGCAATTGTCCAATCTATTCAACTGGCTTTGTGTGAAAAAAGAAATAATTATTTTGAGTTAGACAGGTACTTTGGGCATGAGTTTTCATGATTAAAAAACAACAAAAAATGAACAAATTTAAGTTACTTTTATAGTATCAAGAGAGATTAAAGTCAGATTATTCTGTTTAATTAAAGTCTAAACTACACAGAGAACAGAAATGTTCAACTATTTATATGGCAATCATACGCCTGGAATTTTCCTGCATAATTTCACTTTTGAATATTTTATCCCATTATCTATTTCCTGAATATATTCAAATCATGTACTCAGGCTATGCATACAATTTTTTTTAAAGATAAGGTCTTGCTATGTTGCCCAGGCTAGAGTGCAGTGGTACAATCATGGCTCACTGCAGCCTTGAACTCCTGGGCTCAAGTGATTGTCCTGCCTCAGCCTCCTCAGTAGCTGGGACTACAGGCACATGCCACCATGCCCAGCTAAGTTTTTAACGTTTCTTTTGTATAGATATGGTCTCGCTATGTTGGCCAGGCTGGTTTCCAACTCCTGGCCTCAAGCAATCCTCCTACCTCGGTCTCCCAAAGTGCTGGTATTACAGGTAAGAGTCACCACATCCAGCCCAAATTTGTGGTTCTAAAAATAGAGTCGCTTCTGTAAGCAAAAGGGATGAGTTTTATGTTTATCTTAATTATTGTTTTTGTCTTCTGTTACACATAAATGCATTTACATGACTGCTAAACCATCGGAGCACTCCTTTAAAAACGACTCTAAATGCTTATGTCCTTGGATTGGAATTGGACAAGGATTTATTGTTATGGTTACCAACAATGCGTAATTAAAGCATAGTAGAGTTATTTTAGCTTGCTTAGAGGCTTATATTCCAAAGAGTAATGGAATGTACAAATAACAATACACACATTGTGTGGGCATTAATGACCATGCTGCGTGTCCACAGAGTGACCACAGGCCCCGGCTTGCCTGGACGTCCTGGCTGGCTCCTGATGCCCCAGCATCTATAACGTACTCCTTTCACTCTCAAAAATATCCAGATTGAGGCCGGGCGCGGTGGCTCACGCCTGTAATTCCAGCACTTTGGAAGGCCGAGGCGGGCGGATCACGAGGTCAGGAGATCGAGACCA
Source organism: Symphalangus syndactylus (assembly GCF_028878055.3). Lineage (NCBI taxonomy): Eukaryota > Metazoa > Chordata > Mammalia > Primates > Hylobatidae > Symphalangus > Symphalangus syndactylus. The sequence goes on from NC_072437.2 coordinate 20,694,979, forward strand.
TCCTGGCTAACACAGTGAAACCCCGTCTCTACTAAAAATACAAAAAATTAGCCGGGCGTGGTTGCAGGCGCCTGTAGTCCCAGCTACTCGGGAGGCTGAGGCAGGAGAATGGCGTGAACCCAGGAGGCGGAGCTTGCAGTGAGCCAAGATAGCGCCACTGCACTCTGGCCTGGGCGAAAGAGCAAGACTCCTTCTCAAAAAAAAAAAAAAAAAAAAAAAAAAATCCAGATTAGGCTGATAAATTCTAACCTGGATATTTCATCTATATGAAGATTCACAGATTGCCGGTTTTCCAATGGCCTTTATCGTTACATCATCAGAGTCTTCAAGCAGATGCTTTTTTCAAAATGCAGTTGACTCAGACCTAAAATTCAGCCTCAAGTGAAAAAGCATACATAAGAGACAAGGCGGGCATGGCCTTCTCGAAAGAGCCCCAGTTTTGGAACAGGACCTGTGGTTGCGATCCCAGCTCAGCCCCTTACTTTGGTACTGGGGAAGTTCTATCCCCCTTCTGCTCCTTGGCTCTCTGATCCAGCGATGGGAGGGGTAACTGATGGATTGGCAACCTGTGTGCCATCTCATGGGGACCTAGGAGTCATACTATCCAGGTTCAAATCCTGACTCTACCAACGCTAAGTTACCTCAGGCAAGTAACATAACCTTTCTGTGTTTTGGTTTCCTCCTTGGAAAAATGGTAACAATAAATAAAACTTATCTCACACAGTTGTTGAGAGTGCTACATGAAATAATGTTGAAAATGTTAGCACAGTGTCCAGAGCATAGTAAGCTCTCAAAAAATGTACACACGTATGTGGCTACAGATTTTATTCTTGCTAATATTTCTTTGTGGGACTGTTGGGCAGACACTGTTCTGATCACTGCGAAATCCCTGATACCTAGCACAGAGTCTGAAACACAATAGGTAGTTAATAAATATTTGTTCAGATGATGTTGTGAAACGCATAAGGCACACATATATTGTGTGTATATGTCTATGTAATATTTTACACAAATAAATAACTTTCAATAATTTGGAGTAAGAAAAGAGAAGCCCATCTGAATTAGTAAAAAGAAATGCAAAGAGAATTACTTGTCAACCACAGAAAGCAAGTAGAAGGTTAACAGGTGTAGTTTAATAGCATCAATTAAGCTGGGCACAGTGGCTCATTCCTGTAATCCCAGCACTTCAGAAGGCCGAGGCAGGGGGATCGTTTGAGTCCAGGCATTTGAGACCAGCCAGAGCAACATGGGGAGACCACATCTCTACAAAAATTAAAAAATAAAAATTAGCCAGGTGTAGCTGGTGCACACCTGTGGTCTCAGCTACTCAGGAGGCTAAGGTAGAAGACTCACTGGAGCCTGGGTGGTTGAGAATGCAGTGAACCGTGATTGTGCCATTGCACTCCAGCCTAGGCAACAGAGCAACACCTTGTCTCCAAAAAAAAAAAAAAAAAAAGCACTGTTGAGCTGACTTGACTGACTTGACTTGGATAACCAGATAAGAATGATCTGTAACTGGCTTCTTTGTATGCAAATTAATGCATCTGCTATGTTTAAAAATTCTCCTTGAAAGCTTTTCAGAAATATGAATGGATGTATATATATATAGATACACACAGACATCATTCATAAATATATATTCACACTTCGTAGGAATTTTATGGTTTTATTATTATTATTTGAGATGAAGTCACACTCTCTAGCCCAGGCTGGAATGCAGTGGCGTGATCTTGGCCCACCGCAACCTCCGCCTCCCGGGTTCAAGCGATTCTCCTACCTCAGCCTCCCAAGTAGCTGGGATTACAGGTGCGTGCCACTGCACCTGGCTAATTTTTTTAATTTTTAGTAAAGACAGGGTTTAACCATGTTGCCCAGGCTGCTCTTGAACTCCTGACCTCAGGTGATCCACCCGCCTTGGCCTCCCAAAGTGTTAGGATTACAGGCATGAGCCACCGTGCCTGGCTATGGTTTTAAAAATTACATTCTGTGGCAATTTTTTTCTTCTTTACCACATTTCACTGGCAAGACAGGGAATATGCAACATGCTGGAAAGACCAGATTTGAGAGAAATGGCTTAGGGCAGTGATAACACTGATCCACCTCCAGAGATGGGTTTTCATGGAGTATTTTCAACACAGAGAGAGGAGGGGCTTAATTGGGAATTCTTCCACTCAACCTTAGCACTTTCATCTTTGGGTGAGCACAATGGCAAACTGGGTAGCCTCTATTACCCCAGCACTTACAAAGATAAAGTTTAAATTAGGTTGGACGCAGTGGCTCATGCCTGTAACCCCAGCACTTTGGGAGGCGGACAGATCACTTGAGACCAGGGGTTCAAGACCAGCCTCGCCAACATGGTGAAATCCCGTCTCTACTAAAAATAAAAAAATTAGCCAGGCATGGTTGCACCTGACTGTAGTCCCAGCTACTCAGGAAGCTGAGAAACGAGAATTGCTTGAGCCTAGGTGGGGGATGCAGTGATGCAGTGAGCCAAGATTGCCCCACTGCACTCCGACCTGGGCGAGAGAGTAAGTCTAAAAAAAGAAAAGTTTAAATTAGACCGCAACCACACTCAGGACCTGTCTTGCTAATACTCCATCTTGCCACTGTGACTATAATGGAGTGAGTTACGGCATGGAGAGAATCCAGAACCACTAATTTTTCCTACTTACCCCTCGTAGAACCATCATTTTATCTGTACCCTACCCAAGAAAAGAAGATCCAAGGCATACGGTGCACAACAAAGTTAATAATATCTGCTACTACACATGATATGTCTTACTTTAAACCTTGCCTCTTAAAATCAGAGATCTCTCTCTAAAAGGAGGGGGCCAGGAAGGTAGTGATTGATACTCAAACAGCCCTGGCAAGAGGAATGGCTCAACAGTGGGGAGCAGGTGTCCCAGGTGCCAGGGAGCAGATCCCACTGTCCAAGCAGAGTTGGCCACATGAACCTGTGCAGAAGGCACTGGAGGCCCTGCCCAGCCCAGATGTGCTGGCATCGCATCAGCTGAAGACAGGCCCACCAGGTCCCACCTCTGTTTTCAAGCATCAGGAGCTAACAGGTGACCTTTCTATATAGACCACTCAGTATTTTCTTACGGACTTTAAGACCTTGGTAAATATTAATAATTCTATTTATGCATACATTTAATGATCTGCAGCAAGGGTGAGCAATGAAGAACAGGTTAACATAACTGCGATAAAGTGTTTGTAAAGGTGCAGGTGGCATTTTGCTTGGGGAGATAAAATTGTTATTTCGAAAAAATAATTTGAAGAGTCTCTGCTGAAAATATATATAAAGCTTTGAATTTCACATTACGTGAAATTCCACAATTAGAGTTAATATAATCACTCTTTTAACTTAGCAAATGTACTCTCTTAAAATGCAAACTCATTAAAAGTTGAATTCTACAAACATTAAGCACTGCTGGTCTCAAAGAATGTATAGTCTACTGGGAGAGAAAAACATTTAATCAAGTAAATGTTTAATCAACACAGTGTTTAAAAAAGTGTTGTAAGAATAAAGCTTTAATAGGAACCACGCCAAGCACTTTATATATATTTAGTCCATCTGTCTCAGCAAAGTAAGCAGTAGTATTGTCACCATAAAGATGAGGAAACTGAGACTGGGGAGATTAAATAACTTGCCTGAGCTTATACAGCCAGTAAATGGAAAGACTAGAATTGAGACCAAATCTGTCCAACTCCAAACCGTGTCCTCTTCCCCCAATCTTCATGGTCTTTCCAAGAGTAGGACAGAGCATTAACAAGAGTTACGGGAGGCCGGGACAGGACCACTCAGTCCAGCATGCTAGGGAATAGGTAAGGCTTCTAGGACACAGCATCTCTGGAGGCGAGAATGATTTGCTGTGTGAAGAAGACAAGGAAGGAACACAAGAAAAAGCAATAAGCTGCGCAAAGCCAGGAGGGCTGAACATGTGGAAGGGGAGGCTGAATGGCCAGACCTGACCACCTGACCTCACTGGGAGATGAGGGTGGACCCTCACATGTGGAAAACAAGGCTGGACCTGGGTAGGGGCCAAGCTAGGAAGGCCTGGGCTAAAGACAAGACCTCACTCTGCAAACACTGGAGAAGTCTCAATTTGATACTGGAAAAGGTTGAGGGCATGGCGGGGGGCGGGGGGGGGGTGCGGATTATAAAAATGATGACAGAGAAACGCAGCAGATTTGAGAAGGATTTGGGTCAATTGACCTTGTTAATGACCCCCAGGTACCTTTCATTACCAAGACCTAATGAAACGTACCTGGGGGTCATTAACAAGGTGAGTTAAAAGGCGGACTATCAGGCTGCTGGCTTGGGTGACAGAGCACAAGATGGTGTCCTGATCACCCGAGATGGGGAATCCACGAGCAGAACCAGCCCTGGCGCCCTCTTTAGCTGCCTGCCTTGGAGTAAGATTAAGCCAGACAGTGTGTGGGAAGAGGAGTGTTCAGGAGGCCATTTTAGAGCAAGATGTGCCTTCCCGGAGCTGCGGCCTGAATGAGTGGGGACATCTGGGGATGGGGAAGAAGACCCAGCAATGGAAGGAAGGTGCCCGAGGCCAGAGAGCGCGATCTGATATCTCCTTCACAGCCTTTGTCACGTGACAGTGTCCTGCCAATAGGGTAGGAAAGAAACCCAATCCTGACTCCCAGTCTACATGTTCTCGATTTCTGTCATATTCCTTATAAGGGAGAAACAGAACATTATTTTCTCATCTTGCATCAAGTATCTCCATTTTTCCTAGCTATTTCATGACATTTAAAAATTTATTTTAAAAAATAAGTAATACATCCACATTAAAAAATATTCAAATGATCGAAAGAAGCACAAAATAATAATTTAGTCTCCTTTTTCATACTCCAGGCTCTCAATCTCTTCCCCTTTTTCACGGGGAAGGTTATCACTGTTAAAGTTTTCTTGCGTATCCTTCCTGAAAAAAACTGAATACCTTTATACGTACTTTCAATTACACACATAGGGTCATACTATATATATGCACACTGCTTTGTACATATAATGATATGTCTTATTTGTTCACACAGTAGTATCGCTTATTTGTTCATGTAATAATCTATGCTGAGAGGCAGTCTGGCATAGTGGCTGAGAGAACAGCCTCTGGAATCAGAATGCTGGGTCTGAATCCTACCCCTGTCACTAACAAGGTGTCTAACAATGAAGAAGTTACTCTGTAGCTCAGTTTCCACCTCTGTAAAATGATGTTAATAATGTCTCATTTCATAGGATTATTGTAAGCGTTATCAGTCAATGTATATAAAGCATTCAGAATACCAATTGCTATATAAATATTATTACTATTACATGTTTACATCAACACAGATAGATCTATCTGATTATTTTCTTCATCATTTCTGGTTCATTTCTTTTTATAGATCGAAGTTATCATCTGGGGTTATTTCCCTTAAGCCTAAAGAAATTCCTTTAGCATTTCTCATAGTCAGATTCTTTGCAACAAATTCTCTCAGTTTTTGTTTAATTGTAAAGGTCTTTATTTGGGCTTCAATTTCGAAGGATAGTTTTGCTGGACACAGAACCCTGGGTTGATATTTTGTCTTTCAATACGTTTACCTGCTACTCTCCACTGTTTCTGATAAGAAGTCTGCTGTTAGTTATACTATTGTTCCTTCTGTGCACCTTCTTTTTTTCTCAGGCAGCTTTCAAGACTTTCTTATTTTTGGATTTCAGCAGTGTGGCTCTCATGTGCATGTGTGTGTTTTAATTTATCTTGCTGAGTGTTTGTTAAGGGATCAGTAAGTTAATGGATTTCACCAAATTTGGAACATTTCTGGTCATTATCCCCTCAAATACTTTTTCTGCTCTAATCTCTTTTTTGCTTCTGGAACTCCAACTATACATGTTAGACTGCTTGGTACTGTCCCACAGGTCTCTGAGGCTCTATTTGCTTTTCTTCAATCATTTTCTTTTCCTCAAACTGAGTACATACGATTGATCTATTTTTCAGTTAACTTTGTCTGCTATTGAGCTTACTGGTAAAAAATGCTATTTAGTTCATGTATTTTCAGCTCTTTTCATAAAATTCACAATTTTCACCATTTTAAAGTTTAAAATTCACAATGCTGTACAAGCATCACCACTAGCTCAAGAACACTTTCATCAACACAAAAGGAAACCCCATATGCATTAAACAATCACTTCCCATTCCCTCCTCCCCGCAACCTCTGGCAACCACTAAACTTTCAGCTCTTTTTCATAGCTACTTTTTTTTTTTTTTTTTTTTTTTTGAGACAGAGTCCTGCATTGTCACCCAGGCTGGAGTACAGCGGTGCCATCTTGGCTCACTGCAACCTCCACCTCCCAGGCTCAAGGGATTTTTGTGCCTCAGCCTCCCAAGTAGCTGGGATTACAGATGCGTGCCACCATGCCCAGTTAATTTTTGTATTTTTAGTAGAGACACGGTTTTGCCATGTTGCCCAGGCTGGTATCAAACTCCTGACCTCAAGTGATCCGCCCACTTCTGCTTCTCAAAGTGCTGGGATTATAGGCATTTGCTACCACACCTGGCCTTATTTCTTCTCTTCTTTTCTTTTTTTTTTGAGACAGGATCTTGCTCTGTTGTGCAAGCTGGAGTGCACCGGCATGATCTCGGCTCACTGCAACCTCTGCCTCCCACGTTCAAGAGATTCTCCTGTCTCAGTCTCCCACACCTGGCTAATTTTTGTATTTTTAGTTAGAGACAGGGTTTTGCCATGTTGGCCAGTCTGGTCATGAATTCCTGGCCTCAAGTGATCCACCCACCTGACCCTCCCAAAGTGTTGGGATTACAGGTGTGAGACACTGCACCTGGCCCATAGCTACTATTTCTAAGCTGATACTCCCTATCTGTTCATTCATTGTGTATATATTTTTATTAAGTCTTTAAACATATTTATGGTAGATGCTTTAAAGTCCTTGTCTATTAATCGTAACATCTCTCTCATCTTGAGTTTGGCTTCTATTATCTACTTCTTCCCCATTTCTACCTCTATCTAGTGGGGTTTTTTTGTTTTTGTTTTGTTTTTGTTTTTTTTTGAGACAGAGTCTTGTTCTGTCACCAGGCTGGAATGCAGTGGCACAATCTCGGCTCACTGCAACCTCCGCCTCCCAGGGATTCTCTTGCCTCAGCCTCCTGAATAGCTGGGACTACAGGTGCCCACCAGCACACCTGGCTAATTTTTTTTTGTATATTTAGTAGAGATGGGGTTTCACTAAGTTGGCCAGGCTGGTCTTGAACTCCTGACCTTAGGCAATCCGACCGCCTCGGTCTCCCAAAGTGCTGGGATTACAGGCATGAGCCACCATGCCCGGCCTCTAGTGGTTTCTGATAGGATACTGGACAAGATGATTGATATGTTATAGAGATTCTAGAATCTGCACATTTCTCTGAAGACTAATTTTTGTTCTAGCAGACAGCTAACTTGGCTGAACACAAATACCAAGTTCTGTCTTCCCCATGGTAGGCAGTGGCCAAGACCTTTGCTTAGTTTTTTTCAGGCTTAAAGCTGCTACTTTTTCACCAGGTTTGCAGACACACAGTTTAGTAGCCAACCAAGGATTTGTGCCATTTCATATACAGATTTGGGTGTTTGTCCCCTCTGTAGCTCCCTCCTCTCTGGGTTTCCCTCCTAATTTTCTGACTGCTCTGCCAGTTTCTACCTCTGCCCTCTAACATCGCAATACAGTAAGGCTGTGGCTTTTGGCCACTTAATTAGCTTTGGGAGTACCTTCAGGTTAAAGCTACAAACCTGCAAACCTTATCCACTGCAGTTTGTCTTTTGAGGTAGATTCTCCTCCAGTTTCTGCCTGATTTTGCTTGCTTTCTGGTGACTTACAATAGTTTTTAAAAATACTCTGTGTGGGGCCATGTGCAGTGGTTCACGCCTATAATCCCAGCACTTTGGGAGGCTCAGGCGGGTGGATCACGAGGTCAAGAGATCGAGACCATCCTGGCTGTCCATCATGGTGAAACCCCGTCTCTACTAAAAATACAAAAATTAGCTGGGCATGGTGATGCGTGCCTGTAGTCTCAGCTACTCGGGAGGCTGAGGCAGGAGAATCGCTTGCACCCGGGAGGCGGAGGATGCAGTGAGCCAAGATCACACCACTGCACTCCAGCCTGGGTGACTGAGCGAGACTCCAACTCAAAAAAAAAAAAAAAAAAAAAATTTGGTGTGAATCTTACAAATCTACATAAAATACAGGGGGATTAGTACAATCAAGCTATTCTACCATTTATGGGAACTACCTTATTCTTTTTAACAGCTACATCATTACTATGGTATGACTATCCCTGTATTTAATGAATCTTCAATTTATGGGCATTTTATTATATATACACACATATATATTATATATGTATGTAATATATGTATATATTATATATTTGCATATATATGTGTATACACACACACACACACACACACACACACTCATATACATAAATATTTGGAGACAGGGTCTGGCTCTGCCACCCAGGCTCGAGTGCAGTGGCACTATCTCAGGTCACTGCAACTTCTGCCTCCCAGGCTCAAGCAATCCTCCCACCTCAACCTCTGGAGTAGCTGGGACTACAGGCATGTGCCACCATATGTGGCTAATTTTTCTATTTTTTGTGGAGACAGGGTTTCACCATGTTGCCCAGGCTGGTCTCGAACTCCTGAGCTCAAGCAATCCACCTGCCTCTGCCTCCCAAAGTGCTGGGATTACAGGCATGAGCCACCACACCTGGACTTATTTTTATTAATGTCTTTTTGGTAACAGTAAAAGAATCCTCCTTTCCAAAGATGTCCAAAGTAGGTGGCTGAAGTGTAGTGGTTCAGCAAACATGCTTCAGAAACAGGGGTCTGGCTCCTGCTCCACCCCTTAGTATGCATGTAAATTTGGATAAATTACTTAACTTCCCTGAATCTCACTTGCTTCATCTGTAAAACAGGCAAAAGAATATTTCCTCATGATAATATGAATGTATATAAAGTACAGTGCTTGGCATATAGAAAGAGCTCGGGAGACTGTAGTCTTCTCCAAGAATAAGAACAGGATTTAAGAGAGGGCAGAGCTGGGGTTAAGATCAACAGTACAGGGCAAATGGGAACAAGAGGGCTCAGCTGGAATGGGAGGTCACAGGGGAAAGGTGAAAGAACAAAAAGAAGAAAGAAAAAAGAGAGGCCAAAAATAATATGTCTTTATACTAGGTAAGATTTCATCAAACGCTTTTCTTATTCAGAACTACTTTAGTCAAAACTTGTGAAATAGGCAAAGTTCATCCTTGCCAGCACTCCCCTGCCCCCAATTTCTCCACTTTTAGCACTTCTCTGAACCCTCTGGTGCCTGTGTTATAAATAGTCATGTTTTTCAGGGACTGTACTGACCAGCAGCCCTACTAAAGAGCCTTCTTCAACTCCAGGAACACCACTTCTCACAAAGATATTAATATTTGCATGATGAGTGACTCCAGAATAAACAGAAAAGAGGATTTTTTTTTTTTAAGGAATGGATTTGAAAGAGGCATTTGACAATTTATCAGGATGATATCTGTCTGAAAAAAGCATTGCTTAAGGGGCTTACATGACAGTTAAAAAAGAAATGCTCCAAGCTGCTTCTGAAACAGAAGATGGGGCTTTTATCCAGTATCAAATGTGCTTCTGCTAGATGAGAAAAATTCACTTCCAGCTTAGGCCCCCATCCTCCCAGGGATGCAAGGCTACCTAGGCAGAGAAGCCACATCCAACTAACTTCGGGCACTTCTCAGAGCTGGTGGGGCAGGGGTGAGCAGAGCCTCTTCGACAAGACAACTGAAGAAGGCCCTGTACCTGGTGACTGAACAGGTCCGTTAGCAGAGGTCACCCTCAAACCAGTAAATACCATCTCCAAGGAGAGGCGCTAGAACACTGTGAGATCCTCACAAGAGGGTAAGCACAACGTCTCCTCTGTAAAGGAAGAAGTCTTAACAAGTGGGCTTTAAAAAGGAACCCTGAGCAATAGGAGCCCAGGGACCACAGGGTGCAGTGGTTTCACCCAGACGACACGATCTCCTGGGCTGGGGCCACCTCTCTCCAGCCCAATCCCATCTGTGTCCACTTTAAAGAAACGGACTTTGAGATGAAGGACAGACATTTTAAAGGCCGACCCTTCCCTCTGTGGGCGCCCTCTTGAGCTGCCCATAAGAATCAGAATAAATGCTTCCTAGTGGCCAGAGAAAGAGACAAGCAGTGAAGTCCACAGTACAGAGAAGGAGCTGCAGATGGAATCAGCATCTCTTGATGCCATACGACCCAGGAGCAGGAGGACCACCCAACCCCACAGCAGGGAGAGCGCTGCCCAGATAGGGGAGAGGATGAGGGCCAACCAGGGGCAATCAGGTAACCTAACACCTGGAGGAGGGGGAAGGCAGATAGAAGGGGACTTGGAGCACTCAGATTTCAACAGACACATTTGTACTTGTCAGGAGGCAACGTCTAAAGAATGGGTTCTTGAATTCTTCTCTAATCTTCTGGTTTTCTTCATGGTTTCAGATAAAGAACCACTCTTAGGATGGTGAACAGAAACACTGAAGCTGGGATAGCCCACTGCCAGGGCCATTTGTCATTTCCACAGGCCAAGAACCTGGACGCTGTCCCCACATTGGGGAACCCTCCAATGCATAAGCCAAATGGGAACTGGAAACACTTCCTTGTTCCCCCAACCCCAGGGCTCTCTCTGCCTGTCACACACGCCTACCCCAGCAGTGGAATTCAGAGTCTGTGAACAAGGCAGCAGGAACTGGGCAGCAGTCGCTGTTTCAAGGTGAAAAAACCCTACATTAGCTGCGACACTTACCACAGTCAATTTTTTTTCAACTAACACAAATATTTACAATTTTATTCTTACACTTGTAGCAAGGCTCCCTCCCTTTCTCTCCCCACTCCCATCCACAAAGGCAGAAACAGAAAATAACAGTATCACAATAACCAGGAGGAAATAACTGGCCATTGTACCTGCCTTTTATAGACAGATGTTTCTTGGGATTTGCCCACAACACTTAAAGGCCCATTTGTGATTCTGATAACCTAAGACTTTAAACTCTATTACACACTGATTGCTGTCCAGAGCCTCAGGCTCCAGTTTACAAGCCTGTTCTGCCTTCCTGCAGGCTCTCTACGCTTATAAATGACACCTTCCAGTGTCTTAAAGTATGAAAGGCAGCTAGTCCTGAATTCTCAGGCTGCTAATGGTTTCACATAAAATGAGCTCCTACAATTTTATTACCACTCTGGTGCAACTTCACAGGTGAGGAGCCACCAGGGAAAGGATGAGGCCATGTCTCTCACTCCTGGCCTTCTGACTTTTCCAAGCACAAGGAACTTTTCCACTCAATATTGCAAATGACTGCTCCAACTCCCAAGGCTGCTGATTAATCCAAACAAGGTCTACTATGTCACTTAAAGAAACCGAGAGTAAGTCATCAAGTCGTCTCTCTGGAGAGAGGGGTGATGTGAATTCACTTCCTAAATTCACAGCTGTAAAGCTGATTAAGCCACTGATCGTCTCTATTTTTACTTAAATGTATACATTTAATGGGTATCAGTTCACTTTGCATGTTGGGAAACAACTAGTGGAAAATATTAAATTTCACATTCCAATCAGATATGCCAGACACCAGTTTTGTCTACAGGCTCACAACACAAAGATTATTGTACTTGGAGATGTGATCGTGCTAGCTACACAAGTAAAAATGTTCCGATGGGTTTTGTAAACTTCACGTTTTAGTACCTCTGCATTTATGTGAAGTTTTAATAACACACAACATGCCAAATACAGCACCAGTGGGCTGCTTCTGACAGAAAACAACTCCCAAAAGCCTTTAAAACAGAGTTGATTACCAGAAAATACATGAAATTCACATGTGCAGGTATATCTTACTTTCAGCATTTTCTTCACTTTGACGGTGATTTATGGCAGGCTAAATACGTGAATGCAGGTCTGAGATTATGTAGCAACATTATTTCTCCTGGGGAGAAAAACAATCTAAAACCATACCAACTAATTTTTCAATTTTCAAAAGTGGTTGACTAATAAATGTTTAGTAGGGGAAACCTTAGTTTTTTAGTCTCTTTTAAAAACAGAAAAAGCAAATTAACTTTTAAATGCCAAGTGTGAAAAACAGTTCAGTGTGGCAGACTCTAGCTTTAAAACTTAAAAAAAAATTCAAATTCAAATAAAACAAAATGCCACATAAGTGGCTTACATAAAAAAGCCTTCAAAACCCAACAAAACTGAACTTAAAACTCGCACACAAAAAATTTTCCTTTTTAAGACCAAAGATCTTCCAAGACCATTTGTCATAGGCTTAGAAGTGGTGAAAACTAAACCAGCTGCCAAAAATTATTTACTTTGTAGCACCAACAACTAAGGATATAACACCCACTAACTGACCTGCTGAGAAAATGCAAGCTTAATTTATTCTGCATGCTTTTGATTTTACTTTCTGTTAAAACAATACTCATCATCACATTCAACGCTTTCTTTAAGTATTTAATCTTCATCAAAAATAAAGACGAGAAAGGAACACAGAAAAAAAAGGAGGGAGTGGCAAAAAACAAATCCAGATGTCTGAGTCAGAAATTAAAGATTATCCCATTAATTAAATCTATGATAAAGTACTGATGAATAATCTTTTCCTCTCAAAAGTGTCGGATTAAAAAATCAAATGATCACAATATTTACTACATTTCTGGCATATTTTTATGCACTTTTTTCCAGATTCAAAAGCACCAGCCCAAACACAAAACCATTGTGAACTCCGTGGACAGAAAGTTCTGAGCAGCGCCGGTACTAGATGAGTCATTACTGCAGACAATCCTGCAAGTGTAGCCACCACTGGAGCCAGCTTATTAGTCCCGAAATATATAAATTCTTTGTAACTGAAGCTCTGGAATGTCATGTCTTAAATCACATCCACCTGGGACTACATTCTGATGACCAATACGGGTAGATTACTGGAACTTGAAAACCTCAGTTTTTTGGTAATTGACATTTAAACTGTTTGAAGTTTCTCATTAAAGTCTCTTAACAAATTAACTGCAGATGTAGGAAGCGAAGTATATAGTACACAGAGAAGTGAAGTCACCTGAAAGCTCCAAATAACTGGCAGTATTTAAATGTACATTATAAGTACATTAAGGTGAGCATGAACTGGCCCCATAAGCTGCAGAGTTCCACCACGTTTTGTCTATTCCAATTAGGTTTCATAGCGCACTGCGAATGTAATTTAAGTAAAAGAGAAAGGCAAGGGGTTCAAACGACATGGGACTAACACTTAGGCCAGGTTACAGACTGAAAGGCTAACTTGATGGAGGCCGAAAGAGATTAAACATCTCCACTGGCTCCTTGTTGCCAACAGGATGTAAATCTGAAGTCAGTCCCGGGCTGGCCTGGGAATCCCTTCACAGTCTGGCCTCAACCTCCCCCGCTCTCAACGTCATGCCCGGCCCCTGGGAATCCCATACTCCACAATTACCTGCTCATAACTCCCCTACCGGGCCTTGTGCCCTCTGCCAAGAACACTCTTCCCTCTGCCATACTTTAAACTCTGCCCAGAGGGCAGCTTCCCTGGGAATGATCCAGGTGCCCTCCAAAAGCCACCTCCGCCTCTGTATTTCCACAGCATGCTGCACTGATCCCTGCTTCACCACTGGCCATGGCATCTTCGTTTCATTCAACATTTACTCAGGATCTACCACAGGCCAAGGTACTGTACTGGCCACTTTAAGACTAAGACACAATAGTGGTGGAATTACTCCTCCCAGGTCTCTTCCATGCAGCCAGCCACCTCACACCGCACACTTCTTAGAAAGCAGGCAAAAGGAGCCCGTATCTCACGTGAGATGTGCCAAAGCACCTTCTGGAACCTGGCACAGCAAAGATCCTCAGGAAATGTTCTTCCCTTCTCTCTTCTTAGGAGCTGCCCCAGTAATGCTCGGAGCCTGGGAGGCATGACTCCCGTTCTTGTCAGAAGAATGTATAAAGGAGGGACTGCATAATACAAAGATGTGCCATAGGTGCCTCTTACTTCATACGTTTTAGAATTTTTTGTTACAAAAAATTGCTCTAGGAAATATTTTTCCATTTACCTATGTAATACAATCAATAAGTTCTGCAAGAAATGGCTTGTCCTGACTAAAACCCAGATTTAAAAGTATTTTTTTAAAAAAGAGAAAATCACATCAAGTAGTAAACCATATGGTTGTGAAGTTTCTTATCCTTCATTAAGAATAATCCCTCAAATTATTAACGTTTTTACTAATTCCCCCAAACCAGTAATTAATAAAATGCACCTGCGTCAACAGTCCTGTTTCCACCTTTGTAAATCACTTCCTTGGCCAAACCCGGGGCTCCTCAATTAGCACATTAAATGTTTGCGGAGCCTAAATGCTGCTAATCCCTGCTGATCACTGGCTAGTTGCTATGCTTAGTGGTTCCCACAGAAAAAAATGTGTGGGGCCATGCGAGGTCTCAGAGCCACGCCGGTCAGCAGTTTCCCGCAGGTTCCCAGAAGGGACACGGGTGAGTAAACATGGTGCCTGGTCCTCAAGGAGCTTACAGCCCGATGGACATCAGACGAACAGCACAACTCCCAAGTCAGGGACTCAGCCCAAAACAGGCCAAGGTGCTGAACGAGCTCCGATGGAGAAGGCATGAGAGCCAAGGAGCTCTTCCACACGCTGGCCATAAGGAGGCAACAGAACTGAGCCTATGAGTCCACACTTTCTATCATGCCTAATTTCAGCAACAACCTAGAGTGTCTGGGGTGAAGGTGGGGGAAGGATGAGAGTTGGGGAAAAACCAAAAACAGAATTTCAAGATAAAAGCAAATGTTATTTTGGATCCCGCTAAGATGCCTCCACTGAGCTGGAAGACCTTGATTTTCTTAAAATACAGCTTCCTGATGCTGAGCTGGTCCTGTATTGAGGAAGGGCTGTGTGTTCAACAGGTGAGAAGTTCTGAAATAAACAGAATGTAGGTAGGACAGGGAACTGGCTAGCGAGGACCTTTAGGCCACATGGACTCAGACTGGCCAAGCTCTCCCGGAGATACCTCAGCGCTGGGGTAAAGCCACATTCAGACATTGAGGTTTTCCCTCTGCCCACAACTCAACTGCATAAACCAACAATGTAAACCAGTTGTACGGAAGATGCAGCGTTTATACGTTTGAAAACTCCTTCACAAAAGAGAGAATACTGAGGAATCTAAAAACAGCCTTGGCCTATGTTCAAAAATTCAAGCCAAGAAGGAAACTTCAGATGTGATATCTTAAAATTAGCAGGAATGTTTAGACAAATCTATAATCTAGGAAAACATACATACACCCACACTCATGCTTAAAAACTTTGCCTTTCCACCCGCTCATGTCAAATAGATAATTAGTGATGGATTCTGTTTACTGTGACCATATGATGATGCAGTCATTCAAGAATCATTTAATCAGTGCCTACTGTGTCAGGCACTGTGCTGGGCACAGGAATAAAGGGTGAATGTGGAGTTTCCAGCCCAGTGCAGGAGACCAAACAGGGAGATGCACACATTTGTGGCTGGTGACAAATCCTAAGTGCAATGAAGAATGGGGTGCTCTGAGGGAGGAAAAAGGCAGAGAAGGGAGGACATGCTTCAGGTGGTCACCCCTGCACCAAAGACATGGCCTTTAGGTATCTGTCTGATGTTGTTTTTTACATCCACTGTTTATTGGTGTTCTTATGAACTATGTACACGCCATACCTAGCATTCAATGCATCACCTCATCATTTCTTTTTTTTTTTTTTTTTTTTTTTTTTGAGATGGAGTCTCACTCTGTTGCCCAGGCTGGAGTGCGGTGGCACGATCTCGGCTCACTGCAACCTTCACCTCCTGGGTTAAAGCAATTCTCTTGCCTCAGCCTCCAGAGTAGCTGGGTTTACAGGCGCGCACCGCCACGCCCGGCTAATGTTTTGTATTTTTAGTAGAGATGGGGTTTCACTGTATTAGCCAGGATGGTCTCGATCTCCTGACCTCGTGATCTGCCCACCTCAGCCTCCCAAAGTGCTAAGTACAGGCGTGAGCCACAGCGCCCAGCTCATCTCATCATTTACTTCTAAATGGACCTTAGATCTGAATCCCCTGAGCCTCAAAGCCCACGGTCTCTGGACCTAAGGAGGGAAGTGTTAAAAAAAATAATAATAAATAATAAATAAAAGCCCATGGGTGTTTGCCTTCCCTGCTTGAGGGAACAGGAGAAGGCCAATGACACTCGGTAAGTGGACTGAGTGAGGAGCATGGAAGGCAGTGAGAGAAAGAGGTAGGAGGGGGGAAGATCATACACTCCTCGGAGTCCAAGGTGGGGGCCAGGGTTTATTATAAGTGCAATGGGAAGGATGTGAAGCAGAGAAGTGAAATTAGACAATTTGTACATTTAAAAATGATTTGGAAGAAACTGCGAGAATACAACTTCACACCTACTAGGATGGCTGCAATAAAAACAATGGAAAACAGCAAGTGTTGGCGAGGATGTGGAGAAATCAGAACCCTTGTACATTGCTGGTGGAATGTAAAATGGTGCAGCCACTGTGGAAAACAGTTTGGTGGTTCCTCAAAAAGTTAAACATGGAATTACTATATGGCACAGCAGTTCCTAGGTATAAACCCAAAGGAACTGAAAACAAATACCTGTACATGAATGCTCATAGCAGCACTAGTCACAATTGCCAAAAAGTGGAAACAGCCCAAATGTCCATCAACTGACAAATAAATTAAAAAATGAGCCAGGTGTGGTGGTGAGTGCCTGCAGTCCTAGCTACTTGGAAGGTTGAGGCAGGAGGAATCACTCAAGCCCAGGAGTCCAAGGCTACAGTGAGCTATGATCATGCCACTACACTCCAGCCTGGGTGACGGTGCCACTATACTCCAACCTGGATGACAGAGCTACATCTTGTCTCTAAAAAATTTAATTAAAAAAATAAAATGTAGTACTATATCCATACAAAGGAACTGGTAAATGCACAGAGACAGAAGATAGACTGCTGGTTGCCAGGGGTTGAGGAGAGGAGGGAATGGGGAATGACCGCTCAATGGATACAGAGTTCTGCTTTAGGGTGATGAAAATGTTTTGGAACTAGATGGAGGTGACGGTTGCACAATATTGTGAATGTACTAAAACACCCTTGAATAGTACACTTAAATATTGCTTGGAGGGGCACCCATAGACGTAAACAAACCTTTTTCACAGTGGTCCAGATGACAGATGACCACTAGGGTAGGGGCAATGGAGACAGAAAAGAACAGATCCAAGAGATATTTTTGGAACCAACAGGTCTAGATGATAGAATGTACATCTTAATATCTATGCTGGCAGCACGTAACATGAGAGGCAATGAGGGAACTCAGCCCATTAGATGGTCATTCCAAGAGTTCAAACCTGAATCTAGAACAGTGGATGGGTATGCAGAATAATGGCCCCCAAAGATGTCCACGTCCTTATACCCAGTATCTATTGATATGTCAGGTTACATGACAAAGTGGAATGAAGGTTGCTAATCAGCTGACCCTGAGTTGGGGCGATTGGCCTGGGTTATCCAGGTGGGGCCAACGTAATCACAAGGGTCCTTCTAAGTGGAAGAGGGTGGCAGAAGCAACGGAACCCCAGAGATGGCAGCAATGGGGAGAAGAATTCAGTCCACTGGGGCTGGCTTTGAAGATGGATAAGGAGCCAAGAGCCAAAGAATGTGGGCAGCCTCTAGAAGTTGAAACAGGCAAGCAAACGAATCACCCCTAGAACTGCCAGAAAGAAGGCTCTCCATCCCTGTAAACACCTTGGTTTCAGCCCACAAAACCTAGGTCAGACTTCCAACCTGCAGAAGCATAAGTTAACAAATGTGTGTTAACTTAACCAGGGGTGTCCAATTTTTTTGGCTTCCCTGGCCCACACTGGAAGAAGAATTGTCTTGGGCCACACATAAAATCCACTAACAACAGCTGATAAGCTAAGGGAAAAAAAAAAATCGCCAAAAAATCTCATGTTTTAAGAAAGCTCACAAATTCGTATTCAAAGTCATCCCAGGTCACATGTGGCCCACAGGCCGCAGGGACAAGCTTAATTTAAACCATGATATTTGCGATAATCGGTTACAACAGCAATAGGAAACTAATACAATGGAAAAAAAAGAGTTGGCACCTGAAGGGGAAAATCAACAGGCCTGGCAACAGATGGGGTGTGGGTGGGAGGGGACAGGAGGCATCAAAGACGACTGGGAGTTCTGCATCTCGATCACCTTAACACAGGGAAGGGTGGCAAAAGTCAGCAGAGAGGTTAGGGCTCTCAGGGATGAGGCAGATGGCTGGCTGAGGTGTCCAGGGAAAGAAGGCTTCCAGGAGGAAGTGGCGCTGATGACTCGAGAGTGTGGGGCATGGTGAGTGGCGCATGTGGGCCACAGGTAAGCAGCCTGGGGGGATATGGAAAGATGGAGGATGGGTGAGGAGGTGAGTACATGCCACGCTAAGGGGCCTGGACTTTATGCGGCAGGTAACTGGAGATCATTGGGAAATTTATGCTGTCCAAGGGGGTGGGCACCATGATCAGAGTACAGCGTTAGGAAGCTTAAAAAGCGTATTTATGTGTTAAGGGGTGGGGAGAAGAGGTTTAATGGTAAGGATTCTCCCAGTCCCCTGGTGCAGGCATGTCACCAGATTGCCTGGTAAATCCCTGATGTTCTGCAGGACAAGTACACACTGATGATTCAAACGCACAGCTTGGGCCTTTGTCCAGAGGACATGAGGGGTGGCAGAGACACTCCAAGCCTCTCCTATACCCATATTCTCTTCCTGGTAGAGGAGAAATTCTCTTGACTGACTGACTCCTTTGCAGTTAAGGTATCTGCAGAAGACATTTTCTTTCTTCCTCTCTCTCTCTCTCTCTCTCTCTCTTTCTTTTTTTGAGACAGAGTCTCGCTGTCACCCAGGCTGGAGCGCAATGGCGGGATCTCAGCTCACTGCAACCTCCGCCTTCTGGGTTCAAGTGATTCTCCTGCCTCAGCCTCCTGAGTAGCTGGGATTAGAGGTGTGTGACTATAACGTTCGGCTAATTTTTGTATTTTTAGTAGAGACAGGGTTTTACCATGTTGTGCCAGTTGGTCTCGAACTCCTGACCTCGTGATCCGCCCATCTCGGCCTCCCAAAGTGCTGGGATTACAGGCATGAGCCACCGTGCCCAGTGAAGGCATTTCTTAAAATGTACAGCACGTGGGAAGGGCTACACATCTGACATGAGCACTGCTTGTTTTCGGGCTCACTGGTCATCCCTGGATGGACTGCCGGCTGATGGGCCCTAGAACAGGCAGACCCTACAAGAGCACTGTGGCTCTGGGCATTTGCAAGCCAGCTTGAGGGTTCCAAGTGAGCAAGGAACCCAAATGGAGCAGAAAAAAACTCAAAAAAGAGGTGAGATGTAGGCAGAAATCAGGTATCCACATCTGAGTCAAAATCAGACTAAAATTTAGGATATCGACCTTCTCTTTCTCCTGAGTTCTTTTAGGTTCTGCATCTCCGTACACCTGAATTATTTTAGAATCCTAACCCCTAGGCGCTGTGCTGTGTCCATCATAAGTCACTGGAACAAAGTGCCTGGTAGCACTCCCTGCGGCAGGGAGAGACACAATGAGGGCGCCGCCCCTTCTGAGGACCTAAAGGGTCAACAACACACAACTAAAAAAATCTCCCTTAATGTCAGGAGAAGGCGGTAAAACCAATTGAGTGTAGGCTGTACCCATAAGTTTGGGGGAGGCAGAGCTTTTATCTTTAATCTCTGGTCAAATTGAGCTCAAATGGACCAAAATAACTTAGAGCTCAAAAAGCTATATATTTTATATTTCTGAATTCCCCAAGGTCGTCTTACTTGAGGGCAACAATTCCTTTCTAGACTTTGGAATGTCAACTGGCAGGAAGAAACTTGTCCATCCTCCTTTGGGTGAGAAAAATAAGGCACAATCTAGATAAGGGCCTTGAACAAGGTGAAGGGCCAACTGCGGGTCAGCATTGGACTTGAACCCCAGAGTATCTATCCAGGAGCTTCCTGCCTATAGCAGAGTTAGTAACTTGATTTTAAACTTGTTTTTGACAATTGTAAGAAAAACCGAAAGAGCACCTGAGGATATTAAAACAATTCTGATTTTTAGGAGCTAGAATAAGTTTCTACCTTAATATGAACTAAAAATATTTTCCTAAAAGTAGAAACCACCTGTCTTAGTCTGTTTATGCTGCTATTTTAAAAGGTATCACACACTGGGCTAATTTATAAGCAACAGAAACTTACTTCCCACAGTTCTGGAGGCTGGGGAATCCGAGATCAAAGTGCCAGCCTTGGTGTCCACGGAGGGCTGCTCTCTGCTTCCAACATGGCGCCTTATAGATGCGTCCTCACATGGTAGAAGGCGGAAGGGCAAGACCGGAAAACTCTCTCTGAAGCCTCTTTCCAATGGTACTAACCCATTCATGAGGCACAGCCCTCATGACTGTTACAACCACTTCCTACAAGGCCCCACTTTTTAATACCACCACAATGGGAATTAAGTTTCAACATGAATTTTGGAGGGGATACCACATTCAAACCATAGTACTACCCAGGAGCGATCTGTGACTGGCTAGTGTAATTCAAAGAAATCCACTTTAGGCTTAAACTTAAACATCATATTTCTGTGCTCCACAAAGAACATGCACTAACAATAGCCAAAAGGTGGCAGTGACTCAAATGTCCATCAACAACAGATGGATGGATAAATAAAATATGGAATAGGCACACAATAGATTATTCAGCCTTAAAAATGAATGAAAATCAGATACCTGCTATAACATGGCTGCACCTTGGAAGATATGCTGAGTGAAATAAGCCAAACACAAAAGGACAAATATGTGTATGTGAAGTACCTAGAGTAGTCAAATTCACAGTGAAAATAATGAGAATGGTGGTTACCAGGGGCTGGGTGGGGGGAAGGGAACAGGGAGTTAGTGTTTAATGGGCACAGGGTTTCAGTTTGGGAAGATAAAAAAGTTCTGAAGATGGATGGTGGTGACAGTTGTACAACAATGTGAATGTACTTAATGCCACTAAACTGTACACTTAGAGATGGTTAAAATGGGCCGGCCGTGGTGGCTCACGCCTGTAATCCCGGCACTTTGGGACGCCGAGGCGGGTAGGTCACCTGAGGTCAGGAGTTCGAGACCAGCCTGGCCAACATGGTGAAACCCCGTCTCTACTAAAAATACAAAAAATTAGCCAGGCGTGGTGGTGGGCACCTGTAATCCCAGCTACTCGGAGGCCGAGGCAGGAGAATTGCTTGAACCCGGGAGGCAGAGGTTGCAGTGAGCGAGATTGCACCACTGCACTCCAGCCTGGGGGACAGAGCGAGACTCCATCTCAAAAAAAAAAAAAAGTTAAAATGGTAATTTTGTTATGTGTAATTTACCACAATAAAGAAAAAAATCCACTAAATCTTTAGAAACACTCAAAATATTTCATTCCTAAATCTGTTCTTTTTTCTTTCTGCAAATTTATATCAGGCACTGCCAAGGATTGTTTTAGGTTCTGGATATATAATAGCAATGGAATAAACCAAGTCCCTGCTCTCATGAATATCTGGGGGCTGGGGTAGGGTACAGGCGGACAATAAACAAATAAGCATGTGATATGTCTGGTGGAAATGGAGCAATAGGAAAAAATGAAAACAGCAGCAAGGGGACAGGGTAGTGCAGAGGCTGGTTAGCAGGGTGGAGGCTATGTTGTACAGGGTGGTCAAGGAAGACCTCTCTGATCTGTGACATTTGAGCTGAGACACAAACGGACAGAGTGCTTCAGGCTGACGACACAGCCCAGAAGAGGAGGCTGGTGAGGCTGCAACAGGCTAGGGAGAGAGGAGGTCATAAGGAGGGCTGGAGCACAGAGCTACTTCTTCAGTTTCTCATAAACTTTTAAAGGGACCGTTTATAGGTCAGTATAGAAATATTTCCTCTACCATCATGTGTCTTTCATTTGCCTTAAAAT
This sequence comes from Symphalangus syndactylus, assembly GCF_028878055.3. Taxonomy (NCBI): domain Eukaryota; kingdom Metazoa; phylum Chordata; class Mammalia; order Primates; family Hylobatidae; genus Symphalangus; species Symphalangus syndactylus. The sequence goes on from NC_072437.2 coordinate 20,717,037, forward strand.
GAACAGAAAAAACAACTCTTACATCTTCTGAAAGAGGCGTTCGTGAAGACAGCCCGCAGACTGCAGAGACTGCATGCATCTCCCATTGCTAGAGCGCCCTCCAGTGCCTCACTACGAAAACAGCATTTGGCATGGGGTTTTCTGTTTGCTGTTTTCATTTCCTAAACTTTTGTTTTTGGCCACAGAATAATGGGGGCATATCGACCTTCTCACAAAGAATACTGTGAGATCAAGTAAGAAGACAATTCAAGTGTATGCTTTCAAACAAGCCTGCACTACTTCCAAAGTGGTACAAAGTATATGTGTGCAATGATGTTTTTAATGACCATATAAACTTTAAAAAGGTCCATAGAGAGGCCCTTATTAGGAAAAAAAAAAAAAAGTGCCAATTTTTAGCAACGTAGAACGTGAGTTAAACGGTGAACACAGTCTTCCGCTAAACTAAGACCCTCATTTTACTGGGGGTGGCAACGGGACAATGAAGTAGCAAGTATTGCCTTTTACACTTTTCAATATTTGGGGTTCTGAATATTAATACTGAAAAGCGTCCTGCGAATATAGACACCAGGGTCATTCTTCCTTCTCATTTAGACACAGGAGAAACAGTTAAGACAGACTTGCCCACGCAAGTATTCCATTAAAATAGAATGCTTACTTTCTAAGGAAACTTTCATTCCTTTATATTATTATTATTATTATTATTATTATTATTATTATTATTGAGACGGAGTCTCGCTCTGTCACCCAGGCTGGAGTGCAGTGGCGTGATCCTGGCTCACTGCAACCTCCACCTCCTGGGTTCAAGCAATTCCCCTGCCTCAGCCTCCTGAGTAGCTGGGACTACAGGCATGCACAACTACACCAGGCTAATTTTTGTATTTTTAGTAGAGACGGGGTTTCACCATGCTGGCCAGGCTGGTCTTGAACTTCTGACCTCAAGTGATCTGTCCACCCCAGCCTCTTAACGTGCTGGAATTACAGGTGTGAGCCACCAATGCCCAGCCCATTCCTTTATTATTAAATAGAGCACCTCTGCCAATCTCAAAGACTTAAGAGAAAGATGTTAACATGTGGTATAGTTCAGAAGAGGTTCATAGCCATTTACAGAAACACCCATAGGCGGGCCCAGTGTGACAGCCAAGGCTGTCACGGTAGCCAACAGGCCTTTTTAGGTCTGGTGCTGCCAGTCAGGTGACCTGCGTGACAGTCTGTGCCTACTTCAGTGTGCATGGGTCTCCTAATGCAAGGAAATGGGACAGATGAGCCTCCAAAAGGCATACACTATCCAGGGATACATCAACACACCCTTGTGGAGGGTGATTTGACAGGAAGCATCAAAAGGCTTCAAATGTCTGTACCCAGCAAGTTCACATACAGAAATTTACCTGCAAATACTTAAGTAAGGGTATCCACAGAGATTTGGGGATAGGAACATTTTTCTCTGCATTTCCCAAGAAAACCTGGAAACAGACTAAATGAACAACTGTGGTTATACACATACAAATATATATGTGCTAGAGTCATGTGGAACAACAATGAACATCATCACTGCTCCTAGATTAGGTCAACATCCTTCAATGTAAACAAAACATAAAATCAGCTGGGTGCGGTAGCACATGCCTACAGTCCCAGCTACTAGAGAGACTGAGGAAGAAGCGCTACTGGTGCCCAGAAGTCAAGGCTGCAGTAAGCTATGATAACACCTGCGAATAGCCACTGTAGTCCAGTCTGGGCAACATAGCTGCATCAGTCTTACAAACAAAAAAAAAGCCAGGCACAGTGGCTCACACCTATAATCCCAGCACTTTAGGAGACCGAGGCAGGCAGATCACGAGGTCAGGTGTTCAAGACCAGCCTGACCAACATGGTGAAACCCCATCTCTACTAAAAATAAAAAATAAATAAAAAAATTAGCCGTGTGTGGTGGTGTATGCCTATAATTCCAGCTACTCGGAAGGCTGAGGCAGGAGAATCGCTTGAACCCAGGAGGTGGAGGTTGCAGTGAGCTGAGATTGTGCCACTGCACTCCAGCCTGAGCGAGAGTGAGACTCCGTTTCAAAATAAACAACAACAACAAAAAATCAAAGCAGCTAAATTAACAGCTATTCTAAACCTGGTTTATGGTAGGGAGAATGGGGTGAGAAAGGAAGGAAGGAAAGAAGGAGGGAATGAATCTCAAGTCTGCATCATTCAAGTGAGTTATTTAATTGATACGCTATAACACATTCAAGTAGCAACATGAAATAAATTAAACCTGTTTGAATTACAGTGGATTTAAATTCATACCCAAGTGACCTATATGAAACCACAAATATTATTTCCTTGATATCTTCTTTATTGTCTAATAAAATTCTAAACCTCACAGGATCGTGAGCAATGTGTGGAATTAATGAGCAATGTGTAACAGCAGAACACAGCTCCAGCTGCACTCAGGGTAGAAAAAAATGTTGTTTTTATAATTAACAACTTTTTATATGTGAAAAAAATTAATTAAAACTACTAATAGCTCCTCCCCAAGGAGCCCAGCTTGCTTTTCCCAGCCTTCTTAGAAACCTGCATTCCTAAATTTCAGCCACCAGCACCTATGGGCTTCCTCACAGGGAGTCACATATAAAATAGCAAGTCCTACACAGTGACCACCACCACATTTAGTTAGGAAACTGTGTGATCAAAGGCTGTTTTCAGAAAGTAGATCAGTGAGAGCATGGCTGTTCCAAAGCTATCACTGGAGGCTGCTGAGACTGAGCGGTGTCAGCTGCTCTGAGGGCACTCCCTATGGATATGGGTCATGTCTTGAGACAGGCTCACCCACAGCCATGTCTATGTCCTCACCTTGGAGGCTTCAGGTGTGCCTCCTGAGAACACACCACCTGCAGACATCCTGTTATTAGCAACTGACTACCATGAAATATTTCTAGACAAATGCAGCACTCGCGCCACTCAAACATTCTGCAGAATACAGGCACTAAGGAGAGTTCCTTGCAAGGACAGAGTCTTCTCAGTGGCCACAGTTACTCAGTCGAGTCGGGTCAAGCATGTGGCATGAAACTGTCCTCAACTTCCCTCTGGATCCATGGGACACAGAGAGGGAGGGAGAGATCTCTGCAGTAAAGGGTTGATCTTCAGGTCCCAGCCTCCCACTGACTCCTTGGCCTCTCCCACAGAAAGCATGTGCGTGACCTAACGTCCTCTAGATGGCTCTGGTCCACGGTAAAACTCTACCACAGGATAACGGTATGTAGGAGCAGGAGCCCCACACAGCTGCAACAGAGCCAGAGGCCAAGGTGAGGCCGTTCAGCAGGCACGGCACAGCTGAGTTGTTGGCAGAGACCTCCCGGGCAGGTGTAGCTCCCAATTCCGGCCCAGCCACCACAGCCAGTTCTTGCTCACCAGTTTGGCTGCTGCCCACTGGTTTTTGCTCAGGGAAATCCGATTTCCCACCAATTCCACTGTCCAGCCCAGGCATGTCCCCTACCCCTAGGCTACTCCCGGTCTGCACAATGTGCATACAACTGCCTTCCTGGTGTTGCCCGCTCCCACAGGGTCTCCTTCCTTCTTTTCTCTTCAGCCCCACTCTCAGCAGTGGCCCTTCTTTCTCCATTAAAGCATTCTGAATACTCTCTCTCAGTTCTAGAATGGAGGCCATTCCAGAAGACTCTTGCTCCAGTTCTTGAACCTGTGGTCTACCATCTTGGACCACTGGTCTTCTTATTCTTTCTCCCAGCTTCTGTCAATTCCTTTCCTTCTGGGCTCTGTATCCTGCCCTGCACTCATCCCCTCCAACTCCATCCTCCTCCCTGTTCCTAATAAGTACCCATCTTCATCCACAGCCCTTTACTTCTCTACCTCTATGGTGAATGGCCATCCTGGTTTGCTGGGACCTAAGGCGTTTCTGGGAACATAGGACATTCCATGCTAAACCCAGGACAGTCCCAGGACACTGAAAGGATTGGTCCCTCTGCCTTCCAAGGCCATTTAAAATGACTTTCTGCCTCACAATCCAAAATATCATTTTTGTTTACACATCCCCTTTCTCACCATGCATTTGGGCAACTGAATTCAACTTTTAATGATACCAATAAACATTTTAAAATATCTAACACTTCACATTGGCCTTTTAATACCAGTTTAAGCAGCAAAGAACACATATTCATCCTTACTCTGAGTTAGTTCTTTTCAATGTGATCATTTTTCCATTTCTCAGTCATGTTTACCCTGCCTCCTTTTCAGGGAGGTTTCTCCCCTTTCTCACTCATTGCTTCCATTCTTCTCTGCCTTTCTCTCCCCATCGCCCCCTCTTCTCCCACCTCCGTCCTCCTTTGGGTCCCTTCCCTCCCTTTTTCCCTTAGTGGCCTCACAGCAGTACAGAGGAACAGTAGTGGTTGTCACAGTAACCTCAGGAGGCTTCAAAGATGAAGCCAACCCGGGCCGGGCGCGGTGACTCACGCTTGTAATCCCAGCACTTTGGGAGGCCGAGGCGGGCGGATCACGAGGTCAGGAGATCGAGACCACGGTGAAACCCCGTCTCTACTAAAAATACAAAAAAATTAGCCGGGCGTGGTGGCGGGCGCCTGTAGTCCAGCTACTCGGAGAGGCTGAGGCAGGAGAATGGCGTGAACCCGGGAGGCGGAGCTTGCAGTGAGCCGAGATTGCGCCACTGCACTCCAGCCTGGGCAACAGAGCAAGACTCTGTCTCAAAAAAAAAAAAAAAAAAAAAAAAAAGATGAAGCCAACCCTACAAAAGGCCTATTGGGACCCTGACAGGTAACCCCATCCAGGCCCCTCAGCCACCTTCCACAGCCCCGCTGCTTCCTCACACACTGTCCCCTTCCTGTTGACCCAGAGTCTCAGGTACTTAGCTTGTAGTTGTCACCTCTCTAAACTGTCATTTTGTCTTTACCAGATTCCTCTCCACCACGGCACTGCAAAATGTGAAGTACCTTCCTGGCACATTCCTTGGCTGCTACCACTGAACACATACAGCCAGGGAACCCTTTTTCTTTTGGAGTCTTACTACTGAATATTTTAGAAAACAGAGTATCAACATAAGAAATGAAAAGAGATTATAGGTATCAGAAATCTTGCAAAATTTGCTAGAGGGAATTAAAACAATCCTTAGAGGGAATTTTATTATTATTATATTACTATTTTTAATAGAGCCTTGCTCTGTCACCCAGGCTGGAGTGCAGCAGTATGATCACAGCTCACTGGAACCCCAAATCCCCAGGCTCAAGGAATCCTCCCACCTCAGCCTCCCAAAGTGCTGGGATTATAGACATGAGCCACCGAGTATGGCTGAAAAGTAATTACTGAGTGCTTATATTTAGCAAGTAGACCCCGGATGGGTGTGGTGGCTCACATCCGTAATCCCAGCACTTTCGGAGGCCAAGCTGGGTGGACTGCTTGAATCCAGGAGTTTGAGACCAGCCTAGGCAACATGGCGAAACCCCATCTCTGCAAAAACTACAAAAATTAGCCAGACATGGTGGCTAATGCCTGTAGTCTCAGCTACTTGGGAGGCTGAGGCAGGAGGACTGTGTGAGCCTAATATGTGGAGGTTGCAGTGAGCCAAGATCGCATCAGTGCACTCCAGCCTGGGTGACAGAGCGAGACCTTGTCTCAAAAGAAAAAAAAGTAGAAAGGTCTAAAATTAATTATCTAAATTTCCACCTTAAAAAACTGAAGGGTAAATTAAACCCAAGGTAAGCTGAAGGTAGGAAATAATAAAGATGAGACAGAAATCAATGAAATAGAAAACAGAAAAAAAATAGAGAAAAATCGATAAAATGAAAAGACGGTTCTTTAAAAAGAGCAATACAACTCAAGCCAGACTAATGAAATAAAAAACAGAGGAAAAAGAATTACAAATATCAGGGATGAAAGAGGACACATCACTATGGATGACACAAACAGTAAGGAGATGACAGACTAGAGGCAGGGGTAAGGATTAATTGCAAATGGGCTCAAGAGAATTTGGGGGATGACAGAAATTTGGAGGGGGGCCTAAAACTGGATTGTAGTGATGGGTCTATAAACTTACTAGAAATTATTTAATCATACACTTACAAAGGGTGAATTGTGTGGTATATACCTTTGTAGAGCTGTAAGAAAAGGGATAAGGAATCAGCATGAACAACTCTAGGCACATGAATTTGACAACTTAGATGAAATGGACATTGTCCTTCAAAGATACAAACTACCAAAGCTTACTCAAGAAGAACTAGATAATCTGAATGGCAATATGTCTATTAAAGAAACTAAATTTGTAGTTTAACACTTTTTCCACAAAGAAAACTGCAGGTGCAAACATTTACAGGCAAAATCTTACCAAATTTACACAAATTGTTCCAGGAAATAGAAGCGGGAACTCTCCAACACATCCTATGTGACCATCACCATCCTAATACCAAACCCAGACCAAGGCAATATCAGAAAACTATAGGCTAATATTCCTTATGAACATAGATACAAATAATTTTAACAAAATTTTAGCACATGCAATCCAAACAATACATCACAATCAGTGGGGTTTATTCCAGGAATGCAATGGTCAGCTTAACTTTTAAAAAGTCTATCACTGTAATTCACCATATTAACACACTGAAGAAGAAAAGCCTTACAATCAACACAAGAGATGCAAAAAAAATTTATAAATTCAAATCCACTCTTGATCAAAACTATGCAGGCTGACTTCAGCAAAAACGACAGAAAAAAGACCTTTGAAAATCCCGTCCTCCATAAAATCAATGAGAATATTGGCAAAAATTATCAGAATCAACTTTTTCAGAATTCTAGAAATTAAAGACTTGCAGCAATATAGGGATCATTTAAGAAAAATGGATGAATCTCAGTATGAACAGCAATTGTCGTGGGGGTTTAGTTTACCCTATCCCTCTTCCCCAGCACTGTGGTAGACTTGAAAATCAATAGACCCCATCACAGTGAAAACCAGCAGCACGGCAGCCACTAGAGGGGGAAAGCCCCATTTCTGGAAAATGTCACTATTTGACCTGTCTTGTGGTTCCTTGGAAGACCCTACTTGTAAAACTGTCGTTAATTGACCTCACTCAGAGCTTGCACAGTGGGAATAGTATTTTCCCGGAGTGCATTTGTCCAAACAGTCAGAAGTACTTATTTACCATCACAGCTACTTGAGATGGAAGATAACAGGGTAAACAACAGGCTAACCAAAACACTTAAAAGGCAAAAATGGAGAACGAGATATCCATAGAGAGCTCTGAAAAGTTGTGACATGTTCCTGAGACTCTAGGAGGCCATGCACATGTGCAGGACTGTACACCTGCTAAGGAAAGACCCTAAGTGCTCCCGTCTAGCTAACCTTCAGTCTCTGTGGAAGCAGGAAGTGGAAGCAAAGGTAGAGTAGCAAACTGTGGCTGAATGTTGAAGACATGTCCTGACACACACAGAGTCCCTCAGCAAAGACTAGGAGACTTACTGGTTTCAGGAATTTAAGGAAATCTTTGTCTAATTGTTAGACTACTAAGCTAAACAAGCAGAGACCTCGGTGGTTGCACATGACAAAGAATACAATGCAGAATTAGTTTATTAAAGTCACTAAGCAAACAACAACAACAATAAACCCTGGGAAAAGGGAGAAATCTGATTTCCAGAGTTGCCCCATTATATTACTTAAAATGTCCAGTTTTCAACAAAAATATACAAGACATGCAAAGAAAAAGAAAGTAAGACCTATACACGCAGGAAAAAAGTAGTCAGTACAAACTGTCCCTGAGGAAGTCCAGATGTTGGACTTACTAATTAAATCATCTATTTAAAGTATGCTCAAAAAACTAAAGGAAACTATGCATAAAGAACTGAAGGAGGCCAGGTGCAGTTGTTCATGCCTAGAATCCCACTGCTTTGGAGGCCAAGGCAAGAAAATCATTTGAACCCAGGAGTTCAAGACTACCCTGGGCAACACTGCAAGACTCTGTCTCTTCAAAAAATTTAAAAATTAGCTGGGCATAGTGGTGTGTGCCTGTAGTCCCAGCTACTGGGGAGGCTGTGGCAGGAGGATCACTTGAGCCCAGGAGCTGCAGGCTGCAGGGAGCTACGATCTCACCACTGCACTCCAGCCTGGAGACTCTGTCTCTAAGAGAAAGAAAGAAAAAAAGAACTAAAGGAAAGTATGAGAATGATGTTTCAGTACACAAAGAATATCAATGAAGAGATAGAAACTACAGAAAAGGGCGGGGCATGGTGGCTCATGCCTATAATCCCAATACTATGAGCGACAGAGGCAGGCAGATTGCTTGAGCCCAGTTCAAGACCAGCCTGAGCAACACAGCGAAACCCCATTTCTACAAAAAAATATGAACAATTAGCCAGGTGCAGTGGCGCACACCTATAGTCCGAGCTATGTGGGAGGCTGAGGTGGGAGGACGGCTTGAGCCCAGGAGGCAGAGATTGTAGTGAGCCGAGATTGCACCACTGCACTCCAGCCTGGGTGACAGAGTGAGACTCAGTCTCTAAAAAGAAAGAAGTTCTGGATTAAAATGAAAATGATTTGAGCTAGAAGAGGGAGGAATCAGCAAACCTAAAAACAGGTCGGCTGGGCACGGTGGCTTACACCTGTAATCCCAGCACTTTGGGAGGCCAAGGCAGGCAGATCACGAGATCAGAAGATCGAGACCATCCTGGCTAACATGGTGAAACCCCGTCTCTACTAAAAATACAAAAATTAGCTGGGCATGGTGCACATGCCTGTAATCCCAGCTACTCGGGAAGCTGGAGCAGGAGAATTGCTAGAACCCGGGAGTCAGAGGTTGCAGTGGGCAGAGATCGCGCCACTAAACTCCAGCCTGGTGACAGAGGGAGACTCTTTCTCAAAAAAAAAAAAAAAAAAAAAAAAGACAGGTCAATTGATATTGTCCAGCCTGAGGAACAGAAAGAAAATGGAAGTCTCAAAGACCTGTGGGGTTCCATCAACTACACCAACATATACGCAATGGGAGCCTCAGAAAAAGAAGAGAGGGATAAGAGGGTAGACTTTTTTGAGAGAACAATAGCCAAAAACTTCCCAAATTTGAAGTATACACATCCAAGAAACTCAACAAACTTCCAAGAGGATAAACTCAAACAGATCCACACACATCAAAATAAAACCACTGAAAGACCAAGACAAAGAGAATATCTTGCAAGCAAAAAAAAAAAAAAAGACTCATCACTTACATAGAACCCTAATAACATTAACGTCTGAATTCTCATTAGAATAATGGAGGCAAGAAGACAGTGAGATAACACACTTTAAAATGCTCAAAGGAAAAAAAAAAATGCCAATCAAGAATCCTATATTCAGCAGGCAGACATGTCGAGAACAGAGCCAGTGTGCTAAGCGGGGTGAAGAGCACTGTGAGTTAACCCCCAGCGTACTGGCGTGGGGACTGTGTGTGCCCACTCGCCCCACTACTGAACAGGCCACAGAGGCTGGCCCCCTCAAAAGGAGCCAGAAAAGGACCCTTCTGGACCAGCCTGGATACGCTGCCTGAGCTGCTCCTCTGGGGCGAGGGGTGACTCCCCTGTGCCAGGGGCAGTGGAGGAAATGGGAAAGTGGCATGCATAACACTAGGTGGGTCCTCCCATAGGACATGGGTGACTGAAGAGTCACAGTGCAAGAAGACGTAAGAAGTTCAGACTCAGGCCGGGCACGGTGGCTCACGCCTTTAATCCCAACACTTTGGGAGGCCGAGGCGGGTGGATCACCTGAGGTCAGGAGCTCGAGACCAGCCTGGCCAACATGGTGAAACCTCGTCTCTATTAAAAATACAAAAATTAGCCGGGAGTGGTGGCGGACGCCCTGTAATCCCAACTACTCGGGAGGCTGCGGCAGGAGAATCACTTGAATCCGGGAGGCGGAGGTTGCAGTCAGCTGAGATGGCGTCATTGCACTCCAGCCTGGGCGACAAAAGCGAAACTCCATCTCAAAAAAAAGAAGTTCCAGACCACCAGGCCGGCCATGGTGGCTCACGCCTGTAATCCCAGCACTTTGGCAGGCTGAGCCGGGTGGACTCTTTGACGTCAGGAGTTCGAGAACAGCCTGGCCAACATGGCGAAACTCTGTCTCTACTAAAAATACAAAAATTAGCCGGGGATAGTGGTGCACACCTGTAATGCCAGCCACTCGGAAGGCTGAGGCATGAGAATCGCTTGAACTCGGGAGGTGGAGGTTGCAGTAAGCCGAGACTGCACCACTGTACTACAGCCTAGGTGCTAGAGCGAGACTCTGTCTCAAAAAATAAAAATAAATAAGTAAATAAAGAAGTTCCAGACCAGGAGCCATACACTTAGTGTTTGAACCAAACTCTCTCATTACTGGTCATAGGGCTTTGAGAATCCTTAACCTTTCTGACTCTGTTTTTTCATCTTTATGAACACGACACACAACTTCTTCACATGGTGGTCAAGGGAACCAAATGAGACCTTGTATGTGCACGTACCTAGGCGATGGGCAAGTGCTAGACCAGCGGTTCTCAAAGTGTGGTCCAAAGACACCTGAGGGGGTCCCTGAGACCCGTTGAGAGGGTCTGCTTGGTCCTCCCTTTCCCAACTAATATCTGCATCTGCATGAGCCCAGAATTTCTTTCAAATACTTCCTCCAAAACAGCTGATATGAGACTCCAGCTGTCCTTTATTAAACCAAAGAAATTTTCAAAAATATAAAAACCATGAGCCAATCTTCTCACTTTTCTTTTGAGAATAGTTATTCATTAAAGTGTTATTTGTATTAAAAGTTAATGGGTTTGTTATTAAGTGAATACTTTTTAAATTTCTGGTTTAATTCCTCATGCCACAAAAATCAATAGATATAAGCAAAAGCTTTGGGGGTCCTCAAATTATTTTTAGACGTGTAAATGGGTCCTGAGACCAAACCGTTTGGGAACCGCTGTGTTAAACGAACCGCAGGTGTTCTTCACCAGGCAAGCCGCCTCTCAGAGACAGATTGGCGCGTTCACGTTTGCCATTTGTGGGAGGCAGGCAGTTTTGTTTACTGGGGCTGAGTCCAGGTAACTCGACTTAAGGTGTGTACCCATTTTCCGGGTGCAACAAGGGCCCTCCCAAAGGGAGGCGCGGTCGGCAGCGACCTTGGACGAGGTCGAGCCAGCGCGTGGGAGGCGCATGGTGCTCCCGTCCGGCTGGGTTCCCGTGAGGGCTTGGGGAGGCCGCGCCCGGCCCGCGGGGCTGCAACGGGAGCCGACCCGCGGCGACACGGGCCGGGAAGGCGGGGAACGGGGACCTGCACTCACAGCCTCAGCAGCACCGCCGCCGCAGCTCCGCGCGCCGCCCTCCGCAGCAGACGTAGCGCCATCTTCCCGACGCGCGCGCCCCGCCCTTTGCCTTTAGACACGCCCACCCCACTTTCCACGCCCCCACGGCCACACCCGGGTCCCAGTCCCCGCCTCTCTCTGTCTTCGCCCCGCCCCGCCTGCCCCGCCCATCCCCGCCAGCCACGCCCTCCTTCCTCCCAGCACCCGCTCCGCCCCGCGGCGAGTCCCGAGGTCAACTGCCCTTCCCGGCCAGGGCTCGGGACCTTCGTCTCCGCTGTCATGGGGGACAGAGCAGAGGATCTGAATGGATGGCGCCTCTTTGAGGGGCCTCTCTGGTGACCGAATCCAACTTTCCCTGAGCTTCTGAGTTTTTGAGGCAACTGTTGACAGACTGCGTTTTCCCAGCCAGAAGAGCCAACATTTCTAGGGATTTCTTCGCAGCTTTGTTGTTAAAATACCGCCTAACACTTTGTGAGCCCCACCATGTGCCTATCTTGGTTAGCAATTAATCTACAGTGGTCAAAGAGAATGCAGGAAGGCTGCATCCTGGAACACACGTGCCTGCAATAGGTCAGAGCAGCTGTTGGCACTCTCTGGGCGGGGAAACTGACAGACAGCAGCTCTTTACTCTGCCCCCTGCAGTCGTTCTGCAGCGGTGAGAACACCGAGGCGTTAAAACAGGCTGGGCCCTGCCCCTGCCTCTTCTTTCACCTTCCCTGATCCAGCCGGCCTCCACCTGCCGACCTTCACCTGCCCGGGCCCATATTACCCCTTAACCATGTCTTTTCCTTGGCGCTCGGCATATTTCTTTTTCAGCTGTGACTCCGTTCCATTCATGCTCTAGACTTACACCTGAAACCGTTTCTCAGAACCTTCCAGTGGAAGCTGACTTTTGCTCTTGGATGCAAAAAGTGGCCATTTAAACAAACAAAAGCCTGTTCAGCCAGAGGGGTTCCAAGATTTGGAAAAGTCCAGGTGACCGGGAACATGGATGATAAACTTCTGCTGAGCCTAATAATTATTGTTATATTCGATACCAATAGGAGAGACTGCTCGACCCCTTGGTGCCCTCCCCCAGCTCCCACGCCTGTTCCACCTCAGGCCTTTCCTGTCTATTCCAATTTGGTCACTTTCTTGTCACCACCTTAGTCCCAGCCAGTGCCCGGCCCAGCCGTACTGAAGCCTGAGGCAAAGGCAATTTCAGTAACACCAATCCTGTCTTTAATTAAAATTTTGATATTTTGTTCATAATGGGATTTCTCCATTATCTTGGTTTTTAGTTTAGAATATTACCTTTTTTTTTTTTTTCTTTGAGACAGTCTTGCTCTGTCGCCCAGGCTGGAGTGCAGTGGCACGATCTCAGTTCACACACTGTAACCTCTACCTCCTAGGCTCGAGTGATTCTCATCCCTCAGCCTTCTGAGTAGCTGGGACTACAGGCAAGTGCCACCCCTTCCAGCTAATTGTTTTGTATTTTTAGTAGAGATAGGGTTTCACCATGTTGGCCAGGCTGGTCTCGAACTCGTGGCCTCAAGTCATCCATCCACCTCAGCCTCCCAAAGTGCTGGGCTTACAGGCATGAGCCACCACACCAGGCCAATATTACTTATCTTTTTTTTTTTTTTTTCTGAGACGGAGTCTCGCTCTGTCGCCCAGGCTGGAGTGCAGTAATTACTGAGACTTCTCCTTAAATTCTGCATCCCAGGCTGGGGCTGCACTCGCTTCACTCAAGTCTGATTCTGGACATCATCATCCTTTACCTGGATTATTTCAAAGCCTCCTTGCTCCCATTCTTCCCTCCTACAATCACCCCTTTGCCATAAAACCTGGCTGACCTTTTAAAAGCATGACGCAGCTCCTAGTTCCAGAGTCGACTTGCTGTGTGACTTTGGTCAAGTTTCTTAAGCTCTCTGTTTCCTCATCTATAAAATGGAGGTATAAATACCTCATCACCTCATAGGGTTGTTATAATGATAGACTGAGTTTACACATACATAGAGAGAGACTGCACACTTAAAATCTAAGCAAGTTCTCAGTAGTGTTAACTATTCCTCATTATTATTGTCATTGCATCACTTCCCTTCTTAAAACCCTTCAGTGGCTTTAGAATAAAATCCGAGTTCTTCCCCGTGACCCTTAAAGCCTCACACGTCTGGCCCCTGCCAGCCTCTCCAAATTATCTCCAGCCCCACTCGTCTTCTGTCTGTGTTTTCTAAGTCCACGAGGCTCTCTTCCACCGTGGGGCCTTCACACATGCCGTTCCTCATCCCCAGAATGCTCATGGCTACACCTGCTCATCATCCAGGACCTTCAGCCTACGTGCCGCCTCCTCACAGAGGCCTGTGCTAATAACCTAAAGATCCCCCACGGCCCCTCGCATCTATTTCGCTGTCACAGTGCCTGGTCATCTCCACCACAATGTCGATATATGAGTTTGTGAATTTATTAGGTTGGTGCAAAAGTAATTGCGGTTTTTGCTATTCAACGTAATGGCAAGAACAATTTCATCTTATATGTATTGAATACCTGCCAGGTATGAGTCACTGAGCCAGGTGCTGGGTACAAGGTCCCTGCTCTCAAAAAACTTACAGAATTGAAAATAATGGCAAAAACCGCAATTACTTTTGCACCGACCTAATACTTCTTTATTGTGCCTTTTCCCAGCAGTTCTCAGAGGGTGGGGTGGGATGGGATGACTAACCATCTATCAGGTGGGCTTTGGGATGCAGTATTGTCGTTTAGTGGGCAGGGCTAGTGATGTGCTGGGCAGCCCCCTTGGGAGAAATGCTGTTGGTGTCTTGACTTAGAAACACCTTCTGTAGGATGAGAAGCAGGGACCTTATATGTCTTTGAGACCTTATAACTTCTTTGAGAGCAGGGACCTTATATGTCTTGTCGCTGCTGTGCCACCAGCACCTGGCTCAGTGACTCATACCTGGCAGGTATTCAATACATATAAGATGGTGGCTCACGCCTATAATCCTAGCACTTTTGGAGGCCGAGGCGGGTGGATCACCTGAGGTCAGGAGTTCGAGACCAGCCTGGCCAACATGGTGAAGCCCTGTCTCTATTAAAAATACAAAAATTAGCAGGGTGTGGTGGCATGCACCTGTAGTCCCAGCTACTTGGGAGGCTGAGGCAGGAGAATTGCTTGAACCTGGGAGGCAGAGGTTGCAGTGAGCTGAGATCACGCCACTGCACTCCAGCCTGGATGACAGAGCGAGACTCCATCTCAAAAAAACAAAACAAAACAAAACAAAATACATATATGATGAAAATGTTCTACCAGCCTCATTACAGTTGAAAACTGCTATATAACTAGTTATCCTTATTTAAAATGCCTTGGATCTAAAGTAGGTCCTACTATGTCTTATTTGCTAATTGGTTCAATTTCAGATTCTTCTGGAAGAAATTGTAGCCGTGCCCATTCTCATCAGCAATGGTATGGGGTTGTTGAGTTTCTTCACAAGATTACTGACTCATGCATTTTGCTAATCAGTAGGTAGGTTAACAACTAACTGTTTCCTAATTCTAGTACATGTTAAAATAAAGCTTTATTAACTTTATCTACATAGTATGTGGGTGTCTGGAGGACACATGTATTAGTCCGTTTTCACACTGCTATAAAGAACTGACTGAAACTGGGTAATTTATAAAGGAAAGAGCTTTAATTGACTCACAGTTCAGCATAGCTGGGGAAGCCACAGGAAACTTACAATCATGGCGGAAGGGGAAGGGGAAGCAAGGCACCTTCTTCTCAAGGTGGCAGGAAGGAGAATGAACACAGGAGGAACTTCCAAACTCACTGAGTGAGTTCTCCGATCTCCGATCTCGAGAACAGCATGGGGGAAACTGCCCCCATGACTCAGTGACCTCCACCTGGTCTCTCCCTTGACACGTGGGGATTTGGGGGATTACAATTCAAGATGAGATTTTGGATGGGGACACAGCCAAACCATATCAACACATTTCCAAATATAATAGAGAAAGAGATCCAGAGTTCCTCCTTTAGGGCAGTCAAATCTGTCTTTACTCACAACTTCCAAAACTGAAAAGAAAGAAAAGAAAAAAAGAAAAGAAAAGAAAAGAAAAGAAAAGAAAAGAAGAAAAGAAAAGAAAAGAAAAGAGAAAAGAAAAGAAAAGAACCAATTTTCCAAGTGCATTAAGAGAGCATATGAAATTTAGTAGGGTGAATAATTCCGAAATTCACTATCCTGTTGAGTTGAGCAGTCTGGAGGAATAGGCACTTGGCAGAGACATGGGAAAGAAGGATGGGGCGGGAGCATACTAGGGATAGGGAGCAGCCCCTTATGCTCTAGAGGTTTGATGTTTCTAGCCTACTCATTCTAGGTTTATGCACGAGGCCCCTGAAATAAAATACAAACTAACAAAAGAAAAACATACGAATGTATTTAATGTAAATTTTACGTGACATGGGAGCCTTCATATGAAAATGAAGACCGAGGCCTGGCGCAGTGGCTCAAGCCTGTAATCCCAGCACTTTGGGAGGCCAAGGCAGGTGGATCACCTGAGATCAGGAGTTCAAGACCAGCCTGGCCAACATGGCGAAATCCCCTCTCTACTAAAAATACAAAAAAATTAGCTGGGCATGGTGGTGCACCCCGGTAATTCCAGCTACTCAGGAGGCTGAGCCAGGAGAATCGCTTGAACCCGGGAGGCAGAGGTTGCAGTGAGCTGAGATCACGCCACTGCACTCCAGCTTGGGTAAGAGAGCGAGACTCCATCTTTAAAAAAAAAAAAAAAAAAAAAAGTCTTATAACCTGCTTCAAGGGAGAAGGGCAGGAGAAAAGTCAGACAGTCCTTCCTGCTTCTGCTGTTTTTCAAATGCCAAGGTGCCATATTTTGAGGAAGTGTGTCTTGAACCCCGTCAACCACAATAAAGGAAAATTAAAAAAAAAAGTTTTGTAGACATAGAGTTTCACTCTGTCACTGAGGCTGCAGCACAGTGGCATGATCATAGCTCACTGCAGCCTTGAACTCCTGGGTTCTAGCGATCCTCCAGCCTTGAGCCTCATGAAGAGTTGGAATTACAGGCACGAGCCACTGAGCCTGGCCAAACAAGTTTTCAAAGAAGTCATCTGTGTAGTGAAAGAGGTAGACAGATAAATGGGGAAAGGATGGGTTCTGTGGTCCACGGGTGGTATGAGGGAACGGGTACAGAACTGCTGCAATTCCCTCTGCGTGAGGGGGCAGGGAACTGGGGGGCTTTGCAGAGCAGGGAATGGAGACCTGAAATGTGGTGGAGACTGAATCAGTGAAAGTCTTCAGAGGAAGAGTAGAGCAGGCAGAGAGAACACAGCGGGGATCCGAGGGATAGTCTGGGGCCAGACTGTAAATGACCTGAATGCTCAAATCTTAGCCAATGTGACTCTCAACAAATACAGGTCCCCTGAAGAAATGAGTTACATTTTCACCATGTGGTTTTGTAACTGTGATGATCTTGTAATTGTGATAGTGAGTAAATAACTCTCACTTAGAAATATTTGGGTTTCGTATTGGCTCATTTTTTGGCAAATAGGCACACCCAAGGAGATACTGGACGAAAATATCTAATCAACCTATGGTTTACCATAACATGTAAATAACTTTCACATTGCAAGGTGCAGGAACGATTAGGAAAATGAAGCTGAATTCTTCTTTAGTGATCAACACCAAAGGCTCTTTATCAGAAGCCGGTTTTTCCTTCCTTTTGGTGTCTGGCCGATACAGGTTATTTTCACCAAAGTTGAGTCTCAAAGGCTGAGCGGGACCTGTGTCACTGATTTAAGACATCAGAATACTGCACTTAGAAAGAGGCATATTAGAAGTTCTGTGGAATGATTTTTAAACAGTGGCACAGATAGAACTCCACTCTGAGATCATCCATCCCTCCTGCTGCTGTGATACAAAACCCTCCCAGGCTCACCTCCTGGCAGAGTCGCCTTTGATAACACTGATGACTCTGTCTGGCCTCCTTGGGGAGAGAGGAGGGGACTGTCTCTCAAATTTAGGCCAAATGCAGAATAACTAACAACCACCTTGTGGCCTTCCGGGCCGTAGCTTCCTCTCTCTAAACTAAGGGAGTTCGTCTACGTGACCTCTAAATCCTTTTCTGATCTCAGCCCCCAAAGCTGTGCTGTAGCTCTCCCTAATGTCAGCAGGTGGATGGTTACCCCCACACGGCTCAGGCCTCTCCGGAGCCCCCTTCCCTGATCCCCCCTTCCTTTTTTCATAGCACATCTGCTTCTAATTACTGAAGAATGTACTTAATATATGATGTCTCTGTTGAACATAAGACTTTTGGGGGAAGGGGTTCGGCCTGTTTTGTTCAACAATATATCCCGAGCACCTGAAACAGTGCCTGGTGCCTGGCACCTGGTGGAGACCTAAAACATATTTGTTGAGTTCAAAGTGTTGAATCTTGAGGCATCTTCTGCCAAATTTATTTTTTTCATAACTTCCCTTGTTGTTTTTCACTTACCTTGTAGGTTGGTCGCTATCTTGTTCCCCAGTGCTGATTCTTAATTCCTGTTGTTTTGTAGGTTGGTTGTTATCTTGTTCCCCACTGTTGATTCTTAATTCCCTGGTGTGGTCGACTGAGTGATTGCCCCATAAAAATGTCCACATCCTAATCCCCGGCACCTGTGAATATGTTACTCTGTGTAATGAAGTTAAGGATGTGATAAAGTTAAGGATCTTGAGATGGGGACATTATCCTGGATTATCTGGGTGGGCCCAATGTAATCATAGGTTCTTCATATTGATAAAGAGATAGAAATTATAGAAAAGGGCTGGGTGCAGTGGCTTGCACCTCTAATCCCAGCATTTTGGGGTGCCGAGGAGGGCACATTGCTTTAGCCCAGGAGTTCAAGACCAGCCTGGGCAACATGGCAGAACCCTGTCTCTATTTTAAATTATAAAAATTAAAAAAAAATTTCAAAGACTGCTTTTCAGGCCATTTATAAGTCCAAAGTGACACTCTATGATTTAAATGGCCACAAATCCCTCTGTTGATGTCTGGCAGAATGAACAGGCTTTTGCTTTGACCAGAGCTTTCTTGAATACAAGAGTTTTTAAAGACAGTAGCTTCAGTAATTTTTCAAGATGGACTTGGAACCCCTTGTCTGTATGCTGTTTTAAAAGGGTTCTCCATTAAAGACTTAAATGTAAAACCCCAAACTATAAAAATCCTGGAAGACAACCTACACGATACCATTCTGGACATAGGAACAGGCAAAGATTTCATGGGGAAGACACCAAAAGCATTTGCAACAAAAGCAAAAATTGACAAATGGGATTTAATTAAACTAAAGAGCTTCTGCATAGCAAGGGAAACTATTAATGGAGTGAATGGACAACCTATAGATGGGAGAAAAATTTTGCAAACTATGCATTGACAAAGGCCTAATATCCGGTATCTATAAGAAAATTAAACAAATTTACAAGAAACAAACTAACAACCCTATTAAAAAGTGGGCTTAGGACAGAACAGACACTTTTCAAAAGAAGACGTTCATGCAGCCAACAATCATATGAAAAAAAGCTCAGCATCACTGATTTATTAGAGAAATGCAAAACAAACCACAATGAGATATTGTCTCATACTAGTCAGAATGGCTATTATTGGCCGGGCGCGGTGGCTTACGCCTGTAATCCTAGCGCTTTGGAAGGCCGAGGTGGGCGGATCACTTGAAGTCAGGAGTTCCAGACCAGCCTGGCCAACATGGTGAAACCCTGTCTCTACCAAAAATACAAAAATTAGCTGGGCGTGGTGGTGAGCACCTGTAATCCCAGCTACTAGGGAGGCTGAGGCAGGAGAATCACTACTTGAACCTGGGAGGCAGAGGTTTCAGCGAGCCAAACCTCGCTGGGTGGCAGAGCAAGACCCTATCCCCGCCCAATAAAAAGCTATTATTAAAAAGTCAAAAACCAGCAGATGCTGGTGAGGTTAAGGAGAAAATGGAATGCTTATATGCTATTGGTGGGAGTGTAAATTAGTTCAGCCATTGTAGATGACAGTGTGGTGATTCCTCAAAGACCTAAAAACAGAAATATCATTCAACCCAGCAATCCCATTACTGGGTATATACCCAAAGGAATATAAATCATTCTATCAAAAAGACACATGCAGGTGTATGTTCATTGCAGCACTATTCACAATACCAAAGATATGGAATCAGCCTAAATGCCCATCAATGGTAGACTGGATAGCAAAAATGTGGTACATATACACCATGGAATATTATGCAGCCATAAAAGATAATGAGATCAGCTGGGCATGGTGGCTCACGCCTGTAATCCCAGCACTTTGGGAGGCCGAGGCGGGTGGATCACCTGAGGTCAGGAGTTCGAGACCAGCATGGCTAACGTGGTGAAACCCCCGTCTCTACTAAAAATACAAAACATTAGCTGGGTGTGGTGGTGGGCACCTGTAATCCCAGCTACTTAGGAGGCTGAGGCAGGAGAATCACCTGAACCCAGGAGGCAGAGGTTACAGTGAGCCGAGATCACGCCATTGCACTCCAGCCTGGGTAACAAGAGCGAAACTCCGTCTAAAAAAAAAAAAGAATGAGATCATGTCCTTTGCAGGAAGATGGATGGAGCTGAAGGCCATTATCCTTAACAAACTAACACAGAAACAGAAAACCAAACATGGCACATTCTCACTTATAAGTGGGCACTAAATGATGAGAACTCATGGGCACACAGAGGGGAACAATAGATGCTGGGGCCTACTCGAGGGTGGAGGGTGGCAGGAGGGAGAGGATCAGGAAAAATAATGTATAACATACACTAGGCCTAATGCCTGGGTGAATAAATAACCTGTTCAGAAAACTCCCATGACACAAGTTTACCTATATAACAAACCTGCACATGTACCCCTAAACCTAAAATAAATGTTAAATAATTTTTTAAAAAATATATAAAAATAAAAGGGCTCTCTGCCCTGAATTGTTTAAGTAGGGATGCAGAGCATTATCACTGCCTGAAATTATACTATTAATACATATTTATATTTATTGCTTGCCATTACTGTCATTTCATTTGCTTATGATCTGTTACTTCCATGAGGGTGGGAACTGAATTTACTTTGTTTGCTACTGTATTTCAATGCCTGAATTGATGCCTGAGACTCCGTAGGTACTAAATAAGTATATGTTGAATGAATGACTGAGAGTTGACTAATGATGAAAATGCAAGAAATTATTGAGCAACACTTTGGGCTACCTCTCAGAAGAAATAAATGATTGCAATCCACATGCAGTTTTAAATGATGAGATTAGAAAAGCAAAAGCAAGCCATCTTGGTTTGTTAGTTGTGAGTGTCAAGAGGCAATTAAAAAGGAAACCTGTTGACATGTGAAGGATGAACTGAAAAAATAAATAAAAATAAAAGGAAACATGTAAGCATGGGGGGGTGGGCACAGTTCTATCCAGCTTTAGAAATTAGCCTTTGGCGGCTGGGCGAGGTGGCTCACGCCTGTAATCCCAGCACTTTGGGAGGCTGAGGCAGGCAGATCACAAGGTCAGTAGATCCAGACCATCCTGGCTAACAGGGTGAAACCCCGTCTCTACTAAAAATACAAAAAATTAGCCAGGTGTGGTGGCAGGCACCTGTAGTCCCAGCTACTCGGGAGGCTGAGGCAGGAGAATGGCGTGAACCCGGGAGGCGGAGCTTGCAGTGAGCTGAGATGGCGCCACTGCACTCCAGCCTGGGTGACAGAGCGAGACTCCGTCTCAAAAAAAAAAAAAAAAAAGAAATTAGCCCTTGGCTGTCTCTTTGCAATTCAAGTATTGGGGAAATAAAAGAGGACATGGGGCCATTATAAAAATCTATTAAGAATCTTGGGTTTTGGCCAGGCACTGTGGCTCATGCCTGTAATCCCAGCACTTTGGGAGGCTGAGGTGGGAGGATCACGAGGTCAGGAGATCGAGACCATCCTGGCTAACACAGTGAAACCCCGTCTCTACTAAAAATACAAAAAAATTAGCCAGATGTGGTGGTGGGCGCCTGTAGACCCAGCTACTCAGGAGCCTGAGGCAGGAGAATAGCGTGAACCTGGTAGGTGGAGCTTGCAGTGAGCCGAGATCTCACCACTGCACTCCAGCCTGGGTGACAGAGTGAGACTCCGTCTAAAAAAAAAAAAAAAAAAAAAGCCAGAATCTTGGTTTTTGCCTTACGAGTCAGTGGGAGAGGCCCCTGTCTTGGCCACTGTGTTAGTCTGTTTTCACACTGCTATATAGATGCTACCTGAGACTGGGTAGTTTATAAACAAAAGAAGTTTAATTGACTCACAGTTCTACATGGCTGGGAAGGCCTCAGGAAACTTACAATCATGGCAGAAGGTGAAGGGGAAGCAGGCACCTTCTTCACAAAGTGGCAGGACAGAGAGGGAGCACAAGGGAAAGTGCCACTTTTAAAACCATCAGATCTCGTGAGAACTCCCTCACTATCATGAGAATAACATGGGGAAAACCACCAGGTTTCTCACCAGGTTCCTCCCTTGACACACGGGGATTACAGTTTGAGATGAGATTTGGGTAGGGACACAGGGCCAAACCACATCAGCCACTACTAGGCAGCCCTTTTAAAAAGAAATAATCATAACATAGGAAAGAATTTATGTACAAGGTGATTCATGGCATCATTTTTTATAGCAAAATATTGAAAAAATAAAAATGTCCATCAATAGGGAGTCAATGTTTACAAATATGGTACACAACACAACAGAAAAGTATTCAACTATAAAAAGAATAAAAAGAGTTCACTGCACATAGTAATATAGAAAGATCGCCAAGATACATCATTACGTAAAAAAGACAAGGCATGGAACAATCATATTATGTTCCATCTTCTGTGTGAAAAATGTATTTCACGGTTTTTTCTTTTGTTTTGTTTTTCTGAGATGGAGTTACGCCCTTGTTGCACAGGCTAGAGTGCAATGGCATGATCTTGGCTCACTGCAACCTCTGCCTCCCGGGTTCAAACAATTCTCCTGCCTCAGCCTCCCGTGTAGCTGGGATTACAGGCGGCTGCCACCACGCCCAGCTAACTTTTTGTATTTTTAGTAAAGACGGGGTTTCACCAAATTGGCCAGGCTGGTCTTGAACTCCTGACCTCAGGTGATCCACCCACCTCGGCCTCCCAAAGTGCTGGGATTACAGGCGTGATCCACTGCTCCCGGCCTGTTTTATTTTTTTATAGTGGTAAACATACATAACAAAATTGACCATTGTAAGCATTTTAGATGTATAGTTCTATGACATTGAGTACATTCACATTGTTGGGCCACCAACATCATCATCATCCATCTCCAGAACTTTTTCATCATCTCAGAGTGAAACTCTGTCCCCATTAAACATGAACTCCCCATCCCACTCCCCGCAGGCCCTGGCAACCCCCATTCCACTTTCTGTCTCTGTGAATTTGACTGCTCTAGGAACCTAATGTAACTGGGCTATATTTGTTCTTTTGTGACTGGTTTATTTTACTTAGCATAATGTCTTCAATGCTCACTCATATTTGCCTGTATTTATCTTTTTTTTTTTTTTTAAACTCTGAAAGGATACAATTGTGCTGATGACAGGGATTACCTGTCAGGGAAGTAGGAATAAAGCAAGAGAAGAAAGGGATGGGAAGAAGATTTTTAAAATATCCTTTTTTGTCATTTAAAACTTTTTTAGCCACTTCAGATATTACTTATTCAAAATGCCAAATTTTGAACACCATGAGCAATAAAGTGAAAGGAAGAAAAAGGAAACTTCAGTCTTTGCTCAGTGAAGGTGTGGGTCATTAGCTGGACCTGACCCAGAGCCCCTGGCGCATCTTTGTGGCCACTGAGTTTTTACGTTGGTTCCACATCCCATGATGGATTAAAAACTCCCCAAGTCCAGCCTGTGTTTTGCACAGGGCGGGGGGCCCAGTGACTTGCACAGTTGACAGAGAGCTGGCAGCCTCTGCAGAGGTGATGCTTGGTAAGACGCGTAATGTTGAACCATATAAAGAAGGCTGTTTGGCTAAGACCCTCTGGGTTGTGTGGAATTATCTTTAATGCACCAGACAAGAAGATTGTTAACCAGCCTTATTACCAACAATTTCTTATGACCATGGTAGGGCAGGCAGATGATTTGAGGATTATCGGGACGCTGACAAATCCCCTGGGCCCTGACAATCTCATTTAGAAAAGAATCAAATCTGTTTATTGCTGATAATAGATGGCATGCCCCCAGGTTTGCTTGTAAGTAATATGTGCATTGCTTTTTATTTTTTTCTTTTAGCAACAGGAGCCAAACTTGGATTCATCCTGATAAAGTAGACATTTGGGACTTCGTGTGATCTAATTCCTCTGAGCTGTTCCTTAATCCCCATTTGCTAAACCTTTGCATCGCTGCCCACAATGGCATAAACTACCTTGATACAGGATTGCAAAATGGTCCACCCAACAAAGGAGCCTCATAATTGCTGATGTGGCTGAGATTCTCTAGTGCACCCTTCCTTGTTTTTATTTGTTGTTCTAAGAATTATTTAAGTAAAAGAACAAAGCAAATCTTAAACTTGTCTCTGTGATAAGGTGAACCTCGGAAGGCAAAGTCCATTTCTTCATTCATCTCTGCATTCACAGCAACAGGTACAGTGGCTCATATATAATAAGTTCTTTAAAATGTTTGTGGGATTGCCTCATTCATAAACTATCATAATTGCTCCAGTGAAATGTTCTCAGATATATGAATTTTTGTAGACAACATTTGGAAAACCAAATAGAGATTAATTTTAATTAGATCTGTAAATCCCTTGGATTTATAAGAAATGAAATGCCAGCCAGGCACGGTGGCATGCATCTGTACTCCCAGCTACTTGGGAGGCTGAGGTGGGAGAATCACTTGAGCCCAGGAACTCAAGTCCAGCCTGGGCAACATAGTGAGACCTCATGTCTTAAAAAAAAGAAAGAAGGAAGGAAGGAAGGAAGGAAGGAAGGAAGGAAGGAAGGAAGGAAGGAAGGAAAGAAGAAAGAAAGAGAGAGAGAGAGAGAAAGAAAGAAAAAGAAAGAAAGAAAGAAAGAAAAAAGCTATATGACAACATCTAAACCTATGCATATTCCTAGTATTTCTTACTTTTTTTTGAGACAGTGTCTCATTGTTGCCCAGACTAGGGTGCAGTGGTGCGATCATAGCTCACTGCAGCTTTGAACTCCTTGGCTCAAGCAATCCTCCCATCTTAGCCTCTTGCGTAGCTGGGACAACAGACACATGCCACTGCACCTGGCTGAATTTGTTCGTTTTGTAGAGATCAGGGTCTCTCACTATGTTGTCCAGGCTAGTCTTCAACTCCTGGCCTCAAATGATCCTCCCACCTTGGCCTCCCAAAGTGCTGGGATTTATAATATTGCTGGTATTTAATCTTATCCATAATATCGCAATGAATTTTTCAAAGTATCTGCACAAGAAAAAACTTCTAAGCATATAAGTTAACATCTCCTTTAGCAGGGTCTGCCTGAAGCTTGAAGGTCTTTTGACTGCTTCCATAGGTAAGTTGCAGATAAAATCTCTTACACAAACTCCAGACTCAGATACCTCTAGATGTCTATACTGTCCTTCTACTCTGGGGATCCATTAGTGCCAGCCTCAGGAAGAACGCATTTACTGGCCTCTAAACTCATGCTTTCTCATGTTTCTTCATTCTAATTTTCTGCCTAGTGAAACAATATTGTTAGCCATATGATTTCCAGCATCAAACAAGGCCCCACATGGGGATTTTGTTACTAGTTTCCCTAGACTTAGAGAAGTTTTACAATTTCTTAGGAAGAAAGACCAAACCGTTAAACATCTATTTCTTCTGTTAAAAAAAAATCCCATTTAGTATTATAAGTAATAATATGTTTATTATAGACAAATTGAACTTGCAAAAATAAGTAGGTACACAGGCAAAAAGCTAACACCTGCTATGGTTTGGATGCACCCTTCAAAACTCATAGTGAAGTTTCATTGCCACACGCTTAATAGTCCCAGCTAATCTGAGGGCTGAGGTGGGAAGATCACCTGAGCCTGGCAGGTCAAGGTGCAGTGAACCACTGACTCTGGACTGGGTGACAGAGTAAGACACCATCTCAAAAAAAAAGATGAAGTTCAGCCCCCATTTCCTCTCAGTCTCACACACTCTCTTGCCCTTCTGCCATGTTAGAATGCAGCACAAAATCCCTCACCAGATGCCAGCACCATGTTCTTGGACTTCTCAGCCTCCAGAACTGTGAGGAATGCATTTATTTTCTTTATAAATTAATGTTTGTTTGTGCTATTCTGGTATAGCACTAGAAAATGGACTAAAACGACATCTGGGGCTGGGCACAGTGGCTCACACCTGTAATCCCAGCATGTTGGGAGGCGAAGGCAGGTAGATCACCTAAGGTCAGGAGTTCAAGACCAGCCTGGCCTACATGGTGAAACCCCATCTCTACTAAAAATACAAAAATTAGCTGGGTGGGGTGGTAGATGCCTGTAATCCCAGCTACTAAGGAGGCTGAGGCAGGAGAATTGCTTGAACCTGGGAGGCAGAGGCTGCAGTGAGTGATCATACCACCTCACTCCAGCCTGGGCGACAGAGCGACTCCATCTCAAACAAACAAACAAACAAAACTAACACTGGAAGGTAACTTCATGTTGTGTCTTCCTTATAGTCATGTCTTGTGTTCTTTTTTTTTTTGAGACAGAGTCTCGCTCTGTCACGCAGGCTGGAGTGCAGTGGCATGATCTCAGCTCACTGCAAGCTCTGCCTCCTAGGTTCACACCATTCTCCTGCCTCAGCCTCCCGAGTAGCTGGGACTACAGGTGCCCGCCACCACGCCCAGCTAATTTTTTTTTTTATTTTTAGTAGAGACGGGGTTTCACCATGTTAGCCAGGATGGTCTCGATCTCCTGACCTCGTGATCTGCCCGCCTCAGCCTCCAAAGTGCTGGGATTACAGACTGCGCCCGGCCGTCTTGGGCATTTTTATTCTAGTGCATTTATATATCTCTAGGAAGATATATAAACACGCATATATAGTTCTTAGCAAAAGTAACAACACATATACATACAGTTTTGAAACTTGCTTTTCTCCCCTCAATAAATCACTGAAACATATATTTAGGTAATACTGTAAAACCCATACACATGAGAATATTCAGATGTTTGTGGGAAAGAAAAGAAACAAAATATATATGGAAAAATACTAAAAACCAATCTACAGAGAGTGCCTTTGTAAGCTGGGAAAATAAGTTCAGAGGTTTATGAAGTTAGTTTCCTTTAATTCAAACTTTTTTGCTCTGGTAAACTTTGAAAAATATTTTCACAGCATATATTCTTTATAAGAATACAGCTGGGAAATTCTTCCACTGTCATGCAGTCTTAAGCTTAAAGTTTGCAAAATATAGTTTTTGCTTCTTCTTTTTCTTCTTCTTCTTTATAAAAAGCCTTTTAATTCAACTTATTGACCCCAGTATTTTTGCTACATCCATTGCTAGGATCAAATCATTATACTTTTCAAAAGCGTTCCTTTAACCTGAGGTCAAACGAATGTGAAATAGGAGGAAGTTATAAAAAGACTGAAATCTAGAACACCCATAACCCTGATGTACTTTATCCAAATTTTTATGACTTTGAAGTGCACTGAATACAGAAAGAATGCAGAGCTTTTATTTTCCAGCCAGAGAAACCACACACAAAAAAAGAATAAAAAAGTATTTCTTTCTCATTTCTGTAGCCAACCTCTCAATCCAAAAAAAGGAAGTGGGGGAGGATCCAAGTCAAGCCAACAAAAATAAACTGTTGCCATTGTTTATAGAGAAAATATTTCCTAGAGATATTTTTCCCCAAAAAGCCAAAAAAAAAAAAAAAAATCACAAAGAGAATCCCTGGCTCAGTTTATTTCCTAGAGGAGAAATTGTTTAACATTTGTTTATTTTGTAAAAACTACCAATAACAAGTGGGCCCAGAAAATTCCTCCCTCTTCCTCATGTGGTGGGAAAGCGAGACCAGGCGAAACTGGGCCTACTGTTGGAACATTGCTCACTGTCTGGAACTGCCCAATCCTGCCTGACTTCTGTGAGATTCCCAAGATCCGTGACAACCTGAAGTCCCCAAGGGAGGGGTTTGAGTTAGATGGATGTGGCGAGGCCAGACAATGGTCAGCCTTGACTTTCCCTGTTGTGGATTGGATTGAAGCCTCCAATTCTTGCCTCTTCTCTGCCTCCACATCCTTGTCATGATCTCAGTGTGGGAAGAATATACCTTTCTGTCCCTTAACTTTGACCTCTGCCAGTGACTGTGTGCCATCTCCAGCTGCAGCCTTGCCCTCTTGCCCTGCAGCCATCGCTGTGAGAAGAGCATGTGCTAGCAGAACCTGTGATGGAGAGGAGGTTGCCCCGCAGTGAAACAGAGCTGCCGCAGCTGCCCAGTCTGCTGCGGAGCCTGCAGCCCAGCCCAGCCCGGGTCAGCCAAACTACAGCAGACTTATGAAGGCATCAGCAGTAATGAATACCTATTGTGTTAAGCCCCTGAGTTCTGGAATTCTCCACATTGCTGCATTGTTATGGTAATACAAATGAATACATACTTTTAAGTAAATATAATACTAATAATATATTATTATTATTATTATTCTGAGATGGAGTCTCACTCTGTCACCCAGGCTGGAGTGCAGTGGCGCCATCTCGGCTCACTGCAACCTCCACCTCCCAGGTTCAAGCGATCCTCCAGCCTCTGCCTCCCAAGTTTACAAGCACACGCCACCATAACTAGCTAACATGGGTATTTTTAGTAGAGATGGGGTTTCGCCATGTTGGCCAGGCTGGTCTTGAATTCCTGACCTCAAGTGACCCACCCGCCTTGGCCACCCAAAGTGCTGGGATTACAGCAGTGAGCCACTGCACCTGGCCATTTCTTTTAATACTTGTACTGTGGGGGGTTTAATATGTGGCTATGTATAGGATAGACTGAAGTAGGGAACAGATAGGATCATGATCCAGATGTCACGTAATGAACCCACAAACAAGTGTGGAGATTGTGGATATGGGAAAGAACAGGAAGAGGAAAGAGATAGACAAAAGGTTGGCTGCAAGAAAGAAGGAAAAGGCTAAATTTTCACACTTGGGAGACGAAGGAAATGGTGATAACTTTTGGAGAATTTGAACTTTGGAGATGATTTTAGGAAAAATAATAAGTTTAGTTTGTGTCATTCTGGGTTTGAAGTGACAACAGTTTAATCTAATGGTAGTGTGGTGTAGTGGAAAGGGCTGTGGTTTTCAAATAGACCTGGCTGCTGATTCTGGCTTGGCCTCTTACAGGGTGAGGGGCTTTTCTGAGTAACTTAAACTCTCTAAGCCTCTGTGTCCACCCCTGTATCAGCCCTCAGTTTGTGAGGACTGTGCAGGTGGGTAGTGAGGTAGGCATCGGTGGGCATTTGGTCTTCTTAGCATCTTTCCTGTTGAGAATGCCACTCTGCTGGTTGGTAGGGCTGTAATTTACATGACCAACTTCTGTGTCACCATGATGGATCCAGGCATGGGCACATGTCCCAACCAGCCAATCAGAGTCCATTTTGG
Source organism: Symphalangus syndactylus (assembly GCF_028878055.3). NCBI lineage: Eukaryota > Metazoa > Chordata > Mammalia > Primates > Hylobatidae > Symphalangus > Symphalangus syndactylus. The sequence continues at coordinate 20,745,897 of NC_072437.2, forward strand.
GGAGATGGATATGAACGTTTGGTGAGAAAGGGGTCTTTTCTTCTGCTATCAAGAGTAGTAAGATCACCGTAAGCCTCATAGTATTATCTTCTAGGCTGCTCTGGGGAGAGAGATTGCCTGAGAATGAAGCTCACACAGAGAAAAGCAAAGATGAGAAATGGAGAAAAAGAGGAGAGAGAGACCCTTATTGATATTGTTTGAACTCTTTGATCAAATAATGTCATTCATTGAACTTCGCAGCTGCCTGAACTAATTTGTGTGTATTTTTTTAATTAAGGGCATTTTAATTTGGTTTTTGGCTCTTGAAACCAAGAGTCCTGACTCAGCAGGTATTCACGTAATAGTATGGGAGGCCGAGGTGGGCGGATCACTTGAGCCCAGGAGTGTGAGACCGGCCTGGACAATATGGTAAAACCCTGTCTCTATGGAAAAATACAAAAATTAGTTGGGCATGGTGGTGCATGCCTGGGGGCCCATCTGCTTGGGAGGCTGAGGTAGGAGGATCACCTGAGCCTAGGAAGGTTGAGGCTGCAGTGAGCCATGATCATGCCACTGGACTCCAACCTGGGCAGCAGAGTGAGACCCTGAAAGAAAGAAAGAAAGAAAGAAAGAAAGAAAGAAAGAAAGAAAGAAAGAAAGAAAGAGAAAGAAAGAAAGAAAGAAAGAAAGAGAAAGAAGAAAGAAAGAAAGAAGAAAGAAAGAAGAAAGAAAGAAAGAAAGAAAGAAAGAAAGAAAGAAAGAAAGAAAGAAAGAAAGAAAGAAGAAAGAAAGAAAGAGAGAAAGAAAAGCTAAACAGCATTCAGTGGGGAATGGCCCACTTACAACTTGCCTGACTGCATATTCCCTTCTTCCTGCAAATGACTTACAGCCAAATGTCAGCCAAAAAGGTATGAAGAAGTCTGCATCATTGAAATAGATGTGGATTCATGGGCTTTTGAAAGGAGATATGAAGGGGTTCACACTGTGAGATATGAAGACATACTACAAAGCCATAATAATAATAATAAAATGTGCTTTTGGCAGAGAAACCAGTAAGTAAACCAGTGGAGCAGGGTAAAGAGCTCAAAAAAATCTGTTGACTTATGAGAGGCAACAGCACAAACCCGTGTGGGAAGGACAGGTTATTCACTAGATGGTGCTGGGAAAACTGGTTCACTCTATGGAGAAAAAGAAACACCATATGCAAAGGTCAGTTTTGGATAATCCCAAATCTAAATGTGAAGGTAAAAATATAAAATCAATAGGAAAAAAGATGCCCAATAGTTTTGTCATCTTGAGATTGAGAAGGACTTCTGACATCAACTCAGAAGGCACAAGCTATGAGGCAAAAAATTGATGAATTTGAGTCCATCAAAATTACATTGTTCTGCTCAAAAAATGACACCATAGACAGAGTGGGGGAAGATAATCGTAATGTCAGAATCCAGCCAGAACTTCTCGTGAGACAGATTTGTCGAGAACAGCGAACTATGGCCTACCGGCCAAGTCTGGCCCCTCCAACTATTTTTATAAGCAAAACAAAAGTTTAGCCACAGCCATGCTCATTCATCATGTACTGTCTCTGCTCTTGAGCTGAAATAGCAGAGCTGAGCTGGTGCCGCAGAGAACTTCTGGTCTGCAAAGCCTAAAAAAAATCTGCTACCTGGACCCCTTACAGATAATTTTATCAACACCTCATCTAAAATATACAAGGAAATCATCTAGAAAACAAAGAAATTGTCTGGACCCCAGTAGAAAAATGAGGCAAAAATATGAAGAAATGCTCAATCTCACTATTAGAGAAACGCAAATTATAGAAAACAATGAGCTACCACTTTACACCCACGACATAGGAAAAATTAGAAAGTCAGATGATAGCAATTGTTGACAAGGATGTAGGAAAATGGATATTATTATGCACTACAGATGGGAGTGCAGACTGTGTAGTCTTCTGGGGAACAGCCTAGCAGATCTCAGTGAAATTCATCTGTGTACGCCCCATGACCCAGCCGTCCCGGGGTGTAACGCTGAGAAACGTATAGCCAGGTCTGCAGGAGAATGTGTACAGGGATGTGCATCCTGGCCGTTTGTGGTAGCTGGGCCCTTAGAGTCAGCCTCGTAAGGTGAAGTGGAGGAGAGGAGAAATAAACTGTCACTGGTGCTTCCTTGGGGAGGGCTAGGCAGCAGTTAGCAATGAACAAGAGGCACATACAGCCACATGGCTAGATATTAAAAACATACTGTGGATGAGAAAAGACAGACACAGAGTGAGGCCCACAGCCCAACACTGTGTATATGTAAAAGTGTGTATGCTACATACACAAAACAATGCTAGGTCTTTTTCGTAATTCTGTACATGTCCAAGCACATACACCAAACACATTACAGGAGATGGGGTAGTAGAGTAGAAGTGGGAGGGGGTTTTGGAAACTAAGAAACAATTAAAATAAAAGAAGAGAAGAGAAGGGCCTTCCATATAAAGACGATAAGAGTGGAACGAACTTAATTCTGTGAATCCGAGGTAATAAGACTTGGGTGGGCCGCAGTGGCTCACGCCTGTAATCCCAGCACTTTGGGAGGCTGAGGTGGGCGGATCACCTGAGGTCAGGAGTTCAAGACCAGCCTGACCAACATGGAGAAACCCCCATCTCTACTAAAAATACACACACAAAAAAAAATTAGCCAAGCATGGTGGCGTATGTCTGTAATCCCAGCTACTCGGGAGGCTGAGGCGGGAGAATTGCTTGAACCTGGGAGGCGGAGGTTGCGGTGAGCTGAGATCACGCCATTGCACTCCAGCCTGGGCAACAAGAGCAAAACTCCAACTCAAAAAAAAAAAAAAAAAAGACTTGGGTGAACAGACAGGGCTAGAGATGAAGAGTTGAGAGTTCTCTGTAGAGTGTTGTCACTGGAACTCTGCCATGCGTGCACTTTCTTTTTTTTTATCAGCAAATCTTCCAGTTTATAAAAGAACAAATGACAGTTAGTGTGACAGCAGCCGACTGGGAATTAAGAAAACCTGACTTGAAATCAAGTATAATTGTCCCAGGGAATGGAGGAGCTAAGACTAAACCCGCATTCCTGAGGAGGTTGTTGGGCCAGACTAAATTTTTATCCTGGCTTCCCTAACTTCCTTCCCTGACCAAAGCCAGAAGTCTGAATTTGGCATTGACTTTAGAAGTAGCAAATTTAGAAGTTTCAGTAGATGAGGGCAGGAAAGTGACTTAATTTATGTACAAATAAAAATAGGAATAATGAAGCAAAAATATAGGCTGTGTGGGGAGGTTGTCATATATCTGAAAATTAAAACATGTGATTCAAAATGTGGGAGATTTCTCAAAGAACTGAAAACAGAACTACCATTTGACACAGCAATCCCATTACTGGGTATATACCCAAAGGAGAACAAATCATTCTACCAAAAAGACATACACTCGTATGTACATTGCAGCACCAGTCACAACAGCAAGGACATGAAACCAACCTAGGTGTCCATCAAGGCAGGTGGATTGCCTGAGCTCGGAAGACCAACCTGGGCAACACGGTGAAACCCCGTCTCTACTAAAATACAAAAGAAATTTGCTGGGCGTGGTGGCATGCACCTGTAATGCCAGCTACTTGGGAGGATGAGGCAGGAGAATTGCTTGAACCCGGGAGGCAGAGGTTGCAGTGAGCCGAGATAGTGTCACTGCACTCGAGCCTGGGTGACAGAGCAAGACTCTGTCTCAAAAAAATGTATATATATGAAATCATGTCCTTTCTAGCAACATGAAGGCTTTGGGCTACAAATGATCCCATCACCCAGGTAAAGAGCATAGTAACAAACAGGTAGTTTTTCAGCCCTCGGTTTCCTCCCTCTCTCCCCACTCTAGTAGTTCCTGGGGTCTATTGTCTCTATCTTTGCATCCATGTGCACCCAATGTTTAGCTCCCACTTATGGGTGAGAGCGTGTGGTGTTTGGTTTTCTGTTCCTGCATTAATTGGCTTAAGATAATGGCCTCCATGCGTGCACTTTCACAGGTCATGTATCTAATTGGACTGGCTCTTCCACTGTGGAGTGTCCCATTTGAATCAGTTATTGATGTATGGCCTCCAAGCTCCAGATCCACCCTTCCTGGCCCTGCTGGTGACATCAGAGATGGACTCTGTAAATGTGTCTCCCTTGCCATCTGCCACGATGTTACGTTTTGTCAGTAGCCAGCCACTGAGGGACACTGCACGTGGCAGAGGCTTTCTTCCTGGTCCCAGTGTTTTTCCTCTTGCTCCTGCAATACAGCAGCTCATGGGGCCAATGGGAGACCCGGAGATGTGAACCCTCCTGGAAGGTTCACTGTCACCCCAACAGGAGGCTTCCTGGAAAGTTTCCCCAGCACCCAGCAGGTGGTTTTCTGCTTGCCAGCCATGGTCTGCAGCACCTCAGCAAACTCTTATCCCATCCAGTGGCCACATCTGTCATCAACGATGTGCATCTCAGCCTTGGAGGAGAGCCTTCGTCCAAGCTTGTCTTCCTTGAATATTTTGCCTCGGCCCTAGAATTAGTGTTTTTTCTCTACATCTGCTATTCCTATAATCTGTCTTGTTTTGTTTTCTAATTGAAGTCCCTTTCTGGTCCTGCTTATATGAGTGGCGGTGACCAGGTGAAAAGGGAGAGGAATCAGCCGGCCCAGGGAGGGGTCACCTCCACCACATTCCACTCACACACAGAATGGAACACACAAGCACAGAGTCAACAGTTATTGTGATTAGAAGTTGGTAGCATGGGGTGGCCAGGTGCAGTGGCTCATGCCTGTAATCCCAGTACTTTGGGAGGCTAGGTGGGTGGATCACCTGAGGCCGAGATAAGCCTGACCAACATGGAGAAACCCCGTCTCTACTAAAAATACAAAATTAGTGGGGCATGGTGGCGAATGCCTGTAATCTCAGCTACTTGGGAGGCTGAGGCGGGAGAATCACTTGAACCGGGAGGCAGAGGTTGCAGTGAGCCAAGATCACGCCATTGCACTCCAGCACAGGCAACAAGAGCAAAACTTTGTCTCAAAAAACAAAACAAAACAGGGGTGTTGTTAAAAAACAATATAGGCTAGGCTGGGTGCAGTGACTCATGCTTGTAATCCCAGAACTTTGGGAGGCTGAAGCGAGTGGATCATCTGAGGTCAGGAGTTCAAGACCAGCCTGGTCAACATGGTGAAACCCCGTCTCTACTAAAAATACAAAAAAAAATTAGTCAGGCGGTTGTGGTGGATGCCTGTAATCCCAGCTACTAGGGAGGCTGAGGCAGGAGAATCACTTGAGCCTGGGTGGCAGAGGTTGTGGTGAGCCAAGATCATGCCACTGCACTCCAGTCTGGGCGACAGAGTGAGACCGTGTCTCAGAAAACAAACAAACAAGCAAAAAACAAAATACAGGCTCCTCCCAAACTAGGGTGCATGAGGGGAACTTGGTCTGTTTCAATCCAAGAGGAATTAGAAGGTCAAAAGTGGCCTGGGAAAGCCAGAACCATCAGGGATGGAGGGAGGAGGAAGGCCTGGGGGTGAGGGCTATTTGGTAACTGGGGTGAAAGGATTATCCTCCCCTTGCTGGGATCCCCCAAACCTCTCTGGTCTTGGAGGAAGGGGACAGACAACTCTCTGCAGAAAGGTCAGGGGCTGCCAGATGCTCCAGGCAGGGGGCTGGAGGGGGTTCACAAAGGCATGCCCTCCAGGAGATGATGGCGCTGCCTCCAAGCTTCTCTGCCAGGGTGCTATGGCCCTTGATCTCCTTGTGATTCATGCTTGATCTCCATCAGCTTCTCCTTGATGACGTCCTTAGAGCTGGCATAGGTCACTTAGCTCTTAGAGGGTACAGACCCAGGGCGCCGGAAGATAAACTCCAGATCTTCCTCCTTGCTGTGCTTGGTCTCAGGTTGCATCATAGAGGGTGGAGGAGCAGTCCTTGTCTGGCAGCATCTTGACTAAGGTGGCATAGGGCCATCAACAGTCTGGCCTGCACCACCTACTAGGATCTCCTTGCCCCTTCCAGGGTGACATTCTTCTTGGCCTCATTATGTCAGAAGAGCACTACCTTCTTGCACTGCTTCACCTCCTCTGAAATCATCAACTCGTGTGCCTTCATGTCATTGGACACCTTGATGTCGCCATCAGAGATAGCCACACTGAAGGCCATGTTTCTGGAAGTGAAAGGGAGATGTCAAAGAGGGCCAGAGAAGATAAGAGCTGTTGCAGCTGCTGCTGGAATCCTCTATTTCGGTGTGTGTGTGTGTGTGTGTGTGTGTAAGACAAGGTCTTGCTCTGTCACCCAGGCTGGAGTGCAGTAGCGCAATCACAGCTCACTGCAGCCTTAACTTCCCAGGCTCAAGCGATCCTCCCACCTTACCCTCCTGAGTAGCTGGGACTACGGGCGTGCACCACCATGACTGCCTACATTTTTAATTTTTTGTAGAGACAGTGTCTCCCTATGTTGTCCAGACTGGTCTTGCACTCCTGGGCTCAAGCGATCTGTCCACCCCGGCCTCCCAAATTGGTGGGATTACAGGCATGAGCCACCATGCCTGATCTATTACTGTATTTGTTAGGGTTCTCTTTACTCCTTTTACACACACGCACGCACCCCAAAATAGACGATTCCAGCAGCAGCTGCAACAGCTCTTATCTTCTCCGGCCCTCTTTGACATCTCCCTTTCACTTCCAGAAGCATGGCCTTCAGTGTGGCTATCCCTGATGACGACATCAAGGTGTCCAATGACATGAAGGCACACGAGTTGGTGATGGTTAATTTTATGTGTCAACTTAACCGAGCCACAGGATGTCCAGATATTTGATCACATATTTTTCCAGTGCGTCCGTGGGGGCGTTTCTGGAGGAGATGCACCTTTGAATTGGTGGACTGAGTAAAGCAGACCACACTCCCCAATGCAGATGGGCCTCACCCAATCCATTGGAGGCCTGGATAGAACAAAAAGTTGATCCCGGCCCAAGTAATTGGGAATTCTTCCTGCCTTTGGACTCAGACTGAAACATTGGCTCTTCCTGGGTCTCGAGACTGCCAGCCTTTGGACTCAGACAGAAACATTGGCTCTTCCTCGGTCTCGAGACTGCCAGCCTTTGGACTGGCACTACACCATCACCCTTCCTGGGCCACCAGATTGGGACTTGCCAGTCTCCATACTCTCGTGAGCCAATTCCTTATAATAAATCTCTTTCTGTATCTACATATAACACTAGTATTGTAATATGTGTCTACATGTTATATATCTATATATACAGATACCGCTTAATAGATACATAGATATATATAATGGATAGATATATCCTATTGGTTCTGTTTCTCTGGATAACCCGAATATGGTAGTTAATTCCCCTTTTACTAATTTAAGAACTCTTTACATTAAATGTTCCCTGTTTGCATTACTGGTGTGCTTTCTGTCTCCTGACTGGGCCCTGGCTGCTACAACATCCTTACAGTAAAACAAGAAACAACAACACAAAACAAACCTTTCCTGTCTTTCTTACACTTCACAGCTGACATTCACTCTCCTTTGCCTCATATTCTCAATTCATGGCAATCTGACTCTCCCAATTGAAATAGACATTTCATTGATAAATTCCTAATTGTCCAAAGAGGCACCTGACAGGACTTTCCTCTCTTAATCACCTCCTTCTGAAAACATTCTTCTCCCTGATTTCCTCATTGTGTTTCAGACCATTTCTTTTGAGGCCAATGTGGTTCATATACAGTAGGAAGAGTAAAAAGCTATTGGAGATTAGACAAAGCTATCGAAGTTGGACAAAGCTATTGAAATCCCAGCTCTGCCCTTTACAAGTGATATGACCTTGATCTCTGTGAGCTTGGTCAGCCTTTTCATTTGCAAATTTGGGATAATAATAATATGTAGCTTGCAGTGTTGTTTGAAGAATAAATAGGCTGGGTGTGGTAGCTCATGCCTGTGATCCCAGCACTTTGGGAGGCCAAGCAGGAAGGATTGCTTGATACCAGGGGTTTAAGCCCAGCCTGCACAACATAGCAAGACCCCATCTCTACAAAAAATAGAAAAACTTAGCTGGGTGTGGTGGTACAGCCTGTGGTTCCAGCTACTCGGGAACTGAGGTGGGAGGATCACTCGAGCCCAGGAGGTCGAGGCTGCAGTGAGCATTCATTGCACCACTGCACTCCAGCTTGGGTGAGAGTGAGATCCTGTTTCAAACATAAATAAACAAATAAAGTAATTTATGTAAAGCACCAAGACATACAGCCTGGCACATAGTAGGTGCTCAATAAAGGTTAGTTGCTCTATTCTCTTAATGACCTCCATCTACCCCGTGGGTTAAGCTGGTGATACTAGGGGCTCCACTTTTCCACTCTCTCAACTCACTTTCTCTGAGCAATGTTACCACACTTGAGGCATTACGTACCACCACTTATCCCAAGCTGTATCTTCTTTCCAGACCTCTCTTCTCACCCAGATTGGGGGCTGATGTTGCCTGAGCCCCTATCACACCCAGAAACCCCTGTGAACCACACAAATGTCAGGAGCATCTTGCCTGTGTCTTCAAGGGTCTTGCCACAGCTGATTGCACCACGGGCTGGTGCTGATCTTAGACTGGTCACGGTGCAAAGGCCCCACCCAAATTCGAGAGCTCTGTACGGACACGGGATGTAGAAAGACCCAATTAGAGCCTCTCTGTGTGCTCTTTGAATGTGAGACGGAGGGAAGGAACTTGGTATTGGCAGCCAGAACTGAAAGAAAACAAGAAAATCCAGGACACAGCTTCCTCGTGGCAACCAAACCTAGGGGTAAGCAGCAACATCGAGGAGAAGCAGAAACAGTAACAGTAGAAGCTGAGGCATGCTTGTGCAGGGGTTCCTAGAGCCAGTGGCAAAGGATGCCTGATACTGTGCGGGAGCTGCTGGGAGTCACTGCTCGTCATGGAGGGCACCCTGAGGCCCCATGGAGCCAAGGTGTTGGGACAATTTCCTGTCTCTTACTTTTCATTGTTTCGTTTCCCTCTTCCACAGAAATATATACATATTCACCCCCCCCACCCCTGATTGTAGTTAAAAGACGCTCATAGCCATCATTTTGCTACAATACACGCTGTCATCTGAAAAAGCTTTCTTTGCTCCTTAGAGCTTGACCAACACACCTTCAGAGCTGCAGACCCATCTAGACTCATCCACCATAGTGACTATAGGATATCCTTTTCTAGAGTCTGCTGAATGAATGAATGGATGAATGAATGAATGAATGAATGAATGCAAACACACATACAAACAGGGGGATAAAGGAGGAATGAGCCAGACGTGACATAATGAAAAAGCAGGGAAGAATTAAGAAAGTGCAGAGCCACGGGCAGCAGTGATTGAAGCTTTGATGCTCAAGCATCTGTGAGCTCCTCGTTTCTGTAGTGGGGAGTAAACACAGAAGCAAAACAGGGCGTGAGTGGGCATCAGAATCACCCCATGGCTTCTCAAAACCCAGATTGTTGTCCCCACCTGCAGAGCGGATTCAGGTCTGGGGAGGGCCTGAGACTTTGAGTTTCTAACCAGTTCTCAGGTGACGCCTGGGGACCCACAGACTCAGCAGAATTCCGAGAAGTGAATGTCTACAAAAGCCAAAGAACTCAGAGGTGCGGCAGGAAGTAAGGGACAGGTTGGGGGAACTTTTACGTTGTTGGTCCAGATAGCGATTTCCAGAGGACAGCAGATTTTGCAGCTTCCTGCCCCCTGAAAAAATACAAAATAAGGATTCCTGTCCCATTGTTAAATTTTGCAGGCAGGGAGGGCGAGTTGTCTTCATTCAAGCTCTTGTCACACTGTCCCCAGCACCTGGCCCCGACTAGGAGAACGACCTGCCTTGGTTAATGGGTCATTCAGCATTCAGTGTTGTCTCACTCAGAATCCTGCACTTTCAGCTAAAACCCACCTCAGGTCAAAGGCACTGAGTGCAATAAAGGCATTTGTGCTCAGAATCCAAATATCAATAGAACAGACACTAAAAATAATCAAAACCACTGAAAGGAGGCGAAGAGTCCTGTCCTGAAAACAGCTATTATCTGCCCATCCTCTAGGTTACAGTCAAAGTAGGACTCAGGAAGCGAAGGCTCTAGAGCTCCCTCAGATGGATATTTTTATTTCAATTCTATCCCCATGTCAGAGTGTATTTCATTACTTACTAGACTTGGGACATTATTGGTTGCCTGCTGTATGAGTTTCCGAGGGCTGCTGTACAAAATACTGGCACTGTGTGGCTTAGCAACAGATTGATTCGCTCACAGTTGTGGGGTCAAGGTCCTGAGATCAAGGGCCGTGCTCCCTGTGAAATCAGTAGGGAAAGATCCTTCTCTCTTCTCCCAGCGTCTCATGGTTTGCCAGCGATCCTTGGCCTGCTTCGGCTGCAGCTGCATGGCTCCGATCTCTGTCTTAGCTGTCATGTGGCATTCTCCTATTCTTATAGGGACACCAGTCATCTTGAATTAGGAACCTGTTCCACTCCAGTATGACCTCCTCTTAGCTAATTACAGCTACAAAGACCCTATTTCCAAATGATGTCATGTTCAGAGGTACTGGGGGGTTAGGACTTTAACATATCTTTTTTTGGAGGGGACACAATTAACATCGACCCTAGACCTTTACCGTTTTCTCTAGTCTAATAAATCCCAGATTTTTCCAAAAGCATATTAGCTGATAGGCCTACAAATAAAAATACCCAAGCAGAGACCGGAAGACCCTGCCAATGTGGTAATGGCTTGTCCCAACAAGTTATTCCTTGTGCATAATAGTTCTTGGGCTAAGCCACAGAATGTGCTCTTTTTATGTATTTACAAGATTAGAAGATCTTGCTCTGTCACCCAGGCTGGAGTGCAGTGATGCAATCATAGCTCACTGCAGCCTCTAACTCCTGGGCTCAAGCAATCCTCTTCCCCCAGTTTCCAGAGTAGCTGGGACTACAGGTGTGCACCACCATGTCCAGCTAATTATTTTATTTTTTTTGTAGAGACGGGGTCTTGCTATATTGCCCAGACTGGTCTCAAACTCCCAGCCTCAAGTGATCCTCCTACCTTAGCCTCTCAAAGTGCTGGGATTACAGGCATGAGTGACTGTGCCCAGCCTCTACTATTTCTTATAACTGCATATAAACCTACAATCATTTGTTAAAAAAAAAGAAAAAAGAAAAAAAGAAACAGAAATGACTTGCTGGGGTTGGGGTGGTAGGGAGGAGAGCTGGGTCCTGGTCTCCTTTAGAGTAACGTGCTTTGATTATGTAACAGTTGTGGAGTTCTGGGTCCTTCTGCGGCTGGATCTTTCTCTGGGGATTGGGAAGGTGAGAAAGGGCAGGGAGAAAGTGGGGGTGTTGCATTAACTCCCTAGACCACCCTACGTTTCTATGTGAACAGGACAACGAGCTGGCCCATCCTTCCCTAGGAGAATAACTGGTCACCCGAGCCCAGCAGCAACACCTCAGAACCTTCCAGAAAGCCCAAGAAATCACAAAGTCATGCTGCCAGTGGGCCCACAGGTCAGCACCATGTTGCCAGCGGGATGTCCTCTCCTCAGCCACACAGAGACTTGGATCTGCCGCTTCTGAACGCAGGCTCCCACCCAGGGGAGATGTCTGTGGGTCTTGCTTCAGCCATGTTCCCCCAGGATGCTTGGCCTGGCTCAGGCTCCCCCTGAGCTCCAGCCCCCGAGCAGCTTCTAAAACCTGCCTTTGCCAAGAGGCCCATCAAATTCTGTTTGGAGGCAGGAGGGTTTGTGCGCCAGCAGGACGGTTGCTATATTGCCCAGGCTGGTCTCAAACTGCCCACAGAGAGTTCTGGAATGTCCCCCATGGCATCCCATCCACTGGGAACCTTTGCCCTCAGGGGCTTCTGGGGCATTCACAGACAATGGTACTGTTGGCTTCCTGCTCCTCCCAGTGCAGAGCAGAAAACAAGTCATAGGAACTGAGGGCCATGCCTTGAGCTCTGCCCACTTCAATCAAGAGGCCACTTGGCTTTTTCAGCTAGGCAAGGTGGCTCACACCTGTAATTTCAGCACTTTGGGAGGCCAAGGCAGGCGGATCACCCAAGGTCAGGAGTTCAAGACCAGCCTGGCCAAGATGATGAAACCCTGTCTCTATTAAAAATACAAAAAATTAGCCGGGCGTGGTGACGGGTGCCTGTAATCCCAGCTACTCAGGCAGCTGAGGCAGGAGAATCGCTTGAACCCGGGAGGCAGAGGTTGCAGTGAGCGGAGATCACGCCAGTCCACTCCAGCCTGGGCAACAGAGCGAGAGTCCCAGGAAAAAAAAAGAGGCCACTTGGCTTTTTCGGAGAGCAAGAGGCATGATGGCAGGGAGTCAGGCAGATGACTTCATAAAGGAGACCAGTTCACTGCCCTCATTGGCCTCCCCACACATCGTCTTAGGTCACCCTTCAACTGCTGCGTCCTCTCCTGTGTTTGATTGGTGTTTTCAAATGTTCAGCAGCAAACCAGTGGTGCTGGGCTTCTCAGCCAGCAGCTCCCAGTCCATGAGGTCAACCTCCAAACTGGTTTCCACAGTAAAACCATCCTTTCCTCTGATTGGAAGGGATTTAGGCTCCCCCCAACCCCAATCAGCAACTTGCACCCTCAAAATGAACTACTCCTGCTGAGCTGCCTGGGAGCAAGACTGGGGGAGACACTCTCCTCTCTGCCAGTGAGTCACGCCCTCTAACAATTTCTGTCCTGCCCATATGGTCCCATTATGATTGGGGAAAATAAAGAAAAATATGTTACTCTTTATAATGTATAGAAAATCTAAATATTATAGCAAATCTGGTAAAATCAACATAAATATTGCCAATGCCAAAGCACTGTGTCTGTGTGACTAGAACATGATGAAGGTCACAGGTAGTCCAGGCTTATTGTTCATCTCTACCCAATTCCCTTTCCACCGCTTGTTCCTTGCCCACAGAATTTCACATATATTTATTCACATGTCACTATAGCAACCTAAAGATGAAATATCTGAATGTAAATGTAAGAAAGGATAAAAGTAGATTTCACAGATTCTTCAGCGCTTTGAAAATAGGCTGTATTTCCTTCTGTTTCTACATAACGGTAATAACCTGGACCACGCTTGCCCAGGAAAACAGGGCAAGGCAACCCCTGGGCACTGGGGTGCTGGGTTGGGCCCCTCCCCAGAGCAGCCTCTACCAATGCTACCCTTGAGCCAGCATGAGGAGGTGCCTTTGCTTCCTGGGGCCATCCTGGGGACACAGGAGGATGTTGTAGGGGCATTGCTGGAACCTGGAGCCTGCATGGGAGGCACCTGAGGTGCGGATGCGCTCGGCCCCACCCTACCTGAGCACAGGTTGGGGAGATTCCTAACCCTATCCCTAACCCCAACCCAACAAAAGGGCATTGCCTTCAAACCAGCCCAGGCTGGCTGCTCCAGAGCCAGCGATGAGCCATCGCCCTGCTTCCAGGTGAGTGGAGGACACAGCACCCTCTAGGGAGCTGCATCGAGTGTGCTGAGAAGGACCTGTCCTCCCTACCTGTCCACACTCATTTTCTGATTTTTGTTTTTAGTATAAAAAGAAGCTTCTCGTTCCACTGTTACTCATATGGTTTTAAAAACTGCCCTGATTGATAGAGTTTGAACAGAAAGAAAAAAATTCACACTAGGGTGGAAATAAAGCACAGGGCGACTTCTCCCGAAATGAAGTTTTTCAGATGAAACTGGGGGCTGGGGGAAGGAGCTCCAGGACAGCATCCCTCTCGGGAGCAGAACCGGAAGGCCCGCGTGCATACAGACGGGCACCTGTACATCACAACCAGACACGTGTTGTTTTTTTTTTTTTAGACGGAGTTTCACTCTTGTTGCCCAGGCTGGAGTGCAATGGCACAATCTCGGCTCACTGCAACCTCCGCCTCCCGGGTTCAAGCAATTCTCCTGCCTCAGTCTCCTGAGTAGCTGGGATTACAGGCATGCACCACCATGCCCGGCTAATTGTGTATTTTTTTTTTTTTTTTTGAGACGGAGTCTCGCTCTGTCGCCCAGGCTGGAGTGCAGTGGCGCGATCTCGGCTCACTGCAAGCTCTTCCTCCTGGGTTCACGCCATTCTCCTGCCTCAGCCTCTCCGAGTAGCTGGGACTACAGGCGCCCACCACTACGCCTGGCTAATTTTTTTGTATTTTTTAGTAGAGACAGGGTTTCACCGTGGTCTCGATCTCCTGACCTCGTGATCCGCCCGCCTCGGCCTCCCAAAGTGCTGGGATTACAAGTGTGAGCCACCGCGCCCGGCCTAACTGTGTATTTTTAGTTGAGACAGGGTTTCTCCATGTTGGTCAGGCTGGTCTCAAACTCCCGACCTCAGGTGATCCGCCCGCCTCGGCCTTCCAAAGTGCTGGGATTACAGGCGTGAGCCACCGCGTCTGGCCCTGTGTTGTTTTTACATTGCTTTTCAGAGATAATTAATAAGGGGGCCACATTTCTGGGTAGCAATGGGTGAAATTAGATGATGCATTGATTAGTTGGTTTCTGACAACGCATTTATTAGAGACGTTGTCATTATGTACTGACTGGGTGGTTGAGATACAGAGCAATGGTTTCCTCTTCACATTTTGTATACGCTCATTTCCTTCCCCCAACAGGTCCTAAGCGGTGGCTTATGCTTCTGTACATATTTATTAAGTATCACAGAGGCATCATGCAGTAACACTGTCAGCAATGCTTTGTATTAATGTGCTGAACATCCTTTATATGGTAAGAACACAATATCCACAGCTGCCTCTCAAAAACCCACGCACCAGGCTGGGCATGGTGGCTCACACCTGTAATCCCCAGCAATTTGGGAGGCCGAGGCAGGAGGTTCACTTGAGACCAGTATTTCAAAACCAGCCTGGGCAACATAGTGAGACTCAGTCTCTACAAAAAAAAAAAAAGAAAAAAAAAAAGCCAGGTGTGGTGGTACAGGCCTGTAGTCCCAGCTACTCAAGAGGCTGAGGTGGGCAGATTGCTTGAGTCCAGGAGTTCAAGACTAGCCTGGACAACATAGGGAGATCCCATCTCTACAAAAATTTTAAAAATTAGCCAGGTGTGGTGGCGCAAGCCCGTAGTCCCAGCTACTCAAGAGGCTCAGGCAGGAGGATCACTTGTTCCTGGGAGGTTGAAGCTGCAGTGAGCTGTGATGGCACCACTGCACTCCAGCCTGGGTGACAGAGTGGGACCGTGTCTCAAAACACAACAACAACAAACAAGCCCTCACACCGGTTTTGAAACTAAATATCATTAATACTGTCATCAAATAGGAATCCAAATAAGAGGGTTTCAAGGACCCAAGTTAAAAATGAAGGTTCGGCTGGGCACAGTGGCTCATGCCTGTAATCCCAGCACTTTGGGAGGCCGAGGCGGATGGATCACTTGAGGTCGGGAGTTTGAGACCAGCCTGACCAACATGGAGAAACCCCATCTCTATTGAAAATACAAAATTAGCTGGGTGTGTTGGTGCATGCCTGTAATCCCAGCTACTCGGGAGGCTGAGGCAGGAGAATTGCTTGAACCCGGGAGGCGGAGGTCGCGGTGAGCTGAGATCACGCCATTGCACTCCAGCCTGGGCAACAAGAGCGAAATTCCATCTCAAAAAAAAAAAAAAAAAAAAAAAATGAAGGTTCAACTTCTGGAAAGATACCTAGGGGATGGGTAACAGTGGCCGTCTCTAGGAGAGAGGACTCGGTGCTTGGGACATGACAAGAGTCTTAGTTTTTTCTTTATTCTTTTGTGCATTTTGAATTTTACCTATTCCAAAGGAAAAATTGAATTAAAATAAATAAAATATTCAGAATCTAAGTTGAAGCCTTAGCCACTGAATATCCCCATTAAAATGCCTTTCCTTAAACCTTCAAAAGAAAGGAAACCCAGCTTTGCTTTTTGAAAGAACCCCCCCACCCCACATTTCAATAGCTGTGTATAATTCCTTTAAGGAGCCCAGTCAGCGTGTGTGGGAGTTGAAAATGCTTTTAATCATTCCCCCTCAAGTTTGACAGAAGTGTGGCAAGAAGGGCCATCTGTTTTGCTTGAATGAGAAGCCACCCAGCATTCTGATTTCAATTAGCCTCTTTGTAGCTTTCTGTTTGGGCTGATTCCATGGGTAACAGTTCAGCTAAGTGTGGAGAGGAGCGGGCCAAGTTCTGCCGGTGCTGATTTGTTTTAACAACTGTCAATGAACGTAGAACAAGTGTATGAGGCGATGTTGTGGACGCACAGTGAAACACATAATTTTACGGAATCAAGATAGCACATCCTAGAGTCTGAGAGCTAAACAAAATATTGAAATGGTGTCTTTAAATCATCCTATTAAACGATGATTGAGAGATTTAAAGTCAGTATCACTTCTCATCTAAATTCCTAGTTTCAGTCAATAAATATGCACCTCCTATGTGCAAAGTAGTGTTATGCCCTGGGTGTGAGCCAGAGACAAATAGAAGGGGCCCTTCCTGCCTGTGAGAAGTTCGTGATGTATTTTGGAGGACAGGCCAGCAGAGGTAGACAATAATATGAATGATAGTGAGATAGGAGGAGAGCTGGCAAACGTCAGTGCATTAGGAGTGCAGAGTGCACAGGACAGGGAGACATTACTCTGGCCCAGGGCTCTATACTGAGATGCTCAGGGGTCCTAGAGCCGGAGTGAAACACACCCTCAGCTAACACTACAGCCTGTGTCCCTTCATGCCACCTCCTCTTGCACTTTACACACACACACACTCCCTCTCTCACACACACACGAGTGTGCATTCACGTACACGCACCACAGATATATTGGGCAGGAGGAGGTTGACGAAGGGGGTGGGTGGCTCTGGGATGATGAAAGCTAACCCAAACACGCATCTCTGCATCTAGTTGTCACTGTCTGCCAGCATGTTTGCCAGAGTAGGAAGGGATTTTTGCTGGGGCTACTTTGTGCAATTCCAGCAACAACCAACTCACATTTCTCCAGCGTGAAGCGAATCCATTACACCCAGGTGTTCCCAGTCCTTCCCATGTAGGTTACCGATGTCCAGAAAGAAGATTCTGCCCCTTCGATTCTGTAGCGTCATCAGTGTGTCAGCACGTCTCCTCTCCTCAAGGGGCTGGCAAAGTTCTTCCAAGTCACATCATCCAGGGCAGAGTAGTGGCAAGTCTGGAAGGTCGCTCTGGGTCCTGGTGGTGGTGGCCACCTGAGAGGGGACCTGTAGTGTGGCTGTGGCCCCGTGGCAGTGTCTTGGGATGAGTTCTAAGTCCCCAGCTCCTTTCCTTTGGCAATGCTGAAGCAGGAAGCCAGCAGGAGTGCCCTGCAGTGTGGCTCATGCCAGTGTGGCTCACATCAGCTTAGAGCTGGCTATGAGCCATTCCCAGTCAACAGAGTCACTGCCTCAGTTCACCACTGTCTATGAAATGGTCCTCGTCAACTGTGGCACAACTTGCCTGGCTTTAGCATGAGCCAGAGGAGCCTTGTTCTCTCTGACTTGGACAGCCTATGATTTTCTTTGATAATAATGCTAACCCTAAAACATTTAGCGTATTTTTAAAACCTGATTTAAATTTGAATGTATACAATGTCATTAATTGTAATCTATCAGTAAAAACCTTTTAAAAAGCGGACTCTAATCCTTAAATATATCATTTCCAACTTATATCTCATATTTAACTCTTTTCAGAGAAATTAATGACCTGTGACCTATTATAGTGCTATTTATTTATCATGGTCAACACCATTCACGTGGCCTAGACCACTTTTGGCTAAAAATATCCGAAGGAATTAACAGGACTTTTTAGAGCCATGCTTTCTTCTTCACTACATAAAGGAATCAATTATGTTATTATTATTATTTTTTTTTTTTGAGACGGAGTTTTGCTCTGTCACCCAGGCTGGAGTGCAGTGGCGCGATCCTGGCCCATTGCAACCTCTGCCTCCTGGGTTCAAGCGATTCTCTTTCCTCAGCCTTCCGAGTAGCCGGGATTACAGGAACCCACCAACATGCCCGGCTAGTTTTTGTATTTTTAATAGAGACAGGGTTTCACTATGTTGGCCAGGCTGGTCTCAAATTCCTGACCTCAGGTGATCCACTCGCCTCAACCTCCCAAAGTGCTGGAATTACAGGCGTAAGCCACCGTGCCCAGCCAAAGAATTCATTATTAATGAGAATGTCAAATAATCATTAGGTCAAAAAATAAAAGGGAAAAAAGAATCAAATTTGAGCATGCAGATATGAAGTTCAAGAGAGTGAGGTGAAGAAATCCAGTGAAGGCCAGGCGTGGTGGCTCACGCCTGTAATCCCAGCACTTTGGGAGGCTGAGGCGGGCAGGTCACGAGGTCAGGAGATTGGGACCATCCTGGCTAACACGGTGAAACCTCATCTCTACTAAAAATACAAAAAATTAGCCGGGTGTGGTGGTGGGTGCCTGTGGTCCCAGCTACTCGGGAGGCTGAGGCAGGAGAATGGCGTGAACCCAGGAGGCGGAGCTCGCAGTGAGCCGAGATCACACCACTGCACTCCAGCCTGGTTGACAGAGTGAGACTCCGTCTCAAAAAAAAAAAAAAAAAAAAAAAAATCCAGTGGAATTCCAAAAGCAAGAGAATGTGAAGAAACAGTGATTTTTAGTGTTTAGACTTCAAATTACATAGTAAAGGAGAGAACAAATCAGTCATAGGAAACAGGTTTGGTTCCATCAAAATATCTGAGAAAGAAAAGTATGATTTTCTACATATAGAACCTTGTAGGCAGATAAATTATGGTCACCATATACTTGGGCTACAGAACACAAAATATAAATATGAAAAAACTTTTTTTTTTTTTTGAGACAGAGTCTTAGAGTCTCGTATCGTTACTCAGGCTGGAGTGCAGTGGCGCGATCTCAGCTCACTGCAACCTCTGCCTCCCGAGTTCAAGCGATTCTCTTGTCTCAGCCTCCTGAGCAGCTGGGACTACAGGCATGCACCACCATTCTGGCTAATTTTTGTACTTTTTAATAGAAATGGGGTTTCACCGTACTGGCCAGTCTGGTCTTGAACTCCTGACCTCGTGATCCACCCACCTCAGCCTCCCAAAGTGCTGGGATTACAGGCATGAGCCACTGTGCCCAGCCAGAAAAAACATTTTCTTAATGACATACATTTATATATTAATGAAGCCCCAGAATGTCCTGCTATTCATAGGGAGAGATCTTTCTTTCTGAGGGTTTTTTTTTTTTTTGAGATGGAGTCTCACTCTGTCGCCCAGGCTGGAGTGCAGTGGTGCAATCTCGGCTCACTGCAAGCTCCGCCTCCTGGGTTCACGCCATTCTCCGGCCTCAGCCTCTCCGAGTAGCTGGGACCACAGGCGCCCGCCACCACGCCCAGCTAATTTTTTGTATTTTTAGTAGAGACGGGGTTTCACCGTGGTCTCGATCTCCTGACCTCGTGATCCGCCCACCTCGGCCTCCCAAAGTGCTGGGATTACAAGCGTGAGCCACCGCGCCTGGCCATTTTCTGAGGGTTTTAAAAGGTTTAAAAAACCTTTCCAAATAGCTGAGTTTTTTTTTTTTTTTTTTTTTTGAGGCAGGGTCTCACTCTGTTGCCCAGGTTGGAGTGTAGTGGTGCAATCATGGCTCACTGCAGCCTTAACTTCCTGGGTTCAAGTGATCCTCCTGTCTCAGACTCCTGTGTAGCTGGGACCACAGGCACATGCAACCATGCCAATTTTTTTTTTTTTTTTGTAGAGATGGGGGCTCACTTTGTTGCCCAGGCTGGTCTCGAACTCTTGGACTCAAGCAATCCTCCTACCTCAGCCTCCCAAAGTGCTAGGATTACAGGTATGAGCCATTGCATCCACCCCACCAACCCTGCTTTTTTTTTTTTTTTTTTTCCTGAGCAGTTTTGGTTATATCGAAAACAAGACTTCTCAAATAAAACAATTATCTGATTACAGAACACAAACCAAGCCCAGGAAAAAACCCTTTATCCTCTGTGGGGTATAATTCTCCAGTTGCTTGCAGAGGCCTTGTCATGGCGCCAATACCCTTGTTGCCTTGTTAATCTCCAGGCTTTGTCTGTCAGGTGTGGGAGCCCTGGCCAGAGGAGTGCCACCCCAGACCCTAGACACTGAGTTCTGTAGGGAGATTCCCTGAAACTATTGCTACGGAATAAAAGATGAAATGCTCCTGATTATTGTTAAGTACAAAGTTGCATGCAGGATTGTGTAAAGACAATGCCAGGTTGGACTGCCAGAATGAGCCAACAGCAGGTGATGTGCTTCCCCCTGCAGAGGGCCTATGAATGGACGTGCAGTCAGGGGGGTTTCACATCACCAAGATTCCTATCCCAGAAAAGCAGATGTTCATAGCTCTGGGAATGGAATGCGACCCTTGTGGGGAGCCTATAAACGGACGCATGGGGGGTGCCTGTCCATATGGATAAGATAGGGCTATAAATGCCCTCATCTTGCCTTCTAGGCCTCTTTAGGGTGAAGGCATACTCCCTTCTGAGAATTTCTGGTCTAACCGGTTGTCTAGCTTTACGTCCTGTTTCTATGGATTATTTGTAACCAGCTTTTGCTGCAACTGTTACTGCTGATTAATATCTTGCTAATCATAGGTTATGGAAAGACTGTGTTTCTGCTTTAAGGCTCTGTTAAAAATTACTGATGCACACATTATATTGTAAATTCTTATCTCTATACTGTGCTTCTGCATACAGATGTTATGTTAAAGAATTACTTCATCCCCATCTGACCACCTCACTTCACAATCAAATGACTCTAAATCCTTCACTAACCTACCCGCACCCTCACTAAACTTAACAATAAATGCTGGTAAATCCAGGACCAGAAGGTGGTGACTCCCCAGGACCCAGCTTTCACTATCTTGTGTGTGTCTATTATTTCTCAACCTGCTGATCCACCTAGGAACAAGGAAAGAGCCCCGTTGCATTGCAGGCTGCTGGCCAGATCCCCCAATAGAGTTCCTTCTGGCGGGGGTCACCGACATAACAGTGATCCAAGAGTGAATTCCCTGTGGCGCTTGGTTCAGTGGATGGTTTTGACTTTACTGCCGAAAGGATTCTAGTAAAGAAAAAAAGAATCCTGTTGTTGTCACTTGATACAGCATCTTTAGAGGAAGTGTATTATGGGCCAAATTGTTTCCTCCTAAAATTCATATTTGAAGCCCTAACTCCCAGTACTTCTGAATGTGACTGTGTTTGAAGATAGGGCCTTTAAAGAGGTGACTCAGGTTAAATGAGGTTATATGTATTACAGGTGGGCTCTATCAGTCTGACTGGTGTCCTCATAGGAGGAAATTTGGACACACAAAGAGACACCAGGGATGTGCATGCATGGAGAAAAGACCATTTGAAGACACAGGGACAGGGAGAAGGTGGCTGTGGGCAAGCCCAGGAGCGAGGCCTCAGGAGAAACTAGACCTGTGGACACCTTGCGCTTGGAATTCTAGCATCCAGAACATAAGAAAATACATTTCTGGCCGGGCGCGGTGGCTCACGCCTGTAATCCCAGCACTTTGGAAGGCCGAGGCGGGCGGATCACGAGGTCAGGAGATCGAGACCATCCTGGCTAACACGGGGAAACCCCGTCTCTACTAAAAATACAAAAATTAGCCGGGCGTGGTGGCGGGCGCCTGTAGTCCCAGCTACGTGGGCGGCTGAGGCAGGAGAATGGCGTGAACCCCAGGGGGCGGAGCCTGCAGTGAGCCGAGATGGTGCCACTGCACTCCAGCCTGGGTGAAAGAGCGAGACTCCGTCTCAAAAAAAAAAAAAAAAAAAAAAAAAATACATTTCTGTTGTCTAAGGCACCCAGTCTGTGGTGCTTTATTATGGCAGCCCTTGCAAACTAATACATGTATTAAAACAAAACGAGCCAGGAGTGGTGGCCTGCACCTGTAGTCCCATCTACTTGAAAGGCTGAGGCAGGAGGACTGCTTTGAGCCCAGGAGGTCGAGGTTACAGTGAGCTGTGATTGCACCACTGCACTCCAGCCTGGGCAAGAGTGAGACCCTGTTTCTAAACATAGACACACACACCCCTAAAACAGATCTATATTAAAATGCTTTGTCTTGATGTTTTTATCAGGTCTAAAACAAGGCTTTTGGCAACATGAGACTCATACATGGTCCAGAACTTTGAAGCAGCTGCATTTGAAAGACTTTTAGGTTTTCTTCACTTGTCACCAAAATGTTACAAATTCCAATGTGCAATAGAATTTGTGTATTAAAACAAATTTATATGACCAATGTCGGAAATAGTTTGCTTAAGGAAGCCCTTAATCACTTCTATGTGTCTTAAGAAGTTTTAAGATTACGATTTTTATGCTTTCGTCACACCTATAGGAGGGCTTTTTTTCGTTTTTTGAGATGGAGTTTTGCTTTTGTCGCCCAGGCTGGAGTGCAATGGTCTGATCTTGGCTCACTGCAACCTCCGCTTTCTGGGTTCAAGTGATTCTCCTGCCTCAGCCTCCCAAGTAGCCGGGATTACAGCACCCGCCACCACGGCCAGCTAGTTTTTGTATTTTTAGTAGAGACAGCGTTTCACCATGTTGGCCAGGCTGGTCTCGAACTCTTGACCTCAGGTGATCCACCCACTTCGGCCTCCCAAAAGTGCTGGGATTACAGGCGTGAGCCACTGCGCCCAGCCAAGGAGGGCTTTTTCTAATTTCCTGGGTAGATCACATGAACAGGTGGTTTTCATGGATGGCTGGGGTCATGGAGGGAGGTGGACAGTGCAGGGGTGTGGTTTGTGGCAGCTCTAGCAGGTTTCCCTGCGGAGGAACATGCATGGAGCAGGGAACCAGCCAGCGTCGCTGCAGCAGTCCAGGAGGACGTCACCACAGGCGCCAGGGGTGGAGGGGGTGGGCAAGAAGCCATGGATCTGAGGACTTGGAGGATACTCGGTGACCGACTGAAAGGGGCACCCAGGGGAGCTGTGAAGCTCCGCTCAGGGGATGAAGCAGCTAATGGCCCCACTGGAGACAGGGCCTCTAGGGGAGCAGCAGCTGGGGACGGAGGGCAGGTGTGCTCACTTCTGTACACCATGCGCTCACTTTTGTACACCATGAGTGTTCCCGAGGACCACGCAGGCTGTGCAGCAAGCAGGTACTGTGAGTGGAGATGGAGGCGCTGACTCTAAACACGAGAGTGAAACTGGACAGAGAACACCAAGTGAGAAGTAGGTCAAAGAGGGAAAGATGGAATAGGGCAGCAGCAACTGCCGCTGCAGGCAGAAGTGGAGCCCCCAGAGGAGACTGACAGAGGTGGAACTGCGGGGAAGAGAAGTGGGTAAGCAGCGTCTCCTGTTTTAACGCACTTCTCCAGAACACGTGCAGGGCAAGCCCATGTGTGTGACAGTCTCCTTGGGATTCCAGGCGGAAGGTTCAGACCCAGACTATGAGGAACACGGCTTTCAGGACAAGGTTTCCAAGAGAGACCGAGTGTCCCGTCAGTAAAGAGCTGGTAAAATTAGGGCTGGACCAGGTGATGGGGGCGCTGGAGAGCTCGGCAACAAGGTTCCCAGCAGAATCCTCGGAAAGCAAGAAGCCGATGGCAAAGCCAGGTGGGAGAGGCAAGGAGAAGAGGGAGAGATCGGTCAGATGTGTTTTCATTAAAAAAGAAGGAAAAAAAAAAAAACCAATTGGCAGAAAGTTGGACGTGTTTTAAAATGGAAAGCATGGAGAGGGAGGGTTTGAACACAGAAGGGAAAATAAAGAGGAAAGACTCTCGAACAGACAGGAAGAAGGCGGGGTGAGGCTGTAACTAGGTTCGAGGTGAAGGCACAGTTGCAGAAACTGTGGGAGACACCAAGGAGCTAGGGCGCTGCCTGAAAGCCTGGACGGCCTTCTTGATGTGCGGGGCAAGGAGGCAAATGCAGACAGAACGCCGCCCTTAGCCAGCGAGCAGGACAGCCCTGCAGCACGCCTGGCTCTCCAGAAATGACCTGGGCAGACAGAAGGCATGGGAATGGCAGAAGGCCATTTCTCCAGCAGGAAAACACTGCAGTTACCTAGTTTCCCGGTCTTGGCGACACGTCCCCCTCCTTCGCAGCTGCCTGCGGCTATCATGGCTCATGGAGAAGACTTCTCTCCGGGGTTCGTGGTCACTGGGGTCTCACAACATGCGCAACACAACTGTTTCTGTCCCAGGCTATACTCAAGCTTTAAGGAGATGGACCCCTGCTTCTAACCGCCTGCCATGCCAAGGGATGCTTTCCTGGAGAACTTTCTTGGAAAGCCGCAGCAGCGCACCCCTCAGGACGGCGGGATCCAAGCCCTGGAGAGGGGTCTTCTCTCCACCGCCCGCCTCACCTGGCTCGCCTTCCTTGTCACTGTCTCCTTCCTCGGCTTTCCGCCCTCTCTCCCTCCCAAGTCTTTTCCTTTATCACTCCAATTTCATTTTCCCAATTGCCTCTCCACTGTTTACGTGTGAAATACGGTTAAACATATGAAGAAAAAGGCCGGGCACGGTGGCTCACGCCTGTAATCCCAGCACTTTGGGAGGCCGAGGTTGGGGGGGTGGGGGGTGGAACACTTGAGGTCAGGAGTTCGAGACCAGCCTGGTCAACATGGTGAAACCCTGTCTCTACTAAAAATACAAAAAATTAGCTGGGCGCAGTGGCGGGTGTCTATACTCCCAGCTGCTCGGGAGGCTGAGGCAGGAGAATTGCTTGAACCCAGGAGGCAGAGGTTACAGTGAGCCGAGATAGTGCCACTGCACTCAAGCCTGGGCAACAAGAGTGAACCTCCGTCTCACAAACAAAACAAAACCAAATGAAGAAAAAGTTACACCAAATCTATCAGCTGACTTTTAAATCACTAAGCTAACTGTTCACTAAAGGAAAAATAAAATGGAAGAATCTTAACTTTGGCCAATAAAAACTAATCTGGTGTCTGAATCAGAATTTTTAAAAAGTAAAACCTTCTCTTTGTTGAGTCAACCAGCCTATCTCAACAGCTCCTTAAGAGAATTACAGTTGGCCTTCCTTATCTGGGGGTTCTGCATATGCAGATTTAAGCAACAACAGATCAAAAATGCTCGAAAATAAATTTTAAAAAACCAATACAATAAAAATACAAATGGAAAATAGAGTATAGCAAGTATTCACAGAGCACTTACATTGTATTAGGTATTGTGAGTGAACTGGAGATGTACATGGGAGGATGCACATAGATTATTTGCAAACACTTTGCCGTTTTTATATCAAGGACTTGAGCATCCATGGATTTTTGGTAACCACAAGGGTCCTGGAACCAATCTCCCATAAATACTAAGGGACAACCCTACCCATAAAAAATAAACACAAGAGATATATAAAACTGAAAGAAACTCTTCTATCTTAAATACTCCATGTGAAAAATGACCAGAGCTCCTCCTTTACTCTTCAAAACCAACAGGTCTGTTTTTTTAAAAAAGGACAGTGACATAAAATTATTCAGTAAGGCTGGGCGCAGTGGCTCACCTGTAATCCCAGCACTTTGGGAGGCTGAGGCGGGCAGATCACCTGAGGTCAGGAGTGTGAGACCAGTGTGACCAACATGGAGAAACGCCATCTCTACTAAAAATACAAAATTAGCCGGGCGTGGTGACGCATGCCTGTAATCCCAGCCACTCAGGAGGCTGAGGCAGGAGAATCGCTTGAACCCGGGAGGCAGAGGTTGTGGTGAGCCGAGATCTCGCCATTGCACTCCAGCCTGGGCAACAAGAACGAAACTCTGTCTCAAAAAAAAAAAAAAAAAAAAAAATTATTCAGTAAGAACCCAGCAATATCATATAAATGACAGCTAATAATTTTAGTTGTAAGTTTAACGACAGTATCTGATTTGCTCTCCTAAGCAGCAAGCAGAGAGACCCTAAAATACAAATGAATATGCTCACAGATACAAGCAGACTGATACTTCAGAATCACCCCCCATTCCTATATTCTACATAAATGGATTTCAATTAGTCAGACGAATGTGAAAGACAGTGCATTTCTTAACTTTTAGAAGTAAAACTGTTTGTGAAATCTAAACTAAAACAATGAAATCATAAAGATGAAGACGTGCTAGTCACTGCTAATGTACAGGTAATAAAACCTGACTTAAAATACTTTATTTTGAAAAATAAGTCAAAAATAGAAACTCCTTAACGACAATGTAGTAAGGCCCACCTTAAGTACTTGCAGGTAATTCGTCTGTCTAGATATGCATGACTCAACCTCCTCTACTGCCTCACAGTGAACATTTTAGACAATGCCTTACACAGTGAAATTCCATTCAGATCAAAACTCAGAAAGTGTTACATTAACAAAATCCAGTAAAATCTGATAAAATAGTATAAGTCATTTCAAAACACCTTGGTAAGTAGATCTGTATTTACAGAACCTCCTTGAATATATAATAGGTAATGATGCAATGAAGACATTTTTATAATATTTATTAAGATAACAAATTTATAAATTGAAAGACTCAGAGGCACATAGTTTAAAAGGCCAATACCATGGGAATAATGAAGTCAACACAGAAAAGTAAGAAGATATGAACAGTTACAACCAATACAAGATTTTCTTTAAAAGCCACATTCCCCTGGTGAACACATCATAGGAATCATCCTTCAAAATTACCATGATAAAAAGTTATTTCCTTCAAAGAAAAATAATTCTTTCCGCCTGCCGAGCCTAGAAAATCCTATTTACAATGCAGTGTCCTGCCTTTCATCAGTATTATTTAATATGGCCTCCTCTATTCTGCCATTAGAAGTATGGAAAATTTTATAGCTACTGTATTTACAAATGCACATAATATTTAAATTTGCTCTTCATTGAGAACAACCGAATATATACTTAATCAAATCACAATACAAATGCTTTATAGTGTTGAAGACACATCTTATGGGGGAAAGGTGTATGGGAAGAGGTTTATTTAGAATTATGGTGTTTCTGAAGGATTACTAGGCCAATAATTCTGATAAAACTCAAGGTAGTCACAAAAACAGGTCTTTGTTGATGAAGAGTTTAATTTATTTCTGTTTTAACTGGACACACTGGACTTCTTCAGTCAACCTTCACCACACTGTATATTTTGGTAACAAACCAAAAGCATGCAAAGAAGCCAATTGTTCCTATAAGAGAAAAAATAAAAATAAACCCCTTTTCAAAGGAAGTGTCATATTTTACACAAAAATACAGACTTACAATGATTGGTTCCTTAAAAAAGTTGCAAAACTATAAACTATTACCCACCAGGAATATACTACAGATCTATGAGCACGTCTGAAAAATATATGACCACCTCAAATCAAGTTTCTTACAAAAATTGGTAGAACTTTTTTCTACTATAAGATTACCTAAGCTTTCTATAATACACATTATTTTCCTTACTACATAGAAAAGACTGAAGGATGTCAACTGTCCTTTCCTATTTAAGAATATTTTATAACAAAATGGAAAACGCTACTAGAATTTTTTAAGGTATGAGATGAATACATTAACACAGGTTCAAATAATGATTAAATGGGGATATTTTCTAAGTACAGTTATTGGAAGTTATCAGTCTTCAAAGAATTATAATAACTCAGTAAGTTTTTACAAAATGTTAAAAGTGACATGATTAGGATAATAACAAAAATGCATCCTAGCTGAAAATGAGAGACAGCATGGTAGCAGAGAACAGAGCAGCTCTGTCACGAACTGTGTGTGTTATCCTTGGGCAAGTCCACTGACATCTCCAAGCCCATTTATCATATTAACTAGGGAGAAATTTATCTGCTCTCATTGCCTCCACAGACTGTTCTGTAGAGTAAATGAGGTAATTCATGAAAACAATGTATGGCTTGATTTTCAGGTATCAGTCTAGATCCCAAAGACTTTGAATGCTAGATGGGGACACTCTTTCAATGAGACAAAAATGAGGTTCGAAGGGGTTAAGTGACTGTCTCATGGTCACATGGATGGTACTTGTGGCCAGAATTCAAATGCGTTTTTTCTGACTTCAAGCATAGTACTCCTTGCACACGCACACATAAGGGGCTATAAATAATCCTTGTATAAATTTTACATTTAAAGTCCCAATGGTTTTCAGCATTGTTTTAAATGCAGTACTCTGAGAAAATATTAAAGGAGATTTTCTAAATCAAGAGACTATACATGGGACATTACTGTGGGAAATTACAAACATCATTATATCCATCCTTACACTGTACATGTATTGAGGCCCTACTATATGCAAAGCACTATGTGTGTTTTGGAGGACATACAAATACACTTTTTGCATAGTCAAAAGGATTATTATTCAGGCTGGGGCTGGGGTTAATTTCAGAAAAGCAATAATGAAAACTCAATATATTTATATAACTTTGTACTTACCTGCATAAATTTCAAGATGACAAACAATATTTTAAGATGAGAAGAACATTTAATCACTATCCAGGCAACTCTAAGAAACTTAAGTTTAGTTACTTAATTTTGTTCTTAATATGGAATATATGTACGTTCTAAAAGTGGCGTCTTTCCTTTTGTGACAGAATAATTGTTTTGTAAAATGGATTGACTTAAATACAATAAAATGGCATTGCTTTGGAGTACTGAAGCATCTACCATATTCTATTTTAGAGAAAGGTAAGGCATTTAAAGGACTCACTACTCCCTTATCCAGAACCGTTCCACCTGTTCACTAAAGGAAAAATAAAATTGCAGAAAGTGAAACACACTATAAGTCACTGGTTTAACTGGTTGGTTCAATTTGATATGGCTCCATAATTCAGATTACAAAATTCAACTCTGAATGAATGAAAATATAACACTTTAAAAACCAAAATCAGCTGGGCGCAGTGGCTCATGTCCAATCCGAGCACTTTGGGAGGCCGAGGCAGGCAGATCATCTGAGGTCAGGGGTTCGAGACCAGCCTGGCCAACATGGTGAAACCCCGTCTCTAATAAAAATACAAAAATTAGCCGGGCGCAGTGGCGGGCACCTGTAGTCCCATCTACTTGGGAGGCTGAGGCAGGAGAATCGCTCGAACCTGGGAGGCAGAGGTTGTAGTGAGCTAAGATTGTACCACTGCACTCCAGCCTGGGTGATAAGAGTGAGACTCCATTAAAAAAAAAAAAAAAAAATTGGCCGGGTGCGGTGGCTCACACCTATAATCCCAGCACTTTGGGAGGCCGAGGCAAGAGGATCATGAGGTCAGGAATCGAGACCATCCTGGCTAACACGGTGATACCCCATCTCTACTAAAAATACAAAAAATTAGCCGGGCGTGGTGGTGGGCGCCTGTAGTCCCAGCTACTCGGGAGGCTGAGGCAGGAGAATAGCATGAACCCGGGAGGCAGAGTTTGCAGTGAGCTGAGATTGTGCCACTGCACTCCAGCCTGGGCGATAGAGTGAGACTCTGTCTCAAAAAAAAATAAAATAAAGAAAAATAAAAATCAATAAAATTTAAGTGATGGTTAAGCTATCATTTTCTGTATCATATGTCTGGAAAAACAACAGATATTCACAATGATTGTTATTTTTTGTGTGTAGGCTAGGAATAAATTATTCTCTATATGCATTTACGGACACACAGTGCACAAAAACAGTCATTCCTTGTTTCACTGGCTACTGCTGTTTTATAGATGATTTATTAAAATTTACAGCTCTGCACCTAAATTTATCACGCAGCACTAAGACACGCACCCCACCATGTCTGATCAATGACCTGGAATACAGAATCGATGGAAGTGCCTTAAGCCTGAGAGAGCAGCAGAGGCCCTTCAAAACCCGATTCCAGGCTCTGAAATGCTAACAGATGAGTGAAAGGGAGAACAGTTTTAAGTGGGGGAAAAAAAAATTTTTTTTTTCTTTTTTCTTTTTGGCTCCTGCATTTTCTTCCATAACATGCATGATGAGCTAAAATTTTAGATGCACACTTCGTGCAGTATTACTTGTGACAAAGAAAGGTGCTATAATTCCTTTTTTAAGTTCAGTCACTCACGTGACAAATGTTTACCAAGCACCCTGGGCTGTGAGATACAGAAAACTTTTATCTAGTTGGATAGAGAAGATATATACATATATAAAATTAATACCAATAAAATACACACTATATCCTATTCAATGCTTGAATTTTAAAGTGGAGATAAAAGCTTCTAGATTAAGGAATGTCCCATTATCTTTCCTTGATATCCCCTACCTACTCTCAGTCTCATCTTGACTTCACCTCCTCAATCTCTACTTACTCGTAAACTTAAGTCACTATAGCTTCTACCCTATTTCTGAAGTGGCAAAAAAAAAAAAAAAAAAAAAAAAAAGACTGTGTGTACCTTTAAGAGGTTAACAGAGGAAAACCATGAGCTGTACTGGCCCACGCATCCCTGAACCTTTACCACAACTATGACCCTGTTTAGCCTTCTTCCCCTAGCTTCTGTTTCATCATCTTTATGCAACTCACAGGTGGGCAGACCCAACTATGCCTAGTTGTGCTGAGGACTAAATATGGGAGCACTAACAGAATAAGCCTTCATGGGTTTTTAAAAAGACAAACATTTATAAATTATTTGTCTAAAAACTTACAAAATAAAAATAATCACTTAAATTCTAATTTTACCTGTAAAAAGAAAGAAGATCAAAACCATTATCATGGTATAGCCAAAGTACAGAATTGTGCTTGCTGTTCCTGTGATCTGCAGTTTTGAAAAGAAGTAGTGTATTGCATATATTAAGAAATAAACTGCAGTAAAGCCGCTGGTAAGGAATGAACGCCATTGCCAATGATAATCCTAGGTAGTAAAGAAAAAAGAACAAGAATTACATTCCAATTAATAGATAAGATGTAGCTTACTAAGGTTCAAAGCAAGCATAATAAATGAGACAGTCCCCAATCTAATTTCTGCTATCAGTTCCAGGGTCTTTCTCCTATTGAACTTCACCCATTCCACTCTCCTCACTAAAGGTGCTAAGAAGCACCCACTGTCTTTGGTGGGGCTGCTTAAAAACTGGCTAAAAATGTGTGGAAGCAGCTTAAACTGTTTATGAATAATAAAGCATTAGGCTGTATTTCAAAATGTATTCTTCCCAAAGAAAAGCGATGCGCAAATAGCTTACAACTTACTCACAGGGCTTGACATTAATATTACTTGTATTAAAGTCTGGTCAACTCTGTGTTAGGAAGAAGATTATTCTATTAAGGCCTGGTTGGAATCCAATTTCAGTTATTACTAACATAATTTAAACAAGGCAGATGATTAAAATAGCTCTTCTGCTTTTAAGTGGCTTATAGCTTAACAGAAGATCTTTTAAAAGAGAACACTTCACTCTCTCTTGCCCTTTGGAATATGTGAAAAACAAATATATTCGAAAAGCAAACTAAGACTAGAAAATCCTAAATACACACACACACACACACACACACACACACACACACAAATGCAACAGCTAATCAACAAATGCAGCAAAATTGCAGGGTATAAGATCAACATACAAAAGTCGGTTTTGTTTTTACACACCAGCAATGAGCAATCTGAGAAGGAAATTTAAAAACCCAATTCCATTTAAAATAGCACCCAAAATAAAAAAATACCTAGGAATAAATTCAACCAAGGAAGTGGAAGACTTGCACAATGAAAACTCTAAAATTCTGCTGAAAGAAATGACAGAAGACCTAGGCAAATGAAAAGACGTCCTGTGTTTACGTACTGTTAGACTTAACACTGTGAAGACAGCAACACTCTTCAAAATGATCTACAGATCCAATGTAATCCCTATCATAATTCCAATAATCCAATGATTCCATTTTTGCAGACTGGAAAAGTTAATCCTCAAATTCAAATGGCATTGCAAGGGGCTCCAAATAGTCAAAACAATTATAAAAAAGAGCAAAGCTGGAGGACTCAGCCTTTTTGATTTCAAAACTTACTACAAAGCCACAGTAATCAAAATAGTGTGGTACAGGCCTAAGGGCAGCATATAGACCACTGGAATAGTATTGAGAGTCCAGAAATAAACCCATACATCTATGGTCAATTGATTTTTGACAAGATTGCCAAGACCATTAAATGAGGAAAGAACAGCCTCTTCAACAAATGGTGCTGGATAACTGGATATCCACATGTCAAATAATGTAGCTGGACACTACATCACATAAAATACAAAAGCTAACTCAAAGTAGATCAATGACTTAAATACACGAGGTAAAGCTATAAAACTTAGAAGAAAACGTGGGGGTAAATCTTCATAACCTTGATTTTGGCAATAATTCTTTTTTTGGTGGGGGGATGGGGTAGGGGAGAGGGTCTCACTGTGTTGCCCAGGTTCTGGAGTGCAGTGGTGCAATCATGGCTCACTGAAGTCTAGACCTCCTGGGCTCAAGTGATCCTTCCACCTCAGCTTCCCAAGTAAGCCACCATGCCCAGCTAATTTTGTTATTTTTTATAAAGACAAGATCTCACTATGCTGCCCAGACTGGTCTCAAAATCCTGGGCTCAAGCGATCCTCCTGCCTCAGCCTTCCAAAGTGTTGGGATTACAGATAGGTGTGAACTACCACACTCAGCCCTAATTTGACAATAATTCTTAGATATGACACCAAAAGCATAAGCAACAGAAGAAAAAAAACAGATAAATTTGACCTCATCAAAATTTAAAACTTTTGTGCAAAGACATTATCAAGAAAGTGAAAAGGATAACCTATAGAACCGGAACTGCAAATAACAATCTGATAAAGATCTACTATTCAGAATAAATAAATAAACTCTTACAACTCAACAGAAAGACAAATTTAAAAATAGGCAAAGGACTCGAATAGCTATTTCTCCAAAGAAGATATACAAATGGCTAACAAACACAAATACAAATGCTCATCATTAGTCATTGTGGAAATGCAAATCAAAACCAGAATGAGACACCGCTTCACACCCATGAGGACAGCTACAACTTTTTCAAAAATGGAAGGTAAATGTTGGCAAAGATGCGGAGAATTGGAACCTTTGTACACCACTGCCAGTGGGAACGTAAAACAGCACAACCACTGTGGAAAAGTCTGGCAGTTCCTCAAAAAATTGAACAGAACTACCATATGACCCAGTGATTCCACTCCTAGAGATATACCTCAAAACCAAAAACAGGTACTCAAACGAACACTTGTACATGAACGTTCACAGCAGCACTATTCACAACAGCCAAAAAGTAGAAACAATACAAATGCCCACCAATGGATAAATGGATAAACAAATTTATCGTTCTGCCATAAAAAGGAATGAAGTGGCCAGGTGCCGTGGGACCATCCTGGTTAAGACAGTGAAACCCCGTCTCTACTAAAAATACAAAAAGAAATTAGCTGGGCATGGTGGTGGGTGCCTGTAGTCCCAGCTACTCAGGAGGCTGACGCAGGAGAACAGCGTGAACCTGGGAGGCGGAGCTTGCAGTGAGCTGAGATCACGCCACTGCACTCCAGCCTGGGCAGCAGAGCGAGACTCCGTCTCAAAAAAAAAAAAAAAAAGGAAAAAAAAAAAAAGAAAAAAAAAAAAAAGGAATGAAGTACCACTATACATGCCACAATATGATGAACCCTGAAAACATGCTAAGTCAAAGAAGCCACACACAAAAGGTCACACATTATATGATTCAATTTGTAAGAAATGTCTGAACAGGCACAACAGACAGAAAGCAGACCGTTGGCTGCTAAGGCCTGGGGGAAGTGAGGAATGAGGAGCAACTGCTTACCAAGTATAGGGCTTTAATTAGGGGTGACAAAGATATTCTGGAACTGAACAGAGGTGGTGGTGGTGCAACATTGTAAATGCAGTTAAGTGCCATTAAACTGTCCACTTCAAAATGGTTCATTTTCTGTTATGTAAATTTAACCTCCATTTTTTGAATAACACACTAAGTTTAATAAAGTTAGATTTTCCTCCAATATAGACAATAAATATTAAATAATAGATTTAACACAACCTAAATCTTTAAAATTGAATTCTACCTATTACATAAGGATACTATCATTTTGGTGCTGCCATGAATAGAACTCATTACAATGTGATTATAGAAACTTTTTAATGAACTTTCTTACTAGTTTACTTTTATTAAATTTTCAGTCTAAAATTTTTTTGTATTTTTTAATGTATTATTTTATATTCTTTTATCTCAGGCATGATATAAATATTTGTATCACAAAAGTATTAATTTTTAAGTCAGTTAAAAAACAACAGTAAAAAGCACAACATACTATTCTCAGAAAATTAACAAGTTAAAGTCTCTAATAGTAATTTCTAACTAAATATACTGAACTGGGATATCTTAATCCTAAAGAAGGTTGCATTTGATTTAGGAATACAGGTCAACGTCTATCATAATAAACATACATCTACAGAAATTATTTTAATTAATAATATACAAATTGCAATATGCCAAAGTTATAAATACTGTCTACAAATTAACATTAAGTAAATACTGGTAATACATACCTCTGCACATAGGTGGAAATAGCAAAGAAGTATAGTTGCTTCAGAACAGGTAATAACCAAAATGATAAACACCAGAAATAGGAAGCCAAACATGTAATACATCTGGTGTGACCTATAATCAAACACGTCAAGAAGAAACTATAAATACTTTCAATCTGACGCAATACATAACACAATCTCTTCACTCTTCTTGAACTGAAAAGGTTTGCTTTTTCTCTCAACTAACCAAACAAGACGAATTATCATAGGTTGGGATGGTGATGGGGTGGGGAAGGGGAGGAGTAGGAAGGATAATGTCAGTATCACTGACTTTACCTTCCTGCTCAGGGAGGCCTGTAACTTCTACTTATTTACATATGGCTAGTCTACTCATCTCCTGGTGAGCCAGAGATATTTGATAAAAACTGACTGAAAAGGCAGAGCCAACTAAGAATAGGTAACCGTTTCTTATCACGTATAATAAAACCAGTTGAATTTGGAAAATTAGTATAACGATTGAGAAGCAAAGATATGTTCTAATCGCTAAAAAGCTCAAATTTAGTTCTAACTTTCTGTAACCTCCAACCTTGGTATTTTCTGTGACATACGTCAATGTGATCCAATAACAATCATGATATAACACTATATATAGATATACACACACACACAGAACGGCTCAAAATGACTATTATGAGTTTTTACATGTGAACAAGCAATCGGAGAATGAAGGCATCTGAGAATTGCAAAGGACTCTGCAGGTCATCTAGACCAATCCCTTCACCAATCCCCTCCAACAAGTGCTCAGAGGATCTTCTCTGAACAGTGCAGATTAGTTAGGGACATAGGTTTGGAGAAACTTCAGTGAATTTTCTGTCACAGGGTTGCTGTGTAACACAGGCAAATCACTCAACTTACAAAGCCTCATTTACAGCTCTGTAAAATAGGGATAACACTCACCTCACAGAGTTCTGAGAATGAAGTAATAAGAATTAAGGAAGAGTAAGAATTAACAAGCCTTGAATTCATATTATACTAGCTGTTATCAATATTGTTCTTCTTCCCACATAGAAAAGATAAAAATAAGCTTTTGGCTTTTAAGATCTCTGGTTACTGAAGAACTGCTTACATTTATAGGATACAAATAGTAACCCATATAAACAAACAAAAAGCAATATTACATATAATGGTAATGAGAATGAGAGGACTTTGTCCTTAGCTTACCAAATACTATTCAGAATGAAGAATAGCTGTATAAAGATGCAGCCAAAGGGCAAAATCCCTCCCATGATAATACCAGGCAAGGGCTTCGTGTAGAATGACTGTTCAGGAATCTGACGTGGAATCTGATTGGTTCGAACTGGGTGTTCAATGGCCTTCAGTAAAGAAAGGAAGGCAGAATTCATAATTATGTATCTGTCTTAAATATTCTTCTCCGCACAAGATTATTTACCTGCTTTTTTTCAGCTTCCATGCTGTCACTAATGGCAATAAAGTCTACTTAAGACATCAAACTGAAATTTGTCTTTAGAAGCCATCAACCAGGTACCATCAGGTACAATACTCAGTCTGTCTACTGGAACAAGTTAATACTGTCTCCAGCAGTGATCCACTGACTAATGGCTTTAGACACAGGAAAAAGTACACAGGAGATAAGAGAATACTTGGAAAATAATAGTTAATAAAAAGGTAGAGTAAGGCTTTTCATTTTCATTACATATGTAGTGTAAGAAATCAGCTGGTTCTGGAATTTTGGTCCATGTATTTTATTTGGAGGTGGGCAATGTCATCTTTATCAAAATTGCTCAATTTTACTAAGACTTAAGAACATGAAAACAAAAATGAATGGCTGTATGAAGCTTTACGACCATAAGGAGTTGGTGATGTTCTCGACTATTCTCCCTTTCATGACACACTACGTGGCGGTATAAAAATCAGTGGAACCTAAAGTACACAAGCAGCCACGAGGGGGGAAGACGGTACAGATGAAGAAAGTCATTTTCTTGTACGAAAGCTCAAAAATATCCTTCTATAGTTTTTGTGATGATAAACCAAAATTTAAAACTTGGTATTTTCATTAAGACCATACTTCCGCAGACTAGATTATTATTTTACATGTAGATACATGAGTATACAGGAAGAGAATCATGTATATCAACTTTTATTTATTTCCCAGGCTAATATTAAATAGAAATACTATAAACTTCAACCCAGCAAAGTTTTGGAATTTCAAGTAATTGTTTAATCAATGTAATTAAAAAATTCAAACCCTGTCAGTTCACTACTTCTGAGGTATAAAGTCATAAATTAAACAAAATGCCGAAGAAGTTTAAAAAAATCCTTCAGCAGCCAGGCATGAAAGTGCAGTGGAGGCTGTGGAACAGTGCCAGCTTCCGCCAGGGCCTTCCGGGTCCTGCTCACAAAGCGTACTAACCACACAGTCTTTCTTTTACCCTGCGGACTTGATATTTTCAGGAAAGGACAGGGATACTGAAGTGTGGTTAGAGAAGGATACCGATGAGACGGAAGAATAAGTTTTTTTTTTTCCTTTTAGCCTGAGGGCAGGAGTGGGCAGCAAAGTGAGAGAAGGCCGACTGGAGGGTGAGAGACAAACTGGAGGAAGGACTGAAACCTGATTATAATCTTCCTTAAAATCCAGTATTAGCAGGGAAGCAGATACAATTTATTTCCAGCAGTTACAATTTATTTCAAAGCTACATATCAACCACAAACATTTGCTACTCTTACTCTGCAGCTACTTTTCTTCTAGTGACTTCTTCTCTGCTTACTTAGTTAAGCTTTATGCACTTTGGGAGGCTGAGGCAGGTGGATCACCTGAGGTCAGGAGTTCAAGACCAGCCTGGACAACATGATGAAACCTTGTCTCCACTAAAAATACAAAAATTAGCTGGGTGTGGTGGCACATGCCTGTAATCCCAACTACTCGGGAGGCTGAGGCAGGAAAATCGCTTTAACCCCGAAGGCGGAGGTTGCAGTGAGCTGAGATGGCGCCACTGCACTCCAGCCTGGGTGACAGAATGAAACTCCATCTCTAAATGAATGAATGAATGAATGAATGAATGTTTTCATTAGTTTATATCAGCATTTCTTTCCCAATTAATCTACATTAGCTTCTCTTTACTTAAAAAACTTTGAAACCTAAGTTTAGATCTGTAACCTCCACCACGCCCCTAAATAATACTATTTTAAAAATATTCTATGAAATCCAGATCCTAAAGGACAAGTTGACATCTTTACACACTTTTATGATATCTTTTGAGATGGCATATGTTAATTTCTGCAGCTAAAATTCACCTGAATAAGTTAACAGCTATAAACTTACATTCTTCTTAAAACCAAAGTATGCACCAATAAACGTCAGAGGCACAGATATGCAGAACCAAAGGGCCAATATGGCAACCAATGTCCCAAAAGGAATAGCTGCTGAAGATCCTTCTCCCCAGAGGATCAGATTCATTATAAAGAAGTCAGCAAATACAATCCTGAAAGACACAACAGGCTTTTGGGTAAAACCAGAGATAACAAAATGCAACAGTAGTATGTAATTAATATTACAACTTCTATGTTTCTAATATATATATACAAAGAAAGTGGAATTGCTGCATCACAGGATGTGTGAATGTAAAACTTGACTAGAAACTACCCAATTGCTCTTCAGATTGGCTTTGCCTAACTTAAACTCCTCCCAGCAGCCTATGAAAGTCAGTTTTTTACATGTTTTCATTACACTTGGAATTGTCAATTCTGTTGTTTTAATTTGTATTTCCTATTGAAAACTGCAGCAGGCGTCTGGTGTTTGCCAGCTTTTTTGGTTTTACCTTCTGTGATGGGCTGCTGACATCCACTGCTCGGTTTTCATTTGACCTGCATGTCTTACCAAGTCATGTATATGAGTTATTTACATATTCTACTTACTAATTCCTTGCTAAATATCTTGTCACAGTCTGTGGCTTTTTTTGAACCCAGACATCTAAATGTGTGTAGTTAATTTCCATTCAGTCTTTCTTCTGAATACATTTTTAAAAATATGGTTGTAATCATACAATAATCACTGTACTTCCCCCACATAGTTTTTAAGTGCAACCACTTTCCCTTTTATCCTTTGTGCACTCTGCT
This sequence comes from Symphalangus syndactylus, assembly GCF_028878055.3. Classification (NCBI taxonomy): domain Eukaryota; kingdom Metazoa; phylum Chordata; class Mammalia; order Primates; family Hylobatidae; genus Symphalangus; species Symphalangus syndactylus. Next base: position 20,784,379 of record NC_072437.2, read on the forward strand.
TAAGAGAAGAAAGCCTTCTCTAACCTGGGATCATGAAGATGCTCTTCCATATTTTCACACAGTAGTTACGCCTGGTGCATTTAGGTTTGACTCCACCTAGGACTGACGACTTTCTCCCTTCATGAAGAGGATCAGCTGTCCCAGCATCACTTATCTAACAGTTCCTCTGGCTCATGGTGCCACATCTAGCACGCTGCCATGGATACAGGGCCTACTTCTGTATTCTCCATCCCAGCAGCCCCTGGACTCTCCAAACACTTTCACAATGCTTGATCTTTTCATTAAGAAACATGGCGAATTTCCATCTCTTTCGAGTTAATAATCTTGTAGGCTTGTCATATGGATTGTGCATACTTTGAGAGGTTACTTCAGGTACTGTATGGGTTTTCTGTGAATAGAGCCCTCTTCCAGCACAACTACCACTAGCATTAAAACATTTAACTGGTTAATGGTGCTGTTAAGGATCCTGGAATATTAGTTGATACCTAGCCATTCTGCCAAACTCTTTTTATTAATTCTACAAGTTTTACAGTTAAAATGTGTTGGTGTTCTTTGTATACAAATAATGTCATCTATAAATAATAAGATGAAATCCACCTTTTTGTTTCCTCCTTTAGTGTGAACAGAACTTAAATAACAAGCCATGAAAGAGATTTACTGAGAATGTCCCTAGTGTTTTATTATCAGTGATGTTGGTTCTGAATTAGAGATAAGATTCTTTTTAAAAGAAGGAAATATTTCTCTATAAATTTTTTTTAAAACCTGAAAACAATGCTCAATATTATCAAAGGCCACTCTACTGCATCTGTTGCAGTAATTATACGCAGGTGTTTATTTATGTAGAATTGTATGACTAGATTTCCTGTTATTAAATGATCCTTCTATTCCTAGGTGAACACCAAGTCCTCCTGCCCCTGAATACTTGAGTTCTTAGCACGCTCTATTCACCTGCTGGTTAACACCCACTGTTAAGAATAGGATGAAGAATATCAATCACAGAAGGGTTGATCAGAGACATAAAAGAAGAACCAGCACAGGATAATTTTTATGAAGCCAAAAAAGGAAGGAGTTTCAAGGAGAAGGTATTCCAATGTTAGACAATACAGAGAAGCAGAGAGAGGGAAAATGGTTTCTGGATTTGAAAATGGGAACATTATTGGTAAACTTAAAAGTTTCAGTAAAATGATGGAGAAAAATACGAATGACATGGCTTTACACTGTAAATGTTTACTGAGAAAATAAGAAAGGAGTATAGACTTTTTTTTAAGACACTTTGTTGGGAATAGAAAAGAAATGAGATGGAAATAAGAGGGGAAGATGCTTATGATCTCTTTTTAGGGGAGACATGAGCATATTTGGAGGAATAAAAGAACCACATAAGCAGAACATGTGAGAAGGGAGCAATGGAAGATGTGTGAGATTGGAGGGAGAGGTGCCTGAAAAGCAAGATTTGGAGATTCTGCAGGAAATCACAGTCTTGGTAAGAAAGGACACCTTCGTGAGTTGACAGAGGGAAAGAAAACAAAGGACATGGCTTGAGAAAAGCATTGAAATTTGAATAGAACCAATAACTGAAAAGAATGTGAATCTTCGGTGGAGGTGATAGAATATTTATCCCAAATGTGTATTAAAATGCTGCTGCCATCATGCTTGCATTTCTAGTCTGCAAATGGAACAGTTCTGGTTTCTAGACTTCATCATCTTTGGCTTTCTTTATTGCTGTAGCCTGTTCATGTGTCAGTTCTTGCCCACCAGAAATGTGCAGGTTTGGGAGGAAGTGGGTTCTGTTTCTAGGACCAGAACCACTTCAGATAATTGAGAGGAGAAGCAGTTCCAGAGAGTGAAGGATTTTTGTTTTGTTTTGGATTTGTGATGGCTGCTTATTTTTTATTTTTGGTGTATATTACTTTACTTAATGGAATAAACTCTAAAAAATGGCAATGCTTTAGATAAAAATGGGAAAACATATGCTTGCCTGAACTATCTTCAGGATTCCTTCCTGTGCCTGGGTCAAAAGCTTTAAATGCAGCCTACAGAACAACATGTCAGACTGACCACTAAAAACCAAGAAATAGAGAGACTTTGAAGAGAAAGAATTAAAACATTTCTCATGTCTAAAGGTATTTTCCCCAGATAAGACATGTGGTAATCATTTGGCAAATGTTTATAAAATACTTACTTTACCCCTTTTCAAAAATTAAATTTACTTAATTCTTAGGTACATGATTTAGAGACACAGAGGATTAAAGACTCAACAACTAAAAATTTGGGGACTAACATGTAACTATGTTAAAAAGCAATTCTTGAAAAATTCACTTACCCAGGACAAAGAAATGATGTTAATAAAACATTTGTTTTCCACTTCTCACCTCCAAAGGCTATAGAAGAAAACAAAAGTGGTATAAATACAGATTTTCTTTAAAGCAAACCAAATATCCACATTACAAGTCTGATACTTGCCAAACTGTCAGACAGCACTGAGTACTCATTCCTAGAAAATGGTACTAGCAAATATGATGTGATATTCCCTTATTAAATAATCCAAATCTGAGACATACAGCATGGGATTCCCTAGATAAGTCCTGCTCTAGAGAATCAGAGGCAAGTCATCAAGATCAGTTCTTCTTTTCCCCTCACAACCAAAAGAATCCTTAAATCCTGAGCCAGTATCAATCAATGGGCCTAGGCACAGGAAGGGCACACGGGATTCTCACTTATCTTGCAGTCAGTTTCAGAATTTGTTATACAACTAGGAACCGTCAAGCCTGATGTGCAACCCATTCACATTTCCACAGTAGGCCAACTCTTCCTCTAGCACTGTGGTTTCCAGGAGGAACTGTGGTTCCTAGGAGGTGCGTGTGTCAGATGAGGCAACTAAGAAGAGTAGAAGGGTTATGACCATTTGACAGAACATGTTTGCTAATATACGTTTTACTCTCCTTTGCCCCTCTCCAATTTGTTTTTTTTTTCCAGTTTAAAAAATTCAATCAAATACTGAAGTAGCTAGAGTAAAAAATGAAAGTATACCTCTGCTCCTAGTTTAAAAGTCAGAAATGAAACTGGCTGAGATCTCAGAACAGCTGTGATTTTTTAAAAAGTTCTAACATAGCGGATAGGCAAGTTTAAGTGCCACTTGCCCTAAAAGAAAATAATGAAATTATACATACACATAAAATCATATATATGTATCATGATTTGAATTCACAGTGTTTCTGATAAACAGACTGTTATGAAATGATTAATTCTGGGTTTATTACAATTCCAGTCAAAATTCAAGTAATACATGATCTGTAGCTGGGAGACCAGAAGGATGGGGAGGCATTAGTGAGAGGAGCGCAGATGGGAGCAGGGTGTGGGAAAGCGGGCAGCCTGGCCGAGGAACCGACAGAAAGCCAGTGTGGCTGAAATGGTGAGAAAGGGGGAGTGTGGCATGAAGTAAGGCTGGTGTGGCAGGCAAAGGGCTGACTGTATTTTGTATGCATTAAAATCCATATGATGACCCTAATCCTACCTCCTTTAGTAAAGGAGAACAAAGAACGTGACAAAATTCACAGAAATTAAAACACACTTAAAACACACATACATACAGGGCTTCACATACTCAACAGAGAACTGTGTCTGACAAGGTCTAAGTTAATCTTCTACCTGGGGCTGAGACTACCCAACCCCACGTTCAGGTCGTCCATGTAACTCTACTGTGTTTCACCTCAAAACTTTTTCATATTGCTAGACCATGGGGAATCACTGTATATCCCAGACAAGACTGTGGCATTCCCGAGGAGGCCAGCTCTGGTCCCTGCTGACCCTGCCAGCTGCTTTCTAAGCCATCCAGTCCCATCTCAGCCTTACTCTGTGGCCCTGACACTTTTTTTTCATTGAACGTTATTTTACTTCTAGAAAGCAAGAACACAAGAGATTGTGACTAATGATATTACAAAGGTAACTTTCCAGCTCTCCAAAATAGTGAGATCTTTGTTTACTTGAAACAGTTTATTTTTATAAATATTAAATTGATACAACGTAAGTATGACTTCTCATATGTAAGAAAAGGTACACCTAGATATACTACTTGTTTTAGTGAAAAAATCAGTGATACTCATTTGTACACTTTTCTCCTTTATTAGTCTATATGTGTGTCTATGAACACAGCAAATCTAAGTTGTTCAGCTCAACCTGTTCAGCCAAAGCTTAAAGAAAAAAGATGAGGGGATAGTGGGTAAATGGCACAATTTGCTTGTTTCACTAAACATTTTTGAACAAATAAATCTTGGGATAGTCACTCATGTCACAAAAGGAATCACCAAGCAGGCTCCTTTTAATTAAGAACAGACCCCTATGAGGCACACTATTTACAGAGCATCACTATCTGATACCCAGGTCAGACCCACAGCTGCGGCAGAGTCCCTTCCTGATCAGACACCAGTCACAGTGGCTTTGACTTACACTTATAGAATCTGGCAGCAACATAGCCTGCAGGAGTGCCCAGCAGCACCCACAGCACCACAGCACACGTCATCAGCGCTCCTCGGTTGGCAGGTGACAAAAATCCCAGGCAAGCGAAAACTAAAACACAAATCATGAAAGGTTGTACATGTTATTACTCTGTTTCCTTTGCTGTGAAATGATAGAGAAACCCTCTCATTTTTTAAACAAGAAAAAAGTACAACTTCATGAAAAATCATGTGCTCTCCTACCACGCAGCTCTACTCAATCTTAGTAATATTTAATGTACTGCACCAATCTGATCATACATGAGGCAAACTTGACTTTGGAAGTTTCTTGTCAGAGTCCAGAAGACCTCATCCTTCCTGTGATCAGGGGAGGCTGACTGGATGCTCAAGAGTGCATTTGGCTCTTCTGAGATTCAAGTACAGCCTTTAAAATTGACATAAATGAAAATGTTTCCACTATGAAATATTCCCACTTTTCTTTCATTAAAAAACATGGGGGACCTCTGGGGGTAAAAAAAAAAACCCAAAACCTTACAACATTCAAACATAAGAGACATACAGAATCTAATTAAAGAACAAAATGAAGGAGAAAGATTTCATAGGGCCATTAGCTTTTCGCAAATTACTGAAGGACCTGGTCAGCAATGCGGGGAAACCCTGGCCCTACCTCATTCATGTGGTTAGCTTTGTTTGTTCCTCCCTATATAAGCCTTCCTACTAATGAGAATTAAAACGCTATATTATATTCATAGAAATTCCCAGCTTTAAGCTGGGGCTCAGAAGTTATAAGGTGCTCAGAATCCCAAGGTGAGTAGGATACTGCCGAGAAGAGTTTCAGGAGGCTTTCTAAACCCAGCAGCAAGAAAATCCCCATTGTTTCCCCCAAAACGTGCATGACCAAGCACGTATGTGAGCAACCACGCACACACAGACCTCTCACAAGCACCAGAGTCATGATCAGCAGGAAACACATCAGGGCAGCTTTAGAAGATGTACCAGGATCTCAGCTAAAATGCAACCCCCTTCTCCTCCTCGACCTGAAAAATGGATTGCCCTTCAGCAGAAAGTTCCTATTTGAGGACTTCAGGAAAATGATTCCCATCGTATTCTATCCTAGACTCTCTGAAACTTTCCTTCCTTAAAAGTTCATTTTTCTAGCTGACCCCAATAAAGACCAGAGCGTCGCAGAAGACAGCTGCTAATAAGATTTGAAAGCAGGATTGGCTGGGTGCGGTGGCTCACATCTGTAACCCCGGCACTTTGGGAGGTTGAGGCGGGCAGATCACGAGGTTGAGATCGAGACCATCCTGGACAACACGGTGAAACCCTGTCTCTACTAAAAATAGAAAAATCAGCCGGGAATGGTGGCAGGCACCTGTAATCCCAGCTACTTAGGAGGCTGAGGCAGAAGAATCACTTGAACCCAGGAAATGGAGGTTGCAGTAAGCCAAGATCATGCCACTGCACTCCAGCCTGGTGACAGAGTGAGGCTCCGTCTCAAAAAAGAAAAAAGGAAAGAAAGCAGAAGTTTATCTTCAAGCATTCATTCTGCTCTAAGTCTTGTTTGGCTCTCTGTCATCCAGTGCCTTCACCCTACCTTCTGTCCAAACCTTTTTTATCACACCTTTTCCTGACCTATTCTCTTTAGTATGACTTACTTCTCTTTAGTATGACATAGTTACAAATTCTAGCTCTACCTATCAAAGTTGTATCTCCTTAAGTTGTTAGTAGATTAAAAAAAAAAGATATCCCAGTCAGTCTTCAAATCGAGCCTGAAGGTATGAGTCAGTGGTTCCCAAACTTATTCAGTGCCAGACATTTGGAAATGATACTGCTCTTTGCAAAGCATTTATATAATTAGTTTTATCATAAAAATTTGGAACAACTTTACTAACAAAAATAATTATAGTATTATGTATTTAATATGTAATCAAACATAAAAAATAAATGTTTACTAAAAAATTATTTAAGGTTAGTTTCTGAATTCTCCCAGTATATTCATTTGTTGCTATTTATCAGTAGGAGGCATCAATAAAGTAAAATACATTAAATAAAGGTAAAATTTAGAAAATTCTATTCATAAACATTTTTTATCTTCCAAATAAGGAAACTGGAAGACAGTGGAATTAACACATACCCAGAGGTAGTTTCAGAACAACCCCTGTGACTATCAATACCTCTAAGGAACATTTATTAAAAAAAAAAAAAAAAGATTGTCCTAGTTGGCAAAAATTTAAATACAATTTCTGAAGTTGCTGAGGTAGCTCAAAGAAGAGAATCTTTTTATGGAGGAAGGAAGGTCTTTCCTACACACTCACTTTCTCTAGAGGAGAGAGATCCTGCTTCCTAAATCCTCCTCAGATGAGAAGGGTCTACACAGTGCTTCCTGCCCCATCCCTTCTTTTCCCACCCTCCTCCCTCCGTGAAAGCCAAGAATATCCTGGAACCCTAACCAGACTGTGCCTGCCCACGATGGCTAGGTAAAAGAGACCCTAAATGGTCCCGGTTCTGGGCTGTTTAGACTCAGATGCTGATGGTCTTAAGGACCTGTTCATCTCCAGCCCGGTGCTTCCCTGACAAAGGCTTGGTCTAAGAAGAGCTGAAGGGAGAAACCAAGAGTCAGTCTTTGGGTGCAGCTAACCCTGCCTCAAGTCACTTAGATTTTGAGAACCTAAAGGACTCTCAGAAATAATCTGGCTTACCTACCCACTTAGAAAAACTGTGGGTTTTTTTTTTTTGGTTTTTTTTTTTTGAGATGGAGTCTTGCACTGTCACCCGGGCTGGAGTGCAGTGGCGCAATTTCAGTTCACTGCAACCTCCGCCTCCCAGGTTCAAGCGACTCTCCTGCCTCAGCCCCCCAAGTAGCTGGGATTACAGGCACCTGCTACCATGCCCAGCTAATGTTTTTGTATTTTCAGTAGAGAGACGGGGTTTCACTTTATTGGCCAGGCTGGTCTCGAACTCCTGATGTCATCATCCGCCTGCCTTGGCCTCCCAAAGTGCTGGGATTACAGGCATGAACCACCACGCCCAGCCAGAAAAACTGGTTTTTAAGCAATTACTGTACTTAGAAAGTATTTTCTACTTGAAAATTTTCAGTTAACACTTACATAGAGTCACAAAGGTCATAATTAAAATCTGTGTCCCAGATCCTAGAAAGACTGATAGCAGCATCCCTTTTCTTGGAGGACGGAATATATCACCATGAACAAGTTTCCAGCCAAATTCTTCCTGGGCATCTTCCTAAAAGGGGAACGAAATCAGTTCAATTGTCTTATGGTATCAACAAGACAACTATAGACAGTGTGTTCACTGTTGAATATGCTGTTACAGAAAAAAGTTTTTTTTAAACTTAAAAATGTTAGTATCTATTTCAATTTTGAAGAATAGAGCTTGACTCATCTCATGGAACTTAATATGGCTTTGTTGAGCTGTCTTATATGTCAGTTTCTTGAATTTATGACATTAAGGTCTGCAAATATACTTATTGAGAAACTTTACAAATACAATGTGATTGCTGCCTAGTTCTACTCTAAGTCAAGCTTTGTGATCTGACTTGATGACGATTTTTAGTCACATTCTATCCTATTCATCCTACTCTTAATTATCTCCACAATAAGCAAATGACATTAGCTCTCATATTCTAGCTACTTTGCTAATACAGTAAGCATGGATGTAAACATTCATGAGCACCAACTATAAGCTCGGCTCTGTTTAAAACACCAGATACCACAGTGAGTGTAACAGAAAAACTCCTACTCTCAGGAGTACATGATCTCATTGGGAAGGCAGACAATAAACAAAGTCAGTCAGGAAAGTATACTGTACATTAGATGGTAATAAGCGCTATACAGAAAAACAGGATGTATGGGTGTGTGCAGGACAGGATGTAACTTAAATGCGATGGCTGGGAGGGGCTCAATGGGAAGATCACATTTTGTAAAGATTGGAGGGAGGTAAGGGAACTAGCCATGTAAATGAGGGGCGGACCTTCTTAGCAGAACAGTGAGCTTTGTGAAGGCTCTGAGGTGGGAACCTGTGTCTGCCTGGTCCGAGGCACAGCAAGGTAGCCGGCACGGGTGCAGCTGAGTGCTGAGGTAACGTGGGGCCTTACAGGCCACTGTAAAGCCTCTGACTCTTGCTCTGAGTGAATAGAAGTCCCTGGAGGGCTGTACTCAGGAATGAAATGATCTGACTTCTGTTTGAGCAGTTTCACTCTGACTGCTGTGCTAAGAGATGGGAAGTAGGACAGGGGTGGAAGCAGGGTCGCCACTGCCCCGGTTCCACATGGCAACGCTGTGCAAATTAAGATAAAACTCCATTAACAGCAATTATGCGGAACAGCCAATTATGAGCAGAGTATTTTTAAATCACTTTAATATTTAATAAGACATAAAATCAATAAAAATCATAGGAAAGAGACTATAGAGTACAAATGTTAAAAGCTTATAAATATTCATATATATTTTTCCCAATCAGAACAGGTCAGAGAGGTTGGGGGAGAGGAGGCTGAAAAAGCTGGGGGAAGAGAATACAATAAAAACCTGAGTTTTGTGCATTCATTCCAAATTACTGTGATTCTTGTGAAAATTCTTTTATTATGCTGCTATGAAATGAAGAATAGAAAATGTGTAACATTGTGCATCTTAAAAAGTTTGAGACTAAAGAGGCTGGGACATGCAATTATTTTAAATATACCAAAAAGCTGAAATGATACAAATTTGTTAAAATTAATTTTAAAAAATTAAACAACCACACAAATAAAAATTGCTTAGGAGTTATTCCATTCAACTTTGTGGTTTCACAAACGGGTATGTGTCAGGGATGGAGAAATCTTACAGAGTTGTAACTGTGCACCTACACCCCATGCTGCACCAGTCCATTCCCACACAGAAGGCTGTGAACAGGTCAGCTCCCAAGGCTGTGCTGACTCCATTTCTAGAGAGTATCAATTCTTTTTTTTTTTTTTTTTTGAGACAGAGTCTTGCTCTGTTGCCTAGGCTGGAGTGCAGTGGCACGATCTTGGCTCACTGCAGCCTCCTCCTCCTGGGTTCAAGCAATTCTCCTGCCTCAGCCTCCTGAGGTAGCTGGGACTACAAGTACCCGCCACCACACCCAGCTAATTTTTGTGTTTTTAGGAGAAATGAGGTTTCGCCATGTTGGTCAGGCTGGTCTTGAACTCCTGACCTCAGGTGATCCGCCCACCCCGGCCTCCCAAAGTGCTGGGATTACAGGTATGAACCACCGTGCCCGGCCAAGAATATTAATTCTTAAGTATCACTTTCTTATTTGAAAATGTGAATTCAAGATAACTTTTGAGAAGAATTTCTTTCTTTTTTTGTTTTTTTAAGAAGAATGTTTTAAAAGCAGATTCTAAAGCTATTATTTTACCTTTTCACAAAATAACAATAAACAGTGTCCTTGGAAGACTAAAGACTAAAATGTTTCCACTTACTGTAGAGTCCATCTGATTATATCTGGCAATATCTTTGTGCAGTGTCCGTAACATAATCATAGCTACCATTCCAGATAAGAAAAGGACAATGACCAGGGAATTCATAATGCTGTAGAAATAAGCAAGCACATCATGAGTCATCTGCAGCTTAATCCTAAGAACAGTAAAACTCTTTTAAAAACTGTTTACTGAGTAACATTAAAACAGTCTAAATCAAAATCAAAATGAAAGCTACCTAAAATCCAACAAATTCAATGAACTGTGTTCTTTCATGTTTCCCTCCAGTAGATAAATAACATTACATACCTATGATAATACAGTTTCATAGTCTGTTTAGAACTAGAATTTTTTGGTACATGGTCAATATTATGAAATAACTACTGTGCCCAAATCACAGCCACAACAAAGGACTGGCTTGTGCCCTCAAGAAATTTACTGAAGAACAACTTTACTCAGTAAATTAGTGAGTGTCAGAAAGATCAGACAGCAATAGGAAAAGGAGGGTTATGGCAACATGAACAGCTTTCTAGATAAAAGTTTTGAATCATGTTTGAAGGGGATAATAATAAAGTCATAGCAACAACAGCGGCTTCTGTTTTTGAACACTCTTATGTGCCAGACAATGTCCTCAAATGCTCTGTCCCATTATGTCCTTTAATCCTCACAACAATCCCATGAGATGGGTATTTCTAGATAAAGAAACAGATGCTGAGAAATTAAGGGACCTGCTGTGACTCACAGACAGTGGCTGAAAGCCAGGATTTGAACCCAAGGCCAGATTTTTGAATAAAGTAGTGAGGATTTGAGAGTAAATGAGATGTTCAAAGGGACAGAGGGTAGAAAAGTAGAAAGCAAAAGCAGGCTAACTCTGTACTCTTACCTAAACCACTGAATGTGGGTATGAGGCATAGACTCCAGAATATAGTCCCATCTAGATGCCCATCTGATCTTTTTATCTTCCTAGAGGAGATTAAAAAATCTCTTTAAGTAAACATCTGCTGACAGCACATTAAGAACAAAAAAAATCCCACTCAAAGCTTGCCCTTCCATTGAGTCAACAATTGCAATTTCTAAATTATCTAACTTTGGTTAGTCCTGAGATTCAGAGAGTTTCAGATTTACTAAAGTCTAGGGGAAATCAGAGTAATATTATGCAGCCAAAAAAAAAAAAAATTCCTAGTAATACCTACTAAAAGTATTGCTTTAAATTATAACTAGATGTTTAGATGTCAACATTTAGAGCTATATGTAGGTTATTTATTTATTTATTTTTTTAAAGAAAATAATGGAATGGAATGGAATAATTATTCTTTTCTTTATGCCAGGGGCAGCTAAGCAGACCAGTCATCCCAGGCACATTGAGCTCTTAATATCTAGAAATACATACTGTTTACTGCACCAGGTTTGCAAAATGAAACATTATACAGGGATATTAAACATCACAACTATATTGGATTGCCAAAAGTTTTAAGAAATAGAGGTGGAACACTGCCTAAGATTCTTGCATTTTAACGATAAACTTGCATTTTAAGAAACTTCGTTAATAAAAATACTCTCTTCAATTTTCTAAGACAATCTCCCAAAAGGAAACTCTTCATTTAAAGTTCATACTTAAATATTGATTTTAAAAATGGTGACAAAATAGAGGTAGAATACTAAGATTCTCATAACAATGAATTTGCATTTTAAGAAACTTCATTAATGAAAACAGTCCTTTCGATTTTCTAAGACAATCTACCAATCGGAAGTTCTCCATTTAAAGTTCACACTTAAATCCTTTAAAGTATGGTGTTGATTTCCCAATGGTTTCTGAATATATCTCTGGCATTTCCATCCCGTCCCCATGCCTATTTTCTACTTTTGTTTTATATGTATCTCTTATGCTTAACACTAAATCAGGCTCAAGTCTCCAACTTCTTCTATACTCTCATTTAAACTAAGACTCAGTTACAAGAGTGATTATCTTGCTTGGTACACTGACAAACTATCCTAAAAATCAGCTCATTAATAGCTTCTTTATTTGACAAGCATAATCAGTAACATTTTAATTAGTTTAAGTAGTACAAATTTAAAATCAATTTCAGAGTTATACTAAAGATAACAACAGACTCACCTCGAAGCTAACAGAGTAAGTATAGGCAATTTTTATCTCCCCAGAAGCCTTGTTACTTATGTCCATGGGAGGCCCTGAGCAGTCTGGTTTATCTATATGGGTATGTTTGAAGCTGTGGGAAGAAACATTTTGGCAAGATGCTGATAAAGTACAATTTTTTTTAAATGAGGTAAAGTAAAGCTTACAGATTTTGTACGTATTTTAAAATGCTGTTGACAAAGGTGAAATTATTCACGTCATATTTAATAGCATAAATATTTACTTCATTTAAATATGTGTACAAAATTATAAACATACTTTTGAAAACACTATACTTGAAGAGCATTTAAATAATCTTTTTTTTTTTTTCTTTTTGGGACAGGGTCTTGCTCTCTTACCCAGGCCTGAGTGTGGTGGTGCCATCACAGTTCAATGCAGCTACAAACTCCTGGGCTCAAGTGATCCTCCCACCTCAGTCTCCCAAGTAGATGGGACTACAGGTGTGTGCCACTACACCCCACGCCCAGCTAATTTTTCATTTTTTGTAGAGACAAGGTCTTGCTATGTTGCCCAAGCTGGTCTTGAACTCCTGGGCTCAAGCAATCCTCCTGCCTCAGCCTCTCAAAGTGCTGGGATTACAGCATGAGCCACCATGCCTGGCCTTTTTTGTTTGTTTTGTTTTGTTTTTGAGACAAGGTCTTGCTCTGTCACCCAGGCTGGTGTGCAGTAGTGTGATCTCAGCTCATTGCAGCTTCAAACTCCTGGGTTCAAGTGATCCTCCCACTTCAGCCTCCTACAGGCACGGGCCACAGTGCCCAGCTAATTTTTAAATTTTCTGTAGAGACAGGGTCTCACTATGTTGCCCAGGCTGGTCTTGAACTCCTAGGTTCAAGTGATCCTCCCACTTCAGCCTCCTACAGGCACATGCCATCATGCCCAGCTAATTTATTTTCTGTAGAGACAGGGTCTCACTATGTTGCCTACGCTGGTCTTGAACTCCTGGCCTCAAGTGATCCTCCTGCCTTGGCCTCTCTAAAGTGTTCAGATTATAGGTGTGAGCCACTGTGCCTGGCTAAATAATCTTATTTAAAAAAAAAAAAATACTGATGGAGTTTAACCGCCATCTTATTATGTCATGTATTTCTTTACCACCAGTGCATGAGAAAAAGGCTAATACAATGGCAGAAAAAGTCATGAAAAAAATGAAATATTAAAAAAAAAAGATCTCATAAATAACCAATATGTACGTTCATGATAAAAAATAATAAACAAGTTGAAGAGATCTCTTTCAATGGCTAGTATTTCATACTGGCATCTAACACTGCATAGGGGCTTGAGAAATCACAGTACTTGTCCACTCATTTGGGCCTCTGACCAGAGGAAAGCCACAGATTATCTGAGGCAGTGTTCTTTCCACTACGAAGGAGACCACTGTCCCAACCACTCAACTTCTCCTTCCCCACTGACACGTGGAAAAGCTGTCAAAACCTCCTGACTGAAAAACAAAACACAGAGGCAGCTTGGCTTGACCGCTAATCATGACAGGAAAATAACTATTGGTATGGTTTTCTGGACAACCCATAACTCAATAACAAATCACGCCAAAGGGAGTTTTAGTAAAATCAATCCTGAAATGTCAGAATATTAAGGAGTAATTGAGCCCCAAATACTTATTCTTTGGGTCTAAATTTCACATATACTTGTTTACTTTTTATCATTAATATAATTACCTTTTTGGTTCAAGTTTAGCAGCCACTAATCTTGCTCCCATGGACCCAGTTTCAACAACATGATAGTATATTTTGATGTCAACATGGTTGAAGATGTAAAATGTATCTCTTTCATGGAATTCTGACTGCGGAACAGAACTTAAAAGTTAAAGGTAGAAAATTGACTACATAAGAGCCAAAACTTAAAACTTTAAAATGGGCTATAATAAGTAAGAAAATTTAAGTTTGAACGGAATTTTAAGCCTTTCACATTAACATGTTTCAATTTTATACTTAAAACTCTTTTTAAGCCAAAAATTAATTGGGGAAGGTATATGCTTCTTAAAGTTTTTTTTACATAAAACTTAATAAGTACCAATTCAAAAGAACACTAATCTAGTATTTTCCAGCCTTTCACTTAAAATGAAACAAAATAAAATTTAAAATATTATGATCACACTAACGCTTAAACATTTAAATACTTTTCCTGCCTGGAAGCTTGTAAGTTTGGACTAAACTCATAACCTAAATTATTCAAGTATCTCTGGTCAGCACTCACAAAAGCACTAACTGATATAATCAGTTTCATGATTAACTCATGCTAACTTCCACTGAATCAGATCCATTAACAGATTTAAATCAGGTTGATCTGATTACACAAAATTCATTTTAATATATATCCCCACCTAGTCCTAATTACCTTCTATAGTAATGTCTCTATTTGATTAATCTATTTTTAAATATAAAAGAATGGCCTCAAAGACAGATAGGTCTTAAAAAGGGTATAATATCTGACTTCTGCAATACAAATTTAGTTAACTTATAATGAAGCCTTTTTTGACACTCTACTATGTACATTTTGTAATATATAAGATTTATGAGAGTTAGGACAAAGTTCTAGACCTTACCATAGCATTTAACATACAACAGACAATCTCAGTGAATGTTGAACTGAATCTGAATTATTCCAATTCTAAAGCTCAATTTATACATTATTAATCTGCTGTAAGTTTAAGATTGAAGTAGTCGTACTTCAGAACATCTGAACTGTACACTCATTCAACGAATATAACAATTTTTTGTCCAGGTAAAGACTGAATTCTATCAAAAGCCATGTTTTAAAAAGCAGCAAAGAGTTTATCATGAACTTACATTAATAACACAGGCATCTTTTGCATGGCCTTTATCTGTAATGTAACAGCCAATAGGAAATCCAGGATTACAGAACCTCTGACCATCTTCAACATCATAACACCATGTTACAGGCATATTATCCACAATCCTACACACGGAAAGAAGAGTTAAGTTAGAAAAGAACCCACCAAACACGACAAAGAATTACTGCCTAAATCAGTGTCATCACTTTGTAAAATTTTAATATGTAAATGCTGTAAGATTCCAAAAACCACAAAGAATGTTAATGAAATGTGCTATTTCATAAGCAATAACAATATGCCAGTATCTGATACACTGCAGTGATGGAAAAAACTACAGGCTGGTCCGAGGGCAGTGGTGTTTACAACTAATTGATCACAACCAGGTACAGCACTGCTTCATTTGACTAGCCTTAAACAAAGAAAAAAAAACAAAACAAAAAACTTTCTACCTTTTTTGAAAGGATGAATGGTAGGTAGGAAAGAGTTTTATAAACTAATTTATTGTAATTGCTAACTTAACAATACTATTTAGACACTTCACTGTAATTTACCTTTAGCAGAACACTCACAGCTCTAAATAGGTACACAAAGCAATATATCTAGTTCCTCAGGAACAGTTTATTAAACAGTAGAGAAGGAAATGCCTCTTACTACTCAGGTTATTCAATAAAAAGGTAATACAACTGCAAGATATAGCAAAATATTAAACTAAAGGGCCAGGAGGAAAAGTGAAAGTTACACAAAAAAATTCTGTTAAAACTATAAATCCAAGTTATTTCTACAAGAAATACTGTTACAAAGCTAGCGAACCAAATCTTTCAAGTTCTATAGTGAAAAAGAACTTAAATAATAAAAGCAAAAAATAAAGTTCTGTAGCACCATATAACTACATTACAGTCCAAGCACGTGGCCCCCTGTGCCCAGAGTACACTGCGGGATACAAATAAAAAAACTACTCAAAATATAGCAGCTATATTAGAGTCATAAGATGACACTCCAGGGCATGTTTTATTTGTTAATTAATGTGTGCCTTAGGAAGTAAAATTATGATTCTATATTCACCCAAGGTGTACCTTAATGACTTAATAAAACATGTCTCGTCACCTTTAAATGCTATTTAATAGTACCCAGTGTACAAAATTTTAGAACCACCTATACTATTAAACTGCTTATTATTATAATCAGCAGGCTAGTGGTTCCAATGAAAAGACTATAAAATATTAGAGGCATAAACGCAGTTATATAAAATAAATAATTCAGATTTTCTGAAAGCTTAACGAATCCGTTAATTGCTTCAATTTTTTAGATAGAGATGAAGTTCAATTAATGAATATATACTAGCAATATATAGTATCTTCATGCTACCATACTGGAGGGAAAGTACTACATAAAAATTATAGTGCTAGTTACAAAATGAGAAATTAAGGGGCAATTTAGGTTTTATAAAAGCCAACATCCTAAACGTATCATTTATATAATACCTTGACATAATAGCTTTTTCTGGTAATAGGAAGCATTTAAAAAAAAAAAATCCCTTTGAAATAAATTTAAGAAAACTTAAAGGATATCTCTTTTTCCCTCGAGACAGGGTCTTGTGCTGTCACCCAGGCTGGACTGCAGTAGCGTGATCATGGCTTTCTGCAGCCTCAACCTCCCAGGCTCAAGTGATCCTCCCATCTGTGCCTCCCGAGTAGCTGGGACTACAGGTGCATGCCATCACACTTGGCTAATTTTTAAATTTTTTTTGTAGAGTTGGGGTCTCACTATGTTGCCGGGGCTGGTCTCAAACTCCTGGGCTCAAGTGGTCCTCCTACCCTGGCCTCCCAAAGTGCTGGGATTACAGGTGTGAGCCACCATGCCTGGCCAAAGAATATGATTTTCAATTACTGTCTTCCTAAATTAACAAGTAGTATTTATTTAAATTTCTAATATCAAAAAAATTAAAACTCTTATTTCCAATCTGACAGACTGAATAATGGGAAGACTTGCAAGGATAAAGGCTGAATGACTCCCAACTTTTTATCATGAAGAACTCCTTTCCTTTACTTCTGTCTGCTCTCCAAGGACTCCATTTGAAACAGTTCTACCAATCAAGCTTCATTTAGTAATAACTTGTTTTTCCAATAAATTAATTCCAAAAGTTTCTAATCAGAATAACCCATATTGTCACAATGCACTCAGAAAATTACAGCCCAAAGCAAAGAAACTTGGCATTAAACAAGTTGGCATTTTTTTCTTTTTTTTTTTTTGCAGTTGCAAGATTTAATAGAGAGAAAACAGAGCTCCCGTACAAAGGGAGGGGACCCAAAGAGGGTAGCCCACAGTTGGCATTTCTATGTAGTTTTAACAGGAGTACATTTGTACTATTCATTAGGATTTTGAATTTTTGAAAACAGCACATCATTCTCCTTTGCTAACTTAGTGGGATCTGGGATTGGAACTCACTAAAGTATCTTCAAGACCCCTTTATAATTCAATAAGCTATACTCCAGTGGTTCTATGATACTAAAAAATTGTAAGTACTCTGATAACTAATTATATTTTTATAAATAAAATGTCATCAAGATTTGGAAACTCAGGCAAGAAGTATAATCACAAACCACACAGAGCACAGCTGAAGAGAGTTGTAAGTGTCTGGTGCTGGTATCAAAGCAATAGTTTCAGGAATCACAAAATAGCTTAGCAGCTACTGACAGAGTAAGCCAAAAAGATCCTCAAATTATGTTCTAAAGCCCCAAATAAGAATAAAAAGTATGGCCGGGAGCAGTGGCTCACGCCTGTAATCCCAGCACTTTGGGAGGGCGAGGCAGGTGAATCACCTGAGGTCAGGGGTTCGAGAGCAGCCTGGCCAACATAGTGAAACCCTGTCTCTACTAGAAATACAAAAATTAGCCAGGCGTGGTGGCAAGCACCTGTAGTCCCAGCTACTCAGGAGGCGCAGGCAGGAGAATCACTTGAACCCGGGAGGCTGAGGTTGCAGTGAGTCGAGACTGTGCCACTGTACTCTGGCCTGGACGACAGAGCGAGACTCTGTCTCAACAACAACAAATAAAAAAAATAAAAAGTATTCGTCAATTTATATAAGAAACTATTATTAACTGTTCTTTATAGTGAGAATAATAAACTAGAGCACGGTTCCAATGTCATGGGGGAGAAATTATGATTGATTCATGCAGTGAATTATGAAATTATGAAAAAAACGGAGGAGATTATAGATTTACAAATGTCACCTAACCTGAAAAAAGTCCACAATATTTTCTTAAACAAAATGAGCAAGTTGCAGAATAATGTGTACAACATTTTAGTTGCATTATTTTAAAAAGGGACACACCCTTTTCTATACCTCCATATGCACAGTAAATATAGAAACATACATGAGAAATAATAGTGTTAGTTCTGTAGAATAGAAATGAGGCTGAGAGTGACAGAAGACTTGCTTTTACTTAATATTTTCTTGTACTGCTTGTGTTTTTTCATCAGCATGTATTGCTTTATGATTTAGAAAATGACTATGCTCTCCCCAGTGTGTCTTAGTGAAAAGCATAAAACAAAATGTGCTATATTCACAATCAAACTCCCTAACAGAATACTGTAAATTCCCATGGGTACATGGTATTTTACGTGTCAACTCTACTGTCTACGCTTAAAATCAAGTTATACAGTAAAATCTTTCTGAAATAGGTCATGGACAGAATATACTCAAATAATGGTTTCAATAAATTCATCAATGTGAATCAACATTTTCCAAATGTATACTGATTTAAGGGTTACACTTAAAATCATCAACTTTTCTGATTCAACTGCAAAATCATTATTTACCAGCACTTTCCCAGGTAATTTTTTTAAAGCAGAATACTTTAAGTTTGCAACTGACATACCGATTACAAATTATTCAGTAAACTTTACTGTCTGATGCTGTCTTAGTTTGTACACTATTTTATTTATTCTTTCTTGTTATTAAGCATCTTGGCATTATAATGAAATCTTTGTTAACTGCATCATAAATTAGTTAAAAACATCTCTAAGTACTTTCCTGTCAGGAGGCTACTGAAGAACTGCTTCTATTACCTTCGGGAGCAAGACTAAACAGTATTCTTTGGTTCAAGCAATTCTCCTGCCTCAGCCTCCCGAGTAGCTGGGATTACATGTGCCTGCCACCACACCCGGCTAATTTTTGTATTTTTAGTAGAGATGGGGTTTCGCCATGTTGGCCAGGCTGGTCTCGAAATCCTGGCTCAGGTGATCTGCCTGCCTTGGCCTCCCAAAATGCTGGGATTATAGGCATGAGCCACGGTGCCGGGCTGCCTAAACAGTATTCTAAGCACAGAGGGTAGAAGAACGAGCTAAAAAATCACCCACAGACCTTAAGAGTCATTCTTTCAGTCAGTCAACAAACTGACGGCTATTGCAGTAAACGCAGGTGGACAGGGCTAATATGAGAAGGTAAGAACTGAGGCTTAAATATTATTTTGAAGATTACAAAGAAAAACACCAAGGGAAATTTCAATTACTTAAGAACAAGTAAACATATCCCAAGTTGATATGCAATTGATATGCATTGATCTAGCAAATAAGCAGTATTCCTATGGTAGTTTAGGGGAAAAAAGCTCTTCATCTACCAGAAACCAAAGAAATGGGGAGACAAAGGAGTCTTTAAAGTTCCTATTTGCACTGAGGGTCAGATGAGAAAGAAGCTGACACAAGCATAACAGGCAGGTTTCTAACAGCACTATCTCCTTCCTTCCAACAGAGCCCCACTAGCCTACACGGAACCCATTCTTATGGGGTTCAGGTAGATGTTACCCAGGTCTGGCAGGTCAGAATGAATCCTTCCCATCAGAAACTAGTTCATGGCTGTGCACAGGACTCAGCAACCCAGGGTTCTATGCATATGGGGGTTGGGTGGGGTGGAGGAGGAGGAAAACTAAGGGGTAGGAGGGAATTCGAGGCCACAGGATCTGGTCAGGTCTCAGCTCAGATCCACGGTTCCTAACCTCACTGGTGTGAGCAAACAATGTGATCTAAAATACTGACAGGACAAATATCCAAAAGGAAGTGCATGAAGACAGTCCTCCTGTTTGCCACTGAAAGCATCTTACACTTTCTAGAAAAGGCAAAACATATGGAAACTATGATCCCCACAGAATACAGGCATTTCCAAGCAAAATTACTCAGAAGAATAGCAATGGTTATACTTCAAATGTTGGATTTTGAAAGTCTTTAAAAACATTCTGGCCGGGTGCGGTGGCTCACACTTGTAATCCCAGCACTTTGGGAGGCCGAGGCGGGCGGATCACGAGGTCACGAGATCGAGACCATGGTGAAACCCCGTCTCTACTAAAAATACAAAAAAATTAGTCGGGCGTGGTGGCGGGCGCCTGTAGTCCCAGCTACTCCGAGAGGCTGAGGCAGGAGAATGGCGTGAACCCGGGAGGCGGAGCTTGCAGTGAGCCGAGACTGTGCCACTGCACTCCGGCCTAGGCGACAGAGCGAGACTGTCTCAAAAAAAAAAAAAAAAAAAAAAAAAAAAAATTCTATGTTTGACAGGGCGCAGTGGCTCACATCTGTAATTCCAGCACTTTGGGAGGCTGAGGGGCGGATCCGGAGTTCGAGACAAGCCTGGCCAACATGGTAAAACCCCGTGTCTATTAAAAATACAAAAATTAGCCAGATGTGGTGGCGGGCACATGTAATCTCAGCTACTCAGGAGGCTAAAGTGCAAGAATCACTTGACCCCGGGAGACGGAGGTTGCAGTAAGCCGAGATCACGCCACAGCACTCCAGCCTAGGGAACAGTGCGAAACTCCGTCTCAGAAAAAAAAAAAAAAAAAAAAAATTCTATGTTTGAATATTGTATAATAAGTACATACTACTTTGGAAGGAAAAACAGGACAGTTTTAAATGCTTTTTGATTCTGATACAAATTGGTACAGAATTTGTTAAGGTTATGTCATGTTTACAAAATAAAAGGCTAAGCAAAATGTAAGCGTTTTATTTGAGGTTGATGCTATTATCAAACAAAAGTTAAGTTTTGTTTTCCTGTGATTTCTTTTCATAGCCCACAAGTATAAAACAATGTTTTCACTAGAAGACCGACCCAGGCCCTTTTCCCCAAAGCATAATATGCTACTGTTAACTATTCAGGCATACTTCATTTTATTGCACTTCACTTTATTTGCTTTGCAGATATGGTGTTTTTTAGAAATTGAAGGTTTGTGGCATCCATGCGTTAAGCAAACCTATCAGTGCCATTCTTTCTTTTTTTTTTTTATTTTTGAGACGGAGTCTCACTCTGTCGCCCAGGTGGGAGTGCAGTGGCACGATCTCGACTCACTGCAAGCTCCGCCTCCGGGGTTCACGCCATTCTCCTGCCTCAGCCTCCCAAGTAGTTGGGACTACAGGAGCCCACCACCATGCCTGGCTAATTTTTTGTATTTTTAGTAGAGATGGGGTTTCATCATGTTAGCCAGGATGGTCTCGATCTCCTGACCTCGTGATCCGTCCGCCTCAGCCTCCCAAGTGCTGGGATTACAGGCGTGAGCCACCATGCCTGTATCAGTGCCATTTTTTCAACAGCATGTGTTCACTTTATGTCTTTTTTTTTTTTTAAGCAATAATGTATTTTTTAATTAAGGTACTTACAGAGTTGTTTTAGACATAATGTTATTGCACACTTAATAGACTACATATAGTATAAACATAACTTTTATATGCACTGGGAAACCAAGAAAAATTTTATGTGACTCACTTTATTGTGATATTTGCTTTATTGCAGTGGCATGGAACTGAACCTCAGTATCCCCAAGGTATGCCTGTATGTGAATAAAAATAACTACTCTATGCACCAGATCTATGTATCAAAAGAAGTACCAGATATTACAGTAATCTAAACACAGTTAAAAGACGATACTTTAAATGATGTTGTCCTCTTTAACTAAGAGTCACTACTTCAAGCTACGACCACTAGTAACAAAAAAAGGAAATCAATTAATTTGCTCTATTTTACACAATCAAGTAATTTATATAGTCAATGCAACAGAGATTTCATATGGAAAGGATAAACCCCAAAATCAAAAATATTCATGCCTTACCAGTGATGTTGATAATTCAATAACATGCTTTTTTTCAAGAATTCTAACTTCTGTTTGTCTTCAGCTTTCTCTGTATGGTATGTTTTTGTACAAACAAGCTTACAGGTCTCCTCCTTATTAAACGTAAACTGTATTAAAAGGAAGTGGAAAGCAAATTCAGAAAAACTATCTAGGTTCTTCATAACAATATCACAAATAGAGTAAAAGTGTTAGTCCCATTAAATTACTTAAGTGCATTAATATTGGTAATAAATAAATTTTTAAATTCCTCATAGCTCAATCATTTAAATTTTAATCCTATTGTGTTTCTCTAAAGACTTGTCATCAAGTTTTCCTTTGATAACGTTCTTTTTGGTAATTTCAATTGACTTACCTTTTAAATGTAAGTAAGTTCTAGAAGAGAAAAAAAAAATCCCATGTAGAACAAAAATGGAACTTTAGCCTCTCCTAGTAATATCCCATGGTCATGCCTTAGGAATTCTGGAGTTGATGGCTTTCTAGTAACAAGCAGACAAATTTTTATGTTCAAATAATCAACAGATGTTAAGTGCCCTCCTTAAGTGTCAGGTGATAGACATTCAGCAGTGAACAAGAGAGCATGTGATAATATAAGAAAAAGTGACATTCAGATGTCTAAAATCAGGGCAAACATGACTCCAGAAGGCTGAAATTTACCAGCTATACAACCAGCCATAATCGTATCTTTTAATAAATTCAAACTTTATTACATAAGGTGGTAAAAAAAAAAATTGCATGGTTCACTTCTAAGCAGCCCACTCTTTTGTATGTATGTATTTATTAACATCCCTAAAGCAGGTGCAGTGAAGCAGCTAAGTGAATGTTTAAGGATAGTCCACTGCTGCCACCTGTCAGCCAATGCTTTCATTCTGTCTGCATTGCTATTTCCAATACGGCTGTATCTGTACCACTAGTTGATATTTTAAACCTTATATGAACCTTATTCATTCTTAAAAAGTGAAAAATGGAAAAACAGAAAAGTATACACACTAAGGAATCAGAAGCAGACACCAAACTTAAAGTAAGTTAAGCAGAGAGAGACAATATTACACCAAAATGGCAAATCTGACACCTCAATCCAGTGTTCACTTCAATAGGTGAGTCAACCTGTGTGTTCAATTGTGAAGGAAATAGCAAGACTAAGGTGACATTAATGTAGTAACAGGTAACATCTGTTTAGTGCTTCCTATGTTCCATATACTTTGTATATATCAAGCCTCAACGTAATCCTCCAAACAACCCTTGTCCATCTTTTACAGATGAGAAAACTGGAGCACCAAGTCACACAACTGAGCATCAGCATAGCCAGGATCTGAGCCAAGCGAGTTGAGCTCCGGAGAACATGCTCTTCAGCACAACACCCTACGGCCTCTCCCTGTCATGTGTTTAGTTGGGAATTTTATAATATTTTAAATCATGTTTGGTTATGGATGGAATTGTATTTTATTTATGTTTTGCTAAGGATTTTTAAATATTCTTAGCTCCCAAGGGAAACAAATCCTCCTTGTAACACGCAAGCACAGCACTGTTCTGTTTCTATTTGGGAAAACGTGGGATTATAATTTTTCCTGAATTATTTCAGTGAGGATTTAAACTTCTCCTTGGAATAATTCTGAAAATCAAAATATCAATCTAGAGTCAGACCTGGGTACAAGTCAACTCCATCTCGTTAGGAGACCAGGGAAAGCTGCATAACCCTGCCTCAGCTTCAGTTAACTTATGTGTAAAATGGGAGCAGTACCTGCCTTGCAGGGTTGTCGGATTAAATACAGAAATGTGTGTGCAAAACACCTAGCATGCTGACTGATGAAAATAGGTATTCGCTAAATAACAGTTATTGTTATGTATCTCACCACCAGCTTTTAGCAAATAACGGAAAAATTATATCAAAGTTCATATCTGAGGGAAATCATATAAAGGGGCACACTCCTGGCAAGACTTCTCCCCCATACAGCCTGAGACCATCAGGACTGATGTGGTTTGGCTTGGTGTCCCCACCCAAATCTCACCTCCAATTGTGATCTGAATTGTAACCCCCACGTGTTGCGGGAGGGACCTAGTGGGAGGTGATTAGATCATGGGGGCGGTACCCCATGCTGTTCTTGTGATAGTAAGCTCTCATAAGATCTGATGGTTTTATAAGGGGCTTTCCCCGCTTCACTCTGCACTTCTCTTTTCTGCCGCCATGTGAAGAAGGACATGGTTGCTTCTCCTTCTGCCATGATTGTTTTCCTGAGGCCTCCCCAGCCATATGGAACTGTGAGTCAATTAAATCGCTTTTCTTTATAAGTTACCCTGTCTCTGGTATTTCTTCATAGCAGCGTGAGAACAGACTACTACACATTAGGACTAATGGGCAGGACTAATCCCACTGTGCCCCCTACCCTCTGAATATTAGTCACCACCAGAAGTCCAGGATGTCCATGTCTTCCTTCCATTCCCACATTTGAATCCCAAAATGTATCCCCCTCAACTGCTTAATCCCTTCCGCTATGCCCTGAAACTCATGTGTCACCAGTAGAACACCCTCTAGTTCCTCAATCTCTTCTCAGAATGTTTTCTGGAGCCTGTTCTGATGGAAATCTGGCTGTCCCTGAGGGACGCTGCCTCACTGGAGTCTTGCTGGTGGTGCCTGTTTTCTCTCATAGGCCCCAGCACTGGGCCAGACCATTCTCCCTCCTCCAGAAACCTCTAGCTTTGACTCCCATGTGATCAGACCACACTGCCCCTACTCCTTCCTGTTCTTGTCATCTACCAACCCCAGGTCACTGGCCCTCAGCTCCTGGCTCACTGTCACTGCAACACTCCTCCTCGCTCCTGATTCTTGGTGATTATATTTATATAAATGATCCTTCCAAAACAATGATCTTTTGATCCTCTGCCCCCTTCTCCAGCAACTCTGGTCTTCATCCAACTTCAAAGCACTCCCTCCTCTGGTCACATTCCACCCTGCCTTTATCAATGACAGCAGTCCCAGCCGTTATCTTCATTTCAAGCTTCCCAGTGTCAAAGCACCTCCTCCCGTTGCTCCAACTCACTGGCTCAAATGTTCATCACCTCCAACAAGCCCTGGACTCCACTTGAATCGACAGATCCTACGGTCTTTTCATTGTCTCTTACTCCTTTTGTGGCCTCACATGCCCCCTGTGCAAGCTCAAACTCCAAGCTCAACAGTACCTCCATCTTTCATAACATCCAAGGATGTCCTCACATCCTGTGTTCTTCTCTCATTTTTTTGGTATTCACTTGTTAAAACCACAAACCTGGTTAAACCCAACTCAGCAGCACAGCTGGAAATAGCTGGAGATACACAATTAAGCACGCTGGCTGCTGTTACTTCAAACCATCAGCTAGCCAGAGGGTCCCTGATGCAGCCTAGAAGCCGCTCCACACTCCTGCTCTATTAGCTCTCCTGGATCCTACCTGGCTGCTGCCTCCCTCCTCACTCACAGGTGGGGTGGCCATGCTGCCTACTTCACTGAGGAATCAGGAGCAATTGCCACATTTACCTCCCAGCATCATGCCCCATGTCTCTGCCTTTCCTCCAGTTACCACGGATGAACGAGCCCATTGAGGCCAACCTCTCCAACAGTACACTGGGTCCCATCCCTTCTTGTCAGAGCAAGGACACCCACAGCAATCCTTCCCTCTCCTAAATCATCACTTTTCCCATATCTACTTATCACACTCATCCACATACACACCTTGCTTAAAGATCTATCACAAGTCCTCTTGGCCGGGCGCGGTGGCTCACGCCTGTAATCCCAGCACTTTGGGAGGCCGAGGCAGGCAGATCACAAGGTCAGGAGATTGAGACCATCTTGGCTAACACGGTGAAATCCCGTCTGTACTAAAAATACAAAAAATTAGCTGGGCATAGTGGCGGGCGCCTGTAGTCCCAGCTACACGGGAAGCTGAGGCAGGAGAATGGGGTGAACCCAGGAGGCAGAGCTTGCAGTGAGCCGAGATCACGCCACTGCACTCCAGCCTGGGCTACAGAGCAAGACTCTGTCTCAAAAAAAAAAAAGATCTATCACAAGTCCTCTTTGGGGTGGGTGCCTTGGCTTATTCCCAGCACTTTGGGAGGCCAAGGTGGGCAGATCACCTAAGGTCGGGAGTTTGAGACCAGCCTGGCCAACATGGCAAAGCCCTGTCCCTACTAAAAATACAGAAATTAACTAGGTGTAGTGGCAGGCACCTGTAATCCCAGCTGCTCGGGAGGCTAAGGCAAGAGAAGCACTGGAGCCTTGGAGGTGGAGGTTGCAGTGAGCTGAGATCACACCACTGCACTCGAGCCTGGACGACGGAGTAAGACTCTGTCTCTAAACAAACAAACAAACAAATAAACAGTCCTCTTTGAACCATGCCATCCTCCAGCTACCATTCTTTTTCTCACTGCCAGTAAAATAAAAGTCCTCAAGACAGTTGTAGATGTGTCCACCTGCAACTGGTCTTTCCAATCTCTCTCCACCTGGCTATTCTATCATGGCTGCTTTCTCATCAATGACCTCCACATTGAAGGCTAAACCCAAGGTCAATCCTCTGTCCTTATCTCACCTGACCCATCAGTGACAAATCAATCAATCCCTTCTAGAAACACTTTCTTGCCTTGGCCTCCAGGGACTACATTCTCCCTGTTACCCTTCTTTCTCATCAGTGGCTCCTTCTCAGTGTCCTTTGCTAGACTCTCCTCATCCTCCTGACCTATAAAACCAGGTGCCCCAAGGGTCTAAGCTTCACGCCTGTAATTCCAGCACTTTGGGAGGCTGAGAGGGGTGGATCTCTTAAGGTCAGGAGTTCAAGACCAGCCTGACCAACATGGTAAAACCCTGTTTCTACTAAAAATACAATACCAGGAGCACTTGAAGCACCTGGTATTATAGGTCAAGAGGATGGGGAGAGTCCTGTGCCTCTTTGAATCTTGTCTTCTTCACCTATACCCACTCCCTTGGGGATCTCTTCAATTCTGTGGCTGTAAATACCATCTATACACTGATGATTCTCAAATATATACTGTGTATATATCCAGGATGAAGCCCTCCTCCAAACTCCAGAAGCATATATTTGGCTGTTTATTCAGCATCTCTGCTTGGACACCTAATAAACACCTCTCACTTACCACATCCAAAACTAACTCTTCCCCATTCCCCAACCTGGCTCTTCCCACAGACTGTCCCATCTTAGAAAATAGAAACTCCACACTCCACATCCCATCCCTTGGCAAATTCTGTCAGCCACCTTCAAAACACAGCCAGATTCACAGATTCTGACCTCTTCACCACCCCCTCACCCCTCCCGAGACAGATCATACTTAGATGAGGGAGAAGGCCTCCTACTGGTCTCCTGGCTTCTTCCCTCGCACCCCCACGGTCCATTCTCAGTACAGCAGCCAGGGTGACCCTGGTAAAATCGAAGCCTACTCAAAACCCTCCAGTGTTAACTAACTATCTTGCTCAGATGTAAAGGCCAATCCTCACAATGGCCTCTGAATCATTCTATAATGTGGTCCTGTTACTTCTCTGTGCTCATTGCCTACTATGCTCTATCTTGCTCACCTGCTCAAGTTGCACACCTTGGGGCCTCTCTTCAGCTAGAACACCTCCCCCACATATTCACATGGCTCACTCCCTTACTTGCTTCAGGTCTTCTGCTCAAATGTCACCTTCTCGGTAAGGCTTTTTAAATTTAAGATTTTAAATTCACCTTTGCAGTAAGCCTATTTAAAATTAGAAATTCCCCACACACCTTCCCAGATTTATTTTCAATAGTTGTTTCATCAGTAATTGAAAGATATATTCTGGTAATTTATTTTGTCTCCTTCTCCCCATCAGCATAAAAGATCCATGAGGACAGAGATTTTTGTTTTGCTCACTGCTGTATCCCATCACAGTGCCTGGCACATGAAAGGTACTGAGCAAATGTGTTAACTGAGTGAATGAATATGAGTGCTTAGATCTGAGATGAGATTTTATGGTCCTATGAAATGTGGTTCCAGCTTCACGTAATACACACAATGTCTTGCACTGTTGTTTTCCTGACCTAAACAGAAGTCAAATATAAAAGACGGCAAAGCAGACTGGGATTTTATTTTGTGGCTGGTTGTTACCTCAGTTTTTACAGCAGATCTAAAATAAGATAAAGCTGGGTATAGTGGTTCACACCTACAATCCCAGAACTTTGGGTGGCTAAGGCAGGAGGATTGCTTGAGCCCAGGAGTTCAAGACCAGCCTGGGCAACATAGTGAGACCCTGTCTCTCCAAAAAATAAAAAAATTACCTGGGCATGGTGGGCATACCTGTAGTCCCAGAAAATCAGGAGGCTGAGGTGAGAGGATTTATTGAGCCTGGGAGTTCAAGGCTGCAGTGAGCCGTGGCCCAGCCCAGGCCACAGAGTGAGACTCAAAAAAAAAAAATAATAATAATAAATACATACATAAAGATAAAAATCCTTGAAAATAAAGAATAAATAGTGAAATGAAAAATATTGGTCAATACATTTACAGCTGGCTTACACCTTGGCCTTAAAATGTGCCTGCTCTGTCCCTTTAAGTTTGGGGCTTACAGAATTTGTTTTAGTAAAGATATGGATCCTGAAACATTCCACAAGACTCAGGGAAAATGTTGGGTACACAATTTCTCCATTCTAAAGCTCTCCTTTTATTATATTTAACCTCAACTTCTACAACAAAGGATTAAATCTGAAAAGCACTAGGCCCCAAAAAGGGTCCTGTGTATGAGCAACGAACAGTCCTCGCACAGAAACAGAAATGTGCCCAATGACGTCCTACTAAGGGGAGTAACCTGCCTTCAAAGTCTGCCCCAAGGGGCAACACCTCTCCATGGGTTTGAGTATTTTGCTGGGTTTCCCTCTGTTTCCTGCTAGGGACTCCTGCTGTCTTCCCAGTTCACTAAGGGCATTACTGATGTTCTTCTCACCCATCATTTCTCAAGGGCAAGACATAAATAGAGAGATGGGGCTGAGAGGCTCTGGAATATTTAAGATTGTAAAATTTAATAAGCATGCCTGAAAACAGTCATCTGCTATAAGAAGAATGCAATATCATTCAAAGTAATCTTCCAAATATCCCAAGAGGGAAGAGGTGTTTCACAAATTACATGCCTGCCCTGCTCAATGGCACCCATGTCCATACACTTTGTGTTCCTTCCTCCTCAATGACTTCATCCCATTAGGCCTTTGAATCTACTGTGTTTAGGAAACTTTAAAAGTTACTGGCAATTTTAGGGTAGACAATTTCAGATTAGAATATTTGAAAGGGGGCCGGGCGTGGTGGCTCATACCCGTAATCTCAGCACTTTGTGAGGTCAAGACAGGCAGATCACCTGAGGTCGAGAGTTTGAGACCAGCTTGGCCAACATGGCAAAACCCTGTCTCTATGAAAAATACAAAAATTAGCTGGGCATGGTGGCACATGCCTGTAATTCCAGCTACTTGGGAGGCTGAGGCAGGAGAATCACTTGAATCCAGGAGGCGGAGGTTACAGTGAGCTGAGATCTTGCCACTGCACTCCAGCCTGAGCAATAGAGTGAGACTCTGTCCCGAAAAAGAAAAAAAAAAGTATTTGAAAGGCGTCAGACGGTGGCTCACGTCTATGCCTATAATCCCAACCCTTTGGGAGGTTGAGGCAGAAGAACTGCTTGAAGCCAGAAGTTCAGGACAAGCCTGAACTTGGCTGGATGTGGTGGTATGCATCTGTAGTCCTAGCCACTCAGGGGAGTGAGACAGGAGGATCACTTGAGCCTAGGAGTCTGAGGCTGCAGTGACCTATGATTGTGCCATGTCACTCCAGCCTGGGTGACAGAGCAAGGCTCCATCTCTTAAAAAAGAAAAGAAAAAAAGAATATTTGAAGAGGATATATTTAAGGTCAGAAACGATCAACATGTAGTAGATTAAATTTGCACAGTGGTTTCTTTTCCCCCAGGGCTTCACAGTGTAGGTGCAGGTGCTGGAGGGAGTAAGATGGTTGGTGAGACGAATCTAGGCTTCGGGATTTGCTAGACAGATAATAAATGTTGTGCTCCACGTCATAAAATGTTGAGGGAGATGGGGGTGCCTCGCGAGAAAGCAGGGAAGGTGGGTATGTATAAGGTCTAAGACATAGCAGAGACGCGAAGCCAGGAGAGGAAGCTGTCGGGCTGGGGAATAACGCCTGGAGTCAAGTTAGAGCCATCAGAACACACATTCTCATGTGGACAGATGCCCACGGTAGAGAGTTATAGGAAAAATGCAAAGTGTGGCATATAGTATGTTAAAACAAATAAGTAAATCTAATCTATTTAATATAAGCTTATAGGTGTATGAAAATTTTCAGGAAATTTTAGTAAAACTGAAGTGGAACTGCACATTTATTATTATTTATTCTTCTGCATCATTTAATTTTTTTATATGGTGATACATTACTACAATGAACTACTTTAATGTTTCTAAAAGCAAAAGACCATTGTTCTTTGTATAGTAGGAGAACAGATACAAAACAAACAGGGACTATGCAATGTGGAAGGATAACAGGCTTAAAAGATAATAGATTTAAAGGCAAAAGAATTCTGAGAGATGATGAAGTACAAATGTTGAAAAGAATACCTTATATTGTTCTTAGTTTGGTTTAACTGGTTTTCGAAAAATGTACCAAAGATGTTCCAAATACATCAAAATAGAAAGGTTAGGCTAGGCATACTGGCTCAAATCTGTAATCTCAACACTTTGGGAGGTTGAGGCGGGCAAATCACTTGAGTTCAGGAGTTTGAGACCAGCCTGACCAATATGGTAGAACCCCATCTCTACTAAAGATACAAAAAGTTAGCCGGGCATGGTGCCATGCACCTATAGTCCCAGCTACTCAGGAAGCTGAGGCACAAGAATTGCTTGAACCCGGGAGGCAGAGGTTGCAGTGAGCTGAGATCTCACCACTACACTGCAGCCTGGGCCACAGAGCAAGACTCTGTCTCCGAAAAAAAAAAAAAAAAAAAAAAAAAAAAAGAAAGATTAGCTTCCAAAAATCCCAATGCGGGAGCCCAGGCAGCATTATACGTGCTAACGGAGAGTGTCTCTAGATACTGCTGGAAAACAGGGGGAAAGAGACACACAGCAGCTGAGACAACCTCTCATGACTGGAAGCTGGGTTCCAGGACCCGGGTTTCAGGACCCTCTGTGAAGGAGGCAGAGCATCTGAGCCCTGCCCCTTAAGCCACCGTCTTAACATTCCTAACATTAGTTGCGTGAATGTTCATTAAGACAGACTTATCAATGACACACTGTGAGAAGGAGAAGGATCCTTCTAACTTTGATTTTAAGAAACTATTCCTAGATGAAAAAGAGAAATGAACTCTTCCTTCGCAATGATAGCTGAGTTATCTCAGGCTTTTCTTAAATAACAAAAACAAAAGCTGTAAGTAAATAATTATTATGTAACACTAAATACAAACCTTATATGGTGAAGGTTCAATTCTTTCCCCGAATAGTACCTGACCAAGATTTTCAGATGGGCGCTTTCCTTCTGATGCTTGGCAAAAATCAAACCTGGGAGAAGAATATTTAAATTTTTACACATAAAAGGGAACGATGAAATATCAAACACCTAGCCAATCTTGAGAGCAGATTAGGTACTGATCATTCTAGCAGCTCTAGTAGATGAGTAAGAAATCTATCCATACTCCAACTCCTATGTACCACATCTCCCCCCATAAAAAAACAAAACACCTAAAATTATGCCTTCGAATATTTTTTTCTAAATAACATTCTCTTATTAGAATGCATATTACAAGGTCTTTTAAATGGACTCACTATAATTTATTTTTGTTCACTCCAATAAAATTATTTAGATCCTTATTATTCAAGCAAATTTTGCATAACTTATCTCCTTTCTATATCTAATTCAAATCTTTAATTAAAAATGACAGTTCAGTAATGTACGTCAAGTCTACCTGCAGTTCTGTCTCATCTCAGTACACTTGCCAACGCATCCCAATATGTGAAGCACAGCTAAACAGACCCTCTGTGAAGAGTGCTGTGGAGAAGATGTAGTCAGTCACCTATCAGATTCTCTGTGTTGTAATTCCCTTGTGTCACTAACCAACTTTAATAAAGTTCTGTTTAAACATTACAGCTTAATTTCAGCTTTGCCACAGAAAATTAAAAGGGCAGTTCTGTGCTCACCCTGGAATGATATGGGGAATATCCGAGATCAGTACAGTAATAGTAACAGATTAGTGAGATTCCTAAAGAGGAAGGAGGGTCTGGTGATTAAAAAAAAAAAAAAAAAAAAAAAAAAAAAAAACTGGGGCTGGGAAGTTCCCAAATGAAGATTCTCCACAGATCCACTGACTTTTCCTAAGAATATCCACAGAGATTTAAAGATGTTTAACAAAACAAAAACTAGAAAAAAATTTAAGTATCCAATAATTAGATGAATTATAGTCTACCCATTCATGTATTTTGTATTCTTTTCTTAGACATACTTAAGTATATGAATTCTTTAGGATAGTCTTAACTTTTTTGTGTATGCTTTTCTCTACAGCAAACTATTTTCTTTTAAAACTCTTAAATAGCAGAGAAATTAAACTAAATTTTAGCAACAGTTTTAGACCCAATATGGTATACAATGGTCAAACGAATAAAGGATATTCATGGAGCGTTTTTTACAATATCAAAAAACTGGGCCAGGCGCAATGGCTCATGCCTGTGATCTCAGCACTTTGGGAGGCCAAAGTGTAAGGATCACTTGAACCCAAGAGTTTGAGACCAGCCTGGACAACATAGTGGTACTCCATCACCACAAAAAATTAAAAAAAAAAAAAAATTAGCTGGGCATGGTTGCATATGCCTGTGGTCCCAGCTATTCAGGAGGCTGAGATGAGAGGATCACCTAAGCCCAGGATGTTGTGGCTGCAGTGAGCCATGATCGTGCCACTGCACCCAGCCTGGGCAACAGAGCAAGACCTTGCCTCAAAAACAAACAAACAAAAAACCTGGAAATAATCAAATGTTGGTAAATAGGAAACTAGTGAAACTAACTGTACATGGGATCTATAAAATTTCTAAAATGGGAATAATAACAGATACTAAAAAGAGTGAGGTAGCTATGTATTGACATGGAAAGATGCCCACAATATACTCAATGAGAAAAACAAGGTGCCAATCAAAAATAGTAGTATGGGCCAGGTGCAGTGAGTGGCTCACGCCTATAATCCCAGCACTTTGGGAGGCCGAGGTGGGTGAATCATTTGAGCCCAGGAGTTTGAGACCAGCCTGGCTAACATGGTGAAACCTGTCTCTACTAAAAATACAAAACTTAGCCGGATGTGGTGGCATGCGCCTATAATCCCAACTACTTGGGAGGCTGAGGCAGAAGAATCGCCTGAAAGTGGGAGGCAGAGGTTGCAGCAAGCCAAGATCACGCCACTGCACTCGAGTCTGGGCAATACAGTGAGACTCTGTCTCAAAAAATAAAAATAAATACTATGAATCCACTTCTGTTTAAAACAAAAAATGTATAAATGTGATTATATAGATTAGACTATTCAGAGAAAAAATGTGGAGGTAGACATCAAAGTAGTTATTTCTGGGAACTGATTATGAGGGGCATAAAAATTTTGTTTAAAAATATGTGGAGCTGGCTGGGCGCGGTGGCTCACGCTTGTAATCCCAGCACTTTGGGAGGCCAAGGTGGGCGGATCACGAGGTCGGGAGATTGAGACCATGGTGAAACCCCGTCTCTACTAAAAAATACAAAAAAAAAATTAGCCGGGCATGGTGGCGGGCGCCTGTAGTCCCAGCTACCCGGACAGGCTGAGGCAGGAGAATGGCGTGAACCCGGGAGGCGGAGCTTGCAGTGAGCCGAGATTGCGCCACTGCACTCCAGCCTGGGCAACAGAGCGAGACTCCGTCTCAAAAAAAAAAAAAATATGTGGAGCTATTTATAATTTTAAAACGTTAAGAAAACAAAATAGCTTTTTGTTTAGTCAGATAAAAAAGGAAATCCATTGTTTAGTCAGTGCTTCTGTTGTAATACAAAGAAACATTAAAAAAAAGATCACATTTTTAACCACACCTTGGAAGAGTACACCTTAAAAAATATTTTCAGGCCTCGTACATTTTTAAAATGCCTATCAATTTGTCCATAACTGTGAGAAAACAAAGTTCTCAATGTACAAAATTCTGATGAGTCACACAAAATTTTATATAAAAGCCAAGCTGAAAAACTTACGCTGTGTATTCATAAGGAAGAACTGATTCCACTGAATCAAGTCTGTTCACAAATAGTTCTATTTCGGCCTGAAAATAAGGAAACACAAAATTAGAATATAAACAACAGGACACAAAGCCTTAAGTCATGCTTAGAACTGAAAAACAATTTGACATGTCTGAAATGTAAAATGTTATAATTCCAGTCAACTTTAAAAAATTCTCTTACAAATCCATTCACTGAGTGGATTTATATACATTTAAAATATACCAAAATAGGGCCAGGAATGGTGGCTCACACCTGTAATCCCAGCCCCTTAGGAGGCTGAGGTGGGAGATCACTTGAGGCCAGCAGTTTGTGACTAGCCTGGGCAACACAGCAAGACCCCATTCCTACAAAAAATTTTTTTTAATTTTTTAAAATTAGCGGGGCACAATGGCATGAGCCTGTATTCCTAGCTACTTGTGAGGCTGAGGCAGGAAGATCACTTGAGCCCAGGAGTTTGAAGTTACAGTGAGCTATGATGGCGCCACTGCACTCCAGCTTGGGTGACAGAGCAAGACTCTGTCTTAAAATTTTTTTTAATATTTAATTTTAAAAATACACTAAAATAATTTTCAGAGTTGCAAATGTCTCCAATAGTTTTTAAATGCTTTCTAAATTTTCTAAAAAATTAATAAGATATTTTAACTAAAAGCATTTATCATATTAATATAGATGCTGTTTTTAAAAATCTGGTTTCCAAATTTGGTATTACACTCTACAGCACAAAAATTTTTATTTTTAAACAATTTTTTTAGCATTTTCACAGCAAGCAACCAAGAAATGCTGCCAAGTTGGTTAGAAATTTCTAGATTAACTATACTGGAAATACAATTCCATGCACATGTGTACTCTCAAACACACGGGGATAGACAATGACCACATGGTCTAACTTTGAAGGACCTCTTCC
Organism: Symphalangus syndactylus; assembly: GCF_028878055.3. Classification (NCBI taxonomy): domain Eukaryota; kingdom Metazoa; phylum Chordata; class Mammalia; order Primates; family Hylobatidae; genus Symphalangus; species Symphalangus syndactylus. The sequence continues at coordinate 20,819,504 of NC_072437.2, forward strand.
ATCAATTTAAGAACACTGAACCACAAGGTAGTAGCAGTGAAGATGGTGGCAATGACCAGATCAAGCTCAACAACAGGGTAGAGGGAGATAAGCTGTATCAACTTCCTGGGAAATATAGGCTAATTTTAAGCTACACTTTCCTACTGGAGCTTCCAAAATTTCTCCCAGGTATAGCTGAAGTTCTACAGGACCCATAACACTGACCTACCCTCTCAAAAAAGGAGCTCAGGCTACTCAGACAGAATTTACTAGCTGAAGAAGCCAGCAAGTCATGTGTGCCCTGAAGTACTTTTGGTGCTAATCAAAAAATGATTAAGAGCTGTTTAGCTGGGACAAGTATTTATTTTATAGAGTTAGAGCTGTACACTGCCTTTGGACTAGTCATGAGGCTTCTGGGAGTGCCACAGAGCCACATTTGTCATTTTGATCTCATTTACTAGTGCTGTCAACAGTCCTCTACACTTGCTAACATCCCCCAAAGCAAGATGAGATGGCTGGTGTACAATTAAAACAAATCAATAGTCCATTGCCACCAGAAAGACAGCAACACACAGCAAGCAATATTACAGGTTCTGTGGCCAGACTGCCTGGGTTCAAATCCCGGTGCTATCACTTGTCTAACTGTGTGACTGTGGTCAAATTATTAAACATTTGACCACATGGGTCAAATGTGCTTCATGGGTGCTTCAGTTTCCTTATCTGCAAAATGAGGATAACAGTATTTCTCGGCTGGCGTGGTGGCTCATGCCTGTAACCCCAGCACTTTGGGAGGCCAAGACGGGTGGATCACCTGAGGTCAGGAGATTGTGACCAGCCTGGTCAACATGGCAAAACCCCGTTTCTACTAAAAATACAAAATTAGCCAGGCGTATTGGCACATACCTGTAATCCCAGCTACTGGGGAGGCTGGGGCAGGAGAATTGCTTGAACCCTGGAGGCAGAGGTTGCAGTGAGCCAAGATCACACCACTACACTCCAGCCTGGGCGACAGAGTGAGACTCCGTTTCAAAAAAAAAAACAAAAAACAAAAAACAGTATTTCTCTCATAGGGATAGGGAGATTAAATAAGTTAACGTTTATAAAGTACTCCAAATAGTGCCTGACACATGAAATGCTATGCATTTGTTAAAATAAAATCAAACAAATTTAGTAATATTCAGAAGAGGGAAGCGTTCATCCACTAAAATGCTCACCCAATATTCATGCTCTACAACAGAGGGCATTAGCCTTTGCATGTAATACCAAAAACAGTATCGTATGTGGCCCCTACACCTGTACTCAAGTGAAATTATAACTCAACAGCAACACAGCCTTCAACACAGCTAAAAAGGTAATAGGACATGATATTGTAGCACTACAGCATGCTTGAATTAACACAAATACATACAACCGTTGTGAAGGCAAAATTCCCATTTAATGGCTTTCTTTGCCAAAATAATTTCCACTAATTAGAAAGGGTCAACACTGCTATGAAGATATGTCAGAATTCAAATGATCCATTTAACATAAAGAAGACTGAGGCCGGGCATGATGGCTCACGCTTGTAATCCCAGCACTTTGGGAGGCCAAGGCGGGTGGATCACGAGGTCAGGAGATCGAGACCATGGTGAAACCCCGTCTCTACTAAAAATACAAAAAATCAGCCAGGCGTGGTGGCGGGTGCCTGTAGTCCCAGCTACTCGGAGAGGCTGAGGCAGGAGAATGGCATGAACCCGGGCAGCGGAGCTTGCCGTGAGCCGAGATCACGCCACTGCACTCCAGCCTGGGTGACAGAGCGAGACTCTGTCTCCAAAAAAAAAAAAAAAAAAAAAAGACTGAAAGGTCTCCAAAACACTAGTCCAGTTCCTATCGCTCGATTTCCTTCTAGGAAGGAATGTAGCTTTTATACTCTACACAACTTTCCTATGTTTTGTGTTTCAAAATCTGTACAGCACTGTCAATACATAGGTCATGTCCCTCTTGCTACAATTAAGCGTATTCCTCACTCTCAACCTTTCTCAGCATGAAATGATTAAGAAGCAAGACTTTGAAGTTAGGCTGCCTGGGTTTAAATCCTGCCCCTGACACTAGCTGTGTGATTCTAGGCAAGTTTCTTCACTTCCCTGTTCCTCAACGTTCTGATCTGTAAAACAGAAGTGATAATAATCCCTACTTCAAGAAGTTTCTGAGAAGATTCAAGAGCAGCACCTGGCACAAAGTACCATATTTACTATTATATAGCCATGTCCAGCAGAGTTTTAAGCAATGATGGAAATGTTCTTCAAACATGGTGGCCACCAGCCACATGTGGCTACTGGGCACTTAGAATGCAGTCAATGTAGCTGAAGAACTGAATTTTAAGTTGTATTTAATTAAATGTAAATAGTCTCAGGAGGCTAACGGCCTCTGTGTTAGACCAGAAACAGAAAGAACAGCACGGGAAAGAACAGCATGATGCTCAGCACCATTTACAGCCATGTGTCACTTAACGACAGGGGTGTGTTTGGAGAAACGTGTCATTAGGGGATTTTTGTCATAGGACCATCACAGAGCATACCTGCACAAATCTAGATGATGCAACCTACTGCACACCTGGGGTATATATATGGTGTGGTCCATCACATACTTAACATGTGATTGTACTAAATACCATGGGCAACTGTTAACACAATGTTATTTGTGTAGCTAAACACATCTAAAGATAGAATAGGTACAATCAAAATGCTGTCTAAAAGGAGAAAATGTTACACCTGCATAGGGCACTTACCATGAATAGAACTTGCAAGGCTGGAAGCTGCTCTGGGTGAGTGAGCGGTGAATGAATGTGAAGGCCTAGGATATTACTGTACATAACTGTAGACTTACACACTGTAAACTCGGGCTATGCTAAATTTTTAAAAAATAAGGTAATCACACTACGATGTTACAATGGCTATGATGTCACTAGGCAATAGGAATTTTTAGCTCCATTATCATCTTATAAGGCCACTGGTCTGTCGTTATATGAAACGTTATGCGGTTCATGACTGTATACGGTGTTTCTTCATCTATTTAACATTTTTCCTCTAGTCACTACAATCTTTTCTTTTCCTGGAAAAACGACGCTAGTTTTATTAGTCTATCCAAGAGGCTGGCAAACTTTTCCTGTAAAGGGCCAGAGAGTAATCTTAGGCTTTACAGGACATTGGGTCTCTGCCACTGCCGTAGTGCAAAAGGAGCCGTAGACACTACATCCACAAGTGAGCATGGCTGTAGCCCAATGAAACTTTCACTTACGGCACTGATATTTTATTCTCATGTAATTTTCACTCATCACTAAATATTATCCTTCTTTTGATTATTTTTCTCCAACCACTTAAAAATGTAAAAACAATTCTTAGCCTGAAGGCCCTATAAAAACAAGCAGTAAGCTGGATTAGAATTCTAGTACATCCTTCAGCACTGTTTTCCAGGTATTTTTCAATATTATTTGAATTCAAATCTCAGAGGGTCGAACACAAGGCATAAAGTTTGAAAGCCTTAGGCCATGTGAAAAATTTTAGGACACTGTCTCAGGGCATACAAATTTAGGGTAAATGTTTCTCCCATTTCTACCCAATTGATGAAGTAATACAAATTTTTGCTTAGCTTATGATGTCCTCTCTGAAGTTTCATGGGACAACTTTTGGCTCTAAGAGTCTAAGATTGAGGGAAAACATTATTCTTATTTTCTGCACTCTCTCCTATCTCCTTTGAGTCTCAATCTTCTGAATCACCTATCTCCTTGATCATGCCAGCTGCTCTTCTCAGGACCTTGCCCTATTCTCATATCGTTCTTAAAAGGCATGTCATGGAGAATTATAGCAGAGTTTAAGATTTACATGTTACAGATCACGACGTCAGGAGATCGAGACCATGGTGAAACCCCGTCTCTACTAAAAATACAAAAAAATTAGCCGGGCATGGTGGCGGGCGCCTGTAGTCCCGGCTACTCGGAGAGGCTGAGGCAGGAGAATGGCGTGAACCCGGAAGGCAGAGCTTGCAGTGAGCCAAGATCGCGCCACTGCACTCCAGCCTGGGCGACAGAGTGAGACTCCGTCTCAAAAAAAAAAGATTTACATGTTAAAGTTTCATGTAAGTATAGAATAATACTGTTACTTTCATTAGCCTTTCTACCCAGAAGCTTACATTCTTCAAGGACAGTTCTTTATTTCCTTCCTATGTTCTACACTGATAGCTTGGAGCTCATCATCTCAAAAACATGGTAACTGTTTCTCTTCAGATACACTTTCTCAATTTGTCCTTGACCAAATTAATTTACTTTTTGCTGTCTCATATAACTTGAAGAGAGCTTCTGAAAATATATTTTCATTAGCTTTACATTATGCTACATACAGAGATTTGTACCACTGGCAAATTAAAACATTTCATGTGCATTCTCTTTTCTAAATTTAAAAACCAAATTAGCCTCAAGCACCAGTCCTGGAAATCTCCACTGTCAGCACTCCCCATGGATTTCTCTCACTCCACCTCACTCAGCCCTTAAGCCAACCCACGCCACACTTCCTTTAAATTCCATTTTAACCTTTAAAAAACAATGGTGTCAAAACTTTAGAAATCAAATTCATTGGCTCCTTCTAAAACTACAGCAAATCTTCCAGTAACTTTAGAAATCAGGAAAACTTCTTTTCCAGAAACCATGTTAATCTTCTGTTTATATAACTTGGTGTCATTAAACCAATTACTATCACTCTTATTCCATTTCAGTGCATAGCCCAAGGGGGGTTTTCACACCCTTTCCTCCCTCATTTTCTTATCTACATGTTACTAGTTTTTATCCATCTACATTTGGCATTTCATCTAATATCTAATACCCATTAAATTTACCTTATTTGTCAACCCTTCCTGATCTGATGAAGCAGCTTCCAATTCTCCTCCTTAGAAAGAATGTATCATCAGAATGCTGGGTTCACTTCAAATACTAGGTCTACTCTTACTAAGTGCTCTTGGGCAAGTAATAATTTTGAAAGTGGGAACTGAATGATACCATAATAAAAAACAGTACACACAGAAGCTGGTCCATAATTGGCACGCAATAACTATAACAAATAATAAACACAGCAGCTGTACTCTATTATCTTAAAGAAACTGGCCATTCCTGAGTCTGAATAAAGGTTTATCAGTATAAGGGTTTCTGTGAAAGGCTCTTCCTTCCTCTCGTCTCCCATCCATCCAAGCAGTGCAACTAGGCTATTCCAGTGTTTTTAAAGGACACTAAGACAGTCAGCCTTCTGAACCTTGTTAACGCCTATCCATTATAATCGTCTTGGCCACTAGTCTAGGGAAAAGGAAGATAATAACTATCATGCACAATTCTGATAGTAGCCTCATGAACTAGGGATTCTTTGCTTCTTTAACATGAGGAAACAAGTTAAAAAGCTGGAATGCAGAAACAAAGTAGGTAAACTCAACTGTTGCTACCGTAACTTTTTATTTCTGATGCTTTTATTCCTCTACTTTTCTCCCTTCTTGTCTCTTCTGACACCTTTCCACACTACTTTTGTAAGAAAGTCTATCATAGATATCAACACTAAATTATGGACCTATTTTTGATGTTCAGCAAAGTAATCAAACACAGCTTGAATATTCAGTTAATCTTAGCTTTCATGGCATTTCCATTCTTCCTTTTCTAAATTGTGAGAATCTGAAATTTTAAGAATTACCATCTCACACATGCTGAGGAATGTGAAGTCAATTAAAATTAAAGTCAACCTTAACACAGAATATAGAATAGAGCCATTTACAATATATTTGTAAATACGCTACATTTGCAATAACTCTAAATATCAACTCTTGCAGCAAGACAAAGAAATTTCAAAAGTGTCATACGAATGAGATCCTCCTAATATGGCAGTGGAACAATTGTTAAAAATTGGAAGAAAGGAAATGAGACTGCAGGGGAGTTTATATGGTTTAATAAAGGGCTTCAAGCTGAACCATGTGAAAGTATGCCACAGATGTCATGACATTCACCCCTATAAAACATAAGGACACACAAATAAGACAAGTATGAAAAAAATGTAAACAATTGTTGATTCTAGGTGGTCTAGGTGAGTGAAAGGTGATCATTACACTACTCTTTCAATTTTTTTGAATTTTGAAAACTGTCACAAAAGCTAGAAAAAGGGCTTTAAAGTTGAGAGTAGATCTTAGTCTCACTGTAAAGCAATAGAAGGCAAATGAAAACAGTAAGAAAGATTTAAAAAGGAAAATTTAGGGTGGAAAACTGTTCCAGGAGCAGGAACGATGATCTCAGGAGAAGCCAATTTATTAAACAGGAAAAAATAGTAGAATTTGCAATATATTTGAAAACCAAAGAACATTCACAACAACAGATCCTGAAGACCACAAGAAACTCAATCAGCCAACACATGTATTTAATGCCCACAAAGCCCTATACTAGACATTTTGGATGATAACACAAATTCATGGACACTTGCCTTCAAAGAATTTATAATCCAGATGGAAACACAAGGCATGTGTTTGAATATATGTCCTTGTCTAAATCTCATATCAAATTGTATTCTCCAGTGTTGGAGGTGGAGCTTGCTGGGAGGAGACTGGATCATGAGGGTGGATTTCTAATGAATGGTTTAGCACCATCTCTCTTGGTGCTGTCCTCCTGATAATGAGTTCTTGTGAGATCTGGTTGTTTGTAAAGTGTGGCACCTGCCCCCACACTCTCTCTTGCTCCTGCTGTAACCATATGACACGCCTGCTCCTGCTTCATCTCCTGCCATGAGTAAAAGCTCCCTGAGGCCTCCCCAGAAGCAGAGTGATGTTGGTGCATGCTTGTACAGCCTGCAGAATCGTGAGCCAATTAAACCTCTTTTCTTTATAAATTACCCAGTCTCAGGTATTTCTTTATAGCAATGTAAGAATAGCCTAATAAAGGAAATTGGTGCCGAGGACGGGGTGTTGTTATAAAGATACCTGAAAATGTGGAACTGGTTTTGGAACTGGGAAACAGGCAGAGTTTGGGGGGCTCAGAAGAAGATGGGAAGATGAGGCAAAGTTTGGAACTTCTTAGAGACTGTTTAAATGGTTGTGACCAAAACGTTGATAGTGATATGGACAGTAAAGTCAGGCTGCTGAGGTCTGAGATAGAAATGAGAAGGTTACTGGGAACCTGAGCAAAGGTCACACGTGTTATGTCTCAGCAAAAAGCTTGACTGCATTCTATTCATGCCCTAGGGATCTGTGGAACTCTGCACTAAAGAGTGACAACCTAGTATATCTGGTAGAAGAAATTTTTAAGCAGCAAAGTATTCAAGAGGTAACCTGGCTGCTTCTAACAGCCTACCTTAGCTGAAGGGTCAAATAAATGATTTAAAGCTGGAATTTATATTTAAACAGGAAGCAGAGCATAAACATTCAGAAAATTTACAGCCTAACCATGTGGCAAAGAAAAAAAAAAGTTTTTTCTGGAGAGAAATTCAAGCAGGCTGTGGGGCAACTACATGCTAGAGATATCTGTATAACTAAAAGGCAGCCAAGTGCTAATATCCAAGACTATGAGGAAAAGGCTTCAAAGGCATTTCAGAGACCTTTGCAGCAGCCCCTCCCACCACAGGCCCAGAGGCCCAGGAGGACTGAATGGGTTTATAGGTCAGACCCAGGGCCCCACTGCCCTGTGCAGCCTTGGGATCCCAGCATCCAGGCCACTCCAGCTCCAGCCATAGCTCAAAGAGGCTGAGACCTCGGGCTGCCACTTACAGAATGCAAGTTGTAAGTCTTGGTGGCTTCCATGTGGTGTTAAGCCTGCAGGCACACAGAGTTCAAGAGCGAAGAATGCTTGGCTGCCTCTGCCTAGATTTCAGAGGATGAGAAAACCTGGGTGCCCAGGGAGAAGCCTGCTGCAGGAATGGAGCCCCCACAAAGCATTTTTAGTAGGGCAGTGTGGAGGGGAAATGTGGTGTTGGAGCCCCATTCAGAGTCCCCGCCAGGGGACTGCCTAGTGGAGCTGTGAGAAGGGGGACATTGTCCTCCAGACTCCAGAATAGTAGATTCGCTGGCAGCTTACACCCTGTGCCTGGAAAAGCTACAGGCGCTGAACAACCTGTAAGAGCAGCTGTGGGGGTTGAACCTTGTAAAGCTACAATGGTGGAGCTGCCCAAGGCCTGGGAATATTTACCCAATGCCTATAGCCCCTTTGTGTCTTGGAAGTAAGTAACTTGTTTTTGCTTTTTTAATTTTACAGGCTCATAGGTAGAAGGGACTTTCCTTGTCTCAAATGAGACTTGGGCTTGAGACTTTTGAATTAATGCTGAAGTGAGTTAAGATTTTGGGAGACTATTAGGAAGGCATGATTGTATTTTGCAACATAAGAAGGACATGAGATTTGAGTATTTTTCCCCACTCAAATCTTATGTCAAACTGTAATCCCTAATGCTGGAGGTAGGGCCTGGTGGGAGGTGACTAGATCATGGGGGTAGACGTCTAATGAATGGGTTAGCACCATTCCCTTGGTGCTGTCCTTATGATGGTGAGTGAGTTCTTGTCAGATCTGCTTGTTGTAAAGTGTGGCATCTCGCCCAACAGAAAACTCTTTCCCTCCTGCTTTTACCATGTGACATGCCTGCTCCTGCTTCACCTTCTGCCGTGAGTAAAAATTTCCTGAGGTTCCCCCTACAAGTCGAGCGACGTCCGTGCCATGCTTGTACAGCCTGCAGAACTGTGGGCCAATTAAACAACTTTTCTTTATAAATTACCCAGTCTCAGGTATTTCTTTATAGCAACACAAGAAGAGCCTAATACAGCATATATTAAAAAAAAAAAAAAAAAAGTGACAGCACTTATTTATATGTTCTTGGAGTAGCTACTGAATCTCTGTGGGGTGTGTGTGTGTGTGTGTTTGTGTTTTGTTTGTTTGCCTTTTTTTTCCACTCTAAACATCTTTATTCACTATCCAAAAGAGTTAAGTCCACCTCCTCCCAGAAATTTGCCTTAAATAGAGATGGACAACTCTAGATTATCACTGATGTGACTAGAAAGAGCTTCAAGGGTTACTTGCTTCACATTCCCACTTTCCAACTGTCCCCACCTAGGTTATTTCAAGCATGCAAAGTTTTGACAACATGAAACATTTTAAGGAAGTTGCAAAATCCTATGTCACTTAGAGAAAGCAGGACTGATTACAATCCTGCACTACGAAATGTTTTATGGAAGTGGTTTTATTTACAACTCTACAGCCTTCCTTTTAAATTTCTCTCCCAAATGTACAATTTTATTTCTAGTCCTGATCTGCCGATTCCATACCTGATCCCAGCTATGGTCACAACTAGTCTATTTTTTTGTTTTAACAAGGCACATGGGCCATGCCACAGGACTATACTTTTTCCCGTTTCCTGGTTCCTTTGTTTCTGCTTTTATTCCCAACTTATTCTGCTATCATCACATCTGTCCCACCCCACACTTACAACTGGATTTTCAAGGGAGAAAGAAATTTCAGTGAAGAGATGTGACTGTACAAGGGTCATGGCAAATAACAAGTCACAAAAGGTTTTGAGATATGGAGGCCATAAAAAAGGAAATCTATGGAAGCTTCAACTCCTTAATATTAGAGCAGTCCACAGTGGCGCCTTCCTGAAGAAGGGAAGTCTTAACTCAGGCACAATAAAAGTCTCAAGAGCAATGCTGGGCCTCACAAATGCTTATTTATGAGCTCTGAGTTATCCAATCAGCAATGCCCAGAAATTTATCTCCTAGATAATTACCAGGGTTCTTTCCCCAAAGCCCTGACAAACACAATTTCAATTTTAGACTGTAGCAACAAAAGACGTAAATATAAAACCTGACTACTTAAAAATTACACAGACATGTCAAGGCTGCAATGAGCTATGACTGCACCACTGCACTCTAGCCTGGGTGACAGAGCAAGACTGTTTCTAAAAAATAAAATAAAATGAAAATTACATATAATAGATACAGAGTATTTTCTGGAACTGTCAAAGTCCAGGGTGATAAACGGTCAGGGGTCCCCAGGGGAAAGGCAAAGAAGAAGAAGAGTGCTCAAAGTAGAAGGCAGTGGCGAAGAGCCTAGGCTTTGGACTCAGTCTTGGGCTTGTTTGCATTCTGGCTTTACTACTTACTAGCTTTGTACACTTGAGACAGCTACTAAATCTTATTAAGCTTCTGTTTCCTCATCTAAATATCATAGGGATGTTATGAAATTTAGCTAAGGCATATACAACACACAAATCGTAGTCTTTACCATTATTATTAGCAAAGGGCAATAAACACATTTGAAAAGTGAGAAGAGGAGCAAAAAAAGAAAAAATTCACAAATTTCCTCCAAAGCCTTTCATAGATAGTTAATTTGAATGAGAATAGAATGAAATTGTTGGACACATGTAAAGCAGCTACAATTAACTACAAAACTTACTGAGAGACCATGGTGACAGGAAGCTACAGGAGAGAATAGGGAAGTAAGGGTTTGGGCAGCTGGGCTCTAAGGCTGACAGTGCACAGACCAATCTCTGTAGTGCCGATGCGTGTTTGTGTGTTTGTGTTGGCGGTGTGAGGTGTGGAACATATGTCTGTGATGTGTTTCAGATGTTCCAGTTTACACCTTTGGAAGTTCAAGTTTACACCCACCTTGGTGAGGGGCCACAGGCAGAAAGACACAATTTTATTCACAGACTTTTGTTGCTTTCTTCATTCTAACTCTCAGATTCACTATAATGAACAATCACAGTCTTAAAAATAATTTTACTTAAAAATTTAATTTCTGAAAGGCAAACTATCTCAGTTTCACACACCTTTTCAGAAGAAGAAGAAACAATTGTTGGAATGTATATTTACCATAGTCAAAGTAAGTCCTTCCACTGCCAGATTTCAGATTTGAAACAGCAACACCCAAATACTAATGAGTTCCCAGAAGCTAAGAATCAATGCTCTTATTCCAGAGAAAAGTATGAGAATGTGAAACTACATATCAATAAATATTTATCACTATACCAATAAATACACATACAAATTATTTTATTTTTCTTTAAATACTTCAAAATCTTCAAACTACTTCTATGGTCAAATTAAAACAGGTACATATATATTCATTCTGTGTCTGTTCGGATCAACATTCAGGACTATTTTCTTAAAGTTGACTTATTCCAATATTTATACACAACTGCTCCCAGAATAACAAACACAACTTATAAAATGCTTCTAAAAATAACTACCAAGAAAGGAAAGTATGACTGAGTAATTTTCCTTTTTATTAAAAAGTTGTTAAACTAATTCATTTAAACATTGTTTTTAACCACTAGGGGGTATAATTGGTCATTTTTCCTTACAGCAAGGGAAAAAAAATCTTAATTTTTCATCTAAGAACGTGATCTATCCATCAAACATTAAAAAAGTGGCAGACATTTTGGAGAATTAATACTATTTTTAGTTCTTAGTTCTGAATTCTGGTTGACAACCCAATAATTACTTGAAAGTTAAAAGCAGCAAAGGTGAACTGCTCACTAATCTTCACCTCTTAGCCATCAGAATGCCACTCGGCACACTAAGATTTGATCTAAAGCTAAAAAGAACAAAGCTAACTGAAATAGTCAAAACTTTTACAAACTAAATTAGAACTGTGTATTTTATCCTGGAATATCTATTCACTTATAATCAGGGCTTTATTCTACTTATTTCAGTCACACAGTGTCCCTTGATTTTAAGAAAGTAAAGTGAATTCTACAGGAAAGGAATACCATAGCTCAATCTTTTATTACTTTGGTTCAAAACCTAACAAAATAAGGCAAATAAAAGAAAAATATTGCCGGGCGCGGTGGCTCACGCTTGTAATCCCAGCACTTTGGGAGGCCGAGGCGGGCGGATCACGAGGTCAGGAGATCGAGACCACAGTGAAACCCCGTCTCTACTAAAAATACAAAAAAAAATTAGCCGGGCGTGGTGGCGGGCGCCTGTAGTCCCAGCTACTCGGAGAGGCTGAGGCAGGAGAATGGCGTGAACCCGGGAGGTGGAGCTTGCAGTGAGCCGAGACTGCGCCACTGCACTCCAGCCTGGGCGACAGAGCGAGACTCCGTCTCAAAAAAAAAAAAAAAAAAAAAGAAAAATATTAAAAGACACAGAAATTTCAATAGCAATGAAAGTAAAACATTTAAAAAGTGTACAGTCTGGGTGTGGTGGCTCACGCCTACAATCCCAACACTTTGGGAGGCTGAGGTGGGTGAATCACCTGAGAGCTCAGGAGTTCGAGACGAGCTTGGCCAATGTGGTGAAACTCCGTCTCTACTAAAAATACAAAAATTAGCTGGGCATGGTGGCAGGCGCCTGTAATCCCAGCTACTCAGGGGGCTAAGGCGGGGGAATTGCTTAAACTCAGGAGGTGGAGGTTGCAGTGAGCCAAGATCGCGCCACTACACTCCGGCCTGGGTGATAAGAGCAAAACTCTGTCTCAAAAAAAAAAAAAAAAAGTCTTAGGGATCATCACATCACTATTAAATTGATAAATAAAAATTAAAATAATGTGGCAACACAAGGTATTATTTAGTTAAAGGAAATCAAACCTATCATTGTTAAAAGAAATCTGGCAATACTAAACAGAACTAAAAACTTCTTCTTGTCTTTACCTAGAATTTTATATTTGAGGATATGCAAATAATTACTGCTAAATACACTGTAGCAAAGCTCTTCATAATAGAGAAAAATTGGGCCCAATCTAAATGCTGTACAAGTAAGAATGGTTAGGCAAACCACAGATCGTACAGGAACAGAATGAAATAGTATAGGCTATAAAAAGCAGTAAGAATGTGCACCTCCTCAATATCCAAATGCACACACATGTAAAATAAGTTAAAAAAAGGAAGCCATGAAAACATACTCACGGTATCTACGAAGGTTAAGAAAATTAATCAGATGTTACAGCAATATAAATAGAATTTTATGTTCACTGGACTCCTGTTTCTCTGCCAGTAAATTCAATGTAAGATAATTTTTAAAGAGAGAAAATTACTAAATCCTCAGCGTTCTTCTGATTCTCTCTCAATTTACATCCTGAGCTAAATGCATGAGACAAAGCTTTACAGTATATAAAAACACTCTACTACCTAAATTGTACATAAGTTGAAGATATATTTGTTTCATCTCTACACTATCACAACAATGACAAATATTGCACTTTTCCTCTAAGAAATGCAAAATATCTTTCAAGGGGAATATGTCATAATCAAATATGATTATCCCTACTTCACAGATGGAAAAACTGTTAGTAACACTACCAATGACCTGCCCAATTTCTCCAACTTCAGATTCACTCATTTAACAGCATCTTTTGGAAAGAATTATTTCCATTTCACAACTCTCATTTCTAATTTTTAAAAGAAGTTCCTTCCACTTTTCTGAATAATGTGTACAAGACTGTCCTCCTTAACAAATACGAAATAGATGAGAATAAATTATTAACATCCTGATTGAAGTAATACAAATTTCAACTGTTTACTGTTATTTATAGCATCTTCTTTGAAAGGCAAAGAAAATAAATATTAAAGTGTATTTCAAATTCTCTACACCAGTTAGTCATATCGTAGGAAAAAAGCTGAAAGTACACCCTCCTGCTCTTCTAAGAGTTGTTTCCATTAACCAGATGTGAGTGTAGCTGGCAATAAAGATAAAAATCCAAACATTCCAGAAAAATGATCTACTCTGTTTTATCCCTATACCTATGAAAATTAAACATCCAAACTGACACCCAAGATTAACTAAAAAATAACTAGAATACAACCTAGCCACTTACCAAAGGACCTGCTGAGAAAACAATCATCTAACTGGCAGACCACCTGTAAGTTTCACTTATTCATTTTCTAAGTCCATCTCAAATCAAATGTCACTTCTTCTTCTTTTTTTTTTTTTTTTTTTTTTTTTGAGACAAAGTCTCGCTCTGTTGCCCAGGCTGGAGTGCAATGGCGCGATCTCAGCTCACTGCAACCTCCGCCTCCAGAGTTCAAGTGATTCTTCCTGCTTCAGCCTCCCGAGTAGCTGGGATTACAGATGCCCGCCACCACGCCCGGCTAATTTTTGTATTTTTAGTAGAGACAGTGTTTCCCCATATTGGCCAGGCTGGTCTTAAACTCCTGACTTCAGGTGATCCACCCGCCTCGGCCTCCCAACGTGCTGGGATTACAGGCGTGAGCCACCACGCCTGGCCGTGTCACTTCCTCTATAGAGCTTTCCCTAAAGACTCTAGTCCACTGATGTTTCCTCATTTGTGTTTTAGCACACTTTGGACATCATCCTGTGTAATAGATCAGATTTCAGTAATCTGTTCATAAGCTTATGACCCTTACTTTGAGGTTCCTAGAGGGCAGGAAATATATTTTTCCACTTTGAGGCACTAGGAATAGAATATACAACTCCTGTTAAAATTAAACTAAGACCAAACACTAGGCCTTAAGGTTGGTTACTAAAATATTTAATGGAAAAACCAGTGTACTTGCAAGTCTAGATCTCCCTTCCACTTGGAAGCACAAGTCTTTCAGTCAGAATCCTCAAAAAGGAGTGACGGCTTCTTGCACTGCAGAGTATGAACTTAAGTACTGAAACGCTAACTGCAGACTTGAGTAAACCTTAAATATCCTAAGATATTTTTTCAGATACAAGGTTTTGCACAGATGTATAAACATGTCATTCAGGATAGCTGACAACCTAAAAAGAAACTGCAAAATGTTGCGAAAAATTTAAGCTTAATGCCCTAAAATAACCACAAAATTCACAGCTATAGTAAAGCTAACTGTAATAAAATAAACACCAGCTTAAAAAAATAAACTTAATAAATAAGCCTATTTATAGATTGTAAAAGTTTGTTGAACGATTATTTGAATTGTTAAAATCATTAAAGGTTTCAAGGAGATCCTCATCCCCCAAATGTTAAGTTCTAAATAAACTTAACAAAATAACTGTGTATGTATACTGTAAAGCCCTACACCGTATAACCTAAAAGCAGATTACTTTATTTACGCCTCTTTTACTAGCAATTAAACTGAAAACCTTGAGTGTGAATGTTGTAAGATACCAAAGTTTTCAAGACTTGCCCTAGGAAAATACCAGTTTCTCCCATCATTTGCCCCTTTTTTTAAGTGTTTAAAACCATCTCAGAGAAAATAGTGAGACCTCGTATCTTTTTTTGTGTATTAAAATCTTTTACACTTAAAAGTCAGAAATCTAGTGTCTCAACCATTACAGCAACTTTTTATTAATGCACTTTGTGCGGTTCTGGGTGTTATATTCCACAAACAAGGAACCAACTTCTAATCGTGAAGCGAGATATCAAAGTCCTAGAAAGAACAAGCTCTCCTAACCAACTAGGAGGTTCCAGGAAAATGCAATTAAACAGGAAGCAATGAAGTTAAAAGCTAATGGAAACTGTAACTAGGCTGAGTGTTGCTCACATGCAGGGAGTCGGTCACCTGCTTCCTCAGCGTACATGATACAGGGCTGTGAGCGAACACTCACGCGTGGACCTGCATACATCCAACTCCAAAGCTCTGAGGCGTGAAGCCCAACTCCAAGGGCGCTCCACGCGCTCTCTATTCCAGGAAAACTGAATACAGCTGCTCGTGCTACTTGGCCCGCAAGACGGGAAGCGAGTCTGAGGCCCACTGAGTCCTCCAGAAACTACCCTTGCAAGGGCTGTTCCAGAGCCCCCCACCCACAGCCCAGCAGACCCCAAAAGCTTCTGGGGAAACTCAGGCCCACCCACTGCTACGCCCCCTTCCCTCGCTCCCACCCGAGAATCAGCTCCCCCGGATAGGGACGACTTCCCCTTCCGACAGTGCATAAGAGGGCTCGTCAGGCCTCACCCACCTTGCACTCGTCGCTCTTTTTTTCTTCGTCGCAGAAGTTGACGGGCGCCAGGCCGGGCAGGTAGAAAGCGCCGCTCCGGCGCGGGCCAGGAACCGCCCCCAGCAGGAGCAGCGACAGCAGCAACAGCCGCGGCCACCGAGGTGGAGACAACACCGGCAGCCTCGCGCTCATGATAGCTGTTTCGGGGAAAGGGCAATCAAACCTAGGGGGTGAAGAGGGAGGGAGGGGTGGGGAGGCTCGGAGACGACTACAAGGCCGCCGGAGATAAAGGAAGCCGGCCCCCGGACGGCTAGTTCCGGTTGCGCTAGGAGACACCCTGGGTCCCGCAACAGAAAGGGAACCGGGCCGCGACAGAGCATGCGCACCGCCGTCTGCACATGCTCAGTGAGAACGGTCGCAGGCACCAGGAGTTGTTTCCGGGAGGGAGCGGGGGCCAAATCCACTTTCCGGGTTTTCCGAGCGCCAGCTGAGGTGGTTACTGCAAGAGGTGGTTACTGGGAGAGCTGTTCCGGCGCTCAGGTTCCAATTCCAAATTACAAATTCCGATCTAGAGCTCCCACGCTTGGGGGCTGTGGAGCGCTCGCCAGCCGCTCCCCGTTTGCTGCTGGGTCTTACGAATTTCTCATATCCATCATACAGTTTCTTTATCACACTGTCCGCGGCACGCCAGTCCCTATGACAGAAAGCACCTGCTGATGGAGGCGGAGTTAGTGGCGGAGAGAAAAAGTTCGGGAGACACCTGGTTGGGAGCAGGCTAAGGAAACAAATGGGGAGGAACTAGCCACAAATCCTCAAATAGCTACTCAAAGGCATTTTCACGGACAATTTCCAAGCATTGGATGCAGTGATGCATTCTTGTGTTGGGCAGTGATTGTGTGCACACATCTCTTTAAGGGAGAGTGGAAATGGGGTGAGGAGGAAAACGGGAGTAGAATAGAGGGTAGCGTTGACATTTATATTCTTCGAAGAAAGACCCAAGCATACCTGAGAGCTCAGTGAAGAAAGTAGTTCTGGCGAATCGGATTAATAGGGTATGATCAGCCTTTAGCAAGATTCTATCACTTTTCCCACTGATGATGTGATACGGTTTCCGCGTGTGTAAGTGCACACACGTGTGTGTGTGTGTTGCATCTTCTGAGTATTTTTCAAGGAGAAGCTTTTTAGTGACCTGAAAAAGTCAATTCAGTTAGCCACTAGAGTTCAATCAAAAACTTCGGAAGAATGCATCATCTTAAAGTACATAAGAGAGAATCATGACCTCCAGCTCAGAATTCAAGAATAAGCAAGTTTGTGAAATAGTAAGCTCAGAAAAGTTGAGGGCCAGTGAACTCCTATTTAAAGTTCTTGCGGGTGTTTGTACTTTTTTCCCAGGTAAGGTTTATAACTTTCATCAGATTTTCAAAGGGACCTAGGACGCTGCAAATTGATCCATATAGTGGGGTAGCCAAGTTAATCAAGAGAGAACTGGGAAGTAGAAAAGAACGTTCATCTTAAGGTTGTTGTGAAGACTAAATCAAAAATGGAGGGAAAGTGCTGAGCACATAGCTTGGCCCAAGGAATGGCACTTTTTTTTTTTTTTAATAACAAAAACTAATCTGGTGGGGCCTGAGCAGAAAATTGTGCCTAGGTGGCTTCCCTTTTATGTCCTCTCCCTCAAGTAGATCAACATATTCGCTGAACTTCGGGATAGGGAAAAATTGTAAAATATTCTGTATTTGGAAGTCATGGAGATTTCCAATATAACAAAAGGAAGCAGACATTTTCTCCAAATATTAAGAGGAGGAAACAAAAATTAATATTTTTGCTCACTATCTTCTTTTTCTAGCACCACTAAAACTTGACCTTCCGCCGGTGCGGTGGCTCACGCCTGTAATCCCAGCACTTTGGGAGGCCGAGATGGGCAGATCACGAGGTCAGGAGATCGAGACCATCCTGGCTAACACGGTGAAACCCCGTCTCTACTAAAAATACAAAAAAATTAGCCAGGCGTGGTGGCGGGCGCCTGTAGTCCCAGCTACTTGGGAGGCTGAGGCAGGAGAATGGCGTGAACCCGGGAGGCGGAGCTTGCGGTGAGCCGAGATCGTGCCACTGCACTCCAGCCTGGGCGACTGAGCGAGACTCCGTCTCAAAAAAAAAACAAAAAACTTGACCTTCATTATATCTCACTGCCCTAATCCCAAACATTTCCTCTCCCAGTTTTCCAGGAAACGGCATCGCTGCCCGTCTCTTCTCAGGCCCCAACCCTGGAGGAGAACCTAAATTTCTCATTTCCTCACTCGCTACCTCCAGTCCTTCAGCAAGTCCCGTTGGTTGGGCTGCTAAACTGTGGACTAAATCCTTTCAGTACTTTCCATGCCCACAGCTACCACCCTGGTCCAAGCCAAATTCTTAGTTCCCCTGGACTTCCTACTGCAGTAGCCTCTCAGCTTCCACTCTTGGCAAAATCAATTTTATAAAACCTTGAAATCCCTTAATACCACTCGTCTGCTTAAACCTCGGCATCCCACATTTACCACTATCAGGAAGGATCACGTTTGTTTGTTTGCTGTCTCATTCCCCCATTTATATGTGAATTCCAAGGGTAAGGGCCTGCTCCTACATCCCACACCTCTACATCCACAGAGCCTAGAGACCGCAGGCGCGGGGAAAGCACTCCGCGACCATCACTGGCCAGGCCACACGAGTGCTGGATCTAAATTTGGAACTGGACTTTCAGAGCTGAAATAAACCTGAGGTTTTCCAGAGGCTTTTAACCTCCTTTTACAGCCAAGGATGCGCCTAAGAAGGGAGAGGCTTCCGTGACTTCCTGCAGTAACGCAGCCACTATAGAGATTGAGACCACAACGACTTGGGAGTCTAAAAGTCTGCAACCTTTTCCACTCCAAAGCTCGATGTTTCCTCAATCCCCCGGGCTCGGCACCAGCAAAAACCCGGAGAAGCGGAGCCTTTCTCAAAGAAAATGACCTCCAGACTCATGCTTCCAACTCGACCGGTGCACGTATCTCGCATGCGCAAAGCCAGCCGGCCGCACCTTGCCAACTCCTATTCGGACACGTCATCTAGGTCGGCCGGGGTCCGGTGGGAGGGGGCCGGGGGCGGGGCTCGGATGCAGGGCGGAGTGGTCCCTCCACTTCCGGATCCGGCCTCTCCTGGGCAATGCCTCACTTGGGGTTCCTTGGTTACCTGGCTGCGGTGTCTACCCGGTGCCGGGGCGTGGCGGAGAGAGATCGCCCCGCCCTCCACGCAGGCCACAAAATGGAGGCCCTGCCCTGTGGGTGTTTGTGGCCTGGGTGCTGTCGTGCCGAAAGACGAAAGTTAGAGTGACGATTCCAGTTGCAAACTGGAAAGAAATGGAGTTTTTCCTTCATTCTCCCTATGATCATGACGGTCCTTTTCTCAAAGTACTAATACTTTTAATGGGACTGTAAAACTTGAGGGATATGACTCTCTCCTTCAGACTGCATTTGCCAACTCTGATTTACCGCCAATAATATGGTGCTGTCATATTCATAGAGACAGAAAGTAGAGCAGTGGTTGTAGAGACAGTCTACGGAAGGAGGGATAGGGATTTACTGTTTAATGGCATAGTTTCAGTATGGGTTGGTGAAAAAGTTGGGATGAATGGTGATGACTGCACAACAATGCAAATATGCTAATGTCACAGAAGTGTACACTTAAAAATGGTTAGATGGTAAGTTTTCTATTACGCATATTTTACCACAATTTTTTTTTTTTTAATGCAACTGAATCTCGCTGTTGCCTAGGCTGGAGTGCAGTGGCGTGATCTCAGCTCACTGCAACCTCTGCCTCCCTGGTTCAAGTGATTCTCGTGCCTCAGCCTCCCAAGTAATTGGGATTACAGGTGCCAGCCACCACACTCAGCTAATTTTTGTATTTTTAGTAGAGACGATTTCACCATGTTGGCCAGGCTAGGCTGTTCTAGAACTCCTGAACTCAGGTGATCCGCCTGCCTTGGTGTCCCACAATGCTGGGATTACACGCGTGAGCCACCACGCCCGGCCCCACAGTTTTTTGTGTTTTTTTTTAAATTATTTGTATAATGGCATTTGTGTCTTTTTTCTTTTTCTTTTGTTTTTGAAACAGAATCTCGCTCTGTCGCCAAGCTGGAGTGCAGTGGCGCCATCTTGGCTCACTGCAACCTCTGACTCCCTGGTTCAAGCAATTCTCCTGCCTCAGCCTCTCCAGTAGCTGGGGTTACAGGCACGCACCACCCCGCCCAGCTAATTTTTGTATTTTTAGTAGAGACGGGGTTTCACCATATTGGCCAGGATGGTCTCCATCTCCTGACCTCGTGATCCACCTTGGCTTCCCAACGTGCTGGGATTACAGGTATGAGCCACTGCACCCAACCTAAATGGCATTTGTTTCTTCTACTCCTCTCTGCCAAAATAATTTGGACAGCCTTTTCCATGACGACTTCTGTATAAGATTGTCGGATATAGCAAATAAAAGTACAGTATGCCCAGGTAAATTTTAATTTCAGATGATCAATGAATAATTTTCTAGTTTAAGTACATTCCAACTATTCCATGGGACATAAGAGTATTTTATCTGATCACCCTACTTTGGTGTCAAGTTAAAATTATTAGCAAAAGTTCTTCCGTTTTCAGGAAGTGCACACTGTACTCTAGTAGTGAGGCAGGAGAACAGGGTCTGGAAGCAGGGAACCTAAGGCCGTTTCACACTGACTTCCTAGAGCCATTTGGAAAGGAAAACCCTAACTTTCCACTCCTAAGTAACAAAAGGCCCAGAGGCCACTCCTTTTGCAAATCCCCACCTTTTCTGTGCCGCAGCTGGAAAATTGAAAGTACCTCTGATTGGTTGCTTTCTGCAACTAATCAGATGTTTGCATAGAGTGTAACTTTGTAACTTCACTTCAGCCTCTGATTGGTTGCTGTCCCCAACCAATCAGACTGATTGTGGGCCAAGGCTTCTTTTGCATAGAAGTGCTACTTTGTAACTTCACTTTAGCCTCTGACTGGGGGCCACCACTTCATTTACATGGGGTGAGCACCAAGTAAGTGGCCAATGGGAAACCTCTAGAGGGTATTTGGACTTGAGAAGATTCTGTATCTGGGGCCCTTGAGTTGCTGCTCGGCCTTCTTCCACACTGTGAAGTGTACTTTCACTTTCAAAAAATCTCTGCTTTCCTTACTTCATTCTTTCTTAGCTTTACTGTGCGTTTTGTCCAATTATTTGTTCAAAACGCCAAGAACCTGGACAACTTGCTGTCCGCAACCAATCAGACTGATTGTGGGCTGAGTCTTCATTTGCATGGAAGTGCAACTTTGTAACTTCACTTTAGCCTCTGATTGCGGGCCACCACTTCATTTACATGAGGCGAACACCAAGTAGGTGGCCAATGGGAAACCTCTAGAGGGTATTTGGACCTGAGAAGATTCTGTATCTGGGGTTCTTGAGCTGCTGCTTGGGCTCACTCCCACACTGTGAAGTGTACTTTCACTTTCAATAAATCTCTGCTTTCATTGCCTTGCCGTGCGTTTTGTTCAATTCTTTGTTCAAAACCCCAAGAATCTGGACGACTTGCAGTCAAGACCCTCTACCGGTTTGGTGAGCCAGGTAGGAGGGAAGCCCAAAGTATGGGATTTATTTTTCTCCTTTCTTCTTTTCCTTTCTGCTACATACAGGGGAATCTTTCTCTCTTTCTTTTCCTTTCCAACTCGGGACTCTCGGTGGACAGCGCCTAAGCATGGCGACAACTGCAAGTTTCTGGCCAGAACCTCTCTCTGGTGACACTGAAAGGCTTCCATGAGGAAGCGCCTGAGTAACACTGCTGGGTTCGGGTGAGGGACCTGAGTCCTTTTCCTTGTTTTTGTTTTTCTGAGTCCTATTCCTTTTTTCCAAGTTATTTCCCTTTTTTTCTTTTCCAGTCTTTCAGTGGCTGTTTTCTAATAGCTCCTTGGCAATTGAGGGGAACTGGCCAGGGCCACTCTCTGGTGTTGTCTGAAGGCCAAGGAGTGAACAGGGATGGCTGCCCTGCCTTGAAGAGGGAAGGACTCTTTTCTATCCTTTCCAGCTATAGTCCCTGATCCCTACATGTGATGCAGTTGGCAGCGGAAGCTCATCCTGGGCGAACTCACACACATTTTAGGCGACTTAAACATTTTCTTGTGCTAAATTCTTCCCTTCCTCTACTCATCTGGCTAAAGGACAGACTATGCAAACAAGGTTATACAAGTCAGAGGGTCTGGGCATGTAGGAGGTGGTCTGTGTGGGGCATGGAGTGGGGGGGGAAATTCATGAAAGGCAATTTATTGCCTAAATTTAAAGGGTTAAAGGGTTGCTTTAAGTGGGATAGAAAAACCTTAAGGAAAGTTCATAGTAGGTCTTCAGTGGTGGAGTGTTGCGGGAAGTCAGGGACCCCGAATGAAGGGATTGGCTGAAGCCATGGCAGAAGAACATAAATTGTGAAGATTTCATGGACATTTATTAGTTCCCCAAATTAATACTTTAATAATTTCTTACGCCTGTCTTTACTGCAGTCTCTGAACATAAATTGTGAAGATTTTATGGACATTTATCACTTCCCCATTCAATACTCTTGTGATTTCCTATGCCTGTCTTTACTTTAATCTCTTAATCCCTTCATCTTCATAAGCTGGGGAGGATGTATGTCGCCTCAGGACCCTGTGATGATTGCGTTAACTGCACAAATTGTTCGTAGAGTATGTGTGTTTGAACAATATCAAATCTGGGCACCTTAAGAACAGGATAACAGCAATGTTCAAGGAACAAGGGAGATAACTTTAAAGTCTGGCTGCCTATGGGCCAGGCAGAACAGAGCCATATTTCTCTTCTTTCAAAAGCAAATAGGAGAAATATCGCTGAATTCTTTTTCTCAGCAAGAAACAGCCCTGAGAAAGAGAATGCGTGCCTAGGGGTAGTCCTCTAAAATGGCCGCTCTGGGGACAGCTGTCTTTGACGGTTGTAGATAAGGGCTGAAATAAGCCCCGGACTCCCGTAGCGCTCCCAGGCTTATTAGGACGAGGAAATTCCCACCTAATAAATTTTGGTCAGACTGGTTGTCTGCTCTCCCTGTCTCCTGATAAGATGTTATCAATGACAATGCGTGCCCAAAACTTCATTAGCAATTTTAATTTCGCCCGGTCGTGTGGTCCTGTGATCTCACCCTGCCTCCATTTGCCTTGTGATATTTTATTACCTTGTGAAGCATATGATCTCTGTGACCCACACCCTATGCATACACTCCCTCCCCTTTTGGAAATCACTAATAAAAACTTGCTGGTTTTACGGCTCAGGGGGCATCACAGAACCTGCTGACATGTGATGTCTCCCCTGGACACCCAGCTTTAAAATTTCTCTTTGTACTCTTTCCCTTTATTTCTCAGACCAGCCGACGCTTAGGGAAAATAGAAAAGGACCCACATGAAATATCAGGGGCTGAATTTCCCTCGATAGTGGAGGGAACCATCCCAAAGCAGTGCCAGCCCCATCTAAGGTCAGAGACATCTGACAGACTAAATCAGGGCCCTAAAGTAGGGACGCCCCTGGGGACCCTAGTCTGGGTTCAGAATTTTTTCAGGGGGATGCCCTGGGTAAAGTTTGGGTCACCTAATGGGCCCTCTACTTTTCAAAGTCCTCTTCTCTATTCCAGGCCACTATGGGCAACTCTCTATCTATTCGACCTGATTCCACTATGGGCAATTCTACGCCTCTTCCCCTGGATTCCTCACTTGGCTACATCATCCACCATTGGAATAAATTTCACCCTGACACTCTAAAGGGAAAATGTATAATTTTTTTTCTGCAATACTGTTTGGCCCCATTATGAGCTGCCCAGCCCCCAACAATGGGCAGTCAGTGGTAGCCTTAATTATTACACCATCCTGCAATTAGACCTACTTTGCAAGAGGCTGGGAAAATGGTCAGAAGTCCCATATGTACAGGCTTTTATCATAATATCAAAAACCAATATCAAAAACCTAACAATCTGTGAAACTCCCAGAACCCACCCCCCCAAAGGAAAGTACTAAGGCAGAACTAGATATTACAGATGACCCTCTTTTACAAAGGCTAGCTGTCTCTCAGGGTGAACAGCAACCACCCCCATAAAGCCCCTTGCCAAGTGCTCCTGAGGCTAAAACCCAGGAGCAAACACCAGGGACCCTACTAAATCCCCCTCACACTTGGAGAGGAACACCATGTTCAATTCTCTCTCCAGCCCTGCTACCTCTTAGGGAAGTAGCACAAACCAAGGGGCCAGTCCTAGTGCAGGCCCTCTTCTCTATAATTTATATATACAATATAAGGAAAAGCTAGGAAACTATTCTGAGAATCCTAAGAAATTTGCAGATGGGTTCCAACCTTTGACCTTAGCCTCTGATCTATCATGGAGAGATGTTCAATTCATTCTAGCAACCTGTTGCACACCCTCAGAAAAGGAATGAATCTTTGAGGCTGCCCACCTGCAAGCAATGAATTATTTGCCCAAACTCTCAGGGCAGTCATGCCGGCCCAGACACAGTTCCCACTATTGATCCTAATTGGGACTATAACACTACTGAGGGAATGAACAACTGGGCTAAATTTCTTAAGGCTCTCCTTGGAGGAATGAGAAAGGGAATAACTAAAGGCAGTAAATTATGATAAAGTAAGGGAGGTTACACAAGGCAAGGAGGAAAATCCAGCCATGTTTTATGGCAGGCTGGAGGGAGCCTTTAAAAAATATACTAATCTGGACCCTTCCTCTCCCCAAGGCAAAATATTAATAGCACAGCATTTCATTAGCCAATCTGCCCCAGACATTAGAGATAAGCTCCAAAAGCTACAGATGGGGCCACAAACTAATCAAAATCAGCTTATTTATATCACCTTTATGATGTATAACAATCGTGACCTGAAGGAAGGAAAAAGGGAACAGAATAAACAAAATGGCAAGCCAAAAGTATGGCAGCCATCATTGGTGATGCCCTGAATGTCCAAAGAGTGTCTAAGGGAAACTCGAAGGGCCATAAAGATGATGCCAGCAAAGGCTCTTGCTTCAAATGCAAGAAAAGAAGACATTGGGCAAAGGATTGTACTAAGTCCCTGCCAGGCCCCTGCCATCAATGCAAGGGCACCAGTCATGACCCCTGGTACTGGAGAATTGACTGCCCATGTTCCCACTGAGGGGCTCAGTCAGTCAAAACTCTAGCAGTGCGAAACGAGGAATTAGATGAAGACTGAAGGGGCCTGGGGTCTTCCTCACTGCCCCTGTCCAGGAACATTGTAATTACTACTGAGGAGCCCCAGGTAACTCTGGACGTCATGGGCACCCAAATTCGGTTTCTTTTTGATGCAGGGGCAAATTACTCTGTTCTTACTGCTTATGCAGGAAAGCGTTCCTCCCAGTCCACAAGTGTTATGGGAACAGAACAGAAGCCACAAACAAGTTTTTATTTTATTTTATTTTATTTTATTTTACTTTAAGTTCTGGGATACCTATGCAGAATGTGCAGGTTTGTTACATAGGTATACATGTGCCATGGTGGTTTGCTGTACCTATCGACCCATCATCTAGGTTTTAAGTCCCACATGCATTAGGTATTTGTCCTAATGCTCTTCCTCCCCTTCCCCCCAACCCCCCAACAGGCCTTGGTGTGTGATGTTCCCCTCCCTGTGTCCATGTGTTCTCATTGTTCAACTCCCACTTATTAGTAAGAACATGCAGTGTTTGGTTTTCTGTTCCTGTGTTAGTTTGCTGAGAATGATGGTTTCCAGCTTCATCCATGTCCCTACAAAGGACATGAACTCATTCTTTTTTATGGTTGCATAGTATTCCATGGTGTATATGTGCCATATTTTCTTTATCCCGTCTATCACTGATGGGCATTTGGGTTGGTTCCAAGTCTTTGCCATGGTAAATAGTGCTGCAATAAACATACGTGTGCATATATCTTTATAGTAGAATGATTTATAATCCTTTGGATATATATCCAGTAATGGGATTGCTGGGTCAAATGGTATTTCTGGTTCTAGATCCTTGAGGAATCACCACACTGTCTTCCACAATGGTTGAACTAATTTACACTCCCACCAACAGTGTAAAAGTGTTCCTACTTCTCCACAGCCTCACCAGCCTGTTTCCTGACTTTTTAATGATTGCCATTCTAACTGGTGTGAGATGGTATCTCATTGTGATTTTGATTTGCATTTCTCTAACAACCAGTGATGAGCATTTTTTCATATATTTGTTGGCTGCATAAACGTCTTCTTTTGAGAAGTGTCTGTTCATATCTTTTGCCCACTTTTTGATGGGGTTGACAAACAAGATTCTTTACTCCTCCTTTGTTAATTTGAGAAACAACTCTTCCAACAGGATTTCCTAGTAGTACCAAGCTGCCCAATCCCCCTATTGGGAAGAGATATTATGGTTAAAATGGGGGCACTAGTACAATTTAAGCATCACCCATTGAAATTGCTGATAGTCAAAAATACAGTGTTCCAGACCACATTAATAAACAGGTTAACCTGCTGGCATTGGTATACTGGAAAACCAGGGAAGGCTAAAACAGCAGTGCCAGTCAAAACACATTTTAAAGACCTCAGCTAGTTTCCCAATTGAAAATAATATCCAATTAAGCAGGAAGCAAGAAAAGGCCTAGCACCCATAGTTGAGGTATTACATATTACATGGGCTCTTAAAACCCTGTAATTCCCCCTGCAATACCCATTCTAAAGCCTTTGGGGGAATACCAGTTAGTATAGGACCTGAGAATAATTAATGAGGCTGTTATCCCTGTCCACCCACTGGTGGCAGATCCATATACCCTCATGGCTCAGGTACCAGGGGATGCAAAATGGTTCTCAGTCCTAGACCTAAAAGATGCCTTCTTCTCCATCCCTGTGGCCCCAGAGTCCCAAAACCTTTTTGCCTTTGAATGGGAAAATCCTAATATGAGAGAAAAACAGTACTATACTTGGACAGTGCTCCCTTAGGGCATTCAGGATAGCCCCTATTGGATTGCCCGAGCCTTAGAGAGGGATCTGAAGGATCTGAAAATGAAAAATGGGAATATACTCCAGTATATGTATGACTTTCTTGTGTGTAGCCCAAACCCAGGAGGTTTCTGACCAAACTACTATAAAAACTTTGAATTTCCTGGCAGACAGGGGATACAGTGTCCAACAAGAAGGCACAGATTATCCTCCAATGGGTGCAATATTCAGGGTATGTCTTAACACCCAGAGCCTGACAAATATCCCCAGAATGAGGGCAAGCCATAGGTGGTGTGCCCCCTGCCCCCTCCTCAGCCCCCGCACCTGCCACACCAAGTAGCAGCTTTGTTCCTTTTTGGGAATGGCCAGGTTTTGCAGAATATGGGTACCAAATTTCAGACTCATAGCAAAGCCCCCATATGAAGCAACAAAGGGGCCTGAAAATGAGCTAATGGAATGAACCCCAGAGTTGAGAAAAGCCTTTGCCAAGTTAAAACAGGCTCTCGCTCTTGGCATCCCAGACCTACCTAAGCCCTTCTCTTTGTATGTAGCAGAGAAGAAGGGCATAGCTGTGGGCGTAGTAGCCCAGACATTAGGATCAGAACCCAGACTAACCACTGACTTTCCAAAGAAGTTGGATGGAGTGGCCTCAAGGTGACCAAGTTGCCTGTGGCCAGTAGCAGCCACTGCTATGTTAGTGGAGGAATCCACTAAAATCGCTCTGAGCCAACCACTGGAAGTTCTCACCTCCTCATCAGGTTAAGTCTGTCTTAGCAATAAAGGGACACACCTGGATGACAGGGAAAAGATTAACCAAATACCAGGCCATGCTCCTAGACAATCCAGATGTAACCCTTAAAACCTGCAACACTTTGAATCCAGCTTCAGTGCTGCCCACAGGCCCAATAACTGATCATTCCTGTGAGCAGGTCATTGCACATACATAATGTTAGCCAGCCTGCTTTAAAAGACCAGCCTCTCCCAGATTCTGAGGATGAGTGGTTCACAGATGGCAGTAGTTTTGTGTCTAATGGGGTTTGACACAGCACGGAGCTGGATATGCAGTAGTAATTATCGAAGCCCAGCCACTGCTCCTTGGCACATCAGCACAAAAGGCTGAAATCATTGCTCTTACTTGAGCATTAATGTTAGGACAAGGAAAAAAGCTTAACATCTATATCGATTCTAAATATGCATTCCTTGTGGTTCATGCTCATGCTACAGTCTGGAAAGAAAAGGGATTTCTAACTAGAAAACAGTCCTCTATAAAGCCTGGGCCTGAAATTCTTCAGCTATTGGAAGCAATACACTTGCCAAAGGCCTTAACTGTAATTAATTGTTAGGGCATCAAAGGGACTTAACCCCTATAGCACAAGGGAACAGAAAGGCTGATAGAGAACCAAAGCCGCATCCCTCAGGGTGCAATCCCAACAGACCCTAGCCCTACTTCCTTTCTATGATTCCCCAACAGCACCTGAGTACACAGTACAGAAAGAACAGTTAATAGAGGAACAAAGGGAACACAAAAAAAGGATCCTGGTGGTATATGGGGTCAAAAACGTATCTCCCTCAGACTCTGAGGGGAAAGATGACATACATTTTCCTTTATAAAGGTGTTCCCTTCTCCTCTACCAGGAAGACCTGAGATGGCACCAAAATGAATCTGCCTAACAAACCTTACTGCACAATTCTTATCTACCATACATTTCATAGTCACCTTCCCATAATTGACTGCCCTTAGGAACCCAAGTCCCTTTCCTTTGACTAGTCACCTCTCCACAATTTATTGCCCTTTGTTAAAATGGTATATAAGCTCCTATATTTAACTACATATTTGGGTTTTCACTTCTTATCTTTGAAGCTACCATGTATGTAAAAATATTAATAAAATTTGTGTGCTTTTTCTCCTGTTAATTTTATGTCTTTTATCAACTTAAATTACAGGCCCCAAGTACATAATTAAGAGAGTAAAAGTTTTTCTCTCCTACACCTCCCTTCCCTGTTAGTCTAAATACTGCAGCGTGGAAGTAAAACTTATCCTGAACGACAGGCTTATAAATGCAACTAGTGCCCGGGTACAGTGGCTCACACCTGTAATCCTAGCACTTTGGGAGGCCGAGGCAGGTGGATCACCTGAGGTCAGGAGTTCAAGACCAGCCTGGCCAACATGGAGAAACCCTGTCTCTACTAAAAATACAAAAATTAGCTGGCATGGTGGTGCACATGTGTAATCCCAGCTACTTAGGAGGCTGAGATTGGAGAATTGCTTAAACCCAGGAGGCAAAAGTTGCAGTAAGCCAAGATCACTCCACTGCACTCCAGACTCACACACAAGACTCCATCTCAAAAAATAATAAAATAAATGCAACTCATGGTAGATTGGAGCCGAGGTATGAAAAACGTTAAGCTTTAGGATAAATAATTGTTCTCAGGACATAACTTAGCTAACATAGAAGCTATTTATAAGCTAACATAGAAGTTGCAACCAGAAGGGGGATTCTTTTGGCCAGCAGAACCTGGAAAAATGAAAGCCACAGAGGCAAATACTAAAGTATCATTCAGGAAAGATGAGAGTGTAGCTCTGTGATGTAGACGGATATATTCTAATCATAAAACTAATTCTACTTCTTCCAAATTTATGCCCACAAACCAACTTTCTGCTTCTTTCTTGTCTCGTATGCATTTTTTAACTTAATAATCTTTAAACACTTTCATAAGAGTTTTTATATTCTGCATAGAAACACTTTGTTAGCTATATGAATTGCAAACATTGCTTCATTAAAAGATTCCTAGAGTCATGAAAGAAGGCAAACAAAGTACTAATATTGTGGTTCACTGCTTCACTTAGAAAACAAAATGCATACCATTTATAAATCTATAAACAATGTCACAATTTGAGGTTGAATGTTAGAATTTACCCAGTAAGCTAGTATTTCTGTAGAAATGTCAAAAAAAGAGCAAAATTATATAGTACAGAGGAGTGAGTGGCTGGAGGTTGTCTAGACGATGTACCCACTGGATGTCATTATCTTAGTGAAAAAGAGAAAGAGAAAAGCAGTCACTGACATGAGGAGTTGGCCTGGTTCTTACAGATAGGACTTGGCATTCTCCTGTCAAATATAAGCAATTTCACAGAACATGAACATTAGGCAAGGCCGTGCTGTGATGTTGATCTAGCAAGACAAAAACACTGTAACCCTCTGTAATCCTATCTCAACAATCCACTACAACCCGAATGTGGTCCAAACCACAAAATGACCAAACATCCCCTGTCTTGCCTAAGGGTAGTGACTGCTGCCTCTTTAGCAATCACAACTTAAGCCTCAGACTAGTCTGCCCTCCTTCTAGATAAGTTATTAGATATCTAATTTTAAGAATTACCCCCTGCTTCCTGACAGCATTTGATCCAGAGCAAAGCTCCACCTCTTTAAAACACTCCCCAAACCACAAAACACAAGCTCAATTCTTATAAATTTCTTTCCAATCCCCTCTTACTGAGATGTCCCGTGGTTCCTCATACTGTGCATTCTCTCTTGCTGCAACAAGGAAGTAAACCCAACTACAGTCGTGTTCCTGATGGTCTTCAGCTGAAGAGCATTGACACTGCAGAATCCAGGAGAATCCAGGACAATTCAAGAGCTGGAGACAGCTTACTTGTCAGGACACTAAAAATAGACCTATCTCTCAAGGGTGAATTTGTATTAGCCACAGACACAGAAACTGATGGATAAGTAACATTACTAATTTGTTAATTAATAAAAATGAAATAAAGCTCTAGAAGAGTCAGAAAAGGCAAATGTATAGAGTGAGAAAGTAGATGAATGGTTTCCTGAAGGTGGGTGTGAAAAGGGGGATTAAATGTTAAAGGGCATGGGTGGTCTTATTGGGGTGATAGAAATGTTCTAAAAACTATTATTGTGATGATCACACAGCTTGGTAAATTTACTAAAAATCATTGAACACTAAAAATGAGTGAATTGCATGGTATGTAAATTATAGCTCAGTGAAGTTGTTAAAACAACAATGATAATCCAGAGGAGAACAGCTACTTGAATCCAGCCAGCAAATATTCTTCTATAGATAGCCAATGGTCAACAAAAATGAAAACATGTTCAATCTTATTACTCATCAAGAAACTACTAATTGAAGCCTCAATGAGATGCAGCAATACAAGCATTAAAATAGCTAAAATTTGAAAGACTGACAATTCCAAGTGTTGATAAGGATGTAGAACAACTAGAATGCTTATACACTGCTGATGAGAGTGTAAATTTGTGGAAAATTGTTTGGCACACATATTCTGTAACCCAGAAATTCCACTCCTAGCTCTAAATGCTTACATATATTCACTAAAATATATGTTCACCAAAACAGAACTGAAATGTCCATCTATAGTAGAATGGATAAAGAATTTGTAGTGTAGTTTCATAAAATTACTATTAAGCACAACAGCATATATCCATCTCACAAATATGATGTTAAGCACAAGAAGTTAAACACTCGTATGATTCCTTTTATATAAAATTCAAAAACAGGCAGAACAAATCTGGAATGTTAGAAGTCAAGACAGTAGTTTCCTTGTGGGAATTACAAGGATGTAGTGAGTAGGAGAGCCTGGGGCTTCTGCAGTGCTGGTAAAGTTTATGTCTTCATCTGGGTAGTGGTTATCTGGATGTGGTCACTTTGTGATAATTCATCAGACTATACACTTATGATCTGTATATTCTTCTGTATGTATGTTACACTGCAAAAGAATTTACTAAAATAGATAAAATTATTGTGAAAAAGTTGACAATCACTGAAATTGAGTGTTGGGTACATGGAAGTTGATTTTACCATTCCCTCTACTTTTGTGCATTTGAATTTTTTCATGATAAATACAAACTTCAAATATGTATATATGTTTGCACATATCTATATGCATATGTGTGTACATATATAGGAACGTGTATTTATGTATATGTATATGTATTTGTGAATGTTTGAGTTTCTCCTTGTCCTGCCAATCTATTCAAAAGTGAACAAGATTTCCCAGAGACCATAGCAGTATGAATAGAACCAGGTGGTTGTTTTATACCAGACATACTAGGTCAGTGTGCTTAGATAACATTAACCAACAAAAGCAATATATCTAACATGTAAGATGAACATGTAAATGCATGTATTAATATAAATATATTGACTATGTATGTAACTGTAGATATAGATAAAAATATATTGAATGAAATGTAGATAATCTGACAGTGTCTTTTTTACAGTCCAAATCCTATTAAAATGAACTTTGGTGGCCGGGCGTGGTGGCTCACACCTGTAATCCCAGCACTTTGGAAGGCCGAGGCAGGCAGATCACAAGGTCAGGAGTTCCAGACCAGCCTGCCCAGCATGGTGAAACCCCGTCTCTACTAAAAATACAAGAAATTAGCCGGGCATGGTGGCATGTGCCTGTAGTCCCAGCTACTTCAGAGGGTGAGGCACTGACTCGTAAGGCAAAAACCAAGATTCTGGCTTTTTTTTTTTTTAGATGGAGTCTCACTCTGTCACCCAGGCTGCAGTGCAGTGGTGCAATCTCGGCTCACTGCAAGCTCCATCTACCAGGTTCACGCTATTCTCCTGCCTCAGCCTCCTGAGTAGCTGGGACTACAGGCGCCCACCACCACGTCTGGCTAATTTTTTTGTATTTTTAATAGAGACGGGGTTTCACTGTGTTAGCCAGGATGGTCTCGATCTCCTGATCTCAGCTGATCTGCCCACCTCGGCCTCCCAAAGTGCTGGGATTATAGGCATGAGCCACTGTGCCTGGCCACTGTTCACCATTTTTTTTTTTTTTTTTTTTTGAGATGGAGTCTTGCTCTGTCCCCCAGGCTAGAGTGTAGTGGCACGATCTCAGCTCACTGTGAGCTCCACCTCCCAGGTTCACGCCACTCTCCTGCCTCAGCCTCCCGAGTAGCTGGGACTACAGGCGCCCGCCACCACGCTTGGCTAATTTTTTGTATTTTTAGTAGAGACAGGGTTTCACTGTGTTAGCCAGGATGGTCTCGATCTCCTGACCTCGTGATCCACCTGCCTCAGCCTCCCAAAGTACTGGGATTACAGGCGTGAGCCACCGTGCCCAGCCAAGTTCACCTTCTTTAAAAGGACAGATTTTTTTTTTTTTGGAAATGTTTTCCTATAAATATATTTTTATTGGAAAATACTCAAATAATGAAATATTTATCATTTAGTTTAATATAACTTTAGATTCCAAATTATGAGTTTATCTACAAGTATTTGTCCTATTACATTTAACTAATTATTTCATTTTAATTCTTTACCTAGATTATTTATGAAAACTGTGATAGTCATCATGCTATGGAACTGCCATTGCAAAATTGTAACTGAGACAGTGAAAAGATTTGACCTAACTGACTCCATTTTGCTTTTAACCTCCAAGTTGTCCTTGTTCATTCCTGGGCATAGGCCAAACTAACTTTGGGAGGAACTTAGTTTATAGTTTAGTTTGAATCAAAGATGATAACAAACCTTACTGCCTGTGGACTAGACCACCTAAAGCCGTAAGATTAGAAGTTATGGTAATCTTACTAAATTCGAGATGTAGCTATTTTTATTAAACCAATATCAATGTCTTATTTATAAAGACTACACAAGTAAAGATCATTCTGTTCTGGGCTGGGTTTATAGTTTTGTAACCCCTATGCCAAATTTTGATGCTTTATAGTATCTGGTAGGGATAAGTATGGGTCTCCAAAAAGGGAGAATTATTATGAGGCTAGACCATGTGATGCTCTTACAGTGCACTTAAAGAAAAAAACATTGTTTTAACAAACATATTTCTAGGTGTCTAAACCACACTCTTCCTTAAAAACCCAAGGGTAACCTCTGTTGCAATAACTATTTTAGTTGAAAAACACACCAGGTAACACAATACGAAAGTAAGCAGTTTAAGAGCTGAGATGAACTTGTCTGTTTACATTCTTGGGGTTCCATAAGGAAAAACAGGTTTCTCCCTCAAAGGGAGTCTGGCGCCTTCTCAGTTTTCTTTAAGGAACCCCAGGCTATTATAAACTATTTTAGGTCACCCATGCTACAGAGAGTGCAAGAGAAAGGAGACACAGCAGAAGTAAATGAAGAAAACAGAGTTCAGTCAACTGAGAAGAAATAAACTTTTGCTGAAAAAGAAGACAAGGTCCTAGGAGAAAAACAAAAGCAAAAATATGAAGGCCTTTTAAATACAAACACACACACACGCATACATACACACACACACATACACGCACACATACACCCACATGCACACCCATATGCACACATACACACACATGCACACATACACACATGCACACATACACACATGCATACACACACATGCACACATACACACATGCACACATACACACACACTTCTTGAATGTTAGTTTTTAATTAAGCTGACTTTTCACCATTGAGGTCCTTTAAAAAAAATCTTTTAAAATCTTATTACCATATTTCAGCTAGGACAAATTGCTGCTATTTCAGAAGTACAGCCATTGCTCTCTCGGTTGGGCCTGGCTAGCAAAAAGCTGGTCTTGTTATGTAAATAAAGCCCCTTAGTAGTAAAAATGAAAAATCTTTCCTTTTTTTTTTTGTTTCCTTTTGCCGGCCGTTTTTCTCCCCCACCATACCGTAACCTTTTGTGTGTGTGTCGGGGGCGGGAATTTAGCCACTTCAGAGGCCTTGTTCCCCATAGTTTGGAACTTTCCTTTGGATTTGATCAAGCCAGATAGAGTTGATCAAACCCAATGGGAAAAAGACTGAAACAACAACAAGAACAGAAACAAACAACAACAACAAAAAACCCAGTTAAGCAAAACAAATGATCGCACAACTTACATAACTACTGAGTGCTCTAGTGGTAAGGAGAAATTAAGACAAGCTGGTTGTTAATCTTAACTTTAGCCAAGACAAACCCCGATTCAGTTACTTACCTAGGGATGGATCTCAGGCTGAAGACTGCTCTCTACCACCCTAAAAGCAGGAAAAAACCCTCATCCTTCTTGTTGGAAGTGAGCTCAAACTCCATAAAGGAGTTACCTGCCTTCCATTGTCATGGAAGCAGGAAAAACTTGCCTTCCTTGTTGGAAGCAAGTAAAACTCAAAAAAAGAAAAGGGAGTTGTACAGCAAAATAAACTTTAGATCTTGACCAAATTTTGGGAGATCAGGGATTCTCTGGAGCGGGTGCTCCCAGACCTCAGCAAATTGTCCTATTGGCTTGAGCCATAAAATTAGCTTATGCTGGTACCAAGCACCAATAGATTTGTCAAAGGTCAGGGGCACCTCCACTCAGAATCCTTTCGTAGTTACCAAAATTTGAACCCAGAAAATTTGAGACAGGTCTCAGTTAAATTAGAAAGTTTATTTTGCCAACTTTGAGGTCACACACTCGTGACACAGCCTCAGGAGGTCCTGATGACATGTGGCCAAAATGGTCAGAGCACAGTATGCTTTTATACATTTTAGGGAGACATGAGACATCAATCAACAGATGTAAGGTGAACATTGGTTCAGTCCAGAAAGATGGGACAACTCAAAGTGGGGAGGGGGTGTCCAGGTCATAGGTAGATAAGAGACAAATGGTTGCATTCTTTTGAGTTTCTGGTTAGCCTCTCCAAAGAAAATAATCAGATATGCATTTATCTCAGTGAGCAGAGGGGTGACTGAATAGAACGGGAGACAGGTTTGCCCTAAGCAGTTCCCAGCTTGACTTTTCCTTTTAACTTAGTGATTTTGGGGCCCCAAGATATTTTCCTTTTACACACTTTTAAACAACCAGATCTCATGAGGACAGTACCAAGAGAATGATATTTAACCATTCATGAGAAATCTGCACCCATGATCCAATCACCTCCCACCAAGCCCCATCTCCAACATGGGATTACATTTCAACCTGAGATTTGGATAGGGACAACATCCAAACTATATCAGACTGGGTCTTGCTATGTTGCTCAGGTGGGAAGTTTGGCAGTTTCTTACAAAGTTAAACATACACTTACCATATGATCCATTAATCCCACTCCTAGGTATTTAAACCCTAGAGAAATGAAAGCTTATGCTCACACGAAAATTTGTGTGTAACTATTTATAGCAGCTTTATTCACAATCACCAAAATTGGAAACAAAACAAATGCCTTTCAACCAGTAAATGAATAAACAAACCATGGGAACAGTTATACAATGGAATAGTACTTAGCAATAAAAAGGAATGAACTATTGATACATACAACACCATGGATTAATGTCATACGTACTGAGTCTTAGGAGGTTACATTCTCTATGACTCTATTTATATGACGTTTCAAAAACCCAACACTGTAGTGACTGAGAACAGATCAGTAGATGCAGAGATTCAAGGGACGGAGGTGTGACTATCAAGGTATATAAGAGGATAAGAGGGGATTTTGAGGGGGTGATAGAGCTGTTGGATAGTCTGATTTTGGTGGGG
Organism: Symphalangus syndactylus; assembly: GCF_028878055.3. Lineage (NCBI taxonomy): Eukaryota > Metazoa > Chordata > Mammalia > Primates > Hylobatidae > Symphalangus > Symphalangus syndactylus. The sequence goes on from NC_072437.2 coordinate 20,855,791, forward strand.
GCCACACAAATCCATACATATCTTAAAATTCACAGGAAGATTTTTAAAAAAATATATATATATAAACAAAAAAGAATGGAAAGACACACATGAAAATACTAACAGTGGGTTATTTCTTTGCAGTTGAATAAAGGTGATAGTTGAATAAAGGTGATACCCCCCGTTTGACTATGTAATATTTCTATTTTTAGAAATAATGAACACATGTTTTCTCTGTAAAGAGATGTCATCGGTCATGCGCGGTGGCCCATGCCTGCAATCCCAGCACTTTGGGAGGCCAAGGCAGGCAGATCACCTGAGGTTAGGAGTTCAATACCAGCCTGACAAACATGGAGAAACCCCATCTCTACTAAAAATACAAAATTAGCTGGGCATGGTGGTGCATGCCTGTAATCCCAGCTACTTGGGAGGCTGAGGCAAGAGAATCGCTTGAACCCAGGAGGCAGAGGTTGGGATGAGCCAAGATCATGCCATTGCACTCCAGCCTAGGCAACAAGAGCGAAACTCCATCTCAAAAAAAAAAAAAAAAAAAAAAAAAAAAAAAAAAAAAAAAGAGAGAGAGATAGATGTCATCGTATAGAAAGGTAATATACATATTTATTTACATATGTAAATATATTTTGCTATTGGACTAACTTGAGTGATGCCTGGCCTTGTTTCGTACTGGTTCAGCCTTCTGTGGGTAAAGGAGCTTCACCCCATTACTGGAGAAACATCTTTTGAATAAGATGTTTCTTTTACTTATAAAAGAACTGGCAGTGCTCTCATCTCTCCATCAATCTTCCACTTTGCCAAGGGCCATAGTGCGAAAAGTGCTGGCCTCTACTGCCTCATTAGGTTTCCCATTAGCATCCATTAACCAACAACTTTCATTTCTTGGTGTGCAGCCAGCGTTCCTTAGGAAATGAAAAAAAACATCAACGTGATGATGCCATCATCGACTAAATATCGGTTTCCCGTCCTCATCAAGCCTGGCTTGTCTTGCAGGACTTTCAAGTATTAAGTATTAGGAAGCTGCCAGGAGTTCCAATGGCACTTGGCTTGTTTGATTTTCCTTTACAAAAATAAACAAAGTTACGCTGGGCAAAATTTTTAAATTGTTTTATCCAAAGATCTAGAGAGAAGAATGTAAACCAAGTGCATTTGGCCTCCTTAGTCAGTTTTTGCAGCACCCACGACAGAATTCTGAGATTCTGAGAAGCAGCATGGACCTGAGAAGCACACCCCTATGGGAAGATGGCAGTCAACACTCCCAGCCACGCTGGGGGATCCCAGCCTCCCGCATCCATTCCTGCCATGACTACCAGCAGCAAGTGAGGCCACAGCCATCACAGGGCAATGCTGTTTCTCAAAAATCCACAGTTGTTATCAGACACTATGCTTCAAGTTGGCAATTTGGTAGAGCAATTGTCTGCCTTTGAGAATGACAACACACAGCACAAGGATATCACTAAAGGCCATTAACATTAAAGATTTGGCCTTGACTCCCATTATTAGTTCTGGAACTTAAAATAAAATCAAATAATTCTTGTTTTTTTGTTTGTTTGTCTTGTTTTGTTTGAGATGGAATTTTGCTCTTGTCACCCAGGCTAGAGTGCAATGGCATGATCTTGGCTCACTGCAACCTCCACCTCCTGGGTTCAGGTGATTCTCCTGCTTCAGCCTCCCGAGTAGCTGGGCTTAACAGGCACGCGTCACCACGCCTGTCTAATTTTTGTATTTTTAGTAGAGATGGGGTTTCACCACGTTGGCCAGGCCAGTCTCAAACTCCTGATTTCAGGTGATCCACCCGCCTCGGCCTCCCAAAGTGCTGGGATTACAGGCGTGAGCCACCGCTGCTGGCCCACAATCAAATAATTCTATATGCTGCAACAGCTACCCAAACATATATGTTAATGCATAGAAAATACTCTGGAAGGATACACACCAGCTTAGTGAAAGCAGGTATTAAGATTGGAAGTGAGAAGTCTTTAAATTTATCTATAACTCTTGAAGTTATTTATATTATTTGTGGAATTTAAAATTAATTTAAAACAACCTAAGTTTTAGAATCTTTTTTTTTTTTTTTTTTGAGACAAGGTCTTGTTCTGCCCCCAAGGCTGGAGTGCAGTGGTGGGAACACAGCTCATTGTAGCCTTGACCTCCTGGGCTCAAGTGATCCTCCCAACTCAGTCTCCCAAGTAGCTGGGACTACAGGTATGTGCCACCATGCCCAGCTGTCTCTTAAATTTTTTGTAGCGACAGGATCTTGCTGTGTTGTTCAGGCTGGTCTGGAACTCCTGGGCTCAAGCGATCTTCCCACCTTGGACTCCCAAAGTGGTGGAATTGTAGGCATGAGCTATCATACCTGGCTAGAATCTTGTTTTTTTGTTTTAAAGATGGATAAATTCACCATTTTGTCATTGTATAAGAGCAGGTGTTCTGAGGAGTTAAAGACAGATGGATTTGAGAGGAGTAAGGGTCTTCTATTACTTCCTCAGCTGTGGAAGTCTTGAGGGGTACACAGCACCCAAAGAAGGAACTGGGGTTTTATTGGCACTGAATAGAGAAGGGAGCTTGGTAGTGGAAAGGACCGTGAAGTGGTGCAATGGGAGTCGATTTCTAGAGAGACTCAAACAGTCCTCACATGGGAGTCTGTCTGTTCTTCCTGCTGAGTGAATGTGAAAAGGAAGAATATCCAGAAATAAAGGGAAGAGAAAAAAGAGCACAAGGGAAAAGAGAAGAGAGGAGATTGGGCGGGCGCCTGTGGAGGGCAGTTTATGAAGACAGGAAATCAAGCAGCTGGCCACGGTAGGGGACAGTCTCAGAACCATCCCCACCATAGGAGGGTGGAGATTTCACATAAAGGAGCTTGAGGGGCCGTATGAGGCCTTAGAGAAAGAGCATCACTCAAGCTGTGCGCCTGCTCAAAGAAAGGTAGTGGCTTTTCCCTCCCTCCCTTCCTTCCTTCCTTCTCTCTCCTCCATCCCTTCCTTCCTTCTTTCCTTCCTTTCTTCTTTCCCCTTCCTTCCTTTCTTCCTTCCTTCCATCTCCTTCCTTCCTTCCATTCTCCTTCTTTCACTCCCTCCTTCTTCCTTCTTTTCTTCCTATCTTCTTTCCCTCCTTTCTTCCTTTCTCTTTCTTTCTCTTCCTTCCTCCCTCTTCCTTCCCTCTATCTTGTGTTTTTTCCTTTCTTCCTACCCTCCTTCCTTCCTTCTCTCCTTCTTTCTTTCCTTTTTCTGGAGAATCAAGAATGAGGACGTTTCAAAGAGGCCATGCCAGATAATGCAATGATGTTTTATTAGGAAATTACAGTCAGCGATTCAGTGCAGGAGAATGAGTCACTATATTAGGCTAAAAGCAACAGAAATTCACAAAAGTAACAGGGATGAATGTTCTACCAGGAAGGGAACAAGTTACTAAAATAAAATGCCATTGTTCTTAAATATAACCCACTTCTAACTGTGCAGGATTTCCAACAGAGAAATTTAAATTCCCTGATGATGCCCTTAAATTCTACTACTGTTTTTATGCTGAGTACAACGTGACATATTTTAATATAAAAAGTAATATAATATTTCATATGACCCTCTTTTGTATACATAATTGTATTTTTCCCCTTTATTAAAATTGAATATATTACTGTCCAAGACATTATTAAAATGACCTGCATACTCGGTGTCTCTCAGAAAATAAAGTTCCAAGAATGATGATGGGTCATTTGACATTTGAAGAAAAGCATCTGTTTTTGAGAAAATTTTCTTTCCTTAATACATTTATTCATTGAATTCACTCACTCTTTCAGGTGTTTTGCATAGTTCTCTCTGGTAATAAAGTGAAAGAAATTTACCTGAAGATCACGACTGTTTCTTGGCCAGGTGCGGTGGCTCATGCCTGTAACCCCAGCACTTGGGAGGCCAAGGCAGGCAGATCACTTAAGGTCAGGAGTTTGAGACCAGCCTGGCCAACATGGTGAAACCCTGTCTCTACTAAAAATACAAAAAATTAGCCAGGAGTGGTAGTGCATGCCTGTAATCCCAGCTACTTGGGAGGCTGAGGCAGGAGAATCGATTGAACTCAGGAGGCAGTGAGCTGAGAGCGCCCCAATGCACACTCCAGCCTGGGCGACAGAACGAGATGCTATCTAAAAAAAAAAAAAAAAAAATCTGTAAAGACTGTTTCTTATAAGTTGCATTGTCATCGTAAAGCTGAACAGGGACTCAGAGCCCCCGGTGGCATTGAGGACACAGAGCTTGAGAGAGAGACTTACATGGAGGGGGACATAAGAGGACAAGCCGAGTTCATAAAAATTACTTTCCTAGGATTCCCCATATTAACTCTTTCCAGCTCGCTGAAGAGAACTGTAAAGGTTTCCATTCTGTTGAATAGAAAACATGAACCGAGTGAGGTGCTCTGCTAGGGAGCTGTGGGAGACGCCAGGCCAGTAGTGTAGTTGTTATCCTCTGGGAGTTTGCAATAAAATAGGGGAGAAGAAGGTTTTGGTCTGGTTTTTTTGAGACAGGATCTTGCTCTATTATCTGGGCTGGGGTGAAGTGACACCATCATAGCTCACTGTAGCCTTGACCTCCTGGGCTCAAGCAATCCTCCCAGTTCAGCCTCCCAAGTAGCTGGGACTACAGGTGCATGCCACGGTGCCCAGTGGGCTCTCACTATGTTGCCTAGTCTGGTCTTGAACTCCTGGCTTCAAGGGATCCTCCCACTTTGCCACCCCAAAGCACTGGGATTACAGGCTTATACGAGCCACCACACTCAGCCAAGCAAAGACTTTTGATCGAGACTCTCATTAGAGACAAGCAATGGAAGTACAATAATTAGGGGCACAAACAAAGTACAACTGGTCAACTGCAAGATAAAGAAATATGGTCGTTTGACCAGGTAGGTTTAAGAAGTCAATGAGTAGGATGTTAGCAGGTCTCTGAAGGTGGTTAGAATGTTGACTGATGAGGTACTGAGAAAAAAAAGGGAAGAGATTCCCGTGCTGGATCAGGCACAGAAGATGAAGAATGCAGGGTGTAGAATGGCTTGTTTAATTGGCCTGGCCTCGGGTGCCAGATGGTGTGAAAGGGAGAGGCATGCAGTGAATGGTGATGCTGAGAAAACCAGCGGGAGGCAGATGCAGTGTCTTGAAGCCCTTTTGGATCTTAGTATTTATTGTAATGGAGCGCCACTGAAGGTTTTCAAGGAAAGAAATGACAGATTGATATGTGTTCTTTAGAAAGACAGCCCCTGACAGGAGTCTCTAGAATAGACATTGCAACAGAGCCATGACTTGCACAATGCCAAGGAGACCATTCACAACTCCATGCAATACAATACGAATGGCACCTTCTGGAATTATGTGGTGGGCAGGCCCGGGGAGTGGAGATGTCGGAGACAGTGATAGAGGTAGCAAGTAGGGATCTTTGATTGCAAGCAACAGAAACCGACTCTAATTAACTTAAGGAGGAAAAAATACATTGGAAGGATAGGGGTCATTCAAAGAGTCAAAAGACAAGAAAACACTTAGAGGAATCAGAGCTACTTCATAGCTCTAATGGAGAATCTCTTCAGGATATTGCCACGGGGACAAATCGCTTTCCATCACTTCCAGTCTTTTTGACCCTCTACTCAAGAGTCAAGTTCCAGGGAGAGAGGATGATTGATTTATTTAAGGTCATGTGCTCTGTCCTTGGCCAAGAGAATATAAGGGCATCTTGGCCGAGTGCTGTGGAGCCCCTGGGAACAGTTCTCAGGTGTGGTTTAGCCAATTTCTTTTTTTGTTTATGTTTGCTTTGGCCAATTTCTATGAGACAACACTGCAAAGATACCATCTCAACGCTTGGCACAAAGGAAGTCCTGAAAAAAGTGATATTTTCCCCTTTTTCCCTGCAGGGAATCTTTGCAAATGTACCCCTTTACTTGAGATAAAGCATTTTTATTTATTTATTTATTGGAGATGGAGTCTCTTTCTGTTGCCAGGCTGGAGTGCAGTGGCGCGATCTCGGCTCACCGCAACCTCTGCCTCCCGGGTTCAAGCAATTCTCCTTCCTCAGCCCCCTGAGTAGCTGGGACTACAGGCGTGTGCCACCACGCCCAGCTAATTTTTGTATTTTTAGTAGAGACGGGGTTTCACCATGTTGACCAGGATTGTCTCGATCTCTTGACCTCGTGATCTGCCCACCTCAGCCTCCAAACGTGCTGGGATTACAGACGTGAGCCACCGCACCCACCCTGAAATAAAGCATTTTAAAACACGCTCAAAGATTGAAAAAAGCTCTATGAGGAAAAACGTGTTTATCATACACACACACACACACACACACACACACACACATATGCGGTTGCTGTGGAGCTAGCTGAGTTCCTCCTTCATTTGCAGTGACTAACTTTATTAAGGCATTAGCAAACCTAGTTCCAGGAAAGCCTTGCCTTTCGAATGAAAATATCCAGGATTAGGTGAACATAGCTCGAGTCGCTCTATATGGGTAATGACTCAGATTAGATATCCAGCTGTCAGTAATGCTAGTGTTTTCTTGGATTTATGAAATATTTTATTGATCTAGGCATTTTGGTTTTTTTTTTTTTTTTCATTCTCCACCTGTTTGTGGGTAGATTTTTATGACTGGTATCAAATTCCTTATTTTACATGTGGACCTATATTTCATGCTTGATATTTGATAAAGGAAATTGAGCTGTTCTTTCTATTGCTTTAAGAGCAGTAGATCCTGGGGGTGAATGCTGTTGTGTGACACATCAAGACCAGCAAAAGCACAAAAGAAATGAGCTTTGAAAAGAGAGGTAATTCCTTCCTTCCTTCCCTCCCTCCCACACCCGCTCCTTCCTTCCCTTTCCTTTCCGGCCAGTCTCCCTCTGTTGCCCAGGCTGGAGTGCGGCGGCGGCATAATCTCGGCTCACTGCAACCTCCCTGCCTCGGCCTACCGAATACCTGGGATTGCAGGCGCACACCACTACGCCTGGCTGGTTTTTGTATTTTTGGTGGAGACGAGGTTTCGCCGTGTTGGCCAGGCTGGTCTCCAACTCCTGACCTCGAGTGATCTGCCCGCCTCGGCCTCCTGAAGTGCTGGGATTACAGACGGAGTCTCGCTCACTTAATGCTCAATGTTGCCCAGGCTGGAGTGCAGTGGCGTGATCTTGGCTCGCTACAACCTCCACCTCCCAGCCGCCTGCCTTGGCCTCCCAAAGTGCTAAGATTACAGCCTCTGCCCGGCCGCCCATCGTCTGGGAAGTGAGGAGCGCCTCTGCCTGGCCTTTGTGCAACCTTCCAAGTGTGAAGTGACAGCCTTCATTGTAGAATGAATGAAAACACTGGCACTAATTATATAACACCTTGGCAACTATCTCAAGTCGTTGATGGTGGAAGTATTGGAATTATAGAAGAAAGCAAACACACAAATTTGACTAAAGGTGATTTTGTGACTTCTTTCTATTGGCCCTGGCAAACCAAGGTTATTCTGGATGGAAATAGCCTTGAAAAGGTCATATATATATGAACGTATCTGATTTTTTTTCCCCGTATAATTCTTACTTTGTGCATTTGATATTCAGTTGTGTTTGTAATCATGGAAAAATAAAAGCATATAAAAAAATAAAAAAAATAAAAAAATACATAAAAAAGAATGCAATAAAAAAAAAAGAAAAGAGAGGTAATTACCTAAAATTAGATCAAGCCGAAACTGTTCTGTTAGGTAAATCCTGCTGCTACATTGCCTTTAGCAAGCTAAGCATGGGATAATATTATGTTCTACCAAAAAAAAAAAAAAAAAAAAAAAAATCTAAAACCTTAGCCACAGGAGAGTGTGCTGAATATCTAGTGTTTTCAAGCCTTCTCTTATTTTTCTTTATTACTTTCCCGACTTGAAAGAAGACATGGCAAAGTGTAGGGACAATTGATTTAGGGCATGGGAAAGGGTAACCCGATTTTTTAAAATGTTCTCATAAATCAACAAATTAGTCTTCTTGAGATCATTAAGTGATGTTTTTGAGAAATTAGTGGCCTCATTCTAGAACCTAGTGGACAGGCTGTGTTTTCAAAGCTAACAGCTTGTTCTAGTTGCCTTGCTTTAATTGAAGGCTTAGTACCTCTACCAAAAGCTTCAAAGTAACACGGGCATTGAGCTTCCCCAAGAAAAGGGCAGTAAAACAAACAATGTAGAAGCAAAGAACCAGGTATCTTGGCAACATTGTAATTATGGCTGCTTGTGACTTTCTACAGGGATTTCTTCTTCAGGACTATGAATTTGGCCCATCGGGAGAACTTTGGCTAGCTAATATCTGCTGGGGAAATGTATGGGATCAGATCTCTGATTTATGAGATCCCTTCCAAGTGGGATCTGATAAATTATTAAAATAATAATTTTGAAATCTGTAACAATTTGAGAAAATACTTCTGACGTAATGTTCCATGAAAGAAGCAAGATTTAAAAAATAAACTTTTCTGTGATTACAACTGTGAAATAATTATGGATATGTACAAACAAAGTCTCTAAAACAATAGCTAAAAATGAAAAAGGCCAGGTGTGGTGGCTCACGTTTGTAATCCCAGCACTTTGGGAGGCTGAGGAGGGAAGATAGCTACAGCCTGAGTTCAAGACTAGCCTGTGCCATCAGCAGTAGACTGGATAAAGAAAATGTGGTGCCTGTACACCATGGAATACTACACAGACATGAAAAAGAATGAGATCATGTCCTTTGCAGAAGCATGGATGGAGCTGGAGGCTGTCATCCTATGCGAACTAACATAGGAGCAGAAAACCAGATGCCATATGTTCTCACTTATAAGTGGGAGCTAAAGAGTGAGTAGATATGGACACAAAGAAGGGAAAGACAGACACTCGGACCTACTTGAGGGTGGAGGGTTGGGGGAGGGTGAGGATCAAAAAACTACCTATTGAGCTCACGCCTGTAATCGCAGCACTTTGGGAGGCAGAAGCAGCCAGATCACCTGAGGTCAGAAGTTCAAGACCAGCCTGGTCAACATGATGAAACCCTGTCTCTACTAAAAATACAAAAATTAGCTGGGCATGGTGGCACACGCCTGTAATCCCAGCTATTTGGGAGGTTGAGGTAGGAGAATCGCTTGAACCTGGGAGGTGGAGTTTGCAGTGAGCCGAGAATGCGCCACTGCACTCCAGCTTGGGCAACAGAGCAAGACTCCATCTCAAAAAAAAAAAAAAAAAAAAAAAAAAAAAACCACACATACAATCCCCAAAACCCTACCTATTGGATACTAGGCTTATTTATTACTTGAGTGACGAAATAATCTGTACACCAAACCCCCATGACATGGAATTTACCTATATAACAAACTTGCACATGGACCCTTGAACCTAAAAGTTTTTTTAAAAAAGACTAGCTTGAACAACATACAAAAAAATTAAAAAAATTTTTTAACAGAAAAACATTTAATTTCTGGTGAGATTTTAGAAAATGCTTAGTTGATTTTGCCTTAATTCTGTTGCAGTTGATGCAAAAAGCAAAAGAAAGGCAGGGTGACATTCAAAATATTTTGTATGCTGTATTCTACACTGTGGAGGCTGCTCCAATAAGCAGCTGTAGTAATTACAGAGGGCACCAGATGGTGGCACGTAAACACAGCTTAGAGAGCCAGGTGGACACTGGGCTTTTCCCACTAGGGTTCCAGAGTGGCCTCTCCCCTTCCAAGGTCTGGGCCCAGTCTGTCTGGGGGAGTGTCAAATGTGGATGGGAGCTGTTGGAGGCCCAGCAGGTTTCTGGAGAGGGGTAGACACCAGGGCAGCCCCTCAGAACGCCCTACCTCAGCCCAGAGCAATGGGTGTGTTGGAGGCACTCGATGTGTTCAGGCATCATCTCATTGCCATCTAGTACTGTAGTAGTTCCAGATTTTAACAAGTGGCACAGCTGTAACAATGCCAATGAGCTGACAGGAGCCCTGATTACCAACAGTCTTGAAAGAGAGGGCCTGAGAGAATGCTTGCAAAGATCTTACTTCCTATAATCCCAGCACATGGGAAAGACTCCATAAATGCTGGCAGTTGTAATAGGATAGCAGTCCTGCTTACACTTTTATTATTATCAATAAGCAAAAAGCACACACCCTAGAGATTTTTTGAGGTTCCTTGAGGAGAGGATGGATGTCGGGTGTGGCCATCAGCCCCAGCGCTGAGAAGGGCTTATACAGACAGAAGCATCAGGTGGTATGATGACTTAGCTTCCCTGGCCTTTCTCCCCACTTCTGCCCATCAGTAGTTACCTACCTCAGGACCCTCTAGTTATTAACGTGGAGAGGGGGGCAAAGAAGGGAAATGCAGGTAGTTGAACCTGAGAGATGGTGCCAAATTGTCTTTTAATAACAGTTTTTTCTTCCAAACAACACAGAAATGCATGTCTGTACACAACAGGGACAGGATTCAGGAATTAGGAAGCCCCAACAAGAGTGCCAGGGGCACCCCAGACAACCAGACACAAGGCTATGGCTGACCTTCTAACCTTCTCACTTCATAAAAACAGAACAAGTTCCTTCCTCAACTTGATACGTTAGCGTTTCTTGTAAATACATTTCCTGTGTCTAGTTCATCTTACTTCATAAACACAGACATCTGCTTTCAGTTTTGTTAAGAATGTGCTAAGAAACTTAGTTGAAAAACACAATAAAGGATCCACAGAGGTCTGTCCTGACAGAACGAATTAGTGTTCAAACTAGTTCTGGAGGGAAACATTCAACACCACAGGGCTACAAGCCAGCATTCCGGCTCGCTGAAGAAAGGCAACACTCGACACCCATGACCATCAATCCCATCCATCGGGGTGGAGCATGGGGGATGCCTTCCATTACAGACTCAGTGTGACCCATCTTCCCCGTCCTCCCACAAGGAGTCAGAGCCTTGGGAAGATGCCTGCAGAGTCATCACCACTGCATCCTCATCATGACCTGTATCTATAGATTTTTCTCCCTTCAAGTACTATAATTTCCCACAGAACTCTGCTCTATTGGCTGACATACAGTATGTGCTTACTATGTGCTAGACATTGTACTAAGCAGTTTACATGGATTATTTCACTCTATGCTATTAGGCAAATAGTCTTATTGTGCTCATTTTACAGAAGGAAAAACTGAGGCTATCGATGGATGGATGGATGGATGGATGGATGAATGGATGGATGGATAGATAGATAAATAGATGAATGGTGGGTAAAGCTGAGATACAAACCCAGTCTTAACCATTAAAACTGCCTTTATGAATAATAATGTAAGACAAAATAAATTTGAACTTCTTTAATTCAAGTCTACTGAATGATAGTGATAAGTATAAAATAATCATATCAAACACTTATAACAATCTTATAAGATAGGAGCCATAATCATATCTGTTTTACAGAAATGCCTAAAGTATTACTGGCCCTTTCAATGAAACCACATACAGAAGGAGAAACACACATAGACACATAGGCACATAGAACAGAAGCAATCACATGTGCATTTGGAGCTGGATGCAGAAGTATACTTACAGGCAGAAGCAGATTGCCTTAGGTTGAGCTGTTGTAACTTACAGGCAGAAGCAGATTGCCTTAGGCTGAGCTGTTGTAACTTACAGGCAGAAGCAGATTGCCTTAGGTTGAGCTGTTGTAACTTACAGGCAGAAGCAGATTGCCTTAGGTTGAGCTGTTGTAACTTACAGGCAGAAGCAGATTGCCTTAGGTTGAGCTATTGTAACAAAATACCATAGACTGGAAGGTGTTATCCAGGTGGATAGATCATCCCTCTATCCATAGATGCCTTAAGCAACAGACATTCACTTTTCATTGTTCTATAGCCTGGGAAGGTGCCAGCAGATCTGCTTCTTTGTGAGGGCTCTTTCCTGGCTTATAGACAGCAACCTTCCTGCTGTGTGCTCACATGGCCCTTCCTTGGTTTATGTAAATGGAAAGAGAGAAAGCTCTGGTGCCCCCACTTATTATAAGGGCACTAATTTCACCATGTGGCTCCCATCCTTGTGGCCTAATCTAGGCCTAATTACCTCTGAAAAGTTCCACCTCCAAATGCCATCATATTGTGGGGTAGGGCATCAACACATACATTTTGTGGGGGACACAAACAGCTCATAACATAGATCTTATGCAGAAATCACAGAGGGATAGCTACACAGAGAAAGTGGATCCTAGTCATCCATCCATCAATCCACCCTTCTATCCATTGATTCATATGGTCACTTACCCACAAACCCATCCATCCATCCATCCATCCATCCATCCATCCATCCATCCATCCATCCATCCATGCAATTAATATTTGTTCATTGTGCATCACCCTGAAGCCAGCGAGACCACGAACCCACTGGGAGGAACGAACAACTCCAGACATGCTGCCTTAAGAGCTGTAACACTCACCGCGAAGGTCTGCAGCTTCACTCCTGAAGCCAGCAAGACCATGAAGCCACCAGAAGGAAGAAACTCCGAACACATCTGAACATCAGAAGGAACAAACTCCGGACACGCTGCCTTTAAGAACTGTAACACTCACCACGAGGGTCCGTGGCTTTGTTCTTGAAGTCAGTGAGACCAAGAACCCATCAATTCTGGACACAGCATGATCTTAGCTCACTGCAACCTCTGCTTCCTGGGCTCAAGCAATTCCCCTGCCCCAGCCTCCTGAGTAGCTAGGATTACAAGTGTGTGCCACCACGCCGGCTAATTTTTGTATTTTTAGTAGAGACGGGGTTTCACCATGTTGGTCAGGCTAGTCTCGAACTCCTGACCTCATGATCTGCCCACCTCAGCCTCCCAAAGTGCTGGGATTACAGGTGTGAGCCACCGTTCCCGGTCACTACATATTCTGAATGCTTAAACACCTGAGAGAACTCAGAAAGAAAACACACATGGATTGAGAACGGCATTAAGTTCTTTCCCAATAAGTTATTTTCCAATTTATCTGCATTTGTCTGAGTAAAGAAATACATTTCTAGTTGCAAAGTGAAATTATAAGCAGGTTCTTTCCCTTCGAAATTATTTTTCATCCTTCCAAGACCCAGGGGGAAAATATGGGAAGAATTCATTTCCAAACAAGGCAGTTAAAGGTTACAACTTCTAACCATCAGGAGCCAAAGCCTGCTCATGCATGCCGATGGTGGACAGGGATGCCGGGGTCCTCAGGGAACTCATGTCCCCCCTCCTCTGGTCAGTGGAGGATCATTGCATTGACCAGTGAACCTCAGCAGTTTCTTTTTTTTTTTTTTTTTTGAGACGGAGTCTCGCTCTGTCGCCCAGGCTGCAGTGCAGTGGCGCAATCTCGGCTCACTGCAAGCTCCGCCTCCCAGGTTCACGCCATTCTCCTGCCTCAGCCTGTCCGAGTAGCTGGGACTACAGGCGCCCGCCACCACGCCCGGCTAATTTTTGTGTATTTTTAGTAGAGACGGGGTTTCACTGTGGTCTCGATCTCCTGACCTCGTGATCCGCCCACCTCGGCCTCCCAAAGTGCTGGGATTACAAGCGTGAGCCACCGCGCCCAGCCAAACCTCAGCAGTTTCAACGTAGCAATGCAGATGTCCAGGGGCTGTGCTGCTGAAATGGCCTTTATGTCTTCCCTCTTACGAGCGGGCTGAGTGTGGCCCTTATCCTTCTAAAGAGAGGTCTACAAAGCAGCTGGACTGTGGTTACAAATTCATAGAGAATAGGGCAGACAACTATGGGCTGGAGACGCCCAGGAAAAAAATATCAACTGGCCATTTAAAATACTAAGCCAGGAGCCAATCACATATTTATATTAAAAATAGCAAGCTGCCCAAATCCAAATGCTTTATTGTAATCAAGTTGCAACAGCAGACTTCCTACCTAGAGATATCAAATACTTAGTGGGTTATTTTAGTAACCAAAGCAAAAAAGTATTATTACAAACATGTACTTATTATGTGGACGAAGGGGTATTGTCCTTGTACTCTCCTATTAAAATACTCTTCAGTGAAATAGTTATCATCAATCCCATATCATAGATGAATAAAGTGAGGTTTAGTAAGAAGTTTACTCAGTTGTTTTAAACATTTGCCAAATCGGATGACTTCCTTCTCTGAAACAGGCCTATTTTTTTTCTCTCTCTCTCATGGAAAGATTTAAATTACACATAAATTGGGAGAATATACAAGAACTCTCCATGTACCCATCACCCAGGCATAACAAGCATCAAGTCATGGGTCTCTCTCTGTCACCCAGGCTGGAGTGCAGTGGCGTGATCACTGCTCATTGTAGCTTTGACCTCCTGGGCTCAAGCAAGACTCTTGCTTCAGTATCCCAAGTAGCTGAGACTACAGGCACATGCCACCATGCCCAGCTAAGTTTTGTATTTTTTTGTAGAGACAGGGTTTTGTCACGTTCCCAGACTGGTCTCAAACTTCTGGGCTCAAGCAATTCTCCCACTGTATTGGTCCATTTTCATACTGCTATAAAGAACTGCCCGAGACTGGGGAATGTATAAAGGAAAGAGCTTTAATTGACTCACAGTTCAGCATGGCTGGGGAGGCCTCAGGAAACTTACAATCATGAGAGAAGGTGAAGGGGAAGCAGGCACCTTCTTCACAAGGCGGCAGGAAGGAGAAGTGCCAAGTGAAGGGGAAAGAGCCCTTTAAAATGCCATCAGATCTTGTGAGAACTCACTCACTCTCACGAGAACAGCATGGGGGAACAGCCTCTTGCATGAGGCAGAGCAAGACCCCATCTCTTAAAAAAAGGAGGGCATGGGGAGGGACTGATTTCTCTTTGCCAACCTAGGCCCTTACGATTGGCCATGGGACTTCCAGTCATAATTCTAAGTGAGGGTTTCAAACACATTTAATGAGCACTTTCTTATTTATTCTTTAACAGAAACATTAAAACTGCAACGGAAGAATAATTTTCAGATGGAGAAGTTTCTCCCAAAATTTGCCAAATATTATGCAATGTCTTTTCTTACTGCAGTATGTATAACTTATCTTCTGAAAAAGAAGATGTATTACTGTGACTTAATACCAACACAACAGACACAGTTTGTTCATCCTATTTGTTCTTCACCAGAAAGGAAAGAACATTAACTGTATTTGACTTATAAGCTGGAGCAACATCTGACCAAGGGCCTTTCAGAACATAAACTTCTCTCAGCAAGCATAATTGGAAATTAAGGTCTACCGGTTTTTGTGTCAGTTTGCTGTAATAACAAATGGGCTCTGGTAGCAGAGGAAAACTTTTTCCTCTATTCTTTCATGTTCCACGCCTGAGGCCTGTGAATTAAACTGACAAAGACAGATCAAAAAGAGGAAAACGTGAGAGTTTATTTATGCATGTAATACACATACACACAGAAGTCAGTGTGTAACTCTGATTTCAGTGAGTGAGTAACTCAAAGGAGTGGATAGACAGGCTTATATACTGTCTTAGAAGGGAATGAGTAGGAAAAGAAAGGCACTTATGTGAAAACAACGACTTTCCAGAGAGGTAAATGGGGCTGGGTGTGGTGGCTCACTCCTGTAATCCCAGCACTTTGGAAGGCTGAGATGGGAGGATTGTTTGAGCCCAGGAGTTCAAGACCAGCCTGGGTAACACGGTGAAATCCCGTCTTTACAAAAAATACAAAAATTAGGCAGGCATGGCAGCACGTTTCTGTGGTCCCAGCTACTTGGGAGGCTGAGGTGGGAGAATTGCTTGAGCCTGGGAGGTTGAGGCTGCAGTGAGCTGTGATCATGCCACTGCACTCAGCCTGGGCAACAGAGCAAGACCCTGTCTCAAAAAAAAAAAAAAAAAGATAAATGGGTTTTGAGGAGAACAAACAGGAGATAAGGAAGTTTGTGATAATGTTTTTCTATGCAGTTATGAGTGATACGCCTCCTCTTTCACGTCTCCTGCAGGACAATTAAACTTCCCTGGAGAGAGGATTTGGGGTCGGTTTATTCACGGTCTCTTTTCTTGAAGTAAATCCACCCTGAAGAAGCATTTATGACAGACTTATTTTCCAGAAGTTGCTGCTTTTAGTCAGATAAGAGAAGCTCTAAGAAGGCTTTTTTTTTTTTTTTTTTTTTTCTCTAACGGTTGAACTGAAATGCCTTTTGCTTAAAATAATCTTTATACCATCTCTGGGGTTCCGAGTGGGTTTCTCCATCACCAAATCTCATTAGCTTCTAACTGTAAAAATCTGTTTCTCACTCAGACCACACATCGGCTATGTCTTGCTGACAATGCCGCTCCTGTGTCCTCTTCATTCCTGGACTCAGTGTGAAAGGGCAGCCATCAGACTTGTCATTTTGTTGTGGTGAAGGAAAAGAGAAATGACTGAGCCATGGCTGTTTCTGAGAGCTGCTGTTTGGATGTGCAGTTTATCACTTCTACTCACTACCATTGGCCAAAGCAAGTCAGTTGGCCAAGTCTGCTATTAGTGGCAGCAGAGAAGTCTATGCCTTCTATAGACAGGTCATGGCAATGCTCAGGGAATCTTGTTGGTAAAGGCAGTGAACAATTGGAAACAATACATTAATATAATTTATCAGTCTCCAAAGATTTACTCTTGCCTTTCCATTCTGCTTAGAAAAGTTTCAGAGAAGTAAGGCTTGAATTGGCCTTTCAAGGATGATTCTAGGCAGGGGTAAAATAGATGCTAATGCAGCAATATTTGGAAAATAAGAAAAAATCCCAAAAGGCCAGGTCACATGGAGTGAAGAGAAATGGTGACCATAAAGTTGTAGATTTGGTGGGGCCAAATAGTAAAATTGGGACAAATGAGACATTTTGGTTTTATGCTTTTCAAACATTTCCACCAAAGCCTTCCTGATGGCCAAGGGGAATTAGTACATTTCCTGAGGTTTTGAAAACCATCTTTGAAGGTTTGAGTGACATCTTAAAAAGTAACAAAAAGTTTGCATTCTGCTTCAGAAATATTCAATTTCGTTTTATTATGAAAACAATGTTTTACTCACCTGAAAATCTTCAAAGAAAATTGACGCTTTGAGAAGTAGCCCCATATTCAGCCAGGTCTGTGCTCTGATTTGATATGCTTTCTGGCAGCAGACTGAGTGCCCCACTGGAGAAGTCTGCTTCTTTCCCCTTTTCTCCAGATGTAAACATCTTCCAAATAAAAGGAGAAGAAAAATATATAACCTCTCTTTGTGACATACAAGTTCTGGTATAGATTATCTTAGTTATATTGTCTCGATCCCTTTTTCTTTGGCTATTTATTGTTACTCCATCTGTTTGCCCATTACAAATGGGGAATTAAACTCTGCCGTTGCGATTATACTTCCATCAGCCCATTTCTCCCTTCATTCACGCATGTTGTTACTGCTGTCTGGAATATATTTGCATGGTGCCTTCCACCTTGTCCCTTGTCTTCCAGAACAATCCCTATTTACCTTTTCAAACCACCTCAGGCTGAGAGCAGCGGCTCACACCTGTAATCCCAGCATTTTGGGAGGCCAAGGCGGGAAGATCACCTGAGGTCAGGAGTTCGAGACCAGCCTGGCCAGTGTGGCAAAACCCCGTCTCTACTAAAAAATAGAAAAATTAGCTGGGCATGGTGGCACACGCCTGTAATGCCAGCTACTTGGGAGGCTGAGGCAGGAGAATCACTTGAACCTGGGAGGTGGAGGTTGCAGTGAGCTGAGATCGTGCCACTGCACTCCAGTCTAGGCAACAGAGTGAGACTCCGTCTCAAAAACAAAACAAACCCACCTCACCACCTCTGTGAAGGCTTCCCTGATCCCGGCATGCTAGTCACTCTCATCCTGGGGAACTGCCACTGTGCTACTGTGTGAACAGAAATATGGCAGCATCTACAGAAACTAAAAATGCAAATACCCTTTGATCTGCCAATTCCACTTCTAGGAATCTTTCCTACAAAATATTTGTTCCTGTGTGCGAAAGTGTATGTACAAAGAATGCCCAGTGAACTGGAAAGCAAAGGGACTGTCCATCAATGTGAGAATTGTGAAATAAGCTGCAGCACCAGAATACTACGCAGCCATGAAAAAGAACGAAGTACGTATATGTACAGATCACCCAGATTTTGTTAAGGCGAAAGGTGAATCACAACATATTATATAAAAACATACAATGCCATGAAAATTTCATATGAGTGCAAAATGTTAGCAGAATGCATATTAAATTGTTACAGTTGTCACAACTATAGCACAAAGGAAGTTGAGGTTGGTGGTGACAGTGCTGTAGGACTTCACTTTTTACTGCAGGCACTTTAGGGTTGCTGAAATCTTTTATGACTAGAGCATATTTGGATATTGTTTGCCATAATTAAACAAACTAAAATGCCTAAAACTAAAGTAAAATAATACCAATTTATTTTTTATTTTATTTTATCTTTTTAAGACAGGATTTTGCTCTGTCACCCATATTGGAGTGCAGTGGCACCACCATGGCCTACTGCAGCCTCAACCTCCCAGGCTCAAGTGATCCTCCCACCTCAGCCTCCCAAGTACCTGGGACTATAAGCATGCACCACTATGCGTGGCTAACTTTTTTTGAATTTTTTTTTTTTTTTTTTTTTGAGACGGAGTCTTGCTCTGTCACCCAGGCTGGAGTGCAGTGGCGCAATCTCGGCTCACTGCAAGCTCCACCTCCCGGGTTCACGCCATTCTCCTGCCTCAGCCTCTCCGAGTAGCTGGGACTACAGGCGCCCGCCACCACGCCTGGCTAATTTTTTTTTTTTTTTTTGTATTTTTAGTAGAGACGGGGTTTCACTGTGGTCTCGATCTCCTGACCTCATGATCCGCCCACCTCGGCCTCCCAAAGTGCTGGGATTACAAGCGTGAGCCACTGCGCCTGGCGCTTTTTTTAAATTTTTGCAGAGATGAGGTCTCACTATTTTGCCCAGGCTGGTCTCTGACTCCTGAGATCAAGCAATTCTCCCACCTTGTCCTCCCAAAGTGCTGGAATTACAAGTGTGAGCCAACGCTCCCAGCCTCCAATTTATTTTAGCATATTTATAAAATTCAGAAAAAATGAAAATAAAAATCACCAGTAGAATTGTTACTTTCTATAAATAAAATCATTTAAAAGTTGTTCATGTGCAATATTCTTTTCTTTCGATAAGCTTCACTCTGAAATTAAGACACCCAGAAGAGAGTATTTTGTGAAACTCACCTCCAAATAGCTTTCATTAGTTGACTTAATTTTGTTCGCAGCTAATAAAGTACAATCTCAAAACACTGATGGTAAACACAACTGACTACAAAACTGTTGAGGGAAAACTATGATAGAAACCTGGGCTACTAAAAGTTCTAATGCAAGATAAATTTCTGGACTTGTGTTTAAAAGAGAGTTTGACTAAAACTAATGACTTTATATGACCTAATTCAACCAATCACATTTGGCATTCCTGTAGTTTATTACCTGCTTTCATCAAATCAGTAATCTTGGTTATATAAAGCATGCTTCAGTCGTTTCCATTTTCTTTTGTCATCAGGAGGACTGACTAAGAGCTGGAGTAACTAATGGAAATTCCTTTCATTCTTCATCAAGCTGAGTTAGAGGTTTCCTGAAGCTGAGTTGCTATAACCCTATAAATTGTTAAAAGCCTCACCCCCAGAAGGCTACGCACTGCAACGTTCTTCCCCAATGTACTTGGCTTTATGCATGCCCTGCGCTGCACTCTTCTTTATTAGCACTGTTATGTTATTCATTTTAGAAGTCACATTCATTTTATAAAGCGTCTTGGGACTAGGATGCTTTTCCAATCCACTTTTGTTTGGATGACTATGCCATTACTGTATTTATGCCTCAACGACATCAAGAAATCATCCCTAAGGGCACCATGTAACATGTATAATGTTATCAGATTTAGAGGTGCTGGGCACTCCTGTGATCTGTAAAGAACACCCACCGCTGTCCTTATGGAGAAAATGAGGCCCAAGGCAGTTAGGTCACTTGTCCAGCTCATAGCCATCAATGTCTCACGGATTTCCAACAGCAAAAGTTGTTTTGCAGCCAGCCAGGCACTTGGTAGTGTGTGCCTATAATCCCAGCTAGTGGGAGGAGTTCGATTACAGCCTGAGCAACATAATGAGACCCCATGTCTTTTTTTTGGAGGCGGAGTCTCACTCTGTTGCCCAGGCTAGAGTGCAGTGGTGCGATCTTGGCTCAGTGCAAGCTCTGCCTCCCGGGTTTATGCCATTCTCCTGCCTCAGCCTCCCCAGTAGCTGGGACTACAGGCGCCTGCCACCACGCCTGGCTAACTTTTTTGTACTTTTAGTAGAGACGGGGTTTCACCATGTTAGCCAGAATGGTCTCGATCTCCTGACCTCATGATCCGCCCGCCTCAGCCTCCCAGAGTGCTGGGATTACGGGCATGAGCCACCGCGCCCAGTTGACCTCATCTCTTACAAAAAAAAAAAAAAAAAAAATGTTGTTTTGCCCCAGCAGCAGAATGGATTCTCATTTTGAGGCAATAAGATGTCTGTTAATGGAGACAGATGAAGAGGCAGGCTGGTTCTGAATCCCTGTGCCTGTTTTAAGTCTTTCTGTGCCATTGCTTAAAAGCCTTATTGAAAAATAATTTACATGCCGTAAAATTCACTCATTTTAAGTGTACAATTCAATGATCTTTACTACATTTACAGAGCTGTGCAGCCATCACCACAATCCTATTTTAGAACATTCTCATCACCTTAAAAGATCCCTTATGACCATTTGCAGTTTATTTCCCCCAGAAGAAACTACTTGCATTGGAATCCTTTTCTTGGGGTCTGATTCTGAGGGAACCCAAAAGAAGACACTCCCCACCATGGTGTGCAACACATAGTGAGCCTAACGCGGACATCCATTCCACTCCAACCTAGATCTGCCACGCTCATCAGTTCATCCCCGACACATCAAAGCCAGGTGCTATCATCAAAAAAACAGACAATAACAAGTGTTGGTGAAGATGCAGGGAAATAGGAACCCTCATAGCCCATCAGTGGTATTGTAAAGTGGTGCAGCTGGTGTGGAAATCACCTGGCGGATTCTGAAAAGGTTAACAGAGTCATCATGTGGCTCCACCACTCTACTGCCTGGTAGATACCCAAGAGAACATATGTTCACACAAAAACTTCCAGACATCTGTTCCTAGCAGCATTATTCATAATGGCCCCAAAGTGAAAACAACCAAAAGTCCATTAACAGATAAACAGATAAAATAGAGAGGACTTCCTTATTTTGCTGACTCAGGTTGACTCCAATCTGATGTTTTCTGGAAGACTGCCTCATCTCAAAGTTTAGTTTGATTAGGTAGAACTTAGCAGAAGTGACTCTATCCTGGTTTGGCCTGGTCTACCGGGGGCTACCTAGTGTAGGAGGCAAGTCCAAAACAGTGGACTCCCATAAACTTTTTTTTTTTTTTGAGACAGAGTCTCACTTTGTTGATCAGGCTGGAGGGCAGTGGCATGATCTTGATTCACTGCAACTTTAACCTCTTGGGGCTCAAGCAATCCTCCCACCTCGGCCTCCAGAGTAGCTGGGACTACAAGCACATGCCACCATGCCCAGCTAATTCTTGTATTTTTTATAGAGATGGGGTTTTACCATTTTGCCCAGGCTGGTCTTGAACTCCTGGCCTCAAGCGATCCTCCTGCCTTGGCCTGCCGAAGTACAGGGATTATAGGCGTGAGCCACTGCACCCAGCCTTTATATACCATTTTAATAAAGGGAAATAGATTGTGGAGAGGCGACTCAACAAAGGAGAAAGGGAGGCAGGGATTGGGCTTCTAGGGTGGAAAATTGTGGAAAGGTGACTAGGAAACATATGGTGAATAAGGTTTGTTTTGCAGATAAAAGCCATTTGGAGTTAGTCTCCTCGTGGTATGAGAGACATTAGAAGAGGAGGATACTTTACAAATGGAATTTTATGTCACCTTTACAAAGGGAAATGTATGGCCTACTTGTAAACAGCAGAAGGAAAGAGAGTTCCTTTGGTGTCTGCTGTTTCTTAATTGCCCTTAATTCAAAATAATCTTATGCTACAGTGGCATATTTTGGAGGTGGCATATTCTGATCCCCTCCAAAAGACTGGAATGGAGCAACAAGAGGAGCTGAATCCACTTGCCAATCCACTTGCTAATCCATAGAAGCCAGGTAGTTCAATCAATTAAAATAAAAACACGATTCCAGATTACTTCCTTTGTGCACTTAATTACTAACCCTGCATGGTAAGCAAGGCACTGTCTGGCAAGGACAGTCACAGGCAAGATGCCCATCCACTGTCAACATGATGATGCCATGTTAGGACTAATATTTTCATGAGCTCAGAAATGGGTGAGGGTGAGGGGTCCCAAATTAGGGTGCATGGCCTTCTGGTGAGTCTCAAGAATTGGAGGTATGAAAAGAATTTGTTTTTTATTATTGAGCAGAGCGCTAGGGCTTGAAACTGGGAGCCAGTGGTGTGGCTCTGCTGGTTGGAGAGTTTTCCCTGAGCAGCCTGCTGGGAGTGAAATTGAGTAGGAGCTGCTGCACTGGTCAATTTACCTCCCAGCAGGTCCAGGGCTGCAGACCTAAAGCCAGCCTGAGCCAGGGAGACTGAACCTGGACTGGGGCAAGAGGAGGAGCGTGGGCTGCGCTGCACGGCTGGGGCTCGCTTTGTTACAAGATGCATTGATTCTTAGCAAACTGCTTCGCTTGTCTCTGGGGCCTGAAGTTTTTTTTTTTTTTTTCCAGAACCCAGAACCTTGATTTTTAGTGATCTCACAACAGGCCTGGGCCACAGCAGGATGTTTTCTGTATGATCTAAGTCTTCGAAGCAGGAAATAAAAACAGAGAAAAATATTGCTGCACACACCTTCAGTGGTAGAAAAAAAAATGTGTATTCCAATGAAAAACTATGCATCATCTCTAACCCACTCTTCTGCCCTGTCAGAGTAGGATATTTTTCCTTCTGATTCTGAGTCATATTCTGAGCTATTTTACAACTCTGCAAACTACAGATAACAGAAAACAGCCATGTGAATTCTGTCCTGTCTGACAGAGGTCTGGCTGACTCCCCTCTCCAACCTGTTAAAAAGAAACAGTTTTTAGGCTGGGCGCGGTGGCTCATACCTGTAATCCCAGCACTTTGGGAGGCGGAGGCGGGCGGATCATGAGGTCAGGAGATCGAGACCATCCTGGCTAACATGGTGAAACCCCGACTCTACTAAAAATACAAAAAATTAGCCGGGTGTGGTGGCAGGCGCCTATAGTCCCAGCTATTCGGGAGGCTGAGACAGGAGAATGGTGTGAACCCAGGAGGCGGAGCTTGCAGTGAGCCGAGATTGTGCCACTGCACTCCAACCTGGGTGACAGAGTGAGACTCCGTCTCAAAAAAACAAAACAAAACAAAACAACAACAACAAAAAAAAGTTTTGCCTTTTTCACAATTCATTTCAATAGTTCCTTTACACCCATATCAACTTGTGCTTCTTGACTTCTTTTCTGAGCCCACTGTAAAATCTGCCTGAATTCCTCATCAAAGGAGCTAATTTATAAAACACTTAACATGTGTGTGTTGTAATATATGAATGAAACTCTAGATTTTCTCTTTTCCTGAAAATTATCTTTAAACAGCCCCACTCTGCTTCTTTCTATGTCTTTCTAGGATCATGAGGTCACATGGTCTGGGTAGGTCTCCAAAGGGGAAAGTGTGTATTTTGGGGGAGCAGGAATGAATGGCGACTCACATTGACTAGATACTTAACTGTCTACTGATGACTTCATAAACACAATTTAATTATCTCTTTTCTTTTTTCTTTCTTTTTCTTCTTTTCTTTCCTTTCTTTCTGTATTAGTCCATTTTCATGCTGCTGATAAAGACATACTCGAGGCTGGGAAGAAAAAGAGGTTTAATTGGACTTACAGTTCCACATGGCTGGGGAGGCCTCACAATCATGGCAGGAGGCAAAAGGCACTTCTTACATGGTGGCAGCAAGAGAAAAATGAGAAAGATGCAAAAGTGGAAACCCCTGATAAACCCATCAGATCTCGTGAGACTTAGTCACTACCATGAGAACAGTGTGGGGGAAACCACCCCCATGATTCAATTATCTCCCACCGGGAGGTCCTTCCCACAATACGTGGGAATTAGGGAGTACAATTCAAGAGGAGATTTGGGTGGGTACATACAGCCAAGCCATATCACTTCCTCACTTCCTCCCTCCCTCTCTCCCTCCCTCCCTGCCTCCCTGCCTCTCTCTTTCTTTTCTTTTTAGAGATGAGGTCTTGCTTTGTCACCTAGGCTGAAGTACAATGGCACGATCATCGCTCACTGCAGCCTCGACTTCCTGGAATCAAGCAATCCTCCCACCTCAGTCTCTCAAATAGCTGGGACTACAGGTGCATGCCCAGCTTGAATTTAATTTTTAAAACGACCACATGCAACAGCAATTGCTACACCATTTTATGGAGTAGGAAACTGATGTTCGGAGTTAATTTCAGAGACGAGTATTTTGTGGGGATAAGTATTATTTCAGTGATAAGCATTACGTAGAGATAATGTTCAGAAAGAAGTAATTTGCCCAATGCAGAGGCAGAAAAGGTATGATACCTTTCCTCAGCTATCATAAGGGTCATGGTTGAAACTCCTATAATGAAAGAGGGAGTTAACAAGGGAAAAGCTTAACAGATTAATTTAATCAAAGTTTTATATGATAGAGGAGCTTTCAGAAACGAAGACCTAAAGACCCAAGGAAAACTGTTTTTATGCCTCTCTTCAATGAAGAATGGACAGCCATGTAAAAATGCGATTGGACAAAAGAGAGTGATCGAATTGTAATAGACTGACAGGAGAAACCCAGCAAGGCTTATCTATTCAGATGCTTCTTGGCCTCTGTGTAGCAGTCCTTCCTCCTGGGTATGGGGCAGCACCTCTGGCATGAGGGTCCTCCAGGGAGGAGGGAGGAGAGAGAAGGGAAAGTGTGGCCTCCTCGGCTTTATGGCTTGCTCTAGGAGAGAGGAGTTTGAATTTCTATGATCTGCCTTAGGGAAGAGGAATTCTGGTTTCTATGACTTGTTTCAGGGGAGAATGAGGGATAGGAGACAGGAAGATGGAAGAAGGTCTTAGAGCAACTTTGTTTCTGAGGCTTTTACAATCTCCTTTAGTTCAAGGTACTCAGCATGCCAAGGCAGCAGATTTAGGAGCATCATTTTCTGAGCCCCAGTATTCCCCTGTCTGAAACTTCTTGGGAAAAGTCCAGAAATAGGGTTGGTGGATTGTCTTACAGGCCACTGAACCAGTCTCTCAGTTCCACGAATAGCTCAGTTCAGTTAAACACTTAACAGCTGTGTCTCATTTTAGGTGGTGGTTTTGTAGATGGGCTTCCACCTCTATGTGGTTACAGCAATCAAGTATTTAAGAAGAGGCATTTCTATGAAAACAAAGAAAAACAAAGATTTGTGATTAGAACAAACTATAAACTCAGTTTTTGAGTCCAGAGTGCAGCCAGTCAAGGGGATTTTTAGATGCTAGGCTCAAAACATCTTCAGCTGGAGTAAGACCAGTCAGTGGGAATCTGACAGATTTTCCCGGTCTGCAGTTGGCATCAGGTGTCTTAATGAACTTTCCGAGTAGTTCATACAGTAACACCGTGAGGCTGTCCATAAATAAGCTATTGAGGTGCTTTCCCTGAAGTTTACGTCAAGTGGACCAACTTCAGCTCACAGGGATCCAGAAAGAGAGTGGTCTTAATTTCAATAATTCCAAGCCAGGGGATGGGTGGAAAATTGGAACATTTGTTTGGATAGTTGTAGTCAGATACTGGAGGAAACTAAAACATTTAGGATCCAGTCTAGATTTTAGGTAGATAATGAACCCTCAAAAACAATGAGGTAGAGTCTAATAATGAGTGCAGTATAGTCTCTTCTGCAACAATTTTTCTCTCTAGAGTCACTCCCATTTCTACCAAAGATAATTAAAGGAAGACTGATTTGTTTGCAAAATAGGTTTAGTCTCATGAATGTTGGCCTGATTATTTACATAGGTGCAGTGAGAATAGTGATGGGCCACGTAAAATTTGCTTTGCTGGAACTTTTGATAAGAAATCTCAAGCTGGACCTCCCAAGGTTAGGAAGCCAAAGTAAGGACTTACCATCAGACTATGTATAACACTTATAGATTTGGGTGAATTCTTCTCTTCTCGAGGGCCCCAAAATATCGTGAGGTTCCTGAGCCTTCCAAGAAGTGACAATCCTTACTCACCTGTAAGGCTGGGAACCCTCAGGCCATTTTTTCCAAGGGCATCTTTATTAGCTCCGTAAAGTCAACCTTAGTTCCTTAAAGCTACCTGGTCATATCTGAAAATATGACATTCTAGTCAAAGCCTTGGTAATATAACCAGGGTTTCTAATTATATCCTGTTACAATGAGAACACAGTCTAATTGAAGTTAGGCAAATAACTATATTACCATAAAAATAAGAATACTCACAAATAGCTACTACATTCTGGAGGGATGAGGTAGGGAGAAAAAGTAAATGCCTCCATTTTTGTTCATAAAAATATACTTTACCAAATTGATGTAAGCTATAGGTAGCTTAAAAAAAAAAGTTTTCTTGGCCGGGAGTGGTGGCTCACACCTGTAATCCCAGCACTTTGGGAGGCCAAGGCGGGTGGATCACTTGAGATCAGGAGTTCAAGATCAACCTGGACAACCTGGGGAAAACCCGTCTCTACTAAAAATATAAAAATTAGTTAGGCGTGGTGGCACTTGCCTGTAGTCCCAGCTACTCGGGAGGCTGAGGCAGGAGAATCGCTTGATTCAACCTCTGGGAGGCGGAGGTTGCAGCGAGCCAAGATCGCGCCACTGCACTCCAGCCTGGGTGACAGAGCGACTCCGTCTCAAAAAAAAAAAAAAAAAAAGAATCAGCAATGTTCCAAATAAAAAGTCATTAAAAAATTATCCTCATCTGTTCATTCAGTCTCACGTAGTTAATTCTTGTTCTGCTTGATGTCGGGAGAGCAGTTTCATAAAGCTATCAGTTTCTTCATTAGAGTTCTAGAAATTCTTATCCAATCTAATGGTGTGATCTTAAAGAGATTCGAAACTTGTGTTCAAGAGTACTCATTAGTCTTTTCTATGAATCTCCATGAAGAGAAGCAATTTGACACGGTAGCTGATTGTAAATGCTTTTAGAGAAGAATCAAAACAATAACTAGATGACAAAGACTTGAAATAGCCATGGTTAGAATTCTGATGAAAGTTCATTATAAACAGCAATTAGCAAGGAAATTTGGTTATTTTTGTGGCATATAGCATTTCACATAGTAACTAAAATTATGACCGATAACATTAGATTTCTAGGACTCTCATACAATTTTTGGAACACTCATATGAATAACATACCCATACATATAACTTGAAATTTTAGCAACACCTATTCTTTGACAATATTTCCCATATAATTTAACTCATCAAAAAAGCCTAGTCATTTAGTATTTCTCCTTTACAAAGTAAGAGACCCCTTTGAACTTTTCAAGGACCCAGTTGGAAAATCCCAATGTTAATTAGTGGTCATAAAGGCTTAGACTTTGATTTTGGGAAATCTGCCAAAAATACCAGAAAGTTGAAAACACTTGATTAAATGTGATCTTGGTTATCTATTTAATTAAAGTGACAATGAAAGATTTTAAAGACATAAAGTTCCATAGTTGTGAACAAAAATTTAGCTCACTGAGAAGACTAACTTAAAAATTTTTTTAAATTTTATTTTAATTAATTAATTTATTTTGAGACCAGGTTATGAGACTGACTAATTTTTGTATTTTTGGTAGAGATGGGATTTTGCCATATTGCCCAGGCTGGTCTTGAACTTCTGGCCTCAAGTGATCCACCCACCTTGGCCTCCCAAAGTGCTGGGATTACAGGCGTGAGCCACTATGCCTGGCCTCACTTTTTTAAGTAATCAAAGACCTAATAAAAGACAGCACAAGCACAAGAAATTATCTTTATAAAGCACAAAATCTGTTTCCTAGTCCAATTACTTTAAAAGGAAAAAAAAAAACCCTTCATACATTCTCAGATCAATACTTCAAAAAAACTTTATCATTTCAACAGAGAAGAGTAAATTCCACTTTCTTTTCTTTTTTTTTTTTTTGAGATGGAGTCTTGCACTGTTGCCCAGGCGGGAGTGCAGTGGTGCGATCTCCACTCACTGCAACCTCCGCCTCCCAGGTTCAAGCGATTCTCCTGCCTCAGCCTCCCAAGTAGCTGGGATTACAGGCACCTGCCACCAGGCCTGGCTAATGTTTTGTATTTTTAGTAGAGACGGGGTTTCACTATGTTTGCCAGGCTGGTCTTGAACTCCTGACCTTGTGATCTTCCCGCCTAGGCCTCCCAAAGTGCTGGGATTACAGGAATGAGCCACCGCGCCCGGCCTATATTCCACTTTTGCGGCAGTGTACTGTTAATACTAAAGCTAATTTTAAAAAAAACCTTAAACCCAGGCAATCTCAGTCAGCTTTGATCACACAACATTTTTGCAAA
Organism: Symphalangus syndactylus; assembly: GCF_028878055.3. NCBI lineage: Eukaryota > Metazoa > Chordata > Mammalia > Primates > Hylobatidae > Symphalangus > Symphalangus syndactylus. The sequence continues at coordinate 20,884,208 of NC_072437.2, forward strand.
CCTTATTATAACCTTTAAAAAATATCCGGCTGGGCTGAGGCGGGCAGATCACGAGGTCAGGAGATTGAGACCATCCTGGCCAACATAGTGAAACCCCCATCGCTACTAAAAATACAAAAAATTAGCCAGGTGCAGTGGCGGGAGCCTGTAGTCCCAGCTACTCAGGAGGCTGAGGCAGGACAATGGCGTGAACCCTGGGGGGCGGAGCCTGCAGTGAGCCGAGTTCGCGCCACTGCAGTCGGGCCTGGGGGACACAGCGAGACTCCGTCTCAAAAAAACAAAACAAAACAAAACAAAATATATCCATTGGCTTTTCTCTTTTTTGAACAAAAATGCATTCTTCAAACTTTCCTTATCAAACACATTCTTTATTTCCTTGCATACAGAGCTGTTTCCCTTATAAGTTTTAATTCTATTTATTAGTTATAATTTTTATTTCATAATAACCTTAATTTCTAGTGAAAACTATCAAGCATTGTGAATTGTCTTCTATCAGCATTCACCATTTCATAATACCTAGAAAGATGTTTCCTCGATTTTTCATATATCTTAACAGAAACAAATATATTTAGTTTTTCCCATATAAAAACAAGATGCCAAAGTATATAAACTTAAGCTTATGCTTATTCACTGATATTTCAGTATTTTAACTTAGAAATGACTCAGCCATTTAACACATACCTATTACTTAATTTCACTTGAAGGTTTCAAGTTACCAAAACTATTTTTGAAACTTCTTTTTTTTTTTTCTTTGAGACGGAGTCCCGCTCTGTTGCCCAGGCTGGAGTGCAGTGGCGCCATCTCGGCTCACTACAAGCTCTGCCTCCCAGGTTCACGCCATTCTCCTGCCTCAGCCTCCCGAGTAGCTGGGACTACAGGCGCCTGCCACCATGCCTGGCTATTTTTTTGTATTTTTAGTAGAGACAGGATTTCACCATGTTGGCCAGGATGGTCTCAATCTCTTGACTTCGTGATCCGCCCACCTCGGCCTCCCAAAGTGCTGGGATTACAGGCATGAGGCACTGCGCCCGGCCTTTTGAAACTATTTTTAAGTAGACATATATTATTATAAGACATATATTATAGGCTGGGCATGGTGGCTTATGCCTATAATCCCAGCACTCTGGGGAGCTGAGACAGGAAGATTGCTTGAGCCCAGGTTTGAGACTAGCTTGGGCAACATAGTGATACCCTGTCTCTACAAAAAACTTAAAAATTGGCCAGGCATGGTGGTGTATGCCTTTAGTCCCAGCCACTCAGGAGGCTGAGGCAGGAGGATTACTTGAGCCCAGGAGCTCAAAGCTTGCAGTGAGCTATAGCTATGATCAGGCTATTGCCCTCCAGCCTGGGTGACAGTGTGAGAACCCTGTCTCAAAAAAAAAAAAAAAGACGTATATTATAATTATTATTGAAAAATTCTTCTACAAACTTTTATCTCACATCTTACTCAGTTCACTTATTCTTAACAATTATTCTTGAACAGTTCATGAACACTTTATGAGATATTAAACAAAGCTAGTCACTATCTTATGTATTTTTCTTGTTGACATATCAGGCAAGCATCAAAAATATCACGAAAGCAAAAAAACCAAAAAGCTAAACATAGTTCTTCCCTCTCCTTTTTTTTTCCTAATGACAATCATCTCTCTGAAGTGTGTATTTTCAAAAGATAACTACCAAATTCTAGAGAAGACGGGTGGGAAATTTAAGTCTCAAGGGCACAGGGAAAGCCTCTTATCAGAGGTTAATCTCACGGAGGCTGTGGACTAGATTTTAGGCTGGTGACTGAGCAGACATCTAGGGGCTGTCTGAATGTTTCCAAAGACCCATGTGAACGAACAAGATATTCATTTCTGAGAAAACTGTTACATTTCCCTCTAATTTGGTCTTCAGGCTCCCTGGAGAGTGGCTATAAACTGGACTTCACTACAGAATTTTGCAAGGAAGTCCACAAAGAAGCCTGGGAGAAGGTCCTGAATCTTAACTAAAGTTTAGCCGTAGAGACCAGAATCCTTCTTACCTTTTTACCTCTGATGTTTCCTTTCAGCAATTTTCTAGCCACTGACCACCAGGTGGAGGTGGGGGCTCCAAGCGGAATGTATTTAAAGGTACAAGGGAGCTGTATAGAAGCTCAAAGTGGACAAAAGAGGGAGGAGAGCAGAAGCAAATGGAAAGAAGAGGTCTTCCAGGAGCCAATTTGGGGCGATCTCACATTTCCCGAAAAGACTAATGAAGTTCCATATTATCCTTAGCAAAAATCACGCCAACAAGAAAGGAAGCGGCTGAGGGCCCGAGATGTAATTATCAGGGGTTCGAGAAGAGATTTTCAGTCAACTGAGAAGTTCCCATGGGAGAAGCAGGATCCCAAAGACAGAACAAGAGCAGACAGGCCTGAAAAAAAGCACAGCGTCAATATCATCTTCCAATCAAGCTGACTTCTGACGATAGAGCTCTTAAAAAAAAAAAAACCCTAGCCGGGTGCAGTGGCTGACTCCTATAATCCCAGCACTTTGGGAGGCTGAGGTGGGTGGATCACTTGAGGTCAGGAGTTCGAGACCAGCCTGGCCAACATGGCGAAACCCTGTCTCTACTAAAAATAGCCAGGTGTGGTGGTGCACACCTGTAATCCATCTTACTAGGGAGGCTGAGGCAGGAGAATTGCTTGAACCCGGGAGGCAGAGGTTGCAGTGAGCTGCAATCTCACCATTGCACTCCAGCCTGGGCAAAAAGAGTGAAACTCCGTCTCAAAAAAAAAAAAAAAAAAAAAATTCCTTTGAAATATTGCACTATCAGATTTTAGCCAGGACAAACAGCAAATATTCCTGGCAGTATTGTACTTCTCCTCCTTTTTAAAAAAGAAAGAAAACCAAAGGTATCTACCAAGTGACTTGGGATTGAAACCAATAAGCCTTTTATGACTTAACCAAGGATGCGTGGAGACTCTAAAGAAGCGCAGAGTACACAGCCCTCTCAAGATCCAGCCCTCCCAAAGACAGCCAGAAGAAAGGGGATAGGTAACTCCCAGAGCCGGCAGCAGCTGGCACGCTAGCTGCATGCGGGGTCCCACTCACGTTTCTCTTAGGCTCTCTTCTTGGTGTTTCTGTAAAACAAAGACCATCTCTGAGAGGGAAGGATCATAAAACAAGAGTTCTCATGGCAAGAAAAAATCACCAGAGTCACGATCCCCAAGAACTAGTTCGTACAAATAATTTTCTCCTGCTAATCTGAATTTGCAAAGGAAGGAATAAAGAGAAAATCTTACCTTCCATTCTCACCCGGGCACTGCAAGCAGAGATCTGGGAGAGCTGGCCTTGGTTAAAAAAAAAATTTAAAGAGTCTTAGATTTTCCTTGCAGGCATTCTGTCAATTGTCCCAGGATGGCGTCTGCAGGCTCTGCCATGGAGTCAGGTGTTTCAGGCACCCCAGGGTTGGTAGCAGAAACTGTAGGGATGGAAAAGTGTGATCCCTTTTTCCCCATCATAAGGGTCACAGCCAACACGGCTCTAACAAGGCAGGTTACCCAGAGAAAAGCATAACAACTTCATTATGTATTTATTTATTTAATTTATTATTATTATTATTTTTTGAGACAGAGTCTTGCTCTGTCTCCCAGGCTGGAGTGCAGTGGCACGATCTCGGCTCACTGCAAGCTCCGCCTCCCAGGTTCACACTATTCTCCTGCTTCAGCCTCCCGAGTAGCTGGGACTACAGGCGCCCGCCACCACGCCCAGCTAGTTTTTTTGTATTTTTAGTAGAGACGGGGTTTCAGCGTGTTAGCCAGGATGGTCTCCCGACCTTGTGATCCTCCCGCCTCGGCCTCCCAAATTGCTGGGATTACAGGCATGAGCCACTGTGCCCGGCCTATATTTATTTTTTGAAAAAGTAGAGATGTTGCCCAGGCTGGTCTTGAACTCCTGGGCTCAAGTGATCCACCTGCCTTGGCCTCCCGAAGTGCTGGGATTACAGGTGTGAGCCACTGTGCCCGGCCACAAGTTTATGCAATCAAAGTTTTACGTGACACAGAGCCTTCAGCAAGAAAGTTCTAAGACCAGGGAACACCGTTTTGATGCTTAAATTCAATGAAGAGTGAACAGCCATGCAGAAATGGGAGTGGACGAAAGGGTGTGATCTAACAGCGAGAGACTGCGTGGGGAACCCAGCAGGGTCTGTCTTCCAGATACTTCTCGGCCTCTCTGTGCAACATTCCTTCCTCCTGGGTGTGGGCAGAACTTCTCTGGAATGAGGGTCTTCCAGAGAGAAGGAAGGGCGATCTTTCTAGCTTTCACAGCTTGCTTTTTATTTCTAGGAGAGGAGCTCTAGTTTCAATGGCTGCCTTGGGGAAGAGGAATTCTGGTTTCTATGGCTTGTCTGGGGGTGATGGGGGCGGGTGGCAGGTCAGGAAGGCAGGAGAAGGTCAGAGAGACGTTGCTTCTGAGGCTTCTTCTGAGGCCTTCCAATCTGCTTTAGCTCACGGTTCTCGGCCTGCCAAAGCGCCATACTTTGGCGCGTCGTTTTCTGAGCCCCAACACCAGTATCATTTAGGATTTACATTAGGATTTGAAGCCGTAGCCATTGAAACTAAAATTACGCCATCCAGTTGGGTGAGGAGGGAGCCCTGCTCTATGTAGAGTTTTGGGGTTTGGGGACGATTTCTCCCCTATATCCTGACCACAGGGATACCCGGGGGCTGAGACGCACTTCTGCGATCCTTAGGAAACTGCTGTCAATTCAGAGGCCTCACCCAGCAAGTTGAATGCCAGAATTAGGTGGGGCTCCCCCTAGGAGTGCCTGGTCCTCCTTCTCCAATCTTGTTCTTCCAGGCGGAAAGCTGCGAATTTGCTGTCTCTGGAGCGCCGTGGGTTCTGGGATAGATGATGGGAGAAAGAGGAGAAAAAAATGTCCTACCTTCGAACTGGCCTTGAGGTCAAAATCGCTGCATACCATAAGCAGGTGACTAGCTCAGCAAGTCAGTTCTTTGGGATAACTGAGCAAATATCAAAGCCATCAGACTCTCAGAAAACGCTATTTGAAAGGGCTTTTTTGTTTGTTTGTTTTTTCAAAGAAAAAAAGGGCTGCAGTACACTAGGGGCGTCTTTGGAGAATGTTCTATTTGGGCTGAACAGGAACGTAGAAGGTCGTTCTCTCCTGCAGGGCACCCACACTGCTATCATCACTATAGATGCACACCAGTGGGTATTTTGTGTACATCTGTAACATGTTCAGGCTATTCTTTTATTATTATTATATTATTATTATTATTATTTTTGAGACAGAGTTTCGCTCTTGTCGCCCATACTGGAGTGCAATGGCGCCATCTTGGCTCACTGCAACCTCCGCCTCCCAGGTTCAAGCGATTCTCCCGTCTCAGCCTCCCAAGTAAGTAGCTGGGATTACAGGCACCCGCCACCATGCCCGATTAATTTTTGTATTTTTAGTAGAGACGGGGTTTCACCATATTGGCCAGGCTGGTCTCCAACTCCTGACCTCAAATGATCCATCTGCCTCGCCTCCCAAAGTGCTGGGATTACAAGCGTGAGCCACTGCGACTGGTCTATTCTTTATTTTAATTTCCATTTTATGCTCGTTTCGTATTTTCACTAAGACGTGGGAATTACAAAGTAGTTCCAGCTATGGGCTACAGTTTAAAAATAACTTCAACACCAACTGTTCATGTCAGCATTTTTTAATGGTATGAAAAAAGATATAAATGTATTTATTACCACTGAATTGCACACTTAAAAATGGTAAAGATGGTAAATTATGTATGTATATTTTACCTTGATAAAAAAAAAAAAGGAAAAAATGGTATGGAAAATTTAAGTCAACAAACAAATAGGAAGGCAGGCCTGAAAGTATTTCCGTATTCTGATCACATAATATTCTAAAAACAATATGAATTTAAAGCACATTTCTGTATCTGCAATAGAGGGAAATACAGTAAAATGATCAGTGTTAATTTCTGGGAAACTTTGCCTAGGTGCTCTAGTGCCCTCTTCTGGATATGTTGGAGTACTGCAGCTCAGGCAGAACTTAATGGAACCGCTTTGGCATTCTGGTGAAGCCTGCAGACCTCCTCCCGGAATTATATTTTAAAATGCATAAGATAAAAAGAATAACAAGGAAAATCATCATATTGAAATAAAGTTATGAAAATATCAAAATATTTAAAAAACAAATTTATAAGTTATTTATTACCCAACTAAGTTAAAATATTTAGCTTTGGGTCTAATAACCACTATAATTTCAAAGTAGTGACGAGCTTAAACAACATTTGCAGATATCTGCAGCAGCCATAATCTTGCATGAAAATATCCGTGATTTCTATTGGTGACAAACTTATACACAGTGTGTCTATGGGTTCCCTAGGGCTGCCTAAAAAGTTCCACAAACTAGGTGGCTTAAAATAATAGAAGTGTATGGTCTGACCATTCTGGAGGCTGGAAGTCTAAGTGCAACGTGTCAGCAGGACCATGCTCCCTCTGCAGCCTGCAGAAGAGGAAGCTTTCTTGCCTCTCCCAGCTTGTGGCGGCTCCAGGCATTCCTTGGCTTGTGGCTGCACCCCTCCAATCTCTGCCTCTGTCTTTCTATGGCCGTCTTCTCTCTGCGTCTCTCTCTTCTTATGAGGACACCAGCAGTAATAGCATATAAATTAATATAACAAAAATGTAATATAATAATATAATTCAGGACACCCTGAATTGTATCCCTGGAGCATAGATTAAGATCCTCTAGAAGTCATTTTAAGTTAAGAGGTATTTCTCATGTTCATACCCTGTCCCCAGGAGAATCTCAAGGAATGTGAAGACATGAAAGATGCACCTCCTTCCTTTGAGGAAGTTTTCTGTCTAAGTGGGATGAGATTTATACATGCAAAACAACCAAGAACACTACCCAGCAGTGTGAGACTTTGTGGCATGAATTTCAGTGTTTCATCCCTCCAGAGGCCCAGAGAAGGGAGAGGCTGTGTGGATGGGAGCAGCGGGGCACGTTTTATGAAGGCCAAGGGACTTGGTTTGGGTTTAGGATGCTGGGAGGATGGGACCCATCAGGACATATGTCAGGTGGTGGAAACAGCATGAGCCAAAATATTAATAAAATCTCAGAGAACGCGAGTTAAGCACCACAAAAAGATTTAACTCACGCAAAAATGAAACTTGGAAGAGTGTACCACATTTAAAATCAATGGATTGATCTAATCTCCAGAAATAAATAAGAAAATGATCTTGCATAATCAATTATGCTATTACAATTAACTACACACAAAACGAGAGAAAAACATTCTGCTCAAACATTGTGTAATTTCTACTTCATTCTACAAATATTCCATGCAAAGGCTTAATTTCCCTAGTAGATAAGGAGCTCTAGATACAAACCAATAAGAAAAAAAGAACAACAACAAAATGGTCAAAGGAAATGACCTGCCTACTCACAAATACAAGGTACAAAAGGCTCTTAAACATATAAAAAGATGTGCAATCTTACTCATAAGAAAAGTACAAATTAAAATTATACTCATGTCATTTTTATCTATTAGATTGGCAAAGATTAAAACATTTGATAATATACTGTGTTGGCAAGTCTTATTTCTTGTAAGGGGAGGGTATAAATTAGTATAACCTCTTTAGCAGTCACTCTGGCAATATTTATCAAAATTGCAAATGCACATACCTTTTGAAACCTTTTGAAAATCCACTTCTTTTTGTTACAGATACCCTTGCCTGCATGAATATTACTTTTGAAAAGGTAATTAATTGCTCTTTGGCTTGCAAAAGACTGGAAACAAAATGTCCACATAGCACATCTATACAGTGAAACAATAGGCAACTGTAAAAGAAAAAAAGAATAAAGGAATTCCTTTAAAACACTACTGTAGGTGGGGAAAACTGTGTTCCTTCTACCCTTCTAGGTTCTCAACTGGGGCCCCTGTAACAAAAGACAGATGAACAAGAGAAAACAATACAAATTTATCTAAATGTTACCTGACATGGGCGCCTTCATAAGGAAATAGGGACCTGAAGAAATGCTTAAACCTGAGTGTTTCTAGCCTTGATTTGACAGCGTGCTGAGTCATAGAAAAATGCAGTAGGACAGAAAAGGTATGAGCTAAGAGTAGTAAACTGGGGGAAAGTTAGCAAGGTCGTGCATTCAGATTGTTCCTGGGGTCCCCCTGTCTCCAGAGATAAGGATGCTGTTTTCCTCCAGGAATAGGGAGGGCACCTCTCACATGAGGGTCTCCTGACCTGCTTCAGGGGAAAGTCAGGGAACCCTTTCTCTACTTACCATTTCTCAAATTCCTTCAGCTTAAAAAATTCACTATGCCAAGGTGCATATTTTGGGGTAGCATCCTGAACGTCCCTCCCTCCTACGGAATGATTTCTAAGCTATCATGAATGAAGCAAGCAGCAGTGCGTGCACGTTTTTGCTCATAGATGCGTAAGATATCCTGCGAGGATACATGTGATGCTGGTGACACTGGTTGCCACTACCAAGACCTGGGGGAGGGGCGTGCATCCTTCTGCACCTTCCGAATTTTGGACGACGTCAATGCATAACCATATGCAGTAAGCTGATCACAATTTGGTAGTACTTTTGAATTACGAATGCTTTTACTAGCTTGTCTTTGATACATTTATCCGTTCGGCCGGCAGTTACGAAGCCAGCACAGAACAGGGGTCAATCCAGCACCATGATGGAAGGGCTGCTCTGGTCCAAAGTCTTCAGAGCTTCCGGTGTCCCAGAGTGGAGAATCTCGCACCATAAAACTTCCTCTGTCTAATATTCATTAACTTTCAACAGCAGTGGGTTATGATGCTATGAAAGTCTGTCTTTCTGCCCCTCGTGCCTTCAAATCCCCACCTCCTATAAGCGGGAGACTAAGAAACTAAGGGGTTGCCAGTGTAAAGAAGCGCTACCCTGTAACACTGTAGAAGGACCGTGGGCACTGGAAGCCGCTGACGGCCCCGATACGATGGAGCATGGGCAGATTTTCCGTTTGGCGACAAGATTTGACAGGCAGGCAGGCAGCTGCTACGATTATTCCAGTAACGTCAAAGGTGAGTGAAAAGCAAACCCGTGTAGAACGAGCTGTAGCAGCTGTCAATCCCAGGTTATCTTAATTATGCGTCCCTGGACAGAACTGGTAAGTGGTAACTGGCTCTCTCCTGCAGAAATGAATCAAGCCAGTGTCACACTTGAGTAGGAACATTTGCGCAGTCCTTCACATTGCAGAGACTTGCTTGCACGGTTGTCATGCCCGTTCTGCTGTTTTGGCCAAAGGTGCACAGTTCTGTCCCACTTTGTCCTGTCAAAAGCCTCTTGTCCTCATGCTGTCAGCCTCACCTCTGATTCCAGCCCAGGGGAGGGTGAACAGCTCCAACAAGTCTCAGCTCAAGCGAGCGCAGCTGGTCTGTTGCGTCCCACCCGTGGTAGGCTGAAAAATGGCCCCCCAAAGGTATGTCCACGTCATAGTCCATGGAGCCTATAAATGTGGCCTTATTTCGGGAAAAGGTCTTTGCAGATGTGACTAAGGATCTTCGGATGAGGAGAGCGTCCCATCTTATAGCCAGATGGGCCCTGGATGTCATCACAAGTGTTCTTCTGAGAGAAAGGCAGAGGAAGATGTGAGGACACACAGAGGAGAAGGTGATGTGAAGATGAGGCAGAGGTCAGAGTGACAAGCCCACGTGGCCACAAGCTTAGCTGGAGGAGGTCAGGAAGGACCCTCCCCTAGAGCCCTTGGAAGGGGGCAACAAGTATCTACAATAAACATGGGAATGCAGGTATCTTCTCAAGATACTGATTTTGTTGTCCTTGGATATATACCTAGTAGTGAGATTGCCAGATCATATCCGTTCTGTTTTTCATTTTTTGGGAACCTCCATACTGCTTTCCATTATGGCTATACTAATTTACATTTCCACCAACAGCGTGCAAGCGTTCCCTTTTTCTCCACCTCCTCGCCGACACATCTTTCATCTTTTTGGTAATAGCCTTTCTAACAGATGTGAGGTGGTTCTCCCTGTGGTTTTAATTTGCATTGCTCTAATGATTAGTGATGTTGAACAGTTTTTCATGGACCTGTTGGCCATTTGTATGTTTTCTTTTGATAAATGTTTATTCAGGTCCTTGGCCCATTTTTCAAATCAGAGTATTTATTTTCTTACTATTGAGTTGTTTGAGTTCCGAATATATTTTGGATGTTAACCTGTTATCAGATGCATGGGTTTACAGTATTTTTTCCTATTCTGTAGGCTGTCTCTTCGCTCTGTTGTTTCCTTTCCTCCACAGAAGCCTTTTAATTGGATGCAATTTCGTTTATCTATTTCCACTGTTGTTTCCTGTGCTTTTGGGGTTATATCCAAGAAATCATTGCCCAGACTAACATCATAAAGATTTCCCCCTATATTTTCTTCTAGTACTTTTACAGCTTCCAGGTCTTATGTTTCAGTCTTTAATCCATTTTGAGTTGATTTTTGTACATGGTGTGAGATAAGTGGCATTTCATTCTTCTGCATGTGGATATTAAGGGAATTTTTATAAATGGAAGATTAAAAGACTAGCCAACTAGAAGTGTGATTATGATCACTATTAACTGGACAAAGTGACACCTATGACTTTATTCTTTTCCCATATTCTATACTAGGGTTTATTACACCAAGGCCCATTAAAAATGCTTGGCAGAGTGGAGGGAGGAAGGTGGTGCCTTGTCACCTATCCTTTGGGAATTAAATTTGGTGATGTTTTCATGTCCATGATAATCTTAAAAAACGAGTAGGTCTTTTTTTGGACCAACTGGATGGTGCGTTCTAGGGAAGCACGATGCTTGCAGGGTCAGGCCCGTGCTGTGCCGATGGTGGGATGTGCCTGCCGATCTCCTGCCCTGGCAGGGTTTTATTTTTAATGCAGTTGCTCAAACTGAAGTCTCCCTTTTATTTTTATTTTTATTTTTTTTAATTCACTAGAAAATATTTTCTTTCAAAGGGGCCTGCATGGATCTCGCGTTTAAGACAGGCCACTCCAACCACGCCTGGTGGGACTCGTGCAGAGGGTAAGTGGCTCAGAGAGTGGGCCTGGCCTGGGGTTAAGTCCTATACCCGTTTCCTCTGTGCTGCGTGACTCTGGACCGGCAACTCAACCTCTCTGAGCTGTGGCTCCCTGCTCTCTACATGGCAATGCTAACAATAGTTACCCAACAGCGTTGTCCATAAATATTTCATGAGATGGGGTTTGGAAAGGGCTTCCTTAGCACAGCGCCCGCTATATAGCTAATGTTGTATTATGCTCATGAATACCAGTCAGCCAGCAGAAAGCGTGGGGGTAACCACATCAGTGGGGGGGCTGACGTCACAGCAAGGAAACTGTCAGCGCCTGGGCCAGTCACCGCGTCATGCTCCCTTCCCACCACAAGGAGGCGCAGGCACGAGTTTGATTTATTTTATGAGCAAGAACCCGGAGCGTCCGCTGGGGGGCGCAGGTTTTGCGCCCGCAGCGGGCGGCTCTCCTGGGCGTCTCGGGGTCCACCTTCCTGGAGCCCCAGGAACAGGGTTCTAAAGTCCAGACTCTCATCGGAAGCATCAATAATAAAAATAGCTGTAATTTATTGCTTATCTGCTGGGCTCTGAGTGAAGCTCTGTGTGTGTGTGTGCGTGTGTCTGTGGGTCTGTGTGTGTGTGTGTGTACGTGTGACTGTGTGTCTGTGTGTGTGTTTGTGTGTGTCTGTGCGTGGGTCTGTGTGTGTTTGCGTGTGTCTGTGTGAGTGTGCATGTTTGTGTGTGTCTGTGTGTGTGTGAACACATGTGTGCATGCAAGCACCTGTGGGTACATACATACATATATACAGACACACATCATATGTACACATGCCCATATAATATATTCTAGGTATTTAGTATATTTCAGGGTGGCGTGCACAGCATAAATACGATGAAGAAAAATTGTACAGAGAAGCAGATATTCTCAGGACCAAAATACTTTCTTTACTTTACTCCAGCCCAGGCTGGAGTGCAGTGGCGTGATCACAGCTCACTGCAGCATCAACCTCCTGGGCCCAAGCAATCCTTCCACCGCAGCCTCCTGAGTAGCAGGGACTACAGTCGCGTGCCACTAAGCCTGGCTAATTTATTTATTTACTATTTATTTATTTAGTAGAGACAAGGTCTAGTTTTGTAGCCCAGACTGGTCTTGAACTCCTGGGCTCAAGTGATCCTCCTGCCTCAGCCTCCCAAAGTGTGGCATTACAGGTGTGAGCCAGCACACCCAGCCTTGAGAAATTCTTTTCTCTGAATTATCAGCCTGGGTTAAATAGGTACTCATTGCCAGCTGAGAGGCCTGAACTATCCAGGCAGCTTTCACAATAGTGTTTCTGGTGCAGGAGGAGATTTTTATTGTCCACAGGGCAGAAGTGTGAGACAGGACCCGGTATATACAGGTACTTCATCTGTTGTAAGATAAAAAGCTATTAAATGTAGCTCTGCTATAAGGAAATTCTTTTTCTTGGAGGCTTGAGAAGCCAAGCGGTTATGCTAAGATGCTCTCAGACCATTATCGTGGAGAGCTCAGGCAGCTGAGGAAAACAGACTCTGTGGTCTTGACTATATTTATTTTCTTCTTTGTGTTTGCAAACATGTCCCATGCTTTCTACAAGAGCATGAATTATTATAGTTTAAAGATTCACATTCATCAAATCCAGTCCCAGCTGAGGCAGATACAGGTGAGTGATACATGATGGGGTGCATGCTGAGGTCAGGGAATCCATTCATCAGCACGTTTGTATTCAGATCTCAGTGTGTGTATAGCACTGCGCTTGGTGAAGAGGGGAGACAGCAGGAGGAGCCACAGTCCTGCCATCAAGGGGGAGGAAAGGGATGGAAGGGAAGGGACCTTTAGCATTTATTGTACCCCAGACACAGTTTATACACATGTGACTCCCTTAATATTCACAAAGGACCTCTGAGGAGCTGTTATTATGATCCTCATCCTGCAGAGGAGTAAACTGAAGCCCAGAATGGGAAGCTACTCTGCCAGGTAAGAGCAAAACCTGCACCTCTGGAATCCCTGCCTGCCCTGCTGTGCCAGGCTCGGGCCCACGAAGGATTCATTAACAATGTCAGGCAGGCAGTGTGGACCATGGTAGGGGAAATGCCCCAATGGGAAGGATAAAGGAGTTTTGGCTGTCAGTCACTCATATTTAGGAAACCAAGAAATTGCCTGGACTTTCCCAAAGGCACAGGGAGGTTTGGATGTGTTAAACTGGAGCTCACGCGGTGGCTCACACCTGTTGTCCCAGTGACTGAGCTGGGCTTGAGCCTAGGAGGTCCAGGCTGCAGTGAACCATGGTCTGCCACTGCACTCCAGCCTGGGCAACAGAGTGAGACCCTGTCTCAAAATAAAAATAAAAATAAAAAAAGTGGAGCCCAGCTGGAGGCAGAGACAGGCCCAGCAATGAAGAAGCAGTGAGCTGAGAGGGGTGGAGAGAATGGGGTCCCTGCACACTTGCCAGAATCCCCCAAGGCATTTCCAGTTAATAAGTAAAATGTATTTAAAACGTGAAGACTGGCTGCCAATCCCTCACGCAACTCCCAAACTGGACTTACTTTCATCATCCTCCTGGTGCCGTCAAGCCAGGTGCGTTTGTAACAGCCCTGCTGAAAGACAGCCAATGGCATAAGACTTTTCTTTTTTCACATAAAAACCCACTAAGCTTCCCGCAGACATCAGGCCTTTCACCTGCCTCAGGGCCCGCAGTTCTCCGTGTGTAGACCTACGTTAGCAAACAGCGGCTTATCGGAACTCGGGCCCTCTGACATCAGCCAGGAAGGAGCAGGCTATGCTGCTGGGAACTGCAGGCCTGAAAGGCTGTTTTTCTTACTGAGTGAGCAGTAAGGTCACCCAGATAACCCACTCCTGAGTCACGAGGCCTTTCTGACCTATGACTCTGGAGGGCAGCTCTGTTTATTTCTTCTTTGTGGTGACAATGTGGGTGTTACCTTGGGGAGCCCATTGAAGAAGTTCATTGAGTGAGAAGTCTCGGCCGGGTCTCCGGGGCCGCCGTAACAGACTTGGGGCTGCAGTAACAGACGACTCGGGGCCTGTGACGACAGAAATGTATTTCCTCGCCGTCTGGAAGCTGGGAGGACCTGGTCAAGGTGTGGGCAGGGCTGCTTTCCCCTGAGCCTCTCCACAGCGTCTTCCACCAGGTGCTTCACGTGATCTTCCCTCCGTGTGCTTCTGTGTTCTAATCACCTCTTCTTGTAGGCACACCAGTCATGGGAACTTTTTTAATCACAATCACCTCCTTAAAGATCCTATCTCCAAATACAGTCCCATTCTGAGGTACTGGAGGTTAGGACTTCAACCTACAAATGTGTGGGGGTGCGATTCACCCCTGACTTCGCTGGAAGTGAAGGAGGTGATATTGCTCAATGGTTTCCAATGCTCTGCTCTCCCTACACTGATCGGGGACCGGCCTATGTCAGGCCTTGTGAGGTGCCTGTGCCCACCCACTGTGAGCCAAAGAAGGAGGCTCCCAGAGAAGATGGTCCCAGCCCTCCCCCACTAGCCTGGAACCCAACCTTCGAGCTCAGATCACACTCTGAGGAAAGAGATCCCTAATCCAGGCAGCTCAGACACCTGCTAGGACCCTCCAGACCCCCTCGAGAGTGCACCCCGCGGTCCCGGGAGAGGGCAGCGTCAGCCACACCTCAACAGCGCTCCACCTGCTCAATGGCATGAAACAGTTCCGCATCTGCTGGACCCGGAGGAGGCGTCTTTCTAGGTCACCTACATGCAGGGCACCATGGTGATTTGGAGATACAAGTGCCGCACACAGAGACAGAGCCACGGCCTGCCTTATCCAGCTGCCCCCAGCATTTAAAAAAAAAAAATAGAGTCTCACTCTATTGCCCAGGCTGGAGTGCAGTGGCGCAATCACTGCACACTACAGGCTTGCCCTCCTGGGCTCAGGTGATCCTCCTACTTCAGCCTGCAGAGTAGCCGGGACTACAGACGTGCATCACCACGCCCAGCCAATTAAAAACAATTTCTTCGTCAAGACAGGGTCTCAATACAATGTCCAGGCTGGTTTCAAACTCCTGGCCTCAAGCAGTCCTCCTGCCTCGGCCTCCCAAAGTCCTGGGATTACAGGTGTGAGCCACTGTGCTGGGCCCCTGTCAATTTTGGAAGGATCCAGTTGTGTTTCCTCATTCATTTAACACATATTTGTAGAAAGCAAATCCGTGCCAGGCATAGATGCTTGGGATTCATTAGCCAACGAAACAGACAACAACCTGTGACCTCATGGAGCCTCCATCCCTATCGGGAGGGGTACAGCAGGGGCTTCACCCAGACAGACTTCCTGTGAAAACGCCCACTGGGTCCCGGGGAACTGGGAATCCCCGGCCGCTTCTGCACAGGGCTCCTGGGTGGTTTCCTGTTTCGGCTCCACAGCCGAGGGAAGTTTCTGCTGTTTGCGCCTCTGCACTCTAAGTGGAGACGTGCACACTCGCCAGCAGGGATTTTTCTGGTTAAGGAAAGTCCTGCGTCCTTGGGCGCACTTTCGCAAGTGTGAAAAAGCCAGTTCAAATGTGACTTCCCGTGAGAAACCCTGCCTGGCCTCCCGCCCTCCCCGGCACTCTCAGCATGAATCATGTCGCGTCGTCACTATTGTCTTGCTCGTCTGTGCCTGTCGCATTCCCTGAGTTCCTCCCGGAGGTCTTGGCCTTGTGCATCTTTGGACCTGGTGGCCACCGCAGAGAATGTGCTTAATGATTATTTGCTGGATTGAATGAAACACCCTCAGGTCTAAGTGGGCCATGCCCCTCTGCCTGCAGCCTGGTGGCCGTTAGGGTCAGGGCTCCCATGCTTTCTGATACCCGGGAGGATGGGTCTCTGACCATGGGATTTTGAAATAGCAATGAGCCTGAATAACATTTTGAGATATTGGCAACAACGAAAGTGTGGAATGAAACTTCCCGTTATTTCTGCTGGCTAACACTAAGTGGTTGCCATCTGTGTTCATAACACAAGGAACTGCTCAGTTTCAACGAGAGGTGAATGAAAACAGATGTCATTGTTTTCCCATGTCAGTTCATGGGCCCTCTGGCTTGTATTCTCAGGTCGCTCGAGGGTCCACTTGTGCTCCATTTAGAACCTCCGGACTCTACCGCTCATCCCCCAAGTTAGCCTGTCACCTTTCAACCCCCGGGGGCTCAGGTGTCAGAGCCTTCGCGTTGCACATTAGCCTTGGTGTAAGTCAGGTGCCCTCAGCTCCTGCCCCTCTCCCTGAGTGACGTCCTCTCTACAGACAGAACTGGGCACTTTCTCCTGCTCCCCAGTGGACCAAAGGCACGAAAGCCCTCAGCAAGCAGGGAGTGACAGGCACAGACCACAGCAACCACCTGCAGCCGAAGCAGACTTTGCGCTCTCCCAGGGGCCCTCCTTGGTGACTTTGGGGGGGCCTCAATGCCAGGGTTTGCATCTTTTCTTTTTTTTTTTTTTGAGAGGGAGTCTCGCTCTGTCCCCCAGGCTGGAGTGGCGTGATCTGGGCTCACTGCAAGCTCCGCCTCCCGGGTTCACGCCATTCTCCTGCCTCAGCCTCCCGAGTAGCTGGGACTACAGGCACCCACGACCACGCCCTGCTAATTTTTTTTGTATTTTTAGTAGAGACGGGGTTTCACCGTGTTAGCCAGGATGGTCTCGATCTCCTGACCTCATGATCCACCCGTCTCAGCCTCCCAAAGTGCTGGGATTACAGGCGTGAGCCACCGCGCCCGGCTGCATCTTTCCTTTTTCTCCTTTTTCCCAACCACTGCTGTGCTTTCTGGCTTTCCGCCTTCCTTCTTTGCTTCCTCTCCCATCACTCCACAGGCGAGGAGGCTCTGTCCAAGCTCCTGTCCTGGCCCGCTCAGCCCAGCCTTCAGGTTCTCAGCCCAACACGAGGGTCTCCTTGGGTAGTCAGCTCCATCATTTCAAGTTATTAATCAACGGATTTCTCCTGAATGCACCCAGAACTCTCCTCAGGGTTAGTTTTGATGAATACAATTTTCTCCATCTTTTTACAATAGGGTCAATGGTTCTTTGAAGAATCTTGCTTCTTTGGGACTTTTTTCCCACGGATGTGCCCTCTTTGGGGGCAAAGACACGATCCATATCTATCACTATCTCCTCCTTTTCTGCAATCACTGGACACCTGTTCATTTGGGGCAACCTAGGGCAGCCCAGAGTCCCTGTGGGGTCCTTATCTCATCGGGACGCTGGGTGGGACACAAGTAGTTTATGACAAATGGGTTTTTCTGACAAATGCAAGCAGGAGTAATCATTAGGGAATTGATCAATGTAATTCGCTGCACTGAGTCATACAGGCATCTCAATAGACACCCAAAAAAGCATTTGGCGAATTTGAATATTGTTGATGAAACTCCTAGCAATCCAGGCTCAGAATGCCGCATTCCTAACTTGGTAAGGGTGGCTACAGAAACTCGCAGAGATTAAGACATATAACAGCGAAATCTAAGAGAACAGGGGTGCCTGCCATTACTGCTTCTCTCCAACCTTGTAATGTGGATCCTTGTCAATGTAGTAAAGTCAGAAAAATGGGCATGAATACTAAAGTGAACAAAACCAAAATTGTCACCATTCCAGATGATGTGACAATATGCCTAGAAAATCCAAGACATCAAATGAAAACCTAATCTGAGAGCTTGGTGACGTGATTGGATACAAGATTGCCATACAAGAATCAATGGCTCTCACATCCGTTAGGATGGCTATTATCAAACAAAAAAAATTAACAAGTGTTGGTGAGGAGGGGCAGAAATCAGAACGCTGTGTGCTGTTTGTGTGAATGTAAAACAGTGTGGCCTCTATGGAAAACACTGTGGTGGCTCCTCAGAAAATTAAGTCTAGAATCACCCTAGGACCCGGCAATTCCACTTCTGGGTATGTATCTAAAAGAATTGAAAGCAGGGACTTGAAGAGAGATTTATACAATCGTGTTCATGGCAGCATTATTCACCTTAGCTGAAAGGTGGATGCAACTCAAGTGTTCATCAACAGATGGATGGATAAAGAAAACGTGATATATGCTTACATCAGAATATGATTCAGCCTCCAAAAAGAGGGAAATCCTGACATATTCTACAACAGGATGAGCCTTGAGGATGTTATGTGAAGTGAAATAAGCCAATCGTGAAAGGACAAACATTATATGAATCCACTTGTATGAGGCCCCTAGAGTCATCAAATTCTTAGAAAGTAGAATGGGGGGGGTGCCAGGGGCTGGGGGAGGGGAAATGAGGAGTCAGTGTTTTGTGGGTACAGAGTTTCTGTTTGGGAGGAAAATAAAGTTCTGGAGATGGATGGTGGTGATGGTTACACAACAATGTGAATGTATTTAATGCTATGTAATCATTTTTAAATGGTAAATTTGACATTATATGTATTTTACCACAATACAAAAATCAATGATTTTGCAAAAACCATTTTTGTTTTGAGACAGGCTCTTGCTCTGTCGCCCAGACTGAAGTGCAGTGGAGCGATCACCATCACGGTTCGCTGCAGCTTCAAACTCCTGAGCTCAAGTGATCCTCCCTGCTCAGCCTCCCAGGTAGCTGGGACTACTGGCACATGCCACCACCCCTGGCTAAAAATCACTCATTTTTAATGAGAAAATGAAGCGGGAAAGGAAGCTACTCACAACAGCAACAAGATCCATACTATAACCAAGAATGAAACCAGAATACAGAGTTTTCGTGATTAGAACAGGCAAATAAAAGAACAAAGCCGAGTGGAGAGTCCAGAATTCTCAGCCACTCCACTTCTAAGAATCCACCCTGTTTTTAAAAAGTGGACATGTGCACAAAGGTATACGTACAAAGAGGCTCAGAAAAAACATTTGCAAGGGCAAAAACATTGAGACCAATGTGAGTTTTTATCAACAGGAGAATGGTTAAATGAATAATGTTACATCACATTTGCAGTGTTTTATTTAGAAAGGAAGCATTGCTGTGAGTTCTGACATGGAATGATCTCGGTGGTATATTGAAAAGCAAGTTCTAATAGAATTCCTCAAGCATAAACAAAAACTATATGTTGATATATTTATGGATAGAGGTAATTGCATAGAAAAATGCCTGGAAAGATACGTGTCAAACCATTATTGTGGTTAGTTCTGGGGGCCATTTCCTTTAGAAATTTTCTATGAGAATGGCCGGGTGCGTTGGCTCACGCCTGTAATCCAGCACTTTGGGAGGCTGAGGCGGGTGGATCACAAGGTCAGGAGATCGAGCCCATCCTGGCTAACACGGTGAAACCCCATCTCTACTAAAAATACAAAAAATTAGCCGGGTGTGGTGGCGGGTGCCTGTGGTCCCAGCTACTCAGGAGGCTGAGGCAGGAGAATGGCGTGAACCCGGGAGGTGGAGCTTACAGTGAGCCGAGATCGTGCCACTGCACTCCAGCCTGGGCGACAGAGCCAGACTCCATCTAAAAAAAAAAAAAAAAAAGAAATTTTCTATGAGAATGTATTCATGTAGTACTTGTCAATTATTTTCTTTTTAAATAAAATAGTAAGACACAGGCTTCTTAGTGCTGTGACAAGCTGGCCTTGTCTCTGTCTCCAGCAGGGGAGGTATGGTTGGTGGCTCAGGGTTTCAGATGGCGCCACACCATGGTGTTTGCTCCAGCCCATCTCCTTGGGATCAGTGTTAGTGTGGAGGATGTGAGGGGCCATAGCTGTGACCTCCCGGGTGGGCTTCCAGAAGAGGAGGTCCGGCGGGACCGCTTGGGGCAGGACCAGAGATTCCACTGCCTGGAAAGGAAGGCACGGGATTCTGCCAAACCAGTCAGTTACTTTGGGTGCCTAATAACCATTTAGCACAGTCGTCCTTGACTTTGATGTTGGCTGCACATTGGAATCACCTGGGAGGGATAAACACTACTGATGTCTGGCCTGCACATGGAGATTCTCATTTATTTGCTCCAAGAGTGGCCCTGGCATTGGAATTCTTAAAAGTCCCCTGGGCGATGCTCTAAGGACCACTCTCCTGAACCCCAGGGTGCTATCCAGTATGTCGATTGCAACTTTTGCAATTGATATTTGAAACCAAATAAGAGAATTGTAAAGAATATTTGACCTAACTGGTTTCTGCTCATCATTCTGTCCCACTGAGATCTTTCCGTTCTGATCCGTTTTGCCATCCAGTGCATTTGGGCTAGGACAGCCGTGCTTTCTGTAGGGACGTCTTTCCCAGGTCTATATATCCATAAGGAGACGCGTCTCTGGGTTTCCTAGAAACCCAGAGTTTCTAGACTGGAAGCCTCACCCGACTGGAACCCAGACTGGAAGCCTCACCCGAGCCAACCTTCCTTTTAGTTGTGTCCTTGAAGGAAGAAATGGCTTCTGTGTGACTAAACATATCTTCCCCCCATTGATAAAAAACCAAGGCCTGGGAATACCATCCAGCAAAATAAAAAGAAACAAACTACTAATAGGAGCATGCTCCAACATGAACCGTGAAAACATCGTGCTCAGCAAAAGAAGCCAGACACCAGAGACCATGTATTGTATGAGTCCATAATAGGAAGTGTCCAGAAAAGGCAAATCCATAGAGAGAGAAAGTGGATCAGAGGTTGACTGGGGCTAGGGTGGAACAGAGAATAACTGCAAAAGGACACAGGGCTCTTTTTCAGTGACTGGAAAGTTCTAGAACTGGATTGTGGTAATGCTGCACAACTCGGAATTAACTAGAAATTATTGAATCACACTGGAAATAGTGAAAAGAGTGAGTCCTGTGGTATATAGGACTCACTCTTTTCACCTTCACTTGAAAAGGATGAGTCCTATGGGCTCCTGGCCTCCCCAGGGCTGTGCAATGCCCAGGAATGGCAGATGCGAAACCTGTGATGCTTGTTCTCCGGAGGGAGGCTGAGGCGCCCCACTTGCTGGCTCCGGCTGCTTCCTGGCTGTTTCCAAGAAGAAAGAGTATGCCCTGAGAGGAAGCGGGGCTCCACGCTAAAACAGCCATATGATTGGCTAGAACAGGGGAAAACTCTCAAACTATTTTTCATGGAGTGACCAGAAGGGAGAGAGCTGTTCAATTCCTGCTGAAAACTGACTCCCTGCCCTCCCTCCTCCCTTTCATCCTCCCTTCCATCCTCCCTTCCATCGTCTTCTCCCTGCTCTTCTCTATCCTCCCCTCCCTCCTTCCTTTCACCCTCCCCTCCGTCCTCCCTTCCATCCTGTTCTCCCTCCTCTTCTCCATCCTCTCCTCCCTCCTCCCTTTCACCCTCCCCTCCATCCTCCTTTCCATCCTCTTCTCTCTTCTCTTCTCCATCCTCCCCTCCCTCCTACCTTCCACCCTCCCCTTCCTCCTCCCTCCAACCCTGCCCTCTCTCTTTCCTTCCATCCTGCCCTCTCTCCTCCCTCCCACCCTACCCTCTGTGCTCTCTTCCACCCTCCTCCCTTCCACCCTACTCTCCCCCTTCCTCTCTTCCACCCTCTCCTCCCTCCTCCCCTCCACCCTCCCCTCTCCTCCCTTCCATCCTCCCCTCCCTCCTCCCTCCTCCCCTTCATTCTCCCCTCCTTCGTCCCTTCCACCCTCTCCTCCCTCCTCTCTTCCATCCTCTCCCCCGCCATCTCCCTTCTCCCCTGCATCCTCTCTTCTGTCCTCCCCTCCCTCTTCCCCTCCCACCTTTCCCCCATCTCTCCTGCGTCCTCCCTTCCCTCCCCCTCCCTGCTGGCTGGAGGAATGTGCTGGGCATGACTCCTGCTGGACCTTGTGCTGGAAGGTGGTAGAAGCGGGGAGCAAAACCAACTTGGCCCCGCCTTCAGAGCTCGCAGCTCGCTGGGGGAGAGACAGATTAACCTCATGATGACCCACATCCAAGCCTGAGTTGAACACATATGGTGTCTGAAGGATGAGCCTGCCATGTAACCCGGGGTGTAATTTACAGCGAGGTCCTTGAAACGCTCTTGGCCAAGGGGATACTGAGGTGGAGACTTGCAAGGCAAGAGGCGCCCCCAGGTGAGGAGAGAAGAGGAGAGTGGGCAGCATGGCAGCAGAAAAGCCCTAGGCCACTCAGTGGCAGGAGAGGGGTGCAGGGCTGGGTGCGGAGAGGGCAGGGGAGAAGGGAGTGGAGGAATGAGGGGGGAGTCTGGCCCCTCCCCAAGCAATCTGCTGGCCTTTTCCTCTTCCACCAAAGGCAGCCCCCAGAGAAACACACTCCAAGTAAAAACAGTGGCTGCTGCAGGGACAGCCTCAAGACAGCCCATTCCCCATCCCGCCTGCGGGTCAGAGACGACCAATCTGCCGTTGGTGGGTCTTGTCCTCAGACACGGGAAGTCGTTGCTGAGGTGTGGCCTGGGGTCAGCCCTGACCTCATTTAGGTCAACTATGGGCTAGGAGCAGCTCGTGCCTCTGAGCTGAGTGACCGGGGACCTTAGATCCAGGGGGGCAATGTCGCCCCTCCCAGGGCTCTGGGGTGGACTTGGGGTCGTGGCTGCATTTAGGGTGTAGGGATCCAGGCCAGAGAGCTTGGGCTAAGCACTGGTTCCGATGAGCTGGAGAAGAGCCTGGGAAAGTTTCTGGCCGGGGGACTGGATAGGGGCCTGCTTGGGAACTGCCCCCTGAAAAACCCCGCTGGCCCTTGATTTCGAGACAAGCAGGTGTTCTGAGAACTTCCTCCTCCCGCGGCCGCCCCTCCTCCAGGCCCTCTATTTATAGCGCTTCCTCTCTTGAGCTCCGCGAGAAAAGTACCCTTGAAACACACAGAAGAGAAAAATTCTGAAAAATGTCAAACCACGGGTCCTTTCCCCTCTCTTCTGTTAAGATCTAGGTTTGTACTATTCCTGGTTGACCCCAAAGGAGACAAGGTCAAATGGGGCATCCTTGGGTTATCACAGTGGCGTTCAGAAGGTGCTGGCTGAGTCCTGGCTCCTCTCTGCAGCCTGTCTGGGACTAACTCAAGGGGCAGGGAACAGGAGACCCTTTTCCACCAAGAAAAGATGGGGCCACGAAGGTCTAGCCTGATCTAGCACGTGAGTTTGGAGAGATCAACAGCAAAGATGGTGAGACGGGAGTTGGAAAATATCAGACTCTGAGTTGGAAGCCTGATGCCATGTTCTAGTTCAAGCTTTGTTTGGGATATCACTTCTGTCTCTGAGTATATTTCCCTCTCTGTAAACCAAAAGAGTTGGACTAAACCCGTGTTTTACAAACTTTTAAAACACAGAGCACACACAACGGAAACAGAAGTCTTACGAAACAGTATTTGTCCTTATTCCGATGCATTTTCTTTTCTGTTCTGTTTCCTTTTCTCTTCTATCTCATTTTTCAAAAATTCTGATCATGGCCCACTAAAATGATCTTGAAACCCACTATAAATTGTTAAAGTAGTAAATTTTATGTATATTTGATCACAATTAAAACAATTTTTTTTTCTTGAGACAGGGTCCTGCTCTGCCACCCAGGCTGGAGGGCAGTGGCAGTCATGGCTCACTGCAGCCTCTGTCTCCCAGGCTCAAGCAATCTCCCAGCCTCAGCCTCCCGAGTAGCTAGGATTACAGGCATGCACCACCACACCCAGCCAATTTTTAAATTATTTGTAGAGATGGGGTCTCACTATGTTGCCCAGCTGGTCTCAAACTCCTGAGCTCAAGGGATCCTCCTGCTTTGGCCTCCCAAAGTGCTGGGATTACAGGCAGGAGCCACCTTGCCTGGCACAAAACAGTGTTGTTTTTTTTTTTTTTTTTAAACCAACTAATTGTGGATTTTAAGCCAATGGTTGAAAAATACTGGACTACACATATTTAAGTTCTCCTCCAATTATTTTTAAAAATCTAATTGTTCAATCACAGAGGAAAAGTGCCTCTTTGACAAAACATTGATAATTTTAAATTATATTTTCAGTTTTTTAAAAAATCAAGTTTTAAAATGTTTTCTTTTAAAAAAATCAACCGAGGACAGTTTCAACTGAAGCTAAACCGAAATACCCCGTGGCCCAGCATCCCCCAGTCTGGGTACATCCTATAGAAAATGAGTATGCAAGTTCACCAAATGACGTGTACAGAAATGTTCACAGCAGCACCGTTGTAATAGCCCTGCATGAAACACAACTCAGATGTTTATCAAAAGGAGAATAACTGGAATCCCAACACTTCAGGAGGCTGAAGCCGGTGGATTGCCTGAGCTCAGAAGTTTGAGACCTGCCTGGCCAACATGGCGTAACCCTGTCTCTACCAAAAATTACAAAATTAGCCAGGCATAGTGGCATGCACCTGTGGTCCCAGCTACTTGAGGGGCTGAGGCGAGAGAATCACTTGAGCCTTCGAGGTCAAGGCTGCAGTGAGCCATGTTTATGCCACTGTGCTCCAGCCTGGGTGATGGAGCGAGAGCCTGTCCCAAAAAAAAAAAGAGCATGAATGTATAAGTGTTGGTACAGCCAAACAAATGAATAGTATATAACAACGAGAGTGAATGAACTACAACTGTTAGCAATGTAGATGAGTTCCACCTGTTGGGCTCAGCGCCTGATACCCCAAAACATAGCACCTTGGCAACTGATAAAACAAAGAAACAAGATGATCACAAGACCCTTCCCGCACCCTTCTATGTGACAGCTGGCGATAAAGGAATCCTCTGACCTACTTCACCAGAAAACAGATCATAAGATCCTCCTTCCAGGACCAGGCATGGTGGCTCACGCCTCTGATCCTGTAAGCACTTTGGGAGGCCAAGGCAGGAGGACTTGAGGTCAGGAGTTAGAAACCAGCTTGGCCAACATGGTGAAAACCCATCTCTACTAAAAATACAAAAATTAGCCGGGCATGGTGGTGCACACCTGTCATCCCAGCTACTCAGGAGGCTGAGGCAGGAGAATCGCTTGAGCCCAGAGGTTGCAGTGAGCTGAGATTGTGCCACTGCACTCCAGCCTGGGCAACAGAGTGAGACTCCATCTCAAAAAGAAAAAAAAAGGAAATTGAAGAAACCTAAAGAAACAGAGAGACCTGTGATTTTTCTGTGCTTAGGTTAGATGAAGAGTGGATGGTTTTGGAGAAATAAGATTGGAGGACGAAAAGGGTCTGATTGAATGGGGAAACCCTGGGGGACTTAGCAAGTCCTGTTTGCTCAGGCTCCTCGCTGTGACCCTGGTGCCTTCAGAGGTAAGGATGTTCCTTTCTTCTGGGTGTGTGGAGGGGACCTTTCAAACGAGGTCTACAAGCTGCTTCCGGGGCAGGGAGGGGCATGGTGGGGGTAGGAGTGCCCTTCTTCTCCTCGTGTTTTCTTAAATGCCAAGATGCCATGTTTTGGGATAGCGTGGCCTGAACCCCATCATACTAAATGGGAGCTGACCCCTGCAATGGGAACTGTAGAAAGAAGGGTGTCTGCATTCACCCAGTGCACACTCTGGGTGCTGGCAACTGAGTCAGGCACTGGGGAAGGACGGCACCTCCGTCCTGCTGGAAGAGCTTGGCCCTAACGAAGTCTGACCGGGTGAAGAGACTCTCATCTAATGTTACCGACTTTGCACCTTTCGGGCTCTGAAGCCATCTGCACAGTAGGATCACAGGTCGGGGATGGTCAGGAAGGGGGATTGTGCTGAACCCAGGGATCTCCCCAGAAGTTGCTTTTCTGACTAAACAGCTCTTTGGGGCATTTTCTTGTGAAATTTCTGCAACTGCTTGAACCACTCCTTTGGCATTTCCCTCCCGATCTTGGTTCGCTGACGTAAGGGACAAGTGTCTTGTCCCCACGCCCTGAAGTGAGGGTGGTTTTATTTCTCTTGAATTATCATCTAGTGGTCAGCAGGGTGGCTTAAACATAAAAGGTGCTTAAATCACAATTTTTGACTAAAGGAGAGAAAGAAGAAATAATTCAATTAAATTGCAACTTCCTCTTGAAGGAAGAGTGCAGGGGAAAAAACACCGTTGGTTTGAGATATTTGAGGGTTGTCTTACGTCACAGCATGTTGCATAGAAGTGGAAGGTGCCCACGTCTGCTTTTTCCTAAAGAGCGTTTGCTGCGGAGGTCTGAGGCTGATCACTGGGTTGCAGTGACCTTGGTGGCTACCTGAGTGACCGCAGTGACTCAGCCCACCTCTCTGGGTCTCGGCATCCTCACCTGCAACCTGGCCGGATTAGACGGGAGCCTCGATCGGGTTCCTCTATGTGGTGACTCTGTGAGGCCAGGGGAAGACATAAGGGTGGTTTCTCATCCCCAGCTGTCGTCCTCACGTTGAGTGCCATGTGGTTCCCAGTGACTTTGGGGTTTCTCAACTTTCCCCTCAACTTGTAAGCTCCTTGCAGGCCATGGGTGTGCCTTCACACCCCCTCCCCAGTGGCCAGCACAGGGAGCTAAGCAGATGCTTGATGTGTCCTGTGGGAAGAAGTCTCTGGGAAGACAGGCTGTGGAGGGCAGGTTTGGAACAGTAACTACCACTGGCCTTGCATTCAGCAATCGTTCAGCATGCACCCGCCAGGCTGACCCCTGTGGAGGCCTTAGGAGTTGAAGATGATTGAGACTTTGCCACTTCCCTAAACAGCTCCCAGTCTGACAGACACTAGTCATTTATAGTGTACACTAATATAGAGACATCTGGGGACTAGAAAGGGAGCACCAAAATGAGATGCAGGGTGTGGGGCAGCCAAGGAAGACTGCCTGGAGGAGGGCTGAGTCTTGGGTGAGAAGCAGTTAAGCAGAGTTGATGAGGACTCACAGGGAGGGGAAAATGCATTCAGGACAGAGAGAACAGCATATCCCAGGTCATGGAATTCGGATCCTGTCCTAAAGACCCTCAAAGGATTTTAGGTAGCGAATAACACAATCAGCTGTGCCTTTAGCAAACTCATTCTGCAATCCTCAGCGGGATGTAGAATATAAACTGGATTGGAGAATTAAGATTGGAGACGAGGAAGCGAGAAGCTCTGGCTGTCCTGGAGAGAGACGGTGAGGCCTGGGCTGAGGCCACAGCCACGAGAATGCAGCAGAGGTGATGAATGAGGATCCAAAATTGGGGTGATGGCGGGCGGGGGGGCAGGCATGGCACGTGAGGAAGAGCAAGGTGGGGCAGGCAGGATGACCTTGGGTAGGTGCTGTGTGGGGATCCACACGAGTTTGGAGCTGGAGAGGACACATTCGTAGTGTGGTCCACACTGCTTGGTTTTCCAGTGCTGCTCCCAGCACATGGCAGGATTCCACCTTTTTTTTGAGAAGGAGTCTTGCTTTGTCACCCAGGCTGGAGTGCAGTGGCACCATCTCGGCTCACTGCAACCTCCACCTCCCAGGTTCAAGCGATTCTCCTGCCTCAGCCTCCTGAGTAGCTGGGAGTACAGGCATGCACCACCAAGCCTGGCTAATTTTTGTATTTTTAGTAGAGACGGGGTTTCACCATGTTGGCCAGGCTGGTCTCGAACTCCTGGCCTCAGGTGATCCACTCGCCTCAGCCTCCCAAAGCGCTAGGATTATAGGCGTGAGCCACTGCGCCCCTCCAGGATTCCACCTCTTGAAGTTAGGTGTGGCCACGTGACTTGTGTTGTTCAAGGAAATATGAGAGAAAGTGACAAGGAACCTCTGGGTGGGAGAGTAACGGTCTGGCACGCCATTCCCTGTGCTCTCCCTCCCTCTGTGTCAGCAGCTGGAGGGGTTGGGCAGATCGTCTCATCCTCAAGCTGGACCTCTGGGAAACCTCCCTGGCTACCTGGGACCCGGGAGAGCCTCCTCCTGTGTGTTCTTTGGCACCCTGTAATCCTAACACTTTGGGAGGCTGAGGCAGAAGGATTGCTTGAATCCAGGAGCTCGAGACTAGCCTGGGCAACATAGCGAGAGTTTATCTCAGCCACAGTTGCACCGTCCGCAGCCCCTGCTCTACCCGTCCGCAGGAACAGTGGCCCAAAGTCTCTGTGTCCTTCAGATCTGGGAGAGCCTATACCTTGGCCACCTCCCCACTCCAGCCCCAGCTTCGACCGCCTTGTAACTGAACCCACCTGGAGACCTGTATCTCCACGCAGTTGGCCTTGGACAAATCACTTAACTTCTCTAAGCCTCATTTTACTCATCTGTGAAAGGGGGATAATGATGCCTCTTTGCGGATAAAGTGAGGTGTAAATAAGTAAAGCTAGGAGTGTCTGACACAGAGGAGGTCCCCAATCATGGGTGCCATTGTTGTCACTTTTCTTGCCATTGGTTTCCTGACCTGAGTGAACAGGAAGCCACTGTGCTCTATTGACCCTTGTCTAGGGCCAGGTGGAAGAGGACAGATGGACTAAGATGAAGGGGGCTGATGAAGCACCTGGAGGAGGAACCAGGGTAGTCAGTGGGTCAGGAAGTCACAAGTCAGGCTCAGGGTGAGGAGTGCGGGGATGGAAGGCCACTGCATCTGAAGCCGAGGGGGTTTCAGGCAGCTGAGGCTCCAATCAAGTCTGATGGATAAGCTGGGAGGCTTTGGAAACATCCCATGCCTCAGTGTCCCCAGTTAGAAGGCAAAATGGTTAGACTAGATCGAGGGTCCTTCACCTTTTCTTGAGCCACAACCCTCTTGGCTGAAGCCTGTGGACCTCTTCCCAGAGTCCTGGTTTTTAAATGCATAAAGCGAAACACCTAAGATGACAAGAAACCTTTCATATTAAAATACAGCGATCAAAATGTTTAAAAGTACTTTTTTTTTGAGATGGGGGGTCTCTCCCTGTCACCCAGGCTGGAATGCAGTGGTACAGTCACAGCTCACTGTAGCCTTGACCTCCCAAGCTCAAGTGATCCTCCCACCTCAGCCTCCAGAGTAGCTGGGACTACAGGCATGCATCACCATACCTGACTAATTTTTTAATTTTTGTAGAGACAAACTCTTGCTATGTTGCCCAGGCTAGTCTCGAACTCCTGGATTCAAGCAATCCTTCTGCCTCAGCCTCCCAAAGTGTTGGGATTACAGGCGCGAGCTACCACGCCTGGTCAAAGAAAAGCAGATTTTTTAATATAATGTCCTACACACTTCTTCATTCACTACAGACATGTCTAATAGTGACTGTAATTTCAAGGTAGTGATGAGCATAAATAATGCCTTAAGGTACCTGTGTCACCTGCATTGGGTGACAAAAAGACCTGCTGTGGTTTCTTAACAGCACCCGAGTCTCAGGCACTCTCCCCGTACTGTGGCTGGCCATCCATGTCCATAACTGAAACATCGCATTTCAGCTGCAGCCTAATGGAAACAAAGATGGCACCATTTTCCCATCCAGCCTCACAGTGCCCCTGAATTCTGGCCCCCACCACGGGCTGGATAATCTCTCCCACCCCAGCAGACGATTTATATAGGAGCCTGCTGCCATTTCTACCCCATGGAACTCAGTTGGCTGAAATGAAATGTCTCTGCCCAAGAAACAATTAGACAATAACCCAAGACGATGTGATATTTGGTGCGTGGCCTCAGCGAGAAACACAGAAGGAAGGACCCGCAAGAGTGGTGGGGGGATTCGCGGAGCTTGGGGCAGGGCCTGGTTCTGTCAGGTTGGCTGGGCCTGTGGGGGCTGCAGCTCCCGCTTAGACAAGGTCCCTGATGGGCAGCAGAGACGATAACTTGGCATGGGGCGGGGCAGACCCCAGACCCTCCTGTGTGTGGGATTCCCCCGCGTACCCCTCTATCACTTGTACACAGTCAGCTTAGAGCCCGTGGCTGAGCCCAGCTGTGGCTCCGTAAATGCTTATTGAGTGAATCAGGAATAAACCCCGTGTAGGTGGTATTCTATAATTTCTTGCCCTTTCTTGGGGGCCTTCTGGGTCTCTTTTTTTTTTTAACATTTAATCCTAAATGTCTTGAGGACGTCCAGGACGTTTCTCCTGGGGCTTGTGGTCTGTGGACAAGTCAGTCACCTTTGGAAACTGCCTCAGCTCTTCCTTCTGGGGGTGGCGGGAGGAGAAGTTTATGGTAAAGGTGTATGATAAGATAGGACCTTTTCATCTAAGTTATCTCCAGCAGGCCTGGAGTTTTGGGGGCATATTTGAAGGCCCGATTTACATGTGGGGAAAATGGGGTCCCATAGCCTCCGTCAATGGGAGGCCAGGTAGGGGAGTGTGTTGACCACATTCTAGACTGGGGGAAGCTGGGACACGGTGGACTGGGGGCAGCTGTTCCCCTGGGCTGGAGAGCTGGCTGCTGACTGGGGTGGGCTTCACGCTGCGTTCACAGGCAGCCTCAGAAAGAACAGGCCCACTTACCGTGTCAGTGACAACAATGACGTAGTGAGGGCCGCATAGTCTTAATCAAAGGAGCTGCTTGATGCCTCATTTATTAGCCAGTGATGTGGCAGCGAAAACCATTCTTGCCCTTTGAAATGAGAGGAGAAAAAGAGCGGTGGTCCGGTGGCCTCAGCCCCCAGCCTTTCCCTGCTGGGGAGTGGTGGGTTTGACCTGCAATCCCACTGCCCAGCGCCTGCTAACTGCTGCTCTGGGAGCGCTGCCTGTCTGGGCTGCAGATGCACCTTTCAGGCCCCATTAAGGCACCTTACCTGGGTCACAAAACCCAGGAAACCCAGGGCCAGGGCCGTCTCCCCTCCACCTTCACACACGGAGCTGACAGTGTCTGGGTCCCCAGGGGGCATTTCTTGCTTTCCCTGGCTCACTGCCCCAGTGCGGGGAGAATGGTGGCTGCTTTTGAATTTCCTGACTCTGGTGGCTTCACTGTCACATCTATGGTCTGAATCCCAGCCTGAGGGGTGGGCAGGGAAATGGAGCTGAAAGGAAATTGGCCTCCTGGGGTGACTTTCCTCCTCCTGTCTTCTCTAGGGGATGGTGGGGGACTCGTGGCTGTGCACAGGCATCCTGTGGCGGGGAGATCACCTTGACTGATACCCTGGGTGTTTTTTTCTGTCTGTCTGTCTCTCTCTTTTTTTTTTTTTCAGCAGGGGTGTAAAGGGAGGAAGAGTGCCGAGTGTCGAGTCTTGTGCCATGAACAGATTCCATTTCTGCAGAGGAGAACGTGCAGGGGACACCCTTCGAGGCTTTGGAGCCACCTAGGAAGGAGGCTGGCTGCTGCACAGGCCTCCGCTGGCTTCCTTGCACATGTCCTTGGTGGGTGAGGTGAGTGGGCCAGGGGGTCTTCCCAGGGCATGGGAAAGGTGCTTGGGCTCCAAGAAAAGGGCTCAGATTGCAGCTGCTCTGCCCCCATGGCCTGGTGGGCCACAGCTCACTCTGCTTCCACCCGTCATTGGTGTAGAGCACTCCCTAACCTACGCGGGGCGTGGAGCGCGCCCTAACCTACGTGGACGCCCCAGGATCCTGGCAACTGCTGTCAGGCCAGAAGGAGCAGAGGCCAGCGTCAGCCTTCAGCCACCGAAAGGACCAGACCAGCTTTGCTGGGTCACCCCCTGGGGGGGAATTTTAGAAAACTTCTGGAAGCGCTTTTGATAATTCTTGCCCCTTCATGACTGCACTGATCGATCATCTCTGAGCAGAGGCATTTCTTGCACGCTGCAGTCAGCGCTGTGAGCCTCAAGAAGGCAAAGGCCCTTGTGAGAAGGAAATGCATTAAGAGGGTGACTTCAGATGAAGGCACGAATGACCGATGTTAGGCCCTTTCCTGAGCGCCTATGGGATGGGGGAAGGGTGGGGTGCTTGTGCTTGTGGGGAGAGACTGCGTGGGGGTGGAGATGCAGAACACGGGGCGCAGAGGAGCTCACCTTTGGGCAGGTGTGGGGCCACAGCCCGCGCAGCGCAGTCTGGGAGCTGTCAGTGCCCTGTGTCCTCATATCTTCACCGACATCAATGAGCAAAGGAATGGGACGGACCAGCAGGAGGACAGGCAGCTAGAACTAAGGTGTGAGGCTCAGCGGCTTGGCCTCTCTCGATGACTCCTGCTTTGGGTCTACGTGGCTGTCCAACCCTGCTGACCCCCCCAGACTCACAGCAGTGGTGACAGCACCTGCCACCCCCTCCTTGGGGTATGGATGTGACTTTTTTGCAGCTTCCAGCAGGGCCAAGCATCCTGGGCACTTGTTTTGTGCCAAATACCAAGAAAAGGAAGAAGATGTGGCCAGCCCCTCAAGGGCTAAGGGTTTGCTGAGCTGCAGAGGCGTGAAGGAGGCCTGTGAGTCACTGCGGAGGCTCAGTGCCCACCAAGTGCCAAGCAAGCGCCAAGGGTGGAGGGGCTCACAAATGCTGCTGAGCCTGGGAGGCTTCAGAGAGGAGGTAGCCCTTAGCTGGGCCTCGAGGCTAGTGCGGTGTCCTGGCCGCAAAGGGGGCACGAGGCACCCCAGCTGAGGCAGGGAACAACAGCACGCAGTGAACCCTGAGGCTGGAATTCCTGAGGGCCAGGCAGAGCCGAGGCGGGGGGAGATGTGCCATGAGGAAGAGGCCCCTGAAAAATCAGGAAGGGGGGCCCATTGCCAAGGGTAGGGGGTGCGTCAGGAGCCAGTCCCATCCCTTTGCCCTGTGAAGCCTCAACAAATTAAAAAATGAACACACAACTTTCCAAAGGCACCAGATAGCGGCTCCGAGACTGGTCAAGTCAGTTCTAGAAGGTGAGGGGACCTGTGGTTAGCACCACCTGAACTACCCTAGGTCGGCTCAGGCCTCAGGCCCCTTCCCCACAACCCCCCACATTGCTCGGCCACCAAGTTGTTCAGGAAAGGAAGGGAGGAGGAAGAGGAACCTTCTCTCGTGGTTGGGAGCTGGTGAAACTCATGAGAGGGCCTTGGAGCCTGTGTGCTCTTCCAAAGAGCAGTCACTTCAGTGCGGGCTGGTTGGCCTGCCCCACCCCTGGGGCTTCCGGGTCACATCTCCACAGAGTGAGTTTGAGCGAGTGTGTGGGAGGTGTCAGTGTGTGTGAGTGAATACGTGTGACTGGGGGTGCAAGTGTGTGAGTGCAAGTGTGTGTGCACGTTTGAATACGCGTGTGTTTGTGTGTAGAGAAAGTGGGTGTGTGAGTGTGCATGTATGTGAGCGAATGTGTGTGTGTGAGTGGGTGTGTGTATGCTGTGTATATATGTGTGCATATTTGTGAATAAGTGTGTGTCGTGTGTGCATATGTGGGGTGTGTGTATGGAGTGTGTGTGCCTGGGTGTGAGTGTATGAGTATATAGTGTGTGCACACCTGTGGATGGGTGTGTGTAGTGCGTGTGCACGTGTGTGAGTGGGTATGTGTGAATGAGTGGGTGTGTGTGTGCGTGAGTATGTGTGTGAGTGTGGGCCGGTGCAAATGTTATGTATGAAAGCGAGTGCAGGTGTGTGAGTATGCACATGTGAGTGTATGAGTGGGTGTGCAAGTGTGTGAGGGCATGTGAGTGGGGTGTGAGTGGGGGTGTGCACGTGTGAGTGCTGTGTGTGCAAGTGTGTGAATGCGTATGTATGCACATGTGTGAATGTGTGCATATGTGTATGGGTGAGGGAATGTGTGCATGTGCGAGTGGGTGTGGGTGCTATTAAAGAAAACTGGAGCCGACAGCAGTTGGAGCGGCGGACGCGGATCTTGCTCAGGAACTCTTGCAATTGGAGAAAAGGCCTCAGGACAGAACGGGGCTCCATTCCCAAAAGGACGAGGAAAATAGGGTTCATCCCCAACGAGGAGGGTTGGGGGATGGGAAATTACTGAAAGGAAACATGGGGGTTCTTGTTAAGATGACCTAAGCCGATTTCTGCTGAAAGCAGCCAGGGTGATCTGATGCCGAGGGTGGGGGTGAGGAATTTGACCAGATAAGAGGGGTGACCAGAGATCAAGGCTGGGTGGTTCCGTATGGATTCCCAAAGTTGGGAAAGCCCAAAGAAGGCTTAGGGAAGCCTTACTAAAGTTTGGTCAAAAAGAATGTCGTGGGTTTTTACATATTTCTTACTGTATTGCCGTTTTATCAGGGCCAGATTCAAAGAAGGCAAAGCCTC
The DNA here is from genome assembly GCF_028878055.3 of Symphalangus syndactylus. NCBI lineage: Eukaryota > Metazoa > Chordata > Mammalia > Primates > Hylobatidae > Symphalangus > Symphalangus syndactylus. The sequence goes on from NC_072437.2 coordinate 20,918,062, forward strand.
AACAGCTCTAGCCGCAGCTTTGCTTTAGCGATGTTTCCCCTGCACGTCCTCTCTTCTCAAACAGGTCCTAACACTCTACCGCAGGCAGTAGGAGACCATGCTTTTGCATCTTCCAAATATAACCAGTAGCTGGCACAGCACTTGGGGAATTCCTGATAAAGTTAAAAATATGTATAAATTCAATTTTCAGAGTGCATGACTATCTCTACCTCTGTCAATATATCATCTCTATCTTCACCTATCTATATCTGTCTATCCACCCACCCATCTATCTCTCTATTCTATCCATTATCTAATCTATCACCTCTATATCCATCTGACATATCTATCTATCTATCTATCTATCTATCTATCTATGGATTCATCCATCCTCTATCCCTCTATTCGTCTATCCATTATGTAATTTATCATCTCTATATCCCTCTATCATCTATCTACTTATCATCTATCTATCCAATCTCTCTCTCTATCCATCCATCCTCTATCCCTCTATTCATCTATTATCTCTATATCCATCTATCTATCAGTCACCTGGCATCTCTATCTATCATCCCTATCATCTCTATATCTAAGTAATCTGTCATATCTGTCTACCTGCCTATCTAAGCTAGCATCTTTGTCTCTATCTATTCATCCATCTATGCATCCATCCATCCACCCACCCATCTACCTATCCTGAGGTTCAAAGGACTTTCTGGTGCTCCTCTCTCTGCCTTTCAGCCTTGCTTCCCTTCCTTTCCATTTGAACAGAAGCTCCTCTATTTGCAGAGACGAGACAGAGATGTCTATACCTGGGTTGACATGAGGCACAATCTACAGCAGGATCCCTATCAGCCAGCCGCAGATTGTTCAGGAGGGGACAGCTATGTCCTGAATCAAGGGAGGTTTAAGGGCTCATGGACCTGGTGCCCTTCAAGTCAGCATCTGACTGCAGAAGTCAGCCATTTACAACCTGGATCTTGGTGCTGGCTGCATGAGCTGCAATGGTCCTTGGGTGAGCTGTGCACCCTCTGTACACTTTGGTGCCTATGTGTGCACCACCTAGACCATCACGTGGCCCCAGTCTGCTGTGCACAGAGCACTGCGTAGACCCACTCCCACTCTTCTGTTTGTCACAGTGTGGAAATTAAGGCTTAAAGGATGATCAGAATGCAGCTGAGAGAAATGGAGGTGGGTAAAAAGAAGGGAAGGCTAAGTTACTTAGCAGACTGGGAAAAATGCATTTGAAATAGGAAAATATGTACACGTTTTCAACAAACAACCCAATAGAAAAAGGGGCATACTATTTGTACGGGCATACAGAAAGATTACTGCATGGCCAATAAACATGTGACAAGGTGCCCAGCATCAGTAGTGATCAGGGATCTACCTGTTAAAACCACAACCCACCAAAACAGCTAACCTGAAAAAGATGACAACACCAAGTGGTGGTGAGGAAGAGGAGCCAGGGGAGCACCCCCACACTGCTGGAACGATTAAGAACAGCTACTTTGACCAACTGTTTGCCAGGACCTACTAAAAGTAGAAACACACAGAGCCTGTGACCCAGCAATTCCACTCCTGGCTGTATGCTCAGCAACATGTAGGTGTGTTTCACCAAACACACAAAGAACACGAAGAGCGGGACTGTGTGTAATTATCCCGAATGGCAGCAACTGCACCACGCAGCAACAGTAGAACGGATAAATAAATGGTGGTGCACTGTACTCTTCTAGTTACCATGGCTGTGTAAAGCATATCTTTTTCAGGAAGCTTTTTGTTGAAGTGTAACATACTGTTCTTGTTACTGTGGCTGTGTAACAAATTACCCCAAAACAGCAACTGGAAACATAGTTTTATCATGTTTGTGAATTCTGTGTGTCAGGATATTGAAGAGGACACAGTAGGAATGGTTTTTCTCTGCTCCCTGATCTTGGAGGTCTCTGCTGAAAAGGATCAACAGCTGGGGGTTAATCCAGGAGACGGTCATACCAGAGGGCATTTGAGAACGAAACAGAAGCAGAAAAGAGGCCCGAGATCGCGAGATCTGGCAAGAAGAGGTAGAACCGGGTGGGAAGAGAGAGCACAGCCGAGATGCCCGTCTACTTGCCGTACTGGCCATGGTTGGAGGCGGGTGTTCTTTTTAGGAATGGCCGCGATGGGTTGGATTTACAGAGAGAGAGAAGTCTCAGTTCCGAAGGCTGAGTTCTGAATATGGATTGGTTATTTGCATTGAAATGTGATCCCCAAGGTTGGGTCATCAGGGCGGCTCTGTCATGAACGGTTTGGTGCCCTGTCCATGGTGTTGAGTCACTTCTTATTCAGATAGGCAAGATCTGGTTGTTTAAAGAGCCTGGCACCTCCTTCCTCTCTCTCTCATTCCCACTCTCGCCGTGTGACCGCCTGCTCCCACTTCACTTTCCACCAGGAGTCAAAGCTCCCTGAGGCCTCCCCAGAAGCCAAGCAGATGCAGGCGCCGTGCTTGCACAGCCTGCAGAACCTGAGCCAGTTAAACTCTTCCTTATAAATTACCCAGCCTCAGACATTTCTTTATAGGAAAACAGACTAACCCAGGGCAATGGGAGAAGGCACCTTGCCAAGGATCTGCACCCACACACACCCACACCTCACTTTCCTCATCTGTAAAAGGAAAGTATCATATCTGCACAAGGGAGTATGGTATTTGCCACGTGGAATGTTTGTGGGGATTCCATGGAGCAACATGTGTGTCAATTACTTAACACTAAAGAACTCATTTAAAATGGAAACAGATTGTGGCTGCTGATATTTGTGAGGGATGCTAGACCAACTCACGTCACTGGGGATATCAGTGCATCTTTTCTTGTTACTGGGGTTAGAAGGTGTGAACACTCAGGCCACTCCCTGAACCCAGGAGCTGCGGTTCTCAGACTGTGTGGTCTGGGGACCAGCAGCAGCAGCGACTCCGGACCCTGCCCAGACCTGCTGAGTCCGCCCCACTAGGGTGGGGCCTGCACTGTTTTACCAGCCTTTCAAGGGACCTTTGGAAAATCCTAGTGCCCAAGTCTGAGAACCACTGGCCAAGATGAGTTCAGTCAGCATCTCTAGGAGAGGGACTCAGGCACAGGTTATTTATTTATTTTTTTCATTTAATTCATCTTTTTATTATACGTTAAGTTCTAGGGTACATGTGCACAATGTGCAGGTTTGTTACATAGGTATACATGTGCCATGTTGGTGTGCTGCACCTGTTAACTGGTAATTTACATTAGGTATTTCTCCTAATGCTATCCCTCCCCAGCCCTCCACCCCATGACAGGCCCCATGGTGTGATGTTCCCCACCCTGTGTCCAAGTGTTCTCATTGTTCAATTCCCACCTATGAGTGAGAACATGCGGTGTTTGGTTTTCTGTCCTTGTGATAGTCTGCTCAGATTGATGGTTTTCAGCTTCATCCATGTCCCTACAAAGGACATGAACTCATCCCTTTTTATGGCTGCATAGTATTCCGTGGTGTATATGTGCCACATTTTCTTAATCCAGTCTATCATTGATGGACATTTGGATTGGTTCCAAGTCTTTGCTATTGTGAATAGTGCCACAATAAACATACGTGTGCATGTGTCTTTATAGCGGCATGATTTATAATCCTTTGGGTATATACCCAGTAATGGAATGGCTGGGTCAAATGGTACTTCTAGTTCTAGATCCTTGAGGAATCACCACAGTGTCTTCCACAATGGTTGAACTAGTTTACAGTCCCACCAACAGTGTAAAAGTGTTCCTATTTCTCCACATCCTCTCCAGCACCTGTTGTTTCCTGACTTTTTAATGATCGCCATTCTAACTGGTGTGAGATGGTATCTCATTGAGATTTTGATTTGTATTTCTCTGATAGCCAGTGATGATGAGCATTTTTTCATGTGTCTGTTGCCTGCACAAATGTCTTCTTTTGAGAAGTGTCTGTCCATATCCTTCACCCACTTTTTGATGGGGTTGTTTGATTTTTTTCTTGTAAATTTGTTTAAGTTCTTTGTAGATTCTGGATATTAGCCCTTTGTCAAAAGGGTAGATTGTAAAAATTTTCTCCCATTCTGTAGGTTGCTTGTTCACTCTGATGGTAGTTTCTTTTGCTCTACAGAAGCTCTTTAGTTTAATTAGATCCCCTTTGTCAATTTTGGCTTCTGTTGCCATTGCTTTTGGTGTTTTAGTCATGAAGTCTTTGTCCATGCCTATGTCCTGAATGGTATTGCCTAGGTTTTCTTCTAGGGTTTTTATGGTTTTAGGTCTAATATTTAAGTCTTTAATCCATCTTGAATTAATTTTTGTATAAGGTATAAGGAAGGGATCCAGTTTCAGCTTTCTACATATGGCCAGCCAGTTTTCCCAGCACCATTTATTAAATAGGAAATCCTTTCCCCATTGCTTGTTTTTGTCAGGTTTGTCAAAGATCAGATGGTTGCAGATGTGTGGTATTATTTCTGAGGGCTCTGTTCTGTTCCATTGGTCTATATCTCTGTTTTGGTACCAGTACCATGCTGTTTTGGTTACTGTACCCTTTTAGCATAGTTTGAAGTCAGGTAGCATGATGCCTCCAGCTTTGTTCTTTTGGCTTAGGATTGTCTTGGCAATGCAGGCTCTTTTTTGGTTCCATATGAGCTTTAAAGTAGTTTTTTCCAATTCTGTGAAGAAAGTCATTGGTAGCTTGATGGGGATGGCATTGAATCTATAAATTACCTTGGGCAGTATGGCCATTTTCACGACATTGATTCTTCCTATCCATGAGCATGGAATGTTCTTCTATTTGTTTGTGTCCTCTTTTATTTTGTTGAGCAGTGGTTTGTAGTTCTCCTTGAAGAGGTCCTTCACATCCCTTGTAAGCTGGATTCCTAGGTATTTTATTCTCTTTGAAGCAATTGTGAATGGGAGTTCACTCATGATTTGGCTCTCTGTTTGTCTGTGGTGTATAGGAATGCTTGTGATTTTTGCACATTGATTTTGTGTCCTGAGACTTTGCTAAAGTTGCTTCTCAGCTTAAGGAGATTTTGGGCTGAGACAATGGGGTTTTCTAAATATACAATCACGTGATCTGCAAACAGGAACAATTTGACTTCCTCTTTTCCTAATTGAATACCCTTTATTTCTTTCTCCTGCCTGATTACCCTGGCCAGAACTTCCAACACTATGTTGAATAGGAGTGGTGAGAGAGGGCATCCCTGTCTTGTGCCAGTTTTCAAAGGGAATGCTTCCAGTTTTTGCCCATTCAGTATGATATTGGCTGTGGGTTTGTCATAATAGCTCTTATTATTTTGAGATACATCCCATCAATACCTAGTTTATTGAGAGTTTTTAGCATGAAGGGCTATTGAATTTTGTCGAAGGCCTTTTCTGCATCTATTGAGATAATCATGTGGTTATTGTCATTGGTTCTGTTTATATGATGGAGTACATTGATTGATTTGCGTATGTTGAACCAGCCTGGCATCCCAGGGATGAAGCCAAGTTGATCGTGGTGGATAAGCTTTTTGATGTACTGCTGGATTCGGTTTGCCAGTATTTTATCGAAGATTTTCGCATTGATGTTCATCAGGGATATTGGTCTAAAATTCTCTTTTTTTGTTGTGTCTCTGCCAGGCTTTGGTATCAGGATGATGCTGGCCTCATAAAATGAGTTAGGGAGAATTCCCTCTTTTTCTATTGATTGGAATAGTTTCAGAAGGAATGGTACCAGCTCCTCTTTGTACCTCTGGTAGAATTCAGCTCTGAATCTGTCTGGTCCTGGATTTTTTTTTGGTTGGTAGGCTATTAATTATTGCCTGAATTTCAGAGCCTGTGATTGGTCTATTCAGGGATTCAACTTCTTCCTGGTTTAGTCTTGGGAAGGTGTATGTGTCGAGGAATTTATCCATTTCTTCTAGATTTTCTAGTTTATTTGCGTAGAGGTGTTTATAGTATTCTCTGATGGTAGTTTGTATTTCTGTGGGATGGGTGGTGATATTCCCTTTGTCATTTTTTACTGCATCTATTTGATTCTTCTCTTTTTTCTTCTTTATTAGTCTTGCTAGCAGTCTATCAATTTTGTTGATCTTTTCAAAAAACCAGCTCCTGGATTCATTGATTTTTTGAAGGGTTTTTTGTGTCACTATCTGCTTCAGTTCTGCTCTGATCTTAGTTATTTCTTGCCTTCTGCTAGCTTTTGAATGTGTTTGCTCTTGCTTCTGTAGTTCTTTTAATTGTGATGTTAGGGTGTCAATTTTAGATCTTTCCTGCTTTCTCTTGTGGGCATTTAGTGCTATAAATTTCCCTCTACACACTGCTTTAAATGTGTCCCGGAGGTTCTGGTATGTTGTGTCTTTGTTCTCATTGGTTTCAAAGAACATCTTTATTTCTGCTTTCATTTTGTTATTTACCCAGTGGTCATTCAGGAGCAGGTTGTTCAGTTTCCATGTAGTTGAGCGGTTTTGAGTGAGTTTCTTAATCCTAAGTTCTAATTTGGTTGTACTGTGGGCTGAGAGACAGTTAGTTATCATTTCTGTTCTTTTACATTTGCTGAGGAGAGGCACAGGTTATTTTGAAAGCTTCTCACAGGTTCCCAAGAGCAACAGAGGCTGAGAGCCAGTGCCTTGCTGACAAACAGTGAGGCAGGGGGAGGTAGTCCCAGATCAGCTCAGTAGGTCTTGAGATGTGCGGAGGCTGGGGCTGAGCTGGGCAGGAGCCTGGGGCCTGGGCTGGAGCGCTGCTCTCTCTGCAGGCAGTGGGAGCAAGGCAGAGTTCCCAGGGGGCAGTAGGAGAGGGGAGGCAGCGCCTTGGTGGGAGGCTGGAACCCAGGTGCTAGAAGAGGTTTTTAAAGGCACACTTTAGTTCACTCCTGAAGGAGGCGGCTGTGCCCCTTCCACTGTCACTCCTAAATCTTCCACTTAAGTCCACAGCCCTGGGGATGGACTCAGTCCCTGGCCCCATCAAAGAAGAGGGGCTGAGGTGGGTGCCTGGTGGGCATGGGTGGGGGATGGGATGGCAGCGAGCAGGGTGCCAGGCCTGTGCTGCGCTTGCTAATGGGGGCCGCCACTGCCGCTGAGGGACTGGTGACAGCAGGAGAGTCTCCCAGTCACTTCGGGTGGATTTCAAGGATTGTCTGAATAGATGGGGAAGGAAGGAAAAGCGGGACCGTAGTGAGGGTTTGTGTTTTCTGGACTTTGGACAGATCAGAGGGTGGGGTCAGGGGGTTTCTGCTTCGACTGTGGGAAGGAGAGGGGTTGAGACAGGAGAGAAGGTGAAGGCAGGTGGGAGGAGCAAGAAGTTGCAGAGAGGAGGAGGTCACGGAACAGACCCTGACTCACCCCCAAATGCCACCAGGGCTCTGCTAGGCCAGCTGACAGTGGCTGGGAACACTCAACACCCCAACCCTAACCGTCTGGCTGGTAAGGCAGGTACAGACCCTCCCACCTGAGTTCTCATCAGTCAGCACAGATGTGGCTTCTGATCTTGATATCCTGCTGAGATTAGGAGATAAGATCAACTGTCCCTGTTCTAATGACCATCTTCTGCAGCCGCAGAAGATCTGAGTAGAAGATCTGAGGCTGGAAGTCACCAAAGTAAAGCTGCAGCAGGCAATATTAAACAGGCAGGGGAGACTTCACTCAAGGCTGCTGCAAGAGCAAAGAGGCCAAAGCTCAATCAGAAGTCAATTCTGTGGAAATAAAGGGTGGAGGGTTTTTAAACGCTGTGGTGAGCCAGAAAAGTCCTGGGTGATGTTAGGAGAGGTCCAAGGCCATCTGCGTTTGCTAAGTGGCTTTCTCCAAAGGTGAAATAAACTTCTCATAGCTTTTGATGGGGGATAGTTTTGCAGGGAGCAAGGGGCCCACCCTGCCAAAGGGACCAGGAAGCAGAGGCACTGTCTTCCTTGATGATGACATTTCAAAGAGATGGCTCCTGGGTCATTGAGGAGGACAGTCCTCTTTCATACAACTGCTAAGAGGCTGGGGGAAGATTTCTGTCTCATAGAGGCAGAAAAAGAATTGACAATTGCAAGTTTTCTAAAGTAAATGCATCAGGGGCCTATAAAAGGGAGGTCAAAGGCCTAGAATAAGGAAAGAGCCTGCTGACAGCCGAGTCAAGGCGAGGAGAACCTTAGGGCCGTCTTGGTCACACCAAGCCCATCAGGCCCTCCTGGTGCAGCCAGTGTCTGCTGAGAACCTGCAGTGGGCTGGGGGGCTCACGGTGGTTCTGACAGTGCTGCTGGGCCTGCTGTTGACAGCAGCTCTCCCATTTACTGAGGCTTTGATTTTCGCAGGCCCTGTGCTAAGCCATTCACAGAGACTATCTTGTTTTGCATTTCTCGTGATTATTTCGTTTAGGCATCACTATTATTGGCACACACAGATGAGGAAACGGGGCCATCAAAGTCACACGGGGGTGGACAGCAGAGCTGAGATTCAAAGCCACGCCTGATGGCAAAGCCCACGTACAAATTCACGCTGGTCACAAAAGGGCTGTGAGAGCAGACCCCAAGCTCGTGACAAGATCAATGTGACCCATGATCAGCCCCCCTGCACCCCTGAGTTTCCACAGAACTCATCTATGACAGCCTGCCCTGGGACACTGATTGCTTTAGGTTCGTCCTGGACAAAGCTCCTCAAGCTTTCATGCTTTAATGTGAACACAGGCATCACCTGGGGTCTTGTTAAGATGCAGCTTCTTCTCCAGTCAGTCTGGGCTGGGGCCCGAGAGTCTGCATGTCTAAGCTCTCAGGGGACACTGATGCTGCTTGTCCAGGGGTTGTGCTTTGAGCAGTGAGGGCTCAGAAGATGCCACATTCAGAGGTGGCAGAGCCTGTTTCCCTCCTGGCTTTCTTTCCTCATCAAACCGTTGGTCCTCAACTTTGGCTGCACATGAAAATCGCTGGGGGACATTTAAAAAATCCTGATGCCCACTTGGGTCCCATCCCCAGAGATGTGATGCAATTATTGTGGGTGTGGCTGGTGTTAGGATTTTCCAAAAGTCTCCAGTGATTCTGATGTGTGGCCTCTTCTGAGAACCAGAGCACTAAAGAAAGGAAGAGATTTAAGAGACATTTCAAAGGTGAAATCAAGAGGGGAGGCCTGCCTGTGGTTTTTTTTTTTTTGGAAAAATAAAGTGAAGGATTATATATGAGAGGTCTCCAGAGAAACAGAAGCAATGTGACACACACACAACACACACACAACACACACACAGACACACACAGACACAAGCACACGTATGTGTGTGTTTGCACCATAGGAGTAGTGGGACCTGGCAAATCTGAAATCCACAAGGGAGGCCAGGCAAGCTGGACACTCGAGCAGGACTTCTATGTTGTGGGATTGAGGTAGAATTGCTTCTTCTCCAGAAAACTCAGTCTTTGCTCTTAATGCCTTCAGCTGATGGGGTGAGGCCCACCTTCCCCCTCTTATGGAGGGTAATCAGCTCTACCCAAAGTCTACTGATTTAAGTGTTAACCTCATCTAAATAATACCTTCCCCACGACATCTACAGCAGTGTTTGGCCAAACAGCTGGGCACCATAGCCTAGCCAAGTTGACACATAAAATGAACCATCACAGGTGACTTCAAGGTCAAATGTCTACGGGAATGTGAATAAAAATAGGAATGATTGGCGGGGAAGTGGGTTTGGGGAGAATGTGAGTGAGTTTGATAGGCCAGGGCCCCTTTTTGGAGACCTTTGCCAACCCCTGACTCTGGCCCACCGTGGTAGTTGGTTCGGGCTGCTGTAACAAAGTGCTGTGAACTGTGAGGCTGAAACACAATGGAAACTTCTTGTCCCACAGTTCTGGAGGCTGGAAGTCTGAGATAAGGCACTGGTGGGGCTGGTTCCTTCTGGGGGCTGTTAGGGAGAAATTGCCATTCCTCCCCAGGCTGCTGGTTCTTGCTGGAGCTCTTTGACGTTTCCAATCTGGCAGATCCATCGCTCCAGCCTCTGCCACTATCTTCCTGTGGCCTTCTCCCCTTCTGTGTCTCTGCCTTCACCTGGTGTTTCTCTCCTCGTATAAGGACACCAGTCATGTTGGGTTAGGCCCACCCTAATGACCTCATCTTGGCTTGATTACATCTACAAAGACCCTATTTCCATTTAAGAACATACAGACGCCAGGGGTTAGGACTTCATCATATCTTTTGCGGGGACTTGATTCAGCCCACGACACCCACCCATTTCTGAACACCCCTCTTTCCAGACACTCTCCCTTTCTCTGAGTCCCATCTAATCTCCCACTTCAAGCCCCCAATACACTGCCTCAGAGCCTGACTGCAAAGGTGAGGCTTGGAGAAGGAATGAGAGGGGTCTCTTTTAAACATTAGTTGCTTTAAAAAAAAGTTTAACTTGTATGCTTTGTTTTTCAGACCCTATCAAAATAATCTCGTGTCAAAATGGAAGCATGAGAGGGACCACTTCTAAGGGTTTCCTCACCCCACAAGATCAGGACAGAGGCAGGGCACAGGCCAGGAGAAGCCCTGTCAGCCAGGGCTCTACATTACTCTACAGTAATGAGGCCTTGAACCCTGTTCCCTGGGGGCGGACAGCGACCACCCAACCAGAATGTCCAAGGATTTCACCACTGGCTGGAGGATGGTGTAATGACACCTAAGAATTGTAATCACTTGACATTTTAAGGAGGAACAGAAAGTTTCATGCATCATGTTTGTAGATGCTCACATGTTCCGATGGGCTTTCGGCTTTCTCCAGAAAGCACATTTCCACCGAGAGTCCCACTTCCTGGGCACTGCTGCACACCGCAGGTAACCACTGTCCAGCTTTCACTACGGTTCTGTCTCACTTCGCCAAGTGAGAGCATACAGAATGGCACAGAGACTAAGAAGTTCCCTTGGCCTGCGATGGTTGTGGGCAGCCAGGTTCGGGGCAGGCCGTGCCACCTGAGGGCACAGCAACCATACAGCACATGGGTCAGACCACACCTCAGGCAACGCGAGTGCCTCATGGTGTCGGTGCCCTGTTCCGCTGTAATTGTAGAAATCTGGAAAGTTACATTTTCTAATGCCAAAGGCCAACTTCTCCTTCTGAGGCTCAGATCTGTGGATCCTAAGGGGGCTTGACACATGGTCTGCTGAGCTCTGTGATTAGCCGGACAGGCATCGGGGGAGCTGGTCTTAGGGGGTGAGGAGCCCGTGTGTGTGTGTGTGCGCGCAGTAACACCTGCGTGTGCGCAGTAACACCTGATATAAGCCTCTTGGGTAGGTTGCACATAAGGTATAAAATGCTAGAAACTGACCAAGGTAGAACATTGCCAGAACTTCAGTCCCAGGCTGACTCAGCTCAATCCCCGCGTGTAAAGGACTGCTCTCGGAGACATGGGAGAGGACGCGTGCACAAAGGGCAGGGCGGGGACCTTCTTCATCTCCAGTAATTTACAATTTTGTCTCTAGGCCAGTATTCATCTTCCACATTCATTCCCACATTCACCACGTGTGGTCCTGGGTGTTGGGGACACAGTGGGTAGACGTGGTGTCCAGCCTCGTGGCCCAGGTAGGCCAGCAGGGGACATACAGAATTGTAATTAGACAATTACAACGTAACATGTGAAGTGTGTTAGGTGCTGGGTGGAGACTGATGTCAGAGAAGGGGTTAGGGAAACTCTGGGAGAGCTCCCGAGTTTGGGACTGGGGGACTGGATTGAGGGTGCTGTCACTTCCTGAGATAGGGAGTGTGGGGTCAGATGAAGTTTGAGGGTAGAAGAAGTGGGCTTAGGGGCCCTGGGACAGGCACATGGTGGTGTCCAGTATAAAGTGGGACATAAGAGGCGTGCAGTCTGGAAGAGCGATTTAGGGTGAGGGTATGGGTTTGGGAGGGGTGAGGTGGACGACAGTCCGGGGGAGAGTTGAGGGGCTTCTCTAAACTGGAGGCTTTATTGTTTCTCAGGTATGATGAGGCCAACAGATCAGCCGCTGAGCACCATTGAAAAGACAGTTCATTACTCACAGCTCCCAAGGAGAGGGGCACACCCTGCCACCCAGGGCCAGCCAGGGGAGAACCAGGGCTGGTCAGGAGGCAGAGGGAGGGTCAGGAGAGCGTGGGCAAAGCTTTGAATGTGGTTTCCAGGAGAAGCATCAACAGGGTGGGGGCATGCAGGCTCTGGGGCAGAGGGGCTGTCCTTAGGGGCCTGGTACCTGGTACTGCTTGACAAGGGCAGGGGAATAGTGGCCTGGAGTGTGAGAGCCCCAGGCAGGTGGTGGAGGTCGGGGGTGCAGGCACTGGGTTGGCTGTCTTGCCTCTGAACAGTGTGCTCCCTTCAAGCCTTTTCCTGTCTCTAGGGATTGGCTGGCCCCAGGGTACAGGGTTTGTCCCTCCAGGGTCAGCAAGGCCCCAAGATATGAAAGCATTGGAATGCAGAGAGTAAAAAGCCCTGGCTAACACAGAGGCCTAGAAAGGACCCACGAGCACCAACATTCATGGGGAGGGAAGAGGCTGAGGAAGCTGCGGGAGAGACAGAGAGGTGGTGGTGGGGGAGCCAGGACAGGAGGCCACTGCTCCAGCCATGGAACTGAGGGGGTTATCAGCAGCCTGAGAGCGAGCCATAACATCCAGCCAAAAACTGGCCAGTGGGGACAGAGGCCAGGTGTTAGGGAGCTGGGAGAATGGGGACAACGCATGTCACAACTTGTTTCAAGGAATTTGTCATTAAAGAAATACCTGAGACTGGGTAATTCACAAACGAAAGAGGTGTAATTGACTCACAGTTCTGCATGGCTGGGAGGCCTCAGGAAACTTACAATCATGACAGAAGGTGAAGGGGAAGCAGGCACCTTCTTCACAAGGCGGCAGGAGAGAGGAGTGAGGAGCGAAGGGGTAAGAGCCCCTTTTAAAACCATTAGCTCTTGTGAGAACTCACTATCATGAGAACAGCATGGGGGAACCGCCCCCACGATCCAGTCACCTCCCACCAGGTCTCTCCCTAGACACGTGGGGATTACGGAGATTACAATTTTCTTTTCTCTTTTCTTTTTTTTTGAGATGGAGTTTCACTCTTGTTGCCCAGGCTGGAGTGCAATGGTGTGATCTCGGCTCACCACAACCTCTGCCTCCCGGGTTCAAGCGATTCTCTTGCCTCAGCCTCCCAAGTAGCTGGGATTATAGGCATGCGCCACCATGCCTAGCTAATTTTGTAGTTTTAGTAAAGACAGGGTTTCTCTATGTTGGTCAGGCTGGTCTCGAACTCCTGACCTCAGCTGATCCACCCGCCTTGGCTTCCCAAAGTGCTCGGATTACAGGTGTGAGCCACCACACCCGGCCTGGGGATTACAATTTTCAAGACGAGATTTATGTGGGGACACAGCCAAACCATATCATGGTCCTTTTTCTTTTTTTTTAACCAGAGAAATTGTTAGGGAAGTGTCAGTAACAAGGGTAAAGGGGAAGATTCAGAGGAGGAAGGAGGAGATGATGGACAGAGGGCTCCTGAAGCACCCCTTTTAAACACAAGCCGTTTTTCAGGGGAGAGGAGGCGGTGGGCACACAGACAACTGCACCTCTGGTAAGTGCCTGGGAGGGCGCCTCTGTCCTCCTGAATCTTTTCTGGCTTGGCGGGAACATTTCCCAAGGCCAGCCAATTAAAGATATTTCAAAATCTTTATTATTCACTTTCAAAATCAGACCCTAGCTTATTATTCATTGGTATTTCCAGTGGTACTAAGAATATGCCACGAACTCAGCATTCGACAGTTTAGGAAACAGAGCCGCACTCCCCATCTCCCTCGCACCCATGGGAGCTCTCCAGGCGGGTGGAGCTGAGCAGGGCGTCTTCCCGTCTTACAGGAAGGCCCTGACATCCAAACCACACAGCCTCGGGGGACAGGAGGGCCTCTGCCTGGAGTCCCAGTGTATTTGATGGCTGGGTTATAAGAGGTCTGGAAAGTGAAGGCCTCCCCTTTCTCTTCATTCATCTCTGTGGCCTATTGGGTGACCTGACATGGGTGGATTACCTGAGGTCAGGAGTTTGAGACCAGCCTGACCAACATGATGAAACCCTGTCTCTACTAAAAATACAAAAAAATTAGCCAGGCGTGGTGGCAGGTGCCTGTAATCCCAGCTACTTGGGAGGCTGAAGCAGGAGAATTGCTTGAACCTGGGAGGTGGAGGTTGAGGTGAGCCAAGAGTGTGCCACTGCACTCCAGCCTGGGCAGCAGAGCAAGACTCGGTCTCAAAAAAAAAAAAGTAAGATGGTTAATTTTATGTTGTGTATTTTACCACAATAAAAAAGTTAGTTGATGAACTGTACACTTTAAATGGGTAAATTATATTGTATGTGAATTACATCTCAATAAAGCTATTAAATATATATATATACACACACACACAAAACCTACACTCAAAACACTATAAAACTTCTAAAGCTCCCAATAAAGCTGAAAATGACAAAATATTATTAAGCCACCTAATTAGAAAAATAATCTCCCTGTATTAGTCAATAATTCACTTTCAACTATTTGGTAACATTTATTAAGTGCTTTTATTTAACAGGGGAAAAACAGCTGAATGGAATTGTGATACCTGTTATTCTTGCTAGTGTCTCGTATATACGAAATCATCCTGGGGGCTTTGCCACCTGCTAACAGGTGGTTCCCTATTTATGGTTCTTTACTTGAAACAGATATCCAAAAACAGAGAGATACCTCTTTGTTTTTCTGCTTGATTATACTTATTTTGAAGAAAAATCTTTTATAGAGAAAAAAGCCAAGTTCAATATTAAACATTAAGGAATGAAATAAAGAATTCCTAAATAATGAGTTTTAAAGAAATTATTGCTATAGATTTTAGCTTACTGCTGAAATCATTTCTCATAAATTTTAGGCCCTGTCTTTCTTACAGATGCTTTCATTTTTCCTTCCTTTTTCAATATCCACAGAATAATCATCATCATGATATAGTATATACATGCAGTAGAGGAAGCCAACCATAACTGTCTGTTTTTAATTCAGAAAGGAGTAATTTCACACTTCCTTTTGAAAAAAAAAAAGAGGCAAAGAGTGAGAACAATAGAACATAAAACTACTCACTGTTACTTGAAATTTTCTGATAATTCAAAAGCAGTACGTTTTTTAAAAAGTTTTTTTTTGATGTTTTATCCCTTTATTCTATCAAAAAGAATTACTGATTTTCAGTTTTAAATTCATGTATACTTAGCACATTCCAATGTGGTCTTTTCTAACAGCTCTAAATAATTATGAAGATATTAAGAAAACTCTCTACAGTATCAAAAACTAAGACAACATTCAACCTAAAACCAGAATCTGTAAGTAATTACTGATAAAGTATGGAAATTACATTGAAAACTATACAGATTTTAGAATACAACACAGGCCAGGCATGGTGGTTCATGCCCGTAATCCTAGTACATTGGGAGACCAACATGGGTGGATTGCCTGAGCTCAGGAGTTTGAGACCAGCCTGGGCAACAGGGTGAGGCTCCGTCTCTACTAAAAAAATACAAAAAATTAGCCAGGCATCGTGGCGGATGCTTGTAGTCCCACCTACTCAGGAGGCTGAGGTACGAGAATCACTTGAACCCAGGAGATGGAGGTTGTAGTGAGCCAAGATTGTGCCATTTTACACTAGCCTGAACAACAGAGCAAGACTCTGTCTCCAAATAATAAATAATAATAATAATACAACCAGCTCTGATTGATTAAACTGCATCCACTCCTAAAAATTTGTAAGGAAATGCGTTTTATCTCCCATGATCTGCTCCTGAATTTAGAGACCCAGATCTGGTACCAACCAAAACTAAATACCCTAGAAGTTCTTCTGCCTGTAATGTGTGCATATAGAATGCAAGCAGGTTAAGGGAGCTAGCTTATTCTGGAGCAAATAATTTGTATGAGTAAAGCATAGGGTAGAAACAGGATTAAAGAGTATTTAGAAAATATAGGAAGATTGCTTGATGACTTGTGATGTAGAAAAAAGAAATTACAAAAAAAAAAGAAAAAAAAATACAGGAAACCCCCTGCATACTGACAATTTTTTTACATACTTTCTCAGATCATAAAACCAAGAAATGGCCTTATGAGAAGATAAAAACATAGTGAAAAGTAGTATTCGAGGTAAAAACATGCTAGAAATGGACGGGATGGCCACTAAGCACATCAACTCTGACTCACACTATGGACTTATGGTGAGAATTTCATCTGAATATCAACAAACAGAGAGTGGTGCAGAGAACAATCCGCTTGTTTGTGTCTACAATCATTGGGTCTAATCAGATCTTGATATATTAAAATAGATAAGCAAGAGTCTCAGGAAATCATACTGCAGAGCAAGAGAAAGTTAACAACATCCAAACCTTGGATTCTGGGGAAGAGTATTCTCCTGGAAGCACACTCCTGAAGACCAGAAGAAACTTTATGAGTAATCAGCACACCTGGATAGAGTTCAAGAAGATATAATCACTAAGAAAGTGGAGCAGAAAATAATGCAAGAAAGGTCTGGCATAATAAAGAAAAAGGATGACAGCTTCAAGATAAAGAAATGAACAAAGCAAAATCCGTTTTTGCTCTACAACTAGAGAAAGAAAAATATATATGCAAATTCTTAATTTAATGAATACATACTTGCCTTCAAGATGCAAAGGAAGGAATTCTTACACCAGAGGCTTTGTGGCAACTTCAGAGGAAGTAATAATACATTAGCTTCAGAGCTAAATCAAAACTACTCCAGCAAGTTGTCACCCAATAAGATGCCACTACCTTCGCAGGAAACTGTACCTTTAATGCCCTATGACTAGACAATTTCAGTGACATAGGCCATTGAAATGATGCAGACTAGGACACTGGTAGGAAAACTCCACTTCATAAGGTGAGCTCAAAAGAACCAACAAGCGTATAAGGGATGCCTACACCGTGAAAGACATGTATCTAAAACCACAATAACAAAAAAACACCCAACAAATTGAAGAACTTACATCTGAACAGAAATAAGAGAAGAACAATAAAAGATTTAAAGTAAGTATCCTTTAGACTGTAAAGACATAAAGGAAAGTCAAATAAGAACAGGAAGTCATAAAACAAAAGTAGATTTTCATGGAAAAGTACCACTTAGAGATCCTAACATTTCTTTTAAAAAATAATTGTTTAGGATTCAGACAGACACTTGTACACCAAAGTTCATAGCAGGATTATTCACAATAGCCAAAAAGTGAAAACACAAATGTCCATTAACAGATCAATGGATGACAAAAATGGAGTATATACATAAAATGGAATATTATTTAGTTACAAAAATGAAATTCTGACACATGCTACAACCTAAACGAATCTTGAAGACATTATACTTTGTGAAATAAGCATAGACAAGAAAGGACAAATGTTGTATGATGCCACTTATATGAGGTACCTGGAACAAGCATAGAGACAGGAAGTAGAATCGAAGTTACCAGAGGCTGGAAGAGTTGCAGAGAAGGAATTGTTGTTTAATGGGCCAGAGCTTCTGTTTGGGGTAAAAAGTGCCAGAACTAGATGGTGGTAATAGTTGCTCACCATTGTGAATGTACTTAATGCCCTGAACTGTACACTTAAAAATGGTTCAAATGGTAAATGTCATGTTATATATCTTTTACCACAATAAAAGAGATCAAAAAACCTACCTGTTTAAAATTTAAAGTTTAAATATAAAAACTCAACAAATGAAGAGTCGGCTGGACATAAGTGAATTGGCTATCTGGAAAATCAAACTAAGGAAGTACTCAAGTACACAGTTCACAGAATTAAAGAGAAGGAAAGTGAGGAGAAAAGTTAACAGATATAAAAGAGATGACTTTAGAATGTCAATATCCATCTATTAGTGACACCTAAAGGAAAGACTAGAGAGCATGTAGAAGAAGCAGCACTCAAAGTACTATAAGCAGATATTCTCAAGAATTATGACAAGACCTAAGTTTTCAGATGGAACAAGCCCACTGAGTATGATCAGGAGAAACAGAAGAAAAACCAAACCTAATCTAAGAAATAACTATGATAGAACTTCACACTGTCAGAGGAAAAATAAAATCAGAAAAGCTACTGTGTTAATTCTGTCTCACACTGCTATAAAGAAATGCCCGAGATGGGGTGATTTATAAAGAAAATAGATTTAATTGACTCACAGTTCCACATGGCTGGGGAGGCCTCAGGAAACTTACAACCATGGCCGAAGGGGAAGCAGGCATGTCTTACATGGCAGCAGGCAAGAGAGAAGAGCTCATGAAGGAGGAACTGTCAAACACTTATAAAACCATCAGATCTTGTGAGAATTCACTCACTATCACAAGAACAGCATGAGGGAAACTGCCCCCATGATCCAGTCACTTCCCTCCAGGTCCCTCCCTCGACACATGGGGATTATGGAGATTACAATTCAAATTAGATTTGGGTGGGGACACACAGCCAGACCATATCAGTCACCAAAAAGAAAGGGTTTGTTGTCTGGGTCCTTGAGAAAGAAAATTCCAAAACAAGGATTTAAGTGTTTATTATTTCGTTTTTTTAATTTGATACTTCCCCTTTAATATAAAGAATGTGAAAATATTAAAACCCGCCATAGTAAACTTTTTTAGAACTATTTCCCAACCTTATAGAGGTGTAAGTAATAAAAATTATAAATATTTAAGCTGTACAATGTGATGTTGTGATGTATGTATGCATGTGGAATGATTAAATCAAGCTAATGAACATCTCCATCCCTCACATTTTTATAAGAACACTTAAAATATACTCTCTTAGTAATTTTCACATGTACCACAGATTTTTATTAACTATTGTTAACATAGTTAATAATAATGTATTATAGATATCCAGAATTTATTCCTTCTGTCTAATAAACTTGGTACTCTTTGAACAATATCTCCCCATCATCCAACCCCCCAGCCCCTGATAACCACCATTCTACTCTCCACCTCTCTGAGTTCAGCTTGTAAATAATGTATATAAGTGATATTATGTAATATTTATCTTTTTGTGCCTGGCATATTTCACTTACTATAGTCTCCTCCAGGTTTATGCACATTGCTGCAAATGACAGGATTTTCTTCTTTTTTAAAGCTGAATAATATTTCATTATATATATGTGTGTGTGCATACATGTTATATACATATCACTTCACATATATGTAGAGGATGATATATACATAATCACATTTTATTTATCCATTCATCTGTCAATAGACACAGGCTGATTCCATACCTTCACTATTGTGAATAATGCTGCAATATACATACATGGGAATGTATATAGTTCTTCAACATGCTGATTTCATTTCCTTTGGATATATGTGAAATAGTGGAATTGCTGAATCATACAATAGTTCCATTTTTTATTTTGTGGGGGGGAACCTCCATACTGTTTTTCCATAACGGCTTTACTAATTTATGTTGCAAAGCCCCTCGAGGACTATCCTCAGGATTATTTGGCCAGAGTTGGTCACATGCCCATGAATCAATCAATCCCTGGACAGGAGAAAAATGATGATAAGACCACGACTAGACCAATCATGATCCAACCACATGGACCCAGGCGGGAAAGTTCTTTAGTGTGTAGATACACAAAGAATTTACACTAAGACTAAATCTTAACTGGTGATTAAAATTATCAGGTGTATGATCTAGAAAGATCCTCTAGTGTTATGGAGATTGGGTTAAAAGCATGCGGTACACAGGTGATAAAGAAAAAAAAGCCAGTGAAATGAGGAAGCCATGAGGAAGGTTGAACCTATACAACAGCATGGGAAATAAAGAAGGAAAGACTGATATCAGAGAAAATGAGAAAGTAGAATCAATAATATTATGTGAGAAATTTACATGGGAAAGAAAAGGAAACTAAATGCTATAATTGGACTCCCAGGATTCTTTGAACTTTTGCTGCTCATTTTTTATTTCTTAAGTTAGACCTGATTAATTTTTATCCCTTCTTCTGTAACATGTATACAAAAATTTAGGGACACAGATTTTATTATGTATGGTTTTAACTGTATCACACAAGTTTTTACATGTAGCGTATTTATTACCAGTTTTAGGTGATTTCTAATTTCCATTAAAATGTCTTTTATAATTTATATGTTATTTAAAGCTGCATATTTACATTTTCAAGTGTGTAGTACTTTTTAATTATTTTTTATTACTAGTTTTTACTGAGTTGTATTCTGTATAAAACATTTCTTAAGTCACATTGAGATTTATGGTGTAGTATGCTGCTCCTTTTCATAAATGAAAGGCCTAAATGTATATTTGAAAAAAATGTGTATTCTCTGATTGTTGTGTGCAGAGTTCTATATATGTCCATTAGATCAAGATTGTTCATTGATTGCATTGTTTAAATATTTTATATCCTCCCTAATTTTTCCTTCCTCTATCAATTACAATGAGAAGTGTTTTAAAACATTCCACTAAAACAATTGTTTCATGAATGTCTTTGTTTTCCCAATTTTTACTGTATATGTGTTGAGGCTATGTTATGTACATAGTATGGATTTATATATTTTTGGTGAATTGAAAACTTTATTATTATGTTTCATACCTCTTTATTCCTGACAGCCTATGTCATGTGATATTCTAATCTGTTTTGTTTAATTAATATTTGCCTAATCAATCTTTTTCTGTGTTCTTATTTTTCAAACTTTGTCCTCTATTCTAGGTATAATTCCTGAAAATAACAACATATAGTTGCATTTCTTTTTCAATCTTGTGTGCCATTTTTTGCCTTTGAACAGGTATGAATAAATTTATAATGGTTTCACCAAAATAAACTTTTCTGAAATTTTAAACCTGAGAGAGAATTACCTGGGTTCCCTAAATTTTTGTCATTCTTTGCTCTAGACTTGCACTGTGCAGTATGATAGCCACTGGCCACATAAGGCTTTTAAGCATTTGAAACGTAACTACTTAGAATTAAAATGTTCTTTCAAAATAGAATAAAATAAAAATGTTCTTTAAGCATAAAAATACACATTAGATTTTAAAGGCTTAGTGCAAAAACAAAAGAATAGAAAATATCTCATTAATATTTCCAGGCTAATTACATATCGAAACGATAGTATTTTGGATATATTGCGTTAAATAAAATATTGTTAAAATTAAATTCATCCAGCTATTAGAAAAATCAGGATTACAGATATGCCAACATTTGTTGCTCACATCATTTTCCAATCAGACAGCATGGTTCTAGACAGTCTTGACACCCAGCTACATTCTTGCCTGTGGGTTCTGATGATAGAAAATAAATTAGATAGAGAATAAATTTGTATCATTATAATAATCCTTCCTTTGTTGTTTAATATGGTTCAAGTAATTTTTATTACTTGCCATTGAAAGAGTCATAGCCAATATATTCACTAAAAAAGCATTTTTAGCATAACATTTCATCATATATTGATGCTGAATTTCTTACTATATGGGATCCTAAGATATGAGTTTTCTCTATAACTGAATCTAACAGACAATGGCAAATCAAATTAAAACATCTCAATAGCATTATTACTAGATTCTGAAGCACAAGATTTTTGAAATGGATCAATTTGTGGATAATTGATTACTAAGTTAACTTTCTCTTAAATTCAAGTACTTATAGGAAATCTCCTAATTGTTCCTAAGAAAAGAGGTTGAGAAACATAGTCTGTGATTCTGGGGACTGATACCTAGTAAGTTCCACCCCAAACTCACTTTCCTGGAGATTCACAGTGGACATTCATATTACAGATTTTGCATTGTCTTGAAAAACAAATGTTATCTTGATTGAATTCTCCAAGGTTCTGGAACCCATTTGACCTTAGAAACCTATTTTATGTTTTAAGAATAACAACCAAAATCTCCAATAAACTTGGAAAATGTATCATGCTTAAATATTTTTTAGACTTCAATCATAAAGTAACAAAGAAAGCATTTTTAAAGATGTTCTTAACTTTCTTTTCAACGTAGTTAAGTCAGATCTTTTGAACAACAATTATTCAGAGGTTGACATATGCCATCATTATTTCATTGGCCGAAATTGTCAGTAAGTCACTTAATCTTATCAATAGTTGTTCAAAAGGTTTGTAGCTGAACTAATGAAAAAAATGATGTGTTATCTTTTATATAAGAAAATAGAGATAATAACTCACTATTTGGACCGGAAAAAATTTGTTTTCCACCAGTAGTGATGGAGATAAGCAAATTCATCTACCCTCCCTTTGCCCATGTGACAAGTGACAGACTTTGCTTTTACAGCTGGCAAAGGCTGGAGACAGGCAAAATTTACAAAAGCAGGGATAGAAATAAAACTATCATTTTTTTAATTTTTGATTTTATAAGTGTTGTTTAATAATTGAATGCTGGCTGGGCATGGTGGCTCATGCCTATAATCCCAGCACTTTAGGAGGCTGAGGCAGGCAGATCATTTGAGGCCAGGGGCTCGAGACCAGCCTCACCAACATAGTGAAACCCCATCTCTACTAAAAATACAAAATTAGCCAGGCGCAATGACGCATGCCTGTAATACCAGCTACTTGGGAGGGTGAGCCAGGGGAATCACTTGAACACAGGAGGTAGAGGTTGCAGTGAGCCAAGATCACGCCACTGCACTCCAGCCTGGGCAAGAAGAGCGACACTCTGTCCCAAAAATAAATAAATAAATAAAAATAATTGAAGGCCTTAGAAAATAACTCTATATTTAATGTCTAAGTGTTGTGATCCAGCTTGCCTACGTATTTTTTAATTTCCAATGCACCAATGTACAACATATCTGCAGAACATTTCAAAAATCATAATTACAATTGAGACCTAAATCCATATTTATATGATCAAGTGCTAATGTTTCTTTTTGATTTTTTTCTTCCATTTACTGTTTTAAGCATTTGTTGCTGTGCATAGAGCATTTGGATGCCCACATATCTGATGGATGTCCCCAATTTGACACTAATTCCAGTATATAGGACCAAATTAAGACTTGCTTATTATACTCAGTTTTGTTCAAAAGAAAAATGTTTCACTTTGAAATTATTTTAGAATGTTATCAAATGTAATATTTTTAATTAAAACATTATAAATTAAAACATTTTTTCATTTTAAATAAATTTTTTAGATCAATTTAGCAAATGCTGAATTCTTTAGGATAGATAGGCAGCATTATAAAATAATAAAGAACATTTATCAAATTGGATCAATTGAGCCTACTTTGGTTTTATCAGCCTAACCTCACACTACTTTCTGTCTCTAACATGGCAATTAGGAAGGATAACTACTATTTGCGAAGAGTTTTACTCACTTTATCATCATTAATTTATAAAGCAACTCTATGAGGTAGTTATTTCCATTCAGATAACAAACTTGACACTGAAAGGGTTTTAATACCTCCTCGTGGAAACATAAATAGAGTGACGAGGTCAGGATGGTTGCAGGTCTATTTGCTCTATCTTTCCCACTTTTTTTGTACTAAACTTGTTTTATCACTGTCTGATCTTTTGCTCTGAACCATAGTTGACCCAACTGAATGTCACAGGGCCTATGTCCTGCTTGACAACATATTTTTCTATAGAATAGGCATGTAATTTCAGGGCCCAAGGTGCTAAGTGCAGCATTTGGACCACTTTTCCTTTAGAGGCATCTGAAAATTTTGGAGATTGTAAATGAGAGGCTCAAATTGAGAAGAGCTCTCATGAGACTCAAAAGGCAAAAGAATAACAAACAATAAACAATCCAAAAAGGAAGTTTAAAAAAATTCCATTTACAATTGCATCCAAAGGAATAAATACCTAGGTATAAATTTAATCAAGAAAGTAATAAAACTTCAAAACATTACTGAAAGAAATTAAAGACCTGAATAAATGGAAAAGCATCTAATGTTCATGAATTGGAAGACAATATTGTTAAGAAGTATATACTACCCAAAGCAATCCGCAGACTCAATGCAATGCCTATCAAAATTCCAGTGGCCTTTTTTGCACAAATAGAAAATACGATTTTCAAATTCAGATGGAATTGCAAGGGGCTTCAAATAGGTAAAACATTCTTGGAAATAAACACAAAGTTGGAGGGCCCGCATTTCTCAATTTCGATAGATTCTTAGCTATGACATCAAAAGCACAAGCAACAAAAGAAGAAAATAGATAAATTGGATTTAATTAACACTTAAAACCTTTGTGCATAAAAGGACAGTAAAAAGAATGTGAAAAGACATGCAAACCATGTATCTGATTAGGGTTTAGTATTCAGGATATATTAAAAATGCTTACAACTCAACAGCATTCCCAATGACCCCCATCTTCTACTATTCTCACTCTTTTAAAATACCTTACTCTTAATTGTGCATTGGACCTACTGACCTGTGTATAATCAGTATAATATGTCAAGAGTGATGGGATGTGGCTTCCATTAAAGACTTTCATCTTGCTGGTATTCTCTCTCTATTGCCTTCTTGGTTTGCATGCTTTGATGAAACAAGATGACTTTCTGGAGAGGCCTATATGGCAAGAAAGTGAGGTCAGCCTTTGTCCAACAATCAGTGAGAAACTGAATCCTGCCAACAACCACAGGAGCAAGCTTGGAAGTATACAATATTGCTCCCCAGTGGAGCCTTGAAATAACTACAGCCCCGGCTGATACCTTCACTGAAGCCCACAAGAGACCATGAACCAAGGGAGTCAGCTAAAACATGCCCAAATTCCTGACCTGCAGAAAGAGTGAGTTAATCAATGTTGTTGCTTAAGCCACTGAGTTTTGTGATAATTTGTAATTTGTTCGGCAGCAATAGATAGCTAATACAATAGATTCATTCAAAACCCAGTAGAATTTTATTTCTTCAAATTGACAGTTTGATTCTAAAATATAAATAGTGATCCAATGGGCCAAGTATAGTTAAGACAGTTTTAAAGAACAACAAGGCTGGATAATTTATACCTCCAGATATTAAGACCTATTATAAAAATACAGAAGTATAACAATATGGAATTGGTAAAAGTATAGACTAACTTATGAAACAGAATAAAGAGTCTAAAAATAGAGCCACACATATGCAGTGCCCTGCTTTATGACATAGGTGACTTTGCAATGTAGAGGGAGAATGGATGATTTTTTTAATAAATTATTACTGGGTCAGTTGGACACACATATGAAAAAACTTAATTTGACATCTATCTCCATGTGGGCTGCAGATATAAATGTGAAAGGTAGAACAATGATGTCTTAGGCAAAAACATCAGAAAATGTCTTAATGACCTCAGTGTAGGCAAAGATTTCTTAAACAGACAAAAAAAGTGCTAAAGTGCTAACTTAAAAAAAAATAAAAATTTTTAATATAAAAAACATCAGTTCAAAAAAGTACAACTAAGACAGTTAAAGGCAACCCAGATAGGGGGAGAAAATATTTGGTATGCATATTCAACACAGGACTGAAGGACTCATATCTAGAATGCATTTTTTTAAACACACAAATTAGTTAGAAAAAGGTTAAACCAATCTTTAAAAAGAAGGGCAGGAAGCAAAAGGCTTGAATGGTATTTCACAAAAGATGACATGTCAGTGGCCAAATGTGCTCAATTGTATTAGTTGTCAGGGAAATACAATTTGCAACCAAAATGAGATCACTGGATATCACTACAATCTGCCTACATGGCTAAAACAAACAAACAAAACGGCTGATGAGGATGTGGAGCAACTGGAACTTCCATATGCTGCTGCTGGAAGTATAAGCTACTACAATCATTTTGGAAAACTTATCAGCATCATCTAATAAATTAAACGTGCATATCCCATGACCCAGAAATTCCACTTCTAGGCATTACTCAATGTGTAAAGTACCTGTGTGTTCACCAAAAGACACATATAAGAATTGATAGCAGTACTACTCATGATAGCCAAAAATTGAAAATTACCCAAATGCTAATCAATAGAATGAATTTTAAAGAACATTTTTATATTTGTAGTGTGGAATACTGTTCAAAATTACTAACAAACAGGCTGGGCATGGTGGCTCACACCTGTAATCCCAGCACTTTGGGAGGTTGAGGTGGGCAGATCACCTGAGTTCAGGAGTTCAAGACCAGCCTGGCCAACATGATGAAACCCCATCTCTACTAAAAATACAAGAGTTGGCCAAGTGTGGTGGCGGGCACCTGTAATCCCAGCTACTCCAAAAGCTGAGGCAGGAGAATCATGTGAGCCTGGGAGGCAGAGGTTGCAGTGAGCTGAGATGGTGCCACTGCACTCCAGCCTAAGTGACAGAGCTAAACTCTGTATCAAAAAAAAAAAGAAATATTAATAAACAGATTTCAAGAATGGGTAAATATGGGGCTACTGGGAATAGTCGGAAGGAGGAAGTGGGTAGTGATGGAGAGGGCTGCTTGTAAAGCCCTGGTAATGTTTGTAAAGCCCTGGTAATGTTCTGTTGTGATGGTTAATATTGAGTGTCAACTTGATTGGATTGAAGGATGCAAAGTATTGTTCCTGGGTGTGTCTGTAAGGGTGTTGCCAAAGGAGATTAATATTTGAATCAGTGGACTGGGAGAGGCAGATCCACCCTCAATCTGGGTGGGCACCATCCAATCAGCTGCCAACATGACCAGAATAAAGCAGCCAAAAGAAGGTAGAAGAAGACCTTACTGAGTCTTCTGGCTTTCATCTTTCTCCCGTGCTGGATGCTTCCTGCCCTTGAACATCAGACTCCAAGTTCTTCAGCTTTTGAACTCTTAGACTTACACGAGTGGTTTGCCAGGTGCTATCCAGCCTTCAGCCACAGACTGAAGGCTGCACTATTGGCTTCCCTACTTTTGAGATTTTGGGACTCAGACTGTCTTCCTTGCTCCTCAGCTTGCACACGGCCTATTGTGGGACTTCACCTGGTGACTGTGTGAGTCAATCTGCCTAATAACCTCCCCTTCATATATACATTTATCCTGTTAGTTCTGTCCCTCTAGGGAACCCTGACTAACACACCTGGCTAGTAGTTACATAGGTATGGTTACAGTGTGGCAACTCATTGAACAACTCATATATTTTATGATTTGTGTACTCCCCTTTATGTTATACTTCAATAAAAAAGTGAAGAAAACATTGTTCAAACAAAGAAAAAAATAGAAAACCTCCGATACCTGAGTTGGAATCATGGCCATATTTAAAGATTCTTGCCTCCTTCTTGACATTTTGCTCACTTCCTATCATATTCTAGTATTCCCTAGATCTTGGCCCCCAATTTTACCTCATATGTTGAGATTTCCAGTTGCAGCCATTTTCACTCAGCCCTTAGCCTTTCTCCTGCTCCACTTACTACAGTCATTTCCTTCATGATAGCCAAAAACTGAAAATTACCCAAATGCTAATCAATAGAACAACAGGGAATTACCGTGTTCCATGCAGGCCAAAATTTCCCAGTGGCATGGGACAACCTGGCTGGCCCTTTTCTCAAGGTGGAATCAGACATACTGACACCCTTCTGACTTACAAACCTCATATCTGTCTATCTCCTTCAGGAGACCATAAGCTCCCCTTCAAAAGAAGCCATGTTTTGCGCATGTTCACATTTAGCAGAATTCTTGGCCCAGAGCCTGGCATGCAACAGACATTCAGCAAATGAGCAATGACGTTGCCTTGACGATGCATTTGCTGGAAAGTACACCAGTGTCAAAGAAACAGAAGGGATGGCAGGAACGTGGCCGGGGGACACTTTTATGCCTCTCGTTATTAACACAAGGAATTTTATTACATCTATCTGGAAGATTTTAGTGTTTTGTTTTTATTTCCTTTGATTTTGCCCTGTACTTGACTTCAAATATCCCTCTGCTAAGTTCTAACTATGGTATTCTTTGCTATAATTATCTGATTACCAGACAGATTAATAAGCCTTTTCAGCTTGCCTCATAAATCACAAATTTCTACAAGTGGGAGGTTTTCAAAAAAGAGGCAAACTCACATTGCTTAGTCACTCTATTGTCTACTTGAATCAGTTTTAGAATCTAACAGCACTTCATGTTCACAGGCATATAAAAGTATTCACTTTCTTTGAGATGAACATTATGTTCTAATGACCAAAAGTGATAAATATTGTATTGAATGAAAGTAAGACAAGCCCAATATTTCAAAAGACTATAAATCTTTACGTTCTCCCAAACAAAAATGCACTGTTATTTTATTACTAGAGAACAATTTGAA
Organism: Symphalangus syndactylus; assembly: GCF_028878055.3. Lineage (NCBI taxonomy): Eukaryota > Metazoa > Chordata > Mammalia > Primates > Hylobatidae > Symphalangus > Symphalangus syndactylus. Next base: position 20,946,146 of record NC_072437.2, read on the forward strand.
AGATTTAAACTATTAAAGGAACTAAGTAATATTATGTCTGGTAAAAGAACCTGGATATTAATGTACCCAGCAGAGTTTGTGGCTTGTAAGAGTTTATATTAAGGAAACATTGAGTAGGTGCCAGATTCAGTTTATGAACCAGGAGGAGAGGCCATAAGAGGATGCCCAATGCGAGAACTAGGTTGAGAATTCTAGGGAGGCTTCCAAGGACAGTAACCGCAGATTGTTTACCTGAGAAAGCAGACAAAGATATAGGCATTTTGGAGCCCAGGAAATAGTGACTGGTGTCATTCAGTTAATTTTACTATGCAAATTCTTTTTCAATAATCCAGGCTGCATGACATCTCACCACCTACGACCTGAACCACTCGAAAGTTGAATTTAGCTAGTAGCCTCCATCCTATTTCACCCCACAACTTCATTCCCTGCCCTTATGTCTTTAGCATTAGTGAAGAAAACCCTATAAAAGTATGCATTGGGGCCTTCCTCAACCAAATATGTCTCATTTCAATTGGTGCCAATACAGTGCCAAGGGTGTGCTTGGTCAATTCCCTCTACAGTTTCCTTCAGGGGACTTTCCAAAATTCATAACTAATTTTGCAGAAAGATGGCCATATTATTATCTTTAATTTTATGAAAAAAGGTAAAATATAAAATATCAGAATGACACCAGAGAAGAGCAGCCTCAATTTTCTTAATCCCAATTCAAAAAAAAAAATTGTCTGGGAAGAATTGTCACTTGCAATCACACACACGTTTGAGGAAAGACAGACTACTGTGTGACTGGCAGTTCTACTATAACAAAAAAAATTTAAGTAGGAAACGGAATTGGATCTCCCCAAAAAGAGAGAAAGCATGTTTTCCCAGAGAAGACTAAAAATAGATTTGTTCCATGTACATGTTGTAGAATTTGGTGGGTGGAATTAAGCATACCTCTTCAACAGTCTCTGAGTTTAGAACTGATTGAGAGAGAAATGCAGACAACAGATGGATAGGGGTTAAGCTACCTCTGTTATCAGTAATGTTGAATTGGAAGGAAGAGCTCAGATCTACAGTGGGTAACTATCTGCCTTATACTTTGTCTTTTTTCTAGATATTGAGATTACACACCTGATGGAGAGTTTGAATCTTCAAAGCAGAAACATCCAAAATAACTGCCTTGCACCAACAAACCCCACAGTGAGGCAGAGAGAAATGTTTCATGCAATGCCATTATCATTCAATGAACGATGTTCAGGTGTAAAGACATTTACAAATAAATAAAATATTTCATTTAATGAATATTTAATTTAATAAAATCTATACTTTCATAAACAAAAAACATCTCTTATGTGTGAAGCACAGTTCTAAAGTGCTTGGCAAACATCAATGAACCAATCAAAGACTCCCTGTCCTGTGGAACTGACTTTCTGAAGGTAAACAGATATTGATATATATGAGAGAGAGAGACCAAAACAAAGACAGAAAGAACATACTAGAGCCAAGGATTGCTAGGGCATTGATATGGTTTGGCTCTGCGTCCCCACCCAAATCTCATCTCTAACTGTAATCCCCACGTATCGAGGGAGGGACTGGTGGGAGGTGATTGGATCATGGGGGTGGTTTCCCCCATGCTCTTCTCGTGATAGCAAGGGAGTTCTCACGAGATCTGATGGTTTAAAAAGTGGCAGTTTTTCCTGTGCTCTCTCTCTCTCCTGCCTTGATGTAAGACATGCCTAGCTTCCTCTTTGCCTTCCTTCATGATTCCTGAAGCCTCCCCAGCCATGCAGAACTGTGGACGTTAATTAAACCTCCTTTCTTTATAAATTACCCAGTCTCAGGTAGTATCTTCATAGCAGTGTGAAAATGGGCTAATACAGGAGTAAAGATTAAAGAAATGGAGTAAAATAAACATGTAATAAGCAAGAGAATTATGAGCTAGCAATGGAAAATAATAAGTAAAGCTTGGGAAGAGAAAAGTTAGAGGATTTCACACATATTAGACCACTGGGAAAGGGAAACATTCAGCAAAGGGAACCAAGGAGCATAATTTCAAAAAGGAGTAGAAAAAGCTTTGTGTTGTCTCATGGTTCAACTGTAGAAGTACATCCATTAGGAGATATATATTGACATTTATTGAAAGGAATTGGCTTACACACTTGCAGGAGCTGGCTAGGCAAGCCCAAAATCAATAGGGAAGGCTGGCAGGGAAGGCAGTGGCTGGAGCTCCAGTCCACAGGTACAATTCCTTTTTTCTCAGGGAAGCCTCAGCTCTCCTCTTAAGACTTTTCAACTGATTGAGTAAGGCCCACCCAGATTATCTGGGATAATGCCTCTTTACTTAGAGTCAACTGGTAATAAACTTTAGTTACATCTATGAAATGCCTTCACAGCAACACTTAGATTTATATTTGATTGAATGGCTCAGATCTATAGCCTGGCAATGTTGACATGCAAAACTGTCCATCACAGGTATAAAAATCAAAAAAGAGGATTTTGCTTCATCAACAACCATGAGACAAAGTGCGACAGCATTGGGAATGAAACAATGACACTCACTCCTCAGCGACGTGAAATTCCAGGCTGAGTAGTATATGTCTACTGGGTCAAATGAAAATCTACTTGTCATACTTAGTGGGTTAGAGGTTATTACAAAACAGGAACCATAAAACCCACAAATCTACCATTAACTTTATATAAACATAGTGGCTAGAGGCCAGTAGCATTTTTTCTATAGATATGTAGCCTCTACTTGCTGTTCCCAGATCACATCTTGGGTTTCTTTCCTTCCTTCCTTTGCTGTGCTCTTCCTCTTGCTAAGACTGATCTTACTATGTCTGTCCCTATCCTGCCCACATACTGCAACCACCTTAACCTATCTTAATTCCTGCAGGACCTACCACTTTCCAATTCTTACAGTATTCCTTGTGTGCATCCTATCCCCTCTACTAGATGGTAAGCTCTCTGAAGAGAAGCACCCATTCTTAAATCTCAAGGAATATGTTGCATATAGCTGAGAACCAAAATATATTTGATGAATAAATTAATAACTGAGAGAATTATGTAAGTGACCCATTTTAAACAATGACTAAGATTTCAATTCAAAAATTCAAAAAGCCTCTAAATAATTAATAGTAACTCTCTTGACAATTCAAGAATTACATTTAAACTATTTTTAGGTTTGCGAAATGTCTTGCCTTCTTATGCAATATTAATGCTTCAACCGAATGACACAATTAAATTTTGACCAACCAAAGAAAAAGACTATAAAGTAAAAGTGCTATGAAATTAACTTCCTTAACTCAGGAATGGAAAACCAAACATCGTCTGTTCTCACTCATAAGCAGGAGCTAAGCTATGGGATGCAAAGATATAAGAATGACACAATTAAATTTTGACCAACCAAAGAAAAAGACTATAAAGTAAAAGTGCTACGAAATTAACTTCCTTAACTCAGGAATGGAAACCCAAACATCGTCTGTTCTCACTCATAAGCAGGAGCTAAGCTATGGGATGCAAAGACATAAGAATGACACAATGGACTCTGGGGACTCAGGGGGAAAAGGGTGAGGGATAAAAGATTATAAATTTGGTGCAGCGTATACTGCTTGGGTGATGGGTGCACCAAAATCTCACAAATCACCACTAAAGAACTTACTCACGTAACCAAACAACACCTGTTCCCCAATAACCTATGAAAATAAAAAAATGATTTATTGCATACTTTTTAAAGAAATAAATATAACATTTTAAAGGAAAATTTGGTAGCTTTTAGCCATGTTATTGGGACATCACTAATATCCAAGTAAATAACATGATTTCTCATTAGTTACCACTAAATCCATATTACATTTACTTTTTAATTGTCAGGTGTGCTTTCCAAATGGACATCAGTGGGCAACTTTATTGCAAATAGAACAAGTTTAATTTGATTTTTCAAGAGAAAAGCACTTTATATTTGGTGTACTTTAGAAAAAGAAGAAAGATACCAGATGCCCTTCCATAGTGGCTTCCCTATGGGACTCCATATGGCCTGAAACTCTCACTCTTCAACTCATTGTTGGGACATATATACACAGCCACTGAATATTTTTACTTTTTTTTTAAGTAAAAGTAATGCATGCCCATTGTAGAAAATTTGGAAAACACATCACAGAGAAGAAGAGTCCATTTACCTCTCATGACCAACTTTCTCTCTGTCCCACCCCTAATTTTACCCTCAGCCACAGTGCAAGACTTCCTTCTGCCCAAACACTGTTCTACCCCTTGTGAAAATGTTAACCATCAGGTCAAGCAAATCTTGCCTGACTACTTAAGAAATGACAGGAGTAACCAGTACTGCTCCTAGCAGCTGTTACGCTCAATACCAAGACTCTGAACCCACCCCCAAAGTCCCTCTATCTTTCTTCTGCAGGCTCTTCCAGCAGGTAGAAAGCAGCTCAGCTCCACACTAGAGACATTTCTAGACTTAAATCCAGATTTTATTCACTCAGGTTATATTAAATTCAATTTATATTCATACATAACTCTTGATTAAGGGGAAAAAAATAGAAAGTTCCAAACTGTAGACAATCAATGGGAATCCTGTGGGCCTGGCTGCTTAGAAGGATGGGCACGCCTGAGTTGGGCAGGGGGACGGAGGAAGGTGCAGTACAGGCAGCAGCAGCATTGGGAGGGAGCTGGGACAAGAATGCCAAAATTAAGCTGTCCGGGCAGGGAGGGAGGCTGCATGGGTAAGCACAGATTGAACAGCTGTGAGACTCTGCTTCATTATTTTGCCTGGGAATGGCCCTAAAAGCCCTTATGCCTATATCCGGACAACCCTATATTTTAGAAGACAGAAATAGAAATTTAAAAAAAAGATGCACCTGGGCAGATGGCCTTTTACAACATATCTCCTAGGCAGTTTCTTTTACTCACTGGGTCAGCAATCAGACTCAGCCCTGAGAAAAATGTGAGCATCTGAAGTGAACACCAGATTGAAACTAATTGCTCCCCTGGGCCCCCACAGATTTTCGAAATGACTATGAGGCCGCATACCTCAAAATGGGGGAAACAAGAACAGCAGTTTTAAAAAATCAAACACTCCTTTTTTCCATATAACCCAGCATAGTTATAGGTGCCGGGATTAAAGACTGGGACATCTTTTGGGATCATTATTCTGCTTACCACAGATGAGTTTAACTCATTGGTTCCCTACACATGAGCTAAAACTTTGGAATGATTTTACAGAAATGCTGAACCCACAGGTATCCCAAACTTTGTCTTTAAACTGAATAAATAACAACACGGGCAACTGACACTTAATGAGCATTTAATATGTGTCAGCCACCATTCCTAAGCATTCCACAGCTATTATCTCTTCTAACCCCCAAAGAACTGTATGAGGAGCTAACTGTATGTCATACTTTTTTAAAAAATATATATAGATATGGTTATGATTGATGATATATTAATTCTTTCAAAAAGCATATGAAAATCACAATGGATTTTTATTATGTAATTTCTCAATCAATAGATATTATGCTGAGGTAGGAACTTAAATTTGTACTGATATTTGAACTTGTCTTTGAAATTTTCTATATGGGATGTTTCTTTTTTCTATTTAAAATATATTATTTAATATGTGTTACATGAAAAATATATGTAACATATATGTAACTGATGAAATAACACTATAAACTTATAACTGAAGATCTAGAACATTGCCGAGAGCTTGCATCTTTATACATGGTCTTTCCTTATATTATTACCTGGCATCTCCCTGTTCCTACACCCACTCAGAGGTAATCATTACTCTTAATTGTTTATTATTACTGTTTTAAAATACATTGTAATGATATTGTTATAGACTAAGTTTTGGTTTCCTCCAAAATTCATATGTTGAAACATAATCCCCAATGTGATGGTTTTCTCAGGTGGGGCCTTTGGGAGGTGACTCAGTCATGAGGGAAGGACCTTCATGAATGGGATGAGGGCCCTGATAAAAGAGATACCTGAAAGCTCCCTTGTCCCTTTTGCCACGTGAGGTCGCAGCAAAAAGACAGCCATCTATGAGCCAGGGAGTGGACCTTCACCAGACAGTGATCAAGTCCACAACTTGGATCTTGGATTTCCCTGCCTCCAGAATTGTGAGAAATAATTTTATTTGTTTGTTAGCCACCCAGTTTATGGAAGTTTGTTATAGCAGCCTGGAAGGATGAAGACAAACACATAATAAATATAATATAATGTTCAATTTTGCTTGTCTTGAAGATTTATGAAAATGATGGCATAGTAAAGATTCTCTAGTATAGCTTACCTTTCCTTCACTCTATGATTTCTCTAAGATTCATTGAAGTTATTACATGTAGTTATATTTCATTTGTTTGCCATGTAGTATCTCACTGTATAAAATGTAAAACAGTTTATCTTATTTCTAATCACTAAGCATTTAGGTTTACTTTGTTTTTTGATACTGCAAACAATGTTGTAAAGAGAATTCATATACACATCTAACACATGAGCAAGAGTTTCTCTAGTATGTACTCTCAGGATGGAATTTCTGTCAAAGAGGTTGTATCAGTTCATTCTCACACTGCTATGAAGAGCTACCTGAGACTGGGTAACTTATGAAAAAAAAAGGTTTAATCAACTCACAGTTACACAGGCTTAACAGGAAGCATTACTAGGAGACCTCAGGAAACTTATAATCATGGCGGGAGGCAAAAGGGAAGCAAGAAACTTCTTCACATGGCAGCAGGATAGAGAGGTAGAGAGAGAGTGAAGGGAGAAGTGCCACAAACTTTTAAACCGTAGGATCTTGTGAGTACTCATTCACTGTCATGAGAACAGCAAAGGGGACATCCGCCCCCACGATCCAATCACCTCCCACCGGGTTCCTCCTCCAATTCAACATGAGATTAGGGTGGGGACACAAATCCAAACCATATCATTCCATCCCTGGCCCCTTCCAAATCTCACATCCTTCTCGCTTTGCAAAAAATTAACCCTTCTCAACACCTTCTTAACCCATGTCAGCACTAACTCAAAAGTCCAAGTCCAAAATCTCATCTGAGAAAAGGTAAGTCACTTTCACCTATGAGCCTGTAAAATTTAAAAAAAGCTAGTTACTTCAATACACAATAGGGATAAAGGCCTGGGGTAAATGCTCCTGTTCCAAATGGGAGAAAATGACCAAAACAAAGGAGCTATAGGCCCCATGCAAATCTGAAACCCAGCAGGGTAGTCATTAAATCCTAAAGCTCCAAAACAATCTCCTTTGATTCCATGTCTCACATCCAGGGCATGCTGATGCAAGAGATGGGCTCCCAAGGCCTTGGGCAGCTCTCCCACTGTGACTTTTCAGGGTGAAGCCCCCCCGTAGCTGCTTTCATGGGCTGGCTTTGAGTGTCTGAAGCTTTTCCAGGTGTGTAGTGAGAGTGGTTGGTGGATCTACCATTCTGGGATCTGGAGAAGATGGCACTCTTCTCACAGCTCCGCTAGGCAGTACCCCATTGGGGACTCCGTGTGGTGGCTCCAACCCCACATGTCCCCTCTGCGCTGCCCTAGTAGAGGTTCTCCATGAGGGCTTTGTCCCTGTGGCAGACTTCTGGCTGGACATCCAGGCATTTCCATATATCCTCTGAAATCTAGGAGGGGGCTCCCAAACCTCAATTCTTGCTGCTGTGCACTGACAGTCCCAACACCATGTGGAAGCCACCAAGGCTTGGGGCTTGCACCCTCTGAAGCCACAGCCCGAGTTATACTTTGGCCCCTTTAAGCCACGGCTAGAGCTGGAGTGGCTGGGATGCAGGGCACCATGTCCTAAGGCTGCACAGAGCAGCTGGGCCCCGGGCCTGGCCCATTAAACAATTTTTCTCACCTAGGCCTCCAGGTTTGTAATGGGAGGGGCTTCTGTGAGGTTCTCTGAAATGCCCTGGATACATTTGCCCCATTATCTTGGCTATTAACATTTGGTTCTCCTTTACTCATGCAAATTCCTCCAGCAGGCTTGAATTTCTCCCCAGAAAAAGGATTTTTCTTTTCTACCACATGGTCAGGCTGCAAATTTTTCAAACTTTTACACTCTATTTCTCTTTTAAATGTAAGTTCTCTTTACTTATCCAAATGAGCATAGGCTTTTACTAGCAGCCAGGCTACATCTTCAATGCTTTGCTGCTTAGAAATTTCTTCCACCAGATACCCTAAATCATCTCTCTTAAGTTCAAAATTCCACAGATCTCTAGAGCAGGGGTACAATGCAGCCAGTCTCTTTGCTAAAGCATAACAAGAGTGACCTTTGCTCCAGTTCCCGGTAAGTTCCTCATCTCCATCTGAGACCTCCTCAGCTTGGACTTCACTGTCTATATCACTATCAGCATTTTGGTCACAACCATTCAACAAGTCTCTAGGAAGTTCCAAACTTTTCCACATATTCCTGTCTTCTTCTGAGCCCTCCAAACTGTTCCAACCTCTGCCCATTACCCAGTTCCAAAATCACTTCCACATTTTCAGGTATCTTTATAGCAATGCCCCACTCCCAGTACCAATATTCTGTATTAGTCCATTCTCACACTGCTAGAAAGAACTACCTGAGACTGGGTAATTTATGAAGAAAAGAGGTTTAATTGACTCACAGTTCTGCAGGCTTAACAAGAAGAATGACTGGGAGGCCTCAGGAAACTTACAATCAAGGCAGAAGGTGAAAGGGAAGCAAGGACTTTCTTTACATAGTGGCAGGAGAAAGAGTGTGAAGGGGGAAGTGTCACACACTTTTTCACTATCACGAGAACAAGGGGGACATTTGTCCCCATGATCCAATCACCTCCCACCAGGGTCCTCCTCCAATTTGATATGAGATTTGGTTGGGACAAAATCCAAACCATATCAGAGATTATGTGACTATTTAACTTTACCAGCTAGTACCTAATTGCATTCCAAGGTATTGCTGTAGGCTGGCTGTGGTGGCTCACACTTGTAACCCCAGCACTTTCGGAGACTGAGATGGGAGGATTGCTTGAACCTTGGAGTTCAAGACCAGCCTAGGTAACATAGTGAGACCTCATATCTATAAAAATTAAACAAAATTAGCCAGGCATCATGGTGCATGCCTGTGGTCCCAGCTACTTGGGAGGCTGAGGTGGGAGGATCACTTGAGCTTGGGAGGTTGAGGCTGCAGTGAACTGAGATCATGCCACTGCACTCAAGGCTAGGCAATAGAGTGAGACTCTATCTCAAACAAACAAAAAGCATTGTAGCAAGGTACATTTTTTATACCAGTACAAAATCTATGCAAAAACCTCCCATGACTCTACCTCCTTGCTAACACTTAACTTTAACAGACTTCTTGTCTTTTTCCAGTTCAGTGAACATAAAATGGTATCTCATTGTTGTCTTAACTGTCATTTCCTAATTCTAATAAGATTAAGCATCTTTGTATAACTGTGTTGAACATTTGTATTTCCATTTATGTATGATGTCTATTAATGTGATTTGATATGATAGTAAACTTTCTAATAGATTAATGTGTTTATCTCTCCATTTATTTATATCTTTCATAGTGTCTCCTAATACAGCAAATAATTTTGAGGGAGGTGGAGAATGATGATCAAACAGAACTCTTCAGAGATCATCACCCCTACAGGAACACCAAATTGAACAACTATTCACACAAGAAAGCACGTTCATAGGAACCAAAAATCAGGTGAGTGATCACAGTACCTAGTTTTAACATTGTATCAAGGAAAGAAACGCTAAAAAGGGTAGGTATAACAGTCTTGGACTGACAACACCATTCTTCCCTCATTCCCCAGCAGCAGCCATGAGGGGCAGAGAGAATCTGTGTGCTTGGGGGAGAAAGAGCAAAGTGATTGTGGAACTTTACATTGGAACTCAGTGCTGCCATGTTACAATAGAAAGCATACACAGGGCAGAATTTGGCCAGCACCCACAAAGGGAGAATTTAGTCCAGCCCTAACCAGATGGGAATAGTCCATCCCAGCAGTCAGAGTCTGAGTTCCAGCTAGCCCCACCACTGTGGGATAAAGCACTCTGGCATCCCAAATAAACCTGAAAGGCAGTCTAGGCCTCAAAACCTGGGTATAGAAGGAATATATCTCAACACAATAAAAGCCATATATGACAGACCCACAGCTAGTATCATATTGAGTGGGGGGAAAACTGAAAGCCATTCCTCTAGGATCTGGAACATGACAAGGATGCCTACTTTCATCACTGTTATTCAACATAGTACTGGAAGTTCTAGCTAGAGCAATCAGACAAGAGAAAGAAATAAAAGGGATCCAAATTGGAAAGGATAACATCAAATTATACTTGTTTGCTGATGATATAATCTTATACTTGGAAAAACCTAAAGATTCCACCCAAATCTATTCAAACTGATAAACAAATTCAGTAAAGTTGCAGAATACAAAATCGATACACAAAAATCAGTAGAATTTCTATATGGCAACAGCAGACAATCTGAAAAAAAAGCAAAAAAGTAATCCAATTTACAATAGCTACAAATAAAATATCTAGGAATAAACTCAACGAAAGAAGTAAAAGATCTCTGCAATAAAAACTATCAAACATTGATGAAAGTAATTGAAAAGGACACACACACAAAAGGATATTCTACTTTCGTGGGTTGAAAGGATCAATATTGTTAAAATGTCCACACTAACCAAAGAAATCTACAGAATCAATGCAGTTCTACCAAAATACCAATGACATTCTTCATAGAAATAGAAAAAGTAATCCTAAAATGTACATGGGATCACAAAAGACCAAGAATAACTAAAGCCATCCTGAGCAAAAAGAACAAGACTGGAGGAATCACATGACCTGACTTCAAATTATACTACAAAGCTACAGTAACTAAAACAACATGGTACTGACATAAAAACAGACACATAGACCAATAGAACAGAATAGAGAACCCAGAAATAAAGACATACATCTACATTGAACTAATTTTCAACAAAGGTGACAAGAACACATATTGGGGAAAGGACAGTTTCTTCAATAAATGGTGCTGGGAAAACTGGATATCCATAGGCAGAGAAGTGAAGTTAGACCCCTATATCTCACCATATACAAAAATAAAATCAAAATGGAGTGAAGACTTAAATCTAAGACCTCAAACTATGAAACTACTACAAGCAAACATTGGGGAAACTCTCCAGGACATTGGTCTGGGTGACAATTTCTTGAGTAATACTCCAAAGGCACAGACAATCAAAACAAAAATAGGTAAGTAGGATCACATCAAGTTAAAAAGCTGTTGCACAGCAAAGGAAATATGTCATCAACAAAACGAAAAGACAACCCACAGAATGGGAGAAAAACATTTGCAAACTTTCCATCTGACAAGGGATTAACCAAAATATATAAGGAGCTGAAACAATGCAACAGGAAAAAATCTAATAATCCTATTAAGCAATGGGCAAAAGATCTCAATAGACACTTCTCAAAAGAAGACATACAATTGTCAAACAGGCATATGAAAAGGTGCTCAACATCACTGATTACCAGAGAGATGCAAATCAAAACTGCAATGAGATATCATCTCACCCCAATTAAAATGGCTTATATCCAAAAGTCAGGCAATAATGAATACCGGTGAGAATATTGAGAAAGAGAAACACTTGTACACTGTTGGTGGGAATGTAATTAGTACAACCACTATGGAGAACAGTATGGAGATTCCTCAAAAAACTAAAACTAGAACTACCATATAACCCACTGCTAGGTATATACCCCAAAGAAAGGAAATCAGTATATCAAAGAGATATCTGCACTCTCATGTTTATTGCAGCACTACTCACAATAGCCAAGATTTGAAATCAACTTAGTATTCATCAACAGATGAATAAAGAAAATATGGTACTTACACATAATGGAGTACTATTAAGCCATAAAAAAGAATGAGATGCTATCACATGCAACATAGTGGATGAAACTGAAGGTTGTCATATTAAGTTAAATAAACCAGGCACAGAAAGACAAACATCACATGTTCTTACTTATTTGTGGGAGCTAAAAATTAAAACAAGTGAACCCAGGGAGGTAGAAAGTACAATGATGGTTACCAGAGGCTGAGAACGGTAGTGAGGAAGGAGCGGGAAATGGGGATGGTTAATGGGTATAAAAATATAGTTAGATACAATGAATAAGATCTAGTATTTGCTAGCACAACAGGGTGACTACAGTCAACAGTAATTTTTGTACTTTTTAGAATACCAGAGAGTACAATTAGAATGTTCGTAACAAAAAGGAATGATCAATGCTTGAGGTGGATAACCCCACTACCTGGATGTGTTTATTACACATTGTACATCTGTATCAAAATATCTCATGTACTTTATAAATATACTCACCTAATATGTACCCACAACAAGGAGAATGGCGTGAACTCAGGAGGCAGAGCTTGCAGTGAGCCGAGATGGCACCACTGCACTCCAGCCTGGGCGACAGAGCCAAACTCCATCTCAAAAAAAAAAAAAAAAAAAAAAGAAAATGGCACTTGACGGGTTTAATAGCCTGGCTAAGTCTACATAGATAGTGAGTGGTAGAGCCAGGAGCCTGGCTCCCAAGACCATGTTTTTTGATCACTAGACCATACCTCTTAGGTAGATCATTGTAAAAAACAAACAAACAAACAACAAAATCTGTCAATAGGTTGCTAGTTCTCTCTTGATGCTATAATAAATTACCACTAACTTATTGGTTTAAAACAACACAGACCAGAAGTAGGAAGTCAGTTCCACTGGGCCAACATCACAGCGTCACAGGGCTGATTCCTCCCAGAGGCTCTGAGAAGAGAATTCATTTTCTTGTGTTTTTAGCCTCTAGAGGCTGCCTGCATTTCTGGGCTCATGGCCCCTTCTGCCATCAAAGGCACCTTATTCCAATCTGCTTCCATGATTGCATCGCCTTCTTTCTGACTCTCATGTCTCCTTCCTTTGTTTCATAACGACCTTGTGATTACACTGGGCCCACCAAGGAAATCCAGGACAATCCTCCATCTCAAGATCCTTAACTCAAGTACATCTGCAAAGTCCCTTTTCCCTGTAACATTCACAGGTCCCAGGTGATTATATGCACATCATTGCAGGCCATTATTAATCCCCTCACAATAAGACGATCCAAGATAAAAAGTCACAAACATAGAGAATGAAAGAAGATAAACACAGAAGAAAACTGGGTAAGAAGCTTACTGCAAATAAATATACACATATTTGTGACTTCATGGCAATCAAAGTCTGAATAAAATATATTTTATTAGTTACAACAGCGTGCCAAGGAGCTCAACTATTAGAGAATCAGAATTAATTTGCTTTTTTTTTCCCATTTGCTACATTCATCACTACCACTTACATTAAACACTAGGATGGAAACTATTTACACACATCGAATTCCCAATCCCCCGTTCCTCCCAACAAGCTCACATGAACTTCTGTCCTGACTGGTCCAGAAACCAGCTATCCTGGTGCTTCCCAGACCTGTGTAACTGAGATGGAAAGGGAGAGAAGCCGGTGGGGGTGGAAGAAGTCAAGCCTGTGCACATGCCCTCTTTCCTGGAAAGCTTCTGTTTCCCTCTAGGGTCTCGGTCTAGCAGATACATAAGGCCCTGTTGCAATTTTAACCAGTTGGGTCTTTACTCATAATGAGATGGGAGCCACCGGAGGAGTCTGAGGTGAGAAGTGATATGATCCAACTTATGTTCTAGCCTCAGATTGGAGAAGGAGTATGGAAGGAGCCTGCTGAGTGAGGAGAAACCTCTCCCATGAGGATTCTGCCCTGCTCTCTCATCTGGGCTTAAGCCCACTCCCCATCTTCTCTCTGCTGGCCCATTGTAACTACTGTCTAAGTCCAGGCCACAAGTTTCTTCCCACTCAGGTGAGTTTCTTCCAAAGATGGTGAGCCACCGTCTTTGTCTTGCACACCGACCAAACTCTATTCTGTCCCACTCTCATGCTAACAAACTCTTATTAGCTCCATGTTTCCTATATCATAAAATCCTGACCCTCTTCTTTGTCATGGAAGATTGTTCCGGGCTGGGCATGGTGGCTCACACCTGTAATCCCAGCACTTTGGGAGGCCGAGGTAGGCAGATTACTTGAGCTCAGGAGTTCAAGACCAGCTGGGCAACATGGTGAAACCCTGTCTCTACTAAAATTACAAAAATTAGCCAGGCATGGTGGCATGCATCTATAGTCCCAGCTACTTGGGAGGCTGAGGCATGAGAATCGCTTGAGCAGGGGAGGCAGAGGTTTCAGTGAGCCAAGATTGTGCCACTGCACTCCAGCCTGGGCAACAGAGGGAGACCACAAGACCCTGTCTCAAAAAAAAAAAAAAGACTGTTAAGACTGTTCCCGATCATTGTCCACCTCTCTCTGTGAGCCTTTTTCAGTGTCTGAGTGCACCAGTCTTGATTCTTGTGGCTGAAGATACCATTCCTTTTGCCTAGAGTGCCTTTCTCCCCTTCTCCCTCATCACTTCCCCAGGCTGTTTTGAGCCATTGTTCCACTGGAACTGTGTTCATTCTTGTATCTCTATGTTGTATTTTACATAATGTTTTGGGATGTGCCCAATTAGATGTACTCCTCCTCCTTGGACTACACGTTGCTATATTTTAGGCCTTGGATCTCAATAAGATGGAAATGTCAGAACACCAAAAGAAAGAAACTAGTCATAGTTTCCTTAGACCCTTTTATTCCTTATTAAATATTGAGCTTTGCTCCAGGCCTTCTGTTTACAGGCGGAAAACATCAATTGTTTTAACATCCTGGAAGTGCTGCCTGCTCACTTTTGTTGAAGGAAGGGAGAAACATCCTTCCTGCTGAGCTTAGAGTTCAGCTTCTGCAGGGAATCTATTGAGCATCCACTTGGTACCTAAATGGAAGGAAGTCAGGTTTCTTTGTATTATGTTTAAAGACTAACAGCCTAGAAATTACAGCTTTTTGGTCAAAGCCAGTCACAAAGCCTCCCATTCATCCCTGGAAGGCAAAGCCTCAAAGTGGTTATTGGCCTCTCCCTAAATAGGTTGATGGTATAAGTCTAGGCAGAAGGACACCTGTACAAAAATATGGAATTTGCATTTCATTCAACCTTCCTTAGCACAGACACAGATTTCTTTAACAAAAGGGGTGCAATGACCTTTTGGCATACCTCATTCATACATGTTTCTTTAGGTTTTCAGTTATCACATAGAAAGGTGATTGCATCTCATACGTTGTGGATGGGAATACAAAATGACACAATCTCTATGGGGGAAATTTTGCAATGTTTCCCAAATTAAAAATGTACTTTCACTGTAACCCAGAAATCCCATAGCTAGTAATTTATTCTACTAATATCCTTGCACATGTGAAAAATAACATGTTACAAGATTACTCATTACTGCATAGTTCGTGATGATAGAAATTTGATAGGAAGAAAAATGTTCCTCATTAGAGGATTGTTTAAACCAGGGGTTTTCAACCAGGAGTGATTTATTTTTGGTTGTCACAACTGGAGAGAGGGACACTTATGGCATCCAGTGGGTGAAGGGCAGGGATGCTGCTAAGCATCCTATATTGCATAGGACAACCTCCACAACAAAAATTATCTTGCCTTAATTCTCACTAGGACTGAGGGTGAGAAATCTTGGGTTAAACAATCATTCACACAATGGAATATTATGCAGCCATTAAAAAATAGAATAGGAATACTTTCTGTGTACAAATATTAAAAGATCTTTTTAAGACATTAAGTGAAAAAAAAAAGATCAGGATGGTTTACCTGTTAACTTTTGAGAAAGAAAGAAAGAAAGAAAGAAAGAGAAAGAGGGACAAAGAAAGAAAGAGAAAGAAAGAAAGAAAGAGAAAGGGAGAGAAAGGAAAGAAAGAAAGGGAGAGAGAAAGAAAGAAGGAAGGAAGAAAGAAAAAGAAAGAAAGAAAGGAAAGAAGGGAGGGAGGGAGGGAGAGAAAGAAAAGAAAAAAGAAAGAAAAGAGAAAGAAAGAAAGAAAAAGGAATATGTTTGTGTTTGTGTGTGCGTGCGCATGTGAGGGCGCACTGTGTCTGCATAAAGAAACCCTAAAATGACACACAGGAAAGTAGTGATGATACCAAATTGATCGGACTGGGAGTGCGGGTTGGATAGAGACATAAATAGAAGCTATCATTCTAATTTGGAATCACGTGTCCTTATTACTGATTCAAATCAATACATAAAGATTTAGGGCACAAAAATAAATAAGACATGTGAGGTCTTTGAGAATAAAGGGATTATATCTTATTTATCTTTGCGTTGTTTGTTTTTTTCTTGTAAATTTGTTTGAGTTCATTGTAGATTCTGGATATTAGCCCTTTGTCAGATGAGTAGATTGCAAAAATTTTCTCCCATTCTGTAGCTTGCCTGTTCACTCTGATGGTAGTTTCTTTTGCTGTGCAGAAACTCTTTAGTTTAATTAGATCCCATTTGTCAATTTTGGCTTTTGTTGCCATTGTAAGTATTTCATATTATCTCTGATAAAAAGCATATAAGTACATTTTATAAACACAGCCTTGTACCTGAAGATTTAAGTCCATTTATATTGGTCATAATTACTAAATTTATAAATTAGATTTATTTGTACCTGGTTATCTTGTGCTTTTGTTTGTTCTCCCTTATTCTTTACTTCATTTCTTCTCTCTTCTCACCTTCTTTTGGACTGATTATTATTTTCTCATTTTTTTCCTCTTCTATTTTGAAAGTTGTATACACTGTATTCTAAAGGAAAGCAGTATTTTTATCCTTCTCCCCCCAAACACAAGAAACTCAATATTATTCTCTTCCCATCTGTACGCTATTGCCAAGTATTTTAGTCCTATCATGCTTTTCTAACTCCAAAAGATATTTTAATTCTGTTTCATTCCATCAATATTAGCTTTGGTTTACCCACATTTGCCATATTCTTTGTTCTTTAATCCTTTGTTTACATCAGACTTTCTATCTGGGGTCATTTTCTTCTGCCTGAAAAAAATAGCCTTTAGAATTTTCCTTACTGGGTGTTTAAATGTTGCAAACTCTCTGAGTTTTGGGTTGTTTAAAAATGTCTACTTAGCCCTCATATTTGAGAGATGTGGAACCTGAGATTCAACTTCTGCATCAGTGTTTTTTTCCTCTCAGTACAGATCTGCCATTTTCTGGCCCCCATTGTTGCCATTAAGAAGCAAGCTATCAAATTAAGCATCACTTCTTGAAAGGTTGTATGTCTTCTCTCTATGGAGGACTTTATCTTCTCATGGTTTTCAGTTTTCATTTTGCTGTGTCCAGGAGTGCAGTTCTATGCATTTATCCTGCTTTATGATTATATTTATAGCTTTATTTTTTTTTGGGGGGGGGACAGAGTCTGGGCTCTGTTGCCCAGGCTGGAGTGCAATGGCACAATCTCGGCTCATTTCAACCTCTGCCTCCCAGGTTCAAGCGATTCTCCTGCCTCAGCCTCCTGAGTAGCTGGAACTACAGGCATGTGCCAACACACCTGGCTAATTTTTGTATTTTTAGTAGAGACAGGGTTTCGCTATGTTGTCCAGGCCAGCGTTGAACTCCTGGCCTCGAGTGATCCACCCACCTCAGCCTCCCAAAGTGCCGGGATTACAGGATTGAACCACTGCACGCAACCATAGCTGGGTTTTCTCAGTCTGTAGATGGCTTTCTAAAAACCTCTCAGCTGTTCTCTCTTCGAATATTGTTTCTACCCGATTCTTTCTTTCTCCCTGTCATTCTCACATCAGACCTGTGTTAGTCCTTTTCATTCTCTCCTCCATGGTTCTCAAACTCTCCTGTTTCTCACCTTGTTTTCTCTCTATGCTTTGTTCTTGTGGTTTCTTCAGGTTTATCTTTAAATTCACTATTCTGTCTTAGGCCATATCTTACCTTCTGTTTTTAGAAGCAAGGTAGTTCTTCCAGAAAAGAACTGCACTTGGTTCCGCTAGGCAAGCAGTACTACTACCAGCCTGGGATCACTTTAAACTACATTTTTGATGGTATGTTTTTTAGACAACATAGATTGTGTGAATTTGGGTTACAAACCATGCGAGGGCCAGTGTATAGTTGCAAATTCCCAAAGGAGACTTTCCCTGTATACTCAGTGATATGGTTTATGTCTCATCTTGACAAATCTCATCTTGAATTGTAGCTCCCATAATTCCCACATGTTATAGGAGGGACCTGATGGGAGATAACTGAATCATGGGGGCAGTTTCCCCCCATACAGTTCACTTGGTAGTGACTAAATCTCATGAGATCTGATGGTTTTATAAGGGGTTTCCCTTTTTGCTTGGTTCTCATTCTCTCTTGTTTACTGCCATGTAAGACACGGCTTTTGCCTTCCACCATGATGGCAAGGCCTCCACAGCCACATGGAAATGTGAATCCATTAAACCTCTTTTTCTTTTAAATTACCCACTCTCAGGTATGTCTTTATCAGCAGCGTGAAAACAGACTAATACAGTCAGTGACTCCATATAGTATGTGTCCTCACTGTCCCCTGGGGAGAGGGGCAGGGAGCATGTTTATTTGTAGGGTATAGGCTTTGGGGTCCAGGGTTTATATGTGGGGGTGGGGTTTCTATTAAATCACAACCTGGTTGGGCCCTAGTCTTTGTCTCTGTTTTTCCATACCCTGCAAGACCTTGAGCACCCAGGCTCAAATTCATGGCAAATATCCTCAATGCAAAAGTTGTCTCTGCTTTTGTTTCTGGGTGCCTGTCTCGATTCAGTTTTTAATCTGAGGATTCCTTACTTTCTTGCCAGCTTGGAGACATATTTATGATGGTGAGTTTTTTGTTGGTTTTCATTTTATCAATCATTTTAATTGTTTTTAATGGAAATGAGTCAAACTGTATATATAACCCACCCTTATTTTTTAAAAATTCACAAGAACAATGAGAAGATAATACAACATGAACATAGGTGCTGCTGCTACGGAAAATTACAGAAACCCACTAGAGAGCAATGGATGGAGCTAAGGCAGAGCCACAGCTGCCTTTCTCAGAATGTCAGCTGTTGCTAGGGAAACCAGCTGAATAGAGGGCAATTACCTAAGGAAGACTCTGAGGAGAACTTTGATAAACTGGTCAGCAGGTTATAAGAACACATGCATCTTGTTTTATGATTGACAAGTGTTTCTGTAATATCTGCAAGACCAGCCTCTAAGTAAGTGTGGTTTACTATTTTATTCAGCAATAATTTAATAAGTGTCCACACCATTCCTGGCTGTAGATGCTTAGTGAATGTTCGATGAATTCTCTGAATTTTCAGAGACATGAAAAAAGGCATCCAAGTGGGCAGCCTTGATTAACTGGTCATCCATGTCATTGACTCCAAGTTTTTAAAAAAATGCAATAGGTGGCCTCAGTGCTCAGAACACAGAAGCTTGAGGCGGATTCTGGTGTCACCCAGAGCAACTAGACCAACATTCCAGTGTGGGCGGTGGTGGCGGCCGGCAGGCAGTGAGAGGAAGCCCGCTAGGAGTGTCCTCGTTCCCCGCCTCTCTGGATGAACCAGACGGAATAAGCCGCGCCTCCCGCAGGGGCTGCGCCTCCATAAATCCCTAGTTGTTGTTTTTTCTTTCTCTCCCCTCTCCTCACCCCCACTCCGAGCTCCGTCCCGCCTTCTCCCTTCGCCAGCGGCGGCCGCGTCCAGGTGCGGAGTCCATACCAGCGCAATGGCGTCCAACCCCCAACCGGGGGAGAGTCTGCTCAGGGAACTGCAGGGCGATTCCCGAAGTCCTCCGTTTTCTGAGAATGTGAGTGCTGTTCAAAAATTAGACTTTTCAGATACAATGGTGCAGCAGAAATTGGATGATATCAAGGATCGAATTAAGAGAGAAATAAGGAAAGAACTGAAAATCAAAGACGGAGCAGAAAATCTGAGGAAAGTCACAACAGATAAAAAAAGTTTGTCTTACGTAGACAACATTTTGAAAAAGTCAAATAAAAAATTAGAAGAACTACATCACAAGCTGCAGGAATTAAATGCACATATTGTTGTATCAGATCCAGAAGATATTACAGATTGCCCAAGGACTCCAGATATTCCAAATAGTGACCCTCGTTGTTCTACTAGCAACAATAGATTGAAGGCTCCCTTCGCCAGCGGCGGCTGCGTCCAGGTGCGGAGTCCATACCGGAGCGCGATGGCGTCCAACCCCCAACGGGGGGAGAGTCTGCTCAGGGAACTGCAGGGGGATTCCCGAAGTCTTCCGTTTTCTGAGAATGTGAGTGCTGTTCCAAAATTAGACTTTTCAGATACAATGGTGGAGCAGAAATTGGATGATATCAAGGATCGAATTAAGAGAGAAATAAGGAAAGAACTGAAAATCAAAGAGGGAGCTGAAAATCTGAGGAAAGTCACAACAGATAAAAAAAGTTTGGCTTACGTAGACAACATTTTGAAAAAGTCAAATAAAAAATTAGAAGAACTACATCACAAGCTGCAGGAATTAAATGCACATATTGTTGTGTCAGATCCAGAAGATATTACAGATTGCCCAACGACTCCAGGTACTCCAAATAGTGACCCTCGTTGTTCTACTAGCAACAATAGATTGAAGGCTCCCTTCGCCAGCGGCGGCCGCGTCCGGGTGCGGAGTCCATACCGGAGCGCGATGGCGTCCAACCCCCAACGGGGGGAGATTCTGCTCACGGAACTGCAGGGGGATTCCCGAAGTCTTCCGTTTTCTGAGAATGTGAGTGCTGTTCCAAAATTAGACTTTTCAGATACAATGGTGCAGCAGAAATTGGATGATATCAAGGATCGAATTAAGAGAGAAATAAGGAAAGAACTGAAAATCAAAGAGGGAGCTGAAAATCTGAGGAAAGTCACAACAGATAAAAAAAGTTTGGCTTACGTAGACAACATTTTGAAAAAATCGAATAAAAAATTAGAAGAACTACATCACAAGCTGCAGGAATTAAATGCATATATTGTTGTATCAGATCCAGAAGGTATTAAAGATTGCCCAACGACTCCAGGTACTCCAAATAGCGACCCTCGTTGTTCTACTAGCAACAATAGATTGAAGGCTCTACAAAAACAGTTGGATATAGAACTTAAAGTAAAACAAGATGCAGAGAATATGATACAGATGTATTCAAATGGATCTTCAAAGGATCGGAAACTCCATGGTATAGCTCAGCAACTGCTCCAGGACAGCAAGACAAAAATAGAAGTCATACGAATGCAGATCCTTCAGGCAGTCCAGACTAATGAATTGGCTTTTGATAATACAAAACCTGTGATAAGTCCTCTTGAACTTCGGATAGAAGAATTAAGGCATCATTTTAGGATACAGTTTGCAGTGGCAGAAGGTGCAAAGAATGTAATGAAATTACTTGGCTCAGGAAAAGTAACAGACAGAAAAGCACTTTCAGAAGCTCAAGCAAGATTTAATGAATCAAGTCAGAAGTTGGACCTTTTAAGTTACTCATTAGAGCAAAGATTAAATGAACTCCCCAAGAATCATCCCAAAAGCAGTATTATTATTGAAGAACTTTCACTTGTTGCTGCATCACCAACACTAAGTCCACGTCAAAGTAAGATATCTACACAAAATCAATATAATACACTATCCAAACCAGCAGCATTAACAGGTACTTTGGAAGTGCGTCTTATCGGCTGCCAAGATATCCTAGAGAATGTCCCTGGACAGTCAAAAGCAACATCAGTTGCACTGCCTGGTTGGAGTCCAAGTGAAACCAGATCATGTTTCATGATCAAAATGAGTAAAAGTAAAAGCAGAAGTCATGGAAATCTTCTAAAAACCGATGACTTGTCCAATGATGTCTGTGCTGTTTTGAAGCTCGATAATACTGTGGTTGGCCAAACTAGCTGGAAACCTATTTCCAATCAGTCATGGGACCAGAAATTTACACTGGAACTGGACAGGTCACGTGAGCTAGAAATTTCAGTTTATTGGCGTGATTGGCGGTCTCTCTGTGCTGTAAAATTTCTGAGGTTAGAAGAGTTTTTAGACAACCAACGGCATGGCATGTGTCTCTATTTGGAACCACAGGGTACTTTATTTGCAGAGGTTACCTTTTTTAATCCAGTTATTGAAAGAAGACCAAAACTTCCAAAACAAAAGAAAATTTTTTCAAAGCAACAAGGCAAAAGATTTCTCAGAGCTCCTCCAATGAATATTATTATTGCCACTTGGAGAAGGCTAGTAAGAAGAGCTATTCCTACAGTAAATCATTCTGGCACCTTCAGCCCTCAAGCTCCTGTGCCTACTACAGTGCCAGTGGTTGATGTACACATCCCTGAACTAGCACTTCCAGCTAGTGATTCTACAGCAATCAAACTGGACCTTGATCTTGAGCCTGAACCTCCTCCAGCCCCACCACGAGCTTCTTCCCTCGGAGAAATAGATGAATCTTCTGAATTAAGAGTTTTGGATACACCAGGACAGGATTCAGAGACTGCTTTTGATATTGAGAATGACAGAAATAATATGCTTCCAAAATCTCAATCTGAATACAAGCCTGATACTCCTCAGTCAGGCCTAGAATATAGTGGTATTCAAGAACTTGAGGATAGATCTCAGCAAAGGTTTCAGATTAATCTACAAGATTTCAGGTGTTGTGCTGTCTTGGGAAGAGGACAATATGGAAAGGTGCTTTTAGCTGAATATAAACACACAAATGAGATGTTTGCTATAAAAGCCTTAAAGAAAGGAGAGATTGTGGCTCAAGATGCAGTAGACATCCTGATGCGTGAAAAAAGAATTTTCGAAACTGTGAATACTGTAAGGCATCCCTTTTTGATGAACCTTTTTGCATGTTTCCAAACCAAAGAGCATGTTTGCTTTGTAATGGAATATGCTGCTGGTGGGGACCTAACGATGCACGCTTGTACTGGTGATGTCTTTTCTCAACCAAGAGCTGTATTTTATGCTGCTTGTGTAGTTCTTGGGTTGCAGTATTTACATGAACACAAAATTGTTCATAGAGATTTGAAATTGGAAAACTTATTGCTAGATACGGAGGGCTTTGTGAAAATTGCTGATTTTGGTCTTTGCAAAGAAGGAATGGGATATGGAGATAGAACAAACACATTTTGTGGCACTCCTCTATATCTTGCCCCAGAACTATTAACAGAAACTTCTTATACAAGGGCTGTAGATTGGTGGGCCCTTGGTGTGCTTATATATGAAATGCTTGTTGGTGACTCTCCCTTTATTGGTGAGTTTGAAGAGAAAGTTTATGACAATATTGTAAATGGTGAAGTAAGGTATCCAAGGTTCTTATCTACAGTAGCCATTTCTATAATGAGAAGTCTGTTAAGAAGAAATCCTGAGCGGCGCCTTGGGGCTACTGAGAAAGATGCAGAGGATGTAAAAAAGCACCCATTTTTCTGGCTAATTGATTGGAGCGCTCTGATGGAGAAAAAAGTAAAGCCACCATTTATACCTACCATAAGAGGACGAGAAGATGTCAGTCATTTCGACGATGAATTTACCTCAGAAGCACCTATTCTGACTCCACCTCAAGAACGAAGGATACTTTCGGAAGAGGAGCAGGAAATGTTCAGAGATTTTGACTACACTGCTGATTGGTGTTAAGTTGCTAGACACTGCGAAACCAAGCTGACTGACTCACAAGAAGACCTCTTAAAAATAGCAACCCTTCATTTGCTCCCTGTGCCACCAATAGCTGATGAGTTTTGATTTGTTTTGTTTTTTTTAATTGAAACACGTGAAGATTTGTTTAAAAGTACCATTCTAATACTTCTTCAAAAGTGGCTTCTCATTGTACTTCAGCGTAAATATGAGCACCGGGAACAGTTTCATGGAGTTTAAGTTGAGTGAACATCGGCCATGAAAATCCATCACAAATACTTTTGGATCAATAGTCTATTTTAAAAAAGAAAGGAAAAAACCACTTGTTTGCAGTCCCTAGCTTTGCCATATGCCCGCCTTAAGTGGAAGGAAAATTAATCACTTAACGATGTTTTACAAAAAGCATTCCAAGGCCTTTTTTTCTTTTTGTAAAACATAGTTAAGTGATTAATTTTCCTTCCACTTAAGGCGGGCATATGGCAAAGCTAGGGACTGTAAAAAAGTGGTTTTTTTCTTTCTTTTTTAAAATAGACTATTGATCCAAAAGTATTTGTGATGGATTTTCATGGCCGATGTTCACTCAACTTAAACTCCATGAAACTGTTCCCGGTGCTCATATTTACGCTGAAGTACAATGAGAAGCCACTTTTGAAGAAGTATTAGAATGGTACTTTTAAACAAATCTTCACGTGTTTCAATTAAAAAAAAAAAAAAAAAAAGAAGCTAACACCAGTTAGCACGTTAGGGTCATTATACCTCAGGAATAGCAAGCTGTTAAGTACCCATACTGAATTAACTATTTAATCACAGTGAGCTCATCTCTGAAAAATTGTCCAGGTGTAAATCTTATGAGAAACATGAAAAAGAACACTGATTTATGGAGAGTTGAGCTAAAAACATTTATAAATATTTGCTGGGATGTTTTAGCATCTTTTCATTGTACTCTGAGAACAATTAAAATTGTCCAGAGATCATTTATATTACCTTGCAAATTGTTTATTACCCAAGATCCTTTGGGAGTAAATCTTCTAGAAAGGGGGAGCAATATGTGGTTTAAAGTTATTTTAAAATGCCAGTTAATTTCCTTGGCAAAGGACAATAGAGGAAGTTAGCATATTGTCTGGCTTTAATTTAAACAGCGTTAATACAACATTAAAATAAAACACTAAATACTTTTGAGGTACAGTCTGCTCACTTTTTCGGTTCTCAAATAGCAAAGAAAGTAATGTCTAAAATAGGCTTTTAGCATTAAAAACTGACAGCATTTTGTAACTACACAGTGTACAGAATTTTTTTTAATTGAAGTCAAATCGCTAAAAAAATTAGAAGGCAGGGTCTATTTACACAATTAAGCTGAAGAAAGCACTAATTTTTTAGTCAGATTTAAAATTTTAAGCTTTATAGAGTGTAAATATATTTTGCTATTACTGTATGTGTATGTGACTGCTCAAGCACTTTGTAAAGAAATTTGGATATTTTAGAATGGTACACTGTGCATTCAAATGAAATGTGCCTTTCACTATGTCATTCTAAAAAACAAGTGTTTTTTTGCGTCATAAATTATCACAAATGCACAAATTAAAATCTATATAGATTGAAATTTGTAAAAAAAAAAATGCAATAAAATTTGACAGAGCACATTGAGAGGTTCCCTTTAGGTCTTTTTTAAATTAGTTTTTTAATTGACAAATAAAAATTGCATATATACGGTGTACAGCATGATGTTTTGTTCATATGCATACGTTGTTGAATAATTAGATCAAGCTGATTAACACATCCTTCACCTCACACACTTACCATTTTTGTGGTGAGAACATTGAAAATGTCTCTTAGCAGTTTTCAAGTGTACAGTACATCATTATTAACTATACTTACCATGCTGCACAATAGATCTCCAAACCTTACTCCTTCTCACGAAATTTTGTAACCTTTGGCTAAGATCTCCCCATCCCCACCCCCACCCCCAGGCCTTGGTTATGAGCATTCTACTCTCTACTTCTATGAGTTCAACTTTTTTAGATTTCACATATAAGTAAGAATCACGCTTTACTTGTCTTCTGTGCCTGGTGTATTTCACTTAGTATAATGTCCTCCAGGTTCATCCACATTGTCACAAATGACAGAATTTACTTCTCTTTGGAGACTGAATAGTATTTCATTGTTTATATATACCACATTTTCTTTATCCGTGCATTAGTGGACAGTTAGTGTGATTTCATATTTTGGGTATTGTAAATAATGCTGCAATAAACATGGGAGTTCAGATATCTCTTCAACATACTGATTTTATTTCCTCTGGATATATACCCAGAAGTAGGATTGCTAGATCATATAGTCATTCTATTTTTAATTTTTTAGGAACCTCCATACTGTCTTCCACAATGACTGTACTGATATACATTCCCACCAACAGTGTACAAGTGTTCCCTTTTCTTTGCATCCTTGCCAACACTTACTAACTTTCATCTTTTTGATAACAGTGTTTCTAACAGATGTAAAATGGTATCTCATTGTGGTTTTAATTTGTATTTCCCAAATATCTACTGATGTTGATCATTTTTTCATATACCCATTGGCCATTTCTTTATCTTCTTTTGAGAAGTGTTTGTTCAGGTCCTTTGCCCACTTTTTAATTCAGTTATTTGGGTTTGTTGCTATTGAGTTGAGTTTCTTATATATTTTGGATATTAACCTTTTATCAGGTGTATGGCTTGCAAATATTTTCTACCATTCTATGCATTGTTTCTTCACGCTGATAATTGTTGCCTTGGTTGTGCAGAAGCTTTTTAGTTTGATGTAATCCCATTTGTCTATTTAACTCTTTAATCCATATTGAGTTGATTTTTCTATGTGGTGTGACATTAGAGTTTAGTTTCATTCTCCTGCATGTGGATATCCAGTTGTCCCAACATCTTTTACTAAAGACACTATTATTCCCTTTCTTGTGTGTTCTTGGCAACTTTGTCAAAGATCAGTTTGACCATAAATGAGTGAATTTATTTCTGGGCTATTTATGCTGTTCCATTGGCCTATATGTCTGCTTTTGATTGTACCATGCTGTTTTGATTGTTACAGTTTGGTAGATTTTGACATCAGGTAGTATGAGGGAGAGATTTTTTTATAGGTTTGAACATTTCTTTTTAATACCTGAAACTTTAATTTTTGTTCGTTTGTTTTGTTTGAGATGGTGTCTCACTCTGTCACCCAAGCTGGAGTGCAGTGGCATGATTTCAGCACACTTCAACCTCTGCCTCCTGGGCTCAAGCAATCTTCCCTCCCCAGCTTCCTGAGTAGCTGGGACTACAGGCACAAGCCACCAGGCCCAACCAATTTTGCTTTTTATTTTTTATTTTTTTGTAGGGATAAGGTCTCACTATGTTGCCCAGGCTGGTCACGAACTCCTAGGCTCAAGCAATCCTCTTGTCTCAGCCTCCCGAAGTGTTGGGATTATAGGCATGAGCCATGATGCCCAGGCCTAAAATTGTTATTTCTTAAGGTGTTATTCAGTATATTTGAGTACACATTCACAGTGGGTGGTCTTGTACTGAATAAAAGATGATTAGGAGCTGTGCCAGATACTGCTAGTTGCCTACCCAATAGTTCTTTTTCCTTCATATTAAACAATTAATAAGAAGGGATGTATTGTGCCAGTGAAAGCAGCTAAACATCTCCCAGGCTCCCTTGTAGACAGAGAAGGTCAGCACCGTGTAAGAAGTAGAAAGTTACTTTAAAATATTTAAAATATTTACTCAACTGGCAGATACATCCGTTTTGTCCTCCTCTCTTCTTTCTTCCTTCTTGAAACATGGATATAAAAGGCTAGAACCCCAGTGGCCTCTGTTACCCAGGAAGAAACCTTAAGGATGAAAATCCAGGTGCAAAGCAGAAATGCAGAAGGAGCCTGGCTCTCTGATACCGGCATGCCAATGAGAACCGACTACATCTGACTGTGACATTTTATTTTATTTTATTTTTACTTTTGAGACAGGATCTCACTCTGTCACCCAGGCTAGAGTGCAGTGGCCTGACCACAGCTGATTGCAGCCTTGACCTCCCAGGCTCAGGTGATCCTCCTACCTCAGCCTCCCGGGTAGCTGGGACTACAGGTGTGTGCCACCATGCCCAGCTAATTATTTGTATTTTTTGTAGAGATGGGGTTTCACCATGTTGCCCAGGCTGGTCTTGAACTCCTGGCTCAAGCAATCTGACTGCCTAGGCCTCCCAAAGTGCTAGGATTAAAGGCATGAGCCACCATGCCCGGCCTTCCATAATGTTTTAGAAAAGAAAAATAAGCCTTCATTTTGCTAAAGCCCCTGTTATTTCAGATCTCTGTTATCAGCAATGAAACACATTCCTAGCTCTTATAGGAGCCTGATTTTGTTCAAAGTTTTGTTTAACATTTAAATAAAGATAAAAAAGTCTGAATTAACAGTTTTAATAATATAATCAATACGTTTCAATGAAATATGAATCCAGGACACATCAGTAAGCGAAAAGTAGAGAAATAGAATTATAAACTATCACTACCATAATATTTACAAAGATAACACTTTCCAAACTAGAACTTAAATTTTCTTTAAAATATTATAATGCCTTTAAAATTCTGTTTCTTTTACTGGATTACTTAATTTTAAATACCTTTTTTGGAAAGTGGTCTTTCTTTTTAATTGACAAGTAAAAATTGTGTGTGTATCTATATGGTATACAACATGCTGTTTTGATATAAGTGTAAATTGAGTAATGGCTAAATCGAGCTATTTAGCCTATGCATTAACTCGCATACTTATCTTTTTATGGTGAGAGCATTTAAAATCTACTCTCTTAGCAATTTGCAAGTATACAACATATTGTTATTAACTATATTTACCATGATGTACAACAGATCTCTTGAACTTATTCCTCCAGTCTAACTGAAATTGTGTTCTTTGTTTCTCATGGTTTCTAGAACAGGGGATGGCACATCCTAGATACCTTACACATATTTTCTTTTCTTTTTTTTTTTTTTTTTTTGAGATGGAGTCTCGCTCTGTCACCCAGGCTGGAGTGCAGTGGGGCGATCTCAGTTCACTGCAGCCTCCAACTCCCGAGTTCCAGTGATTCCCCCGCCTCAGCCTCCCAGGTAGCTGGGATTGCAGGCACCTGCCACCATGCCTGGCTAATTTTTATATTTTTAGTAGAGATGGGATTTCACCTTCTTGGCCAGGCTGGTCTGAAACTCCTGACCTCAGGTGATCTGCCCGCCTCAGCCTCCACAAGTGCTAGGATTATAGGCATGAGCCACCACACACGGCCCCTTATACATATTTTCAAGGTAAGGGAGGCTGGCTCTTGGCATAGCATAGTACTTATCTAGCACTGATAGACTTTTGGGGTGATTAATCTTCTCTTGGTTTTAGTTTATGAAAAATAAACTATTTCCTAAAGAAGAATGTGGGAGAGAGAGAGAAAGGAAAGGAGACATCAAATAGATCAAAGACAAATTCACTCTTTTGTTTTGAGCCATCTTCTTTCTCAACAATCAAAATTCTGAAGTTTTTTCAACCTGATGGACAAGGTTAAGAAAGACAAGGCTAAGGTTAATAGATAATTCACCAAATTGTTCCCTAATATCCAGCTTTCAGAGGCACGACTCTGGATTCAAACATTTGCTTCACTGCTTACTCTGATGTCCCTGGACGAGTCACTGAACCTCACTGAGAGTAAGTTCTTGCATCTCTAAAAATGAGAATAATAGAACCTTATGTGACACTCTCCTGCAAATCAATAAGAACAAGTCAAATGGACAAAAGATCTGACTAGGAAACAAGGCGCCATTACATTTATCAAGAACGTTTCAAATACGTTGGATATCAGAATTGCAAATTCAAGCAATGATGAGGTTTCATTTTAGACTAATCAGACAGGAAGAACTTAGAAAACTGGATAATTCCACTGCTAGCAGAGAGACGCAGAGATAGGGTTGCCTGTGCTGCTGGTGAGCCTTGGCCCGATTCTCAGCAGCCATTCTGGGGAGCAGTCAGACAGGTCCCTGTCGAAATGCAGGTAGACTGCTCACTGTGGCCTACCAAGGATGGATCCTGGGTGTGACTCTCATAGGAATTCTCACCCAGCTCTGTACGAAGCATAAGCGGAGACGGTCCTTGCTCTGCCATCCCTGGGAAATGGAGGGGTAAACCAGGCCGCAAGCACATAATAGAGCACTAGCCAGCTGTTGGAGGTAGTCGGATGGTGTACACAGGACAACACATAGAGATTTTTAAAATAGTGTTGAGTGAACAAAGAAAGAAACAAAATAAGACAATACCACAAACATAAGTTAGAATAAAGGCACATACAACAGCAATACACATTTTGCCGGTAGCACATACATGCAAAAGAGTGTGCACTGCACTCCTTAGAACTGCACCCCGTGAGGATGGGAGTGAGAATTTTGGCTACAGGCAAGGAGGAAAAGTAACTGAATAAATAACTTTAAAAGTAATTGAGGGGGTCAGGTGTGGTGACTCACGCCTGTAATCCCAGCACTTTGGGAGGCCAAGATGGAAGGATTGCTTGAGCCCAGGAGTTTGAGACCAGCCAGGGCAATATAGTGAGACCTCTCGTCTCTACAAAAAAAAAAAAAAAAAAAATTAATTTGCTGGGCATGGTTGTGTGTGCCTGCGGTCCCAGCTACTCAGGAGGCTGAAGTGGGAGAATCGCTTGAACCCAGAAAGTGGAGATTGCAATGAGCCCAGATGGTGCCACTGCACTCCAGTCTGGGCAACAGAGTAAGACCCTGTCTCCATAAATAAATAAATAAATGTAACTGAGACCACAAGTGTAAAAGAATTTTAGTATAGTGCATGGTACAAAGTAAATGCTGAAAGAATATTAGCTCATATTACCTCTTTCTTCTTCTTTCTTTAAAAATTAAAAAATAATAGTAAAATAGGTTGGGCGTGGTGGCTCAGCCTGTAATCCCAACACTTTGGGAGGCCAAGGTGGGAGGATCACTTGAAGCCAGGAGTTTGAGACCAGCATCGGCAACAAAGCGAGACCCCCGTCTCAAAAAATAAAATAAAATCAATTAACCAGGCGTGGTGGTGTGGTCCCAGCTACTTGGGAGGCCAAGGCATGAGGATCATTTGAGCTTAGTAGTTTGAGGGTGCAGTGAGTAGTTTGAGGTGCATGATCGCACCCCTGAACTCCAGCCTGGGCAACACAGCAAGACCTTGTCTCAAAATAAATTAATTAATTGTTTAATTAGAATAAAATGAAAATGGGGGGAACATATGGTACATTAACATTAGCATAGCCTTTGGAATCAGAGACGTTGTCAGCTATTCTATGAAACTGACCAAGATACCCAACTTCCCCCCCACTGCCCCCCGAGACAGAGTCTCACTCTGTTGCCCAGGCTGGAGTGCAGTGGTGCAATTTTAGCTCACTGCAACCTCCGCCTCCCAGGTTCAAGCAGTTCTCCCTGCCTCAGCCTCTGGAGTAGCTGGGATTACAAGTGCCCACCACCATGCCCAGCTAATTTTTGTACTTTTAGTAGAGACAGGGTTTTGCCAGGCTGGTCTCGAACTCCTGACCTTGGGTGATCTGCCCGCCTTAGCCTCCCAAAGTTTTGAGATTACAGGCGTGAGCCACAGTGCCCGGCAACATACTTAACTTTTTGCACTTCTGTTTTCTGATACTGAAAGGATGATAAGACCAATTGTAAGGCGTAGTTGTCTAGACAACTAAATTTAGATCATACTATATAGTATGTTCGTACTTTATTTTCCATCTCCCTTCACCCTAATATCTCCCCAAATTTGCTATAATTTGTAGAGTGTGGCTCTGTTTCCTAACTTTTGGCTGTGAGAGTCTCCTTCGCCCCACAATATCGTAATTATTTTTTCAGAACAGTCATTAAACACTGCATTGCCTCTGTCTGTTTGTTCCAAACTGTAGAAAAACCCTAGTCTTTTGGACATAATCATTTTATTTGACCTTTTCTGCAACTTATTCAGCTTCATTCTATCTTTCCAAAGGAGCACTTGATCAGTCCAAAGAAAACAGCATTCCAATCCATACTCTTGATTTGTTTATATTCTTAGCATAACTTCTCGGTTCTATTTTCTTTATGTTGTCCTGCATTCTGTATGCTTTTTCATCTTCCAGCACATATCAAGCCAACATCTTCAGGGAGTGGTCTGCTGGGACTGGTTTACCATGCCTCACTCAGGTGTCTCCTAGAACAAAATCACAATTTACCAAGCGCAGTAGGATGAGTCTAGACGAGATGCTGTCTTGTAGAGAAGGAATTCAACCAGAAGGTGGCACTATTGCAAAGCCAATCTAAATACATTGCTTTTTAAGATGCATTTTCTAGGATTTAATCACATACACAAAATAAATATTGAATCAAATTTCATATCAATAAAAGAATAAATAAATGTGTACTCCTGCTTATGATAACTATAGTGGAATTATAATTATAAAACTGAACATGTGTTTTAAAAGTTTACTATCAGGACAGCATGCTTCTTTACAATATGTAGATTTTCAGTTAACTATCAATTGTGGCCAGTTTTAAATATCACAGCCATCTAAGCAAAAAGGCAAACACTTTTCTGGCTCTCATCATGTGCTAGGGATAGTTCTAAATATTTTGTACAAAGTCATTTAATTTTTGCAGCATCCCTATGGAATTGGTATTATTGTTGGATTAGCATCTTTATTTTTTTTCTAGATGAGGAAACTGAGGCACAGAGAAGTTAAGTCACTGGCCCCAAGTCACAGAGCTGACAGGTGAGAGAGCCAGGACTCAAACCCATCCAGGCTAGCTCCACTCTGTGCACTTAACTACTGCAGTGTGCAACCTCTGAAAGTCAGAAGGAACTGCCAAGGTCATTATGTCTCATTCCCACTGGCAGCAGAAGCCCTTCCTTGGCTACTCTGACAGGACAGTGGAGGAATCCCACTCTTCAACATGAGCACACATCAGGGATCCATGGGCCAGATCACCCCCACCCACCGCCTCCACTCTGAGCAAGGCTCGATGTAACCTGCAAGACTGCTTCTCCCCTTTCCCTTCTAGCTCCACAGTAGACCACCTGCTGCCCATCATCATTCTCTTTCCTTCACTTATATTAGTGCCGCAAATGCAGCAATGCCTGTCTGAATCCCAGGTGTGATCTGAGTTTAATTCTCCATCACAGGGCCCTGTGTAAACCACTTTTAACTCTGGTATTAAAGTTAAAAGTCAAAACTATTAAGAATAACTATAACCACAAAACTTCGTTCATAGGTACACAATATAAAAATACACTCTGACATCAATAACGTAAGGTAGGGGTAGTAAACGTAGAGCTTTCACATGCAATTCAACTTAAGTTGTTATCTCGAAATAGGCTATTACAGCTCTGAGGCTCATGTGCAAGCCTCATGGCAACCACAGTTGCATTCCTATACACTCACAACAAGCTATCCAAAAAGGAAAGTAGGAAAACAATCCACATCTTTTTCAGGTTCTATTTAATGCCAAGCTTTTTTTTTTTTTTTTTTTTTTGGCATGTTTTTTGCACATTTTGTTGGTAATCGTGCTGTTTAAAATGGCCCCCAAATAGAAGTGCTGGCTAGCGTTCTTAAGCACAAGAAGACTATGATGTGCCCTTATGGAGAAAACACAGAGAAACTTCATTCAGGCATGAGTTCAGTGCTGTTGGCCGTGACTTCAATATTAATGAATCAAGAGTATGGTACATCCAGGAAAAGGAAGTGGAAATTCATCAGTCTGTATTCAAGGGCACTCCAGAAAGTGCTGGAGTTATGTCTACAGTGTATTATAAACCTGTGTGTATTAGTTCATTTTCACACTGCTATAAAGAACTACCTGAGACTGGGTAATTTATAAAGAAAAGAGGTTTAATTGACTCCCAGTTCCACGTAGCTGGGGAGGCCTCAGGAAACTTACAATCATGGTGGAAGGCTAAGAGGAAGCAAGGTGCGTCACACATGGTGGCAGGCAGTGGGGCAGGAAGAAATGCCACACTTTTAAACCATCACAACTCTTGAGAACTCACTACTGTCATAAGAACTGCGTGGAAGAAACTGCCCCTATGATTCAATTACCTCCCACCAGATCCCTCCCTCAACAATTTTTCCAAACAACTTTTATTTCCTCATAGTCTTCCCTAACCCTGCGGAACAAGAAGCTGCCATTGACTCAGTCCCAGGGTAAGGCTGATATCTTTTCTACTCCCTCAATATACATTTAAAAAAATGCCTGCTAAGTATTATGCAGGAAAAGGGTTGTATGAATTGTAATGAAGGGATTACAATTCAATATGAGATTTGGGTGGAGACACAGAGCCAAACCATATCACTATGGAAAACATGGATTGATGAGCTAACCACTGATTTAAAAAGCATGTGGACAGCATTGTTTCGAGGCTGAAAGCCAAAGACATTTATGTTATGTTCCTTAGGACAAGGAAAATGTTAAACCTTTCTCAGCTACTGGCTGGCTCACTCATTTCATTCAAAAGGCCAGATGGCATGAGATGTTGAACTTGCAGCTGAGGCAGGGTCTGCAGATCAAGAGGCTGAGGAAGAATTTTTAAAACCTCTGCTGGAGCAGGTGAGGTAGCAGGGCTGGAAAGGCCACTCTGATTGGGCTATGAGGTCGAAGTGCTCCCTTGGGACTCAGTTGGCCTACAAAGATGCTGGCCAGGTATCCTGCCTGCAATGCGTGCTCAGAGAGTGCCAGTGCCCAGCAGAGCTGACCAAGACAACCACAACAGTGCAGCTCGCCGTCTTCACCCACATGCCAGGCAGCTTGCTCTTCTTACTTGTCATTCTCCATCACTACACGGCCACCAGTAATCCCAAGAGGCGGGAGTATGAGTGGGGCTTCTCTGCCCAGGGTTCCAGGACACAGTCTGAGATGAGATGGAGGGTGTGAGGGGCTTTCGCACTTCATTTCACCCCTCTCCCCATCACAACATACAAAGCAACGCCACCTGGATTTTTCCAAACAACTTTTATTTCCTCATAGTCTTCCCTAACCTTGTGGAACAAGAAGCTGCCATTGGCTCAGTCCCAGGGTAAGGCTGATATCTTTTCTACTCCCTCAATATATATTTAAAAAATGCGTGCTAAGTATTATGCAGGAAAAGGGTCGTATGGAAGAGCAGGTTTTGAACACCAGTGAGGCTGGCTTGTTTTACAAGGAAGTTGGCAAATAAATCTACCTAACAGGGTGGCATTTCAGTTGACAAAAATGTTTCAGCCAGAAGCTCACAGGAACCTAATCCTGTATTTCCTAGCGTAGGAGCAATGGTTCAGTATTTGCTAATTCAATGTCTGCTACAACCTTATAGAATATAACTACCGTGACTAACAAGGATCACCCGTACCTCCCTGTCATGTTCAACTCAGGCATGTCCATGCTTTCACCAATGAAATGGAAGCAGAGGAGACATGTTTGACGTCCAGGCAGAGTGTTCAGAGCACTATATCCTTCACTATGCCCTGTTTTCCATTAACCACATGGTCGTCTAGCAATGTTCTAGTCTACAGCGTCTCCATGAGCCAGAGCCTGGACAGAAGATGTCAGGGAATAAATCAATGATGATCGTGCCGGAGAGAGAGAGCATGTGGTTTGGAGTCATTGCGATTTGGGGAGTCATTTTGATTACAACATAACCCAGGCTATCCTGATAGAGAAGGCTCCTGTATAATGCAGACAAAACATCATGTTGGCTCAGATGAAAATGTTAGCAGTGGAGGAGATGAAAAGTAATCAGATTCTGAGCGTTTTCTGAAGATCAAGCCAACAGGTTTTGAAGATGGATTGGATGGATGGCAAGAGAGTGAGGAGACAAGATTTTTGGACTGAGCAAACTAGAGAAGACAAGTAGTTAAGTTTGGAGCATGTAAAGTGTGATATTCTTATTAGACATCCAAGTGGAAATATCAAACAAGAGTTAGAATGTAGGAGAGAGGTCGAGCTGGAGACTCGCATTTTAGAATTTTCAGGTTGCTGATGGTACTCAGAGCCATGCAATTAGATTTCATCATCAAAGGCGTAAGTGTAGGCAGAAAAGAGAAGAGGTTCAAGGACTGAGTCCTAGATCATGCTGACATTCAGAGGTCAGAAAAAGAAAAAGAGGAACTAGCAAAGGAAGCTGAAGCCATGAAACAGGAAGACATGAGGAGAGAGCAGTGTTCTCAAAACCAAAGACAGTCTCTCGAGGAAGAAGCAGCACTCAACTGTGTCAAATGCAACGAACAATGGTCAAGTAAAAAGATGAGGCTCAGCTTTCAGAGTTAGCAGTGTGGAGGTCCTTGAACAGACAGTTCCAAAGGTGAACCTCATCCTAGTAGATTCTTAAGAAAATAAGAGGGGTTAAATTAGAGAAAACACAAGTCAAAAATGCACAAAGCTTAACCTTGTGCCATCTGGGAAGGGAGACAAGTTTACAGAGTCCAGCTCCAGTATCAAAAGCAGAGCAGAGAAGGTGCATTTGAAGAGGACAGGCAGGAAGCTGACAACTGGCACACTGCTCCATGGCATACAAATATCTTAGAGAAACTCCCCAGTTTTAGTTATCCATACGGTAGTGCTATACCAGAACTAAGTACAGCAAATAAATACAGTTTAGCTCAGTGTTCTCCAAACTTCCTGATGATGAGAATCACCCAGGATCTTTGTTTAAAACACAAATTATGATGCATCTCTACTAGAGCTGCTGATTCCATAGGTCTTAGGTGGAACCGAGGTAAACTGTATTTTTAACAAGAGTGCTGGGTGACTCAGATCTTTGGGCAGGTTTGGAGACACTAGTTGAGGAAATATTTTTCTTAGTATTCAAGTAATAGATATCTGCATCTGATTTTAAAGTGTGTATGGGGTCTCTGTGTGCATATGTAAATGTGAGTGTATTTTATGTATTGTATACTGTATACACACACGCATATATTATGTAATTTTGTTAAACATTTTGTTTTAAAAAATATGTATACAAAATCTTCAAGAAATCAATTAATAAAAAAGATTTTAATTATCTAATGTTTTATAAAGCCTCTTCTCTTTCCTTCCTACCTTCTCCCTATTCCTTTTATATTCCCCAAACCACCTCCAAAACACCCCAAAACAGCTTTATGAATTCAATGGGAATTGGCTCCTTCTAAATGAATACTTATAGTCAGTTTTAGAAGACTTCAGAGAATTCTCTCTGGCACCCCAAAATGTGACCATCCCAGTTCACATGAATACACACACAAAGTGATTTTTATAACCAATTCTCTATTTGTCATTATTTTATTAAAGAAAAAAGAATAGCGCCGCAAGATCAGACATGTCTGTTGTTTAAAAAATTAGATTCTAGAAACAGTATAAATGTATCTGTCCATAAAATATTTGACAAATTATAAAGTAAATTTTGATGATCTACCTCAAGAAAACAAGGTCCCTTTACTATATGGCTAGGCTGATTTTTAAAAACATTTCTTACAAACTAAGAAGTCCTCCTTTAAAAAAAATTGTGTACTTTAGTAAGTCTTAATTTGAGATGGTGTAAATCTGACCAGTTTTGGTTTTGTTTATTGAGTCTCTATTACATACAGCCACATTTTAATAATAGCAAATAGCAAATAGTTATTAGCACTATGGAAGCTATTTTTTCTCATTTAACTTTTTTTTTTTTTTTTTTTGAGAGAGAGAAAGTCTTGCCCTGTCACCCAGGCTGGAGTGCAGTGGCCCGATCTCTGCTCACTGCAACCTCCGCCTCCTGGACCCAAGCAATTCTCACGCCTCAATTTCCCGAGTAGCTGGGATTACACATGTGCACCATCACATCCATTTTTGTATTTTAAGTAGAGACAGGTTTCA
This sequence comes from Symphalangus syndactylus, assembly GCF_028878055.3. Taxonomy (NCBI): domain Eukaryota; kingdom Metazoa; phylum Chordata; class Mammalia; order Primates; family Hylobatidae; genus Symphalangus; species Symphalangus syndactylus. Next base: position 20,983,561 of record NC_072437.2, read on the forward strand.
CCATATTGGCCAGGCTGGTCTTGAACTCCTGGCCTCAAGTGATCCGCCTGCCTCAGCCTCCCAAAGTGCTGGGATTTCAGGTGTGAGCCACCACGCCCGGCCTCATTTAACTCATATAACTTCCAGATTGATGACAGAGGAAGCAGAGGCCTTGCTAAAGGTCAGGTAGCTAATTAATGGCAGACCTAGACCTCGAAGACAAAACCCTTTAACTGGCCAACAACCCACTTCCTGTTGACTGAAACTATTGCCTGTCTCCACCCTATTGCTCCCCCTCACCACCTCACCCTCATCAAAGGGGCATAACAACACAGGGGAACCCAAAGTCTACACCCCCTAACCTACGACTTTCCAAAATCATGTCCGGAGCTTTCGCCGACACCGCAGGCTCCTTAGCGGCTAAGCGTGCGTGCGCCGGCTCCCTTGCCTCGGGTCAGCACCCCGGGGCTGAGGCCCCTGCAGCAGCCGCACCAAAATGTTTCATCCACAACTTTAAGTTTGGAAACTATCGTTTGCCCAGCGAAGGGTTCCCATTATTCCTGGCTTGCGGTCCATCTCCTTGCCCGTCGCTCGGGGAGTGATTCGGTCCGGGACAGCACGACTCTTTGCTTGGAGGCCTGCTGTTGCCTAAAAACCCCAAGCGCGGGCCTCTTCAAGACCCCAGGTTCGAGATCCGAACCCTCCAGTAATGTCCTCAGACTCCGCCCCCTTCACTGCAGCCCGGGCAATACTCGGGCCTAGCTCCTGAGAGCGGCGCCGTTGGCTTAGGTAGAAGCACGTGATTGGCCACCGCTCCTTGGCAGGCCGGGATTGGTGGGAGACGGGCCGACCCCGCCCCTCGCCCCCGCCTCCGGCCCGAGGCCGCACGGGTGTCCTCGCGCTGCTAGTCCGCGCGCATCCTCGCAGTTTGCCGCTTCCTCGTCCTCCATCCTGCGTCCATGGCCACCGCTGCGACTGAGGAGCCCTTCCCTTTTCACGGTCTCCTGCCGAAGAAGGAGACCAGAGCCGCCTCCTTCCTCTGCCGCTACCCGGAGTATGACGGGCCGGGGGTGCTCATCGCTGTCCTGGACACGGGGGTCGACCCGGGGGCTCCGGGCATGCAGGTGAGGCAGCCGCCGAGGGCCCGGGCGCGGGGGCGCGGGCGGCCGGGGACGCGGGTGGGGACACAGTCTTGGAGCCCGGCGGGCCAAAGCCCCACTCTGCGGCCGAGTCCGGGCCGGGGTGGGCAGAGGTCAGAGCCGGGCGCGGGAGGGACGGGCGCCCGTCAAGGGGACTCAACGGTGCACAGTGCCAGGGTCGCTGGGCGGGCGAGGGCCCGGACCCCAGGTTGGACCGTGTTCCCAGCTCAACAAAAGCAGCGTGCCCGGCGCGGCTGCCTGGGGGAGCCTGGGTCCCCCTTTGGCCCCACGGACTCCCCTTCCTTCTCGCTTCGGCGCTGCCAGGCCGGACCCCCCAGGCTCCTTCCCTCCACGCCGCCTTCCTCTGCATACCCCTGGTGCCTCGGACACCGGTCGCTGCCTGAGGTTTTTAAAGAGAATTTTACAGCTTTTATCATTGGGGTGGGGTGGAGACACCAGATAGGCAACTGACATGTGAGAACTTAATGTTTAGGGATCGGGAGATTTGGTTTGGGGAAGAATAGTTTGTCTTTAAGCACGAAAGCTGGGTTTCCAGAAGATAACCCAGTCCGCTTCCGGAATTGTTTCCTGTGGTAGTTTTGTGTATTCTATTTTTAAACGATCTTCTGCAGCGTATTTGCTTAGGGTCATTGAATCTTGTGGCTAGTCTTCGTTTACATAAGGAGAATTCAGTTAGGTTTGGTTTGGGCGAGCTTCTCAGACCTGATGAAATTATGCGACTTTTTTTTTTTTTTTTTTAAACCTGAAAACATACGACATTTTTAAAAAATTAGTTTTTTGCCTTAGGCAACTTTAAAATCTGTAGATTCAGTGTATCATACCAGAAGGTAGTTTTTTTGAAAGTATGTTGTCTCTCGTTAAAAGCATTCTGTTTAAAGTCTTTTAAAGTTTAACTTTTGTACATTTAGCCCTTTACTGAATTCCAGTAATAAAATTTCACCATTGTTCAAGATCCATCTCCCAGCATCCCTGACTAATCCTACTGTATGCTGATCTCTGGTTGATCAGCCCCTGGCTATCTTATCCTCCTTTCTACACTAAACACTCATCCTCCTCCCCACAATGTCCCTTCCCTTCTGGATCCTTTATCGTGCTTTCTGATTATTGAGGTAGCATTTTGGAAGTAACGAGGGGGAGTCTGGCCGAATCTGCTTAGAAACCCCTGGGAATCTTGATTTCTGGTGTGTGTTCTTCAGCACCACTCTGGAGTACAGCACACCTTTTATGAATCAGAAGAGGATCAGGTACTGAATTCCCTCCCGGTAACTGGAGTTGTATAATTGTCGTTGTATTAATAACTTAGACTTAAAACAATGACAGCTATCAACTCATTGAGGCTTTATGACAAAGTAGTAATGCTTTCCATTCTGCTGTGGAGTGTGTTTACTTTTTATAGGATAAGTGGGAGGAGAACAGCTGGGATAAGTGGTTCACTGGTTCTTTTGTCAGGATAATAAGAGGGTCAGGAAAGTTTGGAGAAGTGCTGCTTGGTAGAATTTGTTGGTAGAATTTCCAGATCTGTTTCTCACATTCTTCTGTTACTCTCCCTAAAGTAGCAATAATTTTCACTCCACAGCATTGTTGTGAAAATTGATTATAAGAGGACTAATTACATGTGACTTTTTAAAATGCTCAAGAAAAATATTAAACTATTTTGGCAATGATATTTTATTCTTTTATATATATATAATTTCAACTTTTATTTTAGATTCAGAAGGTGGAAGTACAGGTTTGTTACATGGGGATATTGCCTGATGTTGAGGTTTGGGGTGTGATTGATCCTGTCACCCAGGTAGTGAGCATGGTACCCAGTAGATAGCATTTCAGCCTTATTTCCTCCCCTTCCCTTTGGGATCCCCAGCGTCTGTTGTTCCCGTCTTTGTGTCCATGTGTACCCAATGTTTAGCTGCCACGATAAGTGAATAGAAGTTTACGCTGGATGTTTCATCACCAGCTATTTGGAGGGTAAATATATGTTAGATATTTGCATGTAATAAATATTCAGATAATAAAATATTGAAATAAAATGAAAGCATAACTCTTCTCTTTTAACAACCTTGACTCAGATATTGACCTAAACATAGCCAGTTAAAAGAAATTGGGTACGGTGGCTTGCAAACATGAGGATTTTTTTTTCCTGTACCTTTAACAGATTTATTTTGTAGATATATGTGTACATCATTAAGATTAGAAGATGGATAGAAAGAAAAAAGGAAGGAAAGAATGAAATAGGAGGAAGATGAGGCTGAATTGGCCATTTGGAAAGCCGGGTGGGATCTGAATAAAGGACTAGAGGCACAAGTGAAAACTTGGAAGAACACAGTGGGTTGTCTCAGTCTTTGGTGACTTCCTTGGGCCCAATTCTTTTGTGACAGCTGTGTGGGCATGATAAAGTGGAGGATGGGTGGCATGAGAAGAGTAGTAGTTACGTAAGTGATTTCATATTTCCTCAGCCGATATTCAGGCACCTACCAGGTGCCTAAGTTTGTGTTAAATGATACAATCTTGCAAACTGTCACTCTTACAGAGATTGACAAGGGTTATTGGGGGGATGGGGCAGGGATTGGGGGCAGCACTGGCCAGTAAGAGCTGGACTGGTCAGGTTTCACAGACCAGATGGAACTTGGACTAGACCAGAATATATATATGCAATAGCCAGGGGGTCTCCCTTCCACCAGTCTTGATCCATCCTTCACATTTCTAGAGTTAGATTCCTTAAAAAAACAAACCTTGTATTATACCCTCATGTAAAACAAAGCCATTTTGGAATCTCAATTGCTTTTGTGTAAAAATAAAAAAAAAATTGAATGGTATATATGAGGCCGTTTGCCATCCAACTCTGGCCTCCTTATGTAGCCTCAGTTCTCATCATTTCTTATGTCCATAGCCCCTTCATCCCCACCTTTCATCCTTTGCCTCCCCTTGAACATTTCACTCTTTCACTCACCTAGATGTTTCAGGTCTTTTTGCCAATACATGCCTTTGCATGTGGCGTTTCATCTTCCGTCAGGCTTCTACCATCCATCATCTGTAAACTCCTGCTTCATCCTTTAAGATCCAGTCGGGTCTTGACACCATTATGTTTTGGAAAATCGACTGATTTAATTCTCCCCCTCCCCCACCTCGTATTTATGTGTGTGTTTGCCATTGTGTTAGGGCCTGCAGCTTCAGAGGTGAGTAAGGCCCAGTCCCTCCTGAGAGTTATTTAGGCTTTTTGTCTCTTTGCTGTTACAGCAATTTGCTCAGATCCCCTTAATAGCACCTGAAATATGTATTTTAGTATTTCTGTTTAGTTAACTTTTTCCTGGTTAACTTAAAAATCTTTGAAAGCATGTATCAAAATTGTATGAAATGTGCTTGTAATGTTAAATGTTTTTGTTGAATGGAAAAAATATATATGGGCATAATGAAGGAATATAATTTCCTCATGGAGGGAAAAAAAAGGTTTGAGGAGGTTATGAGTAGTTTCATAAAACTCTATTTTTACATTCACTAAAATTTTATTACCTTTCAGTTAGCTTTCCCTCATTCCCCCCAAGCTGGGTTTTGTGTTCTTACATGTTTTTATATGCTTTCATAGATGTGTCCTAACCTTTTTTTTTTTTTTTCCCTCAAAGACAGGGTCTCACTGTGTCACCCAGGCTGGAGTACAGTGGCACAGTGGCAGGATCACCGCTCATATCAGCCTCAAACTCCTGGGTTTAAGCAAGCCTCCTGCCTCAGCCTCTGCAGTAGCTGGGACCATAAGCATGTGCCACCATACCTAGGTAATTTTTTAATTTTTTTGTAGAGACAGGGTCTCACCGTGTTACCCAGACTGGCCTGACCTCTATTATGTATTGTCCTGTTTTGTCATCATCTCTCTACTTACTTTTTCTTTCCAACTGATAGTAACCTTTCCAAAAGCAAAGATTGTCTTATTTATATTAATCATTATATTCTCAGAATAAAAGTCACTGGTTAATATTTACTAAATCTTTATTTGCTTAAAAGAATATTTTCAGTACCTTTCCTGAAATTTTAAGTCAATTCATTAACTTTGTGTTGTTTATGATAGATTGCAAACTTCCCGCCATTTGTTCTGGTCCTCTCTGCAAATGTTTGACAAATCTTCCAACCTTCACTAACTCCTCTACCTTAATAGTTACATTGCAGACATACACTAACTTAGATTCTTGACATTTTGGGAAGATCTTTGGACAATTTCTGTTTCATCCAGCCAACATAGCCCAGTAAGCATTTCCCAGTCTCCCACCCCAGGACCCAGGATTTAATACCGAAGCTCTTACCGATACTAACTGCCCATGCTTTCAATCCCTCTTTCCCATGTGAAACCTCCCCCTTCTCAGAGATGAGGGATATAGTTCCATTGTTAGCAGTTCGCCTTCCTCCTTTCCTTTACTTCTCCCAAAACACCATGGCAAATCCTCAGGGGGTTTGTCTTTTTAAAACCCTCCTCTCACCCTACATGTCTGTTTTTGTCTTTTTATGTCTAGTGAAGTGGTTTTCTTTATCTGATATTAAAGTAAGAAATTCATGGATAGGATAATTGCATGTATAATAATTTGTAATGAAAATTTGTGTGTGTAGGAGAGAGATCCTTGTAAGTAAAGCATGTGGAAGCAGGTGACAAATAAGCCATTAAATCCCATTAGGCTTTTTTCTTTGCTCATATATTGATAATGAGGTTTCTAATGAGAGAGATGTATCTGACTTGTTAGTGCTCTCTTGTTATTCTTGATCTCAAGTCACTCAGGTTTGCTTATTGAGGTGAAGATAGGTGATTTGGGTTCTTAGTGTTACTGTGTATCTTTCAAATTCCATATTGGAATACATTTTAAAATAGGCTATTTTCTTATATGATTAGTACATGACCTAGCTAGTTTTAATTTTATAAAGTAGTATCAACTTTATTTTGTTTCCATTTTTATTTTGGTAGATTTTCTTACAGTTTTCTCTTTTTTAATTATATTTTTGAGACACATAGCCTTTCTCTTCAGAATCAGTATCTGATTTAAGTTTTATAGCTGTATCAGGGTTTGGTATGATTCCCACAGTGATTTTTTTTAATTATGACTTTGAGCTTTCTGAGTATTAGAATTCTTATTTGTTACTATTATAGGACAGTTCCCAAGAAGTAAACATCCAACTTGAGAATTACCATACATGAAAATAACAGCTGTGCCTGGGAGGCCTTTATGACCCCTTCAGCTATCAGGCCCTCAGTTGTTCCATGGCAACAAGATTGAAATGATATTTGGGGTCCACCAACTACCCATTTGCTTTGTCTGGTAAAGGAAAAAAAAAAATGTGTGCTTTTGTTTTCTCCACATCGTGAATTTCCCTCTCCTTCTTTAGGGTATACCTTAATTACAGAGCTCGGAGGTTATTGCAGAGGAAATACTTGTGTTGGGGAAAGGGGCGTGTTGGTCAGAAAGACCCAGAGCAGTGGACATTAAGCTTTGTCTTAAAGAATGTGAATTCTCCAGGTGGAATTGGAGTCTGAAGATTGTGCTCTTCCACTTTACTGACAGTTTCTACGGTTTTTATGTTTCTGTTTCTTTCTTGAGGATGGAGTTTTTTTTGTTGTTTTTTTTTTCCCCCCCAGTCTTTGTGTCTCTGTTTTCTGGCTGATTCCTGCTGGTAACTCAGTACATATTCCCGAATGCAACAAATTCCCTTTGGAAAGCGAGCCAAGAAAGAGCCCAGAAATTATTTTCCCACAAAAATGTATAAAAAGATATACTGTTACTTGTAGCAATCATGTTATGGCTCAAATGAAAATTTGTGGACTGGCAAGAAATCAAACCTTTGAAAATCAGTCTTAGTGCTGAGTAACTTGTGTCTTGTAATTCAATAATGAAATATTCACTGAATGCCTGACAGGCACTGCTAGGTAGTGGGTATATGTTGGTGAATAAAGTAGACATGGCTCTTGCCTTCATGGAGCTTTCTATTCTAATAGGGGGAACAGATGAAGATCACCTACCTGTATAATTAGAAATAGAATTGGCCGGGCGCGGTGGCTCACGCTTGTAATCCCAGCACTTTGGGAGGCTGAGGCGGGCGGATCACGAGGTCAGGAGATCGAGACCATGGTGAAACCCCGTCTCTACTAAAAAATACAAAAAAAATTAGCCGGGCGTGGTGGCGGGCGCCTGTAGTCCCAGCTACTCGGAGAGGCTGAGGCAGGAGAATGGCGTGAACCCGGGAGGCGGAGCTTGCAGTGAGCCGAGATTGCGCCACTGCACTCCTGCCTGGGCGACAGAGCCAGACTCCGTCTCAAAAAAAAAAAAAAAAAAAAAAAAGAAATAGAATTATGTTCTGTGACGGAAATGAGGTACAGTGAGAAAAAATAATCCAGTTTAGGATGGCAGCTACTTAAAGCAGGTCATCGAGGAGGCCTTTCTGCAGGAGGGACTTTAATAGAAAACTGAAAGAAGTTGGAATCCTGTGGAACAACTGAAGAGATAAAGAATTCTAGGCAGAAGGAACCTGTTTAAAAAGTCATGAGGCAGGAAAAAGTTTGGCATGTTTCAGGAATTGAAAGGAGGTTGGCGTGGTTAGACTCCTGAGTAACGGGTTGGCAGGGGTCAGATGGTGCGAGGCTTTCTATGCGAGTATTCTGAGTGCTCCATGAATACATTGATGGGCTTAAAGGAGAGGACTGATAAAATACAGCTTGTTTTAATACAGGTTGAGTATCACAAATTTGAAAGTCTCCAATGAACATGTCCTTTGAACTTCATGTCGATGATTTTGGAGCATTTGGAATTTTCAGGTTAGGGACACTCAGCCTGTATTACTTTTGATGGGGCCAAGAGTGGAAACTGAGGGACCACTTAGGAGGTGATTCACTTCATGGAGGCAAGAGATGGTGGTGGTTTGGAAAGTTAGGATAGTGGTAGTGAAAATGTGATGGATTTGAGCTATCTTCTAGACAAAGAATTAACAGGATTTCCTGTTAGCTTCGCTGTGAGGAGTGAACTGAAGTAAAGAATCAGAGGAGGATTGTTAAGTTGCTGGCGTGAACAGCTGGGCGTGGGGATTCCTGGGTTGGCAAAGCTTGGAGAAAATCAGGTGGCGGGGGGCATGTTAAGCTTGAACTTCGTTGCGTTTGAGTGGCTAGTGTGGCATCCAATAATGGTGCCATTAAATGGTACCATTATTACTAAACATTTTTCTCCCTAAAGCTCTAAACTTGTCCAGCCCACAGCTCACCATCTTTAGATCTTTTCTCAAATGTTACCATCTCAGCAAGGCCTTCCTTGACCAGCCAAACTTATATTGAAAACCCCACACTAACCGTCTCCTTTCTCTGCTTAATTTTTCTCCATAGTTAATTTTCACCACCTGACATGTTCTTTTTTTTTTTTTCCTAATACCCAGTGTGATAGCACATCTGACATGTTTTTTATTTCACTTTGTTATTAACTGAACTGCTTTCTCGCTATAAGATCGTCAGGGATTTTTGTGTATGAATCACTGCCATATCCCCAGCACCTAAAATAGGGTGTGGTCTATAGTAAATGCTCAGTAAATATTTGTTAATTGAATATATGAAACCACTTGAAGGATTCTGTAGTGTTTCCACGATTAAATTTTCTTACTAGCATTTGTTCAGGCTTTTGGCTTAAAACAATTCAGTTCTCCTTTTTAAGTGAATGTAGATTTTGTATATACACACACATATATATGTGGATTTGCATTGTTCTCTTTAGGAATAAAAACCTAAAGTCTACCATTCATATTTTATTTTTCTTAATTTTCAGGTTACAACTGATGGAAAACCAAAAATCGTTGATATCATTGATACAACAGGAAGTGGCGATGTGAATACTGCTACGGAAGTAGAACCAAAGGATGGTGAAATTGTTGGCCTTTCAGGAAGAGTGCTTAAGGTGAGACCTTTTGTCTTCTTTTTGAATTTTTTTTTTTTTTTTTTACTCTTGCCTCAAAGCATCTAATGTTTTTACCTTACATTTTGTGGTGGTATTAGTTATCCATTGCCATATATCAGATTACCTCAGAACCTCCTGGTTTAAAATGACAAATATTTATTACCTCGGAGTTTCTGTGAGTCAGGAATCTGGGTGTGGCTTAACGGGGTTCCTGTAGTTCACAGTCGCCCTGGAGGTTGCCATGGCTGTGACTTCAGCTGAAGGCTCAGCTTGGGAGAGGAAGGGGAAGTTTGTTTCCAAGCCTACTGGAGGGTCACTGGCAGGCCTTAGCTCCTTGGCATTGGGCCTCTCCACAGTGCTGCAGTACGTGGCAGCACCTTCCCTGGGGGAGTGAGCCGAGAGAGTCCCCATGATGAAAGCCACAGGCTTTTTATAAAAGTGACCTTGGAAGGGACCACTATATTCAGCTCATTGGAAGTGAGTTAATAAATCTAGCACACGCTTAAGGGGAAGGGATTTCAGAAGAAGTGAATCATAGAGGCTGTCTTAGAAGAAGCCATTATTTTGTTGTTTGATGAGGTACTTAGAATTGGGCCGTATTTTTCAGTGAGCTTGCCAAATTTTATGTTTTGAATACAAAGATAGAGAAAGTAACCACATCATAGCTTTGCGTTCATCTTTTGCTGTCCCTTCATAGTATTCCCAGTGAACATGACCATGAAGAAATACTTAGGTTATAGTAGCTGTTAAGTGGCAGGCTTTGTCTTTTTTTTTTTTTTTTTTTTTTAAACTTCTTTTTTTCTTTCTTTTTTGAGACATAGAGTCTTGCTCCGTTGCTCAGGCTAGAGTGCAGTGGTACAATCTTGGCTCGCTGCAACCTCTGCCTCCCGGGTTCTAGCAATTCTCCTGCCTCAGCCTCCCAGTTAGCTGGGATTACAGGCACCCGCCACCACATCCAGCTAATCTTTGTATTATTAGTAGAGACAGGGTTTCACCATTTTGGCTAGGCTGGTCTCGAACTCTTGACCTTGTGATCTGCCTGTCTCAGCCTCCCAAAGTGCTGGGATTACAGGCGTGAGCCAGGGCACCTGGCCTACCAGCTTTGTCTTATTCTATGTCCTTGGTAGAAAGGCCTGGGTAAGCTAAACATAAAAAATAATCATAAAGCAAGCACAGAGGAGCTCATGAGCTAAGGAGCATGAAGGATGAGAAGAATTTGTGATCCTGTACTCTTAAGCAGCATCAGTTTGGTGTATAAAATTATGATTATGTAGTTAGCTTTTCCCACCTTTTACCATCTGTCTGAATTCTTCTTAGGCCTTGTCTTTTAAATAAGCTTTTTGTGGCAGCATATTGACTTTCTGTGCCGTGTAAAAAAGCACCACAGACTTAGCCGCCTAAAACCTTGTGTATTTCTGTATTTATTATATCACTGATTCCATGGGGTAGGAGTCCAGGCATGGCTTTTTGTGGGTCTCTGCTCAGAGTCTCACAAGACTGCAGTCAAGGTTAAAGGCTCATCTGAGGCTCAGGCTTCTTTTCCAAGTTTACATGATTGTTGGAAAAATTCATTTCATTGCAACTGTAAAACTCGTGGTAGCTTGCTTCTTCAAGGCCAGTAAGAGAATCTCTGACCTTGGCGATGACCCCAGTCTTTCTTTTAAAGAACTCACCTGATTAGTTCAGGCCCACTGAGAATCATCTCCCTTTTGATTTGCTCAGAGTCCTTAATTGCATCTGCAAAATCCCTTCACCTTCGTTACATACCATAACGTAATCATGGGAGTGACATCTCATTATATTCACAGGTCCTGCCTTCACTTAGGGGAGGGACTTGGGTGTTCTTAGAAATCTGCCTGTCATGGGCAGATGGCAGCCATTAATAATCCAGGTTATACTTCTTTTTCCGTGTGTTATGAACTGATTATCTGTGTCCCATCCCCTGCCAAAATTCAAACATTGAAGCCTTATCCCTCAGTGTGATGGTATTTGAAAGTTGGGCCTTTGGGAGATATTTAGGGTTAGATGAGGTTATAAGTATGTGTCCCCTCAGGATAGGATTAGTACCCTTATCAGAAGAGACATCAGAGAGCTCTCTCTAGAGCAAGCTCCTTCTAGGGCATATGAGGACACAGCAAGAAGGTGGCCTCTGTAAGCCAGGAAGAGGACTTTCACCTACGCCCAACCATGCTGGCACCCTGATGCTGAGCTTCCAGTCCCTAGAACTATGAAAAAATAAGTTTCAATTGTCAAGAGTCATCCAGTTTACGGTGCGGGTTGAGAATCCCTTATCTGAAACGCTCGGGACCAGAAGTGTTTTAGGTTTCAGATTTTGGAATATTTGCACTGAATATACTAGTTGAGCCTCCCTAATCCAAAATCCGAAATGCTCCAAAATCCAGAACTTTCTGAGTGCCAACATGACACTCAAAGGAAATGGTCAATGGAGCATTTCAGATTTTCGGATTAGAAATGCTCAGCCATCTGAATTACTCTAGAGTTTGGCCTGTCTTCCCCCAAGTCAACCTTGTTATTGGAATATGTTTCAAAGGGAAACTTGGGATTCCTGTGGGTTATGGTACTCTGAGAAACTAGAGAGAATTCCTAGTAAGTCCTGCAGGCTTAGAGCCATATAAAGTATTACTCAATCATTTATTTATTTATATTAATTTTGAGATGGAGTCTTACTCTGTCACCCAGGTTGAAGTACAGTGGCGCAATCTCGGCTCACCTCAACCTCTGCTTCCTGTATTTAAGTGATTCTTCTGCCTCAGCCTCCCGAGTAGCTGGGATTACAGGCATGTGCCACGACAGTTGGCTGATTTTTTTTTTGTATTTTTAGTAGAGATGGAATTTTGCCATGTTGGCCAGGCTGGTCTCAAACTCCTGACCTCAAGTGATCCACCCGCCTCGGCCTCCCAAAGTGCTGGTATTATAGGCATGAGCCACCATGCCTGGCCTCATTTATTTTTAAATAGCTGCAGTAATCCCTGCTTTAGATAAACCACATGAACTAATAATATCACTAGTGTTCAAAGGTAAAATTATATATGTACCATATATATTGCTATTAAATAAAGTCAAAAAAATTATAAGGTTTGTCTTTTCTCAGCTTGGTGATGTATTTCTTTAGCTCTACCATTAAGTATTCTCAGCCCGTCATTGTGGGTTTTTAAACTTATTTTTTAATTGTGTTCAGTATGTCTTAATAGTTTAAAAAGACAAATATTTTTACAAGGCTTCTAACAAAAAGAGTTAAATCCTGTCCCACCTCTCCCCTACTGTTTTCTACTTCAACAGTACATTAATACATTAAATTCTCTTCAGCTTAAAATAACATGCTAATATTTTTTATTTCTTGATTTTTTTTTTCTAGTCTTAGTCTTTACTTGTAGAATTAATATGTGGAAGAAGAGAGTTTAATTCTCAGGTCCTTTATTTCCAAGAAATTTTTTTGCATTTTCTCTTAGGTAACCTCTTCTCCGTTGTTTTGCTGTTTTTTTCTGGAACTCCTGTTAATTGAACATTGGATCTCTTGACTTGATCCTCCAATTTTTAAATTTTTTTCCACCTTTTCTTCACTGCCTTTATCTTTTTCCTTCCTGAGAGATTTCCAGCATTTTCTCAACATTGTAACCCTTGTGTGAATTTTTTTAAATTTTGCCTATTTTTAATTGCAAAAACCCCTTCATGTTCACTGGGAGCATATTTTTGTACCATGTATGCAACATTTTATCTCTGAGATAAAATTTTAATTTTTTTCTATTTCATTGTTTCTTCCCTCCCCTTCCTCCTGTTCTCCTTTCTCAGTCTCCTATTCTGCTTCCTCCTCTCCTTTCTCCCTTTTTCTTCACCCTCTCCTTCCTCCTTCTCCGTCTCCTCTTCTTGTTCTCTGCTTTTTACGTTAGATATTTTGTTTAGGTGCCTAGTCATCCCTAGCTGTCTTATTTTAGCAAGGCACAAGAAAAGGTGACTGGAAGCTCCTCTGCTTATGTAGGGTCTTTTGGTGGATTTCAATATAGGGTAATGATAACATTTAGGGGAACCCCCATAATATCAGTATACACTATATTTTTTTCCATCGGGGTGCCCAGTTACCTTAAAGAAGTCCTTAGCCCATTTGGCCTGGGGTTTAGGGGAAGAGTGAGCAAGAAGTCTGGCCGTAGGTATTCAGGTAGCCACACCATGCAAGGGGCCTGGAGTGATGTCATGCAGACTCATTTTTATGTCTCATCCTTTTTGTATTAGTTCCTTTTCACATTGCTATGAAGAACTACATGAGACTGGGGAATTTATGAAGAAAAGAGGTTTAATTGACTCACAGTCCTACAGGCTTAACAGGACGCATGACTTGGGAGTCCCAGGAGACTTACAATCATGGTGGAAGGTGAAGGGGAAACAAGACATGTCCTCTCATCATGATTGAGCAGGAGAGAGAGCCAGCAAAGGGAGAAGTGCCGTGCTTTTTTTTTTTTTTTTTTTGAGATGGAGTTTCACTCTTATTGCCCAGACTAGAGTGCAATGGCGTGATCTCAACTCACTGCAACCTCTGCCTCCTGGATTCAAACGATTCTCCTGCCTCAGCCTCCTGAGTAGCTGGGATTACAGGTGCCTGCCACCAAACCCGGCTAATTTTGTGTTTTTAGTAGAGACAGGGTTTCACCATGTTGGCCAAGCTGGTCTCAGACTCCTGACCTCAGGTGATCTACCTGCCTCAGCCTTCCAAAGTGCTGGGGTTACAAGCGTGAGCCACCGTGCCCAGCCCCCATGCATTTTAAACCATTAGATCTTGTAATAATTCATCATCACGAGAACAACAAGGGGGAAATCCACTCCCATGATCCAGTCACCTCCCACCACGTCCCTCCCCTGACACGAACAGGTTATATTTCGACATGAGATTTGGGTAGAGACACAGAGCCAAACCATATCACCTGTTCTTTGCTTTGTTGACAGGTCAGCTTTTCTCTGTTCAGCTTGGTTGGTGAAGTTTGGGCAGGATGTGGGATGGGGCAGTGGGAGTGCTCTTATACAAATTTTCCACCAGTCTTCTTAGTTAGAACTCTCTTCTCCATCCATCCATAAAATGTACTCACACACATGTTCAATTTAGTTTTTTTTCAAGGATGTCCAGGTATTTAGATATTTTGCTGTAGTCAATAAAAGGAAGAATTATTAATCATTGGGATTCTGACTAGTTGCATCTCTGCAACTCTTTAGTACACAGTTTTCGGAAAGCAGCACAATGAAGTCTTCAAGTTTCTTTGATGTAGTCATGCATTTATTTATTTATTTATTTATGACAGAGTCTTGCTCTGTCGTCCAGGCTGGAGTGCAGTGGCATGATCTTGGCTCACTGCAACCTCCGTCTCCTGGGTTCCAGCAATTTTCCTGCCTCAGCCTCCCACGTTGCTGGGATTATAGGCGCCCGCCACCATGTCCTGCTAATTTTTTGTATTTTTAGTAGAGACGGGGTTTTGCCAAACTGGCCGGGCTGGTCTGGAACTCCTGACATCAGGTGATCCACCCACTTCGGCCTCCCAAAGTGCTGGGATTACAGACGTGAGCCACCGCGCCCAGCTGTCATGCTTTGAAATGAATTAAATGTTTATAGTCTGTTTTTTCCACATAGCCCATAAACTGCTAACAGACTTTTATTTTTCTGTCAGTTTAAGATCAACTGTTAGTTAGGTGCTTTGAACACTTCAGTAGCCTCATTCTCTAAGGATGATATTCCTAGGCCTCCTTGAGAAACCAGTGGTAAGCTACTTATGGCCTGTGGTACTCCCATGAGCAGATAAAAGTACGAAAGTGAATAGAACTTTAAAACCTTTCATTGTAAAATATACATACATAAAGTACATAAAACACATATATGCAGTTTTATGAATAGTATAGCTAACACCACTGTACCCACCCAGATCAAGATAAAGAGTATTGCCATACATCAGAAACTTCCTGCATCCTCCTACATCACAGCCTATTTCAACTTCTGTGATAATCATTCCTTTGCTTTTTTGTGTGTAGTTTTACCACATCTGTGTGGCTACATAAAATATATTGTTTAGTTTTGAACTTTACATGAACAGTCTCGTTTCTTTCATAAAATTTCATCATACATCATTTTTCCCTTGGTGTTGTGAGATTTCAGATTCGTGAGACTTGCCCATGTTGTCACTGGCAGCAGTGATTTATTCAGTTTCATTGCTGTGTAATATGCCATGGTTTGCACCTACCACATTCTATCCATTCTGCTGTGATGTTTGTGTATCTTGTGCACGTGTGTGGATGTCTCCAGGATGTGTGCCGTAGGAGTAGAATTGCTGAATCATGGAGATACGTCACTAGGTCATGCCAAACAGTTTTTCCAAGTGCGTGTTTGTTTGTTTTTTAATTGGACAGGACATCTCCTTGACCAAGTGTTTGTATTAAAAGACATTTCCAGGCCAGGCACAGTGGCTCACAACTGTAATCCCCGCACTTTGGGAGGCCAAGCACTTTGGATCGTCTGAGGTCAGGAGTTCGAGACCAGCCTGACCAACATGTCGAAACACCCTCTCTACTAAAAATACAAAAATTAGCTGGGCATGGTGGTGCAAGTCTGTAATCTCAGCTACTAGGGAGGCTGAGACAGGAGAATCACAGAGGTTGCAGTGAGCCAATATGGCGCTACTGCACACCAGCCTGAGTGACAGAGCGAGACTCCTTCTCAAAAAAAAAAAAAAAAAAGACATTTCCACTAGCAGTGTATAACAAGTGTTTTCTGACCCCATGATCATAGAGATATTCTCCTGTATTTCTAAGAAGTTTCACAGCTTTTCTCTTCTGTTTGTTCTAGAATTCACCTGGAAGTGATTTTTTTTTTTTTTTTTTTAATGTTTCCAAAATTCTTTTTTTTTTTTTTTTTTTTTTATTATACTTTAGGGTTTTGGGGTACATGTGCACAATGTGCAGGTTTGTTACATATGTATCCATGTGCCATGTTGATTTCCTGCACCCATTAATTCGTCATTTAGCATTAGGTGTATCTCCTAATGCTGTCCCTCCCCCCTCCCCCCACCCCACAACAGTCCCCGGAGCGTGATGTTCCCCTTCCCGTGTCCATGAGTTCTCATTGTTCAATTCCCACCTATGAGTGAGAACATGCGGTGTTTGGTTTTTTGTCCTTGCGATAGTTTACTGAGAATGATGTTTTCCAGTTTCATCCATGTCCCTACAAAGGATACGAACTCATCATTTTTTATGGCTGCATAGTATTCCATGGTGTATATGTGCCACATTTTCTTAATCCAGTCTATCGTTGTTGGACATTTGGGTTGGTTCCAACTCTTTGCTATTGTGAATAGTGCTGCAATAAACATACGTGTGCATGTGTCTTTATAGCAGCATGATTTATAGTCCTTTGGGTATATACCCAGTAATGGGATGGCTGGGTCAAATGGTATTTCTAGTTCTAGATCCCTGAGGAATCGCCACACTGACTTCCACAATGGTTGAACTAGTTTACAGTCCCACCAACAGTGTAAAAGTGTTCCTATTTCTCCACATCCTCTCCAGCACCTGTTGTTTCCTGATTTTTTAATGATGGCCATTCTAACTGGTGTGAGATGGTATCTCACTGTGGTTTTGATTTGCATTTCTCTGATGGCCAGTGATGAGGAGCATTTCTTCATGTGTTTTTTGGCTGCATAAATGTCTTCTTTTGAGAAGTGTCTGTTCATGTCCTCTGCCCACTTTTTGATGGGGTTGTTTGTTTTTTTCTTGTAAATTTGTTTGAGTTCATTGTAGATTCTGGATATTAGCCCTTTGTCAGATGAGTAGGCTGCAAAAATTTTCTCCCATTGTGTAGGTTGCCTGTTCACTCTGATGATAGTTTCTTTTGCTGTGCAGAAGCTCTTTAGTTTAATGAGATCCCATTTGTCGATTTTGGCTTTTGTTGCCATTGCTTTTGGTGTTTTAGACATGAAGTCCTTGCCCACGCCTATGTCCTGAATGGTATTGCCTAGGTTTTCTTGTAGGATTTTAATGGTTTTAGGTCTAACATATAAGTCTTTAATCCATCTTGAATTAATTTTTGTATAAGGTGTAAGGAAGGGATCCAGTTGCAGCTTTCTACATATGGCTAGCCAGTTTTCCCAGCACCATTTATTAAATAGGGAATCCTTTCCCCATTTCTTGTTTTTGTCAGGTTTGTCAAAGATCAGATAGTTGTAGCTATGCGGCATCATTTCTGAGGGCTCTGTTCTGTTCCATTGATCTATGTCTCTGTTGTGGTACCAGTACCATGCTGTTTTGGTTACTGTAGCCTTGTAGTATAGTTTAAAGTCAGGTAGCGTGATGCCTCCAGCTTTGTTCTTTTGGCTTAGGATTGACTTGGCGATGCGGGCTCTTTTTTGGTTCCATATGAACTTTAAAGTAGTTTTTTCCAACTCTGTGAAGAAAGTCATTGGTAGCTTGATGGGGATGGCATTGAATCTATAAATTACCTTGGGCAGTATGGCCATTTTCACGATATTGATTCTTCCAACCCATGAGCATGGAATGTTCTTCCATTTGTTTGTATCCTCTTTGATTTCATTGAGCAGTGGTTTGTAGTTCTCCTTGAAGAGGTCCTTCACATCCATTGTAAGTTGGATTCCCAGGTATTTTATTCTCTTTGAAGCAATTGTGAATGGGAGTTCACTCATGATTTGGCTCTCTGTTTGTCTGTTATTGGTGTACAAGAATGCTTGTGATTTTTGTACATTAATTTTGTATCCTGAGACTTCGCTGAAGTTGCTAATCAGCTTAAGGAGATTTTGGGCTGAGACAATGGGGTTTTCTAGATATACAATCATGTCATCTGCAAACAGGGACAATTTGGCTTCCTCTTTTCCTAATTGAATACCCTTTATTTCCTTCTCCTGCCTGATTGCTCTGGCCAGAACTTCCAGCACTATGTTGAATAGTAGCGGTGAGAGAGGGCATCCCTGTCTTGTGCCAGTTTTCAGAGGGAATGCTTCCAGTTTTTGCCCATTCAGTATGATATTGGCTGTGGGTTTGTTGTAGATAGCTGTTATTATTTTGAGATACGTCCCATCAATACCTAATTTATTGAGAGTTTTTAGCATGAAGGGTTGTTGAATTTTGTCAAAGGCCTTTTCTGCATCTATTGAGATAATCATGTGGTTTTTGTCTTTGGTTCTGTTTATATGCTGGATTACATTTATTGATTTGCGTATGATTTTATATCCTTAGTTTGAAGAGTTCTGTTTCCTGTTTTCTGTAAAAATACCCAGTTGTCCCAACACCATGTGTTCCACAATTTTCACTCTAATTTTTAGTGCCTTCTTTTCACATAGCACCCTTCAAAATGTGGTGAGCTTCTGAGGTCTCTTTCGTATTCTCTTTGTCCCTTTGTTTGTGGATGCTTCCCCCACTTCCTTTATTCTAATTTTAGTAGCATTTTGGAAGGAAGCACAATACCTTTTTCATTTTACCACATTTAACTGGAAGTCATTTTAAAAATCAACACTTAGTCTTACATATTTTTGGTTTTAAAAAAAAAAAGATAAATCCAGGCATAATAAATGACTTGGCCAGATTCAGCATGGTACTTAGATGCAGTGACAGCCAAAGGAAACTGTGCATGTGCCCTGGCCTGTGTGATGAGGTTCGCAAGACTGAAATCATTTGGAAGCAAAAAAAGCCTCTAAGAGGACTTCACTGCATGGTACCCTAACACTCAGATGACACTTGGCCCGTTAAGAAAAATGTTTGATTTATTAGGCATC
The DNA here is from genome assembly GCF_028878055.3 of Symphalangus syndactylus. NCBI lineage: Eukaryota > Metazoa > Chordata > Mammalia > Primates > Hylobatidae > Symphalangus > Symphalangus syndactylus. The sequence goes on from NC_072437.2 coordinate 21,002,374, forward strand.
CTGTCTTTAAGAGAGTCAGAGAAATGAGGTGTAATTGGTAATTAAAAAGATTACGTGTATCATATGAAAACCAGTTTTAATACATTGTAGTTACTGTGTAATTAGAACCATTTTTAAGATACCAACCTAAAATGGTCAAATGTAAAGATTTTATTCTTAGAAAAAATAACTTTGTTCATGTAGAATACTCAAATATGCAAAATAAAATTTCATAATTGCCTCATAAAGTTAGCTTTACTCTAACTCAGCTAAAGTTAGATCAGATAGCCCTGATTATATCTTTTATCTGATTTTTTTGGTGTAATTTTTGTAACTAGTCTGCCTTTGTGGTAAGGAAGATACATAGTTGTGATTTGAGAAGTATCTGGTTCCATGGACCGTGCAGACTTTATTCTCATTTATAATTAAATTATGTCTATTGGATTGTTTTTATTGTACTTTATATTTTTTTTAAGAAATTGTGATTAAATATAACTTAACACCTTTCTATTTTGCAGTTATTTTAATTAGTTACTTCATTGAATCTTTTGGCATTTCATGATTTTCTGTAATGTCTTTGTACAAAGAAGTTGCTGCTAGCCGAGGGTTACGAAGCCACCTGTGTAGTGGGACAGCAGTGAATACTCAGAATTTAAAAGCTAGTGACTACTTCCCTTTTTGTTGTTGCAGTGCTTTATTGTTTTGCCATAGGCTGTTGCAAAAACATTAAAGTTCAGAACTCCTATTCTCTAAAGAAGGTTAAGTTTTGAGTGAAAAGTGCTAGCTTGTATGCCAGCATGTTTGAAATTACACATTCTCCAGACATGCAGTTGATTTGGAAGTGATTAATGACACAGAGGCCTCCAGAAGGTCACTATTTAGTATTAATAGCTCCTTGAAGCTCTGTGAAGGATTGTTTTCTTCTATGTAGTTGTGAGGAAATTTCATCCAAAAGTTTTTTGCCTGGGAAGTAATTGGATGAAGGACGTGAGGATGAGTTAAAGATATTGCACAAGTGAGGATTGATGAGGCTACCAGCTCTGAGTGTTTCAACCTTGTCATTTATTCATATTTAAAAGCTGTTTCTGATGACCACGGTTCCAGGATTGCAAAGAATATGAATACCCTACATTTTCTTGATTGATCATTCATGTTGGTTGATGCTCAGTTCACTTTGTTGTTCACAAGAATAAGGTAGAGATTTTCTTCCTTTTACAGATAAAGAAGTAGAAGCCTGTGGTTTCCTTCTAGTTAGTGATAGAGTTTGGATTCAGAGCCAGATTTACCTGACTTTAAATCCCATATCCTTTGTACAGAATTTTTGGTTTCCATGATAGAACTAGGTTCCAGTTTTCAGCTTTCCTGTTGTTCCGGCAAGTAATTTGATTTCTCTGCTGCTTTGCTTTCTCTATTTGTAAACTAGGCATACTGTTTGCATCGCTGTACCAGAAGTTTAAAGTGTTTTAAAATACTTTGAGATAGTTTGAAAGATTATTACAAGATTTTAGCAGTTTATTGAGATAGTGTATGTTGAAAGCACTTTTTAAACCATGAAGCATTGTATAAATGAAAGGTATTATTCTAATTGAATTATTTATGGATGAGAAAAAAGAAGTGATAAAGACATTAAGTAACTACTTAGAGTATGAAACACATTGTTGTCGTACATGAGCATCCTTATCCAATTTAAGCTTATTAGAGTAGAAGTAATACACTTTTTTGCTCAGTAGTGTATCATTGGAATTGGAAAGCATTTAGTGAATGAACAGGTTACTTTTTTTTTTCTGTAGATTCCTGCAAGCTGGACAAATCCCTCAGGCAAATACCATATTGGCATAAAAAAATGGCTATGACTTCTATCCTAAGGCTCTCAAGGAAAGGATACAGGTAATGTACAATCTGGTACCAATGACTTGTATTCTTCTGACGTGTCTTCTTCCTCAGATTTTATTCCTAGTGAAGAATAAGAAATATTTCATAAAATCTCATTAACTCTTAGTTTTTTGGGTGGTTGGTGGCTTTCAAACAATGACTGCTTAAAGATTCTGCTCAATGGAATGTCATCCATGTAAAGTCGTGATTCTTAATCTTGGGTACATGGACAAGTTTAGGGAATCTGTGAATACACTGAAATTATATTCAGATTTTTGTGTTTTTCTGGGAGATGGGATATAGCTTTCACTGGATTTTTGAAGGACTTACTTGAAAAAGGCTAAAGGCAGTAGATTCAAAGTCCAGACCACCTTTTCGTTTCTGTTCCTGTAGTTTCTGTGATAATGTCCCTCCCCTGTTTAACTAGCCTTCTTGCTCCCAGTTAGTCATCATTTAGTATTAAGGTAAGTGTTAATCAGACCTAAAACTGCTGAAGTGTAAGAAGTACCAGTGTGCCATTAGAAAAATGAGTGGTAAGCAAATAATAAAGGGCCTGCTTTAAAACAGTTCAATAGAACTTTCTGTGATAATGGAAATGTTTGAAATATTCAGTTTCTGCTCTAACCATTATGGTAGTCACTAGCCGTGTCGCTATTGAGAATTTGAAATATGTCTAGTGTGACTGACGAATTGAAATTTTATCTTATGTAATATTTTTAAATTTAAGTTTAAATAGTGTCATGTGGCTAGTGACTACCATATTGAGAATGCTGATACAAGTAGCTGATACAAGTACCTAATACAAGTCCAGGGTTGCAGCTGTGAAATAAGTTGTAATCCTGGGAAGTGAGCTTGATGGATAAGATGTATGGGCCCTTGCCTCTGTAGTGTTATTTCCCCAAGGGCCTGTGAAGCATAAGAAGTTACTCAGATTACCTTATTTGTCAGTTTCTAATCATTCTGCAAAACAAACAAGAATAATGCGTATAACTTTTATTACATAATATGTTATTTTAAAATTTCAGGCTGGAATGCAGTGGCATGATCATAGCTAATTACTGCCTCAACCTCCTGGGCAATCCTCCCGTGTAGCTGGGACTATAGGCACACACCACCACACTCATCTAATTTTTGCATTTTTTGTAGGGATAGGGTTTCACCATGTTGCCCAGGCTAGTCTCGAACTCCTGGGCTCAAGTGATCCACCTGCCTCATTCTCCCAAAGGGCTGGGACTACAGATGTGAACCATTGCATGACTGCATTTTATATAGTATATTAAATGTAATCAGCTGTGTTGATAAGATGTAATTTAATATGCAAATATAGTGTTGTGAAAGTGGACTGTTCCTTTAGCTGTGTTGGGAGATACCAAGAGTTAAAGACACTGAAGATAAAGGTTAAAACCAATTTCAGTAACATAGAACCCTATCAAGTCAAAGAGGATGGAAAAGAAAATAAAGCGGGAGGCAATTGAGGCAGCCTGCCTTGTCTGTCAAAATGCAGCTGTAGTCTTCTGCGTACACTAGGCTTATGTCATTTCCCAATTTTGTATGGGCCCAGAATACAACATTTTCTTCCTTTTAATGACTGGGAATTCAGTCAGTATTCTTGGAGAAGAGAAGGTTTTAAATTGGGGAATATGATACATAAAAATACATCTGGATGTGTCTTGGTAAACTTCTCTTAAACCCTGGGTACAATGAATTGACTAACCAGTTTTTAATAAGTGATCCATGGCTTTATCTGCTTCATTAGAAACTTTTTTTTTTTCTTTTTGAGACAGAGTCTCACTCTGTTGCCCAGGCTGGAGTGCAGTGGCTCAATCTCAGCTCACTGCAGCCTCCGCCTCCCGGGTTCAAGTGATTCTCGTGCCTTAGCCTCCCAAGTAGCTGGGATTACAGGCACCTGCCACCCTACCTGGCTAATTTTTGTATTTTTAGTAGAGACGGGGTTTCACCTTGTTGGCCAGGCTGGTCTTGAACTCCTGGCCTCGGGTGATCCGCCTACCTCAGCCTTCCAAATTATTAGGGTTACAGGCGTGAGCCACCACACCCGGCCAGAAATGATTTTTTAAAACCTCTCTCTGAGAATTGTGTAGTACCACAACTGTACCAACAAAGTCCACTTATAAATGCCTGTCTAGGTTTACCTGAGTATTTGTCAGCCTAATGATAAGGTAATTTTTCTGTCTTTGCAGAAAGAACGGAAGGAAAAAATCTGGGACCCTGTTCACAGAGTGGCCCTTGCAGAAGCCTGTAGAAAACAGGAAGAATTTGACGTTGCCAACAACGGCTCTTCTCAAGTTGGTGCTAGTCGATTTCATTTAAACATTACCCTAGAACCATATTCCCATAGAGTTTTTAAGAACTGATAGACTGTTTTTTTGCAAATTTTCTTTTTTCACAAATTTTCTTTTAAGTTGGTTAATTTAACTAATTTTTCCTTTATTATTTATCCTCAAGTCAATGCACATATGTATGAATTTTTAAAATTTAACACATAATACACATAGGGTGAAAGTACATAGATTGTGTTTGGTTGTGAATTCTCCCATGAAAGCTGCACCTGGGAATTTCTCTTGTGCCCCTTCCTCGTCACTGCTCCCTTTCTCCTTCCGAAAGACAACCACTGCCTTGACTTCTAACAATGCAGATGATTTTGCCTATTTTGATTTGTGTAAAATGGAACCATATAGTATGGTTTTGGGTTTTTTTTTTTTTTTTTTTGAGACGGAGTCTTGCTCTGTTCCAGGCTGGAGTGCAGTGGTGTGATCTCGGCTCAATTGCAACCTCCACCTCCGCCTTCCGGGTTCAAGCTATTCTCACCTCAGCCTCCTGAGTAGCTGGGATTACAGGCACGTGCCACCACACCCAACTAATTTTTTTTTTTTGCATTTTTAGTAGAGATAAGGTTTCACCATGTTGGCCAGGCTGGTCTTGAACTCCCAACCTTGTGATCTGCCCACCTTGGCCTCCCAAAGTGCTGGGATTACAGGCATGAGCCACCGTGCCCAGCCTATGTATTCTCTAATTATATGTATTATTGTCACTTTTTTAAAAAGGGATTTCAAAACACTTCATTTTTCAGTTAATATATTAGACCTCAAGGTCCTTGTTTGAAAACATGGGAGGGTGTAGTCCTTGGTTCCCATATACTGATTTGTGGAATTGATACTGATGAACTGATTATCTCTAAGTCACCTGAATTATTTTAAAAGTAATTAAGATTTCTGGGCTTTATCCCCTGATAATTCTGATTGACTAAGTGGGATGAGAAACAGCATCGATGTTTATGATAGCCTTTACATGATTGTGATTTGCGTGAAATTTAGTAATTATTGGCCAAGATAATAATTTGCTATCCTACTAGTTTCTGATGTGACAGCCTCAGATTATCATAAGGACAAATAACTTGCTCAGAATTGCACAGCTAAGTTGCTGAATTGAGATTTGAATCCATATTTCTTCCCTCTAGGTTAATACTCACACCACACTATTTATAGAAGGCAGATTGATTTTAAGCAATATTAAGTGCTTTTGATCAAAGACGACTACCTTTTTCAATAAATTGCCAAATAGTAAATATTTTTAGTACTCTCTTCTGACTACTCAGCACTCCCCTTGTATCATGAAAACCTAGGCAATATGTAACTGAACCAGGAAGGCCATGTTCCAGCAAAGCTTCATTTAGACAACTTTGTCACCAGCTAGATTTGGCCCATGCACCATGATTTGTCAACCCCTGCTGGATCTTAATATAGTAACATGGTGAGTCTGGAGATATTCGTCTCAATTTCAGTATTTATATGCCTTTCTATCTCCCAGCTTATTTCTGTTTAAACCAGTCATTTTCCTAATTATTTGAGTACCTAACTTATTTTTTTATATATACCGTAGGTTAGAGAAATGTTTTGGAGAGGTAACACATGCTAGTACCAGTTGTTGTCTAGTTTGTACATAATCGAATTTAAAGCACTTGGTTTTATTCATGACCACAGAGCTAAAATAAGGCTTCACTTACCCCATTAAATGTTTCTATTTAACATGGCAGTTTCTAAAAGATACAAGATGATTCATGGGTTTTATTATTTATTTGGATTCTTAAGAAATAAATTTGAGATAGAAAAGGTCCTGATATAAAAATCTAAAAGTCAATAGATAACCTATTTTATAGCAGTTTTTGAGTTGCTTTTGGAAATGAGTTAGATGACAAATATGTAACAAACATATCTTGGCTAAATGGAATCACCAGCGTGTAGCACAGTGTATTTCCCAAAGCAGGCCTAGTGAGTGAATAAATGAGATTGAGTAAAATAACTATTTTTTAGATCTTTACTGTATTAATGGATATCTGCTTCATTGAATTGAATGACAAGTTGCATAGATAGAACAACATTTTCTTACAGGTTTTCAGGGTAAAATAATTTTACTGTGGATTAACATTGTATCTTTGGCTGTATGTTAATACAGCTTTCAGAAGGACAGAATGTACTAATGTTTATCAGTTTTCCAACTGACTAGGCAAATAAACTAATCAGGGAGGAACTTCAAAGTCAAGTGGAATTGCTAAATTCTTTTGAGAAGAAATACAGCGAATTTCCCCCAATAAAGCAGCATACATTATACACAATATGTAGGTTTTTATCCCTCACCCTTCTCCCATCCTTCCCTCTTCTGAGTGTCCAGTGTTCATTATACCACTCTGTATGGCTTGGCATACCCATAGCTTGACTCCTACTAATAAGTGAGAACATACAGTGTTTGGTTTTCCAATCCTGAGTTACTTCACTTAGAATAATGGCCTCTAGTTCCATCTAAATTGTTGCAAAAGACATTGAAAGACAAGCTACTTGGAATGTTGTGGGGAAACAGGAATGTAATCTGGATGCCGGGAGAAATGCTGTCTGCTTTTTCCTGTTGATCACAGCTTCCCTGCTCTTGGCATATCTACCTTCTAGTTAGGGACACTTGAAGATACTTAATCTATGGCCCTGTACTATGAACTTGGTAAGATGAGGTAGCTGGTCTTCAAGAGTCATCTTTCAATATTAAATTTCTATTAATTCATCAAAGAAGTTGGAGAAGTACATGGGAAAGGGCACCATGAGGTTAAAAAAAAAAAAAAAATCCTGGTTCTTGAAAGTTACATGAAATACAGACTCTTATCTTGCCTATGACTACTCTCATCACAGAACAGTTAATAGACAATGTTATGATTTTGAAAATATTAAACACCCATTAATGCACCATTCTAGATCATTTTAAATGGTCAGTAAAATTGAAGACTTAGCTATTGCTCTATATCAAGTAAAATAATTTTTTAAGTCTTCAAATTGCAGAATAATGTAACAATATCTGTGGTGGCATGACTTCATCCTCTGCAGGTGGATGAAGGAATATATATTATTAAATATTCAATTTACTGGGAATACAGTTGATGAAGCATGCTGAAAAGTGAATGAGGTTACTTAATAGACTACGCCTTCAAATAAATAAGGAAAGATTGCTGCCCTGCTTGGTATTTTCTATTTTAAATCTTCAAGCCAGCAGTTATTATTATAAATTAGTGCCTCTAAAGTGAGTTCTCAAGGAAGTTTTCTATCGATGAACTGAATTTCCACTTTAAACCTGTCTGTTCAAGTTCAGAGAATACTACTGGTGAATTTGAAGTTAAGGGTGAAATTCAGTTGCGTTAGCTTTCTATTGCTGCTGTAACAAATTACCACAAATTTAGAGGCTTGAAACAACACACATTTATCAACTTACACTCCTCAAGGTCAGAAGTCCAAAGGGAGCTGCCCTGGGTTACGCCTAAGGCATCTGCAGGGCTGTGCTTCTTCTGAAGGTTCTAAGGGAGAATTTGTTCATCTCCTTTTCCCAGCTTCTGGAAGCTGCCACCTTCCTTGGCCCATGGCCCCTTCATCCTCCTCAGAATCAGCAACCACGTCACTCCAACTTCTACTGCCACATCCCCTTCTCTCACTCTCTTGCCTCCCTTCCCCTCAGAAGGAGCCTTGTGATTACACTGGGCCCACCCAGATAGTCCAGCATCACCTCTGCATCTCAAGATCCTTATTCATATCTGCAAAGTCCCTTGTGCCATGTAAGGGAACATGTCCACACATTCCAGGAATTAGAGCACAGACATCTTTTGGGGGCATTATTCTGTTGGCCACATCAGTCTATTCAGATTTTCTCCTTTCCCACATTTCCAGGGGTGCACACGTCATGACACAAAGCCTACACAGAGAGAAGCCATGGAAACAAGACAATGGGGGACAAGCCACAGTGAATACTTTACACATTTCACGCTCTGAATACTTGACATTACCTTGCCACATTTCTGTCCCGTGTAACAGACCTATTCATTTCACAGAACTGCTGATATAATCTTCCGCTTTCAATACAGCAACACAGTTTCATAGCTCACTTTCCATACCTGGAATGTGCTTTGTTCCTGTTGCAGCCTCCTTGACAACTGTGATGTTACAGAAATTAACACACACACACCCTCTCTCTTAGATCCCTCTTTATGGTGTGTGAAGCTCAGGTGGTTCTTAACACCTAACAGGGCACACCGGGAACATTAAACCCATGAGGCTATGTTCAGCCCAATAAGATCCTTTCAATTTCTACACAATTTATCTGTAATATATTCAAGCTGTTGATATCTTTGATGGCTCCTTTTGGGGTTTATAACCTTGATCCAGAAGATGCCTACTCCATCAGAATAAATCTTTGTAAATTTGCTTCTAGTTTATGTGTACTCCCTCCCTTGAAAAAGTTGCCCACAAATCTATTTTTTTCCTCAAATATGTGAGAACATGGACTTGCAGATCCTGATGTGGCTGTGAGTGCCATGTGTCCACAGTGTGCCCAGAAATGTAGGTGTGAGCCTAGATGGATGTTCTTAGCTGGCACCACTGCAGGTCACTTTGCCCCCAGGTGGCTCATATGTTTTCTAGCTCTTATACCACCCTCGCCTCCACCCAGAGGAAGCTCATCTGTGCCCAAAGGCAAAACTCAGGCACCCTGAGAACCTACATCCCCTGGCACGAACTTCTGGCCGGCCCTTGACAGTTTCTTTATTTAATAGCAAAGTCACTTCAGGCCTACCAGGTGTCTCTTAGCTATTGCCTGGGAATTTGAGGAACTGTTGGAGGCTTGCCTGTGCCACAGGAGAAACATCAGAGACTCCCAGGACTATCTAAGGCCCCTTCTGACTGGGCCAGCAGTTACCACCTTGGCGCCTGTGTGTGTTGGCATGGCGCCATTGACACCTAGGACTCTCTCTGCTGGTAGAAGCATGCTCCACCCAGCGCCATGTGCCATCACTGCCCCAAACCATCTGGAGGGCTTTGTGCTCCCCACCCTGGGCTCAACTGAGGCAAAGCAGGTGCAAGGCCCTTTCTCAGAAACCCTCTATAGCATCTGATATTTGACCATCCTCACTCGGGGGTGGGGCCCAGGAAGCTGCATTTTAGACAAATACCCCAATTTACTTGGAGGCAAATAGTACATAAGCCACACTGTGTACACATACATTTCAAATACAAAGATTTCAGATCAGACCTGTCCCTTCATTTTCATGATTTTGCTTTTTTTGACAGTGCAGCAATTCCTGGATTGAGGACAAACACTGAATAACTAAGCTATTCTTTATCTGAAGCACACTAGCATATCCTGCCTTTGTTTAAGCCAAATGTGCCTCCTCTGCTGTTATATATGATTGTTAAAGCACCGTGGCCTCAATTAACTGAGGACAAGCCACAGCCGTTATCAATACTAAATTGCTAAAATTGTTAACATCGTTGAGAATAGGAAAGAGAAATAAATGGGACTTCAGACAAGGAATAAATAAGGGGAATGGTTTCACTTGCCAGGAAAATGAAAGCTATTCCTTATGTCAAAAGGCACTGGGCAATGAACCATTGAGATGTACATAGCCATACCTTGCCAGTGACAATTAGAAATTAGCAATCTAACCATTATCTTCTGTCCTCCAGTTAGTAATAGGGCAGAGAGTAGTTCTTAAAAATGTGTTCACCAGACCGACAGCATCAGCATCACCTGGGCACGTGTCAGAAAGTGTAATTTCTTGGGTGCCTCCCAGACCCACTGAGTAAGAGACTCGAGGATGGAACCCAGTAATCTTCATTTTGACAAGCGTTAACAAGAATCTTTTGGTGGTTCTGATGCAGGCTAAACTTAGAGAACCCCTAGTATAAATAGAAGCCAGGAGCAAGTTATTTCTGTATCATGCAGTGACTGAAAGTAAAAAAAAAAAGCTGAGATGAAGTAGTTACAGGAAAGGAAGTAAGAAACACTAAGGGAAAAAGTCTCCAACACAAATCAGATTTACATTAAAGAATCTGGTTATTTTCAGACAGCTGAATCAGATGCTCAAACCTTTTTTTTAGCGTTCTGTGCCCACTTCTGGTCTATATCTTCCTCCCACTGGAAAAATCCTTCAGTTCGATTTAATTAGCATTACAGTTTACGATGTGTGTTCATACACAGTATCTCATTTGATCTTCATAGTAATCCATGCAATAGGCAGAAATTATTCCCGTTTTATAAAAGAGATAACTGAAACTGAGAGATTAAGGGATTTACATGAAACCCCACAACTATTAATTAGCAGAGGCAGAATTTGAATTCTAGGCCTTTGCTAATCCATGATCTTTCTGTGGACTAAATTTAGCTACCTTTGGGAAATTCCTCCTAAAGGATTTATTTCAGAATTTTTCAACTTCAGCACTACTGACATTTGGGGGGTTGCTAATTGTGGGGGGGCTGCATTTGTCATTAAGTAGCAGTCGTGTCTTCCAACCACTGGATAGTAGTAGCACCCCCCTACATAACCACCCCTAAGTTATGACAACCAAAAATGTCTCCAAACATTGCCAAATGTCCGCAGGAGGGAGTGTGGGGTAAAAGCATCCCTTTGAGATTTATTTTAACTAAACAAGTGATTCTCAAGCTTTAGTGTACATCAGAATCACCTGGAGAGCATTAAACTTCAGATTGCCAGGGCCCACCTCTAGAATTTCTGATTCAATAGGTCTGAAAGGGACCTGAGAATTTGCGACTCTAAGAAGTTCCCAAGTTATGCAGATGCTGTTGGTCTGAGGAACACAGTTGGAAAAACAATGGGCCAAACCATTTATTCATAAAAGGTATGTTTGCTTTTTTAAATATTTCATTACACAAAAATGAATAATCCCACAACACAGCAGCTCTGAATACATCTTCTTCCCATATATCCACCAAGCTGATGTTGAAGCTCAAATGGGGTTTCCATTATTAATACTTGACCTTTGAATATTATTTAAACAAAAAGTACTCTTCTGCTGCTCAGTGGGAAATCTCTCATACTTCTTACTTCACACATCTCTTTATGAAATTTTTATACGAGTGAGATCATGCAATATGTGTCTTTCTGTGCCTGGCTTATTTATTTCACCTAACGTAACGTCCTCTAGGTTCATGCATACTGTCTCAAATGACAGGATGTCCTTTTTCATAGCTGAATACTATTCCATTGTGTATATATACCATATTTTCTTTATTCATCATTGAATGATGGTTTTATACCATGGTTATCATGAATAGTACTGCAATAGACATTGGAGTGAAGCTATCTCTCCAACATACTGATTTCATTTCCTTTGGCTATATACCTAGTCCTGGGATTGCTGGATCATATGGTAGTTCTATTTTTATTTTTTTTAGTAACCTCCATACTGTTTTCCACAATGGCTGTACTAATTTACATTCCCACCAACAGTGTGCAAGGGTTCCCTTTTCTCCATATCCTCACCAACACTTGCAATCTTTCTTATTTTTGACAATAGCCATTCTAATAGGTGTGAGGCGGTATCTCACTGTGGTTTTAATTTGCATTTCTTTGGTGATTAGTGATGTTCAGCATTTTTTCATATTCCTGTTGGCCATTTGTATGTCTTCTTTTGAGAAATGTCTATTAAGGTCATTTGCCCATTTTTAAATTGGGTTATTTGTTTTCTTACTATTGAGTTGTTTGAGTTCCTTGTTAAGTTTGGATGTTAACCCCTTATGAGATGTATGGTTTGCAAATATTTTCTCCCGTTTCATAGGTTGTCTGTTCCCTCTTGATTATTTCCTTAGCTGTGCAGAAACTTCTTAGTTTAATGTAATCTTATTTCTCTATTTTTGGTGTTGCTGCCTGTGCTTTTGGGGTCATATCCAAAAAATTATTATCCAGACCCATGTCATGGAGCTTCTCTCCTATGTTATCTTCTAGTAGTTTTGCAGTTTCAGGTCTACATTTACGTTGTTGATCTATTGTAAGTTAATTTTTACAGTGTGACATAGGGTCTAATTTCATTCTTCTGCTTATGGATATTCAACCGTCCTAACACTACTTACTAATAAAACTGTCTATTTTCCATTGTGAGTTCTTGGTGCCTTGGTTGAAAATCAATTAACCGCAAGTACTTGTATTGATTTCTAGGTCCTCTATTCTGTTTCATTGGTCTATGTGTCTGTTTTTATGCCAGTATCATGCTGTCTTAATAGTAAATTTTGTAGCAGACTTTATAGTAGATTTTGAAGTTAGGTAATTTGATACCTCCAGCTTTGCTCTTTTTGCTCAAGATTGCTTTGGCAATTCAGGTGAAAGTATGGTTTTTTTAAAGGAAGGCTGTTTTTCTTTAAAAGAGTGAGTTGACTTTTATTAAAAGATTTTAAAGTTTATAACAATAAGGAAAGTGTCCCTAGCCAATACTTTTAAAGTAGTAGGAAGTCTAGGCAAGGTGAAATATTCCTATAATCTGCATGTTATTGCCAGTTCTCACAGGCTGGCATCAACTCTGACCAGCCAGCAGGTTTTCAAGCAGTGCTGAAACACCTGAAGATTTGCAAATGAAGGCATTTCTCTGTGTCCTTGATGCTTAAAGTGTGGTCCTGGAACCACCAGGGAACTTAGAAATCCACAGTCTCAGGCCTCAACCCAAACCCACTAAAGCAGAACCTGCATTTTAACAAGAGTTCCAGCTGTTTCACATACCCATTAAAGTATGAGAAACACTGCCTAGATAAAGCTGTCAATTTTTCATCATCGTTATTAAGTAGACAAAAAAACCTTGGTGAACAAAAAAGATCAATTTCGTTTATACAGTAAAGAAAACAAGACCTATTCCAGAAGTTAGCAAATGTCATTTTAAGTTACATTAGATGTATGTGAAAGATACATTGTGTATATTAAACTTTTCTAAATTTTTAGAAACTAAATAATTATACAGAGGGGATATCTGGAAACAAAAGAACAAAATTTTTCTTTTCATGTGTACTGTTTTTAATAAAAACTATACAAAGGCCATGGGTAAGATTCAAAGTAGAGAATATTGACCAGGCACGGTGGCTCACGCCTGAAATGCCAACACTTTGGGAGGCTGAGGTGGGAGGATCACTTGAGTTCAGGAGTTCAACACCAGCCTGGGCAACATAGTGAGACCTTGTCTCTACAAAAAATTTAAAAATTACCTTGCTGTGGCTGGGCGCGGTGGCTCACACCTGTAATCCTAGCACTTTGGGAGGCCAAGGCAGGCAGATCACAAGGTCAGGAGATCGTGACCATCCTGGCTAACACAGTGAAACCCCGTCTCTACTAAAAATACAAAAAAAATTAACCTCAGGCATGGTGGCGGGTGCCTGTAGTCCCAGCTACTGGGGAGGCTGAGGCAGGAGAATGGCGTGAACCTGGGAGGCTAAGCTTGCAGTGAGCCGAGATTGCGCCACTGCACTCCAGCCTGGGCGACAGAGGGAGACTCTGTCTCAAAAAAAAAAAAAAAAAAAATTACCCTGCTGTGGTGGCACATGCTTGTAGTCCCAGCTACTGAGGAGGCTAAGGTGGGAGGACTGCTTGAGCCTGGGAGTTCAAGCCTGCAGTGAGCTGTGATAGTGTTACTGCACTCCAGCCTGGGTGACAGAGCAAGATGCTGTCAAAAAAAAAAGAAAACATCAAAGTAGAGACTATCACAGTTAACAGGATTAGTATTAAGGCACGGTCTTATTTTGATTAAAATTTCCCTTAGAATTTGAATCTCGGTAATTTTCTGGTTCAATTTTGTGTAAACTGAACAACTAACTGACTACATTTATTCAAATAGGCAAACAGGAGATAATCATGGCAGACAAGAGGCAGGACTAGATTGCAACTCTGTCTCTGATTAACAGAGAAGGGTGTGGAGTCTCGTAATGTGAATTTTAGCACCAGAACAACTCCAAGAACAAATCCCGAGAAGAACCACAGACCCTCTGAAGGACCCGGGAGGCGGAGGTTGCGGTGAGCTGAGACCGTGCCATTGCATTCCAGCCTGAGCAACAAGAGCAAAACTCCGTAAAAAAAAAAAAAAAAAAAAAAAAAAAAAAACAGCCTGCAGCCCTAGACGCTGTGACAGAGCCTACCCAAATGAGAATGAACCAGAAAACCAACTCTAGTAATATGACAAAACAAGCCTCATTAACACCCCCCAAAAAAATCACTCTGGTTCACCAGCAATGGATCCAAACCAAGAATAAATTTCTGATTTATCTGAAAAATAATTCAAGAGGTTAGTTATTAAGCTAATCGTGGAGGCACCAGAAAAACGTAAAGCCCAATGCAAGGAAATCCAAAAAATGACACAAGAAGTGAAGGGAGAAATATTCAAGGAAAAAGATAGCATGAAGAAAAAAACAATCAAAATTTCAGGAAATATTGAACACACTTATAGACGTGCCCAGTGCTCTGGAAAGTCTCAGCAATTGAATTAAACAAGCAGAAGAAAGAAATTCAGAGCTCAAGGCAAGATCTTTGAATTAACCCAATCCAACAAAGACAAAGGAAAAAGAATAAGAAAATATGAACAAAGCCTCTAAGAAGCCTGGGATTACATTAAATGACCAAACCTAAGAATAATCAGTATTTCTGAGAAAGAAAAGAAATCTAAAACTTTGGAAAACATAGTTGAGGGAATAATCGAGGAAAACTTCCCGGGCCTTGCTAAAGACCTAGACATCCAAATACAAGAAGCACAAAGAACACCTGGGAAATTTCTCACAAAAAGATTGTTGCCTAGGCACATTTTCATCAGATTATTTAAAGTTACTATGAAGGAAAGAATCCTAAGAGCTATGGGACAAAAGTACCAGCAGATTTCTCAGCAGAAACCCTACAAACTAGAAGGGTTTGGGGCCCTATCTTCAGCCTCCTCAAACAAAACGATTATCAGCCAAGAATTTTGTATCCAGCAAAACTAAGCATCATATATTAAAGAAAGATACAGTCTTTTTCAGACAAACAAATGCTGAGAGAATTCACCACAACCAAGCCACCACTACAAGAACTACTAAAAGGAGCTCTAAATCTTGAAACAAATCCTGGAAACACATCAAAACAAAACCTCTTTAAAGCCTAAAGCACACAGGACCTATAAAAAAAAAATACAAGTTGAAAAGCAAAAACAAAACAAAACAAAAAAAAAGAAAACAAGGTACACAGGCAACAAATAGCATGATGAATGCAATGGTACCTCACATCTCAATAGTAACAATGAATGTAAATGGCCTAAATGCTCCACTTAAAAGATACAGAAGTGCAGAATGGATAAGAACTCACCAACCAACTATCTGCTGCCTTCAGGAGACTCACCTAACACATAAGGACTCACATAAAGTTAATGGGTGGAAAAGAGCATTTCATGCAAATGGACATCAAAAGCGAGCAGGGGTATCTATTTTTGAATCAGACAAAACAAACTTTAAAGCAACAGCAGTTAAAAGAGACAGGTACATTAGATAATGGTAAAAGGCCTTGTCCACCAGGAAAATATCACAATCCTAAAGATATGTGAACCTAGCACTGGAGCTCCCAAATTTATAAAGCAATTACTAATAGACCTAAGAAATGAGATAGTCAACAACACAATAATAGTGGGGGACTTCAATACTCCACTGACATCAAGACAGAAAGCCAAAAAAAAAAAAAAATGGATTTGAACTATCCCTTGGAACAATTGGGCTTAACAGATTTATACAGAACATTTCATCCAACAACCGCAGAATACACATTCTATTCAAAAGCACGTGGAACTTTCTCCAAGATAGGCCATATGATAGGCCATAAAACAAGCCTCAACAAACTTAAGAAAAGTGAAATTATATCAAGCCATCTCTCATACCACAGTGGAATAAAACTAGAAGTCAACTCCAAAAGGAACCTTCAAAACGCACATATATGGAAATTAAATAACCTGCTCCTGAATGAGCATGGGGTCATAAACAAAATAAAGATGGAAATTTAAAAATTCTTCAAACTGAATGACAATAATGACACGACCTATCAAAACCTCTGGGATACAGCAATGGTGATGCTAAGAGGAAAGTTTATAGCCCTAAATGCCTACATCAAAAAGATTGAAAGAGCACAAACTAACATTCTGAGGTCACACCTCAAGAAACTAGAGAAACAAGAACAAATCAAGGCCAAACCCCACAGAAGAAAGGAAATAATCAAGATCAGCACAGAATGAAATGAAATTGAAACAAAAAAAATACAAAAGATAAATGACACAAAAAGCTGGTTCTTTGGAAAGATAAAATTGATAGAGCATTAGCAAGATTAACCAATAAAAGAAGAGAGAAAATCCAAATAACCTCACTAAGAAAAAAATCGGGAGATAATTACAACTGACACCACCGAAATATGAAAGATCATTCAAGGCTGCTATGAACACCTTTACGCACGTAAACTAAAAAACCTAGAAGAGATGGATAAACTCCTGAAAATATACAACTCTCCTAGCTTAAATCAGGAAGAATTAGATACCCTAAACAGACCAATAATAAGCAGTGAGATTGAAATGGTAATTTAAAAATTACCAACAAAAAAAAGTCCAGGACCAGAGAGAATCACAGCAGATTTCTACCAGACATTCAGAGAATTGGTACCAATCCTTTTGACACCATTCCACAAGATAGAGAAAGAGGGAACCCTTCCTAATTCATTCTATAAAGCCAGCATCACCCTAATACCAAAACCAGGAAAGGGCATAACCAAAAAAGAAAACTACAGACCAATATCCCTGATGAACATAGATGCTAAAATCCTTAACAAAATACTAGCTAACCAAATCCAACAACGTATCAAAAAGATAACCCACCATGATCAAGTGGGTTTCATTCCAGAGATGCAGAGATGGTTTAACATGCACAAGACAATACACCACATAAACATAATTAAAAACAAACATCACAAGATCATCTCAATAGATGCAGAAAAAGCATTTGACAAAATCCAGCATCGGTTTATGATTAAAACTCTCAGCAAAATCGGCATACAAGGGACATATCTTAATGTAATAAAAGCCATCCATGACGAACCCACAGCCAACGTTAATACTGAATGGGGAAAAGTTGAAAGCATTCCCTCTGAGAACTGGAACAAGACAAGGACGTGCATTCTCACCACTCCTCTTCAACATACTACTGGAAGTCCTAACCGGAGCAATCAGACAAGAGAAAGAAATAAAGGGCACCCAAATCAGTAAAGAGGAAGTCAAACTGTCACTGTTTGCTGACAATATGATTGTTTAACTCGAAAATCATAAAGACTCCTCCAGAAAGTTCCTAGAAATGATAAAAGAATTCAGCAAAGTTTCCAGATACAAGATTAATGTACACAAATCAGTAGCTCTTCTATATACCAACAGCGACCAAATGGAGAATCAAATCAAGAATTCAAACCCTTTTACGACAGCTGCAAAAATAAAACATAAAATAAAATACTTAAGAATGTACCTAAACCAGGAAGCTAAAGACCTCTACAAGGAAAACTGCAAAACACTGCTGAAAGAAATCATAGACGACACGAACAAATGGAAACACATCCCATGCTCATGGATGGTTAGAATCAATATTGTGAAAATGATTCTACTGCCAAAAGCAATCTACGAATTCAGTAAAATCCCCATCAAAATACTACCATCATTCTTCACAGAATTAGAAAAAAACAACTCTAAAATTCATATGGAACCAAAAAGGGGCCCACATAGCCAAACCAAGACTAAGCAAAAGGAACAAATCTGGACGCATCACACTACCTGATTTCAATTTATACTATAAAGCCATAGTCACCAAAACAACATGGTACTGGTATGAAAATAGGCACATAGACCAATGGAACAGAATAGAGAACCCAGAAATAAACTCAAATACTTACAGTCAACTGATCTTTGACAAAGCAAGCAAAATCATAAAGTGGAGAAAGGACACCCTTTTCAACAAATGGTGCTGGGATAATTGGCTAGCCACATGTAGGAGAATGAAAATGGATCCTCATCTCTCACCTTATACAACAATCCACTCAAGATGGATTAAGCACTTAAATCTAAGACCTGAAACTATAGAAATTCTAGAAGATGACATCAGAAAAACCCTTCTAGACATTGGCTTAGGCAAGGATGTCATGACCAAGAACCCAAAAGCAAATGCAATAAAAACAAAGATAAATAGTTGGGACTAAATTAAACTAAAGAGCTTTTGCACGGCAAAAGGAACAGTCAAGAGAGTAAACAGACAACCCACGGAGTGGGAGAAAATCTTCACAATCTATACATCTGATAAAGGACTAATATCCAGAATCTACAATGAACTCAAATCAGTAAGAAAAAAACAAACAATCCCATCAAATAGTGGGCTAAGGACATGAATAGATAATTCTCAAAAGGAGATATACAAATAGCCAACAAACAAATGGAAAAATGCTCAACATCTCTAATGATCAGGGAAATGCAAATCAAAACCACAGTGCAATACCACATCACTCCTGCAAGAATGGCCATAATCAAAAAATCAAAAAACAGTAGATTTTGCTGTGGATGTGGTGATCAGGGAACACTTCTCCACTGCTGGGGGGAATGTAAACTAGTACAGCCACTGTGGAAAATGGGGTGGAGACTCCTTAAAGAACTAAAAGCACAAGTACCATTTTATCCAGCAGTCTCACTACTGAGCATCTACACACAGGAAAAGAAGTCATTATACGAAAAAGATACTTGCACATGCATGTTTATAGCAGCACAATTTGCAATTGCAAAATCATGGAACCAACCCAAATGCCCATCAATCAACGAGTGAATAAAGAAACTGTAGTATGTATATACGATGGAATACTGCTTAGCCATAAAAAGGAATTAATTAATGGCATTCGCAGTGACCTGTACCCCAATAACCTATGGAAAAATTTAAAAATAAAATTGGAGACTATTAATCTAAGTGCAGTAACTCAGGAATGGAAAACCAAACATTGTGTGTTCTCACTGATATGTGGGAGCTAAGCTATGAGGATGCAAATCCATAAGAATGATGCAATGGAGTTTGGGGATTTAGGGGGAAGTATAGGAGGGGAGCAAGGGATAAAAGACTACAAATAGGATGCAGTGTATACTGCTCAAGCAATAGGTGCACCAAAATCTCACAAGTCAGCACTGAAGAACTTACTCATGTAACCAAATACCACCTGTACCCCAATAACCTATGGAAAATTTTAAAAATAAAATGAAATGAAATACCAAAAAAAGACACAAATAGGCAAACAGGCAATATGATTTATTAACATATTTTTATTCCTGTATACTTTATTTTTAAAGTGATATTCAGTAGGTCAACACCTATAGATAGATTTTGAAACATTTTGAAATTATTATGAGAATAATGGATAAAGAAACAGTTGCTTTCCTTCTTCCACCTTAAGAAAAAAACACACAATGTAGAAGGTGACTAGAAATCATTTTACTTTGATGGTGCTAATTGAGATAAAACAAATATGTTTCTATTGCATATCATCCTTTTTGGGTCTAATTTAACATTTTAAAAACTAAGCTTCCACATTTTAACAATCAATAATTACGTAATTATAGTCTGCGTATGTTTAAATGATTGAAAAGTAATAGCACAGGACAAATGTCTTATAATTAATTGGATGTTTTATATGAAAAAATAACAAAACGACTCAAGGCTAAAGTAAGAAAAATTTGCAGAATTATTTCTTTTAAATGAATTCACTGTGTATTTAACTAGGGCATACATGTGAAATGAAAAATTCAAGCAAATATTTTACCACTTATTCATTTCATAGAAGAGCTGTCTTTGCCATTCCTGGTTATGGTCAGGTTAATTCCAAGATTTAAAAAATTAAAGCAAAATTTAATTTTTACACCTCTATTGTAATTTCTCTTCTCTTTCAGGGTGTTTGCCCCCAGATGTCCTGCAATGCTAAGTGGCTGCATCAACCCCTCTGTCTGCTAGCTGACCCACCAGAGTTTTCTGATTCACCTCTATGCACTGCAGTACTCTATTATCAAAATAATAACTACATTTTTATGGCAGTCTTCAATGATCTACATTAAAGGAAATGATATGAACCCCAGCTCCCCTGAAACTTCCCTCAAGTACTTCTGTGGTCATTATTGATAAGACCTAAGCCTCAGACTACTTTCCAAAGTGCCAAAGAGATTTCTAAACCCTACTATTAAAAAAAAAAAAAAAAAGCATGAAGATCATTCTCACAGCCACTGTTTTCACGTCAATCATTCTGCTCCTTCTTTTCCTCTTGAAATGTCTGTTGTAGGGTTCTCCCCTTGCCTGCTCACCAGTTTCACCAATTGTTTTGTTACCATTTCATCATAGAAAGTGAATGTAATTCCCTGAAACTTGTCGACCAAAAAAAAAAAAAAAAAGGAACCTGAAAACAATTACCTGGGTAACTGAAAAACAGCAAAGGTTTCCCTTGTATCTCCCTAATAGAAAAGAAACCATACTTGGTGATTATTTGATAACAAAATGAATTAAAGTAGAAAATTTGGGCATTACCCAAAGTGTACTTTATCTTGAATTAGCCATTTGTGCTCTCTATTCAACCGAAATTAAACAAATAATGTTTAACCTACGCCTCTCCACAACAGCTTGAATGTGCTCAGACTCCACCATTTGAATATTTCAGGGAAATTCTTTTCTAGCTTAAACATCTATGTAATTCCCACTGGGGTTGTAGAGAGCCAGAGAGGCATCACATCTGTGTTCTTTCCATACCAGGAATTCAACAAAAAGAAAGATCCAGCCACACATTTATAGCACCTGCTAAAGTGGCATGGAAATCCTGGTACTATTTAATAAGCAAATATTTCAAAGACAACCCTAGAAGTGTTTAAAAGGAAAACTGAATTGGAAAAAGTATTTCATGCCTTCCTTTATTTTCTTTCCTCAATATGTTTACTGAGCCCCATGTGTCACAAATGATGCACATGATGACAGACACAAAGGTGAGTAAGACAGCCTTTGCCTTCAAATATTCCATGCTCAAGTGGGAGAAACAGACAAGGAAATTACCAGCCATTGTAGATGTTGATTTTGACTACACATAAAGATGCCCAGGTATCTTTAAGAGCACAGTTGGGGGTCCCTAAAGTACTCTTAAGATGGGATGGTTGAAGGGAGTTAGGTTTCCATAGAGAGGTGTGGAAAGATCTCAGATCAATGGCATGATATAAAAAATGTGTAATTAGCCTTGATGTTTTCACAGTAGTGATTATGAAGGGGCATCATGTATACACACTGGCATGGCTAATTCATATTTTGAGAGGGGACAGTACACATAAAGTGATTTAAAGACAACCTAGAACCTGAGGTGTGTTCAAACACATTGATTTTGTCCCGGCAATATTTAAAGCCTGCTGGAGTCAGCTTTGTTGTGTGTCAAGCTACTGTGTTTATGAATCTCCCAAGGCTGTTTATTTTAAACACCTTATTTTTGAAATAGCTGATATTCTCATGTGTTTGGCTCTGCAGTTTTAAAGAGCCTTCTCCACTTACACATTGTTTCTTTACATTTCTGTGCTCCCTGAGGTTAATAATAATGAGTCAATGTGAAACCTTCGCAAACACTTTAAATTGCCCTGGAAATGGAAAATCTCAATTATTGTGATTAAAGAATCCCTCCATGGAAAAATAGAGAATAATTTGAGGCTGCTACCAAAGTTAAGTGAAACAAGATCCCAAAATATGGTTTGGTTTTATTTTACATTTCTTCACTTCCCTTCAATATTTTTTGACATTGTAACATTTTTTTTTTTGAGTGAAATATAGCTAGCTATATTTCCTTAGTCTCTTTTTACAATAAATAAAGCAAAAAGGACCATAACAGACTTAGAATATGGTCCAAAGAGAGCAACCCTTGGGATGGAGTCAAATAGAACCAGAAGAAATAGGAGGAAAAATCCACAAAGTAGAAAACTAAAACTTGTCAATCATATGAGAGTTTTAGAAGAGAGTAAATGATATTTTATCAACATGAGAACAGAGTCCTATTGTCATTGTAATGAAACCATAGTGATGCATATACATATACACATACATATATATTCTCCAAATATAGTATATACACACACATATGTGCATACACATATATAGAGTGTGTGTGTGTATCACTACCATGCCACTTCCCAGTTGCACAGAGAAAATTTTACTTTTTTATTGAATAGTGGAGTTATTTTATGCAATGACCGTCAGTGCTGTATAACTACAGTGATAAAATATTCCCTCAATAAGCTATTAGTTATTCTTAAATCACCCTCTCACATGAACTTTCTATAGTATATCTCAGCCCAAAGAATTTGCTTAAATTTTAGAAAAGCACATGTGTCTCTTTAAATTTAAAAACATTAGGAAGTTAAAAATTTGATTTCAGAAGTTGTGCTTAACCATTTATAAGTCTTCAAGTAGAAATATTTCGTGAGAAAAGCTTGAAGCAGTTTCCACAGAGGGATCCCGTTAGAAAAATGAAAAAGGGAAGAACTCTCCAAAGATCATGGTTACTCAGCCAGCATTCATTCTCCCGTTCTTCCTCCAGAATACATCTGCAAAATGTGTACCTTTCTTCAGGCAGCTATAGGGGTCACAGGGAAAGCTGACTCCACCCCCGTCTTCAGTATAATCTCATTCTCCTTGCCAGCCATTGGCTCAGGATTCTGACCTTTGGGGGACTGAGGGACAGCCTGAGGCAACATCATGCCACCAGCCTGGGGATGAAGCCAGCATCGAAGAGGAGAGCAGATAGAAAGAAAGGGCTCAACAGCCACTGAACCAAACCCTGAAAGCTACCTTTCCTCAGAAGTCCTGTGATGGTGAGACTATACATTTCTGTATTATCTGAATTGGGATTTCTGTTACTTGAGGCTGAAAGGATCCTTTAGACATTATTAAGGTGTCATTTAAATCGTGTTTAAACTACTGTGCTCCATTAAATGTTTCTGTTTTGTAGGTAAGGGATATTGCAAGTGAGATTACTATCTTAAGCCATTAAAAATGACATATTAGGGAGGCAACAACTTCCCCAAAATAAGTTGTAACTTCTCTATTGATCCAAAAATTAAAAATCTTTGGTTTTGATAGTTAATGAAAGAAGGAAAGAAGAAACTATAAAATAGTTTGAAAACATATCACATCTCCAGGTTATATGGGTCCCTGAGAACATGAATCAAAATGGAATTTTAATAAATTGAACCCTATTTTGAATGCACAGCAGACTGGATGAAGGCGACTTAATATACTTAGCTACTCCTCCAATGCTTGTATTTTGAATTTTTTGAAGGCCTACTCCACACTAGATATTGGGTATAGCATTTTCACAAGTGTCATAGTACAATCTGCACAAATCTCTGTAGGGTACCAATCAATATGCCATTTTATAGACGAAGAAGATGGCACAGCCGGACATGGTGGCTTACGCCTGTAATCCCAGCACTTTGGGAGGCTGAGGCGGGCAGATCACGAGGTCAGGAGATCGAGACCATCCTGGCAAACACGGTGAAACCCCATCTCTACTAATAATCAAAAAAAAAAAAAAAAAAAATTGCAGGGCTTGGGGGCGGGTGCCTGTAGTCCCAGCTACTCTGCAGGCTGAGACAGGAGAATGGCGTGAACTCAGGAGGCAGAGCTTGCAGTGAGCCGAGATGGCGCCACTGCACTCCAGTCTGGGCGACAGAGCCAAACTCCATCTCAAAAAAAAAAAAAAAAAAAAAAGAAAATGGCACTTGACGGGTTTAATAGCCTGGCTAAGTCTACATAGATAGTGAGTGGTAGAGCCAGGAGCCTGGCTCCCAAGACCATGTTTTTGATCACTAGACCATACCTCTTAGGTAGATCATTGTAAAAAAAAAACAAAATCTGTCAATAGGTTGCTAGTTCTCTATTGATGCTATAATAAATTACCACTAACTTATTGGTTTAAAACAACACAGACCAGAAGTAGGAAGTCAGTTCCACTGGGCCAACATCACAGCGTCACAGGGCTGATTCCTCCCAGAGGCTCTGAGAAGAGAATTCATTTTCTTGTGTTTTTAGCCTCTAGAGGCTGCCTGCATTTCTGGGCTCATGGCCCCTTCTGCCATCAAAGGCACCTTATTCCAATCTGCTTCCATGATTGCATCGCCTTCTTTCTGACTCTCATGTCTCCTTCCTTTGTTTCATAACGACCTTGTGATTACACTGGGCCCACCAAGGAAATCCAGGACAATCCTCCATCTCAAGATCCTTAACTCAAGTACATCTGCAAAGTCCCTTTTCCCTGTAACATTCACAGGTCCCAGGTGATTATATGCACATCATTGCAGGCCATTATTAATCCCCTCACAATAAGACGATCCAAGATAAAAAGTCACAAACATAGAGAATGAAAGAAGATAAACACTGAAGAAAACTGGGTAAGAAGCTTACTGCAAATAAATATACACATATTTGTGACTTCATGGCAATCAAAGTCTGAATAAAATATATTTTATTAGTTACAACAGCGTGCCAAGGAGCTCAACTATTAGAGAATCAGAATTAATTTGCTTTTTTTTTCCCATTTGCTACATTCATCACTACCACTTACATTAAACACTAGGATGGAAACTATTTACACACATCGAATTCCCAATCCCCCGTTCCTCCCAACAAGCTCACATGAACTTCTGTCCTGACTGGTCCAGAAACCAGCTATCCTGGTGCTTCCCAGACCTGTGTAACTGAGATGGAAAGGGAGAGAAGCCGGTGGGGGTGGAAGAAGTCAAGCCTGTGCACATGCCCTCTTTCCTGGAAAGCTTCTGTTTCCCTCTAGGGTCTCGGTCTAGCAGATACATAAGGCCCTGTTGCAATTTTAACCAGTTGGGTCTTTACTCATAATGAGATGGGAGCCACCGGAGGAGTCTGAGGTGAGAAGTGATATGATCCAACTTATGTTCTAGCCTCAGATTGGAGAAGGAGTATGGAAGGAGCCTGCTGAGTGAGGAGAAACCTCTCCCATGAGGATTCTGCCCTGCTCTCTCATCTGGGCTTAAGCCCACTCCCCATCTTCTCTCTGCTGGCCCATTGTAACTACTGTCTAAGTCCAGGCCACAAGTTTCTTCCCACTCAGGTGAGTTTCTTCCAAAGATGGTGAGCCACCGTCTTTGTCTTGCACACCGACCAAACTCTATTCTGTCCCACTCTCATGCTAACAAACTCTTATTAGCTCCATGTTTCCTATATCATAAAATCCTGACCCTCTTCTTTGTCATGGAAGATTGTTCCGGGCTGGGCATGGTGGCTCACACCTGTAATCCCAGCACTTTGGGAGGCCGAGGTAGGCAGATTACTTGAGCTCAGGAGTTCAAGACCAGCTGGGCAACATGGTGAAACCCTGTCTCTACTAAAATTACAAAAATTAGCCAGGCATGGTGGCATGCATCTATAGTCCCAGCTACTTGGGAGGCTGAGGCATGAGAATCGCTTGAGCAGGGGAGGCAGAGGTTTCAGTGAGCCAAGATTGTGCCACTGCACTCCAGCCTGGGCAACAGAGGGAGACCACAAGACCCTGTCTCAAAAAAAAAGACTGTTAAGACTGTTCCCGATCATTGTCCACCTCTCTCTGTGAGCCTTTTTCAGTGTCTGAGTGCACCAGTCTTGATTCTTGTGGCTGAAGATACCATTCCTTTTGCCTAGAGTGCCTTTCTCCCCTTCTCTCTCATCACTTCCCCAGGCTGTTTTGAGCCATTGTTCCACTGGAACTGTGTTCATTCTTGTATCTCTATGTTGTATTTTACATAATGTTTTGGGATCTGCCCAATTAGATGTACTCCTCCTCCTTGGACTACACGTTGCTATATTTTAGGCCTTGGATCTCAATAAGATGGAAATGTCAGAACACCAAAAGAAAGAAACTAGTCATAGTTTCCTTAGACCCTTTTATTCCTTATTAAATATTGAGCTTTGCTCCAGGCCTTCTGTTTACAGGCGGAAAACATCAATTGTTTTAACATCCTGGAAGTGCTGCCTGCTCACTTTTGTTGAAGGAAGGGAGAAACATCCTTCCTGCTGAGCTTAGAGTTCAGCTTCTGCAGGGAATCTATTGAGCATCCACTTGGTACCTAAATGGAAGGAAGTCAGGTTTCTTTGTATTATGTTTAAAGACTAACAGCCTAGAAATTACAGCT
This sequence comes from Symphalangus syndactylus, assembly GCF_028878055.3. NCBI lineage: Eukaryota > Metazoa > Chordata > Mammalia > Primates > Hylobatidae > Symphalangus > Symphalangus syndactylus. Next base: position 21,028,758 of record NC_072437.2, read on the forward strand.
TTTTGGTCAAAGCCAGTCACAAAGCCTCCCATTCATCCCTGGAAGGCAAAGCCTCAAAGTGGTTATTGGCCTCTCCCTAAATAGGTTGATGGTATAAGTCTAGGCAGAAGGACACCTGTACAAAAATATGGAATTTGCATTTCATTCAACCTTCCTTAGCACAGACACAGATTTCTTTAACAAAAGGGGTGCAATGACCTTTTGGCATACCTCATTCATACATGTTTCTTTAGGTTTTCAGTTATCACATAGAAAGGTGATTGCATCTCATACGTTGTGGATGGGAATACAAAATGACACAATCTCTATGGGGGAAATTTTGCAATGTTTCCCAAATTAAAAATGTACTTTCACTGTAACCCAGAAATCCCATAGCTAGTAATTTATTCTACTAATATCCTTGCACATGTGAAAAATAACATGTTACAAGATTACTCATTACTGCATAGTTCGTGATGATAGAAATTTGATAGGAAGAAAAATGTTCCTCATTAGAGGATTGTTTAAACCAGGGGTTTTCAACCAGGAGTGATTTATTTTTGGTTGTCACAACTGGAGAGAGGGACACTCATGGCATCCAGTGGGTGAAGGGCAGGGATGCTGCTAAGCATCCTATATTGCATAGGACAACCTCCACAACAAAAATTATCTCGCCTTAATTCTCACTAGGACTGAGGGTGAGAAATCTTGGGTTAAACAATCATTCACACAATGGAATATTATGCAGCCATTAAAAAATAGAATAGGAATACTTTCTGTGTACAAATATTAAAAGATCTTTTTAAGACATTAAGTGAAAAAAAAAAGATCAGGATGGTTTACCTGTTAACTTTTGAGAAAGAAAGAAAGAAAGAAAGAAAGAAAGAAAGAAAAAGAAAGAAAGAGTAAGAAAGAAAGAAAGGGAGAGAAAGGGAGAGAGAGAGAAAGAAAGAAGGAAGAAAGAAAGAAAAAGAAAAAGAAAAAGAAAGAAAGAAAGAAAGAAAGAAAAAGAAAGAAAGAAAAGAAAGAAAGAAAAAGGAAAGAAGGGAGGGAGGGAGGGAGAGAATGAAAAGAAAGAAAAAAGAAAGAAAGAAAGAAAGAAAAGGAAAATGTTTGTGTGTGTGTGTGCGTGCGCACGTGAGCGCGCACTCTGTCTGCATAAAGAAACCCTAAAATGACACACAGGAAAGTAGTGATGATACCAAATTGATCGCACTGGGAGTGCAGGTTGGATAGAGACATAAATAGAAGCTATCATTCTAATTTGGAATCACGTGTCCTTATTACTGATTCAAATCAATACATAAAGATTTAGGGCACAAAAATAAATAAGACATGTGAGGTCTTTGAGAATAAAGGGATTATATCTTATTTATCTTTGCGTCCCAATTATCTGGCATTATGCTTGCCCTAAAAGAGACACTTAAATATTCATTAAAAGAATTGAGGGAGGGCACAGTGGCTCGTGCGTGTAATCCCAGCATTTTGGGAAGCTGAGGCGGGAAGACTGCTTTGGGCCAGGAGTACGAGACTAGCATGGGCAACGTAACGAGACCCTTTTTCTGAAACAAACAAACAAACGAGAACTAAATTCAAGCCAGTAGCTTTCATATTACTAATTACCTATGCGTTCATGAGCATTGGGCTAGTTAAAAAACAAATGGAAAAAAATACCTTATTGCCTTTGGCCTCATGGAGGTTACAGTCAGGTATAGAAATAAACACATAAGACAGTTAACAATCCAGTTAATTTGGGTGATTTCATGAAAAAACTGAATTTTACTCTATAGATTTTCAGAAAAATGAAAATGAGCTAAATTAAGCTGTGAGCCAATTTATCAACTACTCCTTTCATTGAACATGCAAATTCGTTCTTTGTTAATTTACGAAGAAGACATCTGACTTTGATTCACAGGTTTGCTATTTCAATTAGTGGATTGAAGCATAGAATTAAAACAGTGACATCACAACAAACTCCACTAGACAAGACAGAGCAAATTAGCCGCCGCTGATTCACTTGAAATTTAACATCATCTGTCCAGGAAAATGTCACTCAGCGCTGAGGGATTGCTGCCCCCCAGAGGCTAATCAAAAAACTCCAAAATAAAAAGGATGAGGTTCAAGAGCTAGGAGACGGCTGTTGAGAAGGGAAGACGTGGGCTGGAGCTTTTTTTAGAAGAAAGTGAGACCTGAGCCCCAAAATCTGGAAGAAAAAGGGGAGAAGATTGGAGCTCCTAAGAGTAGAGATGAGTTTGTAGCAAGGGAAAGATAAGAGAATGAGCATCCAATAAGTATCAAGGGCAGCTGCTTTAGGGAGACTTCTTAGAAGTTTTTACTTTTTTCCTATTTCTGCCCTGTATTTCTCCATAACTGCTTATGGTTAAAAATCACTAAACATGCTTAAAGGGTTCTGTGCCTATATCAATTATTTGGGAAAAGCTGTGAGATTTTATTCTACTCAGCAGTAGGCCAGAGGAAAGAACCCCCCGTCAGAATCAACTATTAAATGCAGTGGAAATGAAAGCCTGCAAACAAAATCACTGCACCTCAAAACTCTCCGTGAAGTAGCAGGCAAAAGGAATAGACTCTGGAGCCCAGGGTCTAATCCAGCCAAAGGTGGTGAAGTGCGCCTCCAAAGCAGTTTGCTCCCCAAACCCTTGGGATCTCTTTCAAAACCCTAAGCCCCTACCTCATCAGAAATCCTACCAAGAAATCCTACCAAGAAGAACTCGCTTGGTTTCCAGAGATCAGGAGCTTAAGTCCCCAAACTCTGCTGCCCCAACTGGGAAGGGTATTTTCAACGTAAGTCAAGTTGGAATTCATATGTCAACATTTATCTATGGCTGCACATGTTGTTGTACAGGTAGGTTAAATAAACATATGGGAGGTATGGTTTCTCTGTTCAGATTGCAAATTGCTGACTTACAGAAATTTCTGAGGAAGCCGAATAGCCTGGTAGAAAGGCTTGAGACTTTGACATCAAAGAGACAGTAAATTTCAATTATGATTCTGCCCTATATTTGCTGTTAGTTAACTTCTCTGAATCTCAGCTTTCTTATTTATAAAATACAGATATATTTTATATAGATACAGTATAAAATGCAGACTTATAATATATATATATCTATAGATATCTATGTATATATAATATATGTAATATAAATATATTTATGTATCTATAGATATATATTTTATGTAATATATATTTATGTATCTATAGATATATATTTTATATAATATATGTAATATAAATATATTTATCTATAGATATATATTTTATATAATATATGTAATATAAATATATAATATATGTAATATAAATATATTTTTATATATCTATAGAGATATAGTTTTATATAATATGTAATATAAATATATATTTCTATTATATATTATATATTTATATTATATATAATATATATTTCTATTATATATTATATATAAAATATAAATCTATTATATATTTATATTATAATATATAAATATATGTGTAAAGTCCAGATTATAGATATACAGAAATATATATTTATATATCTAGAGATATATTGTATCATATATATAGATTTATTATATCATATATTTTTATATATAGATATATATAAATAGGGATATATAAATAAATAGAGATAGGTAGCTATATTGCTATAGCTAAAGGATTTACAAATGACGTATATTAAGCATACGTAAATACTACATGCTCTATAAATGGTAGCTATTATTACCCAGTCATGACTAACCTGTACTGTGTTATACAAAGCAGGAGCAAGTTTGATTGATGTGCCAAAACGCATAGTTCAGACACTGAAAAACGACAGGCCGTTAGGAAGGAGGGGATCGATGTCGACAGGAAATAGGAGTAGACTTTACAAATAAGTGAGATGAAACCTGATCAAAAAGCTGACAGTTCATTTGGAAAAAATGTCATTACCACCTTGAAATATTTGCAGAGATAGAAGATATAAAATTTACAACGCGCATTCAAGCTTGATTAAATATTAGACCATTATGAGAGATTTGTTATCCATATCAAGAAAATCACTTGAGTCATGAGATTATACCTCCTAAATATAGCTTTGATGGCGACAGATCTATATAATTCTGAAAAATGGATCCTGTTTTCAAAGAGGCATACGATTATGGATAAGAGTTTATCCCAATAAAACACCGTATGTTAGAGGCCTTCCTGAAACTGCAGTAACAAATTATCAGAAACTTGGCAGCTTAAAATAACACAGAATTATTCTCTCATAGTTCTGGGGGCCAGGAGTCTAAAACCAAGGTGTCCGCAGGGCCACATTCATTCCAAAGGCTCTAAATAAAAATCTTTCCCTACCTCTTCCAGCTCCTAGTGGTTGCCGGCATTCATTGGTGTCCTTGGCCTGTAGCTGCAGAACTCTAGTCTTAAAAATATTTACAAGAGTATAAAACAATGCTACTCTTCTCACGCATTATGTTTGTGTTTGAAAGTATAGTTTTTTAAAATTAAAATTTCATTTCATGTTAAGCATATAAATAAAAATTTAAAATTTGTGTTTTAATTTTAATACAGTAAATGTCAACAGAAAAAAACGCAAAAACACAAATGCTCTTTGAGATTCTCTATGCTTTTTAAGAGTTAAAATAATCCTGAGACCAGAAGGTCTGAGAACTAACAAGTTAAGAGAATTTGATTTATTGATTTTTCATGTCTGATTTATTAAAGACATAGATGTTTCCTAAGAACCTCAGAAAATCTTCCTCGTTAGATTTGTAATTCTGTCTTTTGAAGAATTTGAGAGAACTGTATTTTTTCCTGTGTAAGTGTAACTTAAAATATCCTAGGGAATGTCTGAAGTATACAAGTAGTGTTGATTATCTAAGGTAAATCAATTTGTATTTACAAATTAATTCAACGTTCATTAAAGAATCAGTGATAACTTTGTTCATATTTTTGTATAGCATTTACTAGTTTGATTTTATAAATTTAATAAGATTTTTTGCAAATGAAATTGATTTCTTGACTTCTTGCTAGTTTATTGTTGGTATATAAAACACTATTAATTTTTGTATGTTGATTTTGTATCTTGCAGCTTTACTGAATTTATCAGTTCTAAGGGTTTAAATAATTTAAATAGTAAAGGCTATATTTTTTAAAAGTTTAAAATTAAACTTTTAACAAGTTACATGTTATTTACAAGACAAGTAAGCATAATAATCCTTTCTATGCACAATAGAAATTCAGATATTAAAATATATATCTAAAACCCATTAACAGGTGTTAGGAACATAGACAACTAAGAAAAGTGGGCACAGGACAGGCACATTTTGATAAAGGGCCAAGAGATATGAGAAGTGTCTCCAGGAAGAACCCAATAAGTAGCATCCTTGGGGGTGGGGTTGTCAAGGAGGGGGTGTCACAAGGCCCCTGGTAAGTGCCAGGAAATTCTAGAGAGGAAGAAAGCCCAATAGAGGCCGTAGACATTGAGGATAATCTTTATCAACCTCTTAGGTATTAATCCTTTGTCAGATAAATAGTTTGCAAATATTTTCTCCCATTCTGTGGGTTGCATCTTCACTGTTGACACAGGAAGGGGAACATCACACACCAGGGCCTGTTGGGGAGTAGGGGGCTGGGGGAGGGATAGCATTAGAAATACCTAATGTAAATGATGAGTTGATGGGTGCGGCAAACCAACATGGCACATGTATACCTATGTAAAAAAACTGCACGTTGTGCACATGTACCCTAGAACTTAAAGTGAAAAAAAAAAAAAAAAGAATGGTCCCCCTGGCTGGGGTAAGATGGCATATTATTGAGGTTTTAATTTTTCATTTCCATGATTATTAGAGATGTTGAGCATTTTCTCATATATTTGTTGGTTATTTGTACATCTGCTTTTGAGAAATGTCTGCTCGTGTCACCTGCCCACTTTTTAGTGGAATTATTTATTTTTCTATTGTTGATTTGTTTGAGTTCCTTGTAGATTCTGGATATTAGTGCTTTGTCAGATATATAGTTTGCAAATGTTTTCTCCTATTTTGTAAGTTGTCTGTTTAATCTGTTAATAGTTTATTTTGCCCTGCAGAAGCATTTTAGTCTAGTTAGGTTCCATTTATGTATTTATTTATTTTGTCACATTTGCTTTTGACCTTAGTCATAAATCCTTTGCCTAGGCCAATGTCCAGAAGAGTTTTTCCTAGGTTTTTTTCTAGAATTTTTATGGCTTCGGGCATTAAAGTCTCTAATCTAGCTTGAGTTAATTTTTGTATATGATGAGAGATAGGGATCCAGTTTCATCATTCTACGTGTGGCTATCCAATTTTCTCAGCACCGTTTATTGAATATGATGTCCTTTCCCCAGCACATGTTTTGGTCTGCTTTGTCAAAGATCAGTTGGTTGTATGTATTTGGCATCATTTCTGGGTTCTCTATTCTTTTCCATTGGCCTATGTGTCTACTTTTATGCCAGTAGCATACTGTTTTGATTATGATAGCCTTATAGTATAATTTGAAGTCAGATAATGTGATGCCTCCAGATTTGTTCTTTTTGCTTAGGATTACTTTGGCTAATCAGACTCTTTTTTGGTTCCATATGAATTTTAGAATTGTTTTTTCTAATTCTATGAAAAATTATATTGGTAGTTTGATAGGAACTACATTGATTGTAGATTGCTGTGGACGGTATGGTCATTTTCACAATATTGATTCTTCAATATATTATAAGCTTGGTCTGTGTTTCCATTTGTTTGTGTCATCTGTGATTTCTTTGATCAGTATTTTGGAGTTCTCCTTGTAGAGATCTTTCACCTCCTTGGCTAAGTGTATTCCTAGGTATTTTATTCTTCTTGTGACTATTGTAAATGGGATTGAGTTCTTGATTTGATTCTCAGTTTGGTTGTTACTTGTGTATAGCAATATTACTAATTTGTGTACATTGATTTTGTAACCTGAGACTTTACTGAATTCATTTATCAAATCTAGAAGTCTTTTGGAGGAGACTTCAGGGTTTTCTAGATATAAGATCATGTCATCAGCAAACAGAGATAGTTTGAATTCCTCTTTTCCAATTTGAGTGCCTTTTATTTATTTCTCTTGCCTGATTGCTCTGGCTAGACCTTCAGATTCTTTCCATGGTAACCACTGTAGTGTCTCGTTTTTTTTGTTTCAGATTGTATTTATTTGGGTCTTCTCTTTTTTTTCTTGGTTTGTCTGGCTAATGGTTTCTTGATTTTGTTTATTTTTTCAAAAGGCAAACTTCTCATTTTGTTAATCATTTGTAATTTATTTTAGTTTCAATTTTATTTTTTCTTGCTCTGATACTTTTTCTTTCCTTCTACTAATTTTGGGTATGGATTGTTCTTGCTGTTTTAGTTCTTTGAGATGCATTAGTAGGTTATTTGAAATCTTTCTATTTGTATGATATAGGCATTTATTGCTGTAAACTTTCCCCCTAATACTGCTTTTGCTATATCCCATAAGTTTTGCTGTGTTGTATTTCTATTATCATTTACTTAAATAAATTTTTTAATTTTCTTCTTAATTTCTTAATTTACCTATTGGTCACTCGGGAGCATGTTGTTTAATTTCCATGTATTTGTAAAGTTTCAAAAGTTCTTGTTATTGATTTCTAGTTTTATCCTGTTGTGTTCAGAAAAAAATACTTAATATGATTTAACTCCTTGTAAATTTGTTGAGACTTGTTTTGTGGCCTAACATGTGGTCTGTCCTGGAGAATGTTCCATGTGCTAATGAAAAGAATGTGTATTCTGCAGTTGTTGGTCCATTTGGTCTAAAGTACAGTTTAAAACCAATGTTTCCTTATTGATTTTTTGTCTGGATGATCTGTCCAATGCTGAGAGTGGGATGTTGAAGTCCCCAACTATAATTGTATCATAGTCTGTCTCTCCCTTTAGTTCTAATATTTGCTTTATATATCTGGGTGCTCTGGTGTTGCGTGCATATATATTTACAGTTGTTATATCTTCTTGTTGAATTGATCCCTTTATCATTATATAATGAACTTCTTTATCTCTTTATACAGTTTTGACTTAAAGTCTATATTATGTCAAATAAATATAGCTACCCCTGCTTGCTTTTGGTTTCTGGTGTTTCGAGGTATCTTTTTCTATCCTTTTATTTTCAGCCTACATGTTTCTTTACAGGTGAAGTGAGTTTCTTGTAGTACGATATAATTGGGTCATTTTTTTTTTTATCCATTCTCTCAGTCTATACCTTTTAAGTGGAAGATTTAATTCATTTATATTCAAGACTAGTGTTGATAGATGATAAATTACTCCTGTCATTTTATTAATTGTTTTCTGATTGTTTTGTGTATCCCTTTTTCCTTTCTTCTTACTTTTGTGTTTATCATGGTGGTTTTGTGGTTTTCTTGAATTAAAAGGGTTTTCTTTCTATCCTTTGTTTATCTGCTCTATCAGTGAGCTTTATACTTCTGTATGTTTTCATGAAGGTGATATAATCTTTGACTTCAAATGTAGTATTCCCTCGAGCATTTCTTGTAAGGCTGATCTAGTAATAATTAATTCCCTCAGGTTTTGCTTGTCTGGGAAATACTTTATTTCTCCCTCATTTCCGAAGGATAGCTTTGCTAGGTTCTTATATCTGTTTCTGTATTCAATAAATAGTAATATGTTGTTTTGGTTAAAGTATATAAAGAATATTCAGATTAACAGAGATAAGTATTTGGAAAAGGTAGTAGTATTTTTAATTACCTTTTCAAATAATTATGGCTATTCTTTGATACTACACCAGAATTCCGTAAGTGATAGTTTCATAAAAGTTAGTCGCAATTTGGAATCTGAAATCATATTAATGAACCTTTTGTACTCTGTTACATTAAAATCCAATGGTCTTTCTTGCGATTAAAATAGATTTTTTTACCTATGTATGATTTTGTAACATCATGCATTGGTCATTTGGAATATATTGGTTCACTGAGTCAATTAATTCTTCCAAATGTGGACACATTTTATTTCAAAATATCAAAAAAAAAATGTCAGTATCACCCCCAGTCTCACTAAGTGCTGGGAAACTGTTGAATTCACAGTGACAGACTCAAGTATCTAATTTTATCTTGAGAACTGAAATTGTATGATTGGCAAAAAACTGCCGGTTGTTTTCTTAAAAGTTGCAGGCTCCTAACAGGCAAATAACATGTGAAGGGGGAAGCATATAGCAACTTATATTATGAAAATAGTCTTGACTGCAAGGATCCCCTGAAAGGGTCTTGGACAACCTAAGGAGTCTAAGGATATACTTTGAAACTCACTCTTTTAACTGCTGTAAACATTTAAAAGCAGAGAAAGAAAAAACAGGCAAAGAATAGACTAGCTAGAGAACTTACTGTAATACCTATGTGTATCCAACTTCCACAAAATTATAAATTTATTTATCATTTCTATTCTTACTTGAAAACCTTTTTAAGGATGCAGTTTAATCCCTTAACTAAGAAAGCAGAATTACCTTTCTTGGGCTTGCAACAGCAGTTGGGCTTATGATATCAAGTACCAGGGCTGAGAGCTTCTTCCAGGATGATTCAATGTAAGCCATTCCCTGAGCAGCTTCTTACAGAAAAATAACTTAGCAGATGTAACTTCTTTTTTTTTAATTTTATTATTATTGTACTTTGAGTTTTAGGGTACATGTGCACAACGTGCAGGTCTGTTACGTATGTATCCGTGTGCCATGTTGTTGTGCTGCACCCATTAACTCGCCATTTAGCATTAGGTATGTCTCCTAATGCTATCCCTCCCCCCTCCCCCCTCCCCCTAACCCACAACAGTGCCCGGTGTGTGATGTTCCCCTTCCTGTGTCCCTGTGTTCTCATTGTTCAGTTCCCACCTATGAGTGAGAACATGAGGTGTTTTGTTTTTTGTCCTTGCGATAGTTTGCTGAGAATGATGGTTTCCAGTTTCATCCATGTCCCTACAAAGGACATGAACTCATCATTTTTTATGGCTGCATAGTATTCCACGGTGTATATGTGCCACATTTTCTTAATCCGGTCTATCGTTGTTGGACATTTGGGTTGGTTCCAAGTCTTTGCTATTGTGAATAGTGCTGCTATAAACATACATGTGCATGTGTCTTTATAGCAGCATGGTTTATAGTCCTTTGGGTATATACCCAGTAATGGGATGGCTGGGTCAAATGGTATTTCTAGTTCTAGATCCCTGAGGAATCGCCGCACTGTCTTCCACAATGGTTGAACTAGTTTACAGTCCCACCAACGGTGTAAAAATGTTCCTATTTCTCCACATCCTCTCCAGCACCTGTTGTTTCCTGACTTTTTAATGATGGCCATTCTAACTGGTGTGAGATGGTATCTCATTGTGGTTTTGATTTGCATTTCTCTGATGACCAGTGATGATGAGCATTTTTTCATGTGTCTTTTGGCTGCATAAATGTCTTCTTTTGAGAAGCGTCTGTTCATATCCTTTGCCCACTTTTTGATGTGGTTGTTTGTTTTTTTCTTGTAAATTTGTTTGAGTTCATTGTAGATTCTGGATATTAGCCCTTTGTCAGATGAGTAGATTGCAAAAATTTTCTCCCATTCTGTAGCTTGCCTGTTCACTCTGATGGTAGTTTCTTTTGCTGTGCAGAAACTCTTTAGTTTAATTGGATCCCATTTGTCAATTTTGGCTTTTGTTGCCATTGTAAGTATTTCATGTTATCTCTGATAAAAAGCATATAAGTACATTTTATAAACACAGCCTTGTACCTGAAGATTTAAGTCCATTTATATTGGTCATAATTACTAAATTTATAAATTAGATTTATTTGTACCTGGTTATCTTGTGCTTTTGTTTGTTCTCCCTTATTCTTTACTTCATTTCTTCTCTCTTCTCACCTTCTTTTGGACTGATTATTATTTTCTCATTTTTTTCCTCTTCTATTTTGAAAGTTGTATACCCTGTATTCTAAAGGAAAGCAGTATTTTTATCCTTCTCCCCCCAAACACAAGAAACTCAATATTATTCTCTTCCCATCTGTACGCTATTGCCAAGTATTTTAGTCCTATCATGCTTTTCTAACTCCAAAAGATATTTTAATTATGTTTCATTCCATCAATATTAGCTTTGGTTTACCCACATTTGCCATATTCTTTGTTCTTTAATCCTTTGTTTACATCAGACTTTCCATCTGGGATCATTTTCTTCTGCCTGAAAAAAATAGCCTTTAGAATTTTCCTTACTGGGTGTTTAAATGTTGCAAACTCTCTGAGTTTTGGGTTGTTTAAAAATGTCTACTTAGCCCTCATATTTGAGAGATGTGGAACCTGAGATTCAACTTCTGCATCAGTGTTTTTATTCCTCTCAGTACAGATCTGCCATTTTCTGGCCCCCATTGTTGCCATTAAGAAGCAAGCTATCAAATTAAGCATCACTTCTTGAAAGGTTGTATGTCTTCTCTCTATGGAGGACTTTATCTTCTCATGGTTTTCAGTTTTCATTTTGCTGTGTCCAGGAGTGCAGTTCTATGCATTTATCCTGCTTTATGATTATATTTATAGCTTTATTTTTTTTTGGGGGGGGGGACAGAGTCTGGGCTCTGTTGCCCAGGCTGGAGTGCAATGGCACAATCTCGGCTCATTTCAACCTCTGCCTCCCAGGTTCAAGCGATTCTCCTGCCTCAGCCTCCTGAGTAGCTGGAACTACAGGCATGTGCCAACACACCTGGCTAATTTTTGTATTTTTAGTAGAGACAGGGTTTCGCTATGTTGTCCAGGCCAGCGTTGAACTCCTGGCCTCGAGTGATCCACCCACCTCAGCCTCCCAAAGTGCTGGGATTACAGGATTGAACCACTGCACGCAACCATAGCTGGGTTTTCTCAGTCTGTAGATGGCTTTCTAAAAACCTCTCAGCTGTTCTCTCTTCGAATATTGTTTCTACCCGATTCTTTCTTTCTCCCTGTCATTCTCACATCAGACCTGTGTTAGTCCTTTTCATTCTCTCCTCCATGGTTCTCAAACTCTCCTGTTTCTCACCTTGTTTTCTCTCTATGCTTTATTCTTGTGGTTTCTTCAGGTTTATCTTTAAATTCACTATTCTGTCTTAGGCCATATCTTACCTTCTGTTTTTAGAAGCAAGGTAGTTCTTCCAGAAAAGAACTGCACTTGGTTCCGCTAGGCAAGCAGTACTACTACCAGCCTGGGATCACTTTAAACTACATTTTTGATGGTATGTTTTTTAGACAACATAGATTGTGTGAATTTGGGTTACAAACCATGCGAGGGCCAGTGTATAGTTGCAAATTCCCAAAGGAGACTTTCCCTGTATACTCAGTGATATGGTTTATGTCTCATCTTGACAAATCTCATCTTGAATTGTAGCTCCCATAATTCCCACATGTTATAGGAAGGACCTGATGGGAGATAACTGAATCATGGGGGCAGTTTCCCCCCATACAGTTCACTTGGTAGTGACTAAATCTCATGAGATCTGATGGTTTTATAAGGGGTTTCCCTTTTTGCTTGGTTCTCATTCTCTCTTGTTTACTGCCATGTAAGACACGGCTTTTGCCTTCCACCATGATGGCAAGGCCTCCACAGCCACATGGAAATGTGAGTCCATTAAACCTCTTTTTCTTTTAAATTACCCAATCTCAGGTATGTCTTTATCAGCAGCGTGAAAACAGACTAATACAGTCAGTGACTCCATATAGTATGTGTCCTCACTGTCCCCTGGGGAGAGGGGCAGGGAGCATGTTTATTTGTAGGGTATAGGCTTTGGGGTCCAGGGTTTATATGTGGGGGTGGGGTTTCTATTAAATCACAACCTGGTTGGGCCCTAGTCTCTGTCTCTGTTTTTCCATACCCTGCAAGACCTTGAGCACCTTGGCTCAAATTCATGGCAAATATCCTCAATGCAAAAGTTGTCTCTGCTTTTGTTTCTGGGTGCCTGTCTCGATTCAGTTTTTAATCTGAGGATTCCTTACTTTCTTGCCAGCTTGGAGACATATTTATGATGGTGAGTTTTTTGTTGGTTTTCATTTTATCAATCATTTTAATTGTTTTTAATGGAAATGAGTCAAACTGTATATATAACCCACCCTTATTTTTTAAAAATTCACAAGAACAATGAGAAGATAATACAACATGAACATAGGTGCTGCTGCTACGGAAAATTACAGAAACCCACTAGAGAGCAATGGATGGAGCTAAGGCAGAGCCACAGCTGCCTTTCTCAGAATGTCAGCTGTTGCTAGGGAAACCAGCTGAATAGAGGGCAATTACCTAAGGAAGACTCTGAGGAGAACTTTGATAAACTGGTCAGCAGGTTATAAGAACACATGCATCTTGTTTTATGATTGACAAGTGTTTCTGTAATATCTGCAAGACCAGCCTCTAAGTAAGTGTGGTTTACTATTTTATTCAGCAATAATTTAATAAGTGTCCACACCATTCCTGGCTGTAGATGCTTAGTGAATGTTCGATGAATTCTCTGAATTTTCAGAGACATGAAAAAAGGCATCCAAGTGGGCAGCCTTGATTAACTGGTCATCCATGTCATTGACTCCAAGTTTTTAAAAAAATGCAATAGGTGGCCTCAGTGCTCAGAACACAGAAGCTTGAGGCGGATTCTGGTGTCACCCAGAGCAACTAGACCAACATTCCAGTGTGGGCGGTGGTGGCGGCCGGCAGGCAGTGAGAGGAAGCCCGCTAGGAGTGTCCTCGTTCCCCGCCTCTCTGGATGAACCAGACGGAATAAGCCGCGCCTCCCGCAGGGGCTGCGCCTCCATAAATCCCTAGTTGTTGTTTTTTCTTTCTCTCCCCTCTCCTCACCCCCACTCCGAGCTCCGTCCCGCCTTCTCCCTTCGCCAGCGGCGGCCGCGTCCAGGTGCGGAGTCCATACCAGCGCAATGGCGTCCAACCCCCAGCCGGGGGAGAGTCTGCTCAGGGAACTGCAGGGGGATTCCCGAAGTCCTCCGTTTTCTGAGAATGTGAGTGCTGTTCAAAAATTAGACTTTTCAGATACAATGCTGCAGCAGAAATTGGATGATATCAAGGATCAAATTAAGAGAGAAATAAGGAAAGAACTGAAAATCAAAGACGGAGCAGAAAATCTGAGGAAAGTCACAACAGATAAAAAAAGTTTGGCTTACGTAGACAACATTTTGAAAAAGTCAAATAAAAAATTAGAAGAACTACATCACAAGCTGCAGGAATTAAATGCACATATTGTTGTATCAGATCCAGAAGATATTACAGATTGCCCAAGGACTCCAGATATTCCAAATAGTGACCCTCGTTGTTCTACTAGCAAGAATAGATTGAAGGCTCCCTTCGCCAGCGGCGGCTGCGTCCAGGTGCGGAGTCCATACCGGAGCGCGATGGCGTCCAACCCCCAACGGGGGGAGAGTCTGCTCAGGGAACTGCAGGGGGATTCCCGAAGTCTTCCGTTTCCTGAGAATGTGAGTGCTGTTCCAAAATTAGACTTTTCAGATACAATGGTGCAGCAGAAATTGGATGATATCAAGGATCGAATTAAGAGAGAAATAAGGAAAGAACTGAAAATCAAAGAGGGAGCTGAAAATCTGAGGAAAGTCACAACAGATAAAAAAAGTTTGGCTTACGTAGACAACATTTTGAAAAAGTCAAAAAAATTAGAAGAACTACATCACAAGCTGCAGGAATTAAATGCATATATTGTTGTATCAGATCCAGAAGATATTACAGATTGCCCAACGACTCCAGGTACTCCAAATAGTGACCCTCGTTGTTCTACTAGCAACAATAGATTGAAGGCTCCCTTCGCCAGCGGCGGCCGCGTCCAGGTGCGGAGTCCATACCGGAGCGCGATGGCGTCCAACCCCCAACGGGGGGAGATTCTGCTCAGGGAACTGCAGGGGGATTCCCGAAGTCTTCCGTTTTCTGAGAATGTGAGTGCTGTTCAAAAATTAGACTTTTCACATACAATGGTGCAGCAGAAATTGGATGATATCAAGGATCGAATTAAGAGAGAAATAAGGAAAGAACTGAAAATCAAAGAGGGAGCTGAAAATCTGAGGAAAGTCACAACAGATAAAAAAAGTTTGGCTTACGTAGACAACATTTTGAAAAAATCGAATAAAAAATTAGAAGAACTACATCACAAGCTGCAGGAATTAAATGCATATATTGTTGTATCAGATCCAGAAGGTATTACAGATTGCCCAACGACTCCAGGTACTCCAAATAGCGACCCTCGTTGTTCTACTAGCAACAATAGATTGAAGGCTCTACAAAAACAGTTGGATATAGAACTTAAAGTAAAACAAGATGCAGAGAATATGATACAGATGTATTCAAATGGATCTTCAAAGGATCGGAAACTCCATGGTATAGCTCAGCAACTGCTCCAGGACAGCAAGACAAAAATAGAAGTCATACGAATGCAGATCCTTCAGGCAGTCCAGACTAATGAATTGGCTTTTGATAATACAAAACCTGTGATAAGTCCTCTTGAACTTCGGATAGAAGAATTAAGGCATCATTTTAGGATACAGTTTGCAGTGGCAGAAGGTGCAAAGAATGTAATGAAATTACTTGGCTCAGGAAAAGTAACAGACAGAAAAGCACTTTCAGAAGCTCAAGCAAGATTTAATGAATCAAGTCAGAAGTTGGACCTTTTAAGTTACTCATTAGAGCAAAGATTAAATGAACTCCCCAAGAATCATCCCAAAAGCAGTATTATTATTGAAGAACTTTCACTTGTTGCTGCATCACCAACACTAAGTCCACGTCAAAGTAAGATATCTACACAAAATCAATATAGTTCACTATCCAAACCAGCAGCATTAACAGGTACTTTGGAAGTGCGTCTTATCGGCTGCCAAGATATCCTAGAGAATGTCCCTGGACGGTCAAAAGCAACATCAGTTGCACTGCCTGGTTGGAGTCCAAGTGAAACCAGATCATGTTTCATGATCAAAATGAGTAAAAGTAAAAGCAGAAGTCATGGAAATCTTCTAAAAACCGATGACTTGTCCAATGATGTCTGTGCTGTTTTGAAGCTCGATAATACTGTGGTTGGCCAAACTAGCTGGAAACCTATTTCCAATCAGTCATGGGACCAGAAGTTTACACTGGAACTGGACAGGTCACGTGAGCTAGAAATTTCAGTTTATTGGCGTGATTGGCGGTCTCTCTGTGCTGTAAAATTTCTGAGGTTAGAAGAGTTTTTGGACAACCAACGGCATGGCATGTGTCTCTATTTGCAACCACAGGGTACTTTATTTGCAGAGGTTACCTTTTTTAATCCAGTTATTGAAAGAAGACCAAAACTTCAAAAACAAAAGAAAATTTTTTCAAAGCAACAAGGCAAAAGATTTCTCAGAGCTCCTCCAATGAATATTATTATTGCCACTTGGAGAAGGCTAGTAAGAAGAGCTATTCCTACAGTAAATCATTCTGGCACCTTCAGCCCTCAAGCTCCTGTGCCTACTACAGTGCCAGTGGTTGATGTACACATCCCTGAACTAGCACTTCCAGCTAGTGATTCTACAGCAATCAAACTGGACTTTGATCTTGAGCCTGAACCTCCTCCAGCCCCACCACGAGCTTCTTCCCTCGGAGAAATAGGTGAATCTTCTGAATTAAGAGTTTTGGATACACCAGGACAGGATTCAGAGACTGCTTTTGATATTGAGAATGACAGAAATAATATGCTTCCAAAATCTCAATCTGAATACAAGCCTGATACTCCTCAGTCAGGCCTAGAATATAGTGGTATTCAAGAACTTGAGGATAGATCTCAGCAAAGGTTTCAGATTAATCTACAAGATTTCAGGTGTTGTGCTGTCTTGGGAAGAGGACAATATGGAAAGGTGCTTTTAGCTGAATATAAACACACAAATGAGATGTTTGCTATAAAAGCCTTAAAGAAAGGAGAGATTGTGGCTCAAGATGCAGTAGACATCCTGATGCGTGAAAAAAGAATTTTCAAAACTGTGAATACTGTAAGGCATCCCTTTTTGATGAACCTTTTTGCATGTTTCCAAACCAAAGAGCATGTTTGCTTTGTAATGGAATATGCTGCTGGTGGGGACCTAACGATGCACGCTTGTACTGATGATGTCTTTTCTCAACCAAGAGCTGTATTTTATGCTGCTTGTGTAGTTCTTGGGTTGCAGTATTTACATGAACACAAAATTGTTCATAGAGATTTGAAATTGGAAAACTTATTGCTAGATACGGAGGGCTTTGTGAAAATTGCTGATTTTGGTCTTTGCAAAGAAGGAATGGGATATGGAGATAGAACAAACACATTTTGTGGCACTCCTCTATATCTTGCCCCAGAACTATTAACAGAAACTTCTTATACAAGGGCTGTAGATTGGTGGGCCCTTGGCGTGCTTATATATGAAATGCTTGTTGGTGACTCTCCCTTTATTGGTGAGGTTGAAGAGAAAGTTTATGACAATATTGTAAATGGTGAAGTAAGGTATCCAAGGTTCTTATCTACAGTAGCCATTTCTATAATGAGAAGTCTGTTAAGAAGAAATCCTGAGCGGCGCCTTGGGGCTACTGAGAAAGATGCAGAGGATGTAAAAAAGCACCCATTTTTCTGCCTAATTGATTGGAGCGCTCTGATGGACAAAAAAGTAAAGCCACCATTTATACCTACCATAAGAGGACGAGAAGATGTCAGTCATTTCGGCGATGAATTTACCTCAGAAGCACCTATTCTGACTCCACCTCGAGAACGAAGGATACTTTCGGAAGAGGAGCAGGAAATGTTCAGAGATTTTGACTACACTGCTGATTGGTGTTAAGTTGCTAGACACTGCGAAACCAAGCTGACTGACTCACAAGAAGACCTCTTAAAAATAGCAACCCTTCATTTGCTCCCTGTGCCACCAATAGCTGATGAGTTTTGATTTGTTTTGTTTTTTTTAATTGAAACACGTGAAGATTTGTTTAAAAGTACCATTCTAATACTTCTTCAAAAGTGGCTTCTCATTGTACTTCAGCGTAAATGTGAGCACCGGGAACAGTTTCATGGAGTTTAAGTTGAGTGAACATCGGCCATGAAAATCCATCACAAATACTTTTGGATCAATAGTCTATTTTAAAAAAGAAAGAAAAAAACCACTTTTTTACAGTCCCTAGCTTTGCCATATGCCCGCCTTAAGTGGAAGGAAAATTAATCACTTAACGATGTTTTACAAAAAGCATTCCAAGGCCTTTTTTTCTTTTTGTAAAACATAGTTAAGTGATTAATTTTCCTTCCACTTAAGGCAGGCATATGGCAAAGCTAGGGACTGCAAACAAGTGGTTTTTTTCTTTCTTTTTTAAAACAGACTATTGATCCAAAAGTATTTGTGATGGATTTTCATGGCCGATGTTCACTCAACCTAAACTCCATGAAACTGTTCCCGGTGCTCATATTTACGCTGAAGCACAATGAGAAGCCACTTTTGAAGAAGTATTAGAATGGTACTTTTAAACAAATCTTCACGTGTTTCAATTAAAAAAAAAAAAAAAAAGAAGCTAACACCAGTTAGCACGTTAGGGTCATTATACCTCAGGAATAGCAAGCTGTTAAGTACCCATACTGAATTAACTATTTAATCACAGTGAGCTCATCTCTGAAAAATTGTTCAGGTGTAAATCTTATGAGAAACATGAAAAAGAACACTGATTTATGGAGAGTTGAGCTAAAAACATTTATAAATATTTGCTGGGATGTTTTAGCATCTTTTCATTGTACTCTGAGAACAATTAAAATTGTCCAGAGATCATTTATATTACCTTGCAAATTGTTTATTACCCAAGATCCTTTGGGAGTAAATCTTCTAGAAAGGGGGAGCAATATGTGGTTTAAAGTTATTTTAAAATGCCAGTTAATTTCCTTGGCAAAGGACAATAGAGGAAGTTAGCATATTGTCTGGCTTTAATTTAAACAGCGTTAATACAACATTAAAATAAAACACTAAATACTTTTGAGGTACGGTCTGCTCACTTTTTCGGTTCTCAAATAGCAAAGAAAGTAATGTCTAAAATAGGCTTTTAGCATTAAAAACTGACAGCATTTTGTAACTACACAGTGTACAGAATTTTTTTTAATTGAAGTCAAATCGCTAAAATAATTAGAAGGCAGGGTCTATTTACACAATTAAGCTGAAGAAAGCACTAATTTTTTAGTCAGATTTAAAATTTTAAGCTTTATAGAGTGTAAATATATTTTGCTATTACTGTATGTGTATGTGACTGCTCAAGCACTTTGTAAAGAAATTTGGATATTTTAGAATGGTACACTGTGCATTCAAATGAAATGTGCCTTTCACTATGTCATTCTAAAAAACAAGTGTTTTTTTGCATCATAGATTATCACAAATGCGCAAATTAAAATCTATATAGATTTAAATTTGTAAAAAAAATGCAATAAAATTTGACACAATTTAAAATCATTTCTCAATACACAAGAGGGACTACATTTGTTACAGGTTTCCTGCAGTCTTTGGTCTTCCAAAGATTTTTGATCTTCCAAAGATCTTTCCAAAATATGGGGTATTTTCACCACTCCCCAGCTGAGGGAGCTTACTGATTTCATTTCCTTTCTGCTATAGACACAGGCAGTATTACAAACTCCCAACAAAACAGATGTCAGTATAATTCTTTTAGCAATGTTAGTAGAATACATTTGGCCAGATTCAATGATTTATTGTCTCCAAGTTTTCACAGAAGTGGATTCCTGATTTTGATGGAGAGCTCAGGGAGCATTGCAAGTGACCTGTATGCCGTCGTGAGTTTCTCAACTGGATCCTAAATCTGGTTGTAAAGTATATCAGATGATGAGGACTTCCAGTTTCTAGCTGGTCTGTAAGAACTGGCATCTTTCTATTCAGATGTCTCCATATGACATTTCCTCATGCCATCTGTCTTGGGGTTTTCTTTTCAAAAGTAGTAACACCGCTTCAACTTTTAGGAACTTCCCAAATGTTGCCTCCAAATGCCAACAGCTTTTGAATTTATGGATGAGAGTTTGCTTCTTTTGCTTCTCTTCCTCGCTCTTCTTTCATCCTTTTCTCCTTTCCAACCTCCCTCCCCAACTTCTTATTCTTTTCTCTTTCTTCTTTCCTGTCCGTTTTTTGCTATTGCTATTAAAAAGTGAATGATTCCTTTAGTCTTTCTTGGAGCTTTTCACTTCTTTTTCTTCTACTGAATTTTCATCTTATACCCTCACTTTACTAAATTGTCTATTTTTTTGTGCATAAGAATGATGATTTCTATCTAGTCCAGTAAGACTGTGGCCATTGGATGTACAAGAGTATCTATTTTGGCCGATTTGATTAATTATTCCAGAAATTCTTTTTAACATTATTACTAATTTAGCACAATTATTCTTCTTCTAGGTACTTTATATTAGATAAACATGATCATAAAAAGTGTAGAAAGAGTTCTCTGTATGACTTTATTGGTTAGTCCACCTGAACAATTATTTTCTGTTAGTTTTTACTGGGTTTGACTTAAATAGATTTTTGTTCTCTTTTCATTTTAAGTTCTCTATTTGTTTTTCCTACTTCTAGTCTCTTCTTACCATGTTGTTTAGATTCTGGGTCTTCATAGTCTAAGTTTAAATTATTAAATTCAAAATTCAGTTTGTAAATCACTCTAACCTCATTTCAAGTGCTCAGTAGCTGCATGTGACTCATGGGTCTTGTACTGTGTGGTGCAGATTATAAATGCAGAAAGTTCCATTGGAAAGCACAGTTCTATATTCCTCCCAGTTTTTCCTTGCACCACAGAGGACAAAGTTCTAGTGCCAATGGAGAATAAACCTTTTCTGTGTACCCAAGTTATATTTTCTTCTCAGATATAAGGCATATTGTTCTGTCCTGTTTCTGTTTTTGTCCAAGACAACAACTTTGTCCATGGGAGCACCTTGAAGGGCATAAGGCAGATGTTGAAGGGCATGACACAGATATTACCCTACACACTGTGCTTCAATGTGAAAAAGCATGTTTTAGTTTATTTTCTGTTGCAAATAACAGTGTACCTAAAATGGTTAATTTAAAAGAAAAACAATTTGTTTCTTACATTTAAGGAGGCTGGGAAGCCCAAGGTCAAGTGGGGACACACCTGGTGAGAGCCTTCTTGGTGGCAGGGACTCTCTGTCTTTGGGTTTAGGGCCCACCCTAATCCAGTATGGCCTCACCTTAAATTGATTCCAAATGTAAAGACCCTATTTCCAAATGAGGTAACTCTAGGTACCAGGGGTTAGGACTTTCACAGACACATCTTTTGGAGGGACACAATTCAACACACTGCTGGGGTGAAAAGGTTAAGGGCTTCAGAATATTTCTTTTGGGAAAGAAGGCAAATAGCTGCTGAATCTTAGTTGACATAGATTTAAAGTAAAAAAACTCATACACAGTGCACACTATACATGAAATATGCTGTCAATCCAAATAAAATAAAGCTCTATCCTTATAGAACTATGAAAGGGAGGCCACTTATCTCTTTAACCCACTCTGGGTTCTAAAATCCTGAGTGTAAGAAACAGGTAGGAGCCACCCTGCTCAAAGCCTGTATATAACACATTGAGAAATTTTATAACTCAATACTTCATAAATATATTGGAGTAATTTTAGAACAGTTGAAATGGGAATTATTTTATATTTAACAAGGCATGCTTACACACATGTATTGATATATTGATACAGTTTGGATATTTGTCTTGGCCCAAATCTCATGTTGAAATGTAATCCTCAGTGTTGGAGGTGGGGCCTGGTGGGAGGTGTTTGGGTCATGGAGGCAGATCCCTCATGGCTTGGTGCTGCCCTTGTGATAGTAAGTGAGCTCTTGTGAGATCTAGTTAAGTTAGTGGCACCTCTCCCTTCCACTCTCTCTCTGGCTCCTGCTCTGGCAATGTGATGTGCCTGCTCCCCCTTCACCTTCCACCATGATTGTGAGCTTCCTGAGGCCTCCCCAGAACCCAAGCAGATGTCAGCACCATGCTTCCCGTAAAACCTGCAGAACTGTGAGCCAATTAAACCTCTTTTCTTTATAAATTACCCAGCCTCAGGTATTTCTTTATAGCAATGCAAGAATGACCTGACACACATATATACGTTCACATATATATATATATATATTCATATATTCATGTATATGTGTATACACTCACACATACATTTAAAAACATTCATCTTCAAGGCTGGGTGCGGTGGCTCATGCCTGTAATCCCAGCACTTTGGGAGGCCGAGGCGGGCGGATCACGAGGTCAGGAGATCGAGACCATCCTGGCGAACATGGTGAAACCCTGTCTCTACTAAAAATACAAAAAAATTAGCCGGGCATAGTGGCAGGTGCCTGTAGTCCCAGCTCCTCAGGAGGCTGAGGCAGGAGAATGGCACAAACTTGGGAGGTGGAGCTTGCAGTGAGCGGAGATCGCACCACTGCACTCCAGCCTGGGCAACAGTGTGAGACTCCGTCTCAAAAAACAAACAAAAAAGCATTCATCTTTGAAAGTTATATGTAGTGGGATTCTTATATAAAATTTCAATTCTTGCAAAGAATCTAGGCAGACCCCTTAATCAGTGTGTTTTGAGAAAGAGTCTTTATTCCGGTATAGCTTGGATCTCTTTTCCTGTTGCATCATTCAAGTTCCACTGATTCTCTTCCACGAGTCCCATGACATCTTGTCTCATGCCATTCTGCACGAGGATGGGACTTTTAAAACACTGTGACTATCTCTAGATGATCTTCAGTCATAGCCTATGCAAAACACAGTCCACACTGAATATAGTTGTTATGGAGTCTTTGCTTCCTTTCTCTACACTCTGCAAAGTGCCGATGCTTTTTTACATATTAGTCAAAGGGATAATATTTGATTCTTTCCTCGATTTTGCAAGTTTCTCTTTAATGTGAGCTGAGGTCTTGCGTATGTTCTCTCTGCCAGCTGCGCTATCTCTGGGATCAGCATCCTGCACTGAGTTCCTGGGAGGAGGATATAAAATTTCTTTTAATAACAAAAGCCACTACCTGCTTAGAATTATGGGCAAGGGCATATCCATCGCTCACTCTGATCAGTTTGTCAGAGCGAGCTACACATAGCTTCGATAACTTCAAGGCTACAAGTGTGATGTTAAAGCACTCCCAAGTTGACAAGGACTGTCTTCCCTCACAGAGGTTTCCTGGTATGTGTTTGTCCAGAACTGTTCTTGTCATCGGATTCATCATTCTGAAATTCCTCTATACAAGGGTTATGGTTTTATTTTCCCATAAAAGAAACCCACTGGAATGTATTCCTATAGGTAAAGAATCTCTTGCTTTGTTAAAACCACATTTAATATATCCTTTAATATTAGTAGATTAGAAATATAAGGAACAAATATAAAGAGATGAAAATCACCTTCATGTATTTCTTTTTCAATATAAGGGGTAATCAAAGACATAGAGAAGAGTAGAATTGCGTATAGTAGGTCATCCACAGATCCTTCCCACATCTCACTCTGACTTAATAGCATTCTGTAAAAGGTGATAGTCTGATTCAACTTCTCCCTGAACCCAAAAGAAGTGCCACCAGCTGCTATCTTACTGGAAGTTGGAGTTCACTTCAAAAGCTAAGCTGATCATAACTTGAGCCATATGCAGGGAAATTTATAATTTCAACATTTCCCATTAGTAAGAGTTTGCTTTGAATTAATCTTTGGCTTGGCAGGAGTACTTTTTACCTAAGTGTGGATGAGTGCGGGTGGTCTGATGTTAAATTTACAGTCAACAACACTCAAAGGGACATTTTAATAAGGTTGGGTTTCTCTCCTGAAGTATACCAATAATGATTGAAGTGAGAATATTATATGTGATTGAGAACTGGGGAAGAGTTGCACCCAAGAATTTCTAAGAATTGCTGGTCATTGAACATCTTAATTCATGGACAGACACAGAAGACCACTGAGTGAGTTGCTGAAGGTAGTGAGCAGAGTCAGAAATAATATGTAGGGCCTTATATGCTCTACTGTCCCATTGGCTAAATGGCTACCCTGATTTAATGTAACTAAATCATCTCACAGAAACATGGTGCATAAGCAGAGTAGAGGAAGGAAATCAGTATAATCCAAATTCCTTCCAGGGCAAAAAAGAGGAAACTAACTTGAATCAATTATGTGATAGAGTATTTGAAGCTCATTCTACCTGAAGACATCAAAAATGCCAAAGAGAAAAGAAACGAATTTGAGCACTTTGTTTAATCCAACCAACATGTATCAAGAGCCATGTGCAATGCATTATGCTACATGATGCATTTATTCATCAAATATGTACCTAACACTTTATTTAAGCCAAGAACTGGAAATACAATGTTGAAGAAGTAAGCCCAATTCTTCAACTCATGGGGCTTATGTATGAGTCTGGTGACAAAAATAGAGGTGATTAAAATAAAGAGGGATAAGATGTATAGTGGCTGAAGAGCAAGGCATTAAGGGGTATGTATCTGGGAATGCTTCTTGGAGAAGGAATATTAAAGCTGAGACATAAAGGATGAGAGTGAGTCATCCAGAGAAAGTAGAGGGGAAGATGAGCCTTTTAGAAAGAAGACCAGCAATATCAAAGGCAGGAAAGAGGGCACAGGTGGGTTTCCTGAATGAATGAATGAATGGATATTCAATGATTAGACATTTTTCTATCGGAGAGAAATGTGTTTTAGGATACCTCCTGGTATTTCTGGGATATAGCACAACGTGTTCCTATGGAAGGTGATTGGAAATTCCTAAGATGATACTTAGGCAGGTAACCAAAATCTTTTGGCTTCATCCTCTGGGGCTTTAGAATTTAAGGAGTCTAGACATACCTGAGGACCCTCCTGGGTGTCAGGTTAAGATGATTTCTGTCGTGGGCCTGCGGGAGACCTGACTCTGTAGTCCATTTATTGAGGACTTTAAACTGTGAGCTCCTGTAACTTGCACAGCATGTCATCCACCGGCATCTTGCTCCCTGTTTCTCTTCTCCCAAGCCCTGAGTAAAATCCGGTGTAAGGGTCAAGGCAGCTCTCAGCTGGGATAAGGGCATAAGACTCTCAGTTGCCATTGAACCCAGGACATGAAAGGTAGCAATTTCCTCTCTGAGGCCTGTGGGTGGCAGCAGGGATAGGTAGGGAGGTGAAGGAGAGCCCTCAGGTAAAAAATAATCTACAGAGACACAAGAGTTAGGCTGTGGACCCAGCTTTTTCTCTCCATTTGAAGCTTCTATCACCATAGTCAAAATTGGAAAGTTAGGGTGTGCCCAATGTCCTGACTGATAGAACTTACAGAGAATGGTATTATTGGAGAAGTGGGATTGTCAGTCTCAAACTTTGTGGGATGAGAATGGAATGAAGTGAGAGGCCAATTAGAATACTTAGAGGCCCAGATTTTGGAGTCAGACAAATCTACCTTCATGCTGTGGCTCTGTTGCTACTCATTAGATGTCACATGGGAAAACAGTCATCTCTACTTAGTTAAAAGAATATTCAGGCAATTTGGTCATGAGCATGTGTCCAAATTCTATGGAAATCTCACAAGGAGAAAAACATCCTCTTATAGGCCAAGCAGGGTTCACTTTTGGTAGAGACATTTTACAGGAGTAGACAATGTAGGGACAACCACAGGCGCAAGCCACCAGGCCCAACCAATTTTGTTTTTTTATTTTTTATTTTTTTGTAGGGATAAGGTCTCACTATATTGCCCAGGCTGGTCACGAACTCCTAGGCTCAAGCGATCCTCTTGTCTCAGCCTCCCAAAGTGTTGGGATTATAGGCATGAGCCATGATGCCCAGGCCTAAAATTGTTATGTCTTAAGTTGTTATTCAGTATATTTGAGTACACATTCACAGTGGGTGGTCTTGTACTGAATAAAAGATAATTAGGAGCTGTGCCAGATACTGCTAGTTGCCTACCCAATAGTTCTTTTTCCTTCATATTAAACAATTAATAAGAAGGAATGTATTGTGCCAGTGAAAGCAGCTAAACATCTCCCAGGCTCCCTTGTAGACAGAGAAGGTCAGCACCGTGTAAGAAGTAGAAAGTTATTTAAAAATATTTAAAATATTTACTCAACTGGCAGATACATCCGTTTTGTCCTCCTCTCTTCTTTCTTCCTTCTTGAAACATGGATATAAAAGGCTAGAACCCCAGTGGCCACTGTTACCCAGGAAGAAACCTTAAGGATGAAAATCCAGGTGCAAAGCAGAAATGCAGAAGGAGCCTGGCTCTCTGATACCGGCATGCCAATGAGAACCGACTACATCTGACTGTGACATTTTATTTTATTTTATTTTTATTATTATTATTATTATTTTTTTTTTTTTTTGAGACGGAGTCTCGCTCTGTCGCCCAGGCTAGAGTGCAGTGGCGTGACCACAGCTGATTGCAGCCTTGACCTCCCAGGCTCAGGTGATCCTCCTACCTCAGCCTCCCCGGTACCTGGGACTACAGGTGTGTGCCACCATGCCCAGCTAATTATTTGTATTTTTTGTAGAGACGGGGTTTCACCATGTTGCCCAGGCTGGTCTTGAACTCCTGGCTCAAGCAATCTGCCTGCCTAGGCCTCCCAAAGTGCTAGGATTAAAGGCATGAGCCACCATGCCCAGCCTTCCATAATGTTTTAGAAAAGAAAAATAAGCCTTCATTTTGCTAAAGCCCCTGTTATTTCAGATCTCTGTTATCAGCAATGAAACACATTCCTAGCTCTTATAGGAGCCTGATTTTGTTCAAAGTTTTGTTTAACATTTAAATAAAGATAAAAAAGTCTGAATTAACAGTTTTAATAATATAATCAATACGTTTCAATGAAATATGAATCCAGGACACATCAGTAAGCGAAAAGTAGAGAAATAGAATTATAAACTATCACTACCATAATATTTACAAAGATAACACTTTCCAAACTAGAACTTAAATTTTCTTTAAAATATTATAATGCCTTTAAAATTCTGTTTCTTTTACTGGATTACTTAATTTTAAATACCTTTTTTGGAAAGTGGTCTTTCTTTTTAATTGACAAGTAAAAATTGTGTGTGTATCTATATGGTATACAACATGCTGTTTTGATATAAGTGTAAATTGAGTAATGGCTAAATCGAGCTATTTAGCCTATGCATTAACTCGCATACTTATCTTTTTATGGTGAGAGCATTTAAAATCTACTCTCTTAGCAATTTGCAAGTATACAACATATTGTTATTTACTATATTTACCATGATGTACAACAGATCTCTTGAACTTATTCCTCCAGTCTAACTGAAATTGTGTTCTTTGTTTCTCATGGTTTCTAGAACAGGGGATGGCACATCCTAGATACCTTACACATATTTTCTTTTCTTTTTTTTTTTTTTTTTTTGAGATGGAGTCTCGCTCTGTCACCCAGGCTGGAGTGCAGTGGGGCGATCTCAGTTCACTGCAGCCTCCAACTCCCGAGTTCCAGTGATTCCCCCGCCTCAGCCTCCCAGGTAGCTGGGATTGCAGGCACCTGCCACCATGCCTGGCTAATTTTTATATTTTTAGTAGAGATGGGATTTCACCTTCTTGGCCAGGCTGGTCTGAAACTCCTGACCTCAGGTGATCTGCCCGCCTCAGCCTCCACAAGTGCTAGGATTATAGGCATGAGCCACCACACACGGCCCCTTATACATATTTTCAAGGTAAGGGAGGCTGGCTCTTGGCATAGCATAGTACTTATCTAGCACTGATAGACTTTTGGGGTGATTAATCTTCTCTTGGTTTTAGTTTATGAAAAATAAACTATTTCCTAAAGAAGAATGTGGGAGAGAGAGAGAAAGGAAAGGAGACATCAAATAGATCAAAGACAAATTCACTCTTTTGTTTTGAGCCATCTTCTTTCTCAACAATCAAAATTCTGAAGTTTTTTCAACCTGATGGACAAGGTTAAGAAAGACAAGGCTAAGGTTAATAGATAATTCACCAAATTGTTCCCTAATATCCAGCTTTCAGAGGCACGACTCTGGATTCAAACATTTGCTTCACTGCTTACTCTGATGTCCCTGGACGAGTCACTGAACCTCACTGAGAGTAAGTTCTTGCATCTCTAAAAATGAGAATAATAGAACCTTATGTGACACTCTCCTGCAAATCAATAAGAACAAGTCAAATGGACAAAAGATCTGACTAGGAAACAAGGCGCCATTACATTTATCAAGAACGTTTCAAATACGTTGGATATCAGAATTGCAAATTCAAGCAATGATGAGGTTTCATTTTAGACTAATCAGACAGGAAGAACTTAGAAAACTGGATAATTCCACTGCTAGCAGAGAGACGCAGAGATAGGGTTGCCTGTGCTGCTGGTGAGCCTTGGCCCGATTCTCAGCAGCCATTCTGGGGAGCAGTCAGACAGGTCCCTGTTGAAATGCAGGTAGACTGCTCACTGTGGCCTACCAAGGATGGATCCTGGGTGTGACTCTCATAGGAATTCTCACCCAGCTCTGTACGAAGCATAAGCGGAGACGGTCCTTGCTCTGCCATCCCTGGGAAATGGAGGGGTAAACCAGGCCGCAAGCACATAATAGAGCACTAGCCAGCTGTTGGAGGTAGTCGGATGGTGTACACAGGACAACACATAGAGATTTTTAAAATAGTGTTGAGTGAACAAAGAAAGAAACAAAATAAGACAATACCACAAACATAAGTTAGAATAAAGGCACATACAACAGCAATACACATTTTGCCGGTAGCACATACATGCAAAAGAGTGTGCACTGCACTCAGAACTGCACCCTGTGAGGATGGGAGTGAGAATTTTGGCTACAGGCAAGGAGGAAAAGTAACTGAATAAATAACTTTAAAAGTAATTGAGGGGGTCAGGTGTGGTGACTCACGCCTGTAATCCCAGCACTGTGGGAGGCCAAGACGGAAGGATTGCTTGAGCCCAGGAGTTTGAGACCAGCCAGGGCAATATAGTGAGACCGCTCGTCTCTACAAAAAAAAAAAAATTAATTTGCTGGGCATGGTTGTGTGTGCCTGCGGTCCCAGCTACTCAGGAGGCTGAAGTGGGAGAATCGCTTGAACCCAGAAAGTGGAGATTGCAATGAGCCCAGATGGTGCCACTGCACTCCAGTCTGGGCAACAGAGTAAGACCCTGTCTCCATAAATAAATAAATAAATGTAACTGAGACCACAAGTGTAAAAGAATTTTAGTATAGTGCATGGTACAAAGTAAATGCTGAAAGAATATTAGCTCATATTACCTCTTTCTTCTTCTTTCTTTAAAAATTAAAAAATAATAGTAAAATATGTTGGGCATGGTGGCTCAGCCTGTAATCCCAACACTTTGGGAGGCCAAGGTGGGAGGATCACTTGAAGCCAGGAGTTTGAGACCAGCATCGGCAACAAAGCGAGACCCCCGTCTCAAAAAATAAAATAAAATCAATTAACCAGGCGTGGTGGTGTGGTCCCAGCTACTTGGGAGGCCAAGGCATGAGGATCATTTGAGCTTAGTAGTTTGAGGGTGCAGTGAGTAGTTTGAGGTGCATGATCGCACCTCTGAACTCCAGCCTGGGCAACACAGCAAGACCTTGTCTCAAAATAAATTAATTAATTGTTTAATTAGAATAAAAAGAAAATGGGGGAACATATGGTACATTAGCATTAGCATAGATTTGGAATCAGAGACGTTGTCAGCTATTCTATGAAACTGACCAAGATACCCAACTTCCCCCCCACTGCCCCCCGAGACAGAGTCTCACTCTGTTGCCCAGGCTGGAGTGCAGTGGTGCAATTTTAGCTCACTGCAACCTCCGCCTCCCAGGTTCAAGCAGTTCTCCCTGCCTCAGCCTCTGGAGTAGCTGGGATTACAGGTGCCCACCACCATGCCCGGCTAATTTTTGTACTTTTAGTAGAGACAGGGTTTTGCCAGGCTGGTCTCGAACTCCTGACCTTGGGTGATCCGCCCGCCTTAGCCTCCCAAAGTGTTGAGATTACAGGCGTGAGCCACAGTGCCTGGCAACATACTTAACTTTTTGCGCTTCTGTTTTCTGATATCTGAAAGGATGATAAGACCAATTGTAAGGCGTGGTCGTCTAGACAACTAAATTTAGATCATATAGGTAAAATACCTACTATATAGTATGTTCGTACTTTATTTTCCATCTCCCTTCACCCTAATATCTCCCCAAATTTGCTATAATTTGTAGAGTGTGGCTCTCTTTCCTAACTTTTGGCTGTGAGAGTCTCCTTCGCCCCACAATACCATAATTATTTTTTCAGAACAGTCATTAAACACTGCATTGCCTCTGTCTGTTTGTTCCAAACTGTAGAAAAACCCTAGTCTTTTGGACATAATCATTTTATTTGACCTTTTCTGCAACTTATTCAGCTTCATTCTATCTTTCCAAAGGAGCACTTGATCAGTCCAAAGAAAACAGCATTCCAATCCATACTCTTGGTTTGTTTATATTCTTAGCATAACTTCTCGGTTCTATTTTCTTTATGTTGTCCTGCATTCTGTATGCTTTTTCATCTTCCAGCACATATCAAGCCAACATCTTCAGGGAGTGGTCTGCTGGGACTGGTTTACCATGCCTCACTCAGGTGTCTCCTAGAACAAAATCACAATTTACCAAGCGCAGTAGGATGAGTCTAGACGAGATGCTGTCTTGTAGAGAAGGAATTCAACCAGAAGGTGGCACTATTGCAAAGCCAATCTAAATACATTGCTTTTTTAAGACGCATTTTCTAGGATTTAATCATATACACAAAATAAATATTGAATCAAATTTCATATCAATAAAAGAATAAAGAAATGTGTACTCCTGATTATGATAACTATAGTGGAATTATAATTATAAAACTGAACATGTGTTTTAAAAGTTTACTATCAGGACAGCATGCTTCTTTACAATATGTAGATTTGCAGTTAACTATCAATTGTGGCCAGTTTTAAATATCACAGCCATCTAAGCAAAAAGGCAAACACTTTTCTGGCGCTCATAATGTGCTAGGGATAGTTCTAAATATTTTGTACAAAGTCATTTAAATTTTGCAGCATCCCTATGGAATTGGTATTATTGTTGGATTAGCATCTTTATTTTTTTCTAGATGAGGAAACTGAGGCACAGAGAAGTTAAGTCACTGGCCCCAAGTCATAGAGCTGACAGGTGAGAGAGCCAGGACTCAAACCCATCCAGGCTAGCTCCACTCTGTGCACTTAACTACTGCAGTGTGCAACCTCTGAAAGTCAGAAGGAACTGTCGAGGTCATCATGTCTCATTCCCACTGGCAGCCGAAGCCCTTCCTTAGCTACTCTGGCAGGACAGTGGAGGAATCCCACTCTTCAACATGAGCACACATCAGGGATCCATGGGCCAGATCACCCCCACCCACCGCCTCCACTCTGAGCAAGGCTCGATGTAACCTGCAAGACTGCTTCTCCCCTTTCCCTTCTAGCTCCACAGTAGACCACCTGCTGCCCATCATCACTCTCTTTCCTTCACTTATATTAGTGCCGCAAATGCAGCAATGCCTGTCTGAATCCCAGGTGTGATCTGAGTTTAATTCTCCATCACAAGGCCCTGTGTAAACCACTTTTAACTCTGGTATTAAAAGTCAAAACTATTAAGAATAACTATAACCACAAAACTTCGTTCATAGGTACACAATATAAAAATACACTCTGACATCAATAACGTAAGGTAGGGGTAGTAAACATGTAGAGCTTTCACATGCAATTCAACTTAAGTTGTTATCTCAAAATAGGCTATTACAGCTCTGAGGCTCATGTGCAAGCCTCATGGCAACCACAGTTGCATTCCTATACACTCACAACAAGCTATCCAAAAAGGAAAGTAGGAAAACAATCCACATCTTTTTCAGGTTCTATTTAATGCCAAGGTTTTTTTTTTTGGCATGTTTTTTGCACATTTTGTTGGTAATCGTGCTGTTTAAAATGGCCCCCAAATAGAAGTGCTGGCTAACGTTCTTAAGCACAAGAAGACTATGATGTGCCCTTATGGAGAAAACACAGAGAAACTTCATTCAGGCATGAGTTCAGTGCTGTTGGCCATGACTTCAATATTAATGAATCAAGAGTATGGTACATCCAGGAAAAGGAAGTGGAAATTCATCAGTCTGTATTCAAGGGCACTCCAACTCCTGTTGTTTAATGCAAAAGAAGCACACCTGTTAACTATATACACACATGTAAAGCTCCTGCTATATAACAAAATTGCCTTTAGTATTTTTGACAACTGCATTTAACATAATTTATTTCCTGGGTAGTCCTATATATTTCATTGTATGCATTTTAAAACACTGCTTGAGAAATAGGCCTCACCAGATTGCCAAAGGGGTCTTCGGCACAATAAAAGGCTAAGA
Organism: Symphalangus syndactylus; assembly: GCF_028878055.3. NCBI lineage: Eukaryota > Metazoa > Chordata > Mammalia > Primates > Hylobatidae > Symphalangus > Symphalangus syndactylus. Next base: position 21,061,028 of record NC_072437.2, read on the forward strand.
TTACCCGGGCATGAGCATAGACATAAAGATCACCAGAGGACCACTGTGCAGCTTGCAGCAACTGACGGCAGGCACTGTGAATTTGGAAAACTGCAAATTATTGCTCTATAATTGAGTGGAGAGCCGTAAGGAGCAATCAGAAACTTCAGTGTAAGAGGAAAAAATGATGTTTTTCAGAAATCCCGGAAACTAAGGATCAGCAGAGGACAGGAGGGGCCCATTTCAGTCTCGTGCTTTGTTACTGGCTACAAAGGCGACGGAATGGCCAACAACCCACTTCCTGTTGACTGAAACTATTGCCTGTCTCCACCCTATTGCTCCCCCTCACCACCTCACCCTCATCAAAGGGGCATAACAACACAGGGGAACCCAAAGTCTACACCCCCTAACCTACGACTTTCCAAAATCATGTCCGGAGCTTTCGCCGACACCGCAGGCTCCTTAGCGGCTAAGCGTGCGTGCGCCGGCTCCCTTGCCTCGGGTCAGCACCCCGGGGCTGAGGCCCCTGCAGCAGCCGCACCAAAATGTTTCATCCACAACCTTAAGTTTGGAAACTATCGTTTGCCCAGCGAAGGGTTCCCATTATTCCTGGCTTGCGGTCCATCTCCTTGCCCGTCGCTCGGGGAGTGATTCGGTCCGGGACAGCAGGACTCTGCTTGGAGGCCTGCTGTTGCCTAAAAACCCCAAGCGCGGGCCTCTTCAAGACCCCAGGTTCGAGATCCGAACCCTCCAGTAATGTCCTCAGACTCCGCCCCCTTCACTGCAGCCCGGGCAATACTCGGGCCTAGCTCCTGAGAGCGGCGCCGTTGGCTTAGGTAGAAGCACGTGATTGGCCACCGCTCCTTGGCAGGCCGGGATTGGTGGGAGACGGGCCGACCCCGCCCCTCGCCCCCGCCTCCGGCCCGAGGCCGCACGGGTGTCCTCGCGCTGCTAGTCCGCGCGCATCCTCGCAGTTTGCCGCTTCCTCGTCCTCCATCTTGCGTCCATGGCCACCGCTGCGACTGAGGAGCCCTTCCCGTTTCACGGTCTCCTGCCGAAGAAGGAGACCGGAGCCGCCTCCTCCCTCTGCCGCTACCCGGAGTATGACGGGCGGGGGGGTGCTCATCGCTGTCCTGGACACGGGGGTCGACCCGGGGGCTCCGGGCATGCAGGTGAGGCAGCCGCCGAGGGCCCGGGCGCGGGGGCGCGGGGGCGGGGGCGCGGGCGGCCGGGGACGCGGGTGGGGACACAGTCTTGGAGCCCGGCGGGCCAAAGCCCCACTCTGCGGCCGAGTCCGGGCCGGGGTGGGCAGAGGTCAGAGCCGGGCGCGGGAGGGACGGGCGCCCGTCAAGGGGACTCAACGGTGCACAGTGCCAGGGTCGCTGGGCGGGCGAGGGCCCGGACCCCAGGTTGGACCGTGTTCCCAGCTCAACAAAAGCAGCGTGCCCGACGCGGCTGCCTGGGGGAGCCTGGGTCCCCCTTTGGCCCCAGGGACTCCCCTTCCTTCTCGCTTCGGCGCTGCCAGGCCGGACCCCCCAGGCTCCTTCCCTCCACGCCGCCTTCCTCTGCGTACCCCTGGTGCCTCGGACACCGGTCGCTGCCTGAGGTTTTTAAAGAGAATTTTACAGCTTTTATCATTGGGGTGGGGTGGAGACACCAGATAGGCAACTGACATGTGAGAACTTAATGTTTAGGGATCGGGAGATTTGGTTTGGGGAAGAATAGTTTGTCTTTAAGCACGAAAGCTGGGTTTCCAGAAGATAACCCAGTCCGCTTCCGGAATTGTTTCCTGTGGTAGTTTTGTGTATTCTATTTTTAAACGATCTTCTGCAGCGTATTTGCTTAGGGTCATTGAATCTTGTGGCTAGTCTTCGTTTACATAAGGAGAATTCAGTTAGGTTTGGTTTGGGCGAGCTTCTCAGACCTGATGAAATTATGTGACTTTTTTTTTTTTTTTTAAACCTGAAAACATACGACATTTTTAAAAAATTAGTTTTTTGCCTTAGGCAACTTTAAAATCTGTAGATTCAGTGTATCATACCAGAAGGTAGTTTTTTTTGAAAGTATGTTGTCTCTCGTTAAAAGCATTCTGTTTAAAGTCTTTTAAAGTTTAACTTTTGTACATTTAGCCCTTTACTGAATTCCAGTAATAGAATTTCACCATTGTTCAAGATCCATCTCCCAGCATCCCTGACTAATCCTACTGTATGCTGATCTCTGGTTGATCAGCCCCTGGCTATCTTATCCTCCTTTCTACACTAAACACTCATCCTCCTCCCCACAATGTCCCTTCCCTTCTGGATCCTTTATCGTGCTTTCTGATTATTGAGGTAGCATTTTGGAAGTAACGAGGGGGAGTCTGGCCGAATCTGCTTAGAAACCCCTGGGAATCTTGATTTCTGGTGTGTGTTCTTCAGCACCACTCTGGAGTACAGCACACCTTTTATGAATCAGAAGAGGATCAGGTACTGAATTCCCTCCCGGTAACTGGAGTTGTATAATTGTCGTTGTATTAATAACTTAGACTTAAAACAATGACAGCTATCAACTCATTGAGGCTTTATGACAAAGTAGTAATGCTTTCCATTCTGCTGTGGAGTGTGTTTACTTTTTATAGGATAAGTGGGAGGAGAACAGCTGGGATAAGTGGTTCACTGGTTCTTTTGTCAGGATAATAAGAGGGTCAGGAAAGTTTGGAGAAGTGCTGCTTGGTAGAATTTGTTGGTAGAATTTCCAGATCTGTTTCTCACATTCTTCTGTTACTCTCCCTAAAGTAGCAATAATTTTCACCCCACAGCATTGTTGTGAAAATTGATTATAAGAGGACTAATTACATGTGACTTTTTAAAATGCCCAAGAAAAATATTAAACTATTTTGGCAATGATATTTTATTCTTTTATATATATGTAATTTCAACTTTTATTTTAGATTCAGAAGGTAGAAGTACAGGTTTGTTACATGGGGATATTGCCTGATGTTGAGGTTTGGGGTGTGATTGATCCTGTCACCCAGGTAGTGAGCATGGTACCCAGTAGATAGCGTTTCAGCCTTATTTCCTCCCCTTCCCTTTGGGATCCCCAGCGTCTGTTGTTCCCGTCTTTGTGTCCATGTGTACCCAATGTTTAGCTGCCACCATAAGTGAATAGAGGTTTACGCTGGATGTTTCATCACCAGCTATTTGGAGGGTAAATATATGTTAGATATTTGCATGTAATAAATATTCAGATAATAAAATATTGAAATAAAATGAAAGCATAACTCTTCTCTTTTAACAACCTTGACTCAGATATTGACCTAAATATAGCCAGTTAAAAGAAATTGGGTACGGTGGCTTGCAAACATGAGGATTTTTTTTTCCTGTACCTTTAACAGATTTATTTTGTAGATATATGTGTACATCATTAAGATTAGAAGATGGATAGAAAGAAAAAAGGAAGGAAAGAATGAAATAGGAGGAAGATGAGGCTGAATTGGCCATTTGGAAAGCCGGGTGGGATCTGAATAAAGGACTAGAGGCACAAGTGAAAACTTGGAAGAACACAGTGGGTTGTCTCAGTCTTTGGTGACTTCCTTGGGCCCAATTCTTTTGTGACAGCTGTGTGGGCATGATAAAGTGGAGGATGGGTGGCATGAGAAGAGTAGTAGTTACGTAAGTGATTTCATATTTCCTCAGCCGATATTCAGGCACCTACCAGGTGCCTAAGTTTGTGTTAAATGATACAATCTTGCAAACTGTCACTCTTACAGAGATTGACAAGGGTTATTGGGGGGATGGGGCAGGGATTGGGGCCAGCACTGGCCAGTAAGAGCTGGACTGGTCAGGTTTCACAGACCAGATGGAACTTGGACTAGACCAGAATATATATATGCAATAGCCAGGGGGTCTCCCTTCCACCAGTCTTGATCCATCCTTCACATTTCTAGAGTGAGACTCCTTGAAAAAACAAACCTTGTATTATACCCTCATGTAAAACAAAGCCATTTTGGAATCTCAATTGCTTTTGTGTAAAAATAAAAAAAAAATTGAATGGTATATATGAGGCCGTTTGCCATCCAACTCTGGCCTCCTTATGTAGCCTCAGTTCTCATCATTTCTTATGTCCATAGCCCCTTCATCCCCACCTTTCATCCTTTGCCTCCCCTTGAACATTTCACTCTTTCACTCACCTAGATGTTTCAGGTCTTTTTGCTAATACATGCCTTTGCATGTGGCGTTTCATCTTCCGTCAGGCTTCTACCATCCATCATCTGTAAACTCCTGCTTCATCCTTTAAGATCCAGTCGGGTCTTGACACCATTATGTTTTGGAAAATCAACTGATTTAATTCTCCCCCTCCGCCACCTCGTATTTATGTGTGTGTTTGCCATTGTGTTAGGGCCTGCAGCTTCAGAGGTGAGTAAGGCCCAGTCCCTCCTGAGAGTTATTTAGGCTTTTTGTCTCTTTGCTGTTGCAGCAATTTGCTCAGATCCCCTTAATAGCACCTGAAATATGTATTTTAGTATTTCTGTTTAGTTAACTTTTTCCTGGTTAACTTAAAAATCTTTGAAAGCATGTATCAAAATTGTATGAAATGTGCTTGTAATGTTAAATGTTTTTGTTGAATGGAAAAAATATATATGGGCATAATGAAGGAATATAATTTCCTCATGGAGGGAAAAAAAAGGTTTGAGGAGGTTATGAGTAGTTTCATAAAACTCTATTTTTACATTCACTAAAATTTTATTACCTTTCAGTTAGCTTTCCCTCATTCCCCCCAAGCTGGGTTTTGTGTTCTTACATGTTTTTATATGCTTTCATAGATAGTGTCCTAACCTTTTTTTTTTTTTTTTTTTCCCTCAAAGACAGGGTCTCACTGTGTCACCCAGGCTGGAGTACAGTGGCACAGTGGCAGGATCACCGCTCATATCAGCCTCAAACTCCTGGGTTTAAGCAAGCCTCCTGCCTCAGCCTCTGCAGTAGCTGGGACCATAAGCATGTGCCACCATACCTAGGTAATTTTTTTATTTTTTTGTAGAGACAGGGTCTCACCGTGTTACCCAGACTGGCCTGACCTCTATTATGTATTGTCCTGTTTTGTCATCATCTCTCTACTTACTTTTTCTTTCTAACTGATAGTAACCTTTCCAAAAGCAAAGATTGTCTTATTTATATTAATCATTATATTCTCAGAATAAAAGTCACTGGTTAATATTTACTAAATCTTTATTTGCTTAAAAGAATATTTTCAGTACCTTTCCTGAAATTTTAAGTCAATTCATTAACTTTGTGTTGTTTACGATAGATTGCAAACTTCCCGCCATTTGTTCTGGTCCTCTCTGCAAATGTCCTACCTTTTGTTCTGGTCCTCTCTGCAAATGTTTGACAAATCTTCCAACCTTCACTAACTCCTCTACCTTAATGGTTACATTGGAAACATACACTAACTTAGATTCTTGACATTTTGGGAAGATCTTTGGACAATTTCTGTTTCATCCAGCCAACATAGCCCAGTAAGCATTTCCCAGTCTCCCACCCCAGGACCCAGGATTTAATACCGAAGCTCTTACCGATACTAACTGCCCATGCTTTCAATCCCTCTTTCCCATGTGAAGCCTCCCCCTTCTCAGAGATGAGGGATATAGTTCCATTGTTAGCAGTTCGCCTTCCTCCTTTCCTTTACTTCTCCCAAAACACCATGGCAAATCCTCAGGGGGTTTGTCTTTTTAAAACCCTCCTCTCACCTTATGTCTAGTGAAGTGGTTTTCTTTATCTGATATTAAAGTAAGAAATTCATGGATAGGATAATTGCATGTATAATAATTTGTAATGAAAATTTGTGTATGTAGGGGAGAGATCCTTGTAAGTAAAGCATGTGGAAGTAGGTGACAAATAAGCCATTAAATCCCATTAGGCTTTTTTCTTTGCTCATATATTGATAATGAGGTTTCTAATGAGAGAGATGTATCTGACTTGTTAGTGCTCTCTTGTTATTCTTGATCTCAAGTCACTCAGGTTTGCTTATTGAGGTGAAGATAGGTGATTTGGGTTCTTAGTGTTACTGTGTATCTTTCAAATTCCATATTGGAATACATTTTAAAATAGGTTATTTTCTTATATGATTAGTACATGACCTAGCTAGTTTTAATTTTATAAAGTAGTATCAACTTTATTTTGTTTCCATTTTTATTTTGGTAGATTTTCTTACAGTTTTCTCTTTTTTAATTATATTTTTGAGACACATAGCCTTTCTCTTCAGAATCAGTATCTGATTTAAGTTTTATAGCTGTATCAGGGTTTGGTATGATTCCCACAGTGATTTTTTTTAATTATGACTTTGAGCTTTCTGAGTATTAGAATTCTTATTTGTTACTATTATAGGACAGTTCCCAAGAAGTAAACATCCAACTTGAGAATTACCATACATGAAAATAACAGCTGTGCCTCGAGGCCTTTATGACCCCTTCAGCTATCAGGCCCTCAGTTGTTCCATGGCAACAAGATTGAAATGAGATTTGGGGTCCACCAACTACCCATTTGCTTTGTCTGGTAAAGGAAAAAAAAAAATGTGTGCTTTTGTTTTCTCCACATCGTGAATTTCCCTCTCCTTCTTTAGGGTATACCTTAATTACAGAGCTTGGAGGTTATTGCAGAGGAAATACTTGTGTTGGGGAAAGGGGCGTGTTGGTCAGAAAGACCCAGAGCAGTGGACATTAAGCTTTGTCTTAAAGAATGTGAATTCTCCAGGTGGAATTGGAGTCTGAAGACTGTGCTCTTCCACTTTACTGACAGTTTCTACGGTTTTTATGTTTCTGTTTCTTTCTTGAGGATGGAGTTTTTTCTGTTGTTTTTTTCCCCCCCCCAGTCTTTGTGTCTCTGTTTTCTGGCTGATTCCTGCTGGTAACTCAGTACCTATTCCCGAATGCAACCAATTCCCTTTGGAAAGCCAGCCAAGAAAGAGCCCAGAAATTATTTTCCCACAAAAATGTATAAAAATATATACTGTTACTTGTAGCAATCATGTTATGGCTCAAATGAAAATTTGTGGACTGGCAAGAAATCAAACCTTTGAAAATCAGTCTTAGTGCTGAGTAACTTGTGTCTTGTAATTCAATAATGAAATATTCATTGAATGCCTGACAGGCACTACTAGGTAGTGGGTATATGTTGGTGAATAAAGTAGACATGGCTCTTGCCTTCATGGAGCTTTCTATTCTAATAGGGGGAACAGATGAAGATCACCTACCTGTATAATTAGAAATAGAATTATGTTCTGTGAAGGAAATGAGGTACAGTGAGAAAAAAATAATCCAGTTTAGGATGGCAGCTACTTAAAGGAGGTCATCGAGGAGGCCTTTCTGCAGGAGGGACTTTAATAGAAAACTGAGAGAAGTTGGAATCCTGTGGAACGACTGAAGAGATAAAGAATTCTAGGCAGAAGGAACCTGTTTAAAAAGTCATGAGGCAGGAAAAAGTTTGGCATGTTTCAGGAATTGTAAGGAGGTTGGCGTGGTTAGACTCCTGAGTAACGGGTTGGCAGGGGTCAGATGGTGCGAGGCTTTCTATGTGAGTATTCTGAGTGCTCCATGAATACATTGATGGGCTTAAAGGAGAGGACTGATAAAATACAGCTTGTTTTAATACAGGTTGAGTATCACAAATTTGAAAGTCTCCAATGAACATGTCCTTTGAACTTCATGTCGATGATTTTGGAGCATTTGGAATTTTCAGGTTAGGGACACTCAGCCTGTATTACTTTTGATGGGGCCAAGAGTGGAAACTGAGGGACCACTTAGGAGGTGATTCACTTCATGGAGGCAAGAGATGGTGGTGGTTTGGAAAGTTAGGATAGTGGTAGTGAAAATGTGATGGATTTGAGCTATCTTCTAGACAAAGAATTAACAGGATTTCCTGTTAGCTTCGCTGTGAGGAGTGAACTGAAGTAAAGAATCAGAGGAGGATTGTTAAGTTGCTGGCGTGAACAGCTGGGCGTGGGGATTCCTGGGTTGGCAAAGCTTGGAGAAAATCAGGTGGCGGGGGGCATGTTAAGCTTGAACTTCGTTGCGTTTGAGTCACTAGTGTGGCATCCAATAATGGTGCCATTAAATGGTACCATTATTACTAAACATTTTTCTCCCTAAAGCTCTAAACTTGTCCAGCCCACAGCTCACCATCTTTAGATCTTTTCTCAAATGTTACCATCTCAGCAAGGCCTTCCTTGACCAGCCAAATTATATTGAAAACCCCACACTAACCGTCTCCCTTCTCTGCTTAATTTTTCTCCATAGTTAATTTTCACCACCTGACATGTTCTTTTTTTTTTTCCTAATACCCAGTGTGATAGCACATCTGACATGTTTTTTATTTTACTTTGTTATTAACTGAACTGCTTTCTCACTATAAGATCGTCAGGGATTTTTGTGTATGGATCACTGCCATATCCCCAGCACCTAAAATAGGGTGTGGTCTATAGTAAATGCTCAGTAAATATTTGTTAATTGAATATATGAAACTACTTGAAGGATTCTGTAGTGTTTCCACGATTAAATTTTCTTACTAGCATTTGTTCAGGCTTTTGGCTTAAAACAATTCAGTTCTCTTTTTTAAGTGAATGTAGATTTTGTATATACACACACATATATATGTGGATTTGCATTGTTCTCTTTAGGAATAAAAACCTAAAGTCTACCATTCATATTTTATTTTTCTTAATTTTCAGGTTACAACTGATGGAAAACCAAAAATCGTTGATATCATTGATACAACAGGAAGTGGCGATGTGAATACTGCTACGGAAGTAGAGCCAAAGGATGGTGAAATTGTTGGCCTTTCAGGAAGCGTGCTTAAGGTGAGACCTTTTGTCTTCTTTTTGAATTTTTTTTTTTTTTACTCTTGCCTCAAAGCATCTAATGTTTTTACCTTACATTTGCTGGTGGTATTAGTTATCCATTGCCATATATCAGATTACCTCAGAACCTCCTGGTTTAAAATGACAAATATTTATTACCTCGGAGTTTCTGTGAGTCAGGAATCTGGGTGTGGCTTAACGGGGTTCCTGTAGTTCACAGTCGCCCTGGAGGTTGCCATGGCTGTGACTTCAGCTGAAGGCTCAGCTTGGGAGAGGAAGGGGAAGTTTGTTTCCAAGCCTACTGGAGGGTCACTGGCAGGCCTTAGCTCCTTGGCATTGGGCCTCTCCACAGTGCTGCAGTACGTGGCAGCACCTTCCCTGGGGGAGTGAGCCGAGAGAGTCCCCATGATGAAAGCCACAGGCTTTTTATAAAAGTGACCTTGGAAGGGACCACTATATTCAGCTCATTGGAAGTGAGTTAATAAATCTAGCACACGCTTAAGGGGAAGGGATTTCACAAGAAGTGAATCATTGAGGCTGTCTTAAAAGAAGCCATTATTTTGTTGTTTGATGAGGTACTTAGAATTGGGCCGTATTTTTCAGTGAGCTTGCCAAATTTTATGGTTTGAATACAAAGATAGAGAAAGTAACCACATCATTGCTTTGCGTTCATCTTTTGCTGTCCCTTCATAGTATTCCCAGTGAACATGACCATGAAGAAATACTTAGGTTATAGTAGCTGTTAAGTTAAGTGGCCGGCTTTTTCTTTTTTTTTTTTTTTTTTTTAAACTTCTTTTTTTGTTTTTTTTTTTTGAGACATAGAGTCTTGCTCCGTTGCTCAGGCTAGAGTGCAGTGGTACAATCTTGGCTCGCTGCAACCTCCGCCTCCCGGGTTCTAGCAATTCTCCTGCCTCAGCCTCCCAGTTAGCTGGGATTACAGGTGCCCGCTACCACGTCCAGCTAATCTTTGTATTATTAGTAGAGACAGGGTTTCACCATTTTGGCTAGGCTGGTCTCGAACTCTTGACCTTGTGATCTGCCTGTCTCAGCCTCCCAAAGTGCTGGGATTATAGGCGTGAGCCAGGGCACCTGGCCTACCAGCTTTGTCTTATTCTATGTCCTTGGTAGAAAGGCCTGGGTAAGCTAAACATAAAAAATAATTATAAAGCAAGCACAGAGGAGCTCATGAGCTAAGGAGCATGAAGGATGAGAAGAATTTGTGATCCTGTACTCTTAAGCAGCATCAGTTTGGTGTATAAAATTATGATTATGTAGTTAGCTTTTCCCACCTTTTACCATCTATCTGAATTCTTCTTAGGCCTTGTCTTTTAAATAAGCTTTTTGTGGCAGCATATTGGCTTTCTGTGCCGTGTAATAAAGCACCACCGACTTAGCCGCCTAAAACCTTGTGTACTTCTGTATTTATTATATCACTGATTCCATGGGGTAGGAGTCCAGGCATGGCTTTTTGTGGGTCTCTGCTCAGAGTCTCACAAGACTGCAGTCAAGGTTAAAGGCTCAGCTGAGGCTCAGGCTTCTTTTCCAAGTTTACATGATTGTTGGAAAAATTCATTTCATTGCAGCTGTAAAACTCGTGATAGCTTGCTTCTTCAAGGCCAGTAAGAGAATCTCTGACCTTGGCGATGACCCCAGTCTTTCTTTTAAAGAACTCACCTGATTAGTTCAGGCCCACTGAGAATCATCTCCCTTTTGATTTGCTCAGAGTCCTTAATTGCATCTGCAAAATCCCTTCACCTTCGTTACATACCATAACGTAATCATGGGAGTGACATCTCATTATATTCACAGGTCCTGCCTTCACTTAGGGGAGGGACTTGGGTGTTCTTAGAAATCTGCCTGTCATGGGCAGATGGCAGCCATTAATAATCCAGGTTATACTTCTTTTTCCGTGTGTTATGAACTGATTATCTGTGTCCCATCCCCTGCCAAAATTCATACATTGAAGCCGTATCCCTCAGTGTGATGGTATTTGAAAGTTGGGCCTTTGGGAGATATTTAGGGTTAGATGAAGTTATAAGTATGTGTCCCCTCAGGATAGGATTAGTACCCTTATCAGAAGAGACATCAGAGAGCTCTCTCTAGAGCAAGCTCCTTCTAGGGCATATGAGGACACAGCAAGAAGGTGGCCTCTGTAAGCCAGGAAGAGGGCTTTCACCTACGCCCAACCATGCTGGCACCCTGATGCTGAGCTTCCAGTCCCTAGAACTATGAAAAAATAAGTTTCAATTGTCAAGAGTCATCCAGTTTACGGTGCGGGTTGAGAATCCCTTATCTGAAACGCTCGGGACCAGAAGTGTTTTAGGTTTCAGATTTTGGAATATTTGCACTGAATATACTAGCTGAGCCTCCCTAATCCAAAATCTGAAATGCTCCAAAATCCAGAACTTTCTGAGTGCCAACATGACACTCAAAGGAAATGGTCAATGGAGCATTTCAGATTTTCGGATTAGAAATGCTCAGCCATCTGAATTACTCTAGAGTTTGGCCTGTCTTCCCCCAAGTCAACCTTGTTATTGGAATATGTTTCAAAGGGAAACTTGGGATTCCTGTGGGTTATGGTACTCTGAGAAACTAGAGAGAATTCCTAGTAAGTCCTGCAGGCTTAGAGCCATATAAAGTATTACTCAATCATTTATTTATTTATATTAATTTTGAGATGGAGTCTTACTCTGTCACCCAGGTTGAAGTACAGTGGCGCAATCTCGGCTCACCTCAACCTCTGCTTCCTGTATTTAAGTGATTCTTCTGCCTCAGCCTCCCGAGTAGCTGGGATTACAGGCATGTGCCACGACACTTGGCTGATTTTTTTTTTGTATTTTTAGTAGAGATGGAATTTTGCTATGTTGGCCAGGCTGGTCTCAAACTCCTGACCTCAAGTGATCCACCCGCCTCGGCCTCCCAAAGTGCTGGTATTATAGGCATGAGCCACCATGCCTGGCCTCATTTATTTTTAAATAGCTGCAGTAATCCCTGCTTTAGATAAACCACATGAACTAATAATATCACTAGTGTTCAAAGGTAGAATTATATAGGTACCATATATATTGCTATTAAATAAAGTCAAAAAAATTATAAGGTTTGTCTTTTCTCAGCTTGGTGATGTATTTCTTTAGCTCTACTATTAAGTATTCTCAGCCCGTCATTGTGGGTTTTTAAACTTATTTTTTAATTGTGTTCAGTATGTCTTAATAGTTTAAAAAGACAAATATTTTTACAAGGCTTCTAACAAAAAGAGTTAAATCCTGTCCCACCTCTCCCCTACTGTTTTCTACTTCAACAGTACATTAATACATTAAATTCTCTTCAGCTTAAAATAACATGCTAATATTTTTTATTTCTTGATTTTTTTTTTCTAGTCTTAGTCTTTACTTGTAGAATTAATATGTGGAAGAAGAGAGTTTAATTCTCAGGTCCTTTATTTCCAAGAAATTTTTTTGCATTTTCTCTTAGGTAACTTCTTCTCCGTTGTTTTGCTGTTTTTTTCTGGAACTCCTGTTAATTGAACATTGGACCTCTTGACTTGATCCTCCAATTTTTAAATTTTTTCCCACCTTTTCTTCACTGCCTTTATCTTTTTCCTTCCTGAGAGATTTCCAGCATTTTCTCAACATTGTAACCCTTGTGTGAATTTTTTTAAATTTTGGCTATTTTTAATTGCAAAAAGTCCTTCATGTTCACTGGGAGCGTATTTTTGTACCACGTATGCAACATTTTATCTCTGAGATAAAATTTTAATTTGTTTCTATTTCATTGTTTCTTCCCTCCCCTTCCTCCTGTTCTCCTTTCTCAGTCTCCTATTCTGCTTCCTCCTCTCCTTTCTCCCTTTTTCTTCACCCTCTCCTTCCTCCTTCTCCGTCTCCTCTTCTTGTTCTCTGCTTTTTACGTTAGATATTTTGTTTAGGTGTCTAATCATCCCTAGCTGTCTTATTTTAGCAAGGCACAAGAAAAGGTGACTGGAAGCTCCTCTGCTCATGTAGGGTCTTTTGGTGGATTTCAATATAGGGTAATGATAACATTTAGGGGAACCCTCATAATATCAGTATACACTATATTTTTTTCCATCGGAGTGCCCAGTTACCTTAAAGAAGTCCTTAGCCCATTTGGCCTGGGGTTTAGGGGAGGAGTGAGCAAGAAGTCTGGCCGTAGGTATTCAGGTAGCCACACCATGCAAGGGGCCTGGAGTGATGTCATGCAGACTCATTTTTATGTCTCATCCTTTTTGTATTAGTTCCTTTTCACATTGCTATGAAGAACTACATGAGACTGGGGAATTTATGAAGAAAAGAGATTTAATTGACTCACAGTCCTACAGGCTTAACAGGACGCATGACTTGAGAGTCCCAGGAGACTTACAATCATGGTGGAAGGTGAAGGGGAAACAAGACATGTCTTCTCATCATGATTGAGCAGGAGAGAGAGCCAGCAAAGGGAGAAGTGCCATGCTTTTTTTTTTTTTAAGATGGAGTTTCACTCTTATTGCCCAGACTAGAGTGCAATGGCGTGATCTCAACTCACTGCAACCTCTGCCTCCCGGATTCAAGCGATTCTCCTGCCTCAGCCTCCTGAGTAGCTGGGATTACAGGTGCCTGCCACCAAACCCGGCTAATTTTGTGTTTTTAGTAGAGACAGGGTTTCACCATGTTGGCCAAGCTGGTCTCAGACTCCTGACCTCAGGTGATCTACCTGCCTCAGCCTCCCAAAGTGCTGGGGTTACAAGCGTGAGCCACCGTGCCCAGCCCCTATGCATTTTAAACCATTAGATCTTGTAATAATTCATCATCACGAGAACAACAAGGGGGAAATCCACTCCCATGATCCAGTCACCTCCCACCACGTCCCTCCCGTCACAAACAGGTTATATTTCGACATGAGATTTGGGTAGAGACACAGAGCCAAACCATATCACCTGTTCTTTGCTTTCTTGACACGTCAGCTTTTCTCTGGTTCAGCTTGGTTGGTGAAGTTTGGGCAGGATGTGGGATGGGGCAGTGGGAGTGCTCTTATACAAATTTTCCACCAGTCTTCTTAGTTAGAACTCTCTTCTCCATCCATCCATAAAATGTACTCACACACATGTTCAGTTTAGTTTTTTTTCAAGGACGTCCAGGTATTTAGATATTTTGCAGTAGTTAATAATAGGAAGAATTATTAATCACTGGGATTCTGACTAGTTGCATCTCTGCAACTCTTTAGTACACAGTTTTCAGAAAGCAGCACAATGAAGTCTTCAAGTTTCTTTGATGTAGTCATGCATTTATTAATTATTTATTTATTTATGACAGTCTTGCTCTGTCGTCCAGGCTGGAGTGCAGTGGCATGATCTTGGCTCACTGCAACCTCCGTCTCCTGGGTTCCAGCAATTTTCCTGCCTCAGCCTCCCACGTTGCTGGGATTATAGGCGCCCGCCACCATGTCCTGCTAATTTTTTGTATTTTTAGTAGAGACGGGGTTTTGCCAAACTGGCCGGGCTGGTCTGGAACTCCTGACATCAGGTGATCCACCCACTTCGGCCTCCCAAAGTGCTGGGATTACAGACGTGAGCCACCGCGCCCAGCTGTCATGCTTTGAAATGAATTAAATGTTTATAGTCTTTTTTCCACATAGCCCATAAACTGCTAACAGACTTTTATTTTTCTGTCAGTTTAAGATCAACTGTTAGTTAGGTGCTTTGAACACTTCAGTAGCCTCATTCTCTAAGGATGATATTCCTAGGCCTCCTTGAGAAACCAGTGGTAAGCTACTTATGGCCTGTGGTACTCCCATGAGCAGATAAAAGTACGAAAGTGAATAGAACTTTAAAACCTTTTATTGTAAAATATACATACATAAAGTACATAAAACACATATATGCAGTTTTATGAATAGTATAGCTAACACCATTGTACCCACCCAGATCAAGATAAAGAGTATTGCCATACATCAGAAACTTCCTGCATCCTCCTACATCACAGCCTATTTCAACTTCTGTGATAATCATTCCTTTGCTTTTTTGTGTGTAGTTTTACCACATCTGTGTGGCTACATAAAATATATTGTTTAGTTTTGAACTTTACATGAACAGTCTCGTTTCTTTCATAAAATTTCATCATACATCATTTTTCCCTTGGTGTTGTGAGATTTCAGATTCGTGAGACTTGCCCATGTTGTCACTGGCAGCAGTGATTTATTCAGTTTCATTGCTGTGTTAATATGCCATGGTTTGTACCTACCACATTCTATCCATTCTGCTGTGATGTTTGTGTATCCTGTGCACGTGTGTGGATGTGTGCCATAGGAGTAGAATTGCTGAATCATGGAGATACGTCACTAGGTCATGCCAAACAGTTTTTCCAAGTGCGGGTTTGTTTTTTAATTGGACAGGACATCTCCTTGACCAAGTGTTTGTATTAAAAGACATTTCCGGGCCAGGCACAGTGGCTCACACCTGTAATCCCAGCACTTTGGGAGGCCAAGCACTTTGGATCGTCTGAGGTCAGGAGTTCGAGACCAGCCTGACCAAAATGTCGAAAGGCCCTCTCTACTAAAAATACAAAAATTAGTTGGGCATGATGGTGCAAGTCTGTAATCTCAGCTACTAGGGAGGCTGAGACAGGAGAATCACAGAGGTTGCAGTGAGCCAATATGGCGCTACTGCACACCAGCCTGAGTGACAGAGCGAGACTCCTTCTCAAAAAAATAAAAAAACAGACATTTCCACTAGCAGTGTATAACAAGTGTTTTCTGACCCCATGATCATAGAGATATTCTCCTGTATTTCTAAGAAGTTTCACAGCTTTTCTCTTCTGTTTGTTCTAGAATTCACCTGGAAGTGATTTTATATGCTTAGTTTGAAGAGTTCTGTATCCTGTTTTCTGTAAAAATACCCAGTTGTCCCAACACCATGTGTTCCACAATTTTCACTCTAATTTTTAGTGCCTTCTTTTCACATGGCACCCTTCAAAATGTGGTGAGCTTCTGAGGTCTCTTTCGTATTCTCTTTGTCCCTTTGTTTGTGGATGCTTCCCCCACTTCCTTTATTCTAATTTTAGTAGCATTTTGGAAGGAAGCACAATACCTTTTCATTTTACCACATTTAACTGGAAGTCATTTTAAAAATCAACACTTAGTCTTACATATTTTTGGTTTAAAAAAAAAAAAAAGATAAATCCAGGCATAATAAATGACTTGGCCAGATTCAGCATGGTACTTCGATGCAGTGACAGCCAAAGGAAACTGTGCATGTGTCCTGGCCTGTGTGATGAGGCTGGCAAGACTGCAATCATTTGGAAGCAAAAAAAGCCTGTAAGAGGACCTCACTGCATGGTACCCTAACACTCAGATGACACTTGGCCCGTTAAGAAAAATGTTTGATTTGTTAGGCATCCTGTCTTTAAGAGAGTCAGAGAAATGAGGTGTAATTGGTAATTAAAAAGATTACGTGTATCATATGAAAACCAGTCTTAATACATTGTAGTTACTGTGTAATTAGAACCATTTTTAAGATACCAACCTAAAATGGTCAAATGTAAAGATTTTATTCTTAGAAAAAATAACTTTGTTCATGTAGAATACTCAAATATGCAAAATAAAATTTCATAATTGCCTCATAAAGTTAGCTTTACTCTAACTCAGCTAAAGTTAGATCGGATAGCCCTGATTATATCTTTTATCTGATTTTTTTGGTGTAATTTTTGTAACTAGTCTGCCTTTGTGGTAAGGAAGATACAAAGTTGTGATTTGAGAAGTATCTGGTTCCATGGACCGTGCAGACTTTATTCTCATTTATAATTAAATTATGTCTATTGGATTGTTTTTATTGTACTTTATATTTTTTTAAGAAATTGTGATTAAATATAACTTAACACCTTTCTATTTTGCAGTTATTTTAATTAGTTACTTCATTGAATCTTTTGGCATTTCATGATTTTCTGTAATGTCTTTGTACAAAGAAGGTGCTGCTAGCCGAGGGTTACAAAGCCACCTGTGTAGTGGGACAGCAGTGAATAAATACTCAGAATTTAAAAGCTAGTGACTACTTCCCTTTTTGTTGTTGCAGTGCTTTATTGTTTTGCCATGGGCTGTTGCAAAAACATTAAAGTTCAGAATTCCTATTCTCTAAAGAAGGTTAAGTTTTGAGTGAAAAGTGCTAGCTTGTATGCCAGCATGTTTGAAATTACACATTCTCCAGACATGCAGTTGATTTGGAAGTGATTAATGACACAGAGGCCTCCAGAAGGTCACTATTTAGTATTAATAGCTCCTTGAAGCTCTGTGAAGGATTGTTTTCCTCTATGTAGTTGTGAGGAAATTTCATCCAAAAGTTTTCTGCCTGGGAAATAATTGGATGAAGGACATGAGGATGAGTTAAAGATATTGCACAAGTGAGGACTGATGAGGCTACCAGCTCTGAGTGTTTCAACCTTGTCATTTATTCATATTTAAAAGCTGTTTTTGATGACCACGGTTCCATGATTGCAAAGAATATGAATCCCCTACATTTTCTTGATTGATCATTCATGTTGGTTGGTGCTCAGTTCACTTTGTTGTTCACAAGAATAAGGTAGAGATTTTCTTCCTTTTACAGATAAAGAAGTAGAAGCCTGTGGGTTCCTTCTAGTTAGTGATAGAGTTTGGATTCAGAGCCAGATTTATCTGACTTTAAATCCCATATCCTTTGTACAGAATTTTTGGTTTCCATGAGAGAACTAGGTTCCAGTTTTCAGCTTTCCTGTTGTTCCGGCAAGTAATTTGATTTCTCTGCTGCTTTGCTTTCTCTATTTGTAAACTAGGCATACTGTTTGCATCGCTGTACCAAAAGTTTAAAGTGTTTTAAAATACTTTGAGATAGTTTGAAAGATTATTACAAGATTTTAGCAGTTTATTGAGATAGTGTATGTTGAAAGCACTTTTTAAACCATGAAGCATTGTATAAATGAAAGGTATTATTCTAATTGAATTATTTATGGATGAGAAAAAAGAAGTGATAAAGACATTAAGTAACTACTTAGAGTATGAAACACATTGTTGTCGTACATGAGCATCCTTATCCAATTTAAGCTTATTAGAGTAGAAGTAATACACTTTTTTGCTCAGTAGTGTATCATTGGAATTGGAAAGCATTTAGTGAATGAACAGGTTACTTTTTTTTTTTCTGTAGATTCCTGCAAGCTGGACAAATCCCTCAGGCAAATACCATATTGGCATAAAAAAATGGCTATGACTTCTATCCTAAGGCTCTCAAGGAAAGGATACAGGTAATGTACAATCTGGTACCAATGACTTGTATTCTTCTGACTTGTCTTCTTCCTCAGATTTTATTCCTAGTGAAGAATAAGAAATATTTCATAAAATCTCATTAACTCTTAGTTTTTTGGGTGGTTGGTGGCTTTCAAACAATGACTGCTTAAAGATTCTGCTCAATGGAATGTCATCCATGTAAAGTCGTGATTCTTAATCTTGGGTACATGGACAAGTTTAGGGAATCTGTGAATACACTGAAATTATATTCAGATTTTTGTGTTTTTCTGGGAGATGGGATATATCTTTCACTGGATTTTTGAAGGACTTACTTGAAAAAGGCTAAAGACAGTGGATTCAAAGTCCAGACCACCTTTTCGTTTCTGTTCCTGTAGTTTCTGTGATAATGTCCCTCCCCTGTTTAACTAGCCTTCTTGCTCCCAGTTAGTCATCATTTAGTATTAAGGTAAGTGTTAATCAGAGCTAAAACTGCTGAAGTGTAAGAAGTACCAGTGTGCCATTAGAAAAATAAGAGTGGTAAGCAAATAATAAAGGGCCTGCTTTAAAACAGTTCAATAGAACTTTCTGTGATAATGGAAATGTTTGAAATGTTCAGTTTCTGCTCTAACCATTATGGTAGTCACTAGCCGTGTCGCTATTGAGAATTTGAAATATGTCTAGTGTGACTGACGAATTGAAATTTTATCTTATGTAATATTTTTAAATTTAAGTTTAAATAGTGTCATGTGGCTAGTGACTACCATATTGAGAATGCTGATACAAGTAGCTGATACAAGTACCTAATACAAGTCCAGGGTTGCAGCTGTGAAATAAGTTGTAATCCTGGGAAGTGAGCTTGATGGATAAGATGTATGGGCCCTTGCCTCTGTAGTGTTATTTCCCCAAGGGCCTGTGAAGCATAAGAAGTTACTCAGATTACCTTATTTGTCAGTTTCTAATCATTCTGCAAAACAAACAAGAATAATGCGTATAACTTTTATTACATAATATGTTATTTTAAAATTTCAGGCTGGAATGCAGTGGCATGATCATAGCTAATTACTGCCTCAACCTCCTGGGCAATCCTCCCGTGTAGCTGGGACTATAGGCACACACCACCACACTCATCTAATTTTTGTATTTTTTGTAGGGATAGAGTTTCACCATGTTGCCCAGGCTAGTCTCGAACTCCTGGGCTCAAGTGATCCACCTGCCTCATTCTCCCAAAGGGCTGGGACTACAGATGTGAACCATTGCATGACTGCATTTTATATAGTATATTAAATGTAATCAGCTGTGTTGATAAGATGTAATTTAATATGCAAATATAGTGTTGTGAAAGTGGATTGTTCCTTTAGCTGTGTTGGGAGATACCAAGAGTTAAAGACACTGAAGATAAAGGTTAAAACCAATTTCAGTAACATAGAACCCTATCAAGTCAAAGAGGATGGAAAAAAAAATAAAGCGGGAGGCAATTGAGGCAGCCTGCCTTGTCTGTCAAAATGCAGCTGTAGTCCTCTGCGTACACTAGGCTTATGGCATTTCCCAATTTTGTATGGGCCCAGAATACAACATTTTCTTCCTTTTAATGACTGGGAATTCAGTCAGTATTCTTGGAGAAGAGAAGGTTTTAAATTGGGGAATATGATACATAAAAATACATCTGGATGTGTCTTGGTAAACTTCTCTTAAACCCTGGGTACAATGAATTGACTAACCAGTTTTTAATAAGTGATCCATGGCTTTATCTGCTTCATTAGAAACTTTTTTTTTTTTCTTTTTGAGACAGAGTCTCACTCTGTTGCCCAGGCTGGAGTGCAGTGGCTCAATCTCAGCTCACTGCAGCCTCCGCCTCCCGGGTTCAAGTGATTCTCGTGCCTTAGCCTCCCAAGTAGCTGGGATTACAGGCACCTGCCACCCCACCTGGCTAATTTTTGTATTTTTAGTAGAGACGGGGTTTCACCTTGTTGGCCAGGCTGGTCTTGAACTCCTGGCCTCGGGTGATCCGCCTACCTCAGCCTTCCAAATTGTTAGGGTTACAGGCGTGAGCCACCACACCCGGCCAGAAATGATTTTTTAAAACCTCTCTCTGAGAATTGTGTAGTACCACAACTGTACCAACAAAGTCCACTTATAAATGCCTGTCTAGGTTTACCTGAGTATTTGTCAGCCTAATGATAAGGTAATTGTTCTGTCTTTGCAGAAAGAACGGAAGGAAAAAATCTGGGACCCTGTTCACAGAGTGGCCCTTGCAGAAGCCTGTAGAAAACAGGAAGAATTTGATGTTGCCAACAACGGCTCTTCTCAAGTTGGTGCTAGTCGATTTCATTTAAACATTACCCTAGAACCATATTCCCATAGAGTTTTTAGAGAACTGATAGACTGTTTTTTTGCAAATTTTCTTTTTTCACAAATTTTCTTTTAAGTTGGTTAATTTAACTAATTTTTCCTTTATTATTTATCCTCAAGTCAATGCACATATGTATGAATTTTTAAAATTTAACACATAATACACATAGGGTGAAAGTACATAGATTGTGTTTGGTTGTGAATTCTCCCATGAAAGCTGCACCTGGGAATTTCTCTTGTGCCCCTTCCTCGTCACTGCTCCCTTTCTCCTTCCGAAAGACAACCACTGCCTTGACTTCTAACAATGCAGATGATTTTGCCTATTTTGATTTGTGTAAAATGGAACCATATAGTGTGGTTTTGGGTTTTTTTTTTTTTTTTTTTTTTTTTTTGAGACGGAGTCTTGCTCTGTTCCAGGCTGGAGTGCAGTGGTGTGATCTCGGCTCAATTGCAACCTCCACCTCCGCCTTCCGGGTTCAAGCTATTCTCACCTCAGCCTCCTGAGTAGCTGGGATTACAGGCACGTGCCACCACACCCAACTGATTTTTTTTTTTTTTTTTGCATTTTTAGTAGAGACAGGGTTTCACCATGTTGGCCAGGCTGGTCTTGAACTCCCAACCTTGTGATCTGCCCACCTTGGCCTCCCAAAGTGCTGGGATTACAGGCACGAGCCACCGTGCCCAGCCTATGTATTCTCTAATTATATGTATTATTGTCACTTTTTAAAAAAGGGATTTCAAAATACTTCATTTTTCAGTTAATATATTAGACCTCAAGGTCCTTGTTTGAAAACATGGGAGGGTGTAGTCCTTGGTTCCCATATACTGATTTGTGGAATTGATACTGATGAACTGATTATCTCTAAGTCACCTGAATCCAAAAACGATAGACTGGATTAAGAAAATGTGGCACATATACACTGGAATACTATGCAGCCATAAAAAATGATGAGTTCATGTCCTTTCTAGGGACATGGATGAAGCTGGAAACCATCATTCTCAGCAAACTATCACAAGGACAAAAAACCAAACACCTCATGTTCTCACTCATAGGTGGGAATTGAACAATGAGAACACATGGTCACAGAAAGGGGAACATCACACACCGGGGCCTGTTGTGGGGTGGGGGGAGTGGGGAGGGATAGCATTAGGAGATATACCTAATGTTAAATGATGAGTTAATGGGTGCAGCACACCAACATGGCACATGTATACATATGTAACACACCTACACGTTGTGCACATGTACCCTAAAACTTAAAGTATAATAACAAAAAGCAAATGTTTGAATTCATCCAATGGCTTCATTTTGAGGATTCCAAAATTAGATCTAGAGATCTACAAACTGGTTTATAACTTTTGCACTGTGAAATCAGAGCGAATCAACGAGGAAACTACTATAAATTATTTAACAGCAGTCACAATTGTACTATTATTTGCCACTATTAACAACATTCGGCCAGGTGCAGTGGTTCATGCCTGTAATCTCAGCACTTTGGGAGGTCAAGGCAGGTGGATCACTTGAGGTCAGGAGTTCGAGACCAGCCTGGCCGACATGGTGAAACCCCGTCTCTACTAAAAATACAAAAATTAGCCTGGTCTGGTGGGGTGCACCTGTAATCCCTGCTACTCAGGAGGCCGAGGTAGGAGAATCACTGGAATTCAGGAGGTGGAGGTTGCAGTGAGCCGAGATCATACCATTGCATTCCAGCATGGGTGAATAGCAAAGACTTGGAACCAACCTAAATGTCCAACAACGATAGACTGAATTAAGAAAATGTGGCACATATACACCATGGAATACTATGCAGCCATAAAAAATGATGAGTTCATGTCCTTTGTAGGGACATGGATGAAACTGGAAACCATCATTCTCAGCAAACTATCGCAAGGACAAAGAAACAGACCACATGTTCTCACTCATAGATGGGAATTGAACAATGAGAACACATGGACACAGGAAGGGGAACATCACACCCTGGGGACTGTTGTGGGGTGGGGGGAGGGATAGCATTAGGAGATATACCTAATGCTAAATGACGAGTTAATGGGTGCAGCACAGCAACATGGCACATGTATACATATGTAACAAACCTGCACATTGTGCACATGTACCCTAAAACTTAAAGTATAATAATAAAATTAAAAAAAAGATATGTGTTGGCATTAGCTACAGAACATTATCTTGGCAATGTATTAAAAATCAATTTTTTAATGATAAAAATGGTAAAAATTTCTATAGTTTAAAGGAAGTAAACTACAAAATTGTGTACAAATATGTAAAAATAAATGTATACAAACTGAAACAGATTGACCAAAATACTAAAAAAAAAAAAAAAAAAGATGAAGATTTAATGCTCTTTATTGCACCCCACCCAGATAAATTTTCTATTTCCTCATGTGTAACTTTCTCAAAATGGTAATATTGCACTACAATTTGGTAATACTGCACTACAATTAATGAATGTGTATGCTATTCATAGTAGAGCCATTTAAGAAAACCATGATTAATTTTCTACACAATTTATTGTTTTATCTGGTTAACAAGTGTTTTATTTTTCTTAAAAAGAAAAAAAATTCAAGGGGTTCACACATCTGTTTTCACATGAACATATGAAAAACTAGGCATAATAGAATATGGCAAATGTAATCATTAGTGATATGAACAAATGATTATAAAGGAAAAAGGGAGGATTAATTTAACCTGCCACCACCCAGCAAAGCTTCATAGCATTGACATTTTAGTTGGGCCTCAAAGATGAATCGGTTTTCTCCAAATGGGGAGATGGGATGGCAAACATGACATCAGTACAGAGTATAAAAGTGGGAGACACATGATAGAATTCCTCATTAATTATAGCTTACATAGTTCTCAAAGGGAAATGCCAACTCTTCTCCGCTGTTATTAAATGGGCTTTCAGAAAACCACACCTCCAGTGGAATTTCAGGCTTTTCGAAGACATCTCAACAAGCAAGTCGGAGGCAGACCTCATCGTGCACTCTTCTGTTGTCCCACCTATCAAACTGTAGCATAATTGTGTGCTTATTGCCTTATGAGATCCTATCTTATTTATCTTCATATGCCAAGCACCCTGCATGGTACCTGACCTGCAGTACAACTTAAGATGCATTTGATTAATTAAGTGCCAAATTACAACATACAGTTAGTATTGGCTGAATTTCTAGTGATGCTTTATTTCCTCTTTCAAATTCTCTAAGAAATCTTATAATTAAAAGTTATCTGGGTCAGATACTAAGAAAATTAGCATTTGTAACCAGTGTATTTAAGTATCTCATCTCAGTGAGGTATGCTACTGAAAAACTTTTATTTTTTCCAATCAGCACTCCTAAATATGCTATGTCAAATCCTTTTTTCCTGCTGGGTAGAATATTTCATTGTGAAGACTTAGTATAGGTCCATTTACAGCTTCAGTCTCATCTCCTATTCAAGGCTGTCTCCTCTCTGCACAGAATGCTCTGCCCTGGCACACCCTCCTCCTTCTCACTCTCCTAGACTCCAATATGGGGGACTCTAAGAAGATAAGGAAACAAGGGTACATTTTTGGTTCTTTCCTTGTTGTTCCTTGCAGGTAATCAAAGACAGCACATGATGTGGGAGACCTGGTGCCTCCGCAGCATCCTCCACTCTTCCTCAGATTCTGCCTCCTGTGGCCCATTCAACTGTTTCTGGATGCTGTGGTCTCTTTCCCCAGGGACAACCCCTACATATTGTCATAGCAAGATGGCTCAAGTCCAGCTATGTTCTACACCATCCAGTCCACTGCCCAGAAACAGCAGCCTCATCAAACCACCTGTAGCAGGAAAGGGTTGCTACATTCACTACTGTGTCTTCTCTAAGCCTGATCTTCTCCCACACCTGGCTCTCTGCCCCGACCCTTCATCTCAGAGAAACTTAGGAACACATGGGCAAATCTTAGCCTTATCTGATCTCCAGCTAAAAAAGAAGATATAATTTCCCCCTCTTGGCGGATATCCTGTGCCTGACAATAGCTTCTCTTGGAACACCACTCAATCGGCTTTGGGAAGATGAAACACGTTCCACAGAAAACAGGGATTTCCCTTTCACAAAAAACACTAGAATCTCCTCAAGATCAGCAAACCAAAAGCCCCTAGAATAGGATAAAAGAGAATTCCAGAGATAGTAGGGCTTGGAGAAGAAGCCTGAATGCTCACGGTTGGCCCTATCTATTTTTGGTGGCAAAACAAAAAAAAACAGTGCTTATAAAGTGGTAAAACAATGAATGAAGCTCCTCGTCCAACTTTTCCATTCAGCTTCAGCTCAAAATGTAGTGTTGAATTACAACTCAATGGAGGAACTCACAACTTAATCTCAGCACTTCAGTTAGTCTTCAAAGCCACTTCAAGTTATGCGTGCATTTCTGCTTAGAGGATATTAAAAGTCAAATTGATAGTTCAAATCAACATGGAAAAAATAGAGGAAAATAAAGTATTCCTAAGAGAGAGAAACAATGGAGGAAGGCAGAATGTAAAGGAAAACTGCTTCTCATAAAATTTACTTGGATCATTAATGTGAAAATATCTAAAATGTATTGGTACTAAGTAAACATCTTGAAGAGTTGAATGCATAAGTAAAAGACAAAATAAAGTAAGGAGAAAGAGGAAAAAAGGAAGGGCGGTTGTCAGAATTTCACGTCGTGTTCTGTGGAAGATTTTCGTCCCTCTAAACAATGAATTATTATCATTCTCAAGGGAAAAATAATCCTGCTGTTCCAGTTGCCACTGGAGTAACTGTGACTGTCTTGTCACCACTGTATCCCTAGTGTCTGCTGGCTAAAGAAATGAGAAAACAGAAAATACTTCTTTCCAGAGAGCAAATGACAGCAACTGTTAGTGTAAGCTTGCCTTTGCAAATAAAGGAAAACTCTTATCTGAGTTGTAAAATATCAATATTCTCTATGCAACCAACTTTCTATTAGTCATAGTACCCCAAGAAGAAGAAGAATAGAAATGTGTTTAAGAATTCCTCAATAAGACTAAGCTCTATGCTGGCAGGAACTGCTTAATTCATCACTGCATTCCCAATATAGTGCGCCTAGAAGATAATTAAAAAGAAAAAAAACTGGAGAATGAGTGAATGACATTGCTCACTATATGGACCTTCATTTAATCTCTTTATCAAGGAAAATTATAACTGTCTTCTTTTTTTTTTATCCTAAAGGTAAGCAGTATGGTTTCAAGAAACACCTCCATGAGCCTTTCTGATGTGTTAATATTACTCTATAAATTAGAATATAAATGGAACAAAAATCTGACACTTGGGAGACATTTTGTCAGTTAACAAGCTTTTTTAGGTGTTATCTCCTGTTTTTTAAAAGATGCTAAGAGGAGGGACTAGAACAAGTTTCTGAAACTTGCAGCTAACTGGGAGGTGGTTGGCACCATGCTTCCAAATGATGCTCTCTCAATGGCAACTGAAGTCTCAGCAAACTCAGAATCTCTCGGTCAAAGGCTGAACAAAGCCTGCTATTTTAGGCATTTGGTAATAAATTATAAGAATGGATCACAGGAATACATTTACTGAAAAGCAATTGAAGAGAAAGCTTTTAGAAAAACAGATTTTTGACAAAAGCAGCCATGAGCTATTCTAGTCTTTGGCATTATGAAGCCCATAGAGCAAATTTCCAAAGCAATTAACATAAATGAACATCACATTCAAAAAATCAATTCTTTTATATGAGATGCAAAAAGATAGAGACTAATATCCAGGCTTACAAATAGGCACTTTGCATCATTAAAAGTATCACAAAGGTTTGAACCAAAAGGGCCTAAAGTATCAAGTTTATAATATTACTACTATCATATGCCTTACTAGACAGACGTCCTGATCTTAAAAATATAACCAACACAGTTTATGGAATCCTTCAGTATAATGAAAGACTTCATTATGTGTTGAGAGTGGAATTTGATTTATAAATAGGAATAATAGAGACAGTAAACTACACAAGAAGCCGTAGCTGTTTCTCTGGGCCTCTCCAGTGAGTTGAATGCTGTGGAAAATGTACCCCAGCCTTTTGTTGAAATGAGCTGCCAGGTTTTTTCTATTGTATGTGCAGTGAAGCCTTTTTGGGAGGATATTAGAAGTCTGGTAATTCTTTCTCTGGTCACTGGCAGTGGTTAGCAGCGTCCCCCTCAATTGTAAGTAGGTTAGTAGCACTGACACTAAGGGAGAAAACGAATGATGGTTCTAATTCTTAGAGAAACCTATCTGATTGGAAAATGCCTCTAAACAAGAATGCTGTAAAAATACTTCCACATATTTCATATAGAGAGATTCGTACGTTTCCTCAAAGATACAATATATTTGATTTTGTTTTAAAAAGATCCAGTGCTTCCAAACATAGCCAGACTCTCAATAATGTAAATACTTGTAAACGTTTTCTGTCCAATTCCATTAATAACCTGCCATAGATGAATTACACCTGTGGTGACAAATAAATGCTTACTGCATAGTTTAGGGCTATCATAGCCCTTCTGCCTTTATTTTGTAAATTATCCTCTAGCACAGAGGTATTACACACCACATGCCATGCCTTGTGTAATATGGTCTACCAGAACAGGGGTTTTCCTATTTCTCTTCCATAGAGGAAGGATTTATTAAGCACCAGCTGTGACAGGCACCATACTAAGCTCCAGGGTTATAAAGGTGAGGAAAGCAGTGTTGAGGCTCTGCCATCGAGGAACTTTAGAGCAAGTGGAAGTCCAACATGGCAACGCTCTGCCTTCTTGTTTCAGCTCTCATACTGTGCACAAGTGTCCTTTTTGAGTTCCTTTAGTGTCATATTTTTTGAGGTTTTGGAGTTGGTGATGTTGCTGTTTAAAACGGCCCCCAAGCCTAGTGCTTAAGTGCTTTCTGTTGTTTCCAAGTGCAAGAGAGCCGTGCTGTCCCTTACAGGGAAAATATGTGGGTTCGATATGTTTCGTTCAGACGTGAGTTACAATGTCGCTGGTCATGAGTTCAATGCCAATGAATCAACAATATGTACTAAAATAAGGTGTCTTCCAATAGAAACATATATAAAACAAGGTTCTGTGTTGAGGGGCTGAGGAAAACGTTGTGACCACAGATTCATAAGAACCTAGCCCTGTATTTCCTCTTGACACAGCGGATCAGTATTTGCTAGTTCAGTGTTTTCAGTGACTTTATAGAACATAACCACCATGAATATCAAGAATTGGCTGTTTGGGGAAGAGGTATTGCAAACAGAGATAAAACAGAAGCTGGGCACTAAGAAGCTAATAAAGACAAAGCAAATTGGCAGGATGCAGTGGTTCATCTGTAATCCCAGCACTCTGGGAGGCCAAGGCAGGCAGATCACCTGAGGTCGGGAGTTCGAGACCAGCCTGGCCAACATAGTGAAACCCAATCTCTACTAAAAATACAAGGCTTTCAGAAACTAAAAAATTTTTGTAAAAATACAAAAATTTGCTGGACATGGTGGCATGCCCCTATAATCCCATCTACTCAGGAGTCTGAGGCAGGAGAATCGCTTGAACCCAGAAGGCAGAGGTTGCAGTGAGCTGAGATTGCACCATTGCACTCCATCTCAAAAAAAAAAGGAAAAGGAAATTAATTGTTACCTCAGGTTGCATCTATTGAAACAACATGGTACCAAGTTTCAGACCAGAATTTTATTTTAATTAAAGCTTAAGATTTGCTCATAGTCACTGGAAAGAAGCTACCTATGACTGGATTTTCTGGCTTGCTTACTCAGACTATTTCCTTTTAATCTACTGAAAATCCAAGCAATACTTTTAATAGTTTACTTAAAAAAAACCCACTGGGTATAGGAAGTATAGGAGTTCTAATTTCTGTGTCTCTATGTGAATCATTCCACCTAGATTAATTTTCACTCTGTTTTGCTACCGGAATAGTTGGCAAATAGGAAGTCTGAAAAGTAATGACACTGAAACTGTGGAGTCAAGAACAGTACACAAGTGGGATTTTTTAGTTTCTGAAAGCCTTGAGATTTGAAAAATCCATTAGAGAATCCTCATTAAGATATTAGAAACTGGCATGCTAGGTCTTTTTTTTTTTTTAAGAAATATCGTTTGAAAGATGCTAAACATATTTAAGGAGGAGTTGATTCATAAGAGAAAAAAATAATGTAACCTTCAGGTGATGGATCAGTAAAAACACTTAAATAAAGAGCCAGGTATACACACACACAAACATACACACACACATCTCTAATTTAACTTTCTCGCCCTCTATGTCATGGCTTTTTAGTATATGTAGTCGTTGACTCTCCTTTAGTGAAATTATAGCTTCAAAAACCTAAAACCACATATTTTTGTTTTTCTCACAACAGACCATGGGTGAAACAAATCACTGACAGCCATTCCTTAGACCTTCACTACTTTTCATTAAACATGAAAATTTATGTTTGCATAGTTTGCATAGTGCTGCTGATTGCGGCATTAATAGAAGCCAGGTGCTTTGACAGTGTAAACATTTCCTGAAGAATGAAGAAAAATGTGTATATGATGGGGAGGGCAGGGAAAGATGTCAGATCCTCAGCGCCTAATCAAATTGCACTCCCGCATGGCTGGGACAATAGGCACACACCACCATCCCTGGCTAATTCTTGTAGTTTTTTGCAGAGATGGGGTTTCTCCATTTGCCCAAGCTGGTCTTGAACTCCTGACCTCAGGTGATCTGCCCACCTCGGCCTCCCAGAGTGCTGAGATTACAGGCATGAGCCACTGCACCTAGCCTAATTCTTTTCTTAGTACTACATTAATACAAAGACTCCACTGACCCTAAACAACGGGTTTTAGAGCACAGCTACCCTTTGATTAATGTGGTGAAACACTCTGTAGGAACTGAAAAATGCTTCAAGAAATAGCCTTGTATAAATCTAATGCATGTAGCAGAATAATCACTGGATTCCTTATTTTGAACTTCTTATAATAAACCATAGGCACAAATGTCACTTCTTGAAAATACGCTAATATTTTATTGCTGGGGAAATCTGACATAAAACTGATTTAGGCAGGAACGTACTACCACATACTTATTTTTCTCAGGCCGTGATAATGTTCTTCAGAGGTGGAATTCCTCCTCGAGCTGTTTTAGTCAACAAACACACACTGAAGATCTGCCTTGTGGCAAGGAGGATAGGGAGCATTGTAAAATACTGATTCCTGAGTTTAAGATATTACAATAATATCATGGAGAAAATAACACGGAGAATTAGAGCACAGTTAGATGCTAAATTATATGCAGAACAGCGAGACAGAGAAGAAAAAAAAGAATACTCACAGTTTACTCCTTCCATCCTCTGAGACTAGAGCACTGATTCTGTCATGGATCCCAGAGCCTACCTTAGGATAGATGAAGCTTTGTAAGCTTTAGGCAACTAGATTACACTAAAGGATCTACGCTTTTAAGTCAGCAAGGCTCCTCTCATTTATAGGCTCGGCTTTTCACAGCCTCACCTGTGGAGTCCTTTGGCCTTACTTGTGCTTCCCCACATTTTCCTAATATCTTCAATCCAAAAGCTCTCGATTTCCACACTGTTTCCAATTCCCCACTCACCCCTTCCACCTAACACCTGGTTATCCCCCGTGGTTCCCTAGACACCTGTACTTGGTCAGGCAGCCAATTTCTTTCATGCCTCTAAGGACGGGACCCAGACTAGAACCTCAGACAAAGTTTTGTGTGTGTTTTTGAACCATGTGTAAAGGAAATAAGAAACTCCAGATGAGAAGTGATCAAAGGAGAGGTAATCATTATTATAATTCCCTAAGACATTCAAGAAAGGAAAAGTAATACAACAAAAGCCCCTCTGCAAGGAAAAACAAATAATTGAATTCCTTAAAGTTATAGAACCATATTTGCAAATTTACATGACTGTATGAAGATGCGCAAATGTTAAAAGAAGTGGGGTTTTTTTGTTTGTTTCCTGTTAACTGATCTAAATCTGCTTAAAACCTCCACTCAAAAGCAATTTAAATGGATAACCTTTATTCCAATTATTGAAAGGTCTTTCAGGAATTCAGTCTCCATGTGGAAGTTGCTGTCCACTAGGCTTGGCAATGATGGGCAAGTTCTATGGCTACAACACCCAGTCCAGCACCCACTAGGCACACGTAACTATTGAGCGCTTGAAGTGTGGCTACTGAGACTGAAGGGCTGAAGTTTTTTTAAGTTTTATTTTAACTGATTTAAATTTCAATTTATATAGCCACATTTGGCTAGTGGCTGTGGAATTGAAACCCATAACTATAGATGACAGATGCTCCTATGAGTTTGTGGCAGAAACAGTGAGGAAGACAAGATAGCGGCAAAGTCCTTGTCTTCCTTCAGCTTATCATAGTGGCTGGGTTGGAGGTAAGGCCTGGCTTTCCATCCCTTATTTGGGGCTTACAGTCCTCCAGCGTGGGGGATACAGGAAAACCCTGCGATGTGGCTCGCTCCTGGTATGTTAAAAGAGGAGGTAAGGGTATTTAGATACTAATCGTTTTCTGTTTCAATAAATCCTAGCTTTCAAGTCTATTAATCTCCATGAGGGCACAAAAATCCTATTACAGGAAATATCAACTCTCCTTTTTGCCTCTTCTTCTTCTCCCTGTCCTCCACCTCCTCCTTTTTCTCTTCTGCTTGCACTTCTTCCTCCTCTTCATTCTTCTCCTTCTTTAACAGCAAGGCTACTACTTCTGCCCTACACCCAAGCAGATGGCTGACCTGGTCTAACTTAGAGAGAAAGTCATTTACAGACGAATGCAACAGAAGTACAGCGTGACATTTCTAAGTGCATCTCCCATCACAGAAGCACATATTTTACAATCAGTTCAGTGCTGCAGTTTGGTGAAAGGCCGACAGTGACCAAGGACACAAGGCAGCTTTTGTGCTCATAAAACTATAGGTGGGCCGAGATGTCCCTCAGCAATGTTTTAACAACATTGAAAAACACGAAAAAACAAAACAAAAAACCTCCAATGACATTTCAGCTACCCAGCACTATATTCTTCCAAGCCATGGAAACCAAAGGTAAACCCTTTTCATGGCAGAAGGTAGGGACTGTTTTTCTTCTATGTTCTTAACAGTGAATTTATACCTGCATCTAATAATATATTTTTCTGTTCTAACTTATGGGTTATTTGCATCTACATTTTCAACCACTTCTGGTGCAAAAGGGTTCATGTCAATATCTCACAAAGCATAGTGAGTTACAAAAAACAATGTAAAGCATTGCTTTAAAATCTTTAACAATGAAAGCTTAAAAATGAAAACAGGAATTTAAAGCGATTGACTTTGTTAAAGTTATTTTAGCAAAAATGAAACTATAGGATAATATCAATTTAAAGCATCCTGTAAAAAAATCAAAAACTGGAGATATAAACACATAATATTTGAGGCAATAGAGACACAACCATGTTAAAAAATACTTGCACAAAGATTTAATGTATTGAACGATCCTGCATTTTTAGACCAGTGTTTATAATGTGCTGTTTCTATGTTAGTCCTAAACAAGGAGGAGTCCACTGTCAGCTGTGAGGAAGACACTTACAACTTCCCAAAAACAGTAATGGGTTACTCAACAAATGATTGCACGAGGAAGCATTCAGGAAATAGATTTGATAATAATGTCTTCAAAAAATCCCTATGCTTACATGCTTACAATCATTAGAAATGACAAATGATACTGTAGCTTTTAAGATTAGATTCTTCATCTAGGTATAAAAGGAAGTCTCTCCCTTAGGGTTAATTTTTTCTTATTTGGGAAATCCTTCAGGAAGAGACAAAAAGCCTATCTTTCTTTTTTAGCATATGAATAAATAGAAGAAAATAAAACAAGACTTAATGTCTTTCATTTCTCACTTAAATCTTCTGGAAAAATATTTAATTCTTTGTGTGAAAAATAAGTAAAATCATGGAAGCAACAAGTCGTTTATCAAATGACAGTGTATTCTTTTTTTCTGAAAAAAATTATTTGTTCTTTAACTGAAAAATGGTAAAGATTTACATTGTCAGTCAGTAAAACATTTTTAATGCCAGTATTTTTATGAGAGCTGTTATCCTCTTAAGAAACACTACCAGATACTGAGATATATTCATGAGTTGGACATTGCCCACCTTCCAATTATTCTTCAGTAAATAAAAACACAAAATCTTTAAATATTCTGATTTTTTTTTGCTGTTCTGTGAATTTTTAAAGAGATTTCAAAGGAAATTTTGCAAAAAAAGGATATGCACTTACCATTTATTTATGTATTTATTTCGTAGAGACAGAGTCTCACTATGTTGCTTAGGCTGGTCTTGAACTCCTGAGCTCAGTGATCCTCCTGCCTTGACCTCCCAAAGTGCTGGGATTACAGATATGACCCCCTACACCTGGCCCCCTTCACCTTTTAAACTTAAACCTGTATGTTTCTAGGACGTACCATAAAATACTGATATCAAATTTCAGGGAGAAGAAAATATACATTAAATCAGTTCTTACCAGTGATTTAAAACAACTCTATTCCACACAAATAAGCCAGCCTTTCCCCAGTCCAGTTTGGAATTACCTTCCTTCAACTATTTTATTAGCATGCCAATGATGACAAACCCTTAGAAAGTTGTGGGGGACAGAAGGAAAGGTTGGGGACAAGACCAAAAAGGCAGGATTTAACAGAGATTTGGGGCATTTTGCTGGAGAAAAGAAGGAGAATTTAGAGTAACTTAGTCTAGCTGGTAATGTAGTGACATACATTTACACTCCACTTGTACCTGAATCTGAATCAGAATCACTCTAGAAAAAGTGTTCAGAAACCTCCTAACATGACTGCACTTAGTCTTCTGGGGATACTGAACTCTCCCCTTGAATTACCTCATCTCTTAAGAATGCGACTGTGATCAGCGTGAGCTCTGTGATGCCACCATTCTCACTCAGCACTCTCTTCATACCTCATTCAAAGGTTTTGAGCCCGCAATGAAGAGTGTTAGCCTTAAAGGCCCTTGTCTGCTCACACAAAAATATTTTCTCCATCAATACTTCTTGTATTTTTCACCTGGAGCTGCAGATCATCTTGCTAATATGGGACAGAATTAGAGAGGTGGGGAGCCCCAGGTGCACACCTGGTTAACCTATCACATGACACTGAAGTGTCAATGGACAAGTTTCTTGGACTCTTGTTAAGCCAGCTACCAAATTAAGTGAGATTCTATATGTTTAATAACAGTTTGACACAGAAACCAGTCTGTTTGGCTGGCTGTGAAGTACCAGGATGGCCAAATGGGCATATCGGCTTATAAACTAGCAGAATGAAAAGGTAACATACGAAACTGGAATATTTGCAAACCATATCGCTGATAAGAGGCTAATATCCAAAATAATATTAAAAACTTCTACAATCCCATAACAAAAATAAAAAAATAATAACCTGACTTAAAAATGGGCAAAGGACTGGAATAGACATCTTTCTGAAGACATACAGATAGCCAACAGACATATGAAAAGGTGCTCAATAGCTTTACTAATCACCAGGAAAATACAAATCAAAGTAACCAGGAGATATCACCTTGCACCTGTTAAGATGACTGTTTTTTTAAAAAAAAAGATAAAAAGCATTGGTGAGGACATGGAGAAATTGGAACTCTTAGACACTGTTAGTAGGAATGTAAAATGGTGCAGCCACTGTGAAAAACAGCACAGAGCTTCCTCAAAAAATCAAACATAGAACTGCCATGGGATTGAGCAGTCCCACTATTGGGTATTAATCCACAGGTAATGAAATCAGTATATTGAAGAGATATCTGCACTCTCATGTTCATTGCAGCATGATTCTCAACAGCCAAGATGTGGAAACAACCCAAATGTCCATCAACAGGTGAATAAAGAAAACGTGACATATACATACAATGGAGTATTTTTCAGCCTTACAAAAGAATGAAATTCTGTCATTTGTTAGGGCATAGTTGGTTGGAAGACATTATGCTAAGTGAAATAAACCAATCAAAGGACAAATATGGCATGATTTCACTTTGATGAGGTATCTAAAATAGTCAAACTGATAGAAGCAGAGACTAGAATGGTGATTATCAGAAGCTGAGGGTAGGGGTAGGGGGGTATGGGAAGTTGTTCAATGGGTATGAAGTTTCAGTTACACCTGGAACAAGAAAAGGATGCCCACTCTCACCAATCCTATTCAATATAGTACTGAAAGTCCTAGCCAGAGCAATCAAGCAAGAGAAAGAATAAAAGGCATCCAAATTGTAAAGGAGGAGAATGTCAAATTATCTCTATATGCTGATGACATGATCTTATACCTAGGAAACTCTAAAGATTCCTCCAAAAGACTCCTAAACTTGATAAACAACTTCAATATAGTTTCAGGATATGAAACAAAACATGCAAAAAATCAGTTGCATTTGTTTTTTTTTTTTTTGAAATGGAGTCTCACTCTGTCGCCCAGGCTGGAATGCAGTGGCACGATCTCGGCTCACTGCAACCTCTGACTCCCAGGTTCAAGCGATTCTCCTACCTCAGTCTCCCGAGTAGCTGGGATTACAGGAGCATGCCAACATGCCCAGCTAGTTTTTTCTTTCCTTCCTTTCTTTCTTTCTTTTTTTATTTTTGTATTTTTAGTACAGACAAGGTTTCACTTGTTGGCCAGGCTGGTCTGGAACTCCTGACCTCAGATGACCCACCCACCTCAGCCTCCCAAAGTGCTGGGATTACAGGAATGAGCCACCGTGCCTGGCCAGTTACATTTCTACATATCAACAACACTCAAGCTGAGAACCAAATCAAAAACTCAATTCCATTTACAATAGCCACACACAAAAGTAAAATATCCAGGAATACATTTAACCAAGGAGATATAAAATCTCTACCAGGAAAACTACAAAGCACTGATGAAAGAAATCGTGGATAACGGAGATCATAATTCTAAGCAAATTAACACAGGAACAGAAAACCAAACACCGCATGTTCTTACTTATAAGTGGGAGCTAAGCACTGAGCACACATGGACATAAATAGGGGAACAAAAGACACTGCGGACTACTAGAGAGTGAGGGGAGAGGGAGTGGATTAAAAAACTACCTATCGAGTATTATGCTCACTACCAGGGTGGCAGGATCTGTACTTCAGACCTCAGCATCACACAATATTCTCATGTAATAAATCTGTACGTGTACTGCCGGTATCTAAAATAAAAGTTGAAATTAAAAAAAAAAAGAAATTGTAACTGGCACGAACAAATGGAAAAACATCCCAAGCTCATAGACAGGAAGAATCAATATTGTTAAAATGTCCATACTGCCCAAAGCTATCTGCAGATTCAACACAATTTTTATCAAATTACCGATGTCATAAAAATAGAAAAACAATTCTAAAATTCCTGTAGAACCAAAAAACAGCCTTGAATAGCTAACGCAATCCTAAGCAAAAAGAATAAAACTGGAGCATCACATTATGTGACTTTAAGTTATACGACAAGGCTATAGTAACCAAAACAGCATGGTACTGGTACAAAATAGACACAGAGATCAGTGGATCAGAATAGAGAACCTAGAAACAAAGCCACTTAACTACAGCCAACTGATCTTTGGAAAAGTTGACAAAATAAACAATGGGGAATGACACCCTATTAAATAAATGGTGCTCGGAAAACTAGCTAGCTATACGTAGAAGAAGAAAACTGGACTCCTATCTCCCATATACAAAAATTAACACCAAACAGATTAAAGGTTTAAATGTTAAGACCTACAAAAACTCTTGGAATGAAACCTAGGAAAAACTCTTCTGGACACTGGCCCAGCAAAGAATTTAGGACTATATCCTCAAAAGCAAATGTTAACTAAAACAAAAATCGACAAATGGAATTTCATTAAATGAAAGGGCTCCTGCACAGCACAACAGAATAAACAGACAGCCTGCAGAATGGGAGAAAATGTTTGCAAACTATGCATCCAACAAAGAACTAAGATCTATAATCTGTAAGGAACTTAAACAGATAAAAGAGAAAAAAGCCCAAATAATCTCATTAAAGGGTTGACAAAGAATATGAAAGACACTTCTCAAAAGAAAACATACAAGTGTCCAACAAACATATGAAAAAAATGTTTAATATCACTAATCATCAGAGAAATGCAAAATTAAAACCACAATGAGATACCATCTCACACCAGTCAGAATGGCTATTATTAAAAGGTCAAAAAATAATAGATGTTGGCGAGGATGTGGAGAAAACGGAATGCTTATACATTGTTGGTGGGAATGTAAATTAGTACAACCCCCATGGAAAACAGTATAGAGATTTCTCCAAGAACTAAAAGCAGAACTACCACTTGACCCAGCAGTCCCACTACTGGATATCTACCCAAAGGAAAAGAAATTGTTAAATCAAAAAGACATCTGCACTCATATGTTTATCGCTGCACTATTCACAATAGCAAAGTCATGAAATCAACCTAAATGTTCACCACTGGTTTATTGGGTAAAGAAAATGTGGTATCTATACATCATGAAATACTATGCAGCCACAAAAAAGAATGAAATCATGTCTTTTTCAGCAACATGGATGGAACTGGAGGCTATTATCCCAAGTGAAATAACTCAGAAACAGAAAACCAAATATCGTATGTCCTCATTTATAAGTGAGAGCTAAACAAGGGGTACATATGAACAGAAAGACAGAAATAATTGACACTGGTAACTCCAAAGCTGGGGAGAGTAGAAGAGGGGTGTAGGGTGAAAAATTGCCTATTGGTTACAATGTTCACTATTTGAGACATAGGTTCACTAGAAGCACAAACCTCACCATTACAAAGTACATCCATGCAATAAACCTACATATATACCCACTTAATCTGTAATAAAATAACAAATAATAAAATTTCAGTTACACAAAATGAGTAAGTTCATGAGATCTGGGTATCTGTAGTTAACAATAATGTATTGCACAATTAAAAATTTGCTAAAAGGATAGATATCATGCTAAGTGTTCCTAACATAATTGAAAAACACAAAGAAAAAACAAAGAGGCACGAGGAAATTTTAGAGGTGATGGATATGTCTATTACCTTAATCATGGTGATGGTTTCATGGGTAAGTGCATTTGACCAAATTCATTAAATTGTAAACATTAAACATGTGTGGTGTTTTTGTATGTCAATTACACTTTAATCAAGTTGTTTCAAAAATACTTGCACAAACCTGTAGTATACTAGTTGACCCTCATTATTAGATCAGTGCTTACCATATGCTATGTCACTTTAAAAAACAGGAGTCAGCTGTAGCCAAGACCTTTACTACTTCATGAAAACATCAATAAACCAAACAATGGTTCAGATGGTGAAAGAATGACTGCACAGTGAAGCATGCTCAAGTGCTTGGATCTACTTCACTCAAATACAACACACATTCATTAATGCTTAGAGCCTGATCCCATGCGAAGTACGTCTTCATAGAGCTTAGCATTCAATAATTAAACAACTTATTTGGAAGATGTGAATTTTCCAGAAAATTGATTTTTTTCTCATTTATTCAGAGTGGAGAGAAGATAGCCAGAGCTTGAGTCTGGGTAAGGCAGATCCCTCTGGAAGCTACACAGTGTCTGCTAGGAACCAAGCTAAATTCAAAGACAATGACTTCAAATGTTTTCAGCCCTAGTGTCCTTTAAACTGTCTGCTGGTGTGCCTCTCATTTCTTTAGATTGTAAACTCCTCATTTTACTTACAGAATAACACCCAGTGCTTCTTTCTTTTTTTCCAAGGAAAATCATCAGCTTTTTCAATTAATATGTGCCACAGTGTCTGTTACTTTTCAGAAATACCATTCCTTTTCTGCATTGCCTATTTCCAATTTTGCATCTGCTGATGTCTGTGTGCCAAATCTATCCTATAATGTTTTGTCAGCAAGTTATTCCCAGAAAAATAATGCAAAACTCTTAAAGTCTGCTTGAGTGATTTCTCAGAAACCTTATGGCTCATGGAAATCCTGTATTCATCCAAAGAGAAGTCTATTACCAAGAGCTATTTAAGGCAAGTGTGACACGGAAGAAATTATAAAGGGAAAAAAAAAAACTTCCATCTCAAAAAAGTTATCTTCATTTTACGATTTTTACATGAAAGTTGGTATCACCATACTCTTTTAAATGTGTTGTTAAAGAAAATATGCAAATCCTTAATTATATCTTCAATAAGTATATATGAAAATATCACAAGCCATGATATCAATTCATCATTCAACATATAGCATGTCTCTCTCAGTTCATGCTCCAAACCTCCCCTGACCACAGCACCACAGCACCTCACAGCAACATCCTAAACAGAAATCCCCCAGCATCACACCCTCACCTCCAGCACAAACATAGCACTAAAGTCTCTTCAACCAGCTCCCTCAAATCCCAGTGCCCTGCCCCACTTCAGCAGCTTGAAGAGAGAATAAAATGAAGATTGGGGAAGAGAAGGAGACCTAAGCCACTGACAGTGGGAATTACAGAAACACCATTATGGCTCAGGAGGCTGCAAAACCAAAACTTTCCAAAGTGAATCATAATTTTCACGTCCTGGAAAACGTGACCCCAGTGGCTACTAAAAACTGACTTTGCTGACTTAGGTCACCAGTTTCACTCAAATCACCTAGATCTCTAATATAACTCTTGAATATTCACCATTAATTATTTTATTTTTTATTTGCATTAATATAAGGGGTAAAAGTATAGTTTTATTTCATAGATATAATGCATAAGGGTGAAGTCTGGACTTTTAATGTAACCATTGCCCAAATAGTGGACACTGTACCCATTAAGTAATTTCTTGTCTGTCATCCCCCTCCCACCCTCCCACCCTTCCAAGTTTCTAATGCCTATTATTCCATATTCTATGTCCACGTGTACACGTTATTTAGCTCCCACTTCTAAGCAAGAATGTGTGGTATTTTACTATTTGTTTCCGAGTTATTTCACTTAATAGTCTCCAGTTCCATCCACGTTGCTGCAAAAGCCATGATTTCATTCTTTTTTGTGGCTGAGTAGTAATCTATCATATGCGTGTGTGTTGTGTATAAATACATCTCACAAAAGTTGTGATATATATGTGTGTGTGTGTATATACCAAAAATTTTAAATTTTAAATTGTACTTACCACTGTACTTTAAACTCAAATGCAAATATTTTATCTATTCACTTTTGTCATCATGGAGCTATATACATCCATTGGGGAACCTCATATCGTACAAACAGTAAGCAGGGATGAGGAAGAGATACTGAGGAAATCAGGGAATAAGGACATTAAAAAAGTAAAAAGAAAAACGAAGAAATGAAAACTAAAAGTAATGTCAAGTGTTGTCTGCAGAACGGGATTCAGTCATGCAGCCCATGGCAGTAGCACAGCCACATACCAAATAGCAGAGAAGCGAGTCGTAACAGGAAGTCTCCACTCTTTCTT
Source organism: Symphalangus syndactylus (assembly GCF_028878055.3). Taxonomy (NCBI): domain Eukaryota; kingdom Metazoa; phylum Chordata; class Mammalia; order Primates; family Hylobatidae; genus Symphalangus; species Symphalangus syndactylus. The sequence continues at coordinate 21,100,842 of NC_072437.2, forward strand.
GGGCTTCCTGCAGCAAGTGGTAAAGAAATAGGTGAGTACCATGAAAAATCATCCAGTTTTTCCCAAGAATCAAGGCTATCCCAGTGTCAGCAGAGCATGGCCCTATCTCTGCCTCTACAACCACCTCACATGCTTCATCCCAGAAATGGTCCCAGACCTGACCCCCTCTTCAGCCACTTCGTTCACTCCTGGTTCAAGCTTTTCCACCGTAAACTGGGGTCTCTCAGCTACTTAATCACTTGCTTAATGGTTTAGGGACTACGCAGTCTTCTGTCAGCCCTAGGCCTACACATTCCTTAACAGATACGTGCAGGAACACAGGGTACCTTTTAACACCACCACCACCACCACCAATACTCATAATAAACAAACAGATGAATAACACTTATATAATGCTTATTATGCACCAGGCACTCTCCAAAACACTTTATACTTAGGCATTACTTTTATACACATTTCAGGGAAGTAAATTGAGACTTACAGTGGTTAAGTGATCTGTTGTGAAGTAGCAGATCCCAAATTTAAACACCTGTATGTTGGCTCCAAAGACCACATTCTTTATCACTATTCTATGCTAAAGCTCACAAGTGAAGACTTAATAATAAATCTTTAAAACTCCAAATACATAACTAAAATTTGGAGTATATAATTCTTCCATCAAGAAAGCCTTGTGAATAGGATTAAGTGGACCCTAGCTCTTCCATCCCTTTTCAAAAAATCTTTATGGTTGGTCAGCTTCTTTATATTATATGAATTCTAAAATACATTTGCCAGAGAAACTCAATCACATCTATAAATATGATTACTCCTCATCCCTACCAAACCACTTAACCATCCCAACTAGACGCCCCACTAACTTCATGTCTGACTACTAACGCAAAAAAAAAAAAATCTAATGCATTTCTGGCAAACAGAGAGTTTCTGTGGAAATCAATGGAGAGAAAGGTTAACACTGACTTCTAAGGCAAGACTATAGACTATCCAGTTAAATGTCACAGATATAATTTCCTTATTTGAAAGACACATCATATAAAATCGATGATGCTTTTCTGTTGACAGTATGAATGTTAATCATTAGGACTATTTACTATCATTTCCATGCTATAATTCTGCTCAAATATTGAAATTTGTAATACCAAGTAAGAGAAGCTATTTTCATTACTTTTTACTTTTTTTTGAGACAGAGTCTCGCTCTGTCACCCGGGCTGGATTGAAGTGGTGCAATCTCAGCTCACTGCAACCTTTGCCTCCTGGGTTCAAGCGATTCTCCTCCCTCAACCTCCTGAGTAGCTGGGATTACAGGCACCTGCCACCATGCCCAGCTAAGTTTTGTACTTTTAGTAGAGATGGGGTTTCACCATGTTGGCCAGGCTGGTTTTGAACTCCTGACCTCCAGTGATCCTCCTGCTCAGCCTCCCAAAGTGCTTGGATTACAGGTGTGAGCCACCTCACCCGGCCAAGAGAAGTTATTTTGGATTTTAAAAATAGCTTTTACCAATTAACTGGTGTTTTCCTAAGCGAGAAGCCTAGTAATATTATTCTGTTATTAGTAATTGCCTGGGAAGAATGTATATGCTATAGGAAACTCTGTGGCTAGGTTGTACCTATTACCCTGGAGAAATATACACAGGTAGCTGGATACTAGCATTTCTTTGAAATAAATCAAGGATATATATTATGAGTCCTAAATCTGGCAAACCTTGTTCACATTACCCAAAAAGATCTGTTTTATCATGTGGTTCACTCCTACGTATGTATTCCAGCCCAACTGGGATTAATTTCTAATATATTTTTAAAATCATGTTTACGTTATAGTAAATGGCATCTCTGGTAACACTCTAATAGGTTTTGGGCTAAATAGGATTTTGTTTAGAGGAAGAGTCAGCCAACTACAGCCTGCAGGCCAAATCTAGCTCTCTACCTGTTTTTCTTTGACCCATAATTGAGAATAATTTTTCCAGATTTGCAATCAGTTTGATGATAAAGAAAGCTAATTTTGAATCTCAATTAAATAGAATGTTATTTTTTTAAAAAAAGAAAAGTTTAAAAGATTTTCAGTGTTCTTATTATTAAATGCAGTAGGCAGAATAATGATCTTCAAAGATGTCCATGCCCTAATCCCCAGAGCCCATGATTATGTTACCTGACATGGTAAAAGGAATTCGGCAGATGTGATTAAGGTTATGGACTATTATGGGTTGGACCATGTCCCCTACAAAGATATATTGAAGTCCTAATCCCTGATACCCATGAATGTGCCTTTATTTGGAAAAAGGGGTTTTGTAGATGTTATCAAGTTAAGATGAGGTCATCAAGGTAAGCCCTAATCCAATATAACTGATGCCTTATAAGAAGAGAAGAGACAGAGGCACAGGAGGAGAGGAGGCCTTGTGCTGATGGAAGCAGAGATTGAAGCAATGCAGCTGCAAATCAGAAAATGCTAAGGATTGATGGGCATAGCTGTTCCATCCCTTTTCAAAAATGTCTTTATGGTTGGTCAGCTTCTTTATATTATACGGATTCTAAATTATATTTGCATCCATGCTATATGAAACTCTGTTGCTAGGTTGTACATATTACGCTGGATCCATAGTAGTCGATAACCTTAATCACATCTGCCAAATCCCTTTTGCCATGTCAGGTAATATATTCACAGGTTCTGGGGATAAGGGCATGGACGTCTTTGGAGACCATTATTCTGCCAACTGCATCTGTGGAAGAAAGAACAAGAAAAGGAAGGATCCCACTCAGAAACTCACAGGGAGCGTGGCCATGCTGAAACCTTGATTTCTGATTTTTAGACTCCAGAACTGTGAAAACGTTTTTAAATAATTGCCGTTGTTTTCAGCCACCCATTTTGTGGTACTTTGTTATGGCAGACCTGGAAAACTAACTCCTGAACTCTGCATTGCGAAATTTATCCTGAGTTATCCAGGTGGGCCCAGTGTAATCACATGGGTCCTTAAACCTAGAGAGCCATTCCAGGCTGCAGTAGAGAAATGTGGCAACAGAAGCAGGTTTACAGAGATGCTACATCCCGGCCTTGAATATGAATATGATTCATGGCATTGAATATGAAGGGAAGAGCTATACACCAAAGAATGCAGGTAACCTCTGACATCTGGCAAGGCAAGAGAGCAGACTCTACCTCAGAGCCTCTGGAGGAGCAGAGCCCTGTCGACACCTTGATTTTAGCCCAGTGAGAACTGTGTTGGACTTCTGACCTCTGGAACTGTACCATAATATCATCAATTATTTTTGTGTAAGCTACCAAGTTTCTGATAATACGTTACGGCTGCAACAGAAAACTAATACAATAGATTTGTATTACAAAAACTGTTCTTTATTATTATTAATATTCTTTTTTACTTTAATTTTGTTGAATTTTGTGAAAATTTGTTTTCCCTCTTCTTAGGTAAGTACCTACATAATGTGTTTGATTTTGCATCTTGGCCCATAAAGTCTAAAATATTTACTATTTGGTTCTTTACAAAATTTGTTGACCTCTGGTTTTGAGTGTTAGCAAATTTCAAGTTTGTTAAACGGAAAATACTTAATGTGGCTCTTCCATTTATAAATACTACATTTCTTGCCAAATGGTTTATCGAAGTTGAGATTACAGAAGTAGATTGATTATAAAGATTTGTATAGTTGTAGTTCTCAAAAAGAATTAAAAGAAACATATCCATTCTTCCTATGACTGTCCTCATGCATCTAAAAACTTGATTTGTGAAGCTTGTGATGTGCCACCATAGTATAGTGCAGTTGGGACAGCAAGTGCATGTTACGTATGGGGTCAGAATGAGATATTAGATAACCTGGAACAAAGGGGAGTGTTGACTTAAATTTCCGGAATACAAGCAAGCCCTCTCATCCCAGAGAGATGGACAGGATGTTGCCTGGCTGCAGACAGGTAGCTTCATAGCACTGTCACTATGGAGCGCTATATAAAAAACACATTTGATAGGAATGTGTAAGACTGGAAAAATAAATATTTTCCTATTAAAAAAAGACTCACCTATAATATGTTCAGAATTCATTCCCCTAAGGATTTTTTTAGAATTCAAAATTTCTATTATATTATCAGTAAAATTAATCATCTTTTCTATGAGTTCAAAACATATTCATCTTAATCACACCACTTGCAGTTTGGTAGCCTCATTTTGAAGAATGGAAAGTTAAGAGAGCATAAATCAATTGCTAAAGAAAGACAAAGTCATTATAAAGCAGGATAAGTACTGCCAGATTGTCCCTGCCATATAGACTAGTTAACCCTACTTTTTTTTTTTTTTTTTTTTTTTTTTGGTTTTATATTTTTTTTTTTTTTTTTATTATACTTTAGGGTTTTAACCCTACTTTTACATGAGAGAAACAGGTAGCTTAATGAAAAGCATCTTTCATTCGGTAATAACAAATAGTTGTTAAGTGTCTACCATATGCTGGGAATAAGAACCCAAGACTTGCCCCTGTTCCTCAATGAACTCAGTCATTTGCTGTCAGAATGGAAGGTGCATTTAACCTTTGCTCCCACCCCACGTGAGTCAGTCTATGGGTCACATTAGCATAGAAAAGGCACAAGCTGAGATTTCCCTACCCACTGCCAGATTGGCAAAGAAATATAGCAGAGAGGCCATGCGAGACTTGGGAATCAGACAGACCTAGATTCAAGCCCTCTCTCCTTATTAGCTATGTAATGGTGGGAAAATAGTCTAAGATGTGGGACACAGTTCCCTAGGGCTCAGATGTAAAATAAGAATCATCGCATCTCCTTTGTGGTGTTGCTGTGAGGACTGACCAGGAACCACACAGATGCTCACACAGTTGGCTCATCATGCAGGATGCTGGGTACATTTTAACCATGAATGTCCTTCTAGAGGTAAAGTAAATATCAAGAAATACAATGAATAGAACACTTAGCCTTCTTTGCACATTCTGCAGGAGCCTTGTGAAATCACTGAGTTCTTATTACTCAGGGGACTTGGTGATGGAGCCCCTGCTGTACTCATAGACACACAGCCGTGGGTAAGAGAAGATGGGGATGGGACGTCAGACAACCTGGAACAAAGGCCAGTACTGACTTCCGTTTCCAGGTTCACATGCAAGCCTACTAATCCCAGGATACTACAAAGATGTCAAAACGTTTACACTGAGGAGAGAACATCATCACAAGGAAGGGTGCATGGAAGAAAGGTGGGGGAGGGCAGTAAAAAGAAGGAGGTGGAGACAATAAAGACAGGCAGAAGGCTTAGAGGCACATATTGCTCAGTCACTCAGCATCCCAGGGACGGGCTCGTGGTCCAGTCCCTGAATCTATCTAGACTCACATGTATAGTGAGGGATTGATCATGCTGATTGCAGCTCTAAATGTCTTTAATTTTCGTAACTCTATTTTCCTGAAGTAGAGTGGTGATGAATGATAATGGAGAGTTAAGAAGATTAGTTGGACAATTTTCAAAAGAAGAATAGAAATGACTAGTAAATACGAGCAGTAATAATTCAGTTTTTTAAATAATGCAAATTAAATCAATGTGATGCAGCATTTGCCTATCAAATGAAAGAAATTAACAAGAACATCTGTGTAGATGAGGGCGCCGTGAAATACACGTGCTCTGATGTTGTGGTTAGGGGTATGGATTGGTATGAGAGTTTAGAAAGAAATTTGGTAATGTTCATCAAAATATTTTAGAATATTCATCCCTTTTGGCCTAATAATTCTTCTTAGAAACTACCACATGCCAAAATGCCCATAAAGTTATGCACATACATGCATCATTTATAATAACAGTGAGAAATTGGACATCACTCAAATATTCAATATTCGGTAGATGCTTAAATAAGAATATATCAATATGGTAGAATATTTTGTGGCCATTAAAAATAAAAGCTTTTTAATAATATAGGGAAATTTAATAACATTAAAAATGTAAAGTAAAGAAAGCATATGTTCTCAGGTAAACTAAAAATTTATTTTTAAAAATACACTAAGAAATTACTATTGCTGGAATAATGAACACATTTCCTGATTCTTCATATTTTTCCAAATTCTCTACAAAGCACATGCCTCATCTTTAAGCTCAGAAAGAACATAAAGCTAAAATAATCATCATAATAAGAAAAAAACAAAAGATAAAAAGGAATTGTTCTCATCCATTTTCTTTCATAGTTTTGAGGCCTTATGTTCATGAGAAGAAAGGTAACTGGAAAACGATATTTTTATTTATACTGTATTGAGTTTGGAAAGGCCACAAGACAGTGGAAAGAGAAATTAAGAGATGATGGCATGAATTCTTGAAGACGGAGCCTTATTTTCTTCCTCTATTACTTGACTTTCGCATTTTAATCCATGTTAAAAGACCTGTTTTATATTCTCATGTTTTATCTAAATCTTTTATGGCAGTCAGCAGAAATATATACATATTCTATACTCACAATAATAAACTATATCAGATACAGGATGAGAAATGTATCTCTTAAAGATGTCCATATGAGTTAATATTACACCTTCTCTAGATAAATTTATCTATCAGGAAATTAGTTTAAATTTAACTCAGAGGAGCCACATGATAAAGTGAAAGGAGCCCAAAGCTTGAAGTTGGAACACCTGTATTAGGAGACAGATCCACCAGATTTATGATTGGCACAATTCACTCAGTCCCTTGGCTCACAAATCTGTCATGTGTGGAGCTGAAATGATATCATCTTCACAGCATTACTACAATGATATGAGATAATACATGTGGAAGTGACTGCAACGTTGTGAAGTCACTGTTTAACCCTTTCATACCAAAAGAAGGAAAAAGTATTTGATAGGGCCTCTTCATGCTATTAACATGCTATACTTATCCAAATGAAAATAATAATAATAATAAAAGTACATTTAATAGATTTGGTGACCCAGTCTGGACAAAGTTCATTGCCTGGGCACATTTCCTTGAGTGCAGCTCAAAAATTTACCAGCATTAACATGATGTGATTTTTTTCCAGGTTAAAAAATATATATATACAATTCAATAACTAAAGCTGATAGTTTACAAAACAGAAAGCAGCCTACTCTAATAATAAATGGAATATTGCCACTTATAAGCTCAGTATTTCCCTAGGTAACAGAAATATTTTCTCTTAAGATGGCTTATTGGGGTCAACAGATTAGAACTTATATGTACTTCAAAATCAAATGGTATAGTTTTTTTTTTCTTTTCAAACTTAGTAATGTAAAGATCTCTTTTAAAGGAAAAAGATCTCACTGACTGCCAATGTTGACAACTTATTTTTACAATAATATTAATATATGCTACTAGGTATAATCTGCCTGACCTGTCCTCATGGTTCTTTTAAAACAACTATAAAACTAAAAATTAATTTATACATTAAAAGCAATCAAAATCTTTAAAGTAGTGTGAAAATCAATAACATTGATGTGAATAAACACATTATTTCACTGAAAGTAAATTATAATTCTCAATGTGAATATGATAGTACACATGCACATGTGAAGTTTGACATGCACATGTGAAGTTTGACATGTCTATACATATAATTTTCTCAACATTTTTATCTATTCCAATTTTTGTAAAATCAGTGGTATGATACATGTTTAAGTTATATATTTAGTGCACATAGGGGGAACATAAGAGTACATATGGAGGACACACAAGCAATGCCTCGGTTACATATGGAGGACAAATCTAGCCTTTTCCCATTAACTCAAGATAAATAAATAGCACTGCCTCCGTCTAATCAGATGACTAATTCATCAAAAGTGTGCTACAAAAATTGCATGATTAAACTGCATTAGGAGGCCCAGATAACCCAGATATGCATAGATTACTTTTTTAGGGCTATAATCAAAATATAATTATAAAATGGATTATTTTCTTGGAGAATACACAGGCACAGGGAAAATGTTCATATACTCTTGTTTGAGAAACGGCTATTGATAATATGACCTATGTCCAAACATTTTTAAAAGTTTTTTATAAAATAGAATCCTAGAATTCCTGATTTGAATAGAACTTGCGGGGCAGCAGAGTTCAGCCGAATCTGACTTACTGATTTATGTTGCTAACTCAGGGCAACAGCATCCGCCTCTAAGGGTTGGGAGCTCTGGCATTTAATTTAATCTAGTCCCCATCATTGCCCTTCATCTTCTCCTCATTGCTGCTGCTTCTCCTCTCTTTTCCACCTTCGTGCCCTGTCCTTGCTATTCTTAAGTACCACGCACATTTGGCGACAGACATACCATGAAACAGATTGGTTTTCAGTCTGAAATCCCACAAAACAGCACCTCTGTGGAAGGAAAGCCATAGTTACAGTTGGTTGTGTGGCTGGAAATTCTGAATTCCCCTGGAAACATTTAAGACTGGGCCCTTTTCAGCTATCAATTACAGAACAAATAGACCCCCAGGTCTGCTCACCTGCACAATCCACACAGAAAGTAATGGGTATTCCACATATAATGGGTAAATGATTTGACATTTTGCTATTACATATATAGCTATGGTCTGCATAAGGACAGTTGAAAGAGAAGTAGACACCTAAGAAGCTGATTCATTGAATTTTCAGCAATTCATTAAATTTAACAAATATTTATAGAGTGCTTATTTTTTGGAAAATACTGAACAATTTTTATTTTTCTCTTTACAGCAATTGTGAAATAAAAGAACCAGATACCTAGGCTCCAACTTAAATATCCATCTCCTTTATTTAAAACATACATTGGCTATCTATCTATCCAGGTGTTCTGTTGGGGTCAGTGAGATATTAGAGGCCAAAAAAAAAAAATGTTTCTGGGTTAAAAGACTAGAACACATGTTATGAATAACATAAAAATTTAGACTGGGAAAAAAACAATTTCAACAGATGATGACAGAAAGAGACAACAAAGACAAGTAAGGTGAAAGCAATATAGCATTATGACTAAGAACAAGAATATGAACAAGTGGAAATATCTGAGTTTAAGTTTCAGGTTATTTCAATGATCTGTGTGACTTTGGGAAATTATTTAACCTCTCCAAGCTGTAATTTCCTCTATGTGCCAGCAGGCTAAATAGAAGTACCTAACACATTCTTTCGTCTTGTTTTTGTTTTGAGAATTAAATGAGATAAAGCACAGTATCTGGCAGAGGGCTAGTGCTAAGTAAAGGCTATGTATTTTCATTATAATTACTACTTTTAATATATTGGTGCCAGAAATAGCATAAGAAAATGAACAGAGGCCAGGTGCAGTGGCTCACTCCTGGAATCCCAGCACTTTGGGAGGCTGAGGCAGGTGGATCACTTGAGGCCAGAAGTTCGAGACCAGCCTGGCCAACATGGTGAAACCCCCTTCTCAACCAAAAATACAAAAATTACCTGGGCATGATGGCACATGGCTGTAATCCCAGATACTGGGGAGGCTGAGGCAGGACAATCGCTTGAACCTGGGAGGCAGAGGTTGCAGTGAGCTGAGACTGCATCACTGCACTCCAGCCTGAGTGACAGAGTGAGAAAAAAAAGAAAGGAGAGAAAGAGAAAGAAAGAAAGAAAGAGAGAGAGAGAGAGAGAGAGAGAGAGAGAAAGAAAGAAAGAAAGAAAGAAAGAAAGAAAGAAGGAAAAAGAGAGAGAGGAAGAGAGAGATTGAGAGACAGAGACAGAGAGAACAGAGACAAGAAACATAGGACCTTACTCTGGAAACTGTGAGAATTCTCATTTGGTTAAAAGACTAGATCATAGAAGAAAAGTAGAGGTTGATAGGTTTGAAAAGTTGGTTTTAGTCAAATTGAAAAACAGACTGAGATATAGGGTTTAATTGGTAGATAGTAAAGAAATCATTGAAACATTTTGAACACAGCAGTGATAAAATCAGAGGTGCACTTTAGGAAAATAACTAAGGATGGCAGGATAAGATGGAGAGAGGAAAAATCAGAGCATTTTATGAAAAGAATTCCACTTAACCAATTAAGAATTAAGAAGTAAAATGGGAATCAGAATGTTGATATGAAAAAGAAGAACTAAACTTGAAAGAGATATTATGGAGGTAGAATCCCTTACAACATTTAGGAGCACCTTTAAGTTCAAAGAGTTTGAATAAAATAGGCCTCATAGGAAGAGCAAAGGTCATGCCATAAGCCCAATCAGTGCTGTAATAATGACCCTTAATATCTACTCAGTGCCAGACACATTGTATTACCACACTTTGCATTACTATAGTGGAATACCTGAGACTGGGTAATGTATAACCAAAAGAGTTTTATTTGGCTCATGGTTCTGCAGGTTATGCAAGCATGGCACCAGCATCTGCTTGGCTTCTGGTGAGGCCTCAGGAAGCTTACAATCATGGTGGAAGACATAGGAGGAGCCCACAGATCACATGGCAAGAGGGAGCAAGAGAGCAGGGAGGAGGTGCCAGGATCTTTTAAACAACCAGCTCTTGAGTGAACTAATAGAGTGAGAACTCACTAAACACCAAAAAGATGGTACCAAGCTATTCATGAGGAATCTGCTCCTATGACTCAAACACCTCCCACTAGGCACCTCCAACTTTGGAGGTCACAGTCCAACATGAGATGTTGAGGGGACACACATCCAAAACATATCACACGTTATGTGTCATTTTTAGATTCCTTTTAAGGCTGGTCATCCAATGGATTTCACATCCTCACACAACCCAAACAAAAAACAGAAAAAAAGAAACTTCCTCATACCTCCCTGGCTTGAATTGGTTACATTTCCATTCCTGAACTAATAACTGTGATCAGGGGATTGACATATGCTTTAGGACATAAGTTTTGTTTACCTGAATCAATTTTTGTGTTTATAATAATGAAACTATATTAATGTGGTTAGAACAGTGATTCTCAGTCTGAGGCAATTTTGTCCAGCAGGGGACATTTGGTAATGTCTGGAAAACTTTTGATTGTCACAATTGCAACAGTGTTACTGGCCACTAGTTGGTAGAGTCCAGGGATATTGTTAAGGATCCTACAATGCCCAGAACAGCCCCCTACAACACAGAAGTATTGGACCCAAAATTTCCACAGTGTTCAGAGTGAGAATGTTGGCTTTGAACAATTAAGGGTGTCCCTGAATCTGAGTGTGAGATCAGCTCCAAATCCCACCTTACATTAAAAGATAAGGACAAAACCAATGTTAGAGAGACAACAAAAAGTCAATTAAATTAATATACTCAATAAAAATTAATTGAGTTGGGGTGTGGGGACATTGCAAGAATGCTGCAGTGAAAGGCTTCCAAATATCTGCTCCTCCATAACGGCAATGAAAACACTAAATCAACATTTTAAGGACTCTGTCGACTAAACAACAGAGAAATTCAAAGATTCTTTTTTTTTTTTTTTTTTTTTTTGAGACGGAGTCTCACTCTGTTGCCCAGGCTGGAGTGCAGTGGCGCAATCTCGGCTAGCTGCAAGCTCCGCCTCCCGGGTTCACGCCATTCTCCTGCCTCAGCCTCTCCCAGTAGCTGGGACTACAGGAACTCGCCACCACGCCCGGCTAATTTTTTGTATTTTTAGTAGAGATGGGGTTTCACCGTGGTCTCAATCTCCTGACCTCGTGATCCGCTCGCCTCGGCCTCCCAAAGTGCTGGGATTACAAGCGTGAGCCACCGCGCCCGGCCAAAGATTCTTTATTAAAGAAAAAACAGCTGAATCTCAATGAGAACAGTGACCTTTCTGGTGTTTTAACTTGCCCTACTCCCATCCTCTCTTCTCAGCTCCACAATAGCTTTGAAAACCAACAGCTTGGTAAATATGATAGCAGTGATAAGCATAGCCATAAAAAAAAACAGCAGCCTACCAACCAAAGGAGAGGGAAAAACAGTTTTGAAGCTCCTCAAAAGTGCCCTTACCAGTTGTTTTTATTTGATCTGGCTGGTAGTTTCCTGGAAACCTCTTCTGGCAGAGCTTGTCTTTACTTGACCGGACTCAGAGATAACTCCTTGTAAACAACCTTTCCCCAGCACATCAGTCAAAAACCATCCATGGTAATTGCTTAATATCAACTACCTGAGGCATCTATAAAATTTGGGCAAACAAGAAGCTGACCAAAACCTTACAGGCAAATGTGGTGAATGAATTGTCCATAGGGTCTGTGTGCTTGGGCTGCCATAACAAAATACCAGAGACTGATCACTTGAAAACCTAAATTTATTTTCTCACAGTCCTGGAGGCTAGAATGGTCCAGCATGGTGAAGTTTTTGTAAAGCCTCTTTTCCAGGCTTCTTTCTCACTGTGCACTCCTTTGGTTCACATGCACAGAGACAGAGCAACATCTCTGGTATCTCTTCTTTTAAGGGCACTAATCCCATCATGAGTTCCCATTCATATGATCTCATCTAACCTTATTTATCCACCCAAAAGCCTCATCTCTGAATATCATCATATTAACATATAACTTTGAGTGGCACACATATATTCAGTTCATACATTCTGCCCTGGACCCCCAAGATGTCCTTCTCACATGCAAAATACATTAATTTTATCCCAAAAGCCTCAAAAGTCTTAACAGCTTCCAGCATCAATTCTAAAGTACAAAGTCTCATCTAAATAGTATCTAAATCAAATATAAGTAAGCCTTATCCCAAAAATCAAAATTATTCTCCAGCTGTAAACCTGTAAAACCATACAAGTTATATGCTTCCAAATTACAACAGATAGTGGAATAGGCATGAGATAGCCATTCCCATTCCAAAAGGAAAAATTAAGAAAGAAAGAATGAGAGACAGGCCACAAGAACCTCTAAAACCAACCAAGGCAAATTCCACTAGCTCTTAAGGCTCAAGATATCTCTTTTTCATTTAATGCCATTTATTCTAGACCTACAGAGATAGTGGATCCTGCCTCCAGGCTTTTACACAGCCCTGTCTCCAAGGCCCCACCTTAGTCAGAGGCCATATGGCCTACTGAAACTGAGGCAATGGTCCCACCCTTTGCCACAAAGGACACTGACCTGATGATCTCTGAATTGCCTTTGGGGTCATTACGTCATTTTCTTGAGAAGCACAAAGTTACAGCCAAATAGCTCTCTGGTCTGGTCTTGCAGGATCTAAAAGTCTGGCAGCCTTTATTTCATCTCATTTGTTTCTGACCCCTTAATTCAAATTGACAGTGTTTTTGCTTGTATAATTGATCTCTATTTCTGGCCTCTTCTGAGATGGCTGATTCAGTCCATGAGTCATTACCACAATCTCTTTATCAAATAATTGTTCAACCACACCCTTCCTGTTGTCTTCACAACAGGCTTATTTTTTTGCAATAGAGATGGGCTGAAAACTTTCCAAATCTTCAACTCTGGTTCCTTTATGCTTAACAATTTCTTCTTCAACTTCTCTCTCTCCTTTCACATTTTACCATAAACAGGAAGAACCAAGCCACTCCTTCAACACTTTGCTTAGGTATCTCCTTAGCTAATTATCTAATTTTATCACTTGCAAAATCCAAAGTCTTATCTAAATATTATCTAATTTTGTTTGTCAAAAATATCAATTTCACAAAACACTAGAACATGGTTAATCCAAGTGCTATGTCACTTTATAAAAGGATCACTTTCTTCCATTTTCCAGTAATTTTTTTCCTCATTTTCATTTGAGAACTCAACAGAATGGCCTTTAACATCCATATTGATATCAACATTCTCTTCACGATTATTTATTATATTATTATATCTCTAGAAGGATAGATAATTTCCCTTAGCTATTCTCTTCTTTCTGTGCCCTCACTCCAACTGCCTTAAATACTTCACTGCAGTTTTGGCTTTTTCTAGCATACACCTCAAAACTTTTTCATCCTCTATCCATTGCCCACTTCTAAAGCCACTTACACATGTTTAGATATTTGTTGCATCAGCACCCCACTTCCTGGTACCAAAATTTGTGTTAGTCTTCTTGGGCTTCCATAATAAATGACCATAGACAAGGTGGTTTAAGCAACAGAAACTTATTTTCTCACAGTCCTGGAGGGCAGAATTATGAGACAAGCATGCCAGCAGCACACTTTGCCAGGTTCTGGTGGGAGCTCTCCTTCTCTCTGTGCTCTGGCATGGCCTTTCTTTGGAGCATGGGTGTGGAAAGAGAAGCAAGCTCTCTGGTGTCTTCTTTTGGGGGCACTGTTACCAGTGGTTTACCTTTGAAAAGAGTCCACACCTGAGTCCAGATTTTGTTGTTTTCTTCTTTTTTCTGTTCTTACAATGTAAACTTAAAGCAAGATGGACCCTAGTGGTCTCAATGATAAGGAGAGAAAATAGAAAGGAAAGACCTCTTTCTGTGAGTAGTATCTGCTAGGATGGGTTCTCAGGACACAGTTATAGACATTCCATTGTAAGAACAGGTATTCATTTACATTTGATGAATGTACAGATCAACGACATTTAGTTTTCCTATTGAGGTTTTATCATACTCTCTCCAAGCCAATGACTTCTTCACATTTCTCCTTTTGGTCCTTCTAAAGTGGATATCAAGTCAAAGTACGAGGTAGTGCATTTCAGAATCATGAGTAGGAAACAATTTCAAGACCCAGAGCCTAACCCCTTTACCAGCACCAAGTGCTACTGCTCTAGGCTCAGGGGTGCACTGGAGGGTATCCTGGCCTGGAAAGTACAAATTGAGCTCTAGGTGGGGCTCTTGCTTTTCCTGAGACCTTGGCCAAGTCACTCAACTTTCCTGACTCTCTGAGTTTCTTTACCTAAAAAACGCGGAAGATGAACTGGTTGAGTTCTCTTGCATCTTTAAAATTTGGCAGTTTTAGATGCCCCTATCATATAAAATAAATCTCTCAATTCCTTTAAAATAAATGTACTTATGCATAAATATTATATACTTATACACCACAAAGCTATAAATACAAATATCAATATATTTACACACATATATAAATATTGATATCTTTTATATGTAATTATATATACATACGTAGCATAACACACATAGATATACATATGCTATATAAACAAAATATATTATGATAAAAGTGTTTTGAAACAGTCTCCCAACAGCCCATCCAAAATAGTTTTAGATCATTACAAAATTATTTCAGGGTCTCAGAATCAAAACACAGAAAAGCCTCATGGTACACAGTAGCCCACTCCTGATTTGAGATGGCATTAATCAATGAGAAACCTCTAAATAGAGGGCAACCAATATTTTGAAACATGCTGTCTGAGCAGAAATAGCCTCAGAAATTATGGCGAAGCAACAACCTTTTCTTCTTTCACTCTCTAGCCATGGTCCTCTTCTAACTGGGCACCAACTCTTTCCTCCTCTCCCAGTTTTCTCCTTTCCCTACCTGCCCTGGCGCAGAGTTGTCATTTTCTGTCTCTGGAACCGCCTTCCAATGTGCTGTTTCTATACCTCACCTCTTGGAGGCAGATGTTGCAGTGGCAGCCTCAAACAGGGATGGTTTTTTAGGCACCATCAGAAGCCATGGCACAGTGCTAGGCAAGAATCAGAAGAATAAAACACAATCTCCTGGAGCTGATGGTCCAGTTGTCCCAACTGGAAAAGGAAGTTAGACCACAGTGGTATGCAAAGTGTCTTCTGACTGTAGAATTCTCAGACAAATGAATGCACACCAGTGCAAAATATAACACATTAATTTTAATTGTAGCCCTCTAGAGAGGATGACCTAGCCATTGAGTGAAGATTTCAGGCAGGTGGGCCTTTCTGTTTCCACCGAAACTATATTCTATTGGCAGCCGCCTAGTCTTAAAATTGCCTTTAGGAAGGCGTAGGAGACTGAATTGGAAAATGCAGCCAGGCAATTTATGGGAAAATTGAACGGAGCGTCCCTCCGAGTAAGGAGACGGGGTGTGGTAACGTCAGTCCTCTTTCTAAAGACCAGAGAAAATTTCTGTTCCACCTGATAAACTCTGTATCCTTTTGGACTTTGTAAATATTGCCCTTGGAATTGACTGTCATTTAAATATTGAAAGGAAAATCTGCCAAAGTTATTTGATTAGTCAAATGCTTTAAAGATTCATTAAAATACCAACCCTGTGGGATGAGGGGAGCCTCCCCCCCTTATTCAATGCCTTCCTCATGTGGTATCTCTGACACAGCTTATGGACATCCTCAGCAGTTGCAAAGGGATCAAATGTTTAAGTTCCTGGAACAAATGGAAAGTGCTTACTCCTCACTCTTTGTCAAACTCTAAAACTACAACTGCCTTGGTGAAACCCCACATTATCCTTATGTCTAAATGTCACAATGATGATGAAGGTCTTGAAATATACAAGGAACTGGCTTAAGCTGATATAAATCAGAAACTGAAACACTATTATTTCACTATTACAAATAGTTTAAAGTTTGTAAAGATGTGTAGGTGGTTCTTAGTTTTATTTTCTTTGCCGTGAGTCACTAATATTGCTTCATAGTGGAAATTGTCCATTTAAACTAAAATAAATCTTGTCCACAGAGAAGGCTGGTATTGGTTGCTTTTTAGTTAAAACAGTGTAGAGCCTTCGTTTAATAGAGTTCGTCTTTCTTCTGAGGAATTAAAACATGTTCATACAATGTATTATCTTTTTATATCTTTCCTTCTACCACTTTACCTCTAATACTAGGATAACTAGCTAACATTTAGTGAATGATTTCTAAATGCTAGGTGGTGAGTTGGTGAGTTAAAGTGGCTTTCTATGGATTATTTATCTTCAGAACAACCCAATGAGGCAGGTACTTTTGTGACTTGATGAAGATAAACAACTCGATTAGGTAGCAAACCGAGTTAGTCGTGGAGCTAGAAACCCAATCTTTGACACTAGACTAGATGAATTCATTACAAAGTCTTTCCAAAGGGTCCGTCTATCCAGCCTCTTCTTTTTCGTATTTTCCCTTAGGCATTTTCTGTTTGGAGAGTACAAAAGGCCTCTAACCCACCTCTCTGATCCCACGCTGTAACCCACTCCACAGCCAGTCTACACCCTAATCTCATGCACTGCAATATATTCACTCATGTAATCCAATCCTTCAGAAAAATCCAAACTCACACATCCTTCGCATTCACAATTTCTTCTTTCTCAGTGTGCCACATGCCAGACTTTACAGCGTGTTTCTCTCCCTATCTGAGACCCCATCTTCTTCTGCACCTCAAACCCACTTCCTCCAAGCAAGCTTTCCATAGCACTTACTGGGCACATTACACTTTGGGGATGCACCCTTGTCCTGAATTAAGAAAATAATGTATTCTGCAATAGAAAGATCACAGGGCTTAGAATCCAGAGACAGGTGCTAAAATCTTGTTTTACTTGCAATTTTACTTAATATCATGTGGCCTCAGTGTTGTCATCTGTGATGTGGAGTCATTACTATCTGCCACATAGAGTTACTAATAGGGATTAAATGAAGTTGTGAACACACACACATATATATGCACATGCACAAATATATGTATATATTTATATGCATATACTTTCATATATATAGAATTTCATTTAATCCTTGTTATATTTATGCATGAACATATGTGCATTTATATATATATACTTTTGTATACCCACATATAATAACTTTGAAAACTATAAAATGCTCTAAAGAGGTAAACAATCATTACTGTTGCTAAACTGGTTTATTATGTATGTATATTTTGCTTCCTCAACTACATTTTTTATTCCTAAAGGACAGCAATTCTTTTCATTTATATCTTTCTCTTTCTCAGATTCTAGCACAGTGCTATACACCATAAAAAATCCTCCCCAAATACTTGAGTAAGAATATTCCCAAGGCCTCTAGGGAGAAATCATGATTCCCATATTACATGTTAGAAAAATGTCAAGGGAAGAAAGTGGCCAGCCAACTAGCCATTGGCAAATGCAGATCTTCTCATTCCCATTTGATTTTTTTTTTCAACCAGGCTGTTCTGTCAGCTTTTTCCTTAATAAATTGGACTTCATTTTTACTAATGACAGTCAGAGACCGTACTTACTATTTGTGGGCAGCACCAAGTAGGTGGAGTGTCAACTTCATCTGGCGGGTGTCACTGCAATGAAAAAACACCCTGACAACTTGAAGACGTGGGCAGATATAAACAACAGCATTGAGGCGGTGGCTCATGCCTGTAATTCCAGCACATTGGGAGGACAAGGCAGGCAGATCACCAGGTCAGGAGATCGAGACCATCCTGGCTAACATGGTGAAACCCCGTCTCTACTAAAAATACAAAAAATTAGCTGGGCATGTTGGAAGGCGCCTGTAGTCCCAGCTACTGGGGAGGCTGAGGCAGGAGAATGGTGTGAACCCGGGAGGCGGAGCTTGCTTGAGCAAAGATTGCGCCACTGCTGTCCAGCCTGGGTGACAGAGCGAGACTCCGTCTCTCAAAAAAAAAAAAAAAAAGACTAATGTCTTCTTTATCAAAAGTCTCCTCAGGAACAGTTTGAAATAAGGATGCTAAAATTTAAGATCTAGCGGGCGATCTCCTCAAGCTAGTTCATATTACTTAGTTTCCTTTGAATCCATCTCTACTTTAGGATTCTGCAACATGACAAGTAAAGACAACATGGAGAGAGCTGCGAGAGAATAATAAAGGTGCCAAGGGATTTGTAAAATCTATCAGTGAACATGTAGAGTTCACAGGAAAAGAGAAAGAGAAATGCCCTTAGTGTACAAAGGACAGCAGCTACCATCATTTTTCAAATCCCTCCAAAATGATTATAAATTCCCTAAGAATAGGGATTGGCTGAAAAAAATCTCTGAGGTGTAATTCACAAATTTAATCCTTCTGTTGTTTCACTGAAAATCGTTTCCAGGGCAGATAATGAAATCTCTTTTGAACACATGCATTTGATTCTTTAGCAAGATTTCAGAGGATGCAAAACCTTAGATGGTCCAGAAGTTGAATGATGAACTACTGAGCATGATGTATAAGACAAGGTGAAGAAGATAGCCGAGGGAAATGTTTGGAAAAAAATATTAATCTGGCATTGTTGTGATCCCGAAGCTGAAGAGAATACTGAGGGACAAATTTCCTCTGGAGAGAGGCAGGGATTGAAAACTAAAGAATAATGCTTCCCTATTTCTGTTACTGGGGGACAGACAATACGACCAGAAAGACAATGTACCTCCCTGATGTGGTTTGGATCTGTGTCCCTTCCCAAATCTCATGTTGGATTATAATCCCCAGTGTTGGATGTGGGGCCTGGTGGGAGGTGACGGGATCATGAATGGTTTAGCACCATCTTCCCTTGGTACTGTGTAGTGAGTGAGCTTCCATGAGATCTGGTTGTTTAAAAGTGTGTGGCACCTCCCCCAATCTCTCTTCCTCCTGCTCCTGCCATGTGAAGTGCTGGCTCCCCCTTCACCTTCGCCACAACTGTAAGTTCCCTGAGGCCTCCCCAGAAGCAGATGCTGCCATGCTTCCCGTACAGCCTGCGAAACCATGAGCCGGTTAAACTTCTTTTCTTTATAAGTTACCCAGTCTCCAGTGTTTCTTTATAGCAAAGCAAGAATGGACTAATACACTCCCATAAGCCAGGGCCCCAAGAAAGATTATCATGGTCGGGAAATAGTTAGTGCCAAGGGCCTATAAGGATGCAGCCATTGAAGAGAAGTAGTGGTATGGAAGTTGGTAACACTAGTTCTCATTCCCCCACACAAAAAGGAGACCCATGAGCAGGAAGCAAGTTTATGATACTACAAAGAGAGAAGGTGATAAGTGAGGGTGATGGCCAGGGCAGAAGGAGGAATTACAGAACATTTTGATTCATGACTAGCCTGTTCATATTACACAGAAAACATTCAGTTTATGCCAGATGATATCCTGCTGTATTGGGGGAAAAAGTCCTTTACAGTTGTTTCACAGAATTAAACTTTCTCATCTTAGAAGTATGGCTGTTGCTACCTTTTGAAGCCTCATAATGAGAGCATTCTCATCTTAGAAAAGGTCTGACCTAGTGTGCTTAGAGTTACTGTTTTTCACTTTTTATTCCAGAACTTCAAAAGCATTTGCAGAGAAGTGCTATCCTTACGTAGTAGACAATTTGTAAAATCTCCTTTTCTGAGTTCCATGGCATTATTCTGACCACCAGCAAGAAAAGGGCTCAGACTTAGAATACTGCAGTGCTGCTGTGCTTTTCATGCCCCGTCCAAAACTCTCAAAGAAGTGGAGAATGGGCAAAGAAGCCCACAGGCCTCGATACTGGTGCTCAGGAGGCAGTGCTGTCCAAACCTTCAGTCTTTGTGTGGATAACTAATAACCAGATCAGGATTTACCAAAGTCCTTCCAAGGCAGAGACAGGTATGGAAGACAGGAAACCTTATTCCAGCAGCATTATGAAGAGCCACGGCCACCATCATTTAAAGCACAGGGCAAATTCTACTCCAGTTCAATGTTTTATTACAGTATGTGTTTTCCTTTGTTTTGATAGCAGTATATTTGTCTTCTTAATTATGTTTTCTTTATGTAAATACTGTAATAAATTAGTTTGCATCTCCCAAGTGCATATCAACAATTAATTAAATGTCAGCCCCTCAAAAGACAAAAGAGAATCTGCTTTGTAAATACAGTCATAAATCTCTTGAACTACGTGATGTATATGAAGACTTTTGTTATAATTTTTATAAGAAAGAATAAAATCCTGAATAACCCTAGAAAGATATTAGTGCAACTATAGAACTATTGCCTCTGTGGAGAGGCACTGGGTGGCCCAAGAATAAGCATGCACAGAGCCCTTTCCCCAGGATCCTTTAGTTATAATTTTGTACAATGCATCTACAACCTCTTTGAAAGTAAATTACATAATTTCTTTTTTTTTTTTTTTTTTTGAGATGGAGTCTCGCTCTGTCACTCAGGCTGGAGTGCAGTGATGCAATCTCGGCTCACTGCAAGCTCCGCCTCCCAGGTTAACGCCATTCTCCTGCCTCAGCCTCTCCGAGTAGCTGGGACTACAGGCGCCCGCCACCACGCCCGGCTAAATTTTTTGTATTTTTTAGTAGAGACGGGGTTTCACCGTGGTCTCGATCTCCTGACCTCGTGATCCACCCGCCTCGACCTCCCAAAGTGCTGGGATTACAAGCGTGAGCCACCGCGCCCGGCCATAATTTCTTAATTTTAATACAAAATGAGACCAACAGGAGGACATTAGTGAAATTTAATTATGTTTTATTATATTTAAAATCTAGAATATTCATAACTGGAAAACTTTTATTAAGGAAAAATAAAATTTTATTGAAACTGAATTTTAAACATTGTTCCACTTTGCTTTTAAGTGTACTTCATGAAGTCTAATTTTTTATTACGGAATAAAGTTACAATCTTCATTTTTTTCTTCTAATTAACACACGTTCTGACACCAATTTGCATTAGGACAAATACAATTTAATGTAATGAGACCATGCACCCCCTTCCCCCATTAAAGTTGGACTGTATGATTGGAAACAACTGCTAATTAAAGCCTAATTGTTACCTTCTGTGCACTATTCACTTAATTAGATAAGTGGCTTCTTACAAAACAACTGGTTTATGCTCGGTGGGAAAGACTATGTGACCAGGTACTGTAGATGGCCAAGGTCTCCAGTCTTACAGAACAACATGGATTTTGAGTTTCTGCTCCAATTACCAGTTACCACAGTGGGAACTGAATTCATGGCAACAATATCCAAAATCATGATTTGACTCAGCTTCAGATTCGGGCAGGTATTATAGGACCCAGGTAAACTGGGAGGTAGGTAGTGTTTGTGTTCAGCACACTGCTGTCTGACCCACTTCAGCCAAGCTTGTCTGAGCCTCCACTATATGTGATGGTTGCTCAAAAACTGCTTCTCCTGAGTCCACTTAGTTGAATGTTCCAAGGAAGAAACACACACACACTCCTCATAGTCCTCCCATCTCAGATATCTAAGCTATGATTTGGGCTGGATAAACTGGACAACCTCATCTCCCACCCAGTGTAACCACACCTCTCTGTGCCAAACCTCAGTTTAGTGGCCAGGAAAGCAGAGACAGCAGGGCAGAGTGAGTTGGTCATGGCCTATACATATGGTTGGTGCAGGTTCAAACATTTTTATTTAGTTTGGGTCTTTTTATTTTATTTTTATTTTATTTTATTTTTTGAGACAGAGTCTTGCTCTGTCACCCAGGCTGGGGTGCAGTGGCACAATCATGGCTCACTGCAAACTCTGTCTCCTGGGTTCAAGCAATTCTCCTGCCTCAGCCTCCCGAGTAGCTGGGATTACAGGCATGCACCACCACGCCTGGCTAATTTTTATATTATTAGTAGAGATGGGGTTTCACTATGTTGGCCAGGCTGGTCTCGAACTCCTGACCAAGTGATCCTCCCACCTCGGCCTCCCAAAGTGCTAGGATTGGTGCAAGGAACTTTATAATAAAACTTAAGGCAGGAAAAGGACAAATGGCCAAGATGATTATATCACAAGGTATAAGATTAAAGCCATGGCAACACAAGGAGATAAAGTATACAATGTGGGGGCATTCTACAAAAAGAGATAAAATGTCTTGGTACAAGTTAGGTTGATTTTGTACTTCAGGGGAAAACTGACGCAAATCAGAATATATGTATTTTCCTTCTCTGCACACCTCCACTTGGCCCCATCTTGAAGACAGCTTTCTTCTCTCCTGTTTTTTCTGACAACAGCTTTCTTCTCCCTTGCTTACAGAGCCAGCAGAAACTGAGAGAAGAAGGGCTTTGGCACATGGCATTAGGTGTGTATGTGTGTGAGTGCATGTGAATGCACATGTGCTAACTTGAGAATTATTTCACTTCTATGAGCTTTGGTTTTTCCATTTATAAAATGGAGAATATTTCTAATACTGACCTTACATAACTGATATAAAGTCTAAATGAGATGATGCGCATGGAATGCTTAACATAAAACAAGGTACACACACACTCAAAAAAAACCCAGTAGTAATTATTACTATTATTATAGTCAATATATAATAATTGGACTTGGTTGGAATGGAAACAAAGCATTTAACTAAAGTACTGCAGGTATTGTGTGTGGGCATTAGACATTATACATGTCATAGATATTGTGCTATGGGAGATACAAAGTATAACATATGGTCCCTCATCTCAATTTGCCTTCAAGGGTCAGAGGGGGAGGAATTAATAAACCACAGGAAGAAATTGATAACCTGGTGTATATTCTCCAAAGGGAAAGGGTTCTCCAAATCGGAGATACTAAACTGAAGGGGTATAAACCGCCTTCAGAAAGGGAAAGAAACATGAAAGCATTTTGCCATCTCTCCCCCAAGAAAGGTTGAGAGACAAAAACAAAAAAACCTCCATAAATAAATTGTTTAAACTTCCCTCGTAATCCAGTGTGTCTACAAACCAAAAAGTAGGAGCCCCTATTCAAAATGGGAAGTGGAAAGTGGGTCAGGCAAGCAGCAACTCACACACTCCTAGTGGAAGCCATGAGGAGCATCACACACTAGACTATCCAGCTGGGGCGACGTGGACCAGTCACTGGGACTTGGCTTCCACGAGAAAGTAGCTCAAGAAGCTCCCCGTGTTAAAAAAAAAAAAAAAAAAAAAAAAAAAAAAAAAAAAAAAGCAGTAGATTCCAGCTACTAGGGTTACAGGTAAATTCATTTAGAGGTTGGAATGGAAACAAAGCATTTAACTAATTCACACTAGTCAACCTTCAAACACACACACACACGCACACGGGCTACATGCTATTTGTTTTTTCAGAGGACCTTTTCAGAGCAAGTTGGGTGTGCGGTAAAAATCTCATTCCTCAGTGCATAGGAATACAGACGCAATGAATTCTATGCAGCTCCCACATCCCCTCTGGTTTCCTAGGGTTCTACTCTGACCAATTCAGATGACAGTTTTGTGAGCTAATAAATAAATAAATAAGCCACAGCACTTTAAATGAAAAAAAGAATCTTTCTTAAAAATATCGGGCTCGGCACAGTGGCTCATGCCTGTAATCCCAGCACTTTGGGAGGCCGAGGCGGGCAGATCGCTGGAGGTCAGGAGTTCAAGACCAGCCTGGCCAACGTGATGAAAACCTGTCTCCACCAAAAAATACAAAATTAGCCAGGCATGGTGATGTGCGCCTGTACTCCCAGCTACTCAGGAGGTTGAGGTGGGAGGATCACTTGAATCCAGGAGGTGGAGGTTACAGTGAGCCCAGAAGGCACCACTGCACTCCAGCCTGGGCAACAGAGTGAGTCCCTGTCTCAAAGAATATATATATTATTATCAAATTAAAGTGTTTTGAAGGTGTTCGCAGAAACAACAGATGAGAGAGCTGAGTGTGAAAATATCACGTGAATCAACAGGAATTTGAATTATCTTGAATCTTTTAGGCTTTTCATGCCATTGCATACAGCGAGCTAAATATTCTAATCAGGTGAAAATTAGGGCATCATTTTATCAGGTATAAAGCCAAATATTTGGAGCACTATCTCATCTTAAATCACACCACTGACTACCAAAATGTCAATAATTCATAAAAGGCTGTATTGGATAAAAAGGTCAGAAACAAATTTTCCCCTCCTGATAGGGTACAATGGCTCATACCTGTAATCCCAACACTTTGGGAGGCTGAGGTAGGCAGATCGTGAGGTCAAGAGTTCGAGACCAGTCTGGCCAACATGGTGAAACCCCATCTCTACTAAAAATACAAAAATTAGCCAGGGATGGTGGCACATGCCTGTAATACCAACTACTCCAGAGGCTGAGGCAGGAAAATCGCTTGAACCCAGGAGGCAGAGGTTGCAGTGAGCCGAGATCATGCCACTGCACTCCAGCCTGGGAGATACAGTGAGACTCCATCTCAAAAAAAAAAAAAAAAAAAAAAAAAGAAAAGAAAAGAAAAGAAAGAAAAAAACAAAAAAACTCCCCTCCAAACCTTAGATTTAATATATTCTCAATTCAGTTAATGTAAGGACCTATGAGAAGCCATTTTACACCTCAAAGTTTCTAAACTCAGGGAAATTGACAAAAAATGGTCATCAAAGAAAGCCATATTTATAAACAAGCAAAACAACTTAGTAAATTTTTTCAAAAAGCAAATGAGGGAGAGAGTCAAAGTATCTGAAAAGCATTTGAAAAATGCTGGTCTGGAAAAAAAATAACAATGACATTTTAACAAATTTTGCAACATCTGTCCTTGAGAAAAAAGGGTCAGTTTTCATTAAAAAAAAAAAAAAAAAAAAAGACAGTGTTTATAGACCTAGAAGGTCTTTCAAACATAATGGCCTAAAATGAATGTTTTGAAGGTGAAAATAAAGTGCATATAGGATTTTCAAAAATGTCTGTGCTGAATGTTTGACATCACCTAGCCCAAACATTGCATTTTTCTAATTACAATAGTTCAAAAAGGTTAAATGATCTGTTCATAGCTGCACAGTGAACCAGTGATTTTTCTCACCCAATGATAGAATAAGCCAGTTCCTCCGTCTACACTACATTCCACTAAATCACATCAGCTCATAAATCTATAGAGTTCACAAAAATTTTTAGTGGGATTGTGCCTTTGATTTATAGAGGAAAAAAATGCGTTTTTCTGTAATTTTCTCTAGGGACTCTCACTTCATTAAAATTTAATTTCCAAGATAAGTTATCCAAGATCATTTCCAAGGTTAATATAGCATTTGAAAAACATAAGTCACCTCTCTTCATTCAACTAAGGCAACACATAGCCATCAAAAAGCAGTGGCAGTGAGAGATTCGCAAGGGGAAAGACGGAATCACTCCACTCAAATCTGTTCTCTTTTTTCCTCTAACCTGTAATCAGAAAGCAATGCTGACAAGCCCTTTGAGACCCTGGAGTGTGCTAAGACACACATCAAGTATCACTCATTTGAAAATAAAAGGCTTGATGTTCAGGAGCATTTGTGTTGGTTGTGTTGCTATTTTATTTTCTAATTTTCATCTCCCTGGAGTCAAAGTACACAGCATCATGCTTCCATAAAAACAGTAATTAAAGCTTTTAAAATATATGTATTAGCAGATCACACACTCTTATCAGTTTGTCTTGTGAATATCATAAATACCGTGCACACAACAGATGGAAATTGCATAAACAGAAAAATTCTGCATTATTCATGAACTGTAGTTTGCTTTTCCCTTGGCTCCATGCTACTAAGGAATATGTGTGCTTGTGTACATATTCCCTGTTAAAAACCACATCTTTAACTACAACATAGTTTATGTTGAGGTATTTTAAATGTGAGGATTATTACATTTTAAAATGTGAGTATGCTGCAGTTGAGTTTATCCTACCTCACACTTGGGAATGAAATGAGATCATCCAAGACATGACCGAAATATTATTGACTCATTAGTAAAAATCCAAAGATAGTATTTATCAAGGGTGGGTCATATTTTCAACAGCTGTCCCCCTGTTGAATACAGATATTTCATAACACAAACAATATAAAAAGATACTAGCAAAAATAACCACAATACATGAAATAGGCTCACTGTATTATTTCTACCCAAATTTAAATGATTCTTTTCACTCCCTTCAGCAGAATCACAGTCCAAAAGTGAAATTTCTTGAATGGAGAATTTACCATGAGTTTCTTGGGAACAGACTTGGAGATGAAAACAGCTATGAGAGGTGCTCCCAAGAATACACCTGCGAGGACACGAGGAAGGCAGGACTGGGTGGAGGGGAAAGCTCGATGGTTGCAACAGAAGCCTTAGGCTAATTCTACAAGGAGCTCTAGAGCTGAGCTGACCCTTCAGCTTTGTTTCCAGATGGGTATGAGGTTCCTTATCTGGGTGATGGTTTCAATCAAAGCCCAAACCTTGGAGTATTTGTAATGAACCAAATCCTCCACTTTTGTGAAATCATGAATCCAGAAGGAGGCATTCTAGGCATATTATTTAGAATTTTGCAAGTCAGTATCAGAATAAATATAAAAAGAAACAGTCAAAAACTGTTGGTGTCTGGAGTGGGTGTGGTAGGTAGGAGACCTTTTCCTTGTTACATATGTTCTTCATGAAGTTTGGATTTTCCGCACTATACAATAAATTAATGTACTTTTAAAAAAGAAAGAAGATTTGTCCCAGTTGAAGCCAGGCATTTGTACCCCTGCACCAGCTAAACATGGCTGTAGACCTGCATGTTAATCTAGGGCCAGGCAGGTCCCTTTGGCTGAGAGCATGACAGCAATTCTCCAGTGAGGGGCAGCTATAAGCCATCAGTTGCCCATTTTCTCAGCATCTGGGAATCATGCTTCTGACTTGAAGTAGGGAGCTAGGAAGAGTACCATAGTATCCTTACAAAGGGGATTTTAAATTGTAGCAAGCACCACCAATTACAATTTCAAGCTAGAGCAATCTTGATTCAAACTTTTAACATCTACAATAGATTAAGGGTTCCTAGCCAATGAAAGGCAAGCATCTATTGAACAAGAGAGAATAAACAAATTTTTAATTAAAAACTGGGAAGAGAGGAAAGACAAATATATCTTTTTCTCATCAATTCATTTATAAAAACAATTGTTCTCTACACTTAAAATTATAAAACTAAAAACTTAAAATACAATTAATATTGAGCCTTTTTCTCATTCTAGTAATAATATCACCCTAGATGAATAAACTAATTAAAATATTTAAAGTCCATCTGTTTCATTAAGAGATGCATTTTAAAACAAATGTAGTTATGTTTATTGGTTACCTAAATCTAAAATTGTTATTTTGATCAATGATCCTAATGAAAAATCTAATTCAGAAAAAAATATTTTTAAATTTATATAAATATTTTCATTATAGAGAGGTAAGAAAGAGTGATCAATAAAAGCCTTTAAAGTATAGATATATTACTTTAAGTTCTGTGAAGAAAGTTAAATGGAAATACAAGTTCATGGAGGAAAGGCAAGGACAGAAAAATTTCCATATGTTAAAGAAGAGATTATTTACATATTTTAAATGAATAGTAGTAATCAACAAATCACGGTAGTTTCCAGATACAATCATATACTCTTAAAAGAGAGATGTACCATTTTTGTTCCAAAATGGAAACATTTACATTAAAAACTACATAATTGGGGACTGTAGTATTTAAATTTGTGATATAAATTTTAGGCTTCATTTAAAAATGTGCAAGGGGACAGATAGATTTCCAAAATTATTTTGGGGGTGGGTAGTGCAAAAGCAAAACAGTTGACAGAGCACCTGTTTTTAAAGTCCCTCCCAATTCTTAGCTACTTATTGTTATAAATGGTGTGTTTCCCATGGCCCTGAAACTATTGCCTATCCAGAACCTTAGAACTACCCACAGAAACATGTTTTTTGTTTGTTTGCTTGCTTTTATTATTATTATTATAATACTTTCAGTTTTAGGGTACATGTGCACAATGTGCAGGTTTGTTACATATGTATCCATGTGCCATGTTGATTTCCTGCACCCATTAACTTGTCATTTAGCATTAGGTGTATCTCCTAATGCTGTCCCTCCCCCCTTCCCCCACCCTGCAACAGACCCTGGAGTGTGATGTTCCCCTTCCTGTGTCCATGTGTTCTCATTGTTCAATTCCCACCTATGAGTGAGAACATGCGGTGTTTGGTTTTTTGTCCTTGCGATAGTTTACTGAGAATGATGGTTTCCAGTTTCATCCATGTCCCTACAAAGGATATGAACTCATCATTTTTTATGGCTGCATAGTATTCCGTGGTGTATATGTGCCACATTTTCTTAATCCAGTCTATCATTGTTGGACATTTGGGTTGGTTCCAAGTCTTTGCTATTGTCAATAGTGCCGCAATAAACATATGTGTGCATGTGTCTTCATAGCAGCATGATTTATAGTCCTTTGGGTATATACCCAGTAATGGGATGGCTGGGTCAAATGGTATTTCTAGTTCTAGATCCCTGAGGAATCGCCACACTGACTTCCACAATGGTTGAACAAGTTTACAGTCCCACCAACAGTGTAAAAGTGTTCCTATTTCTCCACATTCTCTCCAGCACCTCTTGTTTTCTGACTTTTTAATGATCGCCATTCTAACTGGTGTGACATGGTATCTCATTGTGGTTTTGATTTGCATTTCTCTGATGGCCAGGAATGATGAGCATTTTTTCATGTGTTTTTTGGCTGCATAAATGTCTTCTTTTGAGAAGTGTCTGTTCATGTCCTTTGCCCACTTTTTGATGGGGTTGTTTGTTTTTTCTTGTAAATTTGTTGGAGTTCATTGTAGATTCTGGATATTAGCCCTTTGTCAGATGAGTAGGTTGCGAAAATTTTCTCCCATTTTGTAGGTTGCCTGTTCACTCTGATGGTAGTTTCTTTTGCTGTGCAGAAGCTCTTTAGTTTCATTAGATCCCATTTGTCAATTTTGGCTTTTGTTGCCATTGCTTTTGATGTTTTAGACATGAAGTCCTTGCCCATGCCTATGTCCTGAATGGTTTAATTAAATGTCAAGAAAGCATTTTAAGAACCCTACCCAGCAGAGTAAAAGAACAAAAATTGATCACATTAAAACCACCTAGGACAGAGAATATTTGAAAATGAGGGGGTTTCAAGGTAGAGAAAAATCCAACACACCAAACTCCAGAAGGGCAAAATAGTGCATTGTATTGAGTCAAAATAATCATAGTCTCAATTGTAGTGTAAGCCGAATGCAATAGTGTTTTTATTATGCAGTAACTCTTGTCTGAGGCGGTGAACAACCTCTTGGGAGGAAAGACCCCTGGGTTCTCTCTTTTTTGCAACAACTATGACCACCTTTGTTTATTTCTCTTACTGCCCTCCTGCCTTTATTTGCATTTTTTTATCTTTCTATCTCTCTGCTTAAAGACTCCATCTTAGTAAAAAAGAAAATATTATAGTTATAATGCGAAAGGGAACAACATAAAAATTACTCATTATTTTACAAGAACAAGAGACAGATTGGCCAAAATAACTTCACAGGAAGGAAGAGTTAATTAACAACACACTCTGGTCAGTCTCTTAAATCCCTTTATCTATTTTTATTCCAAAAAATACATACTAATAATAATATGTGTGTGATTTACCCCATTCTTATCTAAGAAAACATTTTAAAGAACATTTTAAACAACAGCATTTAAAGAATGCCTTGCCCTGTTGTAAATTTGTTTATTTCCCTCATCCTAGTCAGAACTGAGGTGTTCATATGATCACTTTACTACTTTCAAAGATTATTTTTGCATCTTTCATTTTAGTTCAAAATTAATCAGATCTTTGATTCAATTACTTCCAAAACTTTTTGAAGTTAGAGTTAAGGGGGGAAAAAGCCAACAGACAATTTTTCCCTGCTTAATACATCTTTTGCTACTTGGCTACAACACACACACACTGGACTCTTGTGTGCCAGGAACCCGGTGGGCCCGGAGAAAGGGCTGGCTCTCAAATCTACTTCACATTTTAATTTTGTTCAATACTTTTTCAATGAAATTTGGTTGCTCTTTTAAACTCTAACTCAAAGAGTTCAAGATCAGTGAAGTTACAAACGGCTTTATTCATAACCAGAATAATTTACCGAACAGAGGAGAGGAGCTGGGCAAGCACTGCAGATCGCTTTTCATACATAGGACTTCAATTCCGAGACTGCCTTTTGTTACTAAAGCTTCTTGGTTCAATTTGACATGCATATAATTTTGCTTAATTTTTCTCGTATCAATCCTAAATGTCCGTTCCATTAAGTGAAGCTCCCTGAGTTTGCTTACATTTCCCTTTCACAGTTACTCAGTTGTTTTCCGAAAGAACATTTAGGGCTCCTTTGTTTCCAGGTTTTCTCTCATTAGAGGACGTTAGGGAATAAACAGATGACCCTGATTCCAATTCCCCAACCAGTTCCACAACTGGTCTGCCCAAATAGGTGACCTTTGTGCATCTTATTCCATACTAGTTCCCACTGACTTCCTTCTCTGCCTTCTCAGTCCTCCTTCAAAACTTTTCATTTGTTTGTTGGTTTAATATGACATGTTTTTTTAAAGAACTAAGGTAGGTCAACCTGTTTCCCAGGCTATAAGCAAATGGAAGGAGAGTATCAACCTTGAGCATCACACAAATTCATCAAACACGGTAAAGTCTAACATGCAATAGTCCCAGAAGCTTACCAAAGGGATCTCAAAGCATCTCTGAACCTCAATCTACCCTGACCTCCACCCTTCACCTCCCACAGGAGAGCTCTGAGGGCACAGTGCTCCCTGGGCAGCCCTGTCCCTCTGCTATTCTGTTCATTTCAGTATCTGCCTTTCTCTGCCTCCACCTTTAAGCTTCTGGAGCTGAGGAACCATATCTCCATTCTCCTTCTCCTTCTCTTGACAACTTCAGAGCTACAAATAACATACTCTGGGCACAGCTTTGGAAATATGCATTGAATGAAGAGAACAGGGAATTATGATTCTAACATTATTATGAGATTAACAAGGACTAATTACAAGACTGATAATTGAGGAGGGCAAATAACTATCTACCTCTTCAAAATTTACAGATACCCTGATATTACAGCCATCTCAACACATATCATGAGTTGAATTATGACGGGCTTCTACCAGCACTGCCAAGCATAGCTTACAAATAGCTTTGCTCCAGTAGGAGTCTATTGTCACCAGGCTGCATGCTGCAACTAAATCCAAATAAAGTCTGTGACCCCAGTTCCCCACCCTCCACAGTGCAAAACACTTAGCTTTCTGCAAAAGGGACAGAAAATTAAGCTGAATGCTGCCAGTTGTCAGCCTTTTTTACATACTGTTGCAACTGCCACTTTTAAAATTATACAACACCTTGAAAGAAATAATAACAAAGATGGAGATTTCTTCGAAAACAGCTCTGAAGCAGCCTGCTAAGCAGGAGATTCACGCCTGCAGCCAGCATTTACCCTGTCTGCCTTGCAATTTCAGGATCAGTATATATCAAATCAAGTCAACAACCCAGGGAATTCTGCCGTTACCTTTTAGAAACAGAATAAATATTAACACAGCTTTACTTCTTTCCACCAAGGGGGACTATATGTTAATACAGTAATTTACACTGGAAAAAATATAAATGAAAGGGTTTAGAACCTCTTAACTTTAAAAATAACATAATTCCTCCTAGAACATTCCTTTCACTTGTGATTCTCAAAGCACTTTGCATTGCCCAGCTATTGGCAGGGCTGGAAGTAGGATCAAAGTATCACTAAATGGTAGGTGAAATAAATGTAATAGAGCATGTATGTCAAGCTGATTTTCAGGAGTACATGAATGGAGTCATCAGGCGACTTCAAAGTTAAGAATCTGTTGGAGCAGCTGCCAATAAATCAAGGCCCAAAGGAGAAAGTTCTTTGGAAACCTTGAAATATTGTATACATTTAGATAATTATTGTTGTCAATGTTAACGAAAAAAGCAATAAATCAGGGAGATGGCACTGATAAGTGAGGAGAAATAGACTCAACAATTTAAATGGAATCATTCCTTATCCTCCTTCCCCAACAAGCAGCCTCAACAGTGTTTGCTTCTGCCTGCCAACAGCCAAGCCAAGTGAGAAAACACTATATACCCTCCATATATGTCCCAGCCATCAGTTACCAGCCTCTTTAGACGGCACTAATGAAAAACAACCTGTAGGTCTTCCTGTCTCCTTTAACTAGGAGACATCTCAGTCTGTGGTACTAATAGGTATTACTCAGATGCTCCAGCCTCAAGAAGGAGGAAGACTGATGATACCTCTGGCCTGAGAAAACCTCTGGGTGAGAATTCAGATCTTCACTCAGGAGTCAGGTCTTATAGACAAGGTGGCCCCCCTCCTGAAATGACTGACCAGTGGAAAAGCAAGCATCGAGTCCATCCGCTGCAGCACATTATTTGGCCTTAGCCTAACCTTTTCCTTTACTGTCTTGAGTTGCACTCCATAACTTGTAATACTTGAGTTGTCTGCACTTGCAAAATTAACAATATTGGTCCATCGTTGTTCCTCAGGAAGATCCTTTCGCTCCCTGAACTTGCTCATTAATTCCCTTCCTTTGCCATTAATTACTTTCAACCAAATGATGAAATGTTGTCATTTTTTAAAGTTCTGGTTTATTTTGAAGCAATCATGCAGTGTCATTTTTATTGTCTCCTTCTATTCTTACTTTGAGGCTCTGACCCATCACTTAAGATTCAGAAGCTTAAAAAAATATATACAAATGTGTATAGGTTTTCCTTCCTCAGGATACATCATTGGGTAGCCCCAAGAAGGATCCACAGCCTTTTATGAAACTATTTGAGCAACTTGGTCATCACACAATAAACACAATAAAAATACTCATTAAGTGTGTTCAATTCATCCTTTAAGTCATAATCACTGGAATGTCATTTCAACACTCACCACTCCCTACAGAAGCTAGGCAACCATCTGGAATGATCTCCTCTCACTGTG
Source organism: Symphalangus syndactylus (assembly GCF_028878055.3). Lineage (NCBI taxonomy): Eukaryota > Metazoa > Chordata > Mammalia > Primates > Hylobatidae > Symphalangus > Symphalangus syndactylus. The sequence goes on from NC_072437.2 coordinate 21,134,112, forward strand.
TTGTTAAGTTCATTATGTATAATTTATATTTCTAGATCAGGGGATCTCAACTGGGAGAGATATTTGGCTACTGGCTAATGCTGGAGACATTTTTCATTGTCACAACTTAGGGGCTGCCACTGGCATCATGGGGGTAGGGGCCAGAGATGCAGCTAAGCATCTGATAATGCATAGGACAGCCCCACAGATAAATTATCCAGCCCAAAATGTCAGTGATGTCAAGGTTGAGAAAGCTTGTTCTAGACGTTCTATCTTGCCTAATTTGCTCATATTTGGTATGGAAAGGCCATTTACTCATCAGCCTGAAGAGTTCCCATAAAACCTGAAAGAACAACTCACCTGTGAAGAAAGGAGTGGGAAACAGATTCTTTTTTGGTGGGAACTGAATGTCACCACCCACATGCTGTGAAGGAGAAACATATCACTATTCACTCTTCTAGGAAAATTAAGTTTAAAATTTCACAATTTACCTCTTCTTTTGGTTCATATGCAAATGATAAGGTACTAAAAATGGGAGGCACTGACAGGTTAATTGCTCCCACTCTTCTGGTCCAGCTGCACAGAGCTGAGGCAGAGGGAGCACAGAGAAGTGAGAAGCCTCCGAGGTCAGCATTCTCCGGCACTGGATACATCAGCATATCATGGGTTTTGAGTTAGAATAACTGATAACATAAGACATGTACTTGAAGTTCACTGATTTGATTCCAGCTTTTTAAAAATAATCTTTTAAGCAGAAGCTGGCACTGGTTTTTACTCCTTTATTTTTTTTCTCTGTACTTCTTAAAAATAAAGTATAAATCTGACATATGTTTCAGGCAAATTGGCTCAGAACTCAGAAAAGGTAAAAAGAACTCTCCTAGACAGCCTATGTTCCCAAATAAAAATCATCTCTAGTTCCTATGCCTGCATCAAACCTTTCTAATTAAGTGATATTTGGTCCTAACAGCCAGGTTAAACTAACCTACCTTTATCTGAGATCTGAGCCCCTTCCCCACAGCCCACAACTATATTTACCATCCACACTACTGTGTGTGTATGTTTAGGCTATTTATATAATTCTGATTAGAACATTTTGTATCCTTCCTGAGATAATATGCTTTTCAAAAGTAGATTGTGAGTTTTTGAATCATCTGAAACTCTTTTATTTTTGAGTGAAAAGGGAATAGGGACGACGCTACGTACGTTATTTTAGGCACATGTTTCCTCTTCTTAAGGCACTCTTCTCATTCACTGATGAGTAGCAGTTGACTTTGTAATTTTCAAGTGGCCAAAGCAGATGGAGTGAGAGAAAGAAAAGTCAGAGACAGAGGTGCAGCTAAATCCGGAAATGTGAAATGGAGCCACAGGAGAAGATGTGCAGACTGAGAAGGTCAATATTTACAGAAGAGCCAAGAGACTAAAGGGTGCATACAGTTAGGCAGTGGTAGAAAGAAAAACAAAAAACCCTATGAAAGCATGGTAAAAGAAGAAAGGGGATTCGCATCACTGGGATATGAATAGAATTTGCAGGTGCTATGTCTGTCTCTCAGTCCAGAGCCCAAATCTATTTGCCTCATTCTATACCTCTGAGTAGCTCTGAGATAACGCAGGATGAGGTTTGGGAAAGCCACATCATTCTACTAGATAGAACAGGCCGCGCCTGGCTTCACCATCTACTAGCCAGATAATCTTAACCAAGTCACTCAACTCTCCCCAAACTCCATTTCCTCAAAGTGGGGACAATCCTTAAAGTGGGGCAATCATTTATTCACAGCAGGATTGAGGTAACATATGTAAAGAATCAAGTGCATTAGCGAATGTTATGTGGAAGGCTCTATGATCACATCACGCAGTATTCTAAGTAATGGAGATAAAACATTTTAACAATTGTAAAAGTAAAATTGAATTATAAACATTGCTTTTCTTAAGATTGGCACCTCATAATTGTACATATATGTGGGGTACAACAGGATGTTTTGATACATGTGTCAATTATATAATGATTGAATTAGGGTGATTAGCATATACTTAAACACTTACTGTTTGTGATCAGAACATTCTAAAACCTTTCCAATAGCTATTTTCAAACATACAACACATCACTGTTAACTAGTCGTCCAACTATGCAATAGACCACCAGAACTTATTCCTCCTATCTAACCGTAGCTTTGCACCCACTGACCAATTTTTCACCATCCTTCTTTCCCCCGACCCTCCCTAGCCTCTAGCAATCACAATTCTATTTTCTAAGTTGATGAGAACAACTTTTTAGATTCCACATATGAATGAGGTCATATTGTATTTGCTTTCCTAAACCTGGCTGATTTCACTTAACATAATGTCCTCCAAGGTTCATTCATGTTGCCACAAATGACAGGATTTCATTCTTTTTTATGACTGAAAAATACTCCACTGTGTATATGTACATTTTCTCTTCCCATTCATCCACTGATGGACACAGGTTGGTTCTATATCTTGGCTATTGTGAATAGGGCTACAATAAACACAGGAGTGCAGGTATCTTTTTGACATATTGTTTTCATTTCCTGTACATACATACCCAATAGTTAACATTCTTAATACAATGGCAATTTAAAACTTTATGAGCTAACCAATAATTCCCAGAAAAGAAAACTTGATATTCTCTAAAGAAGACTTTAAAGTACTGCAATTCTAAGATACTTTGGGAGTAAAAAAATAAAATACATGCACACACAGTTTTATTGCTATCTTCTTCCAAGGAGAAAAATAAGTCACTATCAAAACCTTCATAGAGACATTTCTGTTCTAAAGGAAACAGTAGTCAAGAATTTAACAGACCCAATCTCAGTGTTACAACCACTGTGCAGAAAATACCTCAATTTACTATTAGCTAAAAAATCATTTTTATATTTTAAAAGATCATTTGCCAAAAATGAGATGAATAGGTATTTCAATGCTCAAGAAATTACATTTCATAATTATTAATGGGGATCAAATAAAAGCCCACTCTGTGTAATTAAATTGGAATTTAATTTCCCGGAACAGTGGCAAACATGAGAATCAGAGAAAGAAGATGTTGATTCAGAAAAAGAAAAGTAATTAATAAGGATGTCAGAAGTCACCCGTTTCACACAACTCCACAGGCAGAGCAACATGCAACCAATGCAGCAAATGTGAGGTCCACCGGCGAAGCGCTACAGCTGAGATGGCCCCAGATGAAGAGCTGCCTTGATGAGGGGAGAACTCTGCTACAGAACTGTGCTAACCAGAGTAAGCTGAGAAAGCCCGGAACACTGGTGGCAGGGTTCAGGACCAGCCCAACTCCATCACAGTCGCGCAGATCAAGCCCATATTGCACAGTAAAAAAATATGCACATATATTTACAAATTAGTATTTAAAATTGTTTAGAAAATCCCCCTCAGAAGCCAAATTCTGCCCCTGTTTCAAGAGAGGACTCTCTCTAGTATTTGCGTGCTCCATTTTTTACTAGCACAATCTGCCTTGGGACCTTCATCAATTTTGCTTTGCCCAACTCTGCAAATGCAGTATTGATTCCAAGAGGAAATCAATCTCAGCTTGAAATCAAATCCGTATTTTCTCCTCAATGCCAGAGCTCTGCTTGAATAAAAAGCCCTGACCACAAAGCAGAGGTTTCCTTCCATCTGATTTGTTCAGCAAATATTACTGAGCACTAGACCACGTCAGAACAGACCTCGACTCCACAAGAAGAGAGCCCACCAGGCCCACGCTGGACCTGCAGCACGTGGGAGAGCGCAGCTGGCCATGGGAAATTAGAATTTGAGGGGAGACAGCAGTTTTTGGGTTGGCAACTGTAACAGAAATAGGTAGAATTCCTAGTTGAATTGTGGAGAACTCAGAATCTTCTGGGTGGTTGCAAGAAAAGTTAAAAGGAAGAAAATATCAAATATTAGAGGAAAAATCCCATCATTCAGGTTGGTGGTGAATGATGGGATTCCCATCATTGAATCCCATCATACTTATTTCTATGTTAAAGGGCCACCAAATTAAGCTAGGGTGTCATAACTCCCACCTTTTTTTATCTTTCTCTTTTCACCTATGGCACATCCATTTATGTCACCACCTTGGGGTGTTTTTATCCTCATTTTTATGCTTACTCATAAAACGATACACTCACATATATGCATATATATGAGTATGTAGTAATATAAACCTGTACACTCTTTTCTCTTCATTTTATAAACCTAAGATTATAAATTGCTCTTAAGAGCAAATTCATTTTTAACTCATCAATTTTCATGTCTGCATAATATTCAAATTGTCCTCTTTTTATTTTTAATTTTAATTTTTATGGGTACATAGTAGGTGTATATATTTATGCAGTACATGAGGTATTTGGATACCAGCATACAATGCATAATAATCACATATCACATCAGGGAAAATGGGGTATCCAACACCTCAAGCTTTTATCATTTCTTTGTGTTACAAATATTCCAGTTATACTCTTAGTTATTTTGAAATCTATAATAAATTACTGTTGACTCTAGTCACCCTGTTGTGCTATCTCAAATTGTCCTCTTTTTCTTTTGACATTTTCTCTTGCCTCAAAGCAGCTACACTGGTTGGATAAAAGACACTTTCTGTTGCCTGTGCGGGCCTTTGGGTGTTGCGTCCATTCCCAGCATCTCCGGAGTCTCCCATTGCCTGCTTGCATGGAGGTGCATTTTCTTGCCCTACCTCCTGGGGCTGCTACCTCCATGCAATGGTTACCCCAGAGACAGAAGAAGGACTTCTTCACCCAGGACTTGACATCAACCCCTGCTCCCTAGATTTCTACTGCTGAGTGAAATTCTTCCATTTCAAATCTTGCTAAAGTTAGTTGTAGAATTGAACCTTCTGAGCTTGTGGAGATTGGTTTGGAATTTGGATATATGATACTTCCAACCATGAAAGAAAAAGTAATATGCTTCAGGCAGAAATTTACAATGTTTACTTTTTAACTTCCTCCTGAAATTGGAAGGCTGGATTACCATTTTGGTGGTGTTCAGCTGTTGAAATTGATACTAAAATATACTCAGTTTATATATCTCAAGCCCCAATTCACAATTCACAGTTCTGAATTCTATAAAATGATCAAAGTGAAGCCAATAATGGCAATTAAAAGGCAAAAGATTTTCTTTTAGTTAAGCCTGAGACATGTTCAGAGCTTCTCAAGAAATACGAATTTGTGAAACCTAACCCAGGGACATTACTTGTATTTTACAGTGTGGCTATGGTTGAATTTAATCTTGTTAACAGTAGCATTTATACTAATAATTATCATTGGAAAACTACATTTGTATAAGACTAATACAACATAAGTGTAAGTGATGTAATAGTAAGTGATGTAATAATTCCATAATGTAGTTTTCATATGATAATTATTAATATGAATAATAATATTCCAGCAAGTGACCTTAGATTTCTGGATTTCCATTTTCCCTTCCATAAAAGCTAAAAGTTGGATGAAAACTGAATTTCTAAAATGTCTCTGTATTTAGTCTTTTTGAATTCTAAACTTTTCTGCTCATATGTCCCAACCCTGTAAAAGTGCTTTTACTTGAGAAGAGGCATCTAATTTTTAATCTTATTTTAGTAATTCTCTTAACAAAAATATGTGATATTTGTCATTTAAGAATGGAAATAAAAATGTTATATAAGCAATTCACTAAGAAGATAGATTCCAAAGAAAAAAATTTCTAAATAAGTCTCACTTTTAGTCATCGACATGATAAACTCTAGTTCTACACATAAAATCCAAAATGTGTATTTTATGTAGTCATTCCTTTTAAAACACAGAAATTTAAGAAGGACAGCTACATATCTTGAAGTTTCAAGACATTAGATATATTTTTACTTATTGTACTCGCCAACATACAATTCAAATCACTGCAGATGGTTAAAATATTGCCGTCATTCTCCTTAGTTAGTCTTCCCTGTCTAATGCACAAAAGTAAAATATTTGATCATGTTCTTGCTTTAAAATAACAGAGTTTTTCAAGGCATTATATACATTTTTCAAAAGCACATTTTCTAGGTTGCTGTACCTTCCCTTGGCATCAAGAGTCACTTCACATCATGTCTGCAAGTTGCATTTACTAATGTGCTCCTTATTGGATTCGTGGCATGCACACCTTCCAGAGCATAAGATTATACAAGTTAACATCAGTCCGGCTGGCTTTTACTCATGCTCATGAGACAGGCATGTTGGTCTCAGCTCAGCCTCTCTTTAGCGGTATAATCTTGGACAAATCACTTAATCTCCTTGACATTCCTCTTCCTGTCTGTAAAATAAGGAAATGCACTACACAGGGGTATTGAGATAACAGGTATAAAAGTGAATGACAGTTTAAGAGCACTCTGTAAATAGGTTATGGTAGCATTAACATTCATCATGTTAGAAGGAGAGCAGACATACAACAGATTCTGTGAAAGAATTTTTCACAAGAGCCCTTGCTTGGTTTTTAATGTTCAACTATCTCTAGGTACTCTAGCAATGCAAATGATTGAATAACAGAATATTTACAAACATATCTATGTGATTTTAGGCAAACTGCATTACGGAGACAACTCTTTTCAAAACAGAACTAAATTTGGGGATTAAGTGATTTTTTTTCAGATGGAAATTTAATGAAATAAATTTGAAGCCACAATTATCTAATGAACACAAACCCACCAATAGCAAAGGACGGAAGGTTAAATTTTAGAAAATTTAGGTCTTTTAAGAAAACTGAGTGAAAGAAGAAATCAATTTGATAAGATGATAAATCTAAACCCATTTTCTATCACTGCTCCACAGAAAGGGATCTGAAAAACAAGCTAGAATCCCTGTCCTTAAGGAGCTCAGTACATGAGAGGGGGAAATTTCTTTTAAAAGGAGACCGCATATAATAGAAACATGCACAGCCATTTCAGGCTTTCAGAAGATATGCCTGAGGGCTGGGTTGATGTGAATGATATCACACACACACACACACACATAGATTATAAGTGAAAATGTGATCACAAGCTCTTTGAACTAAAAGATAATTTACAAAGAGATGGGATGAAAGTCATGTTGAAGTTCAATTGCAAATGTAGAATTACAGTGCAATAAACATTTGTCAAATTTTTAAATTATTAATTATTTTATGTCATTGCTTAATTTCCTAACTAGACTACAAGTTCCTTGAAGGTAAAATTCTTGTCTTTTGTATTTATATTTCCAATACTAACTAAAACAAACTTGGCATCTAATAAATAAGTGTCTACTGATTGTCTGAAACCACTTAATTCTGTAGACACTAGAAATTTCTATCACAGATTAGAAAATGATTAGGAGTCAGAAATTGTTTATCTTTAGCAATAATACTTTTTTATTCTCAAAAACTGGTACAATTATGAAACTTATTATCATCTCCAAATCCTGCTTACCCCATACAGTCTTCAGAGACTATGAAGCCCAGTCTCACTCTGAACATAGAATATAGCAAAATGCCTGTCTATAGCATCGTAAGTATGTAGTATTTGCTGAATTCATCCACTGCTATTCCTAGGGTTTTTCGAGGACTTTGTTTACACTGTTATTATAGCACTTATACTTATGTGTATTAAACTTAGTCTTATACATGCCATTTCCCCTAATTTGATTGCTAGATCTTCTGGCAGGTTCATTTTATATTCAGCCTAGCACTAGCACAGTGTTTGGCAGACATCTGGTCAACCATTATTTGTTTGACAACGTATGTAATTTTGAAAGTTGAAGGCATTATTAAAGACATGCATTGCAGCCTTATATCAAATTAAGAAATCTTAACCAGTGGTTTGCCATTCCCAGCTTAAATACCTCCAGTAGTCATAAGCTCCTAAGGCAGTCCTAGTTATTACAGAGAAGGGCATCCCTAGCTGTTAAAGAATTCTCTTTTGAGCTGAAATCATCTTCCTTCTACCTCCTTCCCACTGGTTCTAACTGTTAAGGAAAATGCAGAATAGCTTGTTCTACTACTTCTAGAGGATACTCTTTTAAGGTACAGGTCAGCAATCCTGTCTCATTCAGGACGTTTCTTCCCCAGGGTAAGCATCCCAGTCTCCTTGAGTAGTCTTTGTGGTTATCCTGATCATTCTTCACGAACATACACTCCTCTAATCAATGTCCTTCTCGAAATACAGCATCAGAAATGAACATAGTCCTCTAAAGGCATCTGTCCAGTCCGAAGTGCTGATTACATACCAAAATCCAGGTCAAGGCCTCCATTAACGCAGCCCAAGACCCGACTTAGGAGAAAATGGAGGAAATATATTGAAATCATATTTTAAGAGACTATGTAGACATAAGCTCTCAATAGAAGTCTTTCATCATCTATCGGGATGCTATCTGGGTCAGTTAAACTATCCTGGAATATGCTAGCTTTCACTTTGTTTAAAACCTCATTTTCTACAGTTCCAAATATAGGTTTCAAATTACCTAGAGAAAAATCACCCTAGAAAAATGCTAAAGCCACAAGTTCACACTTTTAGCAAAATTTAGTATGAGTGGGGGTAAGGGTGTATGCAAGACCATTTTACTAAAAAATGTGGCTGGTGACTCTGTGGAAGCAACATCAGTGACTAGCTAGACATAGAGACAGGTATCTGGCTTGGGGAAGAGGGCAATGCACAGAAACTGGGAGCTTGTCACTTCAAGAGTGAAAACTGTCCTGGCTACTGGAGATCCAAAAGGCACCAAAATTATTTATTTGTAGATCCTCCCAATTAATTCCATTTTCAGTGCAGCCCCTGGGATCACTGCAAGTACTCTTTTCAGCTTTGTGGTTTAAATATTATTTAAGAAGGACTAGAATTTTGTTAGGCCCCCTCTTATCTACATTTGATATGATAGCTTTACTCTGCTTTTTTCCTCTGCACGGTAACAGTCATTTACGATGGTCTATGGCTTTCAGAAGGATTTTACTCCACTTTTAAAACACTTAAAAATCAACAGGGTCTTTGCCTATATTTTGCACCTCCTGTCATAATTCACATTTATCCTATCTGTTTCAATCTCTATAAATATCTATCCCAAACATTGCTACCATAGTTTACCAGCATAACTTATAAAATGTTCTGTCCTAGAGCCCAGGAGTTTGAGGCTGCATTGAGCTATTGTCATGCCACTGCACTCCAGCCTGGATGACAGAGCAAGACGCTGTCTCAAAACAAAACATCCTCCTTTAGAATATTATTATATTAATTTTTTTTAAGTTTTCATTCTGATTTAAATGATAGAATAACATAATGGTAATAAGAACTTGAATTGAGTTATAGATTAATCAGGATGGTGAAAGATGCGTCTCGGCAGCCTCTGAAATGGCGTTATTTTTCTATCATTTGGCTTCTCTTTTCATACATAAACATACATAAACATATTGAAACTAATAAAGATATTTGATTGTGAAAAAGTAGAAAGATTATATTCATCATATAACTTTTTCCTATCCTTATTAATAGAAAAAAATTAAATAAAGAAAACATATCTCCAAAAGCCTCTCTTGCATTACTATGCATTCCAACAGCCCTTGGATGAAACGAGCTCTCCCCCATATTACATTGGCAGGGTCTTTGCAGGGCTTGCAAAGAAACACCAGATTAAAGGAATTTTTAATGTAAAAATTAGTAATAAAATATTTTTAGTAATAAAAATATCATTTCAGTATCAGATCTGTGGTGGAGAAGTGATTTTTTCCTAAGAAAGAAGATATTTAATTGTACTATGTATAACCGTGTGCTCAGGGTTATAGCGGTGTCAACTCTTTGGTGCACCATCATAATATAGATTCGAATGTCGCTACGTTGAATTAATAGATCCCATTTATCATTTCCACAAGCTGTCCTAGGACAAAGAGAGGGCAACATTCAGGGTCCTATCCAACTGAAATTGACAAAAAATAATTTTAAAAAGAACCAAAGATTGCTGAAGACAGTATTTCTAGATAGTAACTTGTGTCATGTATACCAAATAGATTTTAAACTATTCAATACACTGCTAAGTATCCTCATGTCTCTGAGCCTAATGAAAGTATATTACATAATGTAGTTCCATCAAATATAAGACATTATATAATTACTCAAACATTAGCTGTAGTTTTATCCCTTTGAGCAAATACCTTGATGAACAATAATCATGGCTGTCTTAAAAGATGCTTTGAGGAGGAATGTTTAACACACTGTCATCTAAGTTGGTGCACTGAACTGCAACTTCGTCCTCAATGCTGAGCCATAAACATTTTACTCTCTGCTTCCCTTCCTTCACAGAAATGTTCTAAATATCTTCCCTATGCCAAGCCCCCAATTCCCAGCAGAATTCCCTGAAGAGGAGCCCTTCTGAGGGTCACAGTCGCAGCCTCTCCCCAAGACAGCACTTGCTTCCCCACGTCTCAGCCCTGTCTTACTTCTTGATTTAGAAAGCTCTCCTCCTCCACGAGAGCTCCTCCTCGTGTGAGTTTTGTCCCCCAGGCCTTTGGAGCTCTGAAACCTGCTTCCTCCATTGCTGCTCCTCTTTCAGTCCCTCTCTCTGCCTCCTCTCTTCACTGGCCTTTCCCCTTAGCCCATGGACAAGCCCTTGAATCCAAAAAAAAATCTTCCTTCAACCCTGACTTTCCCCTAAATCTCCAGTACTTCAACATCCACCTCTTCAAGGTGACATTGCTAGACAGAGTAACTTAACCTCCACTTTTAACTACCCGCTCATTCAGGGCTGGACCAGACTAACCCTCTGGACAGGCTAATTATTTCAAGCCCTTTCAAACCATTATTTCATCTTCCTTTATTTTATGCTGCACTAGAGAAGACAATTTTTATGAATACAAATTTTATGTCTCTCCATCAGTTCAATAAGGGATTTATTTCATGAACTAAACCTATGCTGTTAACTGATTTAGAATTGTCCTTCATTTTGCTCATTTCCAGTCACCTCTAACTGATAATATTAGTGTCCCTGAGTATACATTAAAGGCAGAAGAAAATTACAGATTAGAAGGCTGATTCAAAAATGTTTATAAAAACTGTTTTGACTCTCAGCTCTGCAAAATATATCTTCTCTTTGGTTTTCTATTGCAATATTACAAACCAGACTACTTCTTGGAGACATATTAAAGCAATTAACATTTAGGTAATAAAGTAAATTGTATTTTCCTTGAAAATAAGATTCTGCCATGCATGTTTTCAGTTATAGGATGTACACATTTGTAACTGACCACTCGCAGCAACTGTCATTGAGATAGTCCCTGAGTTGAGGTCGTGGCCGCATATTTATTCATTGTTTCAATTTGTGAAAGCATCCTTGGAAGAGTTTTTACCTGTCCACTTAAAGTTCTTGGCAACTTCAGCTGACATCGACATTGACATTGAATTGACATTGGGTTGATTATACTTTAGTTCATGCGTGTTGCAATTTCCTCCAAATGATAGTCCACCAGGAAGCCTGCCAGCTGGCCCATCCCTTACAGCACACTTCCTAAGATGCTATATGTAGTGGTTACAAAGGTGGGCTCTGCAGCCACATGGCCTGAGTTTGAATCAGAACTTGGTCATTTATTAGCTCTATGATCCTGAGGTAGCCATTTAACTTTTCCATGCCTGTTTCCTCCACTGAAAAATGAACTAATGCTGAAAACCTATCTCACTGGAGTGTTGTGAGGATTCTAGTTAATAGACCAGGAACAAAGAAAGGGCTCCATAAATAATAGCTAGCTATGCTAATTTTAAAGTTATCCCTTTTATCTCCTAAAACTATTCTTACTGCTGTCTGTATAATGCCTATTTCAATATTCTTATTTTCTTATTCTATTCAATTTTTGACAATAGATAATATTTTGGAATGTAATATTTTTGAGATGTTCTTCAACATTTCAGCTTCAATACTTCAGCAACAATACTATCTCTTTGCTTTCCTCTTATTTCTCTGAATATTATTCAGTCTCCTTTTGTAAGTTCTGTCTTCATCTCTGAAATCTGCTTATTCTTCCAGTTTTTGGCCTTTTAGTTCTTATTGTACCTGATCTCTTTAGGGAACATCATCTACTCTCATACTTACAATTACCACTTTGATTATGATGGTTCTCAAATCTATGTCTGCAGCCCACTTAAGCCAAATCTTTATTTCTAACACTGTCAGCACATTTTCTCATGAACAGCCACCAGAATTCAATTTATCAGTTTAACCACACATTCTACCTTCCTTCCTCTACCCCCTTTTCAAACCTCTCTTCTTTCCATATTTTCTACAGAAAATGGTTAATGGTACCAATTTTTAACCTTGACATCCTAGCCGGGAACATTAAGATCATATTTAACTCCATTTCCTCCCCCAATATACATTTAAGAGCCAATTTTCCTATATTCTATCAAATTCCTGGAGCTTATTTTCAAACATGGCTGCCTGTCTAGTCCTGGCCATTTTTCTTCCCAGTTTAATATTTAATGGATTCTTATTTTTCTCAAAATAAAGCCTATATTATTATTATAACACTCAAGCCCTATCCCTTTCTACCTCCCATTCCATCCAACTAGGGAATCCTATAGGCTGCTCCTTTAGGGCTGTTACATACTCTTTTGCTTCATGAAATTTTTTTCTTGCTTTTTCTCAGTTTGGAATGTCCTAGCCTATCCACCTGCTAAGGGAGATCTACTTCTTTTTTCCTCCATGCAACGCTTAAATGTCTCATCTTTCCTAAGCCTCTCTTCCAGTCAAAATTAATGACAAGGATTTGGGGCGCTTGCCTTTATTCTATTTTTTAATACTGTGTCTTCCTGTCCTACTATGTAATCTCTCTGAGAGCAGACACAAAATTGTGTACATTTTTGTCCCCATGTGTCCCCACCCTGATGTCTATCACAAAGACCTGTAGTAAGTATTCATGTTTCGCAAACATAATTATGATGCGTACACCATGAATATTACTCTACATCACACAACTCTATCCAACATCAGTCATACATCTTCTAATGCAAAGTTTTACTAATACTTATCTATTAATAAAACTACATTATTTATACTCTGCCTTCCCAAAAGGACTTGTTGCAACCTAGAATAATAGATACAGGTAATATAAAAATATTAAGTATGAAAGAATGAGAGTCCTCAATAAAGGGAATGAGGAAATGTAGGATTCTCTTCCTCCCATTGTGTTCGCAGAATAACAGGTGGGTACTTTCAATCAAGCATACATACCATCTGGCGTCTTGTCTGCTGAGCTACGTAAACCACCCGCCTTTGTTTTACATCATATATTGCATGCACCACATTTTTGACTCTCAGACACTTCCAGATTTATTTATTTTAAATATGTTTACCAAGAGAAACTCTGCATATGATACTCTTCGTTCCTCATTGAATAACAGCCAAGTTTTCTTATTGAACGTTTATGTTGACCAACATTTTCTTTCATGTTTGCTAACTGTGAAAAGGAAAATGGAAACATGCTCTTTTGATTTCTTCCTCGTGGCAGTTTTCCCTGTTTCAAAGATTTGTTTTCATAAAAAATGAACGATGTTAACTTTATCCCACTATATTTATCCTCAGGTATGTTGAACAGTTTTCTTCTTCACCAACACAAAATGTATTTTCTAGTTTCTCACTAGTAGCTTTAAAAAATTAAAATACATTCCTATGTGGTAGGGGGTGCCATTTAGGAAATGGTGAAAACGAAACAAACAGAATACTAAAGCCAATCAAAATGTCATTATCTTCCTCTCTAACACTGAAGGTGCCCTCTGCCCCTTCAACTTACTCAGAGGTATTAATTGAATAGCATATGACTAAAGAAGCTTGAAACTAAAATTGCCTAATGAATACTTAATATCCTTTTCCTTGAGATTGAAAACAGTGTCCTCCTATCCATTCATTCATCTATCATATTCAATTATACTAACATTATCTGTACTCACTGATCCTTTCTTAGGCACCAAACCCTTTGCTAAGTTTTTTGTTAACATTATCTAGTTTCATATTTAAAGTACCCCAAGGAGTTGGCTATAATAATTCCCATTTTACAGATAAGAAAGCAGAGGCTTAGGTAAGTCAAGAATCCTCCTGTTATTGCACACTAAATAAGTGCTAGTGCCAGAATTTTTGTTTCAGTGATTCTAAAAGTGTGCTCTTAACAGTTCTGCTATACTGTCTTCTAAACATAGCACACCTCTGTCCTATGCAAGCTGAATATTAAAATATAAAACCTCCTCTTCCATTGTTGGGTATATTTTAAGCACAGTCTCGAATATATTTTGGGTTGATTTAAACATACAGTTCTCAAGACTACTGAATGTTGCCTTCTCTCCTCCTAACATCATTTTATTCTAATGTTCCTTTATTTCATATTCTCACTTCCTTCTGTATTGAGAAAGCAGAAAATCTGTTTTTCTTGGCTGCATCTTGAATGATTATGCACCCCAGGGAAGATGTCAGAGTCCAACCTTGCCCTAACACTTAGGAGACCTAGAAGGAGCCAATGCTGCCTGGGAGTTCTCACTCACAGGAGACTTTGTGAGTTTTATGGATATCCTTCATCTGCTAGACTCCAAAATCTTACATGATTACATTAAGCTCTGTTGTCCTAATTTCATTTAAATCATGCCATCAACAAGAGTATTAATAACTAATGTTTATTTAGTACTTAAGACATGTAGGACTCCATGCAGAAAATCTCACATGACTTTTCCAACTTCATCCCCACAACAAGCTTACAGCTTAGAATGACTATTATCCCCGTTTCACAGATGATGTGTGGCGCAGAGATGGGGATGAATAGGAGAAATGAACTTATATTTTGTGGCACTGTCCATTATTCTTTCCACTATTTCTTGCTAAGGGTAGGTATAAAAGATCCCAAAGTTGTGACTAATGAGGATTTTCATGGCAGACAACTGCCTTTACCTGAACATGGGCTGCTCTCTTGGTTTGGAAGACACCACTCTCCTGGCTGTCCTCTTCCCTCTCTAGTCCCTCCTTCTCAGCCTCCTCTTCTGGATTCTCCTTCTTTATCCCACCTCAAGGCTTCTCAGGCCTTGGTCATGGTTAATAAAACAAGTGTTGCATTTCCAAAAGCTAAGTGTGTACTTACCAATGGCTATGATTGGAGATTTAGGATTTAATGAAGACTAAAGGAGTTTGAATTCCAAATTTTCCGGATTAACTCTGAACTGTGACAGTGGATAGATCAGAGGTGAACTTAGGGTGAATTATTTGAGCATGCTGTGGAAGGCTTCCTCAAACTGAACAGCCTTCAGTTATTCAATTCATTGAATGACGATTCTATTCCAGGCATTGTACTAGTCACTGATACACTGCTGTGGTCTGAATGTTTACATTCCTCCAAAATCTACGTATTGCAATCCTCACCCCCAAGGTGATGGTATTAGGAGGTGGGAATTTGGGGAGGAGATTAGGTCAAGAGGGCAGAGCCCTCATAAATGAAATTAGTGCTCTTATAAGAAGGCCCAAGGGAGCTTGTTTGTTCCTTGCAACATGTGAGGACACAGCTAGAAGTCACTGTCTATGAGTAGTGGGCCCTCATCACACAGCACTGAATCTGCCAGTGCTTTGATCTTGGAATTCCCAGTCTCTAGAACTGTGAGAATTAAATGCTTGTTGTTTATAAATCACTGAGTTTATGATATTTCCTTATAGCAGCCTGAAAGAATAGACTAAGACAGATACCAAAGTTAAGAAGATAACCTTTGTTATTAAGGAGCTCCCTGTCTATTAGGGAATAAAAAGGTATAAACAAACACTGCAATTACAAACTAAAATAAAAGGGTCCTATATTAGAGTTCCATAAAAGGTATACTGGGAGTACAAAGGAAAAAGTGGCTCATTTATACCAGCTCCCCCTTCCTAGCCCAATTCCAGTGCTGGGGAGTGGGCCTCATGAGGGATGTGACTCCAGGGGACTTTGCAGGCAGTAGCAGGTGAAAAGGGTAAAGAGCAGTCCAGAAAAAGGAGGTATGTGTGCACTTTGCTAATATGTCTATTAGTGTGCTAGTTATTCTGGAAAGAACTTGTGTCATTTATTCCTCAAAGACCCTAACCCATCTCAGTTATAAGATTGAGTAGATGGAAACCCTCTGAGCATTTATTTGTAATTTGCCATAATACCTGTAAAGAGCATTGGAAAAAAATATGCAATATTACTGAAACTTTTATTAAATAAATGTATAATAATAGATGGATAAAAGCCATATTTTATAGGTATCATTAATATTCAAACTAATTGGGGGGGAAGTTATCTCTATTCATTTGGTAAAGAAACAGATTTAAAGAGTTAAAATGACATACTCAAGGTCTCAGAGGTAGTAAGTGGAGAAGATGGAATCTGACCTGGGGTATCTTGATTCAAAATATATTATTTCCACTGAATTATTTCCCTTTTCTTTTTCATCTATAATGTCATACGTTGGTATCTGTCAATCTGGTGAGCCAAGTTGCCACTAAAAATATTTGTCTCAGTTTCTTTGTCTCTCAGATACAAATTTAGTATGTTGTGAAATATATGGATAATTTTTTAAGTCCTGAATTTTAAATTAATGGTGAAAGAGCTGTTTACAGGGAACAGCAGGTTGCAAATCAACAGCTTATCAAGGTCACATAAAATAAGTACTCTGCTTTGCATTTTGATCTGTTTATGTTTTTAAAAAGTAATCTCCTTCACCTTTTGGCGTCCTGTGAATCTGGAAAAATATTATTTGTGAACAGCAGTGACAGGAGGTG
Organism: Symphalangus syndactylus; assembly: GCF_028878055.3. Classification (NCBI taxonomy): domain Eukaryota; kingdom Metazoa; phylum Chordata; class Mammalia; order Primates; family Hylobatidae; genus Symphalangus; species Symphalangus syndactylus. The sequence continues at coordinate 21,150,815 of NC_072437.2, forward strand.
AGTTGGCTACAAGAATAAGATAGAAATGTTTAGAAATGAGAAAAATCATTTAAAGCAAGAGCAGAAGGCAGGGTCTATGGGATAAAACAGCTTCATCGATAGAATTAAGAACTGTAAGCCATAATTCTTGAGACTTTTAACAGAAATATACTAATTATGCTGTTTTAGAATTATGTTACTTCTTAAGCATTCAGTAACTGACAAACCAGCCAAATATAGCATATGTTATGTCCTCCCTCCTGTGATCTGTCCAATGGCTATCTCATTACTCATGAGAACCTGCTAGAGAAAGAACACAGAGAAGTCAGATCTCATCGATCCAGTGATATCAAGAGGACAGTCTGAATTCAGATACCTGACTCCACCTCCTTCTGGCTGAAACACATTGGCAAATTACCTAAGCTCTCTAAAACTCTGTTTCTCCATCTGCAAGATACGTATGGCAGTAATTCCCAACTCACAGGGTCATTACAAGGGCTAAACAAAAGAATGCATGCAAAAATTCTGACACATAAAAAATGCTCAATTAATTGATACTATTATTAGCTGTTGCTGATTGTGATAGAGAAAATGGCCTGAGACTAAAGTGCAAACTACATTAGAGTGCGCTGTGGCTTCTGTAGAGATTTTATTTTTATTTTTTCTAATACTTATTCCCACTTGGTAATCAATAGAAAGAGGCAGACTACCATAAACATGAAATTAAATGAATCCCACAAGAATTTACACCTAAGTATCCAAGTCATGTATTACATATACATTGAACAAACCTAACTACAGTTAACACTAAATGTTTAACATGTTTTTATTTTAGCTATTAGGTGATTAAAAGTAGAAAAAAAAATCACAGTCATATGGAGCTACAAGCTGATGAAAAGAATAAAACTAAAAATAACTTTCACATCCACATCAACAACAACTTTACCTAAACAGTAAGTTGCAATGCTATATATCCTATCAAGCTATCACAAGAAATTTAAATAAGAAATAACTCTAGGCAAACATTCAGTGACAATTATATTCCGTTAGGTTTTTTATTTATTGCAAATAAAACTACCACATCTACAATGTATTATTTTCAGAGAAGCATTTGCAAATATCAATCTGAACCCTTCTCTTTTATTTTGACATATAGAAATAAAACATAAAATTATGAATAATTAACAAGTCGATTTTAGGCGAAAATGTAAGAATTCTAAATTCCAAGTCATGAGAGCAATTATGATCTTCTCTTGATTCCTTAGTATAGTTAATGTATATTTTAACATATATTTTGACACAAAAATAAGCATGATGCAAATCGTTGTAGACTTTTTTCTTCAGGCTTTTCTTTTACAATTGCTTTAAGTTGAACATCATGTAACACATGCCATGTGGGAAAGAAATGCCTTTATAGATGAATATTAGAAAACCCTGAATAAAAAATTACTTTTATATTTGATGACAATAAAGTAGTAGTTTTATCTTGAAATGTGCTTATCGTATATTAGGTGAAACAGGAGAGGCTTTAACCAAATTATATGCTGGTCCAAAAGGAGTGTCCCCTACCTTTTCCGGTGCTGCCTGCTCTGCCTGAGACATCCGTGCAGCCCTCCCTTCTTCCCCTGAGGTCTTGCCCCTCTCACTTTCTCAGTGCAGCCTCCTCTGGTCCCATCTCACACCATTCCCTTATGACTCATTTTTCTACCAAAGCATTCCTCAGCATCTAATATGCCATTTTTTGTTTGTTTGTTTGAGATAGAGTCTCATTCTTGTTGCCCAGGCTGGAGTGCAGTGGCATGATCTCGGCTCACTGCAACCTCCACCTCCTGGGCTCAAGCGATTCTCATGCCTCAGCCTCCCAAGTAGCTGGCATTATAGGCACCCACCACACCCGGCTAATTTTTGTATTTTTAGTAGAGACGGGTGTCACCATGTTGGCCAGGCTGTTTTCGAACTCCTGACCTCAGGCGATCTGCCTGCCTTGACCTTCTAAAGTGCTGGGATTCCAGGACTGAGCCACTGCACTCAGCCTCATTTTTTTGTTTAACTTGTTTTTTTTTTGTCTAGCTTCCCACACTGGAATGCAAGTTCCACCAGGGCAGGGACTTTTACCTGTTTTGTTCACAGCTGTACCCCCAGCACCTATAACAGAGCCTGTTACTAGGAAGAGCTTGAATTAAATTGTTAAGCAAATGAGTGAACTTGGGAGATCATCTCTGGTGCAACTCCCTAATTCTGTAGATGAAACACGTGACTCCCCATAGCTGAAGATGGAGTCAGATAAGAGATCTTCTATGACATCATACTGCCTATATAAATTAGTAGAAAACCCAGCCACTGTTCCAGGAAGCTTACTCTTGACGACACACAACCCAGACACTTTTCCAGGAAGCTTACTGTTGTTGACACACAAAACAATGAGGTCGGTGAGTAACTGAAGCCTCTATTTGCATCATGCTGACTTTTAATGTGCTTCTAATTGGTTTCCTGTCAAGTTTTTAAACATCTATCTTCAACTGTTAAATAAACTATGCTCTTCCATATTTGACTACTATGTGGTAGACAACTGTCCACTTACATGAGGTATCTAGATTAGTCAAAATCAGAGACAGAAAGTAGAAAGGTGGTTGCCAGGGACTGGGGAAAGTGGAGAATGTGGAGTGGTTTAACAGGCAGAGTTTGGGTTTTGCAAGATGGAAAGAGCTCTAGGGACGGAAGGTGGTGATGGTTGTACAATCGTCATCACCATCAATGTGAAGGTACTTAATACCATAGAAACATACACTTAAATGTGAAGGTACTTAATACCATGGAAATATACACTTAAAACACTTAAATGTGAAGGTACTTAATACCATAGAAATATACATTTAAATGTGAAGGTACTTAGTACCATGGAAATATACACTTAAAATGGTTAAGATGGCACATTTTATGTTATGTGCATTTTACTATAATTAAAAATAAAATAATTTTTTAAAATAATAGGCAATTTTCAACATTTTTTTCTGAAATGTTGAGAGATTATATTACTATCTTCAAAGAGTTCATAATTATTCTCTCAAGTTCTGTACATATTTCATTTATATATACATATATATGTCAGACACACTGAATGCTTATTAGTCATAAATTACATCTGAGCTTATGAAACATACACGTTTGTTATCTCCCCAGCGATGTGTATGAGTTATGACATTGGAACCTGGAATTCCATTTACTTTCTGTGTATGGAGAAGTCATGTGTAGAAAAGACTGTATGGATGAGTGATGCTTTAAAGCACTGTTTGGGTAGGAGAAGTAAAGTCTTGTTATTATCAGAGGAACATGAACTCTGCTTCATGTGCAGCTGTATCTCAGGTTTCCACATAGAATACAGTATCTGTCATACTGAGAGCTCCCACAGAACAAGATTTTTTTTGTCTGGCCAAACCACTGTATCATTTGAAAATTATCTGATTTATAAATTTGGTTTACTCATAAAGTCTACTGCATATATGCCCAGCGAGTTTCTGAAACAAAAAACACAAAATCATTTGGCAGTATTTATTCCTTTGGAAATTATATTTTGGGATCTATTTATATTTTTCTGTAATGTTTAATCATGCCAAACAATATGATTCATTAATCATGTAGGATAATATTAAAATTCCAGTGTTTCATTAAAGTTTTACAAATGAATCAATTAAAGTTATGAATAATTCAGAGATCTAATCTCCACTTAGCTGTCAATATAACCAAACACAATCATTCACTGAAAATTTTTTGCTTTGTTCTTTGCTGCTCAAAGTTTGGTCTGTGAGCCGTAAGTGCCCTGGTCACCTGGGAACTTGTTTGAGGTAGAAAACCCCAAGAACCACCTATATCTCACGTAACAAAATCCTTAGCTGATTTGTGTGCACCTTAACATTTGTGAAAGACTTCCTAGGGATATATAAAGATATACAATACAAATGTTCCAAATTTACGGTCAAAAGGGATCAAGATCAGGGAAGAAAATTTGTTTCTTTTTTAATCCCTTATTTCTTAGCTTGTAAAACATATTTTCTAGAGAAAAATGTGTCTCTTCAAGGCAACTGGATATTTTGATGCAAGATCCCTGTCTTTAAAACTTTGGGATTGTCAGAGGCATTGAAACCAGAGTGAGTCCATCTTGAACAGGTGCTGGGTAAAATGAGGTTGAGACCTGCTGGGCTGCATTCCCAGGTTAGGCATTTTTAGGCACAGGATGTTTACAATTAAGGGAACAGATTAGTAATATTTACCAAATAGACCCAGGACTTTTAACAGACCAAGGAAATGTCCTGATGTCCCGATATCTTAACAATAAAAGCATTCATAGTTTAAGAATTAGTTTTGCTTTAAAGATAGTAATATAAATTCTTGTGGAAGACAATAGTGACACAAAGCTTGGCAATCCTTTGTCAGGAGCCCTTGTAGTAGAGCACATCTTCCCCATGACTTTTTGCTCTGTTGTCTTATATGTAAACAAGCTTCAAACCTAAGGTGAGTGCATCCCTCCTCTTGCTTTGGGGAACGCCCTGCTCTGTCTATTCTTTCATCCCTTAACTTTCTAATAAACTTGCTTTCACTTTACTTTGTGGACTTGCCCGAATTATTTGTTGCACAAGATCCAAAAACCCTCTCTTGGGGTCTGGATCAGGACCCCTTTCTGGTAACAGGATCAGCAGATCAGGGATGAGAACAGGAAAAAAATGATGAAGAATGGCCTAAAATTATGGGCCTTTGCAGAAGGAAAATCCTTCAACAGACTCTGGAAGACTTTTACTTGCAGTAAATAGCCCATCAATGCCTGCTGACCCTTTGACAGACTGAGAACTCTCACCGGACGCAAACAAGAAGCCTGACCCTATTTGAAGAGTAAATGATTGGTGGCATGAATAGAACGAGGTGCACTGCCCTGGGAAGCCAAACAGTACAAGTGAGTGGAGTTTTCCAGACTAAGGAAAGAAGAGCCTGATCTCGGGGTAGTGCCTGGTTTCCACCCCCCGCCCAGGACTGTGCATTGTCCACCCTCTAAAGAACCTCTGGAATAGGAGTTAGAAACATGCCCGGGGTCAACTCACACTGAGCTAAGAAAGCTAACAAGAAAGCGTGTTTTCTTGCAGCCTCTTGGTAAAGTGGGTGTCTAGTAAGTCCACGTGGACATAGGATGCGGAACCCTCATTTGCATCACCAGCTTAGAGCAGGTGCAGGGTGATTCCCTTCACTCATGCCGAAGTGAGAAAGGCCCAGAGAAGCCAGGCTGGAGAGTGCTGGGCTCCCAGAGGGCCTCCCAGCAGGAGGGAACTAGAAAGGCACTGGAGTGCTGACAGTTGGTTGTGCAGGACTGCAAAGGAGCACAGAGGAGGCTGCATGGGTCCCAAGAATGCCATTCTCCTGTGTGATCACGCCTCACAGGTACTGCTGGCAAACCAGGCCTAAAGGAGGATGCCAGGAGCACTGTAGGCTGCAGGACTCCCATCTTCTCTGTTGTTTGCTCAGCTTAGTGTTGTCCACCACAAGGAAGACTTTCTGATAGAGCGTTATCTCACACTCCCACTCACCTGAGACCTTCCCACACACATTTGCCGACATTCAAAAACCCTAGAGTCTCACATGTCTGCAGAGTGGGGCGTTATTTCTCTGAGAACATCTGAAAAACATGAAGTGGGTTCCCTGCATCCGAGCAGCAGGAGGCCCTCTGCACAAGGGAGGGGATTGAGCTGGGCGTGTCTTTCTCCAGCCCCAGCAAAAGCCCCAGAGAGCCTCTGGAAGAGAATACATCCCTGGGAATAGAGCCTGTCCCTCGTCCCTGCGAGGAACGCATGCCCATCCCCTTGAGGAGTGGTGAATGTCACAATTCACAATTGAACATCTGTTACTTTGGTGCAAACCCTGTTTCAGCAGAAGGAGTATTTGCACCAGATTTCTAAACTACTTGGGGTTTTTTACACTCTAAAAAAAATAAAAAAGAATTACAAACCTGGTTCAAATCAAGCTAAAAATTTTTTGATATTACCAGAATTTTTAAGTCATCTAAGCCATAAATTAAATACGTTTCTAAAAAATTGTCTTCAGCCTTTCAAGGAAAAATATTTATAGTGTAGAACTGACCCCTGAACACTCAATCTTCTGTAAATTAACAAATAATAATTACGAGTTTAAAATAACAAATCTAAAACATCATTTTAAAGTGAGGTGTTGATTTCAATAAAGAAGTGATTTGACTTACAACTACAGACATATGCAGATTTTTGGACCACATCTATTGAGGAAATCTGTGTCTCGGCATTCACTCTAAACTGGTATTAAGGACACATATTACCTAAATAGTCATGTTTTTAAGATCTACTTAAGTTTTAATTATGCAGCTATTTATACTCCCCTAAATCTAGTTAGTTACCATTTATGTACCTGGGATGTGTTTCATGAGCAACATTTTCTTTATTATCATTGAATTTGTGTCTTAATTGAATTGCCATGCTTACTAAATGAAATAATTGGAACATAAGAAATTTGTATTGTAAAGGCTGCACTCAGTCAAAATATTCTAAAATATATTAAAGAAAGGATTTAACAAGAATATATAAAGTGATGGCTTTAAGAGATGAGATAAAGGTTAATCCAAGGATTAACAAATGCCACAATTCAAAATAAAACAGGTTGCAACTACTTTTCCAGAGATGATTTAAAATGTGTAGAATATAAAGAATGTTTTCATCTTCTGTCCTGTCTGTATATCCTTTCAACATGCACTTTTATTGCAGCGATATTTGTTTTCCCGACTGTTACTCTAAACTGTAGAAGATACACATTTCATCAGCATGCTTGACACTGTTTCTTTCCCTTAAAAGCCATTTATATATCCCACATCTCAATTAGATGATATTTCAGAGAGAAACTGAACTTCCCTCTTTCTTTAAGACGTATTTTATGAACACAGTTTATAATAATGTACATATTTATAATTTGTCAATGAGTGACTGCATTATATTTTCACCAGAAGTATTTCCACATTGTTATAGCCAAGAAGACAGATTCAAAGTATAGATGGTGATATGGCAGACAGCCAGGATCATTGATTCATTTTTAGAGCAAATTAGCTGGAGACTTATTAATGTAATTAGTTAGAGATTTATTAATGCTATTTAAACTATTAAAATAACCTCACAGTGCTTTTACACAGGTCTCCCCTAATTTTCCCTTACCTCTTGCTCATTTATGTGACTTATGTGTCTGGTTCATGTGTCTGTCCTTAGAAAGGGAGTACATATAAAATAAAATGCACATTGCTGAAAAGAATAGCAGGACTGAATACAGTTCTGTACACCTGTGACCTATGTTGCCTATCTGCTTAATGGAGTGGAAAGCATGGTGGACTCAAAAGACGATGGAACTCAGAGGCAGAACACTTCACTGCAGCTGAGGTAGAGAAAGAAGTTCAGTAACTCACTGGTAAAAAAAAAAACTGGTAAATGACAACCCCAAGATCCCAGCCCACATCTGTCAGACTCCAAAGCCCTGAAGTAGCAATTGCATTGTAGAAATATCTATTACCCAGTTACTGTACAGATTTTTCTGTTTCATCATACTGTGGCCAAACTGGTTTTTTTGGGTTTATATTGCTTGTTTGTTTTCTGTTCAAAGAAATGTCTAGTGTACTTATCAGATGAACTAAAGATGATAGAAATTAAAAGCCAAATTATATTTGTTCCATTAGTGCTACAGAAAAGTGTTTGTCAAACATTAATCTTGTAAGAAATGCAGATTCTGACTCAATACTTCTAGGTTGGGCATTCCTAGCCAGCTCCCAAGAGATGCTGACGCTTCTGGTGTGAGGACCACACTGAGTAGCAAGGCTTATGGAAGACTCCAACCAATTTTCTGCTTTGGGATTTGAATGAGGCTGGTGAAACTGCTAAATGGGGAATATGCATTTATAGCATTAGCTGCACATGTGACTAACAAGTTAAAAAAAAAAAAAGATTATGAAATAATGCCCCTAACCAAAAGTAGTCCCTTTAATTTCTGGAGCTCTGCAAATGAATGGAGCCACTAAGTGACCAAGAAAACCTGGACATAGTTTTCCTGGGTTTTATGACTCAGTATTTACTTTTCTTACTGCAATCCTTCTGACATTTGTCTTAATTATTTCTGATTCCCTCATTCACAACAGGTCACCTTCCAAAAAGAGGACCAGTAAGTCCTTTTTTAAACACAAAGTTTAAGAAAATACACCTTTAACAAATGTCACTGGAAGCAGGAAAATCATCCAAAGTATGTAATTAGGATCAAGATATCTAGAATGTAATTTTACAAGATAAATGCAAAGGATATATTAGCATTTTGTTCTGACTGGGGAAAGGCTTTCTTTACAAGGCACACTTATAAAATGTGTTATTTTACAATGGAAATTTTAACACAATGCTTTTACCACTTCATAGCATAGTCTATCTCAAGAATATTACCAGAAATGCTGGCTGTCTCCTTGCACCTGCATTGTTATTTTTTATCAGCATCATAAGGAGAAAATGCCTCTTACAGATAACATACATAACTCTCAGCAAGATTATGAACAGGAGTTTAGAAGGTACAGATAAAATATCTCTATATATAGCGATCTTAATTCAAAACAGCATATAAAGCATATGGCCAACCAAATGCAGTCATTCTGTTATCTTTGCTACTCCCTGCTCTATAAAATAATGCTTTCCCCAGCTCACACATTATATAATAAAGACATGTCTTCACTCTGCAAAGCATGCTTTCCTTGCCTACCTCTACTGTTAACATTGCTCAACTAAAATAAACATTTCCCGGCAAATTCAAGAGCTGATATTTGCATCTTTTAAAATAATAGACCAATTTTCTGCTTCCCACCATATCTGGTTTATAGTCTCCCTCTTTCATAGAAAAACACCCTTTCTTGGAAAACACACAACTTGTAAGGCCAACTACCGCAGTGCCAGTTCTCCTCAGCTATGAACTACTCAGTAAGTATTGCTGGAAGAAACAGCTACAGGAGAGGAAAGATAAATACCTACCATTTAAAAATGACTAAAAGAGTATAATAGGAATGTTTGTAACACATAAAATTTTTTAAAACATTTTTTAAAATACCTACCACAGAATAACATGTAAATTCCAGAAGGATTGAAGATGCAAACTTTAATGGAATAAACAAAATTAGGAGAAACAATAAAAGAGAATAATTTTTACACTCTTATTTTAAAAAATTATCAAAATACATAATAGGAAATGTTTAAGGTCCATAACATGAAAAGTGCTTCTTCAAATCATTAGGAGAAAAGGCAAAGGGCAAAATGTAAAAATAGGCAAGGGTTCTGAAAAGATAATTCTCAGGGTGGCAGAGGGTGGGGGGAATATGCAAATGTAAAATTAACATGAATAAAGATGTTCAGCTTTACCAGAAATCAGGAAAACACAAATTAAAAGAATTTGAGTCTTTATATCCCACCAGACTGATAATGAACAGTGGAGGCTTTGATCGTTGTAGAGAAAGGGGCACTCGTAGAGAAAGGGGCACTCTTGTAGGTTCTAGCTAGAAGACTCTGTCGCAATAGCAATCCAATTCCTGGTGATTTTTTTCCCTTTGCATAGATAGGACAGACTACATGCATGTATGAGAAAACGTATAACAAAAAAAGGAGCATAATTTCAAGTCCCATATCCCTTTACCCCAGTAAACAAGAAATGGTAGGGGTCACTTGTTGCCTTCATGTTCCCAAGTCATTCTGCAGTTGTACCCCATACAATCCATGTGGCCAAACACAACAGCCCTGTTCTTTCCCCATCGTAAAAAGACTCTTTAGAAGAAACAGCAATAAAGTTATAAGATGAAGATTTCTTTGTTGATTATCAGTCAAAAGAAACTAGGACAACTAACAAAAACAGCTCAGAATCCTCCTGGAGTTATGCTATAGAAAAAATATGATCTGTCCACCTGCTTTGCTAATTTGGGCTCAAGTACTTGAGCATCAAGACAGTTTATTTTTTTCCATTATTAAAAAACCCTTTCCATGAGTAGCAGCCAACCTATCCTCCCATTACCTACAAAGCCATCCACTTAATGAAGAAAGAGTTTGTTTAGAGTACAATGAAGATAGACAAACCACTGGGGACAAGGTTTTGCCAATGAGAAGCCCTAAAGCTCTGATACAGCAAATAGCTCCTGCCAGGAAGTCTTATTTTTAGTTAGGAAATAATTTTCTACAAGCCATGCAAGTTCTGCTTGCTTTGTATTTAAGATTCAAAGAATCTTTATTCTTGGCAACCTGAAAATAAAAAATCAACTAAATGCTGCCTTTTGGCTTTAAGACCCCAGAGTGAGGGTAATGAAAGGTACAGTGGCTTTTGATTTGAAGTTAAACCCCTGTTCCTTCAAGTCATTGTCTGAATTTCAAGTACAAAGCATTGTATAATGAGCCTCATCAGAATAACCTAGTTTGGGAGGCTAAAATAAAATGAAATACATGTAAAATATTTGTAAACTGTATAAATAAGTTATTAGCTCACTGAGGTCCCAAGTGGTCCTACTCTTAACTCCCTCTTTCTTGAAAATTCCTCAGGCAATACAGAAAATATTACATTTAAGTTGCACTTAAACTGTAAATATGACAAAAAGAATCTGACAGGCAGGAAGAGCCAAGCCCTGACCATACTGTGAAGTGACATGATGTCTTAGTCCATTTCAGCTGCTGTAACAAAATTCCTGAGATTGGGTAATTTATAATGAACAGAAATTAACTGGCTCCTGGCTCTGGAGACTGGCAAGTCCAAGATCAGGGTCAGAATCTGGCAAGGGCTTTCTTGCTGTATCATCTTATAGCAGAAAGTGGAAGGCCAAAGAGAGAGCAAGAGATATATAGAGAGAAAAGGGGCCCAAATTTGTTATTTTATAAGGAATCCATTCCATGAATATGAGCCCACTCTCATGATAACAGCATTGATCCATTCCTGAGGCATCAGAGCCCTCATGCCCTAATCATCTCTCATTAGGCCCCACCACTTAACACAGCTGCATTGGGGATTCAGTTTCCAACATATGCTTTTGGGGGGACACATTCAAACCACAGCACGTGCATTATCTCCTCTGGGCATATCCACTTTTTGTACAGTCTTTGTCCTTTTCACAGTATTTTGCTTGGAAATCCATTTGTTTCACCAATCCTGTCTTTTTAGAATACTACTCCTTCCAATGTGTGACAGACAAGCTTTCCCTCAAAATCAGTTCTCTACTCTTGCCCTAGGCATTGGGCTGCACAGCTAGAGACTATATTTCTCAGCCTCCTTTGCTTTTAGGGTTAGTCATGTGAGTAGGTTCTTATCAATGGAAGTGAGTAAAAACAGTGTGTTCTACTTCCAAAGCTTGGCCATAAAACCTCCACCATTCCTTTTTTCTCATTTCCTTATAAGCTAAAACAGGGACATAATGGTGGTCAGCTATAATAAAGCCCTAAAGGATAGTAGAGTAACAACATGGAAATATGCTGGGTCTCTGAATAACACAACAAAGCCAAGCTACTCTGTCAGACTAAATTGGTTGAACTATAATAAGAGAAAAATAACTTTCTATCTTCTTTAAGTGACGGTCTCTTTGTCATAGCAGCTTAGCTTCTACCATCACAAATACAGAAGAAATCGACTTGTTCAACCAAATTCTGCCTTTTAATGCCACCTTTCCCAGAAGGAACTCCATTTCAATATGGAATCCTGATAATTCAAAAATGTTTTAAAGTCCAAAATAGATTATGTAACTGTATAAACCCAAGTCACTGGTGATAAATATCTAAGCCCGACATTTATTTATAACAACACATAAATGAATTGTTCAACTGAAACAATTAACAACAAAAAAACTAATTTTCAAGTACTGATATAAAATAAGTTGGGGTATCAGTGTGATAAAAAGTATGGTAAAATGGAAAGGAGGCAGGAAGACCAAGGTTTCAGTTCAAGGTCTCACAATTAAGAGCTGTGTGACTTTGGGAATGTTTTTTTTTTTTTTTCTTTTACATTTCTCTGGCCCTTGATGAAATGTATATAATAAGAGAGTATGACAATCCACCACATGATGTTAAAATAAGTGTTTAGCCTGGTAACTAGCAAACAGGTGGTCAGCAAGAGTGAAGCTACTAGCAGTAGTGCTTTAATTAATGAATATATATACAGAAAACAGCTAAAAAGCACAGTTCCTCTCACTGAAACACTATTAAAAATCCTTTGGCAACTATGTTGATGAGAACTCTTTCATTTCAAATCTCGCTCAGGTTTCTCTTCTTGGGTTGTCTAGACTAAGCAGATGCTCTCAAGCATCTCTTACTATTCTCATCCCATCCTGTTCTGCACTGGGATGCTTTTCCTACTGTAGAAGCCCCTCATCATTATATTTAGTAAGTGCTAATTCCTTACCTATGCGATTCCTTCAAAGTTTCCCCTAAATTCTAAGTTTTAAATGAGAGTACTACAAACGCAGTCTGCATTCTCCATGTGTCCTATAAAATTTAAACTGGTACTTATTACTCTGAGACTGAATCTTCTTGGAATTTGTGGAGTACTGTAGATCTGTGCTGGGTCTGAATTATGCATTTTTGAGTTCTGTATTTGTCTTGAGTTCTTTTGTTGAAAAGTGTAACTTGCAAGTTGGGTGTGCAGTGAAAATCTCATCCCTGATACATAGAAATAGGGATGCCATGGTTTTTGTGCAGTTCCCACATCCTCTCTGGTTTCCTAGGGTTCTACTTTTTGACCAATTCACACACACAATTGCATGAGCTAATAAATAAATAAGCACAGCACTTTAAATGAAAAAAATCTTCCTTAAAATTATATTATTATCAAATTAAAGAAATTTGAAGGCTTTTGGGGAAACAACGGATGAGAGGCGAGTGTACAATTGTCATGTGAATCTATATGAATTATCTGAAGTCCTTTAGGTTTTTCATGTCATTGCATACAATGAGCTGAATATTTTAAGAAGGCGAAAATCAGGGTGCCATTTTAATCACACAACTGGTTTTGTGAGGCAAATATATCTTCTTCTCAAGTAAAGAATATTGAAAATGCCAATGAAATGTGCCTGACCCAGCACAGAGAAAGAAACTGTGCTCCATCCCAGCAGAGGCCATGTGGATAGCCTCTTGTATCCTAGGATACCTTTCCAAAGAAGAACCACATGTTTCTGTTAACACACATAAATACACAGAGGAAAACAGATTTAATGTGTTTAAACCCGGAAATGATATAATTTCACAATAATAGCCTTTCAATAAGGTAGTAGAAAAAACATCAATTTATTCTTATAACATGAAATGTGGAAACTACCAACTACCTCTAATTAACATCAAAAGATAAGAAAAGCAGTTGCTCTCCATTTAGGGAATGCCTGCAGAGATATTTATCACATCTTCTTTTCAGAAATCCCAACCAGTGGACAAATCAGCTCTGTATGTATGCTCGTTCTTTAAATGATCCCAAATGCCATCTACAGCCTACCTGAGCTTGAGTGAGTCATGCAATCATATCTATAAAAAGACAAGGTACACAGACAGCCTCTCCGAAGAGTTACTTGTAAGAATTCAGATCCAAAAGAATAATGTAGTTGTGTCTCCCTATGCTTATAGCAGTTTGTAAATATAAACATTTCTATTAGAGGCTGGTAGTTAGAAAACATTAGAGAACAATTACTGAAATGTCTTTAAAGTATTTATGATGAGTCTTTTAAAAATGTAGACTAAGTTTTACCAGGAAAGGTTCATGTTGGCCTTATTTTTATTTTCATGACTGGGGCTCATCAAAGTGCCTAGCATATAGGAGAGATTCAATAGAAAGGTTTCTAAATGAAGGAGTAAATTTATTAAATAAGTAATGGTAACTTAGAAGTAGAAAAAAATTATCCATAAACTCAAATTCAGCTAACGTTAATATTTCTATATAATTTCCTTTAGATTGTTAATTTATAAGGATTTAATGAAAAATAATTTTAATAGGATGATAGCATTTCCTGAACACACACTATCCTCTGGACTAAATAAACACCTCTCAGCATTATCTGATTTAATAAGCACACTGCGTGTGTTGAGGGCTTCTATTACCCTCAAAAAACAATTATGAGAATTGAGATATGTTTTTAAAGTGTCATTTGATATTTAAAATTTAAATTTTTGCTTAACATTCAGGAACCAATCTGTGTGCAAGACAGATCAAGTGCATACAATTTTAAAGTATAGTAAGAAAAACACAAACTTGGCAGCTTACAGTCTAGTAAAAACCAGATGCCTTCATTTTTCCTACTTACCACTTGAAAAACTTGCAACTGATCATGATACTTAAAACATTACCAATGTTTTGTTTCATTCCTTTCTTTCTAAAACAGATTATGTGATAGGTGGACATTTTCATTTTCTTTTGTCTTAGAAAAGAAGTGAAGCACAGAAAGTTCAAGTAATTTAGCCAAGATACCTGATAAGCCACTGCAAGATACATTTACAGAATTCATCTCTCCTTTACGGCTAGACTACTGCTTTTGCTATATGTATTCTCAAAAAATTTAAGAATGATCATACTCAATATGAGAATTGATAAAGCAAATGACCATCAGTATCAAAGTTGTTACACCCCTTGGCAGTCATTATAATGTTAAGATTTTCAAATAGCCAATCAGCCTTCAAATGTTGAACTAACAAAGGAAAGCAAGCAATGCTACACAGATGTAACTGTCTAGGCTACCTTTTGAAAATCAAGGTGAGTTGTTTGAAAGTGTAATGGCAAACCCTCAACTTATATCCCCACGCCATGCAAAAGCACTTAAAACAGATGGAGTTGGAACTGACAGAGAAGGGAAAACAAATTTCAACACAGAGAAACACAAATCCTTGTTATTCATTGTGGAAAATGAGGAAATTTTATATCCAGGTTTGTTAGGCAGTTAATGACTGATTCTATTATGTTTCAATGAATCAACATCAAATTAGTTTAAAATGGCCATATTCCACAAAGCAATTTATAGATTCAATGCTATTCCTATAAACCTACCAATGACATTCTTTACAGAAGTAGATAAAACTACTTTAAATTTTATATGGAACATATATATATATATATATATATCCCAAATAACCAAGGCAATTCTGAGCAAAAAGAACAAAATTGGAGGCTTCACGTAACCCTTCAAGCTATACTACAGTGCTACAGTAACCAAAACATCATGGTACTAGTAGAAAAACAGACACATAGACCAATGGAATGGAATACAGAGCCCAGAAATAAGGTTGCACTCCTACAACCATCTGATCTTCAACAAAGCTGACAAAAGCAACCAATGGGGAAATGACTCTCTATTCAATAAATGGTGCTGGGAAAACTGGTTAGCCATATGCAGAAGACTGAAACTGGACCACTTCCTTACCCCATATGCAACGTTCAAGATGGATTAAGAATTTAAATATAAAACCCAAAACTATAAAAACCCTGGAAGACAACCTAGGCAATATCACTTTGGACATAGGAACTGGCAAAGATTTCATAATGAAGATGCCAAAAACGATCACAACAAAAGCGAAAATTGACAAATGGTATTTCATTAAACTTAAGAGCTTCTACACAGCAAAAGAAAATATCAACAGAGTGAACAGACAACCTACGGAATGGGAGAAAATATTTGCAAATTATGCATCTGAGGTCTAATATCCAGCATCTATAGAGAACTTAAAGAAATTTACAAGAAAAAAAATCAAACAATCCCATTAAAAAAAAGTGGGCAAAGAACATGAACAGGCACTTTTCTAAAGAAGACATACATAAGGCCAACAAGCCTATGAAAAAAACCCTCAATATCAATGATCATTAGAAAAATGTAAATCAAAACCACAATGAGATACCATTTCATACCAATCAGAATGGCTATTATTAAAAATTCAGAAAATAACAGATGCTGGCAAGGTTGCAGATAAAAAGGAATGCTTATACACTGTTGGAGGAAGTATAAATTAGTTCAACCATTGTGGAAAGCAGTGTGGTGATTCCTCAAAGGGCTAAGAACAGAACTATCATTCAACTCAGCAATCTCATTACTGGGTGTATACCCAAAGGAAAATAAATCGCTCTACCACAATGGCACATGCACACGTATGTTAATTGCAGCACTATTCACAATAGCAAAGACATGGACTCAACCTAAATGCTCATCAATGGTAGGCTGGATGAGGCAAATGTGGTACATATATCCTATGGGATACTACACAGCCATAAAATAAAAGGAGATCATGTCCTTTGCAGGAATGTGGATGGAGCTGGAGGCCCTTATCCTTAGCAAACTAACATAGGAATGGAAAGCCAAATATTGCATGTTCTCACTTAGAAGTGGGAACTAAATGACGAGAACACATGAACACAAAGAGAGAAACAATAGACACTGGGGTCTATTCGAGGGTGGAGTGTGGGAGGAGGGAGAGGAACAGTAAAAAAGCAACTATTAGGTACTAGGCTTAGTAGCTGGTGTGACAAAATAATCTATACAACAAACTCCCACAACATGAGTTTATCTATATAACAAACCTGCACATGTACCCTTGAACCTAAAATAAAAGTTTTTTTAAAAGTATATACTTTGCTTGTAGGGCATGGTTTTCAGCATTTTGAAATATATAAAGAAGTAGAAAATACTGTCCCTTTCTTTTTGACTCTTAGAAATTATTAATGTATACTTCTTTACCAACTAAAATAAAATGAGGAAACATAAAATGAGACAATGCTGCAGACATGGATTTTACAGAGGTTTAGAGTACATATATTTTATTTGAGATATTCAAGATTCCAGTAAGAGCAGAGGGGTGGGAAGTAGACTTCATGTGTTCAGTATAAAAATGTGGAGACCAGTCTGACTCAAGCATAGTGTTTGTATAAAAGGAAAAGTGGAGTACAGAGTGGAAGAGGGAGATGGGGGCCAGATTACCAAGAGGTTTGAATTCTGGGCTAAATTTGGATTAAATTCACCAGGAAATTGTGAGCCATGTATTTTGCACCAGGAATTAACAGAATGAAAGCCATGTTTTAGGATGACTTCAGGTGAAATACACAAAACATATTACATGCAGAAAGAAAAAGTGAAGGGAGAAAAAATGTCCACACCATCTTTTGTGATGTGAAAAATAAGTGAACAAGACAGGCAGTAGAACGAAAGGTGAAAAAAGCATTAAAAGAAGAGAATGATAGAGACTTGATGACTGATTACATATAAAGCAAGGGAGCAGGAGGAGTCCAAACCCCAAAATTTCAAGTCTAGATGATCAGGAGAATAACAGTGCCATTGATAGACTAAGGAAGTGCAGGAAGTAATGTCCTGGGAAAGAAAGAATTGAGTTTGGGATACATGGGTTCTAGGTACGATGGGGCATCTATGTAGAGCCACGGAATGCTCATTGCAGACATACACCTGGAAACATGTGAATGAAGGCTACAGGGAAGTCATGGCCTGAAGATGAAGATTTAAGAGCATTTACTACAATGGATGAGATTTCCAAAAATGATAGAAAGATTTACCAAGGAGTAGGAGTTTATCCCTGTTAATCCCTTACTTGAGAACAAGGAAAAGGAGATACATTGAGCAAGAACTGGTTAAAAAAGTAGACAGAATTTGGATAGCAAAACGTTGTTCAAATCAGAAGGGAAATTCCTAAAATGGTCAGAGAGCACAAGTACTAAAAAAAAAAAAAAAAAAAAAAAAATGTAAATTGACCACAATCACAAAGAAAAGGTTGGCCTTGAAGACAGCAGTTTTGCAGAACAATGGGAGCTGTTGTTGAGGGTCATGGACAGAGCAGACACTGCAGAATGCAGACTGTGTGTGAGAGAGACCAACAGCTCAGAGAATTATGGTATGGTACTGAGAGGGGTGTGTGTGTGTGTGTGTGTGTGTGTGTGTGTACGCGCACACATGGGCGCATGCACGTTTGAGGGTATCTTCTGTTATCTTCTGTGTTGAAATATGTAACACTGAATGTTGACATAGGACTACACCTGTGTCTATTTCAACCGAGTCACCAATCTGGTGGTCCTCAGATATCCGAGTGAAAGACAGCACTTCCTTCTTGTTCTCCAATTCCTAAGCAACAGTCTTGGGAAACTCTTTCACATCTCTTGAATTCTTTGGTGCAATTCAAAGATACATAAAGGATTTTTCTTCAGTTAGAATGCAGAGCATTTTCTTCCTCCTCCTCATGAGAAATCTCTCATGGACTCTAGAACCAATTACCATGGGCTGGGAGGGAGAAGGACTGGCTATCCTCTCTGACAGTGGACTAAGGGGGAGGCATGAGTACTCCTCCCTGGACCAGGCCCGGCCACAAAAGAAAGGGAGATGGTCTTGATCCTGCCTACATAAGAAGACCACCCCCAGGGTATAAAGACACATGTGTTCCCTATCAATGGAACTGTTGGAGAGGACACCCCTCAAAGCATCATCATGAAAGGAGTAAGCTTTAACATCAGCCAGGCTGACAGAAAGCAACAGGGCTAGGTCACAACTGTCTTTCTGCCTAGCCTCTTACCTACACTGCGCCCTATCAGGGAGCTAAATGCAGTTACCAAACGGTGAAAGTGCACAAGGAGAGGACAGCCACAATTTCCCTGGGACACAGACTTCCAATGTGAACCTCCTCTGACCTGGGAGAAGTCCAAGGTTAATGCACTTCTTTGGAATCTTAATTTTTGCACAGTATATTGTGCATATGCTTTTGGAATTAAGTCTGTTTTTATAGCAAAAGGAATTTCATTATCTGAAAGTGATCAAATATCATAGCCTCATCCAAGCCTCCTCCAAAGGAAAAGCAGACCACCCCCACCAATGTGTAAAGGAGCAGGGTAGGCAAAGTGGAGTTGATTTTTAATGAGTTCAGACATAAGGTGTGACTGGCATTGAATATTATGTTCCCCTTCTGGGAAACCACAGTGCATTTTGCTATATTAAAAGCCCTGAGAAATCCTGCAATAAAGAAGCCTGTTTACTTTGTTAACCTTGGTATTTCCCAAATTTATTTAAAGAGAAATATTTGTTTCAGAGAATGCTGATTCATATGCTGATAAACTAAGATTAATATTTCATTAAACAGAGTTTGAAAAGCATTGTTCTAGACATTTGGCATATTACTAAATCTCTATCCCGTAAAACATATTTAGGAATGCCTACATACAAAATGACTTATTCCAAAGAAGGACCTATTTAGTGTTATTCCTTTATTTATAAATTTTATAATAAAATATCTTTGGAGTACTTTTTCTGCAAATCTTTGCTTAGCTAACCTCATTGAGAAATTAAGCATCTTACATACACGAATTTTCTGGATAACCAGAACTTTCTCCTATAAACTTTAACACTTAAAAATATCAACCATTGAAAATAAAACCTCTGAACACAATTCAGATTTTTATTACACGAAGTTTTCATTATAAACACGAATGCTACATCAAATCACTACTCATTGGTATGGTATCTTTGTCTCTGGGAACTATGGAGATAAAGGTGCAAGGTTCCCTTCTGGCTGCTGACTTCTTAAGGCCTGGATGTCTGTTTGAAAATTCCTTTTATTTCCTGTCTTGCAATCCACCTGTCTGCTGCTGCACCCAGTCAGAAGGCTCTGAGTGAGGTCTGGAGCTTTTATGGCACTCTAAGCCTCTGGACTTTGTAAAAACTGTTGGCTCCCCCAAGAACCTTTTCTGTTGGCTGGTTGGATTTTGTTTTACTCACTTCCAAATTCAATCTTTTAAAACATCAAGAAACAGGATCTCATGATGAAACAGTGTTTCTTTCGTCTTGAGGACTGCTGCAGACAGTAAAGTTTGTGCACTGCATAAAGGACAAAAACAAGGGGTGAGGAGGGCTAAAGTCCAGTAGAGAAGCCAGCCATCGA
The DNA here is from genome assembly GCF_028878055.3 of Symphalangus syndactylus. Lineage (NCBI taxonomy): Eukaryota > Metazoa > Chordata > Mammalia > Primates > Hylobatidae > Symphalangus > Symphalangus syndactylus. The sequence goes on from NC_072437.2 coordinate 21,170,725, forward strand.
GTTCTGAGCCTATCGGATTTGGGTTTTCTCTACTAGCTATGCTCTGCACAATCAGAGGTGGCACCTTTTCCAAATTCACATCAGGGCAATTGGAACCCAGCCTCCCTGGTGCTTCAGTGGAAAACAGATGCCACACCCTTTACATGACTCTTCTTAGACTTCTCTTCCTGCATCCTCCAAATGATGTTACCAAATCTCTCCTTCCACCAAGCCTCATCCAATCCCCAAACAATTTTCCCTTTATTGGCAAAAGCACACCTTTATCTAAATATCACTGATAAATTTGAAATGAAATTTATGAATCCACAGAACTCATTTTCTTTGTTCCTCTGCATCTCAGCCTACGGAGGCTATGACCCACAAATGGATAAAATTAATTATCAGCATAATGCTGTACCAGTCCAGTCATAATGTTTTACTGATCCCAGACACCTGTATATCGACGCGGCTAATCTAATCTGTCTGGACGATGTTAGGAAGGAAGATAGCTGGGAAAGGCATTATGCACATTTTGCAACCAAATAGAAAAAGAAAATGAGCCACTTGCGAAACGTAGGTTGCATGGGAAGAACTGGAGCAGGACACATCCTAAGGGTTGACATGCACTTTTTTACATGGCTGAGGCCACTGAGGCAAGACCTAGCCCTGCTAGAGTAGGAAACTCACTAGTTTCATGGGGCAAAAGCAGTATTCAGGTTTTGATTCTCGCACTTAACTGCTGTACAACTTTGCTGAGCTTCAATTCTCTCATCAATAAAATGGAAGCAGTAATAATAACTTGCTTAACAAGGCAAGGATTTCATGAAATATAGCCGTACCTTGGTATCCGAGGGGACTGGTTCCAGGACCTCCCAGAGATGCCCAAATCTGCAAATACTTAAGTCCCTATTATAAAATGGCACAGTACTTGCATATAACATTGGCACATACTCCCATATACTTTAAATAATCTCCAGATGAGTTAGAATACCTAATATGATGCAAATGCTATGTAAATAGATGTTATACGCCATTGTTTCTTATATGTATTTTTATTGTTGTAATCTTATTCTTTTTTTTAATTATACTTTAAGTTTTGGTTAAATGTGTACATGCTCAGAGCATGCAGGTTTGTTACATAGGAATACACGTGCCATGGTGGTTTGCTGCACCCATTAACCCACCATCTACATTAGGTATTTCTCCTAATGCTATCCCTCCCTTAGCTCCCCACCCCCCAACAGGTCACTGTGTGTAATGTTCCCCTCCCTTTGTCCATGTGTTCTCATTGTTCAACTCCCACTTATGAGTGAGAACATGTGATGTTTGGTTTTCTGTTCTTGTATTAGTTTGCTGAGAATGATGGTTTCCAGCTCCATCCATGTCCCTGCAAAGGACACGAACTCATCATTTTTTATGGCTGCATAGTATTCCATGGTGTATATGTGCCACATATTCTTTATCCAGTCTATGAATGGTGGGCATTTAGGTTGGTTCCAATTCTTTGCTCTTGTGAACAGTGCCACAATAAACATATGTGTGCATGTAACTTTATAGTAGAATGATTTATAATCCTTTGGGTATATATGCAGTAATGGGATTGCTGGGTCAAATGGTATTTCTAGTTCTAGATCCATGAGGAATCGCCACACTGACTTCCACAATGGTTGAACTAATTTACACTCCCACCAACAGTGTAAAAGTGTTCCTATTTCTCCAAATTCTCTCCAGCATCTGTTGTTTTCTGACTTTTTAAGGATCACCATCCTAACTGGCATGAGATGGTATCTCATTGTGGTCTTGATTTGTATTTCTCTAATGACCAGTGATGATGAGCTTTTTTTCATATGTCTTTTGGCTGCATAAACGTCTTCTTTTGAGAAGTGTCTGTTCATATCCTTCGCCCACTTTTTGATGGGGTTGTTTTTTCCTGTAAATTTGTTTAAGTTTTTTGTAAATTCTGGATATTAGCCCTTTGTCAGATGGATAGATTGCAAAAATACTCTCCCATTCTGTAGGTTGTCTGTTCCCTCTGATGATAGTTTATTTTGCTGTGCAGAAGCTCTTTAGTTTAATTAGATCCCATTTGTCTATTTTGGCTTTTGTTGTACTCTTACTCTTTATGGGTTTTTTTCCCCCGCATATTTTCGATCTGTGGTTAGTTGGATTGGGATGTGGAATCAGATACAGAAGGCTGGCTGGAGCTGAAAGAACTGTAAACTGTAAATTGTACTGTATAAACAAATAAACTTGAAATGCTATATAAGCCTCTTAATTATGGAACCCTTGTGATTAGAAGTAAACTGGGAGAGGAAAATTTCCAATGACACAAGTCTCTTTCCTGTCCCTCCTCCCAATAAAGATGAAGATTTTATTCCCTCACCTCATGTGATTTTGAACTAATATAGGTCAAGTGAAGGCAGACAATGAACACAGCACACGGTTACACCACCTAAGGGTAGTAAGGTTTCCACCCCAGCAAGAGAGGGCAAGACTGGTTGGTGATGGTGAATTTCTCCATTATTTGGAAAAACTGCTCTCCATTATTTGGAAAAAAAGTTAACAACCTCAAACAATCCCCAAACTATCCCATGGATAGTGGCCTTTATAAAGTTAACTTGGTTAATATTTTTGTTAATCTCACAGTGAGTGCTTATGGCACAAACTCACAATGCAGGTTGTCTGTGAGGGTTCGGCCATTGTCCCAAAATATTAGAGATGGGCAAAGTCAGCCTGGGGGATCTACTGGAGCTCTGGATCAGATCTGACATCATAGCTGAAAATACATTACAGGTGGAGCTCAGGGGCTGAACCAAGATCCTCATAGTTGGGTTTACAGGAGCTTCCAGGCGAGTCCAGGAGCCTCTTTGTCACTCCAAATAACCCTGGACTCAGAAGCAATGTTATACTTTATTAAGATTCCTAAGAATTCTGATGGCCAGAAGCCCCTAGAAGACCTCGGTTTGAGGCTATCTGTAAGGAAGACCTACCACGTGGTCCTAGTCGTTGGTACAGATGAGGGTCTCTCAACAGCAGAACTTTTGACATTTGGGGGGCTAAAGAATTCTGTGATGGGGAGCTGTCCTGCCCATGGTAGGAAATTCAACAGCATCCCTGGTCTCTACCCACTAAATGCAGGTAGCATCATCCCTCAGTTATAACAACCAAAAATGTACGAGACATTGAGAAACGTCCCCTGAGGAGCAAAATGGCTCCCAGTTGGGAACCACTGACATAGCTCAAGTCCTGGAGACCTGGAGAAAATATAGGGATTGCAGGCTATGGACTCTTCTCACCAACTTGCTTCATGTTTTAATTAACTGTTAATAGACTATTTTAGGAAATAGCCAGGTGATATCTCTAAATCATTGATCATCTGAGACAGTTTCATGTAAATTTACCATTCTTGCTTTGGAACAAAATGTCAAATTTGAAACCCCTTTTATTCTGGTCATTGCTCACAGCACTGTTTCCATGAATCAAAACTGAATCATTTAGACTTCATCAACCAGAAAGATAGTGCAGACCACCTCAAAATTTCTCTCTTTCATCACTGAGTTCCAGAGATTGCAAATTATTCTTCTATATTCTATTACTCCTTTGGCCACTTATTCTGATTAAATTTGAGCAAGATTTGATCTTGAAAGGGAGAGGAAAGACCAGAGGGGAAATCCAAACGTCCAACCATCTTTCGGTATCAAGTACAGTGATAGGAAAACTACTTAGCCACAAAACATGAACCAAAAATTGTTGAAAAATAAATAGCATTTTTACCCAAAGAAATAACACCCATTTGCCTTTGCTTTTTACATGAGATTATCACACAATAAAGAAAAGAGAAATAAAGCAGATGAGAGGGGGAAGCAATCCATTTAAAGGAATAAATAAGATTTATAAATCAGGAAAGAAAAGAGGCTGTCATGTACAATCAAGTTGTCTTATTAACCCACAGGCAGAGATACAGTCAGAAAGGTCCTATGATGGAAGATTTACCCTTGCTTATAAATGAGGCAAGATTACAAAGTAATGTAATTTCCTGGGTAAGTTGTGAGTAAGTAATTATCTTATCAAGGAATTCTGCTTCTGGGGGGCAAGTAGATGAAGAAAAACAGTCTTTCTTCTGTCTAAGATACTTCTGCTGGGAGAAAAAAGTTACTATTGCCTGATTTTGTACATGTCTAGCTGAGTTAAAACCATAGGTCTGCAGAGACACCCACCATCACCTAACTTCTAAAGGGCTAATATTGTGAGTGAGCATGCTGCTTTAGGACTGTAACCTTGGTACTTCAATGCATCTTCCTCTAAACTTAATGTCAGGAAACTTTACAAGGCATGCTTGATGGTGGGACTGGTTCTGGTGGAGAAACAGGTTTTAGAAAATAAACTTGAAGTTGACAATAATTTAAAAAAAAAAACAAAACTCATTGATCGGAAAAGTATCCAAGACCACTCAGTTTCTACTTGGGGACAGGTGAGGCACGGCAATAACTCAAACTCTAAATCAGGGTAGAGCAGTGTTTTGATTTGGAAATATAAAGGGATAGTATGAGTTGATGGAAGAGAGGGAGAAATGAAAAGATTGAGAACAGGTCACATACATTCTATGAAGTCTTTCAAAAGTAGCTAACATGCCAGGCATGGTGGTTCATGCCTGTAATCCCAGTATTTTGGAAGACCAAGAGCTTAGTGGTTCAAGACCAACCTGGGCAACACAGGGAGACCCCATCTCTACAAAAAAAATTTAAAAAAATTAGCCAGGCATGGTGGGACACATTGTAGTCCCAGGTAATCAGCAGGGTGAGGTGGGAGGACCACTTGAGCCCGGGAGGTCGAAGTTGCAGTGAGCCGTGATCACGCCACTGCACTCCAGCCTGGGCTACAGAGCAAGACCTTGTCTCAAAAAAGAAGAAGAAAAAAGTAGCTAATGTAGAAGTTAAAACAGAGGTGCCTAGCAACTCATCAAATTTTGCTGGAATATTTCTCAAATTTCCCTTGGGAACTACTGAATCAGATGCTCTAAAGAGTTAACACATCTTCTGGAATTTCCCACATTTTAAGCAGAACTTACTTCCTCCACAAGATCTGTCCTAAATCATTATATAACTTACTAGTAATTGCTCATGCTAGAACATAAGGGAAGCTTAACAAATGGGTGACATTGCTTGATTTAAAATTAAGAGTTGATGCTGATAATACAATAAAATTAGTCCATGTAGAACAGTTTGACTTTAAGTTATATGTTATGCAATATCAGGTTTATAAAGTAAATCTAACTAGTTTGAATTAAAATAATTGGTCATGAACTGAAAATATGTTGAAAAAATAAATGATATTTTTGCTCAATGAAATAACATCCATTTTCCTTCACTTTTCACATGGAATTAACACATTTCTATCTGAATTTGGTGGCTTGTATTGAACTTGATCTGGTATATAAGGAAAAAGGAGAATTGGCTTGCATAATAATTGGCATAATAAAGGCAGTAAGATTATTACAAAATTAAGCATCAGCTAACTTAAAATTGGCATTTCTCTCACGACAATAGCATCAGAGTATATAATGGTAGTTATACATGGTTTACCTATTAGAAAAACAAAAAGCATACCTACCAACAGATAGAAATGCATTACCTCCAATAATAAGGACATTTTCTGGAAGTAAATTCTTTCAATAGTTTGCTGATGGTTTTAATGTGACATCTTTTTTTTTCCTTTTTGCATGCATGTCCATTTCTTTTCTTTTCTTTTTTTTTGAGATGGAGTCTCACTCTATCACCCAGGCTGGAGCGCAGTGGCATGATCTTGGCTCACTGCAACCTCCACCTCCCCAGTTCAAGTGATTCTTCTGCCCTAGCAGCCTGAGTAGTTGGGACTATAGGCATACATCACAACGCCCAGCTAATTTTCGTAATTTTAGTAGAGGCCAGGCTGGTCTCAAACTCCTGACCTGAAGTGATCCGCCTGCCTCCGCCTCCCAAAGTGCTAGGATTAGAGGTGTGAGCCACCACACCCAGCCATTTGCATGTGCATTTCTAACCAAGAGTCCCCAACTACCCATCTTCTGCCAATGTATATTTTTTCCATCAATACTTCCATTTTTCATACTTTCTGCCACTGAGCCACAAGGAAAAGGGAGAGCTTCATGCAAGAACCCAAGCATTTGACAAGGCTGACAGTCTGCAGTGTTTCTGGAGGGACCACCTTCAGTCTTCTCCTTTCTTTTCTTCTTCCTAGCTCTTCAAGCTGAACTAACCCATGTCCATTTCTGGCCCCGTTCCTCAGCCACTTCTACATATAGCTGTGTATTAGTCTGTTCTCATGCTACTGATAAAGACATACTTAAAGAGACTGGGCAATTTACAAACAAAAATGTTTAATGGACTCACAGTTCCACGTGGCTGGAGAGGCCTGACAATCATGGTGGAAGGTGAAAGGCATGTCTTACATGGCAGCAGACGAGAGAGAATGAGAGCCAAACGAAAGGGGTTTCCTCTTATAAAACCATCAGATCTTGTAAGACTTCTTCACTACCATGAGAAGAGTATGGGGAAGCTGCCTCCGTGACTCAATTATCTCCCACCAGGTCCCTCCCATAACACGTGGGAATTATGGCAACTACAATTCGAGATTTGGGTAGGGACACAGCCAAACCATATCAAGCTGGGAGCACAGCAGCAGCAGCTTCAGCCCACATGTGAGGGACATTTGTACTGTGCCCCACTCAGCAGTGAGGCCAGGAGGCCGAGCGACCATGGAGGTCGCTTGCCTCCACCCCTCTTGCTTGCTCAGGCTGCTGTGTCCTTTCCTCTGCCACAATTGGCTGAGGTCCTCTGTCTTAGTTCCCTTTTGGGACTGCCTCACCCTAGACACTGGCCTGCCTAGGACTCTGGGAGCTTGGGCATCACTTGCCAAACCCCTACATGAGTGTTTATTTCTTGACCCCATACCTTCAGTCTGGGGATTGGAGCCCATGTGAAGAATGTGGCAGCAGATGGCAGCAGATGGGTCGCTCCACCATCCCTGAGCCCAAGCTCCGTGGAATGATAGCTGTCTCAATGAATCACTGATTCCACCTATTGTGCTGTGGGTAATGTCAGAGGGGCTGCACATGAGCTTTGTGAGAGATGTGCTCTTGGTTTCATTAAGTGAATGGAGGAACATACAAACAATAATGTAAAAAAAAGTCAGGATCTCTTAAGTAAGTTTGGGACAAATACTATTCAAGTAAAACTAATGTGAAAAGTAAACACAGACCATTACAATGGAGAGTTGATTAACCTGTGATCCATGGTTGGACTTCAGGGGCTCTTTATGCCTCCCAGGAAGTTAATAGATAGTTTTACCTGTATGCATATTTTTTCTAGAGAAAAAATTAATATTCTCAAAAAAGAACATGATCTGAAAAAGTTAGAAATCATCTCCTCATTCATCAGCTCATTTTGTGATGGGCACTACCAAAGCACAAAGAGGCTGTCCTGAAATGCAAATATCATGATCTTACTCCTCTGTTGAAAGACTACAGTGGCTCCTCCTGCCACTCTCCAGATGAGATACAAAGCATGACATGCTAGGCTGCGTGGGGCTCTGGCCTCAGCTCATCCCTCCAGGTCCATGCCCACCACTCATCAACACACCTGCCCTGTGGACACAAACTGAGCCCCTCACAGCTCCTAAACAGACCACACTCCCTTTGTGAGCGCATCCCCACCCCCTGCCATCTCTCCTAAATAATTTTATTTTTCTGGTTTTTTGTTTTGTTTTTTGAAACAGAGTCTCATTCTATGTTGTCCATCCAACATCTCTTCCCTTATAAAAACTTCCCTGACTGAAACCTTGGTTCTCCAGTCCCTGTTAGGAGACACTCCTCCTTGTTTTTGTAGATACTCACGTCCACCTGTCTCATAGCATATATATCATCCCACTATCATAGTAAATTTGCTTATCTCTGGATTTATCGACCCTGTGGGAGCCTTCCCCCCATCCACTCTTTGCTCTATCAAGGTAGGATGTTTTTACCTTCACATTCCCCAGAAGCCAGCATAGCACCTAGAACATTCTAGGTTCTCCACATATGTTTTTTATATGAATGAACAAATGAAGCAGAGTTATAGATAAAGATAAAGCACTGAACATCCCATACTAGCCCAAGATGCCACATAGCTAGTCTGTGATAGAGCCAGAAGTAAAAATCTGCCTCTGATTCCAGTACTGTTTCTATGACACCCATAGCTTTATGTCTTTGCTCTGGAAAAAAGCAGGAGCATTTTTTTCTGCATCTTTTAAAAACGTAAGTATAAATACTACTTCTCCAGTCCTCACCAGACAGAGGGAGCTGTTTCCCACGTTCCCGACCCCCTTTCAGGAGATTCATAATTTGCATGTTGGTTAAGGGTGAGCACATCACTAGCGAAGCCCTTGATCTCCAGGCAAGAAAGAGAGAGAGGAGGAGGAGTCAGAGAAGGAGAAAAAGAGAAGGGGGAGGAGAAGGAGGAAGAGAGAAGAAGAAAAGAAGGGGTAGGAGGGGAGAAGAGAGTAATTTTATGTAACTTTTCCTTGGGACACAGTTGAAATCTAGTTATCTTTTGAATGGGTAACTGGTACTCAAATTCTCAGATATTTATTTCTAAAGTTAAAACTAAATCTCAAGTTACCTCAAGTAAAATATAGATCAGTTCGCCATTGATCTTGGAAACCCAACCACGCTTTTTTTACTGAAAGTTTGTTTCAGTATCAAATGAAGATTGAGAATCAAATGCAGTGGAGAGCAAAGTAATGCCCTCCAGGCACTGGCGTGGCAGCATTTCAGCCTGCTGGGCTCCCAAGAGCCCTCTGTGCTGAGCTTTCATGATGGTTCCATGGGGAGTATCAGCAATTGCTCTGTTTTGATTTCCTCTGCAAACCTGCAGCTGCTTCTCTTCTCCAATTCACTACAACATGCTAATAGGGTGACTAAAGAGACAACTTTGCTATCTCTATCACATTGACTCCTGTTCATTTGCTGTAACGTGCCAAGAAGCAAAACGGGCATCAGGATCAAGAGAAAACTAACTCTCCATATTTTAAGACATTCTGTAAATGGGCTGAGTGTGCCTTTAGAATCTTCATCCTACCCAGCAACTTGCAGTACACACCCAGTGTAGCCTGTTCACTCTCACCTCCTTCTTGTGAGACATCCTGTTTCCGTGCTTAAAGTGTTCTTCCTTGCCCTATCCCCTTCTCTGAATGATGCCTGTTATACCAAGTGTCTCAACAGAGAAGTTACTTGCCAGTGCCTTTCCTAACTCCTCCAGAAAGGTACTCCCATTGTGCCCGCTATTGTGACTGCCTCTTTCCCTGTCCCTGTCCCAAAAAATTGTCAGCTACTTAAGGGCAGAAACTGTATCCATAGGAGACACTCAGATACCTGAAAAGTGAATAACTGAAATTGTTTCATCTGAACAGATTCATGTCATTTTATTTATTTTAGATCAGTGTCTACAAAAAATGACATCAGGCCCCAGTAAGGGCAAAAAGACCAAGGGATCCTAATAAGATCCACTTGGACTGTCTGATAATTAGGATAAAACAAGGCACCGAAAACAAAGGAAAAGTTTTGTAAGAAGCAATTAGATAATTTTGGAAAATATTTAAGGAGCTTTACCTTTAGCTTCTTGGCTGTTACAACAAGTTTTAATTCAGCTTGGCTGGATGTCGTAGAAGAAAATCGTTGAGATATTTAAACCAATAGCAATGCTACCAGTTTTAAAGAAATGGGAAAAAAATGAAAGTAAATGAAAACCAATGTGAATGTAGCATCTTTAAAGAATTATAAATTAGCTGGAAGCAGCATCCAAATAGCAGTTCCCAAGATGTCACTATGTAATTATAGCTCATCAGCACATGTCTTGCATATTCCAAAATAACCCGTTATACTACCCTCTCTTTCCCAAACCGCGGAAGGAAAGATGACAGCAGGCCTCAGAAATAATGACTAAATGGTTCCTTTCTAACAAGGGTGGCTATCAGCTTTTAGTGTCCAATATCTTCTATAAAAATACATCACACATAAGGAAATATATAAGCACATTCCTATAATTCAAATTAAACAGTCTAATTTTCAAAGACTTTCATAAGTTTTTAAAGACAAAATGATTTTTCTTATTGAATTTTAAATAAAGAAGAAACTATTACCCTAAAAATAAAATAGGGGGTACCTCGTAGGTTTTGTTGAGCTGGGGATATGTAGGAGTCTTTTTCTCCATGGCCTCCTTGGTGTGATCACCCAAAATGCTTGACAGATGGGATGCATGGCTTCATTAGCAACTGTATGAGGACGCATGGAGAAAGAGGGCCCATTTAAGTTGGGTGTTTGGCTATGTGATTCTTCCTGGAAGCAGTAGGCTTGTGGATTCACTCGGTACTAGCTGTGGCTAAGGGCAGGGTAAATTCCACTGAGCAAACAGATGTGAATGTTATAAAGCAGATGCTGATCTTCACTATCACACTATTGGGAAAACCTTTTTTTCATGGATACAGCAAGAAATACTTGTACATTTTTACTCTAATGATAAAAATAAAACATGTTAAGGTTATAACACTTAAAATAAACATTTTAAGTGCTTAAGATGAAATATTTAGGTATTTAGGTTAAATACTCTAAAGCTTTTCAGAAGTAAACGTTTGCTATCTACAATGGAAACAAAAATTCGGAATCATTATTTCCTACCCACTATTGCTTGGACCGCCCTTTCAACCAATCAAACTTAAAAAGAAAAAGCACTTTTTATTTCATGCTCACTCTGTCCCTGTGAGGAACTTTATAAAGAAAAACTGGTGCTACAATTCCTATGACTGACACCCTTCTAACCTTGTTGTTTCTTGGTGGGTAATTGTTTATTTTAAAAAGTCTTTCTAAAATTCCTAGCAGGAGTAATTATTCTGATAGGTTTTTAAGTGTAAATGTAGCTCTAAAAAAATCCATGCACATATCTGTTAAATTATATAATAATGATCCAATATAGCCAAGTAAAGCCAAAATTTAGCACCCACTAACTGGTAAGCATTATGTTAGGCAGTGGATTCTCAATGGTTGAATAACACACTTTCATTGATATTTGGACTTTTTATGAAGCCCATAGTAGTTCATGTTTACCTTATTTTATTGCTTTTATTTTGATGCTTTTATTTTATATCATCTCAGAAGTCAGTGATTGATTGATTGATTTTTATGTGAACGAAAGGTCTCATATATTTATTACTGAACCCAGCAAACCAACGCGTTCATAACAGATTCAGAAAGAAAAAAATATATATTCCCAACAAAACATGTCTAACTCGCCAGATAGTGGTAACATTTTCAGCTTGATATGGTAACATGATTGTGACCTTCGGACAGCATAAATATGTGTGCAATCTCATGTGCAATTCCTTATAGACCCATCTTGGTTTTTCTCCAATGTCTCCTTTTGGAGTTTTACCTGATTTTATTACCAGTTTTTGTCTGAATCCACTGGGGAATGGGATGATTTTGTTTTGTTTCTTGGCCAGGAATCACTTAATCCTAAAAGTCCTGTGAGAAGACATGGCAAGAAGCGGAGTCAAGCACACACCACTATGGCAGAAAAAGGACGATTTACTTTTAAAGAGCAGATTTTATAGGATATTTCTTTGAGCTTTAGTAAGGTGGACTTACTCTCATTTTAAAGATGGAGAAATGGAGTAGTGAGCAGTGAAAAATTATGTAGTATTATAATTTGATGAATAGGACAAAGATTTAGTCTCAAGTGCTAAGGGTTTACACAATACCACATTTTCTTCTTCATTCCTTAAACACATGAAAGGCACCCCCAATAGAGACAGTACCTATTGTGCATGAAGATTAGAGAGAAATTATGAAGTAATTCAATACCAATATTCTCATTTTATGCCAATTTTTATAAAAATATATACTTAGTTCACTTTTTACAATATCAGAGTTACTAATTTAGGTTCTATGTATTTTCACGGATTCTAATATAATTTTGTTTTAAATAATAAATGTTAGTACAGACAAAAATATTTCTAGTACAATATTTCTGGACATAATTCAAATTGCTTTTAATTCATGCAGAATTGCTAAAATTCAGAATTTGTTTAAGAAGTGACCTGGAGGGAAAATCAGAATAAACACTCTTAGACAGAGAAATAATTCACCCTCTGGTATATGGCTCTGTTTAAGGTATTTGAAAGGCCAAATATAAGAACCAGGGGAAAAAAGTTGATTGTCATTTAGGGGCAGAATCAATTCGAAACTTCAGTCTTTCCAAACTGGCTGCATATCAGAATCACCAAGCGAGGGGTGAGGGCTTATATAATCTTTCCAAATAGAGAACCCCTAGAGCTTTTCTCTTTCCCTTTTTTTTTTTTTAGCATATCTGAGACAGTCCTAATAATCTGTATTTTTAAAAGAATTCCTATATACTTCTGAGGTATAATAAATTAGGGGAACCAATTTTAGATGGATTGAGATCAAAGCTGTTTGAATCATAGCTCTGTCATTTGCCAGCTTTGAGAGTTGGAGAAACAATTTAAGACTCATGATACTCATCTGTAAAATGAGGCAAAATGGACCTTTCTTATGAGATTCATACTAGGATTGCATAGGACAATGAAATGCTGAACACTGACACCAACACAAAGTTGAGGCTCAAAAAAAGTTTGCATTCTTTGCTCCTTCTCCATAAAATTAGCATCTACTATTGACACGGAAAGCATGAAATATATAAAGCACGAAAACTGGCCAAAATAAAAAGTTCTGACCATTTCAGCTGATTGAGTTATATGGCCATTAGATCTGTGTTTTTTCTAGGACAATACCAGATACTTAAAGCATATTTCTACAAACCAAATAAGCCTAAGGGCCTCATTTGGTCCTGTACGATTTCGCGTTCTAGCAGAAAATAACACACTTCGTGTTGTTTGAGTAGGGAGTTTATAAAGGAATTATTCACAAGTCTTTACAGGTTGTACAGAAACCACAAAGGATAGTAACACTATCTGGGAGCTAAAGATGGTGGGGGACTAAAACACCTGAGTCAAAAAGGGCACGAGGGGAGTGGTTATTTAAACCTGGAGTCAGAGAAATTTCCCTCAGAGGAACCACGACCTGTTGTCAAGGGACAGAGCTGGTCCACAGTGACTGTCAGAAGGAGGGTATTAGGACAAAATCCCCAATCTCACTCTTCTCCTGCTAGTTGTTTGATCATGCAGCCCATTGGCCAAAGCTCAAGGTCAGTCTCCCAGGGCACAGCACAGGATGGAGAAGAGCTGACAGTAGATAGGAAGAGGAAATCGGAGGCATCGCATGTAAGTCCTGTGTCATTCTGTATCATAAAGAAACACGGTCCTTCACCCCAAAGTAACTAAAAATAGTTCTAATACTTACTTGTATCCTTTGAAAATATTAAAAGAAATTCAATTCGTAACCAAAAAACAATTTAAAATGCCTTTTCTCTCTCTTTAACTTGGCTTCTCTCTTCCTTTCTCATTCTCATCCTCCATCAAAACTTCCCTCCAAAACGAGGTCTCTACTACCCTTTATTTCTCCATTATGTTTTTGTGTAAGTAAATTTTGGCTCTTTCTGGTATAAACTCCTTAACTCTCCATACCCATTTCTGCTTTGCAAATGCTCAGAAACAGAACTGTCAGGTTCATTACCTCTTTTAGCAAACATGGTGGAAGGTGAGGATAAAGGGAAGTAATTGCAAGCACAGACACGCTGATAAGCACTGCTGTCGATCTCCATCAGACTTGGTGAAAAATAAGAGCTCATCCGAAGATAACTCAAGCAAAAAGCAGAATCTATTATGGTCTTCTATAAGTCATGACTTGGGTTTTTTTCCATATGGAAAAATGGAAGTGTTTTTCCATATGTAAAATGTAAATATTGACTGTACCTGATACTTGCATTAGAATTGGTAGCATTCCAGATTTTCATGTCTTATTCTGCTTGATTCTCACAAAATAGCCTTGTGAGGTAAGTAGAAATTTTTATTCCTTTAAGACTGAGAAAAATTTAATGACTAAATAGAAGAATCACAGCTGGTAAGTGAAGAAATCAAAATTAGAATTCCAGAATACATTTGTCCCTGAGAACTGAAAACACTTTACCTAAGAACTGAAAACACTGAAAAGTGCTTCTTTTTCAAAATCAATAAAAATATTTTTAAATTGATGCAAATGCTTACTTTGATTACTCTATTTTGAAGCATACTAACGGAGATTTCTTGTAAAATATAAGAAGAAAAAAATACTTGTTTACTTCCTGCATTGTCATTTAAAAAATTTATTAAAATAATTAAGAATTAGACAAAATTACAATTGCAATGAAATTGGGAAGCTATGACAGCCCCACAAAAAAAGACTAAGAAGACTATTGCAAAATACAATTGAATTGATACAAAATGAGAGAAAAAATAAGGGACAACCCATCTCTCTAGATCTTGACCAAGACGCAGATTTCTTAAAAGTAACTGGTAAATTCAAAAAGGTCTAATTAGCGATCCTTTACTTGGGGTGAGAAAACAAAGGCTCAACTTCTACTTCCCAGAACATTAGAAGAGGCTGACTAAAGGTGAATGACAAATATTGGCCGTTTTTGTTTTTGTTTTTGTTTTTCCCATTAAAACTCCTGACACCAAGAAATCAAAGATGGAGTTAGATGGAGTTAGAAGGGCTGAAGAGAGAGGAACCTCCCTCTTTGTAATTGCATACCGAGGTCACCAGATCAGTGATAAGGAAACTCTAAATTACAAAATAAAAATGTGTAATTTAAACATCCAATTACAACAAGCCTAATCCTCTTTTTGGGTGATCCGCTCATCTCAGAGAATACAGGAGGGAGAGAAAGAAGCAAAGATCAGATAAAAACCGCATTTTATAAAAGAATTGCTCCCAATAAACAGAAGCAAATTTATATCAAATGATATTCCTAAAGAATATAAAGAAAACATGCAACATGGACCATGGATTCTGGGTAAAGAATTTTAAAAAGATATTAAACATATAAAAGAGGGATCAAAGATAACAGAGATAAAACATGAACTCACCAATTTCAGAAAATAAATTGAAAATATCAGTATAGTCATTTTTCAGATGAAAACTACACTTGAGAAAGAAAAGAGTGGAATATATACTGCTGAAATCAGTAAGAAAGGTAAAACACAAACTTGAAAAGCAAATTACACAAAAATAAAGGAATAAACATATAAACTCACTGGAGACAGAAAACAATAGTTACAGAAGACAAAAAGTGACCAAATGGTCAAAATTGATATTCTTGAAGAAAACAAAGAAAAACAAAGAAACAGGCAAAAGTTCAATGTTTTAACAAAAGAAGTCTTTCTTGAAATAAAAGATGATGAAGTTAAAGAATCACACTGTATTTACAAAGAAATGATGTGGAAAGTTAACTGAAGATTCTAGTGAAGTTACTGGACCTTAAGACAAAAGATAAACTTTCTATTCACAACTATTGGGTTAGAATTATGTCCATGACCCAGATGACTGATTTGGGGCTCAACCACACCCTGGTTGCGGAGCTTCTCAATGAAGAGATCTGAGACTTCTCCCTCTTTGTGCCTCCAGCACTGAACATTGTGCTTGTAACAGTGTGGTGGAGAAAAGGCAAATTGGGAGCATTTCAGACATCAACTTCCAATGACCAATGCAGTGGAGAAATGCTGGCAAAATTCTAACAGAAAAACTGTATGACTCATACATTGTATACTCAGCCAAGATTTTTCAGTCAAGTGTACAGACAAAAATAATAATTTTTTGGAACATTCAAGGACATATGAAATGTATTGGCCATTTTTAAAGTTATGTATCATACATGTAAAGGATATATGTATCATATCTATGGTTACATATATGGCTATGTGGAGAAAGAGAGAAAGATATCTTCAAGCAAGAGATACATTTAAATAATGTGTTCTCTATAAAGGATGACTGCTAGTGCTAGATCAATATAAATGAAAAATTAGATTTAAATAAACAAGATAATTATGGTTACAGAACCAAATGTAAATGTTATAATCCTTGGTATTTTACAATCATGTAAAGTACTAAAATTCGGGGGTAAAAGAAAATACAAACAGTAATTTCTAAGTTTCAAAGCAGACAGAAATTGTATAAAGTTAATAATCAAAAAATAGTTATTCAAATGAATTATCTAAAGATATTGAGAAAACTACTAAAAGAAGCTGGTTAGTTCAGCTGACGTTTTTCATGCCTCAAAAAATACAAAAAAAAAGAGTACATTCAATTTAGCTATAAATAGATAAGAAGGAAACAATAAATCATGAAATACAATCTTCTAAGACATCAGAATAGGACCACACACATTTATGAAATCAATAAATGTAAATGGAATAAAATTTATTCTGAATAGAAAAGCTGCCATAATAGTGAAAAACTTATCCTTAAGGACACAAAAATGTGAGCACTTTGAGGACAAAATCTTGGTCTTTGTTCACCACTGTCTCCATGACATCCGACGTAAGTCCAAGCACATTGCAGACACTCAGTATCATTGACTAACTCACTAAGGGTTAGTGAAATAGTTCATAATAATCCACACAAAGGAATAATGTGTAGTTAAAAAAAACTTTTTCCTTATTGTAAAAAACAATAAGGAAGATCTAAAAATGACTGATGTGAACATTTTTGCATAATTTTGGTGAAAACGCTGCAGAATAATGTTATACTATGATATCATTTGAGTAAAACCAAAATATATAGATATTATATAAAAGTTATGTAAGTTATAATACATTATATACATATATAATGTTGTGGATACAGGAAAATGTCTAGAATAATATATGCAAATACATATGAAAATCTCAATAGAATTTCTAATAAAGGAAACTAGGGATGATGGGAGAAAGAGAATTTCACTTCGCATTTCTGACCTGTTATATTTTAATTTTATATGATGATGGTGTTTTTATAATTTAAATCATATAAATCAAAACTTAATAAAGACTACAGATGTTACCTGGAAATTTCTAGTCAAAAATTTAATCCTTTAGTTAAATCACTAAAATACATGAGGGGAAAACATGTTATATTATTCAAATAGAAATAAATTAACAAAAAATATTTCCATCAAAAGACTGACTAATCTTTTGATAAGTCTAATGATGAACTCACCGTGGCAACCAATTTTATCTGTCTCTATAACAAGAAGATCGTTCAACAGGTTACTGAGAAGATAGAGATGTTATTTATGCTGGCAAAATAATATTTAGATTGTGTACCATATCACCTAACAATTAGCAATCTGGAGAGATACAACTTTCTCATTAAATGGTAAAGTAACATTCAACTGAGAAAAACGTAATTCAAGCTTAATGTTTGGGTGATAGAGAAAAATGTGGTCTGAAACAGGCAGTGAATGACTTGTTTGGCACAAATATTGGAAAAGTGAAAAACAGTTCATCAGGAAAAGCAAAAGCCACTAAGTCCTAGGTGGAGACCAACTGGACATATGCGAATTCAACAGTCAAGGCAATTTCTGCTAATATATCACAAATTTCACAATCAGCAATAGACTACAATTGTAAAACAAAGTTCTTTGTGTTAACTCTGAAAGTGTCTGTCAGCATGGATAGCACAGGCAGATTGGGGAAGACCATAAAAAGCATAATTCTGCTTTTCATTTTAGGTGAGCTATTATATAAAGAATGGTGGTAACTGTTTGTCATCTCTTATAAAAACAGTATTAAGAAAAATTATATGATAGAGAATTTTATTCAGATGTAAGTAGGGATGTGGTGAATTTCTTAGGCAAGTTAAATTATCACCCTGGCAATCTTTATTTTATTTTGTGTTTTATTTTATTATATTTTATTGTATTTTGAGGATGGAGTCTCAATATGTTGCCCAAGCTGGCCTTGAACTCCTGGGTTCCAGTGATCTTCCTGTCTCAGCCTCCTGAGTAGCTAGGACTGCCAGGCGTGTGCCATCACACCCAGCTCCACCCTGGCAATCTTTAACACAAGTTGATGGAAGTCAGATGTGGTGGCACACACCTGTAATCCCTGCTACTCAGGAGAATGAGGCAGGGAGACTGCTTGAGCCTAGGAGTTCAAGGCCAGCCTGAGCAACATAGTGAAACTCACCCTTTCAAAAAAAAAAAAATCAGAAACTCGTGGATAGATACCATCTGTTTGGAAGGCCTGGTTATGATGGTGTCCGCAAGCTGGAGGCCTGACCAGGAGCTTTGCATCTCACCACGCCCGAGTCGAGTTGCTGCTCAAAGGCACGGACCAATTTTTTTCCATTATTTCACCAGTACCTACTACTGTGCCTGAGCAAGTTTAAAAAAATTCTCCGGTCTTAAATTTTTACAATTTAAAATAGAATTAATCTGTCATCTGACAATAAAGTTGTAAAATTTTAAGTAAAATGATGTTATAAAAGTATTACATGCTGCTTCAAGAAAATATGAAACATTCAGGGGAAAAAAAATAAAAGAACCATATTCCTTCACTTAGAAACATCCACATAGTAAACGTCTTTCATATCTCTCTCTCTCTCTCTCTCTCTCTCTCTCTCTGTGTGTCTCTAAGGTATTTCATATATTTTAAGCATAAACATCATTTTTACTCTGATTTTTATTTTATGCTATATTGGAAGCATTTCCTATGTTACTACACAATTTTAATAAATCACATTTCAAAATCTGTATCATATTACATGAAATGACTTTACCACTGAATCTCAAAACATTTCTCTATAGATAGAAATTTCAGCTGTTTTCATTACTGTAACACTTTGCCTACTTAGGTTTGTTTTCTTAGGATAGATTCTCAGAAACAGAATTACTTACCAAATATATAAAAGCTTTTAAGGATCTTTATACATATTGTCAAACTGCTTACCAAGAATTTGCTTTTATAAACAATATAAGTTGAATTTCACTTACATGCTTTGAACTGTAAGTGAGCATAAATATATAGACATATAGACATATATATTGTACATTGCATTGTATTTTATGTCTGGGTATTTGTTTTTCCTTCTTGCTGAATTGTCTGTTCAAGCTGTTTGTCATTTATTTGTTTGTCTTAATGTTTTTCTTATTGATTATTATGATTTCATGATAGAGTAAATATATTAGTCCTTTGTCATACTTGTAGCAACTGACGTTTGGGTATATATTCTGTGTAAAGTGCTTTCAAAATTTGTTGTCAGATAAATTTGATTTAATGCAAGTATCATTGTTACCACTGAATAAATGCATTAAAGTATTATTTCCTTGCTTATGCTGTTTGCTAAAAGAAATGAATGCATGAACATTTATACAATAAGCAGTTAACATGGTTTTAAAAGGACACAGTTTCTGTATTCATATTAGCTAGTTACTCCGCATGCTCTGCAGAGATATTATTAGTTTCATCTTGCTATGTAAAGGAGTGATTTCATCAATTACCTTTGGTTTCGTGGTAAATACTTATCAGAATTAATATTACCATATACAGTTTTTGGTTAATTTGGTGTCTAGTGAAATTTTTCTTGAAATTAAATTTTGAATCTTTGCCAAATTTTTAACAATTTTTATATCTCATATTGGTTTGCCAGTTCCCCAGCACTCCTTCCTGCAAAATAAAACTCCATCACACTCATCCTTCTCTTCACCATTCTGTCTCGTCCATTTGCCGTGTTCCAGTCACAGCAATTCATGTAATTTTCTCTAAATACCAAGAACATTTATAATTCTGAGCCACGCACCTCCATTTTCTGTCCAGAGTGCATTTCTGTCCATTTCTCAACATGCGAAACTCCAACCCATCATCAATGGAAGCTAAAATCAGATATTATTTCTCCCACGAATTCTTTTGGAAAGCCCCAGATGAGTGAGCTCCTTTGAGTACTCGTACCATCTATTTAGGCTCATTGGAGTTAATATCACGTTGTGTTTCATTAACTTTCATATGTCCATTTTCCCTACAAAACTGTAAGTTTAAATTTCAAATAACTAGTACAGTGTCTGGGTCTGCAATAAATGTTATGAATGACAATCGCTATCATCGAGCACTTTTGGGTGTCTGTCTGATGTCTGGTCAAGTAGACAGAGTGGCACAAAAATAATTCCAAAAATTTAATCTGAATCTTTCCTCTTCTTTCCACCCTGGCTCCCACCTCTGTAGACCAGGTCACCATCGTTTCTCACATGGGCCACATTGGTAGCCTCTTAACCTAAGTCTCTGCTTCTTCCTTTGCCCCAACCCAATAGTCTGTTCTCTAGTGAGGACTCAGAAGAATCTTTTTGAAACATACATGTGATCTGTCTCTCCTCTGCAATGGCTTCCAGTTGCACAAAAAGTATCACTCAGACCCCTTAGCCTGTCCAGCCGCTCTCCGCGCGCCAACCCTGGCTGAACTTTTTGACTCCCTCCGCTTTGCCCACAGTCTCCAGCCACTCTGACTTTTTTTCTTTTCCTCAAACACCCCTTAGGTTTTCAGTCCTATAGCCTTTTTACCGACAGTTCTCTCACCATTTTCCCTCTTTCACCTTATTGGCTTGCTTTTTATTATCATGAAATTTGAGTTTAAATATCACAAACACAGAGAAGCTTTCCCGGACAACTCAGTCTAATCAACCCCTTTGTCTTTTAATCATTTCACTCTATGTTAATTCATGCATTTCTTACTGTTTGTTGATTTGATTTTTTGCTTAAAAATTATGATTACTTGTATCTCACCATTGAATATAAGCTTTAGGACAGAAGAGACCTTGTCCATAATTTATTTCACCCTTGTAAGTGCAGTGCTTGGCACAAAGCAGGTGCAAAGTAAATATTCCTAAATGAGGATATGGTGATGGCAGGAATGGTGGTAATAATATCTAACATTTATTGAATGACTACGGCACACAAGGTCCTGTCCTAAATACTGCATATGTGTTAATTTATTTATTTTAAATAAAAATGCATACACACATGAGACTCTGCAGTAGAAATGGTAGTCATTGTCATTATCCCAATTTTACAGATAGGAAAACTGAGACACAAAGCTGTGAAATAACTAGCCCAAGATCATATGGATATTGAGTGATATAGGGCCAGAGTTTGAATTATGTCACACTGACAGGAGACCCAACTGTCTTAACCACTGTGCTATGTACATCTCATTTTAAAATAAGGAAAGAAATTCATTGATAAGACTTAAAGATAGCTTCAAACGTATTTTAATTTAATAAATACATCTCATGAGCTCACAGAAGAAGATTTTTTAAAAATAAAGCAGGCTAGGTTGTCATTGTTGATATCATATCCTATGACCTGTCATGAAACAAATAAAAACTAGTTATGTGAGAGCTAATTCCAACGTCTGTCCTTAGAAAAAGGCAAAGACTTTTCTTTTAGTTGAAGGGAATATAAGGGACATCACTACATTGCATTATTTTGACAAAAACGTAGCAACGCTGGACATATGGTGTGGTTCAAGCCCGTGCTGAGTAACTTTTGGACAGGGACACTAAAAAATAGACCTAACCTAGTTAATAATAGCAAACCACTGATCCGTCGACTAATCGTGTTTATAGGAAATAGAATTCACGACAAAAAGAAATAGCAGCATGAGACAGAATTAATCCACAACATGTAATTTCCTTCCTGTGCATAGCCTTCACCAAGAGGAAATCTGAAGGCTTGCCACCTGTTCAGAGGTTTGCTTTTCAGAAGATTTGGAATGGCCTACCCTCAGAATGACTAAAAGCATTCATTTATGCCACATGATAAAAATAAGCATTGTGCTTGCTGAAAGGTAAATTTTGTGATCTAAAGAAGAATGAAGTAAAAAATAGTTACATTTTCAAACTTAATTTTAGTAACAGATTGTGTGTGTGCTAATATAGAACACCTGAAATGTCATAAGCAGAAATTAGTGATTTTTATTGTTTGTTTAAATGATCAAGCTGTTTTCCTAATTCATAGTAAATGCTTTTCTCCTCTCAAAAATCTTTAATTTATTTTCTCTTTCTACAGGTCCGGGAGTTTAGGACCAGCCTGGGCAACATAGTGAGACGCTAGCTAATAATACAAAAATTAGCAGGGCGTGGTGGCGAGTGCCTGTAGTCCCAAGTACTTAAAAGGCTGAGGTGGGAGAATTGCTTGAGCCCTGGAGTTCGAGGCTGCAGTGAACCATGATTGCACCACTGTACTCCAACCTGGGAGACAGAGCAGGAGCAAGATCCTGTCTCAAAAAAAAAACAAGGAAAAAAGAAGTCTCAGAAACAAAAGAAAGAAAGAGAGAGAGAGAAGAGAGAAACGGAAGGAAGGGAAGGGAAGGGGAAAAGAAAAGAAAAAAGAAACTGACAGCAATAGTAGTCACCTCGAGGGGTTTGTTGAGAGCTGTAGATATCATGTGGAAAGCTGCTGGAACGTAGCAAATGTTCCATTGCAGATCTGCCATTGCCACTATCCCTTGCCTGTGCCTAGCTAGCTACACGTGGGGCTCCCACTGCATTCTGCAATTCCCTGTATCATTCATTCTCTTCAAACGTGCTTTTTGGATACTTAATATGATAACATCACTGAATCCCACAGTGAATCCCACCTTGGGGCACCTGTACCTCTGAGTGTCGGAAAGATTTTGATTTTTTTAACTTCTATAGGAATGCTGCATGTATCTGTCGCAACCTTGTACAAACTAAAACGTCAAGTTGCTTTCTAATGGATCTAGAATTTTATTACTATTTATTTGTCCCCTACCCCCACCCACACAAACCCCTATTTTAATATTCATGAAAGTAAGGATGCTGTCTCTTTGGATTTTGAATGCTGTGTCCAGCAAAATGCAGGTTGCAGGTGATCAATAAACAAGAAGAATGAAATGCCAATTTTCTAAAATGTTGCTCAGAAGTTCTGATTAACACTCATATATATAATATATATTTTAAAGAATGCAGCTTGTTTAGAAAGTTAAAAATCTGTCAAACAAGGGGTTTAAACCCACACATACACGCATACACATACATACTAAAAGAAGCCGTTGGCCCTTGGTGGACGAAATATTGAAAACCACTGATTTAACCCATATTCTGGTTATGTCTGACTTGGAGTATTCTGTCTTTGATCCTCAGATATGGACTGTAGAAACCGTGCCCATATGTCTTGTAACCAATATAGAGTTTTAGTTTTGTTTTTACTCATCATTATTTAATAAATAAAATAGCATTTTACTCGTAATAGCATTCAACATGGTAATAGCATTCAACTCATAAGTATCTATAAAATCCAAAATAATTAAATGTATCTTGATTTTCTCTGAACACATCAGGATCATATTTTGCCTAGGACAGAGTCTTAGCATATATTTGAAGCATTTTCTCCTGTATGCATTCAATTATGTCCTATCTTCATAGCAAATGACAGAGATTAACTATTTTCTCTGCATTTTGACCTTGTGGGTAATAATTCCTGTAATGTCCTGCAGAAGCTACTAATCTGCCAACTGAGATTAGGCAGATTTCTCTCTCTCTCTCTCTTTCTCTCTCTCCCTCTCTCTGTCACTCTAAAATTCCAAAGGGATCATTTTTGTTTTGGTATTTTTATAAATTAAAAAATATGCCAAAAATACTATCTAATGAAGAATTTAAATCATAACATCTGGACAAGGGGCTACTGTATTTTTTTACAACCTCTGAAAAATTGTATTTAAAATTGAATGGGTTTCTCTCCTAATCTTTACATCAAACATAACATTTGAAATGTTTGAAAAGTAAAGAAGATAAAAATGAATTTGAAAGTAAAGAGCTAAGTATTCAGCCATAAAGGCATTCCATTGGGAAATAACTTGCCAATAATCTCAACAGCTGACATGGATCCTTGCAAAGATCATTAGATACAGAATCGGGGTCTCAGACTTTTATGCCTAATAAACTAGATTTCGGAACACAAATAGGACTTCTAAAGTTCTTTCCTGTGAGTAGTGTGAGTCCAAAGGATTCTGGATCCTCCAAGAAAATACTTCTTTCCAACTGTCACCTCTGTTTAGCTTAGACAACTCAGGCTCCAATTTAACTCCCTCTACAATCTTCCCAAGAGTAGCAAAAAGGAACAGTTATTTAAAATGAAACACATATAAAAGACAGAATGAGACCACTGACTGATCTCAGCAACATAATAATAAAATAAATGTAATCTTAAATTGAGTTTAAGAGCAATGAAAAGTAAAAAAAACAAACAAAACAAACTTCCCTCATACCTACTTCTTGAGCTACTATCTTACTGCCGTAAAGATTAAAGTGGAATTTTACTTTTAGGAAGCATTGTAGAATGTGAAATGACTATAAAAGTTAGTCATTCCCTATGAAATGGTTTTCAGCAAATTGTTCAGTCTGAGACTTAGTTTTTCCATTAGTTAAGTGGAGACTCAAAGTTGGCCTGAGAATTGCATAATTCTGAGATAATATAAGTGAAAACCATTGCACAGATGAAATAGTCAACAGTGCTTTCGCCTTAACTACTGAATAATACTAACTAGAGGCTTCTGGAAATTTCTGTCTTCCTAACTTGGAAATATATATATATATGTGTGTGTGTGTGTGTGTGTGTGTGTGTATGTATTTGTGTGTATATATATATATGCATTATTGGTTCATCATTTCTGAAATCAAAAGCACTTCAGCAAAGATCTCTTGAAATCTCCAAACTACTGACATATTTAGCATATGGAAACTTTCTTAATGTTCATTGCATCTGACACAGGCCATCAAACAGAAATTCTCCAGCTCTGAATAGAGTGTTTGTTCACTATCAGTTCAAAGAATTATTTTTCCTTTTAAGAAGTTTGAAAGCCTTTGGTGCATTATTCAGCTTGCCTACAAAACACATAAGTGTCACGGTATGCATAATCTTTCTGAAACAGTATAAACAAACTACAAAGAGATGTGTGTTTGAGCCCTAATGTTTTTAGAGAATTTTTTATTTAAGCAACATCTTATGTAAGCAACCAGAAACACAGGAATGATGTCTTTAGTTACTAAAATAGCATGACATTTTAAAATTGACAGTAAATTATGCAAAAAGTTAGAGATTATGAGGCCTCAGTGTTGCAAACAATAATAGGATAAAGTGACTTTGACTAACTTGGTAGTATGTTCACAGGTATCTGTGCTGATGATCACCTATCTAAAATTAATGGAGGCCAAGAAGCAAAAATTATGAAGCTAAGGGTGCTTGCTAAAAGCATGTCAACCTAGAAAGATGATGGAAGGATTAATATGTTGCCTAACTTTTATCATTTTAAATTGTAATTCCTTTATCTGTTCAAATATTTTGTAGATTAATTTTATCAACTGCCACATTACTAGAATATGGCCAATTTTACCCACCTTATTTTTCAACAGATGCCAGAGATTGTGGTTGACGAAAATCTTTTTTAGAATGACTATCAAGAAAATCTATTTTAGAAATCACTACTCACTTTATATTCCTATTTAAAACAACTGCAGTGCCTCTTTGTTTTAAATTTGCACATTCCTCGTTAACTCTAAAGTTGAGCTTAAGCTGAAAGTTATTCAAAACTTGGAAAACCATGACTCACTGTCCTAAAGGAGAGAATGTGCCCCTCTCAGCTATCTCTGGGAAGTGTGCAGGGCACTCAGTGCCCTCCCTCCCAGGCAAGAGCAGCATGGTGGCCCCACCACGTGCCCACTGGGGTTATGTAGATGATTCCTCATCAGCTTGACTTACCAGCCCAACCTGCAGCCTGTAGACACTATCCTCTTTCCCAGGGGAGGGACCCGGAGGAGCTCCAGGCGGATCGGGAGGCCAGCCCTGGGCTCTGTTCTGCTGCCTCCCATTACCCTGCTGGACAGCATCCCAAGCAGGGGAGGATCCCAGGAGAGGGAAGACTTTTCATAAGCTCAACCATTTACCAGATCTTATTGAGAAAAAGGAAGAAAGCCAACTACTGAACTCCACTTTTCACACTAATTTTACAGCCATTCAAACCCTTCTCTGCCACATGTTGACATGCATTATAGTGAACCCACAAAAGTGCTCCTGCATTCACTGAGTTCTTAGCCTACTTTTGTAGCTGACCTAATTTAATGTGTATTTGTTTATTTACATCCTTAATATCCCCATCCAAGTAATTATTACCTGTATTGGACTGAAAACTTTGCACAAATGGGATCATATCTGCTCAATTCACTTTGCAAAATGATTGGCCCAGAATCAAATACAAGCCTTAGAGTACATGCTTTTCTCTTGGGCTGACTGTGGTCTTTGAAGAGCCTCATTAAAGCTGCATTCAAGGTGGGAGCCCACCTACTATTCAACGGAAGTGGCTCTGCTACCAGCTTCCATAATTGAATTCTAATGAAATAACACAAAATGTAGCTAAAATCCTTTAGATGATCCCACTCACATCCATAGCCCATTAAAAGAGGCAATGAGTCATAATCTAACTGTTCTGAAGAGTGCCTTTCTTCACATATTACAAAACAATGGAGGCCCAGTGAGGTAAAACGGTTTGTGCAGAATTAGAGCTGACTGGCATCCATCTCCTGAGGCTCAGGGTTGCCCTTCACAGAGGAAGCAACGGACAAGTTGCAAACTGGAAAGGTGGCTTCAAGCTAAGCGCGAACAATACAGTGGTATGTACTGACATCAGCCATAGCCATTCCTGAAGCTAGTCTTTTATGAACTCAAGCATTTCACCAGCTGATGAGGTAGATGAAACAGAGGGTGATTGAACATAGGCTCAAAATGCATCATTCCTTCTGGAAACAAAATCAAGTTGCTCTAAAACTCAGGCCTTTAGAAGTGTGACCCCAAAATGCAAATGTAAGCAATGTAAGCGTCACTCTACATACATTTTGTGTAATATATATACATACACACACACGCGCACACATACACACTTCATTATGCTCCCGTGTATGCATTACTCTGAAAAATCCCTCTCTGCTGCTATCATAACGCTCATTTGTTACATTTTAAGATAAATGACTGAAAGCAAACAGCAATTGTGAGAGGGGAAATCAAATTCCATCAAATACAGAAGTCTGGCACCATCTGCCGAGGGTGCAATGATGAAGTATAAACACAGAGTGCATTTTGAGCCCTCCGTAGTGACCTTGTACAAAAGTGCCCAGGAAACGAAGATGATGTGACATATTTTGCGACTTATATATACCAGCTGGATATAAAAGTCACAAAAAGCAAAGGTGATATTAATATTTTTGACATGTATGAACTGGATTGTTTTATTTTAATTTATTTAAATGTTATTTTATGACTATGAAAGTACTGAGAACTAGTGGAAGAAAACTGGACAAATTAAAAATTTAAATTACTCATAATCCCTCCATCAAGAGATTATTTTGAACATACAGCTATATTTTCTTCCAAACCTCTCTATATTTATGTATGTTTGTATAGATAGATAAATAGATGATAGATTTAATAAGGTTTATACAATGTTTTCACTCTTCTCCCAAGTAATATATTTACATGGAAACATGTTTTATGGAAAACATGGTATTTTGGTAGGTACCATCATACATAAGCTTATCTGTTAACTATTTCTTATTGTTGAAGGTTCAGGTTATTTCTACCTTTTGGCTACTAAACTGACACTACAACTAGCAAAATTTTAACAAAATGCACGTTATATTTAATAAATTTAGTTGCCAGGGTTTGCTTCTTCACATTCCAACTTTGAGTTACATATTACGTGATTGTCTTTTTAATATATTATTTGTGTCTATTATTTTGTTCCTCATTTTGTACATTGTAGATCACTAATTTGTAATACTAATTCTAGTAAACGTATGCCAGGCATGGTTCTAAGCACTTTCCATATATTTGCACATATTAATATTCACAGTAGTTTCATGAGATAATACTACTGTTATCTTTTACTATCTTTAAAGAAAAAAAGAAAATTTAGCCATATAGAAAACCTGCTGTAATTTTCCTAAGGTCACACAGTAAATATAGAATGGATTGCGCTTTCAAATCCAGCAGTCTGATTCCAGGGGCTCTGTTCTGAATGAATCACTTAAGTATATGCCATTTCTCTAAAAAACAAGACTGCATGATTATTATTGCATGTTATTTTAACATAATTCCCATTTTTAAAAGAGAATGTAAGAACAGGAATATTGATGTATAACAAACAGAAACAACAACATACAGAGGGAAAAAATCATAGTGACTCAACTTCTTCATTGAAACAGCTTTATTATATTCTCCCTACAAATGACGTTTGTCTTACTACTCCTCTTACAGAATTACAAAGTGTTGTTCTCATGTCTTTCAAAAGAAAGACCGGAATAGAAAGTCTTAAGTTCAAGAAGAGAATAATGGAGAATTTGATTTCCATGTTCTGAACAATCGAGGCATGATCAGACTAGAGTTGAATCCTAACTTTACCCTTTTACTAGATGTGACTGTAGCACAGATAGTCACTTCCCATAGTGCCACATTTCTAAACTGAAAATAGGGGCATTAAGCTATGTCTCTACATTATTGTGAGGACAAAATCAAATGCAACGTACAAAATAGTGGGCACAGTGCCCAATGCATACTATATGTTTTCTTTCCTCAGCTTTGCTCCCCTTAAAAAAAGTAAGTTAATAAAAATCAAACCCTTCTTGGAAACAACACCCTCTAAATGTCTAAGCTTTATAATCTAACCATTAACATCTTGTTCAGGATAAAACCCTTTGGGAACTCTATTTTAAATGCATCTAGGCTCCCCCGGAAAATGCCTGGCCATCAATTCCCCCTGCTGAATGCACAGATGCCTTCCAAGTCTTCTCCCTAATGTTATACAGATTATTTCCTGCATTTACATCTATTGGAAACAGACCGACTTGGAGACATGCTGCCCAGAGACCAGGCCTAAAGTTATATTCTGTGTATGGTTTAATATATTAGGGAGGAAGTTGTATACATCGTAAATAATAATTACAAATATCATCTAAGTATAACGTGGATGCAGTGCTGTACATATTAAATACAAATTATTTTTCCATTGTTCACTCGGTTCAAATAACAGTCCCTTCTCAGATCACATGCTGCAGGAAAAATAGGTAATTATTTCAGCATTATCCAGACATGTCAGCTACTAAAGAATAAATAGCATATTTATCTTTTTAAAATTATGTAGCAGGTTGGAAACAAATGTCATTTTAACAGCTGGTACCAGAGTTTCCCAAAGAGAGAGAACTGCCTTTGTTTAGCAAAATACCTGGAGAGACCGTTGTAAGTGGGGGAGTATGACCCAAGGAAATGTTTTATGTGAAAAACTGCAAAACCAACTGATGCTGACTGCTCCATGAGATGCTCATAGAATCTGGAGGGTGGAGAAGATATCAAGAAAGGAGAGAGGGCAAGCCATCAGTGAGAGTGGAGGTGGGCAGTGGTCAGCAATGGAACAGGATGTTTGATCATGCGGAAAAGGAGGTCAATTTAAAAAATTCCAGTGTCAGGAAAGCAGGACAGCAGCTGAATGAATGATTCTGCAAGGTAAACTGCCTTAGTCACTGCAAACCTTCAGTGAAGCCATTATACACACCAATGCCTTCTTTGAATGGTGGTATTTGTTTTGTTTTGGAGTATGCATGAGATAAAGAAATAAGGACAGCTCCAAGAGCTAAGATTTAAAAAACAAACAAACAAGATCTAGAGTTTAGTAGGAATGTGAAAACAGATCTAGAGTGAACATGAGAACAGGTGCCCCTGGGAAACACCGGAAATCATGGGAAGGACATTGAGCTTCCTACAGAATATGAAGTTGAGAGTTTGGGTCAACTCTGTGTACATTTCAAGGGAACCTAACATCATAGTTCCATGAATGAATAGATACAATCTCTAGAGGAGGAGTATAAAATAAACAGGATAAAAAGGTGCTTTCCAACGTGCTTGGGGAACTGGACTTAGATTTCATCTATTTCTGCTATTACTTTATTTTATTCCTTTTTTTCCCCAAGTGCTTGAGTTTTAGTAGTAATATTTTCACAAAGGCAAACATAAAATAATTTTAAGGAATTCTAAATGAAATCAAGCCATTGTTCTGATGAAAAGTAAGAGTTTCTTTTTACTGGTTATAAAATAGAGTAGCATCGAAACTGAGTTACCTGAACGCAGGCTCTGAGTAAGCTCAGGAGGTAGTAAGGGCTGGCCCTGAGCCTGTGCTGCCATCGGTCCTTGAATGCTTTTCTGGATTTAGAACTGTCCAGTAAAGAAGAAGCAAGAGTGGTCCTCTCCCTGAAAACTATTCATCAGCCCAGCAAAGGGAGGGTATGTCTCATCCATGTTCTAGCACGTTTTGGTCCCACCTCCTCACAGTTATCCACTCTTCAAAGCAGAGGAAACAAGCCCCTACCGCTATCATTGCTTTGACCTGACTCTACTCCACCGTGGTCACCAACAACCTCCTAATGATCAAAACCAGTGATCTTCTCTTCATTTCCACCTCTCCACACTTGCCCCAGACGTGTAGTCTTGTCATAAAAACTACTCACCTCAACCTTGGAATCTTTGGCTCTGTTCATCTTATGTATTCCACTATTGCCCTGATCCTAACTTCTTTCTGTTTTTAAGTTCAGAGGTACAAGTTCAGGGGTCCTGAAATGACTTCCAAAAACACTTCTCCAGATTTCTCATCTCTCCCAGCTTCAAGCCTCTATTTCCAAAAGTATGCACTACATGTCCATCTAGCTATCTTACCAAATAACTTAATACCTATGTGTCCCAAATAGTGGTGGCAACAAGGGATGGCCTGGTCAAGATTTATCACTTCTCTACTAGGCACCTCTCGCAACTATACCAAAGAAAGAAAATCATATGTCTGTACTGCAAACGCAGCAACTTCTTCTAACATCTCAAGCCCCACATATATAAATTCAGAAGATGCCACAGAGGCTGACCTTGCCCCTTCTCCTATCCCTGCTTCTTCTTCTTTTTTTTTTTTTCTTCCTTTGAGATGGAGTCTTGCTCTTGTTGCCCAGGCTGGAGTGCAGTGGTATTATCTCGGCTCACCACAACCTCTGCCTCCTGAGTTCAAGCGATTCTCCTGCCCCAGCCTCCCAAGTAGCTGGGATTACAGGCATGACACACCACACCCGGCCTCCTATCCCTACTTCTTACAGGTTATCACATAAGGAATCTGAGCCACTTCTTATTTTGAAATTATTTCATCTGTCTTAATGTCAGTTGAGTATCTGTAACAATAACTTATTTCATTTTCTTTCCAATGAAATATATCTTTATCTCCATAACACTTAGTGCTCCATAATGATATGTGGAATGGAAGGGCTCTCTACAACACAACCTCCTCATGCCCACACCTACCTTCAACATTTATCTTAAGCTCAGCCACTAAGAGCTTTCTCCAATTGTGCTTCCTAAAGCTGCAGTTCTCAAAATCCACTCCACAAACCTGTGAAGCTCATAGGAAGCCCCATTTTAAAAATAATTTTTGTAATCAAATAAATGTTAGAAACACTTCACACCTCCTCTTGGAGATTCATTCCAACCACTATTGGGTCACACTATTTTCACTCATATTCCATTGGCCAAGGCTTGATCACATAGCTATCCAATAAAACTTCTGAGAAGTCATGCAATTAAAAGAAAAAAAAAAAAACCTCTCTAGCTTCTTAATGTCAATGTTTTCCAAACCTTTTCTTAAGTTATGTTTATTAATATCTGAAAAACGTTAGGATTCAGATTATCTATGTTGAAAACTAGTAGTGGTTTAGATAAGGTAGGCATTTATCTCTTTCTCTGAGAGAGCACCATCAGCCCAAGGCTTGTATGGTGGTTTCAAGGCTCCTTCTATCTTGGTGCTCTGTGGTCCTGCAAAAGCAACTTTTCATCCATGACTGCCCCAGCTCCTGCCATCACGCTCATGTTCCACTCAATGGAGACAAGAAAAGAAGGGGACACATCGCACTCTTTTGAGCAACTGACCTGGGAATTGGTCACACTATTTTCACTAAAATTCCATTGGCTATGGCTTGATCACATGATCACAACCAGCTACAAGGGAGGCTGGGAAATGCAGCCTTTAGGGACATGATCATATGCTCAGCTGAAACCTCTTTTACTATTTTAAAAAAAAGAAGAAGAGAATAGAGAATGGAGAAGAATTTGTAGTCTCTGCTATAACAGCTCCAGAACCCCTTCTGGTACATGCTGGGCTAAAGACCTGATGAATGAGAATAAGATTACGGAGGATGCATATTAAGTGATCTAGAAGGAAGTGTTTTACCAGCAATATCTAACATCTTCAAACGTTCACACTGAAAAACAGTCCTTTCCCATCAATTTCATTTCACCATTTCTTTCAAATTTAGTGTAAATTCCAACCATTCTTAGAAAATTGCTTTATTAAATATTTTTAAATATTTTCAAAGATTTACAGTAAACAGTTTCTCTGAACCTACTGTCCACTGTAACCATACTTCATTGAAAAAATGCAATCAAAATTTCTTTTCTCTAACGCTGTGTGTACAAAAGGGAGATATTAAATTACATTAAATAATTTGTTTCACTCCCTAATCCTTAAATTCAGGTCTGCCACTCACTAGCTTTGTAACCATAAGCAGGTCAGTTGATTTTTCCAAGTCTCAATTTCTGAGTCTCATTTCCTCTGTAAAATGAAAATAATGCATATTGCAGTATTGTTGTGGGGTTTAAATGGAATAATGCATATATATGTCAGTAGGTAGTAGGTAGTCAATCATCGTTGGCACTTACTTTCACAGGCAAAAAGTAGGTATTATAACTAAATGATCCTTAATATTCTACATTTCTGTGATTTAAAAAATAGTGAAGGGTGGGTAATGCAGAAGTGCTGGCACTGGAACTTCAGGCAACACTGTAGTAAATTGGTGCTTTTTTCCCCACAAGAGAGAGCAGCTTTCTTGATGTCATCTCAAAGTCTAGGAAACAGGTCTTGCATACACAAAAGCATATTTCAGATGGGATAGCCAGAATGTCTCCAAATCGCAACTCTGACAAAATCAATTATAAAACTTCATAAGATTATCTTGATCTTATAAAGGACTGCCCCTCAAGAAGGACTCTATGAAGTCCTCAATAAAATTTGTTGACAATGGGAATGCTTGGGGGTTGCTGGGTAAATAAGGCAGAACCTAATGATAAATGTAGCAAGGTCTTAATGAAAAAATTCATTAGCAAAGTTTACTTTGGATAAAGTTTAACCTTTGCATAATATGAGCAATAAAGGAATAAACAGTGCAATGACCTCTCACATTAAAAAATGAAAAAAAGTTATTTAAAAAATAATGAAATTGGTCCAGATGCTCTCTAGATATTTTTTACTCTAAAATTTTAAGAAATTTACAATATTAATTTCAGTGTGAATTTTTTTAGATTAAATACAATTCTATGCATTAAGTACCAGTACAGAAAGCCATCTGAGTTTGACAGTCAGCTATAAAATAATAGAAACACAAAACTAAAGCATTCCAGCAGGAATGTCAAACATAAATGCTTACTCGTGGTTTTGATGCAGACAATCCAACTTTTAAAAAATTAAATGGTATTTTTTACCGAGGAGTAAAGAAGACTCTAAATAATTAATATAATCATTGGTTCTTATTGCAAATAGACAATGTTTAAGTCTTAGCTCCCTCTCACCCTGTCATTCTCCCTTTTCTATTTCTCTCTCTCTCTCTCTCCGTCGCTCTCTCCCTCCCTCCGTCCCTCCGTCCCTCTTTCTCTTTCTCACCACTTTGAGCTGTACACGTTACATTTTTCAAAAAGGAGGAAACGAAGAGTCACCAAAGACATAAAAAGTACAGAAAAAAGAATGAATCTTGGAGGACTCTATGACTGAACATATTTATTCATTAGAAATTGCAGCCACAAGAACACATCTACTTATACTTTCCTAATGTCAGAGGAAATTTTTTTACAGAGCAGAGGATAATACTCATGAGTCCATAATAAATCCCTTTGGTGATCTGACTAATGTTCTTGGTACCTGGATTAATACAATTTTTTTGGTTATATATTCTGCTTCGAAGTGAAGAATTATTTTATCAAGAAGAATTTCTGGAATGTGTGATGTTATATGAATGTATTTCTGGTAGCTATTTTTCTGGAGATAATAAGAATTATAGAAAACTCACTTTCTTGGAATGGCTTACATCCATGAATTTCAGGAATTAGACTGAACTGACAGTTGGAGGGGTAAATGCTGGTTGAGACTTATATCATATCAACAATAAACTCAGTTCTTCAGTAACCTGGAAGGTTACACTAAGAGTTAATACCACACAGTCTCTGCCCTGAATTCTTCTGTATTTTGATATTACACTGTTTGAGAGTACACTACATTCCAACATTTCTAATTATTTTTCTTCACAAACTCTCTACTTTTTTAGACCTGTGTTTATTCAGCAAATGGATAAGATAAATCTTTGTGAACTAGCCAAATAATACCTCGATGCCTTTTAATACATTGATAGCATTTAATCAGTATCCAGCACTGTTCTAAATATTTTAAATACGTACAACTTACACTAGGGTAGGTATTATTTTTATTCCCATTTTCCAAATGAAAAAATGGAAGCAAAGAGAAAGAAAGTAATTTGCCTAAGGTTACAACAGCTTGTAACACATGAAGTCAAGGCTGATACTTGAAGGCTAAGGGTTGCAGAGTTGCAGGGATCGTAGTACAAGATAGAAGATTGGTAAGTAAGACTAAGAAGGGAGTACCCCTCATGGAACAGGATTCAATAGCAAAGCAGCATCAAGAAGGAAGGAAAACTCACTGGAATCTATATCTGGAACCATTGGTCTGAGACTCCTAAAACATCCTCCGAGAGCAAAATAGGTCTCATTGATCACGACAGGCTCCAACTTTGTAGAGGGAGTTAAGTAGTCTCGTTCATGAATGTTTTTATTTAGGGGCCAGAGTTCCTAAGCAATCATTGCCATATTCTCACCAGGTTTGTCCACAAGCTCTCTCCTGCATGCATTATGAGCACTAACTCTTTAGCACCAACTTCCCTGACCACGTTCTCCCCAGCCCACCAGTCTGCCCCCTCCCACTGCCCAGAAAGAAACCCCCTGCTGCCCAAAGCTCACCCATCACATAGGAACCGGTCAAGTTCCACCTCTTCCACAAAATGCCCCCTTTCCTCTTAAATACCTAAATAGCTACAGCATTTGTCATATGTATTTCATACTCAGTCACATATTTCATTGAAATGTTTTTGCTTCTCTGCATGAGTAACTAATCTGGGAATTATCTGAGGCCAATGACCATGTAGTATTACTTCTCTCTATCTATAAGTATCACTTAACTCATAGTGCTCATCATGGTGTTTGCTTATACAAATTGCCTAATGGGTACTTGTTAAATGTGTCCATGAATGTCGTAACTTCCATCAACCCACTATTTGTGGTACGCAAAAAAATGCTCAGTAAGTCCATATTGATTAATGAATTATTGCACTGTTGAGTCAGTAATTGTTTGCAGTATTACAACAAAAGACTGTGATCCTAATCCAGTACTAGTTATTTAAAATAAATAATATTTAATATGTGTCAAAGGCACTTTGTATAATTCTATAGGAGCCACACTATGGACTAATCCCTGGGATTCATTTCTAAAGAAGGCAAACATTTTCCTTATTCTCTCAAGCCTAGTGAGAAAACATTGCATCCCTGGTCATTCCCTCCCTATGTTTGACACATACTTGACAATAGTTGTGATATTTGAGCTTTAATAGTCATGGGGTAGGGGGAGGGGGGAGGGATAGCATTAGGAGATATACCTAATGTAAATGACGAGTTAATGGATGCAGCACACCAACATGGAACATGTATACATACGTAACAAACCTGCATGTTGTGCACATGTACCCTAGAACTTAAAGTATAATAAAAAAAGAACAAACAGAAAACAAAACAATATTTCAGAAACAAAAATAGTGATAGCAATTAGGAAGAAGGCTAGTAACTCAAGGCTACAGTCCCTGGCTTTGGTTTTGCTTTGACCATTCTGTAAATATGTATGTACACAGCATGCTTGCATGTACTGCATCTGGTGTAATACTAAGACAATGAAATTAAATGTGACTGGAGATTAAATAGCAGAGCCACCTTAGTTTATGACATTATTTGGATATCATCACTATAATCACTATGAACATATCTGTTTCCTAGTAAACAGAACTTATCTGTTTAAAAGGTAGACATGCAATTTAGGCGATAATTCTTTCTGAAAACATCTCTATTAATGCCATGCCTTCTTTTCTTCTCCTCTGCAAAATGTTTTCGACTTGTGTTTTATTTAAATTTCAGACCACAATAGTAGGGCAGATCACATAGTAACTTATATCTCCACAATGAGAAAATACCTTAGTTGATCAAATTTCTAATACTGAATGTTTAATTTTTAAATGTTCTTGTTTTTAATCTAAAAGGCTGAAGAAGACCTAATAAATCATATGAAATTTTAAAAGTGAAAGATAAAATGTATGCAGACAATATTATTCCATTTACTTCCATGCTAAACCCCTTACTTTATTACAGACT
This sequence comes from Symphalangus syndactylus, assembly GCF_028878055.3. NCBI lineage: Eukaryota > Metazoa > Chordata > Mammalia > Primates > Hylobatidae > Symphalangus > Symphalangus syndactylus. The sequence continues at coordinate 21,207,271 of NC_072437.2, forward strand.
TAACTTTGGGGGGATAATCCTCTGGCCACTGGAGTCCAACTTTTTACCTTTGTCTTCCCACTACCTAAGCACAGCAGAAACTCTCTAATCGTCTTGTTATTCCAAACATCAGATGCAGTACCTGGCACACAGTAGGCATTCAGTAGTTGTTTGTTCAATAAATAAATGAGAATCTTTCGAAGCCACACAAATGAACTAATATCTTTTGAGGATGAATGATAAAAAGCATTTGCATCAGAGAATAAAGTAATCTTTGAAGCTGGATCTCTCTAAGAGTCTAAAAATTCAAAGGCTCTTCTACATGACCATGACAGTTTATTTTATATCAATACTACTTTGAAACAGTGACTTCATTTTATCTAGCTTTTTTATTTTCCTCAATCATAATCAGAAAAGGCTAATAAAGTGGTCATGTTTATGTAATATTGCAAACTAAATTCTATTGCAAACTGGTGAAAACAACTTGTCACAACTGACAAATAATGTGAGCCTTATTCTCACATATCCTGTTATTCACAATAATTAACAGAAAAACTGGTTCAAAGATCTAACTTTGTATTAATTCTAAGTGCAGTATAAGCGATTTACTTTTTTACTATTCCATAATAATATTCATAGAATTAAAACAAAAGAAGTACTTTGACTCTCTCAGAAGAAAAATATTATTCCCATAAGTTTTAAATAGTCCTTTCATGACAGAAAAGTATCCACTTTTTGCTTATTTGTGGAGTAAAATACATTTCCTATATTTTTATATAACTATACAGCTGATGTCCTTTCTCATTTTTTTAAATTTATTTTAATTTTTTTTTTTTTTATTTTTGAGATGGAGTCTCACTCTGTCACCCAGGCTGGAGTACAGCGGCAAGATCTCAGCTCACTGCAACCTCTGCCTCCTAGATTCAAGCAATTCTTCTGCCTCAGCCTCCCGAGTAGCTGAGGTTACAGGCGCCCGCCACAATGTACAGCTAATTTTTATATTTTTAGTAGAGATGGGGTTTCACCGTGTTGGCCAGGCTGGTCTCAAACTCCTAACCTCAAGTGATCCACCTGCCTTGGCCTCCCACCATGCTGGGATTACAGGCATGAGCCACCACTCCTCACCCTCTTTTCTCATTTTTAAAATCTTGTATCCTTCAACATTTTTCTCTATATTCTGTAAATTTGTCAGGTTTTTTTTTTCAATTGGAGTACCAATAAATGCCAAGGTTAGCCAATGAAAGCCTGGGCATTATAGGATGTCACTAAATTGATTTCTTGACCCTTTGCCTTACAACACCTTCAACATCAGAGAAGTAGGGATTCAGTCAGAAACTCCTCAACACTTAGTGTTACTAGAATTACGTTACCAATTACAATTTGTTCATCACTCCTTGAGTGTGGTCTCTTGTGAGCCCTGTAAAGAATTAAACAAAAAGTGATGAAGGTTTTAATTCCACCGTGGGTCTGCTTGCCATCACTATATTTCTAGATCTCATTATACACATTCATACATTTATACACCATTCATTCCCAGCATTTCCCACATGCTTACTTTTAATGGTGTGATAATCTGATTAATGGCTTTCTAGCCCATTAGAAAACCCATTGAAACTTTTTCGGTAAAGAGCTAAAATTAAATATTTTAGGCTTTGTGCACCAAAAGTTATTTGATGTAACTACTCAAGTTGGACATTATAACATGAAAACCATCATAGGCAATATGTAAAAGAATAAGGATGGCTACGTTCTGATAAAATTTTACTTCGGTGTCTGTACACCTAAATTAAATTCACATAATTGTTTACATGACACAAAATACTAGTCTTCTTTTGGTGTTTTTCAGTCTTAGCTTGAGGGTCATACAAAAACCAGTAGGAGGTAGGTTCAGCTTGCAGATCGTAGTTTGCTGACCCCTGCATTAGACTTTCAGACCCATAAGAAGAGATTCTGTGTCTTATCTTAATTTGCCAACATAGGTCCAGGCCTTAGACAATGCTCCATACATTGTACATGCTCAACACATGCTTAGAGGATGAATCACTGCTAAATAATGTATGGTTCTCTTAATACCATGGTTACCTTGTTTGTGTGTGAATGATTTTTTTGCTCTCTCTCTCTCTCTACCCCCCCCCCTCCCTCTCTTCTCTCTGCCTTTCTCTCTTTCTCTCTAAGATTCCAGTGAAGTCAGAACATGGTAGCCTTAGGGAATTATTCTATTCTTAAAGGGTTATTCTTACTTTAAAGGGTAAGTTATTTCTATTAAGTTGTGGATATTTAGAAAGAGACTTAGTTTTCAAAGAAGAGCTCAGTTAAATAACTCAAATGGTACAATGAACGGAATGATTATGTCCCTCCAAAATTCACATGTTGACAGTCTAATCCCCAAGGTAATGGGATTACGAAGTGAGATTTTTGGGAGGTGCTTAGGTCATGAGAGTGAAGCCCTCACAAATGGGATTAGTGCCTTTATAAAGGAAACAGACAGCTCTCTTGTCCCTTCTACCACCTGAGGAAGCAAGGAGAAGGCACTGTCTAAGAGCCAGAGTATGAGCCCTCACCAGACACCCACCCTGCCAGTGCCCGGATATTGGACATCCCAGCTTCCAGAACTGGACAATAAATTTCTGTTTAGATTATAAGCTACCCATCTTAGTGTATGTTTTATAGCAGCCTGAGCAGACTAAGACAAATGGTAATAAGCCACATAGCACATTATCAAAATTATCACTGCTACCTTCCTGGAGTAGCCTGAGTGTAATAGTCAACAGTCTCCTAAGATTGAGAGAAACATATCTTTGGCTCTCTGGACCTGATCTACTTTGTTCTGGTGCCAACTACCAACTTTTCCATTAAATTCTAGTGCTGTGCCTGAGCCCAGCGCCAATGTAGCATTGTGTCCTTCTGCATATGCAAGACTTGGCTGTGGTCTTCAGCTTTATTCTGGAGTGAGTGATAGGGTACAGCCCTGAGCTAGGTCCAGGGCTACTGTCACTCCTACCAGAGCAGATTTATTGCTGCGTCCCTCCACAATCCTTAAAATCACATAGTCATTTTCACCCTACGCAGTTGTCACCAGCCCTTGTCACAGCTAAAATGCCTACAAAATGACATACCAGCAGCAAAGGATAACTCTGTCTTTGTGAGACCTACTCTATGGATCTATGCAAACCTATATAGTTTAAATTGTCCTTTAGGGGAGCACAAGATGTTGCAGAAACCAAGTACAAATTCTATAACCAATAATATTTTGAAAAACAATGTTATTCTTATTCACTTTGTATCACTTTCACATAAAAAGAAAAAATCAAAACAAAGAGAGAGTTAAAATGGAGCAATAGTATTTTATAGCTACTAAGCTGCATGTTTTCTTGTGCATGACTCTAAAAGCAGTAAAAGGATGCTTTGCTAAAAAACATGATTGATATAAATTTTCTAACTTTTCAGCCACACGCTGTTGAAAATATTTCTACCAACGAACTCAAAACAATCTTATAAATTATCTACATTCCTTCATGAACCATCATTTACAAGTTACAATTAAGCCTTTTCTTCTTTTGAAACTGTCTTTATAAATATTACCCTGGGAATTTTATACATGGGGTTTGGTCCTACCTTCAGATTAGAGAAACTGTATTTTGAGTTCTGAGTAGAAGGCAGAGAGGAACTCGCTAACATGTTCATAGGATTTGGGAGGAAAAAAGGTCTAGAAGCTTTCACAGTGGTGCTAGAAGAAGCTTAAAGGAGTGTATTCCTTCCCTGTGTCAAGAATGTGTTCTCTATTCACCAAAGTAAATAAATAACTGCATAGGTATAAATTAAAATAGATGGATCAATACATAACATTTTTTAGAACCAGAAAAATCAGCATCCATCAAGCTGAGAGTCCCCATACAATACCATACTTTGGGGTGTGCTATACTGAGGAAACCAAGGAAAGAATGTTAAAGGCTTGACTGGAATAAAATCAGATCCTAAGAATAAGGCTGGCAAAAAAGACAGAGCTCAGAGCCCAGCAGCTACGTACACCTGAAAGGATTCAACAGGTCCCAGGAAGGTGTCTGCACCTCTGCCCTGACTCCTCCAATGCTCTGGTTTTTACCACCTCAAAGGGGAGGTGGGGTCCTACTACCTGGGGTCCTATCACCTATTGTAGGACCCCAGGCCGACCCTCCTGCTTGCCCACATGGTGCCTGTGGTGCCTACTTGGACTTAAAGAACAAAACTTGGAAGCATTTAAAGGATAAGAGAAATGCTTGCGAGTCGCTGCAGTGAGTCAGCACATTAATGCTGACTCCACAGTTATCTGGATTAGAGCCGGCCTTGTCTGTGACCTAGACTCTCACTTTGCCCAGTCCCAAGTGCTTGCAGAATGGCTGGCTGGCCGGAGCCCCTGCCAATTTGTTCTTCTGGCTTGCATTTCATTATTTAACATAAACCAGGAGTCAGTACTAAACCAGCCTTCTAGTTCTCATATCTTTCATCATCCCAGAAATTGACAAAAACTGACAGAGTTGAGAGGATGTCTGATTTCACCTGCCAAATATTTCCTAACTTATATTCTATAGCAAAAAAAAAAAAAAAAAAAAAAAAAAAAATGACAATTTCAAAGTATTTTCAAAGCAGAAGATTTTAATGTATTGTTATTCTTGAGGATAAACCTTTAAGGATATTATCTTCCAGAATTTCTGATGTAACAGGAAAGAGTAAGATCAGTATCTGAAGCAGTTTCCACAGATAAGACTAGATCATTATATTTTTTAAAGATATGTATATGGACATCAGCTTGTTCTGGGCTCTCGTATATATTTACTACAGTGTCAGACACCTACCAAGTGCTTAATAAGTATGAATTCTTAGCTTTTCCTTCAGGGTTTTGGGTAAGCCTTTACAATTTCCAAGTCAAAGTCAGCAAAACGTTGTATATCAAACAAAAGAAACCACCTCACCTACAACAATGGGCCTGAGACTCAGCAGGATGAGAAATATCTTTTTATGAATACGGTTTTTAAAATAGGGAGCCACCCCACATAATAAACAGCAGGACAGGTCACGTATTAGACAGCAATGAATGCCAGTGGGTGGTTTTGGCGTCTCTTTTGAACACAGTGGGCCATAGCCATGGTCCTCATTTCTTTCTAATTTGCATATGTGACATCTGGACCTCTCTATTAGCCTGACTCAGCACTTTGTGCAGGAACCACAGATTTAAAGAGACCGTGGTATGTATTCATAAGGCTGAACTGAGGATCACATCTGTGCAACTCCACCAGCCCTTTGCTCAAAGTCTCTCCAGGATTGATGATTAAGGAAAGCAAGATGATTGACAGGCAGTACTAAAAGGATTAGCAAATCGCAGCTCCCTTCTCACCACCCCACTGTCTGTCCATCTCTGGTATCCATTCCTTCCCCTCACCTCCCAACTAACAGGTTCCGTGTTTCTTCCCCTAGAGAAGATGATGAAAGCAAGAGATCAGGTATTCAAAATTGCCATGAAGGCTCTCTCTTCCTTCCCATGCCATCCCTGGCATCTTGTCAGTTGGCTTCCAAGTTTCAACATTCACTTTGTAAAATAAATTAATTTATATGAAATTTGCTGATAGATGCAGGCTCAGCACTCTCAACACTGGAAAATGACAAATCTTCCTGATGGAATTTGTCTTTTAATTGTCTTCCCTTGGAGAATACATATTTTCACTCTCCCTATTGCTACCATGGGTACTGCATTTGTCTTGATCAGCATAGTAACATAAAGAGGCCATAGAGAAGGCATATGGCTGGCTGCACTTTTCATTTCCTGGTTCTCTGTTGACAGTATTGCTTATTTCCAGATGGATAAATAGTTTGCACCTTAATGTAATCAAAGACAAAAAAAGATGCCACTTGAAAAACATTTGGGAAAAGAGAAAAGAAGGGGAAAATAGGCCTCTGAGGCAGTATCTATAATGTGGTACTGAATTTCACTCTGTCTTCACAAACAATAAACCTCATGTTTTATAACATTTTACTGAAGCCTTATTTTCTAATAAATCCCCTTTTGTTTTGATTCTTGTTGCTATATAATAAGCAAAAAAGAAAAGAACAATGGCTGGAAATTCTGTCTGTGTGATTTGAAGTGCTCTCACTTGCATGCTGAGAAGTGTTATAACGAATATTTTTGGCATCAGCTGATGATAGCAGCTTGGTACTAGCAGCACTTGATTCAGAACGTCATATGATACAATAATACACAAATTGAGTGCACAGAGGGGGAAAAATCGTGCAACCTGTCATAGGTACAGCAATATTCCATGAGTATTCGGGGCTGGAGAGGTAGAAGTAGAAACCCGAAATATGAAATACGAAAAAAATGAACAAACACTTAACATCCACAAATACCAAGCAAAAATTAACAAATGAAACATAGCAGTTGTTATGCAATCATAATACAAGAGGCTTCTCTAGTCAAAATCTTATGGCATAAATCTATGAATGATCTGCTACAACTAAAGTACTCAAGTCAATGGGAAAACATATTTATTCAAATAAAATGTCTTTTCTATGACTTTTTAACAATTAATTTTCTTAAAATAACAGGCCTTGTATCCATTGCTTAATCTTCATCTTCCACTGTTTTTTTCTAGAAGACTGTTTGGTCCAAAAAAAAAAAAAACACACACACACACATCCTGAATGATTAGGAAAACTACTAGGACTGCTTTATTAAAAAAAAATATTTAATATTAGCAAGGAATTTATTTCATGTTATCTCTAAAAATAAATACATTCTAAATATTAACTCCAGGGGCATTCTTTTAACCCCATGGCATCCCCTTGGCTTGAACTCTGTCACTTGTGTTTGAATATTTGAGTGGTTGCTGGGACTAGATTGTCAATTTCTGTTTGCCCTCCCCTCCTTTCTTATTTCCACTATTTCTCCAGTGGTCAAAATAGCTATTTCCTTCTGATAATATTAGTGAAATTTTTCTAGTTTCACTTTTCCCTAGTCTATATAGTTAGACTGCCATTGTCCAAGTTCTGGCTCCCTCAGAACCATCTGTGTGACCTTTATCAAAAGATGGCTCTCTAAGAGCCTCAGTTTCCTGATCTACCTCCTGAGGTTACCATGAGGACTACATGAGTTACAACAGCACTTAGAACAATGTCTGGCACGGAGTAAGCTCTGTCTTAATGTTCTCAACTTGAAAATTGAAGTGATTTCATTGTGAATGCTATTATTCAAAATATTTTAAAATATCTACTTTGATTTTTCTCCCATCAGTTTATGGATTAGTTTAGTTTAAGTAATTGGTATGATTATTTTAAGTTGGCCACCCATAGGAGTTTAAAACCAGAAAGAACCATAAAAATCATGTTGTCCAACTTCTACAGGAGGTTCTTCATCATTATGATTATCACCAGGCATTTGTTACTCAGCTAGTTATACTTCTCACGGATTCTGGTGCCACTGGAGTGCATTTTTATCTAAGCTTGGGGCACGGAGATGTTCTCAACAGTATCTAAAAATTCACTTTCGTCTCTGCCCCTCTCATCAACATCTTCTGAACAGTGAGGATCTTCACTCCACCATGCACTGTGATATCTAATGGTTTGTGGTGTAGGCAAAGAGGATTCCTAGTTACTCTAGACTTTTCCTTGCCCCTTAGCAGCCTTAATTTTTTTCTTGTCCTTTGACTTGTACAGTACGGTGTAGTTTGTGATACCTTTGCACAATTATTACACAATGGATCCTAAAACCAACTTTCTAAAGGTCAGTGAAGCAGGCATAATCATTCCCTCATTCTCCCTCAGGGCACTGAGAATCAAAGGCTAGGATCTTGCCTGAGATTACAGAATTAGAAGTACCAGAGAGAAACATAAAGTCCAAGTCTTAGGATTTTCTCTCCAAAGATTTTTTCACAGCACCACACTGCTTCTCCCCAAAACACATTGCTTCATACAACCATATTAGTAGAAGCAAATACCTCAGCAATCGGCAGAGACCAAGAAAATGACAGAAACGATAAAATAATGTCTGAATGGGCAGTAAAATATTTACACCATTCAGCAGCTCTGGGTCAAGTTCACACTGAGGCCATCCAGATGATGCAGAGATTGAGAAAATAGATTCCTGAGTTCCCTATCCATCCAAAATGGAGATGAAAAATAAAGTCCCTTTGAACTACAGAAGAAAAAAACAGAAGAATTGGCCTCAGTCATGTTGCTCCTTAATGTTGGTTATGTAGGACCGAGTTTGCATTGTCAGGACCACTGTTGCTGTTCCTTTTGGAAGGTTAGAAAACCATTGTTATTTAAGTAAGGTAAGTATATTTCAACTCTACAATTAAAAGTTTTTGCATCCCCTTCAGATATTTAGGTAAAATGAAGTTAGTGTGACATTTCTCATCATGTCTCCCAGGCCCACAAAGACAACAGATGGTCTCTGAGTTCTAGAGATCTCTTTGTGTTCTATATTAAAATGTTTTCCAATAGATTGACATAGTGTAGGAGTCTGGCTCTTCATTAAAAAATTGTTTCTTAGGTTTTCTGCAAATTCTTCTGGAAAGTATAAGATTTTGAGTTATCGTGGTTTGCAGCTTGGTGCAGAAAACCCTTCTGCACACCGTATTGGAATCACTTTGCATTTTTGGGGTGGTCTGCAGAATAGGGCAATGGACTTATGGACACTTGATTGGCCTTGATAATCCCTGATGTACTGCAAGGCAATTAGCAACTAAATTTTTGCCAAGTGCACTTAAGAGTAATAAGAAAAATTAAAATGTCATCGAAATGCTAACCACAGATTCAACTAAAACTGAACCAAAGAATGGCATCTTTAGTCTTGAGCTTGAAGACCTAAATCATACAACTATAGAAGCACAATTGTGCATCCATAGTGCTCCATCTCTCCTTCCAAACCACTTCCCCCAGAAAAGCAGCTTTGGAGACTGTCTTTACTTCAGTTAGATGCTAAAGCTCAAGAAATGTGAAACAACCCAGGGAAACTAGAATTCAGCAGCAGTGCTAAGACAAAATTAAGTGCACTCCTTTCAGCTATTCATGAAGTCCTCATAAAGAGGCCAAACTGTTGCATTCTATCACGGAGAGAACATAGCTGAAATAATTTACATGTTCCCATTTTAGTGTAGTAAATCACCCCAGCATAAAAATCACACAAATATAGCAGAAGTTATCTTACCCATGATCTACCTACTAGAATCATTTAATCAACAACAACAAAAAAATAAAAGTAACTTTACAGTGGAATAACATGACTATGCTAGCTCAGACAGGTGCTCAAAGTCAACATCAATGGTGATAAGTCATACTGACAGTATTGGTAGATAACCTTCATATGATGGGAGAAGGTGGCATTTTACCTCGGATTTTCCTCCCCCCAGAACCCATAATACTCTTCTAAACATGAAGAAAATATCAGACAAATTCAAATTGAGGAACATTCTACAAAATACTTGAACCAAAGCTCTTCAAACTGTTCAGGCCATCAAAAACAGGGAAAGTTTGCAAAGTTGTCACAGTCTAGAGGACCCCTAAAAAGACAGACAACTCAATGTAACATGGTATCTTATAGGGGATCCTGGAACAGGAAAAGGACATTAGGTAGAAACTAATGAAATCCTAGTAAATTGTGGGCTTTAGTTAATAATAATGTATCAATATTGATTCATTAGTAGTTATGACAAACGCAGCATACTTACATAAGAGGCTATGTAAGAGGAAGCTGGGTGTGGGATATAATGAGAACTCTGTACTTTCTCTGCAACTTTTCTGTAAACCTAAAACTATTCTGAAATAAAAGGTTTATTACAAATAAAAGAGGGCATAGGGGTTCATGCTTATAATCCCAGCACTTTGGGAGGCTGAGGCGGGAGGATTGCTTTAGCCCAGGAGTGTGAGACCAGTCTGGGCAATACGGCAAGATCCTACCTCTATAAAAAAAAAAAGAATCAAAAAATTAGCAGGGCATGGTGGTGTGCATCTGCAGTCCCAGCTACTTGGGAAGCTGAGGTGGGAGGATGGCTTGATCCCAGGAAGTCACTAATGACTGCATTATTATATGAACCAAAACTATTTTTTATCTCTTCTGTTTTACAGATCAATGTGATGGTGCCCGCGGAAAGCTGGCCACAGTGGCTGGGATGCCCTCACAGAATGTCCATGCAGGGAAGTTCTCGTCTCAACAACACATGGCCGTAATTTTGTTTATACACATTGTACTGTTGCAGTGTAAGAATTTTTGAAATCACAAGTATAATTGCAAAAGACAGTTATTTCTATGAAAAATAGACTGGATAATTTGGCAAAATCTGGTAGAGGCAAATGTCTAAGAGTATTTATTTAAGTATATGTGTTCTCATGCCATAAATGATTGAGGAAAGAAAAAAGTCATGAAAATCAAGAAGGATGCTGCACTCAGCTTGCTTATGTTCTTCAAGTTCTGCTCCACTTAAAAACACCAAAATTAGAAATCATAGATCGTGGGTGTGATTTCTGCAGAAATTCAGATCAGTTCAACCCTAATCAAAGAACACACGGTGGAGCTATCTCAAAGTACTGATGAATGAGCATTTATATATTTAATATAAAATAAAATGTTCAAGGCATGTGTGGATCATTTTTAATAATTGTCCTGTTTTACTCTCTATTTTTGTTAATTTATCTTTTCAGTTGCTCCTGATCCCAAATGACTAACGAAGACATTCTATTGAAGGTGATTTTTCATTTTACCTTTTATGTGTTACTATTTTACAGTATGTCTTTTACCATATTTCCTTTATTTGGTAAGTTCCGGTTTTTATTTTGCACTGTTTTATAATAAATGTGTTGTGCACTTCTGTCACCTTTTCTCCCTGGCGGACTCTAGACACAAGAGTGATTGCCTAATTATACTGTGCTGCTTATAAGAAGCAAATTAGTTAAGTGGCTTCTTAGATGAACAGTGCAAAGTGCCACGTGAAAGCTAGAGGAAAAATATCCCCAAGAACAAAAGAGCTTTAAAATATTGTTTTATTTTTTAAAAATCCAGTGTCTGAGAAAACATCATTTCTTCAAAATTAAGTGACTCTATTTTCTAAGAACTCTTAAGTAGGAGCGAAGATGAGAACTGAATAAATGTGATGTGCTTCTCTCTTGGCCTCTAGGTAATAAATTCTGCACTAGACAGATTACACTAGATGTGAATCTGTTTCTTATTTTATGCTGAGAGCAAGATCACTAAGACATACTTTACCTTCCTTAACAGAATCTATCTTTCTCAATGATGGTGATAAAGCAGTTTTTTCTACATTGGTCGAAAACTCATTCTAATCGAAGTTGAATAGTTCCGAGCTATTAGAATTTTCTAAGCAAAAGAACAGCAAGATGCTCCAAGGATACAACGAATGAAATTCAATGGTTATTTACAAATTCAGCTGTTCACCAAAAACGAAAAGCTTCTTAAAAAATTAGGGTGGTTGAGTCTGAAGTGTGGTTTGGAGAAGTGATTTTTTAAATAGTGTATTTATAAAAATATACTTGAGAAACCAATAAAGGGGAGTCAAAATGGATGCAACCAAATCTTAAGAACATAAAGCAGTGCAAACAGTCCAAAAGCAGTGCTTCTTAGGATTAAGCCATGTGCACATTTAAAGGTTAGGAGAATTTCAGCATGTGGCTTGGCTGGACCTTTTCTGTTTCCATTATGATCGTACTATTGTCAGAAATCCCAGCTAGCAAGCAGGCAAGAGATCAAGAGGAAAATCAAGCAGGAGTAGAACCACTGGGGCTGCCTGAATTTCTACCTGCACCTTTCCCGATTTAGGCAAGCGGACTTGGCTGGACAGCGGGAGGTGGAGAGGGAAAGGGATGGTGGCAGAAGGAAAGAGGAGGCCCCGGAAGCGAGGTCTCAGGATAGCATAGGCTCCCTGTTTCTTTTCCTTTCTTTGCTTCCTACAAGCATTAACCTTGAGACTAAAAGCACAATATGAGGAAATAAGCAAACAAGATGAGGGGCAGCACAGAAGAAATTCTCTAGGCCCTAGGAGGGTTAGACTTTTGAGAACACATCAACTTGGGTAACACAAAATATGAGTAAAAACAAATATGAGAGAAAAACATATATGTAAACTAAACACAAAAATGGAATTGAACCATTAAAAGTTCGCTGATCTTATCCCTAAACAAACTTCTGGGATATGTGTATTTCAGCATTCGTGTGTTTGAAATTAAATTTTATTTAACTTATTTTTTTTTTTTTGAGACAGTCTCGCTCTGTCGCCCAGGCTGGAGTGCAGTGGCGCAATCTCGGCTCACTGCAAGCTCCGCCTCCCGGGTTCACGCCATTCTCCTGCCTCAGCCTCTCCGAGAACCTGGGACTACAGGCGCCTGCCACCACGCCTGGCTAATTTTTTTTGTATTTTTAGTAGAGACGGGGTTTTACCGTGGTCTCGATCTCCTGACCTCATGATCCGCCCGCCTCGGCCACCCAAAGTGCTGGTATTACAAGCGTGAGCCACCGCACCCGGCCTTAACTGATATTTTTAAGCTAACTGTTCTACCACCAAAATCAGTTTTAAAATACACTTCTAGTTTCTGCTACATTCTCATATAATTTAAAATCAGCTGTGTGAAGAAAATACAAACGTCATATTCAAAGCCTAGAGTCAACTATATACCTAAAATATACCAGAACTGATTGTTTTATAAATGAGCAACAGTGAGCATTCTTCTCTTTAGAACCTGGCTCGTAACTTATCTCTCCCACCAACCTTCTTGTTGCTTCCTCAAATCTTCCCTTCTCTCCAGCTGAAAACTACAACATCATCATACATATCTGCCTTCTTCTCATGTTAAATGTAATCTATGCCTCGAGAATCTTACCTAATCCCTGCTGGACATTTCTAAACAAATGTCCATACGTACCCCTCAGCAAATTATTCAACATCTGAAAAGTGTCTTTCCCCAGATTTGACAGTCCTGTTGTATTCCCTAAAGAAGTTAACGCCAACCTCATCCTCTCAGTTGCTCAAGAGCAAAACTTCTGTATAATCTTCTATAACCCTTTCTCCCTGACCCCTCACCTCTAATCAGTTACCAAAGTGTGCCCTATCTATCTCCGTACGGACTATAATTTACAACCCCATCAGATTTTAAGCTCTATCATAGTAAGAATATTAGATTTGTTTGAAATACTGTACCCATTACCCAGTACCATATCTGGCACAAGAAGATATACAGTGCATATTTGTTGACTAAAGTTATATATTACTATATCTAAAGGCAATTATTTTAGTTGTTAGCCTTTTATATTTCACATAATCACACATGAGAGGATTTTCAGGGATCCTTTGCCCATCACAGAACACTGATCTAAATTTGCTTATATTCCTTGTTTTCTTGACTCCCCAAAGTCCTTATCAATATGGACACAGACACACACACATGAACACACACACACACATCTGTAACCTTAACAACATTTCAAATTGATAATCACTATATAGAAATTATTTTTAAAAGAAAAAGGCTATTAGGCTATTGTCTTTTTTTCATCTTCTAGGCTTTCCTCAAAATAAAGTGGAAAATTGGCAAGCAATGAGCCAATTTGATAAAATGTAAACAGTCAAATGAAATAGATCAGGCCAAATGCTTTATTGAAATATTTAGTTTCATCCATCTACTTAATTGACAAAATTGGCCATATTGTTAAAAGTTTAATTTATCTCAGCCTTGCTGATATATCTATAATCAAAAGCAGCATTTTGGAACAGAATAGTTCCTTATACATATTTATATGGAGCTGACTTTTTAAAAAGAGTTTTCAACAAAATTTCACATAATGTAGTTGATGTACAATGACTAAGAAAAATGGGAAAACACAATTCAATTGACAGTTATGGATTTCCTACTTTGCAGACAATAAAACCTGCTAAGAGTATGTTGGAAACATCAAATAAAACATGGGCTCCTCAGCAATTGGGGTAGGTAGAGAAAAATGTAAATTAATAAAGGAGGTGGATTATAATCCATGACAAAGTGGAAAAACAGAAGGCTTTGACTTCTGAGCTCCTGTCCTCTCACTCTTGCCCTCTCATATGGCTTTACCCATTCCCTCTGGATCTTGGACTTACCAGTCAGGACTTACTCCACCTCTGCATGCATGCAGATGAGCACACCTGAGGGGAAACAGGCAGCTCCACAAGCACACTTTTCTTCAATCTATGACGACTAACCTCAAGTGGGCCTTTAGTGCTGGAAGGCAATCTTACAGTATTCCCTGGAGATCATTCTATCTATAACTCCTTTCTTCTCAAATCTTCCAGTACTTCACGCACACACACACACACACACACACACACTTTACTCTCAGATAATGGTTTTACTTCTGCCTTCACTAAGAAAGAAAGGAAGTGTCATCGGAAGAACACATTCCCACCACCATATCTAACAGCCACCTGCCTTTGTGTCCAGACACTCTGTCTTCCTTTCTGCTACTTTTGTCAAAATGTCCAGACTTTTAGCTAGGGCCTCCTCCTCCACCTGTACCCCAGATCCTTCCTCACACTGCTTGTTCAAGAGCATTGCCTCAGCAGTTTTTCTCCTTGAGTATTCTTTGCTTTCTTGCCAGCTTCAGGAGAATTCAAAAGGTTTTTAAAATACTATATCTAGCATATTGAATTGTTTTCTGCAGAGTGTTGAATGGAGTGCCAGTTAACCGTGTTGGAGATACATTAGTGGTTAATCCTCAGTTACATCTCACTTGATCCATCAGCAGCTTTTAATATAATTAGTCTCCCCTCTTTATTAAAACACTCTTCCATGTGGCTTCAGGAATCACGCTTGCTTATTCCTCCCATCAGATGTTTTTCCAGGTTCTTCCTCAAATCCCTGTGCTGCAAACATCAGCCTGCCCAATGGTCCAGCTCCAAATCAGGCCTCGTCACTATCTACACTGATTTCCAGGTGGAGCCATGGACTCAGTTACTAACAACTCCCAAATTTACACCCCCAACCCTCACCCTGTGCCCCAAATTCCAGACTCAGAAATCCAACTGTCTGCCCACCACCTCCACTTGGA
The DNA here is from genome assembly GCF_028878055.3 of Symphalangus syndactylus. Lineage (NCBI taxonomy): Eukaryota > Metazoa > Chordata > Mammalia > Primates > Hylobatidae > Symphalangus > Symphalangus syndactylus. Next base: position 21,222,305 of record NC_072437.2, read on the forward strand.
CGTCTCTTAAAATCTTCTTAAATTTTGCATGTCTGAACCCAGACATTTGCTCCCAACTGCCAGATATCTTCCCACAAACTCCCAAACTCAGTGGGTGATAACTCTCTCTGCCCAGTTGCTCAAGTCAAAATAACTCAAATGATCTTTGACTCCTGTCAAGTCTACTTCCAGCATATGTCCAGAATCTGACCTCTCTCTACTCCCTCCACCAAAACCACCCTCGTCCACCCAACCATTATCTTGTGCCTGCACAATCTCTAGTATTTCATTCTAAATCTGGCCCCTGCCATCTATTCCTACACAGTAGCCAGAGTGGTCCTTATAAAACGTAAGTTAGATCCTGCCACTCCTTCAGTGCCTGCCACTCCTTCACTCAAAACCCTTCAGTGTTTTCCTGTCCCCTAGGAGTTAAAGGCAAACCCCTCACTATGTCCTACAAAGCCCTAAATGAACTGCCTCCAGCAGAACATCCTGCTTCTCTGACATCATCTCCTACCACTTTCTCCCCGACTCACTCTGCTCCACCCAAAGCGGACTTCTTGATGTTACCCAAGCCAGGAATGCTCCCACCTTGGCATCTCTGCACTGGCTGCTCCCTCTGCCTGGACTGTCTTCCCCAGACACCTGTATGCTCTTTCTGCCACTCTTGCTGTCCTCTGGGAAAATGTCAGTGAGGATTTCCTTAACCATCCTACACAAAACAGCATCTGCTCCGCAGTGACGGCACTTGCTCTCCTCCTTTTCTGTTTTATTTTCTTTATATAATTGATCACCATCTTAAACACTTTGTGTTGTTGTGCTTACTTTATGGTTATAAACACACCATGAGGATGGGGATTTGACCATTTTTTTCAGTTCTGTTTCACAGATTTCAAAACTATAAATAAAAGGAAATCAATAAAGGATTGTCAAATGAATAATTGAGTGGAAATTTTAAAAAGATATTTATATGAACAATAAAATCTAACATTTATTGGGTGTTTGCCATCTATCAGGTTCATTCAGTATTTTGCAGGTACTGTCTACTGAACCTTCACAATAATCTTTGAGGTAGGTTCTTTTAAACCCCAATTTTACAAATAAGAAAGTTAGGGCTAACAGAAATCAAATAACTCACCAAATGTCCCACAGCTATAACAAGTATGTGGTGGACTTGAGACAGACACTCAAGCCTGCTTCACTTCACATCCCATTGTTTTTCTGAATTGATTCCATGTATCTTATGGTTGTGTCACCGCCACGAACGTAGATAATGACCTTAGTGTACATTAAACACTTAATAAGCATCTGCAATTAGTGTCTTTAAAATTCAAACTGCACACAGTAGGTAAAACACTGAATGATAACTTACCAGATGCAAAAAGCTGTGTAGCTTGCTAAGCAACAAATTTACCAACAGCAATTTTAGACATTTAGTGTATCTTTATTCATTGCTAAATGGATGCTGTGACTTTGGAATTAGCATATCTTCAATTTAGCCCTCAAAAGTTGGTTGGTGTTTATTGATGCAAATGTTCGAGTTATTAAAATCAGTTTGCCAAGTCACTACTGAACCCAAATCATCATCATCATCATCATCATCATCATCATCATCATCATCATCTTGCACAAACAAGAAAAATCTATTACATTATTTCCTCTAATGATAAATAGCAAGGTATACACCTTGCTTTCTTCTCTGAAACCCAGTCCCTAGAGTCCTGTCTTCCTACTGAACCCCATGAACTTCTTCCTTAAAGGAAGCAGCTACCCTGAGATGCTACTTGGTTCAATACCTACTCTATTTCGGAATTGTCTTCCTGCCTAGATTCCTGTTGCTACTCTGATCCTGAATTCAGCCCTCCTATGTCCAATACTGTTAACCCTACGTTCTACCAGCTCCTGATTCTTCCCTAACATGGGTTCTCTATTCAAGCCTAAATACATTGAAATTGTACTTTCAAATTTTGCAGAATCACCATTACTCAGTCAGATAGGCTTAAGAAGTAAGAAAAAGGAATCGGTGGTCCCAACCAGCCTTCAAGAGGGACTCCAGTGATTCTCACTTCTGGATATTCACATTCTTTTATGGGCCCCTCCCATATCAAATAGGATAACCTGTGTAGATGAGGTTAGGCCATAGAAGACACTGGGCTATCTGCCTTGCACTTAGATTATTCTCTCTGGAGGAAGCCAGTGATCATGTCATGAGGACACAAAAGCAGCCCTATGAAGTCTACTTAGCGAAGAACTGAGGCCTCCTGCCAACAGCCAGCACCAACTTGCTATCCAAGTGCTGGCACCATCTTAGAAGAGGGTGCTCCAGCTTCAGTCAACCTTCAGGTGACTGTGCCTTCAGCCGGCACTCTAACCACAACCTCACAAAAGACTGAGCCTGAACCATCCAGCTAAGACATTCCTGAATCCCTGACCCACAGAAATTGTGTGAAATGATAAATGTCTACTCCTGTTTGAAACTACTGAGTTTTGGGGAAATTTATTATGCAGCAAAAAATAACTAAAACAGTGTGCATACAACATCCATTTGTAAGGAAAGTAAACCTGAAAAGTCATGAGTCCTGTGACAAAGAAAATTGTGTAGAAATTCAACTCAGCATTGAAAATGTATTGGGTATATAAAACAGATAAAACAATGATTTTGTCTTTTTACAAAGCTTAGAGTTTTTATTATGAGTCTTTATGAAAAGCTTTTAGCTGACTTTTTCTTCTGTCAGTACAGCCCTAAATATCAGTATTTCAATAAGTTTGTAAAATAGCACAAATAGCCTAATTAAAAAAACAGAGCTCCAATGACTTTAAACTTTAAACTCTGAACTTTAAAAAAAATTAAGAAGCATAATTTTCTGCTGTTAATGCAATAGCCCTGATTTAAAATATAATAATAACCAATCAAATGTGGGTTGCCTAGGATAGAAACAGGTGTACAATACAGAAGCTTAAAGACAATGTCAGGGTGTGATTATGAAAGAAAATATCAAGACCAGGACTAAAACAGAAATATTTGCCTTAAGGATGAAAGTTTGCTATTAATATCAGAATAGCATTGTAATTAGATCAGTATTTTACTTCCTTATCTAAATATAAGTTTGCTAAACCAACTAGAAATTTGAACATAAATCATTCCACATATGAGTTCAGTCATTCTAAACTAATTTTTCTTCTTCCTGATTTATGACATCCTCCTTGGAGTGATATTATGGAGAGTGAACTTAGCCAAGTGAACTCAAATTGTCAACTGCAGTCAATTTTCAGATATTCAAGTAAACAGACAAAATAGGGTATACCCAACTTATAGATGCACCTAATGTTGCCAATATTTACTCTGGTCTTGATATATCACACGTTACAGAGAGGAACTGCTGTAAATCTAAAATTGAAGACAACAGACATGAAGATAATATCTGGCTTCTCTTTTGAAGCCCTGGGGAAGCATTTAGGAGATAAATGCTACATAATTTCAATGGCCTGCCCTGCCCGCAAATAAAGCATTTAGCATTCATCCCCTAATGAGGAATATACAACTCATTTTGTTGGAGAGGTACCACTTTGATGCTTCCCTAGAAGTTAGGCTGTAAACCCCTAGGGTACCAGAACTGTGTCTATTTATGGCTCTGCCTCTGGCCCCAAGTTTTGCATCCTGGTTTTGGCCAATAGATCACTACTGAGTGACAGATTAGACAAATACTCTTCTTCTAATCAGTACACTGGAATACAGCCAACACACACGGCATCTTATCTTCTACCAGGCACTGTATTCAGTGCTAAGGATACAAAGAAGATGAAGAGCCATTCCTGGCTGTAGAGGAGCTCATGGTCGGTGGGAGATTCAAGCATATGCATAGATATTGCAGGGCAGGGAAAACATATCATGCTTGAGAGAAGGCAGATGATGGAGGGGAAGACAAAAAGAAGAATCAAGCCTTCTGGAAAAAGTAGCTACTAAACAGGCTGAACAGGGCATTACAGAAAAGGATGTCATGAAAATCATGACCTTGGAGTTTGGTCTTTAGGCAGAAGCTCATCAATGGACAGTTGGCTTTCGACAAGAGGGGACCCTATGCCACAAAGCTGAAGCTTCTGCAAAGTAAGACTGTGTGCCAAAAACATTGCTTAAAAAATAATAATCACATAAGTATTTCTCAAGGGCCCATAAGGCCAAAAGAATGAAGAAAGAAATTAGCATACCTATTCTCAAAGTGTTCAGGCCTTTTAACCTTTTCAACAATGAAATTTGCAGTGCACAGTATACTTAATTGGAACTATTCACCATCTATCAGAAAAAGGCCAGAGTCATATATTTTCACATTCTAACTTCTATGCACAATAAAGACCACCCCCTGCAAATACATCCATGTCCTAATTTCAGAATCTGTGCCCATATCATCAAACACGGCAAAGAGGGTGCTGCAGATGTGATTAAGGGTAAGGACCTCGAGATGGAAAGAGTATCCTAAATGACCCAGGGCATTTCTCTGGGTCCAATCTAATCCTATAAAGTGGGCCCAGTTCAATCATAGGAGGCCTTAAAAGTGGAGATTTCCCAGCTGTGGTCAAAGAGACGGCAGCGTGACATGAATTCGATGTAGCAGAGCACAAGCAAGGATGGCAGAGAGGCTTCTAGAACATAAGAGAGGCCTCCAGCTGACAGCCAACGAGGAAGTGGAGACCTCAATCCCACGACCACATGGAACCTAACTTTTCCAACATCCAAGTGAGCATGAAATGAACTCTGTCTGAGAACCTCCGGAAAGGAACGCAGGGCCTTGATGCCTTCATTTTAGCCAGGTGAGATCCACAGGAGACTTCTGACCTGCAGAACTGTTTGATCATAAATTTGTACTGCTTTATGCCACCAAATCTGTGGGAATTTGTTACAGCGGCATTAAAAAAACTAATACACCAATAAATTCTGTTTGTCACTTAAAAATGGAGTCACAAGAACTGGCTTATAACTTGAGTTTATAAAACTAAATCCTGTACAATATCCAGAAATGTTGGTACCACTTATTTTGATGAACTTTTAAGACTAATAAGTGGTACCATTTATTGAGGAGACACCATGTACTTGTTATTGTGCCAAGTGCTTCACATAGCAATAATAATCACTAACATTTTTAGTATATGTACATGTATGTTAGGATGTGATAGGCACTGTACCAATCATTTTCATGTATTAATTCATTTAATCTTCACAACACTCCTATAAAGCAACTTCCATTATCATTCCCATTTTACAGATGAGGGAACTGAGACACAAAGGATATCCATAAGGTGCCACAGTCACTCAACCCCCATTGCAGCTCTCTAACAGGAGCAAGCATTTATTAGAAATATACTGTGTTCTAGGTAATAGGCCATGTACTTCCCATTCACTAGCGCACTAATGTCACAATAGCACCCCATTTTCAGATAAGAAACCTGGGGCCTAGAAAATTTTAATAACTTTCAAGGTGTCTCACAATGAACAAATAGTGCTGCTAAAGCCAGAAATGACCTCAGGACAGGCCCTCTCAGCCATCCAGGGTGTCCTCGAGACACCAGAAGGCTGGGCTGGCATCAACAACGTGTGGCTACCTGAAAATGTCCTTTCCCTAAGAACCTTCAGAAGACTATTTCAGTTCAAAGATTTCCAGACGTTGGATCAAGCCAGATATCTCCCTAAGATACTCAAGATCCTCTCCATTGGCAGAGGGTGGGCTGCACATCCACCAAGTGGACAACTGAGGATATTTGTGTTTAACAATAAAAAGTTTCAATCACTTTCCCACTTTTTAAATTCAATCCTGATTACAAAACTGACTCAACATGTGTTGGATGTCCACTATGAGCAGATGAATATAATGAGCATCAACGAACATCCAAACAGGTATAATTTCTCCAGGTGTACTGATTTATACTTTATAACTTTCAAGAGAAGTTAAAAGGGCTTCAGTAACACATTTGGGTAACACCATGGCCCTAAAGAAACTTACAGGATGTATAAAGGGGGAAGTCTGATCAACTTCTTATAATGTTCCAGTAAAATTCAATGCAATTATGTCAGGAAAAAAAGAATTGGACTAAAAGGTAGCAGACCTAGTTTCTAGCCCCAGCTCTGCCTGAGTGATCTGAACAAGTCATTTTACATGTCTGCCTCCATTTCTTCATCTGTAAAATAAAATAATCAGTCTACAATATATCAAATATCTTCTGAGTTCTGAGTTCTGTGATTCTGCTCTTTGAAATCTGCCAGTCTGCCCTCACACAGGAGAGTGGTTACAGTCAGGCAATGTGCTAAACAATAAGGCTGGAGTGGGACCTGGTACCTGGGGTGTTATTGCGGGCAGAAGATGGCAAATATCCAGACTCGGGAGCCACTTTGTATATGAACTAGGAGGGTTTCTTATTTAAAAAAAAAAAAAAAAAAAAAAAAACAGACCCTAGAAAAAGAGCACTCCAAAGTATCTGCAGAAATGTAGTGAGTTTTCCAAGACCTGAATAAAAATGGGACACCAGAAATAGTAACCTTGCTATGTTAGTAACAGCCGATGTACTTGATACTTGGTTAATGGGATTAAATGAAAAGTAAACATGCACCCACACAAATGCATACATGCATATAACACACACACACACACACACACACACACACACACACATCTCCTCGCACGGCAATGCGTGAGTGCCTCCCAGTCCTTCAAGTGGAGCAATGAGCCGATCAACATGGTGCTATTACACAAGCTTGCTGCACTGCACCAAACTCGCTGAGCGCACAGCATGCCTGGAAATGCTACCACGTTCTCCTACAAGCATAAAGGAGGTTCTGGAACTTCTCCAAAGCCCCATGCTTTCATCAGCTAGGGAAAGGCATTCACTTCACCAGCTGAAATGACGGGGCTATCAGCCTGAACTAACCAGCCCTGGGAAGTGCAGTTTTATAGTTTCTGGTACTGCAGAGTACCACAGAGCAAATGAGATTCTGCCTAGATCTGCTAGGAAAGAATCAAAGAGACGAGAAAGTTGCATTTTATTGCCCACAAGTGATTTCTCTTGCACAAAAGGATTATACAATTTGGGTAAAAAGAATTGAATCATGAAAAAGTAAATTCAAAAATCAAATGCAAAAATCGGATGAGCACTGAAATGTTTAATAAACAATATGCTAAAATTAGTGCTGTCTATTATAAAATTAATTACAAAGGATGAAGCAGCTACATGTTTATCCATCAAAGGGATTATATAAATGAAAATTCTCAGAATTTAAAATCTTCTTAGAGCACATATCCTGGCTCTTTTCCCTTCTTCTTCATATATGATGGCAGGGACCTCTCTGAATCTTCATCCTGCATTTGTTTTAGCCTTTGAATCTCAGCAACTCTTGGACAAGTTTCATTTGAACCTAGCAAACTCATCTGGATAGAAACCTCTGATAGGGTGTCCATGACCTCTAATTGTTTTTTACCCATGCATAGATATCTCTTAAAAATATATAAGGCATTCACTTCCACAAACATCTCTGTGTGACTCTAAGCTGTCACTTCACCAGTTTAGAACTCCTTTTCTTACCCTATAAAATGAAAAGGTTTGCTTCCTTCTATAATAGCTCTGTCATTCTGGCATCAGTTTATCTTTAAATGGCTTGGCTTTGAATTGGGAAAACTTTGGAAAGGCTTTAATTCTAACAAGCCCAGAAGGTGAGAAGAAGGGAAAACAAGAGCATAGTTTTACTCTTGCCCTCTTTGGTCTTGGTTAAAATGAAACACATGTGCGTGTGCTTTCCTCACTTAGAGTCTTTTTTTACTGTTTGTTTGTTTGTTTGTTTGTTTGGATCACCAACTATTTAAAGTGAGAAATCCTAACAGGCAGAATTCCCGAATTTTAAAAATGGAAGTGACCTTGAGGAGCACAAGGAATGAATGGAACTAATAAATATTAAAGAAGAAGAGAACTTACTTTTTGAAATTAGAGTGAAGTCTTTTTGCTTTAAGTATGAGCTGAGCTTCCATATGCATCTTTGTTGTATCTGTCTTCAGAGTTTGTGCCCACAAGGGACTGAAAAGTGTCTTTCTGGGCCAGGAGATAGAGGGAGGCAATTAATAAAACCTTCTTTCCTTTCTCTCTCTCTCTCCTCGTTTCTCTCTCTCTCTCTCTCTGTTTCTCTCTCTCTCTCTGTGTGTATGTGTGTGTGTGTATGTGTGTGTGTGTGTGTGTGTGTGTGTGTGTGTGTGTGTGTAACTGCTAGAAAACTCCCCTTTCCTTTGTCTATAAGGTAGCCAGCCCCAAGGTCTAGGTAAAAGAAGCCTGGCCTCCACCAAGTCTGAAGTCCCTGGTCTCAGGAGTTAACTAATCATCTGGGGCCAGATTCCAGACCAGATTGTTTCTCCTTGGGGGCGGGAAGTCACTGCCAGGGTCTCATTTTCAGGAGCTAAGAACTGCATCCAGGGCGTGACCTAATTCAAGCCTGTGTCCTTCTACCACACCAGCATTGCCTCTGTTAATATGACCAGCTGTGTCCCATATGGCCCACTAGCATCAAAATTTACACCCACATACACACACACACACACACACACACAAATTAAAAAGGATTCAGTCAGCCATTAACTAGGCTAGACTGCTCCGTCGCACCCTCATTCAGTGTTCTTCCATTCATTACATGCAGCGTGGTCCAAGGGAAGAGGTTATTTCTTAAGGGTGTGAAGAAAGATGCATTTGGACATGCATTCCTCAGGGAGAACAAAGATGTTCTTTTCTAAGAAGGTCATGAACAGATCACATTGCATTAGGAGTTTCTCTTGCCCTGGTTTCTGGGCCCTGGGGAGTTGAGCTTTATGGCATACTAGGGGCAGTTATCTGATCAGTGCTGAAGAAAATATCTTTTCTATGTGAGCTCTTTAAAGTAAAACTAAGTTTTGTCAATGATTCTCCCCAAGAAATAATGGTGTCTTTAATTCTAGCTACAATGCCCCTGCTGGCAAGAGCCCATCCTTCCCCACAGCTGAATCGGGCCAATTTAAAAGTCACCTCATGCATTTGGGACAGGTTGGAGGTGTGGAAAAACACTCCCATTACAATTCAGAAGTGCTGTCATACTATCAGAACCAAAAATAAAGCTGTAGAAAAGGAGAGGGGAGGGGAAAGTAAGCAGAAGAGATTAAGGGTCAGGCGAAGCAAAGGGCTTACAAAGACAGTGTGTAACACAGGATATTTAAAACGAACAAAGAACTGAGCTATTTTAAAGCACAACTATAAACACTTCTTGAATATCTGTGATCATAGATGAGAGCTGAATGAGTTATCCCCCATCCCTTTATGGTTCTTAGAAATACAGAAGGCATAACAACATTTGCCATACGAATAGACAACTTACTGATGTGCTAAAAAGTCTCTTTCAAATATTGAGGTAAGCCAAAGGGAAATGAGTATCTGAATGTTACTAGGGTCTCATATTTTCCAACATTTGTTCAATTTGGCTCACACATTTTAATGTTTCATATTTATGGGTTAATAAAATTTGAATGTAGGAACTAAGTGACCTGAGTTTTAGTTTAGCTGTGCTGCTAAGAACTGTTTGACGTTTGGTACGTTACCTACTCTGAGTTTCAGTTCCCTATCTGCTAAAGTATTCCATTTTCTTTAAGGTTGTCTACGATTTATGAAACCATTATTGTCCTCTCTTTTGTACTCTCTGACTTTCCATTTTATTACATAATGAACAAGTACAAGACCTAAACCAAAAAAAAGGCAAACTCTGCTTGCTCATTTAAATGAAAGCAGAAAAAAAATCTTAAGTGCGAGAGAGCTTATATTAGCAACCTACTTCTGGACAATACCAATTTTCAAAAATACTATTTTCAAGGAGGTTTCATTTACAGAGTTGTCTTTCATTCTCACAACAAACTTTGGAAGCTAATATTTATTACTGTTTACCAAGGGGAAATTCAGATCCAAGATCACCAAAATAATGTCAATTAAAAGAATAAATAGGACTGATACTTGGGCCAATGGTTTAAAATGTCTGTATGTTTTATAAAAAGTCAAATCCACTAGAAATTGTATTCCCCACAAACACTTACGAATGGCATTATACCACTGCACTATTAATCCTAGTGCTATTAGGAATTCCAACTACCCCCTGGATGGCTTAAAGGGATAGAGACATCAGTGATAGCCCTAGGAAAAATATAAGAATGAGAACTTATAGGAGAAGGCAGTTTATTGTTTTTTTTTTTTTCAGGGCATGGATTTGAAAGCTTCTAATAGCAGAAATTTCCTGCTGATTGTTTTCTGCGGTCAACAACATCCTCAGAAACATATAAAGAATAAAGAAACATTTAGCACTTCCATCAAAGCCCTGCTTCTGGTCTCCATCTAGAGACCCAGATATCCCTTTCAGTCCAGAGCTCTGCAGGGACATCACTCAGAGGCTGTGTGAAAAGTCAAGTGGGGTAGAGAGGAGATGCAACCCTGACAAAAGCAAGGGAGTTCTCCTCCTCCTGTGGCGGACCAACCTGCTCCTTCCTGAGCCATGGCTGTAGGAGCAGACATTTAGTTCAAGGACAATAGAGCACCTTCCAAGTACTGATAGCCTTACAGTTCTCCAGGGGAAAAGGCAGGGCCAAGCAAGGCCCCTCTGCAAGGTTCACATTCAGCTATCCAACAATCCATTCAACAGTGTCTTCCACCTCACTGTGGGCAGGGCACTGCTCCTGGAAGGCACCACGCAAGGTAAAACCCAATCCTGAGCCTGGAGGCACTCACACACAGGGAAAGCAGCCGTGGAAACAGCTAAATTACAATTATGTGCTTGGTCTCTTCATCAGTTACAACAGAAGTGAGAACTCAGAAACTGAGTCTCACGAGGTAACATTTAAAGTCGATCTTGAAAGACAAGCAGGAGTTGTTCACTGGAGCCAGGGAAGGGCACTCTCGTCTCAGGGAAAGGCATAAGAGAATGCAGATCATCGCTGATGAAACAGTCCCGATTTTACAGGAAATGGTGAGAAAGTGAGAGTGAAAATTGTAGTTGGTGGTCCAAACAAGATATTATTTGGGAGTTCTCTCAGAAATACTCCGTTTACCTTTTAAGGCATTGGGCGGGGGAGGGGGGTAAGAGCTCAAAGTAGTTCACATTGTTGGTTTTAATAGATTTTTAAGCTAATAACATAATGACATTAAAATGTCTATCTTCAGCCCCAACCCCAAAAGAAATATATTCTTGTTTGCATTAAAGAAGGTTTTCACCAAAACTGTTCAGGTTCATTTCTATGGAAAATCATTCACAGTCATCAACCCTCATGATTTCTTCAACAGTCCAAATGGAAAGCAACAACATCACGTCACAAATTCCTCCATAAAGTAGTATTAGACGTTCAAGACAGAGAAATTAAAATACCAATTCTTTTCTCTAAAACTACCAAACGTGTTTTCCATCACTCAGGCAGAAAATGCAGCCATTATGAAACAACTCCGCCAGGCTGAGGCCGGAAAACACAGCCAGCACACAGACGAACCAAGATGTTCAGTCCACTTAAGAAAATGCACCTCTCTACTCCAGGGGCCATGCAAGCCATCTTCATGAGGCATTACATATTGAAAAAAAAATGGCTAATTTTCTGAGAGGTCAGTTGAAATATAAGAGACAGAAATTTCTTTCTGCTGCTTGTACAATCAAAATTTATTGAAGTCAGTTAGCAACAATGTAATTTGCCTGACCTGATCATCTTACAAATTGAAGTGTCATCAATAAAGTGTATTCACTTGTGTATCATCATGTTTTATTCAGCTGGAACTGTCTCTCTCCACTGATGGCCCCAAACATATACTACATGCACAAATTAAGCAGCACCCATTCTATACTGACTACTTACTAGTTCCTTCTGAATACGTCCTCAATTGAGCTATACATATTTCCTGAACTGAAGGGACCATTCCAAGTGTCTTTACGGTGTAGGTTACTTCAACGAACCGAACATATTAATACTACATGGAATGTCTGCATTTTCCAGATACTGTACTAGATACAAGGATCCAATGATTAATAAAGAAGCTTTCCTGCCCTCAGAGAGCTGAAAGTCTAGTTTCATTATCACAGAAACTCATGAAACAATTATTCATAGTAAGCACTCAGAAAATATTTGGTGAATAAACAGGTAGATGTACCTGCAAATAAACAAATGCCAATCACTCTTGTGATGGCACGTCTTGCCAAAGTTATTTACAACAAGAGTTATTTTTATTCTGAAAGTTAATTTCTGCTATCAGAAAAAAACATCATCTTGTGTATTAACTCAGGAATTTCCTACAAAGCTCTGAAAGCAAGTACTTGCTCACACCTGCCAGAAGGATTTGGTATTTCTTAACATGGGAGTAAATATAATGTTTTATTGATCTCACTTCTATTAGCTTTAACTAAAAAATTTATATATAAAAATACATAATAAATGTACAAAATTATACATATAATATTAACATATTACATAACATATACATTATTATAAATAACATATTAATGTATAATAAAAGATTCACATAATAAATGTTACACACACATACAAATATATGTATACATATATGCATATATACATAGGATATACAAACATATATATGTACAAAAATGTACATACGTTTGTGGTAATGTGGTAATATATATGTATATTGCGTGAATATTATATCACACACACATGCCTTCCCTAATAAATAGATCAACAAAATGAGTAGCAAGGAAAAAATATTATAAAACCTGGCATTCCTCCTTTCTGTAAAAGGGATCTTTTTGAAAAGAAACACATATTGCTCTAAGATTCAGTCACACTTTCATAGACAGAAGATATTGCTCCCAAAGTGCCTCCCAGCCTGCACCCCTTCAGGAGACAGTAGAACAGTTCCCTGAAGCCCTACCTCATGTTCAAAAACTATCACTTCTCTCAACCCTCCCCTGTAGGTAATGCCTGTAACATTTCACTGCGTTTTTTGCGGGCCTCTTTTACTTGACTAAGTTCCCTGAGAGCCAGTACTATGAACCATTTGTGTTTAAATGCCTTGCATTTGGCACAGTTTGGGTCATAACCCAATACTGCAAAAAGGGAACTCAATGGCATGGGTTAGTTTATTAAAGTAATTTTAAAATCATTTTCCTTTTAGCTGTCTTGTAATCCTTCTTGAAATAGTTGTGGATCCCCTAGCATTTCACAAAACAAGAGTTGGAATTTTCTGTCCCAAATATTATTGCCTCTAAAACATATCAGCTTGAGTCCTGTGTACCTTAGGGAGAACCCCAAGCTTGAAATAAACTAGGTAAGACCTCAAATACAGCAAGGCAGTGAGCCTAACACAGATTTATTGAAGCTTTAATTCCCTCTTCTTACCTTTCTAGCAAATTACTCCTTTTTACAATATCCCAAGATATTAAAAAAAAAACCTGTTGTATATTACATTACACTCTTTCATGAATATACCAGCACTGCAAAAGAGCAGAAACTAGGACATGACTACTTGGATGCAAAATGAACCCTATGCAATCCCACAGCTACACTGTGCAGAGAAGAATAAAGCATTTGGCCAGTGCTGTCTCATTAGGGGAAAATATGTCCTGCCAGGAGGCAAGGGTCTAAACTAGGAGCCCCCTTGGAGTCCCATATTAAACCCAGAAGACTGCAAAATAACAGAAATTAACAGAAGGATAAGCTTTGTGCCTGGAGAAAAATTTAACTTTCTCAAATCCTAAAATCCTGACCTTTCTGCCACGGTACTCAACCAAGTTTTCATGGCACACTATCATGTTACATACAATCAGTTGTGGGACACGTCAAAAGCAATATTACCAGCAACAGTCTCTCAACATGCACATCAAGGGTTGAACATTCAATAAAAATGTGGTAAGTTGATGGGGTGACAGATATGTTAATTAGCTTGACTGAATCTTTCTATAAGGTATACATAGATCAAAATATCACACTGTGCCCCATACATATATACAATTATCATCAATTAAAAATAAATGAATAATTTTTAAAAGGGAGAATACCTTGCACATAGAAATCCCACACATCATGCAAGTTGACTATGAAACTAAACATGTTAAAACATTGAGAACCACTTAGGACGACTTAAACAAAACACATTTACAAATTGCCTTGAATCACTCTCTTGAACTATCTCTGTATGTGTATGTGTGTATATATATGCATATAAAATATTACAAATATTGGCATGTGGTTTTTCAGCCATGGTATTATTGTAGGCTTTAAGCTTTTTGTTCAGATGTCCTGAAACAGACCACTTTAAAAATCAGAATTTTTGAAAATATTAACTACTTTTTGCATGGTTAATCATACAACCTCTGAAACACCTGAGAAATTATAGTAAAACTAATGTAATCCATTCTCAGGGTTAACATCATGATCACTGATATTAAATGCTGGCATCTTTCAGGGTGATTGAGATTGGAAGAGTAGCTCCGACATGCGGTAAATTCACCTCATGATACTCATGATACTTCTTTTGATTGTGTGGCTTTTTTAGGCCATTTTCCATCCTTTTCTAGGCCATTTTAAATTCATTAATTCATTTCATTCCATCATGTACCTTCTCAGACATGTGATACAGACAGGCACCGATGTCAGTATGCCTGCCTCTGGCACGGATGCATTTCTCCTACCCTAACTGCTTGCTACATTTATTCTGCAAGAAGGCATTAATTTACACAGTACAGTCACGAGCTTTGTGATAAAATAAGAGTAAAAAGGTTCTGAGTAAGATTCTTAAGACCTTTTCTAGAAGTAAATAATTTGAACAATACATAAACATTTGCAAGATCGATTCAGTAATTTATATTCTTTCATTATTCCTTTATTCCCACCTGCGTTCTGTATAGTGGTAATAATTATTAGAAAAAAAAGATCCCCCAAAACAAGAGGAATTAAATATATATATGGATATTATGAACCAACTGATATGTTCCTTCCTTATTTACACACATTGAAGGAGTTAAGAATGTTTCATCCTTTCTCCTGGTTTTCTGCTTCTGTCTCTGTTATAAATTATATCACTTAAATATAAATGAATGAATTTTTTCTCTATAGCTTTGAGACATTCTGGTTTTTAAACCTTTGTTTTTTTTCTAAACACTTTCCAAAATATAGGACCAAATTTTTAACATACTTGAAAGGCCTGAGCAAGCTGAGAACCAAGGAGAGCAGCAGATCCCTCGGTCCTGGACAGGACCTGCCCCTCCCTTCACCACTAGGGAGGGAACATCCCATCCCTCCTGGCTTCTACCAAATGTGACAACTTGCCTGCTTGACCTTCTGTTAAGAGCCGGATTTCCTGTCCCCCTCCCACACAATGGGCAACAGCCAGACTGAAAAAGTCCAGTTTGACCACGTGGAAACCTTTGCTTGGTTCCTGCCAGAGCCTTTCAGTAAGTTGCCCTATTTAGAGTCCAACTCAGATACATCCTCCCCTTCCACAATCTGGCCTACAACAACAATTGCAAGACCACAGACATCAGCTACATCAAAGTCTGACACTACCCTGTGCCTGGGCCCTCACCCAAGGTCCTTGAAACTCATCATTGGCCCCAGTCATGCTTGGTTTTTAATTTTTGTTTGCTTAGACTAGGGTTTATTCATTATGTTACCATCATGTCTGAAAAAACTGATAATAGTATCTGGCATTTTCAGTAAATGGAGGGAGTTGGAGGCCCCAGCCACCTGGGTCTTTCCCAAGTATCTTGAAAGCTGAGAGGATCAACACCTCAGCATACCTGCAGACATTTAGGGCCAAGCAGTGAGAAGATCTAAAACCCTGGAAGGAGCCAGAATTCAGTTTGAACTCTACTCACACAGGGAGTGCCCTGGGTGCCATAGGAGCTGCTGGCAGCAGGGGGTCCCAACTGCATATCCTCAGCCTTAGAGCACCCACCCTACCCAAACTGGGCACTCAGATGTATTTGTGTCCTAGGCTGCTGTAACAAGGCACCATCAGCTGTGTGGCCTAAACAACAGACATGTATTGTCTCACAGCTCTGGAGGCTGGAAGTCTGAGATCAAGGTGTTGGCAGAGTGGACTCTCTGAGAACTGGGAGGGAGACTGGTCCACGCCTTTTCCTAGCTGCTAGTGGTTTTTCTGCCTGTCTTCAGCTTTCCTTGGCTTGCAGAAGTATCACCCTGATCTGTGTCTTCTTCTTCAACTGGCATTCTCCCTGAGTCCCTATCTGTGTATAAATTTCCCCTTTGTGTAAGGACACAGTCATATTCAATGAAGGGCCTGCCCTATTCTATCTAGTATGACCTCATCGTGACTAATTACATCCGCAATAACAGAATTCCCAAGTAAGGTCATATTCTGAAGTTCTGGGGATTAGAACTTCAGCACATAAATTTGAGGGGGGCACGTTTCAACCCATAACTCCAGGAATGACACTGATGGCTACCTGTAGATCATCTGAGACAGGGTTTGGCACACAGTAGGTTGGTACTCAATACACATGTGAGTTAAATAAATGAATGCATGAGTGAATCATCCTTTCTGAGTGCCAGTGAAGAAGTCTCTGACTTGGGGTGCCGTGATTTTCATGATCACCGTTGAGCATTGAAGACTATTGAGGAGAGAAGCCGTTGCTGCGAGCTTTCTGAGGCTGCTTGCTGAAAGACGAAGGCACTCCTCGCTGTCTGATCACAGCAGAAGGCTCTGAATTTGAAGTCGGAGTGCTATAAATAGCAGTTAGTCTTATCCTTCAAAATGTCATGTGTACTTTTTAAAAAGATTTTAGTGTCATATGACAGTCCCTGAGTAATTCAATTTATAGGAAAGGGGGACCAGAAAGAACTAACCATATTATAATTAATTATATATAACATATGCAAATGATGGACTACATTTAGATGCATGAATCCATGTCTAATCATAGTTGGCAAAGGTTGGCAACTGCACACCTGGACTGGGGAACACACCCCCTGCTCTGCTTAGATACAGACGCCATCAACAACCCCTGAAAATTTCCCAGAAAACCTGGAAATTCAGTCCTGCAAGTGCCAAGCCTCCTGGCTTCCCCCATCCCTCTCTGGGGCTTGCCCTCACCAGCACACAGCAGTGCAGACACCACACAGCATGGCTGCCCCATGGTGAGGCATGGCCAGTGGGAGGGAGGCCACCAATTGCATACAATAACAACTTTGTTGTCACTGCTAGGAGCCAAACCAGCCGTGATGCCTTACAATTGCTACTTAAATGTAAGCAGTGTCAGGAAAGTCTGAATGTAAAGAAGTTTCTCAGTTCTTGAGCCAAATGACCGGTTGCTTGTGTTCTTCTATTAATTCTAAAACAATTAACTCTATCAGCTTATGCTGACAGCCACTGTGCATTTTTTGGAGCACCTGGGCACCAGCTAAGGATAGTGACTGATATGCAGATGATGAAATATATAATAGAGATGATATAGACATAGATGTGCCAAATGCTATATATATATGTGTATGTATGTATATATTCATATATATGCGCATGCATACTGATGAAAGCCACTTTGCTGATATCCCCAAATAACCACTGAACTACAGATACCAGATTTATAGAGCATATTGTTGGTGCTGTTTCTGAGAGCACCTACCGTAGTATTTCTGTGGAAAGATACATACCTATATAGTTTCCATTTTCCAAATGCATGCATGTGCCTCTGTGTGCGTGTGTGTGCTCCCAAAGCAGCAGCTGTAGGGCACTGCACAGAATAATTGTTTGGGAGATAATCAGGAGTCCTAGATTTGAGTCCCAGTCTTGCTACTGATCAAAAATGGAAAGAATGAGTTCTGTTACTCAAAGTATGAGCGTGAAATTAAAGAGATTATATGAAAGAACCTTGAAAATTCCAAAAAAAACAACAACAACACAACAAAACAAAATGACCCTCCTCAGACTTCACAAGTCAGCAAAGGTAAAAATCAATGGCAAAAGTTTCAGGCAACCTTGTGTTCATCCAGGTGGAGACATGCTTGATGCCTCCTGACCCTGCAAACACTTCTGGGCACCTCCCTGGCATGCATTCAGTTGGTGCTGCACTGGAGTTGCCATATGACTGCATCCTGAGTCTCTGCTGTGGGACTGGAGTTATCCTAGGGAAAATGGTGACTAGACCAAGTTCCTCTTCAGTGTTCTTTTTCATTCCCATTTCCTCCTGTTTTGGAGACTTATTTTATCATAGAGTCTTAAAGGAAAGGGATCTGGTTTGCTGGTTCACAATTAGAGGTTGGAGGCAAGGTAGCTCCTCCCCTAGGAGTTTTTGCTCTTTCAAAGCCAATCTGGGAGGACCTCCCTAGAGGCACATGGAGATATAGCTGAGCAGCATCTATCTACTCACCTACATATTCCCTTGAATGGGGCTAAAGATGGTGCATGTTATGCCAAAAGCTGAAAAAAATAGCAACATGAGATAGAAGAATGGATAGTGAATGTTCATTGTGAACTCTTTAAGGAGCAATACCTCACTTCCTATTTCCTTCATCCCTCCCATTCACCTTTCACACTGAATTCTTAGCCAACTCTACATAAAATAGACTCCCAATAGGACCAGTACGGCTATACTCAAAATAGCCTCTCTCCAATATGGGCTCAATTTATAACCTGGGTAGCTGGTACAGTTCATATGAAGAGAAGTTTTGGCCATTCAAAAATATGGGAACGTCTGATTCCTGCTTGACATGCTGTAGAAGTAAGGGCACCAATTTGCAAGTCAGGTGGCCAGACTACAGTGTCTCCTTGACTGCCAAACTTCTATATATCCTTAGACAGACCCCTTCATTGCTATAGAGCACATTTCTTATCAATAAAATGACTGAATTGAAAGCTATAGCTCTAAAAAGCTTTCAATTCAGTGCTGGAAATTCAAGTTATATGGACTGTTTTAATTTCCATGGTAGTTGATAAATAATACAGTATGGCATTTTGGTTAACTTGAAATTACCATGTAACTCCATATATGGAGTTACTATATAATTTGCAATTCTCAAAGAATCATAATGCAAAAAATAAGTATTTAACAATGCAACATATAGAATACAATTTTTAAATGAATTTGAAACACAATGCTTCCCAGGGTCATTATAAACACAAATTTTCATTTATTCGTATATTTTAAATTGCTAATTATTGGAAATTTTTGATAAATTCTTGTCAGTGGCTTTTCCATACTGTATTTTTTAAAGCACATTTGTGTGCATGTGAGATTATTACAAGCGAAGGTAACTGAATAGGGACCTACTGCCAAAATCTGCTTACATTTCACTAATTTTCATTGGGCCTTAATGTGTTTTCTAAACTTGGGTAGGGCATACCAAATACAACAAAACTAGATTCCACATCTAGTTCATAATCAGGAGCATTAAGTATATGATGACTCTATCAATTCTCGGTAGTTTGTGATTCCATAACTAATAAAGAATCATGGTTTATCCTGATTAGTTGGTTCAGATTAATTTAGCACCCCCTGCCAATGTCCCATTTTAACTTTCTTCAAACCCAAAGGTAGAAAGTGACCTTTAAATGTTTTTCAACTCTGTACCGGGAGCAGACCAAATTTCGTAAGTCAGATCCAAGCCAGAGTGGTTTGACCCAGACAGGATTAGACTGAGCCTAGGAAGGGTGAGAGTGGAGAGAGGCACCCAAACCCTGGAACACAAGGAGGGTGGTTCACAAGCCCTTTTCCTTCCAGCATTCACTGTAATGAAAAACTAATGGGCTGGAGATTTGCCTTCTAGGAAGAGCTTAAGCATTGCTTTACTAAACACACCTACATATTGTTTCTAAATGTCATGCTAAGACGTGCAGGGTATTGCCATGAACTTCTTGAGCAGTTAACTCAGTGGCTTAATGCTTGCCATGAAGCATCTTTAAACGAAAACATCCTTTACTACCAAGACTGAGGCTTCACCATAGTATCAGAGGAAGTCAATAAAATGTACCTTGGCATAGAGTGCAGGGACATATTTATTATTGGTGGGAAAGACCTATTAGGCCTGTCTGTCACAATGCCAATGTATAATTTATCCCTGAGGCTTTTGGGGATCCCATAACTGCCATGATTTTAATGGCTGGTGGTGAGTCATGGGCATTTATGAAGATAGACCACTTCAGTGACTATTGATTGGACTCCTAAGATGCACATAATCCTTAAAAAGTTATCCAAAACTTTGTCTTAAATTTGAAGTCTTCTCATACTTATAAATAAAGTTGTGGTTCAATAGCTCTTTCTCTGTCTTCTGCATGACTTCCTTTTGGTACAATTATCATCGTTGACTTGGCAAAAACAATGTAAAACACAGGGCTGCATGGAACTTCTAGAATTTCAGAGGATGAATACATTTGTAGCTTCATACTAAAATGTGTCTAAATTATTCCTAAAACATGCATTATAATATGTGTTCTAATTCCACATCCCTATTATAGAATCAAATACGCATCCATTCCCATACTGTCCCATCTCTACCTCTTCCAGTCTATCACCAAACTTAACATTAAAAAAAAGGTTGCCCCTACTCATCTGACAAAGGGCTAATATCCAGAATCTACAATGAACTCAAACAAATTTACAAGAAAAAAACAAACAACCCCATCAAAAAGTGGGCAGAGGACATGAACAGACACTTCTCAAAAGAAGACATTTATGCAGCCAAAAAACACATGAAGAAATGCTCCTCATCACTGGCCATCAGAGAAATGCAAATCAAAACCACAGTGAGATACCATCTCACACCAGTTAGAATGGCCATCATTAAAAAATCAGGAAACAACAGGTGCTGGAGAGGATGTGGAGAAATAGGAACACTTTTACACTGTTGGTGGGACTGTAAACTAGTTCAACCATTGTGGAAGTCAGTGTGGCGATTCCTCAGGGATCTCGAACTAGAAATACCATTTGACCCAGCCATCCCATTACTGGGTATATACCCAAAGGACTATAAATCAGGCTGCTATAAAGACACATGCACACGTATGTTTATTGCGGCACTATTCACAATAGCAAAGAGTTGGAACCAACCCAAATGTCCAACAACGATAGACTGGATTAAGAAAATGTGGCACATATACACCATGGAATACTATGCAGCCATAAAAAATGATGAGTTCGTGTCCTTTGTAGGGACATGGATGAAACTGGAAAACATCATTCTCAGTAAACTATCGCAAGGACAAAAAACCAAACACCGCATGTTCTCACTCATAGGTGGGAATTGAACAATGAGAACTCATGGACACAGGAAGGGGAACATCACGCTCCGGGGACTGTTGTGGGGTGGGGGGAGGGGGGAGGGACAGCATTAGGAGATACACCTAATGCTAAATGACGAGTTAATGGGTGCAGGAAATCAACATGGCACATGGATACATATGTAACAAACCTGCACATTGTGCACATGTACCCTAAAACCCTAAAGTATAATAAAAAAAAAAAAAAAAAGGTTGCCATGTGATATCGAAAACAAAACACAGTATAAGCTAAAGAAATATCCTACTTTAACCTCTTTGATCCTTGCTTTTCTCACAAATTGATCCTTACGCTAGCATTTCTTAAACTGGCAAACAGCATAAAGGTGAAACAGAAGCCCTGTGGTTTCTGCTCATAAAGTAAATTTGGTTATTATTGACTCCAATGGCTTTTGTTTCCATTTTTGCCCAAGTGTAAGGTTAAAAAAGTTGCTGCAATGTCAATTTATAAATTATTGTTAATCTGTGTCAGCATTTGACACATCGCAGTATATGAGAAACACTGAGAAAATTGTTCCACGTCAGTTTGAGACCTTTTAAGCTGCATTAGTCACAGATTTCTCTAAGAATACCTGGAATTCTGAGTCCTCAAATTAAATCAGGATTATATGTAGCTATAAAGGATTTATAAGTTCATATTTTCTGTAGTTCATTAACTTGCTTCTTTTTATTTCATTTCCTGTCTTTGTTATTGATGAAGTAAGCTAAGGGAATTTCATTAAATCTGTTTTATAATTTTCATATAAGTTGTCTAACCAATAAATACATAAAAGACTGGTTTCACCATATGAAAGGCATTGATATGACATTGGTAAAGATCAAAAGCTGATCTCAGAGACAAACTGAAATCATATCATTTGTGTAGTAATCAAGATTAAATTTACCAAGAGTCCTTTCTTTTTAAAAACTGTATTGGCTCCTTTGTGAATATGGCAGTAAGATTTTACCAGACGTCCCTCTATATTTTTTGACCTTTGAGCCTCGAAAAGCTAAATGACCTACAATAATCAATATTCTATCAATCATTAAGAACAAATTGGAATTAAGTTAACCTCCTAGTAGCAATAAAATCTCATACTCATAGGAGATTTGAATTCAGGTTCTGATATTAGTTTGCTGCTCTCCCACTTGTAATGTACAACTAAAGGAAACAAATTTAGTTCAGGTCAGTGATTATTTCATTAAGCCTTCAAACCACTGCTTAACAGAATGTTATATATCAGATGACTCTTTAAAGGATCCCAACGTGCAGTATGCGCACGTGTGTGTGTGTGTGTGTGTGTGTGTGTTGCTGTACATGTGCTGTTGTATGTGAGCACAGGCACACATCTGGAGGCATTACCATATATATCCTTGTCTGATTTTATGGGAAAAAGAAAGCTATGACAATATTTTTACACTCAAGGACAATAATCATAGCTATAGAATTCAGTGTGCCTAATGCCATATCCTAACTCTAAGATAAAAGTGGAGAGAAGAGGCTGTGGGCTTAAGGAGTGGAGGGAGAGAACCCTCTTTTTAGTGTCCTCCACACAACACTAATAAAAGCCTCATATGTGTTGTGATGAAGAGCTTGGGCTCTAGGGTTAGACTGACTGGGTTCAAATTCTGTTTCTACCATTTACTAAGTATGTCCTTTGAGTCATTTATCTAATCTCACCAAGCCTCGGTTTCTTCATCTGTAAAATGGGGCATTTCTTTTTACTCATCCAACAAAAAAAGGTCTTCAATGTCTAATACATGCTGGGCGCTATGCATCCTGAGATGCAATCATGAACAATACCTAGATTTCTTCCCACCCCTTGTGGAGCTTTCATGCTAGTGGTCCTTGTGAGGGTTAGATTAGATCATGCATGAAAGTCTTTGACACAGTGGCTAGAACAGAGCAGGCCCTCAAAAAATGTCAGTTCATGGGAGGATAATTATCACCAGGTGTCAGGTGACATGATCTCCAATCCCCACAACAATAGGGTAACTGTTATTAACTTTGTTTTACATGTTAGGAAACTAAGACTAATAAGGTGAGATGTCTGGCCCATTTGCAGTTTGTTTTTCTCTATTAAAGACAGATATTGCATTTTTATACGAGAAGATCTGTGTGTTCAAAACACGTTACGAATGTGAATACATTTAAATAATAACTCCTTAAAACTCACCCCCTTTTCACTGTACCATATCATCTGCTAACCAATAATTGGTATTTGTTGGGTTTTTTGATAATTTTGGAAACGTTAAAAGTGAATTTTTAAAAACTTTACTGTGATTCTCAATTCAATGTCATAAGCACACACATACATATGCACACACAGCACCATCAAAAGATTTTTTTTAAAAAAGAGGAAAAGATCCTTGCAATGATAGCACATAAAAGAGAAAATGCTCAAAGGAAATGGAAGGAACCTGAAAATAAAAGATGGGACCAGACTTCTACAAACAGCTGTCAAATAGCCTACAGAAACAAGGAATAAAGGATCCCAAAGGAAAGATGAAAAAATTATACTGGGTTTTTAATTAAACCTGGAATTATTTTTTTCCAAAGAATTTTGAAAAGAAATGGAGAGCATGCTATTAGATCAAGGTTATGAACAGAAGAAAAAAATTTTAGAAAAACATTATTGTGAAATTATTTTTCTCTCTTTTTATTAAGAAAAAACAATACCAATAGTCCTTACAATATTGCTTTGGGCCATTCAAAGACTGTAATTCCTTTTGATGATCATTTTCTGTCTGATCTTGGGTCTCATCACACCCTCTTGTGCACACCACTCAGCCACTGTGGCTGCCGTGGTATTATTTGAATGTGCAAAGAGGCATACTAACAGGCTGTTTCCTCTGCCTGGAATTCTATCGTCTGGAGTGTATCATGGGTAAGGCCCTTCTTTCCTTCAAGAGGCCTGCACTGTCCTTACAATTTAAAATTTAAATTTGCAACCTCACCCATACTTTAGTAATCCTGATCCCAGTTACCTAAGCTTTATTTTTCTTCTACCATTCTCGGTCACACTATGTGCTCTACTTATCTACCATGTTTATCCTTTATTTTGTCTGTTTCCTCCTGCCTAGTCCAAAATGAATATAAGCTCATTGAAGGCACAGATTTTTTTGCCTTCATTTGTGCTTATTTTCATTCATCTGCTCACTGGTGTACTCTGGTGAATATAAACTGTGACTAGTGTGAACAAACAAAAAGTGTTTGTTCAATAAATCCTAAATACCTATAATTTTTTTCATACTTGCTCCAATGGACATAGGTGATGCTTAAAAGCAAAACCAAACAAAACAGCCTAGCACTTCTGATTGGGCATCTTTAAGAGTAAAGGAAAACTAATCATCTCTGTTACTTGTAGAATTGAAATGTGAGATGAATTCAGATCACTATGAGTATTATTCAATTCAAATTTTAAAGCATAACCTCAAATAATAACTAAATGAAATTTGTAAATAAGCCCAGAAGCCCAGGAATAACAATCAAGGCATCAAATGCAAGCATCAAATGCAAATGCAATAAATTTCTTGACTGAAAACATGTCAGCCAAAACACTGTATTGAAAAATGCCATTAAATATGCTAAAGTGACAAACTGCACAATGCAAATAAAACTATAATTAGGCCAAACTTATACAGAATTATTATATAGCCTAAGTTCAATTTAAATAAATCAAAACCAAAAGAAGAATACTGACCTCCTGCTTATGATTTCCTTGGCCTTGTAAACTCTTTTCTTGGGACATATTAATGATTGGTAAATAGATAAGGAATGGCATAAACATTTAGCACTACTTCCTCATCGCTGAAGGAAGAAAAAAGTACTTATCTATTTATAAGTTGGCAATGAAATGGGGTTTGGGGGATAGAAGAAACATGCACAAGAAAATAGCTCAAAAGGAAGGAAGGAAGGAAGGAAGGAAGGAAGGAAGGAAGGAAGAAGGGAAGGGAAGGGAAGGGGGAGGGAAGGAAGGAAGGAGGGAGGGAGGGAGGGAAGGAAGGAAGGAAGGCGGGAAGGAGGGAAGGAGGCAAGGAGGGAAGGAGGCAAGGAGGGAAGGAGGGAAGGAGGGAAGGAGAGAAGGAGGCAAGGAAGGAAGGAGGGGAAGGGAAGGGAAGGGAAGGGAGGAAGGGAGGAAGGGAGGAAAGAAATACATATGAGCAAACCAATGTTTCAGATATGAGAAATTGTGACTAAAAAAGAGGGATCATGAAAACTAAATATATACACTAGTAGAATATGATTTTGAAACAGTCAAGATAACCCCAATTATTCCCCACGGAAACTGAACCTGAAGGGAAGGTTCTGTTCAGCTCATGTGTTAAACCATAATAATAATTCAACCTAGCATAGGATAAACACAGAAAAAATCCAAAAGCCCAAATTGAAACAAGTTAAATAAATAGAATTTCCTAGCAACTATGATCACAGTTCAAGGTGTCTTCATCAAAATAAAGTTCAAAAATGCCAAGTAATGGTCTACCAGCCTACCTGGCATGGATTTCTGGTCCTCCAAATTACATAAACTATTTAAGTCTCTATTTCTTTACTTTCAGTAACATTAATGTTAATATAAAATTATAAACACAGCTTCTCACATTTGGCTGGTTTGCAACACATCTGTTAGGATCCAAGGTGACTTGGCAGGGAGCAGTGGGTCAAGTCAATGCACAACAACATAAAACCACTTAAAACTCAGCACTAATTATTATGGTTATCTCACATAAGCTTACACCAATATACAATGCAAGGGCAAGTATCCATTGAATTACTAACAGATGCCTCCAACTCCAAGCAATTATCTTAATTCAAATAAATAGATTTGGCCAAATCACTTATATAAATCTCTTTTATCTAACAGAGGGCAACTGTACTACGAACATGAAAGCAGAGGAGATCAGCTGGGTGTGGTGGTTCACACGTATAATTCCAGCACTTTGGGATGCTAAGGCAGGAAGATCACTCAAAGCCAGAAATTCGAGACCAGCCTGAGTAACACAGTGAGACCCTGCCACTACAAAAACAAATTTAAAAACTTAGTTAGGCATGGTAGTGCTTGCCCGTGGCCCCAGCTACTTGGGAGGGTGAGGCAAGAGGATCACTTGAGCCTGGGAGGTCGAGACTGCAGTGAGCCATGGTGGTGCCACTGCACCCCAATCTGACAGAGTGAGACCATGTCGCCAAAAAACAAAACAAAAAACAAACAAAAAAAAGGATATCAAGAATTGACTCATTTCCGAAAAAAAAAAAAAAAAAAGGGTTTATAAGCAAAAGGCAAGATAAAGGAACCTGGAAGGATCAAAAAAAAAAAAAACTTAGAATAAATGCTGGAATGTGAATTAGGGTCTCCTCTTCACTGCTATGAAAAAAAATGAAAGTGGCCTAAAACTCATAAGTCTCCCTATTATCTCAAACCAGAGCACAAATAGTCTTCTCCATTCTCCCTTCTGGAATGAAAGGCAGTGAAGTCTCACTGTTTTATTTTGTACTTTAATTTTAACATAAACAAATATTTGCAACTTATTCAAGTTAACCATCTTGAAGGTTGAAGTTCTTCATAAGTATATTTATTATTTAATCACTTATTTATCAAAAATTTTGAACATTAACTATGTATAAACCTGTGCCAGGCACTAACTGGACAGAAATCAAATTCTTTGCAAGTGGCTATAAAATTCTGTGAGTGGTCTGGCTAAAATGGGTGAATTTGTCTTCCAGATAGACTATTTTATCATCCATATTTCTAGAAAAACTGACATCTAAACATGTCTCTACCTCCTCTATTTTCCCACATAAATCACACGTTTCTATCCTCCTTGTAGTTATTTGCTAGAATATTAGTCTGCCCCTCTAGATTGTGAACTCCTCAAGGCAAGAATTCTATCCATTCATGGAGCTCCCACCTACTCCCACACTTAAAGCTCTAGAGCACTGCCTGGTACATTGTGGATGCTTAGAATAGCTGTATCGTGTGATACACGAAGGAGGAGCAATAACGTAGACTGGTAAAGGGGAAAAAATCCCTAGTTTCATAGCTGAGCATTCTCACAAATAAAGAAAATGAGTTCCTTAGTATAAATATCTTGCATAAATTAAGATGGGGAGCCCTAACACTGCTCATATTCCAGGAGTTATAAGAGTATTCCAGATATTCTGGTGTTCCGGTGAAACTGATGCCATTATTTGTAGGAATAGGAAAATCCTGAAGCCCTACACGCTCTTGGCAAACCCCCCATTCTCCTCTCCCCTTATCACACCAAGCCTCACTACCATAATGTCCCTAGGCCTCCTACAGCCTAAGTTTATTTTCCATTTTTAAGAAGCCTAGGAGTTCCAGTTCATTCCTGATCTCTCAGACTGTCACCCCATATGGTTCTGTACATCCTCCTCTCTGGCCCTATCCACTATGACCCAACTGCTGAAGTTCTTTCACTTTCAATTTTCAGTTGAGCAAATAGAGGGTTGCATTAATACCCATGAGCTTACATCAAAGCTCATGGCTATTAGTACAAAAGCTCATGGTTATTAGTACAACCCACTATCTGATGAACTTCTCTGACTCTACCCTTCAGCTTCTTGCTCCAAGGCTGAGAGCTGGCTCTCCTCTAAAGATTTGGCTTCTTCTTAGCCCTATGAGTGAAGGCTGCTTTTTGTCCACATGACCCCAACAGTAGTGTCAAAAGCCTCCTTGTTCTTCTTTGCCAGATCTCTCTCCATTCCCCCTCCCGAAAGACCTATAGCTCTTCTGCACTGCCTGTGAGCAGGACTCAATGTGAGCAGACCTTTGTCATTCCCTTAAAATCCATCAACCACTTGCTCTGTATTGCAACCACCTGCTGACCACTCCCTTCCCTGTTGGAGTTCTTCAACTTTTAGTTCATCATCAATCCACCCAAGAGTATTCAAAATAATCCTTGGTGATTTCCCTTTCCAGTTCATGGTGGTCTTTCAGTTCCTTGGATCTTTCCTCCAACCTTGTGCTTTGTTCAACTTCAGCTGCTCAGACCTGTGGATGTACCCAAGAAGACTGAATCTCCTGAATAACCTCGTTATCAAGAACCCCTGCTCCGACCAGCACCTCCTGTTTTCCACCTTACTCCTTTACTCTTAACCCTACCATGCTGTACAATCCATTCATCTCCTCACCCTTTCCATGGCCCTTACCCACCCCCATCTTGTGTCCTCACTTCTCAGCTTATATTTCATAATTATTAGCTCTTTATTACACTCTTCTGGCAAAACTCTGATCACATTTAAACCTAAATTTTCACCAACTAATCTGTGAATCCTGAACCTGACTTGAGCATCATGTTCACTTCCCCAAAGTTAAACCCACAATCACGCCAGTTATTCTCACTCTGATCACACAGCCACTAACCCCAAGTGGACCCTTAATGCTAACAGGCAGGGAACCAGCAGAGATGTGTTTCCGTCACTCTAACCCTCTTCTAGACGACAATTCAGGATTGTTCTCCACTCCAAATTTCAGCAGAGCCTGTCTGCACTCTCAGCTCAAGATCTGATTTTGCCTTTACAATGAGTAAATAGAAGTAAACAGAAGAGAATGCCCTCAACTCCCACAGGTTCGTCCCTTCACCTACCAGCATCTGTGCTCCTATCCTCTGCCTTCTTTCCTATTATTGTGAACCAATTTTCTCTGTTCTTATCTAAGATCAAGTCCTACACTTTTGTACTGGGTCCCATCCCATCTCACCTACTCAAGAACATTGCTATAGCAATTCTCAACTCTCTCTCTTGCATCATCGATTTTTCTTTTACCAATTAATCATACTATAATATCTCAAGTCTTACAAAATTTAAAAAATCCCATACTCCCTTGACACAGGAATAATTTTGGGACACCTAACTCCAAAACACTGACTGTATTCTTGCTGCTTCCAGTTCTTCCTCCAGTTTCTTTTTAGCTATCTACAATAAAGTTTCAATCACGCCCCACTCCCATTTCAATTATACCTCTGTTCATGCCTTTGCTGCAAGGTGACTTTCTTGGCAAGGCCTTCCTGACCACCCTACTCAAAACTGCAAGCTCCACACCCTTGATCATCACTCCCTCCTCCCTTCATGGCCTCATTGTCCTCTAAAGCTTCCGTTACCATGTGACATTCCATGCATGTATTTATTTCTTCACTATCTGTCTCCCCTCTACAAGTAGGAAAGTGCCATGAAATCAAGATTCTTTGTCTACTTTATTTTCTGCTATTTTTCTGGCATCTAAAATAGCAATGTGCCAATAAATATGTGGTAAATAAATTAATGAATGGATGTGAGAGAATTATAGCATAGTGCTTAATTAACACCAGGGCTTTGGAATCAGACCGTCCTCCATTTGAACAGCAGCCTTGGTGCTTGGACATGTCATTGAACCTCACTGCAATTCAGTTTTCTTCACTGTAAAATGTGGATAATAAAGTATGTCATGGAATTCTTAAAGTAAATAAAATGTTATACATAAAGCAATCAGAAAATTCCTTGGGACACAGAAAACAACCAACAAATGAATGGCCACTTTTACATTGTCCCAGATCAAAAGGTACAAAGCTGTTTCAATGATTAAATTCTGAACTGCTCCATTTTCTCATATTTTAATATCCCAAGGCCCCTAAAGATATAGTTTCAGCTTATGCAATTTAACATGGATATTGGTATAATCCCAGTAGCTTGGGCCCATACTGGAAATGCTGTTCTACTCCATCACATGTGTGCATCATCAGCTTGCATGTATTGGTTAAACATTTGCCTTCATTATTGTGCATTCACACTGTGCTAGGCCCTGAGAACAGTAGTTCACAATGCTCCTAACGTATGGGTGCACATACCACCCAGCAAAGCACAGAAAACCACCCACAATGATGTGAAGAGACCTAAAGCAAAATGTCAACATCTGATTAAAATAACTTCACTCTTCCTTTGAACACTGCATCTCCAAGGGGATTGATTTATAGCATTATTTCTCATGCCATCTTTAAGAACAAGGTGAAATAAAATAACTAAAACACAGTATAATGAACACAAGCTACGTGAAACATACAATGACGGATTTTAGGGTTCAAATGCATTTTTTATACATAATTGGTGAACAGACAAGAGAATTTAGAGAATTGGTAGTACAGCATCCTTATGATATAAATGAGAAAAGTGAGGAGACCCACTGAGTTTATGTGAAGGGAATGGGCATTAAGAAAATCCTTCCCCATGGAAAGGAAAAACTTCCACAGAGTAAATTCCCCATAGCAGAGACAGACAGGCAGTTTAATGGAATAGAAAGGGCACAGAAATAGCAATCAGCACAGCACCCAACACAATAAATATTTGTGCAAGAACTGAATTAAGGGTACGATGACCTGAATTCCAGTTGCGGCTCTGCCCAAATTCTCCTTGAATAAGTAACTTTACTTCTTGGTCTCCTTTTTCTCCTCTTTGTACTAAACAGCAGAGTCACTAGGGTTCCAGAGACTTAAGAGCATGTTAGGTGGCTGACTGTAATTGGTAGAGATAGGAGAAGAAGAGAAACTTTTTAATGTTTTTTTTTAAGACTCCCAGAGCTGTGGTAGGACAGTGGATCCTAAAGATCACATTCTATTTCAATAAACAGAAAAATTAAAACATTTGAAAAAAGAGTAAATACGAATAAGGAGTTGACTGTCCATTTCCCCAAAGAAAATGCATAAATGATGCGGTAGAAGTAAAACACTCATTATTCTGAGATGCCATTGTATGTTAATATTTTAAAAATACATCTTAAATCTAAAATCACATTTTTAATCATCAGAGATTTTATTAACTTTGTGTGTGTATGAAACATTAATGAGAATCCAAAAATGCAAGAGTGAGGATCCCTTCTGCCATGTTTGTAAAACTAAGGGAAAATTCCATTTTCCCAGAATTTAAGGCTGCAACCCATGATTTCTCCAGAAAGAGCTTTACCAACATTTTTTTTTATAAATTCAACTTCTGTGCATCATGTCCTCAAATACATCATCCACAGATGATGACTAACTCACAGCAGACCTGTCTCCTCTCAAGTGCTGGTTGAAATGTTACCATCCTTCTTGACAGGTCTAAGTATGTCAGTTATTAATAATAATTTTTACTTATAAGTTTCTTAACACTTATAAAAGAAGACCCCCCAAAAGCTTTGCAAGTTAGACAGCTCTAGTTTGCATATATATTTTAGAGCATCAGTGAAAAGACATTATAAGTGATATTTCTCAAGAAATAGCTCAGTTACAAACAAATCAGAACTAAGACCAGAAGTCTCATTTTTTATTCCTTGACGTGACTGTCCCATAATGCTTCTAGCTAACTGATGAGAATTAACTTAAAGGAGATCACAACATAGAACTCTTATGAAGATATTTCCATATGCGGTATTTCTAGAAACATTACAAATTCTATGTGTTAAGCTATGTAAAATTTGGGAACTAGATTATCATACTGCACTAAGTAAATCTTGGGATATCCAACATGCCACCCACGGGCCATATGAAACTTCCAAAATTGAAAAGCCTCTTGATTATATATATGTAATTCATGCCAAAAAGTAAAACTTCCCTTCTACCTTAACCCAACGTGGCTCTCACATATGCGAAATGTTCATTGTTTGAAAACACATCAAATGTCCATGATTTATAACTAGAAAATCAGTGTGCGTCTGTGAGAATATGAGTCATAGATCTGCAAGCAAGGTAGGAAGGTCTTTATTCCAAATAAAAGAAAGCTGGCCCATAAAACAGTCTAGCCCAGGGTCAACTTGTTATTTGAAGATCAAACAAGATTTAAAGCTTATGTCATTGGTTCTAAACTGAGTCCCCTGCTATACCATTTCCTGTGGACTCACTGAAGAGTCAAAACCATGGATGTTACACAAGAAGACGCCCCTGGGCTTTCGGTACAGTAGGAACACAAAGGCAATGTCAGAGATATTCAGCATGGTTCTTGTTTATGATTTCTTGTGTTCTGATGATGGGACATGTAAACAGTTGTCAACCAGTTACCAAAAATACTGAACTCATTCAGAAAGGACATAAAGTGTCTAGGAGTCAATAAACAATGCTCATTCCAAACCTGCTGCTTCCATTCAGGGCCAACATTTGATCCAGGACAAAGAAAAAAGAGGTATTTGGTCATTTCTTATGGTAATCTCCAGCGTGTAAAAGGCTCTTCCCATCAGAGAAATCACCCAACAGCCACCACAGGATGTTTCTTATTTTGATGACTGAAGGGTACATGCTGGGTCTGGAGGAGAGAGCCATTAATTTATTTTCACCACTTTTCCCTGGCTGACAGCAATCTAAAAGAGAAGGAACAAGCCAGATCACTCATCTGCCTGCTTGGCATGCCTGGTAGTCATGGGAGCCCATATAGAGGCCATCTGTTCAGGTCCCAGTCTCTACAAACATGCACAGAAAGGTGACGTCAAAATGGGTGTGCTTCAGCCCCATTAATGAGCCACCCGAAGTAAACTGGAAGACTCAGCCTGAGTAGCCCACCCATTTATCTTCTCTGTTAGCAGCCAAGTTCAATCAAGTCATGGATTAGGGCAGGCACAATTATTTTTAAGTTTATTTTCCTAGGCAAATGTTAAGTTGATTTGAACATCTGTGGTTTAGTCCTATCTGATAGACATATAGGTGGGTAGATTCCATGAGTCAAGAAAAATGCACGTTGCTTACAACCTACTAAATGAAACCCACCTCAGAAGACATGATGTTCAGCATTAGCCTGATGGTTTGGTAGTGCACCTTCAAACTCAGCTTTCAAATGCCCCTAAATTACTGCAGCCAGAAAAACTCTCTGCAGCAAGCCATGCAGATGATGGCCACTCTTCAGAAACAGCAGTGTCATGTAGCTCTACTCAGTGAAATAAAACAAATGAGATGTTCTCTTTTGCCTCAAGATGATCCTCCCATTGCACCAAGATTTATGATCTATTACAAAGAAATGCCAATCACTACAGATTAGTTGGGACAAAAAAACGTATTTGTATAAGGCTTCTGTGATCAGAATTCTAACTTCATGTTATATGCACAGTATTTATGAATTCAAATAGAAATAATTTGGCTTTCTAAGATGTTTTGGATTTTTTCTTCTTGTACCCTAAAACGTGTCTTGCATTTTTAGTTATCCTTGAGATGATCATGTGAAGGATGTCCTAGATTTTTCAAAATAACCCATTATGATATCAAGAGAACTTCTGGGATCTAGGACCATTTCAGTAGTTATGTTGGTAGAGGCACCCCTCCATCCTCAACAAAGGACCTGTTTTCAATCCACAGTAAGACCCCAAGTGACCAAGCAGACCCTCACTGACTAGAAGCCACATCTTAGAGTCATCGTCACATCTTCTGCTTTTTTCCTGTCTATACCCTCTTCCATCAAAACCTACTTTCCTATAATTGCATATCCATATTCCTTCAGGGCCCTCCCTGTGTCTCTGTACGATGAAGGTAGCTCGTCGTACAGACTTGTTAATACATCACATCTCAGTTTATTTCTCTGCATTCCAAGTTAGACTCCCTGTTTTACTTGGCCCAATCTCTGAAGCTACTGGAAAGAGAGACAACAACATCTTCACCGATACACAAACATGCCACACTAGCCTTCATTTCATTATTCTTTGATCATTTCAATACTATTATTTTGTTTGGTCTTTCCTGCTGAAACCCCTGTTAGATTTTGGACCTCATGGATTTTCTAAATTATTTCTAATTCCTATCTATGCATCTACATCTATGCACTGGCCTATTCCATAAATAACCATAAGGGTTCTCAGTAAGAGAGTCTTTTGTTAAGATTAAGTAATTTTAGCAGACACAACCCAAACCCCATTCCACCAAGAAATAAAATATAGTGAAAACACTTCATAGAAAAGAGGAAAGAAAAGCCCAAGTGCCTATGAAAGAAAGAGACCCAGAAGATGCATTCCATTTTACCCCGAAGAACCCACAAAAAGCCTAGGAGTTGGAAGTACCAGATACAATGCAAGGGAGGAGTGCAGGCATGACTCATTTTACTGTGCCTCTCTTTAATGCCCTTCACAGATGCTGTGCTTTGTTACAAATTGAAGGTTTGTGGACTCTGTGTTGCGCCAGTCTATCAGTGCTGTTTTTCCAAGACACTCTGCGTCTCTGTGTCACATTCCGGTAATTCTTGCAATATTTCAAACTTTTCATTATTGTTATATCTGTCATAGTAATTTGTAGCCAGTGATCTTTGATGTTACTATTGTAATTGTTTTGGGGTGCCCCAAATTGTGCCCATTTAAGACCGTGAACTTCATTGATAAATGTGATAGGTTCTGACTGCTCCAGCAATTGGCTGTTCCCCCATCTCTTTCCCTCTCCTTAGCCCTCTCTATTCCCTGAGACACAAGAATATTGAGATGAGGCCAATTAAGAACCCTACATGGCCTCTAAGTGTTCAAGTAAAAAGAAGAGTTGCATGTCTCTCGTTTTAAATAAAAAGCTAGAAATGATTAAGCTTAGTGAGGAAGGTAGGTTGACGCCAAGATGGCTGAAGCTAGTCCTCTTGCACCAGTCTGCCAAGTGTAAATGTGAAGGAAAAGTTCTTAAAGAAAATTAAAAGTGCTATTCCAGCGAACACATGAATGATAAGAAAGTGAAACCGCCTTATTGCTGGTATGGAGAAAGTTTTAGTGATCTGGATAGAAGATCAAACCAGCCACAACATTCCCTTAAGCCAAAGCCTAATCCAGGGCAAGGTCCTAACTCTCTTCAGTTCTATTAAGTCTGAGAGAGGTGAAGAAGCCACAGAATTAAAAATGGAAGCTAAAAGAGGTTGATTCATAAGGTTTAGGGAAAAAAAAGCCATCTCTCTAGCATCCAAGTGCAACGTGAAACAGCAAGTGCTGATGTAGAAGCTGTAGCAAGTTATCCAGGAGATCTAGCAAAGATCATTGATGAAGGTGTCTACACTAAACAACAGATTTTTAATGTATATGAAACAGCCAGCTAATAGAAGGAAATACCATCTAGGACTTTCATAGTGAGAGAAGGTAAGTCAATGCCTGGCATCAAAGCTTCAAACTCAGCTAAGAGAGGCTGACTCTGTTGTTAGGGACTAATGCAGCTGGTGATATGAAGTTGAAGCTAATACTAATTTATCATTCTGAAAATCCTAGAGCCCTCAAGAATTATGTACCTGTCCTCTATAAATAGAACAATAAAGACTGAATGACAGCAAAGTTGTTTATAGCATGGTTTACTGAATATTTTAAACTCCCTGTTAAGACCTACTGTTCAGAACAAAAGCTTCCTTTCAAAATATTACTGCTCATTGACAATGCACCTAGTCACTCAAAAGCCTTGATGGAGATTTTACAGGAGATTAATGTTGTTTTCATGCCTGTTAACACAACATGCATTCTGCAGCCCATAGGTCAGGGAATCATTTCAAATTTGAAATCTTATCCTTTAAGACTTACATTTTGTAAAGCTATTACCACCATAGATAGTAATTCCTCTGATGGGCCTGTGTAACATACATTAAAAACATCTGGAAAGGATCCACTGTTCCAGATGTCATTAAGAATATGCCTGATTCATGGGAGGAAGTCAAGAAGTCCACATTAACTGCAATTTGGAAGAAGTTGATTCCAATCCTTATGGATGACTTTGAGGGGTTCAGAACTTCAGTGGAGGAAGTAACTACTGATTGGGTTGAAAAAGCAAGAGAATTAGAATTAGAAGTGGAGCCTGAAAATGTGACTGAATTGTTACAATCTCATGATAAAACTTGAACAAATGAGGAGGCGTTTCTTATGGATGAGCAAAGAAAGTGTTTTCTTGAGATGGAATCTACTCCTGATGGAAGATGCTGTGAGTGTTGTTGAAACAACAATACAGGATGTAGAATATCCCATAAACTTCATTGATAAAGCAGAAGAAGGGTTTGAGAGAATTGAGTCAAATTCTGAAAGTTCTATGGTGGGTAAAATACTATCAAACAGCATCATGTGCTACAAAGAAATTTCTAATGAAAGGAAGAGTTAATTGACGCAGCAAACTTTATTGTTGTCTTATTTTAAGAAATTGCCACAGCCACCCCAACCTTGAGCAACGACCACCCTGACCAGTCAGCAGCCATCAACATAAAGTTGAGCCCTCCACCAGCAAAAAGATTATGGCTCATGGAAGGCTCAGATGACTGTCGGCATTTTTTTTTTTTACTAATAAAGTATTTTTAAATTAATATGTGTACATTGCTTTTTTAGACAAAATGCTTTTGCGCATGATTGAATACAGTATAGTGTATACATAACTCTTATGTGCACTGGAAAACCAAAAAATTCACGTGACTCATTTTATTTCTACACTTAATTTATTGTGCTGGTCTGCAATATCTCCAAGGTATGCCTGTACATTCAAGGGAAAGGGTTGAAAAACATGGTAATATTTTGTCTGGTTTTCTGTTGTTGTTTTTCCAAAATCAGATGACATATGCATACAAGGAAATATTTTGAAAGTCTCCATAAGGAACATTTAATTTCTTGCATCCCGACTTCCAACACAATCTATTACATGATTACCCATTGTTCCTTCCCTCAGGAACGTTGAGAAATATTAGATGGAGAAATTGAGTCTGAGATTTTTAGGAACATTGGAGGGTGACAGTGAGAAACACTGACATCCATGCCCCTCCTTCTGCCCAGCTTAGGATGTGAACAGTTAAGTTTCTGCTTCCTTAAAAGGACACTGGAGAATCCTGCTCTGGAGAGAGTGGGGGAAAATGTGGACATACTGACTGACATTTGGGGACCCCCAACCAAAAATGATCTTGCTGGTTATAGAAAAGCCAATCAATGAACTAATGTAACTTTCTCACAAAGCTTCCCATCCATGTTTAATGAACATAAGTAGAAAAGCAAGGATTACACATTTGAGAAAGCCTCCAATTTAAAATAGAGAATAAAATAAGAAACAAAAGTGAGAAACAAAAATGAAAAATTCAAATAATCTATCCTTGATGTCATCAAAGATGTGATGTTGTGCCCAGAATTAAGAACAAGATATCATAAAAAGGAATAACAAAAAAATAAGAAAAGGGCCGGGTGCCATGGCTTATGCCTGTAATCCCAACACTTTGGGAGGCTGAGGCGGGTGGATTACTTGAGACTAGGAGTTCGAGACCAGCCTAGCCAACATGGTGAAACCCTGTCTTTAAAATACAAAAAATTAGCCAGGCATGGTGGTGCGTGCCTGTAATCCCAGATACTCGGGAGTCTGAGGCAGGAGAATCCCCTGAACCCGGGAGGTGGAGGCTGCAGTGAGCCAAATTGCACTACTACCCTCCAGCCTGGGTGACAGAGTAAGACTCCATCTCAAAAAAAAAAAAAAAAAAAGAAAAGAAAAGTTCCCTGAAAATAAAAATATAAATATGTAATTTTTTAATCCAATAAGAGGATTAGAAGATTAAAAACAAGGAATTCTTGAGGGTGTGAACACCCCATTTTCCATGATGTGCAAATTTCACACTGCATGCCTGTATCAGAACATCTCATGTACCCCATAAATATATATACCTACTATTTAACCACAAAAATTGAAAATAAAAAAATGTAAAAAATAAAAAAGATAGATTCAAGGAAATTTGTTCCAAAAAAGAATAAAAAGACAAACAAAGGGCTAATAAACAAACTAACAAACATAAAGAAATTATTTAGAAAAGCCATGAGTTCCAAAATCTTACAGAAGTTTCAGTAGAAAAGACCAAACAAAAGAATTTGTATGGAAATGATCAAAGACATAATTTTAAAAACAAAATTTTATAACTGAAAGATGTAAATCTCTAAAATTAAAAGTCCTTGAAAATGTCTAACAAAATCAATAAATATCTACATCATATACTTAAAAATTCCAAGGGGTGAGGTGAGAGCAAAGGTCCCATACAAAGGATTTTTTTAAGTGGCATCATAGTTCTCAATATTATTGAAACTTAGAATCTAATGCAGTGATATCCTCAAAATTCCAAGGAAAAACAATTTTCATTCTATAAGTCTGCACCTGGCAAAATTATCAATCCAAAAGGAGGACAGAAAAAGACATTTTTAGACATGTAATATCACATATTATTTTCTTTTATCAAGAAGTCATCATGGTGAGAGATAATAGATCCTAGAGATAGAAGCTCCCACATAAAAAGGGTTAAAGAAATTTGTACAATGATAGCATGGGCTACGTAAACTCACAGTAAACAAGAATAAAAAAGGACCACACCGTCTAAAGTGAGTTAAGCACTCACCACAATGCATTTTCCGTTTTCCATTTTTACTAGCTTGCTAGGAGGCAACTGGAGGCAAAATTGAGGTTAATGACACACAGAATAAGAAAGGAGCCTACTAGTGTTTGGATAAGAGATTAACAGAATTTCAAAGGCACTTGGACTTGTTTAGTTCATTTTTAAAAAGAGAGAAAAAAACACAATAATTAGTATCTTCAGATTCCTACTAGACTAATGGAAACACAACCAAATTCAGCTCATTTACAATTCTGTCTAGTAGTGCACAGCCCTAAATTTCTTTCCAGTTGCAATGTTTTCAGATTCAAATTGCCCGTCCCCACATCTTTTGCCATTTTGGCGAATCCCTTAGAGGGGAGCCATGTAGTTTAGAATCAGAAGCAATTGCGTTTCACATCAAAAAATATTTTTCTTCGACAGAAACTAAGACAGAAAAGCATAACCATAATAATCTTGCTTCTCTTTTGAGTTACATCTAGGATTGCTAGCAATTCTTTGCCCGCACATCCTTGCCACAGTACAAACACATACACACACACACGCCAAAAAAAAGTGTTCATCAGTTCCAGAAGGTTTACAAAATATACAAGCCTTTTACCCTAAAACCTTGTGATGCATCCCAAAATATCTTTTAATTTATCATCAGAGATTCCATATTAGCTCATCAGTCCTTTTGTCTAACTATCATATTTCCTGATTCTGAAACAATAACTCACAACTAGAATGACCTTTAAATATGGAAAGAAATAGAGAAAGTGTCCAATAAACAAAACTTAAAATCTATATGTGGATCAAGAAGCCAGTCATAAAATGCAAAGGGCTTCTTATTACAGTAGCTAAAGGCAAGGTAATCAGTTAAATTACCATGATGAATGTACTTTTGTGGGCATTCAGAGTTTGTAATAAAATGGCAATCAGATTTACTCAAGAAAGCAAGAATATCCCATGCATGCGTAATAGTTCACTCAATCAAGAAGGATTTGCCAATTAACTACTATCTGCTCATCACTGAATTTGATGCTGATATTTTTATTAAGTAAAATATGTGCTATTACACTTGTTGCCAGTGTAATTATGGTAAGAAAACTAAGTATGTGTTAAATAGAAATGGAGTAAGGTAGAATAACCAATGAGAAGCTTCAAGGAGGAGGTGCCACTTTCACTGTACCTTCAAGGCAAAATTAACAAAAGTAAAAGGGGGGAAAAAAGACTCCCCTAGCCTGGAAAGAAACCAAACTTTTGTTTCTGACAATTTTATAACAAAAAAAAGAAGTAGGATGGGATGTAATCCAGAATAAAGGTGAATAGCTTTACAGAGTAGAGAAAATGCTTTTATATGAGACTAGAGAAGAGTAAGAGGACAATATTTATGCAAATAAAAAAGAAAGAAAAATCATTCCATTACGAGGAGACAAATTTGTTTTGGGTTCCTGCTTCATTCCAAATAACAGAAAGTAGATATACAATATCCATCCATCATCCATTAATCTACCCATTCATTCATTCAGCAGACACTTCATAGTGCAGATTGTGTGCTGCAGACAATAGCAGGCTTTGAAGAATACAAAAAAACATATAGTTCCTTCCCTGAAAGTGCTGCTGATGTATAATTAAAGGCTGTTCTTCTCCTCCTCCCCAACCTACCTACTATCCTTATTGTGAGCTCAAAGCAGGAAGGCTGACAAAGCTGTTATTTGAAATATTTGTATGATTGAGAAGGCGACCACCTTTCAAGGTTTCCAAGACACGGCATTTTTCAAGAACTGTTTATGTCCTTCTTCCTATGAATAAGACAGAAAGCTGACACACAGCTATGGTATTACTCTTCTTTTTACTTGAAATTGCAAAATGATTAAAGCCATCAAGCAACAATAGTTGACCTATTGAGGGAAAATACCAGATAGGTGCCCTGGAGAGACTGATGAGTGAATATATTTAGAAAGGATTCCCAAGACTATTTGCTTTTGTCTCTGAGACTGCTTTCTCTCCTTTGCCTCTGTCGTTAGCTTCTCCATAGCTCCGCGTTGTCATCCAAACTGAACCTACTTGATATGGAGCCTCCTAAGCTACAGGGAAACAACAAGCCCACTCATCAACACAAGTAATAACAGACTGGGAATCTTCACTCACACAGTCAAAGTTTCTGTTGATTTCAGTAGAAAATCAGTGTTTTCTGATACTTTTAAGGCAACACCTACAAGTTTAAAGCCATTTAGATAAAGCCATAAGTTACGAGGGAGTTATGTATCTCAATCTCTCCATTCATTAAGGACTTATCGTTCCTGGGGCACTTTTCTGCAGGGGGACAATGAAAAGCAATGGAAAGTAAGCGGTGGCATAACTCCCAGATCCAAGCCTGATGTCTCCTGAATAGTCCCTACGTTAACGTGCTACTGGAACGATTTTCAAATACAAAAGGGGAGGAAGGCATTTTGGAAATGTTTTGCATGGACTCAGGGATTCATTTTTAATTTGCCATGAAATCCTACATAAGTTACTTAAGATTCTGGGCCTCAGCTTTCTAAACTTTAAAAAAAAATACGAAAGAAAAATGGACGAAATTAACACTCTCTGATTCAACCTACATTCCAGTGATGGTGTCTACTTTGGTAATTACTTTTAAGCCTGCAGCAATGGCAATGACTAATTCTATTACTGCATATAATACTGAACATACTAATATATGACTTTATATTACTTAAGTAACTCAGAAATAACAATAATCCAGTAATCAAGATCAGTGATAGCTCAAGGAACAAAATAACATAGAACCAATCTTAATAGTCACAGGAAGCCAAACAGGAATCTAGCTAAAAAATGTTGATGTCATTTTCCTCTATATGCTTCCCACAAAATTCTAAACCCATCTCGGAACACCAGTGGAGGGCAAAATGGGTCAATAGGCACATTTCCATGGATAAAATGTGGGGTGGGTGGTGCTCAAAATTGAGAATTTCAGCAACAATGCTGTTTTTCTTAGACTAAAGTATTTTCTTCTGTAGGAATATAAGTATTTGAGTAAGAATTGAAATTAGAAACCCAAGCAACCAATCTTCAATGTTTTCAACTACAACATTAATACAAAATCAGTAAGAGTAAGATGAAGACTATTTTGGAATTGCAGGCAAAACTTCCATGAAGGATACTGTTTTTGAGAGTAGGCATAGTCAATAGTTTTGACTCTGAGGTATCAGTGAATCTATTTATAAATCAGCTCAACTAAGTGTCATGCAGGGCCTATCCACGCAGAGATAATAAGAGCTTAGAGTCAAAGAGGGAAGGGTAATGACCACGCAGAGATAATAAGAGCTTAGGATCTAAGAGAGAAGGGTAATTGAATACAAAAATTGTTATGAGTGGCTTGAAAGAACTGTTATGTAGGGGCAGATTATTGGTGCAAAGGAGGGATTGGTCAATCCCTGGAGAGGATGAACACAGACCATGCATTTCAGGTAGACAGGGATGACTGCAGTAAGTAGCCACTGACTGAGGAATTCTAGGCACTGTGAGTTGCTCCCTTATAGCTCAAGCATGGATTGCTAGGGCAGTTGTTGCAAGGCCTGCTCAAGCAGGACCTAGTCTGCCAAGCTAAGGCATCTAGATTTCACCACTAAAGGGCTTTAAACAGATGAATCACATAATCAGATTTGCTTTTAGAATGATAACTGTACCAGCTGCATAGAGAATGGATTAGAAGGGTGTGATATTACAGACAGTCATATGCGAGACTGTTGGCTTCCAAACTAAATTTAAGTGACCCCTTTCTACGAATTCTATGGGTCAATACTTCTACTAAACATAGCTCTCACATTCATATTGCCTCTTTAGAAGCATAGCAGAATCTAAACATATTTTGAAGGTTAATATGTTTTTTAATATCCTGTTAGATTCCCTTAGCAGGAAAAAGAAAAGCCATTCAAGGCTGACATTAAGACACATTTTTCAAGCGGCCGTTATGATCATTCTAACCCAATCGTTCTCTGACTATACTACTAAATACAACGTGGTTAAGCTTTTGCAGGAAAACATTCTCATAACCATATTCTCTGCCTTGTGTTTTTCATATTCTGTCACAGAAAGAATATGGAGTGCTTTTAAAGCTGCTTATATAATTCACAGCAAGATCTGTTCCATTCTTAGTTATCAGTAAAGTTATTAAGTTAGCAGCAATCCACGTACTTTTTTATACTTCTACCAGAAAAGAAGGAATGAAACTCAATCACTTACGAAACGAGCCTCCATGAATAAATTATCCTGTGGCTATGATATTTTTAAAATTACCTCACACCTATTAAAATTAATCAAATCACTTAGATGTCAGAATATTTTTTAAAAGATAGATACTGTCAAAATGCTACAATTTCTGGTAAAGATCCTCCAACTTCTTAAGGAATCTGAATTAAAATAGAAATGCTTCCCCAAAGAACCCTACTAAACCTATTAGCTATTGAGATTGTAACACATGTTGCTTCTGGGTAAAGA
Source organism: Symphalangus syndactylus (assembly GCF_028878055.3). Taxonomy (NCBI): domain Eukaryota; kingdom Metazoa; phylum Chordata; class Mammalia; order Primates; family Hylobatidae; genus Symphalangus; species Symphalangus syndactylus. Next base: position 21,265,284 of record NC_072437.2, read on the forward strand.
ATACCTATGTTTGCCCACTTGGGCAAAACACTAATTAGATGTGTAACAACACAACATCTATTACTAGAGCATTTGAAAAATGTATTTTTAAAAATCAAACTAAATTTCCTTCTAAGTAGAATGTAGTCCAAGAGTATTTATCTGTTGGTTGATTGAGATTTGCTCTCATATCCTGTTTGATATAAGACAACCTGTCAGTTTAGGCCATTTTCACAGTATTTGAGCTCTCACTGCCTGTCAGTCTCTGGATGTACAAAGGATCTGCAGTAAGGAAGGAGAGAGGCACATAAGACATCATTGCCCTCTCAAGGACAAGGTCCAGGGCTAGCATAGTCATGCACATGAGGTTCAAAGAAGGTTTCCTGGAGAAGAAGACTTAGAGTTTGACACACAGTAGTGCGTCCAGGTAAAGAAAGGTGCAAAGGGCATTTTATTTAGATGAATCTATGTGGCCTAAAATATCATACAAAGGTATGGAGCAGCATTGGTGCAGGGAACAACTACTGGTAGCTTGATGTACCTGGAATGAGAAGCTGTGGGAAACCAGGCTGTTGAAGCAGGGAAGGCCTGAAACCTGGATTTTCTTCTAGAACCAGTATATGAGGCTGGCTCACTCTCCTAAGACAGGATGAGGAAAAATTTTACTGAATTTCAAGTGAGGGGCCATATAATACAACCTCTGGTGTATGGTCTTTATTCCAGCACTAACTTGCTATAAACATCTGGGGAAAATCATTTAGGCTTTCTACATCCCTCTTACCTTTTAAGAGATACTCTACCTACTTACTCAGGTATATCGAAGAAGTAAAAAGGATCTGGAGAATATAACCACAATATTATTTAAGAATATTGTCATTTTAATAATAAGTATTACGCATCACATGAACTACCCAAGGTGAACAAGAAATAGCAAGCACATATATCTTACAGCATGTGTGGATAGCACATATTTCTTTCCTTTTTTTTTCTTTATTTTTTATTATTCTTTCTTTTTTATTTTTTTTTTTATTTTTTTTTACAAACCCTTGTGTCGAGGGCTGACTTTCAATGGATCGCAGCGAGGGAGCTTCTCTAGCACATATTTCTATAGAGCAAATGCGATGATGAGTTTAATAAACATGGCACTACTTTGGCATGTCCTCCCATTCTTTCTTTAAGAACCAGTGCTGTCCCAAGGGAAAACAAATGAAGCAAATAAAAATTCTCTCCATCCTCTCTCAACCTATCTTTTTTTTCCATTCTTTCCTTTTTCCCTACCAAGCATGCCTTTTCCCCTATCCCTTTCTAAAGTAAAAAGCTGGAGCATGCTTATCTCATATGTATATGTTGGTATAGATCTGTTGCCATGGGTTGTTCTTTTCTGGAAGAGTTAGCATCTTCACCCATGTCGCCACGGCTCCTACGTTATTAAGAAAGCTGTGAACATTTCAGGGAGGCAGTATGAGTTTACTAAAAATGTATTAGACTAACCTAACTTTATTTACTTTTATGAAACACTTCTTGGAGAGGTAAAATGTGAGAATGTAACAAAGATTATATATTCTATTTCTTCAGGGCTCCAGGCAGGATTTCTCTTGCTCTCCTTTTGGACTGGAAAAGGCTGTTAATCAGGAGCAGACCAATCAGCTGGATAGATTCAATAGCCAATTAATAACATTAATCAAAGTGTACTGGTTATTAGTGTATTCGTATCCCTAGGACAACAATGGGGAGAGTTACTATAATGGTAACAATGATAGAATATATAGTTCTCTACTACATTTAACATTTTTGTCTATCATTTGGATTAAATGTCTGATTATCAACTGTGTAGTAACACACAGATTCAAAAGATAAAGATTGAAAAGTATCTTTAAATTATCACAAATCCTGAAGTATTTTGGTTGAAATCAATAAAATAAAATTTAACAGCACAAAAATAAAAAATTCAGCTTCAGAATTTAAAAATTGAATGGTAGGATAAAGTAAACCTAATTTAAAGGCGTTGTAAATAGGTATATTCATAAAATGAAATACTATATAGCTAAATGAACCATATGGCTACTATAAATATGTTCTATAACTACATAATTCTGTATACTATATAAATGTATAACTAACTATAAATAACTATATAATTGAAGTTTAGAAAAGATTAGTAACACATCCCAGGTCATATAATTAGTAAGCAATGGGATGTACAGCCCAGGGCCATCTGAATTCAAACCCTAGATTCTTATCCACTATGCCACATTGCTTCTCAAGGCAGAATGGAACTCTGTTTACTGACATAAAGAGACTTTGTCATATATGGCAGCGTACAGAGCCATATATATTTATATATAGAGAGAGAGAGAACATATAAGCTCAGGATATACACACTTACATATACATACATACATTACACATAACATATATGCATATATATCAATAAAGATGGCTCATGGAAAAGTCTTTAAGGTTATAAAATTTCAACACTGGATGTTTCTTGGTAGTGGCATTAATTGCTGATTTTAAATTACTGTTTTTCATCTGAATTTTCTAGTTTTTATAGTGATCATGTATTGCTTGTATACTTAAAATGCATCATGTGAATAGCTGAGGCATTGCAGTGATCAGAATTTTAGTATTAGTCAACAATGTGACTCAGGTGCCACAATCATTAAAGTAGTTCTGTTGTGTATGTAAGAACAGCCATATTCTAATGGAGTAGAAAACCACTTTCGTGTGTCTTGCACTGATGCCCAGAACACCGTGTTCAATAGAACATCCAAAAGTGGATAGCCAGCGTGGTAGGAGGTCTGGAGACCACGTCCTATCAAGAAAAGCTAAGGAAACGAGCAGAGCCCGAAAATAAAGGGGAAATACATGGTGAGATGCATGACCATTGCCAGTTAAAATGGCAAAGTTCAGAAGCTGGGTTCTTTAGTGTTATTCCAGAAGTGGACAGGAGAAGCAGACCTGCCAGTCAGTCAATATTGAGGTCCTTCTAGGTACCAGGCCCAATGCTTGACATCAGGGATTTACAATGACTCAAGAAACAATCACCACCCTCAGAGAACTCATGGGTGAGTAACTCATCACATTATTGCTAATAATTAAATAATTCTACTGTAGAAAGTGTCCTGAAGGAGATATGCAGGTGCTCCAGGAGCACCCAGTGTGGCAGCTTGTCATCGGTATCACAGAAGACCCCCCTGAGATGGTGAGGTGGACGTGTACAAGCTGACACCTCACACATGATCAGGAGTTGACATGGCCAGGAGGGGGCTGAGTTTGTAAAGGTGGAAGGAGGCTTTAGGAAGTGTGCAGAGTGGGAGGGAGTAAAGCCTGCTGCGGAAATCGACGAAGTCCTCTCGCACTTTAGCATAAGAAGCAATGACTCCTAACAGCGCTGGCAATCCCAACTGCCCTGGCCATGAAACACACCTAGCAGGAACATGTTTCAAGATCCAGAGTGACAGAACTGTCAGCTTTACAGTGGGTCACTGGGGTCAGCCACTGACGTGGAATCAGGCCTCGGAACACTAGGTAATGCTAGAGAGGAAACAGTCTACTTTTAACCCGAAATTCGAATGGACTCATATGATTCTATTTTGTTATGGATAGGTAGTCATTTAGCAACATGCAGCAAAGGGAATGTTTATAAAAATATAAACAGTGATGATCTCCCAGGAGCCAATCTCTATTTATAACAAAAAAATTTTAATAACTCAGAAAAAATAGATACAGCAATATCTCTAAGAATGCATACGACCCTAAGTAAGATTTTCTGGGTAAAAAAAAAAAAAAGCAATATGATAAGCACATCTCATGAGGATGTGTGAGTGGGCAAGAAATTCGCAGATAAGCTTTTGATGTGGGCAAGTGTAAAATTATTCATTTATGCAAAATAATTCAAATGTCCCCTGTAGAAAGATGAGTTCCAAGAAATCAGTTACAGCTCTGAAAAGGATCTAAAAGTCAGATATTCCCTAAAAATGTGTTACTATAGTCCAAACAGCATATAAAATGTTAAGAACTCTACATTATTGACAACCATGGTATATGTAGCCTAGCCTTAAGGAATCAGTTTCCTAAAAGATGAGCAGCCTTGGGAGATGTTACAGGATACAGCATGAGGGAAACTGAGTCTCCTGTAGTTTGAAGCAAAGAAAAAACAGACAACCAGTGAGAGATGAAAAAGAAAGAAGAGGCACTTCTCCCTCCATCCATGAGTGCAGGATGTGAATTAAGGAAGACAATTAAGGACTACAGGAAGTGAGCAATGCCAAGATAAAACAGAAGCAGCCAACATAAGAAAAACTAAGGGTAGCAAGCCTGGGCATAGAGAAAATCACAAAGATAATCGAGAAGAGTCTAACACCAGATAGCACCAAAGGTGGTTATTCCAGAGCAGTGGTTTTCAAAATGTGACATCTTTGCAATGCATCAGCATCACCTAGAAACCACAGTTTGAAATATAAAATCCCTCTCAGCCCCACCTGGGATCAAATGAATCAGGGAGATCAAGAAACCAAGAAACTGAAGAAGAATCCTCCCCCAGCCCAGGCTGAGCAATTTAGGCGGGTGTTGGGTTTGTAGGAGGCCACACATCAGACATGGGGCCACTTTTCTTTACCAATCCTTTTTCTCTCTAACCTCGTTTGCATTCCTTTAGCAAAAAGGTACTTCTTACTCAGCAATCTTCTCTTCCTGGAAACCGATGCCCAGGTTTCTATCCCAGTGCTGCCCTCTG